>NW_024096778.1:1735000-4438896 GCF_016545835.1 Crotalus tigris
AGAGACAGTTTTTTCCCTCGTTCCATTATTCTGCTGAACACTTAATTTCCACAGTTCTGTCTTATGTCTAATTATATTAGTCATATAGTATGGCTGTATTACTTTTATCCTTCTCATCTGTTCCACTACCTTCTCTATTGTTATCATTATTATGATTATTATCCTTTGTTATTATGATTATTATTACATTGTTTTGCATCTACACTGAGAACTTATACACCGGAGACAAATTTCTTGTGTATCTAATCACACTTGGTCAATAAAGAATTCTATGCTAGGCTAGGCTGTTCAAATGAGGAACAGCTTTGTAATTAATTGTACTGTTCCTGGTTTTTATACTTTTAAAAACATTTTATATTAATTTGTTCTATTATTATTTATACTTAAAGGGTTGCTTTCAATCAGAATTCAGAAGAATAAGAATTATATATGACCCAGGGTCAGTTTCAACTGGAATGGCTTATAAATCTTGCAAAATAAATAATCACCAACTATTTTTCCTTTTCTTCCTTGTTAATTCGGATAAAAAGTACTACAATACCACAGAGATTAGTTTATAGTACATAATCAGTCCTGGGCTAATTTATTTGGGAATAATCCCCGGTGTCACATACAAGATTTTACCATCTACATGATCTCAGATCGTGCTTTTAGGAGAGCTTATCATATGTGGAACAAGTTAAGACTGCTTTTTGTTGTTCTATCAGGATAAGTAATGAAGAACTTACCAAACTGTAGTAAATTCTAGAATGTTCAGTACATCCTGCTGAAGATTTTGTGCCTGTTAAGTAGTTACTGCTCTATAATTAATTTTCTTAACTGATTAGCAATTTTAAGAGAGAACCTATTTTTATTTCTTTTGATGTAATTTGTACCTTTTCTCTATTTTTAATTAGCAGTACTAAGCTGTAAGTGACTGTTGCTGAAGGTTTCTCTTCCTCTTAAACTTTCAAGCTGACTGAAAATCAGCAGTAATAGAATTCTCAGAAAAAAAACAAGGTGGTCTTTTCAATTTAACCATTACATAAGTTAACAAGCTTAATTAATCATGAATATTATGCCAACAGGGCATACAGAAAGAAATGTGTATCTGGATAGATACCGTAGATAGAGAGATAGACATGGAATTATAGCCATTATGAAAATTGAGTGCCACAATAACATCTTTTCAAAACCTTGACTCAATTCCTGAATACCAATAGAAGAGAATTCTTGAATAAGAAATAAAATCAGTCAGAAATAAGGGGGGAAGTACAAAATCTCTTTTAAGGCAATACATTTTACATTTTATTAGAGCACTTAAAGTTGACAGACTAGTACAAGATTTTGAGTTTCAGCAAAACCTGCACCAGACAAGAGTATTAAAATCCAACAGGAACAAAGGAATTGCAAGGAAGAAAAAATGACCTGTTACAATTTTAATTACATCATTTTAGAGCCTATAATGTACCAATTGAATAGCAGGTTTTGCTAAGAACACTCACAAATTATGCTTGAGAAGGAAAAGCATATACCAGGTCCTCCATTTTTGAAAATATAAAATCTATCTAAGTAAAAACAGATTTTATTCATTGTGAGCTGCAGTTTGGTTTTATATATTCAGAACTTTTCAAATGTAAAAATACAGTCCAAGCCTTTCTCTGGCATTATTTTTATAAGGAATAGCTTTAAGTCCAGTTTAGAAAGAACACAAGTAATTATTATCATTTCAGCAAACTGAAAAAGTACAATTGAAAGCAAGACAAAATAAAAGGTCAAGGATGCTTTATTTTGCAAAGAATGCAGAGGCAGAAGACATTTTGGCAGGTCATGCTAGAGAAAAAACCCATATTAAAAATTTCCACAATATTCCTTTAAGATATCTTTTAAATAATAATCACTGCTGCTTGAGAATTATTTTAAACTAAGATTGCTAATTATCAGCTAGCTCTTTTTAAAGCTCATTTTTAATAAAAAGAAGGCATGAATGGGAAATGTTGCCGTTTTGGATTTGATCTTTTAGCACCATGACAACAGTTAAAGACATTGTAAGATTAAAGAAGTGTATAATGTAACTGGAAATAATCTTGCACCTGTACAAGAAAAATTCTGAAGTTACTGCTTTTTAAAGCATTGTCATTTAATTGTTGATCAGGCAGTCTTTTTAATATCACAGGAGCAAAAACTAGTCATCACAGCTGGTTACCATGATTCAATAGATTGTGTACGGTATTTAGGAATCACAAAACAACAACCAAAAGTAGAATTTGAGTTGAATTGACTATAATGCATTGACTCATAGGGCTAAATACAATACTGTACGTTTAATCATATGGCTTCAGCTCATAAGATTATGAGAAATGCATTGCTTTTGACACCCATTTTGTTTTCTATTGGTTTGATCTGGTTTTGCTGTTTTTAAAAGTTCAACATGTATATCACATATCAATTGTTTTTTAAATAAATTTTTATTAATAATACAAAATTAAAAACACATTGGACATAGATATGACATCACTGGTTCCATACATCTTCCAACATTTTTCAATAGTATTAGTACTCATATAGACATATAGTTCTTGAACTTTGCTCTCTATTTATAATATACTATTAACACTTTCCCCTTATTTCTATATATCTATCTTTTATATATACATTTGTCTATAATCTATATTTTATTCTAGCACTATACATTTATCTTGGCTACCCTCTTATTGTCTATCCAATCATAAAATTGTTCCCAGATTTTATAGTACCGTATTTTCCGGCGTATAAGACGACTGGGCGTATAAGACGACCCCCAACTTTTCCAGTTAAAATATAGAGTTTGGGCTATACTCACCGTATAAGACTACCCCTCTTCCAACGCACACCAAATAAAAATTAAAAAACATCAGATTTGATTTCAATATGGTAATTTTAATTCAAATGCTTATGACATGCAGGTACTTAGCAGAAAAACTGTCATTTATAAACATAAGGCTGTCATCAAACATATAAACATAAAACAGTGCAAGTGGATTAAACTTTTCCTAATTCACTCTAAAGCTGAAAGGAAGGATAAGACAATAAAACCATGGGAGCTGCCATGCTGTTTGTTTTCTAAGCTGTCAACCAAACTGAACTGATGATGATAGGAGGAAGATAAAAAACAATAGAAAGAGCAAGTGCCGGGCAAGTCAGCAACGCCCATCATAACTGCAAGCTATTTTTACAGGTTTTGCTTGCGTGACAGTTTCCCTTTAAAAGCCTTCAAAATCATCCTGTTCATCATCTGATATCATAAAAATATCAATGACATCTTGTGGTACATTTGTAAGGCAGTCATCATATGGATCGAATTCCGTATCAGATGGTGTGGTCTCAGCTTCAGCTTCCTCTTCATCTTGCCACAAGTAGTCATCCTCCATACCATCTAATGAATTTGATATGCCACACTTCTTGAAAGACTTGATTACTGTTTCTGCATCAATATCATTCCAGGCTTTTATGACAAACTTGCACAAAACATCCAACTGTGGAGCACGCATGTTTCCTCCTTTTGTGAATGACTTTTCGCCGCTAACCATCCATTCATTCCACTGTTCTCGAATGCGATCTTTAAATGGCTTGTTTAGGCACACATCCAGTGGCTGTACCAACGATGTCAATCCTGCAGGAATAACTGCCGCATCTGTGTTTATTCTTGCAAGCCTCTGCTTGGTGCTGGGAGTTAAATGAGCCCTGAACATATCCCACACCAGTAGACTACGTTTTTGAAGAAGTCCACCTGGTCGCCTGCTCCATACATTATCAAGCCATAGCTTTACCCCTTCTTCATCCATCCAGCCTTTTTCATTCACATGTACAAAACAACCAACAGGGAACTTGAGTTTCGGCATTGTTTTTCTTTTAAAAATAATCATTGGTCTCAGTTTGGCACCATCAGCTGTGCATCCTAGTACCACTGTAAAACTGGACTTCTCATGTCCTGTTGTTTTAATTAAAATTGTTTTTTCACCTTTTTGATGGACAGTTTTATTTCCAACCATATCAAAATTCATTGGAGTTTCATCCATATTTCCAATACTACTTAACGCATAGCCATGTTTAATGCGCTGTTGTATTACGTATCGATGGAAACTAATTACTTTGCTATCAAGATCTGCAGGTAATTTGTGTGCCATTTTTGTCTTTTGCCTCAGTACCATATTATGCCTTTTCAAGAATCTAGTACACCAAGATACAGTGGCCTTAAATCTGTTGCTGTGATCTGGGTTAGATTTGGCCCACTGAAGTGCAGACAAACATATTTTATTTCGTGTCACTACATAACCATTTTGGCGATGCTCATTCACCATGTCTGCTACATGTTTTTCAAGTTCTGGCCAATGTGGGGTGCCTCTTCTTAATGCACACTTACCCCTTGCCATACTCTTTAACGCTTTTTCATTTGCTTTCCAGTCCCGAACCATCTTTTCTGTTACTCCATATTGTCTTGCAGCAGCGCAGTTATTATGTTCCATGGCAAAGTTTACAACTTTAAGTTTGAAACTGGCTTCATATTTCCTTCTTCTTGCTGGTGGAGCCATGATGGCATCTTGACTGTTGGACATTTGTATACAGTACTGTATGTACTGGTGCTCTACTGTATGAACTGGTACAGATACTGGTGCTGTACTGTACCGGTACGTACCCAGTATACAACAACCAGCCAATCATGGCAAGCGATATACCTTATCACTGGCAAGCGATGTACCTTACCGGTGATTGGCTTGTTGTTGTATACAAAGCCTGGTTGGATTGGGTGGGTCAGCTCTCCCTGCCTGCCCAGCCCTCCCTGTCCTCTTATATGCCCTAGGGAAAAAATGGACATGCTAATACACCCTTTCGCTGAAGAAGGGGAGAGGGAGGGAGGAAAGGGAGCGAAGTTTTCTGAGTTCTCATTGGCCACCTGTAAGCCCAAATGAGTACAGTATTCTCTCCTCCGCAGGCGCCCTTTTATGCCAGTGCTGAGCGTGTGTGTGCGTGTGTGTGGCATGCATGCGACTCCCCCGGGCTGCGCACCGGGATCTCCGGAGACTGGATCTCCTCCTCTTGGTCTTCCATCCCACATGCGCGCGCGTGCACACACACACATGCCTCCTTTCCCTCTTCCCTCTCCTTCCAATCCTTCCCAGCTCAGAAAGCAGCGAGGAGAAGCGTGCGCGCACACACACACACACACACCCTCCTTTCCCTCTTCCCTCTCCCTCCAATCCTTCCCCCCCACCCTGATTTCCAGCTCAGAAAGTGCAAAGCAGCGAGGAGAAGTGTGTGTGTGTGTGTGTGCACGTGCACACCAGACTGCCAGAGACACTTAGGGACAGGGAGCACAATGAGAGACAGCAAGGGAAAGAGGAACTTGCCTTACTCTGTTTCCTGGAACGCCATGGAGAGAATGGCACGTCAAGCGGAGGGGGGGGTGACGCCTCTGCTAATTGCTTTTATTCACCACAGGCCAGATGCTGGTTTGCCGGGCGGGGGGTGGGGGTGGGAACAGCAAGTGGGAGCCTATGTAAAGCACTGGGAGCAACTCACTCCCAGTGCTAACTTTGTTGCTGTATGGATTAAAGGCCATTCGCTTGTCATTCGTTCCTGTTTGTCGGCTCTTTTCTGGGCACCGAAGAGGACGCGCTGACAGATATTTCAGTAGTTGCTTGTTGTAATTTTTAACTTATTTAAACCTTGCTGATTTCTGTACAAAATGATTCACCTGCTGAAGCATGCATATCTGCATTGGCTATTCATGGCACATTAATGAAAATTAAGGAGTGAGATAAGGAAAAAGTAATTTTTGTGCAGTACTGTAAAAATGGCTATTGATTTCCAGTAAGCACGCACGCACGCACGCCTCCTTTCTCCCTCCAATCCTTCCTTCCCAGCTCAATTTCCAGCTCGGAAAATGCAAAGCCTGTGTGTGTGTGTGTGCGTGGGCGTGGCCTCCTTTCCCTCTTCCTCCAATCCTTCCCAGCTCAGAAAGCAGCGAGGAGAAGCGCGCGCACACACACACACACACACCCTCCTTTCCCTCCTCCCTCTCCCTCCAATCCTTCCCTCCCACCCTGATCTCCAGCTCGGAAAGTGCGAAGCAGCGAGGAGACAGATTGAGACCCCCAGGCATTTATCAGCCTGTGACTTCAAGTTAGCAAAAAGCAGCTGCAAACCACACGCGTGGTAGAGGTGAGCCGCAGGGACGGATTGCTGAAACAAACAGCTTAGAGTTTAATTGCTCTTCCCACTGCCACTCTACCAATCAAGGACTCTTTTTGAGTGAGGGGGGGAGAGAAAACTTGATGAGTAATATACCAAACCACATGTGTAAAGGAATAAAATAGAATACCCGTATTTTCCGGCGTATAAGACGACTGGGCGTATAAGACGACCCCCAACTTTTAAGAAGGTTTTTGTGTCTTAGAAAGTTGTCTTATATGCCGGAAAATACGGTACTTGGTTTCACTTTTGTCGAGTTCCCATGTAAGTCTATCCATTTCAGCGCAATTGAAAATTTTCAATAATATTTCCTCTTCAGTTGGAGTATCTTTCTCTTTCCATTTTTGAGCGAAGGCTATTCGTGCCACTGTTACTATATGCAGTAATAAATAATTTGTGTCTTTCTTATATTTTCTTTCTATAATTCCCAATAAGAAAAATTCTGGTTTGGCTTCTATATCTATTTGCAAAATTTCTTCTAACCACTTCTTTAATAAGTTCCAAAATTTTTGTGCCTTTGGCATTGTCACATGTGGTAGTAATTCCCAATTCTTCACACTTCCAGCATATCAAGGATTTCCCCTTGTTCATTCGTGTTAATCTTGTGGGAGGGAGGTGCCACCTATAAAACATCTTATAAAGGTTTTCTTTATAGGAGGTTGCTAGAGTAATTTTTAGATTTTTTTTCCCATAAACTTTTCTAAATATTCAAATCAATATTGTGCCCAAAATATTTACACCAAATTATCATAGTTTCTTTCACCTGTTCCTCAATCATATCTTGCTCTAATAAATATCGATATAATTTACTTATAGTCTTGCCTTCCCTGCTAAATAAGATTTTATCTAATTCTGAAGAGTCTTGCTTTATGCCCCGTTCCTTTTTGTCTTTATTAAATTTGGATTGAATTTGAAGATATGCCCACATTCCAGATCAATTCCTTCTTCCTTTAAGGTATTTCTCGCTTTTAATTCTCCTTTCTCATTCAAAATATCTTTATAGGTGACAGTACCCCCACGTTTTATCAAATTTGGATGTGTATACATTTCTAATGTAGACAACCAGTTGGGGATTTTCCTATAATTATTTCTTTTTATTTTTTTCCAGATATCCAATAATCCTCTCCTAATATAATGCTTCCGGAAGTGTTGCTGGACTAAGTGTCTTTCTTCCCACAAAGTAGCATGCCAATCCTATCTGTAGGTCATGACCTTCTAGTGCTATTAATCTTGTATTTTTGAGATGCATCCACTCTTAGCCAGACCAACGCAGCTGCCTGATAATACTTTGTCCAGTCTGGTAAGCCAAATCCTCTTCTTTCTCTAGCATTCATATGGCAAGGGAAATGACCGAGAATCAGATTAAAACTATTACTCATATCAATTGTTAAGTGACACCTATTTTCTCCTTGAGGAGAAGTGATAATTGCCTATTTCCATTTCATTGGAGTGTGTGTGTGTATGTGTGTGTGTGTGTTAAAATTCCTGAGTCACTCTTATTCTGCTATCATGGACATTAAGACCACCTCTAAGAACAAAACAAAATCTTAAGTCTTGACACTGTAATTTGCTGATTTGGGGGATTACCTCTAGTCATAATATGCTAGTTCAGCTATAATGGTAAAGTATGGTTTAATTAACTATTAAGGCAGCTGAGGACACATGAGGGAGGGGTGGAAATACAAAATTCACTCCATTTGTAACATAGGCCATCCATTATTATTATTTTTTTTTATTGAAAGTTTTATAAATTTTACAAAAAGACAAAAACAATACAAAACGAAAACAACATATACAAAAAAAAAAAAAACTAAACATTACATATAAAAAAACCCCCATCCCCCACCCCTCACCATAAACCCTCCCTTCCCCCCCCCTGAGCTTCCCAGAGCAGAATATAGGCTTAATTGAAAATTAACAAATAAAAAATTAAGTTAAAAAATTTATATAATATCTATAAGTAACATTAAAATATATATATAAGTATATATATCTCTCTATATATAAAGATAAAAATTATGAAAAAGCTATATAATATTTTTTTGTACCCAATCTAAATTGTATAAATTTTATCCATTTATCCCAAACAACAAGAAACTTCTCTTGCGTTTGTTGCTTTAAGAAAGCCGAAATCTTTGCCATTTCCGCCAAATAAGCTACTTTAAGAAACCATTCCTGCAATGTAGGCAAAGACTCCTTCTTCCAGTATTGTCCAACTAACAGCCTCGCGGCTGTAATCAAATTTAACATCAATACAACCTCCTTTGTATCACAATCTGTAACTATACCCAACAAGAATAATTGCGGAGTAAATTTTACCCTCCTTTTAAAAATTCTCTGGATATTCCACCATATCTTAATCCAAAATGCTTTTATCTCTCTACATGACCACCAAATATGATAATAAGAAGCATCCATATAGCCACATCTCCAACATTTGGGTTGTATGTCAGGGTACATAAGAGACATTTTTTGTGGATCAAGGTGCCATCTATAAAACATTTTATAAAAATTCTCCCTTAAGTTCTGTGCTTGTGTAAATTTGACATTTCTCACCCAGATGGTTTCCCAGATATCCAATGAGACTGGGACACCAAAATTCTGCGCCCATCTAATCATACAGTCTTTAATTAATTCCGATTCTGAATCCATTTCAACTAATACCCCATAGATTCTCTTAATATGGGTTTGTCTTTGATCCTTAACTTGCTTAATAAGATTTTCATCTTCTCTAAGAAAACCCAATTTACAATCCACCTTCCATTTATCTACTAGTTGCCTATATTGGAACCAAGAATAAATAATATTTTCTTGCGCTAAGTCTTCCCGTAGTCTTAACTGCCAGTTTTGCCCATCCCATCTAAGTAGCTGACTATAAGACACCATATCCATTCTTACACCTCTTTTTATTCCTTCTAGCGCATGCCAAGGTATAGCCCATAATGGAACTTTAAAATCACTTTTATAATATTTTCTCCAAGTCCTAAGTAAAGAGATTCTTAAAATATGAGATTTAAAAACCCAATCCATTTTTTTATTAAATATTAAATAGGCATGCCACCCAAAAAGTAAATCCCATCCCTCTAAATGAAGTATCTCCGGATTTGTCAAATTTACCCAATCACTAATTAGTGTTAAAACCACCGCATCATAATATAATTTCAAATTTGGTACCTTGAGTCCACCCCTCTCACGGAAGTCTTGCATAATTTTAAACTTAACCCTTGGCTTTTTCCCTGCCCAAATAAATTTATTAAGACCCTTCTGCCACTCACTTAAGTTAATCTCATTTTTCAAAATCGGTAACATTTGAAACAGAAAAAGAAACTTGGGTAGAATATTCATTTTTATCACTGCAATTCTTCCCATGAGAGATAATTGCAACTTCTCCCAATTCTTCAAGTCCTAGGCCATCCATTATTATTAAAACATAAACACTAAGAGGTTTTTTTGCATGCCAACCAGTCATATTGTCTGAGCTGACAATGTACATATCAATGATTTATAAAACATAATAATAAAATAAAGCAGTAAAAACACAATCAACCAAGTAGATGGAAGAGACCGAAGACAAATTTATTTGTGTCAAGTGGCATGCAGAAGTGTTCATCATTGCCTAAATATTATAAAGAAAGTGGTCAGCTAGGAGGGAGGTTCACAGTCATATAGGAAGAAAATGTGAATCACCGCCTCCAGCTGGCTGGACAAGTTCAAGAGGAGAAAATAACCCTTCAAAACATTCTGATCTGAAATGTGTTATGGCTTTATTGACAACTAGCATTTTAACTGTAGCCAAATGAACTGAAAATTATTGAGGTTTATGTAAAACTAGAATAATTTGTTCTTAAAGGGGGAGCTATTCTTACTGTTTCAGATTGGGCAAGCTACATTTTTTCAGCACTATTTGCCAGCATGTGTACACACGTGTACCTGCCCCATTAAGTTTTACAGCCCACATAATCATTGTTTTGGAGTATATGTATCTCTGATTATTGTAAATTATAATATACACTTAATGGATTGTATTACCTGATATATCTAGGTGCATTACCCTGTTCATGCATGACAAGAGATATTTTGAATTCCTTTTTATATATCCTACCACTGATGCCAAAATTATTCCAGTGTGATTAGAACATGCCCATGTATAATCCAATCAAAATACATTGGCGGTCTGCAGCATAAAACCCTTTAGTCAGTGACTTTGTATATAATTTCATGACATATTGAAATGGATGATATACAAGAACTGGATGCAACTACTGGGACAGTGCTATGGCTAAGTCTAGGACTATGAGTATTACTTAATCAAAGTAGGACCAACTAGACCACTCAGCAGGTCTGGAATCATGAATAGGACAATGCAAGGAAAGGCATTCAATTCCTAAAGTTTTCAGAAGATTGTATTCCATAATTGGTCTTAGTACAGATAGATGTCCAGTAGGGCTTTTTTTAATGAACAGTTCCATACAAGATGTTTCACTCTGAGCAAGTAGGGCTTTGACTTGTGGGAAAAGAGATGGTACGTTCTTCTCTTCAGTATCAGCTCCAGGTCAGAGCAACCCATGAGGGGCCTTGCTTGGACTGCAAGAAAGAATATGCCAAACGGTTGCCACCTTTAGGGTGTATCGTCCATTTTAGGCTCTTATGATGTCAGTGACAATATATTATTTCAGGATGTTGTGGGAAATCAAAATGTAAATAGACCTGGTTCACCAGAATTAAAATTACTCCCTCTACCATAATTAGAATTTATGATCATCTACAAAAATTAAATACAGATAAAGTCCATAAATGAAAACATCTTTTGAAAAATGCATCATAAGTAATAGCCAGGCCTGCACAGAAATCAACAGTACCCAGGCAAATTCTAGATTTTTTAAAAATAACAATAGTAAAAATTACAGCATATAAAAACTGAGGTTTACTTTGTGTATAAAATAAAATAAAGCAAGTACCTAAACTTTAACTTGCTATTCAGGCCAAATTGCTAGCTGCCCCCACCACTCCGATTGGCTCTTCTGCTCATCAGTCTGTATAATTTTAAAAGGCATTAGAGAAATTCAAAGAGTTGAAAAAGCTCATACTTTGTAAAAGGATTATTAAACATGTAAAATATAAACAACCACTAAATGGCAGCAAAGAGACAGAACTGTCTCTATTGTTCTGATGCAATCTAATGATTGTCTACATTTTCGCAGTCCAGATCTGATAGCCATTGTTGACTGCTAATACTTCAGATCTTTCAGGCACTACACCATAACATAAAGGTAATTCCTAAATTATGACCAGTTGAAGTTACAACTGAAAAAAAGGGGCCTTAAGACCTGGTTTCAAAGTTCCTACAGTTGGGTCTCCCTCCATGATCATGTGACCTTCAGGCATTCAGCAACATGGCTGCAAATAATAGCCTATTGCAGTGTCTGTGGTCACGTGACTATGTTCTACTACGGTTTTGCTGAAAAATGGCATTTACTTCCAGGTTTTGGCAAAAACCATGTCCATAGCAAAACATTAACAACTGTGGTGTTCACTTAACAACCACAGGTTTGCGAAACAATTGCCGCAAAGAAATCATAAAATTGGGTCGCTCATGAGACCGACCGGTTTTAGGACTATCACAACACTTGACCATAATGAACAAGCTCCATTATGGTTGTATGTCAAGGACTACTTGTATCTACCAGGGAACATCAGTGGAAGATAAATGTTGCCATCTTGGCCATGTTTGTGAACTTTCTAAATATACATTTTAACACAACGATGAGCTGGGCAGATCCTTGTTCTGATGCAGATGAGTTTTCATATGGTTGTGGTGGAATGGCCTGGTCAAGGACTTGATAGTAACAGCTATGCAAAAATGTCAGGTGCCAATGTTACCCCTGCTCTTTAGTTTATCTCCATCCATGAGTTTAGTTTGAAATATGTGTCATGTCCAGCTGCTCCAGACATATTCAATCAGTCTGAAGGCCTTTTAGGCAATTTAATCGTGAATATATTACAGAATGAGACTTTAGATCAGTTTTGCTAGCCAGCTAAAATCTCTTCCCTGTCTATCCTGACTCCTACAATGGCATATTCACTAGATTATGGGTTTCACGATCCTTCTTAACCCACTATTCTCATTGCATGTCACTTAAAATAATTGTTTTCTGTCTACTGATATGAAGGTTAGTTTGTTGCTCGATCACCACAATCACTGGTTATATCTCTGAAAGAGTCTGTGGATTTTTAGAGGTTGCACTCACTTCCAGTTCATATTTATTCATTAGATTAAGCCATACTATGGGAACTTCCCAAAGGAACATGTGACATTATGGACTGGCTGTCTTACACAGGTTACTTTTAGAAAAAGTGTTTCCATAGCAACCCTGCCACATAAGGGGCCATTATTTCCATAGTGTCAATTTTAAGACTTGACTGCAGTTGCCATAACAGCAAATGCAGCATAAACATTTTTATTGAAGTTTAGGGCAGATATTGCAAAGACAAACCCAAAACATTTCCATTACATATAAAAATATAAATTAGGCTGCAACTTAATAAACCTTGATTTATTTTTCTTCATCAAGATGGGTGATGTGCATAATAAAGAAGATGTTGCACTGTTGATTTCAGATAAGATTGTTTTTAGTCAAGATTGAACCATGGCTGGTATATTTTGCTGCCTGAGGTGGGATAGCAAATGTCTCCTGCCTACAATTCAAGTTAAATACACTGGAGGCCAATCGATCCCAGCAGAAAATCCTAGATATGTTTCACCACATTTTCTTCAGTAAAAATATAAATTAATGGGTAGACAACATTGGCTAACCAAAGTTCCTAGGATAGGATTATTCAGAAGAAAATAAAGCCTCTGTTGTTTTGCACAAACGTGGGAAATTGAAAACCCTCTCAGGATAAAGCAGTGGGAAGTCATCTCTTTTGTTGGTAAAAAGGTGTCCTTGTAATCACTAGAAGATGAGTTCAACTTTTTTAAGGGACATATCACCGTTCAGGGATTAAATCTGAGTTGTTGGAGTGAGCTTTCATTGACCTGAGGGAGAGAATAATATTGCACAGCAGGTGATCACATCAGGACCACAGAGGTTCAGGCTGAAGTCCATTCTTATTTGTGAACACTCAGCAGGTTACCTACCTCATATTTTTATTGTGGGGGAGAATTGTAGAAGGAAGTGCTATGTATCCAGTCTTCAGTTCCAAGTGAAAAAAGGGAAAAAATGGGTATACTTTATTTTCAAATCCTATTGTTATAGCAAAGAAAAAAAAAGCTTTGTCTTGCTTTCATGTAATCCTATCATGCTATATTAATAAATTTGTGTTTATCTAGAGCCATGGTGGTGCAGTATTGCAGGCTAATTCTGCCGACTGCCAGCAGTTCGATTCTCCCTGGTTCAAGGTTGACTCAGCCTTCCATCCTTCCGAGGTCAGTAAGATGAGGACCCAGATTGTTTGGGGCAATATGCTGACTCTACAAACCGCTCAGAGAGGGCTGCAAAGCACTATGGGGCGGTAAATAAGTCTTAAGTACTATTGCTATTGCTATCTATTCCTGGTGCATATTTAATATACCTTGTCTATATACCTAACATTCTCTATACTTAATATTTAATAGTGTTAGGTATATCTTCCTGTATTCTTGAGTATGGCCTATTTAAACCAGGTAGCAAAAATTGGATGATATATGTCTTTAAAGCTGAACTTGTGGGAAACAAACAGGCTGAGCCCAAGGATGGGCTCAAACAGATCATCATTTTGGAGTCTCTCCACCCTGTAAGAAACCTAAGTCAGGTCCCCTTGAAGTGCATCGACTCTTATCTGGCACCAATTTGCCTTGACCATTAGTGGTTCAGATTCTCGTGTATAGGTAGCATGGAATAAACTTGTAGTACTTTTGAACTCTATCCTGGCTCCTTACTTCTTGCACCTGACATAACGTTCTGTAGTTGTGCATAAATGGAACCATTATATTACTGCTCCTAATGAAATCATGTAACTCCTTGAATTTAGTCCTTGAACCCAGATGTTATGCCTACTCGGCAGTTGGAAGATTAATGAAGCAGAATATGGGAACTGCCACAACTTGTCTGGCTTAATGTTGGACTTGCTTCAGCTTGCACTCCTAAATAAAAACGATCCTTGGCTCCATTCTTCATAAAAGGTATATTTTATTAGAAGTCAAGTGAATTGCAGTAAAACAAAGCCAGAACTGAAATTCGTGTGCCGAAATCCTCAAGGGTAACTTTCCCCCCTCATAGGTATTTCCCATTACTGGCCCCCATTGCCCAATCAGTTTCAAAGAAGATATTTTCGAAATGGTCACGTCGAGCGTGAGCTGATATGCAGCTGCATTCCATTCCCAGCCATCCATCCTTGAATCCGTGATTCAGGGAGATGCAGTGAAGAGTGAAGGTTTCCCCTCTTCCCATCCAGCTCTCCTCTGTGTAGAGTTCATAGCAGACTGGTACCAAGCGATAGCAGAACACAGGTGTGAGGTAGCAGTGCAGAGCAAAACAATACAGAATAAGAATAGAATAGAGCTGGAAGGGACCTTGGAGGTCTTCTAGTCCAGCCCCCTGTTCAAGCAGGAGAACCTATACTGTCTCAGATAAGTGAATGTCTAGCCTCTTCTTAAAAACCTCCAGTGATGGAGTGCCCACAATTTCTGGGGGCAAGCTGTTCCACTGGTTGATTGTCAGGAAGTTTCTCCTTAATTCTAGGTTGCTTCTCTCTTTGATCAGTTTCCAACCATTGTTTCTCGACCTTCCCTCTGGTGCTTTGGTGAACAACCTAACCTCCTCTGTCTTGTGGCAGCCCCTCATATACTGGAACACTGCTATCATATCGCCCCTATTTCTTCTTTTCTTTAGACCAGCCAAACCCAAGTCCCATAGCCGTTCTTTGTATATTTTAGTCTCCAGGCCCCTGATCATCTTAGTTGCTCTTCTCTGATTTTTTTCTAAACTCTCAACATCTTTTTTGTAATATGGTGACCAAAATTGGCTGCAGTCTTCCAGGTGTGGTCATACTAGGGTTTTATAAAGCGATACTAATACTTCATGTTATCTTGATTCTATGCCTGTGTTTATATAACCCAGGATTGTATTAGCTTTTTTGGTTGCTGCTGCACACTGCTGGCTTATAGTCAAGTGATCATCCACTAGGACTCCAAGGTCCATTTCACATGTATACAATAAAAGTATTGTTTTCAATGGTACTTATACTCAAAAGTCGAATGCAAGATGGCAGCCTTGATTGCTTTTAGTCAAAGAGTAAGTCTTAGGCACAGGTAAATCCTACGTCTTGGGCACAGGTAATAGAATAAATCTCACCTAACTCAGCAAAAAAACCTTTTTTTTTTTTTTTTTTTAGCCTTCTCCTTTATGGAATACAGTTTCAGTCTGACGTGCTTGGAATGAATGGTAAGAGGCAGTTGAATAATCTTTTAGTATTGAAAAATACACAATAATATACATTGGGGCATATGGCTTCCAAGATTCATTGTGAAACTTCATTTTGTTTTGGATCAGGAGGAAAGACGTCTAAGTCCTCTTTGTGCTGCTCTGATTTGTGGGAGGCAGATAAATAGAATTTAAAGCAATGAGGAAAAGTAGAAAGTTATTTGAAACTTCCTGTCTTGTTTCTAAATACACTAAGTCTTGCAGTTTTAAAAATATGGATTGCACATAATTTTTCTTTCAAGTCCAGAAGATTACAAGACTGCTATAACCTTAAAAGTTGAAGATTTAGGAGCAATGTCTTCTCGTATATTTCTTCACACTTTGTCTACACAATCCTCTAAGCTTACAGGTTTTCTGCAACTGCTGGCATTTTTCTCAGAAGTTCTGTAACAACTGCAAAAACTCTTTTGCAAAATTCCTGTCTCAGCAAAATCAGTTTGGTCCTTATATATCAAAATTGTAATTATCTAGTCAGCAGGAAAAAAAATAAAATAAAGCATTGATTAAAGTTAAAGAAAAGTTGAAACTATTAAGTGTTAGAATAAAGTATGCTAATATCTAAAGCAGAAAAAACAAAATGATTAATGAAGTGAAAAATGGATTGAAGTACTAGAGATATGATACTATCATTGCATACGCCGCAGTGATAGGAGCACAAGAAATGTGAACATAGATCTAGCAGAAGCCACCTGAAAAAGCATTACTTCTTTAATATATCAAAAAAGTAAGTATGCTTCTGGAGAAAGAGTAGTTTTTTGCTGTTAAGAAATTATTAAAAATTATCAAAAGTTTTTCAGGAGATTTTTTAAAGATTTATGTTAGGAATAGCTGCAATTTTTTCAGCAAAAAAAAAGATTAGATGAGATTTCAGGGTAGATTAAACTTCTCATTAAAACTGAGTAGGAAGCTATGAGATACAGTTTTGGACACATCTGCACATTCTGCTTGCCCCCGTGCAAAGAAACCCAAAGTATCTTTTGAGAATCTGAAAATACAACATCATCCTCAAACCATGAAGGCTTTCTGTACTCATAATTCCTTGTTCTGGTTAGGTTTTTCACCGAAGATTTGATAGGTGATTTGACTGCGGTCTGGAATGGGCAGGATATAGGGACCTGGTATCCATCCCCTCTAGGAGGCTTCTCCCTCTGTGTCAATTCCAGGGTACACCTTGTTTATGGAAGATCTCATGAAGATACATCAGAAGAGATGCCTGGAGCACTGTTGGATGAAGATGTGGAGCAAATCTCATTGAATTCCTATATTAGGAGCTACTTTATGATGATAAAAGCAGTGACATGTCAAAATTTCTCTACTCTGATTGGGTCCAATGATATTTATCTAGTGGTCCTATATATGGTGATCTGGTTCCTTCTGGGCAGGGAAGAGTCCCAATGCTATCTACAGGAATATTCTGGCCATATAGCAGATTTCTCTGAGTCATAGAAATGGCAGTGGATATGACTTGTGGTTGAATCCATTCTATGGTATTGCCCTCTTTGAGCAAAGAGTTGGTACCTCCTGACTTAATGTAAGCAGTGGTATGTACCTCTCCTCATTACCATCCTTGGACCCAATAATTTTAGACAACTTTATTTTTTATATAATAATATTATTAAAATTACAGCAGTAGATGGTCTGCAATTGTTGAGAATCCTGTAGGTAATAGATTATTTTAAATCCATTTCAATGAGATTTCAGCCTGGAATTTGGTATGGACACAGAGGTGGTCAGTCTTGTAGATTATCTGTCCAGATGGAGGTAGTACATCCATCTTTGTGGTCCTTGATCTCTTAGTGACTTTTGGTACTGGGCTGGCTCTGGAGTTTAGATAGGGGGTGCTGTTCTATGATAGTTCTCCAGGGATTATTTCAATCAGTATTGATTTTTTTGGGAGGGGGGGAGAGGTCACTCCTTAGATTCCTCCTTTGTAGACTGCCACAGGGTTCATTGCTTCTAATTAAAATCTACATGAAGCTCCTGGGTGAGATTGTGCACCAGTTTGGGTTTGATATAATTTGTTTGTTTATTAAATTTCTATACCACTCATTTCAATTAAGTGACTCTGGATGGCCATCAGTAATTTGATGATATTCAAATATACCTCAGTGGCTAATAGACAGTGCAGATGGGAGAAAATCTCTTTATCTTAATCCTATCAAGACCAGGTAATTGTATGTTAGGGTTGGGGATATTCTGTCTCTGACCTTGGAAGGGGCAGCACTTCCCCATTCGAGAGTGGTGTACAATCTGGGGCAAGGGGTTTCCTGGATTTATAACTTCTCCTCAATGAGCAGGTGGCAGATGTGGCCCAGAAGGTCTTTGCACCACTTAATATAGTTGTACCCTTTCCTAGTTCAGAAGGGCCTTCAGACAATCACTCACACCCTTAATTATCTTACAGCTCAATTACTGAAGTGCATACTACATGGAGCTGCCTTTGAAGACCACCTGAAGCTTCAACTGATCCAGAATTCAGCAGTGTTGGTAATGATGTGATGTCTTAGTATGCCCATATGACATTTCTGTTTCACACAATACTAATTGCCAGTATGCATCTAGGTGCAATTCAAGGTGCTGGTTATCACCTATAAAGCCCTATATGGCATAAGACCTGGACACTTAAGGTGTTACCTATTGCCTGTGGTGTCAGCCATCTGGTTTGATTGTACTATAATGTAGATGGGTCCCACTCTGATGCCATTTTTTGTTTTATTTTTATGCTGTGAGCTGTAGACTGTCAGAATTGGACAATGCCTAAATTGAAATAAATAAATGAATCCTGATCATATTGCCATAGATGGATAAATAAGTGCCTTAAAGATAGTACACAAAATGTTGCAACAGAATATTGCATAATGAATCAAATGAATAAATGAATCAGGATGAACAGCCTTAGACTCAAATCAAAATAATATTTACAGTGCAAAACAGCATGCTTAATGACTCAATTTTACCTGTTCCTAGTCTATGTAATTCAAGATTGTATTGAATCTGCTTCCAACAATCACGATATCAACAACATAGATGAGTAAAACCGCAAAAAAATAATTGAAAGTTAAAGACACTTTTGAATCCAATTCTATTTCTTGGAAATAGTATAGAAATTATTTTCATTACTTTCTTCCAGGATGTTATTTAGTTTTAGTCTAGTATTGCAGCTATGGTATTCCCTGGTATTGTTTCATCTGAATAGAAATGATGCCTGGCCTTGATAATCTCTGCTAGATGCTATCATCTTCTAACACTCATAAGAAATTAATTTAAGCAGAGCTTTTATAGAATTGAGGGAGTATATAGCTATAACAACAAAATCTTGCCATTTTCCAACTTAATACCTGTTAAACCTTTTAGAAGAAAATCGCTTTGTGACTCATTTTTTTAGATGTGCAGTGCAAAGGCCTTTGTTCCTTAAGTCTTCAGCATCTCCACCTGACCTGGACCTTAAGCTCTTTACTGGTGATGACCTGAACCTGGCTCTGAACTTCCAAAGATTTCATATCTGAGTTCAAAGCAAGCAACTCAACTATGTCTTCTGATGAGGGCCCATCCCAAGGAAGCAGAATTCCCCATTATTTTTTCTATAGATCTGTCACTGAATTCACGGACAATGAGACAAACAGCAGTATAGTGCTAAAGTAAAGTCTACCAAGCATGTCCCTGTTCTCTCTAGGTGGGATTGTTTATTACGATATGCCAATATATGATATAGAGAAACTTTTCCTAACCAGGTCTCCTTCAGATTTTGGGGACTATATTTCTCAATGGCCAAGCTGGCTGTACCTTTGGAAATAACAATCCCCAAACACTGAGGACTTCACGTTGATGAAGGGTCTCACAGGATTCCAGGTGATGTGGAATCTAAAAAGCCATGTATATTTTTAGCTATTTAAAAGAGTCACCTCCCACGAAAGAAGGGCAGCATATAAGATAGATGAATGAACGAACGAATGAATGAATGAAAGAATGAGTGAATTTTGTTTACTTTATCAGTACTTTTTCAAAGAATAATCAGGACATTTCAAATGAAGAGTACAATGCCTCATTTTTTCAGTAAAAAAACCCTCTAACATTCTCACCTTTTAAAAATTTATTGTTATTTCTCATGTATTAGGAGAAGATACCATTATTCATATGGGCACTTTAATTCCACTTATAATTAAGAAAATCTAATAGAATGAAAGAGCATAAATACAAATTGTTATAGCCTCAAAAATAATAACAGTTGACATCTTCATTGGTTAATACAAATTTTCAGAATGGTAGAACAGATTAAATAGTGGAAGAAGATACTTTTATTAGCCTTGGAAATGGCCCAAAGCTGGTTTTAATGAGGTATCTGAAGATTTGCTCTCTAATGGGAAAACCTGTCATGGATTTAAATCCCATCTTACCTGCAGTTTGGTTTCCCACTGTTTTAATAACTCTAGTCCATGGCTGATTTGTTCAGTCAATTTTGAAGTTATTCAGTATCATCCAAATAGAGATTAAAGTAACAAGAAGCAATCACAATTCCTGGACTACTTAGATCCACAATTTATCTTGTAATAAGAACTGTCAAGGGAAGTTAACATGGAGAATATAGGTATCTAGTCTTGTCATTGTTTGTTATGGTGGATTCTACAGAGGATCCCAGAGCAATTGACTCTGTAATGCAGTTCTTTTTCTAGCCTTTGCAATAATCCCATTTCATGGAGATACCTTACACTTTTGTTTTGACTAATATCATCAATCTGCGCAGTGCTCAGCTAACAAGGTGCCTGAAAAGCTTGTAGGGGAGGAAACCCAGTAGAAGGGATGATGTATCATGTATAATTTTAAAGTGCAGCATCTGAAGTACTTCTGTGCTGGAACATGATGTGGCATTCCAAAAACTAAAAATAAAAGCTCTTTGATTATACTAAAGCCCTTGCACTGGTCAGTTAGCCCCTTAAATTATGTTAAGAAGTTATATTTTGCAGTTTTACAGATAGTCCTTGACTTATCACTACAATTGAACCACAAATTTCCATTGCAAAGCAAGTCAGTTGCTTAGCTATTGACTTTTGTCCCATTTTACGACCTTTCTTGTTAAGTGAATCACTGCCATTGTTAAGTTAGTAATACGGTTGTTAAGTGAAACTGGTTTCTCCATAGACTTTGCTTGTCAGAAGTTTGCCAGATGTGATCACATGACCACGGGACACTGCAACCCGTCATAAATGCATGCCAGTTGCTGAGCATATGAATTTTGATCACATGATCATGGAGATGTAACTGAAAAACAGCCATAAGACACTTTTTTTCAATGCCACTGTAATTTTGAATGGTCACTAAACAAATGCTTCTAAGTCAAGGACTATCTGTACTAGTTTTCAAATCTCTCTTTCTTATTCATAAAGTCTGTGGAAGAGATAAGAATGGAAAGAAACTCCCAAAAGATTCAGACCACAGGTGTATCTAATTTAGCATTCTGCTTCCCATTTTAAGATTAGATTCCTATGGGAATCCCATAAGCAGGATATTAATGTAATTGCCCCTTTCCATTTTTGTTGCCATCAAACAACAGAGTTAAGTTGCTGTTCTGTTAACTTTAACAGAGTCATCACTGATTACTTTTAGCATTTCATTTCAGTCTGGCTTCAGTGACTATAGATGCTTCCTCCATACCACATCATGTGATTAATATAGTTTTGGTTTTTTTACCCAGCAGAAGGCTTGTGCCTTAATCATGTTACAGTACTTTAACTTGACTGTGTTGCAGAAGATTAATATAAAGTTTATAGTACTTTTATTTTATTTTTGCTGTTTAAATTGCTTTGAATTTGAATGGGATGGAAGAAACAGATATATTTTGCCAATGGTCATTTGATATAGAGAGGCTTGCCTTATCTAACCTCCAAAAATGTAGAATAAAAGTTTTTCTTTAATTTCCTTGTTTGTATCTAATGACCAAGATATGCGGCCCTTATATAGGAATTTAAAAAAAAAGTTAAATTCCTGTTAAATATAGCTATTATTTTTAAAATTCCATTATGATTTACTTTTATTAATCAAATTTAGTGACCATCCATGTCACTCACAGTGACCATCCATGTCACTCACGAGTGTGTCTGAAGTGAAATAGCCTCCATTCCCCCCCCCCAAACTAATATGCAGCTGCACTTCACTGTCACAGATGATTTGCTAGAGAAAACAACAACAGATAAATCAGGCATAGCTTTGCTTAAAAGAAAGTAAGATATTTGATTTGAATCAAGAATGATGTGAAAGGCTACAACTGACATTACAGTTAGAAAACAGTAAGTAATATTATAGTATAAAATTTCTAGAAAGGTCAATGCATGTTAATTTTTCACACATTAAATATACTTGTGTATAAGCCCAATGGATAAACCAAATTTCCATTTTTTTGTACGTTTTAATTAACACAATTGGCTTTTCCATGGGTAATCCACAAATTATCTGTTTTGCAGAGTATTTTGGTTAAAACTCAAGGCTCAGCTTATCTGCAGATGGGCTTATCCATGAATAATAATGTTTAATAATGTAACCTATATACTTGCAAGTTAGACGAAACACACATAAGCCAAACCCAACTTTTAGGTGCATTTTGGCACCTGAAATCTTCAGCTTATTCATGAGTATATATGATATAATTTAAAAGAGATAATACATCTTGAAAAATTTACAGTCTAGGCATTTTTGATATCCCACTTCTCTACACATTTACTTGGAGCTAAAGTCACAGACTTCAACAAGGCTCACTCCAGATAACTGTTGAATAAGCATTCATCTTTAAACACAAAAGTCTTTCCAGGGTTAATTTTTTATTGGAGGTGAAAGGCCATTAATTTGGCTAGCAAACATTTCTTAATTTTTTTTTCCAACTCCACATGGATGTCCACTTATTTTCTGACTCAAGAAAATAGTTATTCAATTATTTTTGTCAAAGACGAAATTGTTGTTGGACTGTATTATGATGCCATCTTTGGGCTGGGAGATTTTTTTCAGTCTCCCAATTGTCTAAAATTATAGCACCAGACTAGATAAAAAAACAAGAAAAAAATACATATTTCCGCTTGTTACTACAATTGGACTTTAATGAGGATTTAATTATATTCTCAAGGAGTTTATTCAGCTCACATCTTTCCTGTTTTTGCCACTGTGTATTCATCAAGGGCAGGCAGTTTATTACTAACTGTAACCTCAGGTATATAAATTACTGTCTCAATTCTATTGATGTATTTATGTCATTTAAATGCAGTCTGTGTCCAATAATCATACAGCAGATCTTATGTATAAACTGATCCTAGACAACTATTTTACTTTTTCTCATACCATCTGCTCACTATTACGCACATATGAGGAAACAGTTATATTTAGAAGACGAATATTGGAATGGAGGATATGACTAAATGATATTAGATCAATTATTAGCAATTTACAAGAGATCAACTCTCACAAAATAAGACTGGATATGGATCCATGAGCCCCAGGTCCATATGCTTACTCAGCTCACTTAGCCAAATTATATCTTTGTCAAATGATCTTGGAAGCAATTTTCTACAGACACAGTGAATACAGGCTTGTTAACCTTTGAGCCTAATATATTACATGGCCCTAGTCCATGTGGTGAGTTTATTTTTTAGTGTATTGTAAGCTAACTGAGTAAACTGCAAGCACCATATCTTGGGAACATAGCAACGGAGTACAAAGACGAAATTATATAGTGCATGATCCTTGATCCTTATGGAGACATGCTGGACCTAAGCAACCTTCCAATTAGAATCTAAGTTATTTTTGAGAAAAAAGAATTTTTGAAAAGAAATATCAGAAGAACTGGCATGGAAATTATCCTCCCCCTCAGTTCCTCTGGAAAATTTCTGTGGCTATTCTGATATTCCTTACGCTTTCTTTGCCCCCTTTTCTGATCTAATTGCATTAGTCCATTTTCTTCCAAAGAAATAAGAGCTGCTGACATTTTGCCTGATACTTTATCTTCATAAAGAAATCTGGTGAAAGGTCATTGACCCAGGGCTAGCAAATAAACTTTGCAACTCAGGAAAACTTAAAACTAATTTTCCCCCAACCATTATAGCATGTATCTGGTTCCCTGAGAGCCCCAGGCCTGATCACATAACCATGTCTTGAAGGCCTTCTGGAATGTCAAAACGGATGGAATGTCAAATCTAATTTCGGAAGCAAGGACGCTCCACAAGGCAGGTGCTATGGCGGAGAAAGTGTGTCTCCTTCCACCAAATGCAGGTCCCTGGCAGATGGTACTCACAGCATGCCTTGTCTGCCAGAACGAATGGGGCAGGCTGATATAACCGAGGAGTCTCTCAGCTAGCCCACTCCCATGTGATTAACCACTTTAAAGGTCAAGATCAGATCTTTTCTGGACAACTGGCAATCAATACTGTCTGCAGGGCAAAAAAGTAACATGTACTATTATAGGAGGGCACATAACTCCCCTTACTGCTGCATTCTGTACAATTAGTCCTTGACTCGTGACCACAATTGAGCCCAAAATTTCTGTTGCTAAGCAAAACAGTTAAGTGAGTTTTGTCCCGTTTTACGACCTTCTTTTGCCACAGTTGTTAAGAGAATTACTGCAGTTGTTCAGTTACTAAGTTGTTAAGTGAACCTGGCTTCCCGATTGACTTTGCTTGTCAGACATTTGCAAAAAGTGAGCATGCAATCCTGGGACATTGCAACAATCATAAATATGAACCTGTTGCTAAGCATTCAAATTCTGATCACGTGACCCTGGAGATGCTGCAACAGTCAAAAGTGTGAAAAATGGTCATCAGTCACTTTTTTCATTGCCGTTGCAACTTCAAATGGTCACTAAATGAATGTTTGTAAGTCAGGGACTACCGATACCAGCTGAAGGTTTCGAACATTCTTAAAGGGCAGCTTTGTTTGTCTATTTATTTCTTTTCAATATACATTGAAATTTCTTTAATAAAAATTATATATACATTTAAAAGATTGCCCATAGCTTTGCCCAATGAGCTTTCAGTTAATTTTTATTCAACAGTTAATAAAATACTATCTGTGCAAGCGCTGTCAGTGCCAGATCCTCTCTATTCTAGTCTGGCATTAGCTAACGGTACCTTTCTAATGAGCAGCCTATCCTTGAAAATGTTAATTTGCCTCAAAGGACTTGAGCAATAAGAGGCGCCATTCATTTGTTGCCTTTTGCACAACTAAAATACAGTTCTGTAAAATTGTTACTGCCGTGTTGCCTTTGTAAATCGCCCCTTGTATAAAAAATTATCTCTTAAAAATGCAAAGCAGCCCATTTGCTATATCGTCTTATCTCGTTGACATTTTATGCTCTGCATTCTGGATTGCGTTCTCCAGTTTAACAAGGAAAGCTTTTAAAATCTTCAAGAACTGTAGCACAACCTTAGCTTGCTTTCATGACATTTCTTTTTTTAGGGACGGTTGCACTTTTAAAATGATTTGTTTCCTGTAAACTGTTTCCCCCCCCCCCTTCGTATATAGAATGTATGACAAGTCAAACAGGGCTGCAAATAGATGTAGAAGTTTATAAATTTTGGACCTGTTTTGCAAGAGGGAGGGGGAACCATTATTGTCGCAATATATTTGTAAGAGTTCAACGGGGAGGGGGGGATAAACACTGACATCCCCTGAACTCCGCTGAAGATGTTACCTAGCCTGGTAATGAAATGTTCAGAAACCAACCCAAAAGCTCGGGGAATGAAACTCCACCCTCATCCTACACCCGACCTACAGATATTTGCCACTATTGCAAATATATATTTTGTTTTGTCCTTTTAATTCACTCTTTTTAAAAATGTTATCGTTCAGCTTTGTTTTGCCCGTTTTTCCTTTGTATTTTAATATTTATTTTCCCAATAAAAATTGGGAAAAATAACATGATTTATTATAACTTTAAAACTAACTTGTTATTTAAAAATGTATTAATAGTATCTGCATCAATAAAAACCTCAATATTCATTTTGTATATGATGCTAGATTTGATATTTTTGTGAATGTACATACTGTAAGGGTTTTATTTACATAAACTTTTATTTTACCTATCCTTGATTCTAGACTCTTATTTCATATTATACCCATCATCTCCACATTTCTAAGCATTACAAAGTAAATGTTAATGGTATCTCAGTTTCTGGCTTTAGATAATTTATTTGCCTGGTGTAATTCTCAAAATAGAATAGATGAAGAAAATAATCTTAAGAATTAAAAATTAAAATGGGGCAGCATTATGGACAAAAGTAGGGATATCAATAGAAGAGAAGATTCGTAGCTCAGGGCTGAACTGTGGTGTCCTTGGAGCGCTCTACCCAGGTAGATGATGATGTTAGCTAGTTGGGTAATGAAACTTCTGCAAGAAAATAACCAAGTTCTAGACCCAAGGATGTCACAGAAATAGAAGTGTATGAATATCCCAGATCATTGTAATCTGACTAACAAGAAAAGCAGCAAAAATCAAAGCAACAAGTTAATAAACAATACCAAATGATGAATAGAGACCAACTTATGTTTACCAACAAGTCACAGTGACTATGCATAGAAGTCTGGGAGAGTGACAATTGTGCCCATATTTAATAAAAAAGATTCATCCTCTTCCCCTCTCCTTCCCAAATTTTTTGAAAAGCTAGTGATCCCAAATAAGAAAAAAAAATGATTGTGCACTGTAAAGATTACACTGTCTACTCAGAAGAAGGCAAATTTTATTATGCACTGTTTCAGAAAGTTATATATCAGATACCTATCATTCATGGTATGATGCTCAGTTTAAAACAGAAATGAAAGACAATCTCACATTTGCTGTACTTCGTTAATACTATTCTGGAAGGAGAGCTGAGAATTTTCTGGTAATAGACAAGACTAACTAACATGCTTTACTAAACTTGTTCTAAGTTCAATGAATTTATCCTGTTTCATCAAAATGTTAAAATATTAAAAGTGAGTATGAGAAAATTATCTATCTATCTATCTATCTATCTATCTATCTATCTATCTATCTATCTATCTATCTATCTATACCTATATCTATCTATATCTATCTCATCTATTTCTGACCCAAGTAAGGTATTTGATTGTCTTAAATGGTATTTCTGAGGATGGTACAACAATAACTACTTGCTCTCAAATAGCTGGTTACTCTAATAAATTATGTTCATAATCCTGAACAATGATAAGGAAAATGCCATAAGATTCATGCCTTTTTAATTTGAACAAAATCTCAAAGCAAGTTATTTATGTATTTTATTTGCTAAAGTAACTGTATTGCTGTTAAAAATGAAAACTGCATACAGGTTTAGAAAACAAACAAATGCATAGAGTTTTTCACACATTGAGCTGGTTTGGAGATTGTTGATATACCTAAATCCTGACATTACTATTCAACAGATTCTCTTTTAGAACAGGTGGAACTGGAAATAAACTCTTAAAATGTTAAAATCTAGCATGAAATTATAATAACTTTTATACCAAGAGAAAAAGTGGAGGGAACCCTGCAAAGGGAACATTCTGAGCAAACAAAAGCAAAGGTTTTATTTTTCTCAAATTAAAATTTGAAAGGCAGTTGGTGAATTTTGCTCCGTTTTATGACCTTTTGTGCCACAGTTTTAAGTGAATCATGTGGTCATTAAGTGGATCTGGCTTCCCCATTGACTTTGCTTGTTGGAAGCTGGCAAATGGTGATCACATGACTTGGGACGCTGCAACTACATAAATGTATGACAGTTTCCAAGTGCCAGAATTTTTATTACATGACCATGAGGGATGCTATAACAATTATAAATGTGAAAACTGATCACAAGTCACTTTTTTCCGTGCCATTGTAACTTCGAATGGTGACTAAATGAAATGTGGTAAGTTGAGGACTACCTGTGTAACTAAAAGAAAAAAATTATATCGCTGCAATATAAAAAAGAGGTTGAGACTCTTAAAAAAATGCAGAGAAGAGCAAAAAAAATGATTAGGGAACTGGAGGCTAAAACATATGAAGAACGGTTGTACGATTTGGGTATCTCTAGTTTAATGAAAAGAAGGACTGAGGGAACATGATAGCCCAGTTCTAATATCTGGGGGGGGGGGTTGCCACAAAGAAGACAGGGTCAAATTATTTTCCAAAGTACCTGAAGGCTGAGAAGAAGCAATGGATGGAGGCTAATTAAGGAGAGAGCCAAACAGAAATAAGGAGAAACTTCCTGACTGTTAGAACAATTAATCAGTGGAACGACTTGCCTCTGGAAGTTGTGGTTACTCCAACAGTGGAGATTTTTAAGAAGAGATTGGACAAGCATTTGTCTGAAACGGTATAGGGTTTTCTGCCTGAGCAGGTGATTGGACTAGAAAAGCAGTTCCCAAATTTTGCGGCTTGGCAGCCCGGTTGAGGGAGGGAGAGGGGAACTGGGTCGTGTGAGTGTCAGGTTGGTGTGCACACGCATGTGCACACATGCTGACCCGCCACTCATGCGAGTTGAGCTGCGCACATACACACCAGCCCACCACTCACACAGCCCAGAGGTTGGGAACCCCTGGACTAGAAGACCTCCAAGGTCCCTTCCAACTCTATCATTTTGTTCTGTTCTGGTAAAATTACTGAATAGGTAAAAAGCCCTACAATGTTTTCTTTAAAAAAAAAATACTTTAAGAATTGGAATTGAAAGATGGAATAAATAACTTGCTAATCTTGTTTTATCCATTATTTTCTGACCTATTGAGAAAAGAATTGTACACAGTAGTGAAGAGAAACCAATTAAGAATATTTTTAAATGAAAAAGTTAACAGTTATAAAAGGAAATTGGTTTAAACCATCAGCTATGAAATGCTTATTAAAACTAATATGGAAAGAGAATTTGTTTATAGTTTTTGAAAAGTAATATAAGGCTTCCAGTTTTTTAAACAACAGTCTTAATCGTTTTTTTTTTCTCTTGACCAAACTACTCAGGTAACATGTCCAATAATCCATAGCTGGTTGCTACTTACTGTGAAAGAGCATCAAGAATTTTAAAATAAAATTTAAATGTGGATATTAAAGGAACAGATTGTGACTTCATGGCTTCAAAGTGGAATTCTATCTGGGAAAATAGGCACCTTAAGCTTATCTCAGAATCTAATTAAATAAAAAAAATCTAATTAAAACTAACACACTGTTGGTACCTGACCTGTTCCAACTAAATTATATCAACTTAAGCTGCTCTGTGAAGTGCTCAAATGAAGTTAAATTATGGGTAGTGTTCACATGGAGGAACTTTGAGGATTTGTATAAAACAGTCCATGCTATCTATATAAAGAATGCCTTTGAGGTCCCATTGATCTTATAAATACTTATAAAATACTTACTAACACAGCTTCAAAATAAAGTTAAATTCTGGTGATTTTATCTATTGTAGAAGGAATGACATCAAACTTGGAAGTCAAAAGGAAATATACATTGTTAATGGATTAAAGTGTATTTGTTTAGTTAACTATTTGCTTATTTAACAATTTTGAAAGTTTTACTATTGTGACTGTTTTTCTTTTGAGAGCTTTAGCCTCTGATGCTTCAACAATGAGTCACTAGACTCATCTCGATGACTCCTTTATCTTATCACTGAGAGTTAATATCCAGCTCACCTATTTCCAAGACCAGCCTCAGTATGCAACACTTCACAAATAGCGACAGCATTTATCAATAGCACTTAGATTTATATACCACTTCACAGTGCTTTACAGCCTTCTCTAAGCGGTTTACAGAGTCAGCATTTTGCCTCCAGCAATCTGGGTCCTCATTTTACCGACCTCGGAAGGATGAAAGGCTGAGTCAACCTTAAGCCCATCAGGATCAAACTCCCGGCTGTGGTCAAAATTAGCCTGCAATACTGCATTCTAACTACTGCACCACCAGGCCTTCTCTTAGCCATTCTGTCCATGTTGAACAAAACAATACAGTTGTAATATAAGGAATTGATTTTGTTACATCTCTCAGCAGCCAGGATGATGATAAATTTATGTATAAGCAAGCTGATACCCTCCTGGTGTTTTGAACTTTATTGCCAATCGGTTTCAGTCAGTCATGTCCAATGGTGAAGGCTTATGGGAGTTGTATTCCAAAGTACCCACAGGACAACTCTACACCAGGATGTCTATGAAGAGGTGCTTTGAAAATGTTGACAAGTAGCTCTTGTTTAAGAAAGTAATATAGCCTAATATACTGTTTGAAGGAGTGAATAAACAAGATTTTTTTTATAGAAACTAAACTCCTTTTTATAACATATACTGCAGGCTCCACAGATCAGCACTGAGTGAAAGTTTTTTTTTCTATTTTTGGAAGGACATAATTACAAGGAAGACTAATTGCTGAAAACTGATCATTCATCAAGGCAATACAGCTGAATTCTTAAGCAACAATAAGTCCATGGCAATGTTTCTAAGTATAGTAAGTGATATCTAACATGGATCTTTGCTTTGTGTGGCCCAGGCTCCAGGCTCCCCCCTGAACTTTTATTTTTATGGCAGTGACAGCTGTCACAACATACCCTCATCATTGGCCAGATGTTTTGAGTTCTTTAATTTTTCACAACAGAATAGCATTATCAATGGAATGAGGACATTGTTTCATGTCTTCCAGAAATCCCAGGCATCTTTTGCAAATGTCCTGCTGAAAGTTTCTTGAAAGGTTTGCTTATGTATATATGGGATCAGAGAGCCAGCTGGTGTAGTGGTTAAGGCATCAGGCTAGAAACCAGGAGACTATGAGTTCTAGTTCCACCTTAGGCACAAAACTTGCCAGGACTTGTCTTGGCAGTCTCTGAGAATCAGACATAATTAAACACAAAAATGTAATCACAATTCTGAGGTAGATATTACTGTTCTTTTTGCACCTGCCAAAATTGGTGGGATGAAAATAAATCAGTTTATATTTTCAAGATAATGAATGGGATGCATGATTCATGATGGGTTCAGTGATTGACATATAGTGACTTAATAATATTGTAAATTTTAACTTTTCAGACATCTGCTGGAAATCACCTGTGAAATATGAAATAGATGATTTCAGAAAAACAAATTTGCATATTTTATTCTCCAGTTTTAATGTCCCACAAACTGACTCCCTCTATCAAAATATATTCCCAGAGTTGTTGTGAGGATAAAGTGAAGAAAAACTTCCATGTGAACCCTGAACTTTCTGGAGAAATAGTGGGATATAAAACATATATATCCTTTATGCCACTTATTTACCATTTAATCTCAATAGAGCTAAAGGCACAGCTATATAGCACCTTTGCTGTGTTTCCTTTTCTTCTCATATTTAATTTAGGATTAATCCATGTGGCGTATCTCTAAGAATTAGTTTTTTACAGCACAAAACAGTGGTGAAGGAGATGATAATGGTATGTCTTAAATGTTGAAAGCTATTTTTTTTATTTCCTGATTTATTTACTTGTTTAAACAAAATTCAAGTATGGAAATTCTGTTACTTTTGTTTCCTTACTTTATTAACTAACATTGAGAAATGATAGACAAGTATATATCAGTTTTGATCATCTACTATTTCCTCTCTCAATGTGCAGGTCAGCTTCCTTGAGATCTGTCACCATGGAACAGGTTTCTTCTGGACCAATCTCTAAAAACTCAACCTGGAACAGAGTCTATCATATTTATCTAATGAAACATTATCAGTTTTTTTCTCCCTAAGTTCAGACCTAGTGAATATCCTTCATGTGTGTGTAATTGTTGTGATAACCCTTGCTTATCATAGAATTATCATAAGGAGTATTTAGAAGTTTTACTTCATAACTTCATCCTGCTGCATTCTTAAAAAAATAAAGGTTTCTCTGTCCAGTCATTTCCAACTCTAGGGATTGGTGCTTATCTCTGTTTCCTATCTGAGGGAGCCAGAGTTGTCTGAAGACTCTTCTGTGGTCACATGGCCAGCATGACTATCTGCTGAGGTGCATGTTACCTTCCCACAAAGTGGAACCAATTTATCTATTTGCATTTGCATCCTTTTGAACTGCTTTGGGGGCAGGAGCTGGGGCAAGAATGAGAGTTTACCCTGTTGTGCGGTGCTTGAGTTTTCAACTGCCAACTTTCTGGATGACAAGCTCAGAGTCTTATCGGCTAGGCCGCCTACCTTTCTGGAATTTTGTCTTTGCCTTGCCATTGTGGGAAGAATCCAGAGAAAGAGATATTTTGGGGAATACTAAAGAGGCAAAAAAAATTTCCCAAAGGAAAAATGGAGAAGATCTTTAAAAAGGCAGAAACTTTTCCCTCCCCTGCCCCCAGCCAGAAAACTCAGCAGAAACCAGTTTTTAGAAATGCAGATGTAATAATCCATTCAGGAAGGTTGGAGCCAGGAAGCTGATGAGATTAGAAAGATAAAGATCCCTAAAATCTACATACCCCACCCAAACTCTAAAGACATAATAGGATTAACCCACAAATACCAAAAGGGCACACTCAGACTTAAGTCAAAGTACATGACACCAAAAATACAAAGTTTCAAACAGGAACAGGAAACAACCTGAAGAGCTCCAAAAGGTATAAAAACCCACCACTCCCAGCAACATGTGGTCTGCTTTCCCAGAGCGATGTTTCTGTCTGGCTCTGCTCTTCAATAAACTACAACCTTCTTTCTAAAGCAGTCTCCATTTTGTTTATTCCCTGCTTGGACTGGACTCTGATGAAAACTTCATTCAACACCATCAACAAGCTGAACTCAAAATGGAAGAAAAATGTGGATCTTTGGGATGGCTTCTTGGCCATAATAAATGGATTTTTTAGGAGATCTACCAAACAGCAATTTTTTTAATGCCTATTGCTACAGTCATGTCAGGTACTAAGTAGAAGAATGCTACCCAAAATACCAAAAAGAAGAGATTTCAAAAAACGAGGCTGGCATAGCATGAACTGAAGTAACTTAAAAATACACTGCTGTTTAAAGAGGCAAATAATAACTGTAAATTGAATCAACAATATAACATTACCTAACCAATAATAACATTTTGTTTCAGCTAATTTATCAGACCACTGTAGGAGAGTCAGTATAGCTGTTGTATGCATTGCTGTATACCAAGATAATTATAGCATAAGAACAAATTTGCATTTGGTTCTTTGAATTTGCATCCTCTCCCTAGATGAATTCCATTTTTTCTTCTCTATTGATAGAATTAGGAGAAATCACTTTTTCCAAGATCCAAACTGCCTTCCACTCCTTTGATGAAGTCACCTTTCTGTCTCTTGTGTAATGGACAGGTTGGGCATCAATAATTACCACTCAGGACTTTTGAAAACAAGATCTTTTGTATTGCTATCTTGTTGGAGTTGTTTATTGCTAACATTTGATTGATAGATTGCTCTAGCCCAGACTTGTCAAACACAAGGCCCGGAAGCTGGATGCGGCCCGCGAAGTGGTTTCATGTGGCCCATGAAGCCATCCTGGAAACAGTGAGGGAATGGCCCCCACTGCCTTGGCCCTGGCCCGGGCCAGCCGGAAACCAATGTATAATTTTGTGGTGGCCATCTATGCTGAAATGCATTCAGTATTAGCTCCATAAGCCCCACCCCCACATGGCCTGAGAGGAACAGTGAGGCTCCTCCAGTGGACCATGCCTTGGTACTTGCCCCAGACCCACCCCCTTCTGCCAGAGACCCTCAGATCTGTCCCATTCCTGCCCAGACCCCCACAGGCACCCTTGACGCGAACCATGCAGAACTGGCCATGCCCACCCAGTAGGCCACACCCACTCCATCCATGCCCACTCAGTAGGCTGCACCCACCCTGGCCACACCCCTGAGGGCAACCGCAATGCTGATGCGGTCCTCAATGAAATTGAGTTTGACACCGCTGCTCTAGCCCATCCTAAAGGAAATTAACCCTGACTATTCTTTGGAAGGACAGTCATTGAAGTTGAAGCTCAAATGCTTTGGCCATCTAATGAGAAGAGAAAATGAGGGGAAAAATATTTCCTGATGTTGGGAAATATTGAAGGCAAAAGGAGAAGGGAACAGCAGAGGATGAGATGGTTAGATAGTGTCATTGATACAATGAACATGAACTTGGGCAAACTGGGAGCCTGGACGACAGGGGAGCCTGGCATGCTGTGGTCCAGGGGAGCACAAAGAGTCAGGCACAACTTAGCAACTGAACGACAATAACTAACCAGTTCAAAATAAATCTAAGTAAATAACCATTTCTTCATGTAATGCTTTAAAAAATTTATGCTTCAAGCTTGTTAATCTTTTTTCTTAACTATTTTTTTAAAAAAACAGTTCCTTGCATTCCTTCTTCGCTGTTATAGAAAGTAGCTGAAAATAAATTTTCTTAAACCTATCCATAGCTTATCTGATATTTGAACACATTGTATTCACAAGGTACAAAATCTGTTTATCCATCCATCCATCCATCCATCCATCCATCCATCCATCCATCCCCAACTCTATCCAAAGAGATTCCTCTGGGGGGGAAAGCCAATAAAATCCAAATAGCTCATTATCCACCAGTGAAATATTTTATATCTGACCCTAAAACAGGTTTGGTTATCTTTCAGCTCTTCTCACCAAGATAATGATTTCCCATGTTTCTGAGAATGGAAACTTTCATTGACCTTGCTTATATTAGGCCTCCTGCCTCTCATAAATCTATTCAGTCAGACATTCTTGAAAAAAAGCCCAGACTTCCAGAGATAGGAATTGTTTGAAAATTATGAGGCCCACTTGCACAACAATAGAGTTATTTATTTATTTTAAACATTTATATAGCCATCCATCTTCTAACCAACTCTGGGCAGCACCCAATATTATACCAGATTCAATAGCCAATGGTAGGAGAGTCCTGTAATTTGGCAGAGGTAAAAGTTTTCAAATTTGGGTGCGTGTTTTCCCAGTATTAGTCATTGATGGGGCAATCAAACATGGGCTGCAGACATCCAGAAGCCCACTAGGAAGGGAGCAAAGAGTTATGCATTTTTCTGTGGCCATCTAGAGGTCATCTTGATTTTGACCACCCAGGTCTTGTAGTTCTACACTAGGGGTCTTCAAACTTGGCCCTTTTATGACATATGGACTTCAAGTCCCAGAATTCCTCAGCCAGTCCACAAGTCATAAAAGGGCCAAGTTTGAAGACCCTTGCTCTACACAGTCCTGTGGTAGGAGAAAAGCAATACAGGAATGGCAAGCTCTGGTGAAGTGATGGGTAGAGAGGAGCTAAAAAAGAAGGAAAGGGGGTGTTTGCCTGAACCATAGCATTCTTCTAAAGGGTTTTGCCAGCACCACCCATAACTTCACTTTCATCTTGATTTATCATGAACTATCCAGCTAAATGCATTGCAAAAGGCTAACATACAGGTACTTCCTGCTTAATTTAGCATAATATCTTTGCTTTTGTAAAGGATACCTTTTACCCTTTCCTTTAAAGCTATTCATTAACCATATTAATTCTGTAGTAAGATGCTTCCTTAACTAACAGCGACTAATCCATTGCAACTGCTCTATAAATAGTTCAATTTCATTAAAAATGACTAACAGAGATGCAGGTTCTTCCACCTCCTGTTCCGACTTTCACCACCCCAAGTGCTTGCAAAGGCTTCCACCTCCTCCTCCTCATAGTTTTTTCTTTACCTTCGAAAATTGCTTACATAGTTTTTTTTTTCTCTTTATATCATTAAGCTGTTTCTAGCAGCTCTCCAGCCAAGTTCAGCTCTCAAAGTCTGAAATTGCTAGCTATCGTTTTAATGACATGTTCATCCTTTGATTTCCACAGTGGGGGCAAATGAAACAAGGATGAATAGGATTTACCCAAGCACTTTAATTTCTTGCATTATATTTAAATATATATATATATGCATTCATTTTATTAACAGGAAAAAAAAACAGCACAGGATGATAGGCACCTATAAACCTGTGATTTGCTTGGACTATATTTTCACACACAGTGATTGAGGTCATATATTACAGTAAGTCATAATATGATTGTTTGTTTGTGGCCAAATCCAGCTGCTGTTGTTTGCCAATCATAGATTATGATTTGGTGCATTATTGTGGTTGTGTGAATCCAAGTTTATCAAAAGTAAGACAGCCTGTGATGTCAAACATCCTCTGGCCCCCTGTTGAATGAAATATATTTATCAATCAATCAAATTTTATTATGGTCACAGACCCACATTAAATATATTTATTTAAATAATGGGAAAATACCTATGAATGAAAGGGACATTTAGAGTATGTGTGGTGGCTCAAGTTAATCACACTTTAAGGAAGCCTCATATTTTCTTGGGCTTGCCACATAATGAGATTTTGTCCTGTCCTGCACACATATCACACATATCACAAGGGTTTGAAGTCTTTATTGTAGATTCACCAGCCCCAAATAGTATTCTCCAGGATTTTCCACATGGGCACCAGAGCAAAACCCAATAAGTCCAGTTTCCCAAGTCAGGAAAAACACAGAGAAAGTCCAGCAAAGACAAGTCCATGGTCCAAAACACAAATCCCACAAGCCCAAATTCAAAGTCCAAAAGACAAAGTCTAAAGTCCAGAAACACAGTAAATGAAGAAGTTCCAAGGCAAGGCACACAGTGGTTGAACAAGAGCACAATCCGAAATGGAAGAGTTGTTCTCAGTGTAGCTCTGCTCCGCATGCAGGGATAAAGAGCTGCCAGCTAGTGTAACTCATTAGGAGAAGCGAGGCTGCCTCCTTGCAAGTAGCCTTGCTGACCTCCATTGCACCTCTCTCCTCTCAGCCTTATGTGCTCTAGGATCTGACAGAGGAGGCAGTTCCTCCTCATCCCCGCTCATTGGTTGGAGCACCGCACCTTTCCCCACCCTCTTCTTCTAGCTGGCTTTCTGAGCCTCTTGGCTGCAGCTATGTTTCTTCCTTCTTTATCCAGTTGCTTCTCCTTCCCTTCTTGCCCATCCCTTCCAGATTCAGAATCCCCCACGTCCTCCATATGCTCTACTCTCAGGTTCCTGATGCAAGTTCTTCCTCATCATCTGAGCCCGCTTCGAGGCCATTCATGACACTTTTTTAAAGAGCTTATTTGAAACTGCCAGAAGTATTAGAAAGATGCAGTTTGGGGAATAAGGCCACATTTCATTTATTGAATATTTTTCAGCGCTTGCATTTAATTAATATAAAAATGTTACAAATCAGTGTTCACTGCTCATTTGCGATTACTATATTAGATTCCCTTTATCATTTCTTTTTCATATCAGTTTCATGATTGTATGTTTAAACTAATAGTTTATATACTTAGATAATAATCCTTTCAAGGCAGAAGTTTATTCTTGAATGGGTAATGAACCTTGACCTCAGTTAAATGAACTCGGTATTTTTATAACTCAGTCTGAGACATTTTAGCAGTTAAGTTATATATTTTGAGCATTTTCAGGCTGTAAGGTTGGCAGTCCATTTTGATAGCATCAGCAATGTGCTCAGTTCTCGGTCATTTTTGTTGTTTCGGTGGTTGCTGTTGCTTTCCCTGGGTCTGTAGATGTGTCTTCTGACCTCTTCTTTATGCTGATTTACTGCTGTAAATGCATGTGACAACAATCGGAGCAGGAATGAAAAATGAAGTTGTCAGAACACAGAAGATAGAATAAAATACCTGCATATTAAGAATATCAAATCTGAAAGCATGGTAGCATCTGCACTGGAAGATAGTGAAGTTTAAATTATCAAATTGGGGAACAAATTGAAAATGATAATTAGTAGGGATTATTGCTTGCTCATCCAAAGGTCATACTCTTACACGGATTGGCAACAATTGTGCAAATAATTTATTGCTTGCATTAAAATGTAGAAATTTACAAGACAATGAAGAAGAAAATAAACATTTCCAATTATGGCTTCAGAATAATGGAAACTTCTGTTAAATAAACAAGCTCTATTGTGTTCTTGGAAAACTTGTAAAACTCATCTTTTTCTACCAGCTTTTAGCTGAAATACATTCCCTCCTCAAGGCAATTTAACTGTAATCATTCTATTAAACAACCATAAACATGTAGGTATGTAATTATTGGTAGAGCTTGATAATATTTTTACAGCCGAAGTTTGCTTTGAACTGGCAGGGCAAACTACCAAAAATAGTAGAAATGCATCTGCATAAATAAGGCTAAGGTTAATCAAAGGAAAAAGAGAGGGATAGATATTCCCGTCATTTCACCCCAAGTTGTCTGGAGGTTACAGTTAAAAATTAAAGATGGAAGCCAAGATGCTGTGATCAAAACTCCAGCCATATTTTAGTGTGTGGTTAGATCTTTAATTGAACCACTGCAGCCATCTTCTTCACTTTTTAAACCCTTCTCACCCAACGATCCTCCCCATTTCTTTGTTTTACATCTTATTTTGGCCAGTTTTCCTTTGTGGGTGGGAAGTTCAATAGTGTTTTTTCATGAGTAAGTACAATTTTAAATATATAGCAACTAAGAGGATTAGAAAAAGGATAATTAAAAGAATAGCAAGAGCAATAAAACTTATATACCACTTCATAGTGCTTTATAGCCCTCTTTAAGCAGTTTATAGAGTCAGCATATTGCCCCCAACAATCTGGGTCCTCATTTTACTGACCTTGGAAGGATGGAAGGCAGAGTCAACCTTGAGCCAGTAAGACTGGAACTGTTGAACTGCTGGCAGTTGTCAGTCAGCAGAATTAGCCTGCAATATTTCATTCTAACCACTGTGCCACCATGGCTCTTGCAAGGAAACAATCCCCATTCTTTCATTCTTCATTTGTCTGTATCTTTTTTCAGTGATATAAAACACTAAATATGAAGAAGGATTTTCAACTTTTGAGTTGCATTAATATTTTGTAGATGGTGATTGTCATCAGAAAACAGGCAAACATTTGTATAGACTATGGAAGAAAAACTTTGAAAGAAAAAAGATATGTCTCAAATAAAAGATTTAAAGTCTTCCTTTAAAATGCTTTTCTTCAGAATTCCTTCATACTATGTGAAATGTTAAGAAAATTAGCCCCACTCCTCTTTATGAATATATAAAATGGGAAGGTGCTGCTTTAATATGCACATACAACAAATATTTATCACTGATGGCTAGAGACTTTTTTCAAATTGTACTTAAATTGTCTGTTAAGGCTATAGATGTTTTGAAACCGATTGGGAAGAGATTGTCTTGAATGCATACAAGTACAAGGATAGTAACTCTTTAAAGCAGCCATACAGCTGCTTTAAAGATTCAACTTATATATCAGGCCACATCTTCCAAACCACATTATCCAAATCATTTTTATAACATGCATAACCGTACCAGCTATTTCCTTGCTCTTGGACATTCTCCCATTTGGAATGTGAATTAATTTTCGTCTTTCTTTGTCTATGTCCCAGAGTGAATTCCCACTACTTTAATCCATAGAGTTCAAAGGGACAGTATTGGCAACTGGCTAAAATTAACTGAGAGCCCAAGAGAAAGAACAAGCTCTGGAATTTCTTTTCAAGAAACTGAAGACCTGCAGATAAGATCTTTGTTGTTGTTAGTTGCGAAGTCGGGTCTGACCCATCGTGACTCCATGGACAACGTTCCTCCAGGCCTTCCTGTCCTCTACCATCTTCTGGAGTCCATTTAAGCTCACGCCCGCTGCTTCAGTGACTTCATCCAGCCACCTCATTCTCTGTCGTCCCATTCTTCTATTGCCCTCAATCTTTCCCAGCATTAGGCCTTTCTCCAGTGAGTCCTTCCTTCTCCTTAGGTAGACAAAGTACTTGAATTTCAACTTCAGGATCTGGCCTTCTAAAGAGCAGTCAGGGTTGATCTCCTCTAGGACTGACCGGTTTGATCACCTTGCAGTCCAGGGGACTCACAGGAGTCTTCTCCAGCACCATAGTTCAAAGGCCTCAATTCTTTTGCGCTCAGCCTTTCTTGTGGTCCAACTTTCACAGCCATACATTGCAACTGGGAAAACATGGCCTTGACTCTATGTCATTTTGTTGGCAGGGTGATGTCTCTGCTTTTTAGTATGCTGTCTAGATTTGCCATAGCTTTCCTCCCCAGGAGCAAGCATCTTTTAATTTCTTGGCTGCAGTCCCCATCTGTGGTGATCTTGGAGTCCAGGAAGATAAAATCTGTCACTACCTCCATTTCTTCCCCATCTATTTGCCACAGTAAATAGTAGTTATTACTGATATTTTTAAACAACAATTTGTGCAATGGAAAAGTACCTATTAGAACCCCTTTCAAAACAAAATTTAATGCACTGTGAGAAAAAAATTAAACTTTGCTGAGCATCTCATTTCTAAAGATATATCAGCATTTTCAGCCAAAATTTTTCTAGCTGACAGCACTTTGTACTATGATAACAGGCCAACCCTTCATCTTCATTCAATTTTATATGAACATTTGAGGTAGAAAGCCAAACATTTGAAAGCAAAGGCACTAAAAATTAACCATCACTTATTTAGCAAAGTTGAACTGTTCCTTCAATTGAGCAATAATTTCAGAAGAGCATATATAGAATAGAATAGAATAGAATAGAATAGAATAGAATAGAATAGAATAGAATAGAATAGAATAGAATAGAATAGAATAGAATAGAATAGAGCTGGAAGGGACCTTGGAGGTCTTCTAGTCCAGCACCCTGCCTAAGCAGGAGAACCTATACCGTCTCAGACAAGTGAGTGTCTAGTCTCTTTTTAAAACTCTCTAGTGATGGAGCGCCCACAATTTCTGGGGGGCAAGCTGTTCCACTGGTTGATTGTCCTCACTGTCAGGAAGTTTCTCCTTAATTCCAGGTTGCTTCTCTCTTTGATCAGTTTCCAACCATTGTTTCCCATCCTTTCCTCTGGTACTCTGAACAACATGACCCCCCTCTTCCTTGTGGCAGCCCCTCATATACTGGAATACTGCTGTCATGTTTCCCCTATTTCTTCTTTTCTTTAGACTAGCCAAACTCAAGTCCCGTTGTCATTCTTCATATGTTTTAATCTCCAAGCCTTTGATCATCTTAGTTGCTCTTCTCTGAATTTTTTCCAAACTCTCAACATCTTTTTTGTGATACAGTGACCAAAATTGGCTGTAGTATTAATATGTGTCTAGATAGATAAAGGGCCAAATAAATTCCTTATGTCCATATAACAAAATAACAAGTGTTGGAAGGGACCTTGAAGGTCTTCTAATCCAACCCTCTGCTCAGGCAGGAAACCCTATACCATTTCAAACAAATGGTTGTCCAATCTCTTCTTGAAAACTTCCAGTGTTTGAAGTTTTGTGTGTATGTGTTATTTATTTTTATTAAATTTATGTACTGCCCATCCTACTGTAAAGTGACTCTTGGAAGCAACAAGACCAAAATTACTCCAAGATACATTTATTATCCTTAAAATTTCACTCAGGCCTTCAGCAAGGGAGAGTGAAACCATTTCATCAAGCTTGCTGGCTTTTATCATTATGTTTTATGTTTTATTGATGTTATTGTAATGTATTTGGTTTATGAACTGCCCAGAACTGTTCAGAGTTTGATGGCATACAAGTTTAATAAATAATTATTATTACCCTTTGCCAAAAGAACTTGAGCTGAGACCACCAAGTGAAAGAATTAAATTAAAATGTATTAAACAGCTCAGTTCTGTCATCTGTTTTTTACATTGTGAATCTTTTAAAATTATCAAATGATAAATACAATAAAACATAGGAAAATAAGTATATATTTAAATAAATAAATAAAAATGTTTAACAAATATAGGGTTGTGCAGAAAGCTGAATTGAGTCATTGTGATATTGTTCAAGAAAATCATTATCAGAGAGGCCATAACACACAGCAGCAGCCACAGCAACCAATAACAAGGCCTACTAAAGGTCACAGCAAAATGATACGAGCAATTGAGTTCCAAGACTTTTTCATCAAGCAAGATAGCAGGTAAAATAAAGGAATTGCTGGGGAGAGGGAGAGAATGAGAAATAGATGGTAGTCTTCAAATGTCTGTGATATTTTATTGATAAAAGAACTTTCTGTAAGAAACCTGCCCTGTTTTCATGTACCACTTCCTAAAATAGGTTTAATGAATGGATTTTAATACAGGAGGAATGTAGCCTGAGCTTTTAACAGCACTAACAATGTTGTCATCTCACATAAACTCATAAAGTTGGAAAAGCTCTTGGAGGTCATCTATTCCACCCACTGCCCAGGGGACGAATCCTTAGACCATCCCAGACAAACATCTTCTCTTCAAACTGTCCACCCACAACTTTAGGAGACCCATTGTTCCATTGCTTAATAAGTCTCACAATCAGAAAATTCCTTGTTTTCAAGTTCTACAAGTATGGATCTCTCACTATAAAATGTTCATCCACTGCTTCTTTTCTTAACCTTTGATGCTCTGGAGAATAAATCCACACAATGTTCCCCATGACATCACTTCATGTATGGGAAGACTGCCATCTTGTTTCTCCTTAGCCTTCACTCCTTTAAGCTAAACATACCAAATTCTTTAATGCAGAGGGGGGCAACTATAGTCCCTTTAGAGCCATGGTGGCACAGCAGTTAGAATGCAGTAATGCAGGCTAATTTTGCTGATTGCTGACTGCCAGCAGTTCGGAAGTTCGATTCTTACTGGCTCAAGGTTGACTCAGCGTTCCATCCTTCCAAGGTTGGTAAAATGAGGACCCAGATTATTGGGGATAATATGCTGACTTTGTAAACTGTTTAGAGAGGGCTGTAAAGCACTGTGAAGCAGTATATAAGTCTAAGTGCTATTGCTATTATCATGGTTCCGATAGATAAGACTAGTAAAAACAGAACTCCAAGGCAAGAGATTTCCTTAAAGAACATATTTATTTGGCTACAAACTATCAGCATGATCAAAAGTGAAACCAAGACTGAAGTTCCCTTTTAAAGGTTACAATGTTACAAAATTGAGCTTCCCAACCCAGTAATATGTCATAAATCACATTCTCCAATGAACTACTTTGGCAGGCTTTTTAATGGAAGCTTCAGCCCACCAAAATTCAGGCAGCAATGACCTTGGTTCCCACAGGACAATTTATTGTTTTGTCTAAACTTAAAAGTACACATCCCCCCTCCCAATTCTGTGGCAACCGAAAACGAAGTGGAAATGGCTTCAGCCAACTTCCTTTGCAGTGTTGGCAGCTATTGCTTTACGACTTGGGTACTTCAACTCCCAGAATTCCTGAGTCAGCATGGTTCAATCCATGCTGACTCGGGAATTCTGAGAGTTGAAATCCACAGATCATAAAGGGGCCATAGTTGCCCACCCCTGCTTTATCCAATGGATATTAGTGCCAAAATGCTTAATCCTAACATTACAATCTTAAACACAATTACAGAGGGGTAATTACAGAGGTTTCCTGAAGCTACTGGGGGGGGGTCAAACTCACCATGATTATATATGAATAAATTTGCTGAAAATAAGTTAAAGCTTGTGACTCTGATTTCAAGAAGGCAAATCTGAGAAAAAGAAAGACACAGAAATACATCTGGAAAGGAGAGAGACTGTTCTGTCTCCATCCATCTTCCAAATTGCAAGGTAACTCTGACTTTGTTGCTGCTGTAGGTTTATCAGGATTTAGGGATGACCCTGAAACCTCCAAATACTCTATAACATAGTGCAGTTGTTTGCTTGTACAATTAATTACCAAGAGAGGTTACTGTTGGCACTCCTGGAGCTTCTATTCGGAAAGCAAGAGCTCGTGCTATCGATCTACAGGGAGCTCTCTATTAGCCTTGGTCAGCGGGTCCCCTATTATCTGCTAACCTAGATTTTGTAAAAATCCATTTCTTTTTGCACTTCACTGCCTCAAAACCCTTGGCTGTGAAAAGGGAGCCAGATGTGTAATTTAAGGCAAGGAAGCTGCACAAAGTGCCTAACGGAAGCCTGCAGTATACATTGTCAGTCACTTTACACAAGACTGAATCCATCCCTTTAACTAATTTCACTTGGTAAGAAGAAGAAAAAAAAAACCCAAAGCAAACATTGAACTGAGTGGGTCCCTAGCAGTGATTCATAGATCTGTTGGGATCTGCAAACTAATCATTATAGATTCTCAGAGGCCTAGTTAACCCTATGGCTCTTTAAGCTGCCTTTTTCCTTTCCATGGATCTGCTTAACTCTTATTATGAGAAGTGGTAGCTTTATCACACACCGGTTTGCTTCTACAGTCTGAGCTACTTCTGGTAAAGTTTTAGTTTCTTTGTCCCCAGGGTAAATATTTGCAGTTCCTTCAGTTCTGCTTCCATGAATATTTTATTTTGTATTACAAATTGACAATCTGCTAGCCTCTGTTCTAGTATTTCTGATTCTAGATGTTGTTCTTTCAGGAACCAGTGCATTCTTCTCAGACATCCTCTTCTTGCTAGATTTGATTTTTTTCAATCTTTGCAGATTTGCCACGGATAGTAGTCTGCAGCTACTGGTCCTGGTTGCTCAGTCAATAATCCTGAGACCAATAGCTCATTTGTCACTAATGTCCAAGGACTCCAACACCTGACATGGTCCTTGTTGACTCGGGTGATGACCGATCTGGTATTGGTTTCTGTAAATCACACCTCAACATATTTTTTTTTAATGGGAGAGACACTTTCATTGTATTGTACAGGCTCATTTAAGTAGTTGGAGGTAAGCACTTTTCTGTTAGTTTATCTTATTTTTTTTTAAAAAAATAGTTTAATCAAACTATTTAATAATACAATAGACAGGTCAAGAAACAAGCCTCAATTATAATACATATTAATGACCCATGACTGTTGTGCTAGGTTTGCCAAAAACCATATTGTGAAGTTCGCAGATGATACAACAGTAGTGGACCTCATTCATGATGACAAGGTGGAAGCTTACCACGAGGTTGAGGGGTTGGTGAACTGGTGTAAGGAAAACAGCCTAGTTTTAAATACCGGAAAAACCAAAGAGATCATTGTTGATTTCAGAAAAGACAGGCACAGCCACACACCTCTGTGCATCAATGATTCACCTGTGAAGATGGTTACCAGCATCAAATTCCTGGGTGTGCAGCTAACGAGTAGGCTGGCTTGGTCGCTCAACAGTGAGAAACTGGTGAAGCGGGCACAGCAGTGCCTGCACTTTCTATGTTGCATGAGAAAAGCACATCTTCCTTCCCCTGTCCTGACCACTTTCTACAGGGGGATGATCGAGAGCATCCTGTCATACAGTATCACAGTCTGGTTTGGATGCATCACTGCTTAAGACAGGAAGGCAGTGCAGAGAGTGGTGAGAATGGCCGAAAAGATAATTGGCAGTCCCTTCCTTCCCATCCAGGACACAGCACAGAAGCACTGCTTGAGCAGGGTCCGTAAGGTTATCTGGGACACTACCCCTCCTCTTCACGACCTGTTTTCCTTATTACCTTTTGGGAGGAGGCTTCGCGGTATCTGCAGCAGAACATCCAGATTCAGCCAAAGTTTCATTCCATACAGCATTAACCTTGTGAACTCCCAAGTTTCCTCCTTCCATTATATATTCAAGATGGACAGTATTTAATATTTATTTGTTATGTATATCTAGGGGTGTGGGTCCATACATATGTTGTATATAGTATGTGTGTTAGGTGTGTTTCACTTTGAGAGCGGACAACTAAATTTCATTTTTGATGTGTGCCGTTGTGCCCACAGTAAAAAAAATGACAATGAAGGTTATCTTATCTTAAGTTATAATCTGTTGTGGAAATATACAGCAATAAAATTGCCAAATATTACTGGCATTATGTTCAAATATTATCAGATCTCCAAAATGAGGACTGATAAAATACATGAAAGTCTTGGTTAGCCAAAAAGAAAAAAAAGGAAATGGAAATTTTATTTTTTATAAATAAATAGCTTCCTCTAAATACTCTGTTGAGGTTACATCTTATTTATTTATTTATTTATTTATTTATTTATTGTTTAAAATTAACAATTGATCATCTAGTATGCAGCATTTTTCCTGTTTTCAGTTATTTCCCTTCCCAACATTTGCTGATCGGGGGGGGGGGAAGTCCATGAAAAATAAATAGAAACAGCAAAGCAGGATCTCTTCTTTCTTGAATCTAGATTTTAGATTCATATTAAGAACAAATGAATGGAATAATGGGACATGGAAAAAAACTCAGTCATGCCTTCAAATACAAACAGAGGTAGCAGTTTTGTTGATATGACAGATTTTAAAAAGGGCCAGATACCAACTATAAATCAAAAGATTTAGAGCAGATTCCCTTAGCATTGTCAATGTTATTTTTGCCAAATTAAATTGTCTGCTGTTTGAATTGTTGGCATGGAAGTGTCCTGCGTCCCAGGGAAAGCCAGAAGACAGGATTCTCTACACAATTTTTGCATTACTCATTGCATTATTATTCTGTCCTCTTCACAGACTATTCACAGATATCAAGAAATGCTTTGTGTCTTCTTCAGAGCTGGTCAAAGAGCTGTTGGGACTCCTTTGATGGTGGAACAGATGAAACAGTTGCATTGATAAAGGTTCGCACTGCAAAACCGTGGTATGATTTAGAACTGGATTTTTTTTTGCCTAAGCCCAGCACTTTAAATGCTTGAAAAAGCAGAGTTGCCCAAAAAGTGTGTTCTCTCTAGGCACAAATCAAATCCTCTGTAATTGCATAGAAGTCAATGCTGTCTGCCAATTAAGGATATTTCTGTAGCTCTCATTCATTTATTAAAATTTTCATGTTCATAATTTCATTTTTTGGTCAGTGCTGAGAGGCTCCAATTCTCTATTCTACTCATGTCTTATAAAATAAAGCAAAATGAGCAATTACTTGTATCTTAACATACAAATGATGCAGTTCTGCCACTGCATGTGTTAATGTATGTGAATGCTGTGATTCATTCTGAACAACATCTTTGCTCTTTGTCTTTCTCTTCTCTCTTTTGTTTAATGCATGTAAAGGTAGTAGATTTATTTGTCTACTCTCAGTTCAAACAATAAAGTATTTAACTTACATATGTTTATTTATGAAAGGGATAAGACATGGCAGAAGATGTTAAACATGTATGAATTCCATGCATGAATAAGTCAGTAATGACTGTGACCTTATCTGGATTCCATCTCTTCCCCTTCCCTTTAAGGCAAAGCAAAATAACAAGATAAAATTGTATTTTGACATAGAATTTAAAACTAGCAAATTTATTCTTGTAAATGGGAGGGTTTTTTTTAATGTCCCCAATGTACCCTTTTTTCTACTTTTCTTCTTACTGCTGGAGACTAACATAGCTTTCCTGCTGGGATCTGTTGCTTATCATGTCTTCTCTGCAAGAATATTGTTTTTCTGTTTATCCATTTTATCTGAGCACCAAAAGAGGGATGAGGCTAAGCCAGTGGTGGCGAATCTATGGCATGCGTGCCAGAGGTGACACTTGGAGCCTTCTCTGTGGGCACATGTGCTGTTGCCCCAGCCCCACCTCCCCCCACGGCCCCCTCCTCACCAGCAGCCTCCCTGGAAGAGAGTCGTGGCCCACACGGAGCAGCACAGCCAAGGACATGGCAGTCGGGCAATGGGGACAAGACTCTGCCCTCATGGCCTGTCACATGCAGTTGATGCTGCGGGGCGCGGGTGGAGGGCATGGCTGCCATGGCACTGCTGGACCACCTGGGCAATCTGCAGCAGGCCATGGAGGTGGTGGGTGGTCCTGCAGGCAGGTGGGGCAGGGCAGACCGAAGGTAGAATGAGAGGGGAGGGGAGTGGGGGCTGGGGCGGTTTTTGGGCACTTGGTCTCTAAAAGGTTCGCCATCACTGGGCTAAGCGGTATCACAAGGTAGTGAAAAGAAAAAGAAAAAATACTTGCATGGAAAGCAATAGCCAGGTTTTGCAAGTCATTTTTGCTTGGAGCAAAATATGTTCCTTCCAGCAAAGAATGTTCAGTTATTAGCAGAAAAAATTGCTATGGCCAAAAGTTCATGAGTACAGGTGTCCCATATGTGCATTTGGAAAAGAAAATGTGATCCATTACTTTTTTTTTGTAAAAATGTTCAAAGGCATTGGGATAAGAAAGAACATTCTATCCAGATAACTTTTTAGCCTAGAGGACTTGCTGGCCAATAGATTCCATTAAAAGTGCATACTGTCCACCACATTTAGTTCGGGGCCGATTTAGCATGTCAAGATATAGCCTGATTTGTCTCAGGATGAGTCTAAAGCAAGATTCATTTCTTCTACCAACCAGCATGGGAAACAAAAAAGTAAATGTACTATAAAAATATTTTTGTACTTAAAATTACAAATTTAATGTACAGTGCTGTAAATTATTTTTAACAGAATGTGATGACATTGGTAAAGATTTAAGTGCTGTAAATAGAGAAGAACTGAATATCCATCAGCCATTCTTAGCGCCGTAGTCAAATGTCTATCCACTTATTTGTCTTATTAACTATAGCCATTTTAAGTGCAAAATTGGGTTTGTGACTGATTGGGGTGCTAACATATTGATGCTTTTAATTGTTGCTTCTTCGTGCAATCTTGTAAAATGAGCAATCTGATGCTGCTGTGCACATACTTCCAAAATATTTTTGAAGAAGTGCTGTTTCTGTGAGCCTAAAAATGCCTATCTTGGACAGTCAGGTTAATGTGAATTTTAACTTTGTAACTTTCTTTAGAATTTATGCATCAGCCTGGAAAAAAGGCAGCTTTAACAAACAGGGATCCAAAGCATTTCTGGATAATTTCTGAAACATACCTAGCTGTCTGCTTGTCTGTTTAAATCCTCTAAAAACATAAGAAGCTTTTGGAAATCAAGCAGTTTAATAAATATAGGGAGATCATTTTCATTCGCCAAGTCTGTTGAAAATAAACTGACACCTATTCTTTATCATTTTGTTGTCCTTTGTAATTAAGGTTTGAGTGGATGAATTGCTGAAGCTCACTGCATTTTAGTAATGCCAGTGGCTGCACGCCAACATGAAGTTGGATTCATTTATTTATGCTCCATTGACTTCAACAGGATTTAAGTTTGCCTCATTGCACAGAATTGTAAAAAAAAATGGTTCTTGCTATTTTGTATTCATTAATTGACTATAATGGGTGCTCCTTTGTGTTTTCCATTGTACGTATTTTTTAAAAAAATAAAATGGGGGAAGGGAAGAATTTAAATTTAAAAAGCGGGTTTTTATTAAAGATTTACTTAACATGAAACTCTTCTGAAAGAGCCTGGATAAAATAATTATGCAAAGATGTAGTGATACCAATATTGTAGTTGCAAGAGCTGCAAAGAAGGAATAATAGCCCCCATAAAAATGAGTTGAAAGATCGTTTTGGATATCATATGAGTGTATTTGAATCATGGGAAAAAATATGATGTTTACAGTGCTTCCTATATTGTGGAAGCTGTTCTGAAGTACATCCAAAGAAGGTGTTTGTTCTTGCTAACTGTGATAATGAGGCTACTGAATTAGGAAGACCAATGATCCATCTCAGCATCTTTTTTCAAACATAATTGCTGCAATTTTCACATTATTGGTTTTGCCTTGAAATTATATGATGGGTTCTACATTAAGCCTCTCTCAAATCTGATAACCTGAAAATTGAAATTCTGTAGTTTAGCATCAGAATTTTACTGACCCAATCAAAACCCTTTTCCTTAAATCAAGATTTATCAATAGATAAATACACATAAACCAAAGAGTTGAGTGTTACCAGAAGTGGAGAAACAAGAGAAAGAGTGCACAAAATGTTAGGAAAAACCTTTCAAAAACATTTTGCCAATCTTGCTGGAAATGAATTGAAGACCAGCTTAGGCCATTGGAGAAGATCAGGTCTCTGAATAAATATGGGGCAGCAGAATAAGCACAATTTGAAAGGAAAAAAAACCAACAATCAGAGGAGAATAGTTAATTTTTGTATGATCTCAGTGCATATATTAGTGATGTATTTTCCTTCTATATCACTAAGGGCATGGCTTTTCTCCAAGCCCTTTTAAAAATGTTACTGAGAATCTGAGGTGGGGGAATTCCAGAGGAAGAAATGGTGGACTGAAGCTGCTCATCAAAAAGTAGAGTTGAGGACTGCAGCGGTATGAAAATCCTATGAGTAGACTGGTTCTTCAAAACCTCTTCAGATAAGGAGAGGACTTGAGATTACCTAAAAATGCTCCAGACAGCACCTCCACCGGAGGAGACTGCAAGACATCAGTCTCTGGCAAGTTTTGTGCTCTGGGAAATGAGGGAACAGCCATCTTGCTCAAATGGCACCTTTGAAAGAACACATTTCCAAACTTCCTTTTTCTAATCACTTTCAGAAATTGCTTGTTAACTTCAAAACTTGGATTGGCAAGTTTGATAGCACTGGCTGAATTTCTTTTGATTTTTAATGAAACAAAGTTTTAATTTTGAGATCTTAATTTTTTTTTTGAACAAGCATCAAAAAACTGGTTAAAACTTTCGTTTTAAATGGTTAAAAATGGACTAAAGATCCAGATAAATTTGAAATAAGATTTTGCAATTAATTTAAACCTTCCTGTGGGAAAATTCTTGAAATTGATGATTAATTGGTTAATGATATTATAAAATAAGCTTGAAGAAATCTGATGCATACCTGAATAAAATGTGTATTTTCTTTTAGTTGAATATATCAAATGTCAGGGATCTTTTAAATTCAGTCTTTTCATATAGGTCTTGCTTCCCTCCCTAATGATTTTTCCCATGCAAGTATATCTCTCTCAAGCTCAGGATCCAATGTTTCATTACACTTGTGATGAAGATGGGAAGTTACTTCTTTATATATATTTTTTGTTTTTCTTTAGTGTATTATTTTTCTTTCTTTTCTATTTTTCTTTTTTCTTCTTTCCCTTTCTCTCTCTCTTTTCTGGAACTTCTACTCTTTCTTTTTATTCGTCTATTATTTTTAAAGTTTGCATTATACTTTACTTTTGTAATTACAACCTTTAATAAAATTACTATAAAAAGAAGGTACCTAAAATAAGGGAAAGCTGGTGGAGAGGTAAATGCTCTGTTGTCTGCAAGTTCTTTGTCTGAAGAAAAAAAAAAGTTTAAAGTACAGAAAAGAGAATACTTTATGTAAAAAGGCTTCAAAGACCATTCTTAACTAGAATATTTTTAGAGATTTTAAAGCAGCTTTACAGCAGATATAAATAAAACATAACCTGCTTGACAGGATAGAAATAGGCCAGATGACTTACCGTTGACTTCTATACATATATGCACCCCCTCCCTAAATGCCTGAGACTTGAAGGATTCTTTGAAGTGTGTCATTGAGTCCGCTTGCACAGGTCAATATAGGATTGCAAAATTCTAGATAGCCACCAACAGGAGACAGAGAGACACAGAAAATACTAATCCTTTTTGACGTCTAGTGATCATCTGACTCTTGCAGCCCAGATTGGCTAGCCTAATGTCAAACAATGCAAAGGAAAGCAAATATAGTTTATTGATCTCCCTGCTTAAGTCTCAGTTCCCTGAAAAGCCAGCTGGCTTGCATTGTCTCCTCTGCTGTGCTTCCCGTCTCCTTCTCAGGCACAGAATGGTGGATTCCAGTCATGGTACTTATGTCTCACTGAGTCACTTATGTCTCAAGCCTCCATGGCTGATAGAACTGGTAGGGTTCTGTAGCCAATGAAGAGCTTTAGGGATTGATTGATTGATTGATTGATTGATTGGCGATTTTGAACTGTCCATCTCCCTCAGAGAGGGATTTTGGGTAGTGTACAATAAAATGTGAAAATACAAAACCATCATATAAAAATTTGAAATTTAGAAGGAGGCAAGTATGATTAAAACCAGTTAAAAATTAATCCAAAAGGTGATAGAAGGACTTTCACGGCACCAACCAGCCCCAGGGCTGCCTGGCTCCTCTTGGCTCCCTATGCGAAGCCACAGAGCCATATTCTAACTCCTTTCCAGAAGGCCAGGAGACTGGAGGCCTGCCTGACCTTTGGGAGGGGGGGAAGAGAATTTCCACAGGGCAGGGACCATGGGAGAGAAGGCTTACTTCATGGACGCCGCTGATCGGTATTCTTTAACTGAAGGCATCTGCAACATGCCTTTCCTGCCTGACCTGGTGGCTTGTGTTGTAATGGGACAAAGACAGTCCCATAGGTAGCCTAGCACTGGTTCACTGGTTGCCTCTTGTTCAACAGCAGAGCCTGTGATCTGCTATTATAATTTCTTCTCCAGGTCACAGGGAAATGAGGGGTCTTGACAAAAGAAAAATCAGCTAATGTTTTTGGCCATAGCCTCACAAGCCTTTGGGTCCAAAAGAGTCATTTGGAACTTTAAAATATGTTGTGGGTATTCTCCAAATGGCTGCTGGGAGAGACTTGCATATTGGTGAACTGCGCCATTTACAAAAAAGCATTCTTGTAAATAAAGATGCTTGGGGCTGATGCTTTTCTTTGGGCATGCAATTTCCTTTTAAAATGTTAAAAGAACCCTAAAGATAGATCTGACATCGTGTTTATTTGTGTCAATGAATGAATGTTCTTCATATTGACTCAGATTTGTCACAGAATAAATAAGAAGCTTGAAATCAAAGGCAAAACATGGCCATTTTCTTCCTTATGCTGCACGAACAGTACAAGAAACCTGTTTGTTCTTGACGTGATTTATAAGCTCGTTGTGTAACTGTAATGAAGTTAAACATCTCTCCATCATGAAGCCTATTGCAATAACAGAAAATGTGCTGTTTGTGTTTTTACATTTCCTTCTTTCTGAGTAGGAGCATTGATATTGCCTTGATTTCTTGAATGAGTTATTGCTAACATTAATCTTTCAGACAACTTCAGTTGAAATCACAGATTTTTTTAATAGTTACTGACAACATAGAAATAATATGCTGTATGTTAAGACATCTCTGTTGAGTTCAGATACATTCCTGTTTTCATTCGAGTAAACTCAAAGTGACTAAGCAAATTATTAAATATACTTGCACATGGATCATTTACAGCCATCTCTGTGCATTATTTCAATAGAACAGAATGTCTTAACCTCAAGGCTAAATAGTAAAGTTCTTGGTGTTCTCTGAACTTGATTGTTTGTTTACAGATGTTTCATTATCCAACTAAGTAATATCATCAGTGTTGGTGAGCGTGAGGCTTCCTCCCTCTTTACACGCAGTAGCTTGCCCTGCCAGTATAGGTGGGGGTGTGGTTTGCTTCTTTTGAATGGGGCTAATCTATTTGCTGACATTGACAATAAGGCTTATCCATTTTTGCAATCTTTGAAAACAAAATTCTTTTTTAAACATAATTTTAACTTGATTGAACCTGGAGTTTTCTGCATAGAAGATAACTTTCCTGCTATTAACCTGTGGTTCTTTTCTAAGTTAAGTCTGGTTTTTAATTCTGTTGCCTCCAATGCAGTCAACTATAGAATTCCCGAGTTGAGCTATAATGCGTCTTTTGTGGTTGCTGGAAATGGCAATCTTGAAAGAGCCAGTGATGCAAATGAAAGAAACAATGAACTGCATAAAGCCTTTTTAAGTCACTGCATTCAATCTCCTGCTCAGTTTAAATATCCGTGATTGATGGCTCTGCTTCAAGAGAGCTTTTGGTGGCTGCTTCTTCCGTCAAATTGCTTAGTGCTAGAAGATTTCCATAGTGGTCAGCCAGTCAGGACTGTTTGAGTGCCTTGATCAAGTTTTATAGCGGTGTGCAGCCTCAGTGGGTACGTCGTTTCATTTCAGCTGTTTGTTACAATGTGCTCTCTGACATACTTGTCTGCTGCCTGAAGTCTTCCCCAGCAACAAAACAAAACTACATCTCCTGGATGATCAGATGTTTACTGTTCACCAAGGAGACCAGAAGGAGTGGCGTGTCTTCTTTTCCTCAGCTTTCAAAAAAATAAATGGTAAGCAAGGGGATGCTCTAGTATGTTTTTGCAGAAAAGAGGTTGGTGGCTTGGGAGCTAGCCTCAAAGATGCATTTGCATTATGGATGAGCAAAATGGAAAATGAGGTGCAGTTGAAGGAAGGATGGGATCCCTATCAGGGGAGCTGCTGGCAGTCATACAAGTCTTTCATCTGCGGTGGGTGTATCCATTCTACCTCCTATGCAGTGTAAAACATTTTCTCAGTCTAAGCCAGATGGGTTTTCTGAACTCTGTTTTTCTGAATTATTGAAGCTTAATAACAGAATTATTAAGTGGTGGCCCTGCTCATTTGAAAAAAAAAATATCCACAGGGCTCCTTTGTTGTAGCTCCAGCACTAATATTCCTAAACAGATGCCAATCTTGGCCAATGTAGATGATTAATGATTGCACCAGGAGAAATAAAAATATATAAACAAGAATACAGTGCATGAATTAAAAATGTAGAGGTAGACCCAGAAACACACGAGGCTTTTATTTATTTATCTTGTATGTTCAGGTCAGTGCTGACTCCTAGTAACTCCCTGAAGTTTTCTCAACAAGGTTGGGCATTGCCTCTTTCCTACTGCTGAGGGGGAATGACTGGCCTAAGGTCACCAGATGGCCCCATGCCTAAGGCAGGACAAGAGCTCATGGCCTCCCAGTTCTAGCCTAAAACCTACACCAAACTGGCTCTCGTACACCAGAATGGTTGTGAGTGATGGCAAAGTGCAACATATAAACTAGCTTAGCTGCTAACATGTAAAGAAAATTTAGCAAGCCAGCATTTCAAGGCTTTCCAGAATGTTGTTGTGTGGGACAGAGCGTCATTCCTGAAGACAGGCTCCCCAGCAAAGAAGCCATGCTACTCTCTATCTGAAGGGATCCAGAATATATTAACTGTTATTGGCCAGACACACATTGTGGGAGAGAGACAGCCCTTCAAGGTTTCCTGCCTGAGCTAGAAGACCTCCAAGGTCCCTTCCAACTCTGCTTTTCTATTCTATTCTAAATAATCAGGGCCTATGCCATATACAGCTTTATAAGTCATAACCATCAACTTAAATAGTCCCCAGAAGCAAACTGGCAACCAGTGCAGCTAGCAAAGCAAAATGTCACATTGATATGCCAAGGTGTATACATCATGTCCATGCTGCTGCATTATGAACCAATCAAACCTTTTAAATGGTGGGCAGCCTCATGTGGAGGGCATTAGTTATGCCATGAGATGAATACAAGATAAATTACAGTCTCAAGGGCTTCCTGATCCAAGAATGGGTGCAACTGTTGCACAGATGAAGCTGTGCAAAAGCCTTCTTGGTCACAGCTACCACCTGCTTGACAAACAGGAGCTGTGAACACAAGAATACCTTCAGATTGCATACCATCTTTCAACAGGGAAATGCAAAGATGGAATATCCCCAGGTCCAACTAATCCTGATATCTGTTCAGTCTTGGTAGGATTAAGCTGGAGGTAGTTCCTCCTCATCCATATCTGCACTAGGCTGAACACCAATATAGGGCTTTGACAATTGGCTGGCTTGGAGTTGAAAAATAAAATTGGGTATCATCACTATACTGATATCAAACCCCAAACCAGCAGATGATAAGAGGCTTCATGTAAACATTGAGTAGAAGAGGAGAAACTGCAGAACCTCGTGGCATCCCTAAAAATGGGGCCCAGGGAATGACTTCTCCACTCCAACCAACATCTACTAGGATGAGAACCATTGGAAAATGGTGCCTCTTACTCCCAATGCCCAGAGCAAGTCTAGAAGAATACCATTGTCAAGAGTATCAAAAGCCACAAGAGATCAAAAAGCACAAGGATAGATGTGCCACCTCCATCTTGCTTCCACCACAGATAATCTGAGTGTAACTAATACTGCTTGAGTACTGAATCCCAGCCTGAAATTTGATTAAAACAAATAGAAATTATCTGTTTCCTCTGCACTTGTAGTCCAACCACCTTTTCACCTTTCCTCTAAGGAGATTGGAGATGGCGCAAGATGTTTATCCAAGAAATGTAAGTTCACCTCTTAAGAAGGGGGCATGCCACTGCCTCTTTCAGGGGCAGAGACCATTGATTTTGTTTTTAACTTTTTCTAGTCAAAACATCTTTTTTATTATATAAAATATATTTCCAAAATTTCTCACTCTAAATTCTTCTCCAACTTGAGAATGTCGAATTAGTTTGAATATGTATATATAGTTCACTCTTCCTGTGGTTTATTTTCATCTGCCTATTCCTATTTCCCAATGACCCCACGAAATACTGCAAGGTGGCAATTTTTATGAAACTGTGTGTAGCTTTCTAATTATTCTCTTTATTGGCAGTGCAAAAGTATAAACACCAAGCAGGAGATAAACCACTAATAGACAAGGTATTAGAAGGAAGTCATACGTTGCATGACTCCCCAGCACCTTCACACAGTTGCTTGGCCAGTATTGGTTAAAGATTTAGCTGTTATCTAGAGTGGAAAGCATCCTTTTGCATTCACCTTAACAGCACTCTGCAGAGACCATCCTGGACTCTGTTTTGCAAATCAAAATTTGCCAGCAAATCAATCACATCTGAGATACAGATGTGGAAGATAAAAATATAGCTCCCTCCTTATATAATGAGATGAGACTGGAGCAAGCCTGAGATAGGCCCCATAGTAGTGATTTAAAATAAAGCTTTAACTTGAACTCTATATTTTTTCACAATATGGACGTATTATTTGTAATCTGCTGAGCTTTGTGCAATATGAAATTGCAAAGTAGGTAGTCCTGTGTATATTTGTAACATGAGCATTGTAATATTGGGAAAAGAGGAACTGAAAGTAGCTGATGGATGTGGGTTCCAATGTAGGGGTATATGCAGAAAGTTATGTTCAGCAAAAATCAGCGGACCATCTGACTACAGTCTTAGAACAAGAAAGGTATAAGGCAGTGGTGGCGAACCTATGGCACGGGTGCCAGAGGCGGCACTCAGAGCTCTCTCTGTGGGCACATGTGCCATTGCCCCAACCTTGCCTCCCCCCGTGACCCCCTCCTCTCCAGCAGCCCCCCTGAAGGAGATTTACCCTTGAGCGTGGCCCACACGGAGCAGCGCAGCCAAGGACATGGCAGCCAGGCAGCGTAGACAAGACTCTGCCCTCACACCCCATCATGCAGTTGATGCTGCAGGGCGTGGGCAGAGGGTGTGGCCGCCATAGCGCTGCTGGGCTGCCTGGGCGATCTGCAGTGGGCCCTGGAGGCGGTGAGTGGTCCTGTGGGCAGGTGGGGGGGCAGAGCGGGGGTGGGCAGAGGGGTGGAGCGGGGGTGGGGCCAGTTTGGGGGCACTCAGTCTCTAAAAGGTTCACCATCACTGGTATAAAGGATTGGGACTGGACCTGATTGATTTGCCATTGACCTATAGCTGTCCTTTTGGAATCTGCTATACCATATGGTCCTCATTGCAATGGGTTGTTAATGTAAGTGATGTTATGTTATTATGCTATGTTCCAAATTATTAGAAAAATAAACCTCTGAATCTTAAAGTAAGAATTATTGTTTTGTGTTGCTGTCTCTTGTCTTTTCCATTGGGTTTTTCCACGACACAGATATAGGGGGAAACTATTCATTTATCAGTTTGCCACCCCAACTTCCAATACCCGAAAAAAGAACTTGTAAGATATGTAATATTAAAAAGCAATGAATTTGCAATGCATAATCAAGAACATAAAAAGCATGACATACTGTATGTGAATGAAACATTGTGGAACTATTCAAGTTCTTAGAGAAAAATGCCACTTGATGCATTTTTAATTAAACAAGCAGCAGGTCAAGACAGAAGCTGAAAAAAAAATTAGAATGAAGAAGGAAACGAAAAGCGAAAGCAAATATAAATGAAACAGGAGATTTGCCATATAAATACCATATCAAACCCACACAGAGAGAGCCTGTCTCTCACACACGGAGTGTCTAACAAGAAATAAATATTTTAAACATCTAAGTGCAGAATGGTCATCCAGATCATTTGTACAAAAAACCAAAAACTATAAAGAAAAATATTATTTATAGAGCTATGAAATAAAGAAGGAATTTTATCCTTAACTGTATGATTTTTTCAAAATTTTGTTGTGCTAATGCTTTGACAAAGCTCTATCATGCACTTTTAGGTAACCCTGATTCGTGGATATAGATTGGTTTTTCAGTACTTTATGTTAACAAACCCAGTATCCAAGAGCAAGAATTGAATCAGTCCTTGTGCTGCATCAGTTTATATGCCTTAGGAAAAATGAATCATAAATCTCCTCATGACAACTGCTCCCTCGTTTCCCCCCCCACCCAGCAAGCATTATTGTGCCATTATACCAGCTAGGTCAACAGTACTAGTGTGTTTTTTTTAAAAAAAAATCCTTAAAACTTACTGTACTTGATAATTACAAGAATAGACTTATGTTTTTTCTTTGAAAAGTGGTATTTTTTATTCTTTACAGCTCAACAGAAGGCAGAAAGGAAATTAAGGGGAAGGGGTTTGGAACTCTGTCAGTCTGTTGTAGATTAACTTACCAAAAACTGAATTGAATGGGGCCAGAATTGGGGTGGAAGGAGGGCAGAGACCAGAAAAAGAAATTAAAATTGAATAAGGTCTACGGTAGTTCCAACCAAGGTCTAGTTCTCTTGTGGAGAAGAAAATCTGGAAAAAATCCCACTCCCTTGAGTAACCAACAGACATTGTTATCCCCATGGTAAACTGGTTCCTTCTTTGTCATGTGACCCAAAGAAAAACTCCCATAAAGGGTCTGCAAAGATTCCAGAAGCCATGTTCTGCATGGTTTCCTTGCCTGTTTTGTGATGATAGGGTGACTGATACGGCTCAAGCTAGAGAAAATAGAGACTTTCTTTGCAGCCATGAGCTCCAATGAGATTCACTAGTTAGTACATCTCTTGACTGGCACCTGAGCCGTAAAAACATATTGTGGGTGTCTTTTATTTTTAACTTCACTAAAGCACCTGATAATTGTGTGTTGCTCTCTGATAATGGCCTGATAATACTGTCAGTTTTCAAGAACATTGTTCTACCTTATATGAGCTCTTAAGGAAAGCAAGCAGCTTTTAGCCTAGCAGGAAAAGCTACCATTATGTAAACATGAGAAAATCAAAGGCTTGTATGGGGAAGGGGGGGCGGAAATGGTGCTTTTTAATCACTTAAAGTGCCATAAGAAGTTAAATTGAAGATCCTGGAAGTTAAGGAGACAAACCATTTCTGTTACGTTGCCAAGAAAACTATTTGCTATATTCATGAAATCAGCAGGAGATCATCTGAACATATGTATAGGAAATTTACAGTTTTAAAAATGAAATACCGTATCCCATTGATCTCTTTTTTGTGTTGGCTGGTCCTATTTTTTCATTTCTGAAATGAAAAAATAATTCTGAACCAGAAAGAGTTTTAATTTCTATACTGGACTCCTGTCAGAAACGGGGGAGTTAAATAGAAGAGAATATTTGATCTCAGAGTTGTATTTTGGAGTGCTCTGTGAGTAGTGCTGAGAAGTGTTCTCTGAGGTTGGTGGTTTACTTTAACCTCTGGTGCATCCTCATACACCTTCCCACGCAACACTTCTTGGGCATCAATGTGTACCCTTCCTGACTGTGATGTCCCTTCTGTGACTTCCCTGATCCTCGAAGCACCTGTTGCACATCCCCATTCACCATCCCCAACCCACGCCCCTCCTGTGCACCTTCCCTAACCCATGCAGAACCTCTTGGGCACTCCCACATACCCTTCCTAACCTGCACTGCCCCCCATGTGCTGACCTGCATGGTATCTTTTGCACACTTCCAAGCGTATCAGTGCACTTTTCCCAATCCATGCCACCCCACTGATCACCCTCCCCAGTGCAGTACCTCTCACACGACCCTGCAACCCTCATGCATTCTTCGTGACCCACACTGCTCCCCCCACATGTCCTACCCAATCTATAAAGCACCTGTGATCTATTCCTGGGTACTTTTTTCAACCTATGCCTGTGTATCCTCCCTGACCTATGCAACATATCTGGTGCATATCCACATGCCCTTCCCAATCCACATGGCACCTCTTGCACACTCCCACTGCAAGCTTCCTAAAAACAAAATAAATGGGGAAGACAGCAGGAATTAGAGGGAGAGAAGGGGGAGGGAGGGAGGGTTTCGCTGCCAGTTTCCCACAAGGACACTCAATGCGGAAGCCAATAGAAAGTTGGAAGGGGCTTCCATTCCCACTGCTTTTTTTTTGCCCATTTGTCATTCTGTTTTTCTGTTTAAGTAAGGCAATATCTCTGAAGTGATAACACAATGAGGCACAGTTGTCTGGTGAATTATATACCTGTGTCCTATTACATTCTCTGAGTGCCAATACTTCTCTCAGCAATCCCTTGGTTGAGTGCATATCTCTCCATTTGGCAGCCTTCACTTTTATTTGTTACTTTTTTTGCAGGTCCTTTCTTTTAGTCTATATTGTAGCATGTGTGTGTTTTATATTGAATCTGAATTGGTTTGAGGGATAGTATTGGAATTAAACAAAATAGTTTTTCCTTCTTTGGTTTGATTGAAAATGTAAGTTCCAATGGCTGGCTGACTTATTATGATTTATTAGGCATTTTGATTAAATACTGTTTCCACATATATTTATCAACATTCCATTTGCTAGATTAAATTGTTCTTGGTAAGATTCATTAAGGCATATAAACACACGTCTTTGTTGTAGATATACTGTATTTACTTGATGCACCACTATCCAAAAAAAGTCTGTTTTTCTTTTCAAACTGAGATTCACATCCACTTTCAAAAAAAACCTCAAACACATTTATTTGCTAACATAAATATTTTTCTTTGTCCTATGCTTTTTGCAAAACCCTGGACAAGCTTGCATTTATTTATTTGTTTGATTGATTGTTGGATTGATTGATTTATAAAGTTACCCAATTCAAAGCGTTATAATACAGTACTGAAGAAAACCATACAACACTAAAATAATCTGCTTCTTCCAAGACCCTTTGAATGTGTGAGCTGACCACCTCCTCAACAGCTTTCCCCAAAAGGAGAAGCTGGACAGCTGACAGAGTAGAAGGAGTGGTTTTTAATTAGTTAGTTAATGATCAGTATTTTTTTAAAAAAAATAGCAAAATTAAGCAAATTAGTACATATTTAAAAAATCATATATTAATACTACATTCACACCTCTATTGCCATTATAATATATTATCTATCCAAGTAATATTTTTTAAAAAATAAAAAACCCTATAATATAGAGTAAGTATCCCCTAGCAACTTATTAGTTAACAGCAGTAATATTGGATATAAAAATGAGAACTTCTTAAACCAATTATTTAATGGCTTTTTTCTTATTTTCATTGCAGCAACACTAAATTTAGCTACTTCTCAGGTAAGAGCAGATTTTAAATCCTGGAGAAGATAATTCAGATAAAATTGGTCTAATCTCCCTGGAAATTTATCTATTGGGGCAAAATATAAACATATCCTATGTCCCTATAAAATTTACAGGGCAATAATATATGTGATATAGTTTCAACTTCCTTAACACCACATAGGAGAACTTGTTCTGCTATGGGGACATTATTATACCTGGAAAAACTTTGAATCTAGCTTTAAAAAAAATGCTATTTTCAATGTAGAGTTGGTTCAGTTTTGCAGATAATATGCTGGTTCCCATGCATCCCTATTTATCCACATTCTATCATGTTGCGCAGCCTGCTGATTTCCAACTGAAACTTTATGTCCCTTATTCCTTGGATAATTAATTGATTGGCTTGATCGTAGCCAAAAGATATTAAAAATCCCATATGAAGCCAACTTATGCTCTATCACCTGTTTCCAGGGAGAAGATAAGCTATCTGTTAAAATTAATGGGGTCAATCCAACTGGAAACAATTGTATTTTAAGCCAGTATATTATTGTCATTTTCCAGGCTGTAATCTGAATTAATCTCATTCTTTTCTTGAGTCTTAACAGGGCATTTGGAGTTTCATAGGGAACTGCTAAAATTGATCGCAACAATTTTATTTGCACAGTTTCCTTGGTTTCTTCTTTACATAATTATCTGGTTTGTGCTTCAATATAGAATTTGAGCCAATGGTTTGGCCTCAGTTTTAAAGTCACAGAAACTAATTGTCCTTCATCAATGTATTTAAAAAAAACTTTGATAGCATTCATCTATCTGAGAATTAATTGCACAACATGATTCTGATAAATATTCCAAATGCCTTTTGAATGAAAAGCACCACCACCAGCACCCATTACTTAAACGTGTTATACTTCTCTAATTTATGTTCTTCTAGTCTCCACGAATATTGAATAGCTCTCTTAGTAAAAACCAAAATCTGCTATTTATCAAAGTTGAGAACCAAATGTTTTGTCTGCAGCAAGTTGATGTTGCTGTAATTGCTCTTTTCAATCCAGCAGATGTTTGTGAGATTAGAGCAACAGCATCAATGTAAAGAATTGGGGGTTTACGCTATGCCACGAGAGGTGCTTGGAAATCTGAGTTATGTAATAGGTCCACCAGTGAGTTAATATATATATATATATAATATATATTAAAAAGTGAGTGGCCAAATTACACCCTTGTTGCACTCCTTTCTTACCTTGCCAGCGAGGGCTCCCTGGGGGTTGCAGTTGCACCTCACTCTTAGGTGGAAGATAGCATATAATTTCTGTCATGCCTCCATCAGAGCCTAAATCTGCTGAGGAAAATGAGCTGGAACGGGACCCTATGGAGGTTGAGGGAGAGGTGTCTGTGGCTTCAGAGGGATGTAGGGAAGAGCAAGCCAAGGCAGGCCAGGGCCTTTCAGGATTGGGACAGGATGAACATGAGAGACAGAGCTCAGGCGATGAGCAAGGGCCACCCCCACCTGATCCTAGAGCACGGAGAGTGGAGAGAAGGAGGGAACAACGCATGCAGACACAACTACTTGGCACACCTGGAGACTGAGACTTAGGAGATGCTGTGGGGAGGGGCATTTGTCAGGAACAAATGATTTCATGGAGTTTTGTGTGCTGTTACTGATCTTGGAAACAACTCTCTGATCTCTTGTTCGGTGTTGTGATTTCTGCTTGGAAACCCTGAAACTCTGACCATTGGACTGGCTGAAAAACTTGATTTGTATTCAAAGACCTAGTATTGTATTTTGGCTTCTCTTCTGAAACTGCTCAGGCAAGCTTGTATTTCCACAGACTCATTGGATGTATGTTTCATTCCTTGTTATCTGTATGGCCTTGAGTAAATTACTCTTCTAATCTAACTGTATGTGAAACTACTTGCAGCCAGAGGCTGATGAAGGTGGTGTGTCTTTATTCTGGGGCTTGCCAGAAACGTGGGAGCATTTGGGGAAAATTTGGAGCAATAAAAGGGCAGTTTGAATTGCCAGCTGACTGCATTGTCTCTGTGCCGTGCCCTGGGTCATCATAATTTCTGAATCAAATGGAGGAGGAGAAGCACCTTCAAGGAATCTATTTTTCCATTTATCCCAAACAGCATGCCTGAATATTGAGTCAAAGGCTTGTTTGAAGGAAAGCAATATAGTGGGATGTTTTCTTTTTATGCGTATATTTTTGTACACAATGATATATGTTCCACTGTTGATCTCCTCTATCTGAAACCTGGCTATTCATTTTGGATTGTGCCCATTGTCTCTATCCAGTCTTGTAATTTAAAACTTAAGTGTTTAGCATATAATTTGCCAATAAAGCATACAGCCTTGCAAAAGGCCAATAGGCCTGTAGTTTAGGACTCATTTTTCTTGCCCTTTTTATAAATTGAAATAATTATATCCATCCCTCTTGGAATATAACTAACTGGTCTGGTCTATGAATGTGAATAGAGATGCTAACAAATTAGAATTATTTTTAATTAATTTGGGCAATATTCACAAGTGAGTCTATCAATCAGGATGCCTCTTGCATTGTAACTAGTGGCCAATTTTGTGACTGATCCAGATCAATCTAACTTTTGCAGACTCTGCATATAGCTCTTTAAACAAATTGTTCCCATGCTTGACTAAGTGAAGGGGCCAGTGATTTCCCCAGTTCTCTAGTAATATACCAAAAAAGGGATGAATCTCTCCTCTTGATTGCTCGTATTAGTTTCTACCAGGATTGCTTTTTGTCACAGTCTTTTCTTTTAAAGGGATTCTTTTACTGAATCGTTAATGTCTTTCAGTGATTTGTTTGTTCCTCTGAAGGGAAATTTTTATTTTTTTCTACATGCCCTATTTATGCCCTTTTTATCTATACACACTCCTGATCAAACTATTTTCTTTATTTTTTTTCTGCTCCAATTCCTGCAGAACAGTATTGTTGTGTTTCTTTGATGAACAATGAATTAAAATCTGTAATTAGCATTTCATACCTATTTAAATAAACACTTGGAATACTGCATCCAGTTTTGGTCACCACGATGTAAAAAAGATGCTGAGACTCTAGAAGGAGTACAGAGAAGAACAACAAAGATGATTAGGGAACTGGAGGCTAAAACATATATGGAACGGTTGCTGGAATTGGGTATGTCTAGTTTAATGAAGAGAAGGATGAAGGGGGACATGATAGCAGTGCTCCAATATCTCAGGGGCTGCCACAAAGAAAAGGGAGTCAAGCTACTCTCCAAAGCACCTGAGGGTAGGACAAGAAGAACGGATGGAAACTAATCAACCTAGAACTAAGGAGAAACTTCCTGACAGTTAGAACAATTAACCAGTGGAACAACCTGTCTCCAGAAGCGGTGAATGCTCCAACACTGGAAGTTTTTAAGAAGAGACTGGACACCATCTGTCCGAAATGGTGTAGGGTTTCCTCCCTGAGCAGGGGGTTGGACTTGATGACCTCCAAGGTCCCTTCCAACTTTATTATTATTATTATTATGGATCATCGCACAGTCAGTCAGATGTTCAGATTGGATTTGGCATTTTGTCTACCTATCGAGTCCTTACCCAGGACCTGGGATAGGCAGATGTGGATGTTTGATGGTATTACAGATATTGTTGCAGGATGGAAGCAGTTCCTAGTATGGCCGCCTTTTACAATTGACTAATAGCGAATTTGTCAATGTTGTTGTTGTTGTTGTTATTATTATTATTATATTTGAAGTTTCTTGTCCAGATGGAGTGAAACAATTTCTATAGTTTCTGGAGCTACTATGAATTTGGCAACAGTTTTTGCAGTATTTTCATTCATTTAATTCACAACTCAATTTTATTATTCTCAAGAAACAAGGGATAGATTGTTTCTATTCTTACACATTTCCAATGAGTTGTCAGAGTTAATAATCAGGGGTGATGATAATTTTATAAACATGCAACTTCCACCAACTGCTGTATGTTTTTTTAAAAGATCATGGAACACTATCCAATAATCAATTGATTTTTGTCCTGCCGCACCCCAAGAAGGAATATTCTGCTGGGGGTTCTCTTCCATGGAGCCATTGAGCATATACAAATCCAAGCTATCTGCTAGATAAATCTGCCCAATTAGATTTTGAGTCCTTGGCAGAAATTATTTAGAAATCTGATCTAAGAATAGTTTCTTGAGAAGGAGACAGACCACCAAGCAGCTGAGACCTTGTTCTCCCACAAAGGGGGACAAGCTTGGATCCAACTGCATGTCACCTCCCAGGAGACTTTAACTAGCCAGGAAAGACATAGATCTAAAAGCCACATTGCTCAATTCACAGCCACAAGGTTCCTATCCGTTTCTTCTGAAAGAATGGATCTCTCCCCCCCCTTTTTTTTTTAATTTTGAGAGTCAATTTGGTGAGGAGGTGAAGGAGCTGTCCTAGAAACTAGGAGAGTGTAAGTTCTAGTTTTGCCTTAGGCATGAAAAAAACAGTTGGGTAACTTTGTGTCAGTTTACTTTCTCTCTCTCTCTCCCCAACTCAGAAAGAAGAAGAAATATTAGGCATGCTTGCTGCCTTGAGTTAAAAAGAGGATAAAAAGCTCATTCTCTTCCAAGAAAACCAAGCCAAACCATACTTCAGTTAGTTTCATATGATGACACAATGGTGATTGGCCTCATTCGAAATGGTGATGAGTCTGCATACAGGCAGGAGGTTGAACAACTGGTCCTGTGGTTCAGCTGGAACAATCTAGAGCTGAACACACTTAAAATTGTAGAGATGAAAATGGATTTAGGAGGAGCCCTCCTATTCTTTCTTCTCTTGAAATATTAGGTAACACGGTATCAACAGTAGAGACTTTCAAGTTTCTTGGTTCTATAATCTCTTCCAGGATTTGAAATGGATACCTAACATTAGAGCCATTATTAAAAAGGCACAACAAAGAATGTTCTTCCTGCCTCAACTCAGAATAATCAGATGACCCAAGTATCTGCTGATACAATTCTACAGAGGAATTACTGAGTCTGTCATTTGTTCATCTATAACTGTATGGTTTGGCACAGCAAGCAAACAAGATGGGTACAGACTTCAGTGGATAGTTAGGACCACAGAAAAAGCAATTACAACCAGCCTGCCTTCCACTGAGGTCCTGTATATAGGTAATCCCCGAGTTACAAGCGTTCACTTAACACTCATTCCAAGTTATGAATCCCCAATGCTTATGAACAAGTCCCAAAATTATGAATATTGCTTCACCATGGCAGCTGTTCACCCTTACGAGTGACCACAGAGCCTCTGCAATATTCACCCTGGTTATTCCTTCCCTCCCCATCCCTGCCCCGGGTCTCCCTAGGCACTAGGCCTTCGGAACTCACCCTATGAAGATTGAGATCCTTCACTTTCTTGGCTGCTCCAGGCCTTTGGTGAGTTTGCAGAGAATGGAGGCCTAAAGTAATGCAAGATCATGTGAGATTAGTGGAGCGAAATCTCATGCTACTTATATCACGTAATCTCATGGTACTTTAGGCCTCTGTTCTCTGCAACAGAGAATAGAACAGAAGCTGGCGGACACTTCCATGTTCCTCTGGAGGCTGGATTGGGACATCAGAAGTCTTTTCCAGGCCTCTGCTGCCCAGATCTGAGCCCAGGGGATGCTTCTGCATGCCTCCAAACGCTGAATCGGGGCATCAGAGGCCTTTTCCATGCCGCTGCTGCCCAGATCTGAGGCCGGGGCAGGCTTCTGCAGCCCTCCGGCAGCCCGATTCCAGTGCTGGAGGCCTTTTCCAGGCCACTGCTGCCCAGATTGGAGACTGGGGGATGCTTCCGTGGCCTTTCAGCAGCCTGATCCTGGCACTGGAAGCCTTTTACTAGCTGCTGCCTCCTGGATCTGAGGCTGGGAAATGCTTCCACGGCCCTCTGGCAGCCCGATTCAGGCACTAGAGGCCTTCTCCAGGCTGCTGCTGCTGCCTGGAAACAGGCCACTTGAAGGCCACGGAAGCATTCCCCGGCCTCAGATCCAGGTGGCAGCAGAAACTACGACAGAGAAGAAATGGTTCTTTTGAAGGTGAGTCTGGCGGAGCAGGAAGCGAGGGGGAAGCATGAGGTATCTTAGCGGGTCAGGGAGGCCTTGGGGACCAGTTCCATCACTAGGCCACCAACCCTAAATTCCTCATGTTCACTTAACAAGCCGTATGCATTTTAATGAGCAAGGGAGAGGGATTTCATTTGAGGTACGAGATTCATTCTCACAAGTTTTTGAGTTATGAATGGAATGGGCAGGCTCCATTACACTCATAATTTGAGGACTACCTGTACTGCAAGGGACAGAAAAAGGGCTGAGAAAATATCTATAGACCTGGACATAAACTGTTTCAACACCTCCCCTTGGGATGCCGCTACAGAGCATTGCATGCCAAAACAATTAGACACAGACACAGTTTTTTCCCCCTTGTGCCATCACTCTGCTGAACACCTAATTATCAAAGTACTGTCTTACACATAAGGATATTTACCCATGTAGTAGGGTTTTATTATTATTATTATCCTTCTCATCTTTCTTTTTACCTTCTACTACGGGTATCCTATGATTATATTACTTTGTTGCTTGTATGTACACTGAGAGCTTATGCACCTGAGATAAATTCCTTGTGGTGTCCAATCACTTTTGGCCAGTAAAGTATTCTATTCTATATGAGATTGTCAGCTAAAATTTAACTCCTCAGAGCCAAAGAGACTTTGTCCAATAGATATTCAAGGTGATCCTCAGAGCAATCCTGCAGGAGTTCCCCTGGTTCTTGTCCAGAAGGATCTGGTTATTAAAACAGCACTAGCTGGTTCCCTGCAGATATAATAGTGGAGAAATAAGCCAATTTCACTGTTCTAAATGCCATAAAGGGAGTTTTAATAAAGTGTGTTACTTGTGCTTGGTTGCATCGCTCTTTGTCTTCTCTCTGACTTCCTCCAGTCCTGAACTGTAATTTCCCATCTGGCAGAAGAGGAAAATTATAAATTAAATGGGGGCTAATCAAATTAATTAGATGTAATTAATCATGTTATAATAACATCAAATGAAATCCTTATTCATTGAAACAATAGACTTTTAAGTGGCATTGAAAAGTAACCAGCTTTCATCTTTTCCCAGAAAACTTCGGAAAAAAACTGTCCTTTTTTCCTGTTGTCCCTAATTCAGCTATTCTTTTTCATGCTAATTTTTTTTTAGAATTAAAATAAAATAGCAAATCCTGAGAAAAATGCATTTTTTTAGTTGAATTTTTTTTGAGTTAAAATGTTTTTTAAAATTTAGTTTTAATTTTAGGGGAAATAGCCTTCCTTTAGTGCAGTGGTTCCCAACCTTTTCTATACCCCTAGAACGCTTCTGATATTTTCTTGCACCCCTTACAAAAGTTTGAAATAATGGCAACGAATTATGCATATACACTATAATTTTGAAAACCCAAGTTTTTGTACCTCCTGGAATATCGTCTTGCATCCCCAGGAGGTATGAGCACCACTGGTTGGGAACTTCTGCTTTAGTGGAAGGAAATGTGTTCAGTGTCAAAAAACATCCAGTGAGCAGGGATGAAAACAGGGTAGTTAAAAAACCTGGAGTAAAAAGTACTTTAAAAGTTCTGAAAGCTGTTTTTTGAATAGTTTAAACTTTAAAAGTTAGAAGTTAACAGCAGAGGAACCAAAATCAAGTTTTTGAAGTACAAATTACTTATGACTTAGAAAGTAAGAAGAAAAAAGATTATGTACATGTACAGTATATTCTATATATATCATTACAGATTATCCTCGACTTACATTTCTTTTAGTGACAGTTCAAAGTTACAATAGCACTGAAAAACTGACTTAACACCATTTTTTACATTTAAAAGCTTTGCACCATCCCTGTGGTCATGTGACCAAAATTCAGATGCTTAGCATATTTATGATGGTTGCATTGTCCCGGGGTCATGTGATCTCTTTTTGTGACCTTCTGACAAGCAAAGTCAATGGAAAAGCCAGATTCACTTAACAGCCGTGTTACTAATTTAACAACTGGAATGATTCACTTAAAACTGCGGCAAGAAAGGTCATAAAGTGGGGCAAAATTCATTAACAATTGTCTTGCTTAGCATGAGAAATTTTGGCCTCTATTGTGGTTGTAAGTTGAGGACTGCCTGTAGAATATGGTCTTGTACACACAATCACCTACTGTAGACATATATACATATAAAGGTAGTCCTAGACTCTCAACAGTTCATTTAGTGACTGTTCAAAGTTACAACAGCCCAGTAAAAGGTGACTTGTGAACATTTTTCACACTTATGACCTTTGTTGCATCCTCATGATCACGTGACCAAAATTCGGATGCTTGGCAACTGACTCATACTTACAACCGTTGCTGTGTCCCAAAGTCACGTGATTCCCCTTTTGCAACCTGTTGACAAGCAAAATCAATGGGGAAGCCAGATTCACTTAACAACCGTGTGACTAACTTAACTGTGATGATTCACTTAACAACTGTGACCAAGAAAGGTAATAAAATGGGGCAAAACTCACTTAACAAATGTCTCACCTGACAACAGAAATTTGGGACTCAACTGTGATAGTAAGTCGAGGATTACCTGTATCCTGTTATCTCTCTATATAAAACTCTATAAAAGTGTAAAATATATACTATGTAACCTTGGAATTTCTTTTCAAATAAAATAAAACTAACTTTTGTAGTATTTTGAAGTCAGGAAAATGCATCAAGCTACTAACACTCTCTAGTGAGTTGTGAGTCTAACTGCTAGATCTCCAGATCTGAACTACCCATGGTTTCGAAATAATGTTTCCGATGCCATTTTTGTCTTGTTAAGTGGGTATTTGTACTTTGAGTGGAAAAGTGAGTAATGGAAACACTGTCAAGTTCAAGGTAATAAGTGGGATCTGTCTCTTGTTTAATTGTTCCTGCAATTCGTCATTCTGCCCTTTTGCTTCTGCCGAATAGGCAGAAAGACATTTGTTTGGGAAAGACAACTCTTAGCAAACACTGTCTTGAAGGAACTCTTCTAATTTAAAGTCTGACCTCCCTGGCAAAAGCTGAAGTGTAGGCACTGTTTCTCTACAAACATGGGGGTACTCTTTCCACAAAACGTTCTTTTGACTAATGGAAAACTGGAAATATATTACTAATAATGTATTGATGAAACACTACCATTATGAAACAAATGCTAATTTAATAATAAAAGCCCCTTTGATTTAAAACAAGAGAATATGTTTCATAGAACATAGAATAATAGAGTTGAAAGAGACTTTGGAGGTCTTCTAGTCCAACCCCCGCACTCAAGGAAGAGACCCTATAACATTTCAGATAAATGGTTGTCCAGTCTCTTTTTGAAAGTCTCCAGTAATAGAGCAACCACAGCTTCTGAAGGCAAGCTATTCCATTGATTGATTATTCTAACCATTAGAAATTTTCTCCTTAGTTCTGGGTTGCTTCTCTCCTTGGTTAGTTTCCATCCATTGTTTCTCGTCTTGCCTTTTGGCGCTTTGGAAAATAGTTTGACCACCTACCTTTGTAGGAGCCCTTCAAATATTGGAATAGTGGTATCATGTCTCCCCTAATAACCAATTCCTGTAATTGTTCTTCATATATTTTAGTCTCCATCCTCCTAATCATCCTTGTTGCTTTTCTTTGGAAATAGTGCAGAGAAAAGCAACAAGAATGATTAGGGGGTTCAAACTTCTACTTCTACTCATGTTTCACAATTTCAGAAATTGAAATGAAAGATGTCATATTTCTTGTCATATAGTCTATGAAGTCTTTGCTCCAGAATGAATGCTCCAACACTGGAAGTTTTTAAAAAGAGATTGGACAACCATTTGTCTAAAATGGTGTAGGGTTTCCTGCCTAAGTAGGGGTTGGAACAGATGATCTCCAAGGTTCCTTCTAATTCTGTTATTCTATTCTATTCTAATTTCATATGCTATGATGGCTTTACATGTCAAGGCCTATGCATGCCCTGGCAGTCAGGCTAATCCTGAGCTTAGGAGGGTTGCAAAAGCAAACATTGAATAAATACAGTAGATATTTATTTTATCATGTTTATATAGCTCATGTGACTCTGGATGGCATACAATGAAAGACTACAAAAACAAACATTTAAAATTATACATTATTAAAAACTATTATAAAAATAAAAATATTAATATCAGTTAAATTAAACAGATAGATGATAAATAGAGACAAAGATGATGGATAGATGATAAATTTGTCTGATGCATTTGTATAAATCACAGTCCTCCAAATTTTATTCTGGTAAATATACGTATAAGATATTCAACTATTCCACGATTTATCTGCAATCTCTACCTACAGATAACACTCCATGCCTTGTGATTATGCAATGCCCTTGCATGAAGCAGCAGTGTATAAGCACAGTAACAATGAAAAACAAAGAGCATGAATCAAAAATAGCTTACGAGCGCAGACTTTGCACGCAATTTACTATTACAGATAGTTCTCAGCTTCTGGCTTTTTTTACATGTTGGCATCCTGAGTGACTTATTGCAAACTATTTAATTTTGTTAATTTATACCCAGCTATCAAAGCAAACTACAAGTCTGTGCCTTCATTATTACCACTCTGGAATGTGCACACACAGCATTTCCAAAATTTGAACTCTCCACCTGAGCAGAATGGTGCTTCTTAGTTTAATCCTTGCATAATGCATCTTTTGTCAAAATGTAAATTCGTCATGATGCTGATAAAACTGAGATTCTTGCTTTGCTTTCTTCTACGCTGAGATTCTTGCTTTGCTTTCCAGTTATCCTGGATTTGGGTTAGCCATCAGCCAATTTTAGTTCTTTCCAAGTTTCTTTTTTGAAACGTATCAGCTGTGATAAGAGTACCAATCTGTTTGATGAAAAAAAAAACCCATCAGAGGAATCTCCCTCAGTTGTACATTTTTCCCTGTAGAAATAAATTAACCAATCCATTGTTATTTGCATGTCCTTTTGAATTGTAATTTTTATCTGTCTCCTTCTTGGGACAGAACTCAAGGCTCAGTTCAGTTTCAGTTCAGTTCAGTTCAAAAGCCAGTTTAGTCTAGATCAGGCTAGAAGCCGGGAGACTGTGAATTGTAATTCCACTTTAGGCATGAGAGTGGCTAGGTAACTTTGAGCCAGTCATTCTCTCTTAGCCCAATCCACCTCACAGGGTTGCTATTTTGAGGAAAATAATAATAAGAAGGAATATTCATAGCCTTGAGTTATTCATTTAAATAATAAAGGTGGGATATACATATAGTAAATAAATTAAGAAATAAAAATTCAAGCAGCTGCTCTAAATGGACTATTGGACTAAAGACTGAGAGTAGTGACCCATGTTCATGATCAGTGACAGCTTCTGTGCAAGAATTGGTCTAGATCAGTCGTTCTCAACTTGTGGGTCGGGACCCCATTTGGGGTCGAACGACCATTTCACGGGGATCGCCAAACAACGCAGTCCGACATTTTTTCCCCCTTTTCCTTAGCTGTGCTACTCCCTTTTATTCTATTGGCTTTTGAAAGACAATAGAATAGACTCTCTTGAATAGAGTCTAATTCTATTGGCTTTCAAAAGCCAATAGGAATTGTCCAGGCTGTCTCTGCCCTGCTGAGCCCACCAAAAGTCCCATTCTGCAAACGGTGTTGCAAGTTGTCTGCAGCGAAGGCGAGCTGTCTGGAAGTTTCCACCCCTCCCTGCTGAGCAACTACTAAAAATGTAAGTAAAAGAGGGCCAGGGGTGGGAGGTGGGAGGCCGGCGGGTGCAGGGAAGGTTGCTGGTGCGCGGCATTAAAAAGGTTGAGAACCACTGGTCTAGATATTTAACTACGAAAAGCTCAGTACATAAAAAAATATCCCTATTTGAGCTATCAGGTGTTCACTACCATATTGTATGATATAGGATATCATTGCATTGATATCATATGGGGACATCTGTTAAACAAAACATCTATGCCTGTTTTATTGTGTGTGTGTGTGTGTGTGTGTGTTGTGTGAACAATACAATTTGTGTCACTATTTACTTGGCTTCTGTGAAAACATTTTTATATGTTTTCATACATTCCAATACTCTCTCCTCTTAAGGGTATATAGCATGGTAGCTAAATTTGTTAGGAATTATTGGAAGTCAGCACCCACCCACACTCCTAGAGAAAGAAATATTTTGGGAATATTAAAAGACAGAATATTATATTTCCCCAAAGGAATAATGAAAATTTTTAGACAAAGAGAGCCTCAAGTCTCCCTCCCGCAAGCAGAAACCAAGCAGGCCAGCTTTTAGAAATGCAGATTTGATCATCCTTTCAGAAAGACTGTAGCCAGGAAGCTTTCAGCTGATGGGATTAGAAAGACAAAGATCCCTAGAACCAACAACTCCTCACCCAAAAAATTCAACCCAGGACATAGCCATCAGCCACAGCCCCAGGGAAGCAGGATATGACCTTTAGGACACCACCATCAACATACCAAAAAGAACACACTCAAAAGCTCAGATCAAAGTTCATGCCACAGGAACAACTCCAAACACAAAAGCCCAAACAGGTATAAAAACCCGACACTCCCAGCAACATGTGGTCAGCTTTCCCAAAGCTACATTTCTGTCTGGCTCTGTTCTTCTATAAGCTACAACCTTCTTTCTAAAGCAGTCTCCATTTTGTTTATTCCCAGCTTGAACTGGATCCTGATGAAGATTTTTCTTTCAACAGAATCATAATCACTGAATCCTGAATGGAGTACAGTTTTCTGGACAAGTTGGTCCACCATGACATATAATGTATTCATATTTTGTGTGAAGGCATGTAAGATCAGGAAGATACTGGTTCTACCAAAATGTTACCATTTCTTCCTTCAAACTGTCTCCCATCATCCTTGCCCTTCCCCGAGGGCCTGGCTTCCTTTTTTCATTGGCCAACTAGTTCTTGTGGCCAATTGTCTGGTGATTGTCACCTGATGCCTTCTAATTGTCACTAGCAGCCTGACAACCCTGCTATCTCCTTAGGTTGTTCAGCCAGCTCGGGAGAGATTGGCTAGAGACTCAGAAAACAAATCCGAGGAATCTAGCATGATTTCATGGATAAGCTCTGCTGGTAGGAGCAAGCTCTCTTGGTTTTCTTCTCTTGCCTAAGATTGTGCTGGGGTGTGGATTTGTAGCAGCTCCAGTTGCTATGGGTACCAAGTAGATTTGACTTCCATTGCAAAGATATCCCAAGTATGTGCTTTGTATTCAGACCAAATGTTTCCAGTAAATCCTTCAGGAACCAGTAACACGATGCACTGAGGGAAAATTCTACATCAGGTGACAACCTGCTAGTGATCCTGAGCACTAGTTGCTAATCTAGTAAAATTAGAGAAAAGCTGCAGTTTCTCACTGTTCCCTGCAAATGGCAAGCCAAAATACACAATATTTTAGACTTTTCCTATTTTTATTTTTGTATCATCTTTGTATTTATATCTTTATGGGTCAGCGAGTAGTAAATGGCTTTGAGGAGCAACTGCTACTTTTTTACATTACTTTTTAATGTTGTTTCTTGTATGTATACACATACGCAGACACACTTTCTGCTGGTAAATTGGGTTGTACATAATTTTCCTCCTTTTTCATTGCAGGAATTTGGAGGAGTTTTAAAAACAACACCAAGATGATCACATAGGCAGGCAGGAGCTTGTGAACAGGAAAGGCATTCACAACATTAATGACTATTACAACAGTAATGTTGTTGTGAGTTTGAAACAGCAAGTCCCAGAAAGTTTTACAGCCCTAACAAGCCACTCTGTGTCTGTGGGTGAATGGGAAGTGGCTCATTATAAGGATGGTAACAAAACAGGCAAACAAAACTGTTTTAAATGAAGAACCAAATATGGAATAAAAATGATGGAATGCTTGATAAATGCTAAATTGGGAGATTTTATAAAATTGCTGTGATTACCAGACACATTTGTCTCCTAATGCGTACTTAGATTCAGCACTCTGTCTTCGAAACTTACATTATGCTAATTGCAAGATACAGCCATTTTAGTTTGCCCACCTCCCCTCCACTCCCACTTCAAAATTAAACCTTAAAAATGAAAATATGCTGTTCTTCCTAGGAAGATGATTAAATATATTCAAATTGCTTCTGGAATATTGAATATACTTAACGTGCAAGGAGAAAAAAGACATAATATGCATACTTCTCTAACTATTGTTTTAAAAAAAGCAAATACTGTTAAAAAAAGAGAGAGGCAGAAATAGTACCAGGCTTACAGGTTAGAGTGACATGAATTGGGCAACTAGGATTCAGTAAAGATGTTTTACTGTAGAAAGAGCAGAGAGGTCTCAATTCCACTTCCCCTGACGCCACTTGTGCTACTTTTCACACAATTCCCTAAACCATCTAGAACAGGATGTGAATACTGTAAATACTCAGATAGGAAGGAAGAAAATCGGAATGAGGACATTGTATTCTAATACCAGTGGAATAAGGAACACAATTTAGATCCAAGTTAACTGACTTAACCAGGCTCCTGGCAGCTACCACACACACACACACACACACACACACACACACACACACACGCACACACGCACACATGCACACACAGCTACCACACAAACACACACACACACACACAAACACATATATATTATAAGAAAGCAGAATTCTTGAAACAAGCATTGTCTCAAAAGGAAACTTTTGTTAGGAACTAGTGACAGCAAGGAATCAAGGCAAGATCTGAGAGAAAAACCCGCAAAGCAATATATTAAAAGTAGCATTCAATACTTTCCCACCCCCCAGTGTCCCAGTGTTCATTTGAATCCCAGCCAATTGACAGGTGGCATCGTGTTTTGGTAACTGGTCTTTTTGGTGGGCTCTTCAAGGTCTCTCTCACTTTCGGTTTCTTTTGGCTCTGAGCACAAACCGTCTCTCAGATAAGGGTGAGACATTCCATCCCCTGGGGAAGGGCAACAAGGCAACAAAGCAGACAGTACAAAGCATCCCCAAAGGCTCCCCCTCCCAACAAAACGGCAGGCAACAGAGAAAGCTACAAAGCTAAAATAACTGAGGATACATTTCTTTGGGGCCTGACATACAGACCCCCTAGAAAAATGGGAAATTCACCTGTAAAACAAAAAGGGAAAAGGAGGAAAACAAATAAAACAGTCACATCAGTCAGGCTTGTCAGGATACTTCGCATGAAATCGTTTAAGCAGTTTAGGAGCTTTAACATGCTTTTTATACACCCATTTGTTTTGCGCAGAAGGAAAGTTTTTCCAAGCTACTAAGTATTGGGTGGAACCATGGTAGTTTCGAGAGAATTTCACGTATTTTGAAATGTTGTTCTCCTTACACCCACACTGGAACAAGCCACGGGAGGGGCCGGAAGCCTAAAGGTAGATGTAATCTCAGGTTTGAGTAAACTACAATGAAAGACTTGATGGATTTGTCTGAGGTTCTTATGGAGCTCTAGTTCCACTGTCACTGGGTTAATAATATGCTTAATAGGAAAAGGTCCTAGAAATTTAGGCCCCATCTTCTTCTTTTTCCACTTCCTTCTCTACTTCTCCTTCCGATTCTGATGGCTCTTTCAGCTGGGCTTTCAGTTCCTCCAAGGATTCTCACACATATTCCATGGTGTGCTTTAAGATGGCTTTCATCATCTCGGAATTTGGATCCATCAATCCCCTCTCAGGAGGGGCTGGCTCTGGAGCTTTCTTCTTTACCTTCTTCTTTCTTCCACCTTGTGTGAGAGCTACTTTTGGAGCCTTTCCTTCCTAGTCCTCTTTCATTCCAACCCTGAGGGACCATCTGGCTTGGTCACCTTCTGCCACAGGTTCTGTCACTCCCAGGTCCCTGGAAGTTCCTTCCCTGGGGTCTGCCAGGACAATATCTCCACTTCAGCTCTCCTCCATATCACCGGTAGGAAGGGACATGTCGGTTGTGAACCACCTCGGTAGGGCAGCTGCCTCTACGGGCTGGGCACTATGCAGATCTTGCCTTATGTAAGTATCTACCTCAGCTAAGCCACCCAAGAAAGCAGAACTCTTGAAACAAGCATTGTCTTAAAAGGAAACTTTTATTAGGGGCTAGTGACAGCAGGGAATCAAGGCGAGATCTGAGAGAAAAACCTGCAAAGCGATATATTAAAAGTAGCATTCAATACTCCTCCCCCCCCCCAGTGTCCCAGTGTTCCTTTGAATCCCAGCCAATCCACAGGTGGCATCCTGTTTTGGTAACTCGTCTTTTTGGTGGTCCCTTCAAGATCTCTCTCACTTTCGATTTCTTCTGGCTGCAAGCACAAATGGTCTCTTAGAGAAGGGTGAGACATTTCATCCCCTGGGGGAAGGGCAGCAAGGCAACAAAGCAGACAGCGCAAAGCATTCCCAAAGGCTTCCCCCTCCCACAGAATAGCAGGCAACAAAGAAAGCTACAAAGCTAAAATAACTGAGGATACATTTCTTTGAGGCCTGAGATATATAGTTAGGTTTTATCCATGCAAAACCTGATCAATATATTAGGACTATTCAGAGCTATAGTATCTTTTTACCATTACAGGTTTAATCTACATTTTGCACACAATTGATGGAATACAGTCATCATATTTCTTTAAGAGCAACAGCTCCCGAGGAGTGCAATTTTGAATGATTACAGAATCATTTTGTATCAGACTACACAGGGAATGCAGGGTTTTCAGTGCCCAATTATGTGCATTTTGAGTCTTCTTCCAAAAATGCTTGCTTGCCAGTCTTTTGAGTTGAGGGTTTTAGCTGCCTCACAGAAGGATAAAATGAGATAAGAACACGGTAACCAGGATGAGAGTTGAGCAATTGGCTTCTCTTGCTATTTCTTTATTGGAGCTATAGTACTTCAAAAAGAAGTTTGAGATTCACATTTTTTTTCCCTTGTGAGAGATAAAAGGAAAACTCAAACTTCTGTCCTGAGAATATTATCCAAAATAGAGATAGAAAGGTTGGTTGGAGTTAAATGTGTGCTATCCATACACTTGTCTGCTGACGTTACATATGAACAGTTAAAAGGGAGGGTGTTGGAATAGGCATGCGTGGAGGGGGAAAAGGACAAAACAGGCATCAAGATTCAAAACCTATGATCAATTCATTTGCGTCATATTTCAGGACACCATTCATAAAGATGGAATTAGCATCATGATGTCACTTTGATGCAGTTTCAGCTTGCCGTGGGTACTTTTGGCCCTCTCTCCATAGTTTCAGATGGTCTGGAAACGATACAAGTAAAACAGTTTAGGAACTTTTATTTTCTAACAGAATGCTCAGAATTGGAGATCCCATTTTCCCCCTTAATCCAGGACTTCTTATTCACATTTTAACAGATCTTGCTGCTTTCCATATATGCTGCACTTATATGCTTTTATAGTCTCAGGCCCTGTGCGTGTGAATTGAGCTTCTTTTCCTATATGGTCCATCCCTCTTGTCGAATGCAGATGGCATTGTGTTAAGTTGGAAGGTGTCTCTGTAACTGCAATTGCAGCTTCTGAATAATTGATCCAGTTCTTAAGAATGTAATCTGCTTGCCAAATTAAGGGGGGGCTAAATCCTTTATTGTTTATTGGTCCTAAACACAGTTCTTTTACCACAGGTTTTAATTGCATGTGTTTGCTTTCAAGTATTTAATATTTATACATTTAATTTTAATATTTAATTTTATACTTCTGAGTTATAAGTAAAATGGAAAAAGGATGGATGGATGGATAGATCAGTGGTTCTCAACCTTTTTAATGCCGAGACCCCCAACTGGTCGTAAGTCGAGGACTACTCAACCGGTCGTAAGTCGACACTCAACTGGTGCAGCACCGTTTGCAGAATGGGACTTTTTGCGGGCTCAGCAGGGCAGAGACAGCCTGGACAATTCCTATTGGCTTTTGAAAGCCAATAGAATTAGACTCTATTCAAGAGAGTCTATTCTATTGGCTTTCAAAAGCCAATAGAATAAAAGGGAATAGCACAGCTAAGGAAAGGGGGAAAACAATGGTGGACTGCATTGTTTGGCGACCCCTGTGAAATGGTCATTTGACCCCAAATGGGGTCCCAACCCACAGGTTGAGAACCACTGGGATAGATGGATGGATGGATGCTGACATCTAAGATGGTCTTGGGAAAGGGCTACAAAGTCCTGATATTTTTAATCTCAGATCTCTGAGGGTTGAGTAACAGTGGAAAGAACCCCACACATACTGCATGCTGTTAAAGGAAGCTTCTTAGAAGCAAACTAAAGCAGTTTGGTTGCATGTTCGATGCAGTGATTCACACGTATAACATCCCCAGTTCCTTTGTCTCTCATTCTCCTGAAATAAATCCTTCTGACGTCTTCCCCTTGTCTCTGCCCACAAAGCCTTGAGGCTTGAAATGCAACCATGTTCTCTAATCGGCATGCATCGGTGGAGTTTTGAAAGCTGCCTGGAATAAGGAGGGTTTGGGTGCATAAATCAATGGGGACCAGCTGTGATTTTGTCCAATTAAATGAAACGCTTATGTGTGATGTCACAGGCTTAGCCAGAAAATCAGAAAATTACATGATGGATGAATGCAGCTACCTAAGGAGGAATGATAAAGGCCCTTACTTGTTGTCATCAGGTGAGCATCATGCAGAAAGGATTATGTGGGAGAGGCCTTGTGGGAAACTAAGCATCTGTTCCCTACAAGGACAATTTACTAGCTGATCCAAGGGACAATGTTAGGCCATAGCAAAACTCAAAGCTTGCTGCTGCTACTACTAACCAAACTGCTTATTTTTAGTTTTACTCCAGCATTCAGCTAAAATCCTCTCCTGAAGGAAAGATTTGCCTCTGGCCCAGGCTGAATGAATTTCTGCTGTGCTAAGACAATTTCAAAAAGTGATTATGGCCAGATGATCTTGTTGTCATAGAAACGAAAATCATTTCCCCATTATCAACATAGCATTTCATACGCTCATCCAACCATCACTGTGCCAATATCACAGTAATGGGAGCAGGCTTTATATCACCTCAGCAATGGCTAGCTGATATTATAAAGATGCTATAAGATAAGTGATAAGAGGAGGAATGGCCTAACTGCATTAATTAAGCTTCTTTTCTTGTAGACAAGACCAAAAAAAAAAACTTCTAAGTTGAGAAATCCCTTTCTTCATGAATGAAGGCATCTGCCACAAAAAGGGTGACCCCACGACGCAAACCTGGCCTTTTGTATTTGAATCCCAATATTTCAGGTATGTAAATCATGTAGATCAGTGGTTCTCAACCTTTTTAATGCCGCGACCCCCAACCGGTCATAAGTCGAGGACTACTCAACTGGTCGTAAGTCGAGGACTACTCAACTGGTGCAGCACCGTTTGCAGAATGGGACTTTTGGCGGGCTCAGCAGGGCAGAGACAGCCTGGACAATTCCTATTGGCTTTTGAAAGCCAATAGAATAAAAGGGAGTAGCACAGCTAAGGAAAAGGGGGAACAAATGGCAGACTGCGTTGTTTGGCGACCCCCATGAAATGGTCGTTCAACCCTAAATAGGGTCCTGACCCACAGGTTGAGAACCATTGATGTAGATGGTGCCACAATGTCATAACGCTTGCTTTGTCGTTTGTCCCATCGTCTTTCCTCCTACAGGTGGTCTTAACTTACAACCACATTTGGACCACAATTGAAACTGGAACATTCATCTCTAGGCGAGGTGGTAGTTGAATGAGCACCTGATTTATAACCTTTTTGGCTGTGATCATTAAGCAAAATCATCACAGTTTGTAAAGTGAATCACATGGACATTAAACGAATTCAGCTCTCTCCATTGGATTTACTTGCTCGAAGCCAGCTGGGAAGGTCGCAAAGGGTGATCACGTGATCCCAGGATACCCCAACCACCATCAATACATGCTAAATGCAAAGCATCCAAATTGCCACAACAGTCGTAAGTATAAGACCAGTCATTAATGAGAGGACTGAGCTTTTTTCAGCACCTTCAAAACTTGGAATGGTGGCTAAACAAATGGTTGTTCTACTTCTACTTTATTGTAAGGCTATGTCAGGGATAGGCAACCTTGGCTCTTTTATGACTCATGGACTTCAAGTCACAAGTCATAAAAGAGCCAAGGTTGCCTACCCCTGGGCTATGTGAACAGAATCTTGTAAGTCCGGAAGTATAAATCTTCTGCAATCTCTTTTACAGCCTGAGAAATTAAAAATGTCCGTTCTGAACCTCTCTCTCTCTCTGCCTACCATGCAGCTGCAGACTGTACCCTTTCTTATCCAATTGTTCCCTAGGTAGATTGTTCCCTCTTTGCACCATTTTTCAAAGTCTTTTTTTTTTACATACTATTATAAATCACTGTTGAACTGAAGTACACATGGCATATCCTTGAATCAGCAGTAAATTTCACTAGCTTGAAATCTGATGTCTCCATTCCTTAAGCCTAACAAACCTTATGAGGTTTAGCTCATGAGCCTGTCCTTTGACTGTCTGGGAAGAGGCAATACCAACTTGGATACAATCAAGGATGATTTAGACTTCTCTCAGTCATGGTCCAAGGAGTATAGGAAGGTAACATAGCAGGGGGGAAAAGCAATTGCTGGGGCATGTTTGCAAAAGGTCTTAAGGCTGCATGGGAAGTCTTCTTCTTCTTGTTGTTGTTAATTGTGAAGTCGTGTCCAACCCATCGCGACCCCATGGACAACGTTCCTCCAGGTCTTCCTGTCCTCTAACATCTTCTGGAGTCCATTTAAGTTCACACCTACTGCTTCAGTGACTCCATCCAGCCATCTCATTCTCTGTCGTCCCCTTCTTCTATTGCCCTCAATCTTTCCCAGCATTAGGCCCTTCTTCAATGAGTCCTTCCTTCTCATTAGGTGGCCAAAGTATTTGAGTTTCAGCTTCAGGATCTGGCCTTCTAAAGAGCAGTTGGGATTGATCTCTTCTAGGACTGACCGGTTTGAATGCCTTGCAGTCCAAGGGACTCGCAGGAGTCTTCTCCAGCACCATAGTTCAAAGGCCATGGGAAGTCTAAATTTCTCATTTACTCCCACAGAAAAAGTATGCATTGGTTACATTTATTTACATTTATTTATTATTTATTATATTTATTGGTTATTCTGGTAACAGGAAATGGGTATGTCTAGTCTAATGAAAATGACTAGGGGAGACATGATAGGACTGTTCCAATATTTGAGGGGCTGCCACAAAGATGAGGGGTTCAAACTATTTCCCAAAGCACCAAAAGGCAAGACAAGAAACAATGGATGGAAAACTAACCAAGGAGAAAAGCAACTTAGAAATAAGGAGAAATTTCCTAAAGATGAGAGCAATCAACTAATGGAATAGCTTGCCTTCAGAAGTTTTGAGTGCTCCATCAGTGGAGGTTTTCAAAAAGAGACTGGACAGCCATTTGTCTGAAATGGTATAGGTTTTCCTGTTTGAGTAGCGGGTTGGACTAGATGACCTTTAATGTCTTTCCCACTCTATTATTCTATTCTGTTGTAAGTGCCAAGAACAAAGTTAATATTCAGATTAGCTCTAGTAACCAAACCCTCTTGCACTCAGGCATCAAGAAAATCTACTTGAAAAACAAAAATGGCTTTTGAAGAAATTCTGGGTTTTGAAAGTTTCTTGAGCACCACTTGAATGAATATGACTTTTTAAATTTTGGAATTAAAAGGAAGGATAATCCCTAAAGTTATTTGATTTCATGCATGAGCAAAATGTGAAGGGTTGTGGGGTTTTTTTGTATTAGTGATAGTTAAAAATGAACTCTTTGTTTCCATAGATATGTGAATAGCTCATGGAAAGCCACTTGCATAATGCTGACTCCTGTACAAAAAGATCTGCTTGCTCTGTTCAGGGATGAGGAAATTGATCCTCACAAACCCAGACTGGACATAAAGAGAAAACGTTTATTTTATTTTGTTTTGCTTTGCTTTGTTTTATTAAATTTATTATAGTTGCCCACCACAGAAATACTCTAAGCAGTTTAAACTTTCAAGACCTATTAATAATATAGCTTTATGCTTCTGTTTTCTTATTGAAAATAAACAATAATTCTTTCACAGCCATATTATACAGACGTGGGAGATAGGAACTATACATATTCTTCTTCTTTCTGTGTTACTTTATTTGATTCTTACCTATGAGCTATCACTATTTGCTGAGAGAATTATCTGTCATTAACTGCTGGTAGAAGTAAAAAAGAATATTTTCTCATAGCTATATCTAAGCTTTCTATTTTTTTAAAAAAATGTGTGATTAATCAGAAATGCTTCAAGCATTTATGCCAGGGGTTCCCCAACCTCCAGGCTGTGGCCCAGTACTGGCCCAGTCCCCACAACGAGGCCGTGCATGTGGTGGGTGAGTGTGTGCGCGCAGGTCCATTTGCACGAGCAGCAGGCACTCACCCTCGTGCGAGTTCCTGCTGCTCGTGCAAATAGAGCATTGAGTGCTAGTGCCCTTGCTAGTGCCACTCACATGGAACCATTTCTTCTCCTCCCCCCCCCCCCCCGCTGATCTGCAAAGCTGGAAAGGTTGGGGACCACTCTATTATGCAACCTTTCAATGTAAAGCTTTAGCATAAATCTCTTCATTATTATGTGGACAGAGTAAGAAAGACAGGAATTAAATCTTTATAGCAGTCCCCTACTTGTGAAGTCTGAGGGGCAGAGTTAGCTTGCTTGCTGCATTTTTACGCAGCTTTGTAAGCAGAGGATGAAGTCAGCAAGCAGCCAAAATGCCTTTCTTTTGGCACCAGACAGGCAGAAAGAGAAACCTACGACTGATGATGATTTATGTCTCCTATTTGTCTCAACAGGAGTGATTCGCTTAAAGGATCCTCCTGCAAAGGATTACTGTATAGAAATTGGGAGGGAGGTATGAGGGTCCTCAAATACAGATGTCTAAATATATCTTCAAATGCATTGGCGTGCCAGGGAGAGGGAGAAATACTTTAAGTAGCATGCACTGTAGGCAACCACACTCCTGGGAGAATAAAAGTAAATGAATGCTGTTAAAGAGAATGATTGCCTTAAAGCAATGCTTCCCAAACTGGAATTTTCCAAAACTGGGAAAAAGTGGTTTTTCTTTGGGTAACGACACACAAACCCATTGCCCAATCACAACAGGGACATTTAAATTGACTTAAAGTGTTTTACCTACACTAGGTAGAAAAACTTTTTGATAAGCAGTTTTGGGGAATGAAGGAAAAAGTTTGGGAAGCACTGCCCTATGATAAGTGACATAGTTACTCTGGAAAATCCATATAGTTTTATAAAATATGTTCTCTTTCTAACCTCTGTCTGGCCATTTGATGGCATTGCCTCTGCAGCTATACTTTGTTCAAACCTTTGAGAAATTGACAGTGAAGGAAGTAGTTTCATTAAGTTGAAATCTTGCAAGATTAATTTGGGGGGATTCATTTTAATAATTCTTCAGCAAGATTTAATGGGAGTAGATATCCTTGAAATCATTGGATTATTTCTGGGTAAATCTTTGTAGGACTGGATGTAAACTTTTGTAAGCTTTGTTTTTCCGTAAAGGTTTTGGTTTCACCATAGAATAGCACTTACCACAACTGAAAAAAGGGAAACAGGAGGAGAACGGAGTATTATGTATGTTTGATGCCTTGGGTGACTTATAAGGTAATAAAGGCAGGATAAAAATCTAATAAAATGAAATGAAATAAATCATATTTGTGATTTGCTCAGCTTAGGATGCATATCAAAGAATGCCCAGCAGAATTTCCATAGAAATTCCATAGAAGGATTACTTTCAATGCCCTCATTTTGTGTGGGGCATTGCAGCCACAGAGGCAACTGGATATGGTCTCTGAATTGCTAAAATTCTCTCTGGAGGAAAGAGAGATCTGGAGATCACCCGTATGTAATCCAGAGAGCTGATTTTTGGAGCTGCTTGCAATCAGCTAGGGGTCCTATCTTTCATCATGCTCTGAGCTGTAAATGCAGTCTTTGAAGGATTCAAGGTTTGACCCAAACCTCATCTTCTTAATCATTTTGGAGCTTTACTTTTTATAAATTGCTCCTTTAAAATTGAAAAATCTTCAAAAAATCTTCAAAACCACAAGTCTACCAATTGCTGGGTAGAATTCAGTTGGTTTAAAAAGGAAGAAAATCACGCTTTCTCAGCTTTGTAAGATCTTTGTAACAGCAAGGATATGAGTTCAGAATTGTTTCTGGAAAATGTTATGAATGCAAAGCTTTATGAAATTGACTTATAGAATGACTTTGAGGTTAATTAGAAAAGAGCCTCCTGTGTGGGAAAAATCTTACATATCAGTTGCAAAACAAGACTGTGAAGGTGGATTACTAGAGCACAGGATGGCTACTTTAAAAGAAATGTTTGAACTGTGAACTTCTTAAGAATTTGAACTTTTTAACTCTTTACTGGACTCCAAAGTTACTATTAGGATGAACAAATTCCTCTAGAGATGACTCAAAAGGAAAAAAAAACCTGCTTATCTGACAAAAGTTTCTGTTTCTGAGGATGCTGAATGGTTATCTGGATTAGTGCTTCCATATCATATGGAAGCTTTTGAATATTGCAAACCACATTCAGACAGCTCAGGGCTTTTAGAGATCTATTATTGAATGCATCACATTGAGATCTAATAGAGCTTTCTCTTGAATTAGTATATACTGTAAATGCATCTATCAATATATTTGCCCAGGAATCTGCCCAGGTTCTGGTACATAAATATGAATTAATTACAATAATCATGAATTTATTTAATAATCTTGGGAAAAGCAATGTAACAAAAGATATACTCTCCCAGTTTTAGAAATGCAAAATGTGTGGCTGATAGCACATGCTTTGAAGCTCATTTTTATTTATGTGTTTGTGGATGGTTTTATATAGCTTCATCAGTATGCTTAGACCTTTGGAAAATAGCTAAAGATAAGTCTCTCTCTGCCTAAAATATAAAATTAAATGTAAAGAAGGCTACTGAGAAAAGGCTGGGAATCAAGTGAATAAGAAACACAAAAAGGGAAATAATACATACCTGGAAAGGAAATTAAGGCAACAGCATGAAAAGGTATGCCCACTATGAAAGCCAGCTGGGTGATCTTGGGCCAGTCACTCTCTCTCAGCCCAAATTACCTCACAGGGTTAATGTTGTGGGGGAAATAGGTGGCGGAAGGATTATTAGGTATGTTTGCTGCCATAAAGTAATAAAATAAATAAATATTATGATATAGGAAAGTATCTTTCACTTCATAATACCAAAGACACAACCCAATTCTCCTCTCCTCTCATTTATTTATTTGCTTGATTGCTTCTAAGGAACTTCAGTCATAGGATTCTAACCAACACATATGGCTGCTTAGTATGTAATGTATGCATGTAATATCACAGTGAGCTTTTTAAAGAGTTCAGGCTGACTTCTTTCTCATGTTTTCTCTTCTCCATTCCTCCTTCTCCAGGATGCCCAATACTTCCTAAACCTTGGAAGACACAAATCATTAATCCACAGGACTTAATTTCTACTAAACACTTTTTCTTTCATTTATTGGGTTGAAACAACTCCTTCCTTCTCCTGGACCAACAGCACTGGTTCATACCCAAAGCTCCTTTAATCCTCAATTTTGTTCTCAGAATACCAACATTATACTAATGAGTAACCCACAAGCAAGACCTAATCGGTTCCAAATTCTCTTTTCTGTTCCAAGTTTATATTAAGAGACATATTGTTTCCAAGATTTTACCTTTCATTATTTTTTTTTCTAATAATCCATTTTTAAAGCCATTCTGAGATTTCGCTTACGTTGTTATTTGCCTCATTGGAGAAAATATAAATTCATAAGTAACCAGCCAATATCATTAAAGTGATTCAAATCCTAAATGCAGATCAAAATACATAAAAAATGTGAAGTTAGAGATTTTTTTTTGTTACAGTGACTGACAGCAACACAGTTGTTCTTTCCATGCTCTTTATTCAGAAGTTCAACTATGCTCCCTGAATTTTACTTTATAGTTGCAGTTTAAATGGGGTCCCAACATTAATTCTAGACTTCTGAAAATTTGTGTATGAGAACTGAGAACTAGAGAATATCCTTTGCTCTCTCTCACACACACACTTGTCTCACATGAAGCATTCTGGTTTCTTCAACACAGCATAGGAATGAGTCCAATTACATCCAAAGGGATCTAACAAAGATCTCAATAAGAGGCATGTATTGTAGGAGTGAATCTGAAACAGTTTGATGTCATTGTCATTGATGTCACATTAATGGAATGATGTCATTGCCTCAGTTGGGGAGGTCATCTGATGTGTAAAAAAAAGAGTTTGTTTCTATCTGTTTTCCTCTGAAAGCTGCTGCAGGACCTCCTGAATTAGCTTACTTTATTTAGTGCACTGTTAATTGTTCTTTCCTGCAGGAGAACCATAGTGGAAGCAAGCAGAGCTGAAAAGACCAAAGGATTTATTTCTGCTGGAAAACAGAAGTACGGTATGTGTTGAGACAAAAAGGATAAAACTCTACATTCATGCATTGCTTTACATTAGATGCAGCTTTGAGTGGGATTATTTTGTTTTTATTTATCAAATTTATTGCCACAGGATAACTCTATAGCATGTTATGCAGCATGTTAAACCATAATGTAGTTTGCATATTTGTCAATTAGAGTGTTGTGTTAATTGTTGTGCAAGAGAGGGCAATGGATAAAAACTAGCATCTTCTAGATGTGTTGGGACTGCATCTCCCAGAATCCCAAGCCATTTAGGGAATCTCAGGTTAGGCAAAGCTGCCTTAGAATAATAATAAAAAAAAATGCCATTCCCAATTGCCATCTAACTTCAGCCAATCAAGTAGCTGTTAAAAGGGTTCAAGCTCCAAGGTTGGAACTGCTATGGTGGCGCTGTAGCAAAATCTCAAGTACTTTGCTGAGATGAAAGAAAGAGAACAGTTGAGATAATGTTGGAATCTCTCTCTCTCTCTCTCTCTCTCTCTCTCTCTCTCTCTCTCTCTCTCTCTCTCTCTCCTTCCCTCTCTCTGCATCTCTCTGTTTCTCTCTCTCCTGCTTTCCAAGCAATGAATTCATTTTGGGAATTTTGAGCCTCCATGTTGAGTTACTGAATAATAAACATGATGAATGGTTTAAAATCAAGATACTATTTTTCTGAATAGATCACAACCTCCTGCATTAATTTAATATTAATAACAACTCCAAGAATAAAGCTCTTATTTAAAAAACAAAACTGGGGGGGATAAAGAAAAACAGATAATCCCAGAGCCCAGATAAAAATTGCTGAAATATAGAAGCATATTTAGGTTACTGCAGACTCTAGACGGAGATGTAGTAAGAATAAAGGAACAATATATGAAGAAACAATCATTCCTAGTTTACCAAGAACAGTGGGGTGTAGAAAATATTCTAGGTTTGAAATGTTCTGAAATTGGAATAGACGTTTGGGGTATTCAGAGCATTACCAAAAAGACCTTGCTTTTTTACTGGGCTCAGGATGAAACAGCATTTCCTTATACTGTTTTTAGTATTCCAATTCACCTTAACTGACTTTATAAAATATAAACTTCTTCTAAGCTTGTTGAAAGAGGAGAAGGTCGAAGTGGAAAGAGATTCAATTAGACATATGTTCCCAGACTGAGGATCATTTTAGACGTAATATAAAGATAGTCTAGTAAGTAAATTTACTGCGGTCTTTATGTGCTTTGCTATGGGAACACTAAAAGGCATGGATTGCCATGTAAAGTTGTTTGTATAACTCCCTCTCCCCCCCCATTGTCAAATGGAAATGTGTTCATTATGCCAGGGTCCCCAACCACTGGGCCATGTCCACTACCAGGCCGCGGCCCATTTGCAACTGGGCTGCAAGAGCAGCAGGCTAGCATGCACACATTCGCATAGCTTGACTCATGCAAGTGGTGGGCTGGCACACACATGCATGCATACACAATTCAACTAGTCGAGCTGCATGTGCATACACATGTGCACTAGCCCACCCCTCATGCGAATTAAGCTGTGCCTGCGCATGCATGCCAGTCTGCTTCTCATGTGGCCCGGTTTCCTCTACCCCCTCCAGCCAGGCCGCCAAGCCGCAAAGGTTGGGGACCGCTGCATTATGCAATAAATATGTATTCTAAATACTACTGTGCTGTGGAGTGTTCAGGTTGCAATTGCAAACATTGCATTACTTCAACTCTGCAGGTAGAAAAATATATATTTGCTGCTGCTATGTTGTTCCTGGGCTTCGTCTGAGTGAATCCATTGCTCTTGCTTGCTTTTCACCTGGACTTAGTTCTGTGGTATTTGTGCAAGCAAAAGAGTTTGCAAAAAGTCTGTGTGTAGTGCAATTGTGTTGTTTAAAATGCATGGATAATTTGTGCCAATATTTTTGTATTACATATAATACGGTGGCTCTTGGCCAACAAAGGTTTTGTTTTGAGTTCCCATTGTGCTTTATAGTAGAACTGTCAAAATGTTTTCTGTCTTGTTTCAATGGAACATGGGATACTTGAGGCCTTAGGAAAGGGATTGTTTTATTCTGAGTTTGGAACCAAATGCTTTTTTCCATTTCACGTACACTTCTATTAGACGCTTATTACAGCTCCCTCCCCTTTCTCTAAATGTTGCTTGAAGCAGCCAAACCAATTCCACCATTTCAATGTGAAATTGCAACACTAGCATCCAATCAGAATTAGAACCTCTGTTTGTAAAATCTTCCTTTGCCTTTTGAAAACCTTGACTGTTTCCTCCTCCTTTTTTTTTATTATTCCTATTTTGTTTTTCAGGTAGCATGCAAGTGGAGGCAAATGTGACATCCCAGTGAATGGGAAGCAACAAAAAAGTTTATTTATTTTTTTTTTTGTACAGAACAGGGTGAGCGGTTCCAGTACAGGAATTGCTCATCCCACGGAAGATGGCCAGCGAGGCTGAGCCAAGACATGGCACAGAGGAAGGGGTTTCTTCCCTTCTCAGCACTGAGAAGACTAATTTGGCAACAACTTCTCTGATGACTGAGGAGAGCAGGTCGATTTAGAGCCGGCTTCCTAGGTGCTTGCTGGAGAATTCTGTGAATTGGAGTCCACATATCTTAAAGTTGCCAAGATTAAGCAACACTGATTCAGAGAATAGAGGCAAATGTTGCTCTGCCCTCCAACAGGGAAAGAGACTTAAGACTGGCCAGAGCATAACTTGTTAAGGTGCCTCTGCAACATTTTCTGCCTCAGACCACTGGGTAGCCAGGCTTGTAGGAATGGGTTGCTGAGAAAAACGGTTACCTCAGGCTGGTCCCTGTCTTCCCACCCAAGGGTGGACAAAACCGCCTTCACAAGTGCTCTTCCTGTCCAGCGTTACATTACAAGGACATTGGTCCTGCTGCTGCCACAGTGCCGTAACTCCATGTCTCAATGCTACCCTTCCTCATCTCATATGAAGAGCTCTGTACTTTTATGAAAAAAATATCTTAAAAATTATGAAAAATATTTATTTGCTACACGGAAGGAGCCTAGCTGAGTTGATACTCTGCAAAGGATAAAAATCTGACTGGAAAAAAAATATGGCTGAACAAAGAGGATTGTGGCATCAAGGATCAGGAATAGGGTTGGTTTACAAAAGGAGTTTCGTCTTCCCTCAAAACTCCATGATTGTTGGGTTTGCTATGTTATTTTATATGCTGGGTTTGGACCATGCACCACAATAACATGAGGTTAGCTTGCTTGTGGCTTGTTGCATTGTGGGAACCTAGACTGTGGAGTTGGCTTATGGTACAATTTGTCATGTGAAAGCCAAGCAAATGAGTTAATTCAGGGAACCATGGTTCAATTTAACTATGGATTAGCATGCTATCAGCGGAGCTATGGTGTCCAGTTTGAACTGGCCATCATTACATGTGCATAACAGGTTGATATGAAGCAGGTATAGTGTTTTTGTACAATAATGCACTTTTGCTTGTCCCTGGAACAGATTGTTTGAAAACTCTGAAACAAAAGAATGGCTGAAGAACTGATTGTGAGGTGAGCTTTTGCTCCGGCCCCTTTGTATAAATGCCCTCAGTGTTGGAGAAGAAAAGGGAGCTGAGGAGAGTGATTCATCTTCGTTTCAGACAGCTTAAGCACACGCCATGCATAGCTTGGCAAAGCAATTTCGCCATTGTGCAGGCATCCTTGCTTGTCAGGGGAAGCATTGTGACACCAGCTATTTCAGTACCAAAGATACTAAATTCGCCATCGTAGCATACAGGCCAGGGACAGAACGTTTTCCAGTTATTTGCTTCCTCAGGATATGACATTTCTCCCCTTCCTGCTGCTTCTGAAATCCACTCAGAATTCTCATATGCTGTTGACAAAGTATCTATCCAAATCCAGCTTTCAGCAGTTTCCTAGGCAACCAGCACTTGAGTACAAAAAGCCTGTAAACAGAATAAACCAAAACACCTCTTTGCAATTTGCCCCTCCCTCTTTTAATCTCCGCTCTTCTCACATTGCGCTTGCAAGCTATATAACAGAAATAGGAGTAAAAGAGTCCTAGCTGTCCATGTTGCATTCCATTTGGACTAGTTTGGGAGAGCAGTTTTCTTCCATCCCACACAGTCTTAATTTCAGATTCAGAAACTCCTCTATAGTTATTCTTCCTTGGAGGGATCAGATTGCAACTTTTAGGTCACAGGTCCCTTCTGCAAGACTCAAGGGCTCTTATATTGCCAGGCACTCTGATCCTTCCCCCCCCCCCTTTCAGATCCTTCCCAAAGATTATAGACACACCAAATCCTATGGATACAAGAACTTCCATTATGGGTATGCAGAAGATGCAATGACATTTCTCTACAAAGTTTCTGTTTTGATTTCTGTCAGGCTTTCAATTGCCCAGTATGAGGACTAGAAGCTTTGCAAGCAGGGATTCAAAGAGACAGCTTTTTGGTATATTTATAGAAATACAAAAGCCTTTAAAGAAGAAATCCAGCCATTAAGTCTAAAATGCAGTCTTCCTCCTCTTTTCCTTTTCTTTCGTCTTTCCCCTTCCCTTTTTTATTTTCCTAATATATACCCACCCCTCTCTCTAATCTAAAGTGATTCTGGACAGAGAAAAAAACATAGCATTCCACAACTATATAAAGACATAAATAATAAATTAAAAGGAACTGGCAGAATAAAACCTCAAAATAAAAATAACTAGCTGGCCCTCATGCCTGGAAAGAACAGCCAAGTCTTAAAAGGCTTCTGGAAAGCCAGCAGTGGAGAGGCCAGTTTAATTTCAGGTGGTTGGGAGTTTCAGAGGGCAAGCAAGCACTATGACCAGTGCTTTTTGGGGGGGGGGGGAAAGGTGCCAGAACTCGCACATGTCATACAACCCACCTTGCTTATTCTACAAGGTTCCATCCCAAAAAGGTGCCGGAACTCCGTTCTGGGCATTCTATGAGAAAAAAAGCCCTGGCTGTGACTCAAAAACACTCATGCTGTGGCACACCTGATGACAGTCCGTAATCGATGGGACCTGAAGCATATCCTTCCTTGCAGATCTGAGGAAACACAGCCAGAGAGAGGCAGTTCTTCAAGTAATCTGGTCCTGTTCCATGAAGGCCTTGATAAGTGTCAGCCCAACAAAGTAGACCAGACTAAGAGACGAATGATATGTAGACCAGGACTTCTTTTATTGTAAGAATTACAGTATAGTGGCAAAATTTTGCAAGCCTGAATTGCCCCCCCTCTCCTTCATGTTATCTTATGTGAATTAGAGAGGGGCCTGTCTGAGACCTTTAATCAAATATATGTAGGTTCTTGGCCTGGGCTCAACTTCCTCTTATCTAGCTCTTGCCTTGCAGGTTGTTCTCTAATGCCATTCTCTATGAGCTCTATATTAACAAGCAGCACCTTTAATTGTTCTTTTAATTACTATTTATAGCAGAAACACAATTCAAATTTTGTACCTCTTTCTCCAACCTGCTGACATAATGGACTGATAGTTTCATGCTTTGAGGAGGAGAGTTTGACACAGGGATCAGTTTGATCTAAGATCTTTGCTTCTGACTCTGCCAAATCTTACCTGCAGGGCCTAATTTTGTATCTCAGACTATTCTGTAGTTAATAAAACTTATGGACATCTGGGGGGAAATTCAGTTTCAAATCACAAATTTTTAGCAGAGGACATTTTTTATCATTTTGATAGAGATAAAAAGAAGTACTAAAAAGTACTAGTAAAAAGTGTTTTAAAACTTTGCAAGACATAACAACTTACAGATGCACAACTTCGCCCTCCCCCCTCCAAAGGCTGAAAATATTGGTCCTACTGCCTCTTCTATTGATCTGATTTTCCTTGCCCATTAAACTTCTGGGAGATTGAAAAAAAATATAGAAGGATGACTCCCCACCATTTACTTTACGAGTTGCTGTCATATAAGTTCTGGCATAATTACCCAGCATTGCTGGAAATGAAATCTGCAAACCTTCATGTTCCATTAATTTACATCTGTGATAGAACATAGTGGCTGGATTGGGTCAATTAATGAATTCCTTAAAATTAAGCCATCAGGCACTGACAGATTTTCTGGCTGAACTGCAGAGAAAACTGAAATCCTATGTGCACTTTTGCAGTAAAAATACAACACAACCAAAGGCCAAGTCTGCTAGGGGTCACAAGACAACAAGAACATTCTTGCCAACTTATTTCAGGATGTCTGAGGAACAATGTGTGAAGTAATTCCATCAGATCTTGGTCCATACATTATGATTCTTGGGGCTGAAATAGATTAATGTTGCCATGGATTTCACTTTAGTGGCAGGTTTCTAAGACTTTAAGACTTTAAGTTTCAATATCTTTTTAATGTTATAGGCACTGGATCCTCCCCTCACCCTTTTTTTTTAAAGTAGGCTTTCTGAACAAAAATCATCGGTCGTTCCTTTTTGGACTATTCAATTGTCCTAAAGTGTCACATAATTAAACCTTCCAGTGCATTTAAAATAACCATCCATGGTTGGGTGACATGCCCCCAAAATGAATTAATTTGAAGTATCTTTAGGTAAGAGTAATGCACCAATGTTTTTCTCAATGAAAATATAAAGAGATTACAGTACTTACTTTGGTTGCAAAAATATGCATGGGGAGGAGGTAGTGAACAATAAGCTTCTTTGAGGACAGGGTTTCACACAAAAACAAAAATTCCTTCCCCAGATAGAAGCATGAAGAAGTGCTGGATTTTGGAACAGAGAAATAGAATATTTCAAATGATCAGAAATCTGAAAGTGCTGTTCAGATCATACAAGAATGAAACCCAATCTCTGGAAAACCATTTAATTTCTAATTGGCCAATGTGATAAAAATAATTTTTCTTGGTTCTGTGCATGACTTCCTCCAATGTTACACAATTGTTTGAAAGATGATTTGTGAAAATGATATTTAAGCATGAAGTCATCTTCGTCACTTATTAATGTTGTGTTTTTCTATGGCTAATAATAAAAAGATGATTCTAATTGTTTTGATTTTTTTTTAAAAAAAGAAAGAGAGATTAAAAAGTAGCATTTACATATCCGTTATGAGAGTCACCGATTTCTGAAGTTGTTAATGTCAGGGTAATCACCTGAGACAATAATCAACAGGCTGTAGTGCCTCTCAAAAATAAGTCTCTCGTGTCACCTTGTGGTCATTTTGGGAAATGCTTCTTTACTTGTATTGGTTGCAGAAGGTTGAAGTTTTTCAGCAGATGATTCAGATCTCACTGTTCCACAAAATAATTGTTCAGTGAAATTGGTAAGATTCAATATTTTCTTTAACTGAGCTGAAAATGTAACCCAGCATTTTATGCATTCTAATGCTAGGTATATTTTATTGTAAACAACTGCCCACTGATAGAAGCAGCATGTGTTCTGAAGTGAAAAGCAGCTAGGAAGGAGACCCTGGTAGTTTATACAATATATCACTTTGTTTTTCTGAAAGGGAAGAAGTGTGCAGGTGCAAAGTGTTTTTCATCCTGGCTGTTTCAATATCTCAACAGCTCTGTTTGGACAAAGGATGGGTCCACCTAATCCAATATCTTGTTTCAGACAACAGCCAAAGGTTTCTTGCATGGCATGAAGACAATAGCTCTCCATTTTACGGGTAGTCCTCCATTTTGTTTAGTGAGTTTAAAGTTACAATGGCACTGATGATTTACAACTGGTCCTTGCACTTATGACGATCACAGCATCCCAATGGGCACCTGATCAAAATATGGGCACTTGACAATCAGTCATTTACAAGGGTTGCAGCATCCTGGCCTCCTGTGATCGCCTTTTACCACCTTCCCAGCTAGCTTCTGATAAGCAAAGTCAATAGGGGTAACCAGATTTGCTTAATGACCACATGGTTCATTTAATAAATGCAGTGATTTTCTTTTAAAAAGGTCATAAAGTCAGGTGTGACTCAACTGCCTTGCTTAGCAACAGAAATTCTAGTCCCAGTTGTGATCTTAAGTCAAGGACTACTTATATACTTGCCTCCTTTCCAAATGGTAAGTATTGCCATTTTCCCCCCTGTAGGTCAGGGGTATCAAACTTGCCGCGTTACATGATGTGTCACAATGTACTGCAATTTTTTCCCCCTTGCCGGAGCTGGGGGGGGCACAGCTTCTGTGTGACACATCCGGCCTGCGGGCCGGCAGTTTGACAGTTTGCTGTAGATCAGTGGTTCTCAACCTGTGGGTCGGGACCCCATTTGGGGTCGAACGACCATTTCATGGGGGTCACCAAACAAGGCTGTCCGCCAATTTTTCCCCCTTTTCCTTAGCTGTGCTACTCCCTTTTATTCTATTGGCTTTTGAAAGACAATAGAATAGACTCTCTTGAATAGAGTCTAATTCTATTGGCTTTCAAAAACCAATAGGAATTGTCCAGGCTGTCTCTGCCCTTCTGAGCCCGCCAAAAGTCCCATTCTGCAAACGGTGCTGCACCAGTTGAGTAGTCCTCGACTTACGACCGGTTGGGGGTCGCGGCATTAAAAAGGTTGAGAACCACTACTGTAGATGATAGTTGAACTTGCTTCTCCACCACTTGTAGAAGATTCCAGTTGTGGAACGTGCCTTGAGGTTGGATGTCCCTGGCACCCTTTACTTCATACTGACTTACCTTCTTGATCTTCAGATGAAAAAGTGAAACTACATTTGGACTGGCCTGTAGAGTTGCCTGCTGTCCTCTTGAACAAAAGCGATGTGCATTCAATCAGCACAATTTATACACACTTTCTAACTCAATTTTTTTCCAATACAAAACCATTTTTAAGAAACTGAGGTACTTTAGGCTACACTTTAAACCTAAGCGTCCCCTTTATTCACTGCAATCTCTTAAAGTAATCTTCAAATTATTGTGCTGAATTTGAACTGATTGAATGACTATAAACTAATATATAGGCTGGATACTTGATTCAAATGCTCAAGAAATCCTCTGTGCGTTTGATAATATAATATTGAGGTATATATATTAATGTTTCCAATATGTTATACAGGTGTAAGCATCCAGTAGAAACTGCAATGACATCATGGTGATATTTCAGGGGTCATGACATTATTGTGCAAATAAAGCAAATGATATGCTTGCCTTGATGAAGACTGAGCACCCTATTTATGCCATGTCATCAGGTGTCAAAACTGGCAGCCCACAGGTCTGATGTGTCATGCGCAGGCCACGCCCACCCCAACTCCGCAAAGGCAAAAAATGTGATATGTCACGATATATGCAGCCGGTAGAGATGTTTCAGGAACAATTTAGTCAGTCGTTGGGCAGATGGGAATCCTTTGCAGGCGATGAAATGAGTCGGCTTCGAGAACAGGTCTATTATAGTCCAGATGACAGTATTTCCCCTACTTTCATGTGATGCGATTGAGTTTGACACCTGTGCTCTACATGAATTCTGAGAGAGTGGTTTGTTAGCAAGATACAGACAAGTATTAAAACTGATCCAGCTTAAACTAAAATTGATTGGACATAACAGTAATATATTCATAAAAGTACATTAGCAAGGTCATAGCACTAATTAGCACTAGACAGCATTTCAGATCTCTCTCTCTCTCTCTCTCTCTCTTTCTTACGGATCTTGAATATTGCTTTCTTTTAGAATTCCTTAGTGGGCACCAAAGACACATACTTTGCCCAATCCACTGAAATATATTGCCAGGAATCAACTTTACTAGTGCACACATTGAACAGAAGGCAACAACTGCAACTGAACATGAAAAGGAAATTTTATTAAACATGTCTACATAACATGAGTTGGAAGTTCATTTAAAAGCACAGGGAGATGTTAAGACAAGTGGTCAAAATAGAAAGATACTACCGAATCATTTATTTATTTGGCCACTAAAAGACAAAACAGTATCTAGTCAGTGTGCCAAAGCTTCAGTTCTTCCTGCTCAGCAGGTCGAGCAGTAATCAATCCATGTGCCCCATGGAAACATGGGCAGAATAGTTCTGGCAATATTAAATCATAATAGTAATAATAATAATAATAATAAATATTTCACTTGGTGCAGGCAGTTATGTCTATGAAGGAAAACTTAATTGTGTACACAGTTTCTACATGTGTTACAGCCCCACAGGAGGAATCTACACCAAAATATTTATTAGAAGGAATTTGGTCCGTACTACATCACGTTTTCCATAGGGTAAAAAATAAAGTCCATCTATAGACATTTAGCACCAGACTAACTGATAGCCTGGCTGAAACCTGCAAAATGTCTATAAGAAGAAAATGGATGGCTTAGATTTCTCGGTTACTTCATTAGCGTAATTTACGAGCAAACTGTACAAGAACATGCAACATACAACCTGGCCTATGTAGAACTAACATACATTATTAAATAAACTTCTTTTGTTTCTTTCCCCCTTTTTTCTTTTCCCCTCCCCCCTCCATTTTTTCCCCTTCCCCTCTTTTTCTTTTACAAAAATGTACATGCAGCTTGGAATAGTTCCTGGTCATGCTGCTCTATTTTGTGTGATCACCATAAAAGGAACAAAAATATCTCAATGCACCTGCTTGTTCTACAGGGCATTTTAAAGCACATTTACAAGAAAAACAAAAACATTAAAAAAACAACAACAAAGGATTTCAAGGCCATAAAGAATCTAGATCAGCCTCCCCCAACCTGTTGACTTTCAATTCTGTTGGCACTAAACTCACCATATTCCTAGAGGGTTGCAGTCCAAAATCATTTCAAAGGCACCAGGTTGGGAAATGCTGACTTGAATGAATAAAATGCAAGTATATTTATTCTTCTTCCTTTAACTATACCTCTCCCACCCCACCCACCCACCCACGAGGTAACTTTGTTTTAAAACAATCAAGCTTTGTGCTTGCATCAATCTCAAAGATATGTAAACTGAAGTTTAAAAAAAGCATTCATAAGTGCAGAATAGTTCAACTGGAATTGGCAATGCAAAATAATTCTGACTGGGATAAACAGCAAAATGGTGATTAGAACTTTGATTTTGTAAAGTTACGTACAGACTCAGGGTCCAGATGAATTTGAAATTAGATGTCTGAATTAATTACAATAATTCTTTCTGGTGGAAAATGCCTTCATTTTGAATTTTTGAAAGAAACATGATAGGATGAGACTTTGAAGATTGGATACTGGAGGAAACCAGAAGGAACTAAAGATTAAAGGAAAACACTTAAATTGGACTTATTAATGCAGAATGAAGGAAAATATTTTAACATTGGGCATACTGATTGATATTTTTGAACAATGGACCCAACAGCTAATTTTAAGAATGTCTGCCTCAATAGACAGATTGTGTTTGAAAGATATTATGGAAGAGGAACATGTTTTATGGACAAGACTGAGACTGATCTGAAAGTAGATTTAAAAATGACAGGCTGCAGGAATGATATGGAAAAAGATGCCACACTGGAGAAAACTTGTTAAAGCTTTGAAGAATTTTGTGAGAAGGGACGAAGAAAAAATATGAGAAGAAATCAAGTTCTAGTACATTATTTGAAGTGATGCCAAGATTATTAAAATAAAAGGAAGGAATGCAACAATGGTTTATCTAGTTATCTGTGGTAAATCTTAATGGATCAGGCTTGATTGACAAGGCTTTAAGGATTTTTTCATAGATAAGATATGGGATGTGGGAAGAAGAGATCATCTGTTGTATTTTAAAGAAGATAAGTTACTAAAATTGTTTATGCTTCTTATGATGAAGGGGGAAGTATTTTTTTATATATTTCTTTCCTTTTCTTTATCATATTCCTATTTTTCGCTCTTTTCTATTTTTATTTCTATTTTTTTCTGTACTTTCTATTTTTCCTTCTATTCTTTTAGTTTGTATTAGTTTCTATCTTTTTAATTGTAAATTTAAATAAAATTACTATTAAAAAAATTCAGTGGAAAATTGAACAATTTCTACCATGCTCTAAAAGGGGAAGCTAAGTCTTTTCAAAAGTAACACAAAAATTCAAACAGTCTAGATAATAACTCGAAGTTTTAGATGTGCAATATTTTCCCAATCAATATTTATATGTGTATGATATGATTCTAATGTTTTTTCTCATGAGCTCTGGTAGAACAACTACTTTACAAAAATAATTGCCAGTATATTAAAATGAAATCCAAAAACAAGCCAAAGCTTGTTTTTTTTTTTTAAAAAAACCAAGTCTGTAACAATAGATGCAACTTCATATTTCTCTCATGCAAACTTTTGAAAACAGGAAAAAAAAACCCCACCTTAATGCATAATGCAAATATATTCTGTTTTTACAACAGTAACAAGCTGTAATAAGAAGCAAACGTAAACCAGAAGTTGGCCATTTATTCTAGTTCTCCACCTATTAATTAAGGGTTGTGGATAAAACCAGAATGGAGGGACAATGGGACAGCTATTGGCATTGCAGGATTGCAAATGAACACTTTCAAAGGTGCTTACAGAGATAGACTTCAGCCCTTTTTTATTTTGTTTTAGAAAAAGAAAGGAAGAGTCTCTGTTAGCATCAAGAAGATTTTTTTTACAAAACTGGCAGGAGAACATAGAAAAAAAAAGTAGAAGAAGTAACAATACAGAAATATCAAGATGTTAACACTGCTTATGGTTTCTGCTGAGAAACAAAATGGGACAGGGGCTCTGCTGAACAATGGTAGTTCCAGTTGAATCTCAAAAGTCTCTCTTCAAATCCTGATAATGATAAACATCAGGCTCATTTTGCTAGATGGATTGACTATATTTTCATATACTGCTTTGCTCAATAGATTTAAGCTGCCTTTTTAATACGCAACTCAGACATATTTTTGGATCAACTACTACAGGCAAAATTGATGTGATGATTGTCTCTTTTCAAAACTGTTCCTCATTGTTGCAAATAGCTATTCCCCTTCCCACTGATTGCCTTGAGTGATATTGAGTTACGTTCATTAAGATCGAATACAGGGAGGCCCAGTTGAACTTTCCAGAGACGACTGGGAGGCCCTGCGAGTCAGAGGAGTCAATGTTGGATCCACCAAGGATGAAGGTGGAAATAATTTATACCAGCCTATTACCACACTGGATAAATCAAGTTCTTCTAACAAGATCTGTGCAACTCCCATGAAACACTTGTGATCCATTCGGCCATAATCTCCCCATACTATCACCTGCAAAGACAAGAGGCAGAATTAACACTTGAGTATCAACTTACTTATTTAATTATTTAGGCTTACATGGAGTTCTAATTAGAAATGACTCTGATTGATGTATGCTCCTTATTACAATATTAAAATGCAATCTGGACCATAAATTTAAAAAAAAATACATGGCAATACAGATCATAAACTAGATCTTGATTACCTTCTGGGATAGAAACAGCAAAAGACCACCTTATCTGCAAGGCTATTCTGTGATTATATATTGTAAGAGGTTTTTAAATTCCAAACAGTTGGAGTTTCCAAGTGTAGTACTTTAGCTTCTTTAGATTGGAAAGCACCAGAGGCATATGATATTTTTGCACTGTTTTGTTGATAAACATACAAGTATAACATAGTAGACTGCAAACATACAGTAAGCAGGAGGCAATCACTTACTGGGTCCAAAAGAAATCCTTTGGACTTTAAAAATTCACAATGTCTTCCAACCAAATCACTGTATCTCTCTTTCTTTTGCTCTCTTTCTGTAACTGCAGATCTTTTTTCCCTTTCTTCTTTTTTGCCCCATAACTCAAATGGGTCTCACAAAGCTTCATTAAGCTCTTTAAGACCAATTTGCTGTCATTGATGACACATCAAGTATTTATCAATTTTTTATGTCGTCTACCTAAGGACAATCTTCCAATAACTGTATCAACATACTACTCTATAAAACAGTGGTACAATTCATTCATTTATTTTATTTATACATTAAATTTATTAACCGCCCATTTCCTGCACAGAGGGGGTCTCATATTTTCTGAGCTGAATTTAGGTCTAACTATGCCAGAGTGTTCAGATTTCAGTTGATATCATTGAAGTGTGATCATAGGCTGCACCAAGATAGAAATATCTACTGACCTGAAGGACTTTACCATGTGAATTTTCATCAAAAACCAACGTCTGTTGATATAAGGGATCAAGGGTTTTCCTGGCAATCCTTGTTTTCTTCTTAGCTACGCATGCCCCATTTTCAAGCAAGTATACTTTGACATATGGCGCTACAAGGTACAAATATGTCATATTTTTACATCTTAAGTTAATAACTCCCTTGTTTTAAGACATTTGTACTATAATAAGAAATTAATTTAAATTACCAACATGATTACAAGAACAATAGCAGCAACTGGTAAGTTACAAAAGAAAAATGTAACGAACCAAATATCTAGGATTCTCCTCTAGTGCATACAACATCTTATGGAAGTATAAATCTGTCGTAACTCTTGGAAACTCAAATATATTTTTAGTTATTGGCATGGTCACTTGGATTATTAACAATTACCAGGAAAATCTTTAGATAAAAGCATAAAAGTATTCTATGTGGTTTAATTCTTAACATTTCTTTTGAAGATCAGAAAGAAAGGTAAAGTACCGGCTAATGATTGTGGATGGATAGAGATAGATAGGCAAACAGAAAGACAGATAAATAGATATTCAATAATCCCTGCAATTTTCTTGACACAATTTTTCAGAAGTGGTTTGCCATTGCGTTCTTCCTAGGGCTGAGACACAGATGGCTGGCCCAAGGTCACTCAACTCACTTTGGGCCCAAGGTCACTCAACTCACTTTGGGCCCAAGGTAGGACTAGAATTCACGGTTTTCAGATTTCTAGCCTAATGCGTTAACCACTACATCGAAGTTGGCCCTCTCTCTCTCTTTATCTTACAGACAAATGATCAATTATAGATTAGGAAAGAATGCCTAAGAGGTAGAAATCTTTTTGCCAGTGGTTAGTGTTTATTGTTTGAGCACAAAAAAAATGGAGCTAGAAAATTACACTTTTCCCTGTAGGGATGTCTGAAATAGTTTTCATTGTATCAGGGATTCTTTTCAGAGATTTGAGCTTCTCCTAGATAGGAAATGACAAGTTACTGACTTGTGCAAAGGAAGGGAATGGCACTCAAGACTTTGGTTACTGGGCTTCAGGGCATCCCTCACTTGCTCTGTAAACTTCTTAATGATGTTGGAAATGTACATTGTGAGTATTGTATTGCATCGGAAGATTTCTTAAGTTATGACACTCTTTTGTCATCTGCTCTATGAGGAAGTATACAGGGAAATCCTATATGTAGCTACTCAGAAGTAAGCCTCATAAAATAGAATGAGCTTTATTCTCATACTAAAAAAAACATTGCAATTTAACTTCTCATGTAATTCTGGCAACATCTATTGGCTTTATAGCCAGTAATATGTTTATGCATAGAGAAACAGATGAAAATCATAAAACGTATTTAATCTTAAGTTGTTTTGCCTGCTGAAGGGGCAAATGTGAGTAAAACACATTTGTTTTTATACCATCGTTTTTGTCCAACACCAAATGGTTCATTAGGCATTTCTGTTAAACAATGCCATGTGCTTTATAGTGCATACCATGAGCAAAACGTTGTAACCATCTACCACATTTTATGATCTTGGGCATTCTCTTAGTGTTAGGAGAGCCAAGCAAAGCTCCCCCCCTTACCCACTCTTTCATAACTTCTCTAATTATTCTTGCAGTGATAATTATAGGAGATATGATATTTGGGTATTAGATCTGTCATTCCAAGAATAGCCATTCATGGCACTTCCTCTAATTTACATCTCTCTCTCTCTCTCTCTCTCCCCCTCCGTCTGTCTGTCTGTCTGTCTGTCTGTCTGTCTGTCTGTCTATCTATCTATCTATCTATCTATCTATCTATCTATCTATCTATCTGCATGCATGCATGCATCCATGCATGCATGCATATACAAAATATATTTACATTTATGTATTAATAATAGAATGGCAAAACACATGAATGTACAATCAGGAAAAAGTGTAGTGGTAGCAGTGAAGCTAGCTTAAATATCTCCCTAGATGACTGTGATTATGCTACAGTTCTGAAGAACAAAAGGTAAAAAGAAAGAACATCCCCAGGAGCATCTGGGGGGGGGAGCAAAAAAGGTTGACATGGTGGCCTTGTGATTGAAGACAACAAAACACCCACAAAAAGGTGTGTGGGTCTTCAATTGTACACTTGCTGCCACCATCTTGACTTTTTGGGCCCTTTCTGACAGATGCCCTTCGAAATTCACAACAGTTCTGTGCATAGAGCAATGTTTGAATGTTTGTTCAATCCATATTTGGGGACATTGCATCCTTCATACCCACTGAAAAAATGTGGACCCAGAGCACCCCAAATGTTGATGGCATCATCAACATTTGGCTAGGTAGAACTTTTCTTACCTGGGGTAGATTTAGAGCCAGGTTTCTGTATTAGGCCTCGAGCTCTAATGACTTCCACTTCTAATTGTCCTTTCTTATCCACCATTCCAATCTGAATATCTCCTAAGACAGAGATGGAATGATCATATTAATCGAAGGAAGGAAGGAAGGAAGGAAGGAAGGAAGGAAGGAAGGAACGAACGAACTAGTTGTATAGTGTACCTCAATTTGTGCTACTTATTTTATTAAGCACTTCCATGCTGACTTGCTAAATTTTCTACCTTTTTTTTTTCAATTGGTTTAACTTACATTTTTAGCTAACTGGCACAACTTCTTTTATGTAGTATGCAATGTAGACTAACATCAAAGGCCCAAACAGAACAATACATTTAAATGTAATGGCCTTGGTTGACTGTCAATAATAAAAATGATAGCCTTATGGCAGCCGGAATCATTTCAAAGAACAAGCTCCACAGTCCTGTCCTGCTATACATATTCTGTTTTTCCCCCACAAAAAAATCTGTTTGGTACCCACTGGGCATCAGCAGAGGGTGCAATAACTCAAGAGTTTTCCAACTAGAACAAGATTTAGATCTCTGATATATTAGAGAAGCTTCCCAAAATACTTTTTTTAAAAGAACAAATGTTTCACTTGGTTTTCTATGTTAGAATATCTGCAGAGCCTATTAAAAATTAAAAGCATAAACAGCGGAAATAAAATGTCACTGGGAAAAATAAATTGTTTTCAGCCTAAGTCATGCATGGACTGATTGTAGAACTGCAGTGACTAAAACCCAGCAGGTGTATTATTTATAACTAAAAAGTCAAGCAATCATTTATAATACAACTGACTCAGTGGTATCCCAAACATAGCTAGTACGTCTCTAAATGAATAACATTACATAGAAATAAACAAACTCTACCCTAAATAAAAATACAATAACAGCTGAAGTTGTGGCCAGTTGTATTCCTGCTCAGGAAACTTTCTGTTTTTTCTACTTCTGATTGTCATAAGTCAAAACTGTTGGCATCAAGTGAACAGTTTTCAAAGAGAAGTTGGCCTACTGGTAGATCTTCAGACAGAAGTTCACTCTCTACAAAGGAAGCCATTTGGGAAGAGTGAATTCACCCATGCTTGTAGTTTGTATCTTACATTAATATTGGCACCATCCTAGTGCACTACATATATAATTCATTATGTTCTGGGAGAGATCATGGGACTGAGAAATTCCAAGAAGGAGAAAGGAGCTAAATAGTTACAAGTGGCTCAGAATTCAACTGTTTTATGCATTAGAGTTGAGTGATGTTTCAGCACTTCAATTTAACTCTGAAAAGAGCATCTCTTTGAAACTGCTTCCTAAAGCAAATGGCCACTTGACTCTGAAGCATGAAGGAAATGACCTGCTCAGCCTTCTATTACAGCCTTCTATTATACAGATGACAAGTGACAGTAGCCCTTGCCCCAAATCTTTGTCTCCTTTGTCTCCCAGGATAGACAGCCCGCTGTTCACATGAAGTTTCCCAACCTGGAGATTTTTCTGCATTGTTTGCCCAGGTGTTTTGGTGAATGGTTGAAAGAATCAAGGGGTGCAAAAAAAAAAAAAAAGCTCTTTTGTACTGCTCAGCTCTCCTGCCTGTTTGCTAGCTCACGTGAGGAGCCAGTTGCTTTAAATTCATCGGACTGGATCCAGAAATCTCACGAGTGGGTGGAAGGTACAGGATTCAGGGAAACACAGCAATTCCAGCTTTTCTTTCCCTTGTAGTACCTTGGCTTCCCTGAAAATTTGTCCCAGAGGGTTCCCCCCCCCCTCAGGACAGTTGGTGGAGGAAGAGTTGTAAATACAACGGGGAACTACACTTTTGTTTTGCAAGATTTCCCACAGATTCAAATGCCCTTTTAAGTAACAGAAGGGCAAAAGTGGATTCAAGCTATGTTTTCTGGACATCGTTGTTCATCTACTTGAATGTTTTTGCTAGCGTGTGATTAAATGTTTTCAGCAATAATAAAAAATCCTAAGTGAAAAGAGAACATAAATCTTAGAGCTTTGTACCACAAGCTTAGTACAAAGAAAAGTCCCAAAAGGACTTTGGGTGAAAAGTGGGACAAATTTTAAAAACTGCTTAATTAGATAAGGACCTGACCACCCTGCTCTCAAACAATGCATTTTTAAACATCTAATCTGTTTTACAGGTAAAGGAAATCTACTCTTACCCATGGCAGGAGTTGCTAAAGTCTGTCGTCCCACTAGTTGAGCCGGTCCAAGCCCATCTAGAAAATCACTGAACTGACTATCAGCACCCAGTCGAACTCCAGGAAATATTAGGCTGTAACAAAAACAGTAGAAGGGCTAAAACATAATTCATATTATGTGGCTATATTATTTTGGCATGACTCTTTTTTCAAATGCACAGCTACAAATGAACATATGGAATGTAGAACATTGCCATATTCTTGAACCCTAGTCTTTTTGGAAATCTTACTCATTTCCGAAATTGTCACATAAAACAGGACAATATTAGTTCTATGGAAACAAAGAACCCCACTGTACACAATGAGCTCAAATGAAAGCATCAGGTGTTCTGAAGTACAATTCCCACCATGCCCAGGCAGCATTATGGATATGCTGACTCTAGATAATTGTAAAGACAATAAAGAAATATCCTCATTTTTTTTCTAGAAGCTCTGTATGTCTATTGTTCCCTTGGTCTAGAAACATCTAGAGGCAACCCAATCCCTTAGGCGGGGGGGGGGGGGAATGGTGTGCACCCAGTCCAGTTCCAACACAGCTGGGGAAAACATTCCTTCAACTTCTTTTTCCTATCCACATACAAGAACTGTATCCTATCATGACAACATTAGCCTGATAGCAGAGTTTGGCAACGTATTTAGGACCAAAGGCCTTATTAAATATGTATGGGTTTGGATTAATACAGCCAATTGACTGAAGAACAATCTTATCTTATTTTCAGAGATGAGTAGATTCTTTATTTAAGTATGCCTGTCAAAATTTACATTTATCAATGTGAAAAAAAATCGTAACATTCTGACTGAATGACAGATTCAATCTTGGATCAGATTGAGGCTGCTGCTTTTCTGCATCATAGCAGTTCCAGTTTTGATCAATGACTGGCTAAAAGGAAACTGAAAACCTCAGCAAAACATCCCACATTTAAAATCAAATTATAGCATTTGAAATTCCCCGATCCACCTTTGGGGCCTCTATTAAAGCTATCACATATTAAAACAGCAATTTAGGCTAAAGTTTTCTCCTGGGACCTTCAGGCAATAAGTCTTGCCACAGCATAACCAGTGATATTTTATCCTAGAGAGTCAGCAGAATCACCCAAGAGAATCGGGGAAGTACTTTTTCTTTACTAGTGAGCAACCACAATTCCCACTCAATTCATCTGCAATGAGACAGCAGGGTTTTTAGGTTAACCTTGTCTCAATTTATCTTCCTCTGCTGTCCTATATAGGCACTATTGCTGCTAATTCTGTATATTCTTCCTTCTCCCCTTCTTTAAAAGATTGGCTCTCCTGCCTGGTTGCCACAGTTGACCTGCCCCCCTGCTGCAACACTTTGGACACCCTAAGCTTCCAACGTTGCCATAAATCAGCCTGCCCGTCTGACACATATAATGGGTCTGGTTTTCAGAGGCTTCAACTCACTTTCCTTCTGAGCTGTAACTATTGATACTACCATCAGTTGATTCCCGACTGGGCTGCCGAACCATGCGACTTCTCATTTCTGCTGCCATTCCTGTCTCTGTGCTTCTTTGTATAGTGCTTTTCAGCTTTTTGTTGCCAGTCTCTGCAACAGGCAAAAAAACAGAAAGTAGTAGAAACTGTAATAGGAATACTTTATGGGGAATTTTTAGAAGGTTATAAAAGTGTTGTAGTTATGTATGTTGTTCACTATAGACTAAAAGTAGAGAATGTTGAACTAAACACACCTCTAAATAATAGGCAATAAAACTGCATCATAATCTTATTCGTAGCAAGCATACTGTCCTATAGATTACACATTTCAATCCATTCATTATTTTATCTACTCTCCCTAAGAAATCCATTAACACTATCTTGCAATTAAACAACTCATTATATTTTTTTCAGATAAATCTGTTTTGATCTTTTTTATATATATTTACCATCTGTAGCTACAATGCTACATTTACTTTTATCTGGAGTGTAAGTTTAACTCAATTCCATTTAAACCAGGGGTGTCAAACTGCCAGCCTGCAGTTTCATCATACCAAAGCCGTGCCCACCCCATTGCCGGCAATGCAAAAAGAGTTGCAATATGACGTGATGTGACGAATTTGACACCTGTGATTTAAACAAAAGACAAGGAACTGCATCACAGCTATTGTTTTTTTAAAGAAAGACACAATGCAATGATTCCTCATTCTTTTACTGCACATTTAAGAGCGCATTTATGATGCAATGCTGGTTTTAGTAATAGTAGTAAAGTTGGAAGGGACCTTGGAGGTCATCTAGTCCAACCCCCTGCTTGGGCAGGAAACCCTAAACCATTTCGGACAAATGGCTGTCCAGTTTCTTCTTAAAAACTTCCAGTGTTGGAGCATTTACTGCTTCTGGAGGCAAGCTGTTCACTGATTAATTGTTCTCACTGTCAGGAAGTTTCTCCTTAGTTCTAGGTTGCTTCTCTCCTTGATTAGTTTCCACCCGTTGCTTCTTGTCCTGCCTTCAGGTGCTTTGGAAAATAGCTTAATTCCCTCTTCTTTATGGCAGCCCCTGAGATATTGGAATACTGCTATCATGTCCCCCCTTGTCCTTCTCTTCGTTAAACTAGACATACCCAATTCTAGCAACCGTTCCTTATATGTTTTAGCCTCCAGTCCCCTAATCATCTTTGTTGCTCTTCTCTGTACTCTTTCTAGAGTCTCAACATCTTTTTTACATCGTGGTGACCAAAACTGGATGCAGTATTCCAAGTGTGGCCTTACCAAGGCATTGAAGAGTGGTATTAATACTTCACGTGATCTTGATTCTATCCCTCTGTTAATGCAGCCTAGCACTGTGTTGGCCTTTTTGGCAGCTGCAGCACACTGCTGGCTCATATTTAAGTGATTGTCTACTAGGACTCCGAGGTCCCTCTCACAGTTACTACTATTGAGCATGGTGCCACCTATGCTGTACTTGTGCATTTGGTTTTTCTTGCCTAAATGTAGAACCTTGCTTTTTTCACCATTGAATTTCATTTTGTTAGTTATTTTGTGAATGTGTTCAGCAATTTCACCCAACCTGATATTCTCCAGATATGTTGGATTGTGATGCCTATCTACCCACAAGGAGAGCCCAGGCTGATAAAGATGAGGGGGAATGTAATGTCTACTTCTGAGCATATCACAAAGAACACAATCAACTGAAGTGGTGCAAGATCCACCGCTGACTTTATAATTTCAAGAAACGCTATTTTTCCTTCATGTGGTAGCCCTTTACTATACCCTGATTGCAGGCTGCCCAATAGGGTGATTTTCTACAAAAATCCCAACTGAGCAGACCAAATTATTCATGAGCAAGACTTCCATTCATAAAACAGATATGGGATGTTCATTCTGACAATCATTCTTTCAGGTGTGTTAAGCCATTCCTTTGAAATGGTTACTGTAAGCTTTTTGTGAATTCTGATGAACAGCTGCATCAGGCCACCAGGAAGTAAATACTGAGCATCAAACAGCATTTGGTGGTGGCTTATGGTCACTTGGAAATCACGCAAATGGCAAACACCTTCAAAATGCATGCAATTTAAATAAATGTCATCATGTTAAAAAAAAGTTCATAAACAATTGATAAACACAATTCATCATCCAATTATGTTGTTGACAGATATGTGAAAATTCTTTCAAGAAAATATTTGATATAAGGTCTTCCCATCTGAGCATGTCATTAACAATGGAAATACACTCTTTTGGATCCTCACAACCTCCTCTCTGTGGATTTGCATCTGCTGCCTTTTATGTGTATCTTGTTTCAGCTGCAGAGTGAGATACATAGCTGTTTCATTTGACAACACCTCTACAAATAATGGCTAAACTTAAAAATACCAGCCTTTTCTACTAGTCATAACTGCAGTTATTCACCTGCCCATTGCAATTCATAGCATTCAATGCTTCTGTTCACCTGCCATTCAGGATTTGAAAGTTAAGATACAGAGTAAACTGTTCAGATGCCACTACCAAAACACGGTCATTTAATTAGTACTTCTGAATTTCATTGAAATGTTAATTATGATCATGTAAATGACAATATACATTACTAAATACATCACTGTAAGAAACATAGATCTTGATAAATTAACATATTCCTGAAGATCTATTGCAGAGTATATAAAGACAATAAGGCTTAAGTAAGGTTACACTTAAACCACGTTTTGCGGCTGAGAACTCTAAAGCATGTCAGTATTTAAACACACACAATTTCAAATGTGAAACAGGAATTAAAAAGTTTAAACCTCTACCGAGCATGGCTGTTTTCTAGGCATCTCTAGTATATGAGTTACACAAAATGAACTATCTGCCAGAAATGTCTGATCGTACATCTTTGAAACTAGAGAGTAAGTGACAGGCTTATAATGGATGTGGAGTGAACTGTCCTTCAATGATTAGATAAAGGAAATGTTTAGTCAATATACTGACTAATGTTCTAGAAAGGTTAAATAATTCAACCGATTTGTTTTTTTGAAATCCAAGTTTATAAGTACTTTATAACTTTGTTTTTTGTTGATCAGAAATAGCAATGCTCTTGAGAAGTAGACAATGTTTGATTTTCCTATTTCAAATAGACATTTGGGATACTTGTACACTTTTGTTTACATAACACATTGACTTCATAATAGCCAGGACTCTGCAATGGGCTATGTTCCCATGGCAATTTTTCTTTTTTCTTTTGAAGGAGAGATAAGATTAAGGTTTTAAACAGAAATCATTCAATTGGAACTTGTGGTACTATTCTACACACATATATTGAAAAGGTTCAACAAACCATTTGTACAGAAAAGTGTTAAAGTAAGAAAAATTAAGGATTCATATTTCATATAAAAGATTCTGATACATGATTTTAAAACAAGTATTCAGGTAAAAGAGCTGCTTTGGGAAACAAAAAACAAATTAATTTATAAATATATTTTGAATATATAAATGATTATGGATACATAAAAAAGTCTGAGTTTTAAGATATTATTGATGAAAGCACAGTTGAAATACTGGAGATAAAAATGACCAGTTGTAAAAGAAATGCATTCATAAGGGTGTATTTTTTTTTCACTGAAAACAGAAAAGTAGACAAACTTTACAAATCTGATCATTTTGCATATAACTTAAAACTTCTAACTAAAGTGGAAGGAAGAAAACCATTGAAATATTTAATCCAGAGGTGTTAAAAGGCAGAAGAATCAATGTCATCAGAGCATGTGTAACTCCATCAATCAATAAACTGTATCACTTCTCAAAAATCTTGGAAGCAGTCCCGTATACATGGTTAATTTCTATTTTTTAATTGACAAAAGGACAAATTAAATATACAATTGATGAATTATTCTCTTACTTGCATTTAGTGTAAATGTAAAGAAAATTAAACCATGTTTAATGTTTATCCAGTATCCATCTATCATGTTTAGAAATATAACCTCCAGCCTGCCATTCTTATATCTGGGAAAAGCTGTGCACTCCTGATCTATCACTCAAGGGCATCTCTCATGAAAGACATATTTGTCATAGCCTCTAAACAACCCACTTATATTTAAGAGGGAGAAAAAAAAAATCTCTCCCCCCTCCCCCATCCCATTCTAGTCTCTCTGTTGGATGGAAGGAAGGTTCTAAAGAGGGACCAGTGAACTATACTCAAATTTGTATAGTCTATTCCATTATCTATTTGAAAGATGCATTATAGCATAATTTCTCTTGAAATGACCTGCACTCAGTCTCAGGAATGACTGTCCTCATTCAGCATATTGCTTCATGTCAAAAATAAGATAGCAGATCAAGCAAAAGTGCAACTTTTATGTTACTATCCAAAGGGCATCTTTCCATTACTGGAAAAGCAATTTACAATAGGTAATACAGCAAAGCCATCCTTACAAAGAAACAACATGCTTCTTTAGTGTTTCTTTTTTTAAGAAACAGGGCATTCAAGGATTGTTGAGATGATTATCTCCTAAACATTTTTTTTTTCTGAAGATGCATCTCTGAAGAATATAGTCATTTTTTTAAACATTCAATTTACCAGATCGCAGCAATTTAAACAACAAACCACGAAAAGTGAAGTTTTATCTACTACTATAATTTACTAATTACTAATTTACTAATTACTACTAACACACTTTAAACATTTTTCCTAACATTCAGTTATTTTACTAATTGATTTAACATTAACTGTGAGAGAGATCTTGGAGTCCTAGTGGACAATCACTTAAATATGAGCCAGCAGTGTGCTGCAGCTGCCAAAAAAGCCAACACAGTTCTAGGCTGCATTAACAGAGGGATAGAATCAACATCACGTGAAGTATTAATACTACTTTATAATGCCTTCGTAAGAGCACACGTGGGAGCCGCAATGTAAAAAAGATGTTAAGATTCTAGAAAGAGTACAGAGAAGAGCAATAAAGATGATTAGGGGACAGAATGGTTGCTGGAACTGGGTATGTCTAGTTTAATGAAAAGGATTATGATATGATAGCAGTGTTCCAATATCTCAGGGGTTGCCACAAAGAAGAGGAGGTCAACCTATTCTCCAAAGTACCCGAGGGCAAGATAAGAAGCAATGGATAGAATCTAATCAAGGAGAGAAGCAACCTAGAACTAAGGAGAAATTTCCTGACAGTTAGAACAATTAATCAATGGAACAACTTGCCTCCAGAAGTTATGAATGCTTCAACACTGGAAGTTTTTAAGAAGAGACTGGACAATTGTTTGTCTGCAATGGTGTAGGGTTTCCTGCCTGAACAGGGGATTGGACTAGAAGACCTCCACGGTCCCTTCCAACTCTGTCATTCTATTCTATTAAAACTGATTATACCTTTGACGGAAAACAGACTTATATAGCATACATATTATACAAACATATCTTAAGCATAAGCAAAGTTAAATATTGTCTACATTAGTAAATCTTCAGTAGGAAATATATCATAAACCTTCAAAAATCTGGATGGAAAATCAAATGTAGGTTCTCAAGTGCCCTTTCATAAATGTGCACCCACACCCACATTCACACAGATATAATCTGCCATTAGTTTTTGTTATCTGTGTCTGTTTGCTCCTCTGAAAGCAAAAATGGTCAGGAGATCATAAGCAAGATTGTTTCTACCTTACACAACCATATACTATTGGCTTTTTTGGAAAGTAGCATACCAATGCTAAGAACCTGCTGTGCTAGCTCTTTACAACAAACACCTGCTGGTAACCATGTGGTGTGTCCTAACCTCTCAGCAAGGACACCCATTTCTTACATCCTGAGCATTTCATGACTTTTTGCAGAGGTCATCTTCATTTTATTCAAGAAGACCCCATGCCCATTTCTGGAAGAATCATAAAAGGATGATACAACTAAGAAATCGAAGAAGAAAGATTTATTGGGCAGCATCTTTAAAGAAACTCACCCCCTGCAGCAATCAACAGAAAGCATAAGAGCACAACCCTGAAAATCAGTTTTTAAAATATTGCTCCACATCCCCCATCTTCAGAGCTCAAGGGGATGATCATGATGTTGCCAATTCTCCAGCACTGCTCTTGGTTTTATAATACCAACTAATTCCTGACAGGCAGAGAGCAATTGTTTATATCTGTTATATAAATAGTTGAACAAATGAAGCAATTCAAGGAAGAACACCACAAATCACCTAAAGTGAAACATTAAAACACGGAGTCAGATCTCCTGCATTATAATGAAAAGGGCTCTGAATCCTTAACAAGTAAGGTTTCTGTATCCCTGATGGCTGCAGCTCAGATCTGAGGTAGTTTTACTTATGAGCAAAATCCAATCCATACTAGGAAAAGTTATAAATATGCTTGAGCCTTAGTTTATATCAAGTTCTTTCCATGAATGGAGTACATCCATATTGTCCCTTAACATTTGCTTGTAAATAAGCCCTATATAAGTTATATAAGCAGCTCATTGAATGTAAAAGGGTTACATTTAATGATACCCAGGTAATTGAATATAAAAATTACATACAAATGTAAAACATAGAATGGACTTGGTAATAGCTTGGTAAATCTAGTTCCGAAGCTTTTATATAAAATGCACATGCATTGTTCACATATCATACTTCTTCACTGCAGATTTCATCAGTTTGTGAGCTAGAGTGTAGGACAAAGGAAATTGATATAAACACTTCATGAGAACAGTCATTTTACATATGAAAAAACCACTTCATTAAGTAATCTGAATGTAGAAGGCTATTAGTGAAGTGAAATGAGTAGAGAAATCAGAATAATGTGAACATTTATAACCATGAATACACCTGTTCATTTTTCCCAGATTATATTATAGCAATTTATATCTTCATAAAATATTCATTTGTCTTGACAAAACACATACAAAATCACATTAGCAATGGCTAATAACATCGTAAACTGTATCCACAATTCTAACACAACTATTATTACAGCTATTTAAAATATGACCCTATCAAGAGAAGTATGGCATTGTTCAGAACTGCCAGCAGAAGCCCCATGTGCAATGAATGGCTTTGTCATCCAGTAGCAAGGCACACAAAGAAACCGCCTCACAAGTTCTTATTTAATACAATATTCATTAATTCATTGAAAGTTGCAAATCCCCCCTTCCCTGAAAATGAAAGGAACCATAATAATTCTACTATACTAAAATTGTGTTTGGCAGTCAACACATCAATTAAAAAAAAAGAAGACAAAGCTAAGAATTAATGGAAGGAAGGAAGGAAGGAAGGAAGGAAGGAAGGAAAAAGTCTCTGAATACACTGAACTAAAATGACTACACAAACAATGTACATCTATCATACATCCATCACTCTGTTGAAACAGGAGTTATTTTATTCCATTCATAGATTATATTAATTCTTGTCTCTTCATAGAAAATAAAGAACAAAACAATTATAGTGAGAGTAAAAGTAATGTCAGCTGCCAAGCTGAGCCAAAACTTCATTGTTAACTATTTTCTGACAAATATATATATGATCCAACATTGCTTAACACAGCAGTCTTTGCTAGTGTTGTACTATATAAAAAACCCAAAACATATACCAGTATCAATTAAGAATACATTGAATGTTTATGTAAACTATGAATCCTTAAAGTAACCCAATCTATTTTCAATAGAACATATTTTTATGGATAACATAATCTTCATCACAATAAGTTTTATTACAATAGAATATAGAGTTAAATATCCACAACTGAGGCTAACCATATCTTTTATACATATGAGTACAGACAAGAACGACCAGGGTGTCTTCGTTCTTCATGTAACACTTTAATCAAGAGAGTGAATGTAGGAAATCAACACAATGGAGAGGCTCTCGTTTAAGGTACAAGTCTGAAGCATTTTTATTTGGAAGTAAAACCTATTGAAATAAATGAGATAATACACTTAATGTCTGATGGCCCCATTCTTGTAAGAGGTAAAACTCAACATTGATTTGTGAGAGACGCAAAGTACTCCGAAGCTCTGGGGTGCCTGTTTGATAAATAGAAAAGCGCATTTAATCATAGCTCTATTCAGAAGACCTAAAATGAGTAGAGTTAATTTTGCAAACTATTTCTGATATGAGCATTCAGTTAGAAATCTAGGTATCAGAAGAGATCATGTTCACGCTGCCACATTGACTGGGATTGAAATACTGTTTAAGAAGTACTGCCCAAAACAAATTAGGACCATTTTCTTCAAAAATCTTGCTCGGGCAAATATGTCACATAAAATGACTTTGAATATTATTAATTCCAGATATTTACTGTACAATAGATTGACACATACTATACACTTACGCATTTTCATCTGAAGATTTATTTGAAAACCAAGTATATATAAACTATCCTGGGTTATTTAGGCAGCTGAATTCTGTTTACCTTATCAGTGCTAATGAGGTGGAAAAAGGGTCAATTAATTAATCATTTTTTTTAAAAAAGGCAGGATAAAGTAAGATAATCCAATCAGAAATATTTGACATACCTGCAGACTGTGATAATCTTGACGATGAAATCACCTCCTATAAATGTGACTAAACCCTATATTTAAATCAAAATTTTCTTCTTTCTTTTCTTTCTTAAGCATCAGCTAAGGAGAGCTACACTTATCAGAATGAGGAATGGATTCATGGATTTGAAGAGAGCTGTGAACCTTAAAGCACTGTTCCCTCTCTCTATAGTACCCCTGTTCTTTCTTTAGGCTATAGAAATGAAGCTTTTATGGTTTCTAAAGTACCTCGAGAAAAAAAAACTTTAAAAGCATGTTACATAGCATCATGCTATATTCTTATTAGTTTGCTTGACTGAGCTCTTATATATATATATTCAGGTCAAAGTACATCATAATGGGCAAAACAAAATTCCAGAGTGCTTATTTTACAATATTTCACAGTTGTCACTAGTGACAGGCCCACAAGAAAACAGCTTCTTCTCAGATACCTCTATCATCCTGCTACATTTATTTATCTCACTCACCTGTTTGACTAAGCTGGGATGTGCTTCTGCTTCTGCGAGATACCATGGCAACTACTTTGGCACTAAGGCTTGATCTTCTCTTCTTCCCACCTGTTCCAACTGTCCCAACTGCGGTATCTGATTGACTCCCATCATTCTGTTCCAGCTTATATACTTCTCCACTCACACTTGTGCTCTTTGTGATGATTCTCCCTGAAGTCCCCATCCTTCCGCCTTGCATTTTAGGAGTAAACGTACTATATTTTCAAAATAAAAACATACATATACATTTAAATTATGAGTTTAAAACACACTAGTGTTTTCTAATAACATTGGTTTAACTTCTGCCTAAACCTTGATAAGAATACTTTCAAACTTCTTTGATACTTTCAAATGCTAGTTCTTAAAAGTAATGTCCCCCCTTCTCCAATCAGCTAATTAAAACAATCCCTCAGTTTCCATTTCCATTTATTAATTTAATTATATTCTTATATCCCAGTTGTAGTGTGAAAGGTCATGATTTTTCCTGATAAGAACTTTCAAAGTGAAAGATTTAAAATACTATGCTATGCTATAATTATGATCTATCATTCCTCCCATTAAATCTGTATAAAATGGGACACAGAGTTTGGGAGTAAACAAACTTGCCATCCACCCAGATCTCTTGTTTGAAACAAAATTCTAAGGGAATATAATGTACAATCTAAATAAAGTTCTCTGATAAAGTTATATTGGGGGAAATGAAAAGAGATACTTTTCCAAATTCCTTCATTTAACTGGAATATGAACCTGAAAACAACCTGAAAAACTGATTAGTCACTAAAGTATTATTTAAATGACAACATTAGTTTACAAACATTGGAAAAGAAAGTTCAATCTTATGCCATTATGTGAAACCAAGGACATTTTCTTTGAGAATATTTTGTTTAATCCAATATGCAGAAATCTGAAAACCCTAAGGAACTGTTCCACATTGCCCAAATGATTTTTTTAACTATGTGAAATAAGGGCAGCCAATTTTGACATGACATTTGTAGCTATTAATATACTATATAATTGTACCTTATCATACAATTCTTTACATGCATATTCAGAATTAGAACCTATTAAATTAATAGAACTTCCATCTGAGAGTTAAACTAGAGAAAGGTGAAATTGTAAAAAAAAATACCTGAGGAATACCAAAAATAGAACAACCATGATTGGGCAAAAATTAATGGAAGTGGGAGCAACTTCTAATTTCCTGCCAGCTTCTACATTGATATTGCTTGTGGGAAGTTGATGGGGAGCGTCAAAAATCACAATTGTGTGACTATGGCTGACGACAGCAGCGCTGCAGTGGCCACAAGTTTACAAATACAACTAGTCTGAAGATAACTTGAAATTTCAATTCCACAGGAGAAATGGATCTCTTGTTTGCATTCTTTTAATGCATTTGAGGTACCTTCAAAAATTCTGCCCTAGCATGCACCATTTTGCCTAATTGAAAATTACAAATAAAAGGACAGGAGAATTTTCAGTGGTATAGAGATTTATTTACATGGGACAATGCTTAATTCTCTTTTGAAATAAATTGATGTTATTTTTTCTGGATCTACTTCTTTCTTCCTGTTTTTTTCTCCTTGGAAAAAACATCTTGCAGCCAAACTGCCTGTTATCAAGCAGTCAGTGGATTATTGCATGTGTTGCAATGCGCACATGTTGTGGATTGTTAAATTGAGTAAAGAAAGGATTTATTACACAGAAACAGAAAACATGACTGGCACTGAAAGAAGACTGGCAATGAAGTAAGAAACAAAAGACTAAAATACAAGATAATAAAGGACTATTGTTTGAGCAATTCTGATGTGATCTTTTTTTTTTGCCACCAAATTTTAACCATTACAAATCAATTTTACTCTGGTTAGGGTTAGATTTTTCTATCACAGCTACCCTACTTTATATAAGAATTTCCTATTCTAACATAGGAACCCCAAAGATGAAAAATGTAGATTGGTTTTTATAATAGCAGCCACAATATTATCATCACGACCATCATCCCAAAACAAGAAAAAAAAGTCAGTTCTTTCCTTAACATCAAGGGCAGGACACAAATCTTATACATGATAAATCTAATTTTTTTGTTGTGAAACAAATTAATTACAATATTAGCCATGTCTATTATTGAGCGACTATTTTAATTTTCCATTCTCAAATGCTCAAAGATGAATCTTTCTTGAGATCTACTCCCCTGAAAATTTGATATCAGTGGAGTTAGTCAGCTATAGTTTTTGGTGGATTTCATTTAAAAATAGGTAATTATGAAGAAATCATCTTAGTATTTATTCTTAACCATAACCACCTTTTATCAGAATAAAACTAGATAAGTAAGAAACAAAATGAATTAAATCCTCAACCCTGGGAAAACAAAAAAGTCATTCATTACACACATTTGTTCTTGAAATAAATAGTGAAGCTCTTTGCTTTACTGCTATTGTTTTGAATGTATCACAATTATTAATTACACAAGGATTAGGATGCAGGATAGACACATAACATAATTTTTTGGGGAAGACTAGAATTCACAATATTCCAGCTTCTAGCTTGGTGCCTTAACTATTACTCCAAACTATACAGTATAGATTTCCATTACAATATTAGAAATAATTAAGATAAGAAAATCCTAGTGATATGTCACTGTGATTGTTGTCAAACATTCTGATAATTACATGTCCCAAATCTCTTATTAAAGGGATAAGAAATCATAATCCTTGATACAATAGTTCTGAGATAAGCAGTTTACTAAAATCTATACTAGGTACTGAGATGCCTTGGAAAATTACATTTCCCAGCATCCTTGATGCACCTGTCTTCTAAGGCCTTCCTCATCATGGGCCATCAACCACCGGTGCTTCATCTCTACACTTAAATTCTAAGGGAAGGGAAGATTACAGAAGCTTCCAGTGATCACTAATGAGCATCAAAGCTAAACTTGGGGGAGTGATTTTTTTTTTCCTGGTAATTGAGAGATACCGTGATTTGACTGAGCCTATCTGAATCAAGTGAAAGTTTTACTACACCGCAACCCAGAAAACCTTGTGGTAACCCTGTATGGCTATTGGACAGTGTCTCCCCCCTCCCAATAATGGAGCAATCCTATTAGCCTACTTAGCCTGCAGGACAATTAACCTTTGAAAACTGAAGGTTTCAAAAAATATTTCACAGGAATATCTCAAAAAGAAGGCAGCCCTTGGGGCATTTATAAACTTAAATTAGCTTTCTATTTTAGGATTAAATAAAGAATTGCTGAATAACTGCCACTTAGTTCTGAAAAGAATTTCAGAATTTGTATGTGAAATAGGGACATCTAGAGCTCAAAAACAAAATATCAAGCTTCTATCAAGATTCATATCCAGATTTTTGAGGAACCCTAAAGCAAATTTAGATCTTTCTGATGGATTTAAATTATTCTTAAAATCATCTATTTCTCATTAGAAGAATCCCATCATCATTGAGAGATAAATACAAATTAACTAAAAGAATTAATGTGGTCCTATCAAAAGCTGAGCTATTCAAACAATCAACATTGTATATTTTGATGGCACAAGCAAGCTACACTTCACTGTAATCATCAGTGTTTTATTTCAATGATGTGATGCAACAATGGAAATAAAAAGGCATACTTTACTTATTGTGGGATTCAAATTGAGCAGCATGTTAAAATAATATAAATTGGTCATTCTAAGTTTCTCAAAATAATCTTTCAACATGTAGTTCAATTATATGCATACAAATAAGCATATGACAACACTCCTCCCCTCAGATTCAGTTTAATACATAACAAACATCACATTGAAGGCTGTATAATTTTAGTTTGCCAAATAAACTTACACATTTAATATCTGTTTTGTAAAATGACTCACCTATGCACTCTATGAAAATACATCTTTTTTTGAAATGAAGGCCAGCAGCACAGATGCTTCTGCACAAGATGTGAGTCACTATTTTTCGATCTTGTTGATCTCTTAGCATGGAATCTTTGATAATTTCATTCAGATAGATTGTCCCTATTTCATATAATTCTTCAGTACAATAATAAATTATTGATAGCTCATGGGCTTCTTTTTGGACCATAGATAGGTTTCCTTATTGTGGTTTGTTGACAGATTTCATGAATGCTGTCTGCTTTCTCCATTAAATACCTACTACTGTAAATCTGAGTGTCTATGGATCTCTTTACAAGGAGGTGGCTCATGAATATTAATTTCAGGGCAAGCAGAAGTCCTGGACCAAAGAGAAAGATAATCATCTCTATTTAATGAGGAACATCATATTTCTAAAAATAAACTACCCTGTTATTCCAAGTGTCCCATATTTAAGTGTTACTTCAGAATGTCCTCAATGGTCCTTTCAGTCAATCACATTCTTATCTTGAAAAGAAAAAATAGTCTTTTTACAAACTAATTAACATTACGATCCTATACAAGTTTTCTTACAAACAGGTTCTGTTCAGTGAAACTTAATTATCAGTAAATATTTATAAGAGTAGGATGTAAACAAAAACTATTTAATTTTAAACCAAATGAAGACTTCAATTGCATTGATCAGAACTGTCCAGTAATAAAACTTCACTCCTGTCATCTTTCTTTATTGGAAAGGAGAGTAATTTGAGATTCACCCTATAATCAAGTGGTGAAGAACACATAAACTGCTGAATATTATAAATAGCTACTCAACATGAAGAATAATGAACATGATAGTGTACCAAATAACGGTAGACATATTATGTGTCATAACCTTTTTGGCCCTGGGCACTTTCGCAAATGGCTGCCATGGATGACATGGCCAGTCATCAACATTTTACTGGAGGATTTAGTAAAGTTATTCCTGCTTTAACATTCTAAACCGTTCCATCGCATGCTAACATTCCACTATTTCATTTATACTTTGTCATTTTCTAGGCATTCTTCCAAACAAAAATGTGTCATGGCCAACCACAATTTTTGCTGTCTAGAAGTGTTATTTATTTGTTTTTAAATTGGCTTTATTATTTTCATAAATACCTGAAGGTGGCAAATGTACCTAAGACTTCTTCCTCTTATTTTCCCCATAACAACCATCCTGTGAGATGAGTTGAGCTGAGAAAAAATGACTGGCCAAGATCACCCAGCTGGCTTTCATGCCTAAGGCAAGGCTAGAACTCAGAGTCTCCTGCTTTCTAGCATGGTGTCTTAACTGAAAAACATTCTAGTGAAATGAGTAAGGTAGTACCAGGTAGTAGGCACATTCTTTGCTTCAATGATTATTATTAGATTTTTATCTAATAAATGGTCTATGTGGGGAGGGGGGACAAGGCAGCAGAGCATACTTAAAGTATAGCTTCCTATTTCCCCACAACTACAACCCTGTGAAAGTGGGTTGAGATGAGAGTCAGTGACTGGCACGAAGTCACCTTTCTGGTTTCATCCCTAAGAGATGCAATCCTCCCGGTTCCTATGCCTTAACTACCACACCATCCCACTATTATAGACATCTGCAAACTAGCTCCCTATATTATACATTATAATGGTACCTATCTCACCAGTTGGTGATGTCTCTCGAGAATTCTTCTCCAAATCTCCTGAAGATGTCTCTTTGTTAGTATCTGACCACCAACAAATCCTTCAAGAAAAAGGGAAACTCACCTCACAGCTTAAATGAGGGTGGAAGTCCAAAGAAATAACATTTAAAGGATGTGGTCACTTAATCCTATCTCCAATAATTCTTCTCTCAGTAGCACTGGGTTTTAAGTATGCAGACTAGAATATATTCAGACTTACGTACTGAATGTGTGTGTGTTTATTCCTTACAGAAAAGGCACTTTCATGTAAGATATAATGTTGCTCTTCCAGCTTGGCCAGACCAAAAAGAGTCACTTGATATTTAACAAAGATACGCAATCAGTTTTTGTTTATCATGTGTTTGTGCTCTATCAGTTATGATATGTAAATTGTTTTACAGTTAGAATTGCCTTGATTCTAAACATTATGAAATAACAATATAGTACTAAATATTATGAAAATGGTGAAAGATATGAGTTGTCTCCTCTAAACCATAGATTTTGACTGAAATAAAATAGAGGAAATTATTAGTTATTAAATGTGTTACTGTAAAATTTTGACTCCTGGTGATGGGAGGGAGAAAAAGAGCTGTGAGATGTTTGATTTTTAAAAAATACCTTTGGTTATTCAGAATAACAACCAAGCAATGCATAAACATCAGTTGAAACATATGTCATTCTTCCAAACTAATGAAATCATGACATCTTGGGTTACAGGTACAAATTCACAAGGGAAAGAAGCTAGCCTTTACCTCACATCAGCAACAGTATGCCTTCTCATCTTTTTTTTCCCACTGTGCCCCGTCTTGTCATCTAACTCCCACGAAATCCTCCTGTCTTTTTTGCCATCAACTTTGCAGTTCTCTAAGGATTTTGATCTTCCCATAGTCACAACATGCAGGCATGCAAAATTAAATGTAGATAACTCAAAATGAAAAAAAGGAATTATGAGGTACTTGTTATCTGTCCCATATGTCACCTCCATCTGCATAGCCAAGCTTTATCTCCCCACCAACAACAATTTATCTTATCCCTTTTTCAAATCCTGTATTGCAGTGTTTGTCAACCTTGACAATTTTAAGGCATGTGGACTTCAACTCCCAGAATTCCACAGCCAGCATTGCTGGCTGTGGAATTCTGGGAGTTGAAGTCCACATGCCTTAAAATTGTCAAGGTTGACAAACACTGAGTGTATTGGCTTAACCATTTCTGAAACTCAGCAATTTCAAAGGTGTAGACTTCAACTCTTCAAGGGGCTGGCTGGAGAACTCTGCACATCTTGAAGTTGCTGAGGTTGTGAAATATTGGGTTAACCACTCCACCTGACAAAATGAGCTGCAGCTTACAAAAGCTTATGCCTTTTAGGAAAAGTTGTTAGTCAAAAAAAGGGGCTTAGACTATTGATTGGTGGCTCCAATAAATTAACACATCTCTCCTTGTGCAATGTCTAGCTTTGCGTGTAAATTTAACAAAAGAAAGAGGGAAAACTAAACCACTGAAAACATATGATTGCAAAATCACGTTATCTGAAAGCAGGCTTGTGAGCAATTGATGCCCTAAGCACAGCCCAACAATAAAACCCTTTGGCCCTTCCATTGTTTAATTAACAAAACATTAAAACTCAATAAAAGTTGAAGGTGAAACAGGAGGTTAAAAATTCAGTTTTCTTCCTAGTCATCTCCCAGGCAAGACACCAGAACTATATTAAACTTTTTTTAATTCACACTACACAGCCATAAATAATAGAATTTCTTTTTATTATAACTAGGGCAACAGAAAAAAATGCAAATTTCAATGCTTCTTAATGCATTTTTAATAAAATTATTGTAAGGGGAAAATGGAGATACAATTTTTTTTGCTAACTAACTATTTTTAATCGCCCTCCCAAAGATAGCTAAGAGAAATAACCCTTCCCTTGGTGCCATAAGCATATGTTTTTGTTTGTTTGTTTGTTTAATGATTAATCCAAGATTATCTTAAATGCAAGAAGGGCTAGGTTTACTGGTTTTAAGGGAAATTTTATTTTTTCTTTCTGGTTTCATAATTTATAAATCTTTGTTCAGTGCTATTTAATCAGTTAAATAAAGAAGGACTCTTCAAGAAAAGTAGTCGCACTCTCACACAGTTGAAGTCAGATAACAAAAAAAGTTCCAAATTTATCAAAAACTATTAGGGTGTTTTGTACCCTTGTACAGAAATAAAGCAGACTACTATTTGGCTTGCTAAACTGTAATTCTTATACCTAAGAATTGTAATTTTAAGATAGGGTAACTCTGTCACATAGTATATATATTAAAAATCTTATTGCTGAGAAATACATTTGAATAGCAAGCAATGCTATTGCTTAGTGTCTTAAAAAAGAAATACAACTGTTCATTCAGGAACATTATTGCAACACTTTACTTGGAATAATTCCAATCAAACTTGATGGACATACTTATGAAAACACCTGCATAGGATTATACTTTTTCAATGGGTTTCTAAAAATAAATCAGATATTTATGTTTTGTCTATATTAATTAAATTCCTGTAGGCTATGAAATACTTTTTTGCATTAATTCAAGAGATGTCTGTAACCTATAATTCTCTTCTGAATTTGCTTTTTCAACTCAGATTCTCAAACTACTGTAGAGGGAAACAGAACAATGGAATACTAGATCATATGCCTGAGATTTGTTGAAGGTAACAGAAAATTCCTACAGATTTCTTCTTTACCATCCTTAAGTAATATTTCTATGCCATCTTCTCCCAAAATAAAAGAATTGGATAGATTAAAAAGAAAATGGTTGATTAAAGGATTTTCTTTGTGTGTGTGTGTGTGTTTTTTTGGGGGGGGAGAAGAGAATCTGGTTCATATTTTCCTAGAAAGTTAAACAAGTTGTGTTTTACCCATAAGACTTGCCCTTTATCTTATCATATATTGTTTATGTGAATGTATCAAACACTGAAATAGTCACTCATATGTCTGTAAACCCAAAGTTACTTTACAGTCTACATGTGAACATTCTGAAGCAGTTGAAAATGTAGATTATGTATTTTTTTCTGGACTTATAGCTCTGGCTTGAGGAACAGATGGCAGTTGTGTCCAGATAGGTCTTTGTACAGGTTCAATATATGCCAGTTGTGCCCATTTCTGAACTGGGAAGTATTCTGAACCTGCTGGACAGTCACTCCCTATCACTGGAAGGCTTGCTTTGATTGCTTTCTGTGGGGCTTGCTGCAATGCACTCTACGTGGACCTACCTTTGAAGGTCACTTGGAAGCTGCAGCTAATCCAGAAAACATGGGCAGTCATAAGCATGCATAATATGCCCATGTAACACCTATGTTCTTTTACACTAGCTAACAGGTTCGGAGCAATTTGAGATGCTTATAAACTCCTTCATTGTGTAGGGCCTGGCTACTGTCTGTCTCCTGTGATGCCTGTCTATCCTGTTTAATCTGAAAGAGTTGTCATCTTCTGGGTCCCATCAATTAAACAATGCAATCTCATGGGACCCAAGAAGTAAGTCTATTTTTATGTGCTCACTATACTTTGGAACAGCATCTTTCCAGAGATTTGTGTGGCTCCTGTCCTAGTCTTATTCAAATAAGCTTTAAAACCTAGTGCTTTCTCAGGCCTCAGTTTACATTACATAAGCTTCTGATGGAGAAGTTCTATGTTAAGAACATGTTGGTTTATTCTTGTGGATTCATTTTTAAGATTGTATACTGCCCAGAACTGTTACAGAGTCAAGTATCCTTAAAAATTTGAAAAATATCTGAATAACATACCACAACCAAATACTTTAACTGATTTTGTGTTGCTCACAGGAAATTACCATACAACTAGACTTATGTTTTAAGGATTTCAAAGATATGATGCAGAAGAAGTATTTCGTAAAGCAACTTAAATGTCCAGACTGCTATTTGATTATGATTGCTTCATTAAATAAGGACAGATACAGTGGTTACAATGCAATACTGCAGGCTACTTCTCTGACTCCAGGCTGCCATCAGTTTGGCAGTTCGAGTCTCACCAGCTCAAATTTGACTCAGATTGTTGGGGGGGGGGCAATATGCTGACTCTGTAAACCGCTTAGAGAGGGCTATAAAGCATTATGAAGCGGTATATAAGTCTAAGTGCTTGCTATTGCTACAGGCTTTTTATATGAAATAAAACTCTTGTTAATTTTAAGGGATGCTTTGTACACTGACTATTAATTATTAAATACTGGCTTGATTTTAGTAATGGTTCTGATATGTTAAACTGATGTAAGATCAGTTTTATTTTCAACACAAATCTAACATTACTTCAAAAATTCTTATTTGACTTTATATAGATTGTAAATCATGTCTATATTTTTTTTTACTTTTTACTTGAACAGAATAAAAGAGTTGGAAGGGACATTTGAGGTCTTCTATTCCAACATGCTGCTCAAGCAGGAGACCCTGTAACATTCCAGTCAAATGGTTGTCCAATCTCTTCTTTAAAAAATCTGCAGTAATGGAGCACCCACATCTTCTCCTTTTCTTTTCTGTGGCCCTGCTTTTAAACAATTATTAAAAATAAAAGGGAAAAATCATACTGCAAGTGTAAAAACTTCATTCGCTGGAGTTCAAGCTATATTGAACTTGCTTGGATGGTAGTTAACAGCATCTGCTTGAAATTCCTGCACATTTCAAAGGATCTTTGCAAATTAGAGGGGTTTTTTTCCTGCACTTTCTTTGAACCCTTGATATGTTTTGATGTAATGCTATATCCTGTGGACATCTGTATTTGTGACACATGCCTAAAATGACTTTTTCTAACTACTGCTTTACCATATGAAGAGAGGTGAGCTCCTTCGTCTGATCTCACCAAATGTTTACTGTTGTTGAGGAATCTGTTCATTTTGTAAAATTATGTGAATCTAAAATATAGGGTTTAGCAAATCATTGTACTTTGTATGGAAAAAGACATACGGTTTTAATCAGCACATTACGCTAAAGATTTAAAGCTCACCTGATTCTGCCTCTTGGATGCTCGGATTGCTCTGACATAAAGCTTGTGCTGCTGAGGCGAGAGGCACTGCTGGTGCGGGAAATAGCTGACACATCACTGACATCACTGTCTGAGGACTTGGCAGAGACATTATCACAACTTCTGTACTGATCGGTTTGTATATTATACTGAAGATGAGAAGAGACAATGTGAGGTCCATTGACACGCATGCAAAACCAAAAATGTCATGTCATTACAAGCACCCGTTATGAGAGGCACAACTTCAGAAGGCTGCCAATGAGCTGCTGCTGCTTTTATGTAGTACAGTAATTAAAAAAAGGGGCATACACTATTTCATAAAGTTTAAGGGACCAGTTTATGAGAAGGTAAGCAGTAAGAATAGAGTATTAACTTCAAAATGGGTAAATAAAAATATTAATTTGCAAATGACCACGATTCTGATCGTTTCTGTATGCACCCATTATCTCTGACTTTAAAAAAAAAAAAGACTGGTAGGCAGCATTGTGGTAAGGAGCCAAAGATAATTTTGCCATTCTCATGTTCAGCAAGAAGTTGCTTTAAAAAGAAAAAAAGGTGGCGGTATTAGCATTGTTGAGTATTGAAATGATTAAGGGTAACAATCTGAGCTGCTAAATGATGATGCAATCTCTTCAAAGTTTCTACTCTAAATTTGATTTTCAACGAGTGTTTACTACTATCAGTGCCCATGGTCCACATATGGATTTTGTTGATTTCTAGTGGATACTCTTAAAACTACCGTATTTTCTGGCATATAAGACGACTGGGCGTATAAGACGACCCCCGACTTTTGAGAAGATTTTCATGGTTTAGAAAGTCGTCTTACACCCCGGAAAATACGGTATTATTTAGCAACCAGGAAATGGAAAGTTTATAGCAAAATAAGGATACTAGAACAAAAAACCCTGCTTCTTGTTAGCATTTCTGTTGTTCTTTAGTGCTGCTTTTAATGAAAGGAACAGATAGCACAATCCAACTAAAATGACCACTTCAGAATGACCTGAAAATGGTCATTTCAGAATGACCTGAAAATACATTGAGTATTGATATTTTAGTAATTTAACAATAAATAATTCAATCACCCTATTTGTCAGCTTGGACAACTAGTTGAGAATATAAATGTAGTACATTGGCTATAAAAATATATATTTGAAAATCCCAAAAAAAAAAACCAAAAAAAAAATCCCCAACACCCTTCTAAAATTTATCAAATCATCTATAAGCTATGCTCAGTTTCAAAACCTATCTACAGTACCAGTGTTTCATGCCTGATTTTACAATTAAACTCCCTGCTTTATATTATGAATACTACATAAGAAGCATATAAAAATTATTATAAAATAATAAAAAAATATTTCACAAAAATTATTTATAAAAAATTTATAAAAAATTATTTCACAAAATTAGGAAGTTGTATATATAAACACGTTGCTGCTAGCAGTCTCCTATAATCTTGCCCTCAAGGCTTAAAACCCCCATCTGCCTGAATCAGCTGTATAAAGCTGCTTGTTTCCTGGCTTTCAAAGTTTCTGCTATCTGTCCCTTGTTAATAAAATTCCCACTTTACAGTTTCAACCTTCGAACTATTTCATTACGATTAGATTAGGTATTGGACCAATTTTCAATCTCTAATGGTCCTTTTTCTGTTACACATCAAATGATCGAATAAACTCAGGTAATAACAAAAAGATCAAATAAATCTTTTTTAAAAGATTAAAAAATCAAGTAAATTGCAGACTGTGTGGAGGCAATATCCTATAGTCTATCCACCAAAAGATCTCCCCAAAATCATGGTGATACTTTCTGGTTTTCCTCAATGGGAAATTTTTAGTATGGTATATTTGCACAATACGATAAGCCATAAAGCTGAAAAAGGCAGTTTGCAAGCTACATGGTTCAGAAGTGGGGGAAGCAATGATAGGCAGCCCTATACAATTTTGAAGCAGTTGTGCAAGATTTGAAAAATATATAAAAACTTTAATGATTCAAAGTAATGGGGTTCATTTGTACTGCAAACATTGTGAAGCACCTCTTTCAAATGCATTGCACTGCTGTCACAGTTAACTTTCTTTTGTTAACTGTATTTTGTTAACATATAAAAGGCATTACATGTTAAACAAAATCACAGATGTATTTTTATAAATAATCATCTACTCTAAAAGTTGATGTTACATTGCATAATTATAAAGCAGGGGTGTCAAACTTGCAATGTCACGTGATGTGTCACAATGTATTGTGACTTTTTTTCTATTGCCGGCAATGGGATGGGCGCAATTTCACCATGACACATCTGGACGCAGGCCAGCAGTTTGACATCCCTGATATAAAGAATTCCAAGCAGCTATGTCTGGATGGTACTACAAATGTTTACATGAATATTGCACCAGGCGGTACAAATATTGAGGATGGAGGTATTACCCCTTATCACAACATAGCTACAGTTAATTCATGGTTTTCAAGTAACTGTGAAATAGACCAAATGTCAAATAATACTTCGTGACATACAGGTATGAAAGTCTACTATTAATTTATGAAGCTATAAAACCATAATTTACATACAGCAATGCTAGTAATTGTAATAGCCAGCAAAATATGAAAACAAAAGCATGTTGTACATATGGTATTTTATATTAAATACATCTTTCTCATGAATACTTCAAAGTGGAAATCTGTTTGGAATATTAGACTAAGTGACATTGTCACAGGTAATCCTTTTTTAGTAACTGAAATTGTGACCAGCAACTCAGGATTTAAGCAAAATGGTCACTGAAAGAAAAATCACATGACTATGACTCTGCTTCCGATTTTACTTCACATTTCTTTTCTTTTACGGTATCATCAAGGTTATGACCCCAAACAGGTAAGGATTCAGGAAGTTAGGCAAATCTTACAACTTTTTTCCCCCACTACCCTGCCCTTGGAAATGCTTACACTGGCACTGGGCTAATTATCTTATTTAGTAGTAGGTTGTGGTCTAGTTCAGTGGTTCTTAACCTGGGCGATATCGCCCCCCAGGGGGCGATTTCATTTTTTAGGGGGACGATGGAACGAAAAGGGGCGACGCGGGGATGAAGGAACGAAAAGGGGGCGATATGGGGGCGATGGAGCAAGAAGTTTTGGGGACACTTTTGAGACTTTTTCGTACAGTGAATGGCTGTATATCTGTTGTACAAAAACATCAGATCACTCACTATTAGTGGATTGAATTGTGTTTTTAAATGTTCCTCCAGCTAGCTTCAGTACAGAACACCGTACATATGTGAATACGCATCGCTTATCTTCATGCGCGTTGCGCAGCAGTCTCTACCCATACAGTGGTGTGCCATTAGCCAGAATATGGGAGATATGAGAAAAAGACTGGAAATAAATTATTTGCATTGATATGTCCTGATGACAATTTTAAAGAAAACAAAAAAAGTGTTTGCATAAATTGAAGAATTATTTCCTAGGTTGTGATTGAGAGGTTATGTTGGGGGAGAGGGGCGATGACAACTTCCTCATTGGCTCAAGGGGGCGATTTGTTCAAAAAGGTTAAGAACCATTGGTCTAGCTTATCAAATACCTTACTGAAGTCTAAGTAAATTATATTCACAGCATTTCTCTGGTCCATTAATTTTGTCACATTGTCAAAGAATGCAGTAAGATTTGTTTGGCTCAATCTGTTTTTGACAAACTCATGTTGGCTTCTGTTTATGACTTTGTTTGCCTCTAGCGTTTGCATATTTGTTGCTTGATTATCTTTTCCAGAATCCTCCCAGGTATTGATGTCAGGCTGATAGGTCCATAATTTTTTTTCCAACTTCAAAAAAGGAAAAAAAAAATGGATCCAGGAAACTACAGATCTATCAGCCTGACATCAATACCTGGAAAGATTCTAGAAAAGAAATATAACAATATCTGTTCTTCCAATATCTTTGCTTTCCAAAAACTATTGTAATTTAATTGTCTATTTAATAATTATTTATTAGATTTCTATATGGGCACATATAGAATTTATTGTGGCTTCCAGCAGAAAAATCATAGAGTAGAACCAATTTAAGGAAAGTAAAGTTTTTAACAGTTTTTAGTTAAAACAGTTAAAATCCATATTCCCACTGTTATTATATTTATTATTAATTATTCTAATACCCATAACCATATTAAAATTTCTTCTAAACATCACTGCTTTCATAGCCTTTCTAAATATCAAGAGAAAAGGAGCTATATGGATATAGGAGAAGGGATATTATCTCAGGGGTTTGTGACATTACTAAAAAGCATTGCTTTCTGCTCTCCCCCTAAGTCTCACACAGGTAAGCAAAACTCTCAGCACTGCAGCAGTTCCTAACTAGCTTAGTGGAGTACACTTAGTGGAGTGACTTTTATATATAACTATAAAAAAAAGTAGAATGAGACAAATTGTCTAATACAAACAAAAGCAAAGAGAAGGTCCTAAAATACCATTTTTTGGTATTTCTGAATGATGGGGAGCAAATAATAAAAAGCAAAGGAGAAAAAGGACAGTACAACATAATCATACAAACTGTGCTTGTTTTCTTCACACATTGCTACACAAACACATAATAGGTAGAACATGCATCACAATCTCATAACACGTGATGAAAATGCTGGGTTCTGCAGATTACATTTATCAATACCTAAGTTGCCATAATGTTTTGATCTGAAATCTTTGAGGGAATTGCAAAAAATTGCACAACATTTTTTAAAAAATAAATCCCATGATAGGGTTATTGTCTAGATTGCCTACAATAGATAAAAAGTGGTGCTTGCATTAACAAATTGATTCAATTTCTCCTGTTAGCAATCAGTAAGTTATTCTAGAAAATCCTAATTATTGGATAATAAAATCACTAGCAAAAATCACACACTTTAAACAAAAACTTCTGCTTGTAAATAAACAATTATTATATATGATTGATCTGACTGTTTAGTATACAACTGAATATGTGAATAGCAAATTGAATCCTTTCCTTCTGCCAACTCATGCTATAGTATGTGACGAGCTTATTATCCATGGAAGTCTTTATAGATAAGTAAAAGCTTTCTGCTGTAAACAGTCACACTATGTACATCAAAAACAGTTGTGAGAGATTATGGGGAAGAACGAAAAGGAATGACTTAAAGAGGGAATGACTTGCTCAGCGCTTTTTCTGAGCTACTCAATTGCTTCTTGCCTGCATAGGGCTTGTATTACTACTTGAAATGTAAGTTTCCAAAGTGTAGAAAGACTTTTTTTTTAAAAAAAAGAGGGATATCTCCCAGATTCAGTTACAAATCCTAGAGAAAGATCTCCAATTTGACAAAAATGATTTGTTTTAGAAATCCTCCTTAAGATGTTTTTTTAACTTTAATTGACACAACATGAAGATTAATGACTAATGTTCTCTATTATTTTAATGGGTGGGAAGGGGGAACAAAGCAATAATTTTATTTTCCATAACCAGAATAAGAATGTTTAAATGTAACCATCTCATATATTCTTTTAATGCAATTAGTTTTTTTAAAAAAAGGTGAGAAGTGCTCCCTCATTGAAAAAAATTCACAAATGAAATAATGATATAATAATATGGTTTCTGTAAAATAACATAGTATCAGTAGCTTCCTAAGTTAAACCAATAAAGAGCATCTTTGGAGTGATATCAGGTATTCCTCCTCAATATTTTTGTTTTATGCCATATTTTTAACATCTATGTAAATTCTCCAACTTTTGAAACAAAGTGTTGTATTTTGATATTTACCTTAGTATATTGCTCATGTTCAAGTTCTTGACTAGAACCACACCCTGTTGTCTGATTATACCGGTGCATTTTCATTTTCATCTGTCTTGTTCGCTCCTCCACTACTAAATTTACTGCAAAAACAGATAATGGAAAACTATTAAAAAACGGTTGAAAAACTTTGAACATAGGAAGTGTTTTGATGCAAATGTGACTTTATTTCAAACTGAATAAATATTCAAACAGCATCTCCATCAGGATGTGAAAACAAAACATAAGCATGCTAATGGCTGATCAACAAGGATTGCTTGGAAACCTTATCTACATATTTCCAAATTTCCGACATATTCATAACAGGCATTCTTTTATATAGAATATATCTTAAAATTGAAAAATATTATTTTTTTTTCCTTTTCAAAATATGTCTCTCTACTATATACTTCTACAAGGATAACATTCCATCCATGTTAAAATATTTATTGTACTTTTAAAATAATTTTAATGAGGTTCTTAAAAGATATGACATTTGCAAATGTGGTAGAAATGGCTTCCAAACAATTTTGCATCACTTTGTTTATAACTGAATTGAAGCCTCAAAACAGCAGCCTGTTTATATGCAAAGCTTTTCTCTATATTGAACGGAGGTTATGGCCTCACACATATATTTTGATACAGGAAAACATCCTGGTTGGATTGTGTCTAATTTGACCCTAGAATATAGATTCCTGAAATATATATATTCCTTCCATAGAACAAGAACAGTAAATTCAGTTTCTTAGAAAATCAGTGTACATCATCATCTACTGAATTTAAATACCTCCTCACACCTGTGTGTGCAAAGTATAACAATACAAGAAGGAGAAAAGGAAAGGGAAAGTATGCAAAGCATAGGTGTAGGTAAATACATAATCAAAACTTAGTTTCTCGCTGAGAAAGATGATTAAATTAAACCTTTGGGCAATAGCAGATGTATAAGACAGTTAAAAAAGGTTGCACCAAATACATGTGCAATATTATATAAAATAAAGACATAGAACCCAGGTAGTGAATAAGTCAAATCAGGAGATTTGGGGCATATTACTTTTTCTGAAAGCACAGATGTGCTCTGGCTTATCTAAGAAGGTATTGGCGCATTCTGGATTTTTGGAAGTATATTACTGATACTTTCTAACACACTTCATTAACTGTATAATTTATGTTTTAATCAAACAAAAGCAAAAGACAGCTATTAATAACAACAATAAATATTTGCCATGTATTTTCCTTTCCATGTATTCTGTCAAATAACCTAACCGACTCCTAAATGTATTTACTTGGCTCATTCTGTTTGCAAAGGCCTGCTTCTAACTAGCCTGGTATAGGACCCCAATTTTAACATTCTCATTGCCATCTAGATCATCTGCGTTAGTCTTAGAGGCCCCTGCCTACAGCTCTTTGATGAAGATGTTATAGTGGACATAAGTGAATCCAAATCCAAACAGGTGATGAATATATGTCAAACTTCTCCAGTGATGATAATATCTTTCTTCACAGCATAACCATTTAGATAGGTAAGGGAAGCCATATGCCTAAAACCTGTTAATACTGTTTCTGCAACTTGCTACTAAGGCAGCTTAAAATCCCTCTGTAAAACACTATGTGATTAATTCACATAGTTATGCACCATGTGTTAGGGAATAACCTGAGGATCTGGAATTACTTCATTATACAGTTGTAATGCAAGCTACAGTATTGCTTTATTAAAAACATCCTCTGGGAAGGAAAATTCATATTCCCTAGTACAGAGAGAAGTTACAAAACAATGGTCCTGGCCACACAGAAATCTAAAACTTGGGCCATGTATATTCAAGGCACTGTGGTTATTTCAGAAAGTTCTAGGTGTAAAATGTTTAGGGAGCATCATGGCTTAAAGTTAGTACACAAATTGTCACTTGGTGTTTTTGCTCAACATTCACATTGCCTCATTTATTTCAGAGTCTAGGGTGGCAGCATTTTCTATGTGTAATCCTCCAATTTTTCCAAGTCTTCCATTTTTTTTTCTTAGACTGTCCAATAGTTTTGGTAATGCTGTAAGATATCAGGGTAGAAATATAACAGCTAAAACTTAAAGCAAAATATTTATTTCACCACAGAATTCCAGTACAAAATTAGCTACCTGTCTTGTAGGGTATTGGGTAATAGGAAGCTGTCTGCTTTTCCAGACCATAATGGAGTGACGTACACTTCTGGGTGTGAGCACTGTATTTAGATGATTACTCACAATCTAATGGATTATCTTTAGCCAATAGGTTACCAGACCCTTAGACTATGCAACTAGGAAACTAGGAAACCAATTATCTGATATAATCTAATTTTTGTAAAGTTCCAACAATGAAATGTTTATCCATGTTATTCCATAAAATTAAAGACTCAAAATTTAACCCAAAATAGATTCGTCATCTCAAAACCATAGTGACACAGCAATAAGATAAGGTGCCTTTTTTATTAGAAATGTCTGAAAGGGAACATTAATGCCTACCTGCCTCAAAATAGAAGAAAATGAGGAGTCCCCAAAAGCTAGGTTTTCTGAGGCTTCCAGGAAAACAGCACATTTGTAGTTTGGACTGAAAACTTTTACCACTTTATCCTTAAAAAACAAATAAAGTGTGTGTGTGTGTGTGTGTGTGTGTGTGTGCGCGCACACACACACACACAAAGAGCCTCAAATGATAGTTGAGAACTAATACTTGTATATTAAAATACTCAGCATATGATTTCATTTTTCAAATTTTTGATGATCTTTACTGACAAGAGATTTTAGTATCCAAACAAGTGTCGTATTATTTGATTTAAACATAGGGATAAGTATTACTTCATAGAACAGGCTAAGCATTGTACAAATAAGAATTTTACATTGTGAGCATTCTTCTTGCCTCTTCCAGATCATCAGGCATCATGCTATGATTAAGGGTAATAGAACTTCTAGTAGCATCTACTTCATTTCTAGTATGTTTATCTTAGTTATATTATCTTATATACAAAATGCAGAAAACCAATTATCATGGCCAATCGGTTCTATTTGCATATAAAAAAAGCACACATATAATGAAAGCCCTAATTTTCATCTATGTGTTTGACTGGCATTTTACCAGAAAGGATTCCATCTTAAATCAACATTAATGTTCAGTCCAGATTATAATAAAGAAATAAGTGAAGGAATTAAGATTTGGAAGGCATACACTTGGAAGATATATGAGAGAATATTTGATTGCAAAAGTTTGTAACTCAAAAAAATTAAATCAAAGAAAATTGGACCCTTGGAGATGCTAAGGGAAATGAAGATGGAAATAAACTAGGAGATAAAGAAGCTGCGATTTTACAGATTGGTCTTAGTAAGGACATTAGAAACATGAACCTGTGGCAATGGACGGTTGATCCCAAGGAGCACAGAAAAAGGAAACTAGGAAAGATATTAAAAACTAAGGAACTGTTGACAAATTCATGAACACACATGAGAAGAGAGAGAAGCAGTAGTTACCTTGGAGCTGTGGTTAGGAAAAAGAAGACCAAAAAAAAAAAAAAAAAAACCTGGCCTAGAAAGGGCAGTTTAAGGAGAAACAAGATATATGAAACACAATTTTAAATCGAGACAGAAAGACTACTCACAAAGAAGCAAAAGATGAGAGGGAGAAGACACAAGGCTTTTCCCTCCAACAGCATTTAGCCTACATGAAATTCCATTCCTTGCACGAAACAAGGGAAGAAGGGCAGGTTCTTGCAAAGTATTAAGGAGTATTACTTGGCAAACTAGCTTGATGCTGACAGAAAGAGAGAGAGAGATCCATCAGGCAGATCCATCAGACCCACTAAGAAGGATCAAGGCTTGAAGACTCAAAAGGACAATCAGCCAGGCTAAGATGGAGATCCAAACCAGGAGAAGGATCTTGCAGCCAAACACAACATAGTGAGGAAGGGCTCCTACACAAGCTTTTTGCAGGGCTTCCGCGTGAGGGTCTATGGTGGACTAAACATTCCTGATGAAGAGAGGGGTGGCATTGCAGCAGAAATGGATAGCTAAATGGTGATTTCTGGCCAGCATAGTCTTTCTGGACAAAGAGAATTGTGGGATCACCCTCTTGTACTCTAGACAGCTATTGCTCATAAGAAGACTGCAGGGATTGAGGTTTTTCTAGTCAATATGTGAGTTGACTGCTGGGAATCAAAAGATTTCAATCAAACTCACAGCCTAAATGCTGCCTATATGGACACAAGGTTCACAGGGGCCTTACTTTCTTAAAACACTTTTGGATGTAATCAAATAAACAGATTTTCTGAGTGGCAGGACAAGAGAAACCCACTTGGTGAGTCAACCTTCTTTCTGGATTAGAAGGGGAAAAAAGGGGTTTCAAAGATCTACAAAACTTTTGGCAATACGCTTAAGAAGGATTGGATGAAATTGATACTGAAATTACAAGTGGAATAACATGGCTATGCAAAATGTGTTTCATTAACATTATTCCTGTATAAAAGACAAGACATTTCTCTGGAGAAAACAAATGAATATCTGAAGAAACAAAATTTACAGAGGATTACAGACAAAGAGAAACAGATTACGAATGGACCTATAACAATAAAGGAAGTATGCAAAGTTATAAAAAGTATTAAATCAGGAAAGGAAAGGAGCCCAGACCAGATGGATTACCATGTTCTTATTATAAATGTTTTGAGGATGAACTTCTATAAACTTTACAAAATATGATGAATTCTGCTTTATAGGGAGAAGGATGTCAGAACTGGAAACTGGCCAATATAGCATTAATAACTGTTTTTAAAAGTATATTTGGTTTGTGTTAAGTATGTGCTCTGTTTTTTAAAATACTTTAGTCCATTAGACAGCTCAATTTGTATTGTGTATGATGAGAAAGAAAAAACTGCTGGCATTTTATACTCAATCATCATTCATTAAAACAACAAGAATTGTATTAATTTAAGATTGGTAAAAGAGAACATTATGGGAAAAAGAGGAAATAAAGTAAAGTTATTATGTGGATTATAGATTATAGAAACCAACTGTTAGTGAATGTTTCTTAAATGTAAATCCAGACAACACACTGTTTACCGAATATTAAGGTGATTATGTTAAAAAATTAATAAAACATATTTTTTAAAAAAAACTGCTGGCATTGAGTAAGCATCTCTCTGCAAGACAAAAGGAGATTCACTAATAGCTTAGTGGTATTTAAAGTTATTCCCATAGTTCTGTGATACTTGTTTATCTCTATGTTTGCTTTTTAAAAGCAACTAATAAATCCGTTCTTCCTGTTCATGATATTTTTTTACAGCATGCTAAAGGAGGAGGGAGAAATTGCTGCTTAGAAATTTCCCCTCTGGCTAAAGACTTGTTATCAGGGTTATTCAAGGTGAACTGCAAGAACCCAGAGAGATCCCTACATGGGAAATCTTAGAAGGAAACAGCTCCTCAAATGTTCTGCGTTAAAACAGAAGCTATATATACAAGTGGCAAGTATGCTGCTATTGACTACAAGAAAAAAATGTCAAAGAACTCTAGTTCTACCTTGAAAGATGGGAACAGAATGGGTAACAGGGGATTTGATATTTTAAAAACATTGTGTGCGTCTTCTTTTCATCAAAGAAACCTATGGATAGACAAAAGATTTGTGGTACAATTTATTCAAAGTATTTGGCACTTGCTCCTTGATATCATTTTGTGACTGGAACTAATGTATTATGTTGCTGATGAGTTATGGAAAATTTAAGGCTTGCATATGGTATTTCTACTCATAATGTAACTATTAAAATATAACTCCATAGGCAAGATCCAAAAATAAAAGATATCAATTAAAAAAGAGACTTATTTGTAAAGATCTGCTAAGAGATTGGAAGACATATTCAATACTTGTATTATTCATTCCATGTATTCTTTTTGATGAATTGTTAGTTTTGTGCCCAGAAGCTTTAACAGAAATAATTACTGTTTATCCTATTATGATAGAATCCTATTCTATCTCATTACTCTTGCCTTTTTTTGCTTTCTTCCTTGTCCCTAGTCTTATTCCCATTCCTACTGTTACTTCAGTTCAATTAAATAATTCCCTTCTGTTATTGATGGTACACATATTTTTCTTCCTGATAATGTAGCTTTATTGCTTCATGCATTGATCTTGGGTCTTTTGAACAGAAAGACAGAAAAATAAAACATTCCAGGAACAATTTCCAGTTTATACCATAACACCCACATACACACCCAAAAGACTAGCTTTCCCAAGCTGAAACTACTTAAACTAATTATGGAATAATCTGCAAGGCTTTGTTACCCAATATTGCTTCAGCAATTCAATTGTGAAAGCAATTTTTAAATTATTAGTTTAAAGCTTTTATAACTTTTCCAAAACAAATATTTAGAGGTGGTGAAAATGGCCTCAGCATTTTTAACATGTGAGGCCAACTGTAGCAGAAGAGGAGCATCCAAAGGAATACGCTTTGATTAGTTTAAGTGAAGACTTTCTTAGTCTTGCTAAAAATGTGCATGATTAAGAGAATAAAGAGGACAGTACTCTGAAATGCCTTGGAATATTCTGCATAGCCAATGAAAAGCAATTCCTTTGTCTCAGGATTGGTAACATTATGGTCAATACTAATTCTTGAGAATGACAATAAATGTTAAATATAGACAGTTGCTCAAATAAAGAACTGTTCTACAGTTAATAGTTACATTAGAGTAGACTGAAAGACAGGTTTAAGATTCATACATGGCTAGAAAAGATGACTAAAATACAGATAGAATTTAAGCCAGAACTGTTTTTGTTAGGAATATTAGGATCCAATTCTGGAAAATAGAATATGTATTGACAGCTGCGAGAATGGCATTTGCTCAATATTGGAAAAATGAAAATATACCATTTGATGAGATTATAATTAGAAAAATCTTAGAATGTGCAGAAATGGATAGATTAATCTTAGAAATTAAAGAGAAAGAAGACTCAATCTATTTTAAAATATGGGAAAATTTTTATCAATAGTTAGCAAAACGAACTAGCGAGAAATGGTGATGAAACTTAGTAAGATGAAGGATATTTACTGATTAATTGATAGTCTTTATAGCCACTGTTATTTTTATCAATTATAACTATTTACTATCATACTAATTATTGTTATTGAATATTTGTATCTGGACAATAGTCTGCTTGCTAAAGTGTGGAAATGTTATTGGGGTAATCCCACTGTTGTACCTACCCTTATCCCAACCCCATCCCCAAACCTTACCCTGAATCCCAATACCTATGTTGACCCTATCCCTCCCCTACCCTTATAAAATTTAATAAAATATTGTTAAAAAGACAGATATGATAATAGCTACTTTTTATTATATTAATTATAAATAACTTTTCCTTATAGGAAGAAAAAACAGATAAAATATTGAAGTCTTTAGTATAAAATATGTCCTGGAAAATAAAGTTCAAAGTAATTAAAAAGAGAAATGATACTACTTACTTTAAAAGCTGTCTATATATGAAGGCGTATGGAGATTCTTGTGATAATTTGTAAGAAAAAGCATTTAGTGAGATTTTTAATCTATTCATCTCTCAGAGACTCCAAGATATAATTTATTGTTAGTTGCTGAGGGGACTGCAAATGATCGATTGACTGTATGACAGAAGTTCCGTTATAGGAGCATCATAAATTCTGCAGGATAGAAGTGCCATTTCTCCAACTATCTTTCAGCCATACCTTCCCTTTCATCATTCATAATAAAAAAAATATTGGGAGTACAATTGGTCCACTCTTAGTCTTAGCAACATAGAAAGTCAATGTGAGTTGATTACGAGATCTTAACTTTCTAAATATTAAAACTTGATAGTCGTTTTTGAATTTTTACCCTATAGGTCTTAGATGGATCTTTCACGTATTGTTAACTTATTGGTCAAGAGGCATTTGCACAATCCAATGATTCTGAGCAATGTGGTTTGGAATATACATTCCCCAAAGATTTGTCCATGACAGGCAGGTCTTAGATGAGAGATAAGATCAAATATGAAACATTGGAAAAAGAAATAGGAACCCTCTCTATTAGTCTATCCAACCCCCCCCCCCCTTAAATGGACATTAACAACAAGCCAGCATGATTTTGGAAGAGGAGGATTCCAGCAAGCTACCAGGAAGAAAGAGAGAGCAAATATGAGTAGAACTGGTGCTTATTAGGTAGCTGTATGCTGATGTGTTCAGACACCAAAGGAAAAAATTAAATGTTGCAAAGATATGCAAAGTGCAGAGTCACTTAATTGTGAGATGGGTGTTAGATAGATAGATAGATAGATAGATAGATAGATAGATAGATAGATAGATAGATAGATAGACAGACAGACACTGTAGATACCGTGTTTCCCTGAAAATAAGACCAGCTGTTGTTGGGGTTTTTTGCCTCCCAAGTCTTATTTTAGGGGGATGTCTTTTATACTCACCTCCAGCACCAATAGCCCCGTGCAGCTGGTCGACTTTTTCTGGCCGAAGGAACGGCTTCATTCTGCAGCTGCATTCCAGCCTGCATTTTGCATTCCAGCCTGCATTTTGCATTTCAGCCTGCATTTTGCAGTCAGGTCTTTCTGGAAGGCCTATGCAGCCGAGTGCCGAGCTATGGATTCAATCCATAGCTCGGTTCTCAGCTGAAGTGGCCTTCTGGAAAGGCCTGTGACTGCAAAATGCAAGCCTGGCGGCAGAAGAGGCCACAGAAGAAGAAATAGGCTGGCAATGAGAGGCCTGGTTGCAAGGTAAGTGGGTGCTGGACGCGTTGAACAACTACGCACCCCCCCATCTCCATCCTAGCTTGATTTTTAGGTGTGTGCCTCGCCCCAAAACTAGGACTTATTTTTGCGATAGGGCTTATATTAGGCCTACCTCCAAAATCAAGCTAGAGCTTATTTTTGGGATAGGCCTTACTTTTGGGGAAACTAGATAGATAGATAGATAGACAGACAGACAGACAGACAGATAGCATCTGAAATGGCATAACTATAAACCAAGACAATACTGATGTTGCCAGAGCACAAATGTCATGACTGAACAAAGATATTCTGAGAATTAGCAATAGAATGGATTGATTTGCATCAAACATCAGATCTTCACAGAAAATGCTCAGATACAACTCCCAAATGATAGAATTATCTCAATTTGGGTATAAAATCCGCTACTGGTTTACATACTTACAATTGATAGAAAGATTCAAACTGGATAAAAAGAGTTATAGGTTTGACTTTGCTAAAAATAAACTGGAAATTTTACTGTGTGATAGTGATGAACATATTATTGCTAAGGTCTATGAAATGTTATTTAAATTGAATTTGGAAAATGAACATGTAAAAACATTGTCTGATTCAGTGGGTAAGGAACTTTGGATATAATGTGATGCTTGAACAATGGGAGAATATGTGGATGAAAGGTTTAAAATTTACACTAAACTATAATTTAAAAGAAAATTTCTGTAAGATGATGTACCACTGGTATTTGATACCAGAAAAGTTCTCCAGAATGTATAAAGGTATTTCAAATGAATGTTGGAAATGTAAATGTAAAGAAGGGACTTTTTACCATTTATGGTGGACATGTGATAAACCAAAGACATATTGGAGTGAGATTCATATTTTAATACAGAAAGTTCTTAAAGAGAATATATAGATAAAACCAGAAACTTTTCTTTTGGGCTTAATGGAAAAAGACTTGGAAAATTTTTTGGAACTCTGATTATATGTATGTTGATGGCAACAAAACTACTCTATGCACAAAAATGGAATGACATTTCGATTCCCACCATGCATAAATGGCTACAAAGCTGATGGAGTTAGCAGAGATGGCTAAATGGATCATTTTGATTAAAGAAAACAATATAAGTACTTTTGTTTCTACTTGGAAACCACTTCTGGACTTTGTGCTTGAGATGGAAAAAACGAAATTTTGATTTTGGGTTTTACTGTAGATTGATTTGCTGTTTTAGAAATGGCTGGTCTATAGTATTATGGAAGAGTAACAAGTTGAGGTTCAATGTTAATGCCTTATTCTACTGCAACAGAGGGAGTTTTTTTCTTCCCCCCTCTCTTCCCCCCTTCTCTCATTCCCTTCCCCTCCCCCTTGTTTCACATTACTTGCTTTTGTATTTTTGTATTTCATATTATAAGCTAATAAAACATAAAAAAATATTTTAAAAATTTTGGGTCTAAAATCTAATTTCAATCAACATTATGATCATTTAAATCCGTGTTCCAACTACGATTGCCGAAAAAATGGAAGCTGAACACTTCTATTGTGAACTGTAGTATCTTGTCAACATGCCAACCCATTCCCCAAAAATTCCAGCCAGAAGTCTTACAAGTTATGGAAGGTTTGATTGATACAGTTGTACATAAAATAACTTAAAATTTGGTATTGGTGCATAAAATCAAGCAGGATATATATTAATAGAATTCTGCAAAGAAAATTCAAATTTTATAGCAAGTATCTTCCAACAATCTAAAAGGTGATATTACATGCACATAGACATCACTGAATGGACTACACTGAAACTGAATTGACTATATACTATGCAAAAAATATAGAGAAGTTCTATTCAGTCAACAAAAATAACACCTGATGCTCCATTTGATAAATAGAGTGCCTGAAGAACTCTGAACTGAAATATATGACACATTAAATATGAAGCAAGCAAAAATATCCCCAAAGGCAAAAAGTAAAAGAAAGCAAAGTTGACTGTATACAGGTAGACCTTGAGTTACAACCATTCATTTAGTGACTGTTTGAAGTTACAACAGCCTTGAAAAAAGTGACTTATGATCATTTTTCACATTTATATCCATTGCAGCATCCCTGTGGTTACATGAACACTTGGCAATTGGCTTCTGTGACGGTTGCAGTGCCCACGGTCATGTGATCACCTGTGACTATAACTTTGTTGCTTGTATCTTACAATTTATATTGTTTTTTTGTATGATTTATGTTGTTTGCTTGGTTAGTACTCTATGACTATCACTAAGTCTGGTATCCTATGTTTTATGATGAAGTGTTGTATTTATGATTTATGATGAATATATTTTTATGTTGTTTATGATCATGATTATCACTATTACTTGTATGTACACTGAGAGCTTATGCACCAGACACAAATTCCTTGTGTGTCCAAACACACTTAGCCAGTACAGAGTTCTATTCTATTGAATTCTATTTTGTGACCTTCTGACAAGCAAATCTCACAGGGAAGCCAGATTCACTTAACAACTGTGTTACTAACTTAACAACTGCAGTGATTCACTGAACAACAGTGGCAAGAAAGATCGTAAAATAAGTTAAAATTCGCTTAATAACTGTCTCTCTTATCAACAGAAATTGTGGTCGTTAAGTCAAGGACTACCTGTACTGATATATTAAAAATAGCTGAAGAAAGATGGAAAGCAAACAGAGACAAATAAAACTTTGTCTAACCAAGTTCCAAAGAAGAGTCAATAAATTAGATCTAAACAAGCAGTGCAATTGAAGATAACAATGTAAAGGATAAGAACTTTATTAATAAAATTACAGAAATCAAGAGAAACTTTTATGCAACAATAAGTATTACAAAGAAAAAGAAGGCAAAGATCTAACGGAGAAAAAGAGGCATAAAAAACTACCATGACTATAGGAAAGACCCCAAAATCTGTACACATGCAAACGTTTGAACACTAAACCAAAATCAGGCATTATGAACTGTAAAATTAAATGCTGGAAGCAACAAAGATGTAATTGACGAAAATCATGCCGATTTGTTTAAAATCCTATGCAATTACACAGTTAAAAGTGTAGCTTATGGTTTGCATGCAGGAAAGGACTAGAGAAGGTCAATTTATTTTCCACTGTTAAAAAGTGGCAGTTCTAAAGTATGTTTAAACAGTTGCAAATTAACAAGATGATGCTCCAGTACAAATGTACATATTGGATTTAGAAAAGTCAGGACCATCCAATGTCATTTTGGTAACATTTGATGGACAATAGAAAATACAGTACATGAAAGTTTTGGTAGATATCTTTTTTATTGTTTTATTGATTATAGCAAGATTTTGATTGACTAGGTATTAAGAAATAGATCCCAACAAGCAGAACTTTAAAAAAAATGGGTGTATTAAATAAGCCACTTCGTCTGCCTACAGAAGAATTGATAATGATGACCATGAAGCAACATTAGAAAAGAACAATTAAATGGTTTAGAATTGGGAAAAGAGTGATGGACCATATACCATCATTTTATGTCTTTAATTAATGAGCAAAATATCTTATCAGAAATGCTGAATTTGAAAAAATAGAAATCAAAATTGTTGGAACAAACATTAACAACCCCAGATATGATAATATGACTTCGATGTTTGGAAGCTAAGAGGACTTAAGATATCTCTTGTTGAAAATGAAAATTAGTGTAAAATTAATCTTTATTTTCCCAGGCTTAATAATACACAGGGGTGGTGACTGTAACTCTCAAATTAAGAAGTACTTGCTGTTTGGGGGAAAACCTGAAACAGAATTAGATAAAATACTGGACTGCAAAGCTATCAGAGTTCAAGACCATGGCAATAATATATTGCAATGAAAGCTGAACCATTAGAAAGATTAAACAAGAAAAATCTATGGCTTTTAATTGTAGTGCTGGCAAAAATTGCTGGGAATATTTTGGATCAAAAGAAAAACAAATCATTCAATATTAGATTAAATAAACTAGACCTTTTTATTGGAAACACTAATAATGAAGCTAAAGTTAATTTTGGTCACCTGGTTCAAAAGCAAAAGTTTCTGTAGGATGGGGGGGTCAAACTGCCGGCCCATGGGCTGGATGCGTAATGGCAAAACCGCCCACCCCATTGCCGGAAATGGAAAAAAAGTTGCGATACATCACAACACGTCATGTGATGTTGCGAGTTTGACACCCCTGCTGTAGGAGATCCTGATGGTTGGAAAAGCCAAAGGCAAATGAAAAAGAGATGGGCACAAAACATGGCAGCTAGATGCGATCACTGATTACAAGCACAAGCTTTTAAAGACTCAAACAAGTAATTCTAGTAAAAATATGATTATTTGGTCATAATTATAAGTAACTTAAGAACATATTTGAGAGGAAAGAGAAGATGTCTATGCCATTAAATTGGTCTGTAAATTTTGACTATGTTGGGGGTGGGGGGTTAAGCACATTACTTGTAATTATTCCAAAAGGAATCAGTTATGCTGCCAAACATAATCTTCCATTATATTTCTGCTCCAACTTTTTAGTTGTTTTCATCATACTATATTCTAGAATAGACAGCAAGGAAGTGGCAGAAATGCACTCTTCTACTAATATCTGTGGGAAAGCCATTCAAATCATGTGAATCTAGTGCTTGAAGGTGCTAAACAAGGCTTACCTAGAGAAGTAGATGCATGTCTTTTGGTTTCTTCTGGCAATTGTGGGCTAGCAGCCTACATGAGATCCCAGTCAATAGTCCTCAAAGAATGGGCTAGAAAGCGAAAAGAAGGTCTTGCTCTATATAGAGTCAGCCACCTTCTGTTGAAGCAGAAGATGAATATGAAATTGCAGGAAAGAATACTTTCTGTAAATTATTCTTTTTTTCCTGAATAGGGAATACATCCATGTATATTGGAGCAGTAACTTTCCAAAATCAAGTTTCATAGGCAATAATGGAGCTGCAATATTGATAGCTGAAATTTAAGGTACAGCATTAAGTGTGGGAGGGTTTTTATCAGGATCATAACACAAAAGAAAGATACATATTACTCTTTCCTTTCAAGTTGTAAACCTGATAAAAATCGTCCCTGATATCAAATACTGATGGTTTGGGGGGAAAGGATCCCACTGGAACCAGAAAAAAAATCAGTTTTTTGTTACATAATGTTAGAAATCTGGTTCATGAAGTTTCAAACAAGGTTTTCCTTTTCTTTCCTTTCCTTTCCTTTCGTTTCAAAATCTTTATTTTAACAAATTTTACAGAATCTTAAAGAAATAGAAAAAGTATACAATTTTAAAAAAATAGAAATATATATATATGAAAAACTACACAATATCTATCTATCCAAGTTAACAAAAATAAATCTCTACCCCACATCCTTGAACTCTTGGATATTATCCATCTTTGATTAACAAATCTATTCCTTGCTGACATTTCTAATAACTCATAGTATAATCTTTATGCGTCATAATTATGAAATTATTTGATCTGTTTATCCAGATTATAATTTATACTGCTTCCAAATTGTTTGCAATAGCTCTGGAGCTTTGATTTGTCTTTTTTGAGTGATCCTATTACCGCAGGCAGTGGTGAAATCATCTGAGACACAATAGGCTAAGCCTGAGCAAGAGATATTTCATAACAAATCCAGAGCTGCATCTTTTATGGCATCCCAAGTGACACAAGGAATATGTATTTATTAGCCTTCCATCATCCATACTCTTCCAAATGTGATCGGATGAAAAGGTTAAAATTCTATAATAGCACGAGCTTCAGCTAAGAATTCTAGGAATTGCAATCTCACCATAAGCGGAAGCCATTTGAGGAGACTAATGCTTCTATATCATCACAATAAGTCTAGCTATCCTTCCTTTTTATAAATCGCTAATCACAGTTAATCTTATTATTTGTTAAATTGGGAATCCTATTTGTGTGTGTTTGATATTTACAATAAACATAGGCCACATCTAACATACATGTTCTATAGGGAATATTAAAAAGAGCATATAGGTATATCCAGCTGTATAAAATTTGATAATTCATTTTAAATATCTTTTTTACATGTTCTATTCAGTAGGATGGGGATAGAACAGAATTATGGACCCAGAATAAAAACCCTTCATATGTTTTTTATTATGTGCATTAAACACACACTGAAAGCTTATGATGCAGGTTTTTAAGCTAAAATAACAATAAAAATAAAGCCTAATTTTCAGGAAAAAAAAGGAAAAAAATAGTGTGCCTAGAATTTATACATTCTAGGCACTTTATGTTGTAGTCTACTGAATTAAGGGCTACAATTATCCAAACTGTAGAACGTTGGGTAACAGCACTCTATTTCCATGCTCTGCCCCTTAGTAAGTAAGTTGCCCTATTGATGAACCACTAAACTGTGGGTAACAGGTCCTCTGTAGTCTTAGCTTAATGCAATGATTTAACTGAATATAACCTACAGAAATGGATTAATATGAAATTAGTGCAGAATAAAGATAACACAGCATGAGTAATGTTAGTAAAATTGACATGGATATTTACCTTTGGATGATGAACTATAAGTCTCTTGTTCTTCAATGAATAAAATGCACGGAATGATGGGAATAAAAAAAGAAATCAGCAATTTAAAGTTAGACAAAATGGTGTTATATATGAGAATGAAAAACACTACAGGCTCTGTTGCAACATGCAGAAAATTAATGTGGGGAAACAGATGAAAATAAATCATGACAAGTTATAAATTCTGAGGTTGATACAAAGGTAAACATGCTCAAGCTCACTGAAATTAATTGTCTTCAGTATTTTTAATGATGAATCATGGTCTGGAATATGAATTTTACAAGTTCTGAAGTTTAAATATCATTGAAAAGCTGCATTTGATGTGATGAGCCCATAAGAATTGCTGTTTCAAATGTTTATGAATGTGACTCTGTCCATTTTTTCCACATCATTTATCATTTAAGACTTTCACACATTAAAATAAAAACAAAATGCAGTATTATCATACAATACACAGGTATTTCCTTTAATCCGTTCAGATAAGAATGCAACCCATTGTACTTTAATTAGACCTGCATTGCTTTCAAGTGATGGTGTTAGAAATAACACTCAGATGAACAAAACGAAAAAAAAGTTTCTATTGCAAAAACGGAATGGCAAAATCACACACATAACCAATAATGTGTGTACATTGACAAATTTAAAGAACTGATAGCTATTAATTTATGACTTTTCAATGAGCTATTATCACATAATATTTTCCCATCAATTTTAACATATTTTAATAAGAAACTGACTTTCCCTATGGAGTCACAATTTACTACTTAAAGATGTATTGTGTCTGAGTAAAATCAAGTATGCTTTCTTTAATACAAAATATTCCAATGGATGCTGGTATAATTTTTATGCAAAATTTAAGAGGCAATTTAAACAAAAGTATAATAAGCCAATCTAATATATACTATCAAACACTGATATCGTACTAATCGTAACATAATGTCAAATACTGCAGAATCAAACATTGTCCTAAGCTCCTAGGCACTGGCAATCTTACCTAGGTAGTTAATGAGAGATCAACAAGCAAAGCTCAGAGAGCACTAAAGAGTCCATATTGTCTTAAGTATATAACAATTCTAAGTTTTGTATTTTGCTTTTGAACCTGATTAAACTATTCTTAAGTATAAATGATCAGAATATCATAAAAATGTACATATACATGAAACTGTAGCGTAAAATATACACAGATAGAACGGCACATGCTCACACTCAAAATATGTCTTTTTGGTAATCAATTGTCTAATAGGTGATGGACATTCTTTATTAAATCAAACAACAACATTCAATTCTGAAAAATGAAAAAAACATGATATTACTGGCCTCATAAAAATGATTTGATGATTTATATACATTTGCAAATCAAGACATATTAATGCTTTTTAAAAAAGATGTACTGTCTATTGGAACCCATGAACATCGCTCAAGCCTTTGTGACATGCATTTTTTACAGATGCTGCAATTAAGCAAGGTGTATTAAGTAAATGTTCAGGCATAAGAAATAATACAGTTCCCTCATCAGCACATTTTCACTTGGAAGTTCAGAAATAAAAATGAAAAGCTTATTAAGACCCAGCCTTAACATTACTTAGTAAAAAAAAAAAAACCTGCATTTTCAGAAAAAAAATCTATTCTAAATCCTGCAAAGACCTAATGTTTGCAGATCTGAAATGACACAGTATATGACAGTCCTAATTCTTCCCTTGCTGGCACATGATCTTCTGCAACATTTGTTCTTTTTTTGACAGAACAAAACTATCTGCTTCAATGAAAACTGTCAATTCATGCATGATGAACATGTTTTAATTTTTTAATAGAAAAGACTGCATTACATCAAATGTTATGATAACGTATTATCCACACTGAGGAACTGAAAATTCAGTGTGTGTGTGTGTGTGTGTGTGTGTGTGTGTGTATAAAATTAAATACCGTCATTTTAGAGAAAAGTGGTGTGCTTGAAATGCTATGATAAGACATTGGCTGTCATCCAAACATGATACTGACAACCCTAATCCAATAAAATTAATGAACTGGCATATATATCACAATTATAGTCACCATTAATCAACAGATTCACAATAATCAGGGAATCAATAAAAGCAAATCACATAATCTGTATTTTTGTAATTGCATATTTTCATTGGACCTATTTCTCTGTAATCAGCTCTATGTTGTATCCTCTGTATTTTTTTTGTTTCTCATTATTTTTGTAAGCATTTTTTAAACACTTGATATTATTTCCTAGAATACAGAAATATCTCAATATGCTGCAGGCAAATAAGGTCAGATGCTACAAGAATAATTTGCTAAATTCTTCTACAATTTCAATGTTTTGCAAGAAAAGTATGCATTATCATTTATGAATTAACATACTGTACATTTCTTATGTTACGATCAAGTTCTCTTCCTTCTGGTGCATGTTCCATATACTCCATACTACAAAAATGGCTGATCTGTTTTGATTCATCCCATTTGTAAAAATAGCAGACATTTCAAATGATAGAAATTAATTTCTGTTGAATGTTAGAGTTAACTAGTTAGAAGGAGGTGATAAGCTGCCTGGGAAAGCCAAGGGAAATCATCAAAACAATTTAAAAACGAAAATTAGAATATTTCAGGCATGTGATGCAACACCCAGAAAAATACAGCATACTCCATTTAATCCTCCAGGGAAAGAATGAAGGCAAACAATGTCCAGGCAGAAGAAGAACACCATGGATTCAAAATCTAACTCAGCAGCACTTTTTTGTGCGGCTGCTGATAAAAACAAGATCGCCAACATGATCGCCAACGTCCGATAACGGATATGGCACAAGTAGAAGAAGTTAGAAGTTAGTTCTGTTCCAAGAAGTAATCTCTCTGTAAAATAGCCAAAGTCACACTATTGTCCGCTTTACATTTGCAACTGGACAAAAATATTATACGACAGAATTTAGACAAAATTCTCAAGTCAAAACATTGTTCAAGCCATCCAAGGTACACATTTTAAAACTGCATTTTTTTACTATATTTAAAGTGACAGCATTGAAGAAGGCTGCAAAAAAAAAAAAAAAAAGGGAAATGTACTAGACCGATATGAGGACTCACCCTGAATGCCAGCTATGCAGATATGGCACACTTTAATATAATAAACTGATTAGTGCTTTCAGAAACTAACCAGAAAAAAATCTAGATTCACATTAAATTTTTACCATCGTGATGAATAACAAGTGAGCCCTGAGAACAAGTGAAATTAAATGTACTGAAATGTAAGAGCAATCAAGTTGGATGCCTTTTTTTCTATTTTATTGAAATTGGTCAAATTTTTCACTCTTAATAGTTTGAGATTGATTTCCAACCAACAAAATCCTGTAAGCATAAATTTGATGACACAATGTTTGTAATGAGAAATTGCATGGACAATTGCCACTTAGGAAATGTTTCTTCACAATATGAATTATTTAACACATAGTATGTATGTATGATCTTATACTAAGAAAAAATTATATATGAATACCAACAAAAAAAAATCCCCTTTCCTCCTAGAAAAATAGGGGTGGTGGTGGTGGAAATTAGCACACTTTCATATTTTCATACTCTAAAGAAGCACAAGTGGGTGCACAGTATTGATAAAACTATACAGTTTATTTAAAAAAAGAGATCTTAAACAATAACAATACAAATTAAAGGCACATGTATAATATATACCAAAATCATAAAATAAAATGACAAATAGGAAATAACTTATTGATCTGATGCATATTGTATTTGATAATTCTTCAGTGAGGTCTCCAATTTGTTTTTCATTAGGAAATTCAACTCACATATTATAAATATCGGCAAAATATGAATATCTAAATATTATTATTTTCTAAAAAGATGTGGGATACTAACATAATATACAGAAGGAAAAATCTAAAAGTTGTTATTTTTCAGTTATAAAACACAATGTAAAAAATATAAATTGTATGAATGCATTGTATATGATTTCTAATTCAAATCTAACAGTTGTGATTTTCACAAGAAAGTTACATAACTTTGAAATGCAGTAATTATGTTGTTTTACATAGGACAGAGTGGACTAGTGGACAACACTCTTTAGAAATTTCAGCAGCCAATCTTCTAAAATACAGTTCCCTTACATTCCTTTGTGTTTCACCCAGTAATACATTTTACCGGTATTTTCATTGGATTTTGACATGCTCAGAAAGGGATTTCATTAGTCTTGTTCACATTCCTGTCACCAAATTGCCATCAATTAGCTTCAGCTAACAAAACAAAGTAAAATTCAAGACATGTCAATAAATAGAATGAGGATCTCCAAACATCTTGGGGATAAAATAAACAATAAATAATCACACAAATAATTGATATGTATCTGCACAAATAAAACATCAGCCTTTTTTAATCACCCGTACAATTCACAATACATGTTTTAATATTGTCCTACCCTATCAGTGGAAACCAATAAAAACCTGAATAATCTATTAAGCAAGATCCAAGATGTTTTGAAAAACAAGAGGAGAAAGGAAGAGGAAAACAGAACTAAGATTTTCAAACTATAAACTGGTTTTTTTTGATACCTTGCTCTATACTGCCACTCCTGATGGGAACTTGTGGAAGCTGTCTCCCCTTACGGCTGAAGGACATATCTGCTGGAGATGACTGCATAGGACCTCCTGGTTGGCGCATTCTGCAGGAAAAAAATTAACATTAAATAGGGTGGTGTCACACACAACCAAATCAATGAGATATTACAAATACAAAAAAATGTTAAAATGTCAAAAAGAAAATATACACAAACTATCTTACTATTTATGTTCTTAATATGAGAGGTCTATTGGTTTAGGTACCAGGCTAAACAGCAGGAAACCGTGAGTTCAAGTGCCAGCTTAGCCATGAAAGCCAGCTGGGAGACTTTGGTCAGCCCAACCCACCTCACAGGTTTGCTGTTGTGAGGAAAATAGGAAGAGGAAGGTATATTGGATATGCATGCTGTTTTGTGAATCTGTAAAACTATCAGTAAAAAGCTAAGCATTTGACAATTTTGTGGAATTAATAATATTATTATATACGTAGGTCAACTCTTTTATAAACAGAATGTTAGAACATGTTCACACATCATCAAGTGAGAAATCTCTGAGAATATGATTCCAGGATATTCTTTCAGCTGGTATTTATACCATCTCATTTCTACATTTCCTCTTTTGAAATCATTGCTTTATTAAAATCATGGACATAATTACCGTAATATTGCAATTCTCAGTGTGGTATCATTAGGAAACTGCAATAGCCCATATCATTTAAAAGATAACAGAAAGTATTACAGAGAAATTACAAAAAAATAAAATGACCGTTTAAATAGAGATCTATAATCAAAAACTATCATTGCTTCTTCTGATACATGAATGAAAACGACCTTCCCAAGATCCAAGATCATTCCTGACAGATAATGCACTCTTTTCTCTCAGTGTGATAGTCCTACTCTTGTAAGAAACACAGAATTTTGCAGATTTCTCTCTGCCTCTGGAATGAGGGAAATGCATAATACAAGAACATATCCTTCATCGAATTATCAGGGTTTTGCACTGAAGTATTGCAACATTGTGAAAATTTTCATATGAATCCACTGTGCATCAGAATGATGGGAAGACAAAACACAACCAGATTTTAATTAGTAATCCCTTTGTATAATATAAATAATTCAATGAATGGAAGGATGTAAGAAAACATTAGATATCACGGAGGTAGTGGTTCACATCTGTGAGGCAGAAACAAATCTTGTGCAGTATATTTAATAGCAACCTAATCAAAAATAGAGAAGTTGGAGGCACTTCCAACAAGCACTGTGTCCTACTGGTACTGTATTTATGAGAAAAACATATGAAGGAGAGATCTTTGAGATAACACACAATTCCAGACTGTTACTCCTTGTGAGTAGACTGCAAGTAGACAGCAGTTGAGTTATGAGTTGAATGGCTGGGAATTGAGGAATACCTATTAAGGTCATATTTGTAATTCAGACTTTCAAGGGATAAAGCATGGCCAAATCTAATTTCTTCAACTCTTTCTGAAGTTTTTTTTTAAAAACTCTACTGTAAATATTAATACCTTTAAGACCAGCAAGGTTTGACTTATTCATCAGGTGAACTGCTTTTTCCTTGGAAAAGGGGTTTTAAATATGATTTTAAAAGTTCTGGAAAATATTATATTTTGAATTAAACAGTAAAAGGATGCTTAGAATGTGGATTATAGAAAGTTAACAATGGATTAAGTGTCCAGATGGAACTGTAATGATAGTTTTATAGTTTTGAATTAATTAGAAGAATTCTTCTCATGCAAAAAAGGTGATTGGGACTTTTTAAGAGGAAATATAGTAATGGGATCTTGAAAGTCTGACGCTAAAGGGATCTTGAGAATAATAAATTCATCTCATTAAGAAAGAACGAAGCTCAATCTCTGATGGATGTTTTTGCATTTTTGTCTTCAAAATTACTTGATATGATAGATCATGTATCACTAAAGTTACAAAAGAAGAACAAGCAACAAATTAAGTTGAATATAGATGTAAATGTGTCAAGTAAAAACAAAAATATGGAGAAGATGTTTTGGATATATAAACAAAACTAATGGATATTTCACTAATTAAAAGAGATATACAATTATTAAACCAGAAAAGTGATTTGGATGAATTTATCTCACTAGGTCCATGAAAGAGGCCTGTTGGAGTCCCGAAAGAGTTTATGAGAAGTAATAATAACAGGACGATTTTTACTTACTGGATGTATAACGAGTTCTGGGACTATATTTGATGGGGTTAAAAATTAACATTGTTAAAAGTTTAGGCAAGGAATACAAGTTTAGCTTATTTGATCAAGGTTAAAATAGAAAATTAGTTATATCTGGTTTTCCTTACTGTACTTTTGCTGATAAAGAACAAATGATGAGGATTTTCTACACTTTGGTTCCTTTTTTATATTTTTTTTCTTATATAATTCTATATTTTTATAGTTTGTATTAGTTTTTATTCTTTCTATTTGTAATTCTTAATTAAAATATTTTAAAATAGAAAAGTTGGCACTGAACCTCCAGAAACTAGGTGGTGAATAATGGCCTGATACTAGAATGATTTCTAGATCTTGACTGAGTATGATATTTCCCCCTAATTATGATTGGGAGATCACGGATTCTTAGAGCTGGAAGTCCCCTTCTAGAAACACATGGCAGTAGCACCTTTGAAATAACACAATGATTAATACAAGTCTTCATGAATTTTTTAAGGATAAATCTTGTCAGACTAAATGTATGTCATTTTTGCCAACTGAGAAAATGATGTGGTTATTATAAATCCCAATTTCAGCAAAGTAATTCATGATATTCCAGTTAGCAAGCTCACTAACATGGGCTGGGTAGCAGATCTATTAGGCCAATGCATAACTGGACTGAAAACCGTATTCTCAAAATATTCATCAATAGTTTCAACTACAAATACCAAGTTCTTTATTAGAAAACAGAAATCAAATATACTGGTAAAGGATGAAATGGAGAACACATAGCTTGATAAGGTTTGTGCAAAAAGGTTCTTAGAATAGTATTGATCAAGTCAGCAGACGGATTTATCTACTTAAATAGCAAATGAAATTTTAAGCCACCTCAACAGAAATAGCATTTCCAAATTAAAGAAAGTAATAGTTCTACTCTATTTTTTATTGCTTAGATCCACTGTATCCGGTTTTAGAAAGATTCAGAGAAAATATAAAAAAAGATTATTGAACAAAACAAAGAGATTCAGGGAATTCAAAATTAATTCAGTGGCGCTAAAGGAATTATGTAAGTTTAGTGTTGAGAAAAAAATGACTTGGGGAGATGTCTTAGCCCTTTTGAACTATCTGAAGGTTTCACACTGAAAAAGATCAAGACTTGTTCTCTGTTGATCTGAATGGAAGGGACAGAATAAGCATCCTGTCAGTCTGTGTTAATTCATTGCATATACCTTCTAGTCGAGGAGATATAAAGTGAAGTAACCTGCCTTAGGTTAGCGATCCATCTAAGGGTGATATTGTTTTTTTTCTTGTAAACTAGATCATAAGCTTTTGCTTTGCTTCTCTTAATGAGCAAACCTTGTTTTCTGTCCTCTGTGAGCAGTTCAATAAACTTGGCTCAAGCAGATTGTATGGTCTCTACTCATCAATCAGATAGGAGGATTTTACTCATTAGCTGTACCACTGGTTTGTTTTGACAGAGCACATACTGTTTCAACTTTAAAGAGAATGGAAATGGACAAAGAAATTCCACTTTGCTTGAACAGAAATGCTACCCATTAATGCAAAACCACTAATGCAACCAATTATTAGCAAGCTTCCTGCTGTCTTTCATTATATAATTATATCATTACTACAAGACAAAATTACTGTGCTTTGCTGTCATGAAGAGATTCCATGCCAATTGCACTTCAAGGCTCCATGATTGCTTGCTGTAAATAGACCATATGTTAGAGCAGGTAAATTTAAAACTTGTGAACTTCAACTTCCAGAATTCCCCAGCGGGGTGGGGAATTCTGGAAGCTGAAGCTAAAGTCCACAAGTTTTTTCTGGAGGAATATTTAAACTAAACAGCGGGGACAATGAGTTAATTGATACAGAACATCCCTGTCCCCGGCAATCTAAAAACTATAGGGCTATCAGTGCATGTAACAGAGATGTGTATATGGACAAGAATACCAACCTTGCTGTCAAGCAAAATCAAGCTTTCAACAACGAGTGCCACACAAAGTGCACTAACCAAATAGGTGGGAAGACAATAGGGGAACTCAGGCACCACACAGGTTATGTAGAAAGTAAACACAGGGTTGGTCATAAAGGACTCAAATGTCTATACATCAATGCACAGAGTATGAACAGCAAATAGGGTGAACTGGAAATTCAGGTTAATGAGGGCAGGTATGATATTGTTGCCATTACGGAAACTTGGTGGGATGAAACCCACAAATGGAACACACAGCTAAAGGGATTTAAATTATTAAAAGAAACAAACCAAATAAAAGAGGAGATGGAGTTGGTCTCTATATAAGAAATAACTACATTTCTACAGAAATAGAGCACAACAATGATGAAAACTGTCTTGAATGCATTTGGGTCAATATAAAAGGAAGAAAAAATGACATTGCCATAGGTGTATACTACAGGCCACCCAACCAAACAGAGGAAATAGATGAACTTTTTGCTAGTCAGCTAACTAAGGTATGTAGGAAGCAAATCACAATAGTAATGGGAGACTTTCACTACCCTGACATCAGCTGGGAGACAAACTCTACACCAAGTGGAAGATCAAACAGATTCCTGACAAACCTAGCAGTCTCCCAAAAAGTAGAGAAGCAAACTAGGGGATTACCCATTTTGGATCTAATTCTCACTAACAGAGATGAAATGATAGACAGTGTTGAATCTTGGGAGGTAGTGATCATGCAGTTCAACATTATGGAAGCACAAGCAATAGAACATAGTCAAACTAGAGGCTTGGACTTCAAGAGAGCTAATTTCAATAAACTTAGAGAGGGCTTGGGAAAGATTCCATGGATGAGAATCCTCCAGGGGAAAACAACTCAAGAAGCTTGGGAAATTTTGAAAAGCGAAATAATAGAAGCCCAGTCTAGCACAATATCAACAAAGAGGAAAAATAACAGCTCTCAAAAGAAACCAGCATGGCTGCATAAAGAACTCTCTGATAAATTGAAAGATAAAAAGGACAAGTATAGAAAGTGGAAAGAGGGGCATATAACTAAATCCAAATATCAACAAATAGCCCGAGCCTACAAAGATGAAGTGAAGAAAGCTAAGGCACATAATGAACTAAGGCTTACGACTAAAGTCAAAAAATAACAAAAAAAGCTTCTTTCAACATGTAAAAAACAAGAAAAAAGTGAAGGAAATGATTGGTCCATTAGTGGGTGAAAGTGGTAAGAAGGTGACAAGCAACAGGGAGAAAGCAGAACCATTTAATTCGTTTTTTTGCATCTGTCTTTACACAAAGGGAAAAAACAAACCAACCTATCAAAAATAGTGCCATAAAAAATAGTATAGAAACACAAGTTAAGATAGGCAAGAAAATGATAAGTGAGCACCTGTCCAGCCTAGACGAGTTCAAATCACCAGGACTAGATGGATTACACCCCATGATTCTCAAGGAACTGGCAGATGTGATCTCAGAACCACTGAACTATATTTTTCAAAGATCTTGGAGCACTGGGGAACTACCAGAGGACTGAAAAAGAGCTGATGTAGTTCCCATCTTCAAAAAAAGAAAAAAAAATGGATCCAGGAAATAACAGACCTATAAGCCTGACCTCAATACCTGGGAAGATTCTGGAAAAGATAATCAAACAACGAATCAGCAAACACCTAGAACCAAGCAAAATCACTACTAAAAGCCAACATGGGTTTGTCAAAAACAAATGCCAGACAAGCCTTATTGCATTCTTTGACCAAGTGACAAAATTAGTGGATCAGAGGAATGCTTTGGATATAATTTACTTGGACTTCAGTAAGGCATTTGATAAAGTGGATCACAACCTACTACTCTATAAGATAGAAAAATGTGGGTTAGACAGTATCACCGCCAGATGGATTTGTAGCTGGCTGACTGGCCGTACTCAGCATGTGTCCTCAATGGAACTGCATCTACATGGAGGGAAGTGTGTAGTGGGGTGCCCCAGGGCTCTGTTCTAGGCCCAGTGCTCTTCAACATCTTCATCAATGATTTGGACGAGGGGATAGATGGGGAACTCATCAAATTTGCGGATGACACCAAGCTGGCAGGAATAGCCAACACTCCAGAAGACAGGCTTAAGATACAGGAGGACCTGGACAGACTTGAACACTGGGCGCTATCTAACAAAATGAAATTCAATGGTGAAAAAAGTAAGGTTCTACATTTAGGCAAGAAAAAACAAATGTACAGGTATAGTATGGGGGTACCTTGCTCAATACTGGTAACTGTGAGAGGGATCTCGGAGTCCTAGTGGACAATCACTTAAATATGAGCCAGCAGTGTGCTGCAGCTGCCAAAAAAGCCAACACAGTGCTAGGCTGCAGAGGGATAGAATCAAGATCATGTGAAGTATTAATACCACTTTACAATGCCTTGGTAAGGCCACCCTTGGAATACTGCATGCAGTTTTGGTCACCACGATGTAAAAAAGATGTTGAGACTCTAGAAAGAGTACAGAGAAGAGCAACAAAGATGACTAGGGGACTGGAGGCTAAAACATATAAGGAACGGTTGCTGGAATTGGGTATGTCTAGTTTAACGAAGAGAAGGACGAGGCGGGACATGATAGCAGTGTTCCAATATCTCAGGGGCTGCCACAAAGAAGAGGGAGTCAAGCTATTCTCCAAAGGGCCTAAAGGCAGGACAAGAAGCAAAGGATGGAAACTAATCAAGGAGAGAAGCAACATAGAACTAAGGAGAAACTTCCTGACAGTTAGAACAATTAACCAATGGAACAACCTGCCTCCAGAAGTGGTGAATGCTCGAACACTGGAAGTTTTTAAGAAGAGACTGTACAGCCATTTGTCCGAAATGGTGTAGGGTTTCCTGCCTGAGCAGGGGATTGGACTCGATGACCTCCAAGGTCCCTTCCAACTTTATGATAATGATGTCTTAAAATTGCCAAATTTGGAAAACCGTGTTAGAGCTATTTAGTAACAGCTTTGCAAAACCTTAGTAACAAGTCTTTTACAGACTTTACATATTTAAGATTATGATATGAGGTGGCGCAGTAATTAGAGTGCAGTACTGCAGGCCACTTTAGCTGACTGTGTTCAGCAGGGCAGCAGTTCAAATCTCACCGGCTCAAGGTTGACTCAGCCTTTCATCCTTCCGGGGTAGGTAAAATGAGGACCCAGATTGTTGGGGGCAATGTAAATGTATATATACATTGCTTACTGGTGTACACCGCTTAGAGAGTGCTTGCACTTAAAAGCGGTATATAAGCCTCATAAATAAATAAATAAATAAATATGTGCATAATCATATTAACAAAAAGTTTATTATGACCAACGATCAGCATGACATGTGCATAAAAGACAATAACATCAGCAAACTGATCAAGGCACATTGTTGTTACATACTGTAGAATCCATCTTACCTTTCTGTTTCTGATGCAGAGCTTTTCCTAATCTGTTTTTGGGTGCTGTATCTTTCCACCTTTCTGGGATGCCTGTGAAATGAGATGCCCCAAAAAATGAAAAAGAGAAGCAAGCAATCTAGAAACCAGAAAATTGCAAAGATTTAGCTTGATTTCTTGCAAATGGAAGTGCAAAAACTTTTAGGTTTTCTGAATGACTACTAATAATGGACTTTGGATAAAATGCCATCTGCACCCACCTTACTTTAACCCAACAAATTCACTTTCTTTGGTATAGATAATGCTAATCAGGCTGACTATTTCTCAAATGCTAAACAACTCTAAAATTGAAGCCATGGAAAACTTCCATTATTGGTTAAAATCCAACATTAAGGGTCTGGTAGAAAAGTGAAATTCTCCTGGGTTAAAATTCAAAAAGATGCTCTTATATTATATGTATGCAGTATAAAACAAAAATAGCACAATTTAACTGTGATAATAAAAACATTGCTAATAAACTTGGGCAGATATATGTGATTTGAATTACACATTGGTAAGCTATAGAAAACACATTTGCATGTGGTAACTGTGAGACCTATTACATGCTTTGGCTATAGCTTATGCAACTAAACAATAAGAATGTATGAATGTTACATTTGGATGTTAAATTCAAATAGAGTCAAACCATCTGATCACAACTCAGCTGGGTTCTTGCTATATTAAACTGTCAACATCTCATGCCCTCTGGTTGTTTTTAAGAGATACTAAGATTATATAGTCAGGCTGATTTCAGAATTTGAAAAAAGAAAGAAAAAGAAAGAGGAAAAAATCAGTGCTGCTTCCTTTGAGCTGTTTAAAAGTATTACCCCCTATGTATTTTTCATTGACCACGGGTATTCAGAGCAACATTATTTTGTCATAACCTTAACATGTCAGCTGAGAACAAGTTAGGTGAAAACATTTTTATTCTTAAATTACAATAAAAAGAATCCAAGCCTGCAATCCACTATCAGCATGGTTTGAAAAAAAAAATTAAAGGGGTTTGATCTATTGTGATCAAAAGAACATCATTTGAAGAGCTGGCTAATTGAGATTTTCTACATGCATTCAAAGAGAGGCCTAAAATACAGTAACATCATTACAGGCCAACTATTAACTTTGGTTTTCATTCCACAGTCTAGTCCCAAGAGCCATAATGCTTTCAGAATCTTGAAAACATGATACTTCTCCAGAATTTGAACAAAGCAAATCAAAGACCTTGGGATCTAGGATAGCAATAGTACTTAGACTTATATATCACTTCACAGTGCTTTACAGCCCTCTCTAAGTGGTTTTACAGAGTCAGCCTGTTGCCCCCAACAATCTGGGTCCTCATTTTACCGACCTCGGAAGGATGGAAGGCTGAGTCAATCTTGAACAGGTGAAACTCAAACTGCCAAACTGCAGGCAGCTGGGAGTCAGCATAACTACTGCACCAGCACAGCTCAGTTCATGCATTCCTTGGAGTTTCGCAGTATGGCGACTGTGCCCTCTCACTGACCACCCGATAGTCATGTTTCTCACTCTCACTTCCATTTTCTGTTACATTTCATTGCTTTCCTTGAGGTCTTTGGTCTAAATTTTTTAATGAATTTTTTGCTTGTTGCATTGTCTTATGGTTTTTCATTCATGAAACCCTTTTTGAAAGATCTGTAGACATTATTTAACTGTACTAGCTACTACGCATTTTTCTATTTTTTGGGATATCTGCAACAGTTTTTTTTGGCAGTGTTAATGACCTTCTCACTCCTTCTGTTATACACTGTTAATAGAAGAGCATCTTATATATAATAGTTTGATGTTTTTTTATAGTAAAGAACTAAACACATCTATGGTCCATAAACTTCCAGTATCCTTTAAAGATTTGGTCAAAGTCCAAATCTTAAATAATCTGCTGACTTGATCAGAAAGGAAATGCAATTAAAAAAATGAAGATATTTAAGCGTTACTTAATGAACTTAAGATGCAACACACACACACACTAACACACATACTTATCAAACAGTAAAACATCCTTCAAAGATGTAGAAAATAACGATATAATATGTGACAGAGCTAGGTTATAAATTAAGATTTTAGTATTTAATTTCATGTATTATATATGGGAGCTGCAAGACAACTTTAGCAAGGATACCTCTGTATTTCTTCTGGATTAGCACTTAGGAAGTTTAAACTGTCTTGTTTTGGATTGCAAGACTCCGGCAGTGTTGTTCTTCACAAGTTTTGGAAACATGGAAGTGAAAGTTGAACAGAATGGATAGAAACAAATAGAAACAGAGAGATGGTCACATGCAATGAAAATGGAAACATGCAATCAAGATATTTATATGACAAGAGCATTCCACTATTACATCCAGCAACATTTCTATGTTCTCTTTTTCACTGTTTTTAAGGAGGTTTTTTAAAAGAAAGTAATAACTGCTACAAAATAAAATGAAAGCCATTAATAAACACTAAAGACCAACATATGCTCATCAATAACACCAAAGAATATGCAGAAATTCAGAAATAATTTGGAAAAGACCATTTGGAGTGCAGAGAGTTATGAATTTAGCACCCATATGCATTTCATTAAATGCATACATTCTAATCCTCGGAAGAGACAAAGCAGCTTTAAAACACTGCAGAAAGGTATCTCATTCATACATACATACATTCCAAACAAACTTTTCCAAATTATTTCAAAAACCTTACATAATCTACTGACATCTCTCCAGCCCTGTTGGGAAATACTCTCTCAAGAGCTGCACATGAGTGTATTTTTGTGAGTGGCTTTTAAAAATCTGTGGATTTGTTCTGACATCCTTTTTTATTTTTCTCTTATGTTGTCACAAAAATAATTTCTTTTAGCAATACAAATGTAATTTAAAAAATAGCATGCCTTTATTTTGCAGAGGAGAGCAATTTGCAAGATAGTACTGAGCATTTTTTTCGTAGTTATTCTAAGCTGAGATACATATTCTAATTATATACACACCCATACAAATTCTAACAACAATGGACCCAAATGTTTCCATTGTAGATCAACAGTTGAAAAGAAAACATTCTTGGAGTTTGGATTGAACTATGGATATTTACTTTCTATACAGGTTCTTACAAGCAAATATTTTTTCAACTGTTACAAAAAATCTTGGTTGATCCACAATAGGATTATAGGATTATAGCATGTAAAAAAAAATTCTCATACAATATCTAAGAAGAAACTAAGCTCCTTTTTGCTATCTAATTGCTTAACTAGGGGCACAGCTAGTACTTTTTTTTCTACCTGACAGTATAACCTGGCCATTATCAGAACCAAACAGTTTTTAATTTTTGGTTTGGTTTTTAAACTCTGCCACAAATACACGTAGCCTACTAACTTTATTTAGTTTTGCTTCTCAAATGTTGATGCTTTGACATTTAATGAAAAGATTGGAAATGATAGTTAACTTTGGCAGGAATAAGTCAACACAAAAATTTCCACAAAAATTATTTTATCTGTCTACTTCTAAGTAATCCTGTCTACTTCTACACTAACCATTTTTAATAAGAGAAGAGGCCTTCTAAGGATAAAAAAAAAGTATTTGACACTTCTATACCTGCAGTATTTTGATAATGAAAATATTTTAGGGACTAACATGAGACAGTAGAGACTTCATATTTTCAATTCGGGTAGATGTTATTTAAATGTAATTTTATTACATAGTACTTGTGTATAAAAGAAACTGCCTTGTTGATGTTTTATGGAGAGTTAAACTAAGGCTTACTGCATACTACAATAAATAATACTCAGAAACAGAGTTATACAATGGATAGATTTTCTGGGAATCACAATCTCAAATGCATCTGGAGAAGATTACATCACTGACATCTCTTTCTTTCAACAAGACTTCCCTTTGATCTTCTCCTTGCATATACACACAAATCTGTTTCTGAGAATCCTCAAAGCATTTAGAGCATTTTTATTGACGCAAGGATGTGCTGATGATAGAGGTGTAAATGCTATTCACTTATAATGTGAATTATCAGATTTGGGTTATAAAAATCCAAGTGAAGTAATAATTTGCAGCAAAGAGATGAGAAAATAGTACTTCTTTTCTGCTGTTTAGTGTTAACATGGATTTTTGCACCCATAATTCTACTTACAATCCAGAATTAGATATTGAGAAGAGTTGATAAGAAAGATTATCTGAATGCATAATTTGGCAGCCCAATTAAAAAGAGCAATTTGCTTTAAGGGAAAAAATGAAAAAATGTTTATTATCCAAGAATGATGCAGCATCAAGTAAAATCATAATACAACAACAACAAACCAATAGATGATATTTACATATATTACATTTGGCCAATCAGCATATAAAGAGAAATCCAAAGCACTGGAATTAGCAGTTGCCTTGTTCAGAATGTCTGAATTGTTTAAAGTAAAACAATATAAATATACCATTACACAAACTCACTGTTGTGAATTGAATTATGAGCCATAAAGACAGGGCACAATTTGGCCTGATGTTAGGAAGACTTAAATCACTGATTTCATTGAGGTTTAGCATGCCAAACGTTCCAGAGCTACGATCCCTTGTAGAAAAAGGCTGGATTCCATATATTACAATGTAATCCTAGAGGATTTTTACATAGACGTAAGTCTCAGTACTAAACTGGTTTATACCTACAAAGTTGTCCTGTAGAGTAGCTTATGAGATCAAGTTTTAAGTCTAATTACTGGGGAACAAACCTCACATAATTCAGTGGAGCTAAGACATGCATGAAATTTCTCTTTCAATGTATTATAAAGCACAAAATTAAAGCATCATTGTAGTGATGCTCTTGCCACGAAGTAGGACACAAGTATTGTGAGGAATCATAAGAGACTAAAGACAAAGGAGCAAACTTTCCTCTACTACAGAGCTCAAATACTTATTTGGTATGTTTAATCTCAAAGTCTAAGGGAAATGTATTCATCAACTAAAGATTCTGATTCCTTTACCACTCCTCTTCCTCATTTCTCTTATATATACTATCCCTCTTGCTCATGGTCCCAAATATAGACTTATTTAACCTATGTTGATACATAAGAGGGCCTAAATAAATCTTTTCCAGTGATAGCCAACTAAGAGTTGAGTTCATCACAAAATATGCTATTTAACGTGTGACTGGCACTGACTTAAAAGTTGCTTTATAATCATTGAATGAAGTTCAAGGACATCTCATAAAGTTGCAAATTTGAGTTCCTGGAAACTGAAACTTTAAACACGTGCTGTTCCTACTTGATATGAATGATTCAGCAAGCTACTTTTCAGCTAGGAGGAGCTGACTAGTACCTGTCATCCTCCGGAGATGCATGTTGGATATGAATCCGGGGACTAGTGGGTCTTCTATCTAGTGAGGGGGACCATCTACTTCTGTTTGTTCATTGAATAAAATAGGAAGAAAAACAGAACATTTAGTGAACAACTTTATTTTAAAAAAAATGCAAAAAAACTCTAAAAAGTACCTCAAAAAAAAGTGCCTATTTTGTCTAAATCATGTTCAACCTACAGAAATTTTGTCTGAATTTATATTCACCTGGATTACTTACGTTGAAATTTGTAAACTATTCTGCTTTTTTAAAATTAGCAGTCAATTAGCAATCTTGTGCAAAATTTAATTTAATTTTAGATGAGTTTGCTATTTGTCTGGGGTTCCAATTTTTACTCTGAGAAGGTGCATTTTCTGGCACGCTCGAGGTCACATAATCCATTATCTTTTGATAATTTATTTTTCACATTATACTGCATTATGCAGTGTAACTCTTCGTGCTTGGAAAATAATTCAGAAGAGAGCAAGCACAAGCCCAACAACTCTTTAAAGCAGCAGTGTCTTTTTCAGGCTTCCATGCAAGCATTCTTTAAAGAGGTATTGCACTTAAGCTTGAACCCACATTCCAAAACACCTTTTCTGAATCCCTTTCAAAACATGTGAAGTACTGGTATAAAGTACATTTTTAAATTGATAAGCCATTTATATCATTAAGATGACTAATGGACCAAACATCTGCATTTCAAACATCTGTGTATTTTACAATAAAATATGCATTCTTGTTAAAATTTAATGAATAGTTTAAAACAGAAAGGATATGTTACTATTGACATTTCTCCATTTTGGGTAATCAGGCTTTTTGCTTCCTTACTTAATCAAATAATTCTATTACTGCAGTTGTGGAATTTAAGCCCCTTATCACACAGATAAAGGGAATCTTAAATAAAATATTTTCCTTGTACGCCTCATAGCATATTCTTATTCTGAGTGAAGGAATTGCCTGGAGGTGCATCAAATAATTTAGACTGTTGTCATTTGGTCTATGGTGATTCTGGGAATTACAAATCTTATTTTTCTTAGCTTTAAAGAAATCTCTTCCATACAACACTAAAGTGCTAATGGGCAGATATATTGTTAATATGACCATTTTAACTAATTCTTGAATTGTTTCCAGTCTTTGTCACACTTAGTCATTTGGTCACATTAGTCATAACTATTTTAAGTCCAGGTAATTTCAGTAAATATACTCTGGATCCAATCTACTACATCAACCAGACAATCAGTATTAACTTTGTGGAATGCAACTTATTTTCCTAGTTATAACATTAATAATTAAAAATGTATTTGACTGCTAGCATAGGTTAGAGATGTAGAGATGTAAAGAGACAAATTATAGCCAAATATTTCTTTAATCAGAAAGTTTGGAACATTATATGGATCTCAGTGTCTATTTTCATTCTTTCTCTTGCACATCTTGATATTCAAATTGTTGAGTGCTTTTCACTTAGAAAGCATTCATGAGAATGCATGATTGGACCCTTTTTGTAGGAGTGTAATATTCTGGGTTCTAAAATTTAGGTGTGTGTGTGTGTGTGTGTGTGAGAGAGAGAGAGAGAAAGAGAGAGAGAGAGGGAGAGGGAGAGAGAGAGAGGCTTTTGATCATGTATCTTTTATATTCCATTCACAATTTTCTGAATCTTTTCTCTTATTACCACCTCATTATTTCTGGATGTTTCTTCATATTAAACATATTGTAAATATTTGGGAGTATGCTATATTTAAAAAGTGAACTGAACTATTCTTTTTTTAAAAAAAGTTATGTAACTGACTTTCATCAATTATAAATTTTAGCTAGTGTCAAGAAAACAGTGTAAAAGTACTATCTGTTCTGTTTGCAATATAAGATTTCAGCAAACAGCAAATTGTCCACATTGTTAGTTGTTCTTTTTTTTGAGATACTTTCCAGTTTTGATCAAAGAGTTTTATGAAAGAAAGCAGACTATATAGCAGGGGAGTTAGCATTCTAGCATATTAGTAAAATTTCCAAGATACTTTAAAAGGCTGTTAATAAGCGTCAGGTTTTCCTGTAAGCCAAATATTGAAGCTATATAGGCACCAGTGCACTCAAAGCCCTTAATATGCTGATATTTTGTATAATAAAACAATAAAAATAAAAAATATTCATTTGCAAACATGCATTATACTGTGTAAAAATGTGATCTCACATAACTAGTTTCAATGCTGTGGAATGTACTATACACAATTAATACATAAGATGCCATGCATTTGGACGTAGTTTGTATAGGTACCTTTGCACCATAAGAAAGGTTTACCCTTTTTGCTATAATTCTTTCAGCCATTGCAGTCTTCCCATCCTCATGACCATATTATAGATCACTTATTTCCCACAGCCACCAGTAAGCTTATGAGTAAGACCAGACAACTTTGTCCAGCTAAATCTATCCATTAGGAAATCTCCTCCACTTTGTCCAGCTAAATCTATCCATTAGGAAAAGCACATGGACCCCCTAGTACAGTGATGGTGAACCTTTTAGAAACCGAGTGCCCAAACTGCAACCCCAAACCCACTTATGCATTGTCGGGTGCCGGGTGGGTGTGGCCCATTGGATGGGTGTGGCAATTGGGTGGGTGTGGCCCACTGGGTGGGCGTGGCTGTGGTGGTAACGGCAGACTGGGTGGGACTAAAAAGTTCAATCAATCAATTCCAACTTTGCAAGATCTTTTTTTTCCCACGAGAAATTAAAATTGACTCATTGGTTGAACCTTTTTTTTTTTTTTTTTGCACACGGCAGCGGAGGCCTAAAGTGAAAAGGTTTTATAAAACCCAGCTGAAGGCCTAGGACTGGGGCGACAGCGCGCGTGGTCACAGAGAGGGCTCTGAGTGCCGCCTCTGGCACCCGTGCCATAGGTTCGCCACCACTGCCCTAGTAGCTTTGTGGATCTGTTGGAGGAGGAACCTTTTTCTCCACATCCCCACCACATATTCCTAGTTCCTGTTGCCATTAGCAGTAAGAAGCCAGTAATCTTTTCCCTGCCAGCCAGCTGATAGTACTCATTAGCTCACTGGTGGTAAAAAGTACTATGGCTGCAAAAAGTATGACCAAGATCTGTTTCTTAATACATTTTTACAGAATGCTGGAAAATATTAATAATATGATATTCAGGGTTATAGAAAATTTCCCATGCTTGATTTTACGTTTATGGAGATTGTGTAATAGAGTCCCACCTTTTAAGAGCAGGCAGGCTTATTGAATAGGATGATTAATATCTTTGACATTTGACATTTTGAAGGATCAGTAGAAAATGACAATATTGTAAATCAATTAAAATCACTTCAAGTTCTTAAAATCTCTTATATCAATCTCCAGAAACTCTTGCCCTTGCAAAAGACTTATTAGCAATTTTCTAACTGAACCATCTTTTCTTCTCACAAAAGTGCTTTAAAGGGGCTTTTGGGGGGAGTTGTGGCACTTTTTCTAATTCCTTGGAAGACATTTGGTGATAGTGAAGGAAAAATCCTCTGGTATCCTAGATTATGGGATATTCGGTGTCAACGTTAAAAGATTTGCTCAATCTTTTGGTCTTTCGTCTGGTCTTTCTTCTTCAGAAATTTTAACTGCTAAATTTAAACTTTAATTTGGTTACATTTACTGCCGTTTTGAATTCTGTTATGAGACCATCTGTATGATTATTTTTATCATACATATACCGTATATGCTGGCGTATAAGGCGACTTCCGCAAGCATTAAAATCGGCGCCAAAGACGGGGGTCGTCTTATATGCCGGGTCGTCTTATACGCCGGAAATACTGGTAGTTTCCGGCGTATAAGACGACGTTCTAGGAATGCGACTCAGTGCCAAAGACAGGGGTCGTCTTATACGCCAGGTCGCCTAATATGCCGGCATATACAGTAGGCAAAAAATTTAATCCCACTCCCATAAAGGTTCACTTTTTATTAACTTCCTATATTATTTCTGGAAACACTTTTCTCCACTTTTCCCATATCATCCATCATTGTGAGATTGCACCTATTTACTCATTGCTGTTGGTAAAAACATGAATTGGGCATGTTCAGCCGAGTGCTGGCTGCCGACTGAACTGGCCAAGGCCATTTATGGTAACAGACAAGACCTTCAATGTAATGTCTTATTGGGAAAACAAGGCTCCCTGCCAGTGCCAACATTTCATACATGTTTATAAGAACTTTACTAAATGTGGGATCCGCATCCTAAAACCAAGACAACTTTATAAATTGAATTAAATTATATATGCAGTTGTGCAATCAGGCTAAAAGAATTGGCTTAATGTTGCAGAATACCCTTCAGTCATAATATCAGCTGATTCAAATTTCCAGACGTCAATCCAAAAGCTCAAACACCATTGAAGAACGGTGCTGCTCCCAAAATAAATTATGTGAAATAAATTGCTACTGTCAGCCCATGCAATTCTGCACACTAGGCAAGTAGATCTTTTAAATTATATAAAGCACTTCCTGAAATAAACATTTCGGTAAAGTTTCCCCCATGTTCATAGCTCCTGGTCCTGTATTGGATGTTTAGGGTATATGGGATGTTCAGAGGGACCTGCTGCACCGTTTTTAGGGCTGCTTGTTCACCTGGTGCTCAGTTCTTACCTGTGGCACCAAGTATCTTTTATATGACAGCAGCCATACCCCCAATAAAATCAACTAGGCAGATGGTCCAAACCACGTGAGATCACCAAGCTAAGAAATGTTTCAAATACTTGGGAAGAATCATTTTGAGCAATGGGACTTTGGATAAAGAAATTGACTTCAGGATCAGCAAGACCAGCCAGGCACTAGACCAGCTGTATATTAGAGTGCTCAATCAACATAACAATCATATTTCCACAAAGCTAAAAGTCTACAAAACTGTGGTTTTCCCCTCCCTCCTATATGGATGTAAGTTCTGGATTCTGTACTGATGATACATCAAACAATTGGAGAAATTTCACTTGCACACTCTCTGCTCCATTCTTGGCATTTGTAGGCAAGTCTATGTTTCAACCTAGAGGTTTTGGATGATACAAAGGCCTCCAGCACAAAGTCCCTGATTATCAAAGCCCGAGGCTGTGGTTGGAACACATCATCAGAATGGATGACTACTGTATGTCACGCTGGTTGCTTTAGAGTATATGGAGTCTGGGGAGAGACTTCAAGGTTGACTGTGCAAGCACAACAATGAAACTGTGAAAGAAGCCCTATGCTACTGTGACCTCAAACCAAGGGAACCAGAAGCTGCAGCTGCTGACAGAATCTGGTAATGAGCCCCAGACTATAAAACTTCTAGCAGATTTGAAGACAGGCACTACCAAAACCTGATAGAAAACTATAGGGGCATCACAGAATAACTTTCATAATTACTAAAATGGACTTCCAGTATCCCTATTATGCTAGACTCTGTGCTTCCAGGCTGGGACTGTAGAGCTACCTCTGTGTCCACAGATGAGCTGCTGCACAATAGAGTGTCTTCTTTGACTCAACCAGATATCCATCCATCTATCTATCTATCTGAAAACTGGAAGCAGAGAGGAAAAGGTCATAAGATAGATAGATAGATAGATAGATAGATAGATAGATAGATAGATAGATAGATTATGACTTTTTCATCTCTGCTTCCAGTTTTATAGTGAAATAATTTTATTTATCAGTTATTTGGAATCGCTAAGGATAATGTGCATCAGAATATAACAAGTATGTTGGGCTAAAATTTCCCAGACAAAAACTTAAAGATTATAAACTATCATTTTGAGTTGTTTGTGGGAGAGGTGAGGACAGTTACCATTATTCTAATGAAACTGTCAGGATAGGGCATGGATTTGAATCCAAGATGGCATATGCTGAGGTATCAGTCTTAATTGTTAAGAGACAATAAATTATGGGAAATTCTTTGTTTTTAAGCATCTCAGTAATTTTGTGGCCTGCTTATTTTTAACATTGTCCCTAAGAAAAGGATAAATACACTTATATCCCAATTCTTCCTCCAATAAGCTCAAAGTGCTTAGAATAGGGTTTACAAGCATATTTGATAATACATCAACTGAAGAATATGTTAGGTTTCAGAAAATGTTCAGGATAAATAAACTGGCCTAATTTTTGATTTGTTGTCCTTTTTATATTCAATATTGCATGTGCCATAAAACAAAAAATGTTAAGACAAATGCTGTTGACTTGGATTAGATTCCATATTAAAACAATAAAGCTTTAGGTACAATTATAATAATACCTTGCATCTCTGAAGTTTATTGATAAAATATAATCAAATATAATCAAACATTCAAAAATGAACCCTATTTCCTAATGTAGCTGAATAACACAATGAAAGGTGCTGAAACAGAAGCAGTCATGTTTGTATCAGTTGCATATATGTTTCCTTCTTCTGGTTTCAGTAGAAACCAGAATTTTGTTGACAGTTGAAAGGGCCACTAATATTGGATCCCCATTCCCATTTTCTGAGTATATTTTCAGCCTGATTCTAAACTTCACTAGACAATTTGCTGAACAGGCAATATCTGTAACCGATGAGTTAAATAAATTAAATGTTAACAATATTTTTGAAGGTTGTCAGTCAAGGGAAAACAGCTTTTTGACATTTTGCACATATGCAAATTTATTGTTACCCAAACTTCCATGGACCAGTTCCAACTTTGTCAGATGGCGAAATAACGAAAGTAGTGTTCAGTTAAACTATCTCAATTGTTAATAAAGTGTTGTTATCAGCATACCGAGGACTTTTGCAATCAACAACAAGGGCACATATTCAAACCAAACCAAACCAGAATGTGAGCGAAAAAGAATTGTGAACAAGAGCTGAAGATGCTGGATGCTGTTATAATCACATCAAACATTTTAGAAGCATGGCATCCATGACTGTTGAATCAAATATTTACCTATATGAAAATAGGCATGTGTAGTATCAGTGAAGCAAATAAAAAGCTGATACAGAAAAAGCAACAAAGGTAATACTGATCACCAGCACAAATGACACGATGTTGAGAAGTCTTTCTTTTATACCTTTCTTGTTCTGGTGAATGCAAACTAGTATCAGGCTTCAAGCAGTTAGTACTAGCACTCCTAGCCCTGTCAAGCGAGGGCTGCAGTTCACTAATGCATCCAATGGAAGAGAAGGAGAAGAAAAACAAAAGAAAACAAAGAAAGGAATAGCATGTTAGATATTAAATCAAAGTAATGTTCTTTCTACACAAGATGTTAAGTTACAATAAAGTCATGGAGATATAAAGGAACAGGCTGGATGAAACATGGCAAGAAGATTGTTCAAAAAATATAAAAAGGATAAAAACCAAATTTGGTTGCATAAAATGGCATCATTATGCGGCAATCTTATCCTACGAAGTCAATTTATTGGCTTTCATAAGCAAGATTACAGCTCAGCAGTGGGTAATGAAGCTGGCCAATACCAATATAAAAAGTGGAAAGAAAATATGAAAATAAATATATCTGTATCGTTATTTCTTTGAAGGAAAACAGAACACAAAGTGATGGAATTCCATTGGTTTGAAGGAAAAAGATATTCTACCATGAAGACAATTATTCTAAATAAATAAATACAGGGAAAGATGCTTTGTCTGAAACCTTACCTAACCAACAGTCCTCCTGCAAATCTTGATACATGTGAGTTAAGGCAATTAGGATGAAGTGAATTATCCTGACTAAGCACTGATTTGGCCTTAATATATGCAGGCAGGGTTGAGCTTCACAATTCAAAATAATTCATGAAAAAGAAAAAAAAAGTAAGTTTCACAAAGAATGCAAATCAGAGGAAGAAAAAAAAAAGAAAATACATACAAACTTAAAATATCCAAAACATCAGTGTGGTATAAGCATCAGAGATTGAGGAGAGAAAACTGGTGTGATGATAAACAGTCCTAGGAATATCCTAAGAAAGTAGCCCATTCTATTCAATAGGACATAGAACTGGGTAAGTATGGATAAGTTTATAGATTCCAGCTACAAATTCATTCAGCTGTGCAATGAATGTTTATACTGGAAAATAACTTAAATGGAATTAAAGTTTGACCAAACTACTTTGCTAGGCAGAAGGCTATACTGTTGTCTAAGAAGCGAAGGCAACCATAAAATTATGTTAAATTCATGGTGATATAATAAGGTATTTTCAAGTATCTTGACAATATGGATGTGGTTTGCCATAGACGGCTTTTGCTATTTTTTTTTACTTCCATGTCTAGTACAGGTGGCCCCTAACTTTTGATACAATTGGGTCACTAAGTGATGCCAGGCATAAAGTGAGTCATCACGTCACCAGTCGTTAAGCAAACCAGCTTCCCCCATTGACTTTGCTTGTTGGAAGCCATCTGGAAAGGTGCAAAAGGCAATCACAAGACCTAAGACTTTGTAACCATCATAGATATAAGCTGATTGCCAGGAATCCAAATTGCATTATATGATTGCAGGGATGCTGTGACAGTCATTATGAGGACTGGTCATAAGTCACATTTTTTAGTTATGTAGTAACTTGGAATTTCACTGAACCAATTGTCATAAGTTGAGGACTGCCTGTAAAGAACCCTGCTATTTTGTGATAATCTCCCATCTAAGAACTTGGTGAGGAGTAATCTGGCTTAGCTGTTATAGATCAGCCAAACAAGCTGGGTACTGCAACCTAGCAAAGCATTTAAGAGAAGGTGTGGCTGTGTTATGTGTTAAGTTATGTGTTAAGATAGAGAGGCTGGTTGACAATTCCATTTGAAAAATACGTCCTTTTTTCTCTAGAATTCTATGTGATAATTTCATGTGACAGCAACAGATTTCTTACCTGTAAAGATTCCAGTAAGTGCCATTCTCAAATAAAGGCATCTTGGGAGGTAGTGATTTATAGTGCCTAATAGAATTTCTTGAATGTGACAGAAAAGAAGGGGGAAAGAGCCATGCAAGAAACAAAAATATATAGGCAGAGATGAAACAGCTAGACCAAATAGTAAATTATGATGCAGCAAAACATTCATGTAAGTCATTTGCTGTTTGTTGGCAAATATTGTTAATAATTACATCTACTTGGCCCACTGGAGCAGGAATGTTGTGGGCCCAACTATCAAGGAAGTATACCTGATGGGACCTAGAAAAAAGGTCTTCTCTGTGGTGGTTCTCTACCTTGACAACATCATCCCTCCAGAGATAAGATTATGGACATAAGTGCTTCTTATTGCAGACATAGCAGGGAGGTTTCAACCTCATGTACAGTCAAAAGGGGATGCACTCAAAACCTCATGGTTCTGTTATAATGAACTGATGTATTCACCTTATACCATCTCCAAATGTTTTAAGTTTATACCTCACACATTCCGCAAAGCCTTAAACACATGGTTTTGTCAGCAGGCTTAGGGAATCTATTTAGACCCAATCAAGTGACTTGTCTCATCCTATTATCACCACCATGGAGTGGCGTGCCGGTTAATTGTGTATTTTTAACTGTGTATTTTTAATGCTATACACTGCCTGGAATCACTGTGTCAACTGGACAGCTACATAAATTTGTATGTATGTATAAATAAATAAATAATAAATAAATAAATAAATAAATAAATAAATAAATAAATAAATACTAACGGTGCTTGCTAATTTAATAAAAGTTTAAACTCTAACTATCTATTGAAGTTGTACTGCATCAAAGAAAAGATAAAAAATAGCAACTCACAGTCACTGAATTGTTCAGGAAAGGTTTATTCTTCAATTGCCCATATTTAAGCATAATTCTCAAGTTTATTTTTCCAGTATGTATGTATGTATGTATGTATGTATGTATGTATGTATGTATGTATATTAATAAAATAAAATTGTGAGTATGGCCTGCATGAGATAGAGTGAAGTGTCTTGGAATCTGATTTTCAATTTCAGAAAAGGACCGCAATCTTTTACAAAATAATAACAAACTATTCACCTATCACTTCTATTACTACTATATAATCGTTACATTGATTCATCTATAATATTCTGCTTTCCACATCTATTTTTTTTAAGATGTGACTACCAGGATTTCTTACCAGGTTTCCCTCCCCCTGTGAACAGCATAAGCTTTTGCAAGTTCACTTGCGGTATCTGGGGAAAAAGCATTTGCTGCTACTTTTGTTTATATACTACCGCCTTTCTGCAAATATCACCAAGGCTGTTATTTATTAATGAATTTACAGTTATGGATCAAAAAGAAGGATAAAAATGCAAGATCTGCAAAATAAAAGCCAGTTTGTGGCAAATATTAGGTAGGCTTATGTAATGTCATGGTTTCTGACCATCATTGTTTTGATCACTTTCATATCTTGATCATTTAATCCGATAGGCATAGTTGCCTCATTTGGATAACTAGAGATTAGGGGAGAGAGTAACTCCATCTGCCAAGAGTGATAGAAAGGGCATTTGAAAGTACACATATAGTTGTTTAAATTTCAGCACGTATAAGGACTTTGGACAGGAGTTGTTACAATCTCCCAGTGGATAACCTCAAAGGCAGAGAATCTATGGCTGAATGTGTGAGGTATAAACTTAAAACATTTGGAGATGGTATAAGGTGAATACATCAGTTCATTATAACAGAACCATGAGGTTTTGAGTGCATCCCCTTTTGACTGTACATGAGGTTGAAACCTCCCTGCTATGTCTGCAATAAGAAGCACTTATGTCCATAAAGTTTTGCAATGAATAAGAGCACTTAATTTTACATCAGAAATGATCAGTATATATAAAACAGAAAACTCAAAATAATAAAGCAAAAAAACTAAACAAATAATTGTAAAGAATGAAACATGGAATAATAACCCTGCCATACATTTGAAGGCCTATTTTTGCTTGTAGTTACAGCGCTTGCAACTGATCAATTGCTAAATATGAAATTTGTCCTAACAGAAGCTATAAGATCTAGACATTACAGGATATATAAACATATGAAACAGCTGCTCAGATCCATAGATTTGGATTCATTAAACTCATTCATTGAATCGACTGATGCTTCGGTATAAGAAAACTTTTAAAAATAACTAAACAATTAGGCAGCCTATCATTTGCAGTAGGACTAACAGGAATACTAGTTTCTGAGGAAACAGAATGACTTGTAAAATAAAAAAAGATGTGAAAGACATACACCAGAACTATTTATAAGCAAGCTTAGTTACCAAATGCCTGTATTTACCTGGTAGTATGTAGGCACTCTGCACTTCTTCCTCGTTTTGCCCTGGGCAGCATAAGAAGCTCACTGCACAGACAGGATTGGACGATGAATGAACAGTTACATAAATATGAAGCATTAAATAGCATGAATTTATGCCATGATATGTAAATGAAAACACAAAATAAACCAGAAATTCTGAACTGAGATAGTCCTTTTGATAAGCTTTAAATAATTTTTTATTAGACTACTCCTTTTATATGTCAGCAAAAAGTAGCTATTTACTACATTAGATCAATTTTTTTACAAATAAAGCTTTAGTACAATTAAACCTAATTTGTTTCAACAAATTTCTAAGCAACCTAAATTTACACACTACTGAGCCTTAACATCCAAAACAGTTTTGAAAGTTTTGTTTCTCAAGTCATATTTGGCAGGATTTTCTACTATTTCACATTATAAACAAGTGTAATGAAAGTAAAAGTTTCATTAAAATAAGCACAAAATGCTCAGAGTTAAGAAACATAGCATGAAAGTGTCTCTCTGCTCCTAGAAAAGAATTAGGGAAGCCCAAAAATTACTAGCTATTACTAGCCTTATTAACATACTTAATGTTATGTTTTCAAGGTTGTTTTCATCTGTTCTTGATAGCAAATGCCTACATGTAAAATTTAAACCCTTTAAAAAAAAAGAAAGAAAACAAGGCACCACACATTAATTTTAGCCTGGTCCAGACTGGTGTTTCTTCATTAGAAGCAGCTGTAAGTTACAGAAAACCATGAAACAAAAACAAAGAGAGTAGTTCTTGGGTATAGCATGCATGCTAATAATAATATCTCTTTTTTTAAAAAAAAATGGATAAATAAAAATGAATTCCTCATAAAATAGATTATTTTGTCAAGTAAAGCTTATGTTTATGAAGCTATGACATTATAAAAAAAAACATGTTTACTAGGCAGATAAATTTAAATATTTTTGAGGTAGCAAAACTCTGAACTATATGCCACCATACTATTATGTACTTGGAGAACTATCAGCAATGTAAATTGAATAATAAGATTGACAAAAAGTGTTAACATATAATTCACTGCCATCTGGCGTGCTATCTAACAGCATTATAGTAATCTTAGTAGTAAAACTATGAAATTTAATATTTTACATGTGAACCAAAATACTGCAAAGAATAATAAAGAATAGAGCTATTCCATAAATTCTACACGGAAAATCATAGAACATTGTTCCTCTTCCAATCTTGTCCCCAGGGTATCATTAAAGGAATAGGTATGATGTATCCTTGACATAATAGTTGTCAGATTTGCAAAAGTGCCATCGCATGCCACATTTAGCCTACAAATTCTAACAACAAATTGTTGATGTACACATACAAGCCACAAAGCTGAGATTGCTATGGAGAGACATTAATGTTCCCTTATTTTTTTAATATGTCCTCCCCTAGTTTATCAAAGTGGCAGCTGATTATCCAGAAAGTACTGTTTTTGTAAAATCCAGCAGTCATCATCCTGTTAATTGTACAAATCAGAGCATCAGACATCCCACATTCTGCTCAGAGAGTTCTTAACACATTTCTTACAAAGCACTGTTCAGTTCAGGGTTAGAGTTAGGCTAAAGATGCAAGCCGATCCACTAATTAACTGTTCTCTCTGTCAGGAAATTTCTCCTTAGTTCCAAATGGATCTCTCATTAATGAGAGAACCTGTTGCTTCTTGTCCTACCCTCAGCAGCTTCAGACAATGTCAACCCCCTCCTAGCTGTGGCAATCCCTCAATTACTAGAAAGACAGCATAAAAAAAATGTTTGAGAAATTGGCAGCAAAAACAGTGACTGTAGCGTTCAGTAAGGTAGAAAAGCTCCACAAAGAGGTGGGTAAAAGGATTGCCTTAAGATTTGAATAGTTACTTGGTTGCTGCTGTTATACCGTAAATGCCGGCGTACAAGGCGACCCGGCGTATAAGATGACCCCCGTCTTTATAGCCGGGCCGCATTCCTAGAACGTCGTCTTATACGCCGGAAACTACCAGTATTTCCGGCGTATAAGACGACTCGGCGTATAAGACGACCCCCGTCTTTGGCGCCGATTTCAGCGCTCGCGGAAGTCGTCTTATACGCCGGCATTTACGGTAGATATGAGGACTTTTTTCATCTATTTTAGACAGAAAGTATTTTCAAAGCTGCACTGGTACTTTAATAGAAATATAAAGATAAAAAACATACCCTTCTTGATCTGATAAATACTGATTATCCCTATCTCTGGGTCTGCGGTCAACTGGGCTTCGGGAGGCATCATGGTGTCTAGTTGGAGAACGTGATCTTCTCATTTGATGAATTTCATCTAAACTCCTGGTTTATAGAGTAATGAACAAATACATTAATATAAATGAATGTGTAAAATTCTTAAGTCTGATAACTTTGATGCAAATAGAGGAATATTGATCTAGGAATGCAAAATACATATAATCCAGTCCAGTATAATAGCTTTTTGTAGCCATTTGTTCTCCTGATGTGTTGTGACTAACATTTTCAGAATTTCCAGGTAGTACATAATTAATATTAATATTTAATTTAGTGACTTGATGGTGAGAGAAAACAAAAACCCTTGGCAATATTGCTGAATTCTTCTGGTATTTCCTTGGTGCCCCAAGCTTTTTGGCAAGAGCTCTAGCTCTTGCTCTATAAATTACTTCCTTGACAGGAAGGCCTAAGGACAGTGTGGAACATGATGGTATCAAAAAGTAAAATGTGTTAAGCCAGTGGTTCTCAACCTTTTCAATGCCGTGACCCCAACCGGTCATAAGTCAAGGACTACTCAACCGGTCGTAAGTCGAGGACTACTCAACTGGTGCAGCACCATTTGCAGAATGGGACTTTTGGCGGGCTCAGCAGGGCAGAGACAGCCTGGACAATTCCTATTGGCTTTTGAAAGCCAATAGAATTAGACTCTATTCAAGAGAGTCTATTCTATTGGCTTTCAAAAGCCAATAGAATAAAAGGGAGTAGCACAGCTAAGGAAAAGGAGAAAAAAATGGCGGACTGCATTGTTTGGCGACCCCTGTGAAATGGTCGTTCGACCCCAAATGGGGTCCCGATCCACAGGTTGAGAACCACTGCGTTAAGCAATTGATAGAATAATCTTATTTAGGAAACAGTGAATGAAGAATTGCTTAGTTATAGTCTGTTATTAAGAGAACTACACAAGAATCTAATAATTCTCCTCATGGCAAATTGACCATGGCAGAGGCAACAGTCACCCTCCTGTCAAAGGGAGCACAAAATACCTAAAAAGAATATAAACTTTACATATCTATAACCACAAAAATCTGCTTCTCTCACAGTTGCCACTTTTAAATTCAGATGAATTCAATGGAAAATTGTCAAAAATACTGTAGTGGGGTTCTAGATTACTCCATTTCGTATAGACTAACAGTTAATGTTAGTGCAAGAGTTAATGATGAAGCAGCTACATTTTCAATCTTACCTCTGTAATGGCACATTTGGTAAACGAGAACGGGTCCTGCCCTGATCGTCACCACGGTGAGGAGATACAGATCGTGAACGATGATGAGTTGTTCTTTGCTGTTCTGGCACAGTTAATGTTGCAGATTTACTTTCTCTACTGCTAGACCTATAGCCTACTGGTAAAAATGCAACAAAATTAATTTAGTTTGGATCACAAATAGTAATGAATTAATAATCAGATTGGTCTTTTCAAGAAAGCATCTTTGTTTATTACAAGATTTTCAAATAGCTGTTTCACCAGTGAAAATCCTGAAATATCATGCAACTAGGTCTAACAAATAGCATTATACTTAAATATATATAAGAGGGAAAAGCATAAACATGGGTACAGAAGAATTTACATGCAGACTAAGAAATTCCCAGAGGTGAAAAAATGAAAAAGAACAAATATAATATCTAAATAATAATTAGATATTAATTTCTAGGATGGTCAGTTTTTCAAATCTTCAGTATTTTCAGATGAAATCTGTACATCTTTGACTGCAACACTGAAACAATGTTATTGCCCAAATTACTGCAAGCAACAGAATAGTTTGTGAGTAATTGTTCTATGATTGAAGCTTCAGTTTCATTTTCAGTTAAGTTAGCTGCTGATGTGAATACGATACAAAATTCACTTAAGAAAGTACTGCTCAACGCTGAAAAAATCAGTAGAACTTCCTTTGCCCAGAATTAAACGTTTTTGCTATCACTATCACAAAGTATTGTTAGTGGACCTAGCACATAAAAAACAATAGACAAAGAAAACTATAACTAAAGGCCATCAAAATTGCAAATTAGTTACAGAGCTTACAATATGAATGCAGACATGAATGATGCCTTCCACTGAAATAGCAAAAGCCATACATGGCTTCTTGTTGAAAGAAAATTTACATTTTGTTCTCCTATAGGAAGAACTATGTATGCACGGGAAGCATGATGAACCAATGGAGTTCAAAAAGAAAATCTTTCAAAAGGTGAAAAGATACCAACTCGCAATCAAGTTCTTCTAACAATAAGAAGAAAAGGCCTGAACTGTAGCATAAATAGCAGCAGGCTACTTAAATCAATCCTTTAGGTGAAGGAACAGTATATAAATTAAATATAGTGGTTCTTAAAGAACCTCAGCTTCTAAGGAAGAATACAAAGGAGTTTATAGGAATCCTCATGCAGAATATATTCCATACTTGTCTCTCATAAATTCTGTGTGATTGCTTTGTGAATGGAAGATGATTTTTGACATGGATAAAATAATTGCTTATGATGTAAATTATGAAATAACTTTCCCTGTTTAATTATATTTATGTTAAAATGCATCCTTATCTGCAAAACTAAAACTATCAAGGATTTTTAAACATATACATTAGAAAATGGAAATATATATCAGTGATGGCGAACCTTTTAGAGACTGAGTGCCCAAACTGCAACCCAAAACCCACTTATGCATTGTCGTGTGGTGGGCGTGGCCCATTGGCTGGGCATGGCCCATTGGCTGGGCGTGGTTGCAGTGGTAACGGTAGACTGGGTGGGAGTAAAAAGTTCAATCAATCAATTCCAACTTTGCAAAATCTTTTTGTTCCTGCGAGAAGTTGAAATTGACTGATTGAACCTTTTTTTGGGGGGGTACACGGCGGCGGAGGCCTAAAGCGAAAAGGTTTTATAAAACCCAGCTGAAAGCCTAGGACTGGGGCGATGGTGCACGTGCCCACAGAGAGGGCTCTGAGTGCTTTTATTCAATAGCCTATGTTGCCAATAGACAGTATAAAGACAGCATTGTATGACAAAAGGTAACAACATATGGATTAATTATAACAATATAACTGAGTTTATTAGCTTATTTATTAGTAAGCTAATTTAGAGAAGCTCAACTATTGTTGAAGAAAAATGACAAAATAGATGATTAACTATTATGACATCTTTCTTGATTTTCAGTTAACAGAGCACTGCATTCTTTAACATAATTAACACCTCCCAAAAATACGGTAGAATGAATTTAGGTGATATACTGTTCTAGGGTTGTTGGACAATGTTGTTGTATAATGTGCATTAATATATACTAGCCAAAATAGCATTGGTAACCATACTAGCCAGTCATTATTTCAAATAGAAAAAAGTAAGAATAACTAAAATTCTTTCAAACTGTTTATTTCAGTTCATTATCTGGTTGAAATATCTGATTGAAATGTGAAGTTGGGTCTAATGTTTGTTTTTTTGAACATATTTTTCAAATCAGGCTATGACTGGCTGCAGGAAACATGCAACATTTTCTGTATTTGTAGAATTTTGATTTTATCTTTTTACAGAAATTACATCTTGTTTTATGGATATATTTAAGATAAATAAAACTAATTAATGTTTGTAAGAATTATAAAATATATCGCCATGCTTCATGCACTACATACAGCCATGCATTTTCAATATGTTCCATGGTGCACCTATCTAGCTTGAAAACAAGAAAAATTAATTGAGATTTTTATTACTTGGACTATACATTTGAATATATTTTTGTATTATCTTTTATTTCAAAACAGATCTTTAACCCATGATGCCTACATTTTGTACAAACAGGTTTATTAGTTGTTTACATTGGTATCAATATTAAATATTAATATTGTAACAAATCATTGCCTCTGACCATTCTCTACAGCTGTAGTAGAATGGAAGATTAATTTTAATTCAGGATCAAATAAATTTTAGAATGTGTCACCGTGGAACAATACAACATGCACCTTTCTAGAAAACATGATCTCCCAACTCAAGTTCTTTCAAAAATCTAAAAAATTCAAACTTGGAAGAGGAAAAGGGACAGGGAAGTGGAAGCAAAGGATGTAGGACCATGCTCTTCACCCACGCACCTGAAGGAACTACTCCAATACCATCATCAACCTCATTATCTGAGATGTCACTATCACTGATTCGCTGAGATCCTGTGCAACAGTAAGGCAAATACTGTATACTTGATACTTTTGCAAAAGGTTAAAATATGTGTAAGCAAAAATTATTTGGGAGAGTTAAATAAATGGGATGCATTCAGAACTAAAAAAAAGAGATAATAATAATTGTGTAAAAAAAGCTATTGCAAAATGGCTCAGAATCAGAACATATTTTCATCTGTGCTACTAGCTATAGTTCCAAGCATATTGTGACATTACAATGACTCATTGGATTGTAGCATTTATTGTGAACTTGCCCATACAGAGACCTGGTATATCTGATTTCACATTACTTAATTGCTACTGTATATATCTTATCCTATATATCAAATGTACCTCATACTTCTTTCTCCTATTTTACCCACAACAACCCGCCAGGTGTGTTGGGCTGTGATTGGCCCAAAGTCACTTGGCTGGCTTTCACGCTTAAGGCGGGACTACAACTCAGTCTTCTGAGTTTTGCCTTAACCACTGCACCATAACTGGTTCACTAAAGTTCATACATCATATTAAACCAAACCAAACCAATTCACATTATGGTTTAGTGCAACATGTGAATCCAATGATCCACACAAGCAAGTACAGACTGACGTTTAAGTTATTATGGGATCGATGAGTATCCATAAATTATAGCTGAGCCAAAAAGGACAACAGTTTCCATTCTCATGTTAACTGTGAACCTAAACCATCTAATGAAAAAAGTTAAGAGGTAATGAAATTGGACAGTATTGAAAATCTTATTGACAAATCATCAAAAGAAAAGCTGCTGAACATAGAGGCAGCAACAAAGCACTCCTAGCAGACATTTCTTGACCTCAAAAATGAAAGTAGGAAGCATTCCTCTTACTTCGTCAGATTTCGGGATGATGGCAATATAGCCAAGTCTGGTCTTTGCAAACACTATCATAATAATTACAATCACAATATTATGCATGCCCTTTTAAAAACAAGTCCTACTCAGTTTAAAGAACCTGATTTTCAGCCTAAAAAGGTTACTTTCCTATGGAAGTTCTGAAAACACTGAGACGGCATGATTTAAATCTTAGTGCAGATCTTTGAAACCCATACGTTTTACTGAATGTAGTTGCTTAAATTATTATAAATGTTTACATCATAATTACTAGTCAAAAAGTTCTATCAAAATGAAAGCGGAATTCTGCACCTACTTTGCAATTTTTTGCTGGAATTTTCTCCACCATGGACATGTCTCCTTGGCATGAAAGGTGATGGCTGAGGAAGAGGTAGTGAGGATTCATCATGGGTCTGCAGCTTATACCAATGTGGATCATCGTCTAAAAGTGCAGTCTCCAACTCTATGAGAATCTATGAGAAAGTACAGCAAAATTAATTTTCGTTTAACAAGAGGAACAAACTGCTTCAAGATTCTGTTCCACATTTAAAATAAAATGATGGCACATGCACATTCACCTCTCCGAGGAAGTCACTTTCTTCTTCTTGCACTCTTGGCTGATCCCAAACAGTGATTTCTAACATCCGTTCTCTAAAATCTTTACGGTGCACATGCGAATAGAGAAATGTTTGGTTCCATTTTGGTTCTAAGCTTTTCTTTACTGTTTTTGTCCTTCTTTTACTCTTATCGCTGAAACATAAAAAGTCACTGTAAATCATCATCAGAAATCCAGATATGTATTTCCATCCCAGGCCTTAAGCTTCATGATGAACTACAGTTATGATTCCAGTGTTTTCACTTCCCACTGTAAAGAAGCAAGGGAAGATCCCCTATTCAGCTGATTAGCTGCTTCAAACTCAATAACCCAGCAGCACTGTAGAGTTGAACACTATAAAAGATTGCTGTGGTTGGATTCACAGCTTAGTAAGTGAAATGGTTGATCAAGGGACAGACAGAATGAATCCATTGAGACAGTTACCGTATTATCCACCATAAGTAATTTATTATATAAGAAACGGTTGCTGGAATTGGGTATGTCTAGTTCAGGGGTATGCAACCCAAAACACTCAAAGAGCCACTTGGACCCGTTTCCCACCAAAAACAAAACACCGGGAGCCGCAAAACCCTTTTGATATCTAAAATGAAGATAACACTGCATATATCCTTTTTTACCTTTATTATAGGTGTGTGTGTGTTTGTGTGTGTGTATGTATGTGGGTGTGTGTGTGTGTATGTATGTATATATATATATGTGTGTGTGTGTATATATATATATATATATATACACACACACAACACATACATACATACATACATACACACACACACACACACACAGGTAAAAAAGGATATATGCAGTGTTATCTTCATTTTAGATGTCAAAAGTATCTCTCTCTCTCTGTCTCTCTCTCTCCCTCCCTCTCTATCTGCCCTTGGTCTGCCACTCCTCTTCCCCCACTCTCTTTCTTTCTCTCTCTCTTTCCTCTCTCTCTCTCTCCCTCCCTCTCTCTCTCTTTGTCTCTCTTTCTCCTCCCCTCTCCTATCTGCTGCTCACCTGGCAAGCTTCAAGCTGTTGTCCACAAGCTCAGGAGTAGGCAACCTCGTCTCTTTTATGACTCATGGACTTCAACTCCCAGAATTCCTGAGTCAGCCTACCTGGGCTAGCTAGCTCTCTCCTGCCCTTCCTGCTTCCTGCAGAGACGCAGCAAAGGGAGCAGCTCCGCCCAGTAAGCTTTTCAGCTCCTCGGAGAACACTGTGAGTGCACGGTCTTTTACACATACACATACACACACACAAAAACACAAACACACACACACACACAGAGAGAGAGAGAGAGAGAGAGAGAGAGAGAGAGAGACAGAGACAGAGACAGAGAAGCAGGGAAGCGCAATTGCTTCTCTCTGTCTCTGTCTCTCTCTGCAGAGGCAGAGGAGGCTGGGAGCCACAAGGGGAGACTCAAAGAGCCGCATGCGGCTCCGGAGCCGCAGGTTGCCGACCTGTGGTCTAGTTTAACGAATAGAAGGACGAGGGGGAACATGATAGCAGTGTTCCAGTATCTCAGGGGCTGCCACAAAGAAGAGGGAGTCAAGCTATTCTCCAAAGCACCTGAAGGAAGGACAAAAAGCAATGGATGGAAACTAATCAAGGAGAGAAGCAACCTAGAACTAAGGAGAAACTTCCTGACAGTTAGAACAATTAACCAATGGAACAACCTGCCTCCAGAAGTTGTGAGTGCTCCAACACTGGAAGTGTTTAAGAAGAGACTGGACAGCCATTTGTCTGAAACGGTATAGGATTTCCTGCCTGAGCAGGGGGTTGGACTCGATGACCTCCAAGGTCTCTTCCAACTTCATTATTATTATTATTATTATTATTATTATTATTATTATTATTATTATTATTATTACTACTACTACTACTACTACTACTACTACTACTACTACTAAATTAAATATTATTATTAACACATTAAAAACACAGCAAAAATGTAAACAAGTATAAACATTATTTGGACAACCATATAAAATGAAATAATATAAACACATAAATAATAAGAAAATCTTAGCCAGACTCTATGCCAGTGGTTCTCAACCTTTCTAATGCTGCGACCCCATAATACAGTTCCCTATGTTGTGGTGACCCCCAACCACTTATACATCACCGGGTGCCAGGGGCGTGGCCAAAGAAAAGGGGGAAAAATGGTGGACAGCCTTGTTTGGCGACCCCCGTGAAATGGTCGTTTGACCCCAAATGGGGTCCCGACCCACAGGTTGAGAACCACTGCTCTATGCTGTTTTTTGGTATAAAGGTTATAATTATTACATTATTCAAGGAAAATAACTGTCGGCTAGTGCTGGCCTTCAGAATATCCTATTGCACATCAATTAGCAGACTTCTGACCCAGTAGTATAAAGTAGATGTCAACATTTAATGCTAATATTACACACAATTGACTTCTGCTTGTAGGAAAAATTGGGGTGGGAAAAAAATGGAACTGATAAAGTTATGGAAAAAAATGGATTATTCCAGAACAGTGTTTCTCAATTTTGTCGACATTAAGATGTGTGGACGTTCATTCCCCAAATTTCCCAGCCAGCCTGCTTAAAGTTGCCAAGGTTGAGCAACACTGTTCTAGAACAGAAGATATGGTAAAATAATGCATCGTCCTTTGCACCTGAATACTTTGGTGTTGTTTAGAAGACAGATTCTGATTTGCATCAAAGAAAATAAAATTAAAAACTAGCCACTAACCCTTCATCAAGAGGAATAATATTGAAGTTGCAACGAATTTCACAATTAAAGGGCTTAATTGAGATGCTTCAATCTGTACAATACAGTCTTTCATTTGAAGTCTTACCTTCTATCTGGAAGAAAATACATTTTCACATATGGGTTTCTTGGTCGTCCATCTATTCTAGGTGGCAGATCTGTTGCTTGAAGAACATTCACTATTAACTGATGCCCCACTTTATCATACCACAGTTTAACCTAAAATATTAAAAGAGCTCTACATTATCAATGAAATATGTCAATTTGGGTTTATTTTTATCTACATTAGACTGATAAAGGAAGCAACAATACATTCATTAAATAATAGAAAACATACAAGTAATCCATTGGATTTATGGGAGATAATTTGGATTAGAAATGTTAAATTTACACAAGCCCAAAATTTGAAAGAAAATTTTTATAAAATGTTTTATAGGTGGCATTTAGATCCTAAAAAATTATCTTGTGTGTATTCTAACTTACAACCCAAATGTTGGAGGTGTGGTAATACTGATGCAACTTATTTTCATGTTTGGTGGAATTGTAAAAAGGTTAAGGCTTTTTGGATTATGATTTGGTGGAATATTCAAAAGATTTTTAAAAGGAAGATAAAGTTTACTCCTCAATTATTTTTATTGGGTATTTTTACGGATTTAGATGTTAAAGAAACTATTTTGATGTTGAATTTATTAACTGCAGCAAGGTTATTAGTAGGTTTATATTGGAAGAAAGATTCATTGCCTACCTTAGAAGAATGGATACTTAACATTTCTAATTTAGCAGAAATGGCTAAAATTTCTGCTTATTTAAAGGATCATACACAAGAAAGATATATTATGGTATGGAGAAGATGGATAGATTATATTCAGAATAAATATGGAACTCAAAAGTTCCATTTATTTTATGATTAAAATTTTATAACAAGTGTTTTATAAGAGATTTGTTTATACTATCATGATGTTAAAGTTTAAGGGGAGTTAAGGGTTAAGTATGAATTTGTTTATTATATAATATTTTTATATAATATATGTTGATTTTGTTTATTTTGTTATTAATAACCCTGTATTCTGCTCTGGGGGGGTGGGGGGTGGGAGTGGGGGGGGTAAGTAGGTTAGATAATAGAATTAAAGTAAGATATAGATAGGGTAATTTATGAGAGAGGTGTTGCTTGGTCATTTCCCTGGTACTGTATCCAAAGAGGGATGAGAGTGGAGGAGGAAGGGTAGGGAGGAAGTAGGATGGTAAGAGAAGAGGGGGAGGGGAGAGAGAGGTGAGGGGAGGTGAGAAAGAAGAGGGAAGTAAAGGAGAGTGTTAGAGAGGGTGGATGCAGTTTGGGGGGAGGTGGGCAAGCAAAACTTATGGTTATGTGTATGAATTTATTTTATTTTGTTAAATGTGAATTTTTATATTTATGTAATTGATAAATGGAAAATAAAACTTTTAAATAAAAAAAAGAAAGAAAACATACAAGTATTTCTTCTCCACATTAAACCCTGTCTATGATATGCTACCTTCAACTAAAATATCTTGATCTAAGGAAACTGATTTGAAAGGAAATCTGGGAAGTAAAAAAAATGGAGGAACTTTTCCCATACAAATTATGATTAAGCTACAAAATGCACTAAAAATGGGATTTTGTAATGTCTGTTAGATTGCTTTTAAATGGGATTAGACAGCTTCATGTAGGATGAATCTATAAATGAGTATGTATATTATCTATATGTGACTTCCACTCCAAAGGCAGGTTCTTGGCAGGCAACAACAGGAGAGGATTATTCTTTAGATTCTACTGTATAAGAGGACAACTGAAGGCAGGAATTAATATCTGAAGGTGCATGGTACAATGTACCCAGCAGCCCAATCTATTGAATCAATTTACTCAGTCAGCTATGTCATATTTTTTTAAAGCTGAGAGTTTACTTCAGTGATTGTAATAGGTAGGAAAACTGTACAGGATGGATCTGAGTTTATTGTTTTTGCCATCTTTCACATCAGCTACCATTTTGTACATATCATTCCCATTCCCTGCCCTGTAAGACAGTACACTGCCATTCCCCAAACAACTTTTGGGGAATAAGCTTCCAACAGAGCAATTAAATATCACCATGTAGCATTGTCTGTATATGTGTGTGTGTGTGTGTGTGTTTGTATGGATCTGTGTTCATATTTCGATAGATGCACATGTGAATAAAAGTGGGGTCAGTGGCTAGTGAGTGGCTAACATAAAGAGGAACCATTCTTATAGCAGGACTGAGTTTGAAGTTCATTTTTAAAAATTGGTTCTCATAACATAGGATTGGTCCTGTTGTGTAAGTACATGCCAAAATATTTTCTGAGGAATAGATTATTATGGAAAAAATATGGCACCTAGGAGTTGAAAATGAGTGATAACACACAATCAATCAATCGTTTTTAATGCTATGTTGTAGGCATACACATATGCTTAGTTAAAATGCAGTAAACTTACATTTACCAAACAATGTAAATATAAATATTGCGAGATATCTACGAGCAGACAGAATGTGTTTTCTAGCACCATAATTCTATACTTACTGACAGTTGCCCAGGTAGGACTTGTGGTGCATCTTTTAAAGCTCCAGGGCTTGTAGGGGAAATAACAGAAATTGAAGGCCGTTCCATTTTTTGAGATTCAAATGAGCTAGAACCTAGAAAGAGAAGGAAGAAGATAGAATAATAATAAAGAATTTGAAAGAAATTATCTTAAAAGAAGAAGGTATGAGTGAACAAGAGAGCACTAGCCAAAATAACAACAATGATAGCAACAATAACAATAACGGAAATAACTGGCCCTTCCTTTTTTGCCCTATCTGCAAAAGAAATGGTAGAAAGAAAAAAAAAGAAAAAAGAGAACAAGAAAAATTAAATGAAATAAATGAAATAAAAAGACTTAAATACTTAGAAATGCCAAAATATATTACATTTTCAACAAAACATTAAGTTTTAAATACTTGTAAACACAATATAGCTTTTGAGCAAGGAGAGCTATTGAAACTTATCAGTCATGGAAATCAAATATAATTCCTCTATATATTATATTCCTAATATAATAGTTTACATTTATTGTAGTCTATACACGAGGAGATAAATTTGCTACAACATGAGGAAAGCCCTGATACAGTAGATTTTAAAAGAAAGGGATAGAGAAATGTTTGCAGTTCTTTTGCGAAAGATAAGGAATGATAAGGAATTTCTTTTTTAAAAAAGTGTCAGAAAAATGAGTATTTGTTCCTGGAGTTATTTCTCAGTTGTACTATAATGGATAATTGTGACACTAGAGTTGTGAAAGAAAGGAAGAAAAGAAAGGAAGAAATACTAAAGTTGAAAATTCACTCTGTACTGCTCTAAAAATTACGCATTTGTTTTCCAACAAAGAATCTAGTTTATATTCAGCCAAAATTTCTTGTGTTACGCCTAGAATGGTGGAATTTGGACAACCTCAGCTGACAAAATGGAAAATTAAGCCACATGATATTATGTCTTCTTTTCTGGGTTTGAAAATCAACATTAAACTAGAACTCTAGTTCAGAAAACTCTGGAAAAAGGGGAGAGAAAAAATGCCAGTTCTCATGATTATACTTTAGGCTGGCGAGAAAGAGTTCAAAGTGAACAGTTAAAGTCAATTTGTATGATCAAACAGCATATATTGGTAACTTTTGTTCAAAACGAAAGCATGTCACAATCTTGTAATATGACTGCTGTTGACCAGTTTGTATCATGAGTCAGACAATGCAAATGGTTTCCCTGGTAGTATGTGCTACAGCTATTTATTGTCCTATGTATTTTAGCATGAATCTTGCAGACTATCATTTGGTATGAATAAAATATATACAGCATGACTACCGTATTTTCCGGCGTATAAGACGACTTTCTAAAGCCTGGAGATCGGCGCCGAAGTCGGGGGTCATCTTATATGCCGAGTCGTCTTATACGCTGGAAATTATGGTAGTTTCCGGCGTATAAGATGACTTTCTAGGCATGGAAATAGGCGCCGAAGTCGGGGGTTGTCTTATACGCCGAGTCGTCCTATACGCCAGAAAATACGGTAAGTATAAAAAATCACTGTGGATAGAGGGATGACTGTGCTGGTAAACTAAGTAATACTGAATGAAAAGTTATGAATCAACATTGTTCAATCTCAGCAGTTGGAACAAAATCAATACTCACTAGACTCTAGTGGAGGATGAGAAGTTTCGGGAATCCTTGGAATGTCACTGAAATACACATGTATAAATAAAATTTTGAAATGCCTGTTGATCTACAGAACAATGTTATAAACTAATTTTAGTCCATATATACAAGTATTAATGCTATTTAATAAAGAGGTTAAGACCTTGAATGTTTATTCAAAAAATTTTTTTTTGATTCCAGATTTAATGCTTTTGACATATCTCTTTTAGACAGTTACTTTTCTTGAATTTGCTCAATTTCTTAAGAAAGATGGGAATTCACCTCTCTTAAGGAATATGATTTGAAAATGATACGAACAGCAATTTCAATGTAAATATTTATATTCTGGTTTGGCAGTCCGCAATATTTTTCTTCCAGACACCAGGAAAAAGTAAATAGGAGAGGAATGAAACTACAAAATACTAATTTGAAGGGGGGAATTCACTAGAAATGTTTATACACACACCTGAAGGAGTTTGCTGAATTAAACCTACAAAAGAACCTTATAATAACAGAGAGAGAAACAGAAAAGAAACTTGGAAACAGTTAGGCAAGCAAACATAATCCCCATTTTTAAATGCATGTTACAATATACATGGAAACACACCTAATTTCATTTATATAACTAAATATATCATACTGGATTTTAATCCAGAATGACTTCTAAAATATAAACTATAAGATTTTTTACCTTTAAACCCAAATGATCCAAGGAACTTTTGTTATACAGGAATTCAGAAAGATCCTAGATATGATCCTGCCTTTAATTTAATTTAAATGCCATTATTATAGACTACCACCCTCCGTAAGACTCCAGGCCTTTTAAAACATTGAATTAAGAACAATAACACCAACACTAAAAGAACAATATAGTGAGTGAAATGGTCTTCCCACCCAGCATCCAGTAATAGCAGCAATCTTAGAATTAAAAGCTCTAGAAGGAAGCTTAAGTCTTTCCCACCTTCCTAAATGAAGGAACAGTGTGTGAGGAATTCCAAAGGGAGGAGCTATTTTGACCCATTCTCCTGACAATCTTCTACAGACTTACACTGGGGAGGAGGGAATCAACAGCTGATATATTTTTATGAGATAATCCTGAATGTATTCAGGCAGAAGCTATTAAGGGCTGCACAGATGATAACCACCTGATTATTATCTGCAGCCAATGTTGTGTAGGCAACACTGATAGTATATGATTATGGTGGCCCTCACTCATTGATAAGAAGGCTGCTGGGTTTTGCTGTAGCTTCCTGATAGTCTTTAAGAGAAGCCCTTGGCATAGCACATTGCACTGTTCTATCCTAGACGGGATGAGGGCATATTGCAGTTAACAATTCAGATAGATACATGATGGTGTGCTTCATAACATAACATTCATCCTTTCCCAGCTGATTTAGCACATTGGGAGAGGAAAGGTAAAAATGAAGTGGTAATTAATAGAAAATAGACTGGATCCAAACTTGGTAACATCTACCATAGAGCCATTAAAATAAATGGATCTTAAATTAGCTTCAGTAAATCTGAAGAAGCAGTATAGCAGGAGATGTCTAACTGGTGATGAGATCTCTACCCAAATATACAAAACATGACATATATTAGTAAGAACATTTTCTCCTTATAGTTAACATTATACCTGAAGCTTTCCAAACTTGATGCCAAGGACTTTTGTCTTGAGAATCCAATGTTAAGGTTGCCCCTTCATTCTTGTTTACTTTACATTTTTAGTATGCCAATGTGTATCTTATTGTAATATTATATGCTTTTATATGACATGCCTGCATTTATGAGAGAGAAGGGAGAGAGAGACAGAGAGAAAGAAAGGGGAGGAGACTAAGAAAGAAATTGCAAAGCAAACTTTACCCAATAGGCCTTGAAACAATAATTTCAACTTGAGGTTCTGATTTGGATTCTAAAATAATATTGTAAACTTCTTCATTTGTAGCTCCAGGAAGTGGTTTACCATTCCACTCTAGAACTTCATCACCTGGAATTTAAAAACAAAGGATACATTCTTTTGTATGATTTCACTCACGGAGATACATGCATAAACAAATATAAATTGCTAGATTCTTTTCTAGGCCATATCTGTGGATGTAAATTCAAAGATAATAAAACTCTGCAATCTTCTGACATCAAAACACCAAGCTGTCACCAAAATTGAAATGGCTTGGCAGAAAGATGTCAGGGAACCTAACTGGGCAATCATCTAGTTCTGCTATCACACATCACAACATGCAATAGGGCCAGTATAGGTAGTTAGAGCCTAGCATGTGCTATTAAAGAGGAAGAATTTGATACCATTCTTCTTTTCTCTGTACTAGTACCAGGACTTCTTAATCAGTATATTCAGTCAGTCAATCAGTCTGTTTGTCTGTCTCTCTATCGTTGATTGATCACATTGTAAGCTTCCAGAGTCACTTCAACAGGGAGGTGGGCAGCATATAAATTTAATAAATAAATTTAATAAATAAATTTTAATAAATAAATTCAGCCAAGAGCAGAAGATTAACCAGGCAACATGAGGCAGACTAAAATCTATTTAAGTGATTTTAGTATTTAATTTTCTCAGGAGGTCTCAGATTTTGTTCTGTCAGGCTGTGAGCAGCTTGGCCATTTTGATATTAGACTGCAATGCAGCATATTTCCACTGTAACACAGTTGGTTGATTTCTTATTATCTCAAGGCAAAACCTGGTTTCCTTCCTTTAGCCGAGCAAATGTTTTTGCAGAGCTCTTGGGCTTGCAAACGCTTCCCATTATTCTTTATAACAAATCTCTGGTGCAGAAAAGGTCATTTCCTTCTTTCTGCCAAGATTTTTTTTTCTGCTTTAAAAAGAATAGTACGATCCAATATTTCTGCAGTTTTGGTTTACAGAAAGGTGCCCTTTGTTCATTAGCAGACATATATAGCCAATGTTACAAAGAATCTCATGCATGGATTTTCATATAAAGTTTATGGAAATTAGTCCAGAATTAAGGTTTTGTTTTGTTCACATAAACTGAAGTAATATCAATATTTAGATTATACATATTTTTTTCAGTTCTTTATACCTTTCTGTCAGATATAACTAAGATCTATATGCTCTTAGAGACATAACTTTATATATTATAAAAATAGTTTTAGCATATGCAGATCTTTACTTTGTGTACAGAGTACTTCTAAAAGTCCATCCAATAAAGACATATTTAACCAATAAAACTAGGCTCAGCTGAAATAGATAACCCTTACCTTGCCCCTAGTAAGCTGAAATATTTACGGAAGGAACTATACACTGAAACTGCAAATATAGTACACAACAGTAGCATTATACAGGTTTTGAGAATATTAAGACAAAATCATTCCCATAACTGAGATACCTGCTCTTAGATGTCCCACCACATCAGCCAAGCTACCTTTCTTTACTTTGGTAATGAAGGCACCAAGTCGTCCTAAATCGGTCATTTTTCCTCCTACAACCTGAAAATAAATATGCCACCTTTCAGAATACCAAACTGGATTTTAACTAAAATAATGGGAATCTATATTCAGTTCAATGCCTTTTACTTATATAACCACAGAAACCTTGCATCTTTCAGAGGAGGATAATTGCTTGTGCAAAGTTGATACTTTATATAGATTTTTTAAGAGATCCATATTCATGTGACTACTTAAACTTGCAAAAACTTCAGCTTAAGAACCCTTACTGCTGAATAACTGAGAGGCACTTCTGTTCTTGCAGAAGTGGAACTTACCTGTTTACTTTGTCAATCCAGGAAAACTGTTTGTTGCAAACATTTAATTACCAAAACAGGCAATATTTTTGTTGGTTTTTAACCTTATGTTTGCTGCCCAGAGTTGCAACTGATTAAGATTGGCAACCATCTAAACCAGGGGTCTTCAAACCTGGCCCTTTTATGACTTGTGGACTTCAATCCCAGAATTCCTCAGCCAGCGTGCCTGGCTGAGGAATTCTGGGAGTTGAAGTCCACAAGTCACAAAAGGGCCAAGTTTGAAGACCCCTGATCTAAACCAATCAATAGGAAGCATCATCACAGTAATGGAGTTTCCTGGCTTTTTATGTATGGAGCTGGTCTGACCTATCTTACTTAAAGTTGTGTGGGTGCCTTCTGATTGGCCTACCTACTTGATCTGGCTGTACTGTTTCATCTTAAGAGTGTTCCTTTCATTGTTTTTGTTCTCACTGATATGCGTATTGATTACTGGGTATGTGATGGGGAGGAAAGGAGAATATGCTCTGGGCCTTTGCTTTCTTTTTTAAATAGTAGTATACTAGGTTTGTCTCTCTGTGTCTGCTAATGGTTGATGTATGAGAATACCAAGCTATTATGAATTCTCTTGCTTTCTTGGATTTGGCTTGATCTAAAACACTTAGTTTTCCAATTGAATTTATGGTTCAATTTGCTGATGTGTCATGAAATTAAAGAATTTATATCAAGTCTTCTGGCTGCTTCCTGGTGTTCACATTATGCTAATCTTCTGATAGTGACTTTCACAGTTTTTATATGGTATGTTGTAAATAATTCCTGTTCTGCCTTTTTGTAGTTATTGGATTTAGGGCAGGGGTGTCAAACTGCCGGCCCGCAGGTCGGACGCATCATCAGGAAACCGCGCCCACCCCATTGCTGGCAATGGAGAAAAAGCTCTGATACGTTGTGCGACATCACGTGACGTCGCAAGTTAGACATGTCTGATTTAGGGGATTGTCTAAGAGAGATTGGAGAGATTGCTGCTGTGATGTTTGCATACAGTATCTTCTAATTTGTTTATGTATCTATCCATCAAACTGAAAGTAAGTGATGTGGCAAAGGTTTATCAGTTCTATGATTCTAGCTTTTTTCAGTTTTATACACTTGGCTAGGTTTGATGCTTTATATAGTAAAACTTCAATGGATATTCTGCCAGTGTTGAGTATATGGAGGTAAGAATGCTGTGACATCAAATTAGACAGTGATTTTATCTTTCACAATTGTTAAGCCTTTAATTTTCTCAAGGCATTAAAGTTGCATGTTCTATGAGCTATTAAGTTAATTGGTGAGTTCTCTGGTTAAATTGTTTGTTGGGGTAGTATTCCTCGTACGTGGCAAGGAATCTGAAATTTAGTTATATATTTATATTTCTAAAAACTAGGAATTCATGGAGAAAAAAAAAAGAGTGGTTGCTGACCTAACTGAATTATAAATAAATTTGTACCTACCCCAAGTACTCTGAAGAGGCAGAATGCTAGAAAATACCACATTTTTTGTATCAGCTTCCATTTAATATTTAACCCAAATGCTAACCAATTATTAACTAATGTACCAATTCAAATTCAAGTGCATAGATCTGAACAATGCACTATACCAGGGGTCAGCAAACTTAAACACTCAAAGAGCTACTTGGACCCGTTTCCCAGAGAAAAGAAAACACTGGGAGCGCAAAACTTGCACGTGCGAGGGGGGGAGCTTGATTGAAGAGTTTAATTAAAAAGAAATAAAGGCTGCTGTGCATGAGTTCTCCCTCTCTCTCTCTCTCTCTCTCTCTCCCCCCTCTCCCTCTCTTTGTCTCACTCTCTCTCTCTCTCTCTCTCTCTCTCTCTCTTTCTGATCTTCTGCTCACCTGGCAAGCTGGCTTCACACTGTTCTCCGACAAGCTGACACACATTCTTATTGGGCTGGCTCTCTCCTGCCCTTGGTCTGCCAGTCCTCTTCTCCCACTCAGAGAGAGAGAGAGAGAGAGAGAGAGAGAGAGAGAGAGAGAGAGAGAGAGAGAGGGAGAGGGAGAGGGAGAGAGAGAGAGAGAAGGGAAGCGCAAGTGACTCTCTCTCTGTCTCTGTCTCTGCAAATGGCTGAGGAGGCTGGGAGCTGCAGGAGAAGGCTCAACAAGCCACATGTGGCTCCGGAGCTGTGGGTTGCCGACCTGTGCACTATACAATAACTTAACCACACTGTTTGGGTCATACATTACACAGAGCCACAAACTGGCAAAATACAATTTAGCTATGCATATTGTGTGAACTCAACTTTAAAAATTAATAAGTTTGGCCCAGTTTAATTTCTGCTTCTTTTTCATCTCAAGGTCGTACTTGAATGATAGACTACTTTAAAACCTTGCTAAAAAAGAACTTAATAATTTCAGCCAAAGGCAAGTCTTCTTACAAAAGATTAATGGTAACAGGTTTACAGTATAGTGTTCAAGGCACTTACTTTGAGTCCCAGTAATGCACCTGACTCTTTTGGCATAGTTGTTCTCTTGTTGAGAATAACACGACCAATTAATCGATCTCCCTCTTTAGATGGTTGCCAAGTTACAGGATGCTATTATATACAAATACAGGAAAACAAATGAATTGAGAAATTGTTTTTGTATTAAAGACTTTGGGTTTCTACTTTTATAGTGATCACCTATTTTTATTACTTGCACTCATTATTTACGTGGATTGCTAGCTCCAAAATTAAAAAAAATGCATTATGTTTAACAACTAAAAATGTAAATCATATTTAACAACTTGCAACCAATAAGTATATTTCAGCTCATAAAAGGCATCTTTAACAAGACAATTCCAGATATCCCTATTACAGCAAAGTGTACAGCAGACACAAACACACAAACACACACTTGAATGAAATCTAATTCCTTTCATTTCTAGTAAGGAAATTTATGGGAGATAACACCATTCCATCCTCAACCAGGTTAAGGAATTTATTTAATGCTTTGTTCATTGAATTTCCACATGGCTCAGAAAGGAATGGATCTAAACTCATTTCAGGATTGTGGAGTGTAAATCTTCTAGAATTCAAGAAAAAAACAACTATACTCAAATTGCTCAGTGCAGTAAGTAACCAGAGAGCACTGTTACATTTAATTTGCAGAATCTCAAAGTTTTGTTTGATTCCCTGAGGCTCAATCTTTGGATAAGCCTACTCACCATCCTTTTTCCTCTGAACTTGTGTTCTCTTATTGCTGTTTGTTTTTTAATTATGAAAATATGGCCTTATAAAGACCCTTTGATTGCCAGTTTGCAGTACATTTTGTAGATTATAATCTGACAACGTAACTCAGAAAGTCTAGACCTCTGCAAATTATCAAGTCTAGACCTCTGCTTAAATATCTGTCCAATTTCGCCAGTTAAATGAAAAGCGAAGATTTTTTTCTCCTTCTGAGTTTGCCTCTAAATCCATATCTGGAGAAGGCAGTGGCAAAAGATACCCATCAGAGGTCAGATTTGCTGTATCACCAGGACTGTTCTAGGAACATAAGAGCAGGCTCAGGTGGAAGTGAAACTTATAAAATTAAACAATGGGATTGTGAAGAAATAAAACTCAATCATATCTATCTATCTATCTATCTATCTATCTATCTATCTATCTATCTATCTATCTATCTATCTATCCATCCATCCATCCATCCATCCATCCATCCATCTATCTATCTATCTATCTATCTATCATGGAAATATTGGATATCAAATAGTGCATAATTTGGACCTGAATTTGGATTGGAGAGACATATATGCTACACATCTTGATGATGTTTATCCCAATAAACAGGTAGTCCTCAACTTACAACAGTTCATTTAGTGACCATTCAAACGGCACTGAAAAAAAGTGACGTATGACCAATTTTCACACTTATGATCGTTGCAGTATTACCACGGTCACTTGATTTACATTTGGATGCTTGACAACTGACTCACATTTATGATAGTTGCAGTGTCCCAGAGTCATGTGATCTCCTCTTGTGACCTTCTGACAAGGAAAGTCAATGGGCAAATCAGACTCACTTAACAACTGTGCTACTAATTAAAGAACTGCAGGGATTCACCTAACAAATGTGGCAAGAAAAGTCATAAAATGGAGCAAAACTCACTTAACAAATGTAGCATAAATTTTGGTCTCAGTTGTGATCATAAGTTGATGACTACCTGTATTTCTTTCTGCTTTTGTACATACGGTATGTTTACTACACAGCAATGGATCTTTTGCTGCAATCAATAGCAGTATCCTATAAACTTCTGCTTACAGTTCTTACTCCAGAGTAAGAGGAGCTGGAATCAATGAAAACTATTTTCTTCACTTCCAGTATTATGAACTTCCTTTGAAGACCTCTACAAACAGAATACATTACTCCATAAATGGAAAACACCGTAAGATCCAATGTTTAAAAATATTTCTCATATGGGTTACATTGAGAACAATGGACATTATAATGGCTATTAAACAATATTATTCTTTAATTTAAACCAACAAAACACGGGAGGGAGTGATGGAGGGAGGGAAGGATGGAGGGAGGTTTCTTACCGAGCTAATAGGGGATGTATCTCTAGTGTGCCATGTGGCAGGATCCAACCAGTAATAATCCAAGTCACCTGGAAGAGTTATGAACAGAAAGAAATATTGTCTCATATTAAGAAAGTTATATGAATGAATGAATTATATCTGCATTCAGAAGTATAATGTAAAATATTTATAAGAAAAGCATTAAGTATAGTGGTCTTTTTACGAACAGAGTAATGTAGAGTGCATGGTATATATACTGTATGCAATTTACAATACATGTAAGCTATTTAAATTTGACAGACTAAATTTTGAAAATCTATATGAAAGCACTAATATTATATATATATATATATATATATATATATATATATATATATATATATATATATATATATATATATATGTACATATATAGTTGGATCTAGGGTAAAGTTAGTTCTACATAATTTCTTTTAAACTCACAGAAAACTAAGACGTGATTAATTATCCCATTGATTTAAACAGAATTTAAATAGAATTAGTTCCCACAGCAAATCTTTTAATTATCTACTCAAAAATACTTCTTACTGGTTCTTCAAGGACTTTTAATTTTAAAATTATACATATAAATCAGCATCTTGAATCTAGATTAGGATTTGAATAATTATTATGAAAAGAAAACACAATCCATTTTTATCCCTTAATAATTCTTCATATGGCTTTCAATTTCCTAATGATAATTGAAGAATATCTAATAACAAAAATGACAATAAGTAATTAGTATTGAGTATGTATTACTAAGTAATGAAAAGACACTAATAAAACTGTGTGACATGGACTGAATTGTTTAATTGAATAGATATTAGAATAAGAATTAGATCAGATGATACATACGGTAGTTGTAAAAAGCAGAAAGAAAAAAATGAATTATGATGAAGACTAGAATATTTTGGATCTGTCAGTGGATTAAGCAATAAAAACAAATAAATGAACTGCTATTGCCAAGTAAGTCCCTTAAGAATAGAAATTCAATACAGAAGATTCTGCTAAATCTAGAAAATCCTTTGTATACACATTTATCTAGGGGTGGTTCCATTTAAATAAGTACAAAAATACTGTTCTTTTAGCTTGAGGGATTTCATGATTATATAAGCTGCTTTGTTCTAATTATATCTTGAAGGTTTTAAATGTTTTGCCATATTATATTTTGCTCAATTGCTGTGGTGTATAGATTTTATAAATAAATTAATAGTTCTGTGTAGGTACTTATAGGTATGCACTATTACTATTAATTAATTGTTGTTCCAGTAGTTAATTAATATAGGCTGTGCTATCTTCACATTACCATGAATGCCAGCAGGGGATGGAATCCATCAAATGGCTCATTTGAGTATATGCTATTGCAGCCGGGGGAGGGGGGCATGTATTGTTTTGTATTTTTATTTTTTCTATACCTGTGTTTTTATTGCTTATAAGCCGCTTAGACTCACTTTGAGCATGTAGCAGCTATATAAATTTTCTAAACAAATAAATACTATATTTTGAACTTATATAATAAAAGCCATTATCCTTTGATTTTATCCCCATCTATATGTTACAATAGTCACAATAATATAAAAGAACTGCAATAGTGACAAATATCTGTAGCTCGGGTGTAGGTTGAGGACGAAAGTTCATTCTCTAAGCTTTTGGGTTGGTCTCTGAATGTTTCGTTACCAGACTAGACAACATCTTCAGCAGAGTTCAAGGGAAGGCAGTGTCAGTGTTTTGTTTATAAGAGCTTCAGGTGTGGAAGTGTGTCAAGTGAGGGTCTGTGGTAGGTCTTGTGATGGGCCAGATGTGAGTCATCAGTGAGTCTTGTGATGGCTCTTGTGATGGTGAGGTTACCTCACGTCAGGGTCAGGGTCAAAAGAATTTTATAGAGCTAAAATACAGAATATATACTTCACCATTTTCCATACATCATTATTATCATTGCTGCTGCTATTACACTTATTTCACTGTCATGTTCTTTATTTAAATATGTAATACGCAGCAAGGTGTAGATAGAATAAGTAAATAGTGATTTAAGAACTAGATTGAATGGACTAAAAAAGGTAACATTTTAAACTGAATAGCATTCCCTGGGCCTAACCATTTGAAGTTACAGCAACACTGAATATATAGTAGCTTATGACTGGTCCTAAAGGTTATGGCCCTTGCAGCATCTCTGCTGCCACAAGATCAAATTCAGGTGCTTGGCAGCCCATCTGCATTTACAACTGCGGTGCGTCCTTCAACTTCCCTCATGTGCTTATATCTTCTCCTATGGTATATCTGCCTTATTGGCCATTCAGCACTCCATTGCCTACCCATGCCATACACCCCACCCCAATGACTGTCACAATCTTTTGTCCCGCTGATGAGGAACATCTGACTGTGGCAGTGGCTGGCCTGTCACAAGATCCTTATGTGACCTCTGCACAGAGTCTTTTTGAAGGCCTTGTGAGGCTTTATGGGGACTTCACAAGGCCTGTGAAGGAGTGAGGCTTTGAGCAGGCCGAGTGAGGCTTTGCCAAGGCTGAATAAGCCTTTGAGGCCTTAGGGCCAGCAATTAGCTAACCAGCACACCTTGTCAGCAGTGGGAGGAAGAAGAGGTCAGATGTCTCCTGGGTTGGTGGGAGGTGACAAAATTAGGCAATATCAATGGAGAATAGGGCAGCCAAAAAGGCAGAAATAGGGGAGGAGATAAGTCTGATGCTATCATAGACATGATCCATTGTAATTTGGAGAAAGAGAAAGGTCATTTCAAAATTACATGTTGGTCATAAATTTACCCTTAACATCCTTCTGCAAATTATGGCAAGCTACAAGAGACTAAAACAGTACATGCAGGGTGGAATCAACCCTTCTTTAAAATTAATCCCAGATAAAAACTGTTTCATCAAATAAAAATGCACACAGAAAACTATAATCCGGGAGCGATGGCAAGAAGAAAAGCCCCTGACTTTGACAAATTAACTTTCCATTTTCCAAATAACTCTTGGGCTCATTTTACTTCCATTCACATCATTTAAAAGCACGGACGTATCAGTCAGGCCCCTTGAACGTTTTAGATGGAGAGGTGTTGCTGACTCTGCAGAATTCTTACCTAGTATCTTTTCCTTTTTGAATATGTAAGAGCAAAAGTTAGCATACAGCAGACATGGGCATACAGCTCTTAGGACGCATCAGTGTTAACATTCCACTAGCTAACTAATATTAACTAACTGGAAGAGGGAGACCTTACCAGTTTATTGTTGGGTCTCCTGAGCACTGCTTCCTGGCAGTTGCATCAAGGGACCATGAGCAACACCATATAGGAAACAACAACAACAGAATGGATCAAACTACACAAAGAACAGTACAGAATACCAGAACGGATAATGCCTTCAGATACACACTGTAGGTTAGGGGTGTCAAACTCAATTTCATTGAGGGCCACATCAGCATTCTGGTTGCCCTACTTCACATATCTGGCTTGGTGAGCTCTGGGGGAGGGGATGCCATGAGCAGCGTGAGAGTCAACATTACCTGGGAATGCTGCCCAGCCCAGTCTTTGTCTGATATGAAAGTCTCCTACTTGCCACGGAAGTGTGTGCTATATGCTTTTTAACTTTTGATTTAAATAGGAAAAAAATCACAAATAACCATCTGAAACTAAATGAAATTTACAGATATTACAGATAACACAGCTAATAATAATCAAATATGTAAATATTAAAATTCAAATCTGTAAAATGTCCCAAAGCACCTGAATTTCTGTCCTTTAGAGACAGACATTTGTCCAAATAAGATGGACATAATTAATACTTTAAAAATAATGTCTAAATAACTGACCAGTGTTATATGATTAATTTCTCAATCCTCATCCTTTTATTTTTCAGATAATTCTTTATCTGAAAAAATTTCTAATTTCATTAACATGCAACAATATGGCAATATTATTTCAATATTTTTACTGTGCTAACCAAAGTGGGTTTGACTAAGATAAGCTACCTACCCCTGTCTTCAACAACTTTAAACTATTACATATGAGGCCAACTAACAAATCATATACAAAATAGAGGCATTAATTCAATTGAACATACTGCATAAAAAGATTTTGCAAAAGCTTACTGCATTAGAATATGCAGACTGCAGACTGATATTTGAATGAAAGCTATGAAATTTACTAACCACAACGATTCAAGAAAAGCTGGGCACATGTCTAAATAGATCTGTTAAAAATAATATCTGAATTATTTTATATCCCTGGCAATCAAAACCTCTGAAATTTCTAATTTCATTAACATGCAAAACCATATATCTACAGAAGCAACATTTGCATTGATCTAGAATTGCATTTATGGGCAGGTTATTTTTATAATTCTGGATACACACATATACACATTTTAAAAGTCAAGCAATATTTTTGAAAACAATATACATATAAAAGAAGTCTAGAATATTCGAAATGAAAGGGACACTCAAGAACAAAATGGCTTAGTGATTCCAAAATTGTAAAAGCCCATCCTTGTACCTCATCACAAAGATCACCCCTTTCCAAAACTCAAAGTTATTGACAATAATATTTTACAGATACCCCACAGTCTTTCAGTCCGAGAGGCCCACATGATTACCTGTCCCTGAATGCAAGGAATGGAGAAGAAACTGAAGGAAACCAGCAAACATAGCAGCATCAGCTCGCAGTGTCTTAATAAGCAGAACCAGCTCTGAGCAGGTTGCTGAATTCTAGCCTCAGTCTGTAGCAAAACCATAATCGCAAGGGTGCGGGAAACACCCAAAACCAAATCAGTACAAAGTGAATCTGTATGAGGAGTCCTTGTTTCCTGTAGTTCTTGTCTCCTGAGCCTGTGCCAAAGGATTCTGCAATGTCAAACATTCTACAAGACTAACATCAATTAGGGCCATCAGAGCACCTGCCGTAAATATAAATCTCTGCAGTGTAGAGTGAGCACTGATTACTGCAATAATCCATACGCTGTCCATGCAGGGCTAAAGAGGCTCTCTGCCTATGGAGCATCTTTAATCATTTTCAGAGACCCCCATTAAGGATCTCACGAAGCAGTATGTTTGCTTCGCTGCAGAAACTGGAAAAGGCTTTCTCTGTTGGAATCTGAACGCAGGCAGTATAATGCAAAAGATCTTACCCCACCTTACCACCACTGAAACCATTTTTTCTATTTAAGTTCAGATGGACTGAAATTAACATAGTCCAAGTATCAAATAAAATTTACAGGCATTCATTCAGTTACCATTATGTTTTCTGAACTGCATCAAGAAGGCCTGCTGTCTCTGTGAAATTCTCTTTGGGACTGTCAGTTCGAAAAAGCTAAGTCTGCAAAAATGGACTGGCCTATAAGCAAGTGAATGACAGATGCCTTCCCAGGTTCTTATTTATTTATTAGATTTTTATCCTTCCTTTATTGCTTTTTTTATAAGTACTTGAAAGTGGTGAACATAACTAATACCCCTTCCTCCTCCTATTTTCCTCACAATAACAACCCTGTGAGGGGGATTGGGCTGAGAGGCAGTGACTGATCCAAAGTCATCTACATAGCTTTCATGCCTAAAGTGGGACAAGAATTGACAGTCTCTTGGTTTCTAGGCCAGCACATTCACCACTAGACCAAACTGGCTCTCTCATCCAAGGCAGGCACAGATAACTCTGGAACAATCCAGCCCAGAGGTGTTTCTTCAAAACTTCACTAAGAGAAGGGGGTCAGTAAGAACTGTAAGGAAGCTTTCAATGGTAGCCCTTGTTGTTTTGTCCAACTGACCTAAGACTCCCTAGATGTGCTGTATTTCATCTTCCAGATCCAACACATCTTTAAGGTGCCAGACTAAAAGCAGATGAGAGGATCTAGGTGTTAGAGAAAAACAGAAGTAGAAATCCGGAACTAACATTAACCCTCTTCTCTGTGCTTTTTTGTATTTTCTAACTTACCCATTTAGTTTTTGCACAGATTTATTTCCTGCTTTCTTCGTCAGTCTCCAACATTGTAATACTTCAATAACTTTCCCAATATTTTTCTCTCTTTTAATTAGTCTACCAGTGCTGAAGTTTCTCAGAAATATTGTCTTGTACCCCTCTAATTTCTTTTCTACTTGCTCGCTCTTTAAAACATACTTTCTGATTTTAGTTCTTCTTTGTCTTCATTCTTGGGTTTTGATTCATTTGATCCACTGAACGGGTCACCCTTCTAATTCTCAACCTATAAATCCTCTATTCATCCATATTTGCAAGATGAGAAACAATGGTTGGAAGCTGATCAAAGAGAGAAGCAACCTAGAATTAAGGAGAAACTTCCTGACAGTGAGGACAATTAACCAGTGGAACAGCTTGCCTTCAGAAATTGTGGGCGCTCCATCACTGGAGATGTATAAAAAGAGGCTAGACAGTCACTTGTCTGAGATGGTATAGGTTCTCCTGCTCAAGCAGGGGCTGGACTAGAAGCCCTCCAAGGTCCCTTCCAGGTCTATTCTATTCTATACTTTCAGGTCTATTCTATTCTATAAATTCAACGTTAGTGAGCAGCTGCCACTATTATTCCATCCTCGTTCCTCTAACTGAAATCTAATCATTGACAAGATTATATCATTGTTACTTCTATCACATTTTTTCCTCAAACATGAAGCCGAAGCTGGTTAACATAACCATGAAAAATAATTGTATCAATGTTATATTAAAGGACAACAATATGAAAACCTGACCGTGAACATGCTATAATGAATCTAAAAGGCACGCTTCCAAGTCAGCATAAACTAAGAGAAAGAAACTAGGCAGAAATAGTTGTTACAATAAATGTTCAAGAAACAAACACTTAACACAGAAGGAATAGAAACCTCTGGATCTGTCTGTGAGTGGAACCTCTCCCTGCTCTCAGAAGGCTATGCTCCTATTGTTGATACTTAAGTATATTTCCAGCACGGATTTCTGCTAAAAATCTGTCTTTGAACTGCTTTTTAACTCTGAAGGGGCATTTTAAAAAGCAGTTTGTTCGCTTTACTGGGCTGTTTCACCTGACAACCATATACACAGAAAGAGGGGAGGGGGGTGAACTGACTGCACCAGGTAAACTTTCATTACACAGCAATGCTTTTCTTCTTTTGACCCCATTTGCCTCTATGGAAAGCAAAAAAACAGATTTGATATAGTATTTAATACTTTTCTAATACTGTCATGAGGAGCAAACCTAATCCTTATCAACATTTTCTAGGCCAAGCTATGATTAAGCTCACATTGGCACAGATTAAAGAAATCCAGACTATATGCATACAATGTTCTCTATGTACCCACTGAATTTTCAACCTGTCAAGGACGTTATTCTCACTAATAAAAGGCACATTTTGTTTTCACTGCAAAAAGAAAAGAAAAAAAGAAAATTTCATCAACAGATTAAGTTTTGGGTTGACTCCCAAAGTAGTTTGCAAACTTCAAGCTACTCTTGAAGTCTTTTGGCTTCAAAATTTGAAATTCTGGCTCCTGTGATCCTATTAATCTTGCTTCTTCCTTGTATAGTTAATCCTCGACTTACAACAATTCACTTAGTGGCTGTCAAAGTTACAAAAACATTGGAAAAAATGACTCATCACCGTTTTTCACACTGAAGACCATGTAGCCTCTCCATAGTCATGTGATCAAAATTCAGATGCTTGGCAACTGACTCATGTTTATCACAGTGTCCCAGAGTTATAGGATCACTTATGTGGCCTTCTCACAAGCAAAGTCAATGGGGAAGCCAGATTCACTTAACAGCTGTGTTAGTAACTTGACAACTTTAATGATTCACTTAACCACTGTGGCAAGAAAGGTCGTAAAATGGGGCAAAATTCATTTAACAACTGAAATGTTGGGCTCAATTGTGGTCGTAAGTCAAGGACTACCTGTAGTAAATTTTAGCTGCAAGGCGGATTGGTAATATTAATTTGGACTGATCGCTGTGTTCCAATGGATACTTCCATCTTAGTTTTAATCAACATGTTATAAGTATAGTGAAATATTGTCAAATAGGCTGTAAAATGAATCTTGTTCACTGATTTTATTTCATCCATGTTTTCTATTTTCTTAATAACCCTCAAAGGAGGAATTTGTAAGAAGTACAATTGGGGTTTGAAAGTGAACAATTAACTTAACTCTTAAAATATCTTTGACATGGGCTTTATATTCCAGATTATATCTTGTTTATTTGAATTACACTAAATATATTGTGAGCAATTATTGCTCAGCAGAGTTTAGGGAACTGGCTTCATTGTCAGCTGACGGTCTAGTGAGAAAAGCTTTGGGTTATTCCAGAAACTGAGAAAGGTAATTCAAGGTAAGGTGTGCAATTGTGCAATTACCTCACTTCAATCAAGAGAATTTTGCCAAGGAAATCTGTAATCTGTAATCTGTTTTCTCACTGCTTCTTCTCTCTTCTTTCTTTAAATATTCATTTAAGAACAGAAATATGGAAAAAAATTTGGAAAGTTGATTGTCTAGAAACACCGTCTTACCTGTTGATTCTTGCCAGCTCATGCTGCCTATGGATACTACTACATACTTATAATGCATTGCTTCACTTCACATGTTATGTTAAATTGGATGTCACTTGGACAGATGTAAGGCCTCACTCTTCCTTTCACATCATCCTAGCCCGCCCAAGCAGATGTGAGATATATGCATCAGGGAGTGGTGATGATGGGCAAGGTAATATTACATTATGTTTGCACTAGCTAAAAGATACAATTAGATCAGGGGTGTCAAACTGCCGGCCCTTGGGCCAGATGCGTCATGCCAAAACTGCGCCCATCCTATTGCCGGCAATGGAAAAAAAGTCACGATACGTCCCGACACGTCATGTGACACTGTGAGTTTGACACCCCTAAATTAGATATATGGTTCTTTGATCACGCATATATATTCTTATATTCTTTATCAATTTTGATCTGAAAAGCGGATCCTGCACCTGTGGGAAAAACATGATGATGATGATGACGACGACGATGAAGAATATTACACCAATTATTGCTATCTTTCATTTTGAGTCCTGCACTAAGCCAGAATTTATAGGAGGAAAAGATTTACAGGCTTTAGGTAACCTAATATTCCTTAAAAATACCTTGCAACACCTATAAAGACTTTCAGCTTTTTTACTTGATCTGTTCCTGTGTAGAAAATGGAAAAATTGGATGGTGCATTACATTCTCGCTTGCCAAACAAAGCAGATTCATGTCAGGTTTGAAGGCGATCTTTTAGCAATTGATCAGGAAATGTTAAACCATAAATGGCATGATAGGAAAATGAATCTTAGTTTATTTATTTTGCAGCCATGGAAGAATAATGGAGAGGAATGGAGCCCCTATGTTCAAGGCTTTGTTTAACATTGCAGAGATCTGTGTGTGTATATTGCTGAAGTATGTTGTCTGTACACTAGACCTAAGGGAGGCAATTATTTTTTTGCCTGCATCAGTTTCTTCAGGTGTTGGGAACATTTTATACTTTCCAATTTCCTTTTGAAAATGTTATTTTCATCAATTCACTAGTTGTGTAATCAATAATGTAAAGGCTCAGATTGGCCTTTCAAACAATATATGCTGCAATCTTATAGCTGAGTCAGAAAACTAGCCAAGAATGGATGGAAGCCCAGATTTCTAAAGCGTTTTTTCTCTTCTAAGAAAAGACATCTAAAACTTGCAACAATTCTTCATTATACACACAAGTGCATGCATGTACACAGGTTGGGATTATTGCCACGGTTATTGCCACGGTTGGGATCAGAATATCCATTGCTAAGTAAGGCAGTGGTTGACCTGATTTTACAACCTTTTTGCCATGGTTGTTAAGCAAATCACTGCAGTTGTTAAGCAACTCACGTGGTCAAAAATCCGGCCTCCTCCATTGACTATGCTTGTTGAAAGTTGACTGGAAAGATCCTCCAGGACACCACGACCATCTTAAATACATGTCAAGTGCCATGAATCCAAATTGTGATCAGGTGTCTGAGGAGATGCTACGTTGGGAGATAAGAGGACTGGTTGCAAGTCACTTTTTCACTGCCATTGAAACTTTGAATGGTCACTAATTGAATTGTTGTAAGTCGAAGACTGCCTGTATATTAAAGACAGCTACCAATATAAGCTTCCTTTATTTCCTATAGGCTCTAGCAGCTGCTGTTGGCATAGATTTTGGAACTGAGTCAGGGGGCCCAGGGGACAAATTTTCTTAGAACTTGATCCCACCTTGTACATTAGTTTATAAATATACACATTGTAAAAAGCCCTTTACGGGCCATTAAAATAATGAACAGCCATTTGTCCAAAATGGTGTAGGGTTTCCTGCCTGAGAAGGAGGTTGGATTCGATGACCTCCAAGGTACCTTCCAACTTTATTATTATTATTATTACTATTATTATTATTATTATTATTATTACAGATCGTTGAATTAAGTGTATGGTTAGAAATATGAAATTTCACATTTGCTTCTCATGGTGGACTATAATGGCCAATCTTACTAGGAGGCAACTGACTGAAATGGTGGTTGTTGGAAAACAACAGTTTGAGAACTTGTTGGAGAAGAGCGAGCATCATTCTGTTTTTTTATACTAAAAGAGAGTAGAGTCCCCCATTCCCCAAATAATGTACCATTAAAAGGAAGGGTCATCTTAGATATATTGAAAATATGGTAACAGGGAAAAGTGGGTTTTTTTCCTTTCTAATCCTTCCTATTTTCTTCCTATTTCTAATCCTTCTTTGTTGATTGTCTTACATTCTACATCATCTTTCTTTTGGAGGAACAATAATTTAGGGTGTTTTTAGGTAAAGCAGGACTGCCTCGTCTTGTTCTTTGACTTAGATGAAGACCTAACCCGATTTTCTCATTTTGCCTGTCCCAACCAGATGCATTACACTTTTGCAGCAGTCTTCCTTAACATGGAAGGCCACCGTATCATCTTGCGATGTGACTGAACATGGCAAGGAGTCTAGGTAATCTTCTAAGTTTAACACGGAAAACCGCCCTGCTTTTCTTTATGCAGAATAAGCCAGCTTTGGGTTTTCCTTTCTTTGTTTATGCGCTTGAGGTAAAAAAACAGTTTACAAATTATCTAAAGAAAGAAGGAAAAATTCTATTGTAACTCAACCAGGTGTGTGTGGGGGGGGATGGAGGAGGGTCTGATATTAATCAATGGAAGGAAAGTCAGTGTGGTGTAGTGATTAAAATGTTTTGTTGCGACTGGTGGTACAGAGAGCTGGTGGAGAATCAAGTTGCTGTAACCATATAGTGAAATGGGAAAAAAAAAGACCATTTGCCACTTAGACATCTAGGGAAAAAAAACATTGCATTTCAATTTTCTCAGCATCCTTAACATTTTTAATACTAACTTTGTATATGGAATAAGTATAAATCGCATCATAGTATGAACTCCGTATTTTCAGAAATAAATTTTATGTCCGTAGCGAATAATTTTAAGGAAAAAAGAAGAGAAGGGCATGTCATCTAAACATACGAACTACATAGAAGACAGGGAAGGAAAGAGGTGAGGAAAGCAAGGAAAAGAAAGGAAGGTATGCAGTCCTTACTGCTTATTTTCACTGGCCATCATTAAGAGGAAGACAGACAGACAGACAGACAGACAACCTTTGTTGTCATTTTTTCCTGTGGGCACAATGGCACACATTAAAAATGAAATTTAGTTGCTTCCTCTCAAAGTGTACACATACATAACACACATTTAAAATATACTATATACAACATATGTATAGACCTACGCCCTTACATATAAGTAGCATATAAATATTATTCAATTTCCTTCTTGAATACATAACGGAAGGAGGAAGCTTTAGAGTTCACAAGGTATTTTGTATAACTATAGTATTTTAATAATATAATTGCCTACCAAGATTTAACCCAATCCATAAGAACTTGCAGTACTTCAGATTTTTAAAAAGTTACCCTCACTATATTAGCATAATACTAGTGTGTGTGTATGCATGTATGTATGTGTATGCATGTATGTGTATACACACACACACATATACATACACACACACACACACACACACACACACACATTACATACACTTACACATTTCAAGCATGTATAGTACTTTTTGTTTTCCTTTTCTAAAAAAGGAAGACTTACCTTTTTCACTGACACTTTCGCTTTCTATTTCTACGTCATCACAGCTGGTATATTCAGGTGTTGATGCTCCTTCTTCCTCAGAGCTGCTGACGGACATCTGCCTTTTTTTCCCACCACGCTTTGATCTATGAGGCTTTGGGGGAGATGGTCGCACTGATTCTGACTGATCAGAACTAAGGGAATCATTCCTTAGCATGGTTTCTATTTTCTCTCGCTTTGCTTTCCGACTGAGAAGAGCTGAGCTAGGATCTAAGCGAGTTTGTGCTTTAAAGGAATCATGGTTTTTGGATTCTAAATGTTCTGTCAGAACCATGCTATGGCGGGGCGTTGATGGAGTATGAGAAATTAATTGTTTAGAAACGGAAACCCTGACATCGCCTGTTCTTTCTATTGGATGTATCCTCTGGGCATCCATCTGGGATTTTATATCCCGAGTTTCTTGCAACTGTGAATGCTTTCCAAGGCTATTCTCAGGTACCTCAGGCTCCTCAACTTCGGTATGAGGCAAGGCAACATCGCTGTGTCTTCTCTCATGCCGCACTTTTGAAACTTTTGCATGCATCCGCATCTGCTGCTCTTCAGGATGGGGCTTCACAGGGTACCTTGCGAGATTTGGATCGCTCCTATATCGGCTATATTCATCTTCTTTCCTCTGTTTTTCTTCATTAACTGTCTTGCCTTCCTCAAAATGGGGAGGGAAGTCAGAGTAGTCTTGAGACCTCCCTTTCTCCAATCTTCTCCCATCACGCCTTTCTTTACTTCCCTTCTCATCTGTTTGTCCTTCACTCTGCTGTAGTGAAGACTTTGGCACACGCCTGCGCTCAGCTTTCACACCTCCTTTTCCATTTTGCTCAAAAGCGGTGGGTATCTTCTTCCTGATATAAATGAGGAAGTAGTACGAGAAATTTATTTATTTAGAAATTTTATATAGCTCCCCATGTTAAATGCCTAACTCTGGGCAGTGAGCAATCCATCCAATATAAATCCCCACCACCAATTGATGAAAATAATCCTTTGTTAGCAAAAAAAATAACAATTCCATTGTAACAAAAACATGTACATGGGGCTCCCCTAATGTTCGGGGGGGGGAGACAACTTAGCGCAGCCAACTCACCAGGGCCAACTTGCTATGAACAACTCACTGCGGCCAACTCACCATGAGACAACTTGCCGTGGGACAGTTCCACACAGGATAACTCAATGCGATAAATGTTATCTACCACTGTGTCTTCGACATAATTTCCATTTTTGTGGAAATGGACAAAAATGAAAATAATGTTGAAGAAAGAGTGGTGGGCAACAGTTATCTCACTGAGTTTTCTCATGTGGAATTGTCCCATGGCGAGCTGTCCCTCAGTAAGCTGGCCACAGCGAGAGTTGGTCACGGTGAGAATTGTCCTAGACCAGGCCAAGAGGGTGGAACCATCTGAATCTCAGGGAGAGGCTGTTCCATCCAGCAGATGCTGCACTTCCTTATCCTGCAAGATGATCCTGCAAGTCAGTTTGTAGGCCTTTAAAACTGATAGCCAATACTGTGAATTGCACTTGAAAGAATACCGCAACCAGGGCAGCCCATGCAACAGTGGTCTTACATAGAAAAATTCTGGAGCACCCAAAATTGCACACTTTACTGCATTCTGCATAAATAAAATAAATAAAAAGTTTAAGTTGTGTAAAATTATCTTAATGCCTGTCTGAAAATTTGGCTAGTCTGCAGCCAACTTATGCTATTTTGATGTATTTTTTCAAGCAAGTAATATCAGCTAGAACAATATCTTCAGTATTACTTCAGTGTGACTGAGTGCAATTATAATTTAGATAGAAACTCCCACTTCATCCTAATCCCACCAAACAACCATTAGATCTTCTAGGAACTCATTCCTTTCTTTGCTGAAAAAAAATTAGATTCCTGGCCAGCTGACCCAATTCTAGGAAATGCATGGGTTCTAAAGAACCAATATGACCAGGCACAATATTCAGTCAGGATTTGGTTTATTACTATTCTTAATGAAATTTTGGGCATTGGTGGACCAGGGTTTTTGACCCAGCAAAGGAAATAAGGAACAAGATTTGTTACCACTTTCATACAGCCATAGTTACATCGCCTCCTACTGATGCAGAATAAAATGCTGGATGCTTTTTTTAAATGACTCCCACGCTATACGTCTGCATAGATGCAAGTTATCAAATTACATTCAGTTCAGTTCAGGATAATTAATTTTCTACCATCCTTAATTAACCTTTTGTAGAAGATAGAGTTGCTAAAATAGTTACATGATACTGTTTTTTAAAATTAATCTTAAAAATCTTTTAATTAGGTGAATATGCTATCTAGAACTCTGTATTTTAATTAAAGTTATTCATACATTGGTAAACTGTCTTATGGATTATTGCAAATCCTTATACTGGAACATTTCTAAAAATACCTGGAAAATGCAATGGTTCAAAATATGATAGTGAACTTGCTAAAGAGATTGTTTCAATATAATCATGTCACATTAATGATTTATGGTCTACTATAGTTCCAAAACTATTCCTAGACCAAATTTTACATACTACTATTAATTTCTAAAAATTAAATATTTTTGAACCATGTTTTCAGAAGGATTCTCTCTCCTCTTTAAAATCTGCCCATGCCTTGAAACAGTCTTTAAAGGCCTATTTCCAAAATCTCTATTTCAGAGTGGCAAAAAAAAAAAAGGCTTATTGTAGAATTCTTTCCTTATAAAGAATTTATCTGTAACTTTTACTTTATTATTTCTGGCACTAGTAGAAGATCTTTTTAAAACAACCCAGATTTTATTGCTTTTAGACTATGGGTATGAGGATATCTGGTTTTATTTGATGACTTTAAGCGTTTTGATATACCTTATGCATTTTTCATCTTTGCTAAATCACATATTATTAATAGCTACATGTAAATATTGTTAATTAAGTCTTAAATAATCAAATGTGCATAACTGGACATACAAGTAGTCCTCAACTTACAGCAGTTCATTTAGTAACTGTTCAAAGTTAGAACAGCACTGATAAAAGGGATTTATGACCCTTTTTCACACTTATGACCGCTGTAGCATCCCTGTGGTCATATGATCAAATTTCAGATCTTGGCTACTAGTTTACAGTGGTTGCAATGTCCTGGCATCCTGTGACCCCCTTTCATGACCTTTGGGCAAGCAAAGTCAATGGGGAAGCCGGATTCACTTAACAACAGTGTTACTAATCTAATACCTGCAGCGATTCCCTTAAGAACTGTGGCAAGCAAGGTCATAAAATAGGACAAAACTCACTTAACAGCTGTCTTGCTTAGCAACAAAAATCTTGGCCTCAATTGTGGTTGTAAGTCAAAGACTATCTGCATTATTATTTTTTAAGGTTTTTATTTTCCATTTATTGATACAAAATACAATTAAATTCCTAACCATTGGTACCGCCTGCCCATTCCCCCCAGGCTGCGTCCACCCTCTCTAATCCTTCCCCACTTCCCTCCTCTTTCTCTCCTCCCCTCCTACTCTCGTCCCCTCCCCTTCTCCTCTAACCATCCTACTTCCTCCCTACTCCTTCCTCCCCTCTCATCCCTCTCACACACATGAACGCAGCATAGGGGAAATTCCCAAGCATTTACCATGACTATATTATCATTACCCACCCACCCACTCACCCACCCACCCACCCTCAACCCTCCCCCTTCGCTTCCCAGAGCAGAGTACAGGGTTATTAATAAGAAAGTTAACAATAATAAAAAAAAAAAGAAAAGAAGAAAGAAAAAAGAAAAAAAAAGAAAAAAACATCATACTTAACCTTTAACTCCCCTTAAATTAAGTCATATAAACAAATCTCTACAACAGTTACTATAAAATTTACTCATAAAGTAAATGAAACTTTATAGTACCATATTTTTTCTGAATATAATCTATCCATCTTCTCCATACAATAATATATTTTTCTTGTGTATGATCCCTCAAATAAGCAGAAATTTTTGCCATTTCTGCAAAGTTAGAAACTTTAAATATCCATTCTTCTAAAGTAGGCAACGAATCCTTCTTCCAATATGAGCCTACTAGTAACCTTGCTGCAGTTAATAAATTCAACATTAAAGTAGTTTCTTTGTCATTTAAATCCACAAAGATACCCAATAGGAATAATTGAGGGGTGAACTTTATCTTCCTTTTAAAAATCTTTTGAATGTTCCACCAAATCATAATCCAAAAAGCCTTTACCTTTTTACAATTCCACCAAACATGAAAATATGTCGCATCCATATTACCACATCTCCAACATTTGGGTTGTAAATTTGGATACATACAAGATAATTTTTTAGGATCTAAATACCATCTGTAAAACATTTTATAAAAATTTTCCCTCAAATTTTGAGCTTGTGTAAATCTAACATTTCTAATCCAAATTGTCTCCCATAAGTCCAATGGGATCGGATCCTGCATTATTAAGTAAAATGAAACAGCCATTTTGAATGCCAGTTTGAGATGCAGGCACGGCTTTCTGGAGCCCTTAGGATGCACTTTGCAGATGTTCTACACAAGCAATCATTATGATCACATTACAATATATTGCTTCAAAAACACACCACTGGGGAAAAGATGTAAAGGAAAGAATGCAATATGGAGAGGAGTAGGAGGACAACATTAGCAATTCAAAACATGGATTTTTCCCAAGTCAAGCAATGTGAACTCTTGTGTTGATCATATGCATGTATATTTTGGAAAAAAAACAGATCATTTTTCTTTTTTATTCCATCTTTTGATTTCTCCTAGGCTTACCTTCTCTGCCCTCACCCTTCTCATTTTGTAGAAGAGACAACTGGAATTCCTCTTTTAGTCCCTGCTGAGTATATCAAGAATAGCCGTTGAAGGCTGCCTCAAAGTTCTCCTCCTCCCCACTGATTCTTCACCACTGATAATCAACTTCTATTCCATGAAAAGGTCAGATAACTTTCTTCATTTATAATAAACCCTCCACACTAACTAATCCTATAGTTATGGTTTTCCCATAATTATTCAGGAACAACCCATTAGCAACAATATTACCTCTCTCTTGGGGGTTCACTTCTAGATCTAGAAGCAGTTTGTTTCTGTTCCAGGCCCATAGTTTGTTGAGACACTTCTGGGGCTTTCCTTCTGTTTGCTTGCACACCAGAGGATATGTCTTGTGAAGTTGTGTCTGCTGTGCTTAGGGGTATTTGAGATCGTGACCGTTCCTGGAGCCTAGCTTTCTTTTCTCTAGGAGATTCAGCACCCGTAACTGTGTCACTCAATGTACCATCATGACTGGATGGTTGTTGTGGACCACTCCCGAAAAACCATGCTCCAGATTTAGTTAGGATCTCTTGTTGTTTCCGGCATAAGTTGCATACCCACATAACCTAGTTACAAAGAAAGATAAACAGTCTAAATATTTGATACTGATTTTTAAGAACAAGTTCATCTACACAGTTACAAAGAGTAGATTTTCCTTTGTGAAATTTGTGTTGGATCTCATTCTCAGTACATGTTTATGCAGTATGCTACATTTGTTTATTATAATCAAATAGAATATATTTAAATATTTGAGCTTTGTCACGCTATACATTCAAATATTCAAAGAACTAGAGAAGTATCATCATTAGACTAGGAATGAGGAGATCCAAATTCAAATCCCACATGCTTATGAAAAAAAATGACTGTGCTAGGCATTGCTGGTTATAGTTCAAGAAAATTGCATGCAGAAGGTGCCTTAGTTCAAACCCTGGCATTTTCAGTTTAAGAGATTCATGCACCACACAATGTGAAAGTCCTTCCTACTACAGATCTTGATCAGAAATTGTCTACTATGATTAAAAAAACCCAAGTTCTGAGGGTGGCATGGAAATAAAAATAAACCTGCAATCACCCTGATTGTGTAGTTGAATCAGTTGAATCAAAGGATTAGGAAAGTTTGGGATGATTAAAATAAGACTGATCTCAGGGTAGCAGGCATTGTTAATGTATGATGTAAAGTCAAGCTGATCTTTGGGTTATGGTTTTCACATTGGAGATGGTCTTTCATCCATTTAGTTACAGTCACATATAAACTAATACAGTAGAGCAGTGGTTCTCAACCTTTTTAATGCCACGACCCCCAACCAGTCGTAAGTCGAGGACTACTCAACCGGTCGTAAGTCAAAGACTACTCAACTGGTGCAGCAATGTTTGCAGAATGGGACTTTGGGTGGGCTCAGCAGGGCAGAGACAGCCTGGACAATTCCTATTGGCTTTTGAAAGCCAATAGAATTAGACTCTATTCAAGAGAGTCTATTCTATTGGCTTTCAAAAGCCAATAGAATAAAAGGGAGTAGCACAGCTAAGGAAAAGGGGAAAAAATGGCGGACTGCGTTGTTTGGCGACCCCCCTGAAATGGTCGTTCGACCCTAAATGGGGTCCCGACCCACAGGTTGAGAACCACTGCAGTAGAGTGAAAAGCTTTTTTCCCCTTTCAATCAAATATCAAAGGTTTGTGTATATTAAAAGTTAATTAATCATTTATACTTCTATCATGCCCAAATGGGATGGGCCTCAAGTCCACTTTCAAACATTTTAAATTTATTCAGATGATAAAGCTTAAATAGAAATTTCATTTTAAAAAAAGAAACCAAAGCTCTGCTTTATCTAGAAAAGATTTAAGAAGATCAATATTTCTTATCACAAGAATAATTATATGGTGCCACCACAATTTGACTGCTCACCAGCATTAACTTCTTGGCTCAGGAAGAGAGCCAAGTTTAAAAAAGCAAACAAAAAAGTTTGTTTGCTTTTTTAAAAAATTCTTCTCCCTCCCCCTCTGCCCTCCCAAATAGAGGATATTATGCCATATTTTAATATCATATGTTAGCAATATGGTTCATGAATGTATCTATGAAGTCATATTTATAGCTATCTACACTCTTATATTCAATTACTTATGAGTAAATTAAATGGAAAATTGATAGTTTAGTAAAATGGAATAAATGAAAATAAATGAACACAATATAGTTTCTAAAAAGAAAAACTACAGACATATTTATGACATGTAAATATCATGAGAAATTATTTCAAAAATAAGCATTCATTGTTAAAAACAGTCACTTGTTCATTAATGCATTTTTATAATCCAACTACACTAAAGCAAATATTAATACTGTAAATGCTTTTAAATGGAAAAATATTGAACTATTCCTGTTATTTACTAATGAGAAATCAGCTGATAATGTGAAAAGTTAATAACTTTTCCCATTAAATATTCTGAGTAACATACTCAATATAATTTGGTAGTAATGCAAATGAAAATTCTGCAACAGTCATTACAAGAATACTTGCTTTGTCAAGAAATGCAAAAACTTTCATACATCCCCTGACAATAAGTTTGAATAGAGCCAAATAAATAAAACCAAATAAGTCTTGAACAACACATAATGCCTTAAAAGTTTTCAAACTAATCAGAAATGTAGTATAATTTTATTACATTATTTTGAATTGATTATAATTAAACAAGATCTTATTATATGATACCTATTAAATATTTATAATGTATGAAATGAAACGTCAAATGTGTTTTTGTGTTGTCAAAAAAAAATATTCTCAAACAAGAACAGACTAACCAAACAAAACGTTGTATGTGAGTTTTTTTTTAAAAGGATTATCATAAAAATGCACAAAAGAGAGAAAAATTTACTTAAAAACAAACTCCAGTAAAATAATAGTGGCTAAATCAATAAAAAGTAGGAAGCAACTGAACGTTTCTTAAGTTTTATGAAATGGAGAACTAAAAGTAACTTAACATTATTATATTATACAAGGTGAACAATCAAATTGAAATATATTAATAATTAATCACTAGAAAAGTTAAATGTGTGAACTGTATTTGAATTGCACATATAATAATCTCATGACCCAGGGAATCAGAGTGTCACCCAATTCTGTTAAATGCCCAAAACCTAGATTGAATGCTCGCGTGCAAGATACTATGGTTTATTTCTAATCCAAATTAGCAAATTAAAATGGATTATCTCTTGTGCAGCTACTTGTGGGAGCTATACACTGTATTAGATTAAAAATAGATAAAATCTAAACCTTATATATATTATTATGAAAAACTCTAATTTTAACATATGTTTCAATATAACATTGACAGTTATTTCTCTTTATGTAATATTTTGGAAACAAGCACAACTTTAAAACAATTATTTCTAAACAAATTTCAATGTGAATAACTATCTACAAAGTAACTAAACCAGTCATTACTCAAATATACATTTAACAACAGAGACACAATAAAAAAACCCCACAAACTAGAAATGCAAATGCCATGCTTACAGCTATTAACCTGAGCATTTACACACACATACCATCTATTTTAAATGAAAAATAAATCTACTTTATACTCACATATTACCAACTCTGCTTAAGAATGTCATCAGAACTTAGTTACTGAGTCACTATATGCTCAGTTGAACTATATTCTGCCCAGATGGGTAGGGTGGATAGAGACAAAAAAAAAAAAAAAAAGAATGCAAAATAAATCCTTGAAGTGATATAATGATTTTGGTAAGAAAGCTGCTTACTGGAAAATATTTAGTAGGGCAGTCTATGGTGCAAGCAATCTAAGCAGCATGCAGGAATTATATCCTGACTGAAAATACCGGGCCATAATCCAAACTAATCTAAATTAAAGCAGGCCTGCGTAATAATTTATTTTAACAATCCACAGATGTTAAACCACCAACAAAAATACTGATGGACGATTATAATCTTTTCATGTAGCTTCTGAATACAACTCAACAGAATCTGGAAGAAAGATTCTGCTATTTATTTTACTATTATTATTCATCCCAATCACTCAATAGATGGATAGAAATATGTGTGCAATTCACTCTTTTTTCTACGATGTGCCTGATGCAGCATTCAGCCATAAATTCTTTCATTTCATAACTGTGCAGATCAGAAGCATTGCAGCCAGTATATAGAACTGCATTGCTAGCATGATAAAATATATCAGTCAGTGTACAACCGAACAAGAATTGTTCATGTTCAAACTAAATTCAAGCATAGAGGAGGATCTCATTGTGCCAGCATCAAGAATTCTCACACAAGCCCATTCTTAAAAGTATATTATAGGGTGGGAAAAAACATGCTTCTGAAGACTATAAGCTTGAGCTCAGGTGAGCAGCCCGTGGTGCTTTAGTCACATCTACATACAAGTGGCACACTTACTGTCTCTGGCCCTTCCAACAGTGGTCCATGGCTAGCGGATACATTATTCCTGTCCTAATACAATATGAAGACACAACTTGAAAATGATTGCAGAGTTATGACAAAAGCATACGACATAAATAAAAGAGCATATGCAGTTTTATGTTCAAATGCTCTCTATACAAATTGGAATTAAATAAAATGTAACATTTAATTACCTATAGTCTACAGTATAGCATTGATGGGAATCTTGTGAGATGGGAATCTTGTTAGACTGGATACTACTGATCCAATTCTTACTCCCTGTTATTTTTTGTTTCAATGTAGTTGCAAGTTAGATCCATTTAATAAAAGATTTCCACGAGGTCTTAGATGTAGAAGAGATTGGGTACTCATATCTTCCCCTCATCTTTCACTGCCTTGTTTGGATAACACAAAATTTGGAAGCATGCTCAGAGGCTTCTTCCAGCTATGAAAGAACAAAATATATCCCCATCTAGCTTGTCCGTGCTTGAATGTGGTTTATTACACTACGTTCAAACAAGGCAGCAATTTCAAAACAAATATTATCCAGTTGGAAGTTCTGCTAAAGCTCTAAGAATCAAAGCTATTATTTATGGAATTATAAGTAGTCCTTGATTTACTACCATAATTGAACCTGGAATTATGGTCATAAGTCAAGACATCACATATTCAGATTCAAAATTATAACTGCATTTTAATTGTTAAGCAAATCTATTTGTTTAATTGTTAACAACTGTTAACAATTGTTAATTGTTATTTGTTAAGCAAATCTATTTTCCCCAAACAGCATTTTTTGCCAGAAAGTGGAAGTAAACACATTAAAAACCCACAAAAAACCTTGCAAATTGTGGTCACATGACAGCAGGACAGTGCAAACAGCCATAAAGGCTCGTCATTTTTTAAGTACCCAAAATGTGATCACATGACCAAATGTGTATGGCCATTGTGACTCCAAAACTGAGTCATAAATAGTGCTGGGGAGGTTGGGTGTAACTTTGAATGGCTGTTAGGCAGCTGAAGAACTACCTGTACCTTGGATATACGCCATTGATTCCAACAAATGTTATGCAGAATATGTCTTCCACACTGCTTTTAGCTTATTACCTTACTATATTAGCCAAAATTAGTAAAGTGCTATTAAATTTAATGTCATCAAACTAAATAATGGCAAAAATGTGCAGAATTTCTGAATGGGTTGTATTTCTTTTCGTGGCCATTTCCACTATTTACATAAGTGATGGCAAAACACACCATATTGTAAAGTATATAAAGCAGTTTTTGTTATAGTGCAAGGATTCAATGCCAATATTTATTGACTGTATTCTTCAAGGTGATGGAAAATGTCCTAAAAATAAAATGTAATAGGAAACACATATCTATATTAAGTAAATTTGATCTCCTCCAATGATTCTGAAATACTATCATTCAAAATGCAGTTACTTATCAAAAACAAGTTAACAAAATCTACAGTAGTAAATCTTTCCAGACATCTTATCATTGATCCAAATAGCCTCTTGCGATACATAGCGCCTGCACATCTTCTCTTCCCGTCTCCCCCTTCCATCCCATTTCTTATAAACCTCTTTTCTTTTTTCTTTGGAATGTTGTCAACCATTAACCACTCATACTCAGGAAAAGTAATTTCACATTGGGACAAGTGAAATGAAAAGAAAGATGACTAGGGGCAGATGTTTGTTAGGAAAGGGAAAGCCTGAGGATGGAAATGACACCCTCTACTGTCCTTTGAAAGGAGACAGAGCTGAAGAAAATATTAAGGCAGAGGAAAGCCATGTGGTGATTATAGGGTGGTAGAAAGTCCTAAGAAAGATCTCTTATCTGCAACTTGTGTTGTGAATGTATGTGCAAACTCAAGCTAATTTGATAGGGAGCATCCACAGCATGCTCCCAAATTTCCAGATCTATCCGTTGTCTAGAAATAGGTTTGGGTATCCCTGCTACAAAAAGCCTGAATCCTATTTTGTATGCCTACCTACTTCTCCAAGAAGCATGAGTGCCATTTTATCATGCTAGGCTTTCTTCCTTAAGGAATATCCTCCCTCCCATAATTAATACTGTTTTCCATTTCTTCACCTGGAAACACAGTTTGGCGCCCATGAGTATCCTTATATAAGTTTATGTTTTATGACAATGTTAATCAACTTTTTGCTTATTTATATTGAACTGCAGTTATTGCCCATTCTTATCACCTGGAATTGTCTTTTAAGAGGATTCATTATCTCATGTACTTTGAATTATTCTGCATAATTTTATGTAATCAGCATACACATCAATAGTACTTAGACTTATATACTATCCTACAGCACTCTATGGGCAGTTTACAATGTCATTATACTGACCCCTAACAAACTGGGTCTTCATTTTACCAGCCACTGGAAGGATGGAAGGCTGAGTCAAGCTTGATAAAATTGATAATCCCTTTCATTTTCTGTGAAAATATTTAAAAACAGAACAATGGGTATCTTAGTAACCCAAACTGCATTTGACAAGACACAACTAGAAGTTGAATGCAACTCATGATATCCATATAAATAACTAAAAATCCTCTTGTTGAGAAAACTCATAATTGAGAGCTCAGTTTTAACTTAAAACTACTTCAATCCCTACATAAACTTTTTTAATATTATAACCTATTTTGTATAATTTATCAGTTTCATCAGTTAAAATGTATATTACTGATGCCCTGTCATGGTGGGACCAAGTTTCTGGCAAGTAAAAACTACCTTTTTAAAATACTATAAATAAGCAGAATAGCATTAAAGGATTCCAAAGTGCTCAGTTAAATCTTGGCATGCCCAGTTAGCTAAGTCAATTAGTATTCTATTTATTTATACTGGATCTTACAAACTAAATCTAAATAAATTAGACTATAAAACACTTGTCACTTTTTATAATAAGAAATAATCCTGTTAGGCATTGCCAGAGTTGTCTGAAGGATTAAAGAGCTTTTACTCTGTGCAATAATTCTAGGACTCTCTGACATGAACATTTAGTGCATCGAGAGCTATTAACTGCACAGCCTGTACCAAATAGTGATTTAGGTGTGAGTGACATATATTGCTTTTCTAATGCTGTTTTACACTGATGTAATAGAATATGGACTGATAATGAATGAAGAACCCAAGTAATCAATTTAGGTAGTCATCGACTTAGGACCCCAATTGAGCCCAAAATTTCTGTTGCTAAATGGGACAGCTGTTAAATGAGTTTTTGCCCCATTTTTATGACCCTTCTTGCCACAGTTAAGTGAATCACTGCAGTTGTTAAAATAGCAATATGGTTGTTAAGTGAATCTGGCTTCCCCATTGACTGTGCTTGTCAGAAGGTCACAAAAAGTGATCATGTGACCCCAGGATATTGCAGCCATCATAAATACGAGTCAGTGGCCAACATCCAAATTTTGATCACGTGACCATGGGGATTCCACAAGGCTGTAAGTGTGAAAAATGGTCATAAGTTATTTTTTTCAATCCTGTTGGAACTTTGAATGGTTATTAAGTGAATGGTTGTAAGTTGAGGACTACCTATATGCAAGACTTAGGCTAAAATTACCCACACAGGTAGAGATTGTGATGTTTAATTATCAATAACCCAAGCAATAGACTCTCCCATCTTGCCTAGATTAAAGTTTACTTTGATTGTCCTCAGCCATTTTAACATTTACACAGGATCTCTGTTCCCGCTTTCTTTCTTGAAAAAGAAGGAAAATGAAGGGTGGTATTTACATAGCCACTTTTTTCATCTCCAAACCCTTGTAAACCAATCCATGCAGATGCACGATTATTCTGACTTCTTACAATGCTGTGAATTGCTTGTATATTAACCAACACTTCCTCCAGCAGACCAACAGGGAAGTGCAAAAACTGGCATCTATCCAATAATACTATCTCATTCTTTTTGTTCATGCTCTATTTGTTCAACAATTTTAAAAAATGACTGGCCATTCCGTGGGAGGGCTACAAAGTCCCATTTAATTTAAAAACACCAATGAAAGATTGTGATCTCCAATTTGGAAAACAAAAATCTGGAGAATTCCTACCATCTTGCTCTAGGATTTGAACTATATCCACAAGCAGTGCAAACTCTGCATGCATACAGTACTATAGGATACCAGAGTCACTGAATATCACTCTCAACTCACAATTTAACACCGTATAGCTCTTAACTAGTAGGAGATCTCTTTCAACATTCCTTAAGTTAAATCAGTGGTCCCCAACCCCCGGTCTGTGAACCGGTACCAGGCTGCAGCATGCCAGCAACCGATCCGCACAAACAAACAAAGCCCCATCCGTGGAATGTAGGCAGCACACAAAGCCACACACTCTCTGGTCCGTGGAAAAACTTTTCTCCACGGAACCGGTCCCTTGTGCCCAAAAGGTTCGGGACCTCTGAGTTAAATGATAAAACATAAAATGGCAGTCAGCTAAAGTAGATAATTACAAAGGCCGGTGCTCCCCTGAATACAGTTAGCCAAAGCAATCGTGAAGGATAACATGGACCCCCAGAGATCCACTGTGGTGTAACTTCTAATGAAAAATCATCAGTTAGACTATTCAAGAGAGCATGAATTAAAATGAAATTCAGATTGAAATGCATCTATATAAAGACTGATCAATAATATTTGCAATTGTTCTAATTACTATGCTCTACTTTAATAGCTTTAATAAACTGCAGAGATAAGAACCCAATTGAAATTTATTAAAAAACTATGTTTTTTACTGCTCTTTGGATAAGTATATAAGTAATGGTAAGCCTATTTAAACATTCTTTGAAGTTTGGAGTTTTGAGAATCCTCCAAAACTCTGTGAATAACTCTAATTCTGATATCTCTATGAGAGAATTACAGAAAGAAAGAAAAAACAACTTTTGTAAGGTAAAGTATAATTAGAGATGAATAAGGTACTGTGGGTAGACTACATTAAAAAAAAGTCAAAAGTAAAACAGATAAGTCAACTATGATCAAATTAGACATATCAAATACAGTGCTCTAAAGAGACCTGCTTCCCACCATGATTTTTTTTTTTAATCCAGGTAAGGAATGGACCATCTACTTCATTAATAAAATTGGTATGTTTCACAAAATATACTGCACTAAATTAAAGTGTGATTTTTGCTTCCAATCAGGCTGATACCATTAATGGGTCAAATCTAATAACAATCAGTTCAATAAAATAGCAAAATCAGTGCTTAAATCCAAGGCATTCTAAACTCAGTGAAAACAAATAATAAATCTGGAATATACTACTGTATTTTATGGCTCATTAAAAATTGATGTTTAGATGTAGAGCTAGCCAGGAACTGTACATATTAAGATGTTTTTTTTCTCTAGACATAATATTTCACATACAGTGATATACAACCATAGTCACATAGCAGTTTATAAAATATTCTGTTTTTTTCTGGCTTTACTGTCTTATCATTTTTATCCCATTGCATTCTGAGCAATCATTATTTTCATAAAATGTGGGAATTTTCTGGCAACAAATAATAACTTCAAAAATACACAAACAGAAGCTGTCCCATAGGATAGGGAACAACTGGGAATTTTTTTCTGCCATATTTGCAAGATTCTTGAAATTTGAAAGTAGCCTAGTTCAATAGTCCAACTGTTCTACAGCCCTATGTGCTGACCTTAGCTGGACTGAATAACCTCGAAGAAACAGGAGTAATCACAATGGACTATGTTTATATTTCTTGCCTCATAATTTAAGAGAGTTTTTTTTTAAAAAAAAACTGGCTCAGGAGATATAAGCCTCACAACACACATTTCCCCAGACCTTAAAATTACTCCAAGGTAATTTTAAGACGTGGGAGACTCAAAGCTTCTACAGTTTAAAGAGTCCTCTGAGAGGTAAGTAATTAAGACAGAATGAAGACTTTTCCCTCCAGTCTTCCTTAATGCTGCCCCAGGCTCCTTAAAATGCAATGTGGTTAGAGTTTTCAAAGGACTAAACATCTTGGATTTGTGAGGACCAAGAGAGGCGTATTCCATGGCATACATCTCCCAACCCTAATCCCTCTCTCCTGCCAGTATAGTATGAGCTACCGGCAGCTTAATCAAATCAAGTGTTCCACAAAGCCCACCACTGACTATGCTGGGATCTTCTTGGCCTGTTCCTTTGGAATGGTGGAAAAGTGAAAGCAGGTACCAAATTCCTGTTTTGTTATCTGACCAACAGATTCCACCACCACCACTACCTGCCCGCAAGTTCAGTATTAGATGGAACACGAGGCCCAATAAATTCTCTATTTTAAAAATAAAACTGATGCTGTAGCAATATTATGCTTATGCAGCATCCTTCGTTTCGCCAAATGAATTAAACCGAGGACTGATTCTTTATTATTGTAGTTCTGTGTTACAATGTTTTTGTGTATGTTTCATATACCTGGGTGTACAACAGGTACATTTACTAATAGCAGAATTTCCAGATGTAACTGACAAATTTTTGATATCTTCATTGCCAATTCTAAGGCATTAGTTTGGTCTTCTTTATATTTAATTTTAGTCCACCTTCTTCACTGTGCTCTTTGAGTTCTAGCACTAAGGTTTCCAAATCCATTACATTTTAGGCTCTTAGGATACTGTCATCAGCATGGCACAGGTAATTAATGTCTTTTCCTTCAATTTTAAGCCAAGCTCATCTTCTTCCAATCCAGCTTCTCTTAATATATATTCAGCATATACACTGAATAAATCTATGGGAGAGTATGCAGTCTTGTTATTCTCTTTCACCAACTTGAAGTTGGTTGTTTTTCCATATTCTGTCTGTTTTGTGGCTTTCTGACCTGAATATAATTTTCTCATGAGGACAAAGAAAAGTTCTGGGATTCCCATTTCTCTGAGCACTTTGCACAGCTTGACATGATCGTCACAAACAAAGTCTTTCTATAATTGATGAAGTACATATTCACTTCCTTTTGGTATTCTTTAGCTTTCTCAGTTAACCAGCATGCATCAGCAATAAAATCTCATGTTCCTCGACCTTTTCTAAAGACCTTTTCTAAAGTTGCTTGAGCAACTGGCACCCCTTTTTCCACATAAAGCTCTAATTTGCATTATTTCACTAGTATGTGAAATTAAGGATATTATATCATAGTTTACACATTCTGTTAAATCTCCTGCTTTGATATTGGAATATATATTGATTCTTTCAATCAGCTGGTGACTGTGTTGTTCTCCAGATTTGCTGGCATTGGTTAGGAGCTTCACTTATTCTTCTACTTTTGTTAGCCATATTTCAGTGAGTAATTTCATTAATTTCCTGTAGCTTTGATAACTTTCACGTTTTGCACTAGAGATTCTGGTAATCTTCTAAGGTATCTTCAATGTTGACATCTCTGCTAAACAGGATTTCAATGTATTCTTTCTACCTTCCTTTGATCTGCTCTGAATCACTTACTATCTGTTCAGTGGAATCCTTTAGCATGCCAATTGAAGGTCGGAAGCTTCTTCTGAGTTCAGATATCTTTTGAAAGACCTTACTTCTTTTTCCATGTCTGTTTTCATTTTCAGTGTCTTTACGATATTTTTGTAATACTGCTTCTTGTCTTTTCTAACTGAAACTCTTGGTTAAGTTCCTGAGATTTTTCTCTTTCTTGCCTTTGGCTTCTTTCCTCTTCTTCACAATTTTCAGTTTCCTGTGTTACCCAGTTTTCCTTCTTCTCATTTTTGGCAATCTCTTTTCACACTCATCTTTAATGATTTAAATGCATTCTATAATTCCTCTGGTTCTCCATCAGTGAGGTTCAGGACTTCAAAGAGATTCCTGATTTTCTCCCTAAAATGATGAGTATATGTAGCAAGATCATTTCATGAAAACTGAGTGGCTTTCTTCTTCATCTCTAGTTTAACCTGGAGCTTGCACATGAGCAGTTCACGATCTATCCCACAGTCATCACCTGGCCATGTCTTTGATGTTGTAATTGAGTTCCTCCATTTTTTATCAATAAGATAGTCAATTTCATTTCTATACATTCCATCTAATGATGTTCACCTATAGAGGTGTTATTTTGGTTGTTTGAAGACAGACATAAAAATAATCAGAGTGGCAGAAATTGGTAAGTCACTCCTATGTTTCATTTGACTTCCTAAGTTATACAACCGAATTATATTTTCCTCTTTCATATTTCCAAATTTGGCATCCTAGTCTCCAATCATAAGGAGCACACCTTGCTTATATGTTCTGTCGATTTTAAATTGAACTTCATGATAAAACTCACCTCCTCTTCTGAACTGGTGGTTGGAACATAACTTGAATAATCATCATACTAAAGGATTGTCCACAAAATCTAATCCATAATATTCAGCCATTGATTGCATTGCAGGCAACAATTCTTCTTGCTATATTCTTCCTAACTACAAAAGCAACCACCTTTCTTTTTTTTAATTTCCTGAATTTGCAATCTTCCGATTGAAAGTGCCCAACTTCAGTCCATCTCAATCCCCTGATGCCTAAGATGTCCATTTCTAATCATTTCATTTTTCACTGTATTGAGTTTTCCTGTGTTTTGTCCAATGGGATGAGCTCTCGTTACTTGCCCCTGGTCCTGTTCACCTAGCAGTTTGAAAGCATGCAAATGCAAATAGATTAGTAGGTACCACTTTGGTGGGAAGGTAACAGCATTCTGTGCACCTGTGGCGTATAGCCATGCTGGCCACATGACCACAGAAATTGTCTTCAGACTACGCTGGCTCTCTAGGCCAAGAAACAGGGATGAGCACCATACCCTGGAGTCGGACATGACTGACCTTTAACTTTTATGGCAACATCAGTAACTGAATGTCCTAAAGGCTTAATCAAGCCATTTCATAACACCAAAATCCTCAGCTCTTCCTCAGTAGCATGTTATATATTTTCTATTCATGAGGGCTTTCTTGATAAAAACGCAGGGGTGGTTTCCTATTGCTCTCTCCTGCACAGTGTGGATTGATGCCTTTACCAAAATGATTAAAGTGTTCTTCTGCCTCTGGCATCTTTTGATATCGTTGCTGTCCAATATCAGATTTAGGTGGGCAGCTTTGATGACTTTCACATCTTGAGTGATCCTGCTGGGAATATATACTCTTGGCATACACTCCTGATATTCTTTGCTCATCCTGCCCAACTTTCCTTCCCTCCACATTATGAGGCAGCAGACTGTGTGTGTGTGTGTGTGTGTGTTTGTGTGTGAATGCATAGAAACATAACAATTTAGCAGCTAGTGATGTTTTTTTCATCTAGAGAAGTAACTGAGGAGGAAAGAGGACCAATAAAAGACCTCACAAAAATGTATTTCATTTGTGGGTCCTCAAAAGGAAACTTGCTCAAAAGAAACTTCAGAAGGTCTACACTGTAATTATTACTAATTTTAAATAATATTTAGTAATACATAATGGCATGAACTAAATGCCAATGGATCTAATCCACACTGATCTTCTTCAAGAGACTTATTAGAAAAGGCAGCTTGAGGTCTAAGACCAAAGTCACAGTTCAAATAACTCCGAATATAGACTAAAGTGAATCATACATGAAGTCTGGGATTCATTCATGGGCACCAAGAAAATAAAACTCTTACTCCTATAAAGTTTTTATCCAAGAAACTCAAAGGATATAGAGGGCAACTGTCATAGAAGATCAGAGATGAAATGCTGACACGCGATGAAAGCTCTAAAAGGGAGCAAGACATCTTTTATTTGTTCCAAGAAAGATGAAAAAAGTGAGAAAAGGTGTGGGAAGACAACATCTTACATAAACATTTTAGATGCTTTGTTTTCCCACTTATCTAGAAATACATTGTTCCTGTTTTTCCAAGTATCAGTCATGTCATTGCAACTATTGGTAATTTAAGAACAAGTGATGTGTACTGCAAATGAAAACAATATGCCTTTCTAGAAATCTTTAATTGAAAAAAAAAACTAGCTTCTCCCTTCCCACCTGCTTTTAATATACAACTTGCACTGCATAAAATGTTATTCCAGGAAGTAGAGAACAGTGCAAATTATTATTATTTGCAGTGCTTATTCATACCACACCGAGATTTATTATTTCCATGTAGAATGTCTTGTCTACCTCATTAATACATATTGATATTCCCCCTCTTTATTCAGACGCATTTCAGTTGATTTGTCCTACTGACATGTACACACCAAAACCTTTTACATCAGGGTTTAACTGATTTCTAGTCAAACAGTACTACCACTTCAATTCTCTAAATCAGTGGTTCTCAACCTTTTTAATGCCGCGACCCCCCAACCGGTCGTAAGTCGAGGACTACTCAACCGGTCGTAAGTCAAGGACTACTCAACTGGTGCAGCACTGTTTGCAGAATGGGACTTTTGGCGGGCTCAGCAGGACAGAGACAGCCTGGACAATTCCTATTGGCTTTTGAAAGCCAATAGAATTAGACTCTATTCAAGAGAGTCTATTCTATTGCCTTTCAAAAGCCAATAGAATAAAAGGGAGGAAAGGGAGCACAGCTAAGGAAAAGGGGAAAAAAATGGCGGACTGCGTTGTTTGGTGACCCCCGTGAAATGGTCATTGGACCCCAAATGGGGTCCCGACCCACAGGTTGAGAACCACTGCTCTAAATTCTTTTATATCAAAAGTTTGAACTTTCCTGACTTTCTGCAGTATTAAAAATGTCAGTTGGTTGCTGGGAGGTGTATTTTTTTTTTTACGAGATCAGAGTGTTCTGTAACTTATGATTTCTCATTATTTCCCTGACATTCTTAGACAAATTGACAAATACATTACACAGAGAGTGCTTTTATTGAATAATGGATCTTTTCAACACATTCAGATTGCCAAAACCTGATTGAAGTTGGTTTTGACTTTAGTGTAGTATATTGTAATATTCAGATAGAACAACTATAATGTTTAGGATGGGCTGCATAGGCAATTTCATCTCTTTCTGTCCAGGAATGTTCTTACTTTCCTAGACTTCGAAATAATTCATAGGCATAAACTATGTCAATAGAAAGAAAGCAGCAAACTCAGAAGAACCTGTATTTCTAAGAAGTTTCATGTCATTTTGAAGAGCTTGTACTAGTACTAAGGGGAAGCATTAATGGGCCATTTATATATGATGAAAGAAAATGATTCTCCATTGTTCTGAAATACTATTAAAATCTGCAAAGCCTTTTTTGACCAGTAACTACAGTGGGATAGACAGAAATGAACCTATGTGCCTAGAAGCAATGCTAACTTTTTAATTTTATTATTCTCTGCCTGTAACTTTCCAGTGCTGAATGCAGTCGTGGCAGGCAGTTATTCAACAAACGTGAGACTATCATTCCATGATCTGCATTGGCTTTCAGTGCGCTTCTTATCAGTGTGGTAGTTGTTACCCTTAAACTCCAAGTGACTTGTGGGACTGTCACTATCCAATTGTGTTTATCCATCCTATTAATTTGGCAGAAGGAACATGCTCTAGATACTGTTGGCTAAGCATTGTCTTTGGAAAATCATCTCCCCTGAGATTAGAAATAAGATGAACATATGAATAACCATTCTCGAAGTAGAGGAGCAGAACTACTGGATGCCTGTGGTATCACAAATGCATTTTTCCCCTCAATGATTTCATTTCAATCTTGCATCATTTTCTGCACCACAAAGTGACAATATGAAAAAGGTATCATCGTCCCTGGATGTGAGGATTAAGGAGAAAAATTGGGATCTAACGATTACTTGTCTTTACTATATTGAGCTGCTACTCAGCAGATTAAAATAATAACTATATTATTATAAATAGTAAGCTTCAAACACCCCTTCAAAAGACACTTAAAAATACTGTTTAAGATATGACACCACTGAGATGGGAATCAGTGGTTTGTAATCTAAAGTGAATTTAGGTCAGATCTCTCAAGGCCAGGAAAAGAAGAGCCACACATTTATTGATTCAGGAAGATGGAAGGAAAAGACCTAGCATGTAACATACAGGCCAATAAATAAGCTGTGATTTCTGTGTACTACAACAGATAAGAACTTTTCTATGGTTTTAGTCTTGTCTGTAATAAAATGATCTAGCAGTATCATATCCAGATGTGTTCTGCCCAGTAAACCTGTTTCTGAATAAGGGGTTAGTGCCTGCTGAGCCAAGGTTTTCCACTGCCTGACAAATTGCTTATTTTCATCAACCCTTTTTAAATTTGATGACTTAATCAGTACTAGACCAACAATGTCAATGGGTACTGCAAGTGTTGAAGGTGTTTCTGCCAATATATAAAGTTACTAATTCTGACCATCCATCATGTCTCTTAACACCAATGGTGATTAGATTGGGGTGAGTAAACTTCAATACATGATGTGACTTCTGGATTCATTTTTGCTTTCCTGGCACTTCAATACAATACACCGATTAGTGTATTTTGATTTGTAATTTTTGTGGTCCTTCACCTAAGGAAAGAAAAATGAGTGCATTATGGGAATTATTGTATAAGTAATATAATTTATTATTTGTATTAATATGTGTCCCAGTTTAACTCTAGGAAGTTCCCATTCAGCGACCAATATTCAAAAACTGTTTGAAGTTACAATGATGCTGGAGACTTACAACCGTTCTTTGTAGTTGAGGCTGTCAGAGCATCCCGCAGTTGAGGGGCACTTGCCACTTGGCAACCAGCTCACAATTATGATAGTTGCATTATCAGGCAGTCATGTGATTCCCATCTGCAACTTTCCCTGTCATTTCCAACATGCAAAGGCAATGGGGAAGCCAGCAGGAAGTTGGGAATGGTGATCACATGACCTTGCACCAAGCAGCAACCAGAACTGTTACAACCATAACTGTAATGTCAGCAGAGACTTGTGATCTTGCACTTTACGATGGCGTTGCTTAGGAATAGAGTTGCCAGTCCTAGTTGTTATCTGCCAGACTTCCCGGGTAGACCAGATAGGAAACATGACAAGACGGATTAATTCTACATTAACAGAATCTTGCATGTCTGAAGACACAAAATGCCCACCTCCAGTTTTAATTACTTAATCCATTCAGGTGGGTCTTTCCAAAGTTTCATTCCCTAGCCCTTAAAACAACTGTGGGTTCCTGTCTATCTTGACCTATTGTATCCTATGCAGTTATTTCCTCCACTCTTTCTCCCATGGTCATTCATATATTCCATTGCACCATCATTAAGAAACACTTGTATTCCTTTGCAGTTTAAAAACTCAATGTAAGTTATTGCTACTCAACCACATGCCACTCAAGAATCTGATAATTCAGAAAATCCAATAAACATAAATAAATGTTGTGCCTTCAAGTCAGCTTTGATTCCTGACAATTGCCTGGACAAGTCCCTGTAGCTTTCTTGGCAACATTTTTAGAAGAGGTTTGACATTAGATAACACAAATATATATTAGTTGTATATGATCTGCACTAAATTTGAATACTATCATTTTGTCAGGTTATTTCAGAGTACAAGTTAAATTGCAGTGTTTATTTATTTATGGATGACATGAATTCTGGTTTATGCCACAGGAAACAACAAATCAAGCATTGACATTTCTCTAGCCATGTTGCTAGCTTCTTCAAAACAGACAGGAAATTCAACTTGGCAACAAATGTCATGTGCTTATATATCCTCTGCCTTCAACAAAGTGGAACATCCAGATATCACTGACTGGCACATATACATAAACAGGTAGCCTTCCTCCTTGTTGAAATTATTTGGATTTTTGTGAAGTTATTTTGCCTGTCCAATTCTTCCAGGGAAATATTTGCTACATCATCATGGGATATTGGCATTGTTCAGGTCTATTTTGTGATTTTAGCTCCAGCAATTGATGTTCAGCCATGACTGCCTATCCTGTATCTTTAAGTTTAATACTTCTTTCCAATTCTTTAACTCTGCCTTATACAGAATATCCAGTTTTTCTGATGTGACTGCCCCATTGGTAATTTATCTGTTGTTAAACTGGTTTTTAGTTTCCAGAAGTTTATCTTTCCTGGGGAACAGGAATTGTATTTTATTCAATATCCTAAAACTTACTTCTATGTTCTCCTTACCAGAACTTTCATTATCCTACCAATCCCACCAGAGTGGAGAGCTTGAACTATGCTTATTGTCTCTCTTGGGTTATTATTTACATTTTGCTCTAATTATAATTTTGATTGGGTATCTATTACTTTGAAAGGCATTGCACAGATTTTAAATTTCATTAGAAAGTCAAGAACAATAATATTACTTCCACAGCTGTCTGGCTCAATGGTAGTTATCACTGGAATAGCCATATAATGCTTGAGGTTCGCCATAAGTTCTAGTATGGTGCAAAGCAAAAGTAAATTTCCTGGCCATCCACGTGCTTTGCTTGACCAAGGATTCTTTATTCCTCTTAGTGGATACCCATCACAAGGATATACCATCAAATCTTTTAATTCCCCATGCTAACTATATAGTACTGAGGATGTAATGCTTCTCAAAAGAAAAATCTAAAAGCCATTTGGACTAATAGCTTCCGCTTTCAAAAGCTTATTGGTGATGTGGCATTAACATCACTTTTGCTTGATGTTCAACCTAATATTGCTTATACACAGTGTGCATGTTTCTATCTAAAATCTGTTCCAAAAAACATTTAACTCCTCTGTATTTTTGCTTCAGAGAACTAGTTAAATGTGGCTGTTTCCTAATCCCACCATTAATTTTAAACGGGGTTAGGGGTGGGATGGAGGTCAGACAAAAAAAAACCCTAAAAAATAGCATCATAACATTTGGTTATTTTGTCATTTGACATTGTTGATGTGATCTCAGGTTATAAAGGTTGGGATTTGCATAAGCACTGTTCTGAAAGCTGCAAATGGGGATTGGGTCACACCATATGCTAAGGCAAACAAATCACATTATGGCCTAGCATGATGCATTAACACAATATTTGACCTTTGATGCTGTGATATAGGGTGAAGAACATAGGAACCTATGTTACACTAATTAAGGCATTGGTCCATCTGGAGTTTTATAGTGACTTGACAGTAGGTTTCTAGAATTTTACCTAGGAATCTAATCTGCATAGTAATCACATGCCCTGTTAGCTGTAGGGCAGGGGTGTCAAACTGCTGGCCCACGGGCCAGACGCTTCATCCAGAAGCCACGCCCACCCCATTGCCGGCAATAGCAAAACCATCCCAATACGTTGCATGACATCACGTGACGTCGCGAGTTTGACATGTCTGCTGTAGGGCATGTGATCACTTTTTCACCCAATGTTAATTTATCTGCCTTTTTAAAATCAAAAATAAGTAATATGAAACAATCTATAGTATCTCCTGGATACTATAGATCTGTCAGTAAAATATATATCAAATGTCAAAGATTTTGCTAGAGCTTCTTGTCTGAATATCTGTAGAAGATTTAAAGATGACAACAAAAGTTAAATCCTAGGGCTTTGTAAAGTACTCCAAGAGGTATTTTTAACACACAGGAATATGTAAGAAGTACCTCTTTCCAAACTACTAAATTGCTGTCATGTAGTACAATTGGAAACAACCAAAAGTAACCTCTGAAGTATCCTCATGAGGCCCACACCAAAGATTCGGTTACTTTTATACTTCGAAAAAGGTGGTTCAAATCAGGTCTTGCATATTACAAATATTTCTAAGGTATGCACAGCACTATTACAGTAAGTGTTAATACTAGACTATAGGAGTACCAATAAAACATAACAGGAATAGAAAAATGTATAAAATGTACTAGGATGTGTATCTTTTATCTAGGACACTCAAGTGCTAAAATAGTATCTTAATCCTGGATAAGGATTAAAATTCTGTGTAATAAAAAAAGAGAGAGAGGGGAGAAAAAATCTGACTTGTAGTCCTAAAAATCATGTCAAAGCAAGAACATCTGACATCTTTCCACCCCCTCACCCATTGATCAAGTGTCTGGGAGGCAGAGGGCACCTGAGGGTATTCAGATAACCAAGACAAATCATTTGTTTTCTGGAAGTGTTTTTTTTTTAAATCGGGGTATCTTAATGTCAAAAAGAAAAAAAATCTTAATTATTTTTAGCCAGCAGTGCTGTCAGTTCAAACCCCATACATTTCTCTAAAAGAATCAAAAAAGAAATAGTTATAGAAGAAACAAGTGGTACTTTTACTACATATCGGCTGAAGAAACTGAATAGGTTTTGGTGGTCAAGTACAATGGCCACAATATGCACAAATTACAGATGTATTACTACGGCTTAGGTAAATTACCCAAAATACTTCTTATTTGTTTTGAGTATCCTGAATATATGCTGCAAGTATGCTGCAAGTACTTCTTAATTTGTGGAATGAGATCACAGTAAATATTCCCTGGATTAGTGATCACAGCTTGCATAAAATAGCATGGGGCAGAATTGGGTTTTGGTTGTGCTTATAGCATATTGACCAAATTATGCCCAAATATATCAACACTTCTTACGGCTAGTAAGTAATGTTTCATGTAGTATAGGTGCAATTAAGGCTGGTAAACCGGTCTACATTTTATACTATTAAAAACAATATGAAATACAGTAGGCTTGGCTAACGCTTATGATGAATGGTAAAGTTCACTATTAGTAGACCTACTCATTGACATCCAGGACATATGGAAGATTGCAAATTGCAATGCAAGAGCAGAATATGGATAACTGGCATGAACCAATGGAGAAAAGAAAAACAGATCCTGTTGTAGGTGGAGGATACTCTAAGGAGAAGTTACACTTCAGTGAATGGTGAGTTTGATAAAATTAAGGATTAGTTTGAGAATTTTATTGTATATAAAAGAATGGGTAGGTGGGAACAAGAAAAGAAGGTACAGGGTACACCACGGAGCTGTTCCAAGGCCCATGAATAAATGAAAATACAGGTAGTCCTTGGCTTAAAACAATTCATTTACCGTAAATGCTGGCGTATAAGACGACTTCCGCGAGCGCTGAAATCGGCGCCAAAGACGGGGGTCGTCTTATGCACCGAGTCGTCTTATACGCCGGAAATACTGGTAGTTTCCGGCGTATAAGACGACGTTCTAGGAATGCGGCCCGGCTATAAAGACGGGGGTCGTCTTATACGCCGGGTCGCCTAATACGGCGGCATATACGGTAGTAACTGTTCAAAGTTAAGACACCGAAAAAAGTAACGTATGACCATTTTTCACACTTACGACTGTTCAATATCTCATGGTCACGTAATCAAAATTCATATGCTTGGCAACTTGACTGTATTTGACGGTTGCAGTGTCCCGGTGTCATGTGATTACCTTTTGCAACTTTCTGACAAGCAAAGTCCATGGGGAAGCCAGATGCATTTTAAAAATCGTATTGTCATTAACAACTACGGCGCTTCACTTAACAGCCATGGCAAAAAGAAGTCATAAGATGGGGCAAAACTCACTTTTAACAACTATCTCATTTAGCAACAGAAATTGTGGGCTCAATTGTAGTCATAAGCTCAGGACTACCCATAATGAGTATTTGGGTTAGAAAAAAAAATAGTGTTTCAAATATATAATTTATGCATAAAATCCATGCATGGTCATACAGAGCAAAGGAATTAAGCTAAAAGCATAAACAATGAGATAGTTTATAATGAAAGAGTAGGCTAATTGGTGAAGCAACAAAGTGGATGACAAGTTCTGAATATAGGACAGAATGTTCTATCTCTTAGCAAGGGTCATGTATTTATATGTGTTCAGCCTCCATCCCTCTACACCACAATGTGTACTGTATTGACAGATTTTCCTAAAGCTTTTCCAACTTAGGTAATGCCTTTGAATATTAAAAATTTATTTCCAGAAGCAAAGGACATTAAAGCTTGACTGTTCCAGGCAGTCCAGTCTTATTCAGGCTGAGCATTTTACAGCTGGCTTTAGCTGTAAAGTTCATTAATGGCTGCCTTCGATGAAGCACATGATTTATTTTCTTAAACTGTCAGCTTGTCAATCTACTTCTAAATAAATGTACTTGAAACATGAGTTGCCAGGGGATAAGTAGAAATTATTTTCTATTAAGTATCAATCTATAGATACAGTAGCATTTCCCTTATTTCAAACTTAAATACATGACTAATCCATATATATTATGTATGTCATTGCCAATATCCAGAATTACATATAAATGATCTACATGATGCAGAGGCAATCTTCAGTTTCAATATTTGCCCAAAATATAGGGTTAAGAAACATGAAACATTGATCCTTATAATTGTCATGGCATGAATAACATTAACTAAATTGAAACTTGATCAAAGAAAAAGTGCATTGATTAATTTCCACATCCATTGGAATGACAATATCCAGAATTTCAAGCCTGTACAGAATGCTTCAAGTTATCATCCATAGTTATTTGAGGGAAAGTTGGCTGAGATCTTTTAACACAGAGAAGAGGATGATGTCCCAGCATCCTCCTCCTCAATTGTTCGTGTTTTTTTTTTAGCTAATTGTCAAGTAACAATTATATTCACATTTCAGCAGGTAAACAAAATAGGTGTATTAAGCCTTGCAAGCCTTAATCTAACTATCCCTATTTACAAACAGCTCCAACCTCTAAGACAGGCAACTTTAAGATGTGGACTTCAATTCTCATAATTCCCCAGCCAGCCATGGGAATACTTGGGAGTTGAAATCCATAAGTCTTAAAAAGTTTCCAAGGTTGGACACCCCTGCTCTAAGAGAATGGAGTCAAGGATTTGGGGGGGGGATCTCTTTATGTTTCTTTCATAAAGATTGTGTTATTGCTAAGCCTTCTCTAAAGCTACCAATAATGGAATATATTAGTCGGTCAAGGATGAAATTAGGGGTCCTTGTGTCTTGGTTGTTTTCTTGTAGACATTTCATTACACAAACTTGATAATATCGTCAGTGTTACCTAGTTTGGGTAATGAAATGTCTGCAAGCAAACAACCAAGTTCAGAGAGTACCAAGGACCCCTCCTCTCTAAAATTGTCAGGCTGGCCACAAAATATGAATTCCTCCCCTACTGCCCACAATTACTTTCCAGATTCTGTTGCTAAGACTTCTGAAATCCTTTGGCAGTTTGTCAGGGCTCCTACCTAGATGAAACAAACAAAAAAATGGGATACAAAGATAGTTTGTCTATCATTTCCAATCTTCCCAAGGGGGAATGTGGAATTAATTTTCACAATAAAAACTGCGTAGTACATTATTTTTAGAGATAGTAGAAATTTCAGGAAATTTCAAAAACAATAGCTGCTAGTTACCATTAACTGGATTTCTGACAAAATGTGCCAAAAGGTTCATATTTAAGACTAACAATTTTCAAAACTTAAGTGCTACACAGAGGCATGGGAGAAGGGCATGATAAAATAAATATCATCAGCTCCAGTTCTTTTTGCATGTGTGTCATGTACAAAAGGGGCCGAGCTTCTGAGGTAATTATTTCATAACTTTGCCTAAAACATTAGAAACTGTGAATGGATCTGATGCTATATGATTGAATTCATAATGTAACACATATGTACATCAATACTATTAAAAAAACTAAAGTTGCAATTCAAAAACAAGTTATCGCTGCATTTATGAATTAATGTACGAATTTATTTCATTGATTTTCCATGCAAAACAGCAAAGTATCATAAAAATTAAGTTTTCTGTTTCCAAAATTAAACCTGCCCTGCATAAATAATACTGTCAGTTTTAATACAAAAGACATTTAGCTCCTGTCTTTTAAATTTTGCAAATATATTCTTTGTTTAAATAGCTGGATTTTAGAATTGGCATGCAACCTGGGTTTTGTTTTTTCACTGAATGGCCAATCTGCATTTCACAATAACTTGTTTCAAAATATATCTAGTAACATTATAATAATAATATATGAAGAAGAATAGATTCTAACCACTTTGTCCTCCTTTGGGAAAGCATCCAGGGAAGCAGAGAAAGAAGAAATATATAAAGAAAAGGGGGGGAAGAGGAGGAAAACATTAATAGGCATATATAAATAAAGCAATTCCAATGTTTCTATAAAAGCAAAATTGGCTGAAAATGGAATATATTTTAAATGAAAATATCTACAGTTTCTTTTCACAGAAAGTGTTTTCCCCACAAATACCTCGAAGACTTTTTGAGGAAATGAAAACAGCTGCAAGCAGAATTGATATATCTGGATTCAGTATGTCAGTTTTAATAGCCCACCAAGGATTCGAAAAGCCATGCCATATATGAAATACATTTTTAAGAGTTTTCCCATTACAATCCCTGGCCCTGCATATAATGTCATTCCTGAAAATTGGGAAAGGTCTAGAACTGAAATTCAGGAAAGTCTGAAACAGGATTTGACATAGAGGAAGAAGAACTGGTAGTTATTCCAGACAAGCATCAAAGTGACTTTAACTTTGGGTTATACAATGTTTCTGGAACCACAGTCCAAGATTTAAGAGCCTAGCACAAGGGTAGGCAACCTTGGCTCTTTTATGACTTGTGGACTTCAACTCCCAGAATTCCTGAGCCAGCATGACTGGCTCAGGAATTCTGGGAGTTGAAATCCACGAGTCATAAAAGAGCCAAGGTTGCCTACCCCTGGCCTAGCATATTGTGCTGTTTTTGAAATGCATCAGGACTCAGCAGAGAACACAGCCTAAGCATGGTAGGGATGTTTAAACTTAATTTCTTACTTGGCACAGAACTATTATTAATATAATTTGTCCATTAATCTCCACCCTAAGGGCAACATTTGTAAGTTGCCAATTATTCTGCAGCAGCCCTGAGAAACAATTTGAGTATTCTATCCTGATTTCCAGGTAGGACTTTTTATTCATAGTGGCTGAAGTAGAAATTCTGCTTTCCTGTTTGAAAAATTGGTAAAATTAATAGCAATTTTTCCAAACTAGTCTGCACACAAATCCCAGCCAGATGGCCAATTCATCTGATGGGCATCAGGATACAGAAGGCTGATCAAGAATCAAGTTGCAAACCTATTTAAGAGCATATCAAAGTCAGCAACTGCAATAAATCCCTTTGATGGTGTTGTAATTTGGAAATACTTTTCGGGCACGGATTTAAAAAGTTAAGAGCATTCTAATTTCACTTCTAAAAATTTGCTCTAGTTTTAATATGTTCACTGCTAGGAATATTCCATTGTATGATCATATCCATATATTTTTATCAGCACAGAAAGATAGCGATATGGAGCAGACAGTCTCTAGTCGTTGGAAACATTCTAGAAATCCTTCTTTTGTATTAACAAAGATATCCTTCAACATATACTGTGGAAGACGTCAAGCTGGTGAAAGAAAATGCTTGTTGACGTGGCCCAATACTAGGTGAAATATATAATCCTACATATTTAACATACTTTTAAACGTGCTATATTTTTATAACCTATTTTATGCCTATTTTACTTGCTCATTATTGAATGTTGCATGTCTATAGTTCGTAGATGCTTCTGACACGAATAAAGAAAATATCTCATTAGCTTAGAGCCACACCTGTTCTGACCAAGTTGCTTAATATCACAGACATACCATAACTGAGTGAAAGGAGGAGACAAAACACTGAGAAGCTGAGGAAAGTTTATAGTTATGGATATTCATAACTTTCTGAAATGGTAGCATGTTCCCGTGTACTTATTAAACCACTGTACCTTTAAATAGTCAATGAGCAAACTTCCATCTAGCACAGTGGTTCTCAACCTGTGGATCGGGACCCCATTTGGGGTCGAACGACCATTTCACGGGGGTCGCCAGACAAGGCTGTCTGCCATTTTTTCCCCTTTTCTTTGGCCACGCCCCTGGCACCCAGTGATGTATAAGTGGTTGGGGGTCACCACAACATGGGGAACTGTATTATGGGGTCGCGGCATTAGAAAGGTTGAGAACCACTGATCTAGCAATAAAATGGGTCAGCAGATGAAAGCACATATAATAAAACAAATGATAAATTATAAACAAAAACAAGCACGTATAATAAAGAACAACATATGGTAAAAATGTTGCACTACTCCCTCTAGTCTGCATTTTCAACCTGTTATAATCGTGTAAAATTCAACTCGCCATGATTAGAAACCTCATAAAATCTCTTTCCTCATGATTCAGAGTGTGTGGCGCATTGTGGTATACTGAGAAACAGACTACATGATATACTATTAATCTCAGAGGTTAAAGTGTTACTGTGACTATGTAAGTGGTGTTGAACAAGGAGCATTCAAACAGTTTAAGGATAATTCCAGCGTGACTTGTTTGTTTCAGTGTAATCCGCACTGCATTGGATTAGTGTGAAAAACTGTTCCACATAATAATTTAATAGAAATAAAAGTTCCTAAACTTTTAATTTAATCAGAAAAATAAAGTATAATTATCCACAAAATAATTTTTAGATTGTGATCTAGAGCAGAGTTTTCAAAATTGTGCCGCCCATAGAACCTTTGGTATTCTATGAGATCTTTATGGAGTTCCATGAGACACTAATGGTGAAAAAAGAAAAGACTAAAAATTCACTCAAATGCAGTCAGGATGTTTTTTAATCACTAGAGCTTTGCCTCCTAGTTGGGGGGGTCCAAGAATTTATTACTGTGATTGGCTGCACAGTCAGCCACATGATTAGACTGAAATTGGCATTTTTAGCCACGTCCTTCCCAATGTTTATATTTGATGGTGTTAGAGGCATCATCGAAGGGTGTAAACCAGGGGTGTCAAACTCAATTTCATTGAGGGCCACATCAGCATTGCTGTTGCCCTCAGGGGCCAGGTGGGTGTTGTCAGGGTGGGTGCGGCCTACTGGGTGGGTGTGGATGGAGTGTATATGGCCTACTGGGTGGGCATGGCCAGCTCTACATTGTTCGCGTCAAGGGTGCCTGTCGGGGCCTGGGCAGGAGTGGGACAGATCTGAGGGTCTCTGGAAGAAGGGGGGTGGGACCGGGGCAAGCACCAAGGCATGATCCATTTCTTCATTCCTCACAAAGGGTGACTTCCGGGGCCGACGTGGCAGGGCTGGTTCCTCGCTGTTTCTAGATGCCCTTGTGGAGCTTAGACTGAATGTGTTTCAGCATAGATGGCCACCACAAAATTGTACATTGGCTCCCGGCCGGCCTGGACCAGGGCCAAGGCAGTGGGGACCGTTCCCTGTTTCCAGGATGGCTTCGTGGGCCACATGAAACCACTTCGCGGGCCGCATGCGGCCCCTGGGCCTTGTGTTTGACATGTCTGGTGTAAACTATTCCAAGTAAAGCTGCCTTTCGCAATTGACTGATTTTGTCAATGCCAATTGGGTTCAAGCAGTGCTCCGCTTGTTCTGGGATTGCACTCAAGGCACCTATTACTATTACTAATACTATGACTAACTTTATTTTCTTTTGCCACAGTGTTTCTACTTCCATTTTCAGGTCCTTGTATTTTGTTATTTTCTTCAGTTTTCCTCTTCTATTCCGCTTTCTCCAGGTACTATGATGTCCACTATCCAGACTTTTTTGTCTTTCTTATCAACAGTGGTTAAGTCTGGAATGTTATATGGCTGGTGATTATCTGTTGGAATTCTAAAATCCCAGAACATTGCATCATTTTCAATTACTTCTCTATTTTGTAGTCCTATCAATTTTTGCTTGCCAAAAAATAAATGTGGGATTTTACATATTCCAATGCACCATTGTTGCTACTTTGTTATGCTATTGCTTGTAATCAGTCTATGAAATCTTCTTGCAGTAGCTAACCAGGTGATCTACTGTTTCTTCAGCTTCATTGATGAGGCAGTGTTCTGTCTTCTCAATTCTGGTTTTCAGTGCATTTATTATTATTATTATACTTGAAGGTCTGGGAAAAAAATCCTTTATATTGTGATATTTGAACCCCTGAAATGTTAAACAATGACTCAATATTTATTGGATAAATTAAATGAATTATTTCCATTGAACATGCAGATTTGCAGCATTGACTGATATTGTTAAAAATATGCAAATAAATGTCATTGAAATGTAACACTGATGGATATTGTTAAAAATATGGAGACATGTAACATTGAACAATATGCAGATATGAAGCATTGATTGATATTGTTAAATATATCTGATCAGGTTTTTTGCTTTTGTTTGCTAAACAATAAATTACACAAAAATTGTACCAAAAAGATGTAGTGTCAGTAAGTATGTAGATCGCTGAACTAGAGCCAGTCATTCTGCAAAGTTAAGTTAAACAGCCCTAGAAAATATAATTAAGAGCAAAGCTAGAGCTGATGAAATATAGCCAAACAGTTTTAAAATCTTGCACAATGATGCAATTAAAGTATTACTTGTAGTTTATAAGCAGGTACACAAAGCATCTAAATTTAAAATATATTATAGTGAGACAAGCTCTTTTGCCATTGTTAGGTGGAAAGAGCCAGCATATGATGAACATTTTTGTTTCTCTTCCTGTGTTTCTTCTTTACTCAATCTGTAATTAAATTGACCAAAGAGGAAAAACACACATACCCCCCCCAAAAAAAATGCTGAGTGAGCAATTTAAAAACAAACATAGAGTATAGACAAATAAAAGGAAACACAAGAGGTTAAAGGAGAGAGGTACAAAAGAGACAGAAAGAAAACCATGTAACAAAACAGAAGCCTACATAAGTAGATTGTACTAGTCAGTCATGATGCATTAGACACAACAGAAAACTTACATTGTTTGATCGTAGGGAAACACGGCCTCCGCATCTGGCACAAAACTTTGTCCGGCAGTAAGAGCATAAATGGCCACAACCATCAGCAAACTTAGTTTTGTGACAGATCCCACACGTGGGTGCATCATCTTTGTGTTCTCCTTGATAACGACGGGATTCTTCACCTATTTTTCGTACTTGCTCTTTGTAACTTTCAAATTGTTGGTGTAATCTTCTGTGAAGAAAGCAAAACTCTTATTGCAAGAGCATCAAGGCAAACTCACTCATTAAATGATTTGCTCTGAGACAGTTGTGTGTGCCAAATGTAATTGTTATTCAAGTGCCAAATTGATCTTAAAAATAAATTTAGTATCTATAAATGGAATTTATGAAACTATCTGTTTCACTTTTACATTCTGTTAAGGAAGCTATTTAAGCAATCAAAAACGCAATGCATATTTATGGATTTGAGATTAGCACAAAGAGATTTTGTTAAAATATCTTAATAGACTCCTGTTTTTCTGCCATAAATATAATCTCAGAGTTTAAGCAAATATCAGCACAAAAGGGTAGCAAGAAAAGTATTCAAAATGGAAGGAACTTTTCTTGACTTTGTACATTCACTAAAACATTTCAAACTGTTTCTTTCACTGTGAAATAAGAGAGTCGGAATTATCCCTTTGTTATAATTTTGCTCATAGCATTTTCATTATGAAAGATGTTGTGCAAACAATAATAAATACTGCTTTAATTAAAGAAAAAAATACAATTACTTTTGTTTCTACTTGTAAACCACTTCTGGACTTTGTGCTTGAGGTGGGGAAAAAATGAAACTTTGATTTTGGGTTTTACCGATTAATAGGTTTGTCATTTGGCTAGTTTATACTATTATATAACAGTAAAAAGTTGAGGTTTGATATTATTATCTTATTCTACTGCACCAAAGGGAGTCAGAAGTCAATGCCTTTTCTTTCTTTTTTACCCCTTTCCCCCACACTTTTTTCTTCCCTTTTTCCTCCCCTATTTTCCTACTATTTTCTTTTGTACTTCTGTATTATATATCATAAACTAATACAAATAATAATTATATAAAAAAGAAAGATGCCATGCAAGCAATAATAAATAAACTTAAGCATAAAATGTAGACAATAAGATTTGGCTTAATTCCTTAATGCTTATTCTCATTACGGTATGTATTTTCTTTAAAGATTAGTACATCTGAGGTATGGTTCTACTAGCCTCTATTGCAAAAACGGAAAAACAACCATTTTGAAGCCATATTAAAAAGTGTAGCAAGATTCAATTCCTTATATCATTTATGAACCAAATAATACAGTATAATGCAGCAGAAATTTAATTTGGTTTCAATAGCACAGGCATTTGGAATGTGATCATCACAGACTTTTGTAACATTTAAAAATTCTGTTTGAAGCTGCCACTAGTTCTTATAGGCCAAGTGTTAATAAAAGTAATACAAACCCTGTATTTCCACAAAAATCATTGTTCCAGTTCATTTAGACAGACATATGATTGTGTTAAAGTACAAAAAAAAATAAATAAAAACAAGGAGCGTCAACAGGAAATTTTCTGCAAAACATAGAACTGTAATCTGTAGCTCGCCATATTTATAATGGTTCTCTTGTCTGCCTGAGAATCTAGAGTAAGAAAATATAAAAAATCCGACTACCATGGAACTTTACAACTGGTAGCAGATGTCCAGTTCCATTTAAGCATGAGGATTAAATCTAAGCATGATTTTTTTTGTGTGAAAGTACATAGGTGCTGACTTGCATTTTCTTTTCAACCTTTTTTCTTTGTCCTTTCAATTCCAATTTAAAAAACATAAGTGCTGTGGTCACATTTACATGATAATGATCAGAAGAAACTCTTTCAAGACATAAATCAGAGGCACCTTCTGGAATGGAGACACTTCCGTCAAGATTATGTAGGATAGCAAAGAAGTAAGGCGTGTATATCTAATTTATTCATTGCCTTTCATTCTACCACATGCCCAGCAGATGGCTCCAGAGACTACTATTTCTCCTAGTGTCTCAGATTTCAAAGCTGTGCCTTTACTTTTGGGATATTGTAATAATTTTATGATGTAAAATTCTTCTTATATCAGAAATAAAATATTGGCTGTGCAGATAGGAATCAATTAATGTGTTTTAAAACCCACACTAACTTCAAGTGGTCTGTATGGTTCTCAGTGATTTGAAAGTGACTAGTATCCAGCTTCTACTCACAATAAATTATTCAGCACTTGAATCTTGACCAAAAAACTCTAGGTTTACAAGGAGACCTCAAGATTTAGAACTTTATTTTTGAACTATTGTACACAACAGAAAAAGTATTTTTCCTATTTCCAATTTAACATCAGACACATTTCAATAAGCCTTATTTATATAAGCTCAGTTTTCATCTAGAAATTATTGTATTATATAAAGAGAGTGAAATAGTTCATTTCACTTGACTATGAACGAGCAGTGTGCAGTAGCAACCAAAAAAGCTAATTTAATCCTGGGTTATATAAACAGAGGCATAGAATCAAGATCACACAAAGTATTAGTACTGCTTTATAAAGCCCTAGTAAGACCACACCTGGAATACTGTAGCCAGTTTTGGTCACCACATCACAAAAAAGATGTTGAGAGTTTGGAAAAAATTCAGAAAAGAGCAACAAAGATGATCAAAGGTCTGGAGACTAAAACATATAAAGAACAGCTATGGGACTTGGGTTTGGTTAGTCTAAAGAAAAGAAGAAATAGGGGAGACATGATAGCAGTATTCCAGTTTCGGAGGGGCTGCCACAAGGCAGAGGGGGCCAGGTTGTTCACCAAAGCACCAGAGGGAAGGACGAGAAACAATGGTTGGAAACTGATCAAAGAGAGAAGCAACCTGGAATTAAGGAGAAACTTCCTGACAGTGAGGACAATCAACCAGTGGAACAGCTTACCCCCAGAAAACATGGGCACTCCATCACTAGAGATTTTTAAGAAGAGGTAGACATTCACTTGTCTGAGATGGTATAGGTTCTCCTGCTTGACCAGGGGGCTGGACTAGAAGACCTCCAAGGTCCCTTCCAGCTCTATTCTATTCTATTTTACCAGAAAAAAAATATCTTTATTGCTTTAAGAGCATGAAGAAATGTGTGTTTCACACACCTCAATGTAAAAGAAACTCTATATTTCAGAAAACTCCTTTTTGGATTCTTCTTCAGAAAACCATCAAAACAAACTGCTGTAACAGGATGAAGCTAACTCAAATTCAGCAAATATTCTGTACACTCTTGAGTGGTAGAAGTCATTGAATGAACACAGGCCAGTTACCACTTCTGTGTCTAACCTGCTGCATCAGGTTGTAAGAATAAAATAGGAAAAGGAACCCTGTGCATTTCCAGTGGATGCTTTTGAAGGAAAAGAAGAATGAAAATGAAATAAACTGTTGCATGAATTTTTTATGAGCTCTGTGTGCAGTTCTGTATATATAAAAAAATTTCAAACCCTGCCTGTGGGAATTGATCTGGATTTAACTTTTACAGGTGCTGTGCTGTTTTTTGTCTTTTTCATATGCATCGTGTTAAATCATAACTGGGTTTTGATTTTGTTTTAGCATATTATGTAAATGTAAATGCTCTGGCTTACAAAGCATGCCTTAACCAATGTATTGGGCTAACCAACCCTGTTTACCCAAAAACCCACAGTTCACATAAACCCTACTTAAACTGTTATGAAAAACCTTTCTGAAACTATGGCTAGAAAAACAAATAGAAAGATCTTGGAGTAGCCTTGCATTTCTCTTTGTTGCTCTCCTATTGTTATGAAACCAACTCAGGATTCTGTTCTGTTATCATAAAGGATTCTGTGCTTGGAAAAAGGACAAAAAAATGAACTAGGCCCATGGTGGCGAACCTATGGCACGCATACCAAAGGTGGCACGCAGAGCCCTCTCTGTGGGCACGTGCGCCATCGCCCCAGTCCTAGGCCTTCAGCTGGATTTTAAAAAACCTTTTCGCTTTAGGCCTCCGACGCCATGTGCAAAAAAAAAAAGAAGTTTCAATCAATCAATCAATTTCAACTTCTCGCAAAGTTGGAATTGATTGATTGAACTTTTTAGTCCCACCAGGCTGCTATTATCACCGCAGTCACCGCCCACCCAATGGGCCATGCCCCCTGCACCCGACGATACATAAGTGGGTTTGGGGTTGCAGTTTGGGCACTCGGTCTCTAAAAGGTTCGCCATCATTGAACTAGGCTTTCAAATATACTATACTCAGGATCATGGCTACCTTAACCTTTAGCTCTCTTGGTTTCAACAAAAGAGAACCAAGAAGTCATAGGGCTTCCTCCCTACTTTCTTACCTTTTCTCTACATTCTTGGCATTTTTTGTCCCTCCTTTCTTTTCATACAGGATTCTGGAACAGAACTCTTCAATCCCATAAGCATAACAACCACAGCATAATATGTAAACAATGTATGTTTTTTTTTAAACTGGTGCTCTATATTTTATATATCTCAAAAGCTGCAAAATAAACATCTAATGAAAAATTTAGAGACTTCAAAATCTTGGGAACTAAAAAAGAACAACTGGCTGCTTATGAGTCAGTAATTTTTGACAGCTATGGAACAGGAAGCTGAATACATAAGCTTCCCACTATTTTCCCCCAAAGATCTCAGACACCTGTTCAACCAGGAAGCTATTTTCAAGCCAATAGGAACTATTATCAGTATTATTTTTACATCTTAACACATTTATATATCAAGTGACCCACTAATGAAAGTTTCATGTATTGCTTTTTTTTTTTCATTAAGAGACTACTCTTGTTTATTGGTAAGGGCAATCAAGCATTTTAAGAACAACTGTACTTCTAAATTCACTAAGACACTCCCCCCCCTTCCTCTTTCTCTTTTCCACAATGAATAAACTGAATTTGATTTAAAATACCTGCTGGCAAGAACATCACATTAGTGACTAACTAATAAACTATTCCTCCAAAACTAAGATATGAAAAATAGTGTTTGGGGGGAGGGTAATTTTTTCTCCTCTCCAGCAAGTACCTTTTTTGCTAACACCTCTAGAAAAGCCAATTCTCCTCATACCGTAACCGATTGCCAGAATTTGTAAGAAGTAGGTCCAGCCTGAGGAACCAGTTACTCACAGATAATTTTAGGGAGTGAAGTTTACATTAAGGAATGCTATCTGGTGTACAGGTAGAGGTGTTGGAGTAGTACCAGGGAGGCCCAAGCACAAGTTTGTCCTTGTTATTTAAATTTAATAGCTGGTGCAATCAACGCACAGTTGAGGTTGATTGGTTGAAGAGTGTTGACTCCTGCGCTGTTATTGGTTGCTGTGAGTGTGAAGAGGGAATTTCCCTTTTATCCCATCTTTTTCTTCTGTGCCCTGTGTGCTCTGTGATTTACCTGATGATTTATCCTCATAATGCTCCTGTTTGCCTGACTATCTTGTTTGATGTACATATTGATGTAAAATATATTTATTTATATAAAACTACAAGTTTGTGTCAGCATTTCTAACTTCATTTGGATACCGGCTGCTCAATTCCCTGACAATCCTTAACCACAAAAGCTTGGTGGGTGGTTTTGAACCAGTTATCCAGCCTACCTCACAGGATTGTTGTTGTGGGGGGAGAGAAATCATAAAAGGAAGTGCTAGGGATGACGCTCCAAAATGAAAGAGTTAGGGTATAACTCTAAGACATAAATAAAAGCACATTCTTATATGCAGCCACTTCTTTCAACAATCTTTCCTTGCAATAGACCCAAGTAGTACATATTATCTTTCAGCCAGCATTTGCATTTTGACATTTGTCCATTGACATTCCTATCTTTACTAAACAAATTCACCTATTTACTCTAGCTTTTCACCATTCATTTATAACATTTGATTATTCACAAGGGTTTCCCTGTCAAATACAACTGTATTAATTTTTATATCCATATCCATCATTGCATCATAGAATTTACCTAATATTTGCCATTTATCATCCAGATTCTCTACCAACTGCACACCATGTACAAAAGTGCATGGACATCCACATACCCAACCAATCTCAATTGTCACAATAATCCCTTAAAGATTTGTGCATAAAAACATTGAAGGGGGCATTACACGTTGCTATTTACTCCCGTTAATGTTGAAGTACCTGGATTATTTTCAAAAATAATAAAAAAAATCAAATAAATAAATAATAATCAGACATCAACTTCATGTTTATACAAAACACTTCATAATTCAAGCCTATTAATTATATCATATTTTTTTTGATAGAAATAAAATATACTTCTCCATGACCTGCCAAAAAGCAAAAATCTGGCTTGCAGACTTGCTGGGCTGCATAAAGCCACACTGAATTTCCTACGTTTGGCTTCTTGTAATCTATTGCAAACTTTTATTCAAGACTCTGCCTACTACCTTCCCAGGAACACATAAAAATTATACAAGTTTAATTCAATCTTTCTACCTTTCCCTTTGTAATTGGAAATGATAGCATTTCAATCATCAGGCACTGATGCAAACTTTACCCATTTTAAACAACCTGCACAATCACACCACCAACAATCTGCATCCATATTTTAATAATTTTCCAGTTATAGCATCTGCAGATATACCATTTTTTCAACATTCTCACAATGATCAGAAATCCCTTTCCATCAATCTTTTTAGACACTATCATTTATACTAGTCATTTCAATTCCACTCGACATACCATTATCATTTCCATATAAATCTCCAAAATACTCCTTAAAGCCATTCCTGCATCTCAGTTTCATCTCAAATCCCTTCATCACTTTCATTTTTAGTGCTATTTATTCTTTCTTTAGCTCTTTTACCTACTTTCAAAACAATATTTTATTGGCATCAAAATTGTTCTGCATATTCTTTCTTTTAATCTTAGCTATGTCTTGCTCTCTCTTACTATATTTTTGCAGTTGCCTTTTTCACTGCCTTCACATTTATAGTACCTTTCCCTCATCACTTTTTGCAGCAATCATCCTCTTATATGTGTTTTTCCTCCTCCACAGCCTAATCTTTATTTCAAGAAGCATCCTTTTTATGCTTCCTCCAGTGTGGCGCTACAATTCCCAGGAGACATTGTGGCAAACAGGAAGAAGAATGCCTTAGGAGAAAGGAGAGAGACAAAATGGAGACTTGGGAAATTACCATATTTAAAACTGTTATGTAAGAAACTGTTTTAAGTGACTGCTTCCTCTGAAATTGGTGATGAAAATCCTTCTAAGAAAGAACTTCAAAACTTGGCGGTGAAGTTGGAACTTTTATCACTTCAGCATAGCTCATTCTGATGTTGAGGCTTCCCAGCCTCAGAAGATGAATACAGAATGGGCATTTTTACACTCAGTGAAATTACTATCAATCTGGACAAAGGAAAAAAAAAACCATGTTATTCAAAAGGCTACACTGTTGTCCTTTTCACAAACAGAAATTGCTTGAATAAATATTTCACCCCATGCACAATTTAAGCAGTTTATATCAATCCAGTGGTTTAAATTCATCATGCAATGCAAGCATTTAATATATCTATACATTCATATGGTAATGTACTTAGGAAATTAGATAAATCATGCGGATATGATAATTTAGATTTGAGATCAAATGGTGAGAAAAAATACTCACAAAATATTTTGTGAAGACGTAACCTTGGAGGAAACAAACACAACTAGTGCACAATCTAAAGTTGTGCAAACGTTCTCCTAGCCATGAGTGCCACCTGCTCTTCAAGCAGGAATCAGACATCCAAGAGAACTCTCAATTTGCGGACTGGACCTGCCTGGGCTAATGCAGTGACAGATATGACAAAGTCCCGATCTTGGGGTCCCATGTACTCAAAACCATTCAATCTTGCCAGGGTTCAGTCAAAGCCTGTTGTCCTCCATTCAGGCCCTCACAGCCCCCAGGCACTGCAAGAGGACAGCCATGGCATCACTTGGGTCACCAGGAATGGAAATATAGATTGTGTAAGTGTACTGCAGATACTTCCACCATGCTGACAGATGATCTCAAAATCTACGGTACCTTAAACCTCTATATTTTTCGGAAAGAAAACTGTGTGAACCATGATACTAAAATCATTGTTCATTTTATCTGTCAGATGGATTGACTGGTGGAATACTTCTTATTTTAAAGGGCTGGGACAAATTATGCAATACTGCTACAAGATTAAAATGGATTACTAGTGTACACTGTGCCGTTTCCACAATATACTTATATGCTGTGGTAGAAAGCTGTGAATGCTATCTTAGACAAAATGTTGGAGAATAGCATGAAGAAGTACATGGAGGTATGAATACAGCCAATACGTTAACAAAGAAGGATAGTACTGTAATGAAACCTATGGATTTTGAGGGTGGTTAACAAGAGTATGGTACAAGAGCATCATCCTGTACCAACAATAAATAATATTTTGCATGCTGTGAAAGATGCATGAATTCTTCTAAATTAGATATCATTGAAGGGCAAGTAGAATTCATATCAGAATCTCACCGTTTGACAAAACGCATAAATCATTTTGATTATTATAGATTCTGTAAATTTTCATTGGACATTCAAGTGCCCCCAAGGCTTATCAGAAGGTGATGGACTTTATCCTACAACAGTGGTGGCAAACCTATGGCACATAGGCACACGCGCCATGCCCCGGAGATGGCAACTGTCCCTCTTCAACCAGCCGCCTGCTAACTCGCTGAGGTCCCACATGGCCAGATGCATCCCAGCACCCATGCGCTCACTGGCCTCTGTGTGCAGGGGCCGATGGTGTCAGGCAGCAGCCGTCCCAGCCCGTCTCACCTTGCCCTGTGACAATGGCACCCCTACCTTACCTCGCCTCATCCTGCAGGATGAGCCTTCTGCCCACCACTCCACCTGCCAGAGACCCCCTGCCCGGCCCCCACAGGTGTCCCTCCCAACAAGCAACATCAAGGTGATCACGCCCACCTTGGCCACACCCACCCAATCTGCCATGACCACCACGCCCACCCAGTGGGCCATGCCCACCTGGCACCCGGCGATAAATAAGTGGGTTTTGGGTTGCAGTTTGGGCACTCGGTCTCTAAAAGGTTCACAATCACTGTCCTACGAGGTCTTCTTAGTATTGACTATAATATGGATATTGATGTTATTTATATGGCAACTCTTGAAGAATTCTGTAATAGACTAATGGGAGATACCCTAAAACAGGGATGTCAAACTGCCGGCCGGTGGGCCAGTTGCATCATGTGAAGGCCACGCCCACCCCAGCTCCGGAAATGCAAAAAAAAAAAAATCGTAACACGTGATGTGGCAAGTTTAACACCTGTGTCCTAAAAGTTAACTGAACTATACAAAAGCATGTCCTTGAACAGATTCTTTATATTAGGACATGTTGTTCCAGTTGAACGAATTAAACTTGACCCAATGAAAACTATTCTGAAGATCTTAGTTAGTGAGAATCTGGATTTGCTGCATTCTTTTTTAGTTATCTATGGCTATCAAATAATTATTATTATTTGCGCCATTGATGGATGACAAACCACTCATGCGCATGCTTCAAGTATATAAAAGAATTATTTTGACATCTTGCATGTAGCATCTCATTTGGAATTTGCACTCTTATGATTTGGTTATTCAATATTTCTGGAAAATTTCTGTACCTTATTCTTTATTGTATCTTCCATTAGCTGAATTGAGATCAAATTCATTGCTAAAATGGTATGTTTTTAAATTTGTTAAATCTATGCCGGATTGTGTGGTATTATCATTAAAAAAAAACTCTTAACCTGTTTTTCAACAGGACACTTAATTCTCAAGATTTTGAATCCAACAGATGTCCGCAAGAGATCCTTTCCTTTCTGTGACCATTTAAATATATTGCTGGTGCACCTTTTATGCACGATGACCTCCTGTTACAGAGTGACAGGGTTGTTATGAATTTAAAGTGAGCAAATTCAATAAAATCAGTTTATGAAATGTACCAAACAAGTTTTATATGCTAGGTTTTACTGGCCAAAGATGGATTCAGATGTGAATCAAAAGCTGTGTTCTTTTTCTACAAACTCGATATTTGCATGATAATCAGCTATTATGCTCTCTTCTAGTACCATCTCAGCCTTGTCAGAGTTGGCCCCATGTGTATAAATAGACATTGATTCTTCTTCTCCTCCCTGAAGCTAATATTGTTGCACAGGATTGTTGCACATTTTTGAACTGATGTCATTGCCAATGCACTGCAAAGAAATTTGTGTTCATTTAGAATCTCCTAAGGAAGTGTTCATGATAATGCCTAACAATGGTACCTTGTTTCAACTTTATTTTCAGTCTTGTGGTATTCAACATATTTATGCTTTCCTTTACTGACCCAACAATAACAGAAATAAGTGCAGTTTGGGGGGAAAAATATGCAGGCTGCACACGGTAAAGGGAGGAAATGAAAAAAAAAAGGAATTACCTAAGATGGCATATTGTTCGATTCTGCTCATGGCTTCAAAGAAAACACCTGCAGAGTAGCGGCTTTCTCACGACATTTATATGAAGCTTCCTGTCACTGTTCTCAAATGAATGTTAGTGATGCATCTGTTGAAGACTATCATCAGAAACACCGGAACCAAGTAAAACATTAATTATGCTGATGCTGCACATATACTTATTTTTGCTCTAAGCAAAACTTTTTCTAAACAGATTCATACCAATTACCCTTCTCATTCATTTTTTGTCTCTCAATGGCCCAATCACTTTTTTTCCCCCTCTCTCATTTTATTCCTACCCATCCATTCTTGTCACCTAGTAGAATAATGTTTTCCTCCAGACTGCATTAATTTAGAACGTTGCACATTTTGTTTTCTAAAAACTCAATTCTTATCATTATTCATTGGAGCAAAACAATCCATTATCAGTTGCCGAATTCCTACCTCCACGTACATCTACATCAATCTGGATGACATCAATTTATAATTTAAGAAACAATTTTAACTGTTTCATTCCTAAATGAATCTCCCATTTTATTTCCATTCGTATATTCATCAACTCCATTCTGTAAGATCAGACTTTCTTCATTCAGATCTGTAGCATTTTGCTATTTTCTCTTCGTTTCATAGGAACACAGCATTTCCACTGCTTTTATCTGACTCATAAATTAATGTTCTTTCCCTTTTACTTCTCTTAAATTCCAAATTACAATTTTCCATATATAGTGGTTATTATTAGGTGGGCTCATACTCTGATCTTACAGACATTGACCTCATTATAGCCTGGGACAATCAAGGTTTCTATCTTTTCGACAATATTAGGAAGTGTTCCTTGCTTAATACTGAACAAGCGGTTACAATTTACTATGATGAAAAGCTCTTTCGATTGATTGTATATATAGGTTGCTCCATTGCTGTTGCTGCTGTAATAAAAATATATATGCACATTTCACTTCTGAGATACGTACAGCTAAAGTGGGATAAATGATAGGATAAGATTTACAAAGCCACCTCCTTGCCTGTCCAGATTCTTGTAAAAATCTTCGTGTTTTATCTTTAATACAGATAGTCCCCGACGTACGACCCCAATTGAGCCCAAAACTTCTGTTGCTAAGTGAGACAGACGTTAAGTGAGTTTTGCCCCATTTGATGACATTTCCTGCCACTGTTAAACTGAATCTGGCTTTCCCATTGATTTTGATTGTCAGCATGTCACCAAAGTGATCACATGACTCCAGGATACTGCAACTGTCATAAATGAAACCAACCAAATTTTGATCATTGACCCTGGGGATGCTGCAACAGTTGTTAAGTATGAAAAACAGTCACTAAACAGAATGGGTCACTTAAAAAATGGTTAATACATCAAAGAGTACCTGTATTAGAAAAAGAGCTTGTATATTTGGCTGAATACTATCGGACAAATACATGGAAACAAAAAGTGTGATACAGTGTTTGCATACGTCTACAGATGAATGCAGTGAACAAATAGGAAAATAATGTAGGTTTAATGTTTATTGTATCTATAGTAGTAGTTACATGTGTTTCATGACTTGTGCACGCAGCAATGTATTGACAAGGTCTACCAATATATTATTTGAATGAGTGCCCGTAAACCCATTCTCGCACCGCTACCTATAGCAGGGGTAGGCGACCTTGGCTCTTTTATGACTCATGGACTTCAACTCCCAGAATTCCTGAGCCAGCCATGCTGCCTCAGGAATTCTGGGAGTTGAAGTCCACGAGTCATAGAAGAGCCAAGGTTGCCTACCCCTGCCCTATAGTCTTTAGGGTCCAGTAGAATCAACAAGGAAAAACAGGTTGACTGGTTTAAAAAAGGAAATCCCAAGGTACAGCTTTCCTCAACACAGCCAACAGATTTTATAAAAATATGACCCAATAAAGTATGCTTCACTAGAAACTCTGAGAAGCGTATTGCTATCATTTAGACGAGAAAAAAGAGATATGACAATAAAAATAATGGGGAAAGCTAAAGACCTTGTTTTCTGTTTTCTAGTCACTAAATCAACAACAGTTGAACAATTTTGCACTGTTAATGTTGCAATTTGTCTTAGAATCATATGATCATTGCATGGTATAGTTTTACGTTCTTGAAATATACTGTGAAGAACATTAAACACCTTTATGTATACTTCATCTTTTATCATTTTATCTGGGGTTAACATCTTTACAATCTTTCAGCTGTTACTCTCAGCATTTTAGTAACCTAGAAATATCTTAATTAAACAGTTAAGTATTCTATCATTTTATTTCATTTAAGTATTTTAGATCCTCTTTTCAATTATAGTATTTGATTTTTCTTTGTTCTCTGAAATTTGTTTAAAATCTTTTGTTTTCTTCTTGAATTCTATATCCTTTGCATAGAACCATGCTCAAACGTGGTCAATGGCCACAATTAAGACTGACAATAATCCTTATTACCCCAAAATATCTTGTGAGAATTTTAAACTCTCACAAGGTTATTGTATACCAAATAACAAAAAACTAATGAGCTCTCCAACAATAATACAATGTTAGATAGTTATACTTAGTTCTGAATTCTGAAAATATAAGGAATGGCAAAATCTCTTGCAGCTTGATGAATAAACTTTTTTTAATTAAAAAAAGGAATTAAAGTTCATACCCATTTTAGCAGAGATTTTAAAAAGCCTTGATCATAGGCTCCATCTTGTAGAGCTTTCTCTTAAACCTGATACCGCGTAGTAGAAAGAAACTTTATGAATGGCATTTATGTTGTTCCAGATAGGCAAATGCAAATTAACTGTAACATCTAGTTTGACTTTTCAAGTAAACCTTTGTATGTAGGATCAATATCCATATCAAAAAAGATTATGCCCAAGAGAATATAATACGCCACGAGGAGCAGGTTGAAAATCCTTAGAATATCAGCCAAGTCCTCTTGTAACTTTGCTCATATAGTTAGTATTTTTTTTTCCTGTCTATTTTCATTTTGGGCACTCAAGAAATTGGAGCACATGACTTACCAAAGTCAATCCATGCATTTTACATTTATAAGACTTATCTATTTTGTTTATTTAAAAGATGTATGGCTGCCCATTTACATACCATAATATCGGGCAGCTCACAGAACATCAATAAAACTATAAAACAAAACAAAAATCCCAGAGGCAAATCCCCCCCCCCATTCATTCACATTCAGCTGCTGGATCTCAGAGGGGAAAGTATTCCGTAGGACAGGGCCTGCCATGGAAAAAGTGCATTTCTTAGCTCCTATGATACGACATTTAAGGGAAGGGACCTGGAGTGCATCTACCCTACCTGGTGGAAATACCTACCAAGTAGAGGCCCTCTGGGTGAGGCAACCCACAAATAATGGTCTTTTGCCATTCAGGGCTTTAAAAGGGATAACCAGTACCTTGAATTACATCCTGAATGAGACTGGCAGCCAGGGCAACTCACCCAGCAGCAGTGTAATAAGAGTAAATCATGGAATGCTCTGAACTGCACATTCTGAACCAGCTGCAATTTCTGGATGACCTTGAAGGACATAAGGCATGTTGCAGGAAGGGTCCAGAGTATGGGCAACCATAACAAGGACTTCCAATTCAAGAATAGGAGCAACTGCTACACAAGATAAATCTGTGTGAAGACCACCTTCGGCACAATTATTACTTCTTCCTTGAGCAGAAGCTGTGAGTCCAGGAGAACCCCCAGATTTCACACCAGCTCTGTCTGGAATAGTGGTATCTTGTCACAGTCAAAGATGACACTTCACCAGAACCAGTGGGACCAAAAACCCAATGTCACTCTATCTTGTTATGGTTGAGTCAGAGTTGGTTCCTCCCCATCCAGGATCCTATAGCCCTCAGGCACTGGGCCAGCACTAGGACAGTCTTACTTAGTTGGCCAAGGATGGAGATATATATACAGTGTGTATGTATATGTGTGTGTATATACAAACACACACAAATATGAATGACCTGAAATTTGTACAGAAAATGAATGGTCTTGTATAGTATATTGGAAATGATTTTATTCAGGCTGTACAAATCCATTTTGGGCATTAGGCATATATAAACAATGTTTGTTTTACTTTCAACAGCAATGTGGAGTTGTGATGGTTGGGGTTTTTTGGGGGGGGGATGTGTGTGTGTGTGAAATCTTGTGAATTCTGTATAAATACCACCATACTGCTGCTCTATGGACTTTGTCAACTCCTTGTTGCTCATTCTGTCTAACCATTTGAAACCTATTATCTGTTCAGCACACTGCAAGATAAGAATATTTACCTTCTTTGTTAATTATATATATAAAACCACAGTTGCAATGCTATATGGAATTTTATGAAATATTCTTTCAAGAGAAAGTCGCCTTGCACTTTATCAACTGGCTAATCTAGTTTTGGCTCAATATTCCAGATGGTTTCCTAAGAGCATTTGGGGATTTCTGAGCTATAGTTGGGCAGGAATGTGGCTTGCCTGGTTGTTCTCTGGAATTCATGGATGCCTGCAGTACTAGATGAGTTTGCCCCCAAGCAGCATCTTCAGGACTGTGGATCCCAATGGTGCTGCTTGGCTTTCTGAGGAGCTCCAGAAATGAATGATTTAAGATAGAGTCAAGAACAACAGTGACAAACCAGAATGAATGAAATTGATTGTGGTTACTGTCAGCCCTACAAAATACACCAGATCACAGATACTGTGTAGGTTGAAAACTACTTTATTAGAATGGCTGCAGTAACAGAAACTTGTAAGTATGAATGTGCTTCCCCTTCTACTTCTTTTATCTTTATGTGAATTGGGGGACATTTGTCAAGTGTTTTTATAAATTTCTACTCTCATATGGACTTAAATCATATTTATCTTTTCATTACCTTGGTAACAGATCTTCCTTCTCTCTGTCAAGGCCATTCTCTATACCCTCTACGGTTATAGTACAGGACTATTTCATGATGGCAAAATTGCCAACACATGCTTATTTCTCCCTCTTATTACATATGCAAAGTTGCATCCAGCAGCTCCTCTAACGTTACCTACTTTTTGGTATGATAAATTGCCATGGCTACTGTGTCACTTTTGTAAGATTCTTTACAGTTATAATTGCACACACTTGCTCAGAGTTAGAACCTCTTGGGCAAGATCTTGCAATATCATCTGGGATTGTTTTAAATTAATACTGGACATCATCTGTTGCCTTTTGGGGAACAATTTTGAAAAATTGGGAATATTTGCTAACGTTTGAGGATTAGTCTCTCCCTTCATACTTTTGCATACCTACATGAAATCATTTGGAGATGTGATTATCATCTGAATGCAGATGCTGCTCAGTTGAACATTACCATCTAGGTCAGGCCAGGGATGCTGTCGTGGCCTTGACCTAGTACCTAAGCTAAGAAGAATGAGTTCAAACAAATTCAAATTAAATTTCTGCAGGATGGAATTTCTGTTTGTGGGTCATCTAGCTGGTTTAATTCCATTCTCAAAGTTGGCTTCAGATGGTAAGAGGCAGTCCCTGACCTTGAGGTTCTCCTGGATTCATAGCTCCTGCTTGATTAGGTGGGATACTGGTTGCAGGCCTTTCTGATTCAGAACACCTTTGCTATGGTGACCCATGCACTCATTTCCCAATGTTTAGATTACTGTAACATGCTTAAGTTTAGCTACGCTTGAAGATCCAGAACCTGCATCTGGCTCAGAATTCAGTGTCCTAACTGATAACAAGAACATCCATACTGTAGCCACTGAACTGATTAGCAATAGGCTTCCAGGTCTAGTTTGACCTTTTGGTTTTAATTTTTAAAGCATTAGATGGATTGATACCTCTACATTTGCAGGACCTTCTCTTCCAATTAGAATTTCTCAGGCTACGTGTTCATTCCAGAAGTGGCTTCTCTGGGGCTTCCATTAAGCTGAAGTGGCTGGAACCTGGAGATGTATCCTCTTGATGGGAACCTTCCAAGTGTGAAATACCTTGTCTCCAACTTTTAAATATTCAGAATGATGTCCTATAGATATCCATGATTTCATACAGCTTTTGCTGCCCCCAAAATCTCTAGTTCAAATGTCAAAGGATAAATGCTAGAGTGTTCTCATGACAGAATTCTATAAGGATCTAAGAAGGCTGTAAATCAAAATGCAGTTAAAGCATATTTTAATGGTTGCAAATTCTTTACCATCTTTAGCTTATCATGAGCAGTCAAGAAATAGCATTACCACCTATGAGCTTTCTGCCAGATTCAAGTCAACAACATTATTTTCTGGACACAGAGCTCTAGAGCGTGTATCCCCCAAAATATAATCTGTAAAAAGCTGAAACTGATCAGACAGCCTCAGTTCAATCTTACCCTCCACTATGAACTTCAGCCTCAACTTTTCTTTCAGGAGAATGTCGGTCTACTTTGCAGGATTGTTTTTAAGAAACAGAACAGCATATTATAGGTAACTATGTTGAATATTTAAATACTTCCCAGAAGGGTAATCATGTTCATCTGTTATGGTAAAGAGTCTCTTCGGCATCTTAATAGCTAACAATACCAAGGATAGATTTTCAGGTAATGTAGTCCATTTTAGCAGACACTCAGTTGGCTTGTCCAGGAAATGTGTCCATGTCAGAGTGCAAACTGACAGCTTTATTCATGCATTATGGGGTCTTGGCACCATAAAATCTGAGAACTCCTATTTGGACTTCAAGTGTACCCCTAAGAATACAGACTTCAAAGTACTCTATGAATTATTTAAAAAAAAGAACTATCACAAACTTACAAACAGTAAATCTTTACCCTATAATAACTCACAGGAGTTATTTCAAATCTAGTGTATTTTATAATGATGCTGAGATTTATCCTGCTTTGTATAATGTAGTAAAATCAATATGGTCTCCTTAATGGAATGATTCTCAAGGCTGTTTTTGGCAAATCACAAATGAGCAGAACTAAATAATAGGATTTCAAAAATTAGCTTTCCATATGTATGTATTTCAGACACTGGAAGATTAATAACGCAAGTGGTTTGCAATGTTATATTTCTAGAAAGGTCTTCATTTAATACTTTGTTCTAAAGTCTGAAGTAACATATCCATTGTAAGCCCATTAAAAGGTTTTAAAATTCCTGACACACACTTGTTACTGTGAGTGGTGTCACATGCTGCTCAATTGTAGTCCCTTGTACAGTATAATAATTGTTCCTATAACATATAATTGTGTTATAATGCTGCTGCGTTCTTGACTTATGTCCACAACTGGAAGCAAAAATTTGGTCACTAAGATATGTGGCCATTAAGCAAGTCTTCATGTGATCATTAAGCAAGTCTTTTATGATCATTTTTACTATGCTCTTTAAGAGACTCACATGGTCATCCAGTGACCATTCATATGGTCATTAAGTGACTCTGGCATCCCACTGACTTTGCTTGTCAAAAGCCAGATGGGAAGGTCACAAATTATGATCACTTATAAGTTGTTATATATATAAATAATTATAACGTGATTGGGCGGTAGTTCATAACAGATTGTAAGTCATTTTTTTCAGTGCCATCGGTTTTTTGAATCATCATTAGGCAAATAGTCATGAATTGAGGACTATCTGTATATAAAATAATTGAAAACATGTAGTGGTGATTATACAGAATAAACCATGTGGATAGCTATGTAAGTTTTGACTAAGAAACCATTTTTTGTGGATCTTTGTTCTTAGTTTCGTATTCCAGTTACTGATAACTAAAGCCCCATGCATCACAGTTCCAGCCTTCAAGTATTTGTTCTGATTTCAGCAGGATAAGTGCCTGGTTATGATAAGGATATGATTTATATTAAACCTTACAAGAGTCACACAGCAACAGGCATTTGGAAAGACAATGACCAAAGCATACAAAAGATACCAATTTTTTCTACTTATAGTTTGCAAGTACTAAAATAAAGTAAATAATAAATTATTGCAAGAAATCATCAATCTAAAAGTATCATTCTGTATTACTGCAAGTTCTTGGTGGGAACAAACAGTCCATTGTCTTTTAAAAAAAATTACCAGTACCTAATGCTACAAAAAGGGGGGGGGGCAATCCAATGTTTCTTGTCACCTTGCATGGTGTCTACTAGGTACCCCCATAACAATATTTAGGTGGGAAGAAATCCAAACTGGTGGTATAAAAATAAGCCCCGTGAATATTCATTTCATGTTGGGTGGTTGAGACACAGAAAAAAAGTCAGTGAAAATTTCACATATTGAGACACAACACAGGCTCACAATCTGCAGAGGAGATCAGAGTTGGTACCATAGAAAAGGAAACCTATCACTCAGCTTCTGTTTTAGGATCTTTTTCTTGAAATTTAATAAGATTTCATTTCGGGATTGTGAATTATAATTCTGAATAGTCCACTAATTTAATATGTTCCTAACTTTTATTTGAATGTGACTTCTGAATATTCCCTTTGATTTCCATAGGCTTAGACGTATGACTCACGAGGCCAAATGTACAAATTATTACAGTTTGCCAGGTTCTTGAGAATCCTCATTTCTGCAACCCTAGATAAGAAGCAAAACACAAGACTAGTCCTGATGGATCACACTATCTGGTTGTCACCTGCTGGGTGTCATGTATTATGTGCTGGTGATCTAATTAAGCACCCGCTTAATGTTTAGTTCAGAATGATAAAGACCATTAAATGCCCCAGATAAGCTCTCTCATAATTGCACACAGTGAACTATTCCTCAGGATATTTTTGTTAAACAGAGGTTTTATTATTTTAAAACTTCTCTCTAATAAAATTGGATTATTTTAGGTATTCTAACCTATAAATGCAGCTTTATCCCTCTCTTAAGTTTACTGATATAATATCCAGATGATTGCTTCATATCTTTACATGACCCATGTTCACACCATTTTCTATCATTTCATGCTTTTCCTTTTCCAATCTATTTCTCAGTTTACATGGGCCCACATTCTGATACATGGCAAACTATCTGATTTTCTTTATTTCAGAGAGATACAACTCTAAATTTGGAGCTCTTAAAAGTTGTGCCCTTCCGTGTCTATTTGCAGCAAAATCCTACACACATTTTAGTCTAAGTAAATTAAATTGTGTTTACTTAACCTTTCTACATAGAAAGTCCATTTTGAATTGCACGTTAATGTCTATTTTATTTTTTTAATGTATTTATTAGACATGACAACAGCTGGGGGCCAAAAATTACTCTTGTCAAATCAGAAACCTGGATTCATCTGGTAGTATTTTTATTTCCTTTAAAAAAAAGCAGACATCAATGTCATATCATAAACAGCTTGTGAAACGTCTCAGATAGATGGGTCTGGATTGCAACTCAGTTTTTGTTTGCCTACCTTTTTAAGCCATAATTGTTTGTTTGGCTTAACTTGGCTCTGCATATTAGGCAAAGCCAACCATAATTTTAATAGATCATGGTTAAACTCACAAAGCTTAGTTTGATGCATGTCTCCAGGCGCAGAGTGGCTAATGTCCAAGGCATACAAATAATCCTTAAGGGTATTTGTGCTGAGTCATCAGCACCACAATAGTAGCGTTTATAAGTACATATTATTATTATTTTAATTTGGTATACCATCTAGAGAAATCTGAGGCTTCAGATGGTCCAAAAATCTAGAAAACAGATACATACAATAAATGGAATTGGTTACAGCATTTGGATTCCGACCCAAGTAAACAGAAAAAAATAAAATAAAATTAACATAAGGATCCATTTTCTTACCTACCTGTTTCTCTGCCCAAGAAGCCTCTGGACACAGGTGCTCAAAGAGGGTAGATTAGTTACTGAAAACTATAGGTGAGTTGGGGGGGGGGGGGCTCTGCTAACCAGTGGCCTTAGGGAAATAGGGACTGCAATGGAAAGTGACAAGAGCTAAGCAAAAGAATTGCATTTGAGTGATGGGTACATGCGAGAATTGGGTTTATGAGCCATTTTAGTTCTGTAAAAGACAAAAGGCACAACAGAGGGATTTGGAAGAAAGTTATGATCATAGGAAAAAAGAAAAATAAAGGCTGTGACACATCCTTTAAAAAAAACTATTTGAAAAAAATCTGAGAAAGCAAGCAAACTTAGGGATGGATCCAGAAAAAAATATAAGGCAGGATAGTGTGGTTATTGATGCTAAATGGGATGGAATGAGGATGAAAATATGGAATAGACATCTATGGTCTTGAACAAGTGAGGAATGTGTTTTAAAAGGTTTATTTTTAAAAAAAAAATAGAATTCAGACCCCACTCTGACATGTAATCAGGTTTTTTAGCAAGTTATCTGCATTTTAGAATACCATTCTGTCTTTTTATAAACTGATATTTTACAGCCATTCTCTAGTGATGTCCTAAATATTTGCCGCAACATTTCTTACATCCCCAGTAGCTGAAAATACTTGCAAAATGCCAACAGTTGAATAATCATTTTATTTGAGGGACAATATATTGGTTTTTAATATTTTAATTATGAACATTCTTTTCAGGGAAAAGACCCTTTTATCCCTTCTTCACTTTCTACGATGGCCTGTATCTAATAGTAGTAAAGGTGCAAATGAAAGATATCCAAAAGAATAGAGAGAGAAAGAAACAATTTTGGTCAATTTTGTAACTTCCCTTGCTGTCCCCATTCACAATTTTGCTCTAGAAAAATACAGGGGCTTTAGAGCAGGGGTCCTCAACCATGGCAACTTTAAGACTTGTGGACTTCAACTCCCAGAATTCCTCAGCCAATTCCTAGGAATTGAAGTCTACAAGTCTTAAAGTTGCCAAGATTGAGGACGCCTGCTTTAGAGGGAAGGAGAATTGCCTAACATTATTTCCATTCAAATTCTTCTAGCAATTCTAGTAAGTGAGTATAATTAGAAATAGCCCAGAATTGACCAGATCATAAATTAAACTTCCAGGACATTATTATGCTTTTTAAGGTGAATATCTGAAAATAATATCACTCATTCTCCATACCAACAAAGCTGCCAGATCATACTGATCTGGTAAACCTCTGTAGGATTCCTTTCAGTTTTACAAGGCCCAAGGATATGGGTAGTATGCTTGAAATTGTAAACCCAATGTAAGATGAAATGCCCACCTGTCAGCCATGCCACCACTTCACCCTTTGCCATCCATACCACCTACCATGAGGCTGGCTCCTGACCCGTCAATGAACCCACAGACAATAAAACACCACTTAAGTGTTTCCACCTATACTGTCACATAGGTGGAAAAGTGTGTCTCCCATTAGGAAATCAGCAAACACCAGTAAATTTAAACATAGCTAAAAAAAATCCCCTCAAGACATGAAAAGTGCTTACATACTCAAAACGACCCTCCAATACCAGACTCATCACCCAAAATTCAATGTTTAGGCAGACAAAGGGAAACAAGACTATCGTACCCCGCAAGGTGAGAAAACTGCATTTCCTCACCACTGAATCCCATGTGTCCCTGAAAGGCAATACAGACCAGATACACCCGCATATTTTCTAAACAAAGAAATCACTTTCGTATAAATATCGCTGCCCTGCCATTCAAATTTCATAGCTACTTTCAATTGCGGAGCTGCATGTTATGCTGCTGAATAAATCTATCCTTCTCTTCAAACAGTTGTCTTGTGTGCCCATTCACAAATGGATCAAGAATTTTCTTCTGACTCCTTCACAGTTTCTTACACAATGTGTAAGTGTTGAATGACCTGATACATCCATTCTTTGTAAACTAAACTGTCAATCATCTTACTGAGGAAATGTCTTCCGATTCCTTGGTCTCCAGAATCTACTCCCAAGGAGTTGCCTGATAAATGCACAGCATATTAAAAGAAATTTGGACAAATTTGAAGATTTCTCATTACAGGTATGATTTCCTAAATTATTTTTTTATATTATCCTTTTTTTCCACCCTACAATATTTCCCCAGATATTCAAGCAACTACAGCATGGCAAGACAGAAGAGCATGTTTTCAATTTTAATCTGAAATTCTTGAACATCGACAAGGCTGAAAGAACTAAAGTACCAGTTAACTAGTCAGGCCTGTTTGCCATATTCAGATCATCTCTAAGCTGTAGTAATAAGCAAATGAAAACCACAGGACACATATTAGTGAGCAGAATGACAGATGGACGAGCAGTTCTAAATACTCCCACCTACTGTGTGAGTAGATGAAAACAAAGAGAAGCTCCCTCATGGAAAATAACTTACGAGAGGCAAGGAAATGTGAAAAGGGAAACAAGGAGTGTGGTCATTAGTACTAAAAGATACACCCCAAAGTAATTATGCATAAAACCCGCATTAAAGTTGAAACATGGCAAGAATGATCTGAAAAAATTAGCAGAGCTGGAGGGAGATTTAGATCTTGGGCTTGATTTAAGAATCCCAAATCTAAAAAACTGCTAAGGTATGGCTGTCAAATCTAAAGACCACTAGCAAGGAAGATCCAATTAAATCTTTAGAAATGCAGTTCAATTTTCAAATTTCTTTTCCATCAAAAGTTTTTAATATTCAAATGAAAGCTATCCTTCTGTTTCTTAAGTCTAAGCTGGTCTCCTAGCACAGCAGGGCCTCTTTGCATATCATAGCCAAGAATGCTCCCTTCCCTTATCTTTTGTAGACCAACTTACTTAATTCCCTTCTTCTCAATAATACAGGATCATATCTATCATTATCCCTCGAATAAATTATCTACCTCCTGATATTCCAGATGAAGCCTCGCACAAGCAAAATAAAGAATAAAGGCAGTGGTGGGATTCAGCAGATTCACACCACTTCAGCAGAACCAGTAGCTAATTTTTTGTTGCCCAGGCCCAGAATGGACTTCTGGAAGCAGCATGCACACAGAGAACCAGTTGTTCACATATTTGAATCCCACCACTGAATAAAGGTGCCCATTCACAGCAGAATTCTAACCAAAACTCTAGCAGAAATTGTTCTCCTGTAGACAACACACCATACAGCAAAGGCAGGCTAAGACCCTTAGAATATGGATTTGGGGGGAAAGAAAAGACATTGTTTAAAAAATAATAATCAAAAAAATAATTAAAAAAGCTAGAATAATGTCCAAAGACAGTATATAATATTCAAGAGCAATTAACAGCCAGGGAGAAAGGGAAGGTGGAAGGCTAGAGGCTGTCTGAATCTACCAGCTCATGTTCATAGTCTTACCAGCCTTTTACCTGTTTTATGTAAAGGTGAAGGTAACGGTTTCTCCTATCCTATTGTGACCGACTCTAGGGGGCGTTGCTCATCTCCACTGTTTAGCAAAGGGAGCCAGTGTTGTCCAAAGACAGAATGGAGCCATTACCCTATTCAGCGGAATGTGGATGCACCATTAAAGTAAAGAGGTTAGGTGGAAGTTAGATCAAAAGGTTGGTATTACTTTAATGGATAAGAATTTGGTAAAACAGATTAAAGATCAAAATCGAGCGCATATAAAGAGAATTTATAATGTTTTCATAGAAATGGATTCGGAAACGGAATTAGTTAAAGATTGAATGGTAAAGTGGGCTCAAAATATTCAAGAACTGATTCCATTGGATACATGGGAGGTAATTTGGGTTAGAAATGTAAAATTTACCCAGGTACAAAATTTAAGAGAAAATTTTTATAAAATGTTTTATAGATGGCATCTGAATCCTAAAAAGTTGTCTTGTATGTATCCTAATTTATAGCCCAAATGTTGGAGATGTGGTAATTTGGAAGCCACTTATTTTCATATATGGTGGACTTGTAGAAATATAAAAGCCTTTTGGATTAAGATCTGGTGGAACATTTAAAAGATTTTTAAGAGAAAGATAAAGTTTACCCCACAATTATTTTTATTGGGTGTTATTACAGATTGTGATGTTAAAGAAATTAATTTGATGTTGAATTTGATAACAGCTGCAATTATTAGTAGGGCAATATTGGAAGAAGGATTGTTTGCCTACTGTAGAAGAATGGACGATTAAAGTGTCAAATTTAGCAGAAATGGCTGAGATTTCTGCTTATTTGAATGATCATTCACAAGAAAGATACATTTTGGTTTGGAGAAGATGGATAAATTATATTCAGAATAAATATGGGACTAAAAAGTTTCATTTAGCCTATAAGTGAATTTTAGAGTATTATTATGAAATTATTATTATTAGTAGTATTAGTATTGTTTAACTATTTGGGGACTGTATTGTTTAATAATTAGGATATTAATTTGTTTATGTTCTCATTATTATGTTCACTTTTAATTTGCTTATATTTATGTTAAAGGGGATTTAAAGTGCATTATGGATTTGGTTATTTATATAGTTGGTAATGTTAGTTAGATTATGATTATCATATTTGTAACCCTGTATTCAGCTCTGGGAAGTGGGGGAGGGAGAGGGGGGATTTTTGGGTGGGTTAATATTGTAATTTTTATAAAACTTTTTAATAAAAAAAATAAAGAGGACAGCATGTTGTTAATTCTTCTCAATTCACAGAGGCTGCCTTTGCTGATACGTTTTCTTGAACTGGAAGAAGAATATTGATGCCGAACGATAGATCCTGAGCTTGGATTAGCACCTCAGTCTTTCTTACACCACAGAAACCTGGTTAGATGGGATTGCAGCATTGAGGAATACCTTCCAGTTTTGTCCACTTGAATTATACATACAACAGCACGCCAGACCTGAAGGAACTTAATGAAATTTAGTAATTTATAATGATTACCAGATCCCCAATCATGGTGTCTTCCCATTTTTTAAGTATGTATTTCTCTCCATTCAGCATTTCAGTTAAGCCCTCTTATCAATGTTTAATTTAACTAGATTATAATAAAGATAGTGCATCTTTATGGCATGTCAGAAATGACTTAACAAAACTTGTAAAAAAACATGTAAAGCACTGCATGATTCAGTGGGCAAGGAATTTTGGAGATAATGTCATGCTTGAACTATGGGAGAATATGTGGACAAAAGATTTAAAATTTACATTAAATTATAACTTAAAAGAACATTTTTATAAGACTATGTATCATTGGTATTTAATACCAGATCAGCCGTCAAGAATGTATAAAGGTATTTCAAATGAATGTGGGAAACGTAAAAGTAAAGAAGGGACCTTTTATCATTTATGGTGAACATGCGACACAAAGCAAAGAAACATTGGAGTAGGATTCCTATCTTAATACAAAAGATTCTCAAAGTGAATGAAAAGATAAAACCAGAAACTTTTCTTTTGGCTTTAATGGAAAAAGACTTGGAAAAGCTTGATGCTATATATGTTGATTGCAGCAAGATTACCTTATGAACCAAAAATGGAAGGATATTTTGATTCCCACAATGGATGAATTGTGTGTACAGTACTTGGAAGTTGCTTCTGGACTTTGTCCTTGAGGGGAAAAAAATGAAACTTTGATTTTGGGTTTTACCCATTAGATAGGTTTGCTGTTATAGAAATGGCTGGTTTATACTATTATGTAAAACAGTGTTTCTCAACCTTGACAATTTTAAGGCATGTGGACTTCAACTCCCAGAATTCCACAGCCAGCAATGCTGGCTGTGGAATTCTGGGAGTTGAAGTCCACATGCCTTAAAATTGTCAAGGTTGAGAAACACTGATGTAAAAGTAAAAAGTTATGTTATTCTACTGCACCAAAGGGAGTTGGAGGTCAATCCCTTTTCTTTCTTTTCCCCCTTTTCCCACACTTTTCTCTTCACCTTTCCCTCCCCTATCTTCCCTACTATTTTCTTCTGTATTGTATCTTATAGTATTAACTCAGTATTAATTAAGACATAAGTAAACTAAATTTATTCGGATAAAAAAAGAAATGTCTTAACAAAATTTGAGTAGCTTTTGCACAAAGCTACAGAGATAAGAATATTTTATCTAGTTATTTCTTTTAAAACTTATTTTTACATATTTCAGAAAAGTAAACATGTCCCCTGGAAACTACTTATGAGTCACAAAACAGGCATCTTTACATATAGAGAACAATAATAGAAAAATAATTGTGAAACAAATAGCAGTCCAGCAAGTTTTAAGATGAGAAAATACTTTTAATACAGTTTAAAAAAAAATGAGCATAGCCTACTTTAGGGGTCCCTAACCCCTGGGGAGCAGGCCACTACTGGGCTGTGAGCTGTTCACAACTGGGCCATGGAAGCAGTGGGTGAGCACATGTATATGCGCGTGCATCCCCATTTGCACGAGCAACAGGCGAGCACGTGCACGTGTGCTCCATTTATGCGAGTGGCATTCTTGAGTGCCTGTTGCTTGCATAAATGGAGCTGTGCATGCAAGCTTGTCGGCCATTCACACAGAACCATCTCCCCCCCCCCCCGAGCTGGTCTGCAAAGTGGAAAGGTCGGGAACTCCGGCCTACATCATACTTTATTCCCATGTGTATACTATAAAACCCAGCATATCAACAGAGAGCCTCTTTGAGCTTTACTGTACATTAACGGCTGGATATTCTTCCACTGATAGCCATGAAGCCTATGTCTGTCATTATGCAGTTCTGTTTTCATGGCACGATAGATTAATAATTCAATGTTTTTTTTTCCCTCAGAGACTTTCCTTTTGCCCATGATAATGCACTTTCCACCTGTCCTTGAGTCAGGAGGAGCACATGTAATATGAAACGGGATGGCCTGCAGAGTGTACTTTTACCATGCCATGCAACAACACCAGTCAATGTTAAGACAGGTAGTCCTCAACTTACAATAGTTCATTCAGTGACCGTTCAAAGTTACAATGGCACTGAAAAAGTTACTTATGATCGTTTTTCATACTTATAATTATTGCAGCATCCCTCTGGTCACATGATCAAAATTCATATGTTTGGCAACTGAATCATATTTATGATGGTTGCAGTGTCCTGGGAACACACAATCACTTTATGGGACCTCCTGAACATGTAAAGTCAATGAAGAAGCCATATTCACTTAACAATCATGTTACTAACTTAACCACTGCAGTGATTCACTTAACCACTCTGGCCAGAAAAATCTAAAAGGGGGCAAAATTCACTTCACAACTGTCTCACTTAACAATTTTGGACTTGATTGTGGTCATAAGTCGAGGACTACCTGTAACTGTACACTCTATCGTATGGGTTAAGTTCGAGAAAGCAATTGGCAGAATCCTATAAATTCTACCCTCTCCTACCAATGTCACTTATTGGCAAGAAAATGGGCCATCAAGTGCACTCCCTAGTCACTGCTCCAGCCAGCTTTATGTCTTGTTGGAAGATCTGCTCAAAGCCTCTCTTGAAATCTTTTAATCCTTATTGTGCTGTTTTGCTCACTCACATGCACACGTGACAGTGGTTTAGTAGTTTTATTAGTATTCCAGCACTTCCCTTCACCAAACAACCAGAATTGTCCCAACTGAATCTAGCTGTAAACAAATCAGCACTAGTCCATGGAGCAATGGCCCAATGAGCCCACAAGGCACAGGAAAGTTCCCAAGCAAGGTAAATCCATCAGGCAAAGTAAGTCCACAATACAAGAGGATTCAGAGGCAAGCAGAATCCAGAATCCATGAAGCATGATCCAAGTCAAGGCACGGTGTTGGACTGAAAGCAAAGCAGGAATCACGATGACTAGGAAACACACATGTTGTTCCCAGTGTCATCTCCATCTGTCTGCTGTGCTAAATATCCAGCTCCCAGTGCCACCTCGCAAGTAGTCAGACTGACTTTTACTATTCCTTCCTCTTCTCTGTGCTCCACTGTTCTCGGATCGAGTGAGAAGACAGTCCCTCTTCCTCATCACTGACTGGCTGCAGCTGCGTGCCTTCCCCACCCAAAGCCTCAAGACTGATTTGCTGCAGCTGTGCCTCAGCCAAACACTCTCAACCATCTGCTCATCCAGTCACTCCCCCATCAACCTCTCCACCTCGCTTGGTTGGGTTTGCAGCCCGACTTGGAACCATCAGCTGCCTCCCCTTCTGACATGCACAGGACCAGCTCATTCTCCTCTGAACTAGTATCCGGAGAGGCATCCAGGGGAGTATCCGGAGGAACCATCACACCTATTATAATCCTGATTATTATTAGAAATACAACAGCCTAGACCAGAGGTAGCCAACCTTGGCTCTTTTATGACTTGTGGACTTCAACACCCAGAATTCCTGAACTAGCCATAGTGACTCGGGAATTCTGGGAGTTGAAGTCCACAAGTCATAAAAAAGCCAAAGTTGCTTACCCTTGGCCTAGACCAGTGGTTCGCAACCTTTCTAATGCCGTGACCCCATAATACAGTTCCCCATGTTGTGGTGACCCCCAAGTGGGTGTGGCCACCAATAAGAGGGAGTAGGACAGCTAGGGAAAAGGGAAAAAATGGCAGACAGCCTTGTTTGGCGACTCCTGTGAAATGGTCGTTCGACCCCAAATGGGGTCCCGACCCACAGGTTGAGAACCACTGGCCTAGACCTTCTTAGCTCACATGCCATTCATTCTACAGGCTGTCCCTTTTCTGCAAGGGCAAAGCAATAACAGTAATACATGATTTTCTGCTTTTATCACATAGCAGATTTCCATGATTGAGAAAAACACATAACAACACAAGCAATCTGGAGTGCTTCTCAAGGAAGCTGATACTGTGCAACGGAGCTGTTGGACTCATTACATTTTTTAAAAAAAAGTGGGGGAGGATTTCCAAACAACCATTATCTTTCATCTATGTTTCCTCACTGACACTACTTTGTCAGTCTATTTTTCCTTTCTCTTTAGAAATCAGTCAGAGAAAGAGAAAATGGGGGATGCTGAACTATTTTAGGATGCCTTTGGCTATCAAACAGTGGGAATTGCCCATCCTGAAGAACCCGTAGCTCCTGGAAATTTGATTCACTTACCAAAATGGGGAGAACCTCTGAATTAACCCTTGCTAAAGATTTTTGTACCCAGGGATACTTGGAAATTTAGCCAGTGAAATCTAAGGGAGGATTCAGAGCCATTTTCTACTTTTTGCTTCCTCCAACAGTTCTTTGATCCCAGATCAATGGGAAAATGCTTTAAAGGCACAGTGAATCAAGGATAAATTCATTCCTATGGATAACACTAATATGTAGATATAGGAAATGTCTTGTGTTTTTGGAAGATTACATGGTTACTCTTGTTTTTCTGATTTTGCCTGTATATTAATCTTGGGCTACACTAATTAACTGAAACCTTCGTCTTTCTTCCATTTCCTGCTGAAGCTCCTTTTATTTTTAAGAGCAGTGCAAAGAGGATTTTGAAGCCATGCCAAAACTCCACAGAACGGCTTCCCACTTCCCTAGACGCTCAACGCATGCATTATAAGTCTAATTCCAACAATGGTCTCTTCAATTTCTTTTTTTTTTTCTTCTTCACCCCTTTCCATGTAGCTTCCCTTGGGAATAATTACAAGGCTGTAGTGTTGTAGCAGACAATGTTCTAAAATATTGGGTTGGGTTTTTTCCCCTTCTTTCCTTCATTTAGAGAAATTTTATCATTTTACACATTTCCTCAACATGCTTTCTATCTTCCAATCAAATAAACTGAATGAATAATTAATAATTTTCACCAACTGTTTGGGGAACAAATGTTAAAAGTTTAACATCACATAACATTACGCTGAAATAACATATGTAGACACACATATGCAACCTTGTTAAATGCCAAGAACTTTGTCTCATCGATGGTTTGGCGTGCTTCTCCCACAAATCATCAGAATAACTGTAGATGCTCCATTTTTTTTTACTCACTGTAAGATGTGGATTTGTGCAAAGGTATCACAGAATGCTCTCTTGCAGCAAACTAATATTATAGATGTCACCCATGTTCTTTCTATTATCTCTCCTGGATTTTGTCCACGTGTGTGTTCTCATTCCAATATGATATGCTAATTCTAAAAGTAAAATGGCTCAGAGAAATCTTCCCCAACACTTCTCTTGGGGGGGCTACAATCCCCAGAATTCATAGTTGACAGTGAGATCTGTCATCTGGAAGTTAGAAAGGATAGGACTCAGGGGTAGGTAACCTTGGTTCTTTTATGACTCGTGGACTTCAACTCCCAGAATTCCTGAGCCAGCCATTCTGGCTCAGGAATTCTGGGAGTTGAAGTCCACGAGTCATAAAAGAGCCAAGGTTACCTACCCCTGGGATAGGTTAATCAGCCTCTTTCCTCAATTCTCCAGGCATATACCCTAAGAGTATTTATTTCTTTAAAAATAAAATTGCACTTCTTTACTATACAAAAAAATGTTCTAGCAGGTTCTAATGGTGCCTACATGTGCCTACATAGATGCAAAGGGGCTGCATCTTAATTTCAGCCTTTTTTGTTTTTTCTTGTCCCCAAACTTCACTGATAGACCATTCAGCCAGTATGACAATACTGTGTCACCACTCTTAATGTAACTGAATTAGAAAATTGCTTTCTTGGTCACAGATTTATCTCTACAAAAATTATTATGGCCAAGATCTTCCCAAATACCAATCTTGATATCTGGGTCTGCCTCGAAAACCAAGATACATATCTGAGAACTTGGCTTTTGTTCTGCTTTCTTTTATTGTTGCTAGTGAGCCATTGTTCAGTGTAAGAAGGATGCCCATTATATTTTACGGCGCCCATGTGTGCGTAATATAAATTTTATTTCAAATATTATTAATTCAATAACACGCACCGCACACCCATTATTAATGGAAGTCTTCTCAAAATCTAATATATAAATTCAGTTGAACTGGCCATTTTGCATTATATATTTTGAGATTTGCTCTTCTATTAACATATTATCTACTTTTCTGTGTTCTGGAATCCCCCTTGTCTCATGATTATTGATCTTCTTTATTCCTAGCTGACAGCACAAAAAGAGGACAGAGATTCCATAGAAATCTGCCTTGCTTCTTGCTATACATAGGTGGAAATTCAACAGATGAAGTACTATCATTTCTCTGTGCTGGGAAAAAAATGAGAAAGTAGAGTGATTTCTAGACAGGCCTGAAGCTGGGGGGGGGGGAAACCTTGTTTTTCTAAAACATGATAAAACACATCTATTTCTATATTTGCAGCAATCACGCAGCAACACCTCCTTCACATCACTTCACTGCCCAATCTGCTAATTTCTTCAGTAATTATTCTAAAATTGTACAATTGTATTGAATTTGCAAATTTAGAGCATCATGTTGGAAGGACACATGCATCTGTTTTATAGCACATTAAATGCATTTTATGTGCATTTTATTTTAGACTGTATGCTGTAAATCAAGCTTCCCATCTGACAGTATTTTATTTTTTGTCAAATAATTATTCAGACTTTCCTTTTCTCTCTTCTCCGGTTTTTACCGGATGTACTAGAGAGGTGGCCGCTTAAAATAAGAAATGTTGAAGATTAAAAGGCGGTGCTTTATTTATTTATTTATTTTAATTAAAGACTGAGACAGAAAAAATAGACACTTGAGTGGGGATTGAAGAAAAACTGTTAGTAAATTATTTTGGGTATTCTGCAGACACTTCACAACTTAGAACAAAGTGCTGGGTTATTCTTTTGGAGACCCCTGAGCCTTGTGGCTTGACCTAAGCTCCTCATTTTCACCTCCAATTTGGACCAACCCACATAAAGAAAGAAACTAAGCAGAGTAGAGGCAATAGTGCTGTTCTGCAATGCCTTGCTTGCTTAAAAGATAATACAAGCAGCAATCAGCATCAGCATGGCCAAGGGTTCAGGGCACGTCTCTTGAAATCCTGATCCAGGCAGGGGTCCTGCGATGCTGACCTGGCACTAACATTAATATATTGGCATTTGTCCAATGATGGAACCCTCCCAATTTTACAGGATATAGAACATATGGAGATATTTGGCTGAAAAGTGAGATCTGGCAATTAACTTCCCTGGCAGTCCTTCTTCCTTGCCTTGTACTTCCAAGAACAGTTCTGCTCATGGAAGAGAAACTACCCCTTCCTCTCTATCAAAGGGAATTTGATATCGAAAGAAAGGGTGAGCTTCCTTCTTGAATATTCAGATCGAAGGGGGGGGGGAAGCTGCTCTTCGTATTCTCCACAGTGCGAGGAAAGGGGCATCTGCAGTTCTCCTACAAAGTCCTATAGGAAATATAGTAGTAGCAAAAGCAGCAACAGAGCAATACTGTTATCTTGTACTGGACAAAAAATACATCTGTCTTACACATCTGTTTTGGAGCTTGTCTCTCTTTCCAGGGGACTCCTGCAGGAGGCAGCAACAAGAAAGAGGGGGCTCCAGTATTTCTTGCAGAAGACTAGCAGTAAGGCTTCTCTTCCACAAAGTTCAGGGTACTGCAGTGTTAAGATATGAATCTGAAATCTAGAAAAAACCCTCTTCCGGTCCCTCATATACCTCACTACCTCAAGCCACCAGAAATGCAGTGTAATGTAATAAAAATAATGTAATATGCCTGGAATACTATCAAAATTGGATGTAAAGCACAGCAAGTCTATAGGCAAATCTCTGACTACAGTCACTCCCAACAGTGAAGGGGAAAGGTCCCATGAGGCCAACAGACCCAATCCAGCTCATCCCACATATGCAACTGACACCAAATATTTTACAAGAAAGAAGTATAGATCCGACAGCATGCCATCCAAATATTGTCAATCTCTCTCTGATGTTCAAGATGAATTCATGCCTTCCTTTGAATTGGCAATTTTTGCATTTCTTCTCATACAGGCTTCACTCACATGTGTTCTCTAAAAAAAATGGCCATAAGGTTATAGCTCCAATGTGTTCAAACACACTACAGAAGACTGGTGGAAAGATACTTTGGATAGAAGACAATTTCATTTAAAAGCTCTTCAATTCTAAGTTGCCTTACTTGCTAGGCATCTGGAGCCAGATATGAAATAAAATTCAGTTCTTTAAACTCAATCTTTAAGACACAGTCTGATAGAACATAAAGATTACACTCAAAGATAGAACTCAAAGATTTCACTAAGTTGAGCATCAAGTACAGGTAGTCCTTGACTTATAAGAGTTCATTTAGTGGCCGTTCAAAGTTACAACAGCACTGAAAATAAGTGACTTATGATCATTTTTTAAATTTATGACCGTTGCAGCATCTCCATGGTCACGTGACCAAAATTCAGATGCTGGGCAACTGGCATGACAGTTGCAGTGTCCCAGGGTCCTGTGATCACTTTTTATGAATTTCTGACAAGCAAAGTCAATGGGGAGGCCAGATTCACTTAACAACCATGTTACTAACAACTACAGAGATTCACTTAACAAACGTGGCATGAAAACTGGTAAAATGGGGCAAAACTCCTTTAACAAATTTCTCACTTAGCAACACACGTTCTGGGCTCAAATGTGGTTGTATGTTGAGGACTACCTGTACATTGTCTTATATTTACTCAGCCTGCCAACTAGTCTCTGAATGTGACTAGATTTTATCCAGGTAAGCCGATGACTACCTGTAACTAAGTATCACCTTACTTCTAAGTGAATTGTCACAGCATTACTTCTTATAAACGTCTGTCCTCAAAAGACTTGCTAGCAATATTTATGAATTGAATAAAGAAAAAAAATTGTGTCACCTCTTTGCCATACATTTATTTTTATTTCTTAACAATTATTAGGCTCATCCCTTGATAAAGATTTTCTGATTTGCAGATATATATTCAGATAGTTTGATGAAATAAAACATGTGGGATATTTCATATATATTTTTCAAATCCTCAAAGTTTACAGTAATGGCAAATAATAGATCACTCTTTCTGGAAAAAAACCTATTAACACATTTAATTAAAAACTGCATTATTTAAATTGGAGACAAAAAGGTAGCTATAGAGCATGCTTCTTTTTAAACTGTTTACCAATGTATTTGTTTGACATTGCCTTTTTAATTTGTATCTCTATGCTTCTTACTAATCTGAATATACCAGCAGTAGAAAACAAGGTTGAGACTTTTAAATAAAATATTTCATGTTGCAAAAAAGAATTTGCAGAGGACGCATTGTGAAGACTGTATCAGTCTCAAATGCAGTTCCATCCTTTCCTCATATAATAATTTATTTCTTCATATTACTGGAGGATTCAAGGAATTGTAATTTAGCTTGACTGAAGTATACTGGCATGACATATACAGCTAATATATACTGGCACATACAGCTACTCTATAAATTAACTGCATAGACCCATAAGACTGACCTCTGAGCAGAGATATATTCAGACGTATGCATTAGAGTTTTATGCATGAGAGATTTTTTTCTTTTCTTTTTTCTTTATTGTTATTTTCTTTATTTTTAAACAATTCCCATTTGGAGAAAATGCACCCATTAATCAGAAATGATGACTTGGCTTAACATCAAATACAATGTCTGCATAAGCAAATTAGCTAAAAATAAATTGATGTCATGCATTATCTATGCAGCTTTCTAATTTGGTATATTTTTGCATTCCTTCTAGCTTCATTGCTGTCCTTCCAATTTTTTAGTCCATAGTCCAAAGGCAATTTTAAGTGTTCTCTAATAACATAGCTTAATGGAAATTTTTAACAGTAAATATGCACCATATTCAATGTTTTTCTCTTGATTTAAAAGGTTCATAAATAGGTGAGAATGATGAACATTTAGAGCAGAGATCTTCAAACTTGACCCTTTTATGACTTGTGGACTTCAACTCCCAGAATTCCTCAGCCACCGTGCCTGGCTGAGGAATTCTGGGAGTTGAAGTCCACAAGTCATAAAAGGGCCAAGTTTGAAGACCCCTGATTTAGAATTTAGTTAAGAGAATTTTATTCTACATCTATGTTAAAAGATCCTTTAAAAAGCATACATTTGTCTAGGTAAACCTTGTGAATTTTATAGATAAGCAGAGATTTGAACTCAGGTCTCTTTATGGTAGTTCAATATTGTATATTTCACCTAATAAACAATAAAACCTAACTCTGCAATTCGTGATCTATCACTTAAACTGAAAGCAAGAAAAAAACACTTAAGTTTTAAATGTACCTCTTCCACTTTATTTAGTTTCCATGAATTGATTTTTCAATGATCCATTCCCTTCCCACCAGATAATGCAGCATAAAATATATAGCTGCTATTATATATGGAAAACTTATTTTCAAAAACAGCCTAAAACAAATTTTAAAAAACCTTTATGATTAAAAGAAAAGCATTTTAACAGTAACTACAATTAGAATATTAACTGTTCTTATAACAGTAGCCTTTTCTTAGGCTGAAGAATACTTTCAAGAAAATAAACAACAGGCATGGGTAAACCATGATTGCCATGGATACCAATATGTCTGCCAGCACTTACCTCCCTGCCCATTGTATGCATCCAAGAAGATGCCACACTGTTGTATTGTGATGTCATCACACAAATGGTACAAATTATGTAATTTGTATCAGTACTGGGGGTGATTGACAACTACATCTTTAGGTAGAGACATATGCTCTACCTAAGCCAGGGGTGTCAAACTGCTGGTCCATGGGCCGGTTTCATCATACCGAAGCCGCGGCCACCCCATTGCCGGCAATGCAAAAAGAGTCGCAATACGTCATGACACGTCACGTGACATGACAAGTTTGATACTCATGACTTAAGCTATTAAAAATAAAACTTTAAAATAAAAAATAGTAGGCAAATTAGCTTCTTATTGTATAGCATAATATAGTCCTCTGTTAACAACGGCAACTGGAGAATCAGAATTGCCATTGCTAAGTGAAGCAGTCATAAACTGCAATGTCACATGACCATGCCACTCAGCAACACCATTCTGGCAGTCCTGGTTGCCAACTGTGCAGGTCATTAAGCGAGGACTTCACATGACTACGACTTTTGACTGCCTGCTGGCTTCCCCACTGACTTTTCTTGTGAGAAGCTAGCAAGAAATGTCAGAACACACAACCACATTACCTCAGATTGCTGTAACATCATAATTATGAGCAAATCATGATTGTGTGACTACAGGGGCGCTGCGACAGGCAAAACTTCAAATTCAAACAAATGCTAAACAAATAGTATAGTATAGTATGGGGGTACCTTGCTCAATAGTAGTAACTGTGAGAGGGACCTCGGAGTCCTAGTGGACAATCACTTAAATATGAGCCAGCAGTGTGCTGCAGCTGCCAAAAAAGCTAACACAGTGCTAGGCTGCATTAATAGAGGGCTAGAATCAAGATCACGTGAAGTGTTAATACCACTTTATAATGCCTTGGTAAGGCCACACTTGGAATACTGTATCCAGTTTTGGTCACCACGATGTAAAAAAGATGTTGAGACTCTAGAAACAGTACAGAAAAGAGCAACAAAGATGATTAGGGGACTTGGAGGCTAAAGCATATAAGGAACGGTTGCTGGAATTGGGTATGTCTAGTTTAATGAAGAGAAGGACAAGGGGGGACATGATAGCAGTGTTCCAATATCTCAGGGGCTGCCACAAAGAAGAGGGAGTCAAGCTATTCTCCAAAGTGCCTGAAAGCAGGACAAGATGCAACAGATGGAAATTAATCAAGGAGAGAAGCAACCTAGAACTAAGGAGAAACTTCCTGACAGTGAGAACAATTAATCAGTGGAACAACCTGCCTCCAGAAGCAGTGAATGCTCCAACACTGGAAGTTTTTAAGAAGAGACTGGACAGCCATTTGTCCGAAATGGTATAGGGTTTCCTGCCTGAGCAGGGGGTGACCTCCAAGATCCCTTCCAACTTTATTATTGTTGTTGTTGTTGTTGTTGTTGTTGTTATATCAGCATAAGCCGAGGACTACTTGTATTCATTTGTGGAAATGCTTCTAGGTTTTACGTTATTTTTTTTTTAAAAAAAACCTCTATAGGGATAGAGCATCTTTTGAGATTGTGCCCAGAAAAAAAGGCAGGGAGGGACTGAAGATGTATCAAGGAATTCTCTTTCCAGTTAGTCTTGTGACAAAGAGGTGTTTTGAGCTTGGCCATGCCCAGCAAAGCAGAAACTTTGCACTTTAGAACAGAACAACATACTTCCAAGAGTCCAGCTGTGCCCTCCAGCTCAGAAGGGGTTTCTTCTGACATGTGTCATCTCTCAGAAAAGCCGGTCTGGCCAAAAGGGCATTCCTACAGTATTTCATCCACTGTGCTGCATGGGGAGTAGCCTCAGTTGCCAGATAAAGCAAAACAAAAACCTTTCTCAGTGAGTAGGAAAAACCTTTCTCCCACAATCTCATGTTGTCCTAATTTAAATAATCAGTTAAATTCTTTCAACTTTCCAAAGGCTCAGAAATCTTTTCTAGTGCCAAAAACCACTGTGTGATGGCACAGGCCAGAGTTATCCAACCTTGGCGACTTTAAGACTTGTGGCGTCAACTCCAAGAATTCTCTAGCCAGCCATGCTGGCTGGGGAATTCTGGGAGTTGAAGTCCACAAGACTTAAAATTGCCAAGGTTGGACACCCCTGGCAATGGCTCCTCCTAACTTCATCTCTTTCTATTTTTTAATGGATGAAATCTCTGGAGATTTCAGCAAACTCCCTCCCACCTCTCTCCTGGTCTGAATTCTCATGAGATTTCAAAACTCTTGTCTAAAAGGTCAGGAGAACTAATGTAAAAATTTAAAAAAAAAAACACTGGCATCTCATCTGACTTAGCAATCTTCTGAGATTTCAGGGCTTTCCCCCCTCCTTTTAATTAATTTTCATTTAATGCTATACGATAATGTCATGAGTGCTCCAGTATCCACTCTGCTGAACCTGGATTTCTGAATAGGCTCGCTTAAAGATGCTACAATACACATTTTTATATATCTGGTGTTTTTGTCAGTCTTATTTCATGCAATTAATTACATCACATGTCTATTTATAGGTAGTCCTTGACTTATGACTGGTCGTTTGGTAACCAGTTGAAATTGCGACAGATCCCCAAAAGTACTTATGACTTGGTTCCAAAGTTCCAACACACAGACACACAGACACAGACACAGACACACACACACACACACACACACACACACACACAGAGAGAGAGAGAGAGAGAGAGAGAGCACGAGAGTGCCATGTAACCACATTTTGGATGTTCGGCAACCAGCCTGACATTCATATGATTGAAATTTATAATATTTTTGCCAAAAATCAGCATTTACTTCCAGTTTGGAGCAAAAACACCCCATAGCAAACAATGGATTTGCTTAACAACCATGTATCCATTTAATGATCATGGTGATTCACCTAATGACTGCCACAAAAAAATTTGTAAAATTGAATTGGTCACATTATGACTCATTTTTACAACCATCACTACTTAATGACCACAATGGGAAGGCTCTATAATGGACATAAGTTGAAGAGAACCTGGTATATAGTTGTATTTATGTTTAATTTTTACATGAGAATTGATCAATAAGAAAATTGCTGTTTTATTTTTATACTGAACTGAATTTGCTTCACATTTTACTTTGTAAACAGTAACACTATACAAAATAAGCAACTGTTTAAACCTTATGCAAAATAAGAAAAATGAGCAAATCTTCATGTGTGAATAAAAATACAAACAATATAAATAAAATAACTATATGTCAGTTAGAATTATTTTCAAACAAAAAAACTTCAGAGTTAAAGATATAAATATCACAATTTTGTCAATATTTTCAGTAACTGTCCTATATTACATCAGCAAACCCCAAATCAGCAGCCTGACTCATATGCCATTTTTTACAGGGAATTTGAAAACATCACACTTCATGTATTTATAGACCTTTATCACCAAGCACTAACTGTTCCCCTCATTTCCTCACCTTTTGATGTGCTTTCCCTCCTCCTCTCAATTACCCAGCAAAGATACTGTGATTCTATTTACTTTGTCATCCAGACTTTTTTTTTAAAAAAATGAAGAAATTCCCAGATAGATCATGCAGTGCCTACTTCCAAAATAGATGCAGCAGTTAATGAATAATAAATTATGTGTTTTGAAAAATTAACTAATTATGTTGTATACAACACTTTTCAGTTTGGACAATTGGAAATCCCATCTAATCTTGAGAGAGAAAGAAAGAGAGAGAGAGAGAGAGAGAGAGAGAGAGAGAGAGAGAGAGAGAGAAAGAAAGAGAGAGAGAGAGAGACTACTTAATCACATAAGAAAAGAATTTGTATTGGTATCAACATTTGATGGTTAGTTGGGATATTCTTACTTCAGATTTATATTAACAGCATTTTAACTTGTAGTCCAAGGATACACCATGCTAATCTAGGGCATGGCTCTATAATCTATACCTTAGAAGTCGGAAGATAGATTTATCCTATGGCTACTTATTTTATTATAGTTTGACATATTGTATAAATCATAATAGACATTAGTTCATGCTACATGGTTACGTACCAATGTGACAGATCTACTTGGAAAGATAGGAATCATCAGATGTCAGTAATCAGTACCAAAATTAAAAAGCACTAATGCCTGCTAAAAGAGATTATTGGCATCTCAATCTGAAGCTATAGGAAGTGGGACAATCTTATGTCACTTTTTGATGCTGATCACTCAAGAAGTTCATTGTATTATATTTTATATTGAGTAGGATGCACAGCGCATACACACACACACACACACACACACACACACACACACACAAAGTCAAGAATCTCTGTTGGGTCACCATCTAAGACAGGGGTCTTCAAACTTGGCCCTTTTATGACTTGTAGACTTCAACTTGAAAGGGCCATGTTTGAAGATCCCTGATCTAAGACCACCATCATCTCTCATGGTAGAGTCAAATTGTTGATGCATTCAGACAAACATTAGACTCTACTGGACCTATTAAAAAATAAATGAGAAAATCAATTAGAAAAAGTCAAACAGTGATGCTTGGCTTGTTTGTCAGGAAAGATACTATCAACTAACAATCTAATGTCCATAATTTTTAGGGCCAGAATCTCATATGCAGATCTGCTTATCTACAGACATGCATGCCAGGACAAAATGTAATGGTTTGCGATATGATTTTAATTATTTCTTTTCATAGAGGCTTTGATTTTTAGAGATTTCAAGATAACTTCAAAACTGTGGGTAATAGTCAGGGCAAGCTCCAAATACTGAATTGCTCACAATAACAGGAAAAACAAGTTAAACTTTTATTCACTATTTTGGTTATATATTTCATTCAAGATCATTTGAATCATATTTTTGTTTTGCAATTTTCTAAGTTGGCCTTTAAAATAGTTTAAATTATCTGCAATATTATGTCCCTACCAATCAATTTCTATGGACTCAAATAATTTTCTCTTCACCAACCAAAAAAAAAAAAACTACAACTAAGCTACATGTGCATGATCTTTTTCTTGCAAATTCAAATGCTCCCCTTTGGCCTTCTCATTTTTGGGAAAACCTTTGATCTTTTGATGATTCTGAACTGCGGAATGCAAACTTCAATGACAAACATCCACCCAACATAGCACAATGATCTATTGTTGGTTCACATGATCTGAGATTTGTCATTGAAGATTTATTCCCAAATTATTTCAGTACTATTCTGTATTTTCCTTTTCCTCAAAAGAATAAATTCATTTTATGGTTCCACCTATCCAACGACAGCATGTCTTCACTATACCTCTGATTGCTACACTTCTGTTGATATATTAGCGCCTAGCTTGAAGTTTCTTGATCTCTATTTTTGTTGGTACTGTTGATAATTGATTATAGGAACTATCGTCTCAGAATCTATTGTCCAAGGTTATAATAGAGAAAGTAACTGGCTTGGAGGAAAATTGCATGAAATGACTATAAAGGGAAATAAATGTACATTCTGAGTTCAAAAATCTCTCTTTATATTACTTTGATTTTTACAGTAAAGAACCTATAGACATCCCTTGTTCCTATAGTTTTAGACTGGCTTAAATGAGGATATCAATCAATGGATCACTATCAGATGATATATGAGACCATAAGAAAAGCCTACTGCACTTTTAAATGTATAGTAAGCTTCAAAGGAAGAGCTTTGATACACTGCATGTCCTTTTCCCCCTCACTGTACCTATTCTCTAAATATGTGAACTGGTCTTAAGGGCAAAAACCTAGAAACAATCCTTGCTAAACAACTCAACTCGACCCACAGGTTGAGAACCACTGCTTTAAAGTGACCTTGTAAGAAGGAAACAAGCTAAAACAGGCAGATGTTTTAAAACTAAACAATACAAATCTTGTGGAACCTCAGAGACTGACATATAAGACTAGGTTTGGTATTTTAAAGATCAAATTTATTATGACATAAATTTGCATTTTATGTTTGTTAATCTTTAAATTGCTACAACATTCTTAAGTTTGCTGGAAACTATCCTAAAAGTTATTTCCTTTGCTATGTACTTGAAGGAAGATATTGCATGCACAATACATACAAAATATCTTAGTCATATAACATCATCAAACTGTCAGAAAAAAAAACTATAGGAAACTTTCTGTAACTCATGGGGAATTGTAGTTGGTTCATTAGTCATCTTATCTGGATCATGGTTATTGTAGTTCAACATACCTGAAGGATGCCTGATTGGAGAATATTGGACCATTATTGTTGTTTTAAAACTCTCTTCCTCTTAAAACAATACAAATGAGCCTGCTCCTTTTTAGCATGATATGTAATAATCACTTCACCAATTATAAAATTTTACTGAGAAATCGTCTATGTTACAAGACTGTTATGTAATTCACATATGAATAAGAAAATTTGTAAGGTTCATACAACCTCTGGCTAGAAAATACTAAGTAAAGGATTAATGGAAAATAGTCTAGTTAACCAGATGATAGCACTAGTTTCTAGTTTGATGGTAGAAGAAAAAACATGCAATAAAACCATGACTCCATAACCAAAGAGAAAGAAAGAAAAAACAAACACCTTTCAGAAAGAAATATATTCTATGCTACAGCTAATTCACCAAACAATTGTTGAATGCAAAGAGGACATAAGAAGAAATCATAATGAGACAAAAAACAATTTAGACAATATAAACGAGCAAATCTCCAAATTAAATCTACAACTAGAAAGTTCCCAGATAACGACTACAAAATATGAACAAATAATCCAGAAATCAGAAGACGAAACAGATGAAAGGGATTTAGAGATGGAAGAGATAAAAGAAGGGAAATATAAACGACTATATACAAACAAAATACCGCCAAGACTTAGCTATAGCAGTGAAAATGCAAAAGATCCTTTACCCCTTAGATTTTAAAAAAGGGTATATAGAACTGTTAAGGGAAATGTCACAACTTGGGAAACAGGGAATGAAAAGAGAAATGAAGGGAGAAAGGAACTGGGAGTTGTTTAAAAAATATAAATCGGCGGAATTCCCTCCCAAAAATACCCTACCTAAATTGTCTTCCTCATGCCAAGCAATTTTTACAAAAATAAAAAGAAAATTCCTGGGTGTTCTAATTATCCTGGCTTGGAATGTGACTTGGCAAAGAAAGAAAGTGAGAGTCAGATTTAAAAACAGAAGATTTGACCTTTTAGAGGGGGCATTATGTACTTGTTTGAATAAGATTAAAAGAACGGATGACCCTTAGATATAATTAGACTTTCATAATGAAATATATAATTTAGAATTAAGATAGCATTTTTTTTCTTTTTCTTTGATATGGGAAACATGAAGATAAGAGGACTGATTAGAATAAAAGCTATATAAATGTAATTAATATTGAGAAAATCATAACTGATAAAAGATGCTTCACATACTGATGGGAAATCAAACCTTAACAAGAGCACGAAAAACAGGATATTGATTAATGAGTTGACATTATTGATTTACAAATGGATTATTATCGTTATTTGTATGAAATTAGTAAAATATGATGAAGATGCTTATATCTAACTTTGTATATATTAACAGTACCAAAAATTGTAATGGTGTAATAAGGGGAAAATGGAAAAAATATGGAGAAGAAAGGAGGATCAGGGAAAAAATACTGGATTGGGTAGTATTGAACAGATTTATATTGAAGAAGTTAATGTTAAATACTTGAACCCAGACAACACGTTGTTTACTAAGCACTAAAGACTGTAATTTTTAAAAATTAGTATAACTTTTTTTTAAAAAAAGGGGGTCATATGCAGGGATACCAGCATGGTTTCTAAGAATCTTCTTTCAGGAGTAACAACTAAAGGTATCAGTGAATGATCAGTTTTCAGGAATGGACGGTATTGCCAGGAAACAGAGAAAACCATTTTCCTACAGTACTAAAGCTGGGCATGGGCTAGGACATCCATGGTTTGTAAGTCTACACATTTATTCTTGGTCTCTAATAATAAAAAAAAAAGGAATTCCAGTCTATACAGTAGCTTTCATAATGTGGTACGTTTGATTTGGCTTTAGAATTACACTGTAAATTTTAAATGTATATATAACATATAATATATATGAGGTACGCCACTAAATATATTCAGCAATCTATAATTAAAACAAACCGTGGCTTAACAGAATATGTAAACCCAGCAAAACAGGGACAGTGTCCGCTGAGAAGCACAATGCACATGTAAATAGTGAAGGGACTCCAGTTTAAGGAAAAACGGTTCTAGATTTTTTTGCAATGTTTTGTGCTGCACACAAACAATTTTATTAGTTTCGCTTTGGCTTTTTTATAATGTGTTTTTTTATTTTATTAGCAAATATCCCTGAGAAAGTTCAGCTGGTACTATTAATACAATGAATATAATGAAAAAAAAATACTATTTTATATGTTTAAGAGAATCATATGTGTTATAAACCTCAAATATTTGAACTTCAAATTATTTCTACCCATGGCACTTAAAACTGCTGACGCTGAGAAAGGAGGATCAATCGCAATCAATATAAGGCATTCTTCATATATGTTCTCGTAATACTTTTAAAACCTTCAATTTTTGATGTAACAGCTCAGGAAAATATTTCACATTATGGTGGCAGGCAAGATTAGCAAGTGGGCAGTGTAATTTCAACAGGGCACAGTTATTATTATTATATATCATTCATTCATTCATTCATTCACTCACTCACTCACTCATTTCCTAAAGCACAAATGTAAAAAGTTTGTTTTCAAGAGATGCCAGAAATTTAACTTGATCATGAAAATGCATTTTAAAAAGTACATGCACAAGAATGATTATACAGTACTTCATTCGCTCTAAAGCCACTGTTTTTAATTCAACTCACGAGTTTTCCTTGATAAAGAAGGCCAACCAATGAAATTCGAACAGATGGGACTGACATCACTAGGCTTGCATGTACTATACACATTTTTTAAATAAGTGTTTGACATTAGGAACTTTCTAAAAAAAAAGTCTCCAAGAGGGTAAGAATGTGTTAAGATTCATTTAAGTTATGTTAAAAGTTTTGCTGAGGAATGATCCTCTCTGCACTCCAAGAGAGTCGTAAGTGAAACTTCCCATATCAATATAGTACAGGTAGTCCTTGAGTAACAAGTGTAATGGAGCCTGCCCATTTCACTCGTAACTCAAAAACTCGTAGAGTGAATCTCATACCTCAAACAAGACCACTCCCTTGCTCGTTAAGAGGCAGGTGGCCCATTAAGCAAACATGAGGTATCTCAAGTTGAGGAAAGCCATGGAGGGCCTGGTGATGGAACAGGCCCCCAAGGCCTCCCCACTAAGATACTGCATGCTTCCCCCTCCCTTCCTGCCACGCTGGACTCACCAGAAAAAGATCTGTCTCCTCTCTGCCATGGTTCCTGCTGTTACCCAGATCTGAGGCTGGAGGACGCTTCCGTTCCCCCCCCCCCATGGCCCGATCTGGGCTCCGGAGGCCTTTTCCAGGCCACTGCCACACAGATCTGAGGTTGGAGAACGCTTCCGAAGGGCCCCCCTCACACAGCATGATCGGGCCTGGAAAACGCCACAACAATATGCTGCAATATTCGTAACATCGGGACTTGCTCGTAAGCACTAGGGGGCACTCATCATGTAACTTTGAACAAGTGTTAATTGGACATTCATAACTGGGGCATTGCCTGTATACTGCTGCTTTTTATGTTTTGGGGGGGGGGAGAAGATACATAAACTTCAATCATTCTTACTTCTATAGTAGATTCAGCACCAAGTGTTTTAGGTTTCTTAAATTTAGCTAATGGAAGATTTACAGTATAGCTGGGGGAGGAGAGAGAATTGGAATTAATCTATCTCAATTCAATATTCCTCTTTTAAAAGTTTTAGAAATGGTGGAAAAAAACATATCCATGATCATCTATGCTTCCTGGCATGTTTAGCTCAGCAACACACACAAACACACATACACACACACACACACATACAAATTATAATTTTTTGTAAGTGCTTATTCAAAACCAAGTAGGTAGATCAATGATTGCAAAGCTATATAATGCAGGCCTCCAAATCTGACTGCTGCTGCAAATAACATAGAGTATATGAATATCACAGATGGAAAATCCCCTTTTCAAACTTATGCACCCAGGTTCTCTTCAGATGCCCGTATCCTTGTTATATTAAAAGTACATTGCTACTGCTAAATGCAGTATAAAAATTAAGGTTAATGCAGCTGTCAGAATGTGCATGAGCCAGGCTTTTCCATCATATCAATACAGATGCACTCTTTAATTCAGTTTAAAAAGATTTCTTTGATCTTTTAAACTTTGAACAGTTTGGTGTGGATGTTTTAAACTTTAAAGGATCAGTGTCAGCCACAGAAAGTAGTCTGTAGCCCAAGAACAGCCTTCAATCTTCAGTTTTGTGTTATACTATAAAAAGATCATATTGTGACAGACTAGAAACGTATCTATCCAAATATCACATAATTGAAAGTTGGAAATGACTCTTGTAAGACTTGGTTTCTAGACCTTTTGATCTCAGAAACCCTTCTCTGAACTTTCTCCAATTATTTTTTAATTAGGGTGCCCAGAAGTGGACACAACCCTCCAAATGGAGCCTGACGAGAGTGAAGTAGGATCCTCATTTTTAACTTGTCTCTCAGTAGAATGAAAATAGCTTTCTTGTTGAATGGAACAAAATGAGGTGAATTAAGATGTGCTTTTGTTCTAGTTAGCTTTTATAGTAACTTTATATCTCAGATGCTATTGTTTCAGCTCTTCGGACACTGTTTTTTTTTTTCATTTTTACTGTGTTGATTATTATATTGTGCTACAGCTTATAATAAAAATGATTAATTTGTTGAATGGTTTATATCAGGGGTCTCCAATCTATGGGCCATGACCTGGTACTGGGCCATGGCCTATTGGCCACAGGGCTCTGGGAATGGCTGGCATGTGCACATACACCTCACTCGTACTAGTGCTGCTGTGCAGGGGCTAGTGGCCCATTTGTGCATGCGTGCAGGTGTTTGCGCCCCGTGTACGTGTCTGTTTGTACATTTCTCTGCTCAGTTTCCCTCCGGGCCGCCAACCTGGAAAGGTTGGAGAGCTCTGGTTTATATAACATGCTAAGCCAGAAACCATGATTTACAAACCATGGTATTACATTCATACAGCACACTGAACCCAAACCAATGAAGCCTCAATGCAGCCTACAGAAAGGTGTGGAACTTAGCCTATGGATTTATTATATTGTATGAAGTTGCCTTGTATGATATACAGATATTCCTCGACTTACCACAGTTCGCTTAATGACCGTGAGAAGTTACAGCAGCACTGAAAAAAGTAACTTATAACCATTTTTCACACTTATGACCATTATAGCATCCCCGTGGCTATGTGATTTACATTCAGATGCTTGACAACCGACTCACATTTATGCCAATTGCAGCGTCTGGGGTTACGTGATTACCTTTTGCGACCTTCTGACAAGCTAAGTCAATGGGGGAAGACAGGTTCACTTAATAACCGTGTTACTAATTTAACAACTGCAGTGATTCATTTAACAAATGTGGCAAGAAAAGTCATAAAATGGGGCAAAACTCACTTAACACATTTATCATTTATCAACATATGTTCTGGGCTCAATTGTGGTTGTACATTGTCTTATGTTTACTCAGCCTGCCAAATGTCCACGTCTCTGAATGTGACTAGATTTTATCCAAACTATATCCTATTTTCCCAGGTCATGCTCCTCACTGTTCTCCATGTTCAAGTGTCCTGCTGAAGATCCATGCATATTAAATACACAGGAGTAGACACACACACACAATTGCCTCTCCATGTTGAAAAGCATTTCAGAAAGCTTTTAGTGCATGCAGAAATATGCCGGAGGATTCGTTTGCTCCTGTGGTTCTCCACAGCAGCAAGTCCATTGCTTCACAATTTGGAAGTGCTTAGCAATCAACTGCCAGCTTTTTTCAAGATCAAAGTGCTCTGACTTCATCAAAAGTGACCAGTCACCATTGTCAGCTTCCAGATGTTTTACTAGAATATAAGAAATGTGCAAGGAAAAAAAAGCTAATAAAAATAATGGAACGGTGAAGATTCTGCAGCAAGCAGAGGTTAAGGACAATGTGAGCTGACATTTAAAGTAGCATTTTTAATAAAAAATAATTTTGGACAGCCGTTTGTCTGAGATGGTATACGGATTCCTTCACCAGGCACAGGTTTAGACTAGATAGTCCAAGGGATCTGCCAACCCTACGCTCTTATGGCTCTAATTAAGTGCAACAGTGAAAAGATGAAAAATATATTGTACAATATCTTCCCTACCCCACTCCCATGCCATTAGACTCGTTTTTAAAGATATATCTTTTCTAACCTACCGCAGAAAGATTTTATGCCCCAAAAGAAGAATATACGTATTTTCTTAAATAAGCAAGTAGATTATGCTTCCTGCAAATATTTTCCATTTTGTTAAGAGATGGAACTAGTCTGGCTTGACAAAATAGTTTCTTATGCAGGATAATATAATACACTGCAATTTTAAACATTTTATAGGACTGCTGCAGTTTTAGCCAAAAGAAATGCTACTGTGGTATTAAATGCTTTTTAAATGAATAAAAAATGCCAGTTGCAGAAATGGAAATACCGAGCCGCAATAATAACATGGCACTGATCACCTCATGAAAGCAATAATTGAAATAATAAAAATGGGATGACAAGCATGTTTTGATTGTGTATGTGGGATATCAACTTCTTTATGAAATATCAACATTCAGATTTTGAGGGTTGCAGTTTCTCCAGAATTAAAACAGTACCACAGCTAATCTGAAGGATGAGAAAACAGTACGTTTCACACTTTATGAGGAGATTTTTTTACCTTTGCTTCACTTCTCTAACACTGTAAATCTGTTTGAGAGCCAAACCCTCCAGGGCAGTTTTTGAAGGAATGCTGGAAGCTGCAGAGGGAGGGGCATGGATACCATTGAATGCAATTGCACTCAGTTATGAACATTTTCTAATGCAGCATGCGGTATAGTACGGGGGGGGGGGGGGAGAGGAAGGGAAAGGGATCTGAAAGCTCATCCAGACTAATTTTTCTCAAAAAATGTTTCAAAACATATGAAAAGATGCACGACCAATAAGCCATACTCTCAACTCCCTGTTACTATATTGATTCGATCCTTTATATAACAAGCATTTTTCATCAACAATCCCAATGCTATATACTACTATGCTATGTTATATTATATTACAGAGAATTTTGGAATTAAGGATTATACCTTTTCTCACATTCATCATGCATTGCTTGAAGAGCTTCCAAAATCACTTTTGATTATGCAAATAAATGTTATGTTCCAACTTCAAAGGCTGCTCATTTTGACTCCACCTTTCAACTCTAGTTTTTATGGATGACTAGCAAAAATTGACAACGAATGACTGTCAACTGTCTATTCAACCCATTTCATTTTTTTTCAACGCTCACAACGTAGTTCAGAAACAAAATGTTCTTTCTGATTACAGACAATTCAGACCATTTTACAGTGGAGAAAAAAAATCACAAAAGGAACTTAGTACAAACAGAACCACAGCCTAATGTGGGAATGGGACCCATTGAATCAAGTGGGACATATTTCTGAGTAAGCATACTGTATATAAGGTTGCATTTTATATGCCTTTCCAAAATTACCCTTTAAATATTTTTTCTCCAAAAGTTACTTTTTAAACATGCATTGAGAATGTCTTATTAAAAACTTACCTTTGTTAAGCTGTTACATTTACAGATATTTTGCGATAATCTCATCTACTTAATTATAGTACATCATTGTTGTAATATTATTTACGATTCACTTTCTACTTTTGGAAAGCAGAGATGCTTCACAATGCAGTATTAAAAAGGGACTAAACAGAATCTTTGGAGTCTAAATCTTATGTCAAGGATGAAACTTTAGCAGCTACATGCCTCTGCATTTCAACTTGCCTTTAGATTAAGGGTGGTGGTGTTACTTTCAAGTGGGTAGATGGAGAAACAAAACTTGTTTGATTCATCTGCAGACCATGAGAGCTTGAAGCCTTGTCAAGGACACCAGAACAAGTATGGATATGAAGCAGACGGCTCCCATAACAAAGAGGACTTGTTGATATGGATTACTTAAGATGTTGGAGTTTTGGCTGGGAAAACTAATGTTTAAGTCTATGAATTGGTGTTAGACCTTCAGAGTTAGTTTTGCTTCGACATAACCAAGCTGTGTATTCAATAAACAGTAAGGTTTTTGGAAATGGAATGAACTTGGAGTTTTATATAGATTCTCAAGCTGGATGTTGACACCTTAATATTCCTTAGTTAGAGAGATTCTCCTGATGTCAATGATACTCATCTCCACTTTATTACCTGTTCTAGTCTGTAAAACAATAGGATGCAGATGAATGGGAATAAAACCATTTTAGATGACCTTTTCATATTTTATTGTAAAATTCTTAAGTTGTCTGAATAAGTAAGGTGAGTTAAGTTTACCCTCCCATCCTACATGAATTTACTAGTAAGTCCAATCAATTTCAGTGCAATTAGAAGGTTTTTAGTTTCTATCATATGTTTTGATGTGAGAATATGCAGGACCGCCAGTGAATTAGCTTTGTGGTCAATCATGTTTGCAACTGTCACAATTGTACAGAAAGCAGATAGCTATCCATCCCCCACACAAAAGTAGAATGTAGAATCCATTTCCATACAATAGGAGACAATGCACCTTTATGCAATAATAGTTGGAAGTTATCTCACACATTCTCCTTTAAGATTTGAAAAAAATAATCCAAAATGAACCCAGCCAGTTACATTTTTGCCATTATATAATCATAGTGGATTTTTACAGATTTACAATACAAGAATGTATGCTAAGTTCTAACTATATCTATACCCATTTCTCACTCTGCTGGGTGACAATGCCTGTCATAAATATGCTAAGTTTTGCTTCAAAATTAATGACACTTCAAAAAACTTTGATTCAGCAACAAAGCAGAAATACCAGTAGTTTTAAGCAGCAGGTTTCAAAGTCCAAAGGTATCTATTACAAACCACAATTACATCAAAATGAAGATTATGTGTGTTATGATATCATGCCACAAATGATGTAATTATATACTTGTGACACCTAACACAAATACAAAAGTCATATAATTTGGGTGATGACCTATTGAGTTATCCACCTGCATGCCAATGGAGTCCTTCACAAAATACCCTTCAAATGTTTTCATACAGCTCTATTTGCAATATTCCACAGATAAAGTATTTCTGATAAATAAATTACAATGTCGGTAACCACAACACGGTGACAGATACTTTCTACATTTCTTCTGCATAATAAAATCGGCATAATATCAATGCAGCATTTGCCATGTGTTTGACTGTAACCACAAGTTCCATCAAAAATATAAACAGAGAAAACTGCACATAGAAATTTAAAACGAAAACAATTGCTGAATTGCAGTGTGTTATATATTTGAGAGAAGCAACTTCACTTTAACCTCTCCCAAAATTTGGGAGATATCAAAAACCTAGTACCAATGAAGAGGTACGGGGAATGTGAAAAGCATGTAACTTTACTATCACTTGAATGGGGTCTGGCTAGTTAACACTTAAGATGGTCTACTGATTCATGGAACTAAGAGGCAATTAATCAAAATCAGGTCAGACAGGGACCAGACGACACCCATCTGAGATAATAAGGTTAAATGTTAACTGACTGAACAGCTTCAGAGGTGAACAAAAAATCTGAGATGAGGTGACAGGTGATGGGACACTGTTGGCAAAGGATCAAAAAACAAGCTGTACAAATCTGTTAGAAGACTCAGTTGTCCAGGCTTTTCACCTGTGCTTACCTAGCTGACTTCCCCAAGAACTCAGGTTGAACTTAGCCAATTCGACCATAGACAGGAAGCAGGTAAATTGATATGACTGAGCGAATGTGCATTTCAACTATTTTTTTACCAACTTTGAAATTAATAAAGCTTTACTGCTATTGAGGAATCTCAGTGTTTTGTGATGTTCACTGATAAGATTAGATTTCTTCTCCAGACTGGCAGACATATCTCTACAGATCGGGAAGGTGCAGCAGTTATGCCAACTGTGTGAGAAGGCTAAATTCCCCTGTAACAAAGTATTCATGTGTCCACCTCTCAAAGGGATATCTTTTTTTTTTTAAGGTGCTTTTCTTCCTGATTTTCATGTTTGAAGCAAAAAGGAGATGATTCATGCCTCTAATTATATTTAGGGATAGAGTACTGAGCCTTTAATTAGGAGAATTCTTGTCTATGGAAAGCACTGTCAGAAAGACATATGCTAGATGGGAGCCTCAGTTTTACCTGCATTTAAATCTTCCTCTATCTGTTTTTATCCCCTCATTTCCAATAATCATAAAAAAAGTTCAGAAAAAAAAAGGTGAAGGGTGGCAGATGGGAAATAGCTCCAAAGATTACCTGAGGCAGGAATGAAATCTGTTCCTCCAAATAAGTACAGAGTTGGATTACAAGTATGACTCTTTAGGAAATGGTATATTCCCACACACTCAGAAGTCTCCAAAAAAACATTTAAATGGGTTTCTCCCATCCTCCCTAGAGCTCTTCTCTATGTGATGCTCATTTCTGAGCAGGAAATTTTTTAAAATCTCAGAGAATCGGGGAGGACTGGCACTTGGCCTTTTAACTATTAAACTGAATTTTTAAAAAAAACCACCCTCAAGAATTTGATGTTTCAAAAAACACAATTCCTTTGGAAGACAAGTGTAATACTTTTAAACTCATTTTTACTGATAACTAATACTGGAGGTTGAAGTGTTCTAAGTTTTAGATTTCAGGATTCTTGAGAACTACAATCTAACCTGAATAATAATTAGTGTAGGTTTTTTAACAGTAACAGAAAGGAGATTTATTTACCAGAAATACATTATAGAGATGGACATAAGCTAACCCCTAGCTACCTATCTCCTATCAGGGATATGTGCCCCACCTTTCTGCTTTTCTGCAAGACCTGAAAGACATGATTTTGTCATCAAGTCTCAGAACCCATTTGGAGGTAATCAAGCAGCTTGTTTCATTCTGTTGTTAGTGCCATGGGTTGGGGGTGGAGGTTAAAGTATGAGTTTTTAACTGTGGAATTTTAATGTTGTACTCTGCCTAGAGTCACCATGTGTGAGTTAAGCGACTATATAAATTAGTGGTTGGCTGGTGGGTGGGTTGGTTAATTGAATGGATGGATGGATGGGATGAGAGAAAGAGAGAGAGAGACGGAAGGAGAGAATGAGAATGCCTAGGGAAAAGGACAGAAAGAAGTTACCTCAAACTAGCAATAGAGTGGATGCAAAGCAGGGAAATAATGTCAAAGAGGGGATAATCCTCTATACCGGACATGTCAAACTCAAGGCCCAAGGGCCAGATCCGGCCTGTAATGTGTTTACATATGACGTGCAGGGCCACCCTGGAGATGGTGAGGGGCCGGCCCCAGCTCACCCCAGCCTGGCCAGATGCCCCCCAAGGTGGTGAGTGCGTAGGGGCTGGCGGTGCCCGGCAGCAGCTGCAGCACGTTGGCCCCTTGGCTGCTTATTGGCCAACAGCAATGGCCAGCTGGATGTGAGCCCGTGCTCGGTCCCGCCCCAACTATACCGCACTCGCGCACTGGGGCTTGGCTACCAGCAGTTTGGAAAGGCGAGTAGCTTGTAGGGTACTGAGTGTCCCCACGTCAAGTTAGCCGGTATGACTTGTTCTGTGCCAACCCATCCTGAGTCAGTGGAGCTGGGCCAGCTGCATCTACCTGGCCATACCTACTTGGCCATACTGAATACACTAAGTGAGCGGCATCAAGCCAGTCAGTTGAGCTGGCCATGCCCATCCAACAACGCCCACCTAGTCACAGCGACCCGGTTGTGACCACCCAGCCAGGCCTACCCAGTTACACCCATCCTGCCCTTTGAGGGAACCATAATGGTGATGCAACCCTCAATGAAATTGAGTTTGACACCCCTGCTCTATATTTATTTATAAGGTTTATAAACTGCCTCACCCAGAGACTCTCAGTAGTGTTGAACTAAGCACAATGCAAAGAACAATATCATAACATGCAATAACTAAGTACAAACAGAAACATCTATCCCCTTGTCATCAGTATGTAACAACATACTCAAGAAGCAGTACTACTGGATTTGTCCTTCAACAACCAATATCTTGGTTTTTGAATGGCAATGGGGATGCTATATTTCTCTATTTTGGTAATTTGGCAATACATTTTTGCATTGTATCTAGATCAAATATATACATCATATAAGCATATCATGCCTGCCCACTACCTTTTTGAACCAGAAGTCTGTATTACAGTAGTACAATGAAATCTACCATTCCAGTTGGTAGAATATAGGCCGCAAGCAGGTTCACTTGCAGTGATCTTTAATCTGCAGAAAACAGTATGAGCAAGCTTGAGATAAATGCAGTCTTTGCTTGCATTTGGGGCACACAGGCCAAAAATGTGCCCAAACTGACCAATAATGTTATTGCTCCCTTTTTAAGACCTGTAATCCCTTAATTTGGGGTAGACTCGGGGTGACTGGATGCTATTCACAGAAAACACTGAAAGGCGCCTGAGGGCAAATAAAGCTAGTAATGCAGTCTGCCCTTGTGAGAAAAAAAAATGCAATGAAATGATAATTATTTCTTTATTATATTTTCATTTTATAGCATACAGATCTTAAAAAGCAATTTACAAGCAACATTAATAACCACACATTCATACACATTTAACCATCTTATCATTCTGGGATTTTCCCCAAAGAGCAGTTGATGATGCAATAGGCTAGAAGAGGAACACTTCAAATGAGGTAGGCTTCTAAAAATACGTTCAGTTTTCAAATATGTCCAAACTACTGTATGATCAATAATTGATTTTAAAGAGCCACATACACATTTCACATAAACTGCTTTGGGAATATCATACAAACTCCTATCACTTTTCAGCATACAGAATTGGATGAATTATTGGAAACATGCCACTATGTTTACATAAAATGTTCTTCATCAACCTAACACAATAATTCTAACTGTATCTTTAATCCATCAGTTGAGAACTTTTAGCATCAATAGTTCTTTTCCAACAAGTTGATAAAGTCTACGGTTTTCTACATTTATATAATTGTTGTTTCCCTGGATATAGTCCAAATAATTGTTTAGAATTATTCTTTTTTGTTCCATTCATTTTATAAAAATGTCAGTAATTCTCCTTCTTTTGATCTATCATTTGCCAATGTTCTGGCACTCAGATGATTGGGCTGAGAAAGCAATTTTCTTAACTCTCAAAGCAAGCTTGACAGAGGCATTTTGTATTCTAAATATAAAAAATAGCAAACATCTCAACACTAGCAGAACAACAATATAATCTCTCAGTTTGACAGGAATTCCATAGATTATAACAATCACCATATAGTCATTATTCTTTTTATGTTCCTCCATGCAATTTAGGCAACCTTTAACATGAAAACATTTTCAATAATGGCAAGTCTATTGCTAATACTGTATAATACTTACATTAAACAAAATCTCATATAGATGCACTGAACAAAAGGGGCGTTGTCTTACCTGAACGCCTTTTCTCAGCATGATGATGCAGAATCCACCGGTGGGTAATATCAGCCTTCCTGCTCAGAAGAGACTAAGTCAGAACTTTAGCCACGCCTCCCTCTGGGAGTGTCCTCCAGTTTTTGATGAGGTGAAGCATCCATGACGAAGTCTGACGCAATGGCTCCAATTAACATGACACCTGCCTAGACTGCCTTAAGGGAAGGTGTGGATTCTACATCATCATGCTGAGAAAAGGCGTTCAGGTTAAGACAACGCCCCTTCTCCAGCATGATGAATGTAGAATCCACCGGTGGGACATACCAAAGCCCCTTCATGTCCCTACGGGGGAGAAAGTCTAGGCTTGTGTGTCCTGAGAAGAAACTACTTGCTGCAGAACTCTCCTATCAAACGAGGCATCTGCCGCAGCAAACCTATCAATCTTGTAGTGTTTCACAAAGGGAAGACCAGGACACTGCCCTACAAATCTCCTCAACCGATGCCTGGGTGGACCAGGCCGCAGACGCAGCTGCACTTCTTGTTGAATGAGCGGTGATATGCATAGGAACTGGAAGTGACTGAGAAAGGTAGGCCTTAGCAATGCATGCCCTGATCCATCTACCAATGGTCGAAGAGGACACCTTCTGACCCATGGCAGAGGGCTGAAAAGACACGAACAAGGCCTCTGATTTACAGAAAGTCGAGATCTGCTTAACGTAATGACGCAGAGCCCTGCGCACGTCTAACTTATGCCATTGTCTCTCCAGACAATGTGATGGATTAGGACAAAAATCTGGAAGAACTAGGTCCTGTGACCTATGGAACCAAATGTTAACCTTTGGAACAAAGGAAGGGTCCAAACGAAGGACCACCCTATCCTCAAAGAAGGTACACAAGTCACTCTGAACTGAGAGTACGGCCAATTCCAAAATCCATCTGGCCGATGTGATAACCACCAAGAATGCTATCTTTAAGGAAAGGAAATGAAGAGAACAAGACCCGAGGGGCTCGAACGGCAGAGAAGTCAGGGCTTGTAGCATCCTAGGTAAGTCCCAAGAGGGATAACAATGGGTCACAGGTGGTCTGGCGTTAATCGCTCCTTTCAGAAAGGCGCTTACAGCTGGATGATGTGATAAAGGGACCAGGTTGTCACAGGTAAGGACTATTTGCAAGGCCGCAACCTGTCTGCGAATGGTATTAGGCGAGAGCCCCTTATTCATACCTTCCAAAAGATACTCCAATATGTTAGGAATGGTGACTGATAATGGCCTGAGCTGCTGTTTAGTGCACCACGTGCAGAAGTTCTTCCACGTGGCGTCTTAAATCTTATTGGTCAAGGGGCGCCTTGAGGCTTGGATCATCGAGATCACCCCTGACGAATAGGATTGCCTAGCTAAACTTTCCCGCTCAAGTGCCAAGTGGCCAGCTGGAGCCACTGTGGATCTGGATGTTGAAGATTCCCTTGGCTGAGAGCCACTCGGTCCGGGGGAATCCTCCACGGTGGCGAGAGAGATAGATCCACAAGGTCTGCAAACCACAGACGCCTTGGCCAATGTGGAGCAATTAATATTACCTCCGCCTCTTCCTGAATCAGTTTGCAAATGGTTGCCTGCAACAACGGGAGGGGAGGTAAGGCATAGAGCAGACCCCTTGGCCACTTGCACCAGAGGGCGTCTGTTCCCTCCACCCCCCTTGTCGGAAACCTGGAGAAGAACTTGAGAAGTTGGGTGTTCATCGGAGAGGCAAAGAGATCCAGATGTGGATGGCCAAACCTGACTGAGATTTCCCTGAACAGTACCGGGTCCAGTCACCACTCTGAGTGGTCTACTGTGACCCTGCTCAGGAAATTTGCTTGCCGATTTGCTTCCCCCGATATGTGTTCCGCCCTGATGGAACCCAGAGTGGACTTTGCCCATAGACCCAGCTCCAAGGCCTCCTGCATGAGTGACCAGGACCGGGTCCCTCCCTGTTTGTTGACGTGAGCCTTGGCTGCCACATTGTCTGTCAGGACCAGGACGTGCTGTCCCACCACTAGGGAAGAAAACCAATGGAGAGCTAAGTGAATGGCTCTGAGTCCGAGCCAATTTATGTTGTGGACTAGATCCGATCAGAACCACTGTCCCTGAGCAAGATGAGTCTGAAGATGGGCACCCCAACCAAACAGACTGGCTTCTGTAGCCAAGGTGAGGCTGAGAGGCTCCTTGAAATTGGTCCCCTTGGACGTTGCGGATGAAGCCCACCATAGGAGAGATAACAGAGTGTGATGAGGAACCTTGACCTTTCTGGTGGACGAACTGAGGTTCCGTTTCTGGAAGGGAAGAAGGAACCATTGGAGACTTCTGGAGTGAAGTCTGGCCCACAGAATGATCCCCATGCAAGAAACCATCTTTCCCAGGAGCTGAGACAGCTGGACCAAAGGCACTTTTCTCTCTCTCCAAACCTGGTGCACGAGCTTTCGGATGCTGATCCAACGCTCCTGAGAAAGATAAACCTTGCAAAGATCCGACTCTATAATCGCCCCTAGATGAAGAAGGCGCTTTGTGGGGATCATGTGGCTCTTTTTGAAGTTCACGGAGAACCTGTGAACCTGAAGGGTATGTATCGTGATTTCCAGGTCTGACAGAGCTGACTGGAAGGAACTGGGCTGTACTAAGATATCGTCCAGGTAGCATTGCACGCGCACCCGCATCATCCTGAGGTGGGCCACTAATACTGCTTTTAGAATAGAACTTTTGTGAAGACCCTTGGAGCTGAAGAGAGATCAAAGGGAAGAGCTCTGTATTGGTAATGCTGGCACGTGTAACAAAACCGAAGGAACCTGCGATGGTCCGGAAGTATCGGAATGTGTAAGTATGCCTCTGTCAGGTCTATGGAGGAGAGAAAGTCCCCTTTCCTGATACTGGCCAGAATGGATTTTAGGGACTGCATCTTGAACCTTCTGTAGGTCACAAAATGATTTAGACCCTTTAAGTCCAGTATCGCCCTCCATCCCTCTGAGGCTTTGGGAACCACGAACAGGATGGAGTAAAACCCCTCTCCTTCCTGTTTCTGTGGTACAGGGTCTATTGCCTTGATTTCTACCAAATGGGAGATGGCCGTGGCTACTAATTTTGCTTTGGTTGCATTTCGTGATACTGGGCACTGGATGAAGCGATCTGGAGGAGGTGAATAAAACTCTAAGGTGAGCCCGTGTTTTATGGTCTCCCTGACCCAAGAGTCAGTGGTGGTGACCTCCCAAATGTCACTGAACAGTGCCAAGCGACCCCCTATGGGAGAGTCCTCCTTGGCGTCACTTGGACCGCCTATAGGGACGGCCCCCAGGGCCCTTGAAGGGACGCTTAGACTGGAACTGGCCCTTGGCTGCAATGTTCTGGCGGTCCTATTGATGATCCTGCCTGGGGGGAAAAGATTGCAAGCCTCTGGGCCAATCCCAGGACTGCCCGGTCCAAAAGGGCTGCCTCCACTCCCAGGAACCGCTGGGATGGAAAGCCTGCCTACAAAACTCCTGCTGGGGCCGCCTATCCAACCTTTTGGATGAGTGTGCCAGAACCTTACGCTTTTCCTTGCCCTCAATTATGTCTCTAGGTCCACTGACCCCTCCTCTCCTAACTGAGAAGAAGTCTCAGAGATGCCAGAACCAGGGACTGTGGTACGTCCCACTTGAGAAGGTGGTATGGATGGAGGCAATGGAGGTTGCAAAGGTGGTTGACTCCTAGAGGAGGACATAAACTGAGTAAATGCATTTTGCATAAATGCCTGAAATTGTGCCGACCACACATTCTGTTGGTCCCTAGAACTGACCCCAGCCTCAGTTGAGGCAAACGTTGCTTCAGGACCCTGTTGTGTAGGTGTGGATAATAAGCGATGGGGACCAACCTGTTCAGTTTCCCCCTGAGGAGACAATGCCCTAGGGGCATCATGGGAAGGTGCAAATGGAGGCTCAAATGGAAGGTGCAAATGGAGGCTCAACTAGTAAGGAGGTATACGACCTTAAATTCAATGAGTAGTCAGAATAATAATGCAGGTGCAATGAGGCAATCGCTGGTGTGATTCCCTTAATAACAGACTGAAATATCTTGAAAAATCCACAAATGCTTCCCCCCGAATGAAGGCCTGACACAGCAGGCCAGGGCAGTCAATCAAGCAGGCCCCAATAAGGCACAAAGGAACACAAGGCCCCTACAAAATGGCATCTGCGCCGAAACCTGTTCCAAAATGGCGGCCGCGCCCTGAGCACACGCTCAAATGGCAGCCATGTCTTGTAGTGCCTCAGAACAATGGCGAACAAGCCAGAGACAGAAAAAAAATTGGAGCTACAAGACCCCTTGGAGAGAAGAGCCTTAAAATCAGCAGTCTAAATAGGCTTCCTTCCCCCCGCTCTGAAAAGGCACTTGTGGTTTGGTCGTGCAGCTCCGCTGAGATCCGAAGTCGCTTGCTTCCAACGGAGAAACTCCTGCATTGGCAATAGCAAGAAAGGGAAACCCTCCAGTCTGCAAGCTCTGAGGAACTCCCAAAAGCCGCAAACCAGCTGTCCAACTGATCAGCGGTCCCGCTGATCAGGTTGATGAGAGCGGGAAGAATCCACTAGCGAGCAGCTTGTAGCCTGCCCTGTAGGAGCCTGTTAGGCTCTTGAGGCCCAAAGGCCTGAGTAAAATTCAGGAGGTTGTAGTACCTCTGATTACTGCCAAATTCTTGCCAATTTAAATCCAAAAACCAAGTAAGAATAAAACAAATAAATTTAGAAATCTTTTGAGTAATTTGAAATGCAATTAGGAATAGATCAAAATTAATTAACTAGTCTAACTGAGGAGCCAAAGTACTTGCGTCTTACTGAGCGAGACTAAGTTAAAAAACTGGAGGACACTCCCAGAGGGAGGCGTGGCTAAAGTTCTGACTTAGTCTCTTCTGAGCAGGAAGGCTGATATTACCCACCGGTGGATTCTACATTCATCATGCTGGAGAAAGTATTATTTTGTGGCCATATTTAATAACTTCATTTTGTCCAGTGTAAATTTGCTTAAGGATTCATGTAACTTCAACAGCTGGCATCTAATGTAAGGCAAATTTGTTACTTCATGACTATCAAATACAAAATGTCTTTGGAATTATTATTTTCTCTTTACAAAATCTGAAAATTAATTTCATTTAGTGACCATTCAAAGTTACAATAGCACTGAGAAGTGTGACTTATGACTGTTTTTCACAGTTACGACCTTTGCAACCTCTTCATGATCATGTGATCAAAACTTAGATGCTTGGCAGCTGGTTCATATTTATGACTGTTGCTGTGTGGTTGTAAGTCAAGGACTACCTATACTATAATTCTAAAAGATATTCACTGACCACTGGAGAACATGTTTGTATTCATTCATAATGCTTCATTCTTTATCCAGGGGGCAAATATGTACTATTAAATCCAGAAAATGGGAATGCACAAAGAGTTGAATCTAAAAAGGAAAAATAATGAAGTATGATATAGATAGTTTGCAGGCTGAATTAAGGCTTTATGAATTGGGGTTGGAAGATGCAAAGGGGAAAAAGTAAGGACAGTTTTATTAACTCACACATACAACTTTCAGAAAACTATGTGCACTTGCCACTTTTCCTGTTAAGGTTTTTATCTCTATAAAATAGCAGAATTTTATGTCCAAGTTAAAAAAGAAGAGAGAGGGAGAAGGAGAGGGGGGGAGAAGGAGAGGGGGAGAAAGGGAAAGGGAGAAGAGAGAGGGAAGGAGGGAGAGAGAATTAACTGTAATAATTCTGCATAAGCAAGTCACAGATTTCCCTTTATATCAGCTGAAATGCAAAAAGCAATAAAGTGCTTCATCTTAACAAGAAACATATCAGAACAAACTACAGCTATTCTACAGAAGAAGGAGGAGGAGGAGGAGGAGGAGGAGGAGGAGCAGCAGCAGCAGCAGCAGCAGCAGCAGCAGCAGCAGCAGCAGCATATCCAGTATTTTCAGAATTCTTAAACAAATTCTGACGTTGAGATTTCTTCTTTGCATTCATTGCTGTTGCCACTCCTTTGTGCTTGTTGTTTGCCTGTCAGTGAAAACTGAACAGCAGGCAGTAAGTCAAATTAATTCAGAACTTGTAAACTCCACATTAACAAAATCAATATGCACTTCCTAGTTTTCGGAGCTCAGTATATAACATAGAAACTATCCCATGACTGAAAAGACGATTCAAGTGATTATCAGACATTATGAGAAAAACCTGTCCCAAAAGTAGTTTGTTTGTATGGTACAGGATCCAAGATATTTCTGGGCTATGTAAAAGGATTTGTGTCTTTAACAGATCTAACATGTTAGGGAATCTTGTATAAATCTCAACCAAATTTAGAGATTAGCTGCTGATCTCCATTCAACAATTAACCCCACTAATAGTTATACTTATTTTCCAGCATAACTGTATTAAATGTGAAGCCTATAAAGAATTGGCACTCTGTTACATATCTTTGGCACAAGAGTACAATATTTTACTTATGTCTGAATACTTCCTGTACAGTACTGTACTTTTCTAGTGGAATACAGCCCTTTAATGATTTTTCAAATCTTGCACACACAATTACAGAAACATAGTCCTCCTTTTTGCAGAGTGCTTTTTTGACTCTTTTGTACTTGTTGTGCTGCTTTTGATAAAGCTCTCTGGGTTTCAAGGCCAACCTCTCAATGGGCTCTCCATCCTAACAATTATTTAGTTGTCAATTAAAGAGCTAGTGGCTGCATCAGATCCAATACCTGAGGTTTGACCCCCAGAAGCTTCTTTCAGAGAGAGAATCGACACCGGCCTGAAAAATTATTTGAATCTTAAAGTCTTAAAGTTGTCAAGCCTTAAAAACACTAGTCCAGTCTTGACCCTTCAACACTGGGGACTTTGACTGGAATCCAGCAAGGCTCCAAAAGGGTCACTGCATGAACTGCATTTACATCACTAAGTTTGGAACTTGATTCTGTGTTGAAAGACCACTAAAATGATGCTATAGGTAACTCACTAGATATGAAATAAGCTGAAACTGGAAAACAGTGAAAATAAAGACTGCATGCCCTTTTTTAATTTGGTTCAGGGAAGATCCCTATTTTGGTAAGACTCAGAATAACAGAATAACAAAATTGGAAGGGACTTGGGGGTCTTCTAATCTAGTCCAACCCCCTGCTCAGGCAGGAAACCCTATACCGTTTCAGACAAATAAATGCTTGTCCAATCTCTTCTTAAAAACCTCCAGTGTTGGAGCACTCACAACTTCTGGAGGCAAGTTGTTCCGCTGATTGTTCTAACTATCAGGAAAATTCTCCTATAGTTCTACCGTAGATTGCTTCTCTCCTTGATTGGTTTCCTTCCATTGCTTCTTGTCCTACCTTTAGGTCAGGGGTATCAAACTGCCGGCCTGCAGGCTGGATGCATTACAGTGAAACCGTGCTCACCCCATTGCCGGCAATGGCAAAAAAGTCACAGTATGTCGCAACACATCAAGTGACACCCCTGCGAGTTTGACACCCCTGCTTTAGGTGCTTTGGAGTCAACGGATTCAAGCTGATACAGCCTACAAAGACCTGGTATTCTACATCAGAGGTTCAAGTTCACAAGATTATATCTGCCCATGACTTCATTGCCCTCTGGTTGATTGCTAAATGAGAATATGGCAGACCCTGTTTAAAAAAGTCTTTCCTGCAGAAAACGTTCCATCAGATATGTTGTCAATCCTTCCTGACTAGCTGATTCTTGTTCTTGCAGCTTCCCTAGTTATGCAAACAAACCTCCAAAAGTTCCTCTGGCCCACACCTAATCCATTTTTTTTTCTGCTTTGGCAGTTAAAAGAGAGCTGCCCGTTAAAAATGACTATTACTCTATCTTGCCTTTTACTAAGACGGGAATATAAATGTTGGAAGCATTTTACAAAACCTTAATGTTCTTTCTTTCACCCACCTGCCTTTTTCAGAATTCATGTGTCGGAGGAATGAATTGAGGTTAGATAAAGAATGAGGAACAGTTTTTGTGGCCAGAAACAAAAGTCGGCGTTGGTAAGCTAGGGCACAGGCTGTAACAGTCCCTAAACTGTTCTGCCTTAATGAGCAGCTAGGATTATTTGACAATTTGTCAAATTCTGTTTCTTGCTAGCTCATATATTATAAGCCACAGATGAGGTACACAGGTTTGTGAAAGCACTACTTGGTAGTTGCCTAGCAACCTTGAGTGCACCATGGGCTGCTTCTGGGTCACCTCGTAAACACTTATTTATTTAACAGATTTAATCCCATTTTTCGATACAAATATTCCCAGTACAACTTAGAATATAAAAATAATAAAATGTACTGTGTGAAATATCCATGAGCTTTCCTTTCTTACACAGCCTGAATCCCGAAGGAGAAAACTACGAAGAGACAAGTTTATATATACATCTATACCGGCTAACCACTTTAATTTTGTTGATACATAATGTTGCTCATACATACATATATATGTATGTATTAATGGAATATTAATGGAATATATATATATATATTTCATTAATATATGCTCTATTTCTGTTGACCTGCCTCTGAGTTTCATTCTAACCTTTGTATACACATACACACACAAACACACACACACACAAAAGGAGTCAGCACGTTTTTCTAACTATTGGGAAAATGAACACTTTTACTTTTGTTTCCCTAACTGAGGTTATACCAGTGGTTCTCAACCTGTGGGTCGGGACCCCATTTGGGGTCGAACGAGCATTTCACGGGGGTCGCCAAACAACGCAGTCCACCATTTTTTTCCCCTTTTCCTTAGCTGTGCTACTTCCTTTTATTCTATTGGCTTTTGAAAGCCAATAGAATAGACTCTCTTGAATAGAGTCTAATTCTATTGGCTTTCAAAAGCCAATAGGAATTGCCCAGGCTGTCTCTGCCCTGCTGAGCCTGCCAAAAGTCCCATTCTGCAAACGGTGCTGCACCAGTTGAATAGTCCTCGACTTATGACCGGTTGAGTAGTCCTTGACTTACGACCGGTTGAGGGTTGCGGCATTAAAAAGGTTGAGAACCACTGGGTTATACCAATATGATTGTGTTTTCCATAATGAAATCACTGATTGCTTTACACAATTGCCATTTTTTTCAGGGAAGAAAATGAGCAGGATTGAGATGACACATTTGCCACTGTGTAACTAAAACCAGTAGACCAGTGGTTCTCAACCTGTGGGTCGGGACCCCATTTGGGGTCGAACGACCATTTCATGGGGGTCGCCAAACAACGCAGTCCGCCATTTTTTCCCCCTCTTCCTTAGCTGTGCTACTCCCTTTTATTCTATTGGCTTTTGAAAGCCAACAGAATAGACTCTCTTGAATAGAATCTAATTCTATTGGCTTTCAAAAGCCAATAGGAATTGTCCAGGCTGTCTCTGCCCTGCTGAGCCCACCAAAAATCCCATTCTGCAAACGGTACTGCACCAGTTGAGTAGTCCTCGACTTACGATCGGTTAAGTAGTCCTCAACTTACGACCGGTTGGGGGTCCCGGCCTTAAAAAGGTTGAGAACCACTGCAGTAGACGTACAGGCAGTCCTTGACCTAACAACAGTTCAGTTAATGACCATTCAAAGTTGCAACAGCACTGAAAACAGTGACGTATGACCATTTTTCACACTTATGACCACTGCAGCATCACCATGGTCCTGTGATTTACTCTGGGATGCTTGACAACTGACTCATATTTATAACGGTTGCAGTGTCCCAGAGTCATGTAATCGCCTTTTGCAACCTTCTGACAAGCAAAGTCAGATTCACTTAACAACTGTGTTACTAATTTAACAACTGCAGTGATTCACATAAGAACTGTGGCAAGGAAAGTCGCAAAATGGGACAAAACTCACTTAATAAATTTCTCACTTAGCAACATAAATTTTGGGCTCAATTGCGCTCATAACTTGAGCACTATCTGTATTACTATTGCAAACACTATGAAAATGTGTTGAGATGCATATTTTAACTGACAACTTGAAATAAGAAAAGTCCCAACATAAATACATCATTTGCATCTTTAATTATTCATTATGTGTTGAAAAATATCATTCCTCAATTCTGATTCTTCTCTGTGCTAAAGCAATTCAAAAATAGTTATTAGCCTTTCAGTAATGGTCACTGCTTATCAATACAAATTCATCGACAGAAGCCGCAATGGGAATTAAGAGAGAAATTAAATATCCAACAATAAGTTACAGTACTTAGATTTGTAAAAAAAACAAACAAAACCCAAAATGTATAAATTGGACAGCAATTTAATGCTTTTCCTCCATATTTTATTATTTTTGTATGGACAGAGTTTTAAAATATACAATGAACACATGAAATACATCGGGATTATTTAAACAGATTAGACAATGTTTTCTGACAGATTAGGATTTTTTTAATGGCCAGAATTTCTAGCCTTTTTTTCAAGCTGAAAGGGCATCACTTAACTTTCATGGTTTCCCGCCACTCAGTACAGTATCTTTATTGCAGAAAATATTGGCTTTTTTCAACTGTTGCACTCATTTTAGTGACCCAGATTCACTTTGCAACAAGTCCTAAGGGCACAGGAAAAGAAGCATAACAAATAATAGACCTTATTAAATGGAGGTTGCAGGCTAGAGTTTATAGTTGATTTGCACTGTCACTGCAGTACAAAGCTGTAGAAATTTATTCCCATTTCTTTCTATTTTCTTCCTCCCCAAAGTAACCATGATAACTATCGTAATAGTAGTAGTTCATAGTGGGCTGAATGAAAACCTGTTAAATAGCACTTTGAGTTGCAACTAATTAGTGTCACCTCACTGGGGAATGTTCTCATTTCCAGTGGAACCTTTTAAGAGTGGAATTAGGAGGTAAACAATTTTTGAACATGACCTCACCTCACCAGGCTCCCAATCTCCCAAGTCTGTTTAGGATTTGGACCATGCAAACTTCATGAATTCCAATTTAAGTATTTTTCTTTTGCTCTCCCAAACTGTTTTCATAATTGTTTGCAAGATCTTCTGTTCTCTTAATAAGAAAAGCCAGCTTAAAATTTTGTTTATATTTAATTGGTTGTAATAAAAAATATCATCTAATTACCGAGTGGCACATATTGTGTATAAATCGGGACTTAATTTAGTCCTTTAGAAGCAGAAATCTACAATTAAAAGATGAACATCAAATACCTAAAAATAATATAGATCCATTGAGAAATTTCTCCTCCCTATTACTAAACAACACTCACTTTGATTTCCTGGGGTTCCTGAAACCTGGCTTTAAATTTTCTTTAAAATATTCTAAGGATGAGATTTTAATGTTTGAAACTTTGTTATTATTTTAACTGTAAGTTTATATTTGGAAGACATCCTGACATGAAAAATGGTATAACGGATTAGAAATCAAAGCAAAAGAGTCAAATAAATAAAATTTACAGGATTTATCTCTCCAGAAAGAAACAATATTCAAAATTAATAAAATAGCATACAAACCTGCAGTATATTATAAAGAAGTGGACAGTATACAAAATGCCAAATGATAGGATTGAAAGGATAAAACAGAAGAAGCGTATAGCACAAATGGAACTGGCATGCTAACAATGTTCTAATTATATCCATCAGCTGACAGATGGACCTTCTGATCTAGTAGAAATTCCCATAAAAGAAAGGGCAAAGAAGACCATTTTCAGACATAGCTGTATTTCGTCTGCAGTTCTATCTTTAAAAATGATATCCGGAAGTTCCCATTACACAAGGAACTCAAGAGTGAAACAGAAAATTATTTGTAACTATCTTCTCCCTTCTATTCAAGACATCCTAAAGTTCAAGACAAATAGAAGGAAATGAAATTTGGTAAAAATATTGAACTAGTTAATGATGCCTGTTAAGCACAAAAATTTTACTGATCAATTAAAAACATGCTTGGACTCTTTAGAAGATTTATCCAATGAAAGACCGTGTTATTACAATAACTACATAGTAAGTTGTATTAAATATAAAGGCCTACCACTTATTACAACTGTTTATGTTAGATTTCTCAGCTGTTTTGGAAATCTAATTATTTCAAAAGCAGCAGTAGGTAAAATCTTACTTCCTTTAGAAAGATATGAAACTCATTAATATTTTAGCAGTAACTACATTACATTTAAGTAGGTCCAATTAAACTGAACAGTATCTGACATATGACTGCCTTCTGAATGTATTAATTTTGTAATTAATTGCAGTTCTAACAAAATAACAATCATTCAAAGCATTCTTTATGACTTTAAAGATGGGAAAACATAAAAAGAATATACAAACTGATCATTTAAATTTACTTCTTCAAAATCTATTAAGGCAATACTTTCTTGAAGCCCTGACATACATAGATCAATTATGAATGGATAAATGCACAAACTGAGAACAATGCTAGCATACCCTCCAAGATGGTTGTTATCTACCAGACGGACAAAAAGTTTTGAACCATGCTAATGCTTAATATTTATGCCACCTTTCCTTGCAATCACCATCTTAGAAATAGGGCTTATTTGAAATATTCAACATAATGTCAATACTGCTACTACCAGATATCATTCATAGTTTTGAATATATCATTCATAGCTTTGTCACTAGGTTTGTTATAGTCCTGGGATTTCCTTGTAATCCAAGTATTTAACAGGTCTGAACCAGCTTAACTTCCAAGCTCAAACAAGGTCAGCCAATGCTACATGGCCACCATCTCTGAATCTTCCTTTAACTTAACTCAACAGCTAAAAAGGATTAGATTGAGTGTTTTCCTCTGTGCACCACGTAAGCACACAGATCAGGCCTGAGCTGTAAACTGAAAATTGTTCAGAGCAGCCTTAGTCAAGGCAGCATCTTCCAGATCTGTCTGGTCTGCAATTTCTAGAAAGACGGATATTCTGTTGGAACTTCACTATACAATCTAGCTCAGTGGTTCTCAACCTTTCTAATGCCGCGACCCCATAATACAGTTCCCCATGTTGTGGTGACCCCCAACCACTTATACATCACCGGGTGCCAGGGGCGTGGCCAAAGAAAAGGGGGGAAAAATGGCGGACAGCCTTGTTTGGCGACCCCTGTGAAATGGTCATTCGACCCCAAATGGGGTCCCGATCCACAGGTTGAGAACCACTGATCTAGCTGGTTCCTTGCTGGAGATTATTTATTTATTGGCTGGGAAGCAAAATATACAGATATCTTTCTTCATTTTTAAAAAGGTTTCTTCCGTGTCATATTATAAGCCACTTTTACAAACAATCTCTCCAACACCCAACTACTCCTACAGGTCATCCTCATTAAAACAGCCATTCATATAGCAACCATTCAAAATTTTGATAGTGCTGAACGAGGGTGACTTACAACAGGTCCTCACAGCTGCAGACATCACAGCATCCCCATGCTTCCATGATCGCAATTCTGGTGCTTGGCAATCAGCTCACAATTATTGCATCACAGTGTCCCACAACTTCATGTGATTTGCCATTTCCAACCATTGCTGTCAGCTTCCAACGAAGTCAGGAGGGAAGCTGGTAGGAGGTTGCAAGTGTCAATCACATAACCACAGGACACTGAGAGCACATGTGATTCATCTAATGATGGCAACTGAGACTTGTTTGTTTAGAGAATTTACATAGCTGCCCATTGACTTTTGGTGATTCTGGGTGGCTTACAAAAAGTAAAAATCCAATATGCAAACAATAAAAACAATAACTCCATCACACATACACACACCCCAGCAACAACAAGCAATCAAACAAGCCACTTGTGGATTCCATCCCACTCTGGATTTCTCAGGTCCGCTGGCAAAACCAGGTCTTCAAGGCCTTGTGAAAGAGTGTCAAAGTGGAGGCCAGTCTAATCTCATGGAAATTATGTTATAAAGAGAGGGAGCCACCACAGAAAAAGTCCTTCTGGGCCCCACCAGATGTCCCTCCTTAGGAGAGGGTGATCCGCAATATTCCCTGTCTCAAACAACCGCTGCAATTGCTGGGGTATGTCAGCACAGTCATGTCACACTTTATGGCAGTGTCACTTACCTACAGAGTTGCTGATCCCAATTACCATTATTAAGTGAGGAATGCCTGTGTAGAAGAACAATATTTACCAGATATATAACAATATCTATCAGATTCACAAAACCCACAATATAGATATTTTGAAAACTTCCTGATTCTTGCCTTGAGTTTTCAAGTTGGCTTAAACTTAATTAACAACAGTTTGAAAACTCCATGATAGACTGAAAATAAAATCCCGAGAGTCAATGGGAGATTAATTACATCTTGTCGCTAAAATATCTACATGAGCTGATTCACTGAGTAACCAGGAGTCAAAGGTAACAGTGGAAGTTTTGTTCTTTAGTTCCTTGCCTAACTTTATTTCTGCAATTCCATTTCTATTTGAACTGCAAGTGTGTGTTTGTCTGTGCTTTTGTGTGTGTACTTCTGTATGTGTGTATAGCCATGGAAAAAAGGTAGGAATTTTTGGTGTTTTCAACATATTTCAGCAAACAGATATTTGATCTTCATTTTAACAATACTGAAAAAAGAGTTATAACAAATATCTTGCAGCATTTACACTGCGTAGTCCATTGTGCAATTTAAAGAAATGCAAAAAGAAACTAAGAACAGCTCCACCTTTGCCACTACTTCAATCAGGTGCAAATAATCAGAGAGGATCTAAGAGGAACCTTAGACCACAGACATTTAGTTTGATTTGCTCTTACTTGTTGAAGTTACCATGATTAGATTGAGACCTTTAAAAATAATGTTAGATGTCTTTGAGTTTGGGAAGGGATTTAGAAAGATTACCAGACAACTGGATATCAATCATCCCATTGTCCAGTACAAGAGTTCCTATTTTTTTTTGTCATCATACCCCCCCTTAGAGCTGGGGTGAGGAACTTGTGGACTTCAACTCCCAGAATTCCTGAGCCAGCCATACTAAGCCATTCCTGAGGAGCCATCGTTCCCCACTTCTGCCTTAGCATAATTTTAATGTACAAACCATCCCTAAAATCTAAAGATCAAAATGAACACAAGTGAACAACAAAAACAATTCAAGGAAATGTTGATGGATTTATCTAAACAATGTAACTAAACGGCTCTTTACACATTGCCTGGACTCTGTCTCCACCTCCTCAAGGGAGGTTCCCCTCACAGTTTTGAAAAGCTTTTCTCAAGAACAGAATACTAAAGATACTGAAAGAAGAATTTCATCACATGACCTACAGGTAACTCTTGCCACTATTGATGTTAATGTCCTTGAGTTTACCATTAGAAAGAAACTGCACAAATTAGATCTACCTGGGAGGTTTGCCAGAAGGAAACTGTCTTGCTGTCCAGAGAGAACATCAAGGCAAGACTAAAGTTGCTCATTGTTCCTAGATCAAGACCAGGATTTCTGGAACAATGTGCTCTGGACAACTGAGGCAAAGATAATCTGGCCACAGTATTTGAAGATATGTTTGGTGAAAACCAAAGGCAGCTTTTCACCAGAAGAACCTGATAGCAACAATAAAGCATGGCGGTAGAAAGTTATGGTTTGGGGCTGCTTTGTTGGATCAGGACCTGGACAGGGCCTCACCATCGTAGATCTCACTAGGAATTCTTCAATATACCACAGGGTGCTTGAGGATAATGTGGGACCATCTGTCAGAAAATTGAATTTCAACCCAACGTGCACTGTGCAACATGACAATGACCCTAAATGTTTCAGTAAATCTACCAAGGAATGGCTGGGACAAAAAAATGGACAGTTCTGGAATGGGGATGTCAAAGTCAGGATCTACATCCCACTGACATACTGTGGGGTGATTTGGAATAGCATGTGCACACTAAAAACCCTGCAAACATCCCACATCTAAAAGAATTCTGCATTGAGGAGCAGGAAAAAATTCCTTCCCGTTAATATCAAAGACTAGTAGACAATTATAAAAACTATCTTTGAAGGTTTTTCCATAAAAGGGGACAATATTAGATATTAAGAGTCAAAAGTATAGTTATTTTTTCCCACAGAAAGAAATAGCATACCTTGGGGGGAAGGGGGTTGTGTACTTTGTTTGAAAGTGGCTCCAATCTAACACTAGTCAAAAGCAGAGATAGAGGGAAAAAACCTGAACCACCCATTTTCATTTGGTTACTCAAATCAGAAATCTGCTAGCAACATACAGTTTTAATTCAGTGAACTGCATAATATAATCAATCAAGAGTAATTACTCTGCAAATGAATTACATTTACATTCCTTTCAACTGACCAAATGATCAAGACATAGTGTGACTGAACAAACAGGAGTGTTCCAGAAGTATTTATGAAATCATTGTAAATTTAATACTGTTAATTAACACTAAAATAGCTTTTACTTCAAAGTTGCTACCTTGCAGAAAAAAATTGAGACCAGAATATTACATTCTGCTATCTGACCACAGGGCATATTGTCAAGTTCAGTAACCTTCTTCTGCTGTTCACTTATCTTTAAATGCTACTAGAGCAGGTCACATCTCCCCCAGGTTGTGTAAACCCTATTCAGTTTTGCCCCAGAATAGAATAGCTTTACTGGAGAATCATCCCATAACAAATCATACAGTCTCTGACTTTTTTTCTTACCGTAGTTGTGTAAACTTGTACAACCAACAAAACCGGGAGCAACTTAAATTCAAGTAGAACACAATGCGTTGTTCATGGGCACACTATATAAAAATGGCAGAATGAACAAAACTAAACCTAATAGTAAGAATTGTGCAAAAGACTTCCACTCGTTTTGCTGAAATCAAATTACAGCACAGGTCTAAGAATATCTTGCAGCACTGCCATGATATTTTGCTTCACTAACTTTGGCCACTGGAAAATGGTTGGACTTCAGCTCCCACAATTCTGGCTGGGGAATTCTGGGAATTGAAGTCCACCATATCTTCAAGAGGCCAAGTTTGAGAAACACTGCTCTACTTGGTGATCAATTTAAACTTAGATGTGATTTTAACTTATAAAGAACAATAGCCTTTGGATAATATGTTCTGGGAAAAATAATGCAGTTGATACAGTGCTCTAATTTAGAAACTTCAATATAACAAAAGAGAGGTATTAAAACTTAGCTTGCTTTTTGTTAAAACTGGACTCTCACCTTTTGCCCTGCCCAACTTACTTTACTTATTTTTTCTTCTGTGGGTGTAAGGAGGTAACCTCTGCTCAGGAAAAAAAAACCAAACAGTTGGGCAGAAGAAGCATCTGGGGAAAAAATTAGGAATAAAGGTAAATTGCAATTTAATCTCCTCCAAATTGCTTTTAAAGGATTCTGGCATTATCCGTATTATAATTCCAAACTCTGGGTAATATGAAATTCCATTCCCATTTATGAGACCCTGCATATTAAATATTATATTGAGTAAACATGTGGAGAGAGAGGGGCATAGTGTCTAAGTTTGGGGGCAATCTTCTTTTAAATTATCCTGATGGGTAATCTTTTTCTAGGCAATTACTTAATATGACAGAGAGAAATAAATCTTTTAAGAGCAATCACATACAATATAAATTGATTCAATCTGAAGTTAATTAATATTTAATTAAATATATATTATTCGCTTTGTATTTAATAACTTTCCCACTCTATTAAAAGCATTTGACTTCTACAAAATGTACGGAAGAGCTGGGAGCAGGAGTCACGTTCAAGATTTTTGAGAATTGTATTCAACCATGAAAGTGCCAGCATCACTGTTCATCAATTCATGCAGTATCACACTGGAAGTATGAAGGCATCGTCTTAGGACTACTTTAGCTAATATTCTGAGGAAAGGCTAAAAGGCTAAAGCTGGAGTAAAACAGTGAAGCTTCTAGGGCTTCCTTGTACGGGAGCTACCTTTGCATATAATTAAAACATTAATATGGATTGTTCCTTTCCAGATTGAATTTACTCATGAAGGACAATATACCATAAGTCTAACAGACAAACATTTTATGCCATATGGTCCATCTATTACCCCAAAGAAGCAAAAACAAAAATGATTTTTAAAACTGAATATAATCAAACAAAAGGAAGAATTCCATAATTAGCAGTTTTAAGAGCACCTATTGTTTTTAAGTTACCCATTTATAGAAGCTGGTTGGAAAGGAAGAATATTTATTTTGTGTTCCATCTAATAATGAGTGGCCTATACAGCAGCATGTGGAGCCCATGGAAAATATCTTGCCGCCGTTTCTCCGAAATATTTCAAACCAATATTTATTGAGTTGTATTCATGTTCACAGTGGGACTGGGACCATTTTACTGCAGGTCCCCTCAACCAATTAAATCTCAATGCGAAAGAAGTGAGTCCTGTGCCAACATTGTGGTAATTAAACCCACCAGAGGCAACTTGGCTGCTATCCAAATCATGGGAAACATCCAGTGTAATCTTTCTGCTGACAAAACTTCTATGAATGTTATCAGAGCCTGTCACATATCCACAAAACCTACTTTAGGGAGCTGGTAGGTCTTCTAGAACAGCCTGAGATCACAGGGAGGAAAGTGAGAGAAAATTTTTTCCACCATCTAGATTCTAGATCTTATTGCCATAAAATGCTGATTGCTACTCCATGTGGTTTTCAACCAGGTTGTTGGTAAACAGTTAAGTTTTGAAGAGGAAACTTTGATATTCCAGTGGTATGGAAACTTTGATATTCCAGTGGTATGGCGGTGAGAATGTAAAAAATTCATACTAAAGTAAGCCACTTGTTCTTGACATCAAAAGCATTTATCTGTCTGATTGGGGGGGGGCTAAAATCTAAGAAGGCCCTGGGTGAGGCACAAATGGAGATCTTTAGCAGGGGGGGTCCTGGCTGGCAGCAGGTAGGTGAACAACAGGGGTTCAATCCTGAACTCAACGTTGACTCCGCCTTCCATACTTCCGAGGTCAACAAAATGAGGACCCAGAGTTTTGGAGGCAATATGCTGGCTCTGTAAACTACTTAGAGAAGGCTGTAAAGCACTGTGAAGTGGTATATAAGTCTACATTCTCTCCATCTATCTATTCTGTATTACAGAAAATAGTTCCCTTGGTTTCATTTAAAGATTAAACAAACAAGCAGACAGACATCATAAAGCTGTGCATTGACTAGGAACACCTGGATGACTGAATAAGCAAGTTATGTGGGCATTATCTTCAATACTTTAATTATACGTATTGGTTTATATTTAAAACATTTGTATACAGTATTAAGAAACATGTTTTATGTAGAAATGTGAATTAACTTAATGTTCTTGTTAAGTACAGAACTTTTTAACAGCACCATCAATTTTAGGAACTCCATTCCTATTTCTTTTCTTGTGGTTTTTTTGACGCAGATTCTTTTTTTAATACAACATTTGAGTTCCTTCAAGTTTAAACTAACCTTTTTTTTTTTCACTATTCTTAGTGGATCAATGTATACGATGCAATCTTTGATTTTTTTATTAATTAATTTCATCTATATTCAACCAATCTATGGTTTGTTTCAATCTTTAAAATGTGAATATGTAATTTTAATATAAAACACATTCCAGATTAGGTGGAAGGCTCCTCTATGCTTTTACTTGGTACAGGAAGTCCAAAATTAGAACATTTCTCAAAGTGGCTGTCCAGATTTTGCTTGAAGAACTCCTAACCCTAATCCTAACCCTAAGTGCTATTGCTAATGAGTCAGAAACCTGGTCAGGAACATATCAAGGCCAAAACAAAGCAGAAGTCAACAGGGCCACTCATGAAACACAAAGGCAAATAGCAATCTCAGTTCAGTTTAAATCCTCTCCTCACTGAGCATGAACAGCTGAGGCTTTCCCTGCTCAGCAGTCAGAGGCCCCGGGCTTGCCCACGGAGTCAGCATCTTGCTGAATGCTTGCTTGGGTTCAGAATTCCCAGGCGGCGGGGGGGGGAGGGGGTGTGTGGCCCTGCTGCTTGGCACTCAAGTTACCTAAAGAAAGAGGAAGGACCTGAGAGAATATCAGTGTTGGATTCAGTAGCTGTTGAATCGCTAGGTGCAGCGCCTAGTGGCATTTGATCCACCTGTATCTTGGAATTTGGCACTGAAGCAACTTACAAGAAAATCTTTGCAGTCACACTCAACCATCATGTCCACAGTCATTACCACACAGCAGATGAAGATGCAAGGCATTAGTCTACTGACCATTCAGTGCCAGGTGCTCCTGGACATCTAGTGTATGATAACAGAACATGACAGACCAGTGGAAGTAACCCTTATTTTTTCTGTCACTAGCAGAGCAGAGATGGAATGCAATGGCAAGAGTCAATTGCTCTGGTAAACCACTTGCTGTAAAGGCTGAGAACAGCCTTATAGGGTCAAGAAAATTATAAATTTGAGGAATTCAATCTGCCATTGCCATTATAATAAATAAAGTAAGTAAACTTTGTGGAACCTAGATCACTAGAGAGACCAAGAAGCAGCTAAAATAAGAACTTATGACTTGTCTTGCTAATGCCACCCACACCTTCAAACAAATCTGACAGGGTTCCCAGTCTCCCTGATGTATGGCCTGGGAGAACATCCAGGCTTTCTGAAATGCCACCAGGGTGGAATTCGTATGGATATCACGAAAAAAAAAAACAACAACTTCACAACATAGAAGATAGGCTTGCTCAGTCCCAACCAACACTATTCAACTGAAGGGACCTGGAACACTTCAGATTTGCAAGATGTTATCTTCCAATAAAGATAGAGTTAATACTTCTGGGTATGCTTTTGTCTGGACTATGTTGCAAGGCTGACATCAATCTTGCAAGTTTCAAAGTATATCTCTCCTCCCTCACGGTTACAATCCAAGAAATTATGGTGTGTCCCTTCTGAGACATTTGCCATTCCCTCATTCTTTCTATCAACTCAGCTGCCACTTATCTGACCACTGTTTGCAGTGTTTCTCAACCTTGACAATTTTAAGGCATGTGGACTTCATCTCCCAGAATTCCACAGCCAGCATTGCTGGCTGTGGAATTCTGGGAGTTGAAGTCCACATGCCTTAAAATTGTCAAGGTTGAGGAACACTGGTTTAGAGTTCTTCCTCCTGTCTCCCAAGGTCATTTCCACATACCATTACAAAATATTTCTCTAGTGGCACTCCTCTTTTCTGATGCTTTATCTCCTTTATCTCTTCAGTATAACACCTCAGGATCAATGCCCAGGCTGCATAGGAGCAGTATAGTCCAAAGCTTCAGTCATCTGCCTATTCAAAGGAGCAACTAAACCTTTGGCCAAATTGTCCATCAGATCTTTAGGGAAAACCCCAGGTTTCATCTGGTAGCCCACTGAGTAGTCACTCAGTGGTCACCCGTAGTCACCACAATACTAGTTCTTGATCTGTATGATCTATACCATACATGGGAAGGATTTCCTGATATTTCATAAAATCGATCATTAATTACAACAGTCAACAGAACATTTTATAATTAGTAGACTTCAGCAGGAATTTATCCTCAGTGAGGCTTTACCCCAAAGTAACTCAAAGCAAAGCTCCAGGTAAAGGAGGATATTCTCTATAACCTGTTAAAGCAATGGGATTCAGACTCCCTTGTGTTTCTTCCAACCTCACTCTGTGAAGTGGTTAATAGATTACCAATAAATTCCACCTCCCCTCCTCCTTCCCCCTCCCTCCCCAACTTTTAATCGGGGTGCAGTGTTTGGATCTGTACCGAATTTATTTATATCTTTTAGGTTTTGTACATTTTTATATAAGATTATAAGCCACCCAGAGTTGCCCTATGGTAAGATGGACGGCCAATAAATTTTACATATGAATAAAGTAAATAAAAGGAATCATTCATGCCATGAAATGAAAACCATGGCTGTTCTTGCTCATAGGAAGGGGGAGGGGAAACTCCATCAACTGGCACCTAACAGCATTGTAGCTAAAGTAACCAAGTGGGCCTTCATTGGCAACTCCATCTGCTTCCATCTGAACGGCTTATGTATTGCCAAGGAAATTGGCAATTGAGCACATGTTTCTGTACCAGTCCCTGGCTGGCACCATCTGCCACCTCAGAAGAGAGGGTAGGAAAGTCTGGCTTTATCTCATCGGTGTCTTTGGCTCTGTCCTACACCCCCACATCTTTAAAACGTAAGAAGAATTTGGCATGACAAGAGAGTTGATTAACCCAATCCAAGAGTTCTACAACAGTTAAAGCTCCAAAGTTTAGACTTTAGAAAGAGAGAACAGGAACAGAAAACAAATACAGTTCAAAAGTCCTTTCTTCACTTGGGAAAAGATATATGTGCTACAGGCAATCCTTGGCTTACAAGCATTTGTTTAGAGACAGTTCAAAGTTACAACGGCACTGAAAAAAGTGACTTATGACTGGTTTTCACTCTTACAACTATTACAGCATCCCCACAGTCATATGATCAAATTTGGGCATTTTGAAACTGGCATGGATTTAGGAGAACTGCTGCACTGTCCCGGGATCATGTGATCCCATTTGTAATTTAGGTAGGTAAAATGAGGACCCAGATTGTTGGGGGCAATGTAAATACATATATACATTGCTTACTGGTGTACACCGCTTAGAGAGTGCTTGCACTTAAAGCGGTATATAAGTCTCATAAATAAATAAATAAACTTTCCTAGCCAATTTCAACAAGCAAAGTCAAAGGGGAAAGTCAGATTCACTTCATGATCACTTGATTCATTTAACAACTGCAGTGACTCCCTTAACAACTGTGGCAAAAAGGTCATAAAATGGAGCATAACTCACTTAACAACTGCCTTGCTTGGCAATGGAAATTTTGGCCTCAACTGTCATCATAAGTCGAGGACTAGCTGTACATACATACCTATCTTTGATGCATGCATTGAATTCCTTCAGGTAATATTTACTAATGCTTATTTATTAGCTGTAGATTTAAAACAAGTAATTAGAAGGTTAATTCATTCCTAACAGTGCCAAATAAATTGTCTAAGTGCTATAAATCTATAATCAGGCCACTAAGAGATAATCTATTTAGTGTTGCTATCTTCTGCAGAAATCACACTGGCAGACTAATGAAAACTGTACTTCAAAAACAAAAAAGAACTTCTGAGATTATTCTTCAAAGTGAGCTCCTATTTCTTGCCCCAGCTCCTGCCCATCTAGCAGTTTGAAAGCATGCAAATGTGAGTAGATTAATAGGTACAAGTTTGGAGGGAAAGTAACAGCGTACAGCCATGCTGCCACATGACCACATGACTCCTTTGGCTGAGAAACAGAGATGAGCACCATGCCCAAGAGTCAGACCTGACAGAGAAACAGAGAAACCTTTACTTTAATTTTTTACATATTCTCGGAAATATAAAACACGACAAATCTAAGGCATAATTAGCATAAAACATTGCATTTAGAAATTGAGACCACTGAAAAATAAGTTGACTGACAGATCTTACAAAAGGAAGTATTGCTGAATAAAAAATAAAAACAAATATTTGTATTGGAGGCTAGAGCTTATTCATATGCCTCTTGCTGTTCATCGTGCCACTTAGCAGTGGGAAGTTATACCTGGAACATAACAAAGAAGTGACATGCTGTTGATTGCATCAATGCTTGAGAGGCAAAGGAGATATCTGCCCTGTTCATGCTTAGGGCATCCTTTTATTATTTCTATTTCTATTTTTCAATACTGTACTGAAACTTCCCTGTTTTCTCTCTCTCTCTTTTTTTTGTAAACTAAAATGGAGATCCTCTCTGTTTAAGTACTGACACTTCAGACCTACATTGTAAGCATTTTTCACTGCTTGCTATGACACTGCTTTCAAGAAGATGCTTTCAACAATCAACATGCTGCATCAAATACAATTCTTAATCTATAGCTGCTACGAAACCAAGCACCCAAATATGTTCTCAAGGAGGCAATTACCAGAAAATTCACATCACTTAGTCTCTGAAAAGTTATACGTGAAATAATTGTCACTCCCAACTACCCATGTATAAAACTGTATTTATGTGTTAATTTTATGAAGGGTGTAAGAATAAGAAAGCATTTTGATATATTCAACTGAAAAGTAGACACAGCAGGTTATGAATTATGAACAAATTGTACTCTTACCCAAATGGCTTCATTAAGCAAAATCTTCATTTTTCATTTTTTTTTCTTGAAATATGTTAAAATGGTGGTTGATCGACAGATCAACAGATTCTACCTCCCTCCATTCTACCCTTGCCCTACCACATGTCCTTAGATTTTAATTTTTGGTTTTAATTTATTTACATTTTAATGTAGATATATATTTTTATGACTGTAAGCCACCCAGACTGACCTTATGGTAAGATGGGCGGCCAAAAAATTATATAAATAAAATAAATGAATAATAAGATAAATAAAATAAAGATAGGAAACTACAACCCTCCAAATATTGGTGAATTATCATCCTCTAAAACCTTCACAGTTGATTGGCTTTTGGGAGATGTAGTTTGGCAACATCTTGGGAAGCCCATGTCCCCCATGTTGTAGATTTTGCACTGGATCTGGTGTATAAAGGTATGTCCTATATCAGAGGTCCCCAACCCCCGAGCCGTGGATCAGTAACGGGCTGCAACATGCCAGCAACTGGTCCGCACAAACAAGCAAAGCCCCATCCGTGAGATGCAGGCAGCACACAAAACCACGCCCCCTCCGGTCTGCGGAAAAAACTCTCTCCATGGAACCGGTCTCCTGGACCACTACAGACTACTTAGCCCCATTAAATGTGGCCAACCTGATATCAGTGGTTGCTTCATTTCAGGAAGGCATTTCACTGATTAATTCTGCAAGAGCTCCTTCCGTATAGCTAAAAGACAGCAAATAAAGCCTGGTCCCATCTTACCACTTCTTAGTGCTATGAAGGAAAAGTGCCAGATAAACACAGCATAGGACCATTAGCACTGAACATCATGTATTGACACTAAAGTCATACAGAGACACTATCAGAGAACGCTGACAAACATACTTCCAATTCTCTACGGAGCTGGTGCTATGTTTGTGGAATTAGAGTCTGGCCTCCTGAGACACAGCTGTGTCAAACTAACACCACACCAAGTCAACAGCCAGTAGTAATATCTCAACTACCATGGAAAGGAATGTAGCTGCAGTCAAAAGGCAGGAGACCTTAAGGTTTGTTGCTTCATGGTGGAACACAGAGTAAAGAAAAATGTGGCTTATAAAGCAAACTGAAACAACACTAAAGCTGTAATATTAACAGTGGCTTTTAAGAAATTCGGTGTAGCTTAGACTGGATTAAGTATGCCTAAAATCATGGTGTACAAAACAATTCCAAGAAGATTTCATTTTGAGGTAATTATACTCTCTGCTTTGGCTCTGGATTGTGAATTTGCGATTTCATTAATCACTTACAAGAAAACAGACACATAATTACTGAATCTTTCCAAACAAATCCAAAGAAAAATATCACACCTCACATTTCTAGTACAAAAAAGGGTGCAAAGAAAAACAGTTTAGTAAGCAATGGTGAGTTGAATCATGCTGTAAACTAGTTTCCAGGTAACTGCCAATTTTGCAATAGAAATCTTTTCTCAATTTACATGCAAGCTGCTACCAATTTTACAATGTTTTCAAGTCATTTGGACCATCATTTAAACCTCAAATGAAGTTCCCACAATTATTTAAAAACTGTAGAAGGAAGTATAAGGTGAGGCTGACATGTGTTGCTCATGTTAGCATAATTACATTTTTCGCGATGAATAACTTTATATTTCATTTTCACATATTATTACCATATTCTTAGTTCTCTATATTATAGGCTAGCATCAACATTCAATGTTTTTAAAATGAAACATGCACATCCAAAACACAAAATCAACATATTTTAGATAGAAAAATAACTGAGTCAACAGAACACTAGCAGGCCAAACTAGCCTTAACATGAAGCTATTTTATAATATAATAGCCTGAAGCTTTTTTTTATTGATCTTACCAAGCCATTTTGTGGATCTGAAATTGAATATATATTTAAGCACTCTAAAGAGTGCTTAAAGTAGAGTATATCCATACAATCAGTTGTGGTTTTTGTTTGTTTGTTTCTACTCTCATAAATGGGAGAAATCTTAATTTGGTATGTAGTTTAACTGGGAGCCCTTGTTTGGGCTGCACAGTTAAGCAAGATCAGGATATTTAACAACTGAGTTGCCAATCCCAACTGAAGCCACTAAATGAGGACTTAGATGTATACCGGTATATTTCAAGAAGACAAAAAACAATCTTGTTTGTACCGCTGCCAAAAAAAAATCCCATTAAGACATGGATTTGAAGTCACCAGGTGTCAATCTTAATCTGAAGGACTTTTCTTTAATAAACAGAAAGAAAATGTTCATGAGGTTGAACTCTGAGGTATCTCAGTTTATTTTAAACTAAAATGTATCACTTACTTGTTGTATATTCACAATGGAAGAATATAACTTGATCTTGGGGAAAAAACCCAAGATATTACATAAGAGCACTAATCAAAATTATTCCGGTCCCAATTACTATCATTAATCCAGAACTACCTGTATTTTCTTAACCTTAACAAGTGCAGAAAGATACATTACATATTTTGACATTTCTATTTGGAAGAAAGCTCCATTAAGCCGGTCAAATTTATTGTCTAAAGTGTATAAAGGAGCTGCAGCTCAAATAAGCAGATCTGTCAGTGTACCCCATCTTCATTACTGCAAAAAGGAAAGAACTGAAGATAACCTTATCTTACCCATACCTATTGTAAAGCTTTTTGCACAGACTATAATTTCTAGTCCCCCCCCCATCCCTGTTCTGTCCACACAAATAGAGCAAGCTGAGCCCTAACTGTGACTTTTATAATGGCAGCAATAAGTAGATTAAAACAAACAAACAAACAAAAAGACAAGGTCTGCTTTCTAGCAGATGGAGAAAACTACACTTTGCTACCAAAAAAAAAAAAAAAAACCCTACAGACTTACAGCCAATGAAATATGGTAGTTAAAATACCGGACTGGAATTGTCAAAAGCGGGTTCAAATACCTACTTAGATGTGAAGTTTACAAATCCCAGAAATTTCAGTCAACATGGCAAGAAATTTGGGAGCTGTCAGTCCAGTATTTCTGCGGAGCACTGAATTGAGGAAATCTTTCTTTTTCAACCCAGCATGTCACCAAGATGTATTGCACATATAAAGTAGGACAGAGGAAATCATCCACACCGTCTTGAACTCATTGTAAAAAAAATATTTCGACTCTTCAGGATTATTTATTTTTGTGTCTTTGAATTAGTCTTGACTCCTGGTGACTAGCTGGATTAAAACCCCACAATTCTTTTTGGGAATTGGTGGCTTACAAACGGAATAAAAAATATAAATATATGGTGGTGAAATGCTGACAGAGGGCACGAGTTTTATTCTACAAGTTCAGACCCAATGAAATCCACTTTCATAGCAGCACTTTTGACAGAAATCCATCAGCCAAGCAGACAGGCCACATTAATGCTAATTTCTTTAAATCCCTGCAGTAAACAGGGTGGCTTTGAAGTATTTTTAGTTATTACAATATATTCTCGTAGATTTAAAAAAATATTTTAAGAAACCCATGGTAATTTAACCTGATCAGTTTGTACATTTCAAAAGGTGAGGAGGGCATGGAAGTTCAGGTATAATTAACCCAATCAGCTTAGATTATTTTATGAACATTTCACTTACAATCTCAGTAATATATTGCTCTGATTTATGATATAATTATTATCAAATTAGAAAACTGGAAGTTTTGACCCAACTCAAAGATTATAAAAGTAGCACAGCTGGCTACTTCTTGTTTAAAATGTTCTCTCACAATTTATAAACTGTAATCCAAACCCTGAGAGATTTTGGTCACCACGATATAAAAAAGATGTTGAGACTCTAGAAAGAGTACAGAGAAGAGCAACAAAGAAGATTAGGGGACTGGAGGCTAAAGCATATAAGGAACGGTTGCTGGAATTGGGTATGTCTAGTTTAATGAAGAGAAGGACGAGGAGGGGACATGATAGCAATGTTCCAATATCTCAGGGGCTGCCACAAAGAAGAGGGAGTCAAGCTACTTTCCAAGGCGCCTGAAGGCAGGACAAGAAGCAACGGATGGAAACTAATCAAGGAGAGAAGCAACCTAGAACTAAGGAGAAACTTCCTGACAGTTAGAACAATTAACCAGTGGAACAACCTGCCTCCAGAAGCAGGGAATACTCCAACACTGGAAGTTTTTAAGAAGAGACTGGACAGCCATTTGTCCGAAATGGTATAGGGTTTCCTGCCTGAGCAGGGGGTTGGACTAGATGACCTCCAAGTCCCTTCCAACTTTATTATTATTATTATTAGTAGTAGTAGTAGTAGTAGTAGTAGTAGTAGTAGTAGCAGCAGCAGCAGCAGCAGCAGCAGAAGTAGTAGTAGGGACCAAACATAATTTCCAAGGAATCATATATCAGAACACAGGGACAATACTAAGAGGGCTCTCTCCTGCATATCAGAAAGATAGGCTTTTATGAGCCAGGGTACCATTAAGACGGCCTCTTCTCACTGATCCTAACAACTGGAGAACAGTGTATTAGAGAGGTGATCCGACAAAAGTTAGGCCAGAAGCTGTTTAGGGTTTTTAAGTTCAACTGCATTTTCTGAATGCTTTTCCAGAATTCCCCATACAGAACACACTGCAGTAGTCAGTCTCTTTTTCAGGCATGTTCTTTCTGGACAAAATACACATAGGACCAACTTTCCTAATTTAAATATCATCAAGCAAAATAAGACATTTTACTCAAGGAAAAATATTAAATATTTCACTTTCAGTTCAATGTTATTTATCTTGCTTTAATATTGTAAAGTGCCTTGAAATTTAAATAAATATACAAGTGGCTTCATTCCCCTTTGTTCTCCTTCTATCAATTTTATATACCTTGAAACAACAAAATAGCTCTCTGTAGTCTCATATACATCACCATCATACATGTGAATGTACAGATGTTGACTCAAGGGTACTTTTGAATTCAACCTTTGTACAAATGAGAGGCATGAATTTCTTAATATGAATAAATTTACCAGAGAATTAATTGCCTACAGAGGCATTGGACTCCCTTTCCCTGGAGTTTTTCAAGCAAAATCTGGACAGCCACTTTCAGAAATGTTCTAATTTTGGGCTTCCTGTACCAAGTAAGAGCATAGAGCAGCCCTCCACCTACTTTGGAATGTGTTTTATATTAAAATTACATATTCATATTCTAAAGATTGAATATAGATTAAATTAATTAATAAAAAATCAAAGACTGCATCATATACATTGATCGAGCAAGAATAGTGAAAGAAAAAGTTTAGTTCAAACTTGAAGGAACTCAAATGTTTTATGAAAAAAAATCTGCGTCATAAAGCCACAAGAAAAGAAATAGGAATGGAGTTCCTAAAATTGATGTTCCTGTTAAAAAGTTCTGTACTTAACAAGAACATTAAGTTAATCCACATTTCTACATAAAATATGCGTCTTAATACTCTATACAAACGTTTTAAATATAAACACAATGTGTGTAATCAAAACACCGAAGATGATGACCACATAACTTGCTTATTCAGTCACCCAGGTGTTCCTAGTCAATGCACAGCTTTATGTTGTGTGTCTACTTGCTTGTTTAATCTTTAAATGAAACCAAGAGAATTATTTTCTGTAATAAGAATAAATAGAGACTTATATACTGCTTCACAGTGCTTTACAGCCCTCTCCAAACAGTTTACCGAGTCAGCCTATTGCCCCCAACAATCTGGATACTCATTTTACCCACCTCAGAAGAATGGAAAGCTGAATCAACCATGAGATGTAAGAATCGAACCTCTGGCAGTCAGCAGAATTAGCCTGCAATAGTGCATTCTAACCACTGCACCACCATGGTTCCTGGTAGAGATAGAGAGGCAGAGATAGAGACAAAGACAGAGATAAAGATAAAACAACAGATGGATTAAATACAAATCCTTTAAGAACGCTCATCCATAGACAAAGAAAGGTCCAAGAATATATCTACACGTCATTCTAGAGTTGCTGAGAAACAGTCAGGACATCCCTATTCTCCTCTTTGACATTAACAACCAAAGGGGGAGTTCAGTCATCACACTAATTTGGGTAAACTTTTCAAATGGGGGCTTATCTGAAATTTTGAAAGCATTGGTAAGCCAGCAAATGTCTGCAATGGGAGACTTGCCAAAATGGTTGCTTTACTTTATTTTATTTATTGAATGTTTAACCTGCCAAAATCATGCAACCATCCTTAGTTTACAAGGGAGGAATCGACAACTGGAAAGGAGGACAAATGGGGGGGGGGGGAGGAAAACATACTAATTGTCTAACTTTCTTAGCATTCACAACAAAAATAACAGTGAAAGGGTGGGGAGAAAATGACCTACACGTACATAAAAATATTTTTTTCCCATCATCTGTTTGTTCCATTGGAGGAATGTGCTATATAGCCCATTAGGAGGCAAAAGCCTTCAGCCTGCAAATGATTAGGGCCATGTCAATTTCTGGTAGCAGTCAAGCCAGCCAGAGGCTACTAACCAACTAAGATCCCAGAGCAGAACTTTTTAACTTGCAGTAAGCACTTATTAGAGAAGCGTTGCTCTGCAGAGCAAAGCTGCCTAGGATAAGAGACTCAAAAAGTCAAATCAGTATTTGATTTTAAAAACTTGCCCTTCTTTTGTCTGGATGCCTGGGAAAACTGACTTAACATCCTGTTCCAAAAAGGGAGGGTTAGAGACAGGCACAGCTGAGTATAAAGTGCACCTCTGAAGGAGGGAGCACATTACAGCTTCTTTCTAAGCAGCAGAAAACACTCCCTCCTACAATGAGAGGTTGACAGGATCCAGCTAACCATATACATGTCAGTTATTTGTAAAAGCCAGGAAGGGAATGGATGTGACTGACAAATGGCATCGGACATACTAGTGAGCACCCTATCCCCATCCAAGTAGAAAGCAGGCAAGAGTTCCAATAACATGGCAATGTATCGGCCCAGTTTCCCCAATGGATCTCGCCCATGAAGACTCAAGATTTTGGCGAGCTTAAACAACTTTGTCAACAAAGTGCTGTACAAAGCAGTCAAAACTGCCAGGAGGGGGAATCTGACTCCCTCCCCATATCTGATTCTGTAATACTGAAAAAGGCAGCCAACCTTTGGATTGCTACCTAAAATGGGAATAGAAGCAAAAGCACTTTGCTTTCCTTAGCACCTCAGTGTAGGCCCAAACTTCAGATCGCGCTCAGTCTCCTCTCTGGGTGTCTTTTCTGCAGCTTCATCTCTCAAGAAGTTAGCCAAGATTGGTGGGGGAAAAAGAGAGCCATCCTGGAGCAATCACACCAAGAGAGTGCATTGCCTCCTGCTGCCAGAGGCTAATCAGGCAATTGATCAAATTGTTTTCCAGATTACTTGGAAATTACCCAGGCCTCCAGGAGCGTTCTACTGAGTTAGAAGGCATTTGTTTCACAACACTCTAATAGGCCCTTATTCCCTGCAGAGGTAATAGGTGGCAGTTACTAATCTCATCCAGACTGGAAGTGATCTAATCATGACAAAGGACTAGATGTTATTCCCTCATATCTAGATTATTCAACAATCATTCTGAAGCTAATACAAGATCCATTGTGTCAGGGCCAAATTCACCCAAGATAGGCCCATGGTACTAAAAAGATCACAAACTCCAGATATTTCCTGAACTCATCCCTCAAGACATAGAGGTTGAAGTGACCAACCCCAAAAGATGAAGGACTCCAACTCTAGCCCAGAAACTGGACCAAGGCAGCAGGATGAGAGGGAGCCTGCTGGGCAGCATGGTGGCTGGTGAATCCATGGCATCTCTAGCTTGACCCTACAAGCCATCTTGTAGGCCTTCATACCTGGTCATCTCCGGAACAAAAGCGTTGGCCACATCTTTTAGATTAGTGTCATCCCCCTTCCCGGTCTTATTTGATGTAATCTGGTTGGGCAAAATTCTGATAGAGTGGCATTAGTGCTCTTGTTCAGTCAGCTTTCAGTAATACACAACAGATCTGCCTGCTCGTTCTCTACTAAATTGTGGCTGAGTGTGGTCTTACTATAGACAGAACTGGTACTTACCATCCCCGGTGTAATGGCTTGGCTGATTATAACTACCCATTTTCCAGGAAGTAAATGAATGATTAAAGATACCTTTCAATCCAATGGAATATTCATGAGACACAAAGGCAGTTCTGCATTTCTCGTGCAGCATGATACTGGCAGCTGGCATTTTGCAATGTGCCAACTTCCTATTATTAATAAAAAGTCCTGTAGAGCAATAAACATAAAAGGGCACTAAAGGAAATGGCTAGGGGCACAGATAACATATTATCTGATCCTGGAATAATCCATAACATGGTCTTGCTTGAATCAGGTTTATCACAATATGTGAATTCAATCACTGTGGTTTATTCAATATGCTACAATTAAAAAACAAATCATGGCTTAGCATAATATATAAACCAGTACAGAAAGGAAGAACCAAAGTTAGGGAACATAAACAAGGAGCATGGGATAAAGAAGGAAAGTTATGTGTATATCATACATGTAACTCTAATCTCAAATATGCCATAACATGTGAGTAACCAGAAAAGAATATATTTTAAAAAGAGTATCTTTTAGGCTCCCTATTTACCTTGTGTAAGCAACCATACAAGAAGAACATCATATAGTCAAATAAATGTCATACCAAAATCATCTCAAGGAATGATACTGAAAGAGAGGCAAATCTGACCTTGGGCACTGAGTAAATTGCTGAAAGTTATTAGGTTGGGGGGGGGACCATTATCAGAAAAATACATGTGTTTTCCCATTGCTAGTACACACTACAGGAAAATAAAGCCAACCAACATCTTCTGGCATAAACCCATATGACGTGTATTTTAAGGTAAGTATTTCTGAGTCTACTTCAATTCTAAAAAAAATAACAAGGATCCATTTAAGGACATTAACAGCAGCAGCACAAAATACAATTCAATCATCTTCATTCATCCGAAAATTTCAACATTATCTCTTTTTTTAGTGCCTTTGGATGATCAGGTGGGCAGTATTTCAAATTATATAAATGAAAGGATAGAATGGACCTTCCTGAAAACTGAAACTTTAATTCTGCGACAGTGACCTTTTCCTGAATAAATGAAATAGGAAGAGATTCAACTAGATCTTGTATGATCAAATGGTACTTCCTCCAGCTTAAGTGCTAGATTGCTGGATACAATGATGTTATTCAAAAACAAAAAAGGAATTCATAGAATCTTTCAGTTGTCTTTGCATCAGGAACATAAACTAAAGCAGGATGCTTTGTATAAATGACAATCAAGTCACAGGTGCACTTGCAGCCCACAAAATAGAGAGTAATTGCTCAAATAGTTGTTCTACACTTAAAAGGAGAGAAAGTAAAAGTGTTTTATTTGAGCATGAAAGCTGAAGTAAGGATTTTCATTCATGTTAACTTATGAAAAGATAAGGTTAGTCTTGTAGAATTAAATAACCAAATAGGGGCTTTAAACAGCACCCAGCAGCTTTAAAATTATACATAGTTAATATGAATACCAGGAAAACTTTATCTGCCTTTAGGACTGTAAGAAACAGAGCATATAAATATAAAATAGCATTGCTTCTCTGAAAGTAACAGCAGTTGGGTTACCATTTTTAGTCATGGCAATCAGCATATAAACTGGATTCCGCCATATTTGTTAGCAAGTCAATCAAAGTGAGCTGAGAAATACAAAGAGGAAAAAATGATGTTAAATGAATAAACAGTTTTCCCTTGAGAATATGAGTGCCTTTTAATAACGGGTATGCAACTTTGGGGGTATGGCCAAAAATTAAAATTAAATAATTATTTCATGTTTGCATATATTTAACTAAAATTAAACATAAGCAATCTAATAATTCTCTAGTCAGGGAATTTAATTTAAATTGTTTAATACTTTCTCCCTCCAGTCACGCTACAATTATAATTTTGAAAAATGTACATCATTTTCAAACAATACACAGTTAGCTATCCATGAAAGACTACCCAAAGCTTGCACAAGTAGCATTCAATTCAGGAACCTGTGGCTGCTGTCTTCTTAAGGAGTCATACCACAGCATGTCAAGACCTACATTTTATTGCAAACCGTCTATCAGGCAATTAAAACAATCAAGTCTCATAGGGTAATAGTATGTGAGAAAGACCTTGGGAGATGAAGTGAAGATATGCTGTCTAGACAATGGTCAGATAAGAGACGGTACAACCCCATAGCTGGACAATGGATGGAGCAAGAGACTCAGAAGGGACCCTCCTTAGTTTCTTCGGCTGTAAAGGAGACAGCAAGATTTATACCAGTGGTTCTCAACCTTTTTAATTCCGCGACCCCCAACCGGTCATAAATCAAGGACTACTCAACCGGTCGTAAGTCGAGGACTACTCAACTGGTACAGCACTGTTTACAGAATGGGACTTTTGGCGGGCTCAGCAGGGCAGAAACAACCTGGACAATTCCTATTGGCTTTTGAAAGCCAACAGAATTAGACTCTATTCAAGAGAGTCTATTCTATTGGCTTTCAAAAGCCAATAGAATAAAAGGGAGTAGCACAGCTAAGGAAAAGGGAAAAAAATGGTGGACTGCATTGTCTGGCGACCCCTGTGAAATGGTCGTTCAACCCCAAATGGGGTCCCGACCCACAGGTTGAGAACCACTGATTTATACTTTCAGACTTGCACAATTCTGTCAATATAGCTTTGCAATAAGGTAAAATAAGATTTTCTGATCATGTTTACTGTCTTGTCTACCTGGTAAGGCTGACATCAATCTTGCTAGTTTTATACACTTTTACAAAGAGAGGAATTTCAGGAATAGCCTCCAATCCCCAAGGAACTCCGCTATCCACTGAACATCTACCGGTAGCAGCAGCAAGTGGATACGCACCTAACCGCTTTTCAGAATGCCATGTACAACTAATGCAACAGGCGGGGCAGAATTTGCCCCAATGCACAGCAGCATAACCAATTATGGCTTAGTCAATGCTCCTACATGGGAGCTTGCTGGAGAAATTCAGAGGGGACCAGGATCGATTCCAGATATTCACCACTCCACATGAAATGTCAGGCAGGCCAGTGGAATTTCCCACTGATTGCACCAAAGTGACTTTTGTGCTGAGTTTGCTAAAGGAAGCAACAACTAAGTGGGAAATACAATTCATTGAAGGGAATGGTCTGGTGCTGGACAATCATTAGGACTTAATCCATAAACTTAAAGGATACTTTGGTGATCCCATTTAAAAAAAAAAAAATCACTGCTAGTAGAGAGATCTAGAAGCAGTGAAGGATTTCATGTATTTCAAACTTCAAATTATTTGCTGGTGGTGTAAGGTGGAATGACATAGCCCTGACTGACCAATTCAGAGAAAGGCTGGTCAAAGACTTAGGAGGTAAGCTTGGTGAGGCAAGGCATCTCAAGTACTCTGGAAGAGCTGCACCAGAGTCTTAAGAGTTAAGGTAGGAAAAGAATGCAGGTAGTCCTCAACTTACAACCACAATTGAGCCCAAAATTTCTGTTGCTAAGCAAGACAGTTGTTAAATGAGTTTTGCCCCATTTTCTTGCCACAACTATTAAGTGACTCACTGAAATCGTTAAGTTAGTACAGGTAATCCCCAAGTTGCAAACATTCAAAGTTACATGATAAATGCCTCCTAGTCCTTACGAGCAAATCCTGAAATTACAAATATTGCGGTACTACGGCAGTCGTTCACCCATACGAGCAACCACAGTGGCACTGCAACATTCACCCTGGTTATTCCCTCCCTCCCCATTCCGCCCCGGTCTCCCTAGGCCACAGGTCGGCAACCTGCGGCTCCGGAGCCGCATGCGGCTCTTTGAGCCTTCCCCTGTGGCTCCCAGCCTCCTCTGCCTTTGCAGAGAGAGACAGAGACAAAGAGAGGCAATTGCCTCTCTCTCTCTCTCTCTCTGTGTGTGTGTGTGTGTGTGTGTCTGGGTGTGTGTGTGTGTTTTGTGTGTGTGTGTGTGTGTGTGTGTATGTGTAAAAGAGAGTGCACTCACATTGTTCTCCGAGGAGCTGAAAAGCTTTCTGGGCGGAGCTCCTCCCTTTGCTGCGTCTCAGCAGGAAGCAGGAAGGGCAGGAGAGAGCTAGCTAGCCCAGCTAGGCTGACTCAGGAATTCTGGGAGTTGAAGTCCATGAGTCATAAAAGAGACGAGGTTGCCTACCCCTGAGATTATTGGAGAACAACTTGAAGCTTGCCAGGTGAGCAGCAGATGGGGGGGGAGAAAGAGAGAGACAGAAAGAGAGAGAGGGGGGGAGGGGGAGAGATAGGAAAGAGAGAGAAAGAAAGAGAGTGGGGGAAGAGGAGTGGCAGACCAAGGGCAGAGAGGGAGGGAGGGAGAGAGACAGAGAGAGACCCTTTTGACATCTAAAATGAAGATAACACTGCATATATCCTTTTTTTACCTCTGTGTGTATGTAATTTTATTCTCTTAAAGCATTCTCTCGGTGATCATTGTTTTAATAGTATGGATATTCCCAAGAGTCATATTTTTACTTTTATTTTTAATGTGTGTGTGTGTGTGTGTGTGTATACACACACACATACACATACACTCTCTCTCTCTCTCTCTCTCTCTCTCACACACACACACACACACACACACACACACACACCTATAATAAAGATAAAAAAGGATATATGCAGTGTTATCTTCATTTTAGATATCAAAAGGGTTTTGCGGCTCCCGGTGTTTTGTTTTTGGTGGGAAACGGGTTCAAGTGGCTCTTTGAGTGTTTTGGGTTGCCTACCCCTGCCCTAGGCGGTAGGCCTTCAATACTCACCCTGCGAAGATCGAGATCCTTTCCTTTCTTGGCTGCTCCAGGCCAGAGAATGGTGGCCTAAAGTAACACAAGATCAGGGGAGATCAGTGGGGCGAGATGTCACACTACTGATCTCATGTGATCTCCTGGTACTTTAGGCCTCTGTTCTCTGCAAAAGAGAACGGAAGCCGGGGGATGCTTCCACCTGCCTCTGGAGGCTGGATCCGAGAGCCAGAAGCCTTTTTCAGGCTGCTGCTGCTAGGATCTGAGGCTGGGGGCTGCTTCCGCAGCCCTCCAGAGCCCGATTCGGGCACTGGAGGCCTTTTTCAGACTGCTGCTGCCAGGATCTAAGATTGGGGGATGCTTTGGTGTGCCTCTAGAGGCTGGATCCAGGACACTACTGCCCAGATCTGAGGCCGGGGGACGCTTCCATGGTACTAGGTGGCAGTGGCCTGGAAAAGGCCTCTGATGCACGGATCCAGCCTCCAGAAGCATGCAGAAGCATCCCCCAGCCTCAGATCTGGACAGCAGCAAGAACTGCGGCAGACAGGAGATGGATCTTTTCAAGGTGAGTCTGGTGCAGCATGAAGGGAGGGAGAAGCATGAAGTATCTTAATGAGTCGGGGAGGCCTTGGGGACCTGTTCCATCACTAGGCCCTCCATTGACTTTCCCACCCTGAGATACCTCAGGTTCACTTAACGAGCCGTGCACGTGTTAACGATCAGGGAGTGATCTCATTCAAGGTATGAGATTCACTCCCATGAGTTTTCAAGTTACGAATGGAATGTGCAGGCTCCATTACACTCGTAACTCGAGGACTACCTGTAATAGGGTTGTTAAGAGAAGCTGGGTTCCGCATTGACTTTGCTTGTCAGAAGATTGCAAAAGTAATCACATGACCCCAGGACACTGCAACCAGTTGCCAAGCATCCAAATTTTGATCATGTGACCATGGGGATGCTGCAATAGTTATAGGTGTGAAAAATGATCAGAGATCCCTTTTTTTCAGTGCCACTGTAACCTTTAAACAATCACTAAACGAATGGGTTACAAGTCAAGGACTACATTTAATAAGGGGAAAAGAACCTACAACCTGCCTTTCTCCATTCCCAATAGCCTCTCCTGAATCCAGTATGGGAGATCCCATGCAAATTGGAGCAGCCAAGAGCTCCCTGTCTTCAGGAGAGAAGCAAAGAAGAAGGGATTGGGGACTGAGCTGATGCTGTGGGGCCCTAGATGCAGGCCCAGTAAAAGCATCAGCATCTGACACAGCAACGAAATGCAGAACTTGTCAATTTACAGAGCATGTCACCCGCAATTCTCCTGCTATTATTACTTTAGATTCCAGGCACAAGGTAGACCTTTCAGTTCTTGTAGAATTTGGGGCAACCGCTAATTTCAAAGATACAGAAAAAAGTACAGAAACTCAAGTTGCCTGTTCAAGCTCCAGAAAGCCCAATGCTAATCAGGATGATTAATAGACAACCACTAAGAGGCAGGGTTGATTCTACAGTGTGTATGGCTCCTTTACTGTTGAAAATGAAAGATCACACAGAGTTCATAATACTCTATGTCAGGGCTTTTCAACCTTTTCACCAATTGTATCAGTTTTAGGATATGGCAATATTCGAGTACCACTTAGCAAGGTGTCAAAAACTTGATGACCAAAAAAAACAAAACAAAAAAACCTGTTGAAAGTTGCAATTGCACTGAAATGACTTATGACCATTTTTCACTTATGACCATTCCAGCATGCCCAGGGTCATGTGATTTATATTTGGATGCTTGGCAACTGATTCATATTTATGATGGTCAGAGTGTTCCAGGGTCATGTGATCCCCTTTTGCAACCTTTTGACAAGCAAAGTCAATGGCAGGGCTGCTGGTGGCCAAGTGCTAAGGTGGGACTTCCCTCCCTCCCTCTTTCTCATTCCCATCTCCTTCTGAAGGAAGAATTTAACCCCCCCATATTTTCTTTCTTCCATATATTCATCAAACAAGGAAAAGCCTCCAGAGACAGAAAAGACAAGCTGCTGAGTGAACTAGCTTAAAAAGGCACATTCCCCTTTAAGAATTAGCTACTGGCTAGAAAAGAAAGTTAAGCAGCCGGCACTTAAGGAAGAAAAAAAATGTAGTAAGTACTGGCTGGATAAGGCAGCCTTGCCAAATGGCTCTATTCTTAAATAAAGAAATACTACAGGCAAAATCCATTCAGGAAAAAAATACAGCAGCAAAACTTACAGCTAACAATAGCAGAGCAATAGAAGCTAACAGGAGCCATCAGCCAAATAGAAATTTCCAAACACTCCTTAAGAACACAAAGCCCACCTTTTATATCTTTGATCCCAAAAAAGGATTAAGATCTTATTTTACTAAAAAATTATAGACCTATATCTCTTTTGAATGTAGATTAAAAAAACTTTTCTAAAATTTTAGCTAATAGACTTATGATTATATTGAATCAAGTAATACATATGGATTAAACAGGTTTTATAACCGGAAGATATATGACATTATTATATTTGGTGGTCATGTAAAGTATAAAAGTTTTTGGGATTAAGATATGGTGGAATATTCAAAAAAATTTTAATAGAAGGACAAAATTTACTCCACAATTGTTTTTGTTAGGTATTGTATCTGATTGTGATGATAAAGAAATTATTTTAATGCTAAACTTAATTACAGCGGTAAGGTTGTTGATAGGATAATATTGGAAGAAGGAATTTTTGCCGACTTTGGAGGAATGGGTTTTTTTTAAGTTTCTTATTTATCTGAAATGGCAAAAATTTCGGCTTATTTGAAAGATTTAACGCAAAAGAAATATTTATTGGTGTGGAAAAGATGGATAAACTTTATACAGTATAAATATGATATTAGAAAATATTATTTAGTTTTTGAATAATGAATATTTAAAGTTTAAGATAATGATTAGAAATGTAGACTTGTTTTGTCTTTTTTTTCTTCTTTTTTTATATATATTGGAGTTAAAGTATTCTAAAATTTGTTTTTTGAATGTAGTTATATTTGTTTGAATTGTATTCAAGTTTAAATGGTTTTTTTTCTTTTTTTAATTTTAGTTAACCCTGTATTCAGCCCTGGGAAGAAGGGGGGAGGGTTTGGGGGGGCTGGGAGGGAGTGGGTGAGGGATTTTAGTGTAAAATTGTAAAAATTTATAATAAATTTTTTTTTAAAAAAAAGAACATAAAGCCCACATTACACAAATCCCAGGACTTCAAAGTCACAAAAGCACATAAGAATCCTTCCACTCTCCATCTCCCTGCCTCACCTCCAGTCATTGCTGCCTTTTTTCACTCCTCTTTGAAGGCGACCCCTCCCCCACTGCATTTCTTGCCTGTTTGCTGCTGCCAGCACAGGTGGCTGCCACAGCAGTTATAGATCAGCTCATGGCCACCCTGCTTGATCTCCTCTCCTCTCCCCCCCACCCTCCTCCTCTTCCTTCTTTCCCAGAGAACTGACTCTACCTCCTCCCTAGGCTGCTGCTTTTTTTTCTCTCTCCCTCTCCCACCCAAACTGCCTCCTTTTATAGCCTCTTCTGTCTCCGTCACCCTCCTGCTGCAGAGGACTCTCTCACAGTAAGTCCTTGCATGCGCTGGCTCTTTCCCTCCCCCACTACACTTGGCTAGGCAAGGCTGCATACCACCTGCCACTTGTTAATGTACCACAAGTGGTACGTACCACCGATTGAAAAGTCCTGCTCTATGTAACTGCCTCCTTGCAAGTGCCCATCATCTTGGAAATAGAGTGGCTTCAGCTGCATGATTCAGATATAAGTTGGACACAAAGGACAATCTCATTTCCCTCCCTTAAATGCCGGCAACATCACTTGCAAGCAGGGAAAGCTTACACACATATACGCACAGTCACACAACACACACATACAGACATACAATGCAGAAAAAGTGAGGATCATAATGCCAGAAAAATATGCAGACTTTGCTAATGTAATGGGTGTGTTACCCCTCCCCCCCAACCAGGCATGTGATCATCAATTTGAAGCAAGGAACCCACATCCCAGCATCTCATGACTACCTGTGAATTAGCTGTTTTCAAGGAATATTTAGACCTCCACATCAAAATAACTCACTAACATTGGCATCCATGTTTTTTATCCTCCAACAAACAAGAGAAGCGGTATCAACTATGAAAAGAAAGCAGAAAGGAGAAAGAAAGGAGAAAGATCTGAGCTGAGTGACAATTATTTATTTATTTATTTATTTATGAGACTTATATACCGCTTTTAAGTTCAAGCACTCTCTAAGCGGTGTACACCAGTAAGCAATGTGTATATGTATATGTATATATATATATATATATATATATATATATATATATATATATATATATATACACACATACATACATACATACATACATACATACATACATACATTGCCCCCAACAATCTGGGTCCTCATTTTACCTACCTCGGAAGGATGGAAGGCTGAGTCAACCTTGAGCCGGTGAGATTTGAACTGCTGACATGCTGAACACAGTCAGCTAAAGTGGCCTGCAGTACTGCACTCTAACTGCTGCACCACCTCGGCTCTATTAGAGACCATCATCAACTTCTGTTCTTCTTCTATCTACTAGACCAGCTATAAAAGGCATGCATCTTTACAAAACTAGACTCGAGAAGTGTTTACAGCCTAATCGGAATGAAAAAAGGACACAAGTATTTAACAGCCTTCAATACAAGTCACAGAAAGTTTGAATACACAATGCCTTTTGGCCTGGTTAACTGTGGAGCTATTTTTGTGTGTGAGGAGGGGGTTTCTAGATTCATAAATGATATACAGGTATTTTAAGAAATTCTAGACAAGTACTTAGTAGTATACTTGAAAGATATATTTGTTCCAAAGATCCTGGCTTGCATGACACATGTCAGAAATGTACAGGTAGTTCTCACCTTGGGACCTTGGGACCGGAATGTTGGTTGTTAAGTGATATGATTATTAAATGAATCATTACATGACCAAACCGGATTTTATTACCATTTTTACCATAATCAAGTGAACCATGTGGTCATTAAGTGAATCATGTGGTCGCTAAGATAATCCAGTTTCCTCAATTGACTTTGCCTATCGAAAACTGGCTGGGAAAGTTGTAAATCCTGGCCATGTGACCAGAAGATCCTGCAACCATTGTAAATAGAAGACAGTCACCAAGCACCCAAATTGAGATCACGTGATCCTGGGAGCCATGACACAATCACAACTTTGAGGATGGGTTGTAAATTATTTTTTATCTCTTAACTCTGAACTGTTGCTAGGCAGTCATAAGTCAAGGACAACCTATATTGCAAAACTTATATAATAAAGAGGTCTTTACAAAACTAGAAAAAGGTGCATTTGACTTGCCTCAATAGACTATTGGGGCTACAGAATCTCTGCATAAGGCATACACATGGAGGCAGCAAAAAAAAAAACAATCTGTTCTGTCATAGCACACACACATACACCTTTCCTGGTAATGTGAAAGGTATGTAGCACTTTCTGGGCTTTGCTAACTTCTACAGGAAAATCATCCCTAATTTTCTGACAGTGTGAGACTGCTGTCCCTGCTCCTAAGAAAAGATGGCAATTCTCTTGGTTGATCCCAGAACAAGCAGCATTTTGAGGGTAAAAGCCATTCTTTGCTTCTCAGCCCTTCCTCTGCCCCCCCCCCATCCCTCCCATGACTTTGTGATACAGACAGAGGCTTCAGATGCTGCCAAAGGAGCAATCTTGCTCCAGGCATAAAAGGGGTGGGGGAGGGCAGATTTACCATTGTGTGCCTTTTATTTCAGAACGCTCCTCCCAGCAAAGAGGAACTATGATATTTTCAATAAAGAGTTGCTGGTGGTAGAAAATGCCTTTCAACAATGGAAACACATACTGAAAGGAACAGCCCACTCTATAAAAATTTGTACAAAACATAAGAATTTAGAGGTCCTGAAAAATACTCTTATCTCTCACCCCTCGGCAAATCAGGTGGCTGTAATTTTTCTCCCGCTTTGATTTTTACACCTCATATAATCCAGGCTCCCAAAACAAATTTCCAGATGCCCTCTCACCTAAGCCAGAATATAAGGTGCTCAACAATATTCCAGCCATGCAACTCTAAGTCACTCCATCAGTGACATCAGAACAAAGGCTGGGAGTAGGAAGATAGGCTATTGATCTCTTAGATCAACTTAGGGCAGTGGTTCTCAACCTGTGGGTCAGGACCCCATTTGGGGTCGAACGACCATTTCACGGGGGTCGCCAAACAACGCAGTCCGCCATTTTTTCCCCTTTTCCTTAGCTGTGCTACTTCCTTTTATTCTATTGGCTTTTGAAAGCCAATAGAATAGATTCTCTTGAATAGAGTCTAATTCTATTGGCTTTCAAAAGCCAATAGGAATTGTCCAGGCTGTCTCTGCCCTGCTGAGCCCACCAAAAATCCCATTCTGCAAACGGTGCTGCACCAGTTGAGTAGTCCTCGACTTACGACCGGTTGAGTAGTCCTCGACTTACGACCGGTTGGGGGCCACGGCATTAAAAAGGTTGAGAACCACTGACTTAGGGTATTGTAGTAGCAGGATGCATATGCCAGGGGCCCGATGGATGACCTTTAGGGAGCCCAAAAAGGTACGATTGTGCCATTCACAGTGGAGAAAGGACAACCTTTGCACAATGGATGCTTATATGTTCCTCTTTCCCTAAGGGAGGAGATACTAGAGCTATGCTATGACAACAAAATAGCAAGGCACAAGGAAGGGGAATAGTATTTAAAACCCAAAATAGACTTTCCACAGCCTTGCACCTGTGCCAGCATCAAGCACTTTTGCCAGACCTGTCATAGAACAAAATCAATCCCAGGTAAACTGACTGGGTCATTACAACTGCTAGAGACCCTATTGCAATGCTGGGACGCTGCTTCTCTAAATTTCATCATCAATCTTTTCCCCAGTGCAGAGATATACTGCTGGCATACCTGTAATAGTGAGTTTAATTACTAAATTGGTTCATTTTATTCCTTGCAAGGGCCTCCCAATGGCTCAAGAAATAGCTCAACTCTTTTTTGATCACGTCTTTAAATATAGAGGATTAATCAATCATGTGATCTCAGACAGGGAAGTCAGTTCACTTCCAAATTTTGTAAGGCCCTATTGTACTTATTAAATATTAAAATTAATTACTTTTCCTCACATCACCCAGATTGCAATGGAGAATCTGAGAAAGTTAACCAACTGTTGCAGCAATAAAGTATTGAGAAGCTATAATTCATACTAGCAAGACAACTGGACTGATCTCATACCTCTTGCTGAATTTGCTTACAAAAATCTAACACTATTGATATGTCTCCATTCCAGCCATTGGTCTTACCACAACCCAGCAAGTAAGCACTCACTATTCCTTATGCTGCAGATTTCCCACACAAGAGGCAAGCAGCCGAAAGCCTCTTAAAGGAACAGCTCAGACTGGTTAAAACTCCATACAAAAAAAAAAAAAAAAAAAAAAGCAGACACACACACACACACACACACACACACACACACACATAAACAAGAGGGAGCTAGAATTGCAGAAGGAGATCTGGTGTGGCTTTCTACAAAATTTCTGACTTCCACGAGTCCTTCCAAGAAACTAGACTTAAATTTGAAGACCAAGCAGAGGTCATGGAAAATGATCCAGAAAGTTGCAAGTGAAAGTGATGGAAGAGAGGCTGAAATCCTTTGGCAGGCTGCAGGAATGGGGCTGAAAGCCTGAAGATTTCAGCTCTGTTCCTCTCTTTGCATGGAGGGGAGCAGAAATCCTTCAAGGGGCTGCAGAAATGTTTAAGAGTGATAAGGCTGCCTGCAAAGTTGAAACCCTCTTGCCCGCAGTTCTTTTCCTCTCTCTGCTTAATAACCCAGGAGATCACTTAACAATCACAACTGGGAGTGCCAGGATTGCAGTTGTTAAGCAAAGCAGTTACAAAAGCTTCAGTGAATGACTGAGACTCCGGTCCAATTGTGGTCATAAGTCAAGAATCGCTTGCATTTAAGATCTATTAATTACAGGATGTATAAATCCAGACATCCAGAAAAGAGCTATACAAAACTATTTGTAAATTGCCCAAAATCACTTAGGTGTGATGGGCGGTATAGAAAATTGATAAATAAATAAATTCAACTCTCAACACTAGATGCTGCCATCTAGTGGCTGTCTAGATTTATGTAGCTTATTCAGTGTTTGGCTGCCCTTGATTTAAACCTTCAAGAAATAATCTTAAGAATTCAAGGTCTTTCAGGGATCCTGAAACCCTAAGTCTCAGCAGACAGCAGCATCTGATCAATCTTGTCTAGCTCTGAAAGCCTAAACCAGGTGAAGTTTGATCAGTCCTTTGATGGGAGATTTCCAGGAAACATCAAGACTATAAAGCAAATTAGGAAACTTAAAAAGTATCCCACAACAAGGCAATAGCAAACCATCTTTATACCACTGCCAAGGAAACTATGTGGAGAAATGTGGATACTACCAATTAGATCCTGAAAAGACTTTATAAGTGCTTCAGTTTAAATAAGCCAGAATTATTTTGAATTGACTATTCTACCTGAACTAGGACAGCAAATACCCATGAGCAAATATTTCTTAAATGCTGCTGACCTCTGTGGGACTATTCTGGTGTATGATGTTTGAGATGTGCTATTTAATGAGGCAACAGTTTCAATAAGGTCACTTAAATCCCCCTAAATCCTGAATAAATATTGGCACCAAATATAGATACTAGAAGTCGAACTCACTTTACTTTTACCTCCCTTAAAAAGCACTGTGGGTATATCAGTACAATTATCTCTTCTTGAAAATGGGGGCATTGAGATGGAACAATGTTTAATGTGAGGGAAAGGCTTATAAAGCTTTAGTTTGGGAATCTCTTTTCTAATGCCAGGACACTTTCTTCTAAGATCTAAGAAAACATCCTGTAACTCATTCAGAATAAATTTCTCTGACCAGTAAATAATTAATACCCCTTGTCTTTTAAATGCATATACAAAGAGTGATCATACCAAAGGCCAGGCCTAACAGAAACTTGAGGCTGTAATACTTTTTCTAGAAGATTAGCTTTAAAAATGACATACAATAATCAGTTCCACACTAGCAGTTTTATCTTGAAGTCACACAATTCAGCCCCTCAATTATTTCCCTCTGTGGGACATTTCCATGTTCTTTTGATTATTTTTCTCTTCCTCTTTCTTTTTCTGAAAGTGCTAATTTATTGTAACGTTGTTGGTGGGGTTTTTCATTTGGCTTCAGGGAGGAATGCAGTATAGACCTTACATGGTAAACTCTCACGATTGTCTTGTTTTGTACTCCAGTGCCTTTCTCTCCAAGCAGACAGAATAGAATCTTCCTTCATGATCTCTTCTTTTTTTCAGCTTGGAGCACTGATGGGGTGCTGAGAAAGCATATTTTTGCTTTGTGTTGGATTACCTGCCTGCATTAGCCATCCCAAAATACAGATTTCTCAAAATGCATGAGCAGCTTAAATTCCTTTGATGGTTTCTGGATGTCTAAATTGGGAAGTCTTACTCTTCTCCAAATATACTAATCTGGAAGTCACGGTTTGTTCTTAGATTCCAGTTCCTAACTGGAATTAAAAAAAAAAATCCTAGCAGGAAGAGCCAAATTGTTTCTTCACGACATGCCAACTTTCTTTAGAATCCTGATTTACTATGATCTGCAAACACTATCACCATGAAATGCAGAAGGGGGAGATATTTTGTCCACTAATATTATGAGATTCCAATATATATGCAATTAATTCCTAAAGAGGCTAGAGAACCAGTATATGCTTTCTAAATAAATCATTCCCTCCCACTGGTTTGAGAGAAATGCAACGTCTGCAGCAGGAAACAGCAGGAACTGTTTTGCCTTGTTTCTCAGGCTAGACAGAAACTCTTATAGTCTGATCAAGTCAGGTTTTAACAAGGACCTAATAAATTTGGATCTAATCAATCCAAATCATTTGCTGATTTGGATCGATAGCTTTTCCTGACCTGGCACCATCCAAATACCGTATGTTGGAACTGTAACAGTCTAATTCCTATTCCAACTGAAGTTGGCAAAAGCAGAATTAGTTTCTTTCCTTAGGCAGGTTTGGACTTGGGTACAAAAGGACTGGCTCTCTATAAATTAGCAGCCTCTGAGACATTCGGCGCTATGCAAGTTTCAACTGTGACAATGGAGAACATGCTGATGTTTGGGGTATATTAAGTGCTACCTAATGAGAGTTAGAAAATGCAACTTAATTGAGCTGTTGGGCTGGATTGTGAATTCCTGGTCATTGAAACATGAACTAATTTAGTTTCATAGTTCTCTAGGTAAAAATGAAGAGCTTGACCTGTCTTTTAGTTCTCCAAAACTACACGTGCTTGCTAGACTTGACAATAGTTTAATACATAATGATTCTGATGCCACGGATACAATTTATATTGTTTCACTGTTTTATTGTACGCTGGGGATTAGTGGACTTCTAAAACTGCCATCAGTAAAAATGTAGCCTCAGAATAATTAGGGCATATCTTATGCCACAATAAGACAATGTTTTGATTTCCTCCGCTTCATGGATAGCATTACAGATAGACCCCAGACTAGACCTTCCAGGGAAGTTATTCATTTGTACCAGGCTGCTGTGTGCAAAAGTTCAAGAAAACTAGGGATTTCAGTTCATGAATCAACACTGTTCATGATCAACATTGCCCCAGAGCTTTGAAAGAAAACCTACATTAAGAGAGAAACGCTGTTCTGAACTCCTGTCGCTATTTTAGACCTTCATAAGACATAGCAATGCCGTTCCTGCGGAGTTCTGCAAAAAAAAAAAAAAAAAAAAAAATTCCGTCTAATTCTTCATTCAACAGATGCAAAAGGTTATAAATCAGTGGTAGGGGACATGCTTTGCACATGGTAAGTTCTGTGTCAAACCTCTGCCTTCTCTCATTGAAAAGACTAAGATAGCAAAACTAGGGAAGAGTTGAAAAAAAAATCAATCTTCTGAAAAAACTGAAAATACACAGGCCAATCACACGGCATATGCTTCCTACTGTAGAGTTTCTTTACTTGGCTTCACTGATGAAAATGCATTTGGTTTCAATTTAAGTATTATAAATTCAATTTCAAAATAGCTTGATTTTAAGCATCCTTCTTTCCTTTCCATCATGCTAAAAAGCACTTATGAACATTTATTGTCCATGGGTGAAGAAGCTCTGTCATGGACACCACATTTGACTTAATGATGTTCCATTCAGAAACCTGTGCTAGTGCTAAAACAGGAATAAAATAAATAAAAAGATAATTATTTTCATCTTTCTTGGGTAAAAGCTGAAAACTATCCACAGTTGGCAAATTGAAAGATCAAGATTTCAATGGTCCCTGAAAAGGCTCTAAAATATGAACCAGTATATACCCAGTTAAAACAAAACTGTGCTTTGTTCCACTGTTTTCATAGCACTAATACCCAAGTTAGTGCCTTAAAAAAATCAATGTACTATTCTTTTGAAATTGAGCTACATTTATTGGCTACATGGTTTTCTGCACTGAGATTGTATTTTCACCTTAATCCAAAATGGCTTTTCAATCTTTCTAGCTTTCGAGATTATTTTCTGCTCTTGATTCAGCAGCCATTTGGCATCAACAAGATTACAGTATTTGCTAACAACAGTTTATTATGTTTGATTTATATTGTTTGCCCTCTGACTATCACATATTCATTATATTGTTAATTCTGAACATTAAAAAACTATACATTATTCCAATCTAGTTATAGCAACTCCCCAAATTTCCTACAGCTTTCTGATTCACATGAAAGCCCAAATACAACTCATATAATGAGATTACTGTATATACTATGGAGAGCCTTGATAAAATTTGTTTTCATGAACATTTTGCTATAGTATGTTATAAATACATCTGTTTGCCACTAAAATCTACAATTCCTAAGCTGAGTTACCATAACAGAAATTATTATTTGCCCCTGTCCATGGAACACACTTCGTGTGGTTTGTATAGTGGTTAATGAGTTGTGCAATCACTAAAAGGAGGTTAATTGATCCAGTCAACTAACCCCCAGAGGATTAAATTTAACTTTACACAGTTCTACTCATGAATATGCTTAAACAAATTCTACTCAATAAGCCATGTAGTCGGAACACCAGAACCCATTTAATTGACTGTTTTGTTTACCTAATTCTCAAGAAGAAAAAAAAACCCTGAAACAAACAAGTGCTGGAAAAAAACTAAACCTCTATCACAAAATGTATTGCCAAGGTTGAACAGCACACACACACACACAAATACACAAAACCATTTCCAAAACATTAATAGTGGCTCTACTAACTGGGTCCCCACCTGGCTAATGAAGAAAGAGTTATTGATGTCATGAAATCATATTAGTATTCTTCTGATATGATACTAGAGAAGTTGGGCAAGGACTTCTTTTCCTAATTTTTAAATAAACAGCAAAAGGATTACTACAACATTGATTTTGGGAAATAAGGGGCCAGATGGACTTGAAAGAATATTTTGATATTTTACCGAAAAATATATATGATGATTTTGAAACTAAGAAATCCTTCTGTGAGAAAGTGTTGCTGATTAAAGAAAAACCCCATATGATGAGAGGTGACTTTGCAAGTTGACTAAGAGGGAACCTGAGAGAACTTAAGATTACAATTAAAGCAGAGGAGAATCATTAATACAATGGAGCAATATTATTTGGCTGTGGAAGTATTCAAGGATATTTGGGAACAATGCACTCAAAAATTACTTGTAAGATGGTCTGCTACTATAACAATGGATTTAAAAGAGGCTACAGAAGAAGAACAGAGTCAGTTTAGTGTAGTGGTTAAGGTGCTGGCCTTGAAATCCGGAGACTGTAAGTTCAAGTCCTGCCTTAAGCCTGAAAGCCAAGGTGGTGACCCCAATTGGGCTAGTCACTCTCTCTCAGCCAAACTCATCTCACAAGGTTCTTGCCGTTGGGAAAATAGGAGAAGGAAGGAATATTATGTATGTTTGCTACCTTGAGTTATTTGTAAAAAATAAAGGTGGAATAAAAATCTATAAATAAATAAAAATAATGATAGATTTTACTGGACAAAATTGAGAGGCTGATTTGAATGTGGATCTGGCAGTGAATTTACGAATGCCAGACTACAGAAGTGATATTAAAAAAGATGCCACACTGGATTTACAAATTAAATCAGTTGATGTTTTAATACTGCAGGCCACTTTAGCTGACTGTGTTCAGCAGGTCAGCGGTTCAAATCTCACCGGCTCAAGGTTGACTCAGCCTTCCATCCTTCCGGGGTAGGTAAAATGAGGACCCAGATTGTTGGGGGCAATGTAAATATATATATACATTGCTTACTGGTGTACACCACTTAGAGAGTACTTGCACTTAAAGCGGTATATAAGTCTCATAAATAAATAAATAAATAAATAATAAAAGGCAATATGCAAATAATAAATTAGAAAAGTGATATGGACAGCTTTCTTATCTATGATTTTCAAAAGAAATTTGTTAAACCTGTGAAGAAATTTCTAAGAGGAGACAAAGAGAAAATGATAAGAAATCAATTTGTGGGATATTATTTTAAAGGATTAAAGATCAATCTGTTTAAAATAAATAAAATAAATATAATGTGGATTTATTTGATCAAGGTTACTATATCTAGATATAGATATATTGGTGCTGGTCTATGATCATAATAAAGATTGATTGATAAATATATATAGATGATATACTGTGTGTGTGTGTGTGTGTGTGTGTGTGTGTGTGTAAAGAGAGAGAGAGAGAAAGAGAGAAATGATATATAGTTTCTGGAAGCTCTTAATGGGTTTTAAAATGGCTTTAAAGATTTGTGTATACATAACAGATCTAGGATACGGGAAGAGATTTCTTTGCTATATTTTTAGAAAAAATGATTAATTACTATGTTAAAAGTAAAGACATATAACATGGATTTATTTGATTAAGTTTAAAATATATGTGTTATTATTCCTGGTAGCACTTAATGGATGGTTGCTGATTAGGACTGATCAGATTTTATAATTTGTTTATTGATGGGAGATGAGATATGGGAAGAACAGATTTTTTTATTAAATATCACAGAAAATGATAAGTTACTAAAGTTGTTTATTCTTGTATATAGGGAGGGGGAATAATTTCTTTATCTTTTTTCTTATTTTTTACCTTTTCTATGCACTTTTTATTTTTTATATTCTTAGTATTTGTATTAGTTTTTTATCTTTGTATATGTAAACGTTAATGAAAATTATTATTTAAGAAAAGGGAATGGAACCAGTCAAACACGGTGGCTTCATATGATTCAGGATGGACAAAGGAAGGTTTTGCAATTGAAGAATTGCAATTTAAGTGACTGACTTTGCTTTGCTGTACTGTACTGTACTCCATGAGAATAAATATTCAAGAAACGAATTTGTACAACTGTGAAAATTGTCCGTTCCTATTACTTGTAACACCTGTGACCAGAACTTCATACACCTTGGATTAGAAGGTACCTGATATCAACAGCAGACTAACTACCAACATTTCAGTTTGTTGCCCTCCGTGAGAATAAGAGGGTGCAAAACTCGAACACTGTTTCATGTAGCCTTCTTCCAAACAGTACCTTCCAAATCTGTTCCGATTACTTACACCTCAGTGATAATGAGGAGAGGGATTGCTTTTGTATGATCAAACGTGGCAGTGCCGAGGACTGTGTTATCTTTAATTCATCAAAATGCAAGTTAATCTAGAGAGAAATGGCCAGAAAAGCATGATATGGCTTGAACTGAATAAATTAATACTAAGTGCATATACAATTCCTTTTTTCTCTTTTTCCAGTCAAAGGAAAATTAAATTTGCTCAAAGAGAAATATTTGACGGTTTCTATTCTTCTGCTTCCCTCAACTTTTTGTCAATGAATTGCACATGTCATAGTTCCAAGAATTTCTTGTAAGCAACTCTGCTCTTCAGCTTGGGAAATGCATTGTTCTCAGTAGTTCATGTCACTAATATTTTATATATTCAAAAACATACTTATTATTCTACTCAGATATGACATAGAAAAAATTAAAAATATACTACTAAATATAAGAATGAATGTACAACATGCTTGTATAGATCAATCCATAGGAAATCATCCAAGACAGTAAATTTTCAACATCAAAATAAATTTAACAAATGTAAAGGCAAACTCATATGGGGGTGTTTCTCACAAGAGAGAACCCATTAATATCTACATTTTACTTTCATATATGATTTGGAAGCACAGAATTATACATAGTTTTCATTATTTGGAATTTGCATATATTTTGAAGAATAATTTCAGCTGTTGAAGAGTATAGAAACAACAAAGATTTCCACTGTTCAATCAGCTGTAGCCTTACGTCACTAAGAATTAGCATCAAAAGTTATAAAAGTGTTTTAGGGTCACTGTTCCCAAATGTAATAAATTGATTTTTCCAGACACTTAGCAATCAATGATCTGGTTCCCAGTACACATTGCAGTAAACTTACTTCAGATAAGAAACTTACAGGTAACCTGAGTAATATTAACAATGGTCTTTGCAGTATGGATTTTGTGGTATAGGAGATATAAGATATACGTGTATATATGATGTGTGTGTGTTATTAATAGATAAAATAATACAGGTAATCCTCGACTTACAACAGTTTGCTTAGTGATCATTACAACAGCATTAAAAAAGTAATTTTTGACCATTTTGCACATTTACAACTATTGCAGCATACCCATGAGTCATGTGATTTACCTTTGGATGCTTGACAACCCACTGACATTTATGATGGTTGCAGTGTCCCGAGGCCATGTGATCACCTTTTGCAAACTTCTGACAAGCAAAGTAAGTGGGGAAGCCAGATTCATTTAACAACTGTGTCACTAATTTAACAACTGCAATGATTCACTTAACAAATGTAGCAAGTCGTAAAATGAGGCAAAACTCACTGAACAAATTTCTCACTTAGTAACATAAATTTTGGGCACGATTGTGGTCGTAAATTGAGGACTACATGTATTCTATTTCCCTTGAAAAACTTAATAGCCATCTGTGAGGATAGGCATTTCAGCAAAATCTCTATCACCTTAATAAATACACAAGAAGCACCAAAGGAAAATATAGTTCTGCATATCTGATTTATGTCACAAGAGATAATATAAAAACAACCTAGGGCAGTGGTGGCGAACCTATGGCACGGGTGCCAGAGGCGGCACTCGGAGCCCCCTCTGTGGGCACACGTGCCATTGCCCCAGCCTTGCCTCCCCCTGCAACCCCCTCCTCTCCAGCAGCCCCCCTGAAGGAGAGTCGCCCCTGAGCGTGGACCACACGGAGCAGCACAGCCAAGGACATGGCAGTCAGGTAGCGTAGACAAGACTCTGCCCTCACACCCCATCATGCAGTTGATGCTGCAGGGCGCGGGCAGAGGGTGTGGCCGCCATAGCGCTGCTGGGCTGCCTGGGCGATCTGCAGCGGGCCCTGGAGGCAGTGAGTGGTCCTGTGGACAGGCAGGACGGGGAATGGGGGGCATAGCGGGGGTGGGGCAGGGGGGTTGAGCGGAGGCAGGGCCAGTTTAGGGGCACTCGGTCTCTAAAAGGTTCGCCATCACTAACCTAGGGAGACACAAGAAAGAGCCAGCTTGTTTTGCTATTATCAGCAGCTGTTGTCATCTTGAATTCTTTCCTTCTTCTTATTTTGTTCAGATCAGGTTTTAGAACTAAAGGTTCTTGCAGGTACAAATTAGACTAAGTAAGATCCTACATGCATGGACTCCACCATGGCTATATAATCACAAAAGAAAGGTATATTGCACTGTACACATGCTGTTGGATCCTCATGTTTCCCCAAAATTACCACAGAAGAAAAAGGATCTGTAAAGAATAGGAATTTATAAATATGCACACTCAGAAATGTACTCTTTTTTTATTTTTTTGTTCTAGCTGGGGGTGAAGACAACACACATCTAAACAATTTTGGATTTTCCAGCATTTTTTGGGAATATTGATAAGGCACTACAGATAAACTAGACACTGTAGTCAATTTACAAAACACATTTTTCATCCACAAGTGCAGTCTTAGGATTTATTTAAATTATTCTTTGCTAAATACTTTTGACAGTTGTTATATAGCTTGCTTACTCAGATTTCCTCAACAGCCTTCAGATATAATGGACTACAGTTCCCAAAAAGCAAGAGAACTGTTGAATAGATGTATACTGCCAACCTTTAAACATGGGTATTACAAGTCCAAAAACTCTCACTAATATTTACAATGAATTGATTGTTCAAAGAGTTCATCATAAGGGGGGGGGGAAGTAGCAATTTTGGCGGTTCTGTTAGAACAGGGAGTCTTAACAAAATGTTGTATCATCCATTAACCTAGTATGCAGGACTATAACACTGGAGGATTCATGCACACATTTTTGCTTGCTCTTGTCACTTATACAATTCTAACCATGACATGAAAAACAATAAGCAGTCATTTTTTTAAAACAAAAAAAAAAATCAGACAAAGGCTGCTGGATGACCCTGGATGACCCCATCCTATTAAAATACATTAATATGCTCATTTGAACATTGGCTCTCTACTGTGTGATTTTGAGTTAGTCCTAATAAAGAGGAATATAGTCTGTTTAATTTTTTTTCTTAATAAGTAAAAATGACTGCTCACATTCCTGGCTTTATATTGTTTTTTTCCTTTTGCATCTTTGTTACATAGAGTCTGTTTAATTGGAAAGGCAGCACATCTACTGAAAGCTCCAGCCCTGCATTTTTTTACACCAGAAAGGAAAAAAATGCTGTTTTCTCCCAAAGCTGCTTTAATTACACCTAAAATTCTGTGGAGAATATGCCTGCGTAATTCTCATTGATGACAATCTAACATTCCTTACAGCTCAAGTAAACCTTGCCCCAGTATGGTACCATCTGCAGATAAATCACCAAAACTGCGGATGCCCAGGAACTAAAGAGTAATAAACCAGCATTTCTGGATGGCACTTAATTACTAATGAATGAAGCATATATTTTCTGTATATACCTGTGCTGTTTTACACTCCTTGAACTTTTTTTTCAGAGCTGAAATTTAAGAATTATCTAGATACTGTATGTAAAATGCAAAACTTACAACCGTTCCCTTACTCTCTACTACTGTAAAGAAGGATACTGGATTAAGTGATTTAGGAGCCATCTGCAGGAAAAGTCAATGCTTAACCAATGTTTAAAACCCATGGTTTTGGTGGCTCCTTCCATGCAGGATGCATTATTAGGGACCTGCAGTGAATGCTTAGAAAAACTCAAGTCAGTGCTTGGGAACAAGACCAGCTGTTCCAGTTTAACTAGCTATTTTAATCTACGGACAATTGGACTAAACTAAGACAGAAATGAAAGTGGCATTCTTGAATCTCTGAGCAGTAAAACAACACGGCTTTGGCTATTAGTAGAAGTACCAACAAGTGAATGTAAATATTTACAAAGAATGATTCATGTTAAAATAGTATGACTATCCACTCAAAATAAAGTCTTACTGAGTTTAGGATTGTGGTTTTAATCACTGCATTTTATTTTTATCTTGGAATTTTATCTGACTCTTATCGCCTTACCATTGCACCTTACACAGTGTTGCCTGTACAAAAATGGCAGAGATGTCTTTTACAACCCATCTTAGCAGAAGAAAAGTATACCCCAGGGCAGTAATAATATTTCCCCCAAACTGCTATTTTCTCTCTAAACCAGCTCTTCCATGTGGTAGAGATGTTCAAAGGCATCTCCCCACATTTCATCAGTCCGTTTGCTCCCATGCTCTACTATAATACAATAACTTTCAAACAGTATCATATTGAAATATATCTCCAATAACAGAGAATATATGTAACTCAAGATTGAAATGTGGAGTTCTTGGTGCTTTCTGAGCTTGGTTGTTTGCTTGCGGACATTTCATTACCCAATTAAGTAACTTCATCAGTGCAAGTGAGTTTGAATTTTGTTCTCTGTTTATATGCAGTAATGATCCCTGCCAGTTTTGGTGGAGATGTGTTTTCTCCTTGGTCCGTTTGTCTGGTATTAATACTTACTTATCTGGGTGCTAGCTCTAGATAGGATGCTTTCTGATCTTTTTGTTTCCTTATTTTTTTATTATCTCTTTTGAATAGTGTATAAATATGTTTTATGTCTATGTTTCCACTGATGATGGACTTGACATAATATCAAACTTCCAGGAATTCCCTAACATTTTTTTTTAATTTGGCTTAGTCTAAAAGGCTAACAGTTTCCCCATTGAAATATACCTGCATATCCTTTTGTCATTCTGACCTTTTTCTGCTTTTAACAAGCAAGCTGATATGCTAAATCAAACATGTGAACTTTTCCTAATATGGAGATAAGAGGTTTAGAAATAAAACTAACACAAAGCTGGCAATCTTACCAAGATACTGTGCTATATTATTATAAAATACTTATATATACAATGTTGTATTATATACAACAGATTCAGTTTAAATAACTAAATTCAGTTAAAATTGATAAAATTGGCTTAAATTCTATTGAACAAATATTTTTTCACTTCCAGTTTTCTGTGACCTGAGATTTAATTACAGCTTCCAGATTATATACCAAAATACCCCCCTAAACACCCAGTTCCATCTACAGTACCTAATGCAGCAGCAAATTTGTTATTAACCAGATGCCTTTGAATGAAATAAGCTGCTGTGCATGCGTAAGTATAAGAAGTTTCATTTTTCATTACAATCCTGTGAACACCTATTAAAGCAATATATGGTAAATTAATCCACCATTCAGGAACAGTCCTCAAAGTTATCTTCTAGTATGTACAAGTTTGAACATTCAAGGGATAGTCCTGATCAGGTTTTTAACAAGCTTTGAAAATGGCTTAGCCCTAGCTCTCACTTTTAGTTTACGGTATTAGGATACTCCTGCAGAACAAGAGACAGGCAGACAAGAGTTCAGACTGCCTTTATGCAATATCCTTACTTTTGTTATCTGGGCCCATGTGATACTGCTATTTACTGCATGCTACCTATATATTACTTAACTCCTTCCCAATCATGGTGAAGATTCCTTGTGCAAGCATCTTAGCCTATTTTAGATTTCAAGGCTGGCACAAAGTTGAAAATATTGTTTGCTTATTTTTTTTTAACCTTAGAAAATAAGAATTTAAATAAATAACTTTAAGAAAGTCATCTTAAAACCTATAGTTAGGACTGCAATTCTACACATATTAAAAAGATAAAGAGATCATCAAGTCAGTATTTAGGACAGGAAACTTAACATGAAGCTGCGGATGGAATCCATACCATTTGCTATCAGCAATAAACTTCTAATAAAAGTTTAAATAGTTCTAGAAGAGTAGAAGACATTTCATCTGTCTTCCTCACTATGCTTATCCATCATTTAACTTCCCACCATTTATAAAAATAAGCTTTTCTTGTTTAATCTTGCATATATTCAAATCTTCCATTTCCTCCTCCTAAAACAAAGATAACGATATTTCAAGGCTTGCAAATATCAACTTTCCATCTTCATAGTACCATAAGCCTTAAACAGTACCAAAGTTAAACATTAAAACATCCCCTTCCTTTCTGGTTTCTGAGCCTTGATGAAATAACACCACCTGCCATGACTACTGCAAAAATCTAAATTCCAGCTCATATCAAAAAGAGACAACAACACAATAAGAGATGGTAGTCTCCAGCTCCATCCCTTACATTATACAAAATAAAGAAGTTGAGTGCTTGCAGGGATTCCGTATTGCCATCTATTATAGATGACACAGCTAGCGGGAGGGAATGGAACAGACAAATCATTAGAACTTAGACCTTTTCTTAATGTCATCATTTTGGATTCAATCAAAAGAGGTTTCACAAGTTCATTTACACACTCTGATAACAGCAACCAAAATCAGTCCCCCAAGGAGATGCCGAGAATGCTGTCAGTACCAATAGAAACTTGGCACTTTAAAGATAGGAATTACCTGATCTGCTACTTCCATTCAAAACCAAGTAGGCCTGGGAGATGCTTTTAGTCAAAGAAGCTTGATCCCCATTCATAGGCCCAATCACAATCTGTTTCTATCCAGTGATCCATTAACTGATAATATTAATTTTCAATACATCCGTTTTGCAGAAGGTTAAAAAATATGCTTATATAATGGACTGGATGTAAAAGAAGTTGGACAGTATGGGGAGAAAATGAACAGGCTTAAATAAATACCGTACTAGAAAGCTCTAAATTATGGCATCCACCAATGATCTGACTCTACTCGCCCAAGCCTATGTAGCAAAAAGCAAAACAAAACAAAAAAAACCCAAACCAAAACCTCCCCCCCAAAACTCCAGGGCATCCAGTTCATTAACTGACCATTGCATCTATGTGCAATTACTGTGAAATGAAGGGGGGGGGAGAGGGAAGCAAATTGTATTTATTATACAGATTTTTCCATATTAAAAAGGGTTGTGTTTGCCTGAAAATACCCTTGATCTCATCTACTACAGTATTGTACATTTTAATTCATACAGCCCAGAATATATTTTTTTCTTAAACTGGGTTAAAAGGAGGAAGGCGCACCCCAAATGGAAAATTCCTGCAGGTGGTTGATGAGACAAGGCACACACCACAAAGTCCTCAGTGGCCCAGCTTGGCTTCCTTTACACCAGGCGGGGGCAGCATGGCAGTTTAAAGACTCTTCCAACTAAGGAAACCCCACCCCATCAGACCCTTCCGAAATAGGGCAAACTATTAAATCCAAGTTAAGGAACAGAGTGATAATGCCACCTCCAAGCCAGCCCTCCTGGACAGAGAGACAAGAGACCGCCCATCCTTAGTCCTTCCTTCCACCACAATAACTGTGCATCTCCCCAGGCAATTATTGGGGGGGGGGGCAAAGAGAAGAGTATGGAGATAACAAGAAGTTACCTCAGGAGTGACAGAAGGCCGGGCAGCATTGGCAAGGAGGGTGTCAACGCCTGGTAAATTACCCCTCCCTCCGTCTATTTCTTCCTCTTTCCTCCCCCCACCCCACCCCATTCATAAAACTCTGCCTCTGGTTCAGTGACAGTGATGCTGCCGCCGCCTCTCCTCTCTCTCTCTCTTCCCCCCCTCCAGGTTTAGATTTCCCCCCCACCCACCCCACCCCGCCGGCAGCGCGCGCGCCTGGCCCCGGCTTACTTGAGCATGGCCTCCTCTTTCTCCTCCTCTTCTTTCTGGCGGTCCATCACAGCCATAATGATGTTCCGCTCCTCTTCTGTCAGGTGGCTCAGGTCGGGCAGCTCCTGCATGGGGGGAGGCACGGCGGGGGGCCGAGGCCCGCGGGGCCCCAGCGAAGAAAAAGGAGAAGGAGAAGGAGACGAGGACATGTTTGGCAAGAGAGCGCCTTGCCCGGTTCCCCCTTCGACACCTTTGTACCTTTGGGCAAGGCGACCCAATCACGCCTCGGCTCGCCGCCGCCTCTTCCTTCTCCTCCTCCTCCTCTTCTTCTTCGTCTTCCTCCTCCTCCTCCTCCTTCTCCCTTTACACTGGAGTCCTCTGTTCATCGGCAGCAGCAAGGAGCTCTTGGAAAGAGGCAGGAGAGGAGGCGGAGACCTGGGCGTTCATGGTTGCTCCGTCCATACGACCCCAGCTCCGGCGGCGGCTGCTGCTGCTGCTGCTGCTGCTGCTACTCCCGCTCCCTTCGGTCGGCCGGTTCTCAGGAAGATCGAGAGATGCCCCACAGCCTCTTGCAGCCCATCCTCCGAGGCTGGGAGAGGAAGGGAGGGCGCGGGCAGCGGCAGCAGCTCGTCAGACTCTGTGCACCGTCAGGGCTGGAGGGAAAGGGCGGATGCTGCTGCTTCGCTGCTGCTGCTGCTGCTGCCTCCGCCTGCTGTTAAATGCTCTACTGCTGCTAGCTACGGGGAGGGAGGGAGTTTAGTGTCAGTTAGGCGGAGTCCAAACTGCTTCGCTCCTGGGTAACGCCGAGGTCTGTCTTTCCGAGACAATACGGGCAGCAAACGCGCCAGATCCCCACCTTTTATTCCTCGAGGCGGCCGAGCACTGCGCTTGAGAGAAACAAGGAAGCGTTGCTGAAGCTGAGCCTGGAAACCTCTCCGAAATACAGCCGTCTCGACTTCGGATTGAAGGCTAGATTAAGGCTGCCCTCCCAAACCTGGGCGCAGGGCTCTGGGGAATGGGAGGGTTTTGCAGACGAGTAATCCCAGCTAGGAGCAGTGCGTTCCCCGAGAGTGCTCAGCCGTGCAGGCGACGTCTGCAAGAAACCCGGGCGATTCGGGGAGGTTTTAATTCCAAAACGGCGGGTGTAGTAGAAGTTGGAACCTGTGGCTCTCAGTTATATTGTCGGATTCCGATTCCCCAGATGGCCCCAAAGAGGAGTCGGAATCCACCATCTGGAGAGCCTCGGATTTCCCTTCCCTCGCCCTTAAAACTGTCGTAGCTTGAGCATATTTGCATAGGAGGGAAGAAATGCTACTTAATTCGGATATGGAGGATTAAGAAACCATGATTTCAGATTGCAACGCTGCAGTTTTAAGCATACCGGTTTGGGATTATCCTCCCTTAAATCCATGTGAATATACATGGTTAGGATCGAACGAAATATTTGCTTTTTTTTTTTTTTTTGGCCTCTATCGACCACTGCTCGTATGTGCTTGGTTCCTGTACAGTTTTTAAAAGGCGAAGAAACGACGTTAAATGAACTGTGCATACGAATTTAGGTACTATGTACAGCATAAATGCAGTTGTAGCAAATTTATTTAGAAATCATACGAGGTGGGAAAGATACTTTATGTCCAAATCTTAATTTAATCTTTTACTCCCTAATTTTGGCAGTAACATTAATAAGACAAAAAAAAAAATACTGTATGGAGCCAAATGCCCAAATGACTGATTGAAAAAATTGTCAACATTTCTGCACATGTTAAATGTTTAATTTGACTTTCCCCCTTTTCTGGAATTATATGTTGATAAACAGCCCTTTTAAGGTTTGTTGATGAATTTATTCAATACAATATGCAAATTTGAAATTTGCTCACTTTTTTCTTTAAAGGATGTGTGTGAATGTATGGTAGAGAAGCTGGAAGTAAGTAAAATTAAGCGCTGTTCCACTAATTATTCTGAATTTTCATTCCAATTATTTTTTTAAAAACTTATATTCTGCTTTTTTTAAGTGAAGGCAATATGACATATAACAATAAAATATGCTACAAACAAAAACTCAATAAATGAATAAAATAATGGTCACAACAATTTAGAAACATAACACGGAGTCCCAACAGAGTATTCATAAAAAGATAGTGTTATATATACATTATATACCTATTCTGGTTCATTGATTTTGAGGCATTGTGCAACATGCTACATCTTAAGCACACAGACTGGGGTTTGCATTAGGCTAATTAATTAGTTTATGATTCTGTATCCTGTATAAATACTACAAAAATAGTGCAATACTAATGCAGAGGAGGGAAAATACAGTAACATCAGACAAGAACCCCCTCTCCTCAGTTGTGAATTTGCAATTGGTTAACCATTCAACCTGTTAAAATTCCTTCAAACTATTTTAAAGCAATAACAAAAAGAGTAATGTATTGTGCAGTATTGTGTCTTGTGCATGCATGTACACCTTCAGATCAGTGTTGACTCCTACCAACAGCTCTGATTAGTCCCTGCACTTTTCTTGGCAAGGTTTGCCATTGATTCCTTCCTGGGGCTAAGAGAGAGTGACTGGCTCAAAGTCACCCAGTTGGCTTTTGTGCCTAAGGCAAGACTAGAACTCATATTCTCCTGGTTTTTAACCTGATGCCTTCGCCACTTCACCAAATTGGCTCTCTATAATAATGTACTAAATGAAATCATGAGCAATTTTATGTTGTTAACATGCTTTAAAGTTGTATAATACCACACTATTTTTTATATTAGAAGGAACTTTTAAGCCACCACTCTTTAGTTAGTGATGACCAATAGTATCAACAGAAACTTTGAAAATTGTCTGTGAATTTAACAGGAGAGATTAAAACCAAACTAACTCTGTTATCAATTTGCTTGCATCATATTCTGATGATCCCATCAATCTTTTCACCTACTTAGGTTTGCTAGCTAGAAATCTGCTAGCCTTATATTTTTCCTATAGCACCCCCAGAATGTCTATGCACTTTCTTAGTTTTATTCATAATAATAGTATATATAGTGGGGCAAAAAAGTATTTAGTCAGCCACCAATTGTGCAAGTTCTCCCACTTAAAAAGATGAGAGATGCCTGTAATTGTCATCATAGGTAGACCTCAACTATGAGAGACAAAATGAGAAAACAAATCCAGACAATCACATTGTCTGATTTGGAAAGATTTTATTTGCAAATTATGGTGGAAAATAAGTATTTGGTCAATATCAAATGTTCATCTCAATGCTTTGTTATATATCCTTTGTTGACAATGACAGAGGTAAGACGTTTTCTGTAAGTCTTCACAAGGTTGGTACACACTGTTGCTGGTATGTTGGCCCATTCCTCCATGCAGATCTCCTCTAGAGCAGTGATGTTTTGGGGCTGTTGCTGGGCAACATGGACTTTCAACTCCCTCCAAAGGTTTTCTATGGGGTTGAGATCTGGAGACTGGCTAGGCCACTCCAGGACCTTGAAATGCTTCTTACGAAGCCACTCCTTCGTTGCCCGGGCAGTGTGTTTGAGATCATTGTCATGCTGAAAGACCCAGCCACGTTTCATCTTCAATGCCCTTGCTGATGGAAGGAGGTTTGCACTCAAAATCTCACGATACATGGCCCCATTCATTCTTTCATGTACACAGATCAGTCGTCCTGGTCCCTTTGCAGAGAAACAGCCCCAAAGCATGATGTTGCCACCCTCATGCTTCACAGTAGGTATGGTGTTCTTTGGATGCAACTCAGCATTCTCTCTCCTCCAAACACGACGAGTTGTATTTCTACCAAACAGTTCTACTTTGGTTTCATCTGACCATATGACATTCTCCCAATCCTCTTCTGGATCATCCAAATGCTCTCTAGTAAACTTCAGACGGGCCCGGACATGTACTGGCTTAAGCAGGGGGACACGTCTGGCACTGTAGGATCTGAGTCCCTGGTGGCGTAGTGTGTTACTGATGGTTGCCTTTGTTACGTTGGTCCCAGCTCTCTGCAGGTCATTCACTAGGTCCCCCCGTGTGGTTCTGGGATTTTTGCTCACCGTTCTTGTGATCATGTTGACCCACGGGGTGAGTTCTTGCGTGGAGCCCCAGATCGAGGGAGATTATCAGTGGTCTTGTATGTCTTCCATTTTCTAATTATTGCTCCCACAGTTGATTTCTTCACACCAAGCTGCTTGCCTATTGTAGATTCAGTCTTCCCAGCCTGGTGCAGGTCTACAATTTTGTTTCTGGTGTCCTTCTACAGCTCTTTGGTCTTCACCATAGTGGAGTTTGGAGTGTGACTGTTTGAGGTTGTGGACAGGTGTCTTTTATACTGATAACAAGTTCAAACAGGTGCCATTAATACAGGTAATGAGTGGAGGACAGAGGAACCTCTTAAAGAAGAAGTTACAGGTCTGTGAGTGCCAGAAATCTTGCTTGTTTGTAGGTGACCAAATACTTATTTTCCACCATAATTTGCAAATTCTTTCCAAATCAGACAATGTGATTGTCTGGATTTGTTTTCTCATTTTGTCTCTCATAGTTGAGGTCTACCTATGATGGCAATTACAGGCCTCTCTTATCTTTTGTGGGAGAACTTGCACAATTGGTGGCTGACTAAATACTTTTTTGCCCCATTGTATGCACATTCCCATGTTCTGCTGTCCTCTAATTCTCCATCCAGAGATTAAACATCTGCTTCATCTTATGTACTTTAGTTCAAATACTATATATAAAACCTGAAGTGAGGGTGTTATTTTACTTTCTATACTCACTGTTGCAACGTCACTATTTTTTATAATGATGGGAACTGAGTATTCGTTGGCCCCAAATAACCAAAACAGCAGTGCTACTTAGGTTCTTAGTACAGGTATTCTTCTGGTTAGTTATACTCTCTAACTCTATCTTTAACTCAAATTTGTATTTATGTTGGAAATCGTACTTTGAAAATGGACTACCGGTTATGGTGGGTGGTATTGTCTTTCCTTGAGCTGATAAAACATTGAATCCATGAGATACTTTCCAGAGTGACTATATATTCCTGCACTGAAAATAGGCTATATATTAATGTACAGCTTTAGCAGTTTCTGACTGAATTGTGCAGTTTCAGCACTTCGTTGACACAAGGACACCATTTCTACTAATGGGCATCCTGTTTGTATCTCAGAGATATCCTTAAATTGGACAACCTGGAATTGCCTATATCCAGCATCAGCAACACACATTTAGTATAGTTGTTGTGTCAAGCCATTTGCTTAGCTTTGGTTTATTGAATAAATTGCTGTTGGCTGGTATAGATAACAAATTAAACCATAAGCCAAAGTTTTATCAACCAAAGTGGCTGGATTTACACATAAACACTAAGCAATTAACTTGTTATTCAATAGCATAGCAATAGCACTTAGACTTGTATACTGCTTCCCAGTGCTTTACAGCCCTGTCTACATGGTTTACAGAGTCAGCCTATTGTCCCCAACAATCTGGGTCCTCATTTTATCGACCTTGGAAGGATGGAAGGCTGAGTCAATCTTGAGCCAATCAGGATCAAAGCAATCGAACTCTTGGCGATGTGAGCAATGTCAGCCTGCAATACTGCATTCTAACCACTGCGCCACCACAGCTGATCAAATTCAGCTATTAATAAGATGGGTAGCCTTAGAGGTCAAAGTGTTTCAGTCATAATACTACCATTATGTAAAGAGGCTTGTCTTTTTATGGTGAGATGTGATAACTTGATCCAGAGAAGGTCTGTAGATTTAAATTAGATCTACTTTTGAACTGAAATGGACTTGTTCATATTTTCCCTTTCTCTCCATTTTGCACCTTGATAGAGCTCTTATATTTCAGATTCCCTTTCTTTTTTCTTTTATTGTTTTAGCGTTCCCTAGTGATTTTTGGCTAATTCTGCAATAAGCCCATTCATTTGTGAAATAGAAGGGGGTGGGGATGGAAGAAGTAGGGTAGAAGAGACTTTATGCCCATTGGTTATTTGGTGTTCATATACCACTTTGAGTTTTTTCTTAATAAAAAGGGGGGGAATCATATCGAATCATTGGAAAGCATGTTTTGATTACCAGTTTGAGGAATCATATATCTGAAAACCCCTGAAGACAAAGGGAATATGTTTAAAAAGACATACATACTTGTATTTCTGGTCTGGTTTCTGCTTCCCCATTCACAGGTATCCAGACCATTGGCTAGCCCAGGGGTAGGCAACCTTGGCTCTTTTATGACTCGTGGACTTCAACTCCAAGGTTGCCTACCCCTGGCTGCTAGGCATTGTAGGACTGAGGTATTGAAAAATATGCCCTTGTTCTTCATCTGACAACTTGCAAATACATTTGACAGCAACCATCAACAGCACCATCAACATGAAACTTAACAGGGAATAATAACAATCAAACACATATACCTAACATTAGATTGGGGATGACCTTGAAGAAAAGGAAGCAGCAGAATTCACAACTTTGTCTTCCTTATTCATACTTTGCTTGTTAGTTCTTCATCTATGGAAATGGCAGAGATTGCCTTGCTTCCCAATGTTCATTGACGGATCACACCTTTCCTTAATTCACATCTTATCTTCAGTGGTGCTAGGCTATCATATATGTGGGTGATAATAATTTAGAAAGCACTAGGAGGGCCATATTTAGATGTTTGCAGCCCAGATATGGTAGTTCTAGCAGTCCATTGAATGATCCTCAAAGAAATGCAGGATACTGAAGTTCTCTCTTGGGAAAACAGCTTTTGTGCTAGATTTCTAAATGAGAAAAAAAACCAGTGTAATTTCCCTTAACATTTCCCTACTAAACATATTTTCTCTGAGCCAAGCTCTATTGATTGTGGTGCTTTGATTGGAACCTTATTTTAATTTCCAGTTTATCAACTATTTATAATTTCTATCTGAGCACTGCTGTTTTGTTCCAAATAACTAGGGAGATTCCAAATGAAATGGGAAGAAATGAGTGAGCTGTTTGAAGAAGGGAGATAGTTTGCCCCACTTTCTCTAATACTGGCAGTCATATAGTCTTTGTACCTTTTTAAGAAAGGGAAGAAAATAAGAAAGATTGAAGGACTATAAAAGCTATCTCTTATGGTCAAGGTTCACTAAAAAATTTTTTTAGCCCTGTCTGCCATAACAAGTTAAGGAATAAAGCTATTCAAGAATAACTTGCATCTAGTGTAAAAAATGAATATTCACAGTCAGTAACCTGCCTCTCCCGTTATTTCATATACCTTTTTAATTGAAGTTCATGGTTTACTGTAATTTCCTGATTCCAAAAACAAAGACCATCTTCCGTTGTCTGAGCCCCATTTGTGGTTTCTGGAGACTATGACTTGTACTGAAAATTTATCATAGCTAATTGCTAAATTAATTGAGCTTTTTCCTAGGTAGTGTGAACCAAATCTGTTTAGAAAATTTGTGAATCATTACATTTATTGCTGAATAGGAAATCTCTACCAAATTTCGGGAGAACTTTTTTTTAACTGCTGGCATACTGCAATTCACAACAGTAAACTGGGTAAATCTCCTTTTCCAGTTACTATTTCTGTGCTTGAAAAATACATTGGTACAAAGTCTGCAAAGGAAGCTTCCATCATCCAGTCCTACAGTATCTCTAAAATATGAGAATTAACCATCTGTGTTCTAATTTTTATGCCAACCCTCACATCCATGAAAAGTGCAAACATTTTTTTTTTATTTGTGTGAATGTAAGAAGCACTAGGAATGTGCTGGATTCTTTGGATATGGCTGTCAGAGCTCAAGGGAGAGGCTTGGGAGATGCCAGTGGAGTGAGGCACGTTGAGCATTGTGAAGCTCTGCCTTTCCCTGAATGCAGGCTTCCGAGTTGCTCCCATGCTTGCACAAAAGCCTCTCCTCCAGCACAGTAACTGGGTGGCAGGGCAGACCACCCAGGCCACATTATGATGCTCCTCCTCTGCTTCATAAGCAGGGCTTTTTTTGTCATAGAACGCCCAGAATGGAGTTCCGGCACCTTTTTTGGATGGAACCTTATAGGGTAGGCAAGACAGGTTGTATGACGCGTGTGAGTTCCGGCACCTTTTTTTTTTTTTTTTTTAGAAAAAAAGCACTGTTCATAAGAATGAGCAATTCACCGGCAATCAGCAAGTCTCTCCTGGACCAAGCTTGCACCAGCTGTGCGAAAAGAGCTGCAACTGGGCACACTCAGCTGGGAGAGGATTTAAGCAATGCTGCTTCTATTTCTCAGTTGCCACAAGCAACTTTAGCATCTGTCTCTATGTTCCATGTCTCTGATTCCGAGTACTCTCCCGATCTTGATATTGCACGATTTTGTTACACTTTCCAATGTGCATTGGTTGATCTTGCTTTATAGTTGTTTCTTGTCTCATGGCAAAGTTGGTGTGCAAGCACACCCCCCGTTTCCCAGTAACTCCATTCCTGTTTCCTCTCTTTGCATTCTTTGCTGTGCTGGCACATGCACCTTTTCTGGTGCCCAGGTCATGGTCTCCTTGGCTTCAATCTCAGACCCCAAGCGTCTGCTTGACTAGTTACTGAGAAAGCCTAGCTTGCAGTCCTGTTTCTCCACACAAATGCAGTGCAGTCTGGCTGACAACATGGAGGCATTGCACAAAGAGAATAGGACACTCTGTAACCAGCTGGAACAATTAACAGATGCAATGACTAATATGCTGGTGCACCTGGAGGGACTTGGAGGCTCAGCACTATGTTGATCAAAATACCTCACAACTGTTCTCAAAACATTTGACAGTTGTTCTGAACTGTTTGTTGTTTTCCTGGTGCAATGCAAGTTATAGATTCATTGTCCCCAGAGGCTCACAATATGGACTTTCTTCTGAGCTTGCTGATGGGCCACCAAGTGAGCCAACCCATGTCTTCTAGCCAAAAGCACCATCCTGTATAATTCAGAGACTGTTAGGGGAGGAGCACTGACAGATTTTTCAAGAGCCTGATGTGGTTGATCTAAAAATACATTAGTTATACTGGAAGTACTCAGTAGTAATAACAATAGCACTTAGACTTACATACTGCTTCACGGAGCTTTAGAGCCCTCCCTAAGCAGTTTACAGAGTCAGCATATTGCCACCAACAGTCTGGGTCCTCATTTTACTAACCTCAGAAGGATATAAGGCTGAGTCAACCTTGAGCTGCCCAGGATTGAACTCCTGGCTATGAGCAAAATTAACCTGCAATACTGCATTCTAACCATTGCGCCACCATGGCTCAATGGCAGAGTAAAGCTCCAATGTAGTATGGAATGACACAGTATTCCTAGATCAGTTCCAGGATGTGCTCTTGGATAAGATAGCCTGGGTTGAATAGATCCGACTTTGCCTAATGGCCACCTGAAGAGGGGTAAACAGAAACCCTAGCAGAAAGGGCTATTGTATCATTGTGTCTTCCCCAGGGCTAAAAGGAAGTGCTACATTTGGCATACAAGACGCCTATGGCTGAATGTTTCAGCCTACACAAGATGCTTCATCTAGTCACCAGAGATTTCTGGTGGCCACATATAAGCTGAGGTGCACTGATATATCACCCACCTGCTTGTCCAGAACAGGAATATTTCAGGCAAATCTACTAGCATTGTTCAGCCGCTGCCAGTGCTCTTAGATATGTGGAAAATCCTACCAATTGACTTTTTCACTGACCTTCCATGTTCTTGAGGATTGACTATCAAATGGTGCTGGGTCATATCAATAAGAGGGAGTAATTTCATCTCTTGTGAAAGCATCCTCATTCAAGGAGATCACCACAATGTCTTCCCATTACACAGCTTGCCTGCATGTATCACCTAGGATGATAAATATGCCATTCACCACCAGATTTTGGAAGATCCTGTTTATGCTCCTACATAGTAAATTTTCACCCATCCACCAATTAGCAACTTGAGTCAGATGGATAGGTAAAATGAATCAATCAAATAATCATGAAGCATCTTGGTTAGAGAATCAGTTTGGCATAATGGTTAAGGCATAAGACTAGAAAGTAGGACACTAAATTCTAACCTTGCCTTAGGCACAAAAACAACTGTGTGACCTTGGGCCAGTTATTCTCTCTCAGCCATGGGAAGAGGATGATGGCAAATCACTTCTGAAAAACCTTGCCAAAAAGACTGCAAGGACTTGTTATCAGCCCTCATGTGCAGACAGTCATCGGGAGTCGACACTGCTTTGAAGGCTCTCCTTCCCTGTTGTTACATCACTGGCAGCAAAATAACTGAATCCAATTTCTACAGGCTATCCATGGCACCCTCCATGTGCAGCGGTAGGTGGCCAGAGTGGTACCTTGGTAGTAGAGGACCTCTATTACGTTATTGACAGGTAAGATCATGGTCAGATGCTACCAAAATCCATGTCCCTCATCTGATCCATCACCAGTACCCAAATCAGTCCCAGCAACTGTAGGAGAAATTCAGTCAAAAGGGGGAATGATGTCACAACCCAACAAGCAATCTTAGAGACACCAGCAGATTGGAGTGCTTTGGGAAATGAGGACCTTGTTCCCTAGACATAGTACTACAAGGCTCCTCTTTGCCCAGAGAGAGGTCTCCCCAATCAATACAGGAACCAGGAAGTGGGACAGACACAACTGTGCTATATAAGAGTGAGCTATTTGTGAATAATTGGCAAACCTCTCCTGAAGCAGGCTGCCTAGCTACCTCACCATCAGCACTAACTGTGCAAAACCAGTTGCAGCTCTGAATGCTCGGCTGGGAGGGGATTTAATCTATGCCACTCCCACTTCTCAAGTTCTAGAAGCTGAATTGTTTTGATACCAGCTCTGGGTCTAACTTTGACTACGCTCTTGACCTCAGTTTGTTTCTGACCACATCTCAGCTCTTTCCTCGATCTTATAAAACTTCATTATGCTTTCTGACCATGGACCATTCAACTGCCCTTTAAGTCTATCCAAGTCTGGCTCTTGGCAAGTTTAGCATGCAAACACACTTTCCGTGCTCTCTTTCCTGGTAACTCCATCTTTATTTTCTTGCCTTGTACTCTTTGTCTGCCTGAACCTGCACCCTCCTCATGGCCTTGTGAAAAATCAGATCCAGTTCCAAGCTGGAAGTAAATAAAATGGAGGTTAAGATGCTGGAAATAAAATGGAGGCTGCTTAGGAAAGAGGGTTCTTGTTTACTGATGAGCAGCACCAGTATTTGAGGTCCTTGTTCCTGTGCAATATACTTTCACCTGAGCTTGAATGTGTCCTTTTGGCATTCTAATGGTGGTGAATTAATCTTATTATGTCCTAAAGGTCCTGTCCTTAGAGCTGAGTTGGGGAATGTAAATTCTTAATCCCATCAGTTATGGGGGCTGAAGGCATTTTGCTTATGAATACTGTGCCCCTATCTTTCTGAATGGATGACCAAATCTGCATTTCTAAAGAGCAGCCTCCTCAGATTTCTGCCTGGGGACTTTTTCTGCCTAAGATTTTATCTCCATTTCTCCTTCAGGGGAAATATTCTATCCTGCCTCTTTTAATATTTCCCCAAATATTTCATTCTCTGGGTGGGTGGGGGTTGCTGACTTCCCACTGCCTGATTTTCATCTCCTTGCTGCCAGCCTCAAGCCCAAGCATATTTCCAGTGTATGTTTAATTTTGACTCCTCAAAAACCTTGCATGCAGATGCACAGACTATACCTGAACCCTGCCTGCCAAGTACTCCTGCATTCATCCTCATTCCTGGAGAACAGGGGTGTCAAACTGCCGGCCTGTGGGCTGGATGCGTTATCCAGAAGCTGTGCCCACCCCATTGCCGGCAATGGCAAAACTGTCCTGATACATCTTGCGACGTCACATGACGTTGCGAGTTTGACATGTCTGTTGTAGAAGAATTAATGTTTAATTCTTCAATTTGCAACGTGTGGCTCTATAGTAAACTAAGATCCCCAATGTTAGAAGTAAAGTCTTCATCCTGGTTCATCCAAGCCGGGAATAAATAAGCAAACATGGCGACTGCTTTGGGAAGAAGGTTACAGTTTATTGCAGAAAGATGGTTCTTCAGGAAACTGCAGAGGAGAGAGAAGGGGTGAGCACATGGGGCAGTAGGCTTTTATACGCCCTCTAGCCTTGTTTGGAATAGTTTCCTGTTCCTGTGGCATGAACCTTGAGGCTGTTTCTGAGTGTTTGTCTAGGCCTTGATATCTGTGGTTTAATTCTATTATCATATCCTGCTTCCCAGGTGATGGGGCTGACTCCTAGAGTTTGGGTGGGGTATGCAGATCTTCTGTCTTCTTGATTGCTCTGGCTTCAACTTTCTGATGGTTTTACATCTGCATTTGTATGGGGCTAAAGTCTTGCTTGGGGCAGAGAGATAGATTTGGGGCCAGGTTTGGTTTTAAAAAGTCCTTTTGAGGAAAAATATATTTTTCTGCCCTTTTTAATATTTCTTTCTCTGGGCTAACTTCCCTCACCAAGCAAGCTTTCTTTGTACAATCTTTCTTTCTTACACAGTATCATTTTTTTAAAAAAAAAATTGCATGCTGCCGAACTCATATATGGATGTTGAAATACTTTAACATGGCATTGATAAGCTGAAGTTTTAAATCCTTTTCTATGCAGTTCAAACCACTAAACTGGCTGTCAGTAGGCCAGCAATTAGTCTTGTCAAGATTCCTCCCAAGAAAATTCAACTCTCATAGTAGCTTAATTGGCAGGATGTTCCCATTTCCCAAGACAGAATAATTCTCAAAGAGACCAGGAAAGAAACAAATGCAAGGAAAAAGGCAATACTGCTAATTATAAAAAAATTTACTCCAAAGATGATGTCTAGCTGGTTTAGTTTCATGCAAACCAGTTGATAACTTTGTTCCAAGTTATATCTCGTTCATCATTCAAAATCAAATGTGAAGAAGAAGAAGAAGAAGGGCAGGCTGATCAGAAGATAGAAGGCAGCAGCAGAAAGATGGCGAAGGGGGCTGGCAGGAATATGCTAGGAAGATTGGCTAATGGGAAAATTGGCAGCAGGAATAAAGTAATTCCTGAAGAATCAAGTCCACAGGAAGATTAGTGGTGGCAACAAGGAAACACTAAGAAAATGTAGGGTAGATCCAAACCAGGTGTTACCTAATTTAGATAACAATCCTGTTTCCCTCCTCAGCTAGGTTATCTACATTTTGGTTTCCCTTTTAATTAAATACATTCAAATGTATGCACTCCTCCAGAGTCTCATTGGTATTTCAAGCAAGGTGTAATAAAATTAATTGTTCTCTTCACAGTATTCAGAGTATTGTGCACATGATTATGCCCATTTTATTATTTTCTTTTTTAGAAAATGTGTCTTGTCTTCATTTCCATATACATGGAGGCAGTGGTGGGATTCAAATAATTTAACAACTGGTTCTCTCTGAAATCACAGAACCTTTAAGAGATGTACACGTAAAAACCAAGCTAGGGCAGGGATGGGGGGTGGAGCTGCCCCATGCACCCCACATCTCCTTATTACTTCAGGGCCCCTGCACTCAAGCCACTCCCTGCTCGGTGACCTCCGCCTGCCAGTTCAATGACTCAGCTGCCCACCCAACCTCTTCCCTTTCACTCCCCTCCTGAGCCAGACTGCTATGCTATGGAGGATGGACCTTGCCCAGTCCCCCTGCGCCGTTTCGGAGCCAGAGGGAGTGACAGTGAAAGGCTCTACTGCCACTGCGCAACAGCTGTGTCTGCCACTGGATGGGCTTTCTTTGATCCCTGCCACTCCTGCCGCCATTGCTTCACCCCACAGATCACCTGCTTAGTAGCTTCCTTTGTCTCCCCGGCAGTCTTCCTTCTTTCCTTCTGTTGGTCAGCACTTTCTTGCTGCCCTGAATTTCCCTTCTCCATTCTGGAAATGGCAGCCCCATTTTCTGACACTTTCCTCCCAGCAGAAGGGAGGAAAGGAAGGACACTTCGTATGGAAGGACACTAAGCTCTGGGAAAACTACTCCAGCTGGAGCTGGGTGAGGAAGGCCAGGCTCTCCTTCCCTGATGGTTCTGCAAAGCCTTTGAGGAGCGGAGCTTTGCTCTTTTCCTCCAGGTCCTTCAAAATTGCCCCCACCCCTTTGCTTTTCTGCCTTAAAATCCAGAGCAGACACTCAGCTTCTTACAAAAATCATAGCTACCGTATCCTCAGCTGTTCAGGAGGAAAACGTGTCTGCTCTGGATTTTAAGGCAGAAAAGTGAAGGGGGAGAGACAATTTCAAAGGGCCTGCTGGAGAAAAGGAGCAAAGCTCTTCTGTTTGCCGTATGAAGCAGATGCCAAGGCCAACCCTGTGGGAAGCGGATCCACTTCTAAAGGATTTTGGGGAAGGGGAGCCGGGTCTTCCTTGCCCAACTCCAGCTTGAATAGTTTTCCTGGAGCTTAGTGTCCTTCTGTGGGAAGTTAGCCCCCCAGAGAAGGAAATATTAAAAAGGTAGAAAAATACATTTTCTCAAAGGATCTTTAAGAGGCAGAAAAACATGCTCAGTTTTTCTTAATAGCCCCAAGTCTCCCTCCCCCAAGCAGAAACCAGCTCTGTAGAAATGCAGATGTAAACCATCCAGGAAGGTTGGTAGCCCCCAGCCAGAAGTTTAAGAAGACAAAGATACCTAAAATCTATATACCCCACCCAAACTCTAAGACAGGACATATTAGGATTAACCCACGGATGCCAAAAGGCACACTCAGACTCAGGTCAAAGTTCATGCCAACTCCAAACAAAAGGCTCCAGAGGGTATAAAAACCCACTCCCGACATGTGCTCTCTTTTTTCTTTCAGAGTCATCTTTCTGTCTGGCTTTCCTCTTCAATAAACTGCAACCTTCTTTCTAAAGCAGTTGCCATGTTGTTTATTCCCGGCTTGGACTGAACCATGATGAAAACTTTTCCTTCAAGACTTCCATATGAAGCGTCCTTCCTTTCCTCTCTTCTGCAGGGAGAAAAGCAGCAGAAAGCAGGGCTGCCATTTCCAGAATGGAGAAGGAAGATGCTGGCCGATGCAGGGCAGCAAGAAAGTGCACACAAGAAAGTGCAGTGATGGCGACAGAGGGCTGATGGAATGGATATTAGGGCTGATGGAGGGAGGTGGCAATGGAGGCTTGCGTAGATTTATCATAACTGGTTCACCGAGCTCAACAAAAAATTAGGCATCGGTTCTGCCAAACTGGTGCAAACCGGCTGAATCCCTACCACTGCATGGAAGCCAGATATGGAATTACATGTTTAATTGTGTTTCCCCAGCAGGCAGTAGTAAATTTGTAAAGAAGCCTATTCAAATTTCAGCTGTTCTTTTTTCTCTGTCTTCATGCATTTACTGTGCCTGTTGGTACTATATGCCCTATAACAGTGATGGCGAACCTTTTAGAGATCGAGTGCCCAAACTGCAACCAAAACCCACTTATATATCGTCGGGTGCCGGGTGGGTATGGCCCATTGGGTGGGCATGGCCCATTGGGTGGGCATGGCTGCGGTGGTAACGGCAGACTGGGTGGGACTAAAAAGTTCAATTCCAACTTTGCGAGATCTTTTTTTTTCCCCACGAGAAGTTGAAATTGATTGAACCTCTTTTTTTTAGGCGTCGGAGGCCTTAGCGAAAAGGTTTTATAAAACCCAGCTAAAGGCCTACGACTGGGGCGACGGCACACGTGCCCACAGAGAGGGCTCTGCATGCTGCCTGTGGCACACATGCCATAGGTTCGCCACCACGGCCCTATAATGTTTACAAAATATAAATATAAATATTTAATATACATTTAAATGAATCACTAGAGCAAAAAAGAAATCAGTTTTCAATGGTTTAAATCTCATAGTACACCTGTGTGATAAGCAGGGCAATGGATAATTACAGTTTATAATTTTAAAATCAGTTGAAGGATTTTCATACTTAAAGCTTGCAAATTTATTATTTGCACCAGTTGGTGGCAACTCGTAGTCTCCAAATCCCTTACTTGCATCCCTCAAAGATCACAGATTTGGTTGAAATCTATCAAATCATAGAAGTGAAGTTTCTTCATACATACATTATAAATAAATAAAAAGCTACAGATAGCCTTAATACCTGGTTTAGTAAGTCCTATGTACTCAGACAACTTTGGCTTAATCCGTAAATCATGAAAACTGTTTTGGGTTCAAAATTTGGACAAACACAATCCTTTCATTAGCCTCTATTCTGGCTTTCCTTAACCAACTTATTCTCAGAGCAAACATTTTACTCCCACGCCCCCAGATTGCTTGGCATATTTTTGTGGTTGATTTTATTGTTACCCTACTTTGGGATTATAAATAATGAAATTAAGGTTAAAACATTTTCTAAATAAATATGTTAAGAGGTGACACAAATTGGTTCAGCTCTGTTTCAGTACAGGTGTGTGTAATGTTGGGAGGTTCAATGTACATGTACATTGCATAGTTACATATCAGAACTATTTATATTCAGGATTAAGCCCCACCATATTACCTTTATGGTTGAATGCACAGTCATCCAGACATTTAGACTGGATCTGGCATTTTTATGCATCTATCAAATCCTTTCCATGATGTTGCTTGATGGTGCTAGAGGTATCATCACAGGATGTAGAAGCTGTTCCAACTAAAGCTGCATCCCCTTTTCATGGTGATTTCGTCAATGCCGATGGTGTTCAAGCTCCAGTATCTATTACTATTGGTACTAACCTTGCTTTCTTTTTCTATAGTCATTCTATTTCTATTTACGGATCTTTGTATTTTGTTATCTTCTGCAGTTCTTCCTTTTCTATTCTGCTATCTCCAAGTAGTGCCATATCAAAAAAAAATTTTTTGTCTTTCTTATCAACAGTTATTTAGTGTGGGATGTTATGTGGCAGGTGCTTGTCTGTTTGAATTCTAAAGTCCCAGAGCTTCTTCATTGTCTCTTACATTGCCTATTTTGTAGTCCCGCCCCTTCTTGCTTAAAAGCAAATGGTATTTCTTGCAGATCTTCCAACGTATCATTTTTGCTATTTTGTCATGCCATTGTTTGTAGTCAGCCTATGTGATCTTGCAGCAGCTAACCAGGTGGTCCATCGTTTCTTCAGTATTTTTTGCAGAGACAGCATTTGCTGTTTGTTGCTATCTTCTCAATTCTGACTTTGTATGCATTTGTTTTTAAGGCTTAGTCTTGTGCAGCCAGAATTAGCCCCTCTGTCTCTTTCTTCAACTTTCCTGCTCTTAGCCATTGCCAAGTCTTTTTATTACCTGCTTTGCTTGCTGATTGTTTTTTGTTTGTGTGTATGTGTTTGTGTATGTGTACTGGACATGTAATACTTTGCCTTGCCATGTTTCTTTTTTATTCTTCATTATTATTATGTGTGGGTAATCTACAGTTAGAGTCACAGTCTAAGACTGATGGAAATGTAATAATTCACATCCAAATCAAGAATCTAAGAATTATTAAGGTAGCATCTAAGGATATAGGCAGTTCCAATAGGGTGGGGTTTTTTTCATGAAATAAGGGTGTCCAGGTCTGATAAACTCAATATTTATAGATATCGAGGAAGTTCTTTAGTTTCAAGGGCTCTAATTAGGATTGATACAACAACAGGTTTCTTTTCCCAAAAATATTCAACTTAAAATTACAAGTCTCAAAATTTTGTAATTTTTTCAAAATTTTCTCGGCTTGATGGTTCCAGTGGTTTTTATTACATTCAAATGCAAACTTCTGACAAAGCTTCCAATGAATAATAACGGCAGCCCAGTCATGCTGCTCAGTTTGTGAAATTTTGTTGAAGCCACTGATCAAATGGTCAATTGTTTTGTCCTTTTTACTACAAAGATGACATTTGCTGTTTGATACATGTTGAATTTTTGCCTTTGTGCAATTGGTTGGCAACACTTGTTCTTGAGCCACAAAAATAAAGCCTTCCCTTTCTGTCTTTAACACTCCTGAACTTAACCAACTCCATGTGAGTTTTTAATCACCTTTTTCTTTTTTATGTTTCAAGTATTGACCATGCATTGACTTGTTCTTCCGATTAACAAATTAACAAATTGGTATTGTTTCTTTCTTATATTCAGCCTCCACTTTTGTTGTTTCCAAATGCTTTCTTTGATTGACTACCTTCTGCAAGGCTTCTTGGCTTTTCTTAAAATAATCATTCAGGCTGTGCTTTTCTTCCTCCACATTTTATTGCACCTGTGGAAAGCCTCTACAATTCATAATTAGGATGAGGATGATTTGTATGGCTGCCTATTTCATCTAAGCAACCACAGGTGGCTCACAACAGATAAAAACAACAATCCAATAAAACAAGTTTAAAAACCAATATCAATATATATAAAAACCACCAATAGATATTTCATAACAAAAAATAATCATAATCAGCAGCAGAATCCATCCTTACATCAGCTCAACACGGCTGTTGTAAAAGCTCCCTATTTATTTTAACACATCTTACCTCCAGGTAAGTATAGGATTACTGTCTTCAAAATCTTATTTCTGAAATTCAGCAAGGTATTGTAACTTTCTATTTCTTATAAAATCAATCTTCATCCCAGTCAAGGCTACTGGAGTGCTATTGATAGTGAATCAATCTGCTTCTTCTTCTTAACTTCCTCTTTTACCACTTCGGGTGTCGAGGGAGATACAAAATTCTGGTTCTTGCACTTCTGGCGGCCTAAAGCATTGTTATTTGATGGTGTTGTAATGTGTCTTTGATGTTGTCTCTCCATCTTCTTCTGGGTCTGCCTTCTCCTCTTTTTGTATATGCCTCGTGCGGGTATGGAATCCCAAGACATTCTCTCCAAGTTAGCAAATCACTTAACTTGCTGTTTTGTATATGCTTTAAGATTGGTTTTATTTCAATAGTTATTCCAAATGAATCATTAATTATTTAAAGCAGGGGTCCCCAACCCCAGTCCATGGACCAGTACCGGGCTGCGGCATGCCAGCAACTGGTCTTCACAAACAAGTAAAGACCCATCCATGAGATGCAGGCAGCACACAAAACCATGCCCCCTCCAGTCCGTAGAAAAATCTCTCTCTATGGAACCAGTCCCTGGTGCCCAAAAGGTTGGGGACCTCTGATTTAAAATATCCCCAGTGAGACATAAGTATTGGGGGCCCTGAAAATTTGGTGTCCGGGTTAGGGTATAGGATTGGCATCAGGAGATCTGGATGCTGCTCCACCTTCAACTTGGAAGGGCACTGAATGACTGTGACCATTCACTCTCTGATAGTCCAGTCTACCTCAAAGGTCTTGTTATGGGGGGGGGGCAGTGAGAGGAGAAAGCACTAAGCCTAACAAATAAATGACGAACTGATATATCATCCCTGCAACAATGTGTTGGCAAAATGTTTATTTAAATGTAAGGTGGCTCTGAAAGAGAAACATAGAGGAAATTTTGTAGGTACTCAGCCAAATTATTTTTTGGTACATATGGTTCTTTTGATCACTCACTGTTCTAAGAACCTCTGTTAAATAGTCCATATGTGCTGGCTAAATGCCCTGAGAGCAAAGGAACTGTAATGATGACAAATTGGCTTCCTTTTCTCTAAATGTCCTTCAGTTGATGCATTTCTGTCTCATTTTTAACTCATGTAGGTATTTATGGCTAATTTTGCAAAATATTTAGGTGAATCAGCATTTTCATGCCCAGTCAGAAAAACATAAATACAATCCTTTTTAAAAAGGTGTAAATCATTAACATGTTGGAATTATTTTAATAAAGATAAGGGGAGAGCTAATCTTTGTCTTTAGCTTCTAATGCTGACTTTCCCCAAATGATTATATGCATCACTTAGAGTGATGATGATGAAGGATTATTCATCACAACAATAGTTCTATTCAGAGTATTCACTATTCAACTATTTCTCTTATTTATTCACATCTTTCTGTTTAAAATTCTATTTCCATGGAAGAACAACAGAGGTAAAATATTTGTTGCAAAATATAAAAAATAACAGTGCTACACTGCGGTCCTGACCTGGTGCCTGAAGTAATGGGATTTTACTAAATGCTAATTTGAGTTTGAAAATGTTGTCTGCAATTTTAGCTGTAAAGCATAGCAAGAAAAGCATAACAAATATGTCCTGTTCAGTTTTGGGTGTCTAGATAGTTTAATTAAAAGAAGTTTTGCCTTAATATTTTCTTCACTTTACTGTAAATAACATTTCAAAAGAACAAACAACCACTTACAGCAGTGGTTCTCAACCACAGTGGCCACAGGGGATCCACAAAGGCTTGAAGAAATGTTATGATTTAAATCTTAAGTCTTCGGGGTCTGTGGCCATGGTCTGAGGCCACAAAAGGTATATAGAATAGAATAGAATAGAATAGAATAGAATAGAATAGAATAGAATAGAATAGAATAGAATAGAATTCTTTATTGACCCAGTGTGACTGGACACACAAGGAATTTATCTTTGATGCATAAGCTCTCAGCGTACACACATACAACAACCAAGTGATTTAAAGGGGGTCCATGGTGAAGAACAGGTTGAGAACCACTGACTTACGGTATTTATCTATGGCTGAATTGAAGTGCTATCCACCCATCCCTACAGCAGTTAAAGATTCTGTAGCTTTTGTTTTCTAAACCTGAAAACACTTATTTTCCCATTAGGGCTGTATGTTAACTGCATTTATAGACCATGAGACTGCCTTTTACCAATACAGCTAAATATAATGTCTTTCAGTTATGAACTGGAGATGAGTTGAAGGCAATGTCGAAGACAGGGCAGGAAAAAGTGATTGGTAGGGCACGTTTGTACTGTCCCCAGCATCAAGTGAGAAAGGGTTCCTAAGCCTTCTTATCCATGCCTAGAGGGAAATTATCTTGAGTGATTAGAACTGAAGCAGATTGCAACAAATACAGGTAATCCTTGATTTATGACCACAATTGAGCCAACATTTATGATGCTAAGTGAGAAATTTGTTCAGTGAGTTTTGCCCCATTTTATGACTTGCTACATTTGTTAATTGAATCATTGCAGTTGTTAAATTAGTGACACGCTTGTTAAGTAAATCTGGCTTCCCCATTGACTTTGCTTGTCAGAAGGTCACAAACAGTGATCACATGACCTTGGGACACAGCAACCATCGTAAATATGAGCCAACGTCCAAATTTTGATTACGTGACCATGGAGATGCTGCAGTAGTCGTAAGTGTGAAAAAAGGGTCATACATCACCTTTTCAGCACTGTTCTAGCTTCAAATGGTCACTGACCAAATGGTTGTAAGCCATGGATTACCTGTAGGTTTATCAGTCAAGAGAACAAATTGGTAGTTCATAAAATCATTTATTACATTCTGTCCAAGTGCTCAGATTTGACCAGTTGAGAACTGAATCTGTCATGGCTTTGAGGGGAAGAATGGAAGAGTCTTTGCAAAAGCAAAAAATGAAGACCCGGCCAGGATAAGGAAAGGATCAGAGATTGCCCATAAGTGCTCCAGAAAGCTGCTCCTTAAAAAGATACAGCAGGCATGTGCACTGGGAGACACAGGATCAGACACCTTGTTCACACTTCACTTTCTAATCACTTTTGGAAATTGCTTATTAACTACTTTTAAACTATTAGAGACCCTTGGAATGACACGTTTGAAAATACCAGTTAGTTAATAGATCGATTCTGGTTTTTGCAAGATGCACTGTAACAAAGTGAGTAAGTAATTTGATTAAAATTATTTTAAAAACTGGGCACTAGAGGGGACTAAAAAACCCCACAAGCCTATCTTTCATGTTAATAAATTTGAATCTATAAATTGATGCAAAACATCTGTCATAATTTAGTGTTATAATATTTTTGAAAATACTAAAGGAGACTTTTGAACAATAGAGACAGAAATTAATAGCCACAATATCAACAATACCAGTCAAGATGTCTGCCTCTATGAATAGACTATGCCGAAGATATGTTATTGAAGAAATGACAGATGTGGAATAAATTTTATCTGACAAGATACAGATGGTACTGAAAGTGAATTTACAAATGACAGGCCAAAAGGATATTTTGGAGAAGGATGTTTTAGTTAATCCACAAAAGAAACTGGCTGATGTTTTAAAAGTCAAAAGGAAACTATAAATGAAAGTGACGTGGATAATTTTTTTCTTACTGGATTTATAAAACAAGCTTGTTAAAGATTTTAAGAACTTTGGGTGATAGGATAAATAAGAACTAAAGAGAAATCAAATCCTACAATATTTGAAAAAACTAAAGATTAAAACTATAAGAAGTAAAAGGAGGGAATATACAGTTAGTTTATATTATCAAGGCTGTTACTTCTGGCAACCCTGTATGGACTTTCTGCTGATACCAGGACTGAAAAAAATCATGTTTATGGATTTGTTCATAGATAAAAGGTGAGATATGGAATGAAGAGATAATTTTTCATAACCTTAGATGGGGGGAAAAGTCACTAAATTTGTTCACCCTTAGGATAAAGATTGGAAGTAACTTCATATATTTGTTTTTCATTATTACCGTACATTCTTACTTTTTCTTCTCTCTCTCTCTCTCTCTCTCTCTCTCTCTCTCTCTCTCTCTCTCTCTCTCTCTCTCTCTCTCTCTTTCTCTCTCTTCTTTCTATTCTATTCTGTTTCTTTACGTGTGTGTGTGTGTATACATATGTCAACTGGGGTGAGACCCAAAGCCCCTTTGTTATAAGCTGGTTGATCCTCTTTGTTTTCCCCATTTCCTAATTTTACATGAGAATTATTCTGGCATAAATATATATAAGGCTACCACCTTAATTATCATTTATCAACTGTAATATGTTTTATGTGTTAAGGTTGTAGCGTCAGTTGTTGATGTTTATTACAAGATTTATGAACTTATAATTGGAAAAGTAGGTCAAACTGCATTATATTCCCCCCATCTTCCCATTACATAAAAATCCAAGAATGAGGCAGAAGATTTAAATACAGTGTAACCAACTATTGACTTGATTCAAGGCCAAATAATCCTAATGGTTATTTACAGTATTGTGATTTGTAAGTATAGGTTTAGAATAAGTGCTCAAGTTCTATAAATTAGGCTGTTGTATTTAATATTAGTTTACACACTTTGCTGCATTTTAAGGAACATTCTGCAAACGCAATCTGAGCAAGTATTTATAAATATAGCATTGGCAGTCTGAATCGCTGACAGTCTGCTAACATTTTTTTTTCTCTTTGTATCTACTTTCCTCATCATTACAACTAGTCCTCGACTTACAACAATTCATTTAGTGACCATTCAAGATTACAATGGCACTGGAAAAAGATACTTATGACTGTTTTTCACCCTTAACTGTTGCATCATCCCCATGGTCACGTGATCAAAATTTGGATGCTTGGCAACTGATTCATATGTTTGATGGTTGCAGTGTCCCAGGATCATGTGATCATCTTTTGTGATCTCCTGACAAGCAAAGTCAATAGAGAAGCCAGATTCACTTAACAACTGTGTTATTAACTTAACAATTGCAGTGATTCACTTAACAACTGTGACAAGAAAGGTCATAAAATGGGGCAAAAATCGCTTAACAAATGTCTCGCTTAATGTTTGGACTCAATTGTGATCCTAAGTCAATAACTACCTGTATAGAAGTCTTCAGGCATTCACTACTCACAAATACAAGATATATGAATAGTGTCTTTACAACATGTGAAAATCTACCTCCACTCAAGTACTGAGGCATATGATAGCCACCCCAGAGATAACGTATTGCCAAATTAGTCTGAAGGGGGTTTATGGGCATATGATTATCCCTGTCCTGAGACATCTATTATTTAGAAAATTCCCATCCTATGAAAGGAAGTCTTATGTTGTATCATTGTTCATTGGGTAGCCCTTCAGATAATCACTCATGCCCTTGCTACCTCAAAGTTCAATGACTGCAATGTGCTTTACATGGAGCTGATCTTAAAGACCCCCAGAAGCTGCAACTGGTCCAGTATCCAATGGCATGAGCAGCAATGAGTCTGCTTCATATGCCCACATGATCCCCTCTTCTTCACAAGGTAAACTGGTTGCCACTGTGCTTCCAGGTATGATTCAAGGGGCCGGTTGTGACCTATGAAGCCCTACATGGCATGGGGGCTGGTTATTTGAGGAACTGCCTATCACCCATGGTTTCTGCCTGCTCAATAAGAGTCAATGGAATCAGCATGCTCTGGGTCCTCTTGATTGAACAGTGTCATATTTTGGAACCTAGGCAGTGTGGCTTCTCTGTTGCCGCACTTGCTCTCTGGAATGAGATTCCCTCAGATATCCTGACAGCTTCCACTCTGATGGCTTTCCAAAGAGTCTTAACGATCTGGCTGTACTCCCAGACCTTGGGGTAGGTGAGTGGAATCTCCCTCTCATGTTAGAGATGCTTGGTGTATATGCGTTAAGTTGTCCTGATTGCCATTATTGTATATTTAAATTTATTATATTTATACTCTTTTTAAATATTGCGAGCAGAATAGAGTTGTTGTGGAGTTCGGTGTACCAAAATCACATTAAATGAATGAATAATTAAACAAGTTGCAAAGTTCGGGACAGAAGGGATAGCTGGATACAGGTAATGTACTAAGACTGAAATATCCTGTCTCATTCTAAAATCTGCCTTTTGTAGTTAATGCTGATTCATTCTAAGCAAATAAAGAGAGTTCTTATTTCAATGCAATATGAATAAGAGTATTCTTTTCCTTGGTTAAGTGGAACACAGACCCCAAGTCCTATAGGTTGCTTGGTTACTCTTCTGATAATTACTGAGAAGCTCATGGGCCTGGGTGGACTTGTGTTTCTCTTCAACTTTCTCATTCTGCAATCTTCAAGATTTTATTGCATGGCAGGGAAGTACAGGGTTATCAGGATTTGATAAGGGACATCTCACATGCTTCTTTTTGGGTGCTTCACCTTTGGTCTCCATCTGGCACTCGGACCTCACCTGTGTGGCTCCTCATATCTGTTTGCCACACCCCAGGCAACAGAACTTCTTCAGCAAGCCAGCCAAACCAGTTGAAGACAGTTGATGGGTTTTCAACCCTCGGTGAAGTAGGAGCAGTGGTGGGATTCAGCCAGTTTGCACCAGTTCAGCAGAACCGGTAGCTAATTTTTTGTTGCCCAGGCCCAGAAAGGACTTCTGGAAGCGGCATCCACACAGAGAACTGGTTGTTCACATATTTGAATCCCACCACTGGGTAGGGGGTTACCTGTCCAGCGTGTGAAGACAGACTCTGGCAGATGGGATGAGGGCTAAGGTTAAGGTGAGACCCGTGGAAGGTCTAATGATCAAGAAGGCAGTCTCTGCAAGCATTGTGGAATGCATAGAACACAAGATCCTGAAGAAGTTCTGCTCATCCACTTGCCTAGTCCCATCTCCAATCAATTAAACTCTGGTCCTACCGCTGGCTCTTAATGAGAATTGGGAAGGAAAAGTGAGGGTGCTGTTGTGCAACACTTAAATCCAAGTCGTGTGCTAGTAAACAGCATAATCTTCATCACTGCCTTCGCCTTCTCTCAGAAGTCCAGTGGCAATATTCAAGGCCTTTCTGGTTTGGGAAGTGAGAACGGGACAATCAGAATCTTTCAAACCAGTCTATACTCCTGTTCCTGCCATATATTTAAAGCAACCTGAGACCTGCCATTGAAAGAGGGATATACTTATTTTATTTTAGAAATGTTTAAGCACAGCCAAGTTTGTAATGACTCTAGGCGGCGTATTGTAAAAACCTTTATAAAATGCAGGCAGGGTAGGGGGGGACCCAAACATCAGAAGTAAAACAACCATTAAAAGACAATTAAATCTGCAATACCTGCCTTCCACTCTAACACAAAACCTGGGCAGGAGAGGGGGAAGCCAGACACTCAGAGTTCTTAACCCAGCCAAGTGGGTGCCAAACAAATGTCAGGAGGTAATAGTGCTCTAGAGGGCAGGTGCTATGACAGAGGTGGCATTTTTCCTAGGTTCTGAAACAAAACTAAACTCTTTTTTAAAAGAGCCTAAGTCCGTGGTGGTGAACCTATGGCACGCGTGCCACAGGTGGCACACAGAGCCCTCTCTGTGGGCATGCGCACCGTCACCCCAGTCCTAGGCCTTCAGCTGGGTTTTATAAAACCTTTTTGCTTTAGGCCTCTACGTGCAAAAAAAAAAAAAAAGGTTCAATCAATCAATCAAGTTCAACTTCTTGCAGGAAAAAAAAAAGATCTCGCAAAGTTGGAATTGATTGATTGAACTTTTTTGTCCCACCCAGTCCGCTGTTACCACCACAGCCACGCCCACACAATTGTTCACACCCATCCAATGGGCCACACCCACCTAGTGGGCCATGCCCACCCGACACCCAACGATACATAAGTGGGTTTTGGGTTGCAGTTTGGGCACTTGGTCTCTAAAAGGTTCGCCATCACTGGTCTAAGTAATAGATGGCAGAAGCACAAGAAGGGACTTCATAATTTCCTCACATTTCTGTGCGTCCCCCCCCCCATAGTGCCTGACACCTGTTAGTTGGATTACTTTGAGACCTATTCATGCAAGATGGTCATGCAAAGTACTGGAGCAAATTCTGAAAGGTGAACAAACCCCAACAGGATGACCATCCATTTAAAAAAAAAATGGCCCCTTCACCATTTCATCCCATTCCACATAATGGAATGGATGTTTTCCTACCCATTGGTCATGTTTAGATAGGGAAAGGAAAATAAAACTGTGGGAATCCACCCCTCTTTTTCCATAATGTGCCATCTGCACCATAAATAAAGGTATTTTTAGCATTTTACGGCATCATGTCTATGGCAGGACAGGGGTTGGCAACAGGACCAACAAAGCACAGATTTCTGCTGGTACAAAGATAGACAGGTAGCTGCGTAAATGAACTGTCAAATCCAGAACTGATTTGTGTTAGCAAAGGGGAAGAAGGAGGATGACCTGTTCAAAGAAAAGGATTCTTTAAATAAAGAAAGAAATGCCCCGATTCATTTCTCATCTCCTTGTCTCACATTAAAAGCATTGTTTTATTAATCTGGTACTCCGATTTTAAAAATGCATATGAGATGTGGAAACATTTAAAGATTGTAAGCCGGAGTCTGTTCTTCCTGTGTAGCACATTATCAGAGCAGCCTTGCAAAACACACCACCAAGCAGGTGCATTAATGTCTCCACCTTCTGCATTATGCATGTCCACGGTTGACGTCTGAAGAGAAATTTGTACAGGAAAGATATGCTAGCATTAGATGTGTAAACACAACGAGCATCTTGTTCCTCTCCCCATCTCCCACTCGCCCTCTGATTTCAGAGTGGAACAGAAACAGAATGTGGCACTCTTGTATCCTTAATGCAGGATTATATTATGAAATCAGAATTCTATCACAAAGGCTAATACAGGTTGTCCTCAACTTATGACAGGTCGCTTTGTGACTGATCAGAGTTACAACAGAACTTCCCAGGGCTACTTATGACCTGGATTGTAAGTTCCAACAGCTGCCCCCCCTCCTGAGGTTGTGTGATTGCATTTTAGACATTCGGCAACCAGCCTGCATTTATGACTGTTTGCAGCATCCTGCAGTCACATGACTATAATTTATGGCTTATTTTTGCTGGAAACCTAGCATTTACTTTAGGATTCCAGCAAAAAAAAAAAACACCACCCATCGTAAACAATGGATTAATTTAATTGTCATATTTGCTTAATAACTGTGGTGTTCATTTAATAACCATTGCAAAAAAACAAAAAATAAAAAGTTCTTAAAATTGGGTGTGAGCTCTTGGCAATCTCCTTAATGACCAGGATGACTTATGACCATAATTCTGGGCTCAGTTAAGGTTTTAAGTTGAGGATTACTTGTATATCTAGGAACGACACTTTGGTTGTGTTTTTTTTTTAATATTTAAGCTTAGCAATATGTTATTTTTGTTTGCTTCTTATTACTTTCCATCTGGTCCCAATACATGCTTTAAGAATTCAAGCCTGGTTGTTTTAGGATGAAATTTTAAATAATTAATTGATCATCTCCGGATAGGCCAAGGAGTATAAACTTATAAATGCATTTAAGTGTATAGGCTTTAGTTAGAGTAAGACATAGTACCCATCTTTCAATCTCAGAGCTCAGTTCTTCGGGTATTGCTGTATACTAAGAAGAAAAAAGTACAAAAAAGAAAAAAAAATACTTATAGAGATATAGATGTAGATATATCAAATAAAGTCAATTCAGTTTATAAATATAGCATTAAGTCTTGGAACTTTATTGTCATGGTTCTGATAGATGAGACCAGTAAAAAAGAATTCCAAGGCAAGAGGTTTCCTTAAAGAATATATTTATTGGCTACATAGAATCAGCATGATCATAAGTGAAACCAAGACTGAAGTTCCCTCCCAAAGGTTACAATGTTACAAAGCTGAACTTCCCAACTCAGTAATGTGTCATAAATCACATTCCCCAATTAACTACTTTGGCGGGCTTTCTTTTTTTTATAATTTTTTTTATTTTTCTTTTCAAACATACACAATACACAATAAATTTTCCTTTTTCCTTAACAACACTATGTCCCATATCTCTTACGTTTGTTAACAATTATTTACATTACTTCTCTTACTTTTTTATTCCTCAATTCTAACCAACTATAATACATGTCCCATACCTCATAGAATTCCGTATCTTCTTTGTCTTTCATTTCTAAAGTTAGTTTATTCATCTCTGCACAGTCTAAAATCTTTCCTATAATCTTTGCATTTGTTGGTATAAATAATAAAATAAAATAAATAAACTTTATTGTTATTGTATGTGTATACACAGTATACACAAACAACGAAATTTATGTGACACCCAAAGACCAGATCCCACACACATAATCCCCAAACACATTCCCACCCACCACAATTCCCCACCCCTAAAACCACCCAAACAACCACCCAACAGACCAAGTAATACTGTCCAACAGTTCACTGATGGTGGCCCTTTAGTTCATTATTAAGTGCAATTATAGCTCTGGGATAAAAACTATTCAGAAAACGTGTGGTCTGAGTTTTAAATGTTCTATATCTTTTGCCAGAAGGCAACAGTCCAAAGAGATTGTAAGCAGGATGGGAATGTTATGCAACTTCCTCAAACAGCAAGATTCGAAGATGTTGTCCAGGGCTGGTAGCTGGAGTCCGATAATATTCTGGGCAGTTTTAATGATTCTCTATAGAGCTTTTTTGTCCGCTACAGAGCTGCTCCCATACCATGCAAGAATGCCGAATGTCAGGACACTCTCAATGGTGCTGTGATAGTAGGACAGAAGTAGATGCTGAGATAAATTTATCTTCCTGAGCATTCTCAGGAAGTACAGCCTCTTCTGTGCCTTCTTCACAAGCATGTTAACATTCATAGTCCATGAGAAGTCCTCTGAGATATAAGTGCCCAGAAATTTAAAACTACCTACCCTCTCTACCTCCTCACCATTTATGTACAATGGTAGATGTGCATCTCTCTTCCTCCTGAAGTCAATTATAAGTTCTTTAGTTTTTGTGGTGTTAAGTGTGAGATTATTTTCATCACACCCCAATGTCAGCCCTTATACCTCCTTCCTGTAAGCAGACTCATTATTCTTATTAATGAGCCCCACCACTGTTGTGTCATCTGCAAATTTAATAATTGCGTTGGTGTTATACAGTGGGGTGCAGTCATGCATATACAAGGAATAAAAGAAAGGGCTTAGCACACAACCCTGGGGGGCTCCTGTGTTTAATATCAGAGTAGAGGAATGGTGAGATCTCATCCTTACTGACTGTGGCCTACCTGTCAGAAAGTCCCTTATTCACAAGCAAATCCTCTGATTTATACCCAAATTGGACATTTTAAAAAACAACCTGTTGGGTAAAATGGTGTTAAAGGCAGAGCTATGTTTTCACTTTTCCACTGTTGTGCATATGCAATACGTGCCGCCGTTATAATATGTATAATGATGTATTGGAGTCGTTTTTCAATTTTTGGATTAATTATACTTAGTAAAAATATTTTGGGCTTGAGTTCAATTTGTTGTTTTGTTATTTCCAGTAGCCATCTTCTTATCTGCTCCCAGTAAATTTTTGCTTTGGGGCATTGACTTTGGCGGGTTTTCTAATGGAAGTTTTAGCCCACCAAAATTCAGACAGCAATGGCCTTGGTTCCCACAGGACAATTTATTGTTTTGTCTAAACTTAAAAGCACACATCCCCCCTTCCCAGTTCTGTGGCAACCAAAAAACGAAGTGGAAATGGCTTCAGCCAAATTCATTTGTAGCATTGACACTTATACTCAGTGCTCAGTGTGCCAGCATCAATCGGAGCATCACTAGCAAGCAAAAAAGTCATTTCTCTATTAGAGATATATCATGTTCTGTAGCAGACATGTCAAACTCACGATGTCATGTGACGTCATGCAACGTATCGGGATGGTTTTGCCATTGCCAGCGATAGGGTGGGCACAGCTTCTGGATGACAGTTTGACACCCAACATCAACCCAGCATCAACCAAACACTGCTATACCAACAAATTAGTAATGATGATTGGCTTTATATTGCCTGAATGATATCTGGCTGATATTTGAACATGCTATTGACCACTAGGAGGAAATTGCCTGTCTGGGATTGTAAAATGATTCAGAATGGAATCCTCAGATGTGCTATCTGAGCAGAAGTCCAGTTAATACTCCCTGGGAACAATCAAGCATCAGATTCCCCCTTTGTACCATTATTATTATTTTATTTATTTGTATCCTGCCTTTGTTTTTGTTTTTTTTACAAATAACTCAAGGCAGCAAACATCCAACACACCTTCCTCCTCCTATTTTCCCCACAACAACCCTGCGAGATGAGTTGGGCTGAAAAAGAATGACTGGCTCGAGGCCACTCATGGCTTAGGTGCGACTTGAACTCAGCCTGGTGCCTGGTGCCTTAACCACCAACCTGTCTTTGTATCCATCCTGCTGTATTCTCAGAAAGTCACCCAAGAGGTGGTGCAGATGTGAGTTGGGGAGTTGATAAGAACGTTGATTTGCTGGCAGCTTGAATTTTGAACTCTCCCTGCAAGCCAAGAGAATCATTTATGAAAGTACCATATAGGAACGTAGAGTCTAAAACATTAATAAGCTATTTTTCCATTTCCATTTAGTGGATTTGTACAATTGGGATATAAATACAACCACTTCTGAAATAGGGGCATTTTATCCATTTGGATCACGGGGATAAAGCAACATGTTTTTTTCCTAATACTAGGATGACACATCATCACTTGGTTCAAAAGCATTAATGCCAGAATTGTTGAAATGATTCATCTCTAAAAGAAACATATTTTGCCTAGTCAGTATTGAAGTAAAAGTGTGAACTATTTGGTGCCTTTAAATGTACTTTAATCTACAAACAAAACCTCATATTAAAATAAATAAAATATGCACATCTTTAATTTAAATGTCCAAGGCATTCAGATATATATTTATTTACACTATTTACAAGAGGATAATGACAATTTTATTTTTTTAAATGTCATAAAACTCTACTACACACATATAAACCATACCCAGTAATTGCAGTGATTCTTATTTCTAGCTATTTAACTGTTTAGCTCTTATGGCTGTCTTCTTATATACTGCAGTAGCAGTTATATTTCACAATTATATATTACATTGTATTGTAATTTCCATAATTTCAATATTACAAGTATAATTTTACATATAAATTGTAGTGATATGGTAATTTTATATCTTTGGAGTAGTAATTCTGATCTTTAACTATTTTCCCATAGTTTTTATATTTTTATATCACACAATTTACTTTCCACAATCTTAAGATTTTAGTGATAAAATCTTTTATAGCATTTGTTAATATAGCTTTCATTAGTAAGCTATTTCAGTCATTTTTCCACTTTTTGTAGGCTGAATTGTTCAATTTAGGATGGTTGTACATTTTCATCATCTAATGTTATTGTACACTAGTCAATGACCAAAATTAAGATTACTATTACTTGCAGTGAATGTATTTGTTTAAGCTTTGTTAAATGTGTTATGGTATGTGACCTTAAAAAAGTAATTCATTCTTTTAATTATTCAATAAACTATAAAACATTAAAGAACAAAAGGTAATTCTTCCAAATCCTTAGATCATTAGTGCATTACTTTTTTGGGTCCCATGATGGCTATACTATGGACACAATTAATATCAACAGCTTAACTGGGTTTTTCTTATGGTGGGGGTTCATGTTACAGAAGACCTCTTTTGATTATAGATTAAGGAAAGCTTGAAACGTTTATTCAACCAATGTTTTATGTTTTAACACAGTACTATAAAGTCTGTACTATATATAGACTTCCAAATTTTTGGAATGTCTATGGAAAAACCCTAACCTGAGAGTCCCCAAGATGAATTTGGACTCAGCTGGGGAGGGAGTGATTGAAAATAGATGTGTTACAATATTGTACTTTTTTAAAAAAATAACACAACTTTTAAAACTTTTTCACCAGTATATATCTTTCAGGTATTCCACAGGAAACATCCTCAAGCCATCTCATTTTTCATGGAATGGCCAAGGACATCTATAATGCTATAGTGTCCTTCTGCAAAGACATGGTAGAAGCAGTTGTAAAATGCTGTGTTGTGGTTGGTTAAAGCTTAAAGGATTTTTTTTTCATTCTTACTATTTACAAAAAATGTTTCAATATTAAAATCTCCTCTTTTAGCATTAATATATTTCATGCAATCTTAAAAGCTGTATTATCGGAATAGTCTCCCCAGGATTTGCTTTTAAAACCTTTGTATGGTAAAAAGTGTGAATACCACGTGCACTTACCCTTATTTAAGATCCTTAACAGGGTCTCCTCTTTTAAGAGCTTTATCCTTGGAACATTTCAGTGATGGAATTCTTACTTGGCATCTCTTGGATGTCATTTCAGCACCAGGAGAGAAAATTCCCTGAACTTCTCATTGGCTGTGTTCTATTTCTGCTGGTGATTTTCCTTCTCTTTTTTTAGAGTTGGATCCAAATTTTGCTCCCTCTTCTCACCCCACTGCAGAAAAAGAGGGGAACAAACCACTTGTTCCTTTGTCCAACATTCTCATGCATCTTTTCAAAATCTGCTTGAGGAGGTTGGGAGACACCTGGAAATATACCTAAGGAGGGACTGAAAACAGCAGCAATGGAGAACTTGATACAAGATTCTTCTCAGAATGTCTCATCTATTGCACTTGTTTCAACCTTCTGGATTGCCTGGGCTGCACTGAGTGAAGAGCAAATAGTCTTGGGCTGCATATAAGATATGCAGTATGGTTAATGTATATGTCACTAAAAATGACATAATAATGTTAAACATTTACAATTTTCTGGGGCCAAATTACTAGCTACCCTGAGCCACATGCAGTCCATGGGCCACAGGTTAGACACATATGTTTTAGTTCAGTGGTTCTCAACCTTTTAAATGCCGCGACCCCCAACAGGCCATAAGTCGAGGACTACTCAACCGGTGCAGCACTGTTTGCAGAATGGGAGTTTTGGCGGGCTCAGCAGGGCAGAGACAGCCTGGACAATTCCTATTGGCTTTTGAAAGCCAAAAGAATTAGACTCTATTCAAGAGAGCCTATTCTATTGGCTTTCAAAAGCCAATAGAATAAAAGGGAGTAGCACAGCTAAGGAAAAGGGGAAAAAATGGCAGACAGTATTGTTTGGCGACTCCCGTGAAATGGTCGTTCAACCCCAAATGGGGTCCCGACCCACAGGTTGAGAAACACTGTTTTAGTTGGTCAATTAAAATAATAAAATATATTGTAAGCAAAAAAGAGCAGTTTTTTAAAAAAACCCAGAATAACAGCCATAGCCACCTTACAGTGGTCAGTTACACTGTAAATATTTTGAACAGATTAAAGAGCTAACTTGACCAGCTGAAGAATTGTTTAAAATAAGGCTTTTAAGAGGTTCTATTATTCTCAATTTTTAAAAAAATAACCTAAAACTTTTAAAAAGGTATACATTAAAGAGAACAAAAAGTCATTCCCTTCCTTACTTTTATTGTTAACTAAGCAACGTGTAACGATCGGCAGTAGCTGCGGTGGCTCTAGAAGAATTCAATATCTTATGTAGGGGTGTTTCTGGTGCTTATGCAAATTGAAGTTTTAATTGCCTTATTTGTTTCCTTGTGGCAGTAACATTAGTACATTAGATATCTCTTGCTGTGTATTCCATCACTGTAAACACTGGGAAGGGGGGGGGAGAGAACTAATGTGCAACTACCATTCTAAGTACTTCACTGGAATCACAAATTCTTGAGCAATGTTTTTCAGTCTTAAGATATATATATATATATATAAATAAATATTATCAATATTATACAGTTTCTATAAAATAAATATTATAACAATATTATAAGATTTTATAATAGATATATTATAAATCCTTAGTAAGACTACACCTGGAATACTGCATCCAGTTTTGGTCACACATTACAAAAAAGATGTTGAGACTTTGGAAAAAGTGCCAAGAAGAGCAACTAAGATGATTAAAGACCTGGAGACTAAAACTTACGAAGAATGGTTGCAGAATTTGGGTATGGCCAGTCTAGAGAAAAGAAGGACTAGGGGTGACATGATAGCAATATTCCAGTATTTGAGGGGCTTCCACAAAGAAGAGAGGGGGTCAACTTATTTTCCAAAGAGCCAGAGGGTAGGACAAGAAACAATGGATGGAAGTTAATCAAGGAGAGAAGCAAACTGGAATTAAGGAGAAATTTCCTAACAGTGAGAACAAATGGAATAGCTTGCCTTCATAAGTTGTGAATGCTTCATCACTGGAGGTTTTTAAGAAGAGACTGGACAGTTACTTGTCTGAAATGGTAGGGGGTCTCCTGCTTGAGCAAAGGGTTGGACTAGAAGACTTCCAAGATCCCTTCCAGCTCTATTCTATTCTACATTCAGTCTTGGCAACTTTAAGACGTGTGGACTTCAATTCCCAGAATTCCCTAGCTGGTCCAAAGTCCCAGCTAGTTGAAATCCACACATCTTAAAATGGCCAAGGTTCAGAAATGTGAATATCCAATAATTTATCAACATAAATGATTGCGTACTCGTAATAATTTAAGTAATAATTAAATTTTGAGTATGCAATAATTTTTCGCTTAAAGAGCTAACAACTGGTGTCTGCTACCTCAGGAGAATATATAGAGTGAATATATAGGAGAATATGCAGTAGAGTGAAAGTCAGAGCATGAATTCCATGACCTTTTGAAAGCTTTGGGACAACACCAGAGAGAATTGTACATCTTGGAAATTTTAGGTTTTGAACTGACTTAGAAATAATTTGATACCAGAAAATGGTTCCCTTGATCTAATATTAAGAAGAACTTAGAAAATCCTTACTCCATTTGTAGGTTTCTTACATCCTAGGGGTATGACAAGCATTCAAGAGAGCTGCTTCATCAGGAAAGAGGGATTTTGTCTGTTTATCCTAGATAGATCCCAGGAAGCCAAGGCAATACAATAAAAGGAAGAAGCTAAAGCAGATAAAATCCAAGGAAACTGGGGAAGGTAAATACACTTTGTCAAGATGGATTTATAGGACTTTCTCCCGAGGTTCTAGGAATGGACCTGTGGCCAGCCTGAGAGGATGGATGAAATCCTTGTGAGACATTCCATTTGGAAAATGACTCCCTAATGCCATAAAACTGTAAAGTTGGGGCAGCTTCTAAAGATTCTAGAAGACTTGTAAAAGATAGGCCTGGTCTCCAGCAGACCTCAAAGCTACAAGGCCTAATATTTAGAAGGAAATGTTTTCAAATCAGTTAGCTCCTGCTTTAAAAGCCCTGAATAAAAGCCTAAAAATACCCTATGCCAAAATATGAAGTTAGAGAAAGCTATAACAAAACAGGATAGCAAGATCCAGGGGAGTCCTTTGCTGAGAGGACAATGACTTTGACATTCTAACTCCATTAAATTCCTCCAAACCCTGAATTGGGTCATTCCAGCTGGTCATGATAAAAATGTGATTTAACTTTTAAGAACTGGTGTTGTTTGCTTTCTTCTTCCCATCTCTTTTTGTAACTCATCTTTTAGATTGTTTAAGCCTGTGGGAGAGAGGGTCAACAAGGTTTCGTGGCTAAAGAACAATGTAAAAAACATGTTCATGAATATGTTGAAAATTGTCTGTAAGCCTATCTACTATATAGATTGTTTTTTCTATTTATAGTTTATTTAAGAGCCGGTTTTGCATAGTGGTTAAGGCATCAGGCTAGAAACCAGGAGACCATGAGTTCTAGTCACACCTTAGACCAGTGGTTCTCAACTTGTGGGTCAGGACCCCATTTGGGGTCGAATGACCATTTCACGGGGGTCGCCAAACAATGCAGTCTGCCATTTTTTCCCCTTTTCCTTAGCTGTGCTACTCCTTTTATTCTATTGGCTTTTGAAAGCCAATAGAATAGACTCTCTTGAATAGAGTCTAATTCTATTGGCTTTCAAAAGCCAATAGGAATTGTCCAGGCTGTCTCTGCCCTGCTGAGCCCGCCAAAAGTCCCATTCTGCAAACAGTGCTGCACCAGTTGAGTAGTCCTTGACTTACGACCGATTGAGTAGTCCTCGACTTACGACCAGTTGGGGGTCACGGCTTTAAAAAGGTTGAGAACCACTGCCTTAGACCAAAACCATCTGGTTGCTGGATGACTTAGGGCCAATCATGCTCTCTCAGCCCTATGAAGCAGGCAATGGCAAGCAGGCAATGGCAAGCCACTTCCAAAATCTTACCAAGAAAACTGGAGGCACTTGTCCAGGCAGTTCTAGGGAATCAAAACTGACGCAAAGGTACAAAAGATTATTCAATGTTTTCTTTTTACAGTATACTTATGCCTCTGTGTAGACTTATGACGGTTTATAACATAGCCTTAAAACTGTAAAATCATGTCAAATAATTACACAATAACCCTGCCTTGTGACTTTCTTTTTTAAATCTGATCTAAGCACATTTATGATATTACCTAAGCACATATTATGCTATACATCAACTATTTTTATTAGAATATTAAAATTTAACTTGTCCTTCTGAGACTTTTGAAAAGGCACATTTAAAAGCTGTCTCTTAACGGATAAATACAAGGAAATAAAAAAAAGAAAATACTTTTTTACTTTGCCTGTATTTATTTGTCAAAAAATAGAAAGGCTCAAAAATGAAAAAAAAATGACACAGTTCCTGGTCCACACATTTTACTGTATGACACACTGAACTTGTCTCAGATCAGTTTTCAAACTTTCAAGTCAGCTGCAACTTCCAAAAGCAGCAGGTCTCTAAAGGTCAATCAGCAGGCAAGGCAAATCTATCTGATCATAGCTTTTTGCAGTCTTAAAATCTTGCTACCTTTAATCTTGCAAAAAAGATTTTCCTCAGGAAATAGGTACCCATTTTAGAAAATGCTACCTCTATCCTTTGACTTGCCATTTGAAATGGCAAATGAATAGCTGCTCTCTCAAATTTGTGAGGACTTTAAACTTTGCTTATACAGGATGGCAAAGAAATGTGAGACTATATATATAGTCATAAAAGTTGACAGAAGTTACCCATTCTGTCATAGCTACAGTAGTTCCTATAGAGCCCATCTACGTGTAATATCATGGATCCAATATGCAGTTTTTGCTTTTTTTCCTTCTCTGTACTGTCTCACATGTAAGTAGCTCCTCCTACTTATCTCCTTCACTTTGGATCCACCATCTTTTCTTCACAAGCTAACTGATGTAAGGTCACTGGCCCGTACTTAAATTTGAGATACCATTAAAAGTCTAATTAGGCAACTCAAACAGAAGCTTCTTGAGGAAACAGTGCTTTATTTTTGATAGAAAAAAGTCCTGGGTGGGAACACAATCTGAACACTGGCAGTGTTGCGTTCAGAAGTGCCACACCTTAGAAAGTTAGTAGCATTGCTTTATAAACTTTTTTAGCCAATGAAAATCAGATAGCAGAGGGCCATTACATCATAAGGAAGACATCAATCATTCCTGTATGCTCCTTTATTCCCTCCTTCAGTATATCCCATCCATGTACATATTTCCCATGCTTGCATGAAATTTGTCCCTAACGCAAATGCTGATTACAGAAGCGAGATAGCAAGTTAGACTAAACAATTTCTTTTTGTTCCAGTTACAGAACCCTTCACTGAAAAACTGAAAAACAATCAACTCAGAAAAAACAGCATCTCGATTTGCTGTGTAACTATATACTGTATAGGTAGTCCTTAACTTATAACAGTTTGCTTAGTGACCATTTGAACTTACAACAGCACTGAAAAAAGTGACTTATGACTATTTTTCACACTTATGCAGCATCCTCATGGCCACATGGTTTACATTCAAATGGTTGACAACTGATTCACATTTATGACGGTTGCCATGTCCCAGGGTCAACTGATCCCCTTTTGTGATTTTCTGACAAGCAAAGTCAATGGGGAAACCAGATTCATTTAACAACAATTTTACTGATTTAATAACTGCAGTGATTCACTTAACAACTGTGGCAAGAAAAGTTGTAAAATGGGGCAAAACTCACTAAACAAATTTCTCAGAAACATAAATTTTGGGCTCACAAATTGTGGTGGTAAGTTGAGGACTACCTGTATTACAGTCATGTTTATTCTTATTTCCCCCTTTTAAATAATAACCTTTTTGATTTAGTTATTATTTGGAATACTTCCCCCCCCCCCAATCTCCTGCCTTCATTGTGGAACTATGGGTAGAGTCATTCCGAACCTGTTCATAGTGCTCATGCTTGGGGTACCAGATCTGGGCTTCAAACTAGCCTTTTCTATACCTCTTTGTACCAATCTAGTAGTCATCTAGATTTTTATCACTCATCTTTGGTAGTTCCAGCTCACTCTGAAAGAAATATAAACAGAATTCAGATTGTATGTCACTTGCACATCAAGTGTAATGTCTTTTGTTTCAATATCTTTTCCTGAATGCTTAGACCAAGATTTAACATGATGTACAACCCCAGTTGCCTTAAATGTTACATATCATAATGAAGGGCAATTGAACAGACTCATTCAACCTGTTTGGCATGAAGCACAATTAATTCTAATACTCTCTTCAGGAGATAGGTTCACATATAGAGCTGGACACAAGAGCAAAACTGAGCAGCTTCTATCTTCTCTGAATATGCTGTGAACTCAGTGAAAAAACAGGTCATCCGTGAGTGCCTACACTGAGATGCTCTTCTCTATCTACAAACACAGTCATAGAAAATGAAACCCTGATAATGGATAGTTCCAGCTCACATGGAAACATTTCCAAATAGGTCAGGCGTGTTCAGACACAATACACATGCGGCCGAGGACAGCTAGTGATCCCACAAGATAAGAATAAATAAATAAATAAATAAGGGAAGTTTGTTATTCATATACATTAGCTATATTTTATATGCAGCCCAAGAAAATTCCTCTTTACTCAGTGCGGACTAGGCAAACCAAAAAAATTGGACAACCATGATATGGATGGTTGCCCTGTAAAAGTACTCAAGGAAAAGTGAAGAGCAGAACAACAGTGAAGGGAGACTGTATTGTCTGAATAGGTCTACTGATCTGCCATTTCTGATGAAAATGGACAAGTTTCTACAATTTAGACCTACTTTTTCTTTTAGGGGTTTCTTCATTTCAATTCTACTTTCTGTGCTTCTCTCTTAAGCTGCTGTTGATTCCAAAATCAAAAGTTCCATACTCTGTTCTCTTTTGATTTTTTTTCTCTTCTTCACTCCCATTATTCAATTTATCATGAAGTCAGACTCCTTTATCTGCACAGCTCTGTGAAAATATGGTTCCATCTCTTCATTGAGATATAAATATATTTGAACATAGCAAAGAAAGAATATATTTATTTTGAAAATGTACGTCTTATGCATGATAAATGTACGTCTTATGCATGATAATTCTAGGCAGCTCACAATATTTCATAAAAAGAAAATAAATATAAACCAAAAAGTCTCCCAACTTCATATAGTGCCATAGATTCCAAACAACTAGGCAATAAAGTTAAGAAGCTAGGAGCACAAGTAATGTTCTCATCAGTACTCCCAATGAAAGGCCAACACCCATTGAGGGAAAAAAGAATTTTAGAAATTAGCTAAAGGGTCGATGTTGCCAAGAAAACTTTGGTTTACTGGATCATGGACTGCATTTCCTATGCGAAGGACTCTTGGCAAGAGATGGGCTGCACCTCATGAAAACAGACAAAAATGTACTTGGAAAAAAACTGGCCCAACTCATCCAGGAGGGCTTTAAACTAAAACTGAGGGAGGAGGGTGATCAATCTCTAGAATCTCTAAAACTCAAAACCAATCACAAATCCCAAGAAAACAAATCAAACAATGAGGTAGGCAGTGATGAGAAAAAAGAAAAACTCAAACAACAATCAGGAGATGCAGGAAACATACCCATCGACAGGCATAAAAATCTTAAATGCTCATATACAAATGCTCAGAGCTTGGGGAACAAACAGGATGAACTAGAAGCAATAATACACGAAGGAGGGTATGACATAGTTGGCATAACAGAAACCTGGTGGGACAAAACCCATGAATGGAATGGACTGATAGATGGATACAATTTGTTCAAAAGAAATAGGTCTACAAAAAGAGGAGAGGGAGTTGCAATATATGTAAGAGAACACTACATATCTACAGAAATGCACATGATCAAAGATAAAATGTTTCCAGAATATATATGGGTCAATATAAAAGAGAAAAAAAGTGACATTGCCATAGGTATATATTACAGGCCACCCAACCAATCAGAAGAAATAGATGAACTCTTTGCCAACCAGTTAATAAACATATGTAGGAAGCATACCACAGTAGTAATAGGAGCGACTATCCAGATATCAACTGGGAGACAAACTCTGCAGTGAGCAGGAGATCAAACAGATTCCTAACCAACCTAGCCAACAACTTTGTCATCCAAAATGTGGAGGAGGGAACTAGACATAAAACTATACTGGACTTAATCCTTACAAATAGTAAAGAAGTGATAGAGGGAATCAAAATTGCCAGAACCTTGGGTGAAAGTGACCGTGTCATACTGGAATTTAATATAATGCAAACACTAGCAATAGAAAACAATCCAACCAGTGTCTTAAACTACAAAAGAGCTGACTTTAACAAACTCAGAGAGAACCTAGGAAAGATCCAAAGGATGAAAATTTAAAAGGGGAAAACAAGTGTGTGGGGAAACCCTGAAAAATGTGATCATTAAAGCCCAGAGCAGCACAATACCACTGAGAAAGAAAAACAAGAAATTCAAGAAGAAACCAGCATGGCTGCACAAAGATCTCTCTAACAAATTGAAAGACAAAAAGGACAAATACAAAAAATGGAAAGAGGGACATATAACTAAGGCCAATTATCAGCAGACAGCCAGAAGTCAGGAAAGAAAGGCTCAGAACGAACAAAGACTTGCAACAGAAATCAAGGATAATTAAAAAAAAGTTTCTTCCAACATATTAACAACAAGAAAAAAGTCAGGGGAACTATAGGCTCACTAAAGAGAGAAGATGGCAAGGAAATAACAGGCAACAGGATTAACCAGAGCTGCTTAACTCATACTTTGCATCAGTCTTCACACAAAAAGAAACCATAGCCCAACGTACCAAAAAAACCACTGCAAAAGACATACTAGAAACAAAATTCAAATAAGCAAAAAAATGGTAAGAGAACACCTATCTGACCTTGATGAGTATAAATCACCAGGACCTGACAGATTATATCCCAGAGTTCTGAAAGAGCTAGCAGATGTTATCTCAGAGCCATTGCACCACATCTTTCATAAATCCTGGAGCACCGGGGAAGTACCTGAGGATTGGAAAGGGGCTGATGTGGTTCCCAACTCCAAGAAAGGAAAAGAAATGGACCTAGGAAACTACAGACTAATCAGTTTAATATCAATACCTGGGAAGATCCTAGAAAAGATAATCAAAAAACAGATCTGCGAACAACTAGAAGCAAATCAAGTGATACCCAGTAGCCAGCACTGGTTTGTTAAAAACAGATCATGCCAAACCAATCTTATTTCATTCTTCGATAAAGTGACTAAACTAGTAGACCAACAAAATGCTGTGGACGTAGTATACTTAGATTTCAGTAAAGCATTTGATAAAGTAAACCACAACCTACTCCTTGGTAAGCTAGAAAAATGTGGAATAGACAACATCACCACCAGATGGATCTGTAGCTGGCTGGCAAGCTGTACTCAATGAGTAGTCCTCAATGGCAGTACATCCACATGGAGAGAAGTAAACAGTGGGGTGCCACAAAGTTCTGTCTTCGGCCCAGTACTCTTCAATAGCTTCATAAATGACTTAATGAGGGAACTGAAGTGGAACTCATCAAATTCGCAGATGACATCAAACTGACAGGAACAGCTAACACCCCAGAAGACAAACTCAGGATCCAAAAAGATCTTGACAAACTTGAACAATGGGCCCTATCCAACAAAATGAGTTCCAGTGTGGAGAAAAGCAAAGTTTTACATTTAGGCAAGAAAAATCAAAGGTACAAGTACAGATTGGACGAGACCTGGTTTCAAAACAGTGAGAGGGACCTTGGAGTCCTAGTGGATGATCACTTGACTATGAGCAAGCAGTGTGCAGCAGCAACCAAAAAAGCTAATACAATCCTGGGTTGTATAAACAGAGGGACAGAATCAAGATCACACGAAGTACTAGTACCACTTTATAAAACCCTAGTAAGGCCACACCTGGAATACTGCAGCCAATTTTGGTCACCATATCACAAAAAAGGTGTTGAGAGTTTGGAAAAAATTCAGAGAAGAGCAACTAAGATGATCAAAGGTCTGGAGACTACAACTTATGAAGAATGGCTGCAGGACTTGGGTTTGGCTAGTCTAAAGAAAAGAAGAAATAGGGGAGACATGATAACAGTATTTCAGTATCTGAGGGGCTGCCACAGAAGAGGGGGTCACATTGTTCACCAGAGCACCAGAGGGAAGGACAAGAAACAATGGTTGAAAACTGATCAAAGAGAGAAGCAACCTGGAATTAAGGAGAAACTTCCTGACAGTGAGCACAGTTAACCAGTGGAACAGCTTGCCTCCAGAAATTGTGGGCACTCCGTCACTGGAGATATTTAAGAAAAGACTACACAGTCACCTTTCTGAGATGGTGTAGGTTGTCCTGCTTGAGCAGGGGGCTGGACTAGAAGACCTTCAAGGTCCCTTCCAGCTCTATTCTATTCTATTCTATTCTATTCTATTCTATTCTATTCTATTCTATTCTATTCTACTCTACTCTACTCTACCCTACCCTACCCTACCCTACCCTACCCTACCCTACCCTACCCTACCCTACTCTAATACCCCACTAACTCTACAATAATTGTCAATACATTTGCTGGGCTCTTCTACATCCTAGTACTAAGGTGACCAACTGTCCTCCTTTAGGAAGGACAGTCCTCCTTTTGTAAGTTCTGTCCTCCCTCAAAAAGTGTCCTCCTACAAGTCCTCCTTTTCGATATTTGAAGACTTTTTTTTCCCCTCGTAGAACGCTCAGAACATCATTCTGGCACCTTTTTTTCATGGGTTTTTTTTCAACTTTTGCATGAGCTGTGCTACTCTCACTATTGGCTTTCGAAAGCCAATAGGAATTGCTGCTGAGCGCGCCAAAACACCCGGCTGGCAAACTTTGCACATGCAAGTTATCTGTATTATTGTTGCAATGAATAAAATGTTTCTTTTATTTACGATATTTTTTTCTGCAATTTATTTGTGTCCTCCTTTTCACTGTAAAAAAGTTAGTCACCTTACTCGTACAATTTCTGGATGAATCTCTGCTTCAGCTCATTTTAGTCTTTGATTCCATTACTCATTTCCAACTTTAATCCTTTCCAGTTTTCTCTGCCATGTCTCATTTCTCCCTGCTTTACCTACTGTTCTACAATGACGTTAAAGAGCTTACACCTGATATGTTCCCTATCTTTTCCGTTCCCCTTATAATTATTTCTAGGCTTTCTGTAAATATTCATACCAAACAGAAGCTCCTTAACTATAGACTTCTTACTGAATGTCTTGGCCTTCTTATATTAATATATTCTTTCCTATAAAGTTTGTCTCTGCCTTACCAACAGTCTTAAGTTTGGATCTGCATTTACTTCCTTGTTCTTCCTTATGCGTGGAATGTCTCCCAAAGGCTCCATTCTCTCTCCCTCTCCCTCCCTCCCTCCCTCCCTCCCTTTCTCCCCCACTCACCTACTTCTTCTCTGAAACCTTTAGTTTATCACCCCAAAATGTTCAGGCTAAAGAAAGTCATTGTGCACTTACCACCAGTTCACACCTCCCTAAACATATTTTGAAAAACTAAGATCTGAGAAAATTGGTGCCTGGATTCAAGATAGTGGAAGTGAATTGTTAAGACAACATAAGCTTTTAACCTCCTTAATGGACACTTATGACTGCTGTATCTCGGAAATGTACAGTGTGAGGATTAAGTAGTAAATGTACATTCAGCTTGAATTTTCATGTTGAGTCTTTGTGTTGCTATTGGATGTTGCTATATTCACGTACGTTATATTATTAAAAGTCCAATTAAAAGAAAATCAAATAATGTCATTAGCTGCAATAGCAAAAATTATAGTCCCCATTGTTTTCTTTTCAGTGAAGGGCATTTACATCTGAATGACTTTTCAACTATGTATATGTTTGTAATTAATGCAATTACAAACCAGGGATCTGCTCCCAAAACTCAAAAAGGAAAATAGGAAAACAAAAGATAAAAACATTATCAGTTCTATGGTTTCAATTAAAACAGTGTTTTGTTTTCATGCAAGCAGTAAATTAGATAAATTACTTCACATCTGTTATCACAACAGAAAATGTGCATGCTGTAATAAGTCAGCATTTGCATCTATGTGTTCCTTTTCGCCCAATTTCTAGAGCTCAAGATCAATACCTTGATTTATTTGTCTTTAGTGTATAAATTCACTGGCTTTTTAAAACTAACTTGATTTAGAGTGTCTTATATAATGAAGTCCAAAACTCAAAAGCATTTGTCTATTTGTTTACCTCCTCTGCTTGAAAAACCGTGGGGAAATTGAAAAGGCTGTGTAGAAAGCATTTATCTGTCTGAGGGAGATGGTCATTTGAGAAATATAAAGTATAAATAAACAAACAAACAAACTTTGGCTTTGGGCAGGAAACCCTACAAAGGCCTTTCCTCGCAGACATATCAGCCAGCCTTGTGTTTCCTCTTGTCTTGTCTTGAACATATTATAATAAAATTTCACTGCACTATACTCAGGGTGCGATGACTCAGTGGTTAAAGATGCTGAGCTTGTCAGCTGGAAAGCGGACAGCCTGGGTTCAAGACTTGCCCCCATTCCTGTCCATCTAGCAGTTTGAAAGCATGCAAATGTGAGTAGATAAATAGGTATCACTTTGGTGGGAAGGTAACAGTGTTCTGTGTGCCTCGGTGTAGTGTCATACTGGTCACATGACCACAGAAAGTTCTTTGGACAAGCCATCTGGGAAAGAAAGCTGGGCTTGATAATTATCTTCCTGACCTGCCACAGCATATATCTACGGCTATATTTCTATATGTCATAATATGGTGACCATAAGCTCTTCTAGTGTAATGGTCAAAGAACGCAAGTGCCTGTGTCACACGCAGTATTAAGAAGAAAGTGTTGTGATTCTGTGCCAGCCTGTGCTCCCAACAGCTGAGTCTGAGGAATCTGAGGAGGAGTTGGAGGAGGCATTTGAAGGGCCATCAGGGGCAGAGGGAGGCTCTGATGAAGTACAGGACTCACGGTTTGATGCAGAGCCTGGGCCTTCCAATTGTGTTCCTGATGAAGCTCAGCTGTGTGAGGAGAATGAGTCAGACTTGGAGGACTCACACCTGATGGACTTGCTAATTGATGCTTGCACACATCGTCAATTAGCGAGAGTAAATCAGCAGCAGTCAATATGGCAAATCCAGAGTAAAAGGAGAAGGCAATGAGAGGCAACACCTTGGGACTGCTGTATAAAAAGAGGAGGTGTGGGCGGTGCTGGTTGCTGAAGGCAACCGTTTGCAAAGTGTTTCTTGGAATCCTGGTCTGTTCATCTTGCTTGTGACTACTCTTCTGTTTGCATCGTGTTTCCTGTGGACTATTTTCTTCCTTTGGACTTGAGTTTTGCTGTTTGTGTTTTGGACTATTTGACAGGTTTGTCACCCATATTAAAAGGGGTTTGTTTTGTTTTAAAGTCTCCAGCCTATTGTATCAGCAGGGGTTTGGTCCTTGTGCCTTTAACAAGGACGGCAATAGGCTGGGATAGAACAGAAATGGACCAGAACTGGGCATCTTTGGATAACTCCAGTAAGCAATTTCCACTGGTAAAGCCTGGAGTTTTGTTGGAGATTTTTGGGCCAAAGGAATCCTCTCAGTTTACTGACCTGCCCCCAAAGTGTGGAGAATATTATAAGGGCATCTCTCTGATAAACCAACTCTTTACTGACCAGATCCTGGCATTCACTTTGTTGAGATGGTCCTTTGGCTGTTTCAATAAGATTTGAGCCCTTGGGAATTTTTATTGAGGTTGAGCTGGTTTGCCTTTGCATTTTGGACTGACTTATCAAGTGTATTTTGAGCACTTTGCTTTTTACCTTTACTACCCTTGACCATGATCCAGGAGATGATGAGAACTTATTATCCGCAGTATTACTAATGTGTCTCATTGATTGCACTGGATGTCTTCTAAGGATGGCTCCATTTGGAAACACTGTACTGTAAATTATCTTTTTAAAAACTTTTCTAGAGTTTATAATTCTTGATAAACTCTAGAATGATACATACATAAAATCAGAATCATGCATACATAAAATCCAAATCTGCATATATAAAATCAGCAAAAAGGGGAAAGGCCCAATAAAAATTATAATTTAATTTGGCTGCCATAGGTTGTAAGTAATTTTTAAAGAAAGAAAATGATCAAGTAACAACAGATCCCACCTTCCCCCACTTTGCCCCTATGCTCCCCACATGTCCTTAGATTTTAATGTTTGCTTTTAATTTATTTGTGTTTTAATGTATATGTATAGATACATTTTTATGACTGTAAGCCGCCCAGAGTTACCCTATGGTAAGATGGATGGCCAATAAACTTTATAAGTAAATAAATGATTGAAGCAAATGCCTGTTGAGCAATGTCTCAAAGGCCAGAATAGCCTCAATGGATAGTTTATTGATGGAGATAGGGAAATTCATTAACAAACAGCATGAAAGTGTAGGGATTCAGGCTTAGTCCATAATGTGGGTTTATTGCTTTATTCCAGTTCCAAAATTACATCATAACCTCTTTTAAAGGGAATAAAAAATGTGTACATTGTACAATTGAAGTGGCCTCATTGTAAGCTGAAAATGAAGTGTGACAACTTGATTGAAAAGAATGGAGAAAAGCATAAACAGAAAGAGAATGGGATTTGAAAAATGATAATGTATTCTAGAAGTTTAGAAAACCTAAATAAAAGAATCATGGGTGACACTTCAAAGAAAACAATGGCACAAAATTCAGTGTTGAAAGAGAAGAGAATGAAGTGTTTTAATAATGAAGGAACTTGAAAATGTTAGATTTCAGTGAGGAGAGGGCACTGTACTTTGTTTTTTAAATAGTCAGAGTCTATGAATCCATAGCCTAGAACTGCTAGAACTTTAGGGAGAGTCAAAAGACAAGAAAACGATGTAAAGGACAATTATGAAACCAAGACATATGAAGAATTATAACAACTTAGCCTTAAAAAAACTAAATAACAAACATCTGATTAAAGAAGAAAACAAAAAGGCTAACATAAATACAAATAACAGGTGGGCAAAAAAATGAGAACAAAAACATCATTGTTTCTAACATAAAGAAATAGAAGAGGAAGTGGAAAACAGATCAGAATCTCAAAATGGGAAAAAAAATCAGATGGAACTGGAACCATGACTTTTCAGCAGCATGAACATACTAACAGATGGAACTGGAACCATGACTTTTCAGCAGCACGAACATACTAACAGATGGAACTGGAACCATGACTTTTCAGCAGCATGAACGTACAAGCAGAGGAGGCACAGTCTAAGGAACAAGCCAAAGCTGAGCACAGAAAAAAAATGATAAAAATGAGAGAAAGAAAAAAAGAATCACAAATACTGTAGAATCTAAAGAAGAATTAGAAGAGAAAAATGTAGCATTAAAGGAAAGAATAGTGCTAGGAGAGCAAACTTATCCATCATCAATCCCATCACCACCACCACCACCACCACTACCATCATCATCGTCGTCAAGTATTCAGGATTTATGAACATTTTTTAAAAAAATGTAGACAAGGGCATCAAGGCAATCGGTATATCATTATAAAAAGATTTCAAAATATTAGAAAAATCAAAAGTTTCTAATGTAAACTTAAGACATTTAGTGTAAATAGTAAATTTATAGTAGTATAAATATAGCATAGTAGGCTATAATCTCTATTGTAAGCCTATTATCCATTGAGACCAAGAGATCACTCAACGTATTATGGGGAGTCAGCCCCCAGAGAAAGAAATATTAAAAGGGCAGAAAAATATATTTCCTCAAAATATCTTAAAAAAGCAGAAAAGCATGCCTAGTTTTTTTCTTAATAGCCCCAAGTCTCCCTCCCCCAAGCAGAAACCAGCTCTGTAGAAATGCAGATGTAAATAATCCAGGAAGGTTGGAGGCCTCCAGTTAGAAGCTTAGGAAGACAAAAACACCTAAAATCTACATACCCCATCCAAACTCTAAGACAGGGCGTAATAAGATTAACCCACAGATGCCAAAGGGTACACCCAGACTCAGGTCAGAATACATGACACAGGAAATACAAAGCCTCAAACAGGAACAGGAAACAACTTCAAGAGCCCCAGAGGGTATAAAAACCCATTCCCTACATGTACTCTCTCTCTATTTTCTTCCAGAGCCATCTTTGTGTCTGGCTCTCCTCTCCAATAAACTACAACCTTCTTTCTAAAGCAGTCACCATGTTGTTTATTCCCAGCTTGGACTGAACCATGATGAAGACTTTTCCTTCAACAGTATATTTACATGTAATTGAAAATAGTTTTTACTGGTAGAATGAAATCAAATCTCAAGCACTAACAGTACAACCCTCTTGTTTTCAGAAGAAAGTAAAGACAGTATTATTCCACTGAATCTTTGTTCCTAGCTATGCATGGGCACCATCTGATTAATGATAGGAATACAACTGTATCAACTGTATTTTATATTATGCAGTATTATTTGTCTTGTACTGTACATTACCCAGAATCTCTCACGATTTGGGTGGGATTGAAATTTGTTTTCCACATATGTACATTTTTAAAAAAACCAATCTAAGTAAAAACAAAACACTGTTGCAAGTTAAACTGCTTTCATGAATACAGGTCAGTATTAGCTACCCAGAAGATACATTTTCATGAACAACAACACAAATAAGAAGTAGGAAACTAGTGTGATGGACTATAGTCCAGGGGTCTTCAAACTTGGCCCTTTTATGACTTGTGGACTTCAACACCAAGAACTCCTCAGCCAGGCACGCTGGCTGAGGAATTCTGGGAGTTGAAGTCCACAAGTCATAAAAGGGCCATTTTTGAAGACCCCTGGACTATATTGTACCAGCAGTTTCTCAGGATGAAGGGAGCACATTCCAGACAGCGGTGGATTAAGCAGTGTGGATTTCAACTTCAACAGCATGCTGGGAGTTGACAGGTTGGGGAAGGCTGCTCTGATCATCAGCATCCCCTAGCAGGGCTTTGCAGGGAAGACTTGTACTTTCTCTTGTCCTGATTCTTGAAGGAAGGAGATAAGTTCCATTTGAGAACTCAGTAGCACAAAATATTAGTTTCTACTTATGAGCCACTTGGCTTCTATTCTCTTTGGATAGCTACTTAAAATAGGACTACACATGTTAACATATTATGCTGAAAAGAAAAAGAGAACAACTATTTCAGTTTCTGTCAACACTAATTAGCACATGATTTACAGCCACCTGGCACCTTTTATCAGAAAATGTTATAAATATATCCACATTTTCTTTTTTTAAAATGAAAGACTATAAAGGCATATAGAAGTGGGAAAGAAGATGTGGCTTGATATTCTGTTTATTTATTCCTGTTTGTGTGCAACACTGTTTATATTTTTGCTCTTTGTGAGAGATGCTAAAGGCAGGATTTATTGGTGAAGTTTTGGGATGCTTGTAATAATATGACCATCTTATCATTTTTTCATATCAGATATATAACTGACTTACTTCTGCATAACTCTCTCTTTCAGGCATAGATCCAACTCAACTAAAAGAAAAAGCAGAAATCTTGAATAATAGCCTAATGGTTCTTTTAAAAGCTGATATCTTGTTAATTGTGTATTGTTCTCCCTTTGCCAATTTAAATAATTATTGTGCATCATATGCACAATTGTTAACTGCACAACAGCTTGTTCAATGAGTCACTAATTTTCTCAGAAGCTGGGATTCCAAGAGTTTGAGATTCTGTTATTATAGGCATGAAGAATTTTTGCAGCAGATTTTAGCTCTAGAACAAGGGTCCCCAACCCCCGGTCTGTGGACCAGTGCCGGGCCATGGCATGCCAGCAACTGGTCTACACAAACAAGCAAAGCCCCATCCATGAAAAGCAGGCAGCACACAAAACCATGCACTCTCCGGTCCGCGGAAAACCCTCTCTCCATGGGACCAGTCCCTGGTGCCCCAAAGGTCGGGGACCTCTGCTCTAGAATATGGCTAGAAAAGTCTGGATGACCACTAGATGGCAGGAAGGAGATACAGACATTATAAAGATTTTACTGGTCATCTACAAGGCATCTAGACCAGAGGTCTCCAACCTTGGCTGGCTGAGGAATTCTGGGAGTTGAAGTCCACAAGTCTTAAAGTTGCCAGGGTTCGGGACCTCTGATCTAGAGTTTTGCTGCCCATGTCTGAATGATCATACTGGGAACCAATATCTTGTAATGGTCTGTGATAATAACCTTGAAGAAAAGGAGGAAGAGGAGAAAGAGCCACATTCAAGTTAATAGAGAAAAGAAATGTCAGCAGGAATTTGAGATGGTGTCTCAGATTTGACCTTCCCTAGTTCTCTATAGCAGACATGTCAAACACAAGGCCCAGGGGCCGGATGCGACCCGCGAAGTGGTTTCATGTGGCCCACGAAGCCATCCTGGAAACAGTGAGGGAACGGCCCCCGCTGCCTTGGCCCTGGCCCAGGCCAGCCGGGAGCCAATGTACAATTTTGTGGTGGCCATCTATGCTGAAATGCCTTCAGTCTTAGCTCCACAAGGCCGTCTGGAAACAGCGAGGAACCAGCCCCTGCCGCGTCGGCCCCACCCCCTGGGTGCATGCTGGGGAGGTGTCACCCTTTATGAGGAATGAAGAAATGCACCATCGCCTGGAAGTGGCCAGCAAATGGCCCTCGCCTACTTCACATATTCGGCTTGATGGGCTCTGCCCTGGTCCCACTCCTTTCTGCCAGAGACCCTCAGATCTGTCCCACTCCTGCCCAGGCCCCCACAAGCACCCTTGACACAAATGATGTAGAGCTGGCCATGCCCACAGTAGGCCACACCCCTCCACCCATGCCCACCCAGTAGGCCGCACCCACCCGGCCCCCCGAGGGCAACCACAATGCGGCCCTCAATGAAATTGAGTTTGACACCCCTGCTCTATAGGATAAAGGCAAAGATGGAGAAGCACATTCAGAGCTGCAAGAATCTCTTACTATAATTCTGTAATAAATGTTTTGGTATTCATGACCTGAGTCTGAGTGTGCTCTTTTGGTATTGGTGGGGAAATCCTATTATTCCCCCAAAGGTCATGTCTTTTAGAGTTTGGGTGGGGTATGTAGATTTTAGAGGTCTTTGTATTTCTACTTTCTTCAATTTCTAGCTGGAAGGCTCAAACCTTTCAGAAAGTATTATTGAATTTGCATTTCTAAAAGCTGGCCTCTGCTGGGTTTCCTGCTTGGGGGAGAGGGGCTGGGGCTGATTTCTGTCTTTTTTTTTTTTTTTAAGATCTTCTCCATTATTCCTTTGGGGAAATATATTCTGCCGTTTTAATATTCCTCCAGACATTTCTTTCTCTGGATTCTTCCCTCACCCTCTGACTGAGGTGTGTTACGAAGTCCTTATCAGAGACTAACCGTTTCTTACTCTTTGGATAAAAGAATTAAAATTGACCATCGTACAGTGCAAGGGTGTCAGAAAGAGATGTAAGAAACAATTTTTATTTTATAAATAACTCAAAGGTGGCTAACATGTCTAATACTATTCCCTCCTCCTGTTGTCCTTGCAACAATAATCCCATGAGTTGGGTTGGACAGAGAGAGAGTGACCAGTCCAAGGTCACTCACTAGCTTTCATGGATAAGGTGGGACCTCAACTCATGGTCTATTGCTTTCTAGCCTAATGCCTTAGCCACTAGACCAAGGGTCTTCAAACTTGGCCCTTTTATGACTTGTGGACTTCAATTCCCAGAATTCCTCAGCCAGCGTGCCTGACTGAGGAATTCTGGGAGTTGAAGTCCACAAGTCATAAAAGGGCCAAGTTTGAAAACTCCTGCACTAGACCAGACTGAAGCCAACAGGTCTGCTGCTCTATTCTGGGATTAAATATTGTGGAGTTGTTGGTTCAAAAAGATCAGGTTCTGAGTAAAATAAGTATTTTACCCACAATGTACTTGTAGAGAATTATTAAGTTGCATAACCCTACAAAAAACTCTCAAGGCTAGGACTTCTAAAGAGGAAACAGAGGAGACAACTTATTATTTGTACAAATGAGAGAAGATATATTAGCTGTTTTTGTCATTATGCATATAGGAAATTACTAAAATTATTTTATACAGCTTTAGGACAATAACTTTTTTGAAAGGCAGTTTCCTAATAACATTTATAAACTTGGCTAAATGTAGATTCCTCCTCTTCTAATTTGAACATTTAGCATTTCTAAAATTAGAGTTTATATAGAGAATGCAATGCAAACAAAGCAATTTCTGTGTTGCTTAAAATAAAGGGTTATTTGAAGTGTTCTAGTTCAAATCCAATGTTCCTGGTTAATAAAGACTTGCGATGTCAATGCCAGCACTTTTAAATAGCCCTTTTTGGTGTAGAAAATTTGGGGGTGGACTGAGTTTTGTTTTCTTTAGATCAAGTACATTTTAGGAAAGGCTATTTCCTGACAATCGATTTTAAAAACAAAACACTGAATGATTAAATCCATTCATAAAGCTTCCTTATTTAAAACTTCCTCTCTGTGGTAACTTAAACTAATGATGAAATACATTTGATTGCATTGAAAAAAGACTCTATCTGCTAAGCCCTAAATAAATTGTATCTGGAAATGTTTGTGTTCAATGAAATAGGATAGTGGAACATAGTAAAGATGGGTATTAAAAGAATGCTTTAGTATGAGTTCAATTGGACGTCATTTTCCAGCTTAATTCAAAGCCTAAAATGAAGTTAGCCCATTGAGTCCCCTGTAATCATAGGTCACCAACTTTCAGTCTTTCTCCCTTTCTGGATTGTGTTTTTAACACCTTGAAAAAAAGGCAAACACTCAATAGGAGAACTTTTTGCAGCATCCTGGGAAGAAGGCACTAGTTTTGACTTTCACAGTATCATGGAGCTGTTAAAGAACAGGAAAACATGGGTACTTTTCTCCAGCTTCACAGCTTTCTCAAGGTTTGCTGATTTGTGAATAAAACCTGTAAAGTACAATAAAAAGCCTAATTTTCAAAACATGGTATTAACTAGATTTGATTTTCTCTGATCTAGAACGCCAGGAGAGTTTCCACTGCAGCATTCAGAATTTCTAGCCAGTGGAGCTACTGAGTAAACTGATCAAATCTGGGCTACAAAAATTCATACAACCATTAGATGGCAGGAGACAGACAATTCTAAGATTTTGTTGACATTTAGTGGTCATCCAGGTTTTTGCAGTCCAGTTTTAGTAGCCATATTATAGAGGGAAAATGTCTATAGATTATGGATTCTAATTACCTAACTTACACGAGAAAAACGTTATTTGCAGTTGCTCTTATTCAACAGTTGGAAGTCAGAAACCCATCGGCTGATGTTGGCCTTTGAAGTAGGCCAAGCCAGGAACAGGTGTGTGTGGAATTCTGCTTTATGGATAAAAGCTGTAGCACCCTTCTTCAGCTGGTGATTAAAACAAAGTTTTTTCAAACTTTGTGCACTGCACAATGCTAGCACTCCCTGTGGCATGAATGCTTATGGTCGTGACTCAGCTTCTGGTCTGCCACTTTGGTGTTGTTGTATATGTTGTAAATATGGTGGACTGTATAGGTTAGAAGTAATTGCTTTGTAATTGCTACTAGTTTGGTTATGAATCTATTTTCTAATTCATGAGTACATTGATCAACAATGTTATGAATGCTCATTCATTTTCACACTTTCCTTCAAAATATGCAGTAAATTTATTGGGTATTTTTATAGATCTAGATGTTAATGAAACTATTTTAATGTTGAATCTAATAACTGCAGCAAGGTTACTTGTAGGTTTATATTGGAAGAAGGATTCGCTGCCTACTTTAGAAGAATGGGTACTTAAGGTTTCTACTTTAGCGGAAATGGCAAAGATTTCTGCTTATTTAAAGGACCATACACAAGAAAAAAATATTATAGTGTGGAGAAGGTGGATAGATTATATTCAGAATAAATATGGAACTTTAAAGTTCCATTTATTTTATGATTAATTTTCTTTTGATGTAATTATTATTATTTATAGAATTTTATAATACTTGATTTATAGTAGATTAGTTTATATTATTATTTTTAAAGTTTAGAGGGAGTTAAGGGTTAAGTATGAATTTGTTTATTGTATAATTTTTTTGTTTTAAAAGTTATAGCTTGTGTTTGTTTTGTTTACGATAACCCTGTATTTTGCTCCGGGAAGCAGGGGGGGGGTAGGGCGGGAGGGGATGGGTGGGATTAAGTAGGTCAGAAATATTAATGTATAAAATAGATATAGTATTTCAGAGGAAGGTGCCGCTCGGGTATTTCCCCTGAACTGTATCCGAAGAAGGATGAGAGAGGAGGAGGAAGAGATGTAAGGAAGTTGGATGGGAGGAAGGGATGAGCGAAGAGAGGAGATGAGAGAGGGAGTAGGGAAGTAGGAAGGATGGTTGAGAGGGTGGATGCAGTCGGGGGGAGATAGACGAGCGACACCTAAGGTCTTATTTTAAAGGTATTTTTCTTTTTTATTTTTTCTTATATAATGTATTGAAAGTATTAATTGTACTGAAAATTGAAATAAAAATTTTTACAAAAAAAATGTACAGTAAATTTTCACTATCTATTGTTATTTTGTGTGTGTCTGTGTGTATAAATTTACCAAAATACTTTATGGTTAATAGATTCAGATCTTAGTTGGCTGCTTCAAAAAGTTGTTAGAAACAATGCATTAAGTAACTTTCATTAATACATTTATCACTATGGTTTTCTGCCCTAACAGACATGTTATAAATGCATGTTTAAAATATCTTAGTACTTTCAATGCAATGAAATAACTAATAGTCTGATTGTGTAATCCAATAGTTTCACTTTACAGATGATCAAACTGTTCAAAAGGGAAAGATATACTGATTAATTTGTGTCTAAAAATAATGTTTTCTTTGTTGGATATACATCTATAATTGAATGTAAATGTCTGGTCCATTATGAACTAATAGGTGTTTCAAAGAATTGCCTTTATCAGTCTGAAAATATACCCCTTATTAAAAATATACAACCTACGTGAAATCCAAATATTTCTTTACCTCAGATGCACCAGAATGGCATGCACTGTAGACTGGCAATATAGTAAGGAAACAAAATGCTTTAGTCTCAAGTTTTTTTGTTTGTTTATACGAAATCAAAGCTTCAATATTGGAAGTGCTTTTCATGCTAAATCCTCCATCATATAACAGCAATTATTTTGTCAAATTTTGTCAGTCAGTCAATGTTAACAAATTTTTAGATGTTACAGTTTGAGTACTTGATGAGTGAAGCTCTAAAACAGTCAATTATTTTTCTGTTGGTTTCAGGTTTGCAAGACAAAAACCTGATGCAGCAATCAAAAGTATCTGGAGCTGTATTCTCTGACTTGCAGCTTCTAAATGTGTTAGACAGGGGTCTTCAAACTTGGCCCTTTTATGATTTGCGGACTTCAACTTCCAGAATTCCTCAGCCAGGCATGCTGGCTGAGAAATTTTGGGAGTTGAAGTCCACAAGTCATAAAAGAGCCAAGTTTGAAGACCCCTGTGTTAGACAGTAATTTCCATAATTCCTTAGCCAATGTGAGCAGAGATTCGGTCCAATCTGGGAACTTGTAATTCAACACATCTTGAGATCCTAAGGCTGGAGAAGAATGAGTCATTCTAGTGACTCAGGAAAAAGTAGTCTTCCGTTGATGGAAAAATATTACAAAAAAGACGTAGATAAGCGCATGAAATATCTATGTATATCAAAGTGAAATAAAAGAGCGGTGTGGTGGCCTAGTGGTAAAGATGCTCACCTCCCACTTGGAAGGTTGATAGTTCAATCCTAAATTGTAGCAGATGTTTCTCTCCAAGAGTGCAAAACAACAACAACAACCAAAACTCATCTGCTACAAATTCCGCATGGCATCAGGAAGGGCACCCGACCAGTAAATGCTCAACTCTATGCAGTTGCCTCGACTCTACCCCAAATTAAGGGATCACATGTTCGCAAAAAGGGAGTTCATAGATTATAAAGCCAGTTTGTTCTAGGGATTAAGGTACTAGGGTAGAAAGCAGAGGGCTGAGAGTCCTAGTCCTGCCTTAGCCATGAAAGCCAGGTGGGTGACTTTGGGCCACTAACTCTTTTTCAATCCAGCTGACTTCACAGGGTTGTGGGGAAAAGAGAAGGAGGAGGAAGTTTATGTCGGATATGCTTGCTACCTTGAGTTATTTGTAAAAACAATAAAGATGGGATATATACACATATACATACACACAAACACACACATACTCATATATACACACACACAAACAAAGAAGAAAATAAATTATTCTGGTTTTATGCAGAATTCTGAACTAATCAAATCTATTCATTTTTTTCATTCAGTGAAAGAAAAATGAAAGCCAGCTTCCAGAATTAAAAGTTCTTTCTTAAATATTTTCTTTAACACAGAGGTCCCATCCCCCAAGCCACTACCAGGTTGTGGCCTGTTTAGAATTGGGCCACAGAAACAGCGGCTGAGCACCGTCAAGCGCGCAAATCCACTTAGACACACAGTTCCATTTGTATGACCGGTGTGCGTGTGTGCCCTCCACTTGTGCAAATGGAACTGTGCACGTGCTCGGCCACTGCTCATATGGAACCATCTCCTCTCCCCCTCGCCAGTCTGCAAAACCAGAAAAGTTGGAGACCGCTGCTTTAACACCATTACATCTTATGTAACAGAGAAAGAGATACAAAGTATCTATTTCACTCTGAATCCCATTAGAATTCAAGAAAACTCTAGAATGTTGGCCTGTACAGCAATACCTCTGATTCACAGCTAGGTTCACGTTGTATCCTAAGCCCTTGTGGGAAATGAGAACCAGTTTGGTCTAGTGGTTAAACATCAGGCTAGAAGCTGGGAGACTGTGAATTCTAGTGCCACCTTAAACACAAAGCCAGCTGGGTGACTTTGGGCCAGTCACTTTCTCTCAGCATTAAGAAGGAGACTATAGCAAACCCAAAATCTCACCAAGAAAACTGCAGGGACTTGTCCGGGAAGTCATCAATAGTCAAGACTGACTTGAAGGCACAACAACAGCAAATAAGATATGGGATCCTGTTTTGCTCCGTTGAGTTATAGGGATTAGAAGAGAAGAGGCAGATATGTAAACCCTGAACCACTAAAAATTAGACCAACCAATTGGGAAAATGTGGCCATCCTAGACCAAGCCAAGTCCAAAAATGCCAGGGAATTTCTAGAAGCCTGGCACTCTGACAAATCAGCCATCAAAAGACACATAGACATTAACATCTATAGACTCTGCAAAAGAAACTATCACCCAGCCCAAAAAGGATCAAAAAGACCCAAGCACCTCTCCACCAGCAATCAGCAATCAGATCAGCATAGATTAACTTCAGAGTTAACAATAGACTAACAATCAAGTAAACTGCCAAATATATATTCCAATCAAGAAACTGCCAAAGAAGCCAACAGCAAACAGACCAACTAAAGAATCTCTAAGACTACCCCCACCAACAATGAAAGAGCGAGTCACTAGACTAGAATATAAACTGAAAGTAAACTTCACTCCTTACTAGCACTGATGTTACCTAGCTTGGGTAATGAAAGGTCTGCAGGAAAATAAGCAAGCTCATGTCCTACTCTTTTGAGGAAGATCCAAAGCAAACATGATGGAGCTACCAACTAAGAGCATAATGGTGGAGATGATTGCTGTTCCCTTCAATATAAGAAGTGTTGTAAATGTAAGTTATGAGTTGTTGGGTAACATGATGCTATATGCATTGCTCGAGGCATTCTTGTAGTCATCCGATTTACTACTACAGGGAATGAAATATTGAATTTGGCAGTCATTTAGTCAGACCAGCACAACTCTTCTTAAGAAGTTCAACATCAGCTGATATATATTCCACTGTACCAGCAGCTAAATTTCTTTTAGTGTAAACAGAGAATTGGTTACTGGGGCATATTCAATATTGTATACGAAATATCACCATATCTATAGTTAAAGACACTATAAACTGTTTAGAACACATGCATTTTCTCTTATTTTCCTGTATAATTATGTCCCAACAGAAATCATCTATGAATATTAATATAATTTAACATTGCGATATATTGTAAATGATACTGACAAATGTTCCTCTTGGAAAGAAATATTGGAACTTGAAAACTGTTCAATGACATGTTAGTAACTGGAATACTCTAGAAAGCATAAATGTTACGGAAGACAATCCTTTTTCATTACAGGCCTCCATGCTATATTCTACAAGATACTATGATTTCAGGCTCAGAGTAGGAAAGTAATTGATAATTTAATAAAATAATAATGTAATAATTTATGGGTATATTTATATTAACATGCATATTAAATGTTAGGAAAGGAGGAAAGTGAAGCATGTATATTTGAAGGTTTCTATAAACACATTTCCACATGTATCTAAAATTGGATTCTTTCCATGTTGTTAGATTTGGATTTCCCATAATTTCTGTCTGTAGATAGACTTCAATTTCTGCAGATAGCGTAGATTTGCCATGCTAATTGAAAGCTTACAGCAGACGAAGTTCAGTCCAAATGAAGACACTACTGTGTACTAGGGAAAACTAGTTTAGTTATTTGAAATTTCATCATCCATATCTGTATGTGTATCTGTATTAGAAGTATTATACATGTTTGCATTGCTGAAAATTCAAAACAAAGCAACAGGATGACATTTTGCATTGTTTCTTACAAAACAAAAATACTCTAAAAATGGGTCATCCAAGAGAATTCCTCTACCATAGAGAATATCTCTACCAATTATCTAAGACTCTGTATAACATCATAAGCCAAAAAGTCTAGATAACAAATGGGTACTTTGGCATGCATCTTAGAATTATTGTGTAATCTTAACCTGGAGTGACTATCTTTATGTTTACAGAAATCAGAATTTAAAATCAAGGCTTGCCAAAAATACCAAATTCCAATGTCTGTAAATCCCACTTTAGATTTAGACGTTTTATTTATCAAATTGACATAGCTGCCCATCTCACCAAAGGTGACTATGGATGGTGCATAATAATACTTTGACTAATTTGTAGTTTACACCTGCAACATAAATCAGCTCCACATCTCAATTACCCAACTGTGTGATGTCCATGATGTCTGCTTCACACATTCCTAATAATTTTTGCTGAAAAAAGGAGTTCTTGTACTGGGCCATCACATTAGTGCTAAAAGCACTATAGTCCTTTTGGATAGTGAGATGGGTGGCATATAAATTTAATAAATAAAATATCTGGAATGCTGATAACCACTAAATGGCAATCACAAATTACTCAAAATTCTCCTTGCAACTAATGTAGTTTTTCCTAGGATTTTTACAGCCTAGATGGTATCCCTAATAAAAAGTATTAGAGAAGTGAAAATATAACTGGTTATGGATGGAAACATTGCTTTTCATCAAAATGATTGAACCCTACACAGGAGTAAGTTACTGTCTTTTCAATTGAGTTTCAATCCAACTTCTGGGCCAATTGTGGTCTGCTCATTTGGCTTAGTAGATTGTACGAATCCAGCCATCATGGTTTGTAAAATCCTGATTTATTATACTATTTAAATAAATCAAGCTGCTTATTTAATAAGACATGGTTTGCTGAGAATGTTGTGTGAATAACATATAGTACAGCTGGTGCAATTGCAGTCATATTTCCATGGAACCAGTTTGATGCAGTGATTAAGCTGCTGAATTAGAACCAGGACACAGAGTTCTAGTCCTGCCTTAAGTCTGAAAGCCAACTGGGTGACTTTGAGCCAGACTCTCTGTCTCAACTAACCTTGCTCACAGGGTTGTTGTGGGGGAAGAGGAGGCAGGAACAATTAGGTATACAAAATAAACGTGGGATGTCAATCTATTAAATAAGTATTCCTGTGTTAATTGATGCTCCAGAACTGAAATTATTGGGTGTCAGGTGGCATATTTGACAGATAAATAAACATGCTCCTTTTAACAGTGGACTAACCAGACATTCTAAAACAAAAAGAGGAAAATTAAAATATAGGAAAGATAAACACCAATGAATTATTTTGATATAACAGGACACCTATTGCCACAACCGGTTCATCAAAAGTGTTTGACAGATCGGCTTTGAAAATCCATTGCGTTACTTGGGTTACATTATCCTTAGTTGCTTCCTTCTCTTCGTCTTCCCTGTCCCCTTCACCGTCCTCGCAACCTTCGCCCCCCAGGCTGTTTCACCAAGCCCGAGAAAAGGAAACCGCGTGCCGGCGCAAAAGGCGCCTTTCTGCGCAGCGATACCAAGCAACCTCCATCTTTGCAACGGGCAGCTATTTAGCCTCAGCCCCGTTGAAACAAGCACTTCAGTCAGCCATTTTAGCGAGGGGCGAATGCCCACCTGGAAGGGAGCAGCGGCCATTGGAGTTGAGGGCAGCTTTGCTTCGCATCCATTGACAGCTCAAAAGACGGCTGTTTTCTTAAAGGCAAAGGTCGGTGAGATGAGCTGACCGAGGCGGGTTTTTTTCTTGCTTTCGAAACAGATACGCCTGTCAGAGGAGCCAGCGTTACTTCCTCGTTGCCCATTTCGCGCACACTCTTTAAAAGCGTTTAAGTTGGAGGCATTGGGAGCAGCTGAAGAAATCCAGTTACCTGTGAGTAAATCTGTCTTTTACCAAGGTAGTAAGTGAATGAACGAGAGTGGTTTCCCTCCCTTTTCGTAACTCCCGGGGGCGGGGGGAAGCTTTTCGCCGGTTGTTTAAACGCGGCTCTCGGAGGATGAGAAGGTTATATTAACAGGGATTGGTTTCTGGCCGATCAGGGTTCATAAAAGAGACATACCCAATTCGGGGAGATGGGGAAGAGAATTAAGAGGCTTCATATTTGCCTCTGGGACACTGTATGCCTTTTTCTAGCCCCTACCTGTGTTGCTTACTGCTCAGGGAGAAGCAGAATTCTGGATCTTGTGGCATCTGTAGCAAAGTTTTCAGATCAAGCGTGGTTTTGTTTCTTAGCAAGCTAATTTCTGGTAGGTGTTTACATTCGACTGTTTCTGCAAGTTAGCTAGTCATCAAAAGGATATACTGCCTTGATGGCATATGATTTTGTATGCAATACAGTGTTGATGAGCGGTTGTTATTTAATTGCTCAGCAAAAGCTGGCTGTCAGTGCTGAAATCAATTTTCATTGGCAGAATTCAGTTGGGAGGAGATTTTCATTCCGAGATATGTGATGATTCCTTAGTAATGTGATTTCTCTGGATTTTACTGGTCAGCTGCTGCACAAAAAACAGGTAGCATACTTGAAGCATTTTTATTATGGTTGGTTGCACAGTCATCCAGATGTTCAGACTGGATTTGGCAGTTTTAATCCATCCATCGAATCCTTCCCCAAAACCTGGGATGGGCAGAAGTTGTTGTAATGATATGGTGGCAGGATATAAGCTGTTCCAAATAAAGCTGCCTTTGTCAATTAACTGATGGAGATTTTGTCAATGCTGATGGCGTTCAAATGGTGCTCCAGATGTTTTGGGATTGCACCCAAGGCCCTATTATTGTTGTTAATACTTTTGCAATAAGAAGCTTCAACTTCTATTTCCAGATCTTATTATTATTATTACTTAAACTTATATGCTGCCTGACTCTAAATGACATTAAGTGGCTTACAAATGTACAATAAAATTAATGAAACATAAACAATAAAGATAAAAGATGGCAAATGCAGTGAAGTAAGGGTTCTCATTCTCTTTTGCCAAAGCACTGAGTGAAGAGCCAGGTTTTCACACCTCTTCTAAGAAATAATTAGTAACATGTTCCTTGCAGACAGTACTACATAATACAAATATTGTTAAAAATATTAGTTTGCTAGGCTTCTTAATGAAATGCCAAAAAAGCAAGTTCAAAATATTAAAGAAATGTGAGGTAAATAATTGACTGGTTTAAAGTGCAAATAGAGTAAGACATAGTTACTCTTTGCTTTCTCCTGAGAGTCAGCTGTTCAATAGGAATAGGAATTACCTTTAAAAAACAAATCTGTATGTCTCACCCTATCTCAAATGAACACCTTCCCAATGGTGATTCTCATCTGTATTCTTCAGGTTCTGTCCTGTGTCACAATTTGGTACAAGAAGGCTTCCATTTTTAAGCCTGTCATTCTAACTATTGTGTCCGTGACTAGCTCTCCAATAGATCTAAAGATGCTTTGTAAAGATACACACTTAGAATTTTCAATAAAAGACTGACAGATACGATCAATTGCATTGATGGAAGCCATACTGAACTGCTGAAAAGAGTTTTCTAAGCTAGAAGGTAGGGCTCATGCCCTAGAAAGTTGTGAAAATTGATTAAGATTTTTTCACCAATTGATGCATCTCATGCTATTTGAATTGTATAAATCTAGATAAAAAGTAAGGTGTTGATTAGCTTCACACATGACGCTAAGCCAGGATTTTGAAATTATAGTTCAGTATAAGCCATATCATGGATTATTTGTACTACTAAATCATAATAGTGGGTTTACACCGAATAGTAAATTGCAGACCACGGTGTGGTTTAGTTCAGCTTGTAAACTCAACCCTAGGATTGTACACTTTTCTTGATAAATGTAAACATTTGTGAAACACTTCCTGTTTCAACCAGGAGATCAATCATACAGATTATTCATAGATCGTTGACATAATAAAACACAAAAGAATGATGGAGTGCACATCATACTTTAATGCTTTTAATAGGAATAGTAATTAGGATACTGATGAAGTAGTTTATTAGAATCATTGATTAAACTAAGGCCTTTTAGTCTAACTGAAAAATCAACTAATGTAATTTTTTTTAAAAAAAATAACAGGTATCTGCTAAATAGTTTTTAGGATTATATATGCCTCAAATATATGCAGCTTGCACATACTTCAAAATTTTCAGAAGACATACTTCAAACTTTGTATGAGCACAGCACTTCTAAGCTATTAACGAAGACCATAAGCCTGTTAAAAAATGTTACACTGTGATTATTAACTAAGGAAGTTTATTGGAACTCAGGAGCATAAGATTGGACTTTGACATTCACTCCTTAAGAAAATATAGTTCCAAGGAATAATTACATTCTTTTAACCAGAAAAACATTCAACAGCATGAAGCCAGTTATTGTTGTTCATGGTGGAGCTGGTCGCATCTTTAAAGAGCGGGAAGATGGAAGTCGTTCTGGTGTCATCAGAGCAGCATTGAAAGGTTACGGTATCCTTAAACAAGGAGGAACTGCATTAGATGCAGTTGAAGAAGCCGTAGTATTAATGGAAGATGATCCACATTTTAATGCAGGTAACTTTTTAATTTTCCAAATTGAAATTCTTACTGCCCAGTTTTTTGTAGCAGACATCTTTTTTCTTTCTTTTACTCCATTTTTGTATGCCCTTAATAACAGCCTCAATTGTGGGAATCAAAAAGGTGAGATTATCTTTCACATCCCTTCATTTCCTTACCTGCTAATTTCTTGCTAGGATGGATGCTGTTCAAGGATATATCCTCCAATTAGTTTTAAAGGAAATTTATACAAAAGGTATTTTCAATATCTAATTAAATGAATGCTTAAAAATCCACACCTCCTAAAACATTATTTTGTTTTAAACAAAATCCCTATTCTTCAGGATTGTGCCAAGTATGTTTGGCATTTGGTGCTTTAAATTTCAAGCTGCAAAACATTAAATGGGAATGAAATTTTGGTCATAGATATAGTTTTTATTAGTATTACTTTTACTAAGTATAGTTTTTTATTAATGTTACTTTTATTGACATTATTGTTTATATTATTGACAAAGCATATATATTCCAATTTCCTCAGTTTTTTTAAAAAAAACAAGCTTTGTAGTAGATATTCTGATATGTGAGGGATGAGATATATATCATGAACAGAAAAGGTACAGAATTTTTATATATATTGTTAGGATTCACACTAATTACTCCTGCAAGGATTTTAATATCGCAAAAGTTGTCATTTAAAGAGTATTGAACCACAAATGAATTAAAATAGTGTAACATTGTTTAACTTCATGTTGGTATATTAATATCTTTTCCACTTGATTCCTAGGTTGTGGCTCTGTGTTAAATGAGAAGGGTGAAGTAGAAATGGATGCTATTATCATGGATGGGAAAAATCTAGCCTCAGGAGCAGTATCAGCCGTGAAATGTATTTCTAACCCAATAAAGCTTGCTCGTCTTGTAATGGAAAAGGTATGCCAAGGGTGATCTTCAGCAAAATCAGTTTCCCTTTGTGGTTTGATTGAAGTACTATGGTGCTTTGTGACCTCTGGCCTTGTGTAAAGATATAATAGGAAGAAATGCTGCAATCCAGGTGATAATTGCATTTTTTAATGGTTTCATATAAACAGAAAGCTGGTATATAGCTTGGCCAGTAAAAGGGAGCCTCTGACCTGCCAAACGTTGCTAAATGCTAGAATTGGTACTACCATCCAGCAGAGCCAAACAGTTAATGATGTTTAGAATTAAGGTTCAGTCACATCTGGTAGATCACAAGCTCCCCATTCTTGGGCTAGACTCAGATGTTTCTCTTTCGTGTGTTCTGCTTGCAAGAAGCTTGTTTGCTCTTGGAATGTTACACAATACCCCTGTATTCTGTAGTGGCATAGTCTATTCTTCCTCCTTGTTGCCATGTTGCGCATAGAACAAATTTTATAGCTTGTTGGAAGAAATTGCAATCGCTCTAAGAGGCCAAGAACTTAAAGGCAGGCAGACTATTTTTATTTAGGGTTGGTAATGGTATGTAAGTGCTCAGTGGCTGATAGAGAGCATAATAATCTCCTATAATCTTAAATGGATTTTTCAGGGGTTTAAATGCACTGATAAGGGCTTTCCCTAATTTGAAGTGCTCCAGGTGTATTCAACTGCAGTTGCCAAAATGCCTTTTCAAAGGTTATTGCTTTTACCTATATCACCTAATAAATTTAAGATTAGACTTTCCTTTACTAATTTTATTGGTTTATCTTCTATAAAAATGCTGACCAGCAATTAAAGTTTAGATTTTCTTATCTTCAAATAAGCAATTAAAGGGTATATCCAGACAAAAGTGAACAAAATAGGATAAATTACAGCAGCTTTAAATTATAGTCGGTCACTTCCCAAGAATATGCTCAAGCAGCTGAACTATACCAAATTCTTAGCCTATGATTTCCCGAACTATCCTGAGAACAGTGTTTTCCTGCATGAAATTTTATGTTCAGTGTAGCTGAGTTTGCTTCTGAACTTAAAATATTTGGAGTTTCACTTTTCTATTCACATGTATCTTAGCCTCTGATACATTAAACATCTTTTTAACTATAACGTACAAGAAAGTGCTTGAACTCCTATGGTCTTTTTCTTAATATATTCCAGAATATTCCAGCACCTTTCTACTAAAATTATTTGCAAAAAATAAAGATATCATTACAGGGAGAATATATACTTTAAAAGGGGAATTTAAAAGCAGTCCGGTTAAAAACAGATTGAATGCCCTGCGCTGTTGATACATTCCATGTCCCACATATAAAAACATATTACTATCACGTGTTAATGTGGGAAGATTTATTTTATCTTAGTAAAGATTTTAAGCTTTCTAACTTGTGAAAAATTGAAATGTGGCATTCCTTTTAAAAATGTCAAATGGTAATGACATTATTAAAATCTTTGTTACAAATTCTGCTTGGTTCTTTCAGAGTGTTGTTCTGCTGTACTGTATATGTTTCTAAAATGATCAAGGCTTTGAATCCTATCAGGGCATCATATTAGCTCCCTCTACTGACTCAAGAGGATTTGGACAAGCAACATTCTTGAGGCTACCTTGTTAATCCTTTGAGATCCTATTCATTAAGTCAGGCAGTTTCACAAGCTTTTAATTCCTCAGGATAGATCTACTGTATTAAAATGATAGCATCCAGAAATCTACCAAAATATGGAGGTGCCTATAGAGACATTTTCATGACTTGCACTGAAAAATCTAACCGTTTGGAGCCAATTCATATTCATTTTAGGGAGGTATGTACAGAAGATATTGTACAAACATGGATGTTACATTGCAGTCTCTAAATTAACTTGCAATTTGTTCAGTGTTAGCTCACTAAAAAAACGAAAGATACCTGAACATTCTGTAGATCCTCTGCTGTATGACAAAAAGAAGAGCAAAAGGTTGCCCATCTCTGTACTAAACAAAAGTTGCAATTACCATAATATGAATTTGTAACTCCTGATGTATGCCTGATTAATAAACATACATTCTGCGATGCCCCCACACTCCATGCTAAGCTTTGAGAAAAATCTGAATGCAATTAACTAAATAACAACATTACAACATTTTTAATATCTAGTATTAAGTAATATTTAATAGCCCAAAAAGCAAGATTCCAACGGAATGCAGGAAAACATTTTCCAAATTCTTGGTTATATTCACATTCAGCTACATGCATCCTGGAGCCATTTTACCCCCTGCTATGCACAATTCTTTTAAGTGAAGTGTCAGATTCAATTTATCCAGTATTTTGGGCTGTTATAAATGTAAAACAGAACCTTGGGTTTTTCATAATTTAAGCATATAGTTTTTTAGATTCACAAGAAGACTTCAGCAAAAGCTATATATATATATATATATATATATATATATATATATATATATATATATATATATATATATATGGTACAAATATACATACATACATACATACATACACAGCAGGAATTAAATGAAATCTCATACTTGTTAAGCAAGCTGAAGATGGAATACAGTATATGCAAACAATTTTTTAAATTTTCATATATTTTCAATGATTTACTTTTATAATTAAAAAATATAATACAGGTTTTATTGCTGCCTTTTAAGTGTGTATATGTATAAAGCTATGTATTTTTGAATTGAGAGCATGAATTCAACTAAAATTAACACATTTTACATATGGATAACAATATGCCACCCAAAGCTTAGGATCTTTTTGAAATGCTTCTACCAATTCATTTAAAAATAACGAAGTGTCACATATGCCTTCAGTTGGCTAATAAATGTACTGCTTTATCCCAAAATTATTTTTATTTGAATATGTAGTCACTAAGAATATTAATTATTATTATATATGCTGTCTGAAAATTAGGCCCATTGAACGTAAAGTGACTTTCTTTTCACATGAAAGCTGTTGAGTTTGTTTTGAAAGCAAAAGCAGAAGAGGGCAGTGGTGCACAAGGCATTTTTTTTCTACAGGTGTGGAACATTGTAGACTCATAAGAATAAACTGTCTTTATAATCCTTCTGCCTTACATAAGTTGATTTATGGCTCTCAGCATGGGACTCCAGCACCTGGCAATCTCTGTTGCCTGTTGTTGGGGATTCACAAGTTTTGTTTGTTCAAAATGATCTCCAACAAAATAAATACTTTTATTTCCTTAATCCCAGGAAACTTGTCATGATAGTGCATGATAGTACAAAGGGTTTAGTACAGTAGCAAAGTTTACATACTGGGCCTACACACACACACACACACACACACACACACACACACACACACACACACTGTGTTCCTAGTACCAGTGGTGGCACTTTCCTTAACAAAAGAAACAATTGGTATATGGTATGAACAAGTTATTAGGTAGAGTGTGATATAATAAAATCAGGGGACACAACTGGAGTACTTGAAGAGAAGTGGCATAAATGGTGTATGTCCTTTTGAAACTGCCTTCAGCTTGCAGGCAATGTGAAAGACGGGAGCATCTTGCAATAGAAGTTCAGCAAAGGAAAGTCCCAATTTCTGCATGGCTAAAAAAAAACCCAGTTCTGTTTCAAAGTGTTCTGCTTCACATCAACATAAAATTCTGCAGTTTCTTGCATTGAACATATCTTAGAAGTAAGCATAAAGCTACAGAGGACAGAATCTTTTCCCCTGACAAGTTGTTCAGCTCTTCTGCAGAGATTTTCTCCAGAGATTTTCTTCTGGATTTTTTTTTTTAAAACACTATTGCAAAAACATCATCCATCTCTTTCATACCTCTCTTGAAAGTAGATGGGTGATTCTATCCCTGGAATTAAATAAAGAAATCAAAATTATGTTGACACATCATCCATTTCTGGTGGCATTCTTACCCAGGTTCAGGATTTTTCTCTAAGTAAAGGCAGAAATGAATGAAGGTATTTAAATGTGCACCTCCTTTGTGCTATAGCATTTGCAGCAAGTATTTGGCAAACAACATTAAATACAGGACACTGCTGAAATACCATTCTATTGGGTGGTATGTACATGGCTTGAAACTGATTTGTGCAGCAATTTGAGTGGCTGCTTCTCTCCTCTTTCCTTCAGACGGACCACATGTTGCTGACTGACCAAGGGGCCTCTGCCTTTGCTAGGGCCATGGGAATTCCTGAGGTTCCTGGAGAAAAATTAATCACTGAAAGGTCACTGGAGAGGTGGAAGAAAAACCTTGAGGCTGACTGGAACCCTCAAGAATGTCAAAAGTAACTATCAGTATTGGTGTTCTGTCTGCTTGAATGAAGAGAATTAAATTAAAGAGAGCAATCAACCCACATAACCTCTTCCCCAAATTCAGAGGGAGTATTTCTTCCACATTTGAACTACTGGAAGCTGCTACATGCAATTTCTCCTGTCTTCCTCTTAACTTTTGTGGCTGTGTGAAACAAGAAACTGAGTTTGGAGCAAGATCTCAAAACTGCAGCTCACACCTTGTAGCCTGAGAGTGACAGGCAGTAGTAGTGTAGTGCAGAAGGATGCCAATGTTCTCTTAGGCTAATTAGAAGAGACTTAGACTTAATGGCTTTGATGATGCAGGCTGAGAGATGGCTGCATCTGCCATTGTTGTAGCACAGGGCTCTTCAAACTTGGCCCTTTTATGACTTGTGGACTTGTGGGAATTGAAGTCCACAAGTCATAAAAGGGCCATGTTTGAAGACCCCTGTTGTAGCATCTCTTTGGTACCAGTTTAGAATGAAAACTGGCTCTGTACCTGGTGGGACAGACTGGATAGCCACTCCTAGCCCTGCACTGTTGCACCATCACAGCCTAAGTCAGGAATGGAGCTGTGTTTTCCCTCTAAGGCCTTAATCGGGAGGTGTGCGGCAGTGTGAACGAGATACAGTCTTGGCTGTGAAGTGCAAGGCTAAGAGTGCAACTACCCTACCCTACCCAGGTGTATCATATTCTAAATTTGTAAGCTGCGGCAATGAATGGCAGGATCAAATTTTGGCTTTGACCCTCACTGTGATGACCATGTTCCTTCATCCTCCCAGGGCACTTCAGCTGGAAGGGAGGCCTTGCGTAGGAGAACAATGGTGGGATCTGCAAACCTGGAACCAGCTGTGGAAGGAATGGGGTTGGATATTGCCTTCCTTATTGTAGCTGGTCTCTGTGCAGCTACATGCCAAACTCCAGTGTTAACAAAACGACATAGCTATGATTATGGCTGCTGAAATTCACTATTGTGAATACATGCCATTGCTTCACACCACCTCCCTTTGCATCTTGTGAAACGAGGGAGAGCAAGCAGGTTCTGCTTGCACTATGTTCTCCACAGATCTCAGTTCACATAAAAATTGCTCTTCAGAAAGATAGAGGCAGACTTGTTGCACATCTGTTAATTAAGCATCAATAGCACTGGAAAGCTACTGAGAGAAAGAGAGGTGTAGTACAATTGTGTGCTGCAATTCTTTTTGATGCACTTCACAAGATTTTAAGAGACCATTCTATCAATATATAAAATGACCTCAGTGTTGTAGCCTTTGGTCTAATTAACCAGTCCTGCAGCATTTGTAATGATTTGCGTTTGAAAACAGTCGTTTAAATAGGTCTTTGAACTGATCTGGAAGGATTTTGTTGTTAAAAACACTGACTTTTCATTTATTTTAATGATAGAATTGCAATTTGTGGGATTTAGTAGCTGTAGCAGCCCAAAGCAAGTGCAAGAAAATGAGAATGATCGTAGTCCACAAGAAAGATACTATTTGTCCAAGCTGTCAAAGGCCATTTGTGAGAAAGGAGGAAAAACTTTAAGCTAGGGATCTTCAAATTTGGCCCTTTTATGACTCGTGGACTTCAACTCCCAGAATTCCTCAGCCAGGCATGCTGGCTGAGGAATTCTGGGAGTTGAATTCCACGAGTCATAAAAGGGCCAAGTTTGAAGACCCCTTCTTTAAGCTGAGTAGAAATCTGGGATTCTAATAATTTTACATAAGTTAAAGTCTGTGGCAGCTTAAGTATAAACCCCATAGTGCAGTAACCTGGCTGTGTTGCTTTGCTAAATGCTCTAAATGAACCTGCTTGGAGACTCATGGCTTCAGTCTGAAGACGGCCTATTGCAGTGGTGGCAAACCTATGGCACACATGCTAGAGGCGGCACTCAGAGCCCTGTCTGTGGGAACTCTTACCATGCCCCAGAGATGGCAACCATCTCTCTTCAACCAGCCACCCACTAACTCGACCAGGTCCCACATGGCTGGATGCATCCCAGCACCCATGCGCTCGCTGGCCTCTGTGTGCAGGGGCCGATGGTGTCAGGCAGCAGCCGCCCTGGCCCCTGCCTCCTCTTGCCCTGTGACAATGGCACCCCCGCCCTGCCTTGCCTCGCCTCATCCCGCAGGACGAGCCTCCTGCCCACTGCCCCACCTGCCAGAGATCCCCTGGATCTCCCCCAACCCTGCCCGGCCCCCACAGGCATTCCTCCCCACAAGCAACATTGAGGTGATCACGCTTACCTTGGCCACACTCACCCAATCTGCCATGACCACCACAGCCACACCCACCCAGTGGACCATGCCCACCTGGCACCCGGCGATAAATAAGTGGGTTGCAGTTTGGGCACTCGGTCTCTAAAAGGTTCGTCATCACTGGCCTATTGTCATTTCATACTTGAAAAATACCTACCTATGCTAACAGATGCTGTGTTTGTTTGTCAAATGCTTTGAGATCTGCAGCTAATTGTCTGAAATGCTATTTTTGGCAGAGACCTTGGAACAGTTGGAGCGGTTGCTATCGACAGTGCAGGAAATGTAGCTTGTGCAACATCAACAGGAGGACTTACTAACAAACGGCTTGGCCGCGTTGGTGATACAGCATGCATAGGTAGAACAATACCATAGATGTGTCTTCTCATTCTCATAAAATGCACGTGACCAGTAATAATTTCATAATGCTCAGTGACTGCATTCCAGAGATAATAAGAGTTTGTAGGTCTTCTGGAGGCCATCCCTGCTCCACATAGAACCAGATCCTTTTAAATCTGAACAGGGAAAATATAAAGTACTGAAGTGGAACCAGCAAGCAACTGTTTGGTTTGTCCTTCAAACAAAGCTATTTTTAATTGAATGGCATGTTTTCTTAAGATGAGATGATTTCATAGCTTTTAAGAAATACCATATATCAAGATAAGTTGATGGAGTGGAAAGTGTGAAATATTTTGAGAATGTTTGTTCAGATACTAAAATATGTTCTCTGAACATGCTTTTCTCATGGAAAAAACCTTGTAGGCATTCTTTTCTGGGGGCGCATTGGGGGGTGTTCTTTTCCACTGTTTACCTTCTCTTTATAATTTCATAAAAGTTGAGGCAATTGCATTTTGCTTGAGCCCCTTCATTGTTAATAGGACTCCAAAATATAGTTGATACTATCCCTGGCCTATACCGTGTAATACATAGATATTGATTGGAGAAATGGGTTACTAAAATGCTGTTTTTTTAATCTTTTCCTTTCCTAGGAAGTGGTGGTTATGCAGATAATAGCATTGGTGCCACCTCCACCACTGGCCATGGAGAGAGCATTATGAAAGTGATTCTGGCAAGACTTACTCTTTACCATATGGAGCAAGGTATATACATATCCTGATGTTCCAGAAGTTTTACATTATATAAAGCAGGGGGTCTTCAAACTTGGCCCTTTTATGACTTGTGGACTTCAACTCCCAGAATTCCTCAGCCAGCGTGCCTGGCTGAGGAATTCTGGGAGTTGAAGTCCACAAGTCATAAAAGGGCCAAGTTTGAAGACCCCTGATATAAAGCATGAAGGATTAATATTTCACCCAGTGAGTTGATGAACAGCGTCGTTGGTTATTTCAGTTTGAGGATGCATCATGTTGGAAGCACGTTGGACATGCAACAAACAGTGATTTTAGAGCTAATACACATAAATGCAATCTGATATAAATTCAGATGCTTGTTCTAGTATCTGCTACTCTTAACGGGCCAATGTTTGGGGCTCTAATTTACCATTCAGAGTAAAGGGCCTATGAAGTTTTCTGCTATCAGCAGTCATCATTAATGGCCTTTCCTATTTGTCAAGTTTTAAGTATTTTTAATGCCAATTTATGGTTTTACTGCAAGAAATATTCCAGCTCCTTCATTTTTAAAATTTTGTTTGGAGAATGTTGAATCATTCTGTTTTTACATGAATTTTATTTGTTATCTTGAACATCTATTGTCTTTTATTAGTATACTAGCTGTACCTGGCCACGCGTTGCTGTGGCTCAGTCTGGTTAAATGGAAAAGAAAGAAAAGAGAAAGCGCACGTAGCGTGTGTTGCTTTTACGTCCAACAGATGGCGCTGTTTTTGAAAAAAAGCATGTTTTTACCTGTCACAGGTGTGACATCTATATAATATAGGTATATAAAAACACGTGCGTATTCGAATGCAACATTGTGTCAAAATTTCAAAGCAATCGGTGAAGAACTTTCGGAGATTTAAGATTTTCAACAAACGAACATTTACATTTTTATTTATATAGATCAAGTAAACTAACACAAGGCTCCTTGCACCTTGTATTTGTGTAACTGATGGAATTGGTAAAGAGAAGATGAAACAATTTAATATTTTAGGTCAGTCTTTTCCAGTCTAGTGCTCTCCATGAAGCCATCCTGGATGGGAATTATAGGAATTGAAATATATTTGGATGTTACCAAGCTAATGACAGCTGGCCTCAGGGATCCTCTCCAAACAACAGCATTTACTCTTTTCAGATATTTGTGTTGATTTCAGTCTAATCAACCTAAAGTGACATTCTACCAACATGTACTGGAATATTTCTATTTTAAAAAATAGTTACATGCAGTGAAGTGTTGGTTATAAGTAAAAAAGCATGACTGTAAAATGTTCATGTCATACTTTCACATTCAGCAACAAACATGCTTGAAGAATTTAGATTACTCACTGCCGAAGCCTTTTAAATCTGTTTTAAATACCATTTTTTTTTCTCTGACTTCTGTTTAAATATAATACATTCATTGAAAACAAATGTTCTAATCTGGATATTGATGTGGAAGAGTACTGATAAAAGCTGGCAATAGGATGTTCATGTGACCATAACATAATCTAACTATGGTTGACCATAGAAAACTTTACCTTTTGGGTTATCTAAACACTTGACTTCTATTACAGTCTGAACACATGTTAATCCAATCTTTTTTTCCCTGAATATAGTTACTTACAGGGAAAAGTGTGATTCTGTTGCAAATTTGTGTTACTTGAGAACTTCAAAGAGTTTTCACAGAAAATGTTGAGTTGCAAAACAATGTTGGTAGATATATTGTCTGCAAAGCCCTTGATCGCCTGGTTCTCTTATTAAAGGACACTTGATCTCTGTTTTATGCAACTTGACAACAAATGTTTAACCACATTAATTTGGAACATCGTTTCCCCTCACATGAAAGGTTGTCTGCATTGGAATCAGATATAACAATTGTGTTTTAAATAAGAGTTTGCTGCCTCAAGGGCCCCCTGTTTTAGCTTTTTAGTTATGGGATGCAGCGAAGGTTGCTTCTGTTTCTTTGGGAGGATTAGATTAAAACATTCCTCTCTCAGATGCTCAAGGCATAATATCTGGCACTTGTTCAACCAACTTTATCTTCACTATGATCTTGTGTGACAGATTAGGCTGAGACAAGCTCAGAGTCACAAAAGAAGCCTCATGGCTGGATAGGAATTTAAAATAAATCATGTATGTTCTGTATTCTTTATTAGTGTAGATTATGTTGTCTAGCCAACCTTGGCTGAGGCTTGATTGGAGACCACTGGGAAATTTCAGAACTGAAGGAGAGGCTGGAAAGTCAAACTTTCTTTACAAATTGCCTTAATAAATAGAGAGAAAGGAATACAGAAAGAAAAATAAACAGAGAAAATAAACCCATAGGTATAATAGCCTTTTTAAAGCATCAGCTCAGTTTTTAAATGCAGCAGTAAACCTTGACCACACAGAATAATATTGGTCAATCTTTCCATTCTGTCCATTGAGATCCTGTTTAGAAGCAGAGAATGAATACACAAACAGTCTAAGACTGTCAATCAGTGGTGAGATTCAAATATGTGAACAACCGGTTCTCTGGGTGGATGCCATTCTGGGTCTGGGCAACAAAAAATTACCGGTTCTGCCAGCTGAATCCCACCACTGCTGCCAATTTAGGGTGATGCTGTCTTTTCTTGTAAAAGGACAATCAGTGTCACTACAAAAGCTAAACAAAAGTTAAAACATATGCCCAGTGATAAAGTTAAAAAGCATGAAAGTGTGTTTGTTTGTTTTATGACTGATTTCTAAGACCACTACCTACAATAATCATAAAACCATCAAAAACTGCAGTTTAGATTAAAAAAAATATAGGGGTCTAGGGGGCATAGGGAATGGCCCTTAAAGACCAGAGGAAGAGCTTCTACCAAGACAATGGTCGAATAAGTGGGGCTTCAGCCTAGGTGAAGAAAACAATTAGAGAAAATGTTTCGGACAATCTTCTTTCTAGTTCACACAAAAATAAAGTAATGGGAGGGGAAGCACATTCAGACCTGCAAGATTCTGTTACTATAGCTATTTCAATAAAAGTAGATGTGATCTATACTTTGTGGTTCAGGTTCTATTATGTAGACCTGATAAGGGGCTTTTTCCCCCATATGTCTTAATAATCAATCTATTTAAAATAAGTTAAGAATATTAACATAGGAGTTAATGTATATTTTTGCAATATACACCCCATAAGTTCATAGGATTGTTCTACTTTCATATATTTCTATATCTATTTATAAAATAATGATTATAATAGTAAAATCTAATACTAAATCTGAAAGAAAAGATAATAGAAAAGAGTAAAAAATGCAAAAAGAAAAGAAAAGAGAGAATATACAGAAGAAAAAAGAAATATATAGAGAAGTGACTTCCAACTTTCATCACAACAAATACAAACGTAGTGATTCTTCACCCCCTTTAATTGGTAGAAACAATTATCACTTTATCCTATAAATATCCCTTCTCTTATGGACAAATCCATAAAGCATCATTTTTTCAGTTGTGATGAGAAAGTCCATAAAGGGTTACCAAAAGTAATAACATATCTTGCTTAAACTTGATCAACCAATTTTATATTCCTTCCTTTTACTTCTAATAGCCTTAACTTGTAGTTCAATCAAATATAGTTGTAGGATTTGATTCCTCTTCGTTTCTTCTTTGTCCCATTGCACAGAGTTCTTCAAGGCTTTAATAAGCCTCTTTTCTAATTTGAATAGAAAAAAGCTATGCAGGTTACTCTCTTAATTTTTCAGTCGTATTTCTCTTTTAAAGGTTTTTTTTAAGATCCAATAACTTTTCTCTAAATCATTTACAACTGTCAGTTGTAAATCCACTTTTGTTACCATCTCTATCTTGTCAGCTAAAATTTCTTCTATATCTGACATTTTTTTCAATAATATATTTTGGACATAGTTGATCCATAGAAGCAGACCCTCATTAACAGATATCATTACTGAATTGTTGATATTGTGGCTACTATTTTCTGATCCAGTCTTCAAAAGTCTCCTTCAGCTATGGCTGATTCCTGTCCTTTCCCAGCACTCAAACTTGGCAGAAAACTGCTGTCTTACAGTGTCCTCACAAGGAATAATTATCTGCATGCAGTATATGTGGGTGATCTCCTCTCTTGATCTTATCTGAAGAGATTCCAGGAGACTGGTCTACTCATCGGTTCTTTAATCTTTACTACTGTCATAAACATTAATCAGATGCAAACAATCTAATATATTTTTATCTCCAAATGAAAAGAGTTTTCTTGAAATAATTATTTCCAAATATTTAAGATACCTAATCAAACAAATATCCATAGATTTAATGGAGCCTATCAGAAGTGTATGAGAGTTGCTTCTGTTAACTGCACAGCCTGACAACATACGTATTGTACCATATCAATAAATCTTAGTGTAGAACATTTATAATTACTACATGGCATATTTTATCAGCATATAAAAGCTGTTTTTTATGTTAGCCACTTTTATGTCTAAATGTTCTTTGAATTACCTTACAATACAGGCAAATGGTTCCAGTTTTAAGTTAAATACTAAAGAAGGAATTAAAGGACATTCAGTGAGTTCCTTAAGACATCTTCACGTATGAAAAAAATAATCCCTTCTACAAAAATTCTATCTTGAGGATTGGAGTACTATTCCAATTAGTAAAAAAAGGAAATCCGTATGAAAAACACTGCTTTCATCGTAGCAGTGGTACTGAAGTCCAGTGGTATCCATCCAGGACAGCATCAGCCAGCAGAGCAGATTCTTCCCTTTCAAATCCGCTCTTAGGCGTGACTCCCTATCCCTTGAGCAGATAGGGAGCTCCAGGGATGATGAGGAAGGAAAAATCAGCAGTGTGAGTGAAAGCCCTTTTACAGGAAGTTGGACGTAACCCTGGAAATAGGCTGATACTGTGTGTTCCTGCAACCTTACAAAAGCAGTGAAGAAACTTCTTCTGTTGCAGAACTTTCAAGACAGAGTTGTGCAATATCAGGAAAACACAAAATCTTCCTGAGACATGCTTGATTCCCAGTGACTGGGCACAGTCACAGCAACACTTTCTTAGATATGTAGAAATGGTTGTCCCTGTTTTTGAACTTCTGAGTTCTTAGTCCTGGGATTTCCTGGCCTAGAATTGGCCAGATCTGACAGTGCTTAGGTTTTTTGTTTGTTTGTTTGTTTTACAACCAGCACAAGTGGGCTAGCTTTTTGCTGAAGCCTGACATAAATGAAGTTTATGTGAAGGGGTGGGATACATTTTCAACATCTTTAAAAATGTTATAAAATATAAAATGTCAAAGTAATATTTGGGTAAGAAAACATTCCAGAATCTGTTGAAAAACAGCCACGAGGTTTATAACCTGAAAGCTGGTAGCTGCTATTAATACGGCATTGATTCTCAGCATGATTCTGGCTTGCATGGATGTGTCCGTGTATATACACAGGTCTGATATGATAACATAGAAAATATAAACTGGTCCTACTGCAATAGTGAGACAGCTAAGAAGTGTTTCCAGATTAAATCACACTTCAGGGTACTTTAGCTGGCAACATTGTTTCAATATTTTTAGCCAAAGAGCTTTCAATCAGTATGGATGCGTAGGCTTATGTTCATGTTTAGACTATTATAACAGAAATGTATGATATAATCAGCATTTTTCAGATAAAGTTAGGCAATTCAGCGTGGCCTAAGGATATGCTCAGCTGAAGGTTAAGAACTGAATCGCTCCCTCACAGAATTAGAATAGCTAAACTTTGCTGTAGCAGCTATTGCTAGAGTGAATATTTCCTCTTTCTTGGCATTTTAAAGGCTGGGGCTCTGGTTTATAAGCATAGGAACAGTTTCCATTCTGGGCTTTCATGTCTATTGGGAGGAAGAAGAAAATCGAATTCTGGGAGTTGAAGTCCACAAGTCTTAAAGTTGCCAAGGTTGAGGACCCCTGGATTATACTTCATACCTGATAACATTTGATATTTTTAAGTCAAGTGGCTTACTTCCAAATAAAAATTATAAATTGGAAAAAAAAGAAATCTTGAAAGATAGCATTGATATTTTGCGCACACAATGAGTTTTTGTTTTTGGACATTGAATTAATTACACAGTTAATTAAATGCTTCTTGCTTTCGTAGTGTTTATTGTTTTGAGCTTCGTGTACACTTGGAACTTAATAAAATGTTCAGAGTTAACATGCATTATAGTAGCCATGCTTAATAGGCTCAATAGGCTACTATTAGCTTAACAATAGAAGTCTTATTTCTCAGTGATAAAATGATGCTCTTGAAAGTTGTCCAGAATATTAATGACTGATCTTTATTAAACCATTCATTTGGAAGGGAGCGGAAACAAAACCAGAAAAGTAAACCTGTATGTCTATGACACAGGTAGACTCATCCACTCTTCTTTTCAGTAACAGAAAGGTTTTTTGTCATTAAAACAGCTGGCAGAATAATTTTAGTTATTAGAAGACTTCATTTGTAGTCATTTAAGCTGCAGGGTGCATGATTGTCAGGAATTAATCAAATCTAGCAAAACATACCTTGAATTAGATTTGGGCAGGAAGCCTTCCACTGAATCAAACTAAAAAGATTTAGTAGTCACAAACAATGGGAATGAGGAGCCTCAATGGAAATTTTCATCCCAGCTTCCTTTGTGATGAACAGCTGTCAGATCATAATCTCCTTTGAAGCGCTCTTCACTTTCAAAAGAAGTTTCATCCACCTGAATTGGAAAGCTTCCCCCCGCCTCCCGTATGTTTTGAAAGACAGGAGTCTAAAGAGCCCTTCTGTTCATAGAATTAATGGCATAGTTTTTTGGATATGCTTCCTTTCAGACATGTATTTTGTTAATCAATGTTAATTACCCCAAGAGAGCCAGCTTGGTGTAGTGGTTCAGGCACCTGTTAGAAACTGGGAGAGCATGAGTTCTATTCCCACTTTTAAGCACAAAGCCAGCTGGGTAATCTTGGGCTAGTCACTGTATCTCAACCCTAGGAAAAGGGCAATGGCAAGCCACTTCTGAAAGTTTTGCCATGAAAACTGACAGGATTAGCCAAGGCCATCACCAGGACTTGAAGGCACCCCCTTCAAAAGTTATCTCAAAGGTTTGTTGGCAGAATGCAAAATGTATCTTGGTTTATCCATTTAAAATAGTTTATCTATTTAAATAGTAGTACATATAAAAAAAAGTTTACCCATTTAAAGTGTACCTTTCATTTTTTTCTTTTTAAATTAAGGCATGGTTCATATTCTGATTTTTCAGGGAAATCACCAGGAGAGGCTGCTGATGCTGCTCTAGATTGTATGAAAACCAGAGTTGGAGGTTTAGGCGGCATCATTGTTATTAGCAGTTCAGGGGAGTGGGCTGCTAAGTTCTCTACCAACCAGATGTCCTGGGCTGTTGTGAAGGATGACCAGCTACAGTCTGGCATTTATACTGGGGAGAGGAATACACAGTCTTTTGAAGAAGCTCTTGCCTCCGTTGGATCCTAGAAATGAGGAAGGACACCCTCTCAGAAAAAGGCAACCACTTTTTCCAGGGTTACTGCCTTGTGAGCAGATAGTATCCGATCAGAATTTTTATTCTAGATTGTGTATGTTTCGTTCCTATTGGTATTTGATTGATCAAATAATTTTGACTCATTATGTATTTTCATTTTCATTCTTTTGAATAAAAGTTCTTCAGAAACTTGTATTCGATGGAATTTCATCAGCTTCTTGATATTTGATACATCTGCATGGTGTCAAATGATAACTTTGAAGAGTATGCTTATCATTCAGAAAATGAATATAATTATAGTAGAGGGGACTTTATGTACTGGAATATCTGTATGTCATTATCTCATGTTTATAAATACATTAAAATATAAACATAAAGGAAAAAGCAAACTTATTTAATACTGATTAAAGACAAGCAACTGATAGATCAAGTTTTGGGCTGTGGTCTTATACCCACAGCTGGAGTATGTTTTATTGAACCCAAAGAGATAGGTGGGTGTCAAGCCTACATTGCACATTACTCTCTTTAACTAAATTTGAATGGTTTTCTTTTAAGGCTTTCTCTATGAAATTAACAGTAGTGTTTTATGGAAAACCCATTTTGAAACATTAAGAAATGAAAATGAAAAATGTGTTTTCTCTGTATAGAGATTTTTCAAAAATGTTTTGTGATTAAGAATTGTGGGGTAGATGTCCATATTATTGGTCTAAATCTATTGTTCTGTGACTATGATTTCTTAAGAAAAATCAAGCAGCAGTGTAAAAATCCAAATAATTTTATAATAAATTTGTTCGTACCTGTTGATTTCAGGCTGGAATTAACTGTATCATATTCTCAGGAGCACAACAATTTAAAGAAAATCATAGTCAACATTTATGATGATACATTGGGATGGAGGAGGGCACGATTTCATTGCTCTGATAACTGAGATCAGGGATATAAATAAGAAGTAAGGGAGAGGCTGCTTTTTGATCTTAGAATTTATATCATGCTAAGTTCTGATCCTGGATCCTTCCAGAGTGTTATCTAAGCTAATAAATCATTCCTAGTTTTCCATAAGCAGTAACTTAGATTATTGCACTGTTCTCACAATACTACTAAATACACACAGACACACACAGAAAGTTTGTATTTCCTGAACCTCTTTATAATAGATTAAGGAGTGGATAGGAATTGTATGGCATTTGTCACAAAGATCACATCCTATTCAGACTCTCTGGATTAACTTTCCAGCTGAATTTCAGGGCATTTGTAGTTACCACAAATTGATTTCACCACAAATCCTCCTCCTCCTTCTTCTGTATTTCAAAAGTACCATATTATCTTGCATTTGCTGAATATTGTTGTGATCCTAAAGCCCTGAATGTTTGATTGCTAGTGCTTTACTAAAGTTTCAGTCATGTACTAATGCATTGTAGCATGTAGCTCATCAAATACAGTACTTGGCTGCATCAGGCAAAATGAGCATAAAACCATGATGCACATATAGCAACATAGGAAGCATCTCCTTAGCAACACTGAGCCTTACAAAATATGCCATTTTACTTTATCTAGTTTTACTGAAAAATAAAGTCCTATAGGCTAATAATTTCCATACTTAGTCTCAACTGTTATTTAGCTTTTATAGTTTTGTATTTGTAATGACACTAATGGCTTGAAATCTATTGCAAGTTTTATTACTGTTTTAATATTGTTAAAATGTAGGAAAGGTCATGTGGTCCTCTTAGTAAGTCATATTAATACTAAAACAATAGAACTTTATTTTATAACTAGAAAAGAGATGCCTACCAGAGGGCCAAATGTTCAAATGTTTTAACAATGAATTCCTTGGACCTTTGCTTGCCATTTTAATGTGGGAAACAGGATTTATGTTCATAATTGCCTAAATGTATTAAATTTAAATACATATTAAACATATTAAATACCTAAATGTATTAAAAGTAGGATTTTTTTAAAAAAAAAGACTAAATGATGTTCAAATTAGGAAACTATTCAGTATGAGGAGCCATCTCTTTCTGATTATGTCTGTCCATCCCATCAGACCCAACAGAACGAGTGTGTTGCAGATCCTGTCTAATAAGGAGTTTCACCTGGCAGGACCCAGGAGAAAATTATTCAGTGAACTACAGAATTGATGTTATTAGCAATTTACAAATCAATAGCTTATCAGTACAGATTAGCTATATATAATTGTAACAAATTATGGCTCCCATTTGTTTGGGAATGTTTAATGTGCAACTGTGAATGTTTAATGTCTGCCTGTGAATATATGCCCTGCATGATGATTTTAGGGTTTTTTTTTTCTTTCTTTGGGTATTACCTCTATAGAAGAGGTACCCATGACACAGAAAGTTCTCTGCTATGCTATTTAAAAGGCAGCACACTTTTATTAATTTTGCTACATTACAAGTTCTAGAGTCTTTTGCAGTACCAAAACACTCAGATGCATCACAATCATTTAGTCTCCTGTACTTACAATCAACACCTGGTTTGCAGAGCTGCACTAAAAGATTTATAAAGGATGCTCATAGCTTTCATCAAATTAAAGGCCTAAAACTTTACATACATAGTTTGAACATAAGATATGTCATTCAATATCTTTTTCTCTATTGTTCTGGCTTCTTAAGTTACTACACATCACCTTCATGCACCTCCAGCTATTACTTTTACATGCAGCCCTCCTACAGGTAGTCCTTGACTCACCTGTATGACCACAATTGATCTCATTGTAGCTAAGTGAGATATTTTAGTTTTACTCCATTTTACGATCTTTCTTGCCACAGTTATTAAATAAATCAACTAGTAACACAATTGTTAAGTGAATTTGGCTACCCCATTGACTTTGCTTGTCAGAAGGTCCTAAAAAGTAATCACATGACTCAAGGACATTGCAACCATCGTAAATATGAGTCAGTTGCCAAGTGTCTGAATTATGATCACGGGAATGCTGCAAAAGTTATAAGTGTGAAAAATGGTCATAAGTCACTTTTTCCAGTGCCGCTTGTAACTTGGAAGAGTCACTAAATGAACTGTTGTAAATTGAGGACTACCTGTATTGAATATATTTTTCCTACATTGCATGAAGAGCGTAGCACATGGACAATTCTTTTAAAAAATAAGAAATTAACTTTACAACATTAAAAATAGCTAACATCTCATAAGAAAACAAAATATTATAGGATTTGGGCCATTTTTAGTTTTTTTTTTAAAAAATGGAAGTCTATTGGACTATCTAGAGGAAAGGTCCCCAACCTTTTGGGCACCAGGGACCGGTTCTGTGGAGAGAGGTTTTTCTGCGGACCGGAGGGGGTGTGGTTTTGTGTTCTGCCTGCATCTCACGGATGAGGTTTTGCTTGTTTGTGCGGCCCAATCGCTGGCATGCCGCGGCCTGGTACTGGTCCACGGACCTGGGGTTGGGGACCCCTGATCTAGAGGCCTCATGATCCCTAGTTGATAACTCTTGGTCTAATATCTGCGGACGTTTCCCAAAATTTGAGAATCCAAGTATAAGTCTCAGCTCATGCAATGTTTATGCTGATTTGTGTTGTGGGTTTTTTTTTTTTAATCTTGGGTGCAGATTAAGTGCATACTGTTATTTCTTTCTTGCTTTATGTTCTTATGCTATTTTTAATTACAGCCCAAAATCATGAATTTGAGATTGGCAGCTGTATAAATTGAAATAATCAATAAATGTTTTCATTCAGACTGATGCTGTTTCTTCACAAAAACAAGATAAAGCAGGTCAATTCTGGTTAGAATAACTTATATATATATATTTTGCCAAAGTTATTGTTTTTAAAAATGCATTGCACAGAATTTATACTTCTTAGATTTCCAGAATCATATACTTGATTAGAACAAAATAAAATTAATACTGCTTTCCAAAAGGGAACTTTTCCAATTCATCTTCAGCACTGAAAACACAGAGCGAGAGGGCTGTGCCAAGTCACCTTACATAAGACATTTTAAGCGCAGGGATTTATACATATATCCTCAGTTATAAAAACACACTGATTAGTGTTTTACAGCATTTGTCTCCAAAATAAACACTAGTAACTGGAAAATTATTCTTTCAGCCCACATTTAATTTAAAAACGGAAAACATGACTCATATTCACTTTTCATTTAAAAAATCATACATGGATTTTGAATTTTGATATCTACATTATGAGATATCTTGCTAGTTTGATCTTGTCCTCCATTAAGTTAGGTACATATATGTCAGATGTCTGTAGCCTGATTTTTTTTTAAAAAAAAGTAATTAGATTTACGGGTGATCCTCAGATTACGACCACTCGATCAGTGACCATTCAAATTTACAATGACAGACGGAGTTGTAGTTATGATTGGTCCTTACAGTTCCAATCATCACAGTATCTCTGAAATCACGTGATCATGATTCCCATTGTTCCCTGCCAGCTTCCCACAAGCAAAATCATTGGGGAAGCCAGCAGGAAATTGAAAGTCATAGTTAAATGCTTGCTTAATGACTCACATTCTCATTTAACAATGGCAACTGGGACTCCAGAAGTGCCAGCACTAAACAATGTAGTCATATAGCTTCATGTTTTACAACTGCATCACTTAGCAATTCCAATCCCAATAGCCATTTTATCCCAAGGACTACCAATAGGTAAATACATATTCACTTAATATAGACTACTAACTACTGTGGGATTGAACATAGTCAAAGGTGAATAAAAACTAGCAGAAATTACAGGGGCTTTTATTCACAATTAATTAATAAACCATATCCGCACACAATTAAATTCTTATAAACTGTGAGCATAATAAAAAGAAGAAACGGGATCAAAAATCTTGCTGTAAAATAAATTTGAGCACAGCACTCTTAATAAGATAAGAGAAAAATGCTGACTGCCAATCTGAAGCCAAATATAGGAGAAGACAATCTCACCTATCTCTGAGACAAAGTCAATACTGTAGTCAGAAGCAGCTAACAATCAGGTCCTTACTCAGGTTCCTGTTGACAACTGTAGCCACTCTATAGCAGCGGTTCTCAACCTGTGGGTTGCGACCCTTTTGGGGGTCGCAAGAGCCTTTCACAGGGGACACCTAAGACCATCGGAACACACATATTTCCGATGGTCTTAGGCAGGGCTTGTCAACTGCCTTCTCTCCCTCCCCCCCTCCGCTCCACCTCACTTGTTTGTGGAAAATATGCTGCTTGGCGGCAGTTTGCATGAACTCTACCAAATGTGCCCTGCAGGGGGCGCATGAAGAGCGCAGGCGCAAAGCAAGGCCCCGCCCTCCCCAGAGACTCATTGTGCAGCAACCAGATTGACTTCTTCTCGTGCACGCAGGTCAGCGAAGGGGCACCCAACTCCTGCGTCCGTCAGCTGGCGACCCCCGAACTTGCACCAGCTGATGCAAGAGGGAGGGAAGGAGTAAGGAACTCTTCCTCCTCTCCTAAGCTTCAAAGCACAATCGGCTTCCCAAGGGCGCCACAATCCTCACGAAAGTGGGGGAGGGGGGGGAAGCAAAGGGGATGAGAAAGCTCGCGGCGGGCTCGAAGCAGCATCTGCCAGCGTTGGTGAGGAGAAATTCCCCACAAACCCAGGGAAGGGGTGGAGAAAAGGAGCCCCCTTTGGGAGGAAACCGCCACCTTCTTCTCCTTGGCTTTGCGCTCTTCTGTTTCTCGGCAGCTGGGCTGGCAAGCCTCTCCTGGCTGGAACTTCCTTTCCTTCCCTCCCTCTTGGTCTCTTCCTCCTTCCCTCCCTCTCCCCTTGTCCCTTCCTTCCTTCCTTTCCTTCGCCTCCCTCTTTGTCCCTCCTTCCCTCCCTCTCCCCCTTGTCCTTTCCGTCTTTCCTTCCTTCCTTTCACCTCCCTCTTTGTCCCTCCTTCCCTCCCTCTCCCCCTTGTCCTTTCCGTCTTTCCTTCCTTCCCTCTTGTCCAGGATTGGGGCGAGCCTCTACAGCTGATCCACGCTTCTGCAGCTGTAGCTGCTCTCCTTGGCTCCTGCCCAGCAAACTTGCTCGCTAGAAAACATGCGTTTGCTAATTTAGCAGAAGCACGAATCAGCTGTGGCCTGGCGCTGATCCTGAAGCTTCTGCTAACTTAGCAAGCGGCATGCCTTTTGACGAAGCTGAGCAAGTGAGCTGGGCGAGCTCTCCTCTGTCTCTGCCTGTGCACAGGCAGGTTTGCTGGCAGTAAAGCCCCCAGCTACGCTGGCAGCCTATCCCCCTCCCCTTGTCCCTTCCTGGGCACGGAGGGGGGGGAGGAAGGAAGGGGCGAAGAGGGAGGGAAGTAAGGAACAATGAGAGAGGGAAGGAAGGGAGGAACAATGGAAGGGAGGGAAGGGAGGGAGGAAGGAAGGAAGGAAGGAAGGAAGGAAGGAAGGGACAATGGGAGAGAGTGAGGGAAGGAGGAAGAGACTAAGCAGGAGGTGAAGGAAAGGAAGGAGGGAAGAGACAATGGGAGAGGGTGGGAGGGAGGAAGAGACTAAGAAGGAGGTGAAGGAAAGGAAGGAAAGAAGGAAGGAAGGGACAATGGGAGAGAGTAAGGGAAGGAGGAAGAGACTAAGAAGGAGGTGAAGGAAAAGAAGGAAAGAAGGAAGGAAGGGACAATGGGAGAGGGAGGGAAGGAGGAAGAGACTAAGAGGGAGGTGAAGGAAAGGAAGAAAAGAAGGAAGGAAGGGACAAGGAGAGAGAAGGGAGGGAAGGAAGGCAGGCACCCACCCCAGTCCCATCCCAGAGACCCACAGATTCCCCCACAGGCACTCTGCAACCTGAGTGATCAGCTGGTCACGCCCCCTGGCCATTGATCACGTGACCCTGGGACACTGAATGTCATAAGTATGAATCAGTTGTCAAGCATCCAAATGTAAATCACATGACCCTGGGGATGCTGCAACAATCATAAGTGTGAAAAATGATCATAATTCACTTTTTCAATGCTGTTGTAACTTCAAACAGTCACTAAGCGAATTGTTGTAAGTCGAGGACTACCTATACTTTCCCATTTTTTTCCTTTTTTTTTTTGGTCAAGTTTTTGATACCCCCCTGGCTAGCTGGATGGGGGTTTGGGGGTCACCACAACATGAGGAACTGTATTAAAAGGTCGCGGCATTAGGAAGGTTGAGAATCACTGCTCTATAGTAAGTCACAGGACCTATAATAACTGTGGTCCCAGTTCAGCATTTTGAATTTTGCATGGGAATGAGAAGTGAAGTTATATGAAGGTTTAAATCTTTATTCCTGAAAAAAAATTCTGGCTTGCAAAGTATCTTAACCAAAGCTTCCAAGCAGCTTTCAAGAGTGATTTCTGTTAGATTATTTATTTAACACACCTAACCATGGTTTATTTTTCTGGGTTCATGTGATACACTGACAAACTGACTTATATTGGCTGTATTCTCGTGATACATTAAATACATATTTAGGCTAATGTGTAATGTGAACCCAATGGCTGAACTGTATTCTCATGAATGGATTTGTATATAATGTGCTAGGCTAAAATGCAGCTGGTTTCACTATGGAGTATTTTATCCTCCTAAGCTAAGAGACAGTATGAAAATAAACACTGTGACCAGATCTTCAGCAACTACAGGGAGATATCAATATTTTCCCTTAAATGGATGGCAGAGGCAATCCATGAAATACTACTGGTTCTTCTACACATCTTAAAAGCAAGTACTAGCATTTCAAATTAAAAAAATCATGAAACCATTTTTTTTAAAAAAAATAGTTTAATAAAAACAAAATATGAATATTGACAAGGGTCACCGAATCCATATTTAGCATTTTTCCAAGCTGGTGCCCTCTAGCTATGTTAAAACTACAACTCCTCAACCAGCAAATTATAGAAGTGATTGTTCTGCACATCTGGAAGGTGGGATTGGGAGGGGCTGACTTGGAGATAAGTTCAGATCCTAAAAGGTCTTGCATGTGACTTACTTGCATTACATTAGTATTTTTATAAAAAAAATTGCACCCATTTTTTTTCTCAAACTGACATTGCTCATTATTTTAAAAAGCAAACATAATATAAGAGAGTAAAAAGGAATGCAGACAACAACTATATTCGGTTATAGAAAAAAATCCATACTGTAACAAAAGTATAATAATTGGTTGAAATAAGATGCTCATCAAGTTTTCACAACTTTTTCAAATATTAAAGATAGTCTTCACTACCCAAATCTTTATCAAAATAAGCTGTATTGTATTGTATGATACTGTGTTCAATTTTTTTCCCATCACTTATTTCTCACGAAGCAATCCGTTCCTAAACTAAAAGATCAGAAATTAATCTTTGCCAATTTTCATACATTAATCTACTACTTCTATTTTACATTTCTTTGATAAGCCAAATCCATTAATACATTTTGCCTAAGTTAGAGACTAACAGCCGGTTGCGAAAAGATATGTGCATTAGAACAACAGTCAAGTTGGACAATTGCATGCATACGGGTAAAAACATGGAACATCACACGAAGAGAACATCATAAATCAGTCAAAAAGCTTTCTTTTCTGGATTGTGCGGGTGATGCATGCTATGCTCAACACCTGACTACAATTTTTACTCCACATTTTGCCAGCCTTCATTATCTCAACCTTATCTACTTCTGCTACGCAGTGAGATCAAAAGCTGCCATCGTCTGAATGTAAATAAGATGATACAGGCTCAACAGGGCGCTGAGCAGACGTTCTTGCCGATCTTCGTGTTCCAATCGGAGAATCCTTATTGACGTTTACCCACCTTTTCCCCGAAAGTGTTTCCTAATGCTACCAACAGTAGTAGCGGCGAGGGCTGCGGTTGCCTCTCTCGCCGACCCTTTCCAGCTGTTCAACCGTATTAGACCCACCGCGCGTCTGCCAGAATCCCGACTGGGTTGAAGAAACCGGGATGAGAATGAGAAAGAAGGAGGGAGTCGAGGAAAGATTCAATTCTCCTCCTAATTGGCTCACGCTGACGGGACACTCCGGACTGCCGTCAGTTCATTGGCTCAAGTCTCTGCCGTCCCCTGCAGCTAATTGGAGGAGCTTGAGCGTGGAGAAGATGGAATCCCGGAGGAGGGGTTTCAAAGCAGAAGCAGCCCTGGGGTGGAGAATTCATTCCCAGCTTTCCACCTGCAAGCGGGGCGCTCAGCCGCGGTCGCGCGCACGCTCTCTGGCGCTGGCAGGGCAGGGAAGGCCGGGAGGGCAGCGACGGGGTGGTGGTGGGGAAAGTCTTTACTTTTCTTTCTTTCGGCCGCGCTGGGCTGTCCCTAAAGGGGGGGGGGAAATAGTGCGGCTGAATCGGAAGGAACCGCAGCTGTCAAGGGAAAGCAATGGGGGCGGAGTAGGGAGAAGCTGGAGAAACAAAGAACAAGGCAAGACACCGCAAGCAAAGAGAAGAGGTGGAGTCTGAAGGGACGCTCCCCCCACGCCCCCTTGGGGAGCCAGGAAGGAAGGATACAGGACAGTTGAGGGGCGGGCGGGCGGACAATGCCAAGCCGGCCGCGCTCCTGAAGGAGGGAAAGCGGCGAGCGGGAGGATGGCGGACGGAGTTTCCTTGGGCCACTTAGTTGTGCTCTTGGAGCCAAACTCCACGTGACGCAAAGCGCGTCACGTCACCGTGAAGTTGAGCGGCTGCTTCTCCTTGGCCGGAGGAGGGGCGTCATGGGATAGCCTCGCTCCTTTTCCCACTTGGCGCTGGGGTCTCCGCTGAGACGGAGCCGAAAGGCGGCGGCGGCAGCGCCACTCTTCTCGGGCGGAGGCTGTGGGTGGAAATTACGTGCGAGCGGGCGGAGACGGGAGAGAACTTGGCGGACCGCCTGACTAGGTGGGCTCTGGCTGTTGCGCTGCTCAAGTTCGGGGAGGCGCCGGGAGAAGGGCTCCCGCCAAGAACTTCGCCACAGGTGGAAAGCTGTTGCCGCGGCCACCGCCGTCCGCTTTCCACGTTTGCTGCTTCCTCGGCAGTGCTTCAGAGGCAGGAGAGTCGTCGCTCCGGGGACTTGGGCTTTTCTCCTTGCCGTTGCCCTGTAATCTGCGGGGCAAAAAAAAAAAAAAAAAAAAAAAAATCGGACGGAAAAAAGGATCTGCCTCGCTTTGCAGCACACACTTTTGTTAATCCACGTCCCGCCACCGGAGTAGCAACGTGGTGGAGCCGCTGAAAATTTTTACAAAGCTCGGGTGGGACGGCGAGGTGTGGCGGGAATTAGTCCTCGGCTTCCTTCCCCCTATAAAAGCATAATAACATGGGTTTGGCTTGGAGTAGGCTCCTCTTTCCTTCCTTCCTTCCTTCCTTCCTTCCTTCCTTCCTTCCTTGAATCGCTTTGCCTTGTGTTAAAAAGAGCTTGTCGAGGGCACGGAAGAGTGGCTGGGTGGGATATCTGGAGAGAGAGAGACAGATATTGGAATAACAATAACAGCAACAACAGTAATAATGAAAAGGGACGCCTGGTTCCAGAGTGACGACAAATCCAAGCGGAAAAAGTCGAGCCGGCTGGTTTGATTTTGTTTAGTTTTGTTGCAGGGGCAAATTTACAGCCCTTTACAAGCTCTGGCGTTGGTGACATAATGGAGCCAGTTCTGCAGGTGCAGCAACAGGTATCTTTCATGGCTGAGTGGACTGAGCTACAGATCAAGTTGCTCCAGTTGCGCTGGGAATATAGCTGTGCGCTCCGCTCTGGTGTTTGTTTATTGTTAAGGGAAGCCCCAGTTTACTTACAAGTACTGCGGGTGTACTTCGGATTGAAACTGAAGGATAACTTGTGAACTCTGATCTATGGTTGATGAGCTTATGTGCGTGAAGAATTGAAAAAAATGGCCGAAAGTGCAGATGAAGCTGAATTAACTCTGCATTTAATATTAAACATCGCATTTTAGTAGATTAAAAGTGCATTTCTCTGGTCTAAATGTGCTTGAAATCTTTTTGACCTCACGTGGTCTGCTAAGTTGTACTATATTTTATCTTCTCTGCCTTACTATGTCAACATGTTTTCATTTTCAACAGGCCATTGCTAAATATGATTCCAACCTTAATCTACTTCAGGTTTTAATTATACTGTATTTGAAGATTTAAATTGTTGATGGATCTAATAGAGATATCTTTCTTGTACTTGTAAAAAGGATAGGTTTCTCAATTTTAAAATGTAACTTATGTTTCTTGGCTCTTTCTCCCAAACTCCCAGAGATCAATGTTATCTATTAATCTTTTTAACACTCAATGTTAGTAAGACCATTAATATCACTTTATGTATTAGCTGACCTTGTAAGTCATTTCTAATGGGTTTCAGAACAGAGGCCATACAGATTCATTATTCATAGTGAAGGTTTATCATCTGTCCTTGGGAAAAGTATAAAAACATTCTTCTGAATCATTTATCCATCTTGACAAGATATGTTGTAAGAACTGCAGACTGTTTAAAAGATTTCTCCTAACATTTTTTTTTCTGATGTGCTACTATAATTCAACTTGCAGTTCTTCCTGCAGTTCTTGCAGATTTTTTTTCAGCTTTTGCAAGTGTGTGCATGTGGGAGAGATTTTGTATTTCATTACTTAGAGCATATTGTAAATATTATCTCTACTGTTTGGGGGTATTGGAAATATTGGGCTATAATAATATCTCTGGAATAAGTTTAAAACTTTGCAAAATTGTTTGACTAAGACTAAAATGTTTTGCAGAAACTTTTCATTTTTCAAATGAAGTTGACAGTATTTTCTGTGCCCCCCCCATCAGGATTCTCAAGAAATTTATCATCACAACTTTATCCCATAATATTCTGTTAAAAACCTCGGGAAAGAAATATTTCATCCCATTGAAGCTGTTCTAAACTAGGGGAAAATACCTTGCTTTACTTGATTAAACATAACTAATAGCACTAACACCATTCTGCCCACTCGTATAAATATCCATTCTTTTTCAGGAAATAGATATCCATTATGTCTGTACATACAGATATTGGGGTTCACATAACTCCTATGAAATACTAGAATTAAGATGTTTGCCTGTACCACAGTACTACACCCTGACCAAATTTCAGAAGACTTTCCCCCTCAAAAGTGGTGACATTTAATTGACCTTTGAAGGCTCATTCTGTTAATCATACTCAGTGCACTAAAGCTATGGTCCACTGATCTGGTGTTCTTCCATTTGACCGTGTTCAGCATATAAATCCTGCAGCCTAATTGCTACTTACTGAGCAAGAGTTTCTTTTCTTTTCTGAAAATAGGAGAGACTTGCTTTGCCTGAGGCAAGGCACTTGTAGAGTTCTAATTCAAAATGCTTTTCTGTCATTAGTTGGAGGGTGTGGCTTCTACTTAGGAAAAGGGTGGAAATTCTTTTCTGATTAAACAGCTTTTTATGTTTCCTGAAGCGGTTTCCAATAGTTAGATGGATAACCTTGAATGTACTGTCTTGTACAGCGGAGAACATATTCTTAAAACATTTCTTGATCTATAATTCTTTGCATTTATTTTCTTGGCACGCCTAGTTTCATATTTTGAAACAAGTTAGGTTAAAATACTACAGAAACATAGGAAAACAATTATGCTAAATGCTACCCTTTATTTCAAATATTCGTACAGAGCTGAAAATATTACAAGAATATTCATCTACTTTCCTTAGTTCCAAAACATTCATATCAAGGATACTTTTTATATACAGTTGGCTTTCCAAAAATAATGTATATGAACGTACATAAACTATTGTATTGGGAAGGATAGTTACTGGAGCAATTAACACGGTAGTAGTTAATTGGCAGAACTTTTTGTCTCGGCATCTGGAACTTGCCTCTTTCTCACTGTGGGACATAATTGTTTTTGAATAACTATATTTTGTATCCTTTTTGTTTGTAATAGAATGCCAGTGGTTAAATTATTAAGGTGCTTATTGCTTGTGCTTCTCATTCATGTTAATTTGCCAGTATAGTTGAAAATAAGAAATTTTGGGTAAGAGATACTGGGGTTCTACATTTATTTAGCCAGTAAAAGTAAACTATAGAGATTTTGAAGATTTTCTCCCAAAATTCTAGTTATATTTGGCAGATTAGAGCTTTATCCTTGCCTTAAGGCAGTGTTTCCCAAACTTGACAATTTTAAGGCATGTGGACTTCAACTCCCAGAATTCCACAGCCAGCGTTGCTGGCTGTGGAATTCTGGGAGTTGAAGTCCTCATGCCTTAAAATTGTCAAGTCTGGGAAACACTGCCTTAAGGTAATTGTAATTTAATGTAAATATGGTAAACATAGATACTTAAGACACCAAAACTAGAGATAGATAAAATCTCATCCCACAATACAGTGCTCATCATATAAATGCATAAGTAAGAGCATTGGTTGACATCAGTAAGAGTAGGGGCTTATGTCCTAGTTGTGAAGTAGGTCAATGGTCCCTCAAAATGTATATGTTACTTATTGGCTGCTGTGATCAGTAAAATTGAAGGATAGATTGTAATATTTACTTCAATGCTTTGACTTTAAGACATGGGAACTTTTGTTGTGTTTTGTTTGAAAAGCAAAAGAAGCTAAATCTTGGTATAAATAAAACCTCTAGAACACGATGGGACTTTCCAATAGACTTTTGGAGGTTAGCATTATGAGTTCATAGTTTCATGGTTGTAGAATAGATTGTTTCTCTGACTAATGAACTAAGTTACTTTCAAAATTCCATGTATACATTATTTGTAGTCATTTTGGAAACTTAAAAAAAGTGAGGAGTTATGAGAACTTACAAGATTCAGCTAAGTTGTACTATGTTGACCATTTTAATTGGTTTTTGAGTTTTGAGACTTATGGATATTATAAATAATTTTACAAGTGCCGCCTTGTTGACTATACGCTAAGCCATACATCATAGTTTAAAATTATAGCAGCTAAATTTTGCAAAAGTGAATCAAAACTAAGCAAATAATATAACTTGGCAAGATATGTGAATTCAGCAGAGGTGTAAATAAATGAACTAAGCCCAAATCTTTTAAAACCTGACAGCTTAAAGTAGGTTTTTTGCCTTTGGAGGGAGAATCTGGATATATTTTATATTCTACCCTCCAGAGAAAAGTATACGAATCAAGAAAGCTGACTAATCTAAACACAGCCCATTCTGTCCTTTTCATTTTCCTCTGTTAAAGATAAACACTTAAACAACATTTTATAGTCTTGGTTGAAGACTATGAAATGGATAACTTGGAAGTGTTTGTTTGCTTTTAAGGTAAATGCTTATGCTCCAGTACAGTTCACAGCTACAAAATGTGACATGTGGGAGCAGCAATCAGAATTCTGTAGATACTACAGCATCCTGGGGTAATTACATAGTAAAGCTTCTACAGATTTTAAAGCTGCAAATTGTACCACAATGTGCATTTCAGTTATTGTGTAACAGGACCTAAAAAATAATTCCTGGGTTACTTTTCCTCTCATGCAAGATTTTGTATATGAATTGCTTTAAGTTTGTTTAAAACATTTCCCACATGCTAATAATGTAGCTTCTAGTAAGAGTTAACTTGCAGGTGCACCAGAATAAAGATGTAATATATTAACAGAATTTGAAATACTGTACGTGACCTTGCAAATATATTGTCAGTGCTTCAAAATGGGGGTTTAGTTAATGAACTATTAAAATGTCTAGGCTGTTAGCTATAGGCTCATGTTTCTCCTGAAGCTTTTCTCTATAGTGTGCAAAATTGCAACTAAGAGGAGTCCTTTCTGTTAAAGGGGGCTTACAATAAATACTCCACCTTAGAATATTCTTCAGTGAGGAGTATTTTTTCCTTTCCAATATGTCTTCCTGCATAAGTTACAAAATACTCCAAAAACATAAACACTCCATTTTTTTAAAAAAAAAAACCTGATAATGACTGCAATGATAAATATTGACTTAGTTTACTAAGACAGTAGCTACTATGGCTTGTCACATAGTCAGCCAGATATTTAGACTGGATTTGGCAGTCTAAAGACCTCGGATAGGCCACTGTTTGATGGTGTTAAAAGTGCCAGTTATAATGGTTTGTCACACAGCCAGATGTCTAGACTGGATTTGGCATTTTAGCCACTTATTGAATCCTTCCCAAAGACCTGGGATAGGCAGATGTTTAGATATAAAGGCAATTAGAAGAAAGTTCTGGAAAGCCATAGTGGAAACAGAGTTTTCTAATAAGTAGTCAATCTTCTATAATATAATTACATTGGAATTTTATTTTGAAGACTATGAAGATCCAGCATATTAAATAATTTCTATTGTCTGTTCTCTAGAATTTGAAAAATGACTTCATATCTCTGTTCAGTGCAGATTTATTAAAAAGTAAATCCAATTTAGTTCAATGATGTTTACTTCCAAATAAGTGTCTCCGATTCTGCTGTGGTTCATAAAACAATTCATATTCACTATAATATTTCTGTACTGGTGTATGGAGAATGGATTTGATATCATGACATTAAATTGCATGTAATCAGGTTTGTACAGGTAGTCCTTGACTTACAGCCATTCATTTAATAATTGAAGTTAGAGTGACACTGAAAAAAATCACTTATAACTGGTTTTCACACTTCATTATTGCAGGATCCCCATGATCACATGATCAAAATTCAGACATTTGACAACTGGCATGTACTTATTACAGTTGCATCCTGGGGTCATGTGATTATCATTTGCAACCTCCCCAGCTGTCTCTGACAAGCAAAGTCAAGCCAGATTTACTTGACTATACAATTCAGTTAACAAGTGCAGTGATTGACTTAACAAGTGTGGCAAAAAGGTTATAACATGGGACAAAATTAACTTAATTGCCTTGCTTAGCAACAGAAAATTTGGACTCAATTGTGTTCGTATATTTAGGGCTACCTGTATAAGGCCTAGGCTCATATAACACAGCATGCAAAGCTATGATTTATTTTATATGTGGTTTATTTGTAATCCACAGAGTTTGATTTAATATAATATCCTAAATTTAAGATTGAAATTGAAATTTTAGCCCTCATGTAGCCTCTTATTACAACTTAACCTGGAAAAAAATCATGCAAATTTATTTCATGGTTTAACTCAATGTCTAAATAATAGCTTTTTGACTTATTTTGTAATTTCTAAATTACAAAAGTAAGGCTAGCTTGTTAAGATTGTTTAACACAAGTAATGTTGGGAGTACATTTATTTTCACAATATTTAGCAAATATTGTTCTCTTGTCCATTACTATTTTCTTTGCTTTATTAGGAAAACTTAATTCAATAATGCTGCAAGATTCTGAATCTCATGAAAGTAATGAATATTTCACTATTCTTAATTTGATTTTTAGGAGGTTGGCTGATAAGAACAGTGATCCTAAAAATGTATGAAGTGTCTTAGGTGTTCAAATGAGAAGATTGGATTTTTGTAAGTAAGAATTCCATTTTTTTAACAACTAGATAATTCAGCCAGGTAAACTAATATATTTTGCTCATTTAGATTATTGTGGGGTTTAATTAATGTTCTAGCACTCAACAAAACAGGTGTCGCTCCATGTTTCCCATGTCCCACACTCTGTGTTCTATTTTGGAATATCTACCTGTGAACATTATGGAATTAATTTCAGAAAATAAGAATTGAAGAGTGCAAATGCATAGTTAATTAAGATACTGTATGGCATATATTGATCATGGACAGTAATATTCCCATTTCCAGAAATCTTTCAGTGGAAAATACTGAATAGTTTGAGGAACATTAAAACAAAACATAGAATTAGTCTCCCAGTGATGAACTTGCCAGTATTAAAAACATTTTTAACTGGGGAGCATTTATATGAAAGGAATGAAATATTTTCTATGAAAGGACACTGATAATCCAGTTGATTATAATAATCCATATGACTGTTTTGGGAAAGTTGTTTTTTCCCAACAGTAATATTTATCAAAATCAGAAAAGTGTAAAAATTCTGGGTTTTACCTAGGTGGTGCTTGATTCCCCATAATTACGTGGACATGGCATACAATTTTTTAAAGTTACATTATATAAATTGTTTGTTATTGCTTTCTGTTGGAGTATCTTCTGACTTGACCATAGAGTTGTGGAATTCTGTGGTGGTGTCCTGTCCAGCTTCAAAACAGCCTGACCTTTTTTTAGCTTCCTAGCCCAGACAAAGTCAGCTTGGTGCAACTATCTGTTGAGACAGAAAAAAAGTGATCTACTAGAATGTAAACTGACAGCTTTTGGGAAATTCATTCTCTCTCTTTTAGGTTTAAAAAACTTCTCCAAAATATTTAGAGCAAGGACATGATACAGTTTAATGCCTCTGGTATTTGGGAAGGTCTCAGCAAATGGCATAATTGTTGAATGGCCTAGTTTGGACTGGGAAACTAAGCAGGGCTGGCCCTAGTTAGTACCTTGATCTACAAAGATACCAGGCATACCACAGATATTGTAGGTTACGGTAGATTGGGGCATTGAAAAGACACGCTGGAAAAAAGCAGTTGTAAATCTCTTCTGAATTGTTGCCCAAGTAACTATTTGGATGTGTCTGTGAAGTCCCTAAGAGTTAATGAAATTAAACTCAACTCATAAGGACCTTTATTAAAGCTTTGAAAGTGTTACCCCTTCATTGCATTTTTTTAAAAAAAATAATCTCTTAATTCTGCTCTGGTCATATTGATCAGGATTAGAAATGTTCTTGTATGTTAAAAAGGAAGTTGTTGAAACTTACCTGTCTTTCAAAACCAGCTGTCTACATGATACAAGGGTCTGAATGAAAATTAGTCCAAACATCAGTTTGATTTATTTAGTCTTTGGATTCTGGCCATGGATTAGCTTCCGTAGATTAATTTAAATGAAAATTTGGAAAAAGACGTGTTTTTATCAGGAGTGTTTGATTGTGGTAGCAATTGAATTCATCTGTATTAAAGCAGTTTGTATTGCATTCTAATTTCTTTATTAGAATTGCCCTCCCATTCATTTGACAAATAATTTATTTGCTTTCTTTTCTGAGATAGGAATAGTTGCAAAGCCATTAATTTTTTATATATGAATTGCTTGCTGAGGGTGGAACTCTTTGACAGCCATCTCCAAAATGAATACTTTTGTTTGTCTAAAATACTGAAATGCTGAGACAGCATTTACAAACTTTAACAAAAACAACAAAGTTCATTGATTAAAGTCAACGGTGCAGGAAAACATTGCATATTATTATACCGTTGTCCTGCATAATGGAACTCCAATTATATGCTGAAAACTGAAACACTTTAGACATAACCTTTTACTGACTTTGGAACAGATATAATCTGTTTGACGTCAGAGAGGAACCATATATGTAAAAAATGAAATGGGGCATTGTTGACATGGTGATCTTCAGCTAATGAGTTCTAATGGGGTTTCCCTCCCCCCGCCCAGCAAATTAGAAATGATATGCTTGTAGGAACAAAGGCTAATCTTTGTGAGGAAGTATAAAGTAGAAAAACCTGCTGATGGTATTCCTTACAGCATAGCATTTTATTTATTTATTTATTTCATCTCCTTTAATGCTTTTAAAGCTTCTGGGTGTTTTTCAGGCTTATAACACAGAATGAGATGTGTCCTCCATATTCTGTGTAGATTGTTACACCAAATTGGATACTACAACTAGAATCCCAAAGCGAGTTTGAAATCTGTTGTAAGATAGAAAGTTGATCCTTTTCCAGGATGCCAAGAACCAAGAACGCCTGGAATGCATAGCACTGGAGGTTTGCTTTGTTTCCCTTAGCAACTTGATTCATTGAGAAAATGTGCTTTTCCCTGGGAGGCTTTAATAGCTTTGACTTTAGTGGTGAATAAAAGGAATCAATTTCTAGTGCAATTTAGCTTGTTTTCATCTGCTCTTGAAGGACAAGTTTTCTTAACCTTGGTGCAGAGAAATCTAACCTTGTCTTTTCCAAGGGGTGATTTATGGGGATCCTTTACATTTATCAGTTGAAGCAAAAAACCCTGTAAGTCTATGTATTTCAAATAACTAAAACATTTTTGTGTATCAACTTTCGCTGCTGTGAATATTTTACCGATAGAGGAGGAGAATGGCTCAGTATCTTTCAAATGCCTTTATTTTAACACTCTTATTCATTGTAATTGTTACAACAATAAATACTTACAAAGCAGTCTTTAAGCAGTGCTTACAAGTTGACTTCAAAAGGAGAATTAGGATTGTTCACAGTAATCCAGGTTTAATATTCTGAATATACATTAGGGTTATGGCAAAGCTTTTGTGAGTATAAAATATATTTAAAAATTAATGGAGATGTTACAGTATCTGTTAGCTCATTAGATATTTTTGGAACTATTGGTCCAGGTTGGGTAGAGTGAGTACTGTTTTTCTTGAAGCAGGCTAATCTTAAGGAGCAGCTGAATATATTACTCATCGCATCTTTTAACTCAGTGGGAATCCTATACTTGGGATACTTGCCTGTTGCATCGTATTGATTACGTAGATTTCTGCAGATGGAAATTTTGGAAACCGCTCCAGTGGTATGGCAACCTGAAGCGGAGGTGATGATGAGGATTCTCTTAAGTCAACCTGCCTGGATCTAGTTGTAGGTTAATGAGAAAACAACAACCAAGGAATGAATATTGCTGTTGACAGTGAGCGATTGTAAACACCCTCGACTGGAAGCTGTGAAGCAGCAGACGGGGGCTTTCAGTCGGATGTTTGCAGCTGCCAACTGCCGTGGGCACCAAACCTTCAGAAATCTTTTAGCATGTTCCCGAAACGAAGTAAAATGATCTTTTATAAAAAGCAAAATTGTCTAGTTTCTGCAGGCCTAAAATGCTTATGTGTAGAAATAACGCTTTGAGAGAGCAGGGTGAATGTCAGGATTACAGAACCAAAAGTAAGAAATACAGAGGGTTGCTGTTTTCTCTCCCCCCCAGCTGACCCTCATGTAGCTTTAGAACTCAACAGTATCTTAACGTCGTTTTGTACCAAAGCTGTTTTCTCCTTTCTGAGGGAAAATTTTAGGTTGCTTTTTCCCCCTTGAATGTTTTCATGCTGTCCTAGGCAGATTTTGACATGGTTGATCCTGTTTACTTAACTTTTGGCTTTATTTATTAAAATATAGAGATGGTATGAAATTTGTGAGTATTAAAAAGCACAAATTTTTCAACCCAGGGTGAGTTGAAAAATCTGTGCTTTTTGATATTCACTAGTAAGAGCTTGCTGTTAGGTCTGTGACATTAGCAGCAAAGTTTGTCTTCCTTCATTTTGTGCTGCAGTTGCTTTTTTAAAAAAACTGGAGGAGGGATACCTTTCCCCATCTTCCTCCCTTTCCTAGAATGCATCATTTTGTGACTTCTTTCATTCATGTATTCAACTTACATGTTTTATTTCTGGAGTCTTTGAGTGGCTTATGGTATTAATATTGGGTGATTAAAAGCAAAAATCAATTATAACCAATCATTTTAATGGACCACCATTAATAGTAGAATAATCTTACTCATGTCCAGGTGAAAAGTCTGTTTTAATATCTCTCTGGAAAAAAAAGTAGTAAGAGGGTGTGGCCTAGATATCCAGGAATAAACAGTTCCGGTGGGAGAGGCATCAGTGAGAAGGCTGAGCTTAGAGTGTATGTAGATTCAACTTAGGCAGATTCAAGCTGGAGAAGATAATCCATGATATCTAGGCTGTGAATGCATCCAAGCATCTTAAATTACACTTACAAGCAAAGTGGCAGCCAGTGCAGCTCCTGCACAAGATGTAATTATCCAGAGGCTTTTAGGACAATAGCCTCCACCTTCTGTTCCAGAGAAGGACCCCATAATTGTGGGCTAACTCCATATGGGGAAGCATTGCCCCATTCAGACGAAAGAATTGACTGTCTTTGAATTGTCAAACTTTGAATTCATAGCCAATCTGTAAAATTCTAATCCTGTTTCTCCTTGTAGAGACTTTTAATAGCCTCCAGGTGAAGACTGCTACTGAATCTCTTGTGCATGACAATGGGAGATATATAACTATGCTGATATAACACCAGAATAGTCATCCCTTTCCCAAGGGATGACTTCTCCCAAAGGCTTCATCTAGAACAGGGGTCTTCAAACTTGGCCCTTTTATGACTTGTGGACTTCAACTCCCAGAAGTCCTCAGCCAGCATGCCTGGCTAAGGAATTCTGGGAGTTGAAGCTCACAAGTTATAAAAGGGCCAAGTCTGAAGACCCATGATCTAGAAGTTAAGCAGTAAGGTATGGCTGAAACCTATGGTATCTGGCAACAAAATGACTGAGAGGTTGCTCTTTTTGTATCCAGTAGGATTGGCTACTGTGTGAGCCCTGGAGGAGGTGACTACATCTCTAGGTTTGCATAGATAGTTGTACTCGGGATTTCCTACTTCTCAATTATTGTGAGATACAGCTGCCTGTACTTAACAAAGCTTGATCTTCAAGCTGGAGAGAGCCATGGATGTAGTACGCCCTGGGATTAAATATGTGTTTTTTTAGAGAAAGGTAAGTTCTAATGTCTCTGCCTTGTCTTTTTTTGTTGAAAATTAGTTGCCTGCCAATGATTTAAATACAATGGGATACCCTATACCCAGTGCACCTGAGATCAATTGGTCTTTTCCACAATTGCCAGCAGAATGCAGTTTACCAATGAAATGTGGCAAATATCATATAAATGTCTATTCACCTGTTTGAATTCCAGCTATATTTGTTGTGATTTTAAAGAAACAAGGAGAGCTTAGTTTTATGCCCCCCCCACCCTTTGCCTGCCTTCTATTAACCTACTTGAGACTATTTTGGATACTACTAAAGTTAATAGGTAGTGTGCAATTGTGCTACTCTGGATTAAGATTGCATTCCAACATGCTGCCACTTGAATTAAGCTTGTTACAAATATGGTTGAAAATTAATATTTGGCTGGGATTTCTCTTTTTACTTTTCTCTCTCTGGGGCCTTGCCTTCTTTTCATTGCTCCCATCAACTTTTAAAATGCAACTGTTGGAATGCTATTCAAAATTGTATGTTGCAATCCAATTTGACAGGAAGAAATTGTTTTGAATGAAGGCCAGAAATTTTTAAGATAGCCATGCAAACACTTAAACCTGAAATAGTGGATTAAAGGATGAAATTTACTCATTTATAGTCATATACTAAACAAGTGTTAATCTAGACCACAATAGGCTATTCAGCTCTCTAGAGGATTGACAGTTGTGAAGTTCTATCTTTAGCCTGAAGCTAGGCAAAACTTTTCCTGTATACAGTGAGTAATAATGATGTGTGTTTTGGTAAGTTTTGCTCCCCTCAATGAATGGACAATACTGTATGTGTAACCACATGGTTTACATATAATCATAATTGTTTAAATATTTTATAGAATTACTGTAGAGTTCCTGATTTGTGGTTAGCTTGTTTATTGGGCTTTGGTCTAAATGACTCAGTTTACATATTGCATTTAACCATTACTTTAATGTAACTCAATGGCTTAAACCAATCTCTCATATCCTGTAATATGAAACTAATTTACATTGGTAATGAGTATGAAATGCGGTAAGCCATATACTATTAATTGGACCACTGGACTTTAAAACTGATGTGAAGTTTCCTACTCAGCAAAATCCTCTGAAATGTTTCCTCTAATAATAGAAAAAAATGAAACCATTGTGATATAAGATATATATTCAAAGCAATACCAGACTTTGCAGAAATTCAAAAATAATGTTTAAAAGTTCTCAACAATTCTTTTTTAAAAAAAATATTTTATTGATTTTCTAATTTTACATTTAAATATTTAAAAAACAACATGGTGGCTGGGTTAATAACATACAAAAATCTTTAGTACAAATCTCAAGCTACCACATCAAATATTTCCTTTCTTTTTCCCTTAATATCTACTATCTCATATTTGAACTAATAGAGTTCTTATTATATCAATTAAGTAAAAATAGCATTGTTACATTTATCAGTAAATTTTTAGCTTATATATATCCTAGTTGCTTTAACATTAAATTTTTATAGACAATCAATGTACTGTTGTTAGTTTTTCCCAATTTTTAGTTTCCCATCAATATTCAAATTTAACTTTTAATATTTATACTTCCAAGTTTTAAGTGACCAAAATTTTCTTTATCTCAATTCATAACAAAATCTAGTATTCAAAAAAATCTTGTCTAATTGAGTACATTCTATTTTAATTAGTAATATAAAATCCTCTCTAATAAATCAAACTCCAATTTTATTCAGCCTTATTCTGGCTTTCTTTCTTTGCCAGCTCGCGTTCTATGTCAGTCCTTTTAAGTCATCAAATAGATCTCTCTCTGTTGTTATATATATTATTTGAAATAAAAGAGACCAGTCGCCATTTTTTTGGAAGGGCTAGCGAATCATCTCTCTATTATTTATACCAGATCCCCATAGTTGTCCTTTGGTCTGTTCTTCTTCTTGCTCCTCAAGTTTCTTCTGGTTTATATAGAAAATCTTTTCCATTTTCAGTGTTGTCAGTCACTTTTCTGGATTTGCCATTCAATGTATTTGTTGGTCAGTTGAATTCTCTATCATAGTATTTAATTGTTCCACTTCTTCTGTTATCTTCTGCGTAGTCAAAATTTGGGTTCATATATTTAGGCTGACATCTTGTACTTTTCTGTAGCATATTATTTCATCCCAAGCTGAAAGAATGATTTTATGTATTGCTTTCAACATAAAAATAATCTGTTCCTGGTCTTCATCCATATTCTCTTAATGATGTGTTAAATTGAGGGCTTTAAACTCAGAGAATGAAAATAATTTTATAACTGAGTATAGAACACAGCTGAACTTCTCACAGCTGATATTTGTCAAGATTGAAAAAGTATTATCTATAGTCTGGGCTTCAAGCCAAGTTCCTTTAGACAATAACAAGTTGTAATATCAAATTTGGCCACAAGATGTCACCAATGCTGTTTAAGGTTTTTTAAGTTCAAAAGTTTTATAATCCTTTTTCCAATTGCATTGCTTTTTTGTAAATAAAAACCAAAGTCTTCAGTAAAGATAAGAAATCTTTTGGTCCCCAAATTTTAGATGCATATAAATCCAGTTAGATTAAGGTAATTCGTTCAGTGTTTTAACTCCCCAGGATAGTCAGTCGCCGCTATTCTTAGAAGGTGGGATAGAAGTTCCCTTCCCTCTCTCCTCACAGGGGGGAAGATACTTTGGGCAGCTTTTACAAGAGAAGAAAATACTTAGGATTGAAGAGAGGTTCAGATCTCATCCAGTCTCATCCACACTGCTTTAGAAGTGACTGGTGGTAACTTTGACTTTGGCTGTCTGCAGCCTAGTGACAAGCCATATTTCTATGGCCAGTCTTTCATCCACCAGTTTGGAGGGATGCCCCAGATCGAGCGGAAGGGCTACTGCCGTCCCGCAATCAAGCGGCGTCCCCTCCTTGCTTGTTGCCCCTGCAGAGCAACTTTCAACCCTTTCCAGGGTCTCCCTACAGAACAAAACTGAATGTGAAAGACAGAGCTCGCATTCCAGCATCCGCGATGGCTGCGATGACAAACCGGAATCTTCTCAACAATTCTTAAGTAGGGAGATTCCCCTTAAAGTAAGCTGCAACAGAGACTGAGAATATGTGATGGCTACAGAATGTGAATGTTGACTTTCTGTTCAGAAGATTAGTTAGATTTATGCAGATTATCTTGTTTGAGTTTCTTGCAGTTTTGGGTATCCTAGAACTGAAATCCACTTGTTAAAAATTAATTGACCTTACAGCATCTTTCTAAGAACAAAAAAAATGGTGTATGTGTGAATTATATATGGAATTGCTCAGATAAACAAACTAGTATTGAAAAAATTGTAACTTTACATCTGCCTTTCAATGCTTTATTTCAGCAGATTTTATTTCCTTCATACAGTTTAGGCTTGTCTTCTTATCCATGCACAGCCTGGATCATGATTATCTAAGGTTATAAAACATACACTTTGTGAAGATGTTAGCAGTCATGTTAGCAGTCATATAAGCTGCTGTACACAGCTAAAGTACTGTGTAAAACTATTGAGATAGGTCTCTCTGTTACTCTTTATTTTACTTTTCAAAATTCAGTTGATGCCTGAAAAGATTGATTTTCATTCAGTGACTGAGTTTGGGAATTTTCTTTTTGTACAAAGATATCAACTGAAACAGGAAAATCTGTTAGGAAATTACAATTTTCTCACGTTTCAATTTTTGTAGCCTTATTTTGGAATACAGGGCCAATGAGTCCAAATTGTTGGTTATCTTGACCTGTAAATAATTTCATTTGAGACTATTCTCAACAGTTCTCTATCCAATAATGTGGCTACAATGACAGGCAATATTTGTTATCCTTTCCTTGTATAATAGCAGTAGCAATAGTACTTAGACTTACATAAAACCCTATAATGCTTTACAGACCTCTCTAAGCAGTTTACAGAGCCAGCATTTGTCTCCAACAATCTGGATCCTCATTTTACCAACCTCGGAAAGATGCAAGGCTGAGTCAACCAGCCCCAACAGGATCAAATTCCAGGTTGTGGGTAGATTTTGCCTGCAAACTGCATTCTAACCTAACCATTGCGCCACCAGGCAAGATTGTTTCTATAAATTGATAAACCAGAGGCAAGTGATTAGCACAAAAGGGTCCTGATTGAGTCTGCTGTATCCCTCCCTCCAAGACAAGTACATCTATAAACCAACTATCTACAGGCTGTTGAGAATAAGTGCGCTATGTGGTTACAAGTTCCAGTTCATGCTAAACATACAACTTAATATAAACAAATCATGTGCTAAGTGCATGACACTTAACTCATAAACGAGCTATTTTGTAGGTGTGCAACTTTGCAGAAGGAAATTTGGCTAACTTTTTCATGTATTATAGTAGAAGCACAGTCACAGAATCAGAATAGGAGGTGATTGCAACATTATCCATGATTTTCTGCATTACTAAAGAAATGTTTGCTTAAAAGATACAGAAAAAAGCAATAAAACAATTAGAACAGGGTTGTCAAACTGCTGGCCCATGGGCCAGACGTGTCACAAGGAAACTGTGCCCACCCCATTGCTGGCAATGGGGAAAAAGCTCCGATGTGTCGTGCGACATCACATGATGTCGCGAGTTTGACATGTCTGAATTAGAATATCTTTTCTTACCATGAGGAAAAATAACCCCATAGAAATTGATGTTCAGACTGGAAACAAAACACTGGGAGCTACATGAGTTAGGAAGTTAAAGCCGCTGAAACACGAAGGTAATGAATGTTTTTTCCTTCCTTGCTTTGAATATTAACATTTTTAGTCAGCCTCTTAGGGACAGATTATTTATAGGACTCTTACAAAGGTTATTTCAGTAACGCCATAGAATTACTGTGCCCAGAGACATAATTAACACATAGCAGTTAAGTTTAGGTGGCTTACAAGTATTATAATGAAGTCTTCTATAATAGTCTTTTCAATCCAACATCATGCCTAGAGTAGACTTAAGGAATCATTTGAACCAAGATTACTTAATACTATTTTTGTACACTTTGAGTTGAATAGATCCACTTTTAAGAAAGATTACAACTGGAACCAGTCCATGTTTTTTTTCTAATTTTTGTATCATAATTATACAGGTAGTCCTTGAGTTATGACTGTAATGGAGCCTGCCCATCGTGATTTTAACTTGTGATGGTCATGAAGTGAGTCAGTCATGTGACCAACCTGATTTGACAATCATTTTTGTAGCAGTCATTAAGTGAGCACCACAGATGTTGAGTGAACCCATGATTTGCTATGGGCCAGTTTTGTGAAAATTTGGAAGTAAATGCAAAGATCATGTAACTGGGGCACAAATAATTAATAAACTACGGCTTCCTACAGTGAGTGAATTCAGTCACCAGGGTGAGTGCTCTTACTAAAAATATCACCTTGTTTATATATGTGCTGAATAAAAGTCACACATCAACCAATACAAATACTATGCCTACCATTTTAATCAACAGAAAAATAACATATTAGAATAATATATTGCAAAAAACGTTCTGAATGCTGGAAATATTACAAATGTAAATTTGACAGTGTTTCTTATGCGTGCGTTATAGAAGTATGTGTTCTTTCCAAGAACCAAGAACAGATTCTGGTCATTCTTTTGCATCTTTCTTTTTATTTATCTTTATTTTTAAATAAAGCAGTGCATTTCTCTTACATTGGCTTGAGGGAAATGAAAGAAGGAAGAATAATGGATGTAAAATGATTTGCTACTTTCATTTGTTCCATTTAGTGATGAAAGCCAATGCCCATATATGCATCGTGCATGATTTGGCTCTACAAGTATCAGTTTACAAGTATTTACAAGTATCAGTTCTTTATACATCAGCGAGACTGGGATCTTTGTCAGTAGTATAGGGGTGCCTAGCGGCTTCTGAATGTACCCTTGGAGAACTAGCTCAGCTATTTTCTTCCAGCAAAGGAAATGAGTTGATGAATTCACATTTACTCCAGTTTGCATATATCCAATAAGCTGAAGAATGGAATGGAAATTCTTATCATAAAATCTTCATTGTGTTTGAAAGGAAGAGAAGGCAATTCAATTCTTTTCAGTTAGCAACTAACTTAGCAAAACTGAGAGACAGAATAACGGGATTGATCTGTTATTAATTGCCCATGTAATATTTTATTACAGATTAAATGCAGAAGAAACAACAAAACATTTTGCATTAGGATCCAAAGAGGGGATAAAACCTAGCTTGAAAAATAAGTCTCTTTTAATGTTTCCTGGTTTGTATGTATGTGTTTTTTACAATTCATAGAATAAAAATTATCTTTAGATGGATTCACTTTTACCAGCTTATGTACTTTTTGTGAACTATTTAACATGTTTATATTTTCTATATATTTACAGTTTGATCTTACGATTTTGAGGAGTTGAGAAATTTGCTGATGAGATTATCATACTATTACTAATTAATTTTAATGCGTAGATAAAAAAAATGATCTGCCTTTCTGTCATTTTTATTTTAATCCTATATCAGTATAATCTAATGGGTACAACAATGTCAGGGGCATTTAGCAATTAATGAAATTAACGCAGTGGAAAAAATGTGACTGACCTATAACCTGCATCTGTGCTATAGAGGAAAAGAAAACTTTCTCAAAGTTTCTAGTCAATGGGAGCACAGTATTTATTCCTTATATGGGAAAAAGGCTTCCTGACTCTTAGACAACAACTAACTAATGCTTTTCTTCTATTTTTAATAAAAGCAGCCCAGTCCATCTACAGAGTTCCTCATTCTCTATATGTGTGCATTTTTAAGGATGGTTCAGAGTAAAGAACACATGGAAGTATTATTGTGAAGTTAGCTCGGGCTACAGTTGCATATCACGGGAACAAAAGTTGTGTACAGTTTTGTTATCCAGAAACTATTCTTAGAACACATCCATTCTCAATTATAAAAGATTAGGAAGAGACACTTCTCTGTTGTTGCCTTCCACCCTCTGGAACATCTTACCCCTCTCCCAGAGGTGAGGTGGTCCCCCACTCTTCTGGCCTTCATAAAGTGTGTTAAAACATGGTTGTGCCAATTGGCATGGGATTCAGAGAGTAATATCCAACTCTGTTCCCTCCACCTTATTCATTTTTAACTTGTAATACTTTTAAATGTTGTTTTTAAAATTATTCTTATTTATGTTTATATACTATGATGTTTTTATTGTAAGCTTCCCAGAGTCACTTAGGTGAGATGAGTGGTATAGAAATGTGATGAATAAATAAATAAACATTATTCTAAAATATCATTCAAGGAACTTCCTGCCCTATTTTTTTGGATTGGTCTTATGAGAATTGAATTTAGTTTAAAATAACATGTAAATATATTAATGAAAAAAATTAAAACCTTTTCTGAGGTTAAAAAATATAGTCTTATCCAACTTGATATTCAAAGGAAGGTTAAAAAAAAGCTGCAAGAACTGTTTTTGTTGAATTGTATAGTGTGTGAGTTCAAGTGAGAATGCCTTCCAAAAGCTATATAGTCTTGACATATGAGCTGCTGATAATAATTCAATGATTTCACAAGTAAAGCACTGAATAAGTTAAGGCCAGGATTTTAATGTGGAAAAGTTTTTACAGAGTAATTTCATTTACAATAGAGAAAATTATAGAAGCTCCTTGCCAGAGATTTGCAAGCACTGTCTCCCAATTTTACAAAAAGTTCTGTTTTATCAAAAGCCTTTAAAATTAGATATGACTTATTTCTTGCAAGATTTTTTTAGTATCTTTTGTTTAAAACACTGCCAGAATCTTTTATCTATAGAAAGTATCCTGAATAGTTGCTAAGTGCAATTTTTAAAGAGTTGACATCTTTTTGTCCAAAATCTTGGGTGCTTTGACAACTAAAATTGTTCAGTAGCAAGTTAGGGAATTACTGTATATTGCAAATAGCAAATACTGTTTTAAAGATGTGAGTGTGCAAGTGATAGAGCTGCAAAAATTAGATATGATGATTTGTGAGCTAATATTTGAAAATCAAATAATAGCACTTTATATAGATAGCCTTTAAGGCCATTTTGAAACGGAATTTTAGAACTGAAAAATAAACTAGACATAAAAGAGTTACTCTATGGAGCAACTAAACATTTATGCTGCCTCAGTATTTTCAGGGGCTTTTTTGGGCAGGTATTTGCAAAACTCCCTTTCTCCTAGTTTTTTCCCTCACATTTCCTTCATGTAAAGGTGGAATTTAATAAGGTTTTTTTTTTTTTAAAAAAAAGAATACTTAAAAGAAAGAGAAATTGAAAATAAATATTTTCTTTTCATTTTACATTCCCTGTATAGTTAATTAATTACAAGGTTTAATTACAAGTCAGATATATTAACTTCTATTGAACTGCTGAAATATAGGCATAAACTTTGTATGGTTCTATAAAAAATACACAGAAAAGATTTATATGAATTTTCCATGCTGTCTTCTATCACATGACACTGTTTATGTTATAAATCCTTTTTCTTTCAGATAGTTGCCATGTATATTGAGCTATGTGAATGATTTAGCTTGAAAGTCTCTATAAATATACTATTTAAAGCCTGTATGCTCTTACAGTACAATTGGCTCTGTGCTCTAATGTATTACCCCATAACTAATGCCCTAGGATCCTATTTTATAAATGACTGCTTATTTATATATTAATGATGGCAGCATCTAAGCAGGTTTGAAAACCTTAGTATCATCAACTGACTAGCAACCTGGTTAGTATGTGGAAGAGAGATCAACAGAAATGTACAAGCTGTAGATTAGACTAGGAAGTCAGAAAAAAAAAATCATGGAAGGGAATAGTAGACTATTTCCCTGTTGCTGTTTAGAAATATACAAGGATGTGTCCATGAAGTTCATGGGGGTATTGAGCCTGATTTGAGAGGGGATTTGAGTTGCCCACAAAATATACTTTTTTTCCAGGGATAAAAATGTCAGTTTGTATTAAAATAGTCAATTTCTACTTTGAGGAAAGCGGTCCCATCTCTATGTTCTGTTTTTGGTATGTTCTTAAAACCACAAATCAGCTTGAAAGGACATAAGGAAAAATTTATTATCATGAAGGAATGGAAAAAATGTGCATGCTTCCTCCTCATAGGAGATTCTTAAGCAGAAGACGAGGGAGTGTCAGGACTCAAGTACTGAATTAATTCCACCCATTTGACCTCAAAGATATAGAAAGGGTGAGGAGATTGCAGTTGTTGCATTCTGCAATGTCTTGAGATGTGATGTTGAAAAAAAATGTGCTGAGTTTTACAAGTTGCTGGAATGTGTATCCAGTTTCCTTGACAAGTAATTGTACATCTTCAAAATCAGCCTTGATGATTCAATATTAGAATTCCAGAAAAGGAAATGAATATTTTTGACTGTTACTTCACAGATTGTCCATATTGAGGAACCTTCCATTCATGACCAGAAAATATATTCCCTTATTTTGAATGATCCAATTTACTGGTTGCTTAGATCAAGTAATACCATGAGATTTAGTGAGTAATTTCTATTTTCTAAGATACCATAACAATATAAATGGAATTTTTGGCATATTTTTAGGGAAAAAAATATTAATTTGCCAGGCATAGTTATTTACTTCTACTTGAAGGGGATAGAATACTCATCCTTTCTATTATGCTCTTTGAGGAGGGAGGAGCCATAGGACTCAACCTCATGTTGCGATAGAAAAGCAATCTTCGTTTCTTAATAAGTTCATTCTTTTACTCCACATACATATAAAGATGGGTTTTTTCCCCTTCGGTTTCTTGCTCCCTTTTTTTAATTTTTCAAAATGTTCTTCTAATCGCTTTTTATGCCTATCTGCTATCTCCTTCTGTTTTCATACACACATTTCTTTTTTTTTTTTCCTTTTGTTCTTCTGTTACAAAATACCTGGGGATAGGTGATGAGTTGATTGCTGGTATAGTATAAATGGGAGTCTGCTTTGTATGTGAAAAGAGAAAGTTCAGCAAACTATTAACCAAAGTAGTATAGCATCTAAATGTTAGTACCCTGTTTCTTCTTTAAGCAGTTCTAGGTAAGATCCCTTGAGGGTTATTTTATTTCCAGATTGGATTTATAAAACAGATATGGATAAAAACTATGTTGAATTCATGTTAAATACAGCTGAGTTGTTTAAAGCCTAGAAGGGATATTGAAAGTTGGAAAGAAACTTTTAACTTGCTATTCCAGTTCTCTTAAGCTCTCCCGATATCACTTGCTGTCTGTCACCACTCCATCCATTTTTAGCTCTGTTAGTTTTCCTTTGTCATTGTTCCAGTGTACAATGGACATTTTCCAAAAAGTAAGGCAGAAACATTTTAGGAAGGGTAAACTTACCGGTAGGTAAAGAACATCCAGTTTATTAAAGAGCAAACCCAACTTTCCAGTCTTTATTAGAAAAAGCAAGATTTATCCCTTTCTGTGCTTTTATATTGGCCATTAGATGAAAATCAAATGAAAATCTTCTGTGAAACGACAAACCAAATTTAATCAGTACGTTTGCTATGACATAGGCCTTTTTGTTTTCAGGTTTTAGTCTTCTGTATTTGTATGTTTCTTGGAGGTATCCTGAAAAATTAATATTTTATAGATTTATTCTGTCAGTATGATTTGTTTTTATGAATTAGAGTAAGATAACAATTTTTGCCTATCAATAATGTGATTAAAGAAATTAGATTGTTTGAAATTTGGTTTGTTTTTACCATGTTGCAGTATTTCCTAATGTTAAATTTCCTAATGTTTCATTTAAATCAGTATTTATTCACATCTAGCTAAATATTATCCACTTTCATCATTTACTCTTGTTTTGGGTTAGAAAGCAAGCATTTTGGGAACTGATAAAGTGTTGAACAAGGTTTAAATTAAACTTAACTCTGAAAGCTTAGGTCAAACATTTTTCAGCGAAGCAGCCTAGGGTTTTTGGTGTTTCAGTTCCTTAAAATAAAACTGGTAATGGATATGTTGTTTAAATAATATTGCCGTGTTTGAATGACATTCAAGAAGGGGATGACTTCTTCTAGATAAACTTGCAGTGTTTCTCAACCTTGACAATTTTAAGGCATGTGGACTTCAACTCCCAGAATTCCACAGCCAGCATTGCTGGCTGTGGAATTCTGGGAGTTGAAGTCCACATGCCTTAAAATTGTCAAGGTTGAGAAACACTGAAATAAAGTGATAGATATGTCTGGTTTAATTCTTGTGTTTCCTGAACAAGATTGAGATTTATTTACGTGTTTACATACACTTGTAGACTACTAATCTATGGCTTAATATGATGTGTGCATTTAAGATGGGTTGCCCAGAAAGATAATTAGTTTTGAAAAATGACATGTTGCCACTAAGTCTCAGCAGCCTGAAGATTGAGAGGATTAATAGTCTTACAGTAATTAGTGTTTGAGAATTTATCTTCTAAAGCAGTGGTCTCCAACCTTGGCAACTTTAAGACTTGTGGACTTCAACTCCCAGAATTCTTCAGCCAGCAAAGCTGGCTAAGGAATTCTGGGAATTGAAGTCCACAGGTCTTAAAGTTGCCAAGGTTGGAGATCCCTGTTCTAAAGAAATGGCACATCCTGCAGAGAGAATTAAGTTGAGACTCGTAGCCCAGATGCATGCCACAAAATGTCACTTATGGGCACCCTTTTTCCTGAAGGCCCTCTCCCACTTTAACCACACGGAAAACTCCATAGTTCTTAGTAACAATGCACCTTTTCCCATGTAGGACAATGGAGAGAGTAAGTTGCATTTCATCTTTTCCATATTGCCTCGTGCTTCATGCTGCCTAGAGAAGGCAGTCATTCTATTATCCTATGCAGAGGGAGAAGAGGAAATGGAACAAAGACTGTGGGAGAGTACAGTCTAACTAACTAACTATGTTAGTTCTTTTACTACGGGGTACTGTGTTCTCCCCCTCCCTCCTCCCAATAAACTAATGATCATATTGGTGATAGAGTCAGGTAAGAAATAAATGTGCCATTTTTCATAATTAAATGTCAGTGAAAAATTTCAGTTTTTGCAAGCTGGGTTTGTGAAAGCAAATAAGCTGAGCCCAGAGCACCTTTCATCTGCTTAAGCTTTGGTCAGTGGTGGTGATTTTTACTTGTGATTCCTACATTGCTTGTGAATTTCCAAGGGGTCCTGATCACAGATGGCAAACCCCTGCCAGGGATCTGGCTGAGAAAAATTCAGTTTTATTGGAATGTTTTAAGATAATTTTAACTGCTTCTCTGCAATGAAATCAACTTCTTTAAAAATTATTAGGGATGAATAATCTATTTATATTATGTCAGTATTTCTACTTGCACTAAAGCAACGAGGGCAGGTGGTGGGGACAGGGGAAGGAGATGGTTTTGCGTGTGAAAGTGGAGCTTCACATGCCTGTTGCTTGAGTGGCCCAGTTCCTAACGGGCCATGGACCAGTACTGGTCTGCGGAGCGGGGGCTGGAGACCCCTGCACTAAAGAATTGGTTAAATAGATTTACAAAGCTGTGCAGATAACATTTTGGCCATCTGGGTACCATATTTTTTTTTTCTTTCAAATGATGCTGATGATGGAGATAAAAACGGATCCTCAGTATTTTAGATGAGTGGAAACATGTAACTATTTGAAAGCATTTCCCAGAGTCTCAAAAGAACTATGGAAAGAGCTATTTACAGAGCTAATCCTCAGTCAGAAAGAAAATGGTGAAGTTGCTCCTTGTCATCTTTTGTAGCTTTGCCAGTTCCTCAGTTTAACTTTGAAAATGTGCCCAGCTGCCCTAAAGACAGTTTTCATTTTCTAAGAACGTATCAGGGGAATATGAATTCTAAGAGACTTTCTTTGCAATAACTATTTTTACTTTGGTTTTTAAAAATAAAATGCTGAATTTTCTTTTCAAGTAGAGTGATATAGGAGACATGCAGCATGTCAACTCATTGACACTCACTGGCAATCTCAGGGTACTAATATTTCATAGAGTCATAGAACGTGAAAGTTTGAAAGGGCTTTGGGGAACCTGTAGTCCAATAGCCTCCCAGTGCCGAAATCCATTAGAGTATTCCTGACAACTGTCTATCCAAACTCTGCACCAAAGAGAATCTGATTGTTTGATTTGCAGGGAGATTCGTCACTCTCAGGATTCTTGAAAATATTTTGAACTGGAATGGTTTGAAGCTTGGAGACACGGATGTAATGAAAACATACTGGATTTATTGTTCACTTGGACATATTGGACACTTTTGGTATGACAAACGCCTCAAAACTTTGTTTTTCTGCTTTAAGAGATTTTTTCCCCCCCCTGGGAAATGTATCTAGTTTCTTTTTTTAGTGCTAGTAATACTTTTTCCCTTTTAGCTGCTTATGAAGGTTATCACTTCAACTGCAATTGATCCAGAATAAATCCAAGTGGTAGAGAGTGTAAACATCCTACACTCTCAGCTGTGTGGAAAAGAAGAAAGCTGGGAGAAGGCTGTTTACTCTCTTTGCATTGGAAAACAGCTGAAGGTGGGAAAATGCAGAATCCACAAAGGTTTTCTAAATTCTCTTTCATGTTTTTTGCGTTTTTATTGTGGAGTTATACATTTTTTGTTGATACCGGCTTGTATAAATCTTGAGTACAACTTTACTTGAACAGAATTAATGTGTGAAACTTGCGTTTATTATATACATACATACATACATACATACATATAATTATGTGGCATAATTTTATACTGCCAAAAATACATTCCTAAAATAATTACTATTTTCATAAACAAGCAATATAGGCATTGTTATCAAAGGACATATAGGTAAGTCACTTTTATTTTTGGGATTTGCTTTCTGAAATGGAATCAAACATGACTTCGATTAAAATGAATGAGAAATACAGTGCACCTGTTTTCTTTGATTATATATTATAGAAGAATTTTTTTTAAATTGACTTAGAATAAATTGCTTACAAATGTGAGTATGGATAGAATTCTTAATAAAATTTTATAAGTAATTGATTAAATATGATAGTCATATGATTTTAAGATTTTACTATTTTCAGTTTGGGTTGGTATGATCAATAAAAAAATGTATTAAAATGAGAAAGAAGAACATCAGTAAGAAATACAGATACTGTTTTTGTCCTTCCGGGTTAAAATTCTGTATTATTCTTAAAACAGTTACATTTAAAATCTGATTTACCAACTAGAACTATCATTCTAAATATGAATCGGCACTTCCTAAGAAGGATTTAATTATAAATAAGAAGTTTCTTGGCTACTTTCTCTCGTTGGTTCTATTAAAAGATCAAAATGCAGTTGTGTGATAGTGCTATTTTAAAGCTAAATGCTCTCTTAATCTTCAAAAAGTTTGGAAATTCATATTGAATCTGCAAAGACCATCAGTTTGGTTCAATTATTATAGAATAAATCTGGAAAAAAATCTCTGAAAAAATAAAAATTATTTCAGAAATTAGATAAGGGCAAATTTATAATTCATGTTTTCTTAACATAAAAGGTTTGTGTGTATATACTTACAGAGAATTTTTTTTCAAGAATTCAGAGACCTTTTTATAAACTGAAGCAGTGATTTGTTCCGCGTTTGTGGCATACGTGTGTTAATCCCATATCTTTGTCATTTACTAGTATTATGTGACATAAAATTAGTCAGATTGTAACAGGTAGAATATTTTCTTCCACGGATGATCTTCATGTTTCTATCATTGAAATGCTTGGCATAATAAGCTCATATACTCATGTGAAAAAATACATCCCATGTAAAGATTTTTTTAACATAAATGGATATATCAATATGTTGTCTTCATCCAAACAATGCATAAAGATAAAGGTGTTGTAATTTGACAACAAAACAAACCTCCTGTGAAAAATAGACTTTGCAATCATATATTGCACTCAGACACAAAAACAAAACATATGTACACCTCTGACTCTAATATCTGGTATTACCGGCTTTGGCAGAAAAAACTTCATGGAGGCATTTTTTTAAAACTGTCTATCAGTCTCTGACATTGAGCGGGAACAGTTTTTTCCTACTCTGCAAATTTTTTTAGTCTTGGGATGTTTGAGGGGTTTCTAGTATGAGTGTTGTATTTCAAATCACCCCGTGGCATCTCGATCCTGGCTTGACTTGGCCATTCCAGAATCTTCCGTTTCTTTTTTCTTTTTTTTCCCCCTTTTAAGGAATGTTTAGAGTCACATATAGCGAGGTGCACTTTTAATTCTCAAAAGCACCTGGTAAATTAAGAATTCCTAGTGAGATCTACGATGGTGAAGGTGTCCAGGCTTTGATCCAGCAAAGCAGCCGCAAACCATAACATTTCCACCACCATGTTTTATTGCTATCAGGTTCTTTTGGTGAAATGCTGCCTTTGGTTTTCACAAAACGTATCTTCTAGTACTGTAGCAAAATGATCTTTGCTGCATTTGTCCTGAACACATTGTTCCAAAACATCTGGTCTTTGCTCAGATGCTCATGAACATGTTACTTACAGGACCGCATTCTGCCGCACAGCTCCCAGAGACCGGTGAGGTCCCATAGATTGGGCCTCCTTCAGGTCCCGTCGGCCAGACAATGTCGGCTGGTGGGCTCCCGGGGAAGGGCCTTTTCTGTGGTGGCTCCGACCTGGTGGAATCAACTTCCCCCCGAGGTTCGAACTACTCCCACCCTGCTGGCCTTTAAGAAAGCCGTTAAAACTCTCCTGTTCCAGCAGGTCTGGGGCTGATGTCCCCAGGGGGCCGAGATATGATCGGACTCGCGGTATGACTGTATTATTTTATTGTTTTATGACTGTTTTAACTTTGTACGCCGCCCTGAGTCCTTTGGGATTGGGCGGCATATAAATATTTGTAAATAAATAAATAAATAAACAAACTTTAGTCTTGCCCTGATGTTCTTTCTGGACAGCAAAAATTTTCTCCTAGCACATCTAGGTAAATCTAATTTGTGCAGCTTTTTTCTAATGGTAAACTTAAGGACTTTGATATGGGCAGTGGCAAGAATTCTCTGTGGGTTATGTGATGAAATTCAGGAGGGGGGATGTTTTGGAGATTTCTTTCAGTGTCTTATGAAGCTGTTTTGGGATGAACCTGCTGTGATGGCCTGGCCTAGGCCAGTTGACAGGTGTTTGAAATCTTCACTTGTAGATTATTTTCCATGCAGTGGAATGATTGATGACCAATTGTTTGGTGATCTTTTAAAATCTCATATTCTTTGGCATCTATAATCTTTCTGAAGGCCTCGGAGAGCTCTTTCAATCTCAGCGTGGTGATTCCAGGCGGTTCAACAACAACAGAGCAAATCAAACCAAATTAGGTTTAAGACAAGTTTCTCTCAAATCCTCTCCAACAAACCATGTTCTAATTGTTTGCACCTGATATGGTACACCTGATTCTAATTTTAAGTATTGAGGTAGTGATAAGTGCATGCGTAATTTGCATTTGCATTTATTTTTTATTTTTATTTTTTTATTGAAAATTTTTAGATTTTACAAAACAATACAATTCCCTTCCCCAAACCCCCCCAACCCCCCCAACTCCCCCCCTACCCTCCCCCGACCTTCCCAGAGCTGAATACAGGCTTAATTAAATTTTTTTCAAAAAGTCTTAAAACAAATATAAACTATAAACAAGTCTAAATACGTTAATTAAACAAGTTGTAAAATAGTTAACAATAATATATGTATAAAAAAACAAAAATACAAGGAAATACAAGAAAATAGGAAGAAAGAAAAAGAAAAGAAATACACCTGATTCTAATTTTAAGTATTGAGGTAGTGATAAATGCATGCGTAATTTGCATTTGCATTTATTTAAATTACACAATGGGCTGCAAAATGTAAATGGTGTGTAATATTTGTTGTCTTCCCTTTATGAGTATTGAAAGGAAGATCAACTCTCTATTGAAAAAGTCAAAATTTGCAATGGGGTGTACTTTTTCACATGACTGTATATGTAAACAGTAAACTGGAAGAATGATTAGCACTGGTATGCAACTTTTAAATGCTAAGGTCATGTTCATGACAATGGCTGATTTGTTGCTAAAAAAAAACTTGTGTAATACCTATAGTTTTCATTGATGTTGCCCAAAAAAGAGGTTTGAAAAATTAATATTATGAGCTCCAGTTTGTAAAGGTACCCTTGGGAGAAAAGTAATTGTTCATTTAAAAATTGGGAAATTTCATAGGAGGAATCTGCTAATGTCTACTAATGTTTAAATACAGTAGGCCTCCCCCAGTGCTCATTCATAACCTTTAATTATTCTAGCTTTAGTAACTCATCTCTATTTCGTTACAACTGGATAATCGTCCTTTCAAGTACTGAAAATGTTTCTGGCCTGCTTACTAGAAGGAAGAATGTGACTCGCTTTGTATATGGAATCAGCGGCCCCTGGTCCATTCTTCTTCACACAGGCTATTTGGTTAACTACTGCCCTGTGCCAGGACTAACCTCAGGAGCAGTGCCCATGCCCATTTGGGAAGCAAAATGAAAAGGAAGCTTTGATAAGAACATCTGCTATTCCTGGGTTACATCCCAAGTTAGGCTAGTGGAAAAAATATGAAAGGCAGCATTGTCTACAAGTGTTAATAGCATAACCATGATCTTAGCAATGTTGAGTATAATGAATTGTGTAATACCTTCTGTAAATTGGAATCAAAATATAGAATTTCTGACTTGCGTAAGATGGTGAAAAAACGCTCTCTCAATTCACTCAGTGAATTGTCATCACTGAGTGTATTACCACTTGGTTCTAGTCCAGCGGTTCTCAACCTATGGGTCGCGACCCCATTTGGGGTCGATCGACCATTTTTCGGGGGTCGCCAAAGGTGGCGATCCGCCATTTTTCGCGGTGCCATGCATGCGCGCTGCGCATGGGGCGCCGCCGCACATGCGCATCGTTCATGGGGCGCCGCCATGCATGCACGTCACGCATGGTGCCCCACGCATGTGCGCTGCGCATGGGGCGGCATCGCGCATGCGCGCTGCGCATGGGGGCGCCCACATGCACCACGCATGGGGGCGCCACTGCACCCGCACGCCCGCATGGGGCCCCCGCATGTGCAGAACGTTTGTGTGACGGGGGTCGCCGTCACACAAACGTTGAGAAGCACTGTTCTAGTCTGACTCATATGGCTCCAGTGAAGTACAACTGCAGTATCTAGAGAAGAACCTTTAACAAAAAAAAAAAACATGTTAGTTCTGATCCTCCATTTAACAATTACAGACATGCTATTCAGAGTTGGATCTGACAGTTGGGTTTATAACACTGGTTTGTAGTTGTCAAGAACATAAAGTGTTTGCTTGAGACTCTAGATTTTTTAAAAATGTGCTTAGGTTATATGTAGACTGAAATTGGGCAAGAAACTCCACATTACTGTCAATTTAAATATATAACAATTGGAAACCCCCAATTTTATATATAAGGCTAGCATTATATGTAATGAATTTTAGAAACATGAGAAATAAATTTGAGTGAAAAATTGAGGAGTAGATAGCCCTGCATTTGTTTCTGTAGAAATTTTATGAAACACTTTAATAAATGAGATTGGAACAATTCCAGTACTGTGTTACATGAAGATTTAAGGAAAAAAGGAAGAAAAGTATTAAATGACATTTGATGACCACTTGTCTCCTCCTAATGCCTATATATATATTTCATATTAAAAATAGAGCTGCCGTTGGTCTGTTTTGCATGAATTTGCATGTTAGATGCAAATTGTAATTTCCTTTGCATACAGTGCAATTGATCATGAAAGATTTGTTTATGCATACTTCCATGCAATTCATGAGAAATAAGACTTCAGCTTTTCATTAGTGTTTCAATTTTTAAAAAATGTCTTCATGTTATGCAGATGCCAAGAGGCTGCTTTCTACAGGACCGATTATAAATATGATATATAAATGCATAACAAAGCACTATTTTGTCTGAAATGGCTCTATATAAAAGTGTAAAGAAATGTGTGTTTATTCAAAGTAGGCACCAATTTTCATACAAGGATTTTGATAAAAAAATTGGCTTGATTAAAAAATAGGAAATTCTGTTATGCCCAGTATAGGCAGTCTTTAGGCCATGTGTGACATGTCTGCATTTATCTGACCCATTCTTTATTCATTCTCAAATATAGCATCATTATTTGGGAAATAAATTACTTGGAATCAGTTAATATTTTTCTGAAAGGTTGAAAGGTTAAGTAAAAGTTAAAAAGACAACTTTACATAACTAATCTTAAAAAATACGTTGGAATTCCTTTATATACCTTTGAATATCCCTTTTTTTCAGTCATGTGACACTTCAGTTAGTCTGCTGTTTAGCAAGTATCTTCAAATCAGTCAAAGTGTATGCTGTCCTTTCTGCCAAGGCCGCCATGATCATGTCTTGTGTCCTTTACTTTAAGCTCAAGGGTCCCCACAGCCCACTACTAGACTGTGACCTATTTGGAACCGGGCTGCGTGAGCGGCAGGCTGACGTGCGTAAATGGAGTTGTGCCCATTTGCATGCGCAACTGGAGTTGCACCCACTTGCATGCATGAGCCCGCGCTCACACGGAACCATCCCCTCCTCCCCCGCCGGTCCACCGTGCCAGAATAGTTGGGGACTGCTGCTCTAGCTGGCTACTGCTTTTCACTGATCAATTTCCTCTCTTAATCTAGGGGTTCTCAAGCTTCAGAAGTTTGAAAGGAGTTTGGGTGTATCCCCTTACGCCAAATAAAACTCGTAATTTCATTGGGATTAGGGCTGGCCAAGAAAAAAGATGCCAGTTTTAATAGCACTTTAATCTATCAAATAATACAGCAATAGAATCTTGTTACTTTAATATTTCCATTAGAAACAATACATTTAAGACACCCCCTCCCCCCCTTTTTTAATGGAAAGGATGAGCAAGAGTTGAGTGCTGGCAGCAATTCAGCCTTGCCTGTATCAGTCATCAGGCTGCTTTTTGAGCTGGGCTTTGCTTCACTAAACAGCTGCAGTGTGTCAAGGCAATGCTGCAGATTTATCAGATTGATCCAGGCTCTCCTCTCCAATTTGCCTGGACAAGTTGATGTCTAGCCTGTCTGGTTACCATGTGAATGATTCAGTCAGTGGTCCTGCTATGTGTGTTCAAGCCCAAGGATCTGTACCCCTGCTCCTCAAATTTGCCTATGAAACCTGGATGTAAATATTAGTGTTATCTGATTCCAAGTAACTTATTTCCCAAATAATTAGAGAATCCCAGCATTAAATATTTCTACCTACAATGATTCTATTGTAACACGTCTTTTTTTCCTCCTGACTTTGAGTATCTCACACCAGCTAAAGTTATTACTGATGTATCTTTGACTTTTCCGGTTGCCTAAATCTTCATACCCACTGCCACGTGCACAGAGAGTACAGTAGTGACCAAAATTGTGGAAACCTTTTGGGAAAAGTACAATAGAAATGCCACCTTTAATTAAGTTTCCACCAATTTTTCTTCTAATTTCTTTATAACTAGCCTTGTTCACTTAATAATACTATTTTACATCGCTTTCTGGGCAACCAGTCAACTCTTTGCATTATTACTTTAATTTTATTACGTTTTACAAGCTCCCTAAATGAAAGAAAAAAAAACCCAACCAACTTGATAGTGATCACATAACACACTGATAAATGTCCTCCTCTCAGCTTCAATACATGACATCAATAACTGAATCCTACTGTGATCTGATTGGTTCATTGCCAAAACAAGATGACACCTGATTGGCTCCCTAAACACTCATGCTCATTGGCTACAATCAGATGAAGGAAAGCTACCTGATATCAACCTAAGCAAGTTGTGCTTCCTTTTTCTGGTTATTTGGCTGTAACCTTTTATAGAATACAGTACAGATAATTGAACAAACTTTGTTGCGTTACATTCTTGATTAAATTATCTTTCCATTGATATATAATTTTATGGTACTACTCCAAAAAAGAAGTGGTGTTATTGGCCATCAAACCTCAAAAATACACTTTTCCCAAAAGGTTTCCACAATTTTGGCCACTACTGTATATCTTTAGATATCCTATCACACTATTTTTATATAAACAGCAGTTCGTATTTACATTAGTTGTGTATGAACTTAGTTTTGTAGCTTTATTTAGGTTAATTACATCAGAGTTTGTATTTTGTGACTCAAAATGTAGGAAGCTTCCAAGAAATTGGACTTTATATTATGAAACTTGCACAATAGATTCTCTAGATCCTGGACCTATATGATTTGAGCAACTTTTAAAGATTCCTATCACTTTTTTTTTTCAGGTGAAGAAACACACCTTTCTTTTATTGAAAGTTTTTTAAAATTTTACAAAACAATACAACCCTTCCCCAAACCTCCCCAACCCTCCCATTCCCTCCCAGAGCTGAATATAGGCTTAATTGAAATTTCTTCAAAAAATCTTAAAAAAAATATAAACCATGAATAAATCTAAATACATTAATTAAACAGATTATAAGATACTTAACAATAATATATATATAGAAAAAACATAAGTACAAAAAAATACTTAAAAAGAAAAAAATAGGAAAAAAGAAAAAGAAAAAAAAATAAAATAAAAAAATAAAAACTATAAAATATTTAAAATTTTAAATATAAGTTATTGAAAAACTAAATAATATTTTTATATCCAACTTGTATTGTATGAAGTCTATCCATTTTTTCCACACTCCAAAATACTTCTCTTGCGATTGATCCTTCAAGAAAGCCGAAATTTTTGCCATTTCCGCCAAATAAGAAACTTTAAAAAACCACTCTTGCAAAGTAAGCAAAGATTCCTTCTTCCAACATTGCCCTACTAACAACCTTGCCGCTGTAATTAAATTTAACATCAATGTAGTCTCTTTAGTATCACAATCAGTAACAATACCTAACAAAAACAATTGTGGGGTAAATTTTACCCTCCTTCTAAAAATTCTTTGAATATTCCACCATATCTTAATCCAAAAAGCTTTTATATTTTTACACGACCACCAGATATGATAATAAGTAGCATCCAAACATCCACATCTCCAACAGTTAGGCTGTAAGTCAGGATACATACGAGACATTTTTTGTGGATCAAGGTGCCATCTATAAAACATTTTATAAAAATTCTCCCTTAAATTTTGGGCTTGTGTAAATTTGACATTCCTTACCCAAATAATTTCCCAGGTATCTAGTAGAACTGGTTCACCAAAGTTTTGTGCCCATTTAATCATACATTCTTTAACTAGATTCCTATCACTTTTTGAAGCCAACCTTCACTCCAGATTCTTCTGCCTGCAGTGTACACACAAATATGTTTAACAGTGTATCTATTTCATTGATACGGCTTTGTGAAATATTCACAACCACTTCTGTTCTAGAAGCTGTTAAGGAGAGCCTTGGCACAGTGTTGTGTTTTGAACTTGGTGTTTCCTGGAGTCTCTGTTGTAGCTCCTTCTCTGCAGAAAGGAAATGGGAGTTGCTGAGATTTTTAAAAATACTATTTATGCATTAAGACAGGAGGGAAACATTTTGACCTAGTTTTTTTTTCTTGTAATGTGTACAATCCATCCTGGGGGGGGGGGGGAATTCAAATGGAATAATGTTAAAGGCAAATTGAAATTGATGCTTGGCTTGTTAATCTCTGGAGTGTCCCAGACAAATTGAATGAAATCTTTTTGGTTAAAGCTCAGAAAGAAATTATTTTTAAAACCTGAATGGATAGCAGAGTGATTTTATGTCCTTGTGTCTAGTTTCATTGCTGGTTTGCTGGTAATTATTTCTTGAGGAGTCCTGGCAACAGAAGAGAAGAATCCAGTTCACAAGAGAGGCCTTTGCCTGGAAATCTATTAAAAATTGGTCCACAACGTAGTAGATAAAAGTTGCATATCTGAGCAGCTTACAGGCTCTTCATTGTAAAAGAATAATGTTTCATAATTGTGTTCTGCTTTCCACCATTGGCAGAAAAATTAAATCCTTTGAAACATGGAACAGGGAGCAGTAACATTTTTAACTTTGATTTTGCAGGTTATAGAGATCACAGAGTCTACAGATGCTTGTTTTTTATGTGGTTTATTTTGATAAACATTACCACCTACTGTTGCATGTACAGCCCTGTTAAAAGCTAGTGATATGTATCCGTTGGATATAAACACACATATTAAATAAATATTTCCTTGACTTGTTTGTTTATTGCTTTTAAAAACAATTTCTGTGCTCATTGGTGGTGTTGGTGGTGCATTTGCAAACGCATTCTTTATTCTTTGTGATGTGTAACCGAGCGATTCGGATCAAGTCCCTTTGTTTACTAGCCGGCATTTGGGGCAGCTAAAATGAGATCCTTTGCTCTTATCTTCACTTCAAAAGCATTGAATATTGCAAAGAAAATGAACTGCGCGTAGATGATTTGGTACTGCCACCTACACTTGAAAATGTGCAGTGTTGATCTGTGTTGCATTTTTGCCAGAGGCAAATTCATATTGGCATTATAGTCATTTCTCCCGCCTTGTTCCCTATTGTTTTTTTTTGGTTATTTGTATATTTTCTCTTTCTCCAAAAATACATGATTTGGACTGACCAACTATAAGTTTGTCACCCTCACCCCCAAGTTGCAACTAGTAACTGGATCAAAGTACATTATTTTATAATTAGTAATGATTACACAAACTTGCTGATGGATCTTGGCTTGCTTCTCAAAATGTTGGCTATCCGTTTCTTGCTAAACTCTTTGAAGGCTTAAGTGGTAAACTATCCTTGTAAATTGGAGCAGGTCACAGGAGTCTGGTTCCCCTTTTAACAGAGATTGCTTAGTCCTTTTAAACTGGGCTATTCTGAGCTTTTCTTGGAATATTGGACAAGATTCACAAAACCTGGTACAGCTCCTGTAATCAATATCACTGCTGAGAAGGCTCCCCAGGTTTGCTCCAGGAGGTGAATTGCTCTCTGAACACATTAGACTTTTGTTCTAAAACTCTTTATGTGATTTAACTGTAGAGAGGAAAGATGTTTTTTCCCAATTCATTTCAATAAAAACCCATTTATCAGAAATTACCATGCCTCCATTACTAAGTAATATAACAGATAAAAGCACTGGTGGTAATTTAAATGTTTCTGACTGCTTAGAGTTGTTCTAGTTGCTTGGTATGTATTTTGTATATACCTTACCCATTTTATTGATTAGTAATTTGTTAAATATCTATTGGCTTTTATTTTAAAATAATCAAAAATAAATGCTAAGTTACCTACTAATATGATATTTTTTTCTGTTAGCAAAATTCTAAACAATTCCCTCACTCATGTTTAAATATGCCACCAGAGGGCACTGTAGTTCTTTCACAAACTTAATCAAAATTGAACACAGGAAAACAGAAAGTTTATAGAATGAAGCCTCTATAGATATTGTTCTTTCAAGTATGTTATCAACATATGAGGGAGAAGCTGATTGTGAATTCATAGCACATAAGCCTGACTTACAGAGGTGTGGGATTTGGAATTAGGCACTTCTGCTGGAGATGTAGTGTCAACTATTAAAAATTCATCACAGTTTTGAAGCTTCACACAGTTGACTTTAAAAAAGAAAGTTTGCAGCGCTCTCTACCAGCTTTCATGTTGGAAGGGATAGATGGAAATCCTGGCTCAAAATAGGATGTTTAAAATGTTTATATATTTTTTTTAAAAAATAGACAAGCTTTCCTAATACTTTTATTACAATATCCATCCAAAGATGTTTGTTTATTTAATATCTTGCCTTCATCTTTTTTAAATGAACAACTCAAGGCAGCAAACATATGTAATACTCCTCCCTCGTCCTATTTTCCCCACAACAACCCTGAGAGGTAAGTTGTGCTGAGAGAGAGTGGCCTAGTGTCACCCAGCCAATGCTCATGCCTAAACTAGAACTCATCTCTTCTGGTTTCTAAGCCAGCATCTTAAGCACTACACCAAACTGATCTGATGGCTTGCTTTCAGCATTAATGAAAAAAAAAATCAGACTACTACAATATGGTTTGTTCTTTATCATGGTCTCTGATTCCTGTCCAATTCCTTCTAAATAGACATATTTCTGGGGGGGTCTCTCTCCCCCTTTCCTTCCAATATCATGCAGCCAGGGCTGGCTTCTGCTGAACCACTTCAGTTATCTGCCATGGTGGCATTGGCAGCTGATGCCATAACTCTCATTCTGTTTCTCCTGTTTTTTTCAGAGTTATTTTATTCCAGAGTAATTTGCCCAGATTCTTTCTCTTCTCATCACAGGACCTCATCTATAGCCTTATAACCTTTCACAAGTGCCAGCCTTGTGGGAGCAAGCTTCTGCTTCGATGGGCATAAACTGTGCCTTGGTGAATGCCATGATGTGTGTAACTACTGCCAGGCATTTATTAAACCAGCTGCCTGTGATCATTGTAATCTGCAAAATTTACTCTGAGAGTAAATTTTAAAGATGACAGACTCCAAATCTGCTGTTGCTACTTACCCAAGTCATCTACCATAAGCCAGAAATTGCTTAGAAGAAATTGCTTGGGCTCTCTACTCCCTGTAGTAGACTCTGAGGTCTTTGCCATTGTCAGCAGTGAGAAAATTGCTCATTAAGGAATCAAAGCTCCCCACCTTTATTCATAGACAAAAAGCAAATGGAGCCGAGGTGGCGTAGCAGTTAGAGTGCAGTACTGCAGGCCACTTTAGCTGACTGTGTTCAGGTCAGCAGTTCAAATCTCACCGGCTCAAGGTTGACTCAGCCTTCCATCCTTGCGGGGTAGGTAAAATGAGGACCCAGATTGTTGGGGACAATGTAAATATATATATACATTGCTTAAAGCGATGTAAAGAGAGTGCTTGCACTTAAAGCGCTATATAAGTCTCATAAATAAATAAATAAAAGAGGGATTGAGTTTCCTTCCTCATTCTGGTTCTGAACTTCCTCCCCATAATAGCCTTTTTTTCAGCTCCAATACTACAGTTGATGGATTCTTCATACTGTCCAATCTTTTCTGGCCTCCCTTCCAGGATGAATCTCAGAAATGGAAATATCAGAGCTCTCCCTTAAGATCTACTTTGGACTGCCCTCCTACCCAATCAAAACGTATATCTTTCCCTCCAGCTTCCTCAAAATCACTGGGTCATTCGTGCCCACCCTGTTCTGAACAGTGGCACTCTCTTTTCCAATCCATCCCAGTCTTTTAGATGGATTGTTGATTATCTCAGCATCAAGCCATTCACATTCTCTGGAGTGCTCAAAAGGTGGACAGGTTGCATACAGGCTGCGTTTTCACACCATGCTTTCTCAGCCTCTGCCAGCCTACTCTGCTTTGAGATGGTCAGCCTCTTTTACAATTATAATTGTATTGTTTTCTTGTCCTTAGGACTTGTTTCTCCTCCCAAATGCTGTTTCAAGGGAGAATTCAGATCTGAGTTTCAGCCTAGCTTGGCCTCTTTCACAGTGTCATTTCCCCCCCTCAAGCCTAGAATTTGTGGATGAGCCCCACCCTATTCATCCCTGGGTGTGGGTTCTTTGGGGGAATGGTATAGGGTAGTAGCAAATCTTCCTTATGTTTCCAGGGAGATGTTTGTTATATAAAACTTAATAAACTTATTTCCTATCTTCTATCTTGGGGGTCTTCAAACTTGGCTCTTTTATGACTTGTGGACTTCAACTCAGCATGCCTGGCTGAGGAATTCTGGGAGTTGAAGTCCACAAGTCATAAAAGAGCCAAGTTTGAAGACCCCTGTTCTATCTGAACACCTGTTTCTAAGCCTATGCTATGGTATCCTACACTTATTCTAAACAGTCTGTTTTCTTGTTGCTTGAGCTTATACCAAAGTCTTGGTCACCAGGTAGCCATCTTCAAATTGTCTTCTGTTGCTGACAGCCGCTATTCTGAATTGCTGTGAAGCATTGAATTTTGCAGTTTCGCAAGTCTGTTCTGGAGTAAGAAAAAAAAAAGGTACTTTACACCAACTACTGATTGGCTGTAGCTTCTCGGTGTTGCTGCTGAGCTCTGCTGCTCATTTCTGCTTTGCTGCTGGTTTGGTGAAGCCCAAGCCTGCTCCTCATTTACAATCAATTTCTTGTTGAGCTGAGGCTACTCAGCTCCCTCAGCTGCAAAGTCTTACTTTCTCTTCTCACACATGACATAAATCTTCCACCAAACACAGCCACACTAGGTGTGCCTGGTGTTCTCCTTTTGAAAATAAGTAGTGCAGTGTTCTTCAGGCTTCCTTAAAATCTTGTGGAGAAAACAAGGAAAGAAGAGCTCATGTTGGTCACTGCAAGGCTTTCTTTCCAAAATTCCCTACCACAGCTCAGCCTAATCCACCATTTATATCTTTCATGTTTATTCAGACTTCCTTGGATATCATGAACCAGCGTTCAACTTGGAAATATTTCTTAACCTGGAGATTCAACAATCATCTCAATAATAAGAGGACCTCTTGTGATGTAGTTGTGTCTTACTTAACCCAACTTACAGAAGTCTTAATTCCAATGCTTTTGAGTTTTGCTGAAGTCCTCAAGAGTCTCCTGGGCCAATCCAGCTTCTATAACATTAGCTTCATGCCATGTTAAAAGAAAAGAGATGCCTTTCCTTATTCCAGTGTCCATGCTTACTCCACACAGCAATCTTCCTCTGAGATATTCCACACTAGTAGAATGGATGTACCAGACAGCTACATGGGCACAACCTCCTAATTCCCTCCAGTAGTACAGACTGAGTCTTTTGGGGGGGGGGGTACAGATCCTTAGGCCAACTGCTCTTTGATCATGTTATGAGACGTGGCCTTGCTCCAGGTATGAAACTTGCTACTCACCCATGTAGACCATAATGGAAAAGAGATAATTGATCTCCTATAACTGAAACTTTTTGAGTAGTCACCTATGAATTTATACAACCTGCTCCATTACCCTTCATACTTCCCAAGGGATTTTACTGATTTTTTTAGATCTATTGTATAAGGCTTTGGAGCTGAATAGGTTCAATGGGAGACATGCAGGGACAAAAGTTCTCCAAAATGAGAGCCAGTTTGCTCTAGTGGTTAAGGCACCAGGCGAGAAATCAGGAGACTCTGAGATCTGTTCCTGCCTAGACACAGCCAGCTTGGTCCAGTCACTCAATCAGTCCAACCCACCTTCAGAGAAAGTAGGAAGAGAAAGAATATTAGGTATATTCTTCACTATGAGTTATTTTTTAAAAAAATAACAAATGTGGAATGAAAATCTAAGATGAGCTTCTCAACTGCATAGCTGAGGCATGTTACTACCTGGACTTCTGCTGGCCTGTTTTTGAGCAGACAGTCTGGCTGTTCTATCTTCCAAGCAGACCTTTGCTTGAACTTCAAGGTTTGAGATGCTACCGTTGAGTTCAGACAGGGAGTTCTGGAGGCTACTGGAGCTGCCTTAGCCAGAGTGGGCTGATTGGCTTCAACACTGCTGAAATCCGCCTCCCCCAACACACACACTTCCAGTATTGTTATCCCTAAATGCCCCTATTTATTTATTAAATTCTGTAATGTTGTCTGACTCCCAACAACTTTAGGCAGCTGTGAATCCATCTCTTCCTGCTGAAAAGAGAAGCCCAGCAGAGACATAGCAAGATTCTTGCTGAATTGTGGAAGGAATCGCAAAACGTTTCTTTGCAGAAGAGTTTTTAGTCTACTCTAGAGCAGTGATGGTGAACCTTTTAGAAACCGAGTGCCCAAAAACCGCCCCTGCCCAGCCCCCACTCTGCCCTCCTGCCCTGCCTGTCACCCCACCCCACCTGCCCGAAGGGTCACCCACCACCTCCATAGCCTGCTGCAGATCACCCAGGTGGCCCTGCAGTGCCATGGCGGCCACGCCCTCCACTCGCGCCCCACAGCATCAATTGTGCATGATAGGGCGCGAAGGCAGTCTTGTCCCTGCTGCCCGGCTGCCATGTGCTTGACTGTGCTGCTCCACATGGGGCATGCCTGTGGGCGACTCTCCAGGGGGTTGCTGGTGAGGAGGGGGCTGCAGGGGAGGTGGTGCTGGGGCGACGGCGTGTGTGCGTGCATGCGTGCCCACAGAGAAGGCTCTGAGTGCCGCCTCTGACATATGTGCCATAGGTTCGCCACCACTGCTCTAGAGTGTTGAATTTGGATTAGAGAGATTTAGGATAGATTTTAAATTCCTGTGCAACAAGTCCTCAACCAGGTTCATGTTTTGGTAATTATGGTTTAATGACAGTTTATTGAATAAATAAATTCTTAATTGAGTTTGCACAGTGTTCTAGGTCATAAACCATGCTTCACAGATCACATTGACTTGGTCCAGACAGCATATTGACTAAGCTGGAAACAAGCCATGCAGTGGTGGGATTCAGCCAGTTCGCACTGCTTCGGCAGAACCGGCAGCTAATTTTTTGTTTCTCATGCTCAGAATGGACTTCCGGAAGCAGTATCCACACAGAGAACCGGTTGTTCACATATTTGAATCCCACCACTGAAGCCATGTTATAACTTAGGGCAATATGTGATCAAAGTCACTACTTCACTGCCTTATATATCTGATTTATTATAGAAGACAAAGAAGGGAAAAGCAATTTATTCAGAGGGTAAAGATAAGCAATAACCTAAAATATGAAAAAGATGACACAACACTAGAAACAGGTATATCTTTCTGTTTACTATGACCATACCGTATTAAACTAATTGAAACCGGCATATATAGGATTGATGTTTTAAATAAGAACTTTACTTCAAGACTAACAGTTCTTTCAGTTACAAAGTTTGCATAGCAATGTCTATTTAACCATAGCATAAGAGAGTATGTCTTAATCATTGGATTTTCGCTACCTTTTTTATTATAATCTCATACCGATGTTTGGATAGCTGTTAAATCTTACAAGTATTTTTGGAATTCCTACTGATTGGGCAGAAATTATCTAAGTCAGCTACTTAATATCAAGACAAGCTAACATTATTGTCAATGCTGCAAATACTGTATATTCTTGCTTTGACAATATGCAAAACTGTCTGGCATTTATTGGGTTAATACTTAGCTTAGACTGAGCGGGGAAAAAGCCCGGGAAAGAAAGAGGAAGTAAACGTTTGACCTTCTCACTAATTGGATAATGTGACCTGTGACTGCATGAGAAGGGAGGGGTTGAGCAAGGAAAGCTTGATGCCAGCGACAGGAAGTTCAGATTCTGGCATTAACCAGTCCAACATGGTGACCGGCAAAATTTGTAGCTCTGCAAATAAAGACTTTAGGAAACATGCCTGAAAGTTCTTTGAAGTGCTTCATTAGTCGGAACATGTGACATCATGCCAGAATCCGCACTCTTTTCAAACGATCTACGTCCCGATTTATCAACAGCAGCCTCGGGGGAGATCTCATTATGGAGAAAAAAAAAATTGCCTGAAACCAGCCCCGTAGCTGCAGCAGTTTCCCCGGGGGGGAAAGCGACAGCCAGCAAGCCGGGGGAGGGAGAAATTTGGCAGATTTCCCAGCTGAGAGCGAAGACTTCAAAAGCAGCATGGACAGATAACACAGTTATGGGTGAGTCATTGGAAAGATTTCAAAACTTAGAAATGAGAAACAGAAAACAGTCCCTACAAAGTGAAACCTTCATCCCTAAGAGAGAGAATCCCAGTTTGAATCCTCTGCAACAAAGGGGAAATTGGGTTCCCCAGCAAGTGGCTGATCCATGTCCTCTGAACTTACCACAGCCAATAGAGGCCTTGCAATGTCTTGGGGTGGTACAGAAGCCAGGAAATCAGCAGCTGGGGGGAGAACAGCCACAGCAAGGAGGTTGGCCACAGCCCCCAAACGTGCAACCCCTGGGCATAAATCTGCAGCCAGGTTGGGGCCTACAGCAACTGGGGTGGCCACAAGAGCGATGGGGAGCCCAGCAGGAAGCCTGTCAGACCCTGCCTTTGCCAGCCAGAGACCCCAACCCTGAAGAGAGGGTGAGTTCCAGTCTGAGGCATCTGCAGCAATGGGTAGATGGGTTTCCCCAGCAGATGGATGATCAGCAGCAGCAGAGGGCACCACCACCCCCTGCAGTCCAACAACAGAGAAGACCACTACAACCCCCACTTGCGCAGCCACCATTGGGAGGCCTATAGCAGCAGGGGGTACCATCCAACCCCGCTGGCCAGCAGCCATGGAACCAGCCCCAGTGGGGGCCACAGCAGCCTGTGTTTGCACCACCCTTCAATGCAACGTTCGATGGGGACCCAGAGAAGCTGATTTTTTTCCTCAACCAAGTGCGTTCTCACTTAAATCGCTGGGCCTATCTCTACCCGGAACCAGGGGCCATGGTTGACGTCATTGGGGACAACCTGGAGGGAGAAGCATCTGAATGGCTGAACAATCTATATAGCGAGCAAGCCCTCGAATTGGAGGATCCCCATCTCTTTCTCTTAGGACTGAGAGAACGATTTGAAGACCCATCGGCCTCAAAGCAGCAGGACAAATTCACAAGATAAAACAAGCAGGGAGGCCTGCCCTAGAGTACGTGCGAGAGTTCCGCAAGATGGCAGGTCGAATAGAGGGGTGGCCTGAGCAGTCCCTCATCCATCACTTCATCGAGGGATTAGATGATCACCTCTCCCAGGCTTGCATCTATCGAGAAGTACCTGATCGGCTGCAGGAGTGGTACCAGACGGCCGTGAAGCTGGATGTTAAGCTCTCTCGCTATAAAAAGCCTCCCCCACAGGAACCCGAACAGCAACCAGAGCTACCTGAACAGCAATCACCCCCACGAAAGCCTTCAACCACTGCAAGGGCTGAGAGACCCAGGCCACCTGCACGCCCTTCCTTCGAGTGTTTCCGGTGTGGACAAGGAGGACACCGAGCGGCCACCTGTCCAGTCCCCTACCCTCGACTGCAGAGCAAGCCAGGACCGGCGATGCAAAAGAAACCTGCTCAGCGGCTACCAAGAGAAAAATCTAATCGACTCACGCAAGAACCAGTCGCCCAGGTTACACCCCACACACAGGAGAATGCCAAGACTCCAGGTGGACCTACCTGAAAGTAAGGGAAATACTGTCATTTGGACTGTGATAGACCTGTTCTCGAAACAAGCTCATTTCATCGCCTGCAAAGGACTCCTATCCGCCCAACGCCTGGCCAAATTGTTCCTGAAACATATCTACCGGCTGCATGGTGCCCCTAAGCAAATAATCTCAGACGGGGTGCAATTCACAGCGAAGTTTTGGAGAAATTTCCTTACATTGATTGGATCATCTCAAGGGTTATCATCTGCTTTTCATCCAGCCACCAATGGGGCCGCTGAAGCCGCTAACAAAATGGTGGAGCAATATCTTAGGTGCTACGTTTCCTACCAACAGACGAACTGGACTGATCTCCTCCCTTTTGCGGAGGTGGCATACAATAATTCCGTGCACAGCAGCACCGGCTACACGCCTTTCAAAGTAGCCACAGGGAAAGAATTCAACCCAATACCTGAATATCCTCAGTTGCCCTCCGCTTCACAGACACTTGATCAATGGGTGAGAGGATGGGAAGAAGTTTGGAAAAACACAAAAACTGCTTTAAAAAAGACTTTTGAAACCTATAAAAATAAGCTGATAAAAAGAGGGCTCCCCAAAGAACATTCCAAGTTGGGGAAAAGGTCTATCTGTCAACTAAATATCTACGCCTCAAATTGCCCAGCAAGAAATTGGGACCAAAATTCTTGGGGCCTTTCCCCATAGTAAAGGTCATCAACCCAGTCACAGTACAACTAAAACTCCCTAAACTGTTAGGGAAAATTCACCCAGTTTTCCATTGTAGTTTGTTGAAGCCTTATCGGGGCTCCACTTTGAGACCTCCTCCAAAGAAGGCACCTGGACCCCTCGTAGTGGCAGGGCAGACCCACTATGAAGTGAAACGTATTCTTGACTCCAGAATCTTTAGAGGGAAATTACAGTACTTGGTACAATGGAAGGGATACCCATTGTCTGAAGCCACCTGGGTGAAATCTAGTGAAGTGAACGCTGACAGATTGATCGAAAAGTTTCATGTGAAACACCCCAGCAAACCGAAAGATAACCCTTAACATATGCTTTTGTTTCCTTACAGGATCTGTCCTTCTTGTAAGGGGGGCCGGATGTCAATGCTGCAAATACTGTATATTCTTGCTTTGACAATATGCAAAACTGTCTGGCATTTATTGGGTTAATACTTAGCTTAGACTGAGCGGGGAAAAAGCCCGGGAAAGAAAGAGGAAGTAAACGTTTGACCTTCTCACTAATTGGATAATGTGACCTGTGACTGCATGAGAAGGGAGGGGTTGAGCAAGGAAAGCTTGATGCCAGCGACAGGAAGTTCAGATTCTGGCATTAACCAGTCCAACATGGTGACTGGCAAAATTTGTAGCTCTGCAAATAAAGACTTTAGGAAACATGCCTGAAAGTTCTTTGAAGTGCTTCATTAGTCGGAACATGTGACAATTATTGTATGGAGAAAATGGATAGATTATATTCAGAAAAAGTATGGGACTACAAAGTATCATTTATTTTATGAGTAAATCTTATAGTAAATGTTGTATAAGAGATTTGTTTATGTAAGGGGAGTTAAGGGCTAAGTATGTTTTTTTTCTCTTCTCTTTCCTTCTTTTTTCTTTTCTTTTTTTATTGTATATTGTTAATTTTGTTATTAATAACCCTGTACTCTGCTCTGGGAAGTGAGGGGGGGGGTTTGAGGGTGGGTGGGTGGGTGAGTGGGTGGGTAAATAGGTAGAATAGGATAATATAGATACGGTAATTTATGAGAGAGGTGCTGCTTGGGCATTTCCCCTATGCTGTATTCCTGTGTCTGAGAGGGATGAGTGGGGAGGAAGGTGCAGGGAGGAAGTAGGATGGTAAGAGGAGAAGGGGGGGGGGAAGAGAGCAGGAGGGGAGGAGAGAAAGAGGAGGGAAGTAGGGAAGGTATTAGAGAGGGTGGATGCAGCCTGGGGGGAATGAGCAAGCGGCACCAATGGTTATGATTATGAATTTATCTTATTTTGTAAACTGAATTCTGTATATGTTGAATAAATGGAAAATAAAAACTTTTTATTAAAAAAAAGACAAGCTAACATCAATAAACCATATATTCCCAGCAATTAGTTATTACAGTCTGGGAAACTATACTTTTGCTGCTGAGTGCTACTGCATGCAGAAGGTCTGTCCTTAAACAAAGGCAGTTTGAGACAGATGCGGGTTACTATGTCAATATTATACAGATGCACAGTTGGTGCCAACATTGGCAGTGATATCTGTGGTTCATACCATTTAGAGTTATGCATTGAAGTAACCATTTTTATGTCTCCGCCATCTTGTAACAATCTTGAGAGAATCAGGTCCCCTTTCCTGGCAACCCAGTGGAAGTTGGTGATCCAATGAAAGTTGCTTCTACATGTTGATTACATATATTCAACCTTTTCCTCTACCCTCTCAGTTGACTTTTTGTGGTGTATTGCAGTATTGTGTTTAAAATATGTACACTATTTGTACTTTGCAAATCTACACATGCCATTCGTTAGCTTACCAAATGTAACTAAAATTTCAGATTGTTAGAGTAATCAAGCAATAATTTCTCTTGGGCAATTACTATTGAGCAGAAGCAGAGAACAAGGCAAACTGCCGTGAGGCCTTCGTACATAACACAGAACAAATGCTAAGCAACAATAGACTGAGATGATCTAAGGCAGAACTATGTAAAATCAGATTAATAAATTAAATAATTGTATAATTGTCTTTTGATATCATGATTTTATTTTATTTTTGTTTCACATCACCTAATGATAGGAAAATCCCAGAGCTAGCAATAGAACTGTGAGGGAACAAAAAACTGGAAAACACATAATATATTCAGATGAAATGTTTCCAAGTCAAGTGGAGATCAATCTGCAAACAGATCAAATTTGTTTGCATCAGAGCTGTCTTAAACTGTATCACTTTTAAGGATTTTTAGAGACAACTTATCATTGGAAAATGATGTACATGTACTTTAAATAAATTGAATGTAATAATGTGCAGGAACTCCTCAACCATTTAAAAAAAAGTTTATTCAGGACAACTAGCATAAAACATTATCCAGTTAAAGAACAAAAGAATACAATTCCATTGAGAATGCTTCAAATCTGAATATAGTATATTTTTAGCTAGTGCAATCGTCTTTAAGAAAGCAGTTTCCTCTTTGGCTCTTTTGCTTCCAAGCCTTTCCGGTCATCAACTTCGATGTTTCAAATACGAAAGGTAGACATTCCATCCCAATGTCATTACGTTCACAAACAACACTCGGTATTTTGAGGGGAGAAATAGAAAATTAAACGTTTGAGCTGCTGGCCAAACAGCTAGCTCTGCCAAATAATAGTCCCAGAATTTATCTCTAAATTCATCAATGCCATCTGCCAAACTATGGCCTTGAAGCAGTGCCATGATTATGAAATACCAACCTCCGAAAAATGGAGCAAAGGTCTGGTCGATTGCTACCTTTGTGATGACAACCTGAAGTTGTTGAACTCCTTTTCTTGGGCTTATTTTGTCTATCCATAAATACCAGTAATGCAGGAGTGGTCCCGTGCTACATCCAGTGACTAACATGTGAAATGTACGATCAATATCCCACTGTTTTTGCTTTTTCCTTTGCTCCAAAGACTGCTGTATTATATCTGCAACTCCTAGTAAGAGTCCAGAGCTAATTGTGTTGACTATTAAAAGTTTGCGACCACCAAAAGCATATATTTTTGCCACCCTGGTCAACTGTCGTATAATACGGGAACGCATCTCATTTTTTGTTGTTGTTCTGAATTCTTTCTTTTCCCAGACTGAGAGTGCTGTCTTCAGGCACTACTTTATAGTAGCTTCATAGAGATTATTAAGTAGATAGCTCAGGATAAAGAACAGAAGACAAATCCATTTAAAACTAGCATGTAGAATGAGATACAGGAAATACATCACAATATTCTAATGAAGAATTTTACTTTGATGCCTTATTGTGATGTCACTGTTAAACTTCCAACATGTTGCACTTAATGGAGAAGAAAAATCACATCAACCAAACAGGTACCTGAGTATTTGTTCAATTCGCAGAAGGGGAAACTGTAGGTCTTCTTAGATCTTGCTTGTTTTCAAGGACTCATCTTTTTACATGTGCTACCTAACTGCAAAAAAGGGTGGGGCTTCAAATGCCTTGGTCATGGCCACTGTTTTGATGTCATTGATCTCTCTTGTGAGCACTCCTGGGATGCAGTCTTTGGAAAGAGCAGTAGACCTGTTCTTAAATAAGAATTTAGCATTCTTTTGAAACAGCTAGATTTGTGATTAAAAAACTAGGGTTGCTGCACCAAATCTTTTTGATTTAAATCCAAAAAGAGAGCCAGGTGCTTCTAGTGTTTACTAATTTTGTGCATTGCAGTCTTCCCACTTCATGGATTTCTTCCATTTTCATTACTTGAGGGCAATGCCATTTGACCCATTCCTCCACCACCCTGCCTACGCCAAAGCAATTTCCTGATACTTCCAGCCATGGCTACTTATTGTGTCCTGCTACATCTGTAAGCCCAGTTGATTGGCTACAATGGAGTAGGAGCAGAATCCCAGGGCGTGAGGTGGGAGTGCTGCAGCACCTTTCAGAATCTCTCCTGGGCAACTGTGAGCTGTCAGTTGGGGTATTTCTGAAAATAGGCCCACCCTAATTTTGAAAGAGCAGTACAGCCACACCTGAAAAATACTTGGCTGACCACCACAGTCCTGGAGATGTAGGAGGCAATTCTTCCAGTGCATGGAAGATACCTCCATGCCCCCTCTGGGGTTGTGATCTGTCAGCTGGTATATTTCTGAACACAGAACTTTTCCTAGTGTGAAGCTTGTGTTCAACAGTAGCTGAACAGCCTGTTAGACAGCTTGGTGAGTAGACAGTTCAACTCATCTTTCAGCCATGCGTATTTGCCAAGGTTTGCCTCCATACACATTGAAGAGAGCAATAGATGGTGGTTTTTCCACTACGGGGGATAGTTGGGGTAAGAAGAAACAAAGCCAGGTTGCTTTCCTTAAGTTGTCCTATATTATTATCACACTATTCTCTTTTCAGATAAGCAACAGAGTGCAGAAAAGTCACTAAAAATAATAAGCCAAAGAAATCAAATGTATGATGCCCTTGCTTCCATCCTGCCCATCCTGTACTTTATACATTGACTTTTTAAAAACATAATAATAGAGTTGAAAGAACTTCAGAGGTCTTCTAGTCCAACCCCCTGCTCAAGCAGGAAACCCTATACCAGTAATGGTGAACCTTTTAGAGACCGAGTGCCCAAAACCCGCCCCGCCCCTGCTCTGGCTGCTTGCCCGCTCCACCCCTTCTGCCGCCACTCCACCTGCCCGCAGGGCCACCCACCACCTCCACGGCCTGCCGCAGATCGCCCAGGTGATCCTGTAGTGCCATGGTGGCCATGCATCATCTGCGCACAATGGAGTGCAAGGCAGAGTCTTGTCCTGGCTGCCATGTTGTGCTGTTCCGCGCGGGAAGTGCCGGGGGTCGACTCTCCTCTGGGGGGAGCTGTTGGTGAGGGGGAGAGGCAGGGCTGGGGCAATGAATGCCGTCTCTGGCACATGTGCCATAGGTTCTCCACCACTGCCCTATACCATTTCAGAAAAATGGCTGCCCAGTCTCAAGAACCTCTAGTGATGGAGCACTTACAATTTCTGGAGGCAAGCTGTTCCACTGGTTAATTGTTCTCATATTAGGAAATTTCTCCTTAGTTTTAGGTTGGCTCTCTTCTTGATTAGTTTCTATCCATTGCTTCTTATCCTGCCTTCAGGTGCTTTAGGGAATAGCTTGAGTCCCTCTTCTTAAATATTGGAACACTGCTATCATGTCACCCCTAGTTCTTCTTTTCACTAGATTAGACATACTCAGTTCCTGCAACTGTCCTTTGTATGTTTTATCCCCTAATTATCTTTGTTGCTGTTCTCTGCACTCTTTCTAGAGTATCAGAATCTTTTGTTGTTTAAACTTCTTGTGTACTCTTTTTCAGGTTCTCACCAACTCTACTGAAACACAACTTTCCCTTCTCTTCCCCTCAGTCTGGTTGCGCACTCTTCTTATTTCTGTTTTGCAATTGGATCATCATTTGTTCTCTCTACATAGCTAAACCATCTCAGTGAATTTCTTTCATATTGGTTACTTATGAATATTCCTAAGCGAATATTCATTTCTGTATTCAGTCTACATCCATTCAACACTGAGTCATTCTTTAGCCTATCCATGCCTTTCTGAATCTGTTAAGTCAGTGGTACATGTGCTATTGTACTACTCTTTCTATGGGGACTTCTGATGTTTATTCATAGCACCTCTTCTAGGCAAATGTGTAGGCAGACCAAACACCTTTTATGTACTCCTTTTATTAGATTTAAGCCCAGACATCACCTATAAGATGGCAAAATTTGTCACTGAAGCTATTGAGGAAAAAATGGTGTTACAAATGCTATAAAAGTGGACTGTATGCTTAGATTTAACTTTGCCACAGTTCAACCTTGTTTTTTTTTCTTTTTTCTCCTTGTATTGTTCCTTTTATAATTGCTCCATCAATGCACACAATGTACACTTAAGACTCAATATACAGAAAAGATGTAGCTTTATTCATTCATTCATCTATGAATAACTCTGGGTGGCTTACAAAAATAAAAACCCAACATAACAAACAATAAAAACAATAACTGCCCACCCTAGCTGCAGAAGTAACAGACAGGATTGGCCATTGGGAGCAGGTAAATATAGTTGAGTGTGAAATTACTGTATATTATGCATAAGTTAATACTGGTTTATCACAACTACTACTTTTTCATTTGTCTTCTGTACAAATCCAGAATTTGTACATGTTAAATGTTAAATATACATTATAGGAGCAGAAGTCAGAGAAACTCTTATATTGGCAATGGGTACAAATCAATCTTGTGTTTGGAAAAAATATATATAATGAAAAGATTCTGTCAGTTTGTGTAGTTGTGTCATCTCCTGTGCCTGTCAATGGCATTGACTTCTTTAGACAGCACGGCCTCTTCAGTTCTTACTTATCTGTGGTTGCCTAGGTAACTAACATGCAGTCTCAGAAACAGATTCCACACAATGGCAAGAAACCAAAAGACTGAAAAACACTTTTCGTACTTTTAAAAAAAATATTAGACATTATAAGCTGTAAAGATAGCATTCCATGACAGTTTCTGATGGAAGATCAATGGGAAAAAATGATGGGATGTTACCTCTAAATCTTTGTTCCTGTGTCTACCCTACAGAATAGCATTGCGCCTGAGATCCAGATGGCCCCAATCCTACCTGTAAGCCTTTGAAGACCTGGTTTCCACAGACACTGGATCGGTGGCCTTCTGAAGCCCCCATAGATTGTTTACCTTTCGTTGCTGAATTGCTTAATGGCATAATTTGCTGTTTGCCTCACTATATTTTGATAGTTTTTTAAATAGTCTTAAAAGTTGTTTTAATAGTGTGCTGCCTTATGTACTAGCAGATGGCTTGTTGCAGATCTGGGACTGGAGAGTTCAGCCCTGCTGGACATCTCTGCAGTGATGACAGTGCAAGATGATGCTTTGCAGTGGTTCTTCTTCTATGTGGGAATTACTCTAGTAGATGAAAATTTGGTAATTCAGATTAAGGAACAGAAACATGCCCATATTAAAAGAATTTATAATGAGTTAATAAAATTGGATTCGGAAACAGAGTTAGTAAAAGATTGTATGATTAAATGGGCCCAGAATATTCAGGAACTGATTTCATTGGACTTATGGAAGGTAATTTGGATTAGAAATGTTAAATTTACGCAGGCTCAAAATTTGAGGGAAAATTTTTATAAAATGTTTTATAGATGGCATCTGGATCCTAAAAAGTTGTCTTGTATGTACCCGAACCTGCAACCTAAATGTTGGAGATGTGGTTGCTTGGATACAACCTATTTTCATGTTTGGTGGACTTGTAAAAATATTAAAGCCTTCTGGATTAATATGTTTGTATAACCCTATACTTTGCTCTGGGAAGTGGGGGGGGGGAGAAGGGGGAGGATGGGTTGAAGTTTGAGTAACTCAGATAAGTAGAAATAATTTTATTGTATATAATATTGAGGTTTCAATTTGGAGAGAGGAATTGCTCGGGCATGTCCCCTGGACCGCATCTGGAGCGAGAAGATAGAAGAAGGTGAGAAGCAAGTAGGAAGGCTGAGGAGAAGGAGGAAAGGGGGTGAGTGAGGAAGAGGAAGAAGAGGGAAAGAGGCAAGTTGGTTACAGGGTGGATGCGGTTTGGGGGGAAATGGGTGAGCAATACCGAAAGTGCTGTGTATCAATTTGTTTTATTTTTTATCTGAAGTATTTTTAAGAATGTAATGTATTGTAAAATTGAAAATAAAAACTTTTTACAAAAAAAAGTTGTTTGAATAGTGTGCTGCCTTATGTGGTATATTGACAGGTTAGCTATCTAAATTAACTAACTAAATACAATGTTCTGCATTCATTTTTAACAAGTTTGAGACAGTGACTGAAGGTCAAATAGGATTGGGTTGAACAAATCTGTTTTGGACTTCAGTTCACTTGGCATTTAGGCAGGTGTATGCAAAAGAGGTTGCATCGGTTGTACTGGTAGATGGCCTGTTGCAGATCTGGGACTGGAGAGTTCAGCCCTTCTGGACATCTCTGCAGTGATGACAGTGCAAGATGCTGCTTTGCAGTGGTTCTTCTTCTATATGGTTTTCCATCACATGGGATGGAGTTGGAAGAAGTCCAGTCTTCAAGCACCCTGGTGCAGGGGGCCACAGGACTTAACCCTTAAATATCTGTATGAGGCCATTGAGGTTTCTTTAGAATGCTGTAGAGCTCCACCCTGGGCTGAATAGGATATGCAATCAGAATTGTGTGAAAAGGGCTTAATTGATTTCTATGTGCGGTAGCCTGATTTCAGAGTTAGTGCATCGTCGAATCTAGATAAAAGTTTTGCTTTTACATATACAGCAGGCTGTTATAACTTAAATATGTCTTTCCCTTCCCCATGTGGTGCTGCTGGTTAGAATATGTTCTGGTCCTTTTTGTTTTCTTCTTAGCTATTTTATTGTCTCCTTTGAATGGTGTATAAATTATATACTACTAAATTCTGGTTCTTGTAACCTTTAATTGGGTGAAATGGTGCATCATAGGACAACAATTTTTGAACCAAGGTATCTCAGATAAGTTAACTTACAGAATGCATCCTAAATCCAGAACCCATGACTCCTGTGAAATCAAAACTTGGCAAATTTTATAAAACATTTTATAACATAAAAATTACCATACTGTAAAATAGTTCATGACGTAATACAAACTTTCATAAAACATTTCCTGTGATGTGATGGTCTGGAACTATGCTAGGCAATAACAATAAGTAATAAGCATGTAAAGACCCACCCCATTTTGCATCTTAAGAAGACAGAACTCTTGGAATATTTCTTCCAACAGGCATCTTTATTAAGAGAAAATGGTTGCAAGCGTTCTAGACAGGACCTGGGGCCCAAGTCCTCTCATTCAAAGTTTTAAGTGGTCCCAAGCAGCCCCCCCACCCCACCGTCCTTCCAGCGACAATCGCAGGCGTTACATTTCCACCCCTTTTTTCCTCATGGCCGGTGGAAGGGAGACTTCAGAGAAGAGTACATGAAAGGTGATGGGCCCTATTGTTATGGTTAGTCCTTTTGGTGATATCCACATTCAGTCCCTTTGAAGTTGTAACGAAGGAAGTGAGAGCCATAAAACCCCTTTGCTTATCCCCCTTCCCCTTCGTAGTATGACAGAATTCAGAGAGGGCAGAAATGGGGTTTTCCATACTCGATAACTAGAGATGAAATATAATTGGATTCTGACAAAGCATCTGGGTATTTTGGTGGGTCACAAGTAGATATAAAAACTAAGGTGATGCTGCAAAACCAACCAAGCAGCAAATGAAACTACATCAGCAGAAGTATAGCATCAAACACAGTGTTTCTTGAAGTCAATGCTCCTCTCTATTCTGCATTGGTCAGACCACATTGCATCCAGTATGGACAAATAGATTTTGGAAAGACGTTGATGAACAGGAGCATCATTTAGAGAACAATCAAAATTATAAAATCCCTGGAAGGAGAAATTTAAAAGAAACCATGGGAGTCACATGATACGGCGAGCATGGAGAAAAGGAACCTTCAGTGAGACAATATCTAAAGGCTGTCATGTAGAAGAGGAAGTAAAATTGAATAGAGTTTTTTTTTAAGGCATGACAAGAAGCAATGGTTTAAATTACAACAAAGTCATTTTTTTTGTTGAACATCAGGAAACATTTCCTAATATTGCTGTAAGGATGGGTTTCTTTCTTTGGGAATTGGTGACCTCCTTCTCCAAAAGAGGCACCTGCATTAGTGGTGGATTGCAGGCTTGATTGGGTTTGGATTACAGGATCTCTGACTCAACCCTCTACAGCTACCTCAACTTGGCCCACTTCCCCCAGGCCAGCTCGCCACAGGACTACTTGCCACAGGACAAGAGTTACACCAATATCAAAGAAATGGTGGAATAGAATCATTAAAGAAAGGATGCCAAAGGAGCGACAGAACGAAACATGAATGACAAAAAATAAAATAATTTTTAAATTATATTAAGTAATTGAATCGTTGAATTGTCCTGTGGCAAGTTGTCTCATGGAGAGTTGGCCATGACGAGTTGTCCCCTGGCAAGTTGGCTAAAGCGAGTTGGTTATGGCGAATTGGCTGTGGTGAGTTGGCCACAGTAAGTTGTCCCATTCCACCCTTCAGGTCTTACCTTCCCTGTTTTTTCTCCAGGATAGGTTTTTGTTTTTTTTACACAAACCAAAAACAGATTCTTGTAGAATACAGCAGGTAGAGTGATTAGCTCTCCATGACACCTTCCAATGTTATTGGGAGGGAAGCTCCCAGACTTCCAACCAGCAGGATCTTTGGTGGGGAATTCTTGCAGTTATAACCTCAATACATCTGGAAGGAACTGGCTTGGCGGTAAGTTATAAGAAGTGTCATGGCTGTGTGTCATGAAGGTCCGTGAATGGGTTGTTTACTGCTAAGTCTTTCGTCCATGAAAAGGAGAGCCCCTCTTTCCTTTTCTTCCTAAGGGAATTGCTTTCAGATTGAAGTCCTGAAAGCTACTTCCATGCAATGTGCATTTTTGTGTATGAAATACGGTAAAAATGCTGGCAGGCTAGTATTTCTAGTTGCTGATTCAAACTTTCTAATCTTGGTCCATGTGCATTCCGCTGATGCCAACATTCTTCTTGGAACAGCTGGTGTTGCCTGCTGATTCCTTCCCAAAACTTTTGCATGTATATTTCTAAACATTTTTGTAATATAATTATTGCCTGAAATAGTGAAATTCTAAAGGCAAGCATTTTTACATGTTTCTAATTGCAATTCTTGCTCGTTACATTAAAATTGCTGCCATGTCTTTAAAATGTGTATGTTGCCATAGTATTGGTTTAAATCCTATCTCTCTACATTTGGCATATTTATTAAACTATTCTACCTTATGGTTTTGAGTAGTAAGATGGAAGAAAATATGAAAGCATGACAAAAGGAAGATGTGGCCAGGAATTCCCCATCACCATCATTTTTTAATTTTCTTTTTAATCTTTTCTTCCTAACAAAGAAAAAAAAGGGAACAAAACATAAGTGTTGGAGACCATATGTTATCGAAGAAGGAAAAAAATCCCAACACATAAAAAGTGCTTTAAACAAAAAGTGAAGGAAGTGTGACAAAGAAAAAAAAATCATGTCACTGTGCCAATAAACAGTCACAATCTATATACTACTAAAACTCTCATTTTTGAACCATGGTATCTCAAGGGGGCTAACTTACACTATGTGTGCAAAATTTGGGATCAATGACTTTGTGAAAGTTGGGGCTGCTTTACTGCTGCTGGGCTGCTGTGTTTCACGTCTGCTGGGTTGCTGCGTTAGTCCCATAATGCTAACTTTAAATATTCCATGACAGTTTCTCAGCCACTTGCACAATCCTTCAGTCCTTCCCCCACCCAGCAGTAGCCACTTAACTTCCTGTTGGAGGGAGAGAGAAAGAGAGGGAGGAAGGAAGGCATTTTTGTATTGGCATTTGATGGATTAAAATGCTTCTGTGACTTTAGTTAAACATACAGCATATAGCTGTCATATTTCAGCAATTTATCATACATTTCTGTTTAGCAGTGTTGTTAACTTTACCTTGAAAGCAATAACTTTTGGGGGATTTTTGGCTTGCTAACAAGGGTACGGAAGAACAACTTCTCTGTTCTATGGGTGATACATAAAATGGTTGTGGTTCATTTTTAATTTAATTATTTAACAGTAGAATTTTTGGTGGTGGCAAGAGTGAATGGATTTGGGAACGTTTATTTTGGTCCTATTTTTCCTGTGTTTTTTTTTTAATTCTATCACAAGAATCATCAGAGCATCATTTCATATTTTTTTAAATATTGTATTCCATATCACAAACCAGAAATGGTTTTAGAGTAAACAAGAAACAGGAAGCAAGAAACTAAATCATATGAGAAGGGATTAAGGAAATGATATGTTTTGCTTTCAGAAACATCTGTTCAAATTTAATGTAATTTATTTAATTTAGGCACTACCCAACTCCCAATAGCTTCTGGGTGGTATACAATAAAATCAACAGCATTAAAAGCAATAGAATACAATAACTATGAAAAAATAACAATAACAACTGATGGCAGATCTGACTAACCACACCCACAGATGCACCCTAATCCAAGGTACATTAGTGAGAACAGCTAGATCTTTAAGGCTTTCTGGAATGCCAGCAGAGTGGAGGGTTGCCTGGAGATCAGGGAAAATGGTATTCCAGAAGGCAGACCCTAAAGTGGGGTCCCATAGAAAAGATCAAGACCTGGTATTTATTACACCAGTGTACAGGATTGGAATAATTGGTTTAAGTTGCAATAAGAGGCATTCGGCCATGGAACCATACAACCACAGAGATGGGGCTCTGTTTGCTTGATGTTTTCAAATAGAATTTCAACAGTTGTCAGTCAGGAATGTTGTAATCTGGATTCTGCAAAGCAGTTCATGTGAACTTGATGACTTCAAAGGTCTCTTCCAGTCTGATGATTCAGAATGATATGGACTAAAAGGAAAACCATGTGTACCACTGCAAGAAGTGGGTGAGACCATGAAGAAAATGAAATTTAATTTAGTTTGATGTTAACTAACTCTCAGCACAGATAGTATAATTATTGATGGCATATTTAATAATTTTCTTGCTCTATTGAATGAAAAATTAAATGATAATAAATTATATGACAGTAGGGATAGAGAAACACCTTCATTTCTCCACTCTTATTACATCCACAGATAACTGCCCTGTGACATTGTTTCAAGTGACAGGAACCTTCTTTGCCATGGAGGACTTGGAAAATCTCAGAACTGTGCAGAGGAAATTTCTCAACACCTGTCAGACAAAAGTCACTCAGATTCTTTCTCAGTTGGACACTGGCTCTTTTTTTGCAGGTCAGAGGAGATAACTAGAGAGGGATTTTGCCCCATTATCTGAGAATGGTTTAAATCTGTTGGACCTGAGGAAGTGCAGAGGGCTGTGAGCTCAGCCATCTGCTGAACTAGGTGGTTATGGGCTAGCTAGTTAAAGCTGCTTATGGGGATGTTGTGTAAGGCGGTTCTAAAAGTGGTTACAGAAAACAAAATAATAGAATTAGATCTTGGAGCTCTTCTAGTCCAATCTCCTGCTGAAGCAGGAGACCCTTTACCATTTCAGACAAATGTTTGTCCAATCTCTTCTTAAAGACCTCCGATGCTGGAGCACCCACAACTTCTGGAGGCAAGCTGTTCCATTGATTAATTGGTTATTGTTTCCTTGAGTGAGGGATTGTTTGTTCACATCTTAAGAAGGCTTTGGTTCATTCCGCCCTCAATTGCTAGACCCTACACTAGATAACTTCCATCTAATACCTTTTATCCGTTTTTTGGGGAAGGCGGTTGAGAAGGTGGTTGTGTAGTAGCTTCAGAGGACTTTGAATAAAGTGGATTATCTGAATCACTTTCAGTCAGGATTCAGGTTAATCTCATGTGAGATGAAATGGGAATTGTGCATCCATCCTTGCCTTACTTGACCTTTCTGTGGCTTTCAATATTAACCATGTATCCTCAGTCAATTTAGGGGATTGTAAATATGTGGCACAGGATTGTGCTGATTCACCTCCTGACTATTTTATACGTATTATTTTTTATTATATTGTATGTTACCCAAAGTCACTTTCTTGTGAGATGGGTAGCTATACAAACTTGGTTAAATAAATACATAAAGATTACCATTGGATTATAATTTGGGGGTGAACTCTGGAAGTTGTCTCAAGACTCTAAGGAGCCACAAAAAGTCCTGTTATCTCAGATTGTCTCCAAAGAAGCTCCCAGAAGTGGACTTTCTTCTATATTACATAACATTCCTTTTCTCCTTCATGGCCTTTGCACTCTGTGACAGATGGGAGATGAAATTCAAAGACAGAGCAATTCCTTTTCTGTTTTCTTTAGCCGTTGGACGATTGAGTTTGCTTAAGAGGCTTTGAAGGGATTTTGTTGGTTTGTGAGCTATTATGATGCCTAGCAGTTGAAGATAGTGGGAGAATTATTCTTTTCATGGGCTATGTTCTAGTTGGCTGCATTAAGACAGATAGGACAGGCTGAACATATAAAAAGCTAGTATTTAAGAATCATTGAACATTAATAATGTCTTAGATGCTGAACAAATTTACTGCACAGAATTAAGGGAAGTACTCCCAGTCCTCTATATATGAACATTTTATTTTATTACACTTGCACAATTGACAGGATTGCTTCATTGCAACCTACAAAAATTTACCTTACTCTTAATAACTATAGAATCAAAACTGTGGTACAGAAGGCACAATCTGGCTCCAGTTCTGGAAAAAACAATTATCCATAGTTTATCCTCACCTTAAAAAGCTAACACTCGGCTATGGGGAAATGGTGAGGAGTGGCAGATTCTTTACTGCAGTGATGTTCCTGTTAAGGAATAATTTGGGATAGGACATAGAACCCTATGAAGGAATGTGTACAAGATACAGATACATGCTCCTGTAGACCTGTGGTAGGGATGGTTAGATTGGATGGTTTTTGAAGTACCCTTAGATCAGGGCTAAAGAGCTAGGGACTTGCGTGTCCAAGTGTATGGGCCACTATGAGGAGTATTCATGCTATCTGGCAGATAAAGGTGCCTGGATTTGCTTAGAGTTGGACCCTCATTAAGCAGGTCTAAATGGGTTGCCCAGGACACAGTCTTGTAAGGTTGTCTGAATTGAGTATGAGTCTATGACTCCTGAGGAATTAGATAAAGTCCTCCAAAATTTGGCTACCTGTTTATTAGATATTGACCTCTTTTGAGTTGTTAAAGCATCTTTAGAGGTGACCAAGGATGGTGTATTTGAGGGTCTATCCTTTTGTGGGAGGAGGTGGTCCCTCTGGCCTTGAAGGAGGAGGTGATGTGCCCCCTTCTCAAGAGGCCATTACAGACCCCTCCATTCTAGAAAATTAGTCTAGTTTTCAGTCTTCCCTTTGTGGAGAAGATTGTGGAAAAAGTGATCTGATGGCAAATACAAGAGCGCCTTGGATGAAACGGATTACCAGAACAGATTTTAATCGAGTTTCAGATCAGGGTATAATGTGGAGACAGCATTAGTCATGCTTATTGATGCCCCTTGGTGGAACCAAGATGGGGATGGGGCATTCTTTCTACTCTTCGATTTCTCAGTGACTTTTGATACAATCAATCATTATATCCTTCTAGACTAGCGGCATGAGCTGGCAGTGGAGGCAGTGTTGCAGTGGTTTTCTTCCTTCCTCAGTGGTCATTTCCAGTTGTTGCTGACAGGAGGGGAGTGATCACATCTGCAGCCCCTCATTTGTGGATGCTTTGGGTCTTGATGTTCTCCCCACTCCTGTTTAGCATCTACATAAAACTTTGGGGTGAGGTCATCTGTCAGTTTGAGGTTGGTATCATCAGTATGCAGGTGAGACTCAACTGTACAGCTCAACCCCAGACTGAGCAGAGGAAAGTACTAATGTACTAAGCCAATGCCCAAAGGCTGTTCATGCCTGGATAAAGAGAAATTTCAGTTCAATCCTGAGTAGCTGTGGCTGCTTAGGCTCCCTGGATTGGAGGTATTGTCACCCTTTGTCCAGCCCTTCAGATCTTCATTTGTGACCTGTTACTTGGCAAAGTGTTCTACACAGGGCTGCTCTTGAAGACTAGAGGGCATACAGTAGCTGGTCTAAAATGCAGCAGTAACAGGTACTTGTTATGTCCAAGCCTCATTGGTTTCCAGTTGTTTTCTAGGTGTAATTCAAGATGCTGGTCATCACCTATAAAGCCCATCATGGCATAGAGCCTAGTTATCTGCAGAACGACCTGACTCTAATGGTTTCTGCTCACCCAGTATGTCCGGGCAGAGTGGATGCACTCAAAATCCTCTCAATTAACTGTTGTCTTATTGTGGAAACAAAGAAGTTTGCCTTAGTTATGTCATAGCCTTGTCTTCTGAAAAAGGTCCCTTCCCCAAGACTTTTATGGCACCCACTCCCTTAGGGTTCCAGAAACCCTTAAGATCTGGCTTTGTTCTAAGGCTCGGGGTTCATCCATTGGGGAGTCCCTATTGTATTTTTTTTTAATTGCTGTGACTGTGTATGAGCTGTTACAGTATGTTCTGTTGTTATGTTTCAAACTGGTTTAATTGTATATTTTAATATGTTGTAAGCTACCCCAGATTATTTTGGCATAGGAAGATGATGAGATCTGTATGATCTGAGAGAGTATCCTAGTTGATTTGGAATAAAATCGCAGAATAACACGTATAAATTGTTCCCTGTCAAATATCATTTCTTCTAACTACATCCTTCTGTCCTCTATGTATTTCATTTTGTGTGATACTACCTTTGGATCCCACTTCTGTGAGCTTCTACTTCCATGTACTCCTGAAAAGATTTTGTTTTGAAAAGGTTTCCTTAAAATCATGCAGTATTTCTAAGGACATCTTATCTGCTCTGTTCAAATCCCATTGTGAGCAATACAATGGAATCTCTCCAGCCCAAAGATCTGCTATTGTTTTGTGTGGGTTTTTTTTTACTAGCCCATTCATGCCTCTGAAAGGAAGTTACAACTGCAGTGTTTAAACTTAAAGAGACTGTAAGTAGTAGTACTCTATGTTGGAATGAACCGCTTTCAGAACTTCTGCGGATCTCAGAACAAAAAGAAGAGAGAATGAATACTGATTTTGAATAAGGTCTCTCTGTATATGGAGACAACAGACAAAGGTTTGCTTTTGAGGTGGCTGGGAAGTATACACAATTCGTGCCTATCATAAAATTATCATAACTAAGATTCTGTACCATTTACTGCTGAATGATCTCTTTGAAACACTGCTAGGATATGTTATGAACAGGAACATTTGTTAGATTGGATGGTCTTTTTGTTTTTAGTACCAAGAGGTCATCAAGAGTTTAAAGTACGACTTCCTGGCAATTTGTGCAAGTGCCATTTTAAGTTTCAGTCTTAAGTAATTATTGATCAGTTGTTCTCAGTAAGTGGGGTTTTTGAGATCCCATCTGCTAAGCTCCTGGGAATTCTGTATCAACAAGTCATTCTAAAACTCTCAAATAATGAAATGTGTGTACTTCTTTCAAGCACCTCAGAGAATAAAAGAACACATTAAATGTTTTAATGTATTGACATACATTTTTTTACATTTGAGACTTGTTCTGACCTTGATATATTAGACTGAGTTCTAGCCCAATTTAAAAGATACAGTAAATAGAAGCACCCCTTTCCATTAAAAAAAAGCCTTTTAAATGAACAAAGATGTTGCTTCTGCATGATCTTTGAAATATGCATGTTCACATACATTTTGAGTACCTTGAATATTTCGAAATATTCAGATCTTTGAGCCCACTGCATTTGCTGCAATACACATATGCTTTGATATTGTTTTGATTCATGCACTGGTCAATGTAAATTATGCACACTGGATTTTATTCAAAGACATTTTGTGACTTTATGAGAAGAAGTAACAGAAGTCCCCAAAGTGATAAGAACTAGATCATTACAGAAGGGTTTGAGCGTTTCCCTCTCACCAGGATCTTGACAGATCTTGGGAGTTGCTTGACGGTGAGTTGGGTGGCATATAAATTTAATAAAAAATATATAAATAAAATCTTGGTTGAACTGCTGCTAGCCAAACCAAATTCCCTTGAGACTCCAAAACCCATCTACTCAGTGGGAAGTTCAGTTTAGTTTGAAGTGTAACTCTTGTAATTCCCAAGCAAGATCAGGATATTTCAATGGCATTGTGTAAAATTACTGTAAGTCTGTCTATAGGGACTATTTAAAAACAGTCTTGGGTGCAATTTTGGCTTACATAGCCATTATAAAATTTGTTTATCCTGGGACAAATGAAATGAAAATGCCCTCAAATCAAATGTGACTGTTGATTACTGTGGGGACCTATTAAATTGAAGGGTGTTCACTGTCCATAGGGGATAAGGGGGAAGAAATGTCTATAGGAAGATACAACTGTGCAAATGCTGCATCTTTCATACTGATATCCTGATGCAAGTACAAAGGTAATGGCATTCCCACAATTAAAGTTTGGCATTAATGCAGATTGCTGCAGATACTGCTCATTCAAGTAGTAAGATAATTTTTTTTGGGGGGGGGGAAGAACCACCTCCAAAACACATCATTCAATCTTGTTGGTGTGTATTGCAGAAGGACTACTGAACCACTACAGCAATTAATTATTAAAGTATTACAGAAAAGTCTTTAGTTTAACCTTCTTCTAAATTCTTAGAAGCTTTACAACCAATTAACAGGACTTTAAGATGTCTATCTGAGTAGAGAGGCTACTTAGATCTCTCCCCCCCCCCACACACACCAAATTTTTTTTGCACCATATTAAAAATGACATGTAATTGCATAAAATATACTATATCTCATATTGGGTATAGAACTTTGAAATAAGTCACAGGAAGCAAGCAATTTCTTATACAAATCACTCCAAATTCATGTTTCAGTTAATTTACATTTCACCATCAGATCATTCAAATCAATTTTTATTCCATTAAATGAATTTCCACTCAGGCAGGTCTTGCTGTAAAATTGATTTCTCTTAAATACTGCTTATGTCATCTATCATATCAGCACTTCCCTCTAATTAAACCTCATCCAGTATCCATCATGTGCAGGATTCTCTTCAGAAGAGAAGTGTGGTAGGGATTCTTCTCACTTTGATTCAAAGGAGTTCTGATTTTTGCTTACTTTTAATGAAGCTAATGACAAGCCAGTAGCACAGGTGCTGCTATCTGCTCATTGCTTGTTTAACCAAGAATAGAAACTTCAAATGCCACAGGTAAGTCAAAATATACTGTTTTCTTTCCAGGAGCATTGTTTGAAGAAAGAAAGGTCTAACCTTCCCAGCTTGTCTTCTCTTAAGTGAATATCATTCTATTGGCTAGCTCCAGTCTCCTTCTGCATGTCAGGAACTGAACATCTGAAAAGAATTCAATCTGTTCTGAACAGATTCAATCTGTTGAAGATTCAGTCATGAAAAGAGGACAATTAGCCCACTGTCTGAAAACAAACTGGCCACCAGACCCATAATCTCTAGGCATGAGTTTGGATCATATATATGCTGTGTATTAACCACTTTAATGTTTTTCTTCAGACTGCCTGGTTGACTGAAGCTACATTAAATTGAGTCTTTCTGTTAATTGTGCTTGACAACAGCCCTCCCAGGGCCTTAGAAGGATGTTTGCCAAACATAATGGTGAATATGGGTAAACTGGGAAAGGTACAAAGAAAGACAATGAAGACGATCAAAGGATTTGATCCAAGTTCTACAAAAAAAATCAGGCAGTCAAAGAGAATGTTTAGCCTTAAGAAGATGGGATGAAGAATTGGATGAGTTAGGTTCAATAGCATCTAATCTGGAAAAAGACCAAGATATGTTTTCTGTTACTTTGGCATGAAAGGCTGGAATAATGGATTTAGCTTAGAGGAATGTTAGAAAATATTTCTACAACAGTAAGGACAGTTTGGCAGTGGCTTTTCTTCACTTGATGTGTTCAAGGAAGGATGACGGACACATGAGGAATGCTTTAATTCTGATTCTTGCAAAGAGCAGGACTTGGGCTCTGGGTTCTGAATGGTATCTTACAGCTCTGATTCTAAGAAAGTGTTGGCAAGCAAACCAGGTGTTCTATCATGGCTAGTGCAATTCCCGTAAAGAGCTTCTGAAGGATACTTCCTAATGGAGTGTTTGTCAATTTGGGCAAGTTTTAGATGTGTGGATTTCAACTTTCAGAACTCCCCAGAGCTGAAGTCCACACATCAGAAACTTGCCAAGGTTGAGAAGAACCACCATAATATTTTGTTTCAATGGAAAAGATGCTCATATGTTATTTGAAGCTTCACTGAATTTATAAAGTGGTTTCAATCAGATGCCTCTTTGATGTTTTTACTGTGAGATTATTATCCAGTGTTCTGATGAATTTTCCAACTATTTTATTGACAAAATTCTTGTAGCTCAGAGGCACACAGCATGAAGTACTGGATGCTGAACCTATTTCTGTCTATTTGGATTTGATTTTCCTGCCTTCATTGATCATGAACACACTGGGTATTCCCTGTGGTATTTCTATTGCTAGCAGAAAATTTCCAGAAGGTGGTGAAGGTTAATTGTATCAATATTATAATGAAACATAGGCCCTAAATAAGTTAAATCTTGACAAGGTTAATGGTTAAGCACAATCATTCGTAAAATTAAGCCTTTCTTGAGCATGTAATTTATGGTGCCTGGAGCAACATATTGCAGAGGTAGCCAGGAGTGCTTTCCATCAAAACCCATCTTTCTTACTTTTCTAGAGCTGAAAACTGACACATATCCCAATGCAGTGCTCAGTACGTTCGCTTGAATATGTGTTTTTCAAACATTTGAGTGTTAGGTTGCTTCATTTTATGCTTCAAAAGGACCTCTTTTGAAGAAACTCTGAGGAGCCATATTAAACTGTAGGGCTATGTAGCACTTTGCATTCATCCACCAAAAGATGTTTCAGAGTATTCAGAAGTATAAATATAGCATCTGACTATAGCATCTTAAAGTACCTGCATCTTTTCTTAGAATTGCATGATCCTGGGGAAAGATGAGGCTACTATAAAAGGTTGCAGATATGTGCTCCGTTCATTGTACTCCTATATCAAACATGTCAAACTCACGACATCACGTGACGTCACGCAATGTATCGGGCCGATTTTGCCATTGCCGGCAATGGGGTGGGCACAGCTTCCGGATGACGCATCCGGCCCAAGGGCTGGCCGTTTGACACCCCTGTCCTATATAGTCAGAAGCACTTTTTGAAGTTTGAATCCTAACAAGTGCCCAGCCCTATTAAACAGTGCAGTGACATCTGATTGAGAAGTTTATATATTTTTTATCATATTCTCATAGACCTGTAAGATAATATATTGTGCAGCTGGATTTTCTGATTACACTAAACCATAATATCACTTCTTTGATTTTGACTCTGTATTACTGTTTGACAGCTTGTTTATTGTTTTACAGATAGATGCATTACCAATTCCTGAATGGCTCTTGATGGCCTACCAAAACATACATAAGTCTTAAAAAATATACAGTCAGCACAATAAAGAATGAAACCCCTTAGTAAAAGAAACTTAAAAAAACCTCTCTTGGAATGTAATAAACTGATGACAAGTCTCATCTCTAAGCATAGTTTGGTCCCCAATGTGAGCTTAGCAGTGAAAAAACAGATTTATCTACTCATTTGAATGTATTAAAAAGGTGTCTTGAAGATCTGAGAGTGCAGAGAAGATTATATACCAGAGTAGGAGGTCCTACTTGGGAACAAAGGCATGCAAGAGTTGTTGAATGAACTCTGCCATTATGATTTATGTGATTAACTGTGTTTTACTGTGCTACGTGAAGTCAGTGTCATGAAGTTCATACTCCAAGCACTTGTGGAAAAACATGCACACAGCCCAGGTTCAAATCTCAGAAGGGTATGTCTGGCTGAAGAGAGTTAAGAAGCTTGAAATAGCTATTCCAGTTCTCCCTTTATTCTTTGTTAGCAATCCAAAAAATTTAGGAAGCATATATGTATGTGTGTATGTATGTATGCATGTATGTATGTATGTATGTATGTATGTATGTATGTATGTATGTATATAGTGCTAAAATTCACTACTCACACAAATGTCTATTTGGAAAAGCAATTATTTTCCAAATAGACGTGTGTTGATAGTGAATGTGATAGCAATGTAATGGAATGGGAAATATTTAGTTGCATATATGATTGTTTCAGAGAAGTAGTGTAGTAAACAATGCAAATAATTTGATCCAAGTGAATGTGGGCCATTTATTATATATTTGAGCTAAAAGCTTTGCTGCAAGTTGCCTATTGGTAGATCTTTTACTGCCTCCCTACACTGCAGACAAAAACCAGGAACCAAATGCCTTATCTTCTCTCTCCCTATCAGATTAGAGACTTCTCAATTTTCATCCCTGCCATCAGTTGTCAGTAAGCTTAACGTGTTTGGGCACTGGAGCAGGTAGCCTTGGTTGAGCAGTGATAAATATGTCTGTTCCCCAAGATAGTACATGGCATTATCTTTGAAAGAAGAGACTTATTCAAAGCTTCTGTTGATAATTCAGAATCAGAGTTGTCTTTTGTTCCACTCCATTTGTCACTATCTATAACAGAGTCCCTTGATCCAGAAAGATTGTCTTGGCTTTCCAGCTGCAGAGTGACAGCCTAGAGGAAATGGGCACATTGTACTGGACTCTGTGGAGAAAAAGAGATTTAACCATGGCATTTAACCAAATCTACCAATGAAGGCAAATCTGGTACTGGAAGTAAATGTACTTTATTTGTCGTCTTCTGCACATCAATCCAGGATAGCCTATATCAAAAGAGGGAGAGTTTTGCTTTGCTAATGGCAGTCTCATAAATTTGGTGACATCTCTATGTGACAGAATCCTACTCACAGACACATCTAGCTGTTGCCTGTTATTCCTTATGACTTTCTGGAGAGTATAAAATAGACTTCCAAATGCATCTGCTTTGTATGCAGCTCAGGGCTATTTTAAGCAGCCTGGGAGAGACTTTCCAGACTTGATTTTCCAGCCTCTACTGCTTCAATGCATTGTAATCATATGCTGTTGTGACAGGCAGATGCATATTCTGTCTTTCCCCACAAAAAGTCAGTCAGGAGCATACAATTCTCACCCGTACTATGAAGTTGGCAAGGTTGAAATGTTGACTGACTGAGCCAAGGAATTGAATCTTCACTGAAAATAAGTCTGACTCTGTCTGCTTTCTAATTCCACCACAAGACTATCCTATCCACCACTTTCCAAATGTATGATTTAATATCTCTACCTGTAATTCAAGACCATCCCATATCTTGTGGCAGCCAATACAAAACAAAAAGCCAAGCAAATACAAGTTTGAAAGGCTTTATCTATGGGTTGTCATAGCTGGGATACACGTAAGTCATCAGCCAAACAGCACTTAAAACTTTGTTGGAGAAAATCTGTCTGTGTGGTTGCTAAGAGTCAGTACCAACTTGTGATGGTACATCATCAGAATTTAAGACTTAGAAAGTTCAACGAGTCTGTGACTTGCCTTATAACTTGAGCTTTGGGGTCAAGCAAAAGAAAGGCACAACCAGAAAAGTTGCCCATAACAGTCCATGATTTGGGGGTGAACAAATTCCGCAAGCTGGTGCAAATGCAACAAGAGCGATAGGAACCAAGACCTACAGTTGCTTTCAGCAGAGGGCTGGCACCTCTTAAATAGACTCAGTGGTGGGATTCAGCCAGTTTGCACCAGTTCGGCAGAACCGGTAGCTAATTTTTTGTTGCCCAGGCCCAGAATGGACTTCCGGAAGCAGCATCCACACAGAGAACCGGTTGTTCATATATTTGAATCCCACCACTGAATGGACCCATTTGCTGCCATGGTTTGATTAGAAGTACTGTTGATCTTTCAAGAAGTGTTGATCACTTTGTGACTCCCAGTGTGTTCTTGGGCTAGAATCTGACTCCTCTTTATACAAATCAAGTCTCACCAGCTCATATTCATCAACTTTACACTGCCACAGCTTTCTGGCTGGGTAGATTGGTGGTCTGTCCGTTATGACTCAAGGGGTAGAATCAGAGTCCAGGGAAGGAGAGATGCCAATGGGTGGGACCAAGAGGAAACTCTGATGCATCTCCTGTATTTCTGAGTCCTACTGGATCTCTTTTCTGCCATCAAGGTCGTCTCTCTAACAGATGAGAATGCTAAGTGATATGAAGGATGTTGGACTGGCTTTGGAGATAGGGAAGAAATGAAGGAGCCACTAAGAGGCAGGAGATGGATGGGGGCAGTCATAAAAGGTCTGAGAAAAAGGAAAGATGTCCCCACCTTAATTTTGTTAATATAAGGCAGGCAGAACAAAATTTGTCAGGCTATCAAGAGTCTGTTATTCTAAGAAAGAGCATTCCTACAATCCCTGAAGTGCCTGCTTTTTTGACCTGGGCTGACTCAAGGGGCTGACATTGACCCAGAAAGTTTTATGTTACTAGGAAGTCACCTTTCTACATAAACAATAGTAGTTTAGCCAATAGTTGAGGCTGCAAAAAAATAAATGTAATGAAGCATTTCACAAAATAAGCAAAGTCATCATCAGCAAGAACTGGACTCAAGCCAAACTGGAGAATCTTAATTGGAAAACAAGGAAATTAATGACTATCCATCATGCACTACAAATGAAGTGACACTTTTAGATCATCCCAGAAACAGAGGTGGTAGAGAACTATTGCAGATAAAACAAACTGTGGGAGAAGAAAAACATCAAATCATTACCTCAGGAAAAATAAATAAGAGTCTGCTTTTGGAAAATTATAAAGAAAAACTCCTAAAAAACAACAAAAACTAAATTAAAATACAAGGATGATGTAATTCAAAGTAGGATAATACCAATAAAAGCAAACAACTCCATAATCAGCATACACAGGATATTGAAGAAAAACACATCAACATCTAACAAGATTATGTTTGAAATCTGGAACACTTACAAAACAAATTGGAGGAAAAAAATCATGGCTGCTCAGAAACAAGTCCTGCAAATCAATGTCATCAAAGCCAAAATTGAATACATTTGTGACATTGCCAAATACCAAGCTTGTAGAATTAAGAGTGAAGCTGTAGATCATCTTATTAGTCTGTAATAAAATTACAGGGTTGCAAAAACTGTCCATTGAAATTTAGGTGGAACATTTGGCATTACTGTTTGCCAAAACCACTGGTAAGATGTGCCTGAAAATTTTTTGCAAAATGCAGTCAAAATGTTATGGGATTTCTAAACTCAAGTAGGTAGGCACTTAGAACATAATGCAACAGAAGTGACTGTTATAGAAAAGAAAAAAGTTGGGTCATTGATATGCAGCCCTGAAGAGCACCAAAATGATGAAAAACAGCTGGAGAAAATAGCAAAATGTTATGATCTACAAATAGAGAGTGAGAGATTTTAGAGGGAAAAATCAATTATCATAGTGATTGTACACCAATGAAAGGTAACAGATTTGCTTCTTCTGAAATACTTTTTGCTAAGGATGAGTGTGCCTTAGAGTCAGTGCCAAATGACTGGCCTCTACACCCCAGCACATCATGAAACAACCAACAATCGGGCTGATGAGATTACACAAACTGATAAGTCGGCTACTCTGGCAGCCAATGTAATTTTTTTCCCCTCAAGCTGGAGAAGTGAAGAGTAAACAAGATGAGGCAGATGAACAAGACGACAAGCCTTTGGAATCAAGGAAAGAAAAATTGCCCTGAAGCAAAAAAAAAAAAAAAGGCTACATGTGATTGTCAAGGTCATAGTTTTTTTTTCTCTGTAATGGCTCTGATTGATAGATGCATAATTTACACACATAAGATACTCAAGAAAAGAAAAGTTTCAACTCTGTAGAATCATCTACAATTTGGATGGATGGATGGATGGATGGGGAGGGGGAAGAGGGAGGGAGGGAGGGAGGGAGGAAGGAAGGAAGGAAGGAAGGAAGGAAGGAAGGAAGGAAGGAAGGAAGGAAGGAAGGAAGGAAGGAAGGAAGGAAGGAGGGACCTTGGGGTTTTTTTCTAGGTTTGGCAGAAGGTACTGCTGGAGTGCAAGACAACCAGATGTGAAACAGAGGAGGCAGGGGCTGAGAGTGCCAGATGATCTATGTCTTAATCAAGTAAGTTTATTTTCAATTGCGAACAAAAGAAAAATTAATTATAAGCTTAAGAATTTAAAGAACTTGAAACAAATAGCAAAAAACCAAACAAGATTTTGATCTAAGAAAGTTATAAATGGATTAATATTAATGTTTACTGTAAGATTTTGGAATAACTGTAAAAAATAAAGAATGATTTGAAAAAGGATGCTTTACTGGATATACAAAAGAAATTGGATGAAGTTTTTAAAAATAAAGGGGTAATACAAATGATAAATCAAGAGAATGACCTGGAATATGTTTTCTTCTTGATCCTACAAAAAAGAGTTGTTAAAGCATTGAAAAAAAAACTGTGATGAAATAACAAAGAATTGAAATCAAATCCTACAACAATATTTGATTAAGTTAAAAATTAAGACAATTTAAAGTTATAAAAGGAATATAAAGTTAGTTTATTTGATGATGGTTAAATTAAGATTTATTTTTTTTTGCAATGTTCTGACAATTCTTTATGGACTTTTTGCTGACAATAGGTTTGAGAAGTTGATGTTTTATGGATTTACTAATAGATAAGGGATGGAATATGGGAGGAATAGATATCTGTTTAATCCTAGAGAGAAGTGAAGAGTTATTAAATATGTTTATACTTATTATATGAAAGTTGAAAGTCTTTATATAGTTTACCTTTCTTTATTATATTCTTTTCATTTCCTTCTTTTGCACTTTTTATTCTTTTTTTCTTTCACTTTATTCTTTTACTATTCTTTCATTTCATTCTTTCATTTATTCTAAGTTTCATTTGTATTCATTTTACTAATGTAATTAACATTCTTAATAAAACATATTAAAAAATATGAGTATTGACAAAGTTGTTTCAGTACAGATCTTAGAAATCATATTGATAAAGTGCTTTGGGGCAGAATATAGAGCCATGCTAACAACTGTAACCGAAATGATTATAAAAAAAACTTGAGTCCATCATATAAAAGGCATGGGACAAAGATGCCAGCTAAAATCAATATTACTCTACCTGAATAGCGAGGAAGCTCAAATGTCAAGAAGGCATAAGTACCCACAAAGAAACTAATGCACAGGTCGGCAACCTGTGGCTCCGGAGCCGCATGCGGCTCTTTGAGCCTTCCCCTGTGGCTCCCAGCCTCCTCTGCCTTTGCAGAGAGAGACAGAGACAGAGAGAGTCAATTGCGCTTCCCTGCTTCCCCCGTGTGTGTGTGTGTGTGTGTGTGTGTGTGTGTGTGTATGTGTATAAAAGAGAGTGCACTCACAGTGTTCTCCGAGGAGCTGAAAAGCTTACCGGGCGGAGCTCCTCCCTTTGCTGCGTCTCTGCAGGAAGCAGGAAGCAGGAAGGGCAGGAGAGAGCTAGCTAGCCCGGCTAGGCTGACTCAGGAATTCTGGGAGTTGAAGTCCATGAGTCATAAAAGAGACGAGGTTGCTTACCCCTGAGCTTGTTGGACAATAGCTTGAAGCTTGCCAGGTGAGCAGCAGATAGGAGGGGGGGGAGAAAGAGAGAGAAAGAAAGAGAGAGGGAGGGGGAGAGGGAGGGGGAAAGAGAGGGAGAGAGAGAGTGGGGGAAGAGGAGTGGAGACCAAGGGCAGATAGAGAGGGAGGGAGGGAGAGAGACAGAGAGAGAGAGAGACCCTTTTGACATCTAAAATGAAGATAACACTGCATATATCCTTTTTTTAACCTGTATGTGTATGTAATTTTATTCTCTTAAAGCATTCTCTTGGTGATCATTGTTTTAATAGTATGGATATTCCCAAGAGTCATATTTTTACTTTTATTTTTAATGTGTGTGTGTGTGTGTGTGTGTGTGTGTGTACACACACATACATACATACACACATACACATACACACGCGCGCACACACACCTATAATAAAGGTAAAAAATGATATATGCAGTGTTATCTTCATTTTAGATATCAGAAGGGTTTTGCAGCTCCCGGTGTTTTGTTTTTGGTGGGAAATGGGTCCAAGTGGCTCTTTGAGTGTTTTGGGTTGCCTACCCCTGAACTAATGGGAAACATCCCTAAGTTTTTTTTTAAAAAAAAGAAACCATTATTAAGGATTGTGAAGCCGGAGGGGAAGATAAACCTCAAGAAATTAGCAAATATTCTTGACAGAGAAAGTGAGTCTGAAAAAGGCCACCACAGTTGTGGGAATAAGAATGCTAAGAGACCAATCAGCAGTCTTAAAAGTCAAGACCTGATCCAGCGATCCCAGAGTGATTAAAAAGATAGACACCTGCAGTTGGTAATATCTTGAGCAGCCTTGAAAGAATCATAAAAAACCCCATGAAAAATTCATTACATAGCCCTAATGTGGCTCTTGCCAATTACAGTGCTTTCTCTCTTTACAGAAGGCAATACTTTTGTTTGACATTCACAACTTCACAAATAAGCTAGGGTTCTTTAATTTTTCGAAGCCAAACAGCTATCCAATTTGACCCCAGAGTTCATTTCCTCCACCTTATCAATTCTTTGTCCTCATTGGCTGTCTCCTTCAGGAACAAAACAACAGCGGATTATCTTCTTAAAATAATCAAAACTGTACAACAGTAACACTTCCTTCACAAAAAATTACTAAGAGCTGTATTTGCTCTTTAAAATATGTTAATGCCATTTCCTACCCCACCCCCAAAATGCTATTTACACATGCTCTCCTTCAAATCTATAGTGTCACCGAATGGACATCCAAAGCAAGCAAGGATGTTGGACATTTGCTAAAGGTAAAGCAACTTGCGACCTCTTGCAAGGTTAGGAGTTTTCCCCTCCAGTGATTCTCCTGTTCTTCAAGATAACTCCCAAAATACACTGAAAAGGAATGTTGAAAATGCTGACTCTACTACCCAAATAACAGGTGCATCCCAAACATTTTTCATCTTGCTGTGGGTTCTGCCCATTCTCTAAAATAAACAGGAAGGATTACAGGTTTCTCAAAAAATTTGCTAACCCTTCTTCTTCCATTCCTACTCTTCATGTATCTCTATGGAAACTGCTGCTGTAGCAGACTCCCGTAATATGAAGAATACGAAGCAGGATTTTAGATGTGATTAATAGATCTGATCAACATTTCATTCAGTTTCTAATACAATTATTTGGACAATTGTAGGCTGGGAAAATAGAAGGATAGAAACCTGTAAACATTTGTGTATAAAGTATTTAAATCATTTACTTTAACTTCAATTTGGGCAACCCAAATCCAACATGACATTTGCAGAGGGTCAAATTATTTTGAGAAATGAAAAGAGAATTGAGTTTAGTATACCTCCGCTGTTTCCCCGTTATACTGATTTCTGTGTTAGGAAACCATTTGCTTCCTATATTAACCCGATAAGGCAGGCCAAGGATTATAGCTATCCAGTCAGAAAAGGAGATGAATAATCATCTCCCTGATCTTATCTTTCCTGACTCAGTCCTTATTATCCTGGATAATCTAAACAGGGATTTGTGGAACCTGAAAAAAAACAAGAAATTTGTCATCTCATTTCTAATTTGTAGGACTTGGGAGGGGAGAGGAGAAGTACTAGATAAATATCCAACATCAGATAACAGCAGGAAGGGCTATTCTGCCAACTTAACTTCTAGAGACTCAACAGCAAGGGAAACATCTTTCTTAAGGATATATTATGAACACAGTTGTGGGTTCCTAGCAATGAACTGCTAACAGTATGGTCTTGAAATTCAAGGAGCTCTAACACCAGAAACGCCCCATCAGATTCCAGGAATCCACATGGAGAGGTTGTATCTGTTAAAGTGTGACAAATGCCGAAGTTTGAAATTGCTGCCATGGGATATAACTGGCTGGAATAAGAAGAAGAAAGTTTGGGAGTTAATATATTCTATTGATGTATGGATATGATTTCAAGAAGCATGGAACCTAGCAGAAATTAATGTAAATGGCTATGAAGTGTATTCTATGCGTGCCTACCCAGTTATTAATAAAGGTATATCTAAGGCAGGATTAGCATGCTGTATTAGGTTGACTCTAAATATAAAATCAATGAAATTGCTCGATTGTTTCAGAATATTTAAGTCTCAACCTATTTTGAATTTGAAATGTTTTGCACTTATCCTACTATTTTTTCAAGCATTGCATTGAGTTTTATTATAGTACATAAGAAACAGGAAACACACACAAATAGAAAATCAATTCATCAGGATTAAAAAAAAAAACATCCTGTGATGCATTTTATTTGTGACTTTTCAAGAAATGAAAACAGAAAACGATGCCAGGGAGGCCCAGCAAGATATAGAAGGGAAAAGATGTATTTTGCCTAAACTACCTGACATCCTGCATTTACACCAGAGAGAATCCCACTTCCACCCAAGCTCCCACACTGGTTTTGGGGCTCCTAAGGAGGAGGCTTCAGGGGAGTTATTGAAGAATCAGCAAAAAATATCTTACCTTCTTTCTCCCAAGGAAACCACCGCTGGACCCACAAAGTTTCCAGAAGCAGAAGGAATAACTGGGTGCAACCCTTCTGTTGTATTTTCCCAAATGTGCACAAAAAGAAACATTTTAATGAATTTTACTGGAATAAAGCTGTTTTTTTTTTCAGACTTTCCCACTCGGTTTCCATTGATTCAAATAAAGAACTGACAGGGTTTTAAAAACAAACAAATATATCGTTCCATATAAAGAACCAAACATGCCAACTTGGAGGAATGGCAGAAGGGTATTAACAAGTTTATTTGGGCAGGGAAAAAATCAAGAGTTAAGTTTAAGATTATACAAGATGCACGGGAAAGAGGAGGACTTAAGGCGCCTAATTTAAAATTGTATTATGATGCGGTGGCTTTAACTCTGATTAGCGATTGGCTTAAATTAAATAAAAATATACTTCTTCTTGAGGGATGGGATTTATTATATGGATGGCATGCATACTTAATTTATAATAAAAAAGTAGATCAGGTTTTTAAATTTCATATTTTAAGAAATGCTTTATTACGTGTCTGGAAGAAGTATTATTATAGGTTAAATTATAAAATTCCAATTTGGGGAATTCCCGGATACGTGATAAAAGGGGTATCTAGAGGAGTGAATTTGGATAGGATTTCTTATAAGGAATTACTTAGTTTGGAAGGGAAGGACTGGCAACTAAAATCTCTAGCCGAGTTGAAGCAAGAAAATATTGTACACTCTTGGTTTCAATGTAATCAATTGTTAGTTAGGTGGAGTTTAGATCAAAAGATTGGTATTACTTTAGAGGATGCGAATTTGATAAAACAGATTAAAGATCAAACTCGAGCTCATATAAAGAGAATTTATAATGTCTTAATAGAATTGGATTCTGAAACGAAATTAATTAAAGATTGTATGATAAAATGGGCACAAAATATTCAAGAGCCAATTCTATTGGACACATGGGAGATGGGTTGGAAATGTAAAATTTACTCAAGCTCAAAGTTTGAGAGAAAATTTTTATAAAATGTTTTATAGGTGGCATCTGAATCCCCAAAAGTTGTCTTGTATGTATCCTAACTTGCAGCCCAAATGTTGGAGATGTGGTAGTTTGGATGCAACTTATGTTTGGTGGACTTGTAGAAATGTAAAAGCTTTTTGGATTAAAATTTGGTGGAACATTCAGAATATTTTTAAAAGAAAATATACTCCTCAACTATTTTTGTTGGGTATTATAGTAGATGTTGATGTTAAAGAAATTAACTTGATGTTGAATTTAATAACAGCAGCAAGGCTGCTGGTAGGGCAATATTGGAAAAGGATTGTTTGCCTACTATAGAAGAATGTACGCTTAAAGTGTCAAATTTAGCAGAAATGGCTAAGATTTCTGCTTATTTGAAGGATTATTCACAAGAAAGATACATTTCGGTCTGAAGAAAATGGATAGATTATATTCAGAATAAATATGGGACTAAAAAGTTCCACTTATTTTATGAATATTGTTATTGTTATTATTATTATTAATAGTTTAGTATAGTGGAAATTTTATGATATTGTGCTGTTTAGAAATTAGGATTTTAATTTGTTTATATGATTAAGTTTATTCTTAAATTGTTTACTTTGTGTTAAAAGAGAGTTAAAGCGCATTATATTTGTTTATCTGTATAGTTGGTTAATGTTAGTTAGATTATGATTATTATATTTATTACCCTGTATTCAGCTCTGGGAAGTGGGATAGGGGGGTAAAGGGGGTGGGTTTGGGATATATTTTGTAATTTTTTGTAAAACTTTTCAATAAAAAAAAAGAACCAAACATAAAACCAGCCATTGAAAGACAAACTAATTCTGCAGTGGTACTTAACTCAGTGCATATATTGACTTTAATAGGCCAGAAAGAAACTTTTTACAGTCAGTAGGACAAAAAGTTAAGCAAGCTGCTAGCTGCTGCTGACATTTCCTTGAGTGTGGCTGACTGACTGCTGATCATTTCCTAATAGTCTGATTGATGTAATACTCTTGTTAACTTAGGTAGCTCATCGAGGTATGTATAAGGAACCCATTTTCTAGAAAGTTAGCAAACAAGAACAAAAAAGGTTTGCTGGCAGGGGAAATGCAACTTCAAAGGAATGCAACTTCTCCAAGTTGCTGCCACCTGGAAGTGGGCTGCTGGAAGACTGTGGAAGCATCCCCCCAGCCTCAAATCTGGGTGGCAACTTGGAAAAGGCCACCGGCACCCGGATCGGACCTCCAGAGGGCCACAGAAATGTCCCCTGGCCTCAGATCCAGGTGGCAGCAGCCTGGAAAAGGCCTCCGACATCCTGATCCAGCCTCTGGAGGCATGCAAAAGCATCCCCTGGTTCTGTTCTTTGTTGCAGAGGCCTAAAGTACCACGAGATCAGTATCGTGAGATCTCACCCCACTGATCTCCCATGACCTTGCATTACTTTAGGCCTCCTGTGATGATCCAGGGCACAATACAGAGGCAATGCAGTCAGCTGGCAATTCAAACCGCCCTTTAATTGCTCCAAATTTTCCCCAAATGCTCCCACGTTTCTGGCAAGCCTCCAAACAAAGGAAACACACACACCTTTAGCTGCCTCTGGCTGCAAGTAGTTTCACATACAGTTTGATTAGGAGAGGAATTTACTCAAGGCCACAGAGATAACAAGGAATGACACATACATCATAAACCTAACGAGTCTGTGTGAATACACACCTGAGCAGTTTCAAAAGGGAAGCCAAAATACAGTCCAAGATCTTTGAACATCCAAGCAATGTTGTCAGCTAGTCCAATGGTCAGAGTTTCCAGGTTTCCAAGCAGAAGTCACAGAACAAGAGATCATCAACAACATATACAAAACTCCAAGGAATCAGTGTTTGTTCCTGACAAATGCCTCTCCCCACAACGTCTCCTTAAATCTCAGTCTCCAGGTGTGCCTTGTGGAGAGGGGCGGGACGCTCTACTCCTGAATAGTTGAGCCTGCCTGCGTTGTTCCCTCCTTCTCTCCATTCTCCGTGCTCTAGGATCAGGTGGAGATGACCCTTTCTCATCGCCTGAACTCTGTCTCCTGTTCATCCTGTCTCAATTCTGAAGGGCCCTGGCCTGCCTCGGCCTGTTCTTCCCCACATTCCTCTCAAACCACAGACACCTCTCCCTCGACCTCTATAGGGTCCCGTTCCAGCTCATTTTCCTCTGCAGATTCAGGCTCCAATGGAGGCATGACACCTTCATTCTCTGCAAATTCACCAAAGGCCTGGAGCAGCCACAAAAGCGAAGGATCTCGAGCTTCAGAGGGTGAGTACTTAAGGCCTAGTGCCTAGGGAGACCAGGAGTGGGGGTGAGAAGGGAGGGAATAACTAGGGTGAATATTGCAGAGCCTCTGCAGTTGCTCATAAGGGCGAATGACTGCCGTGGTGCTGCAATGTTTTTAATTTTGGGACTTGCTCATAAGCACTAGGAGGCACTTATCGTGTAACTTCGAACAAGCGTTAAGTGAACGTTTGTAACTTGGGGATTACTTGTATTGCTGGCTGGTGTTTTCTAGCATGTTTTGCAAGTGTCCCTTGGCTCTAGCCTGAGCTGCTGTGGAGACTTTTGGCATCTCCTAGTTTCAGCCTGAAGCAGAAGAAGTTTATTTGTTACAAGGTTGTTGCTGTTCCTTTAGAGGTTAGCATGGCTTCAGGGCTCTGCCTCTCTGCTCAGTTTGCAACTGCTTGCACAAACAAGCCACTTCTACTCATTCTGTGCCTCCGTTTGCCCATTATTTACAAGCTCTAGTTCCACCCATCCATTAAACTAGATCCTCCCTGGGAATCTTGTGTTTTGTTCTTATTTGCGACTTTTGCTTGTGGAATTCTCCTTTCTCATTTTCTCCAACACACACACTTGCAGAGGGCAATTTTCATTATCTCGATATCCACTGAAAGTCTGAATCTGTCAAGTGAGATGTCCAACTCATTTTTGTCCTCTCTTGCTGATAATTTGTCAGAAAGTGGAAGGAAAAACAAGGGGGAGGCTGGTGTCTGCCATCCTGAATTAACCCCTCATCATCAAGGAGGAGTTGGTTGAAAAATATCTTTTTGGCATCTTGGGGATGGTGGGGGAAGTTTCGTCCTTGAATTCACGATATCAGTGGAGAAACTGAGGAGTGGCATACAGAAGAACAGCTTCTGACATATTCCGAAGGAAGATGGGTCAGATTCAGTGGCTTGGAAGAACACAACCAGGAAGAGTGGGAAACCCTATTAAAATGCTGAAGGTGCAATTTGCAAAGAATTTTCACAAGAAGGAAAAGGGGGAAGAAATTGAAAGAGGCCACTGGGGGTGCAGGCAAAACTTTAAAAAATGCCAAAGAGTAAAAAGGAGACATACAGATTACAGGAATGAGAGCAGCATGATCGAGAATGTGTGGTGGTCTCCCAAAAACTACAGAAACTGTGAGACTAACACTGAAAAAAAGCTGAGGCTTACAAGAGATAAAACAGGGAAAAAAAGGTACTTCGGATATGTTGGAAGAAAAAGGAAGGCCAAAGAGGATATGGTGAGTTGATAATGAGTGGTGGGAAGGAACATTTATTAATACTGATTTTGAATGCTTTCTCTCAAAAGAGAAATGGAGCCCTAGTACTCAGCATTATGCTATTAGGGGTGGGGAAAGGAATGGCTGCAGCTTAAATTAGGCAAGGAGAGAACTTTGCTATTTTAACTGAATTCATATCTCCAGTGATATATGGATTATAGTCTAAAGCAGCGGTCTGGGACTGCTTACCAAGTTTGCAGATGACACAATGCAGAAAAGAGAGAGAGAATATTCAAAAAGATATAGATAGACTTAAGAAATGGATTGAAATGAATATGCTGTGTCTTAGCAACAGTCTATGTAAAAGGGATCTGGAAGTTCTTGCAGACCACACGTTAAACATAAGCCACAAGTATGATGCAGCTGTTGGAAAAATAAATGCGGCATTGGGTGCATTTACAGGACCAGGGTCAAGATCATGAGAAATAATCGTTCCATTCTATTCTTCCCTGCTGCATCCAGTTCTGGGCACCAGAATTAAAAAAAATATAGTGATAAATTGGAGGAACTTCTGTAACAACTTAGAATAAATATGATAGCAGTCTTCAAACATCCCAAATATCCCTCCATCATATATTGCTAACACTACAAGAAACTTGGTTTAGATCAGGTGTCAGAAATAAATTCTTGATTGTATTAGCTGTCCACAAATTTATAAATTGCCACATTAGCTGGAGTTTTCTTTTATAAGAGATCTTGAACAGAAGTTGGATGGGTATCTGTCAGAGACTCAAATGAATTCTGTAGTATTAACCGTGGCTGTTTCTTCGTGTGTAATGAAAAAAATACCCAGAGATTATTAAAATGATCTTATTTAATTAAAGTTAGTTGAATTACAGTACATACAGTAAAATAGTGTTAATTCTTTTTGTAATATTAGGTCTCATTCAGAACAATTACAATTTTAGCACACGTGCCTCAAAGAGTTCCGTTGTAGGAATAGTATATAATATTAGATTTCTATGAGTATTTTCCTTAACAATCAGAAAATGCCAGAGATTTCTGATTCACAGCCTGAAGTTGATGCACATGTTCCATTTTGCTATGTAGTATTTGATCCATTAAGTAAACAAGTGTCTGGAAAAGACAGAAGAAATGCCACATGCAGGGTGACGGGGAGACAATTTGTGTGTATGAAGTTGCATTCACACACTGCACTCCCATAAGGACATTTCCCTCAGGGTGGTCACGTGCAAGGAACCCCATGTATGAGCAAGAGCCACACATTAAAGGCCTGCAAAATACTTCTAGATAAATAGACTAGCAATCAAGGGAACAGTATTTAATGCTTTAAGTGAGCACATGAATATGTAATTGATGCAAAACACTGTTTAAAGCAAATTTCAGTTCATTTTCACATGCTGAATTTAGGATAAACAGAGCTCTGCCTTTATCAGATTATCTTATTGCGGTAAACCTAATAGGTATCAAATACAGTATTAAAATGTGTGTGTCCGTAAAGCTATCGTTGACCTTCATTAAAATGTATTGTAGTTTCAATCTCCTTTGGGATTGATACAAAACCCTTAAATCAGAATTGCTCTAATAAAAATCCCTAAATCTGTATAAAGTGCATTTGGAATACAAATTTATGGGGTAAGGAAGTTCAGAAATTGTCTAAAGTAAATTCAATATAAAATGGACCACTGTTTTTATTAAAACCCTAAAGATGGTGAAGAGGAATCATTTTGTACAAACCGAAAAGTACTCAGTGGTGTTATTGATAGCATGATATTTTTTCTACAGAACATGATTGTGTTATATCGTTTATACAGAGAGGACTTCAGCTTTACACAAATAAAACTCAGGAGACTGGAACATTACTTGAATCCTGAACATTGTACAGCAGATATAGCAAAACCACAGGAGATAAAACTCAAAAGACAGCAACCTTTTTTAAAAAGAAAACAAATATATGAGCTGGATAAGAGAGAACACCACAACACCAAAAACATTAGGCTTTCTTTGTTTCGAAGCATAAGATTTTGAGCTAAACGTGATCCCTAAATCTTGAACTAAGTCTTTCTGTTGTCAGTGGGATTTTGTCTCCAGCATATGTGTGGCAAAACACATCTGTGGACACGTCTGTTGACTGCAACATGCTGTATAATGTATAGGGCAGGAGTCCAAAACCCAAAACTTAAAATATATTTCTAAAGTTGTCAAACTGTTATTACCTTACATTATTTGGACCAAATTAATTTAAACCAAAGAATCTGCTTCTTTTCTATGAACAAAGCATACCCTCAGTTTCAATAAAAGCAGTGTTCTTGTTAATGAACAAGAAGAGCTTTTATAATGGTAGTTCACCGTACCATAGTAGGAGTTGTGACTCATAACTAGGAAAGGGTGACTTGGTCCAACGTGGAATAGCCAGTTGCAGGTGGATCACTTTAGGGCAGTGGTTCTCAACCTGTGGGTCGGGACCCCATTTGGGGTCGAACGACCATTTCACGGGGGTCGCCAAACCACGCTGTCCGCCATTTTTTTCCCTTTTCCCTAGCTGTCCTATTCCCTCTTATTGGTGGCCACACCCACTTGGCCACACCCCTGGGGGTCATCACAACATGGGGAACTGTATTATGGGGTCACGGCGTTAGAAAGGTTGAGAACCACTGCTTTAGGGGAAGGAGACAGGAAAGATCCCAGGCCATTGACCGTAGGTAAAGGGAGGTAAGGAAAGGAAAGTGCTGGGAAGATCAGCAGTGGTCCAGCATATAGGCAATGCAGAAGACAAAGAGAGGGAGGGAGGAAGAGAGGGAGGAAGGTGGGGTTCACTAGTTTTACCCAATTCGCCTCATAAGTACCCTCCAGATTGTTTTTGACTAAAACCTGGAAGAATCAAAATGTTCTGAGTTTTGGTTCTCCCAAACCACATTTTACCAAGAACCATTTGGCAAATCTCCCAAAATACTAAAGAATTGAAAACAAAGCTCTTTGTGTGTATGTGTGTGTGTGTGTGTTTTGTGATATTTTTACCACATCTACCTATTACATACTGAACACTATTATTATTAAATGACAAAATGCATGTATAGTAGTTGAAACTTGAGTATTCCCAATGCTTTTTTTCTAAAAAAAAAAAAAAAAAGGGTGCCGGAACTCATACACGTCATACAACCCGCCTTGCCTACTCTACAAGGTTCCATCCAAAAAAGGTGCCGGAACTCCGTTCTGGGCGTTCTATGAGGAAAAAAAGCCCAGAATATTCCCATACTAAAAGAAAATCATTATGCCCTTGAAGCGTCATGCTCCTCCTTGGGGATTTTCTGATTTTTGAACCCTGCCAAAGTCTCAGTGTTCACTAGGAGGTATATGAGATGCTGGCAGTAGAAAATGTACCCACCTGAGCACAGAAATACTTTTTGATTTTAAAAAATGGGAAATTGTGTTCTGGACATTGCATTTAAACCAAGGGGTCAGACAAGCTCATGTTGTGGGCGCAGTTATTTTGAATGCAGACATCTCTACTGTAACCAGTTGCATTTCCCCCCCAATTAACTTTCACCTCTGTTTAAACCTCTCTTCTTTAACAACAAAGTGGTTGTTGCAAATCAACAAAACAAAGCTTACTTAAATACAAAATGTAAACATACTGAATTCTCAATATCAAATACAAAAGAAATCAAAGCAGCATTTAATGAGAATAAAGGCTTTGCACTCTCTCCATCCCTATGCCCAGACTTAGACATGTCATTCAGATACAACAGTGTTTCCCAAACTTGACAATTTTAAGGCATGAGGACTTCAATTCCCAGAATTCCACAGCCAGCAACGCTGGCTGTGGAATTCTGGGAGTTGAAGTCCTCATGCCTTAAAATTGTCAAGTTTGGGAAACACTGAGATACAACATGCAGAAGCTTAGGTGCAATCACCATCAAGAAAACAAGTTTCTGCCTGCTGCAACAGCACCACCACCACCATTAGAATCACAAACTGGTCTGATCTTAAGTGATGAGTGAACTAGGCAGAAGAAACCTGCCTCCAGAAATAAGGGAAAACAGCTATGATTTTCAAAAAGCTTAAAAGTCAACATTTGAAACCTGAGTTTGAATCACAAAACTGAGCCAGCAAATATTGAAAATGAAATTGCATCATTTTTTGGGGGCAAATGTGTAGGCATGTGGATATGTGTAACCGAAAGCGGGAGATGTAATGTTTTATTACAAAATAACTTCTAATATTCCTTCATTCAAGGAACATTGTATTGTGCTGCCATTTTAGATGCTTGCTGTTGCTAGAGATTGCTGCATGCCAACACTGAAAGGCAGCCAAGAAGTGACAGGGTAGGAAGCATTCATAAAGAGTTCCTTGGTTTTACCAAGAAAAAAAAAAATCTGCAAGCTGCTTCGTGGTATACATGCTTGGCAAGCGCCCCAGCTACATGTATATCATCTAAAAGGATCATTATCAAAGCAGAATTTGTACCAATTCCCCACCTCCATGCCATATGCTTGAAAAACATCTACTAAGCCAGATCGAAAGACAGGAATACAATTTAATTATACTTTTGACATTAACAAGACAAAATTCAATCTGTATGTTTTTAAAAAATTTGCACAATTCAAAAAGGCAGCATTACTTATATTTAAGGAAAATCTTAGAAACAACTGCCACCCCCAGGGTTCCAATACTGTTGTACTTTAATCCATGTATCCTGTGAACTTGCAGACAGAGGACTAACCCATCACAGTTGGCATACAACAGTCAGTGCTGGTAAGATGGGAAAAACAAATAATACACAAAAGCTTTATTTGCAATTATTTTTTGTTTCTGTGCATCCCACAGGTGGGAGGAACAACGAAAGATATGCAAGTATTCTCAGCACAGGCCCACAAAATCTTTGTTGGTGCGTGCTGCTACTCGCTGAATTCCAGTAATTGACAATGCCCTGGACAGTTGGGAGTCATGTTTTCTAAAAGCCAAATTAGAATTCTTTTAACAGAAGATGGTGCCAAAAGCAGAATTTTCTGGAGTGAAGGAAAAATAGAGCTTAACAGTACGTTCCTATTACCTGGGAGCCTATTTACTATTTCTACTAGATTGTGGGTTTCTGGACTGATGAGCTACGTTTGCGTTGCACAATTAACCCAGCCTAATGCTACCCTCTCTGAACGTCTATAAGCCAGCAGCAGACTACCAGTCAGGCAGTCTCACCTCAATAAGTGACCATCACTTCCTGCTTTTTAAAGTCAGCATCTTTATGTCCATTTTATCCTACATGGCTGCAATCTGAGCATTAGGGGCAGAGAAAGTAAAAACAAGAAAAATAATCAGGAAGAAGTACCTAGAATGTGCCCTGACAGTGCAGCCAGCATGGAGACATGTTTAACCCTCTTTTCCACGGCCACACTGCAGGGCTGACTTGGAATACCTGGTTTAAGACACAACCACCATGGGATAAACGGGTTAGGATGTATTATTTATGTATTATTTATCTCTCCACCAGCACCAGTATCACTACCTCTTCCCCTCTTACTTCACAGCTAGTTCTCGATTTATGTTCAGAATTGGGATCAGGATTCCATTGTTAAGCAAGATGGGTTTTTATGTGAGTCATGCCTGACTTTTTTTTTTTTTTTTGGCCATGGCTGCTAAGTGAATCATGGGGACATTAAGCAAACACAGTTTTCCCCATTGCCTTTGCTTGTTGGAAGCTGTCTGGGAAGGCTGCAAATGGAGTTCACCTGATCCCGGGATGCTGAACCACTGCAAATGCAAACCAATTGCTAAGCACCCAAATTTTGATTACAAGACCAGGGGAATGCTGTAACAGTTGTTAAGTACGAGGAGCAATTGTAAATCGCTTTATGTGATGCTTTTTTAGCTTCAAATGATTTCTAAATGAATGGTTGTAAGTTGAGAATTGCCTGTAGTTTAGCATGTCATGCAAACAGTCCATGAGCTTGTGGGACAAAAGTACTAACACATACACACAAGTTCTTTCCTGTTCTTAACCCAAACTAATATCACAAATAAGCCCAATCACGTAGATTACCATTTTATTAAATGTCTCCTCTTTTCATCTACATGTTTTTTGATTTGAGGAAGGATAATTAAACTATATATTAAGAGTGTTATAATTATGACTTTGATAGAGAGCTATATTGACTCACTAGGAGGCCCTGTGAATCTTCCTAGCTCTGGCAACGTCTTTCGAGTCCTTTGCATTAACAGACTTCAACTTTTAGAAATGTACTATAACTCCTTCCCTGGGAATACTTCCTGGGTCAGAGGTGAAGAGAGGGAGAAGCAAGCAAGAGAACAGTGAGATGCCTTGTGCAAATATCAACATGCTGAGAAGGATTTCCTGCAGTAAACTCCAACAGTAAAATTATTGGTAGGAATTTTCAGGAAGGCTGGCAGAAAAATAAGATGAAAGCTCCTGTCTATAAAGGGCTTTTTAAATCCGTTCTGAAATTCCAGGGAGGTCATATTTAAAATAGTGTTTTTCTGTCCTAGAAAAGCTGGATACACAATTTTTTGGGGTCTTTGCAACGTTTAAATTTTCCTGTTTTATACGAAAGCCTTTATCCACAGGAATGAAACCCCTCAAGGGGAATGATTCCCTCCTACCAGTGATTGCTCCAGATACTGAAGTAAACATGGACGAAATGCTTACCTTCATTCTCAGAGGTGTGCAAGTCCATGCAAGAATGACAACAAAAAGGGAGGGGGATGAAGTGAGATAATAAATAATGGAAAGCAGAAAACATGCAAGCAGAATACATTTTACCCCATTTTATATTCACAGGAACTTTGCTGATGTGTCATCATGATAAATGAGTTTTCATTTGGAATATCGTACCTGAGCAAGGTGTCATTATTTTAAAACATTTAAATACCTTATACTGTATTCTCATTAACAGCTCTGAATCCTATTTTTCCAACACTTCATTCAGTGCATTGTGTTAAAAGGAGATATCAAGAGAAATGGCAATAACAAACTGTAAGCGTATGTTGGGAGGCTGGTATGCAAATAGTAGCAATTTGCTACTTTGCTGTATTTTCTCATTAATAACCTAGGGAAATTAATTACGAGTTCTAATAGTCAAGCTTGAAAAGGAGCTGAATTAATATAGTTTGCCCAGTGTGATTCAAGGCTGTGCTTGAGTTTAGCTCAAATCTCTGAGGTCCACTTTCTGTGTTAAATAAGAATACGGCTAAATTCCAATTTTTAAGCAATGGTAGGCACTCTAAATATTAGCATAGTTATCTGCTGAAGAGACACTAACTTTGGCTCCTTGGAAGTCTATCTTGCATCCTTATTTTGAAAACAAAATCTTAGAGTTAATTAAAAGAGTTTAAATAAAATACACAATAAAAATAAACCTTAGATTTTTATGCATAGGAAACAGATTTAAATGAAGTTTTTTTCTTGGACTTAAGCAATATGCAGTTTGTAAGCTTAATACACAGCTGGGAGAAGTACAAACCGTGAACAAATTAAAGAAACCACAGCCCCACAGAGGCTAAGCTGATGTAGCCAGCACTGGATCCAATATCAAAGACCTCTTGTTCCTTAACAATTTTCTACAAGTGAAAAACCATTTTGTCACAAGCAGTAGAAGATTTCACTCTTTATTTCTTACAGATGAGCTTGCCAGGTTTTTATCCTTACATATATTGTCTTGCATATCTGATGACATATTTGTTGAATTGTTTTTAGTCTCACATGAATCTTTTTCTGTATCTTCCAAATGTTTGCAGTCTTGGCTAACGTTTTCCTTGTTTTTGCCTTTATGTTTTTTTAAATGAGAAATAGTCTCCTTCTGATTCAAAGGCTCAACAACGTCCATTTTAGAGTTCTGACACTCAGCGCTACTATTTTTTACCATACTGCCCTGCTTAACAACTTCAGGGGAGCTGGTTTTCTTACTCTGATCACTATCTGTACCATTTTTAATATGCTCTGTCTTTTTCTCACCATTGGTTTTATTCCTTGAGTTACAAATTTCAGATACGTTCTTAAGATCTTTTGTCTTTTTATGTTTACAAGTAGAACTGTTACGAAGGGACACGGGTGAAGGCAGCTTTTTACTGGGTTTGCTTCCTTCCGGCTTCTGTTTCCTCGGTGGCCCCCATATGAAATGGTCAGAAGGCATGTAGTGCTGTTGGGCAAACCGTAGGAGCTTTCTCCTCTCTCTTCGATCTCTAATGGTGTACACAAAATATTCCAGAGCACTCTGTTTAATATTGGGGATGGTTTCTTCCACCAGAGCCTCGTGAAGGATCAATTTCACAAGAGGAGGCTTGAAACTTTCATAACCAAGTTCACCGAGGCTCTTCAGAATCCGGGTGATTCTCAGGTAATTATGTTGGGATCTGCAAAGAAAGATAAACTGGATTCAAAATGACAGTTGGAAAAAAAAAATTTCAGGAGGAAAAAATATAGCTGAAAAATCATCGCTGCTGGTATCCTTGACAAAAGAAGGACTAAATGTCAAGTATCAAAAGAAAAGTCTCACCCTGATAGATAAATTTCAATCATCTGTTTATACATGTTATGGAATATAAAAGCTGACAAAAGCAGCATTCCTATCTTGAACCCCCCTCTTTTCTTGATTGACCGATGTCAGAGACCGATAAACAATGAAAAGAGAACTTAGAACTACCGTATTTTCCGGCGTATAGACAACCCCCGACTTCGGTGCCGAGTTGCATGCCTAGAAAGTCATCTTATACGCCAGAAACTACCGTAATTTCCAGCGTATAAGACGACTCGGCGTATAAGACAACCCCTGACTTCGGCGCCGATTTGCATGCTTTACAAAGTCATCTTATACGCCGGAAAATACGGTATATGATAAACTGGATTTGAAACAATTGGTACTAAACAGGGGGTATCAGGTGAATTTCTGCAAGCTAGAGTTGTTAAAAACTTGGCAACCTTTTTAGCGGCTGCCATATTGGTTTTGCAGAGAGAAATCAGAAACCTATTAGTCAAATGACTAAGATTTCCGACAATCGGGTTTTTGCCAAATGTTATGAGTGAGTGAATAGCAATTTAACAGAATATAACTCAGTGACTCATCCTCCGTGTTTGAACATACACCAATATGGTTATCATACGGAAGACTAATGTATCTGCCTATTGTCATCCTAACAGGAAATACATCAATTTAGGCCAATATAAAAAAAGAACCCTCCTGTGAGGAACATGCAAAATGTTATAAAAATGTCTAAGGATTGTCCAAGAGGGATCAGCAATTGCATGATAATGAAAATGAGTAAATTCAGCTCTTGTCATTTTGAAGACCTAAATGCCAAATCCTCCATAATCAAATCTTTGTTGGTCCAAAGAATGATATAGCCACAATGTACCAAATCAGAGTCAGTTTGCCTGCCTACAGATGCTCTCCAGAACATTATTTTCAATGAGAAACTGACATGGCATATTCTTAGGCAGGCCTCAAGTAAGATACAGCCATACATACAGTACCATGTAACGGCTTTTAAGGTTGAGAGAGGAACATGAAGAACAGTTTTTAGAAGTCTAGACTGAATAGCTTCCAAGAGAGGAGGGTAAACCTATACCTGGGCACCATATATCAGCAAGCCCACAATCTTGGTTTTATATAATTTAATGGCTGCAGGAATGCAATTATTGATTTGATGGTTTGTATATTTAAGCATCGCACTGGGGGGCTCTTATACAGCATTCATATAATTGATTATTCCAACAGCAGAAAGTTAGAAATGAATGATCATATAATTGATTATTCCAACAGCAGAAAGTTAGAAATGAATGATTAAATAGTAAAATACCAAGTCCTTAATTTGGACAAAATCCCCTATTATTAATTTTCTACCTAGTTGAGACCAAAACCTATTTTTGACTAGTTAATTTCAAGAGATTTCCTAAAGCAGAAGATCACCAATGCTGCTAAGCATCTATAGAGCCGGTATGTGTCATAAATGGGACGGCTGCATGATCTGTATGATTGATTCTTGTAAGTAAAAATGGAAATTGATCAATGGGCAAGAGATGGAGGACAAAAATCTAGCTCAGCAAAGGCCATGGCTATGGCATGAATACAGAAGTTAAAACAACAAAGTATATAGTTAGAAGCAGTTGGACCAGATGCTTCTAGAGAACATCTGGTCCCTGAACAGATAGTATTCAGATCAGGTTAGGTCTGTAACATTTAGCTGAGAAATAGTTTAGTCTTTCTAACTTTTATGCTGCTGCCAAGTCAAGGACAACACTTGAATTCTTCCTAAAAGACTTTGGAGAAAATTAGCACCATTGCTAACTGCATTCTATCTGAAATCTGCCTTCCAACATTTGCTTCTTCTAGGAACAGCCAATGCTGCATAGACAAGCAAAGGTTATGGGAACAATATCACTGTTCAAGCCAAATATCATTATCAACAAATGAGGGACAAGCATTCAGGGACCCCATTATGGAAACAGTCCCATGTTTCCCAGAAGTGCCTTTCTAATCACATATAGATACAGTATAGACTATGTATTCATTGTATTCTACATCTTAATAAAACTGATATTACAGCTGCATCTCTTTCTATTTTTTTTTTTAATGTGGGAGAGAATGTTACTATATGAAAAGAAGAGAATAAAAGTGTGTCTGGCTTGCATTCAGAAAAAAAGGTGAGGAAACAAGATAAATCTTGTCTACTTCCTCTGCCTTTGATATCATTGAGTATCTTCATACATGTACTCCTTGACTTATGCCCACTCACAGTTGTAACGGATCTACCTTGGGGCTACTTACGACCTGGATTTGAAGTCTGAACAATTGTGTTCCTCCCATGGTCATGTGACCAAACTTTGGGCACTTGGCAACATGTCCACATTTATGTCCATTTGTAGCGTTCCACAGTCACATAACTACATTTTTGCCAAAAAATTGGCACTTACTGTACGTCTGTTTTTCAGCAAAACTGTGCCCATAGTGAACCACTAGTTTGCTTAATGACCACCCTATTTTACAACCATCACAACTTACGACCAAGAGAGGAAGAAAAGTGTAATAACTGCTTAGAAAAACAAATCTGGAGAGAATCAAGCATCTCTGAAGACCTTACTTACTCATTCAAGTGCTGGAATCTTTCTTGCCAGTTAGCAGCTCGTACCACATTCCCAGTTTTATCGATTAATTTTATCCCAAAAAACTCCAGCATCATCTTGTAAGCTAACAGGAATCTTCGGATCGCTTCTTTCGTTTTTTTGAACTCCTGTAACAGATTTTTTTTTTGCAAGAACGCACAAACACCAAGAGCATTAAATATACAAAGTTATTCTAGTTCAAATGATTAAATATTAGCATTACACTATGAATTAGATGCTTTACCTCAATTTCACAGGTTGTTAATTCTTTTGCATAGAAATTCAGTCCTTGCTCTCTGAGTGGAAACAGCCTACATTTAAAACAGATTTACAAGTTTTTCTGAAACTGAAATGACTTTCACCAATTTATTAAAAAGAAATTAAAAGTAAAAGATACCAACCATTGTATATAAGTGTGATTGTGTTCCAACTTTTCATAATCTCCTTTCCATTTATTCAAGACCTCTTCAATATAAACCCCTATAAATATACCAAGCAACATAACCTTCTAAATACCATTCAGGAATTCAGTGTAAATGTAAGTACAAGTAAAAATCTTTAAAAAGCCATTTTTAAACTAGTTTTAGTACTTAGTACTTATTGTTAAAATGAACACATTAATATTCTTTCAATGGTTGAAGGACAAAGAAATATATGGGATTAACTATTGCCAAAGATCAAACAATGTCCTTTACCCTTCTTCACCTGTTGAAGACCTCCAAGGTCCCTTCCATCTCTATGACTCTATGATACTAAGCACACAGACTCAGTGATGCAAAGCTAACTTCAGAATCATGGTGCCTCAAAGACCTTCAAAAGGGCATGAGATTTCCTGAAACTTCTAGAAACCTAAGCTGAATCACAGCTGAATCACTTCTTTCCTCCATCATGTAGGACAGCAAATCCTCATTGCAGTCACACACATTGATGTTCTGAATCTTAAACTCATGGTAACGCCTCAAAGACATATTTTGGGGGTAAAGTCATGATGAGAACCCTTGCAAACAAGGTGAAGGAGAAATAAACTCAACATGTCTTATTTCCATCTCAATATGCACAAATACAGATCTATAAAGTCAAATGCAAAATAGAACTAGTTTGGGCCATCTGATTTATATACATCTGAAATTGAACTAGGTACCAGATACTTACCGTCAGGTTTAAAGGGAATTTTGTTCTTGTAAAAGCGGAGATTGCACAAATCATTTTGGTATCTCAATTCTTTAAAGTTCTGCTGAGCAGAAAGGAAGACAAACGCAAAAATACTCCATAAGAAATAGTCTGTAACCAAAATTATTACAGGTATGTTTTTATGTAATCCAAAGTACAATTTGCTAGACTAGTCTAGAAACAAGAGAGATGGATAAAATGTAACAGGATAACGGATTAAACTTTTTAAGGCAATTTGATATCACATAGATATCATAGATAAGCCAAAAAAATATAATAATTGTAAATGTATAATTTGAGTTACTAAATAGAAGAGAATATTTGTAGCTCAGGGTTGAACTGTGGGTTCCTTGGTGCTCTCTGAGCTTGTTTTCTTGCAGACATTTAATTACCCAACTATGTAACATCATCAGTGCTAGAAGGGAGAGGGGCTTGCTCTCTATTTTTATACTCATAGCATCTCCTGTCAGTGTTGGTGCGTTATGCTCTTGATGGCTCTTTGATCAGGGTATTCTTTACTGCTTGATTGTTGGTCTAATATTAATTTTGGTATATAGTATGAATTATTAGGCTACCATCCTATAGTCCAGTGGTTCTCAACCTTTCTAATGCCGTGACCCCATAATACAGTTCCCCATGTTGTGGTGACCCCCAACCACTTATACATCACCGGGTGCCAGGGGCGTGGCCAAAGAAAAGGGGGAAAAAATGGCGGACAGCCCTGTTTGGCGACCCCCGTGAAATGGTCGTTCGACCCCAAATGGGGTCCTGACCCACAGGTTGAGAACCACTGCTATAGTCCCTTATTTAGAAGTGACTCTCACTGAATTGAGCAAGACTGATTTTTGAATAGTTACTTACAGTGTAGAATTGCCCTATTTAGCTTTAAGTAAAATCTCTTAAACAATCTCAGAAACATAGAGTGTATCTATTTGTTTGCCAGGAGTTGAAACCAATTTGAAAACACATAATCAATCAATGAATCTAAAACATGTTCACAAAATAAAGAAAACCACTGAAGTTAAAAAAAAATCTTGCTTTCAAGTAAGCATATATCTCAAATAGCTGATACATAAAATCAGTGGTAAAGTGATTACAAACTCTTTTCATTTCAGTTTCGTTTTTAGTGTCATTTTTTTTATTTCCATGGGATATGTAACAGGCAAATTAGTAATTGCACTGTAAGAGTTGTGTTATATAGTTCATTTGCTGTTGACTTCTCTATACAGGTGTCATTAAGTTGTGTTATATAGTTCATTTGCTGTTGAGTTCTCTATACAGGTGTCATTAAGAAAAACAATTAACCAATAAACATTTGAAATAAAATATAATTATATTTTAATAACCCCCATCAAAATGGCAATTATGGGGGCTGGTAGAGTTCACCAATATCTCTCATTATCCATCTTTCAAGGCCACTATAATTTTTTTCTAAAAAATTAAGTGTCTCCACTGGAACTGCAAAAGTCTTTATTTTAATAAATGCTCCCAGAATACAAAATGTTCTTACTGGATATTGATGACGATATTTATATAAGTCTCTTGCAGCATAAAAACTTCTCTTTGGTTTAGCCGTCACATCAATTGAATCATCCCCCTGAAAGAGAAAAAAATCTCAGTGAGAAGCAGCAGAATGAGCATAACCATTTAAGGTAAATCCTCATACCGGTAATCCTCGATTTACGACCACAATTGGGAGTAGAATTTCCATTGCTAAGAAGATGGTTGTTAAATAAGTTGAGCCTGATTTTATGACCTTTTTGCCATGTTTGTTAAGCAAAACGCTGCAGTTGTTAAGTGAATCACATGGTGACTCATTGTTGGAAGCTAGCTGGGAAGATCACAAATGTGTCCCTGGAATACTGCAATCATCATAAATACATACCAGTTGTCGGGAGTCTGAATTTTGATCATGTGACAGTGGGGAATATACTATAGCAGTGGTGGCGAACCTATGGCACGGGTGCCAGAGGCAGCACTCGGAGCCCTCTCTGTGGGCACACGTGCCATTGCCCCAGCTTTGCCTCCCCTGTGACCCCCTCCTCTCCAGCAGCCCCCCTGAAGGAGAGTCGCCCTCGAGCGTGGCCCACACGGAGCAGCGCACCAAGAACATGGCAGCCAGGCAGTGTAGACAAGACTCTGCCCTCACACCCTATCATGCAATTGATGCTTCAGGACGTGGGCAGAGGGTGTGGCCGCCATAATGCTGCTAGGCTGCCTGGGCGATCTGCGGCAGGCCCTGGAAGTGGTGAGTGGTCCTGTGGGCAGGTGGGGGGAAGGGGGCAGAGCAGGGGTGGGGCAGGGGGTAGGGCTGGGCCAGTTTTTGGGCATTCAGTCTCTAAAAGGTTCGCCATTACTGTACTATAACAAGCCTAAGAGCGAGAATCGGTCATAAATTACTTTTTTTCAGTGCCATTGTAATTTCACACAATCACTAAATAAATGGTTTTAAGTCAAGGACTACCTGTATATGGAACATTTGGCAGCACAAACTTAATATTATTTCTACATTACCACTTGAATTATTTATACATCTTCACCCTTCCATTTTCCAACCCTGGTTCTTTTTCTTTTGTTTCTGAGATCCTCTCCAACCATGATTTTTATATCCTCCACCCCAGATCTCCTGCAGCTTGGAGGGTCTTCCAAAGGAACTCTACTTGATGTCTACCAATTCCAGGTATGACTGCTCCAACAAAATGTTAATGAACACCACAAGTAGGTAACCTGGAAGTTTTACAACCATGTGTATCAGTAAGCTTTTTCAAGGAATCTTATTTGTCTTCAAGACTAAGATCTGATGTTTCCCATTCTATGGCTTTGATAACAAGCAACGGCACTATTCAGTCTGGATACCTCTCTCCAAAAAGTTACTTGAGCAAACTAGTTTGGGTTAAGTTCGTACATTGTGCTAAGTCGCATACAATGCTTATAATCCAGATTGTAACATACTAAGCTAAACAGTGTAAGAGAATGGTTGAAGAAATTGAATAAATAGTTATTTCAAGAGCAACTGTCCCAGTTCCAGCAGGGAATTAGTCTGGGCTCATTATGTAAACACAAGAGGGCAAGATCTGACCCCCATCGCCAATGCATTTGAACCTTATCTAGTCTTTCCCAGGTGAAAGCTGTCAGTCTGGAGAGATTCCTATGAATTAGGCATAGAACAATAAAATAGCTAGACAGTCACACATGAGGGTCTGGTTGTATGTACCTGAAACGAACCCAGTTTTTATATAAACCAAGATGTAAATATTATAGATTTTATTGTGGTATTCCTACTTTTTGAAACTAATGTCATTGTGAAAATCAGAAGACCTGTATGTATCTAATTAATGTAGGAACTATCACATATTCATTGTCATATAATTTTCATATAACTGTGACTTTGCAGGCAGTCCTGCAAAATCCTGGGAAGGTTAAGTCAATACAACTAAGCACCAACGTTTGAGCAATCACTGAGCAGCTATATTAAAAGAATGAAACTGTTCTTTATTACAAATTAACATGACATATTTCTTTATTAACAAATTTAAAAAACATGTAAGAATTATGTTGCATTATTATGATCTTAGTTCTAGATACAGCTTTTAAAATATTTGATAAATTTCTTTTTTTTCTCAACTCTTCTTCTAGAATATTAAGATACTTAGAATGCTTGTCTATAATCTGCTGATTACTAATATTTTTTCTTCAATTGGGATGGGGGAAATATTAATGACGTTATCGGGGGGGGGGGAATATTAATGGGGTTATCCAAGAGTCTCTATTCATTCAAACTGATCTACCCAAATGAGCCTGCTGCATATCCCATCAGCCAAAGAGTATCGACTGGCGGGGACAACAAGATGAGTTTTTCTTACAGTGGCCTCTGTTGTTTGAAACATCCTTCCTTTACAGCAGGGGTCCCCAACCTATGGGAATGGCTGGCTGGTGCATGCACATGTGTGCGCGCACTCCTCACCACTCATGCTAGCGTCCATGCCCCATTTGCGCATGCACTTGGGCACGAATGGGGCTAGCGCCGGGCGAGTGTGCGCAGCCCATTTGCGAATGCGTGAATGGGGCTGCTAGTGCCACGCCAGTGCACATGGCACTGTTTGTGCATGCACTTGCGTGTGCACCAATTTAAAACCTGGTCTCCTTCCCTCTGGGTCACGAGCCTGGAAAGGTTGGAGATCTCTGCTTTAGAGATTAGAATGGCCCCAACCCTGTCAGCCTTTCGTTAAGGCCCTAATAACCTGCCTACGTTCCCGAACCTGAGGTGCTGAATGCCCCCCCCCCAGCTTTTCCTAGCTTCATTGCTAACTGGCCAAGTATCTCAGCTGCATGTGTATTTATTTTGGATGTTTTTGTTTTTTAAATTTTTTATTGTTTTAAAATGTTTCCAGAGCCACTGACTGAGATGAGCAGCTATAGAAATTGAACGACCGACCGAATGAATGAATGAATGAATGAAATGAATGAATAAAGTGACAATTTCTGGTCCTGAAGCAGCATAATAAAGCTAACTAAAGTAATTGTTCATGGATAGCCAAATGTACAACTTACATCAATTTAAAGGAGCTTTGTGATCTGTGCGAGTCCAAATGGTGTCATTCAATACCTTCCCATAATTAAGGTATTTTAGACACTCTAAGTATCTCATAACATGGAAATATGACAGAACTGATGCCATCAAATGGAATACAGGTAGTCCTCGACTTATAACAGTTCATTCAACGACCATTCAAAGTTACAACAGCATTGAAAAAAAGTGATTTATGAAGGTTTTTCACACTGTTCCAGAATCCTCATGGTCATGTGATCAAAATCCAGATGCTTAGCAAGTGACTCGTATTTATGACAGCTGTAATGTTCTGTGTTCATGTGATCACCTTTTGTGACTTTCTGACAAGCAAAGTAAATGAGGAAGCCAGATTCACTTCACAGCCGTGTTGCTAACCTAACAACTGCAGTGATTCACTTAACAATTGTGGCAAGAAAGATCATAAAATGCAGCAAATCTCACTTAACAACTGTCCCACTTAGCAACAGAAATTTTGGGCTCAATTGTGGTCATAAGTTGAGGACTACCTGAACCAACTGAAAATAATTATCATCCATGGAAAAAATCATACATAATAGCTTATAAAATGTGATCTATCTATCTATCTATCTATCTATCTATCTATCTATCTATCTATCTATCTATCATCTATCCATCCATCCAGCATGCTGTCCATCTCACCAGAGGTGAAGGATTCAGTGAATTTTTGTGCTGATGATGTTGGTTTGTGTCAATAGAACAAGCTACCCTTTCTCTGTTCTGGAGGTTTGGAGATGCTTCAGAACAAATCTAATAAAGTATGAGGTGAGTTATAAAGAGATCAGGAGCAGAAATCATATTGTACAGTTACATCGTATTGGAATAAACTTAACTAAAAAGCTAAGTTTGCAAAATTGTATCTCAGTTTAGAAAACAGATAACATTAAGATCAATATGAAAACTGTAGGAGGTAAGAGTCTTTTGTGCCAGGCAACGGCTAGAGTACAGTTAGACTTTTGTAAAACAATATTCAAATATACAGAATTGGCTGTGAAATCTCAGAGCAATCTTTGGAATGTCACTGTTTGCCATTACTGTTTGTCAGTAATCATGCCTCATAGTCTGAGAAATATTTTTAAAACGTTGGAACTGTTCACATGCAGAGAACTACTATGAAAACAACTCCTAAATCTTTTTCTGCATACTGAAGGAGACAGGCTGGAGAAAGCTTCACAAAATTCAACACAATAAACTTTAAAATAGCAGTGTAAAGTTGAATATTGCCAAGTCAAAGCCTGAAACACACACTCGTATCTGGAAAAGGGTGAATGCCATTTTAGAGAGGAATCTATTGCATGAACCTTGAAAACACAGAACTGCAATATACCTTGGTGCATCTGTTCCCCTACTCAAAGCTAACTTGAATAAACAGCATAAAACAACAGGTACAAACAAGCCTGTTCACAAAGGAGTATTTCATTTCCTTATTATACTGTGGACCTCATTTTAATATGTGCAGTAAGTTGTGGGTGTAGGGCTGAGACACTGGATCAAAACATTAACTACAGCAATTTCAAACCAACTCAATTGTTCAACATTTTTGCACCATTCATTTCCTACTCCATTTACACACACACACACACACACACACACACACACACACACACACACAGTCAATTAAGTGTAAGGCCATATGCATTTTTGTAAATATGTGCTTGTAATCACCAAATATTTTCCTGACAATATCTATAGAAGATAAATACTTTAAAAATAGGTGTCTTTTTTGTATTCTTGAGAACCTATTTGATGCCACTGCCATTTTCTGCCCTTGGCTGATTTAGGCAAAAAATTGGTCACGAGGAAATAGCAAGGTTGTAGGCTAGATCAGAGGTCCCCAACCTTTTGGGCACCAGGGATTAGTTACATGACAAGAGGTTTTTCCGCAGACCGGAGGGGGCGTGGTTTTGTGTGCTGCCTGCATCCCGTGGACAGGGCTTCGCTTGTTTGTGTGTCCCGGTTGCTGGCATGCTGCAGCCCGGTACCAGTCCATGGACTGGCGGTTGAGCACCCCTGGGCTAGATTGCAAAAATTAAAAATCTATCCCGGAAGAAACCAATGGGAACCAAGTTATGTACAGTTGCCAAGAAAATTATATTAATGTGTCTATGAACTCACCAGTGAAATTTGGTTCAAAGTAACTTTTCCTTTTAACATGATGTTGCATGTATTTTATCCAACAAGAGGAAAATCTCCCTAAACAAAATAACATACCATAAAAGCTCTAGTGATTGAATCCATATCCTTGTTTATCTTTCATACAGAGAAAGTGGGACTGATGATGACACAAACAAATTAGGTTTTCTAAACTACAGGTTGTCCTTCACTTACAACCATTCATTTAGTGACAGTATGAAATTACAATGGCACTGAAAAAAGTGACTTAAGACCATTTTTCACACTTACGACCACTGCAGCATATCTGTGGTTGTATGGTCAAAATTCAGAGGCTTGGCAAATAGTTCATATTAAGACAGTTGCAGTATTGCAGGGTCACCTTTTGCAACATCCTGACAAGCAAAGTCAATGGGGGAAGCCAGATTCACTTAACAACTATGTTACTAACTCAACTGCAATGATTCACTTAACAGCTGTGTCAAGAAAGGTCGTAAAATGAGGCAAAGCTCTTTCAACAACCATCACGCTTAGCAACAGAAATTTTGGGCTCAAGTGTAGTCATAAGTCAAAGACTACATTATTAGCTATTCTGATGGGCATCAAGACATTAAACAAGATGTGCATATGTATTGCCTGGTATTGCCCTAAACTGACACAAGTGCAAGAAACACTTTGATTGAAATATCTGTAAATATTAAAAATGCTTGAATGAAGACTTTAAACTATTTATGGAGGGCTAAGAAAGAATATGCAACTGCATATCCAGAATCAGGTTTGATGTTTTCTGATGTTAGCAGCATTCACACATACTTCAGCTGGGGTTTGGTTCAGAGCTGCAGATTAGGAAATAATAAGTACCCTTCCAGTGCAATGCTGCCATACAGTATATCTATTCAGAAATCAGTCACATTGTTTTCAAGAAGGCTTACTCCCACGTAAGTGCACATAGGCTGGCATCCATTCTGTTTTAGTGGCTCTTCTTTTCATTAGTCATACTTCTATTCTTAACCACATTGTATTAGATAAAGCACGTTAATCATTATCCATCATTTTTACAGACTGGAGCCTCCAAGAGATCCAGAATAAATCTGAGAGAGAGATTTGCATCTCTGCATCTCAACAATATTGAACTAGTCAGGAACTTTACCAACTACATAAGAAGATGCCCAGGCAAACTAATACAACTGCATTATCACTGTATTGTGTATTGTACGGCATTATAATCTTATTATTTCTGTAACAGTTTTATGAGTTTCTTTTACAATTAAAGTAACACTAATTATTTTTCTCATTATCTAGAGTAGCTGGGAATTGGGCAATGTTGAATTAAAATATTGCAGACACCTTGGAATGAAGACTGTTTTATGCATGTGTTTCTTGAGGATGCATCTTTTAAGAAATATATAGCTATTACCAAAGACATAGTTAATACCAATCTTTAGCTATAAATTGTGTTTTGTTCTCTCAGTATTTCTGGGCAGTGCTTACTTTCAGTGGCCAGGTTCCGACTAGCATCCAGCCCCTTACAAACTAGTATGTGGTAAATGAAAGAAATGAGTGAGGATTACAAAATGATTCTAGTACCATTAACATTATGCAAGTGGATTTAAAATGATTACTGAAATAGAAGTGCATGCCAGAAAAAAGGTAGCAAGTTTATAATGCCAGTCTTTTGCCTGAATAATCCCAATGTCCTTAAGCCTAATGCAAATAGAGTTCCACAGATTATTTGGTACAGTCAACTCAAGTGAAATCCAAGTTGAATTCAAATTTTGAATACTTTGTAGACTCATCTATGAAGTTTTCTCAATAGCAACTATGTACATCAATATATATCCTGCTTTTCTACCCATGATCAAAAGGTGAACTATTTAAAGCATCTATAATGTTTTTTTTAAAAAGGATGCAGTAATTTAAATGCACTGATGTTGTGAAGTAGAGAGAAGAGTAGTACTTGCACAGGAACTCATAATTCAGTGTAGAAGTTATATTTTCAAAATTAAGTTTTCGTACACCTAAAATTCAAATTTAAAAACTACATTATAGTTTGAAAATTGCAATACTGTTATAATTTTCAAGTTTAATAAAACAAAAACCAAAGTAGATGTATACAGAAAACAGAACTGCTGGAAAATAATTATTAAATATAAATAGTGAAAAGTTTACAATACAGCCTTTTTATAGAATGTTTTCTTTTCATATTTTAAGAAAAAATGCTAATCTCTGAATTCTATCAACACACAAAATGATACAGATTTCTTATTATATATTTTTGTCCTTTGCTAAATTCCAGAAATTTTTTAATTAAAAATATATCTCTATCCAAAAGACATCATGTGTATGTCCATTAAATTTAGTGTGACTTCCTGTTGAGACCTATACAGGATTGCACTGCAAAGCACTTACTGGAATGATTTCAGAAAACAAATCCAGACAGATGTTTCCAATGTGCAACCAGAACACACACCCAGACACACACACATCCCTATATATCCCTCTGTATGTATGTGCTTATGAGAAACTTGAATGTAAAGTTCTCTGAAATTTGGCAGTTTCCTATACTTTACAGTAGTCATTCTAACATTCTATATTCAAATAGTCATGTGAATATTTTTTCTTTTAACATGCTGTTAAGATTGTGAATTGAAAACACTATTGAAAACTAACCTCCTGCCAGAAGAGTATAAAAATAAAAATATACCCATTTTGAGTTTTTTTTAAAAAAGAAAAAAAAAAACCATCAGAGAATTTGATAAAAGCAGGAGAGAACACCAATATATTATCTCTCTTGAAGACTCTTATTAGTTATTTTAGTTCTAGACAGTGAAACTCGTATCCCATAGGTAAAAGCATGGTAGAGATGGTGGACTCAACCGTCAGACCCTCAAGCAAATCCAGTTCTGAAACTGCATTTTGTCTTCACCCACACGATTCTCTGAAGTAGAGGTTGCAGAGGAAAAGCCACTTGGATTAGGCATGTCTTGTGATTCTTAACGTTAAAATCATCAGAACCTTTTCAACAGAGGACACCAGGCCGGTTTGTTCAGTCTGCCAAGGAGGAATGAAACAAACCCCAACCTCCCTCCACAACAGCTCCCCTTTCCACACCACGGCACGGGCGCAACAGGAAGGAAAACCAAACCCAGACGGAATTACCAGGCTGGGGCAAGAGATCGCAAACTCACCCCACGCTCGGGGCATTTCCCTCAACCTCGCCCACCCGTCGAGCCCATTTTCTAACACGTGGGGGGGGGTGGAGGATGCCGTAGGCACGCCTAGCTTCCAAGTCACAAAGCATGCAAATATTTCCAGCGGTGGGGAGGGAAGCAGCGAAGGAGAAAAGCAAGGGTGCGGGAGAAAAGGAGTCAGAAACCACACGGGGAGCCTTGTAACCTTGGCTTTCGCGCCCCGCCATCCGTGGCAAGCCCGCACAGGGAAGCGACGGCCAACCTTGGAGAGACCCCGGCGCTTTCCAAGGTGAGCGCCAATGGCCCCGTCCAGGAAGCGGCGAGGAAGAGCTCCAGCGCGCCCCTCCGCCCCGCCAACCCCCGGCAGAAGTTTGCAGGGGTCCTGGGTTACCTGTTCGGGCCCGGGGGCTTCGGTCTCTCCCTGCTTCCTGCCCTCGGCTTCGTCTTCTTCGGCCACCCCGTCTCCTCCTGCCTTTTCCTCCTCCTTCTCCACCTCCTCCTTCTCCTCTTCCACGGCAGCCCCTTCGCGGTTCTCGGCGGCTTCCGGCCGGCCGCCTGTCGCAGAGAGCGGTTCCTCTGGCGGCGGCGGCGGCGGCGGCTGCTGCTGTCGCCGCCGCTGCCGGTCAGCCGCTGGGTCGTCGTCGCCCTCGCCGCCGCCCGCCTGCTCCAGCGGTGGCCCTTCTTCCCCGCCGGTGTCTTGCAGCTCCGGCTCCGAATCCGTCTCCCAGGTCGAGTCACAGTCCTCCACCGTGGTGGGCTCCTTGAAGCTGACTCCGCTCAGCAAACTGCCCATCGGAGAAGCACTGCGGGAGCTCGGCGACCTCCCCCCCCCGTTGCCCACTCTTTCCTCCCCTCCGGAGACGCAAAGGGGGGCACGCGCGCGAGGGGTGGGGGAGATCGGCCGGTCCAGAAGCTAGCTCGGAAGAACGCTGCTCCTGGAGGCCGGGGGTGGTCGCGCCGGGACGCCACAGCCGAGCGGCAGAAAGCCACAAGGAGGTCGGGGAGGGGGGCGGCGGTCAGACGCAGAAGGGAGCAGCGACAACAGCCAACAGCTCTGCTCCTTCCTCCCTTCCTTCCTCAGTCCCCAACCCGCAAACACGCGCGGGGGTGGGGAGGAATCGAGAGGAGGAGCTGAATGCTCCGGGATTTCCACAGGAAATACTGAAGCCGGCCCTCCCTTGGCCGCTGCAGCAGCAGCAACAGCGGCGGCGGCGGCAGCAGGTGCTGCCTGAAGGAGGAAGCCGAACGGAGCGTTTCGCCGCCCAGCAAGTCGCGGAGGTGCGCGGCGAGTTTGGCGACGCACGTGCCCGCTTCTAGAACTTCTCTCCCCCGCTCGCCGCCCCTCGTCGCGGCTGCCTTGAGGTTGGGGCCGTAGGCCTCTGACAAGCCTTGGAGAGCCCGAAGAGGAGGGGAGGGAGGACGGGAAGGAGGCGGTGTTGCAACACCCGGCGGACCCTCAACTCGCTGGCTTCTCCCCCCCCCCCGCCGGCTTGAATCTCATTGACTCCTAGGGAAACCCCGCTGATCCTGCGCAGAGGGGAGCAAGGGCGCCGAGTGGGACACTTGGTCCCTCAGGCAGTCGAGGTGTTTTTTTAGGGGGGGGGGGCTGCTGCTGGGTGGAGATACTGGGAACTGAAATGCAGATGGCTCAAGTTTGGTGGCAAAAAGACGGCAGGAGCGCTTTTATTGGCAGGGCTCTTCGCGCGTTTACCTCTAACTCGGTGGGTGGGAAATCAACAGGTGCATCTTCATTCTTGGAAAGCGGAGTTTGTTGTTAACCCACAGCTGTTAAAATGTGAGGAGGGACAGCTTGAGCTCTGCATGGCTTCCAAATATTGCCTTTTAATTAATGGCACGCTGTAACTGCCCACTATATTCCTTCAGTAGCAATAACAATTCATTACAGAAACTGGTGGGGTTTTTCTGTTGTTGTTTTGAGTCTGTTCCAATATGCAGATTTTTCTTCTCAAGCATAGTCATTCATCCATAGAACAAGGGAAATGGCACTCTAGGAAGAATACAGAAATTCAGCATCTTTATGATGTTCTTGGGTTCAAAATAGCTGACAAGTCAAAATGGTATTTTAAGAAATTGAGCAAGATAGGACTATATTGATATTTGAATGGGAGACCATCAACAAATCCCAAGACCCTCCCCTGCTTTCATGGGCATGCCCATGAAGTCACCAGATGTCAAACTATTTAGTAAGCAGGTGCTGAAATGCCTGTTAAAACACAGAAAGCAGATAATATTTACCTGGCATGATGATGGTGGCAGACTCCGCACTAAGAAATCCTCAAATCGGCTACGAATACTAGCTTCACTACTGTTCATGTTGCCTATATGGGCAATCTAGACAGTAGGGAAGATGACCTTGATGGAGATCTGCAAGAATTTTACCTAGACCAGGAGTAGGCAACCTTGGCTTTTTTATGACTCGTGGCTGGCTCAGGAATTCTGGGAGTTGAAGTCTACGAGTCATAAAAGAGCCAAGGTTGCCTACCTCTGACCTAGACAAACAGGGCTGAAATATTTTGTAAGTGCAGAGCAATGAGATCATAGTCAGAGCTTAATCTCTATTCTCTTTGTACAATTCAGAAAAAATCTATCCTTGCTTTGGCTTCTCTATCTTCTGTTCTCCTGTGTAGATGAAACCTTAGACAAAGGAACAATTCAGGACTAAGGATGCAGCGCTGTGTTCTCTGGGAGGACATACCAAGAAAAATAGAATAATTTGGATATCTTTTTTCTGTAGGTAGAAAGAACTATTTAGGTGCCAACCTTCCAAGTCTATTCTGCGAGACTTGAATCTGGAAAGGAGGGAGGGAGGAGGGAGGGAGGAAGGAAGGAAGACTCTCCATGCAAATAATATTTGCCTTGCTGGAGGCAATAAAAAAAATTAAAATATTGCAATACAGTTACAATCCTTTCACTTGATCTGTTCAGTTACTAGATATTATTTGTATAAATTACCAGTTCTTTAAGTGCTAAAGAATAAAATTAAATCTGAGAAGGAATATCTGGTTTCTGATGCTTAGGAACAATTTGAGAAGTTATTAAGAAGCTTTTGTAAAGTCAGACTGACTATGAATCAAATAAGACCTTTAAGTTACATTTGGTTACTTACTGTTGGTCTTGTGGAATCTGTTAAAGAAAGAGATGTCCCAGAAGTTTTTGAAAAATAAATGACCATTATTTTAGTGATGTTTGCGTTTTTATTGGCCTTTATGTTGATAACCACTAATACTAGGAGTTATTTTTGTTGAATCCATTGCTATATAAAGTAAATAAAGAAATAAGCAAGGATGCACACACAGTGGTAAGAAATGGATGATTGTATGATAAAAATTATATCCATATGAAGGAACAGGGAGGCAATAATACATTGTTAAGTACTGTATGTCGTTTTCTAAAAAAGATGGGCTCCTTTGAGTCAGGGTTTTATTTTACTCTGAATAACTGCAGGGACTAGTCTATGCAGTTTTCTTGGCATGGTTTTTCAGAAGTGGTTTACCATTGCCACTTGCCTAGGGCTGAAAGAGAATAAGTGGCTCAAGATCATTCAGTTGGCTTTGTGTTTAAGGCAGGATTAGAATTCGTGATCTCCTGATTTCTAGCTTTACAGTTTGCCTTAAACACTACACAAAGCTGGCTTTCTAATATGTGTTATAACCCAGTACACAATTGCAAGAGATATTAAATACAACATCAAGGAAGGATGCTGTATTATAATAGTTAATTAAAGGCAAACATCGAAATAATGGGAGAATTTGTAGTCACATAAACATTTGGATAGAACCAATGCAACAATGCAGGCAGTAAGGACAACATTAGAATCAAAATGGATATATAAAAGAAACAAATGGAGAGATTCAGTTCATTCTGCAAGATACCTCCAGGGGCAGATTGTGGAATAGACCGGAACTTACTAATGTCAAATACTTGGGTTAAATTAAGAGGGGTATGGGAGCATATATGTAGTCAGTGTGCAGAGCCCTGCTGCTATATTAAACCAAAATGTGGAATACCACTCACAAAAAATGATAAACTACTATAAGAACGGTTTTTTTAAAAAAAATAAGTGGTTCAAAACAAAGAAGGATGTATGTTGTTTCCACATTGGATGACCTTATATGGTAAACATAATCACAAGTTTAGAAGAGGTGACATCTTGGTTCAAAATTAGAGATCAAAAAACTAATTATTGGCAATACACAGATGACATCACCTTGTTAATTGAAAATAAAGAATTAGAAGAGCTCATTGTGAAAACAATGAAAAGTGAAACACTGAGATATTAAAAATTAAGGTGAAAATGTAATGTCAGTCAGCAAGCTTAGCCAATTCACAGTTGACAGTGAGGAAATGAAGATGTTAGACGAATTTTATTTTTGTTGAGTCAAAAGAATATTTAAAAAATGGACAGTGTACTAGAAAAGTAAAAAGAAATAATTCCTTGAAGAGGAATGCAATCACAGACAAAATAATAGATGATACAAATGTTTAATTGGTGACACACAATGTTTAAAGCATTGATCTTTCCAGTGGTACCATCTAGTTGTAAAAGATGGACATCGAAAAAGAATGAAAGAAAGAAGATAGTAGATGTCTTTAGATCAGTGTTTCTCAACCTTGACAATTTTAAGGCATGTGGACTTCAACTCCCAGAATTCCACAGCCAGCATTGCTGTGGAATTCTGGGAGTTGACGTCCACATGCCTTAAAATTGTCAAGGTTGAGAAACACTGCTTTAGATTATCTACTTTAGATAGATTATGAATTTGAGATACTGATTGAGACTACCATAGATTGCAAGAAGAATCAGTCAGCCCTGGACCAAATAAAACTGACTGGCTGTTCCCTTGAGATAATGATCAGCAAGTAGAAACACATATACATTGGGCATGTGCTGCAAACAAATCAGTTGGACAGAGTGGCTGTATTTGGAAAAATGGAAAATAGAAAGAAAAGACGATGGCTACTCCAGGGAATGTCGTTGTAAGGAATGTGGCTTATTGTTGGGGGCAGGAATATTATCTAAGTATTCAGGTTTTGCAGTATCTGCAACCATTTGCACCCTGTACTAATTCCTAAATTTTCAACACTTGTGTTCTTGTCCTTTTTTGGGGGATTCGGTTCTAAAGTAAAATTACCCTTTTTCCCCCCAAATAATTTTTTGAAGAAAAAAACCCCACTTCATTTTCCTTTAGGGTAAATATGGTATACTGAGGTTGTCTGGTTCCAGTCTTTGTTTTTAAGAAATAGAAAACAAAATAAATTTAATTTTGATCTTGACATATCCTTTCTGATGGCTGGGCTCAGGCTGTTGGAATCCCATTCATGTTGGTCTTCAGATTCCCCCAGTTGCCACCCAAACCATTGCATGAATTCAATGTTTTAATATGATTAATATTGTCATATTAAATTGTCATTTTCTCATCTCTAGCCCACAACTGAGTCAGATTAAAGTTTTCAGCTGTACCAATTATAAAATACAGTTTTTATAATTGTCTTATGCAATTTTTGTTGTCGACACAATCTAGCATGCTTCATCTATAATATGAATTGGAATTGGGATCTACCTAGTTATATTTGTCAGCCCTTGAGGCTGGCCAGGTCAGGGAACAGACAATGCATGGACTACCGAAATTCTCTATGGGGCACGATGGCAGTTAAAGATGCGGAGATTGTCAGCCACAAAGCTGACCATCTGGGTTTGAGACCTGAGTGCTGAGTGAAGGGGTGAGCTCCTATTATTTGCCCCAGCTCTTGCCAACTTAGCATTTCGAAAGCATGCAAATGTGAGTAGATAAATAAGTACCACTTTGATGGGAAGGTGACAGATCCAATCTAAACATAGTAAGGATATGGAAGAGTACGGAATAAAACAGACCCCACAGCAATTGGATAAAATTTTAACAGGTAAGGAAGGAAAATTTCTAACAAAAACCTATAAATATTTATTAGAGGTAGATTTGGAGGAAGAAATAGTGAAAGGGCCAATGATAGCATGGGCACGAAATGTGGGCCGAAATATAAAACTGGAAGAATGGGAAAGATTATGGAACAGAATTTGTAAACTGACACTGTCAACTGCATATAGGGAAAATCAATATAAAATGTTCTATAGATGGCATTTAACACTGGCGAGATTGGCTAAAATGTACAAAAATATGAATCCGGAATGCTGGAAATGAAAAAATAAGGAGGGAACATTCTATCATATGTGGTGGCTATGCCCTTAAGCAAAGATCTATTGGGAACAGATAAGGAACTGGGTACAGGAGATAACAAAGGTGCAAATTGAACTCTAACCTGAACTATTTCTTTTGGGTATAATAAATTTAAAGATGGAAAAACAACTCCAATACATCATTGTATGTATATTAACAGCAGCCCGCATAGTATATGCGCAGTGTTGGAAAGGTGAAAACAAATGATATGATTATATATAAAATACTAGAATGCGCGGAAATGAACAAACTTACGCTAGAACTAAAAGACAAAGAGGCAACAGAATTCTACGAGATATGGAATAAATGTTATGATTGGCTAGAACAGAGAAACAAAAAGATGATTACTAATGTAAATAATTGTAAATAATATTTATGAGATGTATAACACAGTACTGTTAAGAAAAAATGTATTTTTATTTTTGTTGTATAGTGAAAAAGGAATAAATAAATAAATAAAGAATGGAACCGCCTAGTAGTCTCATTACTGAGATAAAAGAGGCATTAGCAAAGAGGGCAGCACAATTGGCACAAAACTGGCACAATTTTCTGCCAGTGCACAGGCCAAATGACAGCATTTTAACCGAAGCCATATGGTTGCACCCTTAGATGACCTAGAGAATTAAAGTAACTTATTCTATTCTATTCAATCCTTTATTGGTTCTGAAATATATAATGAGTGTGGATTTTTTTTTACCTTGCATTATTTTCAGGTTTTTATTCTTGCTTATATGCATTTGTATACATTACGTGCACATGTTTGTACTGTAAATGAAGTTGCATTGTTTTGTGTTAGCAGTTAGATTTACTTGTCACTATTGCTAATTAATATACAAAGATTAATGTATTTAAATTAATCAAACCATTAGTTAAAAATACAACTTAAAACAAGAATGAATGTAATTGTAGAAGTAATATAGTCAGTGGCATTCTCTTTGTGTGTATCTGTGTCTCTGTGTGTGACAATTCTCACAATTGTTTAAAATTGTCCTAGATTCCTCACAACGATTATAAAAGCATGTGAATTCTTGAACAATTACTAAGCTACAAATAGTCCTTGGGTTATGACGGCAATTGAGGACAGAATTTCCATCTCTAAACAAAGCAGTCATAAATTACAATGTCACGTGATCACATTGCTTAGCGGTGGTGATCCTGCCAGTCCCAGTGGCTGTTTTTATCTTACAATCGTGCAGATCATTAAATGGAAAGTCGTGGGAGTACCAGGCAAGCAGGCTGACAGGTGTGCAGGCAAGTGCTACAGAGCACAGGTGAGTGAGTATTGTGGGGAGTTTTGTGGGAAAGCATTACCGAACATGAGTAGCCAAAAAAGGAGCAACAGTGGTTTCTGACTTCCTGCAGTCTTCCCCATTGACTTTGCAGGAGAAACTGTTCAAAGCTGCAATAGTGCTGTAAAAAGTGACTTATATCCTGTCCTCACACTTACGACCATCACAACATCCCCACAGTCACATGATCAAATTTGGGCACTTGGTAACCGGCTTGTATATGTGACAGTTGCAGTATCCCAGGGTCACAAGATCTCCATTTGTGTCTTTCTCAGAGGGCTTCCGACAAGCAAAGTCAATGGGGGAAAAGCCAGATTCACTTAACGACCATGTGATTCACTTAACAACTGGTATGATTCACTTAACAACTGTGACAAAAAAGCTCATAAAATTGGATGCACCTCACTTAACAGCCGCTTGTCTAGCAATGGAAGTTCCAGTCTCAGTTGTGATTGTAAGTCAAGGACTACCTGTACTTGTGGGAAGCTGGCAGAGAACATTGGAAATTGTGATTACCTGATGACCACAGTTTGGAGCAACACAATAATTGCAAGCCAAGCACTGAGTGTCATGTAACTGCAGCGATGCTGTGATGGTTGGAACTGCGAGGGCTAGTTGTAAGTTGTTCGGCATTGATGTAATTTTAAACAGTTGCTGAATGAGTGGGCATAACCCAAGGACTACTAGTGATGTATTCAATTATAATACATCTTAAGAGAATCATACTGATTTAAACTACATGGTTTGCTTATTTCAGCTTTAATAAACTATCAGTTCACAAGTATCTATAGAAATAAGGATAACTGCCAAAATAATTTTCTGCATGATTAATTATACAAGGCTCAGTTAATACTTTGTTCTTTGATAAGATGGTATAGCATAAAGGTTTGTAATGCATTTAATATTGAATATAGCAGTTCTCCTGGGACAGCTAATAATATTCATATTTGATGGAGCTGCTGTCAAACTGATACAAAATGGGATTAAAATTAAACAGTATAATTACGTATTGTTCCCTGACTAGTTGAGAAATGTCAAATGGGCTTCTGAAAAGAATATCAAGGATCACTGATTCATTAACAAAGTGGAGGGTGAAGAGAAGAATTACATGGATCCAAAAATAAAGTGATAAAAAGCTAGCAATGATGAGAGATCCCATGAAGGGTAGGAGGAACACAATGCATTTGGAACAAATTGGAGAAATTCAATATATCAAGTCTTGACAGAGTGAAATTTAATCAAGATCATGTAAATTACTTCTCCTAAGATACTAAAACGCCAAGCCAAGGCGTGTTTGATAAACCATGAAGAGTTACAAAAAGAAAAAAAAAATGCATAAGGGCTATAGTAACTCAATTTAGCTTAGAAGCAGGAATCTGAATGATTATCATTATTGTCCTTCTCATCATCACCATCCTGTCTCCTTTCTGCTCATAGCACAGTTCACACACTTCGACAATCCCACAGAACTATCAAAAACACGTGCAATCTTTCAGCAGAAATTCACTGTAATTTCTTTATGTTTATAATTTGTCCCATTTCTGTAGTACTCAGAGGTCATCTTGTGTTTTCTGTTTAAAAATTTGAAATGTTTTAAGCACTTTATGTGAACCCTAGGAATAAAATATTCATGTCAAAAATGAATGAATATTTATATCCTAGTCTTGTTGAGTCTACATCTGTCTCTGGCACAATTATTACATTGTAAGAGTGGTTACATTTCTTTCTTTCTTTCTTTCTTTCTTTCTTTCTTTCTTTCTTTCTTTCTTTCTTTCTTTCTTTCTTTCTTTCTTTCTTTCTTTCAGGTTATGACCATTTTTTTTTACTATTTTAAAACTGGGACAGAAAGTTTTAGCCAAATAGCAATGTTTAATTTAATGTTATTTACAAAGATTTTCACTCTAATCAGACTTGCAAATGTTTAATCCTAGTAAGACTGTAGCAGTAAAGGAATAGAGCAGAACAGGTGCACTTTTGAGTCTCCATTCTGAATGTAGCATTTTATTACTTAACTGTGGGCTTCCCTTCCAAAAAGTCCCCCTCTGTTCCTCTGCTCTGCAGGAATGAAAAACATGTGAAGCAATGAACTTCATCACAAATATTGAATGATCATTCAATAATTGCCAAACAATATTTTACCCTAAAATATTATAAAGAGTAAGTCGAATCTCTCCAATTGCTTTGGCTGAAGATTCTGTTCCTTTGAATTCCATATGATACAAATACAGATTGACCTCAACCATTGTTTTAATGATGGTTCAAAGTTATAATTGTGCTGAAAAGGTGATATACGATGTGTCCTGGAAGTTATGACCATTGGACCACCCTTGCAGTTGTGCAACCATCCCAACTGGCCTTTGACAAACAAAATCTATGGGGGAAGCTGGATTCAGTTAATAACCACAGTAAAAATAGTCATAAAATCAGGTCTGGTCACATGATGAGTCACTTAACAACCACATTACTTAGTGACTGAAATTCTAGTCTCAATTGTGCTTGTAAGTCAAGGACTATCTGTAAAGCAGACAATGAGTGATTAAAATAATCCAGAATACTTTGAATGTGGTAACTTTCTTTTGGGATAAGAATTCTCAGGTGCAGTATAGTCTAGATTATTTTTCTATATTCCTGTTCTTATATTCTGAAACATTTTCCTCATGTCACGACATCATTTAAAATATTTCTCCATCAGAGGCAGCTAATAGAGTGGAATATAGTATGAAGCAGTTAGCACTTTTTGGCATAAGAATTCTCAGGTGCAGTATAGTCTAGATTATTTTTCTATAATCCTATTCTTATATTCTGAAACATTTTCCTCATGCCACGACATCATTTAAAATATTTCTCCATCAGAGGCAGCTAATAGAATGGAATATAGTATGAAGCAGTTAGCACTCATATTTTGAATGAACTAGAAACAATGCTGATAAATCTTATAACAAGGAAAATTTATCACTGAAATGCCATTTTGGCAATCATCTCTTTGCAGTAAAAGTGACGAACCCCCCTTTCTACTCTTCCCTTCTAAGGAATTGAACAATTTGGCAATATCACATCTTCTGTGCTTCTGAAACATGGATTTATCAAATCTTGCATAGCAACTATAATTGGGCAGAATATTCAGACAAAAAATATGATTGAACAGAAAATTTAAACAAAAAATAAATAGACAGATGGCTTCCTAATTACTGTTACTATTTTCATAAATATTATTTTTCTATTGAATTGTTTTCTGATGTATAAGAAGAAATGAATATTATGACATGTAGCCAAAATATGATTGGCAGTAGTGTTTAGGAATCTTATTTTCCCTTCTGTTTAATGACAGTTTTCTGCTCCTTAATTTCCTGAAACTAATTATTAATAACTAGACAACCAATGCCCTGTTGGGTCATTATTTCAGAGATACTGTATTTTCTTACCAGATTCCTCTATGGGTTCTATAATGGCAGAGTTTCTGAGGTACTGCCTTTTCCAATGAAAAGTACTTAAAAATTTAGGGAGATGTTCAGAGATATATCTGACCTGAAAATAGCCCATGTTGAACTGTATAGCATATATAGTATTGAGTGGTATAAAGGTGTTTTAGTTGTGATGGCCACATTTGGTAGTCCTTGTTTCTTGGTTCCAAATAAGGAGGTCCAAAGGAATTGTCAGTTATAGATATAACAACAACGGGCACTAATTGTGACTTAGGTACTCTGCCGTAATCTTAATTGAATGGATAGGTGGCATCTAGATTTCATGGTTTTCAGGTGGTTTCCAGGTTTCCTAAGCTTAATCATACTACAATATATCCAGTTTAAAACACTCAGATGCCCCTCTTAGCCTGAGATACTGGATAGTCATGGACCAGCAGGACAGACAATACTGGGTTAACTGGACAATACATAAATCAGTTTCTTTTGTTCTCCCTGGTGGCAAGAGGTTTTATTTTCAATTTTTTTCCCCTGTCAGTTTTATAAATATGACTTGTTTTTCTCCTCCTGAAATTTTCCTCCTAAAAAAAAAAAACTCCTATCTTGGACAAGTGGCAGGATTCAACTCCCAGAATTCTGTGACGAGCATAAGAAGTCTGCAAGGGAAGAAATGGCTGCACTGAAGTTTATCTGGTACAGCATATTGTGCGGGGATGAGAGGTAATTTATCAATAAAGACCATTACTGGTGAAGATATGCTGACCAGACGCTTTGTTGATAAATGTGTTAGCTTTTCTTGACTTTGTTAAAGTAATATTGTATTGCAGCTAGCATTCAAACCCTGCTTTGAAGAATAAATGATTGCTATAGGACCGTATATCCCTAAATATAACACCGACTTGATATATAATCATGGTGAGCTCAATTCTGTGAGTATAGAGCCAATACAGCAATTCAGATCGGATGATGGAGAGAAACAGGGTTATAAAGAGCAGCTGGGAATCTATACAGACTTGCACAGCTTGGCTCAGATTGAGGGTTACTCTTGGCTGTTTGGCTAGCATGCAGAGAACTGCCCTCCAAAACTTAAAACAAGGCCAGGACAGAAAATGCAACTTACATGTAAATTAAACTAATACAGCTAATATGATTACTCTCCATGTACTTTTCATCACAATAACAATTACTGCTTGATGGTAACATTTGAAGGACTCTGAAGGCTACAGCCAACACTATTTCTGGTCTCTGTAGTGGGAAGAGGCCTCTCTAATCAGCTGGTGATCTTCCTCAAAGAGCACAAACTATGCTTCAATAGCACCAGCTACCTGCTCTTCCACAGTAGCACAAACTCCACAAACTGGATTTAAGAAGAAAGGAGTCAGATTGGCTTGTTCTTGGCACCCATTTATTTTTTTGCCATCTTTTTTGATCACCTGTTTTTTACTGCTCAAAATAGTGCCTTGCCCAGGGATAGATAAAGAAATAACTTGCAGCATCCCTGCGGCCATGTGATCAAAATTCAGACGCTTAGCAACTGACATTTATGACTATTGCTGTGTCCTGGGGTCATGTGAGCAACTTTTGTGACCTTCTGACCAGCAAAGTCAATGAAGCAGCCAGGTTCACTTAACAACTGTGTTATTAGTTTAACTGCAGTGATTCACCTAACAACTATGCAAGAAAAGCCATAAAATGGACAAAACTCACTTAACCCCAATCAAGGAATTACCAACACAGACAAACAAGCTAGCAATAAACCACAGCCCAATCAAGGAACCACACTGAGACCACCCCCATGAACATGGCAACCCACTAGTATATAAAATGAGATCAAGTTCCTCACAGTTTATTAGCACTGATGATGTTACCTAGTTTGGTAATGAAATGTCTGCAAGAAATAACCAAGCTCAGAGAGCGTCAAGGACCCCACAATTGTGACTTATTCAATAGGTCCAAACACCCAAACTGTTACTCTCTGTTTCTCATATAAACTTTCAGGCAGGACTAATTTGATGTCTCCTGCCCCTCATGAATAACATCAGAAGAGGTGCAATGAGGACCATTTGTGGCACTTGATAAACTCACTCGTTCACTTTGTATTGGACTCAATACGAAGATTATATAGAGCTGACCAAGATACATTTTTTAAAATAATATTTTATTAATTTTCTAATTTTACATTTAGGTATTTAAAAAGCAACATGGTGGCTGGGTTAATCAATAGTTCAATAACATACAAAAATCTTTAGTACAAATCTCAAGTTACAACATCAAATATTTCCTCTCTTTTTCCTTTAATATCTACTATCTCGTAATTAAGCTAATACAGTTCTTACTAGATCAACTAAGTAAAAAATATCATTATTACATTCAATCTTTATAGACAATCAATGTCCTGTTATTGTTTTTTCTTTTGGGTCTAATTTTCAAATATTAAACAAATAGAATCCTTATTTTCAACTAATTTCTAAAAATTTTACATTTAATGACAAAATTCCCTTTATCTCAACTTCTCCCTTTAACCTTCTAATTAGTAATAGGAAATCCCCTCTAATAAATCAAAACCCCAATTTTTTTTCAGCCTTATTCTGGCTGTCTTCCTTTGCCAACTAGCCTTCCATGTCAGTGCTTTTAAATCATCAAATAGATCTCCCTCTATTATTATGTATATTATTTGAAATAAGAGAGACCATTTAATTGCCATTTTTGGAAAGGCTAGCCCGTTTTATTCATTAGATCGTCTCCCTATTATTCCAGTTCCCCATGATTGTCCTGATATGTTTATCTTTCATTCAATCTGTTCTTCTTCTTTCTCTTCAAATTTCTTCTGATTTAATGCTTTATTGCGTGTCTGGAAGAAGTATTATTATAAGTTAAATTATAAAATACCAATCTGGGGGATTCCTGGACACGCGCTAGAGGGGGTATCTATGGGTGTGAATTTGGATAGGATTTCTTATAAGGAACTATTTAGATTGGTAGGGAATGATTGGCAATTAAAACTGTTAGTTGAATTAAAGCAAGAAAATATTGTACAATCTTGGTTTCAGTATAATCAATTATTGGTTAGGTAGAAGTTAGATCAAAAGGTTGGTATTACTTCAATGGATGAGAATTTGGTAAAACAGATTAAAGATCAAAACTGAGCGCATATAAAGAGAATTTATAATGCTTTAATAGAATTGGATTCAGAAATGGATTTAGTTAAAAATTGTATCGTAAAATGGGCCCAAAATATTCAAGAACCGATTCCATTGGATATATGGGAGGTAATTTGGGTTAGAAATGTAAAATTTACCCAGGCCCAAAATTTAAGAGAAAATTTTTATAAAATGTTTTATAGATGGCATCTGGATCCTAAAAAGTTGTTTTGTATGTATCCTAATTTACAGCCCAAATGTTGGAGATGTGGTAGTTTGGATGCTACTTATTTTCATATCTGGTGGACTTGCAGAAATATAAAAGCTTTTTGGATTAAGATTTGGTGGAACATTCAAAATATTTTTAGGAGAAAGATAAAGTTTACTCCACAATTATTTTCATTGGGTTTTATTGTAGATTGTGATGCTAAAGAAACTAATCTGATGTTGAATTTGATAACAGCTTCAAGGTTATTGGTAGGGCAATATTGGAAGGAGGGTTGTTTGCCTACTATAGAAGAATGGACGCTTAAAGTCTCAAATTCTGCTTATTTGAAGGATCATTCACAAGAAAGATACATTTCGGTTTGGAGAAGATGGATAGATTATATTCAGAATAAATATGGGACTAAAAAGTTCCATTTACTTTATGAGTAAATTTTAGAGTATTATTATTATTAATAGTTTACTATAGTGGAATTTTTATTAGTTTTATTATTATTTTAGTATTAATATTGTTTAACAATTTGGATATTGTATTGTTCAAGAATTAGGATATTAACTTGTTTATATTATTATGTTTATTTTTAATTTGTTTATTTTTATGTTAAAGGGAGTTAAAGCGCATTATGGACTTGGTTATTTACATAGTTGGTTAATGTTAGTTAGAGTATGATTATTATATTTGTTACCCTGTACTCAGCTCTGGGAAGTGGAGGAGGGAGAGGGGGGGTTTAGGGTGGGGTGGGTTTTGGGGTGTATATTGTAACTTTTATAAAACTTTTCAATAAAAAATTATTCTGATAGAATAATAGAAAGTCTTTTCCATTTTCAGTGTTGTCACTCCCTTTTCTGGATTTTCCATTAACTGTATTTGTTGGTCAATAGAGTTCTCTGTCTTAGTATTTGATTGTTCCACTTCTTCTGTTATCTTCTGCGTTGTTAGTTCTTTGGTTGTAGTCAAAATTTGGGTTTGTATATCTAAGCTAGCATCTTGTTCTTTTATATTGGGTCTTATTTTGTCACAAGCTGAAAGAATGGCTTCATGTATTGCTTTCAACATAGAAAGGATCTTTTCTTGGTCTTCATCCATATTCTCTTAATAATGTGTTAAATTATTAAGGACTTTAAAATCAGACGTTAAAAATAATTTTATAACTAGGTATGTGACCTCTATTTCATGTGTTTATAGGTAGTCTTTATAGTAGAAGTCATTTGTCAAGTAAGATTTTTATAGTGCAAGGTATTTCATCATCTCATATAATAACCAACATTCCTCAGATAAAGAAATAGGAAAGCAATTCCCCACATATAATTCTGGAAGTCAGTAAAGGTTTACATTCATAGTTCAACAGGCCAGTTATGCTGCCTAGAAGTTCTCTTTATAGCTGAGTTTCTCACAGGTGCTATCTATCAAGTTTTATCTGAAAGTCTGGGCTTCAAGCAAAATCTCTTTTAGGCAATAACAAATTGTAATACCAAACTTCACCACAAGATATCATCGATGCTGTTTAAAGTTTTTTAAGTCCAAAATTTTTATAATCCTTTTTCCAGTTTTATTTCTTTTTTTGTAGATAAAAACAAAAGTCTGCAGTAAAAATAAGAAAACATTTGGTCCCCACGTTTCAGAAAGATATAAATCCAATTAGATTAAAATTGTTCTTTTAGTGCTTTAACTCCCCTGTGTAGTCAGTCGCCGCTATTCTTAAAGGATGGGGCAGAAATTCCCTTCTCTCTCTCCTCACAGGGGGAAAGATACTTTGGACAGCTTTTGTAGGAAAAGAAAATACTTAGGATCTTAAAGAGAAGATCAGATCTCACCCAGTTTCATCCGCGTTGCTTTAGAAGTGCTTGATGGTAAGTTTGACTTCGGCTGTCTGCAGCTTAGTGACGAGCCATATTGCTATGGCCGATCTTTCCTCCGCCAGTTTGGAGGGCTGCCCCAAATCAAGTGGAAAGGCTGCTGCCCTCCCTCGATCAAGCGGTCCCCTCCTTTCTCATTGCCCCTACAGGGTGACTTTTGACCCTTTCCAGGGTCCCCAGCGGAACGAAATCAAACGCGGAAGATGGAGCTTGCCTTCCAGTGGCTGCAACGGCTGCAATGGTAAACTGAAAGTCTCCTAATTAAGATACATTTTTGATTATGTGAGAGGGGGTCAACCCTGTTAATCCTGAGGAAGTGGACAGAGTCCATGGAGCTGTAACCATCTGCATTTTTGATCCATGGCCCTCCTCATTTCTCAGGCTCCCCAGGGAGAAGGAAGGTGAGTAAGGACATCCTCAGAGAAGGGAAGGTTTTGCCAGCTTTGAGAAATGGTGGTTTCCTCTCCAAGAAGTCATTACTGGATCCACCACAATTTTCATCCTATCTGTTACTTTCACTTTTTAGGGAATGTGGTTGAGAAGGTGAATGACTTGCAACTCTGAAGGGTCCTATACAAAGTGGATCACCTGCCCCTTTCAGTTTGGATTCAGGCTGAACTATAGTACCACAGTATGATGATGCAAGTTTGACACTTCTGGTTTATAGTATACCCACGGCAACCAATCATAGTGCAGATTGCCTAATGCAGGAGCCAGCACTCTCCAACCAATCAACTACAACTGTGTGTTCTGGCCCATTGTACATTTTACTATCCCAGCTACTCAATTAAATATCCTAACGGTGCATCTTGGTATGCCCATGTGGCACCATTACTTTGAAAGTTACATGGCCCAGGATTGAATTATCAGCAGGACTACCTTTATCTGTTTGTTCTCCATGCTTCTAATAGGATGAGCATGTTACATGAAGAGACCTAAGTGGGGTGTCTGTTCCATTGTAGCATTCTGCCTTCAGGAATTATCTTCCTCCCCACAGTCCCTAATGTTTTTGGCCTTTAGAAGTGCATTAAAAACTTATTCTGAATGTCGGGGCCAGGATGATAGAAGTTCCTGCTTTGAATAGAGTAATGCATATTGTGAGTTTCTGATTATTTATTAACTGCAGTTGTTGTGATTTTAACTAGAATTGTATTTTTGTTTCTTTCAGAGTCACATTTAAACAAACTGGGCAGCCATATAAATATCTTAAATAAATTAAATTAGCAAATGCTTGGAGAGTCAAACCCTTGTGAGCTACCTCATTACACAGCTGACTTTGTAAGCAAAAGATAACTGGTTTTCTCTGACATGTACCATTAAATAAAATGAACATTATATGTTGCAGTGTGGCATATATATGTATATTATCAGAGTTAAAGGATGGGTCTTTAAGTTAATTAAACAATTATTGTTTAAGCAACTGAATTAGGCATTATAGCATTCCTGATATCTTGTCACTTTGAGAAATATATGCTACAGATTGTTTAGTGTATGTCTGAAAACAATTGCAGCATAGTTATTATTCAAAGAATTCAACCCCCTCAAATGAATACACAAATTTGTGTACATATTTTTAATATGGAGCATGCAGGCCCTTTGGTAATCTATCATATATAAAGTCTAATAAATAACATTACAAAAATTGATTGCTTTAAGTAATGTGGGTGCAATGATCTAAGGACAGAAAATAACAATGTAACTTCCATTCTATTTTTAACTGAGTAGAATAATGTCTTTTGATGTGCATGATAAGTGACAAACCAACTTCTTTTTTGATTAAACCAAAGACGTATTTGAATTCTCAGCAACTGCATATATATAAAAATGACAATATTTACATAATGGAAGGAAAGAGAAGTTGCATTCACATATCAGGCAAATACCAACTAGAACCTAAATGTATAAGATTAATCTTAGAAAGATGCACTTCTGTGTAATTGCATCTAATAATTCTATTCAAAGACTCTTGGAGATGTAAACTAGTGCAAACCAAGCATGGTATCTATGGTAACAAACAAACCATAGCTGGGCCAAAAGGTTTTAAATGCCATTAAAAGGGCTGCATCATAGACTTGGTTGACTGCATTGAAATAACCAATAATTGTCTCACCACTTAATAACAAGCTGGGCCACGCTTCATAAACAGTACAAATAGGAAGAAAGAGAATGAGAAAAATGACTAGAAAGTCAAGCAACATCTGAGGCGGGATCTCCTGAGTTAGAGCCAATCCATATTAGCTTGACTAGAGATATCCTGAGCATCACATAATGCTTTTTAAAAATTGCAGCCCAAAGAATTTTTGTAGGTGTCTGAAACCTTTAAAGTAGGGCATCCAACCTTGGCAACTTTACACCTGTGGACTTCAACTTCCAGAATTCCACAGGCAGCCATGTTGGCTGAGGAATTCTGGGAGTTGAAGTCCATAAGTCGTAAAGTTGCCAAGATTGGACACCCTTGACTTAAATCATTACCTGTTTCCAGAACTGAAAAGAAGAGAAGGAGTGATTCCAACTACTACAGCTTCCCCAGTGGTCTTGTTGCTGCACTTCAAAACAAAGGAAGCCACGTTGCTGTCCTCCCATGAGGGTTAGGTTATGGTTGCCAAAAGTTGCTATGATGGAGGTATGGAAGTAATGGGAGGTGCAGGAAAAAGAAGTGAAAAGATCTTCACTCAGTTTTTCCTCTTCAGCAAAAGCAGAGACTTACTAAAGATGAGACAAATCAAAAAGCAGGAGTTGCTGTTAGGAATAGCAACCCTGTGGATTACTTCCACAAGATCCTATTCCTAAGATGATCAAAAAGAAAGTCCTAGTTGGCAGGGAGATTTTGTTCTCCCAGCAGCCCAAGCAGAAATGTCCATGGAGGTAGAGAGCGCCACAGCCAAATGGGAGTCAGTGGTCTCACAGCAAAGTATCTGGAGCCATGCAGGCCGCCATATTCCTCAGGTTGCACCTCCAGGTGAATCAGAATATTCCCATAAATAGTTGCTGTATGTTTTCCAATGAAAAACATTGTGTTCCTGCAGCATCATTGTGGCAGAATCTATCTTCTATAATTCTATAACTTATCTTCCACAAGTGGTTAGCAGGCTGCCTCAGTGCCAATAGATGAGGATGTAGAACATTGGACTAAAATTGCTGGTAGGCTAATGTTTCAACAGAGGCATATTTCCGAGATTTTGTTTAAAGCAGAGGAAATTTTCTGGGAATTGCTTATTAATAGGGTCAGGCGGGCATATTGGAGAAGAAGTGGACATTTTATTTCAGAACAAAAGTACCTTGAAAGGTTTCCTGACACAAAATATAATGTTTAATTATTATTATTTTTTTTAAAAAAAGAATCCCTCTCAAATTTGGCTTCCTCCCTACTTAAAGCTCCAGAGACACTGCTAGCTAGCTGTGGTTATTTGGGAATAAATTCTGTCAGAGGGGTGGTGGGGTGCCACATCCCCTTGGAAGCCATCTTCTTCTTGACCCCAGACATGATTTCAATGCAGTAATATAGGGAATTTGTCCTTACAGAAGTTCATACCAGTGCAAGACGGTCTTCTTGTATTTCCATAGGCTCAGGCCTTGGAATTAGAATGCCAGAGGGGGCTGCATGGGGAAGGAAACCCAAGCATTGATGATAAAATAGTAGAAGCAAAAGCAAGTTAGGGATGAAGATTTTGCTGGAAGCTGGCATCTGCTTAGCAGCACATCTCCCTCCCACATACAAGAGAAAGGCCAAATGGGAGACTCTGTGTGTGTGTGTGTGTGTGTGTGAGAGAGAGAGAGAGAGAGAGAGAGAGAGCGCACTCTGTGGATCAGGTCCATACAAACATTACCCACAGAGGTATACAAAGGATAGGAATTGCATTATAACTTTGTATTAATGTCATAGCTCTTCTCCATTTTTACACTAGCCATTTATTGTAAATAATTTTATGTGAAGTTACTTACTGTACTTGTTGAATACTGATACAGTCCCACCTTCATAGCTACATTGAAAAATAGCTAGCAGTCATTGATGCCTTAATATATGGTAGTGTATCTTTGCTCTTCTCATAGATGCGTGCATCCCGGTGTAGAGTAATTTCAATATTCATGAAAGAATATTCACAGTTTTTGATTTCACTGCATGTTTGGGAATCATGGAATAAATGAAAGAGAAACCCCCCAAATGTGATTATTGTGTAAGCAGCTGACAAATAACTTGACTCTCTGAGTTTATTGTTGAAAATATTTTTTTTAGAGTAAAGTTCTGTTATAGAATATTTTTGACAATTTCATACATTTCAAGTTTCCATGGAAACAAGAAAAGGCATTTATTCTTTAAAGAGTGTTATTTTGTATTAGAAGAAGATATCCATTTTCTGTAAATCAGTCTTATAATTGGAACTATCATTTCTTATGATTTCATCGATCTGAAGGCTGACATTTTATTCTGGAGTAAAAAAAACTATGCTGTTTTTGTTTTTTGTTTTTTGTCAGGTTAAAGTAAGGAAAATACTTGACCCACAATTCTGTACTGATCAGTGTTTTAACTATAAGCTCTTTTTGTGACCATTAATATAAATAGTTTTGTGACTGCTTCATATCAAAAAGCCACAAACAAGTTTGGAAACCTAGTGAAATATCACTCCCATATTTGTTTTCTATTAAGAGGATGAAATAAAATACAGAAACAGTAGATGTTTGTGGTGTGTGTGTGTGTGTGTGCATGTGCACACACATGCACAGGTGTGTGTAGTACCATATTGCTAGATGATTTTAATGAAAGATTATAGAACATCACAAGATTTTAATCAATCTCAGTTATAGAACAGATCTGGATTGCAAAAAGCAAACTTTTCCTGAAGGTAACTTGCTTCATTTCGCCAGCTGGCCAATCTTAAACGACAAGTTCTGGGTACTTGATAATGCCTTACTTTTTCATCCTGGTCACTCTGATCATAATCCTGAGGGGTTCATTTTGTGAATGTGTGAATCTGTTGGACAGGTAGAATTCATTAAATAAGAAATAGCACCCATGAACTAAATGATTTGAAAGCATTTCAACCAATTCCAGTCTAAAGTCTCTAATTATTTTAACATTAATATTCTAATCATTTTTATACCACATGAGAATTGTCCTCTAGAAAAATGTAATTCATTTTAATTGTTCTGGAATGACTGTGGGGTGGATCCTTCCTAAGTCAATGAGTAATTTTAGAGGTTACAAGTGAATTCCTATACGATGGGGTCTTTCTCTTTCAGTCTGGGTTGTGTAGCTTCAACAAGTATAATAAGAAGGAATTATAGGACAGAAGGAGGAGGGGGAGGAGGAGGAGGAGGAGGAGGAGGAGGAGTTAAAATGCCAACCTAACTTGTACTAAATTAGTTTTCATTACAATCATCTGATTCCTTAAACTATCAATTCAGTCCTTCTGTTGGATTCATTTTGACTGGAAGAAGACAAACAACTGATAAATATCAGGCTCCAGCACAGAAAATGTATTAACCTATCGGTTATACCATAAACATAAGTGGGTGTCTAGAAATGCAATTTGCTTTTTGATTGCAGTTCAAGATTTATTGTTCTTGTGAGGGTGACATTGTAGATAAGGCTCTGTTTTAGCAGGGGCCACTCATCCTGTGTGATGGTCTGACATAAGCTACAAAAGCACGCTTACACACACTTGCTGTCTACAGGTGTACCTGCCAACACCAGCCATATGACTATGGGACATTAGACATATTATTGAGGAACAAGTCAATAATAATATGAGACACTTTCGTCATGATGCAAATAATGTAGCAAACACAGTAAACTGTAATGGAGGAAAATTAGATAATGCTTCCTATAGATTCTCCTTTTCCACAATATTCAGGGACTGTGGCCAATTTATTATGGAGAATACTTGGTAAAACAATATTTAATTTACAAGATGACAACTTAAGATTTTTTTTACTAATATTGAGATGAATCTATTTTCCAACATATGCTCTTTCATTTAGAATTTTTTCCCATCATTTGGTATCTAATTTGGTTTTGGAAGGATACCAGTTCCATCTATTCAGCATTCATTTGTACATTAAAATAGGATGACTAACAATGCTCTAACTAGAAAGTCACCCTTAGCTTTATTATAATCACAGAACAGGTTCTTCAGAGAGTTTTAAATATACATTGTACAGAACTTGATTTGTATGTAACAATCAAATCACATCCCTTCCCCCACTACCTCCTCCAATATTCTTCCATTGATAATTTGAATTAAAAATGGAGATACACTGGCTAGATTTAAACAATGTGCTCAAGAAAAAAAATATTTTAATGTTGGCTTGTTGAATAAACAAGGATGGGCTGTTTTCAGGTAATGCTAAAACATCGTTCAATGGATTGATTTTAGACTTGCATCATTTTTATTGCCTAACAGCATGTATGAGCCAAATATGGATTATTTAGGAAATCAAGACTAAAATTTTAGCCACTACAATGAATGAAATTAAGTGTAGCCTAGCATTGCTGGATACTCACTTTAGAAAAGGTGATAGCAAACCTATCACATGAATTTCACAGGTGGCATATGTTGGCCAAATGTCAGACCCCAATTATGATACCGAGACAAGGAAAAATCAATTGATTTATATTTCAATTAAAAAAGGATTCTCTTATTGATTTCACAGGAGGGAGCACAAAGGGGGAAATCACACCTTCCTTTTTATAGTTTGCATAATTCTACAAAAAAGTACAAATGAACGTTTTGATTGGGTAAGGAAAAATCATCTGTCCAGTTACACGTAAAAACTAAAACATCCAATAACATGTGAGCATTTAGGGTTGAAAAGAGCATTGTGTTCTCAATAAAAGTAAAAGAAACATTTGCAAGATGTCAGAATGGCCATGGGTAAGATACATCCTCAGCACTTCCCAATGCTGAGCATGAATACTGCCTTTGTTCAAGGAGCTTTGAGCATAGCTGAAAATGGAACTATTTGACCTACAATGTCTCGAATGCTTTCCTGCCAATCCTGGTTTCTAAAAGAAAGGCTTTCTACATTCTTGAAGATTAAGTAAGGCTTGATACATTTGAAAAAGGCAATTTTAAAATGCAAGAAAACCCATGTTAGTCAATCAGTGCAGCAATGCTACAAAACCTATTTTTCAAGTATTACAAATCCATCCTACATGGCCCTCACATGCTGTGCCATTTTGGGGGATATGCCAGGCCTCTGGACCCTCTGGATATTGAGCAAAAAGGTCTTGTTCTCATTCATCCTCTCAGGCATCTGAAAACTGTGTGAATGTTCTTGCATGATTTGCTGAGGCTCCATAGGTGCCGTAAAAGCAGGACCTTCTCACATGACTTCCAGAAGGTCTAGGAAAAGAGTTCAAAAGAGAGAAGAGTCTGGAGAGACCTCGTGTGTGTGTGTGTTTGCATGTTTGTATGAAATGCCACCAAGCTTAAGGTATGAATTTTCTGAATTTTTGACACACTGAGCTCAAAAGATTCACCACTGACTGGTTTAGAATCTTCTCATTGGACTCCTTAAATTCGCAGTTCCTGGCAACTAGATGTCCTGAAGGCTTTAAACTAGCAATGTCATAACCACTATTAATACCCTGAAGGATCCTCAGTTCTTTCTCAGTTGAGCACCATTCATCCTGATGGGTCCATCTGGCACTGTATTGTCAATCATTTACAGTGTGTCATTTATCCATGTGGCTTTCTTGGTAAAATACAGGAGTGGTTTATCATTTGTCTTCTCCCTTGCATGATTAAATAATGCTTTTGTTATTGTCACTTAAATGATCTTCTGCCAATAGTATCTTCCTACATCTCTGCTGTCTGATACAGGTGACAGATAGCTTTAACTGAACAGCTGGGATAATCTTCACAATTTGGGTGACCCTGCTGGCATTATATACTCAGCCTATTTTTTCAGCATTTCCTGGAAAATACCCTCTTGGCATAAATGAAGAATACCTCCTTCCCCAGAATGAGGCAGCATAGCAGGACTTAGGGGGGAGGGGAGGGTGGCCATAGGTCATTCAATAAACCATTATTGAACTAGCCGTGTGTTAACATGATATGCTAAGTAGATTACAACATATTATTCCATGTAGAACAATATGTGCACTATTGTAGAAACACCAGCTCAACAAGACTTCTCAAGTCTTCCAGTCTACTGACTCACAGTCCATTTCACTTGAGATTTGTAAGCCACACTAAGTATAGCTTACAGGTCTCAGATCATATCCTAAGCAAACTAGAATTCTCATACTAATAAATAATTTTTGACATTATTCAGATCTTTACATATGCACAGGTTTTTTTATGTCTGGCAGCTACGATTCCAAATTAACACGCAAGCAGCATCCTTTAAACTTTAAACGCTGCTAACATTGGATGTTCCCGCTCTGACAACTAATGAAAATGCAACCATTTTCTCTTCTCCTTTAACATGCTTTTGTTGCTTTTAGAATTCAGGTGCAGCAGGGGGGGGGGTCAGAATGCAAGCTCAGCTAGCCATAATAATGATGCTCTGGGAACCCAAGGACAAGCTGAGGAGCTGAGGAGAAAGCCAGTGCTTGAAGCTAATTGGGGAATGTGTTATAAAACACAGTTTATTGGGGGTGGGAATTGTACTTTGTATCCAGGGGAAGGGAATTTAGTGTTTGGGTTCAACTATGTAGTGTTGATACTTTGTTTCCCGAATAAATCAAATCAAATCAACCTTTATTGTCAAAGTACAGTACAACATGTGTACAATGAGATTGGCTAAGCCTCCCTTCGTGCACCCCCCCAACACAACTCACAGTGACAACAAACACACAATCTTATTACACCAAGTGAACTTATTGCACAACGCACCGGCCCCGCAAGTCTATCATACATGTAGTTGTTTCCCATTCAGGAGTCTGACAGCCCATGGGTAGAAACTGTTCTTCAGCCTGTTGGTGCGGCTGGTTATGCTTCTATATCTCCTACCCAATAGTAAGAGAGTAAAGAAGTGCTGACCAGGGTGTGAGTCGTCCCTGAGGATTTTCCTCACTCTTCTAAGGCAGCGGGCCCTAGCGATGTCATCTAGTGGTGTCAGGGGACAGCCACGATGTTTTGTGCTGTGCTCACCACCCTCTGTAATGTTTTTCTATCTACGGCTGTCAAGCTAGCATACCACACCATAATGCAATGTGAGAGGACACTTTCTATAGTGGACCGGTAAAAAATGGTCATCAGTCATTGTTTCACTTTGTTCTTTTGCAAGACCCTAAGGAAGTGGAGTCTTTGTTGGGCCTTTCTGGCCACCTGGTTGTATTGATTCTCCAGGTGAGATCTTCACTAAGGTAGACTCCCAGGAATTTAAAGGAGGAAACTCTCTCCACACAGCCCCCCCCCCCGATGTAAAGTGGGGCGGGTTCCTCTCTTTTCTTCCGGAAGTCTAACACCATCTCCTTTGTCTTGCCGATGTTCAGGTACAAGTTGTTTTCTAGACACCATGAGGATAGTTTTTGTACCTCCTCCCTGTACACTGTTTCGTCTCCACCTGTAATAAGACCCAATACGGTGGTATCATCTGCGAACTTAATGATCGCAGTGGATGGGTCAGACGATACACAATCATGTGTGTACAGTTAATACAGGTTCTTCAAGGAAGAATTTTGCCTCAAAGTTCTTTTGATGGGTTTCATCTATCGGAACCATGACATTACTACTGTTTTATTTAACTGAATTGCACTGCAGCACACAACTAGTGCCACCTAATGTTTCTGTGTGTTACAGTTATAGGACTGAAAGTGCAGAACAGAAACCAGATAGAAAACGTATAAAGTTAGCAATCGTTGATGATACCATCTGGGACTCTGTGATTTTATATTCACTGGCACTAGAATCTGAGTGGTATACTTGAAAAAAGTTGGCTGAAAATAATAACCCCAAAATGAAAAGCCTCTAAGGAACATTGGCAGAGGTTTGGCATAAATGCTACCATGCCAGCTATCCAAACACAATCAATGGAAGCTTGACTGTTCTGGTCAATCCCATGGAGCAGCTGCCACTTCTTTGGTCAAGAAAGCTAAAGCTTGTTATGGCAACTAAAACATGTTATTTGGCATATGTTGCTATGGTTGAGAACATTAATATTTTTGATGGTTGTCTCTCTAAAACTGCAATTCATCTATAAAGAGTTGACTCAAACCAGGCAGATTTTCTATTTGCATTGAGAAACAGATGAGTGGCAAGCTTAGTGAAGTGTGGGATCTTTCTATGAAAATTAGATGGCAGATTGCATTCATTGGTTTTCAACTAACCTGCTTGTATATTTATAAATAAAACAAATGCTGTGATGACAGCCTATATTTCAAGTGCTCTTAGTCTAAGGAGCTGTTGCAGAATTCAGGAACTATCAGCAAGAAGATTTTAAAATCCTAAAATGCAAGATACTATGATTTCATATATTTCTTTGCATAGTAGCACCTTTTTTAAACCTAACACATTTTATAAAAAGGCATAAGCTTTCATGAGTTGCAGCTCTCTTCAGATTGCCTTTCTGGAATTACTGATGGTGTCTTAGCAGCTAACATAGCACAAAATATAGCTTACAGCAAGAGGCTACATTAATTATCAGTTATTTGAATGTGATATGTTTATCTATGTACCATTAACACTCTTGTGGACAAGACCCTTAACTGGGTAAAACAACGCATCATAGAGCAACATTTTTGAATCAAGGTACCTCAGGTGGGCTAACTTATAGAATGTGTCCAAAATGTGGGACCCATGACTCCCAAGGGAATGAAAATTGGGGAAGCTGTGGCTTCTTCAGTGCTACTGGCTATTGCTACACTGTTAGGATGTGGCTGCGATTATATGATTTTCATCTCCAACATTCTGTGACAGTTACCCAGCCAATCTCACAATCTCACTCCTTCCCCCACCCTGCAGCAAGGAATTGACTCATTATAGGAGCAAGAACTATAAGGTGCATGAAGAAAGGCCAGGATATTTTTATTGCTTTTTTTTTTTGTCCGTTCTCTGGCACACAAACATGCACATGTATCTTTATCACATCTTTGTTCAGGAATTCGAAGCACATATGTAGACTTCATTTTTCTATATTTCTTCACAAACAACCCTGTGAGGTAAATTGAGCTGAAAGTCACCAAGTGAGCTGCTGTCACAGCAGATGGAGTAGAAAAGGATATCTCTGATGTCAGTCAAATACATTAACCAATAAATCTTAGTCTTTTCCCATTCTTAGTCTTAGTCTTTTCCCATTTTTCAACTGCTTCCCACTCTGAAACTAAGTAGATTGGTCTCCCCTTTGGCCACTGAAGATCAGGTAGACTGGTCCCACCCTACATCTCAGGCGATCAAGTGATCCTATTTTTTAAAATGTCTCTTACAACTCAGTGGAGAAACCAGCAAGGATTCTAAACTGTTCTAACGTGAGAACAGAAACATACAACATTGTGGTAAAAAATTATTGAATTGAATTGAATTAAAAATTAAATTAAATTAAATTATGATTAGCATAATTATGCCATGTGGAAAAAGAGGAGGGATGTTGCAGTCAAGAAATGATACCAAACATTGGGATACGGCAAGGAGGTGGAGAGATAAAGAACAGAGGATGAAATGGCTGTACATCTCCAGAATCACAAGGAAAGATACAGAATGAGGAGACAAGAAAAGATGGAGAAAGAAAGGGATCATCTTAAGAATATGGGGCAAACACTAATTACTGTGATAGTTCCTCAGTACAACAATACCCCCCTTCAACAACAAGACCTCAATAGAGAAACAGCAAGTCAAAATGCACGACTGCTGAAGTTGGTGCCATGGCCAAAGTCTGCTCTCGCTGTTATGCATTCATATTCCCCGGAGAAACCAGTTTCTGCTATATGAAGGAAAAAGTCAAAATAGGCAATTTGCTACCTCTACCTAATGAACGTAATGGTGAACCTAATTGCAAACAAGTTCAAGAAGAGTGTCAGATAATACAACTATCTCTTCCAAATGGTGTCCTTCAATTCTTCCAACAAGGAATGGATGGAATCCTTCTGTAACCATTCACGAGCAAATCCATCATTAAAATGGTGGCGTTCAAAAATAACACTGTCGTGATTTCTAGAATGATGCTCAATTTATCAGAATATGAAGATACCTCTCTTCAGTGGACACAGTTCCTAATACAGTCATGCTTTGGTCTTACTATACAGAAAGTAGAAGGAGAAACCATGGAGAATGGGCTGATTTATCTGCAAAACTGGTATTCCAGCATGGTCAGCTGCATGTCACTTTAAGCCAAGAAAAAGAAGTGAAAATGTTACAGTATTCTTAAAGAATGGAAGATCAACCATAAATGTTGACATCAAAAACACCCTTCTTGTGGAAAAATAAAGCCTTAAAAAAATAAAGGGCCTTTACGAAATTCCATGGGTGAAAGAGAGATCTTTATTTTTGCGCAAAAAGGTTCAGAAGTGATTTAACAATCAGCAAATTTCTGAACAAGGGGGAGGGTCTAAACTAAAGCTTTATAGGTTTCTTTTTCTCAGGAACAAAGGAAGCATAGATGGAATCTTACATTGTATATTGAATCTATTTTGTGTAACATTCAAATAGTTTCTCACACGTTAGGTCCATTTCTCATGGGAATATAATGAAGGCAGTTTTTACTTTTATACAATGTTTCTAAATATGCATTAGGTCATTCATGTACTGTTAATACAGCTTTTGGCCAACACAGCTTTCTTTCAGAGATTATGCAGACACATGATTTTTGCTTTTAGTGATTTTTCATTATTATTATTATTATTTTACTTTATTCTTCTTTATTCTGTGTTATTCTATTTCTTTTCCACTTTACTCCCCCCTTTTGGAAGTTTTCCAGCTTAAACTTCCATTATTCTACCTCTGATTTCGGATCTCCTGAAGGTACCATTTTATATTCCCATAAGGCTAACATTGTTAATTGGGCTGTACTTTCTGAGATCCTCCGAATCATGGCTATAAGACAGGGGATCAAGCAAGGAAATAAAATACATCCTAGAATTAACAAAACTTGCAGGCCTACAAACCTTCATAGTCATAGCAGCCTTGTTAATTCCAAGATCCATAGCAGTGGTCTCATTGGTTCCAGACCACCATTTACCATCTTCCCATGTCCTTGTGCATAGGAGGTCACCTACTGCTACACAAGATTCTGTTTTGTTTTTTGAGTAACATACGTGTCCTACCAAGTTGGAAGTGAGACCCCAATCACCATCTTTCCCACTTGTATAGGTTAAATTATTATTTTTAGACATTTCTAGTACCTTGGTATAATTTAACTCTTGTGCCTCCCATGGCCACCTTTCTCCCATGTTTGTTCCACCACACACAAAACAGTTAGACACGCCTAAAGTATGGGCAATGTCTTCTGCTAACTTAACAAAGGTATTGGTTACATGTCTAGGTACTTCAGGAATATGTAGGTTCTCCATTTCCTCATAATATGACCAAAATAATGATTTTTGTTCTGGTCTTTTGGTTGCAGTTATAATTTTGACTTCTATTTCTGACATTGGGTCATAGCCATTTGTATCTATTCCTATCCCAAACATCCATTTCTTACTTTCCCACCTATTTTGTTCTAGGAACCAACTGCCATTCTTGACTGTGAGAGTCACCAAATTACAGTTATCCGTTCCACAGGAATCTGCTTTTGTTTCATTCTTTTCAAACAAGATGTGGTCTATCTCTTTTGGGTCTTGGGTATGCCACTTAATACATGACCACCACTTACATTTGACCGCACATCCATCTGGTGGGCACAAGTACTTATGTTTTGGGATAAAATTGTGAATATTACCGATCCCTCCGCAACCATATGTTGGAGTCCAGTAATTAGCTGCTTTGCAAACATCAAAGGTGACGCTAAAACTGGAGTGTGGATTGGATTTCCATTGGGAGATCCCTAAGAGTGCCTGGTCCTTATAGCTAGTTCTTGTTCTATGTGTTTTGATTTGTAAGGCCCAACGATCAGGATCAGACTTCGGGTTATAACACTGATATTGGATACCTTTTCTACAAAATTTATATGTAGTTCTATTGTATGTACAAGAGTCAGGAGAACTATCTTGACACCCTTCTGGTTTAACTGTATGGTAAATCAAAGTCTTGGTTATCTGGTTTCCTTGTTTTGTAGTTTTGATACAGTTTTGACAACCTTGGTTTCCCTGTGTTTCTGCTCTTTCTTGGTGTGTGCTACTCAATAATTCTTTATTGGAGGGTTTCTGCATTATGACCTCTCATGTAGCCATTGTACTGATTGGTGTAGGAATGTGTGTGCATATTAAATAATTAACAAATATTACGAGCTGTAGAATCCTCATATCTTCCACCGTGCGTAGAGAGACAGCTTCCTGGGGTGTCTCAGCAAGGTTGTTGATCACACCGTGTCTTGGGAACCTGTTGCTGTATTTCTTGTAAATTTCAACACCAAAGGCTTGTCAGTCTTGTCCACCTTGTAGGTCACCGAATCTGCAGGTGCAGCTGCTTTCACTCTACTCCAATGGATCCAAGATTTTCCTTCCAGGGTTTTCACTGCCAAAGGAGAACACATGACAACAGTATACGGTCCTTTCCATCTTGGGCTCAAGGGATCTGATTTCCAGTGCTTTACCCACACTCTATCTCCAGGCTTGAACCCATGTGTTGCTGTAACCACTGGAGGGGGTTGTTGTTCCATCATATAATGGCGCAATTTTGAAACGGCCAAATTATGAAGCTGTAACTGATGTAACGATTTCTGTTGATCTACCCCCCCCCTTATGTGCCAAATCGGGCCATCCTTGACTGTCAGGTTTAAACAGGCAAGGAGGACGGCCAAACATGAGCTCATAAGGACTAAGTTGTAATTTAGTGCGGGGGGCCAGTCTGATTGCATACAAAACCATAGGCAAAACATCTGGCCAGTGTAGATGAGTTTCCAAACAAAATTTGGTAATAAGTGTTTTAATTGTTCTATGGGATCTTTCCACTCTAGCAGCCGATTGAGGGCGGAAAGCACAATGAAATCTCCACTTAATTCCTAATGCTTGGGCTAAAGCCTGATTGATTTGGTGTACAAATTCAGGGCCATTATCTGATGAAATCCTAGAAGGGCAACCAAATCTAGGAATAATTTCTTTAAGAAATATTCTGGCAACCTGTATAGCTTTCTTATTTACAGTTGGAAATGCTTCAATCCATCCTGAATAGGTATCAATTATTACTAACAATGCTACATATTTCTTACTTCTAGGCATGTCAGTAAAATCAACAACAACATAGTCCATAGGAAAATAAGCGATTGGTTGTCTGCCAGGTGGTATTACTGGTCCTTGGCGTTCATTGGTTTGGGCACAAATGGTACATTGAGAACAAACATCTGCTATTAGCGAAGAAGCAAATGGAATATAAAAAAATCGTTCAAGTTGCTGTAATAATGCAGTTTTTCCCAAATGATGTTGCTTGTGTGCCTGAAAAATAAGTGGGCGAGCAAGTGCCAAAGGAACAGCAATGCGTCCATCAGGTAAAGTGTACCAGCCTTTAACTAGTTTGGCTTGTACATCTTGTTGTAATTTTTGAGTTTCCTCCCTCGTATATGTAGGATCAAGTTGTTCTAAGTAAGTGTCTAGATACATGAACCTTGTGACATCTGATTGGAGAGGGGGACCTTCTAATACAGCTCTTTTTGCTTCTTTGTCTGCCTTCCTATTGCCCTGGGTAATAAGGCTTCAGTCTTTTTGATGTCCAGGACAATGGATGATTGCAACTTTGGATGGCAATTGTGCTGCCTTGATAAGTCTTTTAATCAAAGTTGCATATTGGATAACTTTGCCTGTGGAATCCAAATATCCTCTCTCTTTGTAGATAGCCGCATGCGCATGTATTGTTAAAAATGCATATTTACTATCTGTATATACATTTAAAGTCCTTCCCGCTGCTACTTCTAATGCACGGGTCAAGGCATATAATTCTGCAAACTGTGAACTGGCTTGACTAGGCAACTATGCTGATTCAACAGTAGAATTTTGAGAAACTATTGTGTAACCAGAGTATCTACATCCTTTATCCATAAAGCTAGAACCATCAGTAAACCATTGATAGTCTGGATTATGCAAGGGTTGGTCTGTAAGGTCAGGTCTGCAAGAATATTGTAGTTCTATTGTTTGCATGCAGTCATGAACAGGTTTGGTTGATTTAGGAATTGGCATTAGAGTTGCTGGGTTTAAAGTTGAACATTGTTGCAGTGTAACTTGTGGATTTTCTAATAAAAGAGCCTGTATTTTATGCATTCGTTGATTACTTATCCATAAATGTCCTTTATTGTCAATGATTGTCTGCAAGGCATGACTAGTGTAAACAGTCACTGGAGCTGAAAAGGTTAACTTGTTTGCCTCCTGCAGTAATAGCATAACTGCTGCTAGAATTTTTAAACACTGGGGCCAGCCTTGTGAAGAAATGTCCAGGTGTTTTGACAGATAAGCGACAGGGCGGTTCCAACTTCCCTGTTTTTGGGTAAGGACCCCTAAAGCTACATTTTGTCTTACATCCACATAAAGTGAAAAAGGCTTAGATATATCAGGTAGTCCTAGGGCAGGGGCTGTGGTGAGAGCCTGTTGCAATTGTCTCATTGCTTGGGTTTGTTCCTCTTGCCACAACAGAGGTTCTTTTTCTGGTCCCCTTAAAGCTTGGTACAATGGTTTAGCTGTGAGAGCGAAGTTAGGAATCCAAATTCTACAGAAGCCTGTAATTCCCAAAAAGGCTCTGACTTCCTGTTTTGTTTGTGGGATGGGAATCTGTAACACAGCTTGCTTTCTCTGGGGGCCCAAAGTTCTTTGTCCTTGTGAAAGTTCATAGCCTAAATACATTACAGTCTCTTGAATTAATTGTGCTTTCTTTTTTTGGATACTCTATAACCACAGTCTTGTAACAATTGGAGCAGTCTTGATGTGTTTTCAAAGCAATCCTCCCTGCTTTGGCCAGTTACTAAGACATCATCGACATATTGAAGGCAACAATCCTCTTGTCTGAATAACTTCAGATAAGCAAGATCTTGGGCTAGGGCTTGACTAAAGCACGTTGGTGAATTTTTAAATATACGGCTACCACAAGGATTTGATTGCTTGCCAATGGATTTATTTAGGACAGATCTGGTGGCTCCCGTGTCAACTAGCATCGGGACAACCTGTCCTCCCACCCTTATTTTAACAATGGGCTCTGGGGGTGGGGCGATAGAACCCTGTCCTCTTCAGTCTTCCCATTCCATGTCAGCTAAGCCGATCATGTTTTCTTCTCTTTCCTCTGTCTGATTGGGATAAACTGGATGCCCTCTTCCTTTGAAGCTCTTTCTGAAGCCTCTCTGGAAAGTCCCTCTAAATCCTCTTCCTCTTCCATATTGGCGAGATTGTCCCCTGGGTTGGCCATTCCTCTGGGGGCTCTCCCTTTGCCAGTGTCTTTCTTGTTTACAGATGGCACACTGATTGGGTCCTAGGCATGTTCCTCCCAATGCCACGGCTAACATTTCAACTTTCTTTTTTTTTTCTTTTTGATCTGATTTGCATTCCTCCTCCCTGTCACAGTTACGGAACATATTGAAGCATTGAAATATTAGTGTTATCTGGTCCAGGAACCAACACCTCTCTTAGAGGGGCAATATTTTCTTCTGTTTTTATTTCTAACTTGCTCCTGGTGCGGCTAGAAACTGAGGTTTCACTTTCAAAGTTATTCAAGCTTTTATCTGTTTCTTGAAGGGATTCAGCTGTTGCTAATTTTCCTTCCTCACCGGCTTCTGGCTGAAATTGGGCTTCTCTTTCAGGCAGAGGGAGTGGAATTTTCTGATTTATTCTCCCTTCTTCTCTTCTAGGAACGTAGGGGGGTGTTCTGGCGATTTCCTCCCTATCTTCCTGGCTGAAAATCTTAGCTTTTGTTTGAGGCTTGGCTTTTTGGCTTGCCAAATATATCTTTGCACACTCTATCTGACATTTTGCTAACCATCTGGGTCTCTGTGCAATGTTGATTTTCCATAGGGGTACTGGTCCCAATAACCATTTCCAGTCACAATTTGATGAACCCGTGCAACGAGTTCGGGATTCGCCGATCCCATTTTTGGCCACCCTACGCCCAGGGCAGTCCACTCAGATTCATAGAATCTTTTTAACATGGCTGGATTTGGTTTTGGATCTCCATAATCCCTAGAAAAACTCTTTTTGAACTTCGCACATGCACTGGAGTGGCGTCTGGTCAACGCTCTCCTTTGACTTTTTCCCACCCATTTCTCTAATACACTACCATTGATCACTCAGCATGAGCTACAATGGTTTAACCTCCCACACAATCCTGCCTATTGAAGGCTTAAGGACGCCACCTTTGCCTTCTAGGGGGTGATCAGTCCCCTCTTCCGATCCAAAAGGGATCAGGTTTCCCCTGTTTTACAATACTTGCCTGCAGGCGTTTTCCAGACTCCTTTGTTGATTTAAGATCTGTCTGTCACCCTCATGGATCCTCAGACTGGAATGCTTCCTGATGGGTTAATTCCCTTTCCTCCCGTCGAGTTCTCCTCGTAGTCAAGAGCTACGAAGCCGGCTTTGGAGCTGTCGTCGTTTAGGAGAGGGGGGGCCCACCAGGGCAATCCGTCTTGGAAGGTTAAATCCTTTTTCTTAAAAGCCCTTAAAAATGTCCCGGCGGAGAAGTCGCCATAAATCTTGTGGAAAAATAAAGCCTTAAAAAAATAAAGGGCCTTTACGAAATTCCATGGGTGAAAGAGAGATCTTTATTTTTGCGCAAAAAGGTTCAGAAGTGATTTAACAATCAGCAAATTTCTGAACAAGGGGGAGGGTCTAAACTAAAGCTTTATAGGTTTCTTTTTCTCAGGAACAAAGGAAGCATAGATGGAATCTTACATTGTATATGGAATCTACTTTGTGTAACATTCAAATAGTTTCTCACACGTTAGGTCCATTTCTCATGGGAATACAATGAAGGCAGTTTTTACTTTTATACAATGTTTCTAAATATGCATTAGGTCATTCATGTACTGTTAATACAGCTTTTGGCCAACACAGCTTTCTTTCAGAGATTATGCAGACACATGATGTTTGCTTTTAGTGATTTTTCATTATTATTATTATTATTTTACTTTATTCTTCTTTATTCTGTGTTATTCTATTTCTTTCCCACTTTACCCTTGGTTAAAAGAAAAGCATTAATATTTGTCTCGCTACGAATCTTTGTTCTTTAATAAAATTTTGATTTCATGCTTAATTTTAAATCCCAGACAATAACAAACCACTTGTTAGTCTGGTTTTTTTTGTCTTAGTAAGGAAATATCTTTGAAAGATGACTCAATGGGTCATGGGTTTCCTAGTATACAATAAAACCCTGACACCTATATCCTCTGTTTTGATAGGTCAATAGTGCTTCAGAAAGTCACAGTTGAGAAATGAGGAATATGGTCCAGGCTGATTAATCCTTCTCCCCACCTCTTGACAATTTCTTCGTAAGATGTATTAACAAAAATAACCCTATGCCACTGAAGTGTCAGGATGACACTATCCTCAAGAAATACTTGGAGATCATTTTCAGCTACATTTGGTGACTGATCCTTTTGGAAGTTCATGACACTCTTGTTTCTGGCAACAGAACTTTGATTTCCACTCATCCCTGATACCTTCCAGTCTTTGACAGGCTCTCTCATCTTTCAGCCCTCACATATTTGGATCTGTCTGGCAATGTTGCGGTCAGTGGAGAGCCAGTCTGCTGAATTAAAGATGGAACTAATTATGTCTAGTCAACTTGGCAATCTGTTCTCTTGAAAGCATTGCAATTATAAAGCCTCTGAACTGTGGAAGTGTATCATATGAATGTGGTAATGGTTTAGAAGGCAAAGGCCCTGTCATACTGAGAGAGAACAGGTATATGGCCTCTGCCACCTGTTACAATCTCTTACAGCCAGCAAATCAGGCACACTACTCCCAATGGGAGCAATTTGGCCCTGGAACTTTTAGAAGCATCCTTTAGCCTGTCTGTGAAAGAAAGCTCACCGGGAAACCTGCCTTTAAAAAGGGAGGTTGGAGCAGTTGGTGTTTGAAGGTGAAAGGAACAGACTCCAGGTACAGAAGTAAACAAAGCAATCTTTGGAAGGATAGCAATTACCCATTGCACAGAAAATGTGAGCTTGTTCAAGATTATAAATGACTTATTTTAAAAAGTCATATATTCAAAACAAAGGGCTAGGAGGATGCCATACCTTAAAATTCAGTTCTCAGGTCAAGTGTGTGTGTGTGTGTGTGTGTGTGTGTGTGTGTGTGTTTCACAATCCAGTACAATTGTATAGAGAGGTAAAGTGAGGTTCACATTTATAGATTTGAACCAGCAGGAAGTAACCCATTCAATCCACATGTTTTCCAAACTAAGGATGCCAACCAAGGAGGATTCATAGATTGCCAAATCATATTTATGATTTTTTTCATTCTCTCTATCAGTCTGTCTTATCTATCTATCTACCTACCTACCTATCTTTCACTCTCAAAACAACTTCCCCAAAGTACCATTCTCACCATACTGCTTTGGGCATTCATTTAGCTCTAAAGTTGCAAAGTATTTCACCTCTAGAAAATAGATGAGTTAAAATTGTTTTCATCTTTTGTTGCTTATTATTCTTTTCGCTTTTGACCTTGATTCTAGTCAAGGTCTGTTGCTAATCATATTTTGCTTGTACTTTGTGTTTCTATTTTTCTATTCTTTTTGTTCATTTCTATACAGCATAGCCATGCCAATTCTGCTGTACTGGATATTACATAATATTACAATGCAGTCTTACAATGCAATACAGTACTAGAATAGTACATAAAATAAGGCAATAAAAATAATGTTATTAAAAGTATTCTTATCGTTGACCTTATCAAATCTAACAACTGAGGAATAACATGATTTACCTTTTTAAAAAATAAATAAATAAATATGAAGTAAACAATTTAATCCACTGATTCTCACCTGAACATTCTTTCAGATCTAATGCAGAAGTAATTGCATGATTTTTCTCCCCATGCAAGTGGGGAGAAGAATCTTTGATAAAATAAAATAGAGGAGGAAATATTGTTGGCAATATTAATTTTTGCTTTCACAATTGTTTAGAATAAGCAGGGGTGGGTAAGTAAAGCATCTTTCTGACCTGTGGACTTCAACTCCCAGAATTCCTGAGCCAGCATGTCTGGCTCAGGAATTCTGCGAGTTGAAATCCATAGGTTATAAAGTTGTTGTAGTTGCCCACAGATAGAATATAGAATGTGAGGAGTTCATTTAGTAGATTTGTGAAGAATTAGCATGAGATTTAAATGGCAGAAAAATGGCAGAAAATCTCTTTGGGACATGACCTCATCAAAAGCTGAGTGGCTTTTATTTCTGAAGCTCACACATTTTCAACTGATTCTCACAGCTTGACTTGTCAATAACCATCCTTGCAAAACCAACAATATATCTTTTCCATAAAGTACTACATTTGTCAGAATTATTAGGGGAGAGACATGCATGTTACAGGTCAGAGAAAACAGAAAACAAGTATTTAAGGGATCTTTTTTTGTTCTTGTTTCAGTTCTTATGTAATAGTTAGGCACACCTTTTCAAGAAAATATTTCAAGTTGATGTTATCTCCTCCCTGTACCATGTCTCTGATTTCATTTGAATGAATGATTCTGAATCCATTTCCCAGAGTTCACTTTTCTATATTATTTAAACTTGCTTGATTAAGAGGGGACAATCCATCAGCTGAGAAAGGTGCAAATCCCACAGATTTAGACACAAAAAGTCCCTCTACATCAGGGGTCTTCAAACTTGGCCCTTTTATGACTTGTAGATTTCAACTCCCAGAATTCCTCAGCCAGGCATGCTGGCTGAGGAATTCTGGGAGTTGAAGTCCACAAGTCATAAAAGGGCCAAGTTTGAAGACCCCTGCTCTACATGGTCCACTTATTGCAAGATGGCTGCCCTTCAGCAACCACATTGAGAGGGGCTTGAGAAGATGTTGTCACCCTCAGCTCATCCCTGTCCTAATAGGGAGGCAGCCTCTAAATATGTCCTGGTTCAAAAGTGTTGTTTTCTGGCTTTAGATAGGCATGCAGTTTTTCTTTCAGATTTTTGCAACTAAAGAGAGCACTATGCCAAATTACACCGTGAACCATGCTACACTTTGTGAGGCAAGTCTCAGGAACTGTTTTTTTTAAAAAAAATCTGCAATAAGCCATGCTCTAAAACAGTGGTTCTTAACCTTTTTGAACGAATCGCCCCCCTGAACCAATGAGGAAGTTGTCATCGCCCCCCTTCCCCAACATAACCTCTCAATCACAACATGGGAAATAATTCTTCAATTTATGCAAACACTTTTTTTGTTTTCTTTAAAATTGTTCATCAGGACATATCGATGCAAATAATTTATTTCCAGTCTTTTCCCCATATCTCCCATATTCTGGCTAATGGCGTGCCTTTGTATGGGTAGAGGCTGCTGCACAACACGCATGAAGATAAGCAATGCGTATTTACATATATACAGCATTCTGTACTGAAGCTAGCTGGAGGAACATTTGAAAACACAATTCAATCCACTAATAGCGAGTGATCTGATGTTTTTGTATGACAGATATACAGCCATTCACTATACGAAAAAGTCTCAAAAGTGTCCCCAAAACTTCTTGCTCCATCGCCCCCATATCGCCCCCTTTTTGTTCCTTCGCCCCCATGTCACCCCTTTTCGTTTCATCGCCCCCCTGAAAAATGAAATCGCCCCCTGGGGGGCAATATCGCCCAGGTTAAGAACCACTGCTCTAAAACACAAATTTTCTGTTTCTTATCCTCACATATAAGTGCTGTAGGGCAAGTCACAGCTGGTCAGAGAAGACCAATAAGTTATTGGATATCCCCACTCCCAATTACTGGATAATCCTGGGTCAGGGGTGTCAAACTGCTGGCCCGCGGACCGGATGCATCACGCCAAAAATGTGCCCACCCCATTGCTGGCAATGGGAAAAAAACTGCAATATGTCACAATACATCACGTGACGTCGCAAGTTTGACACCTGTGTTCTAGGTAATCTCCAACAGCCATGTTGCAAAAATTCCTTACCATTATTTTGTCAAATTTTTAAATGCTGGCTTCCAGGTGAAAGAAAAATTAACAAAGTGATGTGCCTCTGCAAACAGAGGAAATGAAACTATGATGAAGACCAGTGGCTGGAAGTTAAGCCCAAGTCAACATTATCTCTTTGGACAAGGTGAGGCTGGGAGATGTGTGCTCTGAAAAATTGCTTCTTACATATAGACCCACAAGACCTGAGAAGAGTTTGTGGGTGTCATGAAGTTGAGAGCCAGGAGCTGTGAAAAAGTCAGCAAACTCACAGTTGCAGTGGAGTCTACATAAGGGTTTGTAAAGCATCCTGTTTGCTTAAAGATATTTGGAAGACAGTTGTCTTAAAGAGATCTTTTGAGCAGCAGAGCAAGTAAGTCATCCGGTGAGTGTTCCTTCATCCCAGATTAAAGATAAGAGCTCAGAAACAATTTAAGAGATTTTAAAATAATTGAATGCAAAAAACCGTGGCAAAAGTTTTGGCTAAGGAAGTTTAAAATGAATTAAGGGGATAGATATATTTGGAATCATTGACTTTAAAATATTTTTGAAACAAACAATTAATATATATATTGGATTAATTGAATACAATGATTGGTTACTTTGTAAAACAAAATATAAGGGAAAGTTGCTAAAGATCATCTGACTACAGAATTATGGAGTGTTCACTGGGACTAAAGACAATGATCCAAAGATGGGGTGGGGAGAAGAAAAAAAATGTAAAAGAAAAAGCTCTTTTACTTTTATTTCCCTTTCTTGATTTAAATGGCTGTTTCTAGAAAAGTATTGAAATGTACAGAAAAAGGTACTGTGTTTGAGACCTTCCAAAGGATCTTTGAGGAACTGGGAAATAATGTTACAGCTACAGTAACAGCACCAATAACTGCTTATGTGAATGTCTCCTTTAATAGGGATTCAAAAGAAGAGATAAAAGATAGATGAAAATAACTGCAAAATCTGCAAGACAACTGAAACCAGAGGTGAAACAAATTACAGCTAAGGTGTAAATTTTGGAAATGATATAGATAATGAACTATTGCTAGATTTACAAGAGCAAGAATCTTGTTAGAGACCAAGAGTGCTTATAAAACAACTTAGTGAAAAGAGTAAAGAGAATGCTTTTGATGCCTTAAAAAATTAGGATGTGAGGAAAAAGATATGAATGGAGACCGGATACTATGACATCTTAATGTCAAAACTGATTTGTTCGATCAGGGATAAGAAAATAAAATATTGGAAGCTCTTTATGGACTTTTTGCTGAAAATGGGTCAAACTAAGTTAATGACTTTTGGATTTTCCAATTGAAAAATGTTGGATATGGGAAGTGATCTCTACGCAATATGATTTCAAAGGGGGAAGAGTGATACTAAGTCTGTAGCTGCTGCAAAGAAGATCCAAAGTCACATCTTTAAATATTTTTTTCCTCCTTTACTTGTTGGCACTTCCAATTTTTCCACTTTTTTTTAAAAAAACTTCATTTTGTATTATCTTTTATTATTGTTAAACATTTTCAATTAAAATTACTTTAAAAACTTTGAAGTGCCCTTATCAGTGAGGTACCCTAATCTAAGCCCTGCTTATACAATTTGTCTGGTTTTGCCTTAATATGTATGAATCTAACCATTGTGGCTTATAAATCCCTAGTTTATGACTTAGCTCAAAATAAGAATCCACACCATTTTCATTCATTTAAGAAAACATGGTATGATTCTGATCTGTGTTCTGGGAGTAATGAATGCAAACATAGCTGCCAATATTGTTTTAGAAGTGCTCCTTTGCTGATCAGATTCAAGAGACAATTTCAGCCCATTGGCTGTATGTGTGGGCTAGTCATTGTTATTTTCCAAGATTCCTCATTGCCTACCCCCCCACACACACACACCTGGATGGAGTTAAACAAGGTTCTCCTAGATCAGGGGTCTTCAAACTTGTCAATTTTAAAACTTGTAGACTTCAACTCATGCTGGCTGGGGAATTCTGGGAGTTGAAGTATACAAGTTAAATTTGCCAAGTTGGAGATTCCTGTCCAAGACCGTACATAATATCCCAGAACATTAACTCATAATTCATCATTCCACCATCGCATTAACTCCTTTTGAGCCCATACAGAATACATTTGAAAAACAATCCTCACATACAGATCAGCTGTTATGCAAGTCAGCCTTTAACAAACTGACAACATTGTGTGTGCACACATTGTACACAATAGAGCAACTATGGCAGAGTTCCCAAGTATCATTTTGGGAAGTCACAGCCCTTGACATCTTTTGTATTATCCTGTGTCTGTTTGACTCTTACCTTAAAATTGCTCCTGATTCAGGCATAGCTCCCGAATCAGCTATATAAAGACCACATGAGCAAGAAGAAGAACATATGAAGCATATTACATCTAAATGGGCTGCTTCTTCCAATCCACTTGATATATTTTTCTCTCTGCAGTCTATGCGCCATGTTGTTTTGCTAATAATATTTCGCTATCACCACAGGGAAAGGTTTTCTAGCCTGATGATTTCTTGATGCATGACTTCTATTGGAAGTGAGCCTGTTCACTTTTAAGTACAAAACCATGCTGAGTGTGATGGTATTTGTGTTCACTGTTTGAGAAAAGCAAATACTGACTTCTGTAGCAAACTCTAATAGCTGCACCATTAAGGACATCAATAAGCAAGTCCAATCAGGCACAAAAAGTTTTGCTAAGCAAATGAACATGATGTGGCCAATGGAAGGTGGAAGAAGGGAAGTAGAAATAACTACCATCTCAGCTTGTATCTGCCCTTCATAAGCATTCATGGGCCAGCAAGGAGAGCAAGCACAATGTCTACATGGAGTCGAAAAGATCAAAATGGCAGCCACAACCATGCAACCAAGCCTCCACTCCTCTTTATATCTGATACATGTCTCAAACTGTGGTTTATACACCACAGTAGCTAGAATCACACAAATGCTGAAGTACCACTTTGACTTCTTTGACCCTTTCCTGCACCCTTGGGGCAAATGACAAAATGTGAATCATGTCATCATGTGGTAAACCCTGTGACTGGACAACTTACACTCCAAAGTTTGAGCGCATGTACTAAAAAATGAGCTTTGTCTTGGGATACACATTTTGTCATTAGCACAATTTGTAATGCTGTCCACAGCTTCAAAGGCATCAGAGTTACATGTAGAAAAGAAGGTTCAAGACAAATTAAATTGCAAATTTAATTTGCAAATTGCAAATTGCAAACTATTTGGTGCAATTCCAAGGATATCCAGCAAGATACTTACTGGAAATTCATGGAACTGCAAGCTAACACATTTGGAAGATGTCAGGTTCTAGAAGACCATTATAAAGGGAAGTGAAGAGCCTTGATGGAATGGGTAGGCGGGCAACTGGAATAAATGTTAGGAAGAACTAACATGAAAATTATGGTGTCCATCTATGAACAATTATGGAAAGTGAACTGTAATTGGATAAAGTTATAGTTTTCTTCCTGTTGTACAACATCAATTCATGCTTGCGATAGTTCCTTTCTATTTTTTGCTCTAAATATGTTCACACATTACAATTAACTAGCAGCATTTATAATGAAACATGGTAAATTGGTTGTATTGTTAAACAATGTGAAAAGAAAACAATCCCTACTGCATAAGATTAAATTCCAACATTGTTAAAATAAAAGGGTGGAATACATAAAATCTTTTTTGTGGGTAAATGGGAAAAATGGAGCTGTGCTTCTTGTGTTGTTTTCTATGGCTGAAGTGAGACTTTCTAAAGGGTGGAAAATAAATATCTGTGGCTAGAATGCTACTTACACACTGTAATGCTGCATAAGCCAACTTGGAGAGCTGTTCTTGGGGACCACTTATGTTCACGTAGCCTGAAATGTCTTCTCTGAATTTCTATCAATTTGAGTAACCATTGAATTCTTCCTCCAAGATATCAGCAGGTTAAGATGAGTGCAAATGAAGCAGCAATAATTCCTTATTTCATTAGAACAAAGCCACACACAAAAAAAAGTTTTTTCCATTTTGCTACTAAATGAATTCCATTTACTTTTAAATGGGTTTCAAAACTTTTATAAAATATGCCAAGGGGGTGTCTGCAAAGGGTTACTTGCCCTCAGCATGAAAGGCTGACAGAAAATTGGCCCATTTCAACCTTCCAGATTTTTTTTTTATTCTAATCCTCCTGTTTCTCCATGTGAAAAATCACAGGGTAAGTTGGAATTTCCGTCTAACAACAGGAATCAAAGAAAATGACATAAAAGGATACAGTATAAGAAGCTGGATTCAAAGAGCAAGACTAGGTACTGTATATTATTCATGACCATGATAAGAAATGTGTCTTTCACTTGGTGTTTCTGTCAAACAGTGCAGCATCTGTGGCCCAAGTTCTCAGCTGAAGATACCAGATGGAACACCCCTTAATGGCTTCATGAAAAATATTTCTCATCAGAGAGATAGAAGATTAAGGAGAAACTTAGACTTAGAGGATAGCAATAGCACTTAGACTTATATACCACTTCATAGTGCTTTAGAGCCCTCTCTAAGCGATGTACAGAATCAGCATATTGATCCCAACAATCTGGGTCCTCATTTTACCGACTTTGGAAAGGTGGTAGATTGAGTCTACCTTGAGCTGGTCAGGATTGAACTCCTGGCAGTCGGCAGAGTTAGCCTGTAATACTGCATTCTAATCACTGCACCACTGCAAGTATCTAACTTTTCATATGCCTGAGAAGAAATCAATCATACAAACTTCCCTACCTAGGCAGTTTGTACTGACCCCATTCAAACACAATCTTACCAGTTGGAGAGACTCTTGGTTAAGATTTCAGTCCACATTCCCATGAGGGAGAGATTCTTTCTGTTGTGTACACCAAGGCAGACATCCACAGATTCAGCTTTGGCTGGATGGGGGAGAAAGTGGTTATTTTAAAACTAGGAGCAGATTTGTAGAAAAAGCAGAGAACTAACATCATTCGCTATAGCCATTGACTGAGATTTGGGCATTGCCAAGGAGCTGTGGGGGGGGGAGGGAAAAATCTGTCTTCAGAATATTTTATTTTTGTAGGAATAAGTCAAAATGTTCTAGCCCAGAATTTACATTTGGTTTAATTAAGTCATTACATAGATGGATACAGCTGCCCAATCAGCATGTAACTCTAAGTGCCCAACAATCAATAAAAAAACCACAATAACCATTTAAAGCATATTAAGAGAGCATGATAAACCAACATCCACCAAGCTAAATGAACTCAGAACTCAGGCCCAAAGCTTGGGGAAGAGCCAGTTTTTTAATGCCTAATTGAAGGCCTCAAGGTCAGGACCATATGAATCTTGGAGGGGAAAGGCTGTTTCGTGAGCAGGAGCCATGATAGAGAAGGCATTGTGCCTCCTGGGTCCTATTAGATGGCATTGCTTAATGGCAGACACCCAGAGCATGCTTGTACCATTAGATCTTGTGGGAGAAGCAGACATACAATGCAGATCATCTTCAAGTTACAACTGCTATGGGGATTGGGATTGCCATTGCTAAGTGATATGATTATAAAGCACAATGTTGAGTGAGCAGATCACTTAGCAACGGCAATCCAGTAGTCCTAGCTGCCATGGTAATCAAAGATGTGGGACATTAAGCAAGAAGCAGAATTGGTGAGGATATGGTGGTTCTGCAGGGGAAGGGAGAGCCTGGGAAGCTCAGCATAGCTCAGGTTGGAGATGCTGCAAGTGTGGCACAAATGATATAAGCTCAGGTAGGCTGGGGAAGGAGGACACCGGGTGTGGGCAAGCACAAGGAGGCCTGGGAAGGAGGGTGCTGGTGGGTACATGCCAAGGGTGTGAGTACAGGTAGGCTGGAGAAAAAAAGCAAGGGGTGAGTGCAAGTTCAGGGAAGCCAGCAAAAGAGGGTCCAAGGCCAGGAAGGAGGGGGCCGATGACTGCATGCATATGTGTGTGTCTGGGGAAGCTGGAGAAGGAAGGCACAAGGTCCTTGCAAGTGAAGTGGGAAGGAGGGTGTGGTTTGTATGAGCGAAGAAAGGCCGGTGATGTGTGGGAGAGACTTAACCGAGCAACATGTGAGCTTTCCTGCCAACTTCCTTGTTGACTTTGCTTATGGGAAGCTGGCAGGGAACCTTGCAAATGGAGATCACATGACTCTGGGATGCCACAACTTGTTATAAATTCAAGCTTGTTGCCGAGTGCCTGAATTTTGTTTATGTGACTTTGGGGATACTGCAAGGGCCGGAACTTCAAGGCACCGGTCATAAGTCCCTTCATTCAGCTCCCTTCTAACTTCAAATGGTCACATGAGGAGTACCCGTAATTTGATTTCTTCATGGTGCTAAATAAAGTCTCAAAGTCTAATTTTTATTTATTTGGTTTATAAGACCCCCCCACCCAATGCAAGCAGATGCCTAAAGGAAATTATGCATGACAGTAAGCATAACCAGGAAGCAGACGTTGTCTAATCAACGTCAATAAATGGGTGGTGATATTAGCCCTTTGAGGTAGTCCAGAGAAGAAGCACAGGCAAGAGTACTAACTCTATTGTAAGGTTACATTAGCAAAATCTTGCAAGACTGAGAGTACATCTTCCCTCCTTTCCTTTTACTGTTTGGAAAACTAGAGAGGGTCCCTTCTGAAATGCTCCCCAAATGAGAAATTCACCGGTTGTTCAATCTGCCATTCTTCCTCTTGTCTCCCAAGGCCATTCCCACACACCATTACACATAGCGACCTATTCTGAAGTTTGAGAGGGGAAAAAACAGGCTTAACTGAGTATAATGAGAATACTGATGATAACTAATCTATGTAAGTGGGTAACCTCACCTAGTGATTCCATTTAGATGTTAAACAGGAAGGACAAGACCATCAAACCTTGAGGCATCTCACAAACCTTGTAATTTCAGCCTTTATACTTTCTTCAGGTGGGCCACAAAGATATTAATTTTATTTATAATCTTCTTGGGATCTATAATAATTTAAATCCTGCTCCAATCTCTTTGCAGTGAGTTTTTGTTATTTAAGGGGCATCTTATGATCAAACATTACATTTTCTTTCTTTTGGGGCTTTTCTTATTTTCTTTTAATTAAGTTGCAGTGTTGTATTACCAAAGTCAGGGCTGAAGCATAGTTTTCCCCCCTCAGGGTACATTTGAACCAGAGACAAGGACACAATCACATTGAAGCATGAACTGATAGATTACAGTAATAGAGTCCAATGGACGAAAAGGAGTGAGGTTACAAACCCTCTTTACAGAATTACACAAATCAATGCTCTTGTTCCATTCATTAAGTTATAATTACAGACTATTCATAGCCATTTAATAGCTCATATTTTTTTCTATTAAAAATAACAAAGGGTGGTTACAATTAAATCATCCTTCTCTATACAATAAAATTATCCTTTTCTTTCTTAAGCACACCCTGAGTATCCATAAGCAAATTGTTACTTTGATTGTCATCTATTACCTTGGCTTTCTAGCACTAGATTTTAGCAGCTCCTACCTGTGTAATGCATTGCTTGTAGGTAGATACCATTTTCGTAATTAACACTTTCACTTATGTTGTTAGCATTTTGTAACCCCAGGCGGATCTACTGTAATGGTTTGGAAGAATAACTTTGGGAGACAGGATGAATAGCTGCAACTTAGGCAATGATCTGATAAGAGAAGTCAGAGTCTAAAGCAAGAATGGGGGTGCAGAAAGCATATTAGACAGGACTCTCCCTAGTTCTCTGGAAAGTCAAGGCAGGGGATGGGGGAAAGTGCTTTTAAACTAGCAAGGTTGATGTCAGCCTTTGAGGTAATCCAGATGGGAAACCAAAACCATGAGTGCTAATACTACCTTTATTGTAAAGTTGCCATGACAGATCTCCCAACTGGGGGACCAATACATCTATTGATTCAAGGCTCTTGATTGCTTCTGCTGAACTTTTTGTTAAAACTTGTGGCAGTTAAGTCCTTCAGATTAAATTCCAAGAATTTGTCCTATAGGACATCCTACAATGCATCTTCTAACATGGAATATATATGCATTTTAAAATTTAAACTTATAAATGGAAATTACCCCCCCCCCAAAAAAGTCTGATGTTGTTTATCTCTTGTGAGATTAATATGACTTTCAGGCAGTGATGGGATTCAGCCAGTTCGCACCAGTTCAGCAGAACCGGTAGCTAATTTTTTGTTGCCCAGGCCCAGAATGGACTTCCGGAAGCGGCATCCACACAGAGAAGCGGTTGTTCACCTGCTTTCAGGTGTATGGGAAAGAATAGCTGACTCTTATATCCATACATATCTTAGACTTTATGGCCAAACGTCTGCATTATAGACTCCTTTTTGTCTTTAAATTGTCAGAAAGACACATGAGTGGTAAGACCCCTTTCTCACAGAGAAAAAGTTGTTAGAAGTATCACCATATAAAGCATTTTATTGAGCCAGAAAATATTAAGCCAATATTCCAAAACTCTGCAAAGACTCAGCAGGATCATCTTCCACTCCACAGGCTCAGCTGTTCACTGCATTATTTAACCTTTGCACTCAAAAACGAGCCTTTGCTAGGTAAAATTGAGAGTTAGGATCACAGATGTAATTGGTCTTTGAGCTAATTGGAAGCCCAAATGAGTCTTTAACTGTGCAGAAAGTGGCAAATGAGAGAAATAATAACAGAGACACCTGGTGTTAGTGCCTAGGCCAGGGGTCCTCAAACTTGGCCCTTTTATCACTTGTGGACTTCAACTCCCAGAATTCCTTAGCCAGGCATGCTGACTGAGAAATTCTGGGAATTGAACTCCACAAGTCATAAAAGGGCCAATTAAAGACCTCTGGCCTAGGCTGACATATATAGGCCTATCTCCTTTAGGGCCAATGTTGGTCACTACAGCCTTCCTCCATTTTCATTCATACACTCACATTTAGTCCTATCCGTATCAATTTTTTATTGTATTAAGTAATAACATAAGGAATATGAATGGACAGATAGTAATTTTTCCTCACTACTCTTAAGGAATCCTTAGTAGATTGGATCAGTATTCCATCTTGCCCTGTGTGTGCTCTGGCTGAAAAAAATCTCTCTTTAGTAAATGCCAACAGTTATAAATTCATGATGAAATAATAAAAAAGTTTGTTCTGTAGTGATTAAAAATTAAAACTTCATAATTATATATCCAAGGCTAGAGATTGAAAAACCATTTTCAAATTATGCCTCATTCTTGTAACTGTCGGGTCAGCAATTAACCCCAAGGCCAAGATTTGCAAGTATTTCAGAGTTAGAATTCAGCATCTTGTAAAGCTTTTCTCATTCCCTTTGAATTAAAGTCAAGCATAGTTCTGGTTATTTTCACTAAAATAGCTGATCTGAATGAGGAATGTTCTCAATGAGAACAGAATGGCTTTTGAAAACTGTCAAAATTCTCAATAGTATCTTTTCCCAAACGAATCAATATTTCCATAAAATCTAACCTGATTTGATTCAATCTACCTCTGAATTTTAGCCCCTTCGAAATGAAGAAGCCCTTTGAGCTCTTTGCCCATCAACAGAAATCCCGACTGTTGGAAAATTACTGTGAGTAATCTCTGATTTAGTTTGCACCTAGCAAGCATCTAGCATGCTCCCAGACAATTCCCCATATCCAGCAACCAAATCACCTTGAAGATACACATAAATTTATTAGTGCAAAGCACCGACAGTTTGCTGAGCAGCCCAGAGCAAACGCAGAACTGCAGCTTATTTAACTTTGGCCTATTGCATTTCAAAGACAAGACAAAGGAAAAGGCAGACATAGTGTAAATGACAACATGACATTAGAATGATTTTTGATAAACCCATTTGGGTGATCTTCTCATTATTTATCCATTCCTATGAGGTCAGCATGTCAGCTATCCTGTCTCGGAGATATGGTCAGTGAATAAAAACAATTTTGTTTACTGGGCAGCAGGTTCCTGATTAAATCTTCCCTTGTCACCATTCAGAGTCAATTCAGCTTGCTGTGAATGTTTTCTTCTTCTTCTTTTAGTAATATTAACAATAATTTATATGCTACCTGACTGCTAGTGAGGTTTGGGCAGTTTACAAATTGTTAAAAACATTTGAATAGACTAGAATAATAGAATTGGAAGGGACCTTGGAGGTCTTCTAGTCCAACCCCCTGCTCAGGCAGGAAACCCTATACCATGCTCAATAGCAGTAACGGTGAGAGGGATCTTGGAGTCCTAGTGGACAATTACTTAAACATGAGCCAGCAGGGTGCTGCAGCTGTCAAAACACACACACAGTGCACAAAGGGATAGAATCGAGATCATGTGAAGTATTAATACCACTTTACAATGCCTTGGTAAGGCCACACTTGGAATACTGCATCCAGTTTTGGTCACCACAATGTAAAAAAGATGTTGAGACTCTAGAACAGTGGTTCTCAACCTGTGGGTCGGGACCCCATTTGGGGTCAAACGACCATTTCACGGAGGTCGCCAAACAACGCAGCCCGCCATTTTTCCCCCCTTTTCCTTAGCTGTGCTACTCCCTTTTATTTTATTGGCTTTTGAAAGCCAATAGAATAGACTCTCTTGAATAGAGTCTAATTCTATTGGCTTTCAAAAGCCAATAGGAATTGTCCAGGCTGTCTCTGCCCTGCTGAGCCCGCCAAAAGTCCCATTCTGCAAACGGTGCTGCACCAGTTGAGTAGTCCTCGACTGGGGGTCGCGGCATTAAAAAGGTTGAGAACCACTGCTCTAGAAAGAGTACAGAGAAGAGCAACAAAGATGATTAGGGAACTGGAGGCTAAAACATATAAAGAACGGTTGCTGGAATTGAGTATGTCTAGTTTAATGAAGAGAAGGATGAGGGGGGACATGACAGCAGTGTTCCAATATCTCAGGGGCTGCCACAAAGAAGAGAGAGTCAAGCTATTCTTCAAAGCACCAGAAGGCAGGACAAGAAGCAATGGATGGAAACTAATGAAGGAAAGAAGCAACCTAGAACTAAGGAGAAACTTCCTGACAGTTAGAACAATTAACCAGTGGAACAACCTGCTTCCATAAGCGGTGAATGCGCCGACACTAGAAGTTTTTAAGAAGAGACTGGACAGCCATTTGTCCGAAATGGTATAGGGTTTCCTGCCTGAGCAGGGGGTTGGATTAGAAGATGACCTCCAAGGTCCCTTCCAATTATTATTATCATTATTATTGTTGTTGTTGTTATTTCAGACAAATGGTTGTCCAGTCTCTTCTTAAATATTTCCAGTGTTGGAGCATTCAAAACTTCTGGAGGTAGGTTGTTCCTGTTCTGTTCTGTGCATTGGTAAGGCATTGAGACGAGGCAGGTGAAACAACAATTACTACTTTATTTAAGCTTCAACAGAACCAACACAAAAAGGCGCGGATCCCTTTTATACCTTTTGCAGGGAACAGTGTCAGCCAATAAATGCAATGTATTTTCCCGCCTTGCGCATACGCAATAGGCTGGAGACAGCCTGTCTGGCCTGGGCAGCCATGTGGTCTGCCTGGGTCTCTCTCCAGCTTCCTGCACCTGCTCTGCCACTCACAGGCCCAGGACATAACAGTTCCACTGGTTAATTGTTCTGTCAGGAAATATCTTCTTAGTTCCAGTTGCTTCTCTCCTTTGATTGCTTCTTGTCCTGCCCTCAGGTGCTTTGGAGAATAGCTTGACTCCTTCTTCTTTGTGGCAGCCCCTGAGATATTGGAACACTGCTATCATGTCACCCCTAGTCCTTCTTTTCATTAAACTAGACCAGGGGTAGGCAACCTCGGCTCTTTTATGACTCATGGACTTTAACTCCCAGAATTCCCGAGTCAGCATAGCTGACTCGGGAATTCTGGGAGTTGAAGTCCATGAGTCATAAAAGAGCCGAGGTTGCCTACCCCTGAACTAGACATACCCAATTCCAGCAACCATTTTTTATGTGTTTTTGCCTCCAGTCTCCTAATCATCTTTGTTGCTTTTCTCTGCACTGTTTCCTTGAAAACAAGGAACATTTTTAAAAAGACCCAGGACGACAAAGGAAAAGAGACGGCAGGGAAAAAAAACTAAACTGAATGGGAACAAGGAAAAAGAGGTCATCTTCTCCCATGAGTGACCCAATTCCGTTCACTCATCTAACAAAGCCAAATATTACTTCTGAATGCCACGCATTCCTTTATTAGTCATTCATTAGCTATTTCAATCTCATTCATTTTCTTCTAACAACCATCCAAGCCAGCATACGTCAGATCCTGGAGGAGTTTACCAGAAGGCGGGGGAGAAAGCGGAGAAAATGATGTTGCAAATTGGCTGCTCCAAACACATCTTAGCAAAGCATCAAACATATAGATAGCTTTTCTTTCTAAAACCTGTACTTCTGCATATAAGGGAACTCAACATTTACATATTAGTATACATTATTTCTCTCTGAATTTTGAGACATTGTCCAGATTTTTCTGTTGGGTTTCTGTAAAAAAAAAAAACAACAATGATCACCTCTATCAGTTGTAGAAAGCCTTTTCGGTATATATTTCTCTTGCTTTTCCTTTCTCTTGTGCTTAAAAGCAGTTCACAGCTTATTTAGTGAGTGAGGTAAAAAGACTGATTTCTATAGCCGCATTCACATGCAAACTAAAGTATAATATGGCTTAAGAAAATCTACGATCTGGTCTAGAAGCCATTTCAGTAGCCAGAGAGAATTGGGCAGATTCTCATTTGCAACTAGAGGGACAGAAGGTACAACAGCCTCTATGTTGGATGTTTACATGCCAATGTCTTTCCTAAAGGCAGTTTCCAGCTAGGCATGATCTGACATAATTTCATAGTGAAGGGATGGTGACAGGAAGGGGAGGTTTTTTTGTCGTTAGAGATTGGGGGGAGGGGACAGAATAGCTCTCAGAGTGGTGTTTATGTGGAAAGGTGTATTTAAAAAATAATGCATTCTTCAAGGAATGGTGCACGAGAAGGGCTTGATAAGAAATTTAGTATCTCCTGGACAGATTTTTCCTGAAAAAGCCAAAAATAATATTTTCATATTTAGCAGTTATCCAAAGGGCCAGTATTTCAATTAGTGCTTGAAATATTTTTCTGAATTTATTCCCAAACAATCTGGCAGAGAGAAACTCCAAATGTTATAAGGTATTTATTAGGCTCAAAGAATTGGGATCATTTGTAACATTGCAACATAGAGGTTTTATTCAAGCCTGTACCCAAGAATCTGGTCAACTAACAATCAGCATTAAACTTGTACTAGAGAAGGTCAATAGAATTCAAAGGCAGCTGGACTTGGATCTCTTGTGATAACACAAGGACTCTAAACTGATGGTGCATTTAACTCCCCTGTCAGTTCTACCTGCTCTTCTCCCACAGTGTTCCTTTGAAAAATTTGGAAGAAAATATTTCAGATGTTTCCCGTCCTTTCTCAAACTTGAACTACAGACTTGAAGAAAGACATTTTAAAGAGTCCCTAAAACAGTTTATTATTTGTTCATTTAAGTTATAATATTCACCTGACAAAAACAAAAATAAAATCCAGATACCAATCTCATCATTAAACAATCTAAAACAGTGTTTCTCAAACTTGGCAACTTTAAAATATGGGGTCTTCAAAAGTAACAATAATAAAAATAAGGAATGTGGAGTACAAAGTATTCATGAGGGAGTGCTGAAAAATATCTAGGTCAGTTTATTGTGAGAAGAGTTGGACTGAGAGAGAGTGCCTGGCCCAAGATAACCCAGCTGGCTTTTGTGGCTAAGGCAGGACTTGAATTCACGGTTTCTTGGTTTCTAGCCTGGTGTCTTAACCAATAGATCAGGGTAGGCAACCTTGGCTCTTTTATGACTCGTGGACTTCAACTCCCAGAATTCCTCAGCCAGCTATGCTGGCTCAGGAATTCTGGGAGTTGAAGTCCACAAGTCATAAAAAAGCCAAGGTTGCCTACCCGTGACCTAGACCATACCTGCTCTGGTAATATTTGATCTTTCATCGCAAATGAAATTTGTACACAACGTGATTTTCAAAACCTCAGACAATTTGCTTTCATGTTGAAGCTCTTTTCATTAGTCATGTGCCTGAAAATGTTTTGGCTCAGCAAATAGCTCAGCATGGAATTGTTTAGAATAACTAAAAACAGTGGTTTAGGATGAAATCTAATTAGCTTTTTTTCCAAAGATATTCATTCAGACAGGGAGATATAAACATCTGCTGCTGAATGAGTAATCACAATTGATGCAAACCAATACATTGGTGGCTTTGTCCTACTGTGCACTACTAACTATATCAATAGACCAGGCAAACAGTGAATAGAGCAGAAATTATATTACATCTCCGTTTTGTAAGGATAATTAATTTTTAAATAAAAGCACAAAAAGCAGTGTGTCGAGTGCATTTGAACATCTTTTGAGAACGGTTTCCAGGGGCATAAGATGTGTCATGTTTACCATTCTCAGAACTTTTCTTCATGTTGTGTCCATCATGAGAGAGATGGGAAAGAGATGGAAGGAAGGAAGGAAGGAAGGAAGGAAGGAAGGAAGGAAGGAAGGAAGGAAGGAAGGGATGAAGACTTTTCCTTCAACAATAGGTCTGCTGCTGGCAAGATGGGGCTTACCAATCTCAGTCCATTGGAGAGGTTAGCTTGGAGTTCCATCTGGGATGCCAAATTGTTGAAGGAAAAGTCTTCATAGGAAGGAAGGAAGGAAGGAAGGAAGGAAGGAAGGAAGGAAGGAAGGAAGGAAGGAAGGAAGGAAGGAAGGACATGAAAGTGTTATGGCAGGAACTAAAGTTTTCAAAGAACATGGCAGCAATAATGCAGGATCACTGAAAAGGATAAGTGTGTCATTGTTGATGACTTAATAATATTAAGGTGGTTGAGGTTTTTAAATTATTAAAAGGAATGTGTTTTGTCCCTAAAGAGATTGAGTTCTGAGCTTCAAGGATAGCTTTTCTCCTGTTTTACTGAATACAATTGGCATTTGGGGATCACATCATTATACTCTTTCACACACAACTCTAGGGGGCTTGCCCCTTCATAAAGTGCCAGCCCGGGGAGTGTGTTCAGTCACAAAATGCCCATCCAGCAGAAGACAACAGTTAAGGATCTCCCAGACACTTTTTAAGGTTCCCTCTCGTGCACTTTTTAGCTGGAACCAAGCCAGCCAGGACCTTCTGCATGGCAGTACTGTACCAGTGTTATGGAATTTTTTTCTCTCAAGAGTGTGGGTCTTTGCCCTCACTGGTTGGTTTTAAGAAAAAATACTACTGTACATTTAAGCAAAGATTTCATTTTTTTAATCTTAGCCCTTTTTAATGATTTTCTATGATAGATGGATTGGATCTTATGTATTACATTACATCATATTGGATTAATATGTTTTGCATGCTGACTTCATTACAATTAATTGTTTAATACAATTTATCATGGCCCTCTAAGTTTCTAGGGGCTGGTATACCAGAAATGTACAGATATACCTTGGACAATAAAACTGATTTTTTATTGGAATGAAATTGAAATTCTGGAGGTATTGTACCCTTTTTTTTACTTCTTTCCTCTCTTTTCAAAGGCATTTCCACCTGATTTGGAGAAAAACGGCCCTCTGAGACAGAAGGCAAAGTTCAACTGTACACTGGGTGACCTCTGTCTACCGCCCTTCTTTACTCTTTACTATTCTCTTTACAGGCATAGATATTTTTCAGTAATATCCGGAAGCTTAACTGCTCAGTTCCCCATACGCAGACTCATGCCACACATGTTCTCTCTTGCTGTCTCACTTCCCTTCTCCTTCAGAGATATCCCTATAATTAGATTAACTCTGCCATCCAAAGAAGGGTAATACAGCCATCCTGATAGTTCAGCAAGTAAAATCACAACTGTTTGTGATTCTGTGATGTACAGTCTATACCTTCTAAAGAGAAAAAAACCTATCATATTTCCTAAGTGGCAAGAGAATTTAAGAAAATAGCCTCAGTGTTCCCACTGAGGAGTCCAAAGCATTCCAGTAGTTCTACTTATTTAATGAAGCAACCACTATGTGCTGTATCCCACTTCTCCATCTCCTTTCCGTTGCCTTTAAGATGGGAAGAGAGATCAGCCGTCTAGGAAAGAACATTTTACTCAAGAAACAGGGAGAACGGTAACAGAATGTCACTGGTCTCTCCATTCCTCATTAAAAGAAAAAGGAGCAATTAAATAAAGGCTCAAGCAGTGAAATGAGATAAACAATGAGACTCAGCAATCATTCTATCATCTGTCTAACACAGTGTTTCTCAACCTTGACAATTTTAAGGCGTGTGGACTTCAACTCCCAGAATTCCACAGCCAGCAATGCTGGCTGTGGAATTCTGGGAGTTGAAGTCCACACGCCTTAAAATTGTCAAGTTTGAGAAACACTGGAACTTCTAACAGATCTCACCAGGTTTTGTGTTTGGAGTATGTCTGTGTTACCTCTGGAAAAACTATGGTGTAAGACAAGAGAAACTTTTTGGGCCCAGGATATTAAAAGATCAGAAAATGCCTGACTCTGCTGGTGTCTCTCTCTCTCTCTCTCTCACACACACACACTCAAACAAAAGAGAAGCAATTCTGTATGTATGTATGTATGTATGTATGTATGTATGTATGTATGTGTTCTGTTCTGAGCGTTGGTAAGGCATTGAGATGAGGCAGGAGTAATAACAGTTGTTAATCACAGGCCCAGGACATAACAGTATGTATGTATGTATGTATGTATGTATGTATGTATGTATGTATGTATGTATTTAAAAAATAGCCTAATTGTGTGTTATTTTCAATTTGTTGCTCTCTATTGACAGGAAGAAGAAAGCAGGATCACAACTCACTCTATCCTGGGGCCACTTGAAATAGTAAAGACTTTAAGACTTTGTGGAAGCACAGCAAGATTGAGACACATGGACTTCAGATGGAATGCTATTTCAAGGGCGGACGTAGCCACCAAGATTGCTTTTCTCCAAATGATACAGTTTTATTGATGGGACCTGGCGTGAGTCAGCCAGCCAGTCCTTACCAGATGGGCAGAAACAACTAGAGAAGACGATTCAGTAAGTATCCAGGTCCTAGACAATGAAGGGCTTTTAATGACAATGAACATCTTCAGTGGCATCCAGAAGCTAACTGATAACCAGCGGAGCTTGTGAAATACAGATGTTAAATGAGTGAAATTGGATATATCCATAAGTATTTGTGCATTTGTGTGGTCTTCAAGGGTAGCCCATGTGAAATGTGCTGTAGTAATCTAAGATATGACTGGTCTCCTTATTCAGTAAAGCACCAGGTCATATGCATCAGTGCAAAGACTTTTCAAGGCTCATCTGTCATTTGCTCAGTGAGTAAAAGCCAAAATTCGGACTCCTAACTTTTCTGGATTTTTTTTTATTCCAGCAGCCTCCAGCTTGATCTTTCCCTTTCTTTTCCTTGTTTCTCTCCCCATTTCCCCCCTCCCCCAGGTAATTTGGTCTTGTCTGTTCTGTTTCTGGAGTGTTTTTATACAGTTAAAACAGACAGAATCCTGATCAATTTCTTTCCAATATTTCTTTGTGTAGCTCAGTTCTTTAATTGGAAGTGAGTCTGATTGTCAGAGGTAAATTAATTAGCTTGCCTTCTAATAAATACATTTTAAACTTCCCCCAACTATTAGGAAAGCTGTTTCTGTATTTTATAAGAATGACCACAACACATAGATATTCCAAGTATTCTCAAATGACTGCCCAGAATACATGTTATTACCCTTTTCTGGCTATACATAATATTATGGTATCAAAAGGGGAGGGTGAATCCATCTGCCCTAATATATAATCCCCAAATGTTGTCCTCCAGTTTCTCTGGTTAATTGCTTTTAGATTTCATCTGTTGCTTGTTTTGACTTTTAGAATATGACAAGTGCTGAATTACAAATGCCATTGCCATTCTCTAGAGGAAGGGCAATGAATTAATAACAGCAGGTATTATTTTAAGGTATTATGTAGTATTTTTCAGAGTTTAGTTAGTCTGCTTTATGCTGAGTATTACACAGGATTTGTAAGGACTGTAACAGTCCTGTGTATGTCATTCAGTATACTATTGAAAAGTAACCTCTGCTTCAAATGTTTCCTTCACAATCAAAATGCCTTCAGATGATTTTTTTTTTTTCATGCTATAAGCAACAGACCTAAAGAGAGGGACTCAGAGTTGGAAGGGAACTTAGAGGTCTTCTACTCAAACCCTCTGCTCAAGCAGGAAAACCTATACCACTTCAGACAAATGGCTGTCCAATCTCCTAATAAAAACCTTCAGTGTTGGGGCACCCACAACTTCGGGAGGCAAGTCATTCCAATTAGACTTGGTTCACCCATTTGCAAAAATATAATCTGATGTCTTTGGTTTTCGCTTACCTCATTTAATTATTAGATTTATATAGCCACCCATCTTATGAAACACAACTCTGGGGAGCTCACAACAGTAAATGCGTGAACCCAGCCATTATGGTTTGCAAGCTATGGTTAAGCAAACCAAGGCTCAGAATTGGAAACCTAGCTCAATTTTGCAAGTCAGTAACATGTGCATGGTAAAAATTTCCAAGTAGGAATTAATGGGTAACAGACAGCAGAGACTTTGTAAAAGTAGCATGAATCATGAAGTCGAAGAAAGTTAGTGTCATCTGCTTATACTGATGAAGAGATGCCAGAAGCCATGTCTGGCAGAAAGAGTAAGTAAGAGAAAATGAGAGAGGGCTTATCCAATGGATATCTGCTAATTCTAAAGTAGATCTGTCATAGCACATCAGACAGAAAATTGTAATTTAAATTCAGTTGGCTGTTTTGAATAGGATTTTGCTGTGTTTTAAATTACATTGGATATTCTAGTCTTCAGCTGACACTGATCTAAGTTTCAATATTCCAAGGTACAACTTCCAATGTCACAGACTTCTGCAAATTGAAAATCTAGGATATGCAAATGGTTTTTTATAGTAACTCTTTATGGAAATGGAGAATGAATGGGCAAGTACAGAAAAGGTGTACAAGCATAAAATATGCAGAGGAGGCAGTAAGGTATGCAAGATGGATCTTTCTGCACACTTCCAATATGTGACTTTGCAAGGCTAAGTAAGTTCATGAATGACTAGATCAGTGGTGGCGAACCTATGGCACGGGTGCCAGAGGCGGCACTCAGAGCCCTCTCTGTGGGCACGCGCAGCGTCACCTCAGTCCTAGGCCTTCAGCTGGGTTTTGTAAACCCTTTTCGCTTTAGGCCTCCGCCACCATGTGCAAAAAAAAAAAAAAGGTTCAATCAGTCAATTTCAACTTCTCTCAGGAAAAAAAAGATCTTGCAAAGTTGGAATTGATTGATTGAACTTTTTAGTCTCACCCAGTCTGCTGTTACCACCGTAGCCACGCCCACCCAATTGGCCACACCCAGCCAATGGGCCACACCCACCTGCTACTCGATGATGTATAAGTGGGTTTTGGGTTGCAGTTTGGGTACTCGGTCTCTAAAAGGTTCGCCATCACTGGACTAGATGAATGGGTTTTAAAAATCAAGTCAGAAGGAGGGTTATCTCATATTTCAATAAAAATTGGAAGGTCAGTTCTTTGTTTAAGTCTTCTTTCTTTATAGCCATTCCATACACTCTCTCGGTAACCATGACTAATCTGGAACAATGTTAAAATTTTTATTTTTTAAAGCTGCGGTGAAAGATGACTGAGTCACAAATGACTGCCATAGCTACAGTGGCCAATTACAAAAGTTTAATTTGCCAGAAGATGTAAAGAGGCCTGACTTCACTCATACAGAGAATATTATGCCATCTTGAATGTTTTGATCTCTCATGGAGATGCCTCTGCAGTAGTCAGTTGTGGAGACTGCCTCCCATCACTCCAACATACACGTAGTCCTTGACTAATGGCCACAGTTGAGCCCAAAATGTCTGTTGCTAAGTGAAACATTTGCAAGTGAGTTTGGTCCATTTTACGACTTTTCTTGCCACAGTTGTTAGGTGAATTATTAAGTTAGTAACTGATTTCTCCATTGATTTGGCTTGTCAGAAGGTCGCAAAAAGTGATCACATGACCCTGGGACACTGCAATCGTCATAAATATGAGCCAGTTGCCAAGCGTCCAGATTTTGATCATCTAACCATGGGGCTATTACAACAGTCGTAAGTGTGAAAAAATGGTCAGAAGTCACTTTTTTCAGTGACTTTGAACAGTCACTAAATGTGTGATTGTAAGTCAAGCCCTACCTGTAATGATGGGAACTCAGGATGTTTCAGCATGTCAAATTCTAATACTATTTAACTATTTTTATTTAAAAGTACTTTTTTTAAAGAAAAATATCAAAGGAGAGGGCACCTATCATTACCAAGAGAGCAGGGATATGTGTGGGATGGGAGTCCAAAAAGTCAAGACGGCAATGGCAGCCCTGGGCTCAAAGCTTCACCTCTTCATTGCTCAGCCAGAGCTAATCATGGATGGAGGGCAAAGAATGCTTGTCAATTAGTCCTTGCTCTCTTTGTTTTAATTTGTCAATTGCTAAATATATAATCTGCCCGGCACCTTAAAAGCTTTCAGCGCTCTGTGAATTAAGAGCCCTGGTGGTGGCACAGTGGTTAGAATGCAATAACTCTGCCCATAGCCAGGAGTTCGATCCTGACGGGGCTCAAGGTTGACTCATCCTTCCATCCTTCCGAGGTTGATAAAATGAGGACCCAGATCAGACATGTCAAACACAAGGCCCGGAGGATGGAAGCGGCCAGCGAAGTGGTTTCATGTGGCCCACGAAGCCATCCTGAAAACAGTGAGGGAACGGCCCCCGCTGTCTTGGCCCTGGCCCAGACCAGTCAGCAGCCAATGTACAAATTTTGTGGTGGCCATCTTGGCACTTGCCCCAGTGGACCATGCCTTGGCACTTGCCCCGGTCCCACCCCTTTCTGCCAGAGACCCTCAGATCTATCCCACTCCTGCCTAGGCTCCCACAGGCACCCTTGACACGAATGATGTAGAACTGGCCACGCTCACCCAGTAGGCCACACCCACTCCATCCACACCCACCCAGTAGGCTGTACCCACTCTGGCCACACCCACCCAGCCTCCCAAGGGCAACCGCAATGCTGATGCGGCCCTCGTGAAATTGAGTTTGACATCCCTGACCCAGATTGTTGGGAGCAATAAGCTGACTTTTGTAAACCACTTAGAGAGGGCTGTAAAGCACTATGAAGCGGTATATAAGTCTACGTACTATTGCTAAACGCTATTATCAAACAACCCTCATCTCTTATTTCTGAGAAAAAAAACAAATATGCTTCTAGCTGCTCCCATCCATACTCAGAGTCCATGGCTTCACAGGTGTTTGAGGCATTTGGCAAGTGGGGTATATACAAAGAGGTTTCTTAATGAGACAGTGCAAGGGAAGATTGATTTTGGAAGCAAAGGCATATTAACAGAGGAACCTGAGAGGATCTTCTCCCCTTTGCTACCAGATTAGTATTGCCATTGGATTTGTTTTGTCCTCAGCAGCAAATGCAGTCAGAATTTCAGAAGAGCAGGCTTAGGGCTCCAGTAGTAAGGTATTGCTTTGAGCCAGAGCAATTAAAAAAGAGTGGAGAAGGCTCTCTGGTAGTGGTCAACCTCTCCAATAAAGGGGACATCACCATTCCCAAATAAAGGATGGACCCACTGGAACACGTGTTTCCTCTGTTGCTAAGGTAGGAAGGAAAAACAGCCTCCAGTTTGCAAAGACGATAAGGGGTGAAAATTTTAGAAATTGGACAAGCCAATGTTGGTTTGTTGCTGTCCTTATGTGACTTGTGAGGGCAGGTTTTTGGATCAACCATGGTGCAATATGATGCTATAATCCTTATTATAGGGATACCTGCAATGATTCCTTAGCTATTTTTATAACAAAGGAACATGAATGTAAGCAAACCCCACTATTCTATCAGGCCAAACATTGTCAGAAGATAATATAATTTCAAAAACCTAATCTCAAAAAAATGATTGTAAGCTGCCCAGAGTTACTTTGAGGTGATATGGGTGGCCTATAAGTTTTATAAACAAACAAACAAATAAATACATTTATGGGGTATTATAGTACACCAGGAATGTGAAGAAGATTTGGCATCCCAAGCAAAACATACTGCATTTTACTGAGAAATGAAATAGGGAATAATACTTAACCTTATGATACTTTGTGTGAATATCTCATATGAGAAATGTAGTAAGTAAGATTACACTGATTTTTATTCTACAAATGCTCCAACAAAATGCAATTCAGTGGTAAGAAAAGTAAGGTTTTACACTTAGGCAAGAATAACCAAATGGACAGGTATAGAATACATGGCACCAAGCTCAACAGCAGTAACTCTGAGAGGGAGCTAGGAGTCCTAGTGGACAACAACTTAAATATAAACCAGCAGCTGCCGAAAAAAAAGCCAATGAGGTCCTAGCTTACATCAACAGAGGAATACAATCAAAATCATATAAAAGTTCATGCCACTTTGTACTTCTTTGATAAGTCCACACTTGGAATACTGCATCCAGTTTTGGTCACTATAAAAAAGATGTTAAGACTCTGGAAACAATATAGAAAAGAGCAACAAAGATAATTAGAGGGCTGGAGGCTAAAACATATAATGAATGGTTGCAGGAAATAGATATATCTAATCTAACAAAGAGAAGGATTGGGGTGACATGATAGCATCTTCCAATATTTGAGAGGCTGTCAAAGAGAGGAGGGGGACAACTTATTCTCCAAAGCACCTGAGGGCAGGACAAGGCATAATGGATGGAAGCTTATCAAAGAGAGTCCCAACCTAGAATTAAGGTGAAATTTCTTGACAGTGAGAATAATTAATCAGTGGAATGGCTTGCCTCCAGAAGTTGTTGGATGCTCCATCATTGGAGGTTTTTAAGAAAAGACTGGACAGCCATTTGTCTGAAATGGTATAGGGCAGTGATGGCAAACCTTTTAGAGACCGAGTGCCCAAACTGCAACCCAAAACCCACTTATTTATTGCTGGGTGCCAGGTGGGTGTGGCCCACTGGATGAGCGTGGCTGTGATGGTCATGGCAGATTGGGTGGGTGTGGCCAAGGTGGGCGTGATCACCTGCTCGTGGGGAGGGACACCTGTGCGGGCCGGGCAGGGTTGGGGGAGATCCAGGGGGTCTCTGGCAGGTGGGGCGGTGGGCAGGAGGCTCGTCCTGGGGGGGGGTGAGGCAAGGCAAGGCAGGGCAGGTTAGAGCAGGGGTATCATTGTCACAGGGCAAGGCAAGGCAGGGGCCGGGGTGGCTGCTGCCTGACACTATCGGCCCCCGCACACAGAGGCCAGTGAGCGCATGGGTGCTGGGATGCATCCAGCCATGTGGGACCTCAGCGAGTTGGCGGGTGGCTGGTTGAAGAGGGATGGTTGCCATCTCCGGGGCATGGTGCGCGTGCCCACAGAGAGGGCTCTGAGGGCCACCTCTGGCACGCATGCCATAGGTTCACCACCACTGGTATAGGGTCTCCTGCTTGACCCAGGGGGTTGGACTAGAAGACCTCCAAGGTCCTTTCCAACTGTGTTATTCTGTAATTCTTTCTCACACCTACCTTTTATTTCTTTCCTAAGAACTAATGTAGATAACTCAATGGAAATGAAAGTAGAAATCCAGAGGAGAAAATATCACTGAAGCATTAGAGACAAATTAAATTACAATAGACTTCCAGAGAATTAACTTTCCTATGCAATTTATTCAGAAATTAGGTCTCTTGAAAAAGAATTAAATATGTTGGAAGAATTTTGCACTTAAGAAAAATTGTCACTATACATGCAGTTAACACAAATTATCTGTAAATATATGTATCCACTATTTGTTTATCAGACAGACATCAATTTTAGGCAAAATGTTCTCCCATAATGTGCTATTGATTTTGATTCGCTCTGCTTCATTAAACATGTCATCAAGCAAAGCACCTGCCCATCATATTGCTGTAATTCTTTTCTTCTAAACTGCAGGATAGTTATCGCCTGGCATACTTATTCAAACATGCAAGGAGCTCTCAGCTCAGCTAATTCTACTGGCAAGGCAATTGTCCCAATTCTCATGCTGATGCCTTTAATTTTTCTTGGTCCAATGAAGCATTTTCATGAAGCTCTGACAGCTAAAACATGGCTTTAGAATAACAAATTGCAGTTTCGGCCTGCTGGAAAAGAATACTTACTCTCCCCGAATAAAAGGAAAGAATGAATTTTTGTGTCATTAAGTACATAAATCTCTTTCCGGAGAGATAACTGTGTGGGTCCTTTGCAACCATAATGGGGGGAGTATTGTGGTATCTAATGTTGATTCAGCTGATAAATCTCCTCAGCGTCTTATTATTTCTATGATGATAAAATTTAAAAAACATGTGCATGCACACTATTAGGCAGCTTATTTTAGAAACTTGCTTTTCCACTTGACTTGTGAGAAATTTAGGCAGCTTATTTATACTCTCTTTACCTCTGCGGGAAGTCAGCCCCCCAGAGAAGGAAATATTAAAAAGGGCAGAAAAATATATTTCCTCCAAGGATTTTAAAGAGACAGAAAAGCATGCCCAGTTTTTCTTAATAGCCCCAAGTGTGCCTCCCCCAAGCAGAAACCAGTTCTATAGAGATGCAGATGTAAATCCAGAGACCTAGGAGATTAAGAAGACAAAGACCTAAAATCTGCATACCCCACCTGGGACAGGACATGGTAGGATTAACTCACAAAGGCCAAAGGGCACACCCAAACTCAGGTTAGAATACATGACACAGAAAATAGCCTCAAAACAGGAACAGGAAATAACTCCAAACAAAAGGCTCCAGAGGGTATAAAAAACCTCTTCCTACATGTGCTCAGTCCTTTTTTCACTTTTCTTGCTGCCAGAACCATCTTCCTGTCTGGCTCTCTTTTCCAATAAACTACAACCTTCTTCCCAAAACAGTTGTCATGTTTATTCCCAGCTTGGATGAACCATGATGAAGACTTTTCTTCCAACACCTCCCAAATAAGCAAACGATCTACAGTTCAATGGATGGACAGAAATATGACTGATCTCTAATGAAGGTTATTCACGTTTTATTAATTTCCATATTCCACAAGAAAGAATGCACTGAAATCCAAGGAAGAGTGCCTACAGGTAATCCTCGACTTACAAACATCCATTTAGCGACTGGATTTGAAGTTACAATGGTATTGGAAAAAAGTGACTTCTCACCATTTTTCACACTTATGACCGTTGCAGCATCCCCATCATCACGTGATCAGAATTCAGATGCTTGGCAACTGGTTTATATTTATGACCATGCAGTGTCCCAGGGTCATGCGTTCTTTTTTTGTGACCTTCTGATGAACAAAGTCATTGGAGAAGCCAAATTCACTTAACAACCATTCTACTAATTTAACAACTGTGGTGTTTTCCTTAACAACTGTGATAAGAAAAGTCATAAAACGGGGCCTATCTATTAATACTTAAACGTTGCTGTAAAAAACATCTGCTTACTGCAATTATATTTCTCTTGCTCATAATTTTGAATTGATTCATCAAAATATTCTCAATTATCAATTATATATTTTAAACAGATATTAAAAGCGTGTATATTGTACATCTGAAATGAAGAGCATCAAAGGAGAAATTTTTTAAAATAAAAATGCTGCTTTTTAAAGCAGAATATGAAGCATAGAACACTTCTTTCAGAGAATGGAAGATACCAGAAAAAAGCACAAATTTTAAAAAAATAAGATTTGTGGAAAAAAAGAATTCAATAGGTTTATTATTAAAGACATTATGATCAACATACTGAAAAGTAGCCATTGAGATGTCCTCTCTTTTATAAAAAGGAATTAAAATAGGGGATGTGACCCAGTTTATCTCAGAACTCTTAACTTTATGTTGAGTAAGTTGGTAGAAAATATTATTAAAGAAAAATTACAAAGCATATAGCAGAATAATCCTTGACAAAGAAATATCAGCATGCCTTTTGCAAAAGAAATGCTTCTTAACTGAACAAGGGTGGGGGAGGAATTCAAAGTTTATTAGAAATGTAAAAAAGGTAACCAGAGCAAATCTAATAAATAGCTTGCTTTCAACATTTAATAGAGGGAGATGAAAGAGAGGCACGTTTGTATAGAAACTGCAGTTGATTCAAGAGCATGAAATAAAAGGGTAGATTAACATAAATTAACATTTTTTTACAATATAACAAAATTAATTGGTTAATCAAGAATCTGATGACTTTAATTGTGTTGATAGGGGAGCTTTTAAATATATTCATTAATGGTTAGGATTTGGAGAATAGACAGGAATCTCTCAGTATCGGATGGAAGCAGCAATTTGTCTGAAATTGTATGTACAGAGATGGATAATGACTAAAGGGGAAAGTTCTTGGACCATCCAAATGTATCTGTCAAAAGCTGCCCAAAAGACCATTTTAAGTCTACAAAAGGATTTGTAGTGAATATGGAGGCAACTTCCTCTGAGAACCAGAAGCATCTCTTTGCAATCCACATTCACTCACTTCAATCTACCTCTGAATGCCCTGGCTCAAGCATAAAACCAGTTTGCAAATTCCTTTCCTTTTTGTTAAGAGAAACACTTTTAATTTAACAATGCACGTTTCAGCCTAATGCAGCGTTTCTCAACGTTTGTGTGACGGCGATCCCCGTCACACGGACGCGCCACGCATGCGCGGCGGCGCCCCCTGAGGGGGGGAAATGGCGGATCGCATTGTTTGGCGACCCCCGTAAAATGGTCGTTCGACCCCAAATGGGGTCGCGACCCATAGGTTGAGAACCGCTGGCCTAATGCATGGTCTCAATACATTTCTCGTGTTTTGCAGTAATGTTTATTGTTTCAAAACAATTGTAATGTATTTTATGTGTTTTATTCAGCTGGAGCAGATCAGCATCACCTTGGGATCTGCTCAGAGGGGTTTTTTTTTTAATTGCCATGTATAGTTTGCTGTTGGAAGTTCTTCTCCGATGCTGCTTATGTTTGGAACAGCTCTAAATTTTTTATTCCTTTGCCGCTGAATGTTTTGCACATGACTAAAGGCAGATTCAAAACTATGAGTTTTTACATTCATTTTGATGCTATTTATCTCTTGTGATATTGGAAGAAAGAGAAAAGGGTCTGGTTTTTCAAGTTGTACCCCTTAGTACGACAGACCCAGGAGGTGACTATAAGTGTTTTTCTCATGTTATTCCTTTTCAATGGCCAGAATTGTACAGCAGTCACATCTATCTATGTGTCAGAAAATACCATCAATGGAGGTAAAGTTGGAGCCTTTCAGATTCTTATTCTAAGTCAGGGGTGTCAAACTCGCAATGTCACATGAGGTGTTGCGACATATTGTGACCTTTTTGCCATTGCCGGCAATGGGGTGGCTGTGGTTTTACTATGATGCATCTGGCCGGTGGGCTGGCAGTTTGACACCCCTGTTCTAAGTGCTCAGCAATGATACCACAACATTGTTAGGAACTGGAGCAAAAACAAATGGTTGGTGTTCCAAAGCCTTCATACCAGTGGTTCTCAACCTGTGGGTCAGGATCCCATTTGGGGTCGAACGACCATTTCATGGGGGTCACCAAACAATGCAGTCCACCATTTTTCCCCCTTTTCCTTAGCTGTGCTACTCCCCTTTTATTCTATTGGCTTTTGAAAGCCAATAGAATAGACTCTCTTGAATAGAGTCTAATTCTATTGGCTTTCAAAAGCCAATAGGAATTGTCCAGGCTGTCTCTGCCCTGCTGAGCCCACCAAAAGTCCCATTCTGCAAACGGTGCTGTACCAGTTGAGTAGTCCTCGACTTACGACCGGTTGAGTAGTCCTCGACTTACGACCGGTTTCGGGTCGCGGCATTAAAAAGGTTGAGAACCACTGCTTTATACAAATATATGATGCAAGTGTATTTGGAATATTATGCACAACTGTGGTTACCCATCTCAAATTCTGACTAAAAAGTGTGCAGAGATGGAAGAGTCCTGAGGTTATGGCAGACCTATAAGAAAAAGAACTTGGCTGATTTAGCAGGGTATTTCTCGTGTTTTTAATACTTCCTGTTATTTATTATATATGAAGGATATTCAGTTTATCACCTAAGCTAATGCAGAGCTCAGCTTTTAAAAGTAACTCTTGGTATACACTGGAAGATCAAATTATTTCTGTAATACTATCCACCAAATTTTAATTTTAATCAAAAATTCTGTATGAGAAGGAAAATACTACTGAAATTCTTGCAATTATTTATGTTTGGTTTTAAATGTTATATTAATATAGAGTATTAGGGGGATGTTGCTATATTGAATTTCAGCCTTTTTTTTAAGCGTTGAGTACTGGAATGATGGAATAAAACATTAAAGAGTAAAATGGATTGCCAGGCAAATTCCCAAGCATCTGTAAAGAACATTTGGAGGGGATGATCTCTTATGCAATTAAAGCAGGTCAGAGAGAGAGCAAAGAAAGCATAGCCGGAAAGAATTAGTTCTTATAACAAAAATGAGTATCATGAGCTCCTCCAAAAACTAGGATTATAAATGCATTTCTGAAAGGCAGACTGAACAATAGAAATAGTAGACAATTCCAGAAATTAGATAGATAAATTTGATTGATGATAGATATATAGATTCTCTCTCTCTCTCTCTCTCTCTCTCTCTCTCTCTCTCTCTCTCTCTCTCTCTCTCTCTCTCTCTCTCTCTCTCTCTCTCTCTGCTGTATCTATCTCTCTATCTCTATTTCTATCTCTATCTCTATCTAGAGGGAGAGAGAGAATGATGAGAATTTTAAGCAGTACAAGAAAACCTTAAATATATAGCTTCCTAAAACAATTATTTTGAAAATGCTTTTTAAAAAATACCACTACCTGGATAGTGTGGGGTGGGGTGGGGTAGGGGCTGATTTGTCTCATTAGAGTAGCATCAAATTATGTTTTGTGCTCAAAATGTCTGAACAAGCAGCCACTGTGCAATACTTAATTCAAAGCAAATATCCCCTTGCTCTCATTCGCTTCAATCAATGAAGAGAATGAGAGCAATTTTTAAAATAGCCTTGGCCTGAGCCAACCTGTGACAAAGCCACAGTGTGTTTTGGCAGTAGAAATCGTGCCACAGAATACAATCCCCTCTGTATATGTGACTTGCCATTGTGATGCTATCACACGATTCTTGTGGTGTTCTCTTTACTATATGGTTAGGCTGACTACTGAATAAATAAAAACATGTACACTACACTCCAATAACAAATTGTCTATCAGATTGTATTACATAGATTACTTTTATTGTGGCAGATTTGGCATCTAGAATAAATTAAGGTATAAATATATTTGAAACTGAAATTAAAAATATACACATTGTCAGTCTCCCTTTATTGACCAAGCTATACATTTACTTAAAATTATCTTCCACTAATGGAGACATTTTTCCATATTATTGAGCAGAAACTGCCCTAAACTTCCTCAGCCTAATGTCTTTTTATAAAGCATTTCATTCTAGATTTGCAATTAAATTCAAACTTCAATTTTATGAAGGCTAAATGAAAATTTTATTCTGGTCCCAGAACAATAGAAGCTAATGCAACCCAAACCATAAAAGCTAATGTAAGAAATTAATAGATAATAAGAATTTGGAGACACCAAGGAGCCAGGAGGGAAACCTTCCTAGCTTGTCCTAGGAAGAATAAAAAGAATTTACTTTCCCACTAAGGTAAACTATTGGCATATCTTCATAAAGGTAGCAAAATTCCAGATATATATCTCAGTAGATGGATAGAATCAGTCAATCTGGACTTCTTATATAAGTTGTGGTACAAAAGAACAAACAACCGAATTGTTCTAATTCTGCAGGGAAAAATCCTTCCTTAAGGAAGATCTAGTTGAATTGGCCAGCTAGCAGATTTTCCTATAAATTGGTGCCATTATTATTCATTGGCTTGCATTTTAAAAATCCACTGGCAGTTACTGAGAAATATAGTTTGAATATAGAGCATACGATTATTGATCTACAATACAAAGGAATATTTCTGATCTTCTTCCCTAGACTGCTATGGCACATTCTTCAGCTACTGTAATATACTCCTGTGTTGCACTGTAGTTTGAATCTGACCATGTTTGCTCAGACGTAAGGAGCTGCTTTACCACTTATAGAAAATATGGTTAAAGGTATCATTCGTGTGACAAAATGATTCAACTGTTTGAGTGGAGGTAATGCTGACAATTGACTGAGGTCTTTTCCAGATGCCATTATCATAATTTCTTATATTGCAGTAAATGTCTGCCATAGAAGTTGGGCAAAGATAGGAGTTACATACATACATCTACCCAGGAGAGTGGCAAAGGCAGTTCTTGGGTCCAATGCAAGCTGCATTGGCTGCCAATTTTCTTCTGAGTGCAGTTCAAGGTGTTAGTAATCACCTTTAAAATAAGGTGACCAACCGTCCTCCTTTAGGGTGGACAGTCCTCCTTTTGTAAGTTCTGTCCTCTCTCAAAAGATGTCCTCCTACATGTCCTCCTTTTTGATATTTGAAGACTAATCTGTAAATCTCCGTATTCGATCGATGCTGATCCGATCCATTGCGTGTGATGTGATGTATTTGTATTTGACATGACAATTCGTCAAGGCTCGGTACAGTACGGTGAGACGCAATTATGAGACGCATGCGCTCCGCACAGGAGAATTGTTTTGAGAGAGTGTGCCGTGCGCAAGAGTGCACCGCACGCAAGTGGCTTTGTTTACTTCTTACCGAAACATGACACGGCACACATGCACGCATTAGACTCACTTTTTTTTCTTCAATTTATTTGTGTCCTCCTTCTCATTGTAAAAAAGTTGGTCACCTTATTTAAAAGCCTTCACGGCATGGGTCCAAGCTACCTGGGGGACATCTCACCCCACTGGGATTGGTTTATCCTACACTTGCCTGCCGAGGAGGCATGCTGTGGGCCCCACTGGCCCAATTATTCCAGCATGCATGGTTCAAGAGAAGGGCCTTCTTTGCTGTTGTACTTGCCCTCTGGAACATCTTGCCTCCCTCAATATGAGGTTGGCCTCAAGCCTTCTATCTTTTCATAAGAGCCTAAAAACCAGTTAGCTTGGAGCTCCAATGGGGGAGCAGCACAGTGGAGGTGGTTGATGAAAAGCAATGTCAAAACATAATCTTTTTTAAAAAAAAAAACATAAAATGGGCAAAAGCCTGTGAAATTTAAGTACTCCCATTCCTTTTATCTTATGCAAACACAATGTTCTAACCTAAACTCATATGAGTTTTCACATAAATATAAAATTGTCAATCCTGTTCTTTTAAAAGAATATTTATATTTTAAAGTTCATTTTACTTTGGTCTTATAAACACTCTGGCGCTAGCAGGTGTCAAGATGCCCATGCCAGTTTTAGGGAAATATCATTTTGTTTCTTTTTACGCATATAATGGGCTGTTCGCAGCTTCATCTTTCAGCATGCAAATGTGCACACTTCATTATGCCAATTTCATAAAGGATCTGAACAATGTCACCTTTCTTTAGTCACCAACCCATGCTTTAGTTCATTTTGTCTGCCTTTTTTTTTTTTCCTCCTCGCATTTAAGTAGAAAGAACTGGAACAGAAACACACATTTCCAGTGTGGATGTTCTAAAAAAGTTTTGCCCCTTAACTTCTGAGTGGTAGTTTCAATTTTCATCACTTTCCCTCTTTTCTCTCCTGAACACCACAGTAATGCAGTTCTGTTTTCACATTCTTTCACACCGTCTCAGAAGCTTGTCTTTACCTACTTTTTCATCTTTTAGATTTTGAGTAGAAACACTATTTTCCTGTATAACTGCACAAAGGTGGAGAAACTTCACGCAGACTGACACTCATTTTTGCAAGTAAATTATGCAACAATGTTTATGATAACACTGATATGAGAAGTAACTGTAAAACTTGTATATAATGGTTAAATCAGAGCCCCCTAAGGAAAATTGCTTTACGTAAAACTTTCTGTGCTGGCTTCATGAATCCTCTTGGCAAAACAGAATTCTCAACAGCAGCTTCTGTCACTGCTATGCAAATATAGAAATAATGTGCAATATGAAACCATAATAGGAAGGCTATTTTCACTGTGGCAAAATACAGGCATCCAAATATTATGATAGGAGGATTTATCAAGTAACCCTTATTTGGACATTCTGGAATTCTATGTGAGTCTGTTCTAATTGTATGCATGGAAATATTTTGTTCTCAGTCACAATAAATAACTTTGAGGGGACGAATGGGAAAACATGGAAAAGAAGAGAAGTTGAATCCCTGAGATTACATACAAGGGACTCTGATTTCACAGCACCATCATCCATCCACTCAAATAGTCAGCATATAGAGATGTAAATCCAGATGCATCAACTTTTTCCACTGTTATCCTATTGATTATGAGGAGAGTAAGAGTAAACAGAACAAACAAATCCATCTTTGTGCCTCTCTTTCTCTCTGCTCTGCTCTCCTCACCCTTGACTGGAAGACTGATTCTGCTATGTTTTCTCTCTTTCACCTTGCACCTTACAAGGAGAATAGAGTCCTCACAATGGCCATTCATTCAGTGACCGTTTGAAATTATGACGAAGCTGAATAAGGAGACTTACAAATGGACTTAGTAGTTGCAGTCATGGAGGGTCCCTGCAGTGTTTTGGGTGCTTGGCAACTGGCTTACTGTTACAACAGTAGCAGCATCCTATGGTAATTTGTTATCTTCGTGGCTGGCTTCTGATAAGCAAAGTCAACGAGGAAGTTGACAGGTGGTCACAAAGGGTGACCTTATGACATCATGCTTAATAACTAGACAGGATTCATTTAATGATGGCAACTGAAACTGCCGCTATAAAGTTAACACGCTCACATGACATTGAGTTTTATAATGGTGTCAGTTAACAATGTTTATTATTGGTTCAAATTACTGGTATTAAGCAAAGACTACCTGTACTTCTTTCCGTCTTTTCTTTTTTTCCTCCCCAACCCTGGGGACAAAAACCTCAGACAGGCAGACTTTCTATTAGAACATGTAACTTCCTTAACATACTTGACTTCTCCTTTTTGATCTTAATGCAGGTGTCCCAACAGGGCACGAGACATTTGCTTTGCGAAATTTGTAGCTCAGCTAATGAATTGGAAGGTTGTAATTAAGGTTACTTCAATCTTCCTTATAAGATAGTGACTTTCTTAGCAGCAAAACATGTAAGGGAAGAAAGGCTGTGGATGCTACTCTGTAGTTTCACTGAGGAACAAAACAGGAAAAAGCAGCAGCACAATGCAAGAGAAAGATTGCATCACAACAATCGTCACTTGTACGAATGATGGTTTATTGTCTGACAGTGCTGGATGTTCTCAAAGCTGAGGAATCAAACTAATTAAACTTTATACCCTTGAATAGTCTGAGCTGATTCAGCACCATATGCAGAATTACAAAATATCCTTGACAGTACAGAATCATGTGTCCTACAGATGCCAATTAAAACAGTCACAAATCTCCTAGCCTCTTACTCCTTCTGCTCTCCCTGGAAAAGGGTAACATTTATTTAATAGTCAGATGGCTAAGAGCAATTTTTGTTTTCCTGGCAAGTAAAATGCAAATTTATAAACAATATGGATTTCATCCATAGTTTCTATAAGGGCAGGTTCACGATTTTTACTGCAAAATTTAAAACTTGTGTTTTTTTTAAAGCACAATTCACCATCTTTTGGAGTCCCCCATAAAATACAATTTCAAAATTATAAATATGATGTCACAAAGTTTTCCTGAAAGCAGCTAAGAAAAGGTCTGTGGGGTCCCAGTTCAGCATTCCAAAGTGAATAATGTTAATTAGCTGCTTTCAGGAAGTAACCAGGGTGAAAAGATTCTGACCTTCTTCCACTGTTACTAGAATGGAATATTTACTGTATTCTAATTTTAATAACAAAGTTGAACATTCAACAACTGAAAGAAGTTGTACTTGACAGGGTAGCATGGAGAGCATTTGTCTATAAAATCACCAAGAGTCGAACATGATTAAAACGTTAAAACGACAACTTTAATATAGGAAATAGGCAGCCATTAATACTAATAGCTATCAATAGCCCTTTACATCATGAATTTATCTAGTTCACCTTTATCTAAACTGTTTGTAATTGCCACATTCTATGACAGCAAATTCCACACTTGAGACAAGTGAGATACTATGTCTGGCAGAAGCTGTGTAAGTTCTGTGTGAGAGTTTTTTTTTGTTGTTCTTTTTTAATATGATTGATGTTTTTCCCTCTTTAATATTCTCCACCAAATGACTTGTTATAATTGCTATGTTAAGTAGACATTAATTTCCGCCAACCCCAAGCCAATTCTTATTTTATTAAAAGCAATTATACAGGCCATTTTGTTTGTTTAAAACATTTATTTTTCTAGAACTCACAGATAAATCTCAGCCTTTTAGGGAGAATTTGTATCATTTTTTAAGAGAACTGCAATTCTGAGACTGCCGAAACTGAGAATTTGAGTTATTAGGAACTCAGGAAGGACTCAGGTATTTATTTATAATTTGTCAATTAGCTTAAACCCTTGGCACTTCTAATTCTTTGTATATTTACTACTGAAAAAGTGATAAATCTCTCCACTCTGGATCTGCAAAAGTGCTTGGATGTTAGTATGGAGGATTTGCAGCCCCAGAATGGAGAGATTGCCTTCCATTCTGAATTTGAAAATCCTCTGTGCTGAAGAACTAAGCAGAATTTTCCAACCTAGATTGGGGAGACAAGTTTCACTGCTCTGTGGCTGAAAATCCTGCCTGGATTTTGGCGCAAATCTTTTTCAATCAGACCCCAGAGACTAGAGCAGTGGTTCTCAACCTGTGGGTCGCGATCCCATTTGGGGTCGAATGACCATTTCACGGGGGTCGCCAAACAACGCAGTCTGCCATTTCCCCCCCCCTTTCCTTAGCTGTGCTACTCCCTTTTATTCTATTGGCTTTTGAAAGCCAATAGAATAGACTCTCTCGAATAGAGTCTAATTCTATTGGCTTTCAAAAGCCAATAGGAATTGTCCAGGCTGTCTCTGCCCTGATGAGCCCGCCAAAAATCCCAGTCTGCAAACGGTGCTGCAAGTTGTCTGCAGCGAAGGCGAGCTGTCTGGAAGTTTCCACCCCTCGCTGCTGAGCAACTACTAAAAATGTAAGTAAAAGAGGGCCAGGAGTGGGAGGTGGGAGGCTGGCAGGCACAGGGAGGGTTGCTGGCGCGCGTGGGGCCTGGCGGGTGCCTTACCTCCCTTGGGCTGGGCCAGCTGGTGGCCCAGCCGGTGGTCGCCCTGCACCATCGCTGCCCCTTGCCAGCTACGCCTCAGCCGGCGCAGGGGGCGGCACCACGCATGTGCGGCACTCCCAGGCAGGGAAAGTCCTCGACTTACAACCGGTTGGGTGGTCCTCGACTTACAACCGGTTGGGTAGTCCTCGACTTACGACTGGTTGGGGGTCGTGGCATTAAAAAGGTTGAGAACCACTGGAGTAGAGGGAGTCTTCTCAGCAGGCGGCAACAGCTTGAGACCTTCCCTGCTGTCGTCCCCATTTGATTTTCTGTGGAGGCCACAAGAAAGATTGGAAATGGTTATCACATGTTCATGGGGTACTTGGCAACTTGTTGTCAGTGTAAATGGATTGCCGAGCACACAAATTGCATTTACCTGACCATGTGGCACTTCAATGGCCATAACTTCGGTCACAGGTCATAAGTCTCTTCGTCAGCAGTAATTCTGAACAGACACTGAACAAATAATTGTAAGTTGAGGATTACCTAATTTTATCAATCCATGGCCATGTACAATTTATTGGATCCATTTTTTTTACTTTAGAAGAAATAAACACACATACACATACGTAATTTATTTCATTATTTTATGTTCCATCTGACCAAGATGATGTAGCTGAAGGCATCTAAACAATTGACTCATTCATGTGAGGTCAATTAATTCCCAACTGGATAGTTTACTCAGCTTTGCTACACTAATGAATTAATTGTGGAGTCACAATTATAAGATTTTTCCTACATGCCCTGTTCTCTTTATAACAAGCACCCAAATTAAAAAAATATGCATGTTTTTAAGAGTATATTCCTTCCTGTTTGGTTTTACTCTCCCCCACCCACCCTGTAGATTTTCATGAGCAATGAGGATTAGCATACTGTAAATCCAAAAAGCTAACCTTAAAAAAAAATAGATTAGAATTGCCTGATTCCTTGACATGATCTTTTTTCTACCTACAAAGCATATGCAGTCAAGCTCTATATTAGTTGCATCTCTCTCTCTCTCTCTTTCTCTCTCTCTCTCTCTCTCCCTCCCTCCCTTTCTTATTTGCATAGAGAGATTTTTATGTATGCATTTCTTACCAGACTTTATTCAACCATTTTCTATGAGACACATTTTTGTTTGTTTTCAATCAGTATGATTATTTTGCTTTCTTTCTTTTTTTTCTTTACAGCTGTGAAGTTTCATCCTAAGAAATGAAGATTCATCATGAATGAAACAATGATGATTCATAGATTTTGGTATATATTTGTTTCTTCCTATAAACACTGATAATATTTTGTAGGAAAGATTAACAAATATAGCATAGAAAAGTAAAGCAATCAAATTACGAGAAATGTTTCAGCATTATTCTTCCTTCTTATTTAATCCAATGAAATGCAACTTTTTTTAAAAAAAAAGTTTATTCATGTAAACTACCCCACACTTCTACCCTCAAAATGTCAAGGAATTTGATTGCACTAACTAAGGTAACCAGGATCTACTTTTCTTAAAGAGAAAGGATCATTTGAAGGACCACTTCATCCCTATTACATCCACCCATCCCATCAGACCCAGCAGAAGAGGTATATTGAGGTCCTGTCAGCTTTGAGTGGTGGGGCCCAGGAAGATAGCCTTTTCTGTGGTGGCAATCACCCTTTGGAACATTTTGTTTTGTGTATGCTGTCCAGGGTCACATACATGTGAGAAGGGCAGATATATAAATGTAATTCTTTTAACTGTTTTAATCCCTTGACATCTAAAGCAGTAAAAGAGGAAGTAAAGAAGAAGGACTATTTTAATGGACAAATTGGATTGATTGTTTTGTTTTAATTGTGTATGCTGCTTAGGGCAGTGGTTCTCAACCTTTTTAATGCCACGATCCTCAACCGGTCGTAAGTCGAGGACTACTCAACTGGTGCAGCACCGTTTGCAGAATGGGACTTTTGGCGGGCTCAGCAGGGCAGAGACAGTCTGGACAATTCCTATTGGCTTTTGAAAGCCAATATAATTAGACTCTATTCAAGAGAGTCTATTCTATTGGCTTTCAAAAGCCAATAGAATAAAAGGGAGTAGCACAGCTAAGGAAAAGGGGAAAAAAATGGCGGACTGCGTTGTTTGGCGACTCCCGTGAAATGGTCGTTCGACCCCAAATGGGGTCCTGACCCACAGGTTGAGAACCACTGGCTTAGGGTCACATACATGACAGATATATAAATGTAATAAATAAATAGTGAAACTGGTGAAATATCAAGCAGCTCAATTCCAACACTGGTGGCTTGGCAGAGTTAACAGGATTTTCTCATACAACAGAAATTAATCAACTGATGTACACCAGATTGTTTACTTGATACTGTAGTAAATACATATTGTAATTATTTTATATAGTCTAATGCACTGTCTGTATTTCTGACATTGCTTTTCGATCTGACCCCACAGTTGCCATTTTCTTTTCCTTATATCCATAAGGATACACACACACTATGTGCATGTGTATATGTGCCAATTGAGAATGATGTACCTTGCATTAGAAAAGTGGCATTACTGATAAAATCTTATTCCATTATACTGTATGTGGTTTCATTTTTATGATATAATAAAAACAATCAAAATTGTTTTTCTCTTTGGGAAAATCCACATACAAGTTATTATTAGTTATTATTCCAAATGCTAGTTTTTTGCAGTTTTCTAAAAAGATATATTTCATTTTCATTTGATGGAGGTGAGTTGCTGTTGCTGTTGTGTTGAGCTCAGGTCAATGGGCCAACCTAGTCAGGTTGTCAGGTTAGTTAAAGACACATAAGAAACTTCCAACAGCCTGGAAATGAAGAAATTTAAGCTTGAGCTTTGCAATTTCATCCCAAAGTTCAGTTCTGGCCATGAGATGATCCTTACCTGTAAAACTTCTCACCTTGTTATCAATGGAGTTTGTATTCTCTGCCAATCACCATCTTTACTCTTCTTACTGTCACTTAGAAGTGACTCACTTTTGTAATTCTATATCAGGGGTCTTCAGACTCGGCCCTTTTATGACTCATGGATTTCAACTCCCAGAATTTCTCAGCCAGCAAGCCTGGCTGAAGAATTCTGGGAGTTGAAATCCATGAGTTATAAAAGGGCTGAGTTTGAAGACCCCTGTTCTATATCATAAGAGAAGCTCTTTGCACCTGGAGGGAACTGGTCCAATCAGGGTTCCCAACAGAAGCAACCAGGACATGGATTTCCAGATACAATTTGCAGCTTGCTGCCAGTGAGTTCAAGATCTTTACCTGAAGAGATAGCCTTCAGGACACTGCTAGGACACTGCAGCTCTTTCATCCCTTGTTCAAATTGTTCAGAAGAAAAATGCTGAAAGGGATGTAGTTAGCCAGACAACTAAAGCTGGGAACCAGCAGTATTTAAAAACAGCAACACTAAGAGCAAAATTGCTTATCCTAGCAACACATTGGCAAAGCAGTTGCTGTGAAGAAAACAACATTAAGGACCTGTAAAAGTACCACACTACAGAGAAAGGTGGTGACAATTATTTTGATTGCACCTGCAAGGCTGAATTGATTTTGCCATCAGATTGCCAGAATGATTACAGAAAAGAGAGGAATAAGCTGTAGTCATAAGAACAATATATTGGGGAAGAAATTGGAGGAGCACACAATACTGCTTCCCCAAATTAAGTCCAAGAGATGTGAGGAATGTGTTTAGTATAAAGGGTCATTAATAGTTGCAATTACTATAGACGATTTGCAGGAGCAGAATAGTAGGCGATGGGGAGAATGCCAGGCTTGTGTGCCCACCCTTATTGAGAGCTGGAATTTAAGTATGTTGTAAGAGGTGTGTGGAGGTGTTTGGTGGTCTTAGCTGGAGTAGTTGGGGACCAACAATGGTGGAGTGTCTGGAGAGGTAGCAACAAGCTGTGGTGGTGCAGCCATTTGAAGTCACAACAGAGGATTGTCAGACAATAACGCAGCACTGTTGGGGTCTCCCTGGGTGGCAAAGGAATGGAGTGGCAGCTGGCAAAAATTTCTCTGCTGTAGGGATATGAAAATAGTGAACTGGCTGTTGGGTGAACTTGGTGCTGCTGCAGATTAGTTGTTTTTTTCTTATCTGACAAATAGTGCTGCCAGAAACATGTATGGTGGCATGGTAGAGCAGGCTACAGAGCTATTCTCTGCCCTCCATTTTGGAGCTACACAAGGGAAGAAGGCAGAGGCTTACTGGACTGGTGGACTGCAGGTATATAATAACCGTTCCTGGATAGGGATTGCCCTCAGCAATGTGGAGGCCCCTATTAGCCAAGTGTTTACAGGTAATGGGAGCTGGAATGAGCCAGCAGTAGTATGTGAAAGCTGACTTGTGTCCTTCAGCTGCTACTTGACTTGCCACATGAGACATTGGCCATTTTGGTAGCTTTCTCTCTTTGTTTGCATCACATATGCCTGGGATCTGCAGGGGATGAAGATCCCAAAGTAGTTGGACTGGACAATGTTCACGGCTGCTGGTACCCAGTTGAACAAGTTCTGTATCGGCCAACACCACTTTATAGACTGAGTTTTAGGGAGTGTGTAGCTGGGCTTCCTACCACTCTGCAGTGAGAAACTGAAGTTTGGGGAGGACATTTACCTACAGAGACCACTGGAAGTGAGGTTTCCCTACCACCTGGCTGAGAGAAGGATGATGGGGGTGGGGGAGGAACTGAATTGAATAAGGTAGAAAGGAGAGCTTAGTTTGGATGAAGGGGAAAGCCAGCCTGACTAGAGAATGCTGAACATTAGGCAGAAGCACCTATGGCTAGGTCTCTATCTTTTTCCTCATGTCTGTTGTCGGTGAATATCAGGATGAGGTTCTTTGCTTTGGGGAGAAGGAAAGGAAGGGAGGGAAACTGACTAATGAAAGGAGAGAAAGGAGGCAGAAAGGCATTGCAATAGGGACAGGCATTGGGAAATATGGTGGGAAACGGGGTAGGTTTTTAAGATTGACACCATGTCCTCCTGGCCTCCTGTGCTTGACCTTGAGACCTGGTTTCTGGAGCTTCTGTGACTCTGGCAGCTGCTGTTTACTGCCAGGTGGGTTTATAATAAAACCCCTCTCATCCATGATCTGAAAATGGATGAGACAGTCAGCTGGCTTGCATCTTCAAGACATGGTTGGGCATTGGTGAGAGAGATGGTTCTCTCTTTGAAATGTGTCTTCCTGCGTTTCAAGTGTGGCACTAGTTGTGACTTCAAAGCAGGAGTGAAGATATAGCTGTTCTTCTTGAGGCTCTGGGAGCCATTAGGAGCCCTGCCCCAGTCCTGCCAGATGTGAGATCCTCTTTGTGAGGTTGGGCTGTAGGGATCAGTGGGGATTACTGTTCACCTACCTTCCTCCTTGCCCTATAGCAGCATCCCTGCCTGTACTCCTGTTCTCCGTGTCTGAATTGGGAGCGATGTCCCTTAGATTTCAGGTTCTGGGGCACTTCAACTTGTCTTCTCTGGGCCCAGAATTTGTGGTTGCTTGGTTCATGGTAGCCACAGACCATGATCCTGGTTCTGCGGTAGCATCGTTCATGGCCACCATGGTAGCTATGGACCTGGCTCAACTTATTAATCATCCTATTTACAGAAGGAGTCACACATTAGATCTGACGTTTGCCTCAGGGCAGTGGCATCTTGATCTGGATTTGGGAGGACATTTTCATAGTGGGAACATTCTCTCTTAGCCCTAGAGTTCTCTATAGCAGCCCCTCACCCCAGGGTGGTGGAGCCCATTGGGTCAGCTCACCCACAGGTGCCTGATGGACCTGTGTAGTTTCAGAAGATGCTTTATAAGTTTTCCTGAAGCTCTGGCACACAGTTTGGCAGAGGCCCTTGTCAAAGCAGATGACAGGGCCTGTGTAGACCCTCATGTACATGGATCTCACAGAGCACTAAGATTTACCAAGTAGAGATAAAACAACATCAGAGACACTTAGAGCAGTGGTTCTCAACCTTTTTAATGCCGCGACCCCCAACCGGTCATAAGTCGAGGACTACCCAACTGGTCGTAAGTCGAGGACTACCCAACCGTTCGTAGGTCAAGGACTTTCCCTGCCCGGGAGCGCCACGCATGCATGGTGCCGCCCCCGCGCCGGCCGAGGTGTAGCTGGCAAGCGGCAGAGATGGCGCAGGCCAACCACTGGCTAGGCCACCAGCTGGCCCAGCCCAAGGGAGGTAAGGCACCCACTGGGTCCCATGCGCACCAGCAACCCTCCTTGTGCCCGCCGGCCTCCTACCTCCTACCTCTGGCCCTCTTTTACTTACATTTTTAGTAGTTGCTCAGCAGGGAGGGGTGGAGACTTCCAGACAGCTCGCCTTCGCTGCAAACAACTTGCAGCACTGTTTGCAGACTGGGACTTTTGGCGGGCTCAGCAGGACAGAGACAGCCTGGACAATTCCTATTGGCTTTTGAAAGCCAATAGAATTAGACTCTATTCAAGAGAGTCTATTCTATTGGCTTTCAAAAGCCAATAGAATAAAAGGGAGTAGCACAGCTAAGGAAAAGGGGGAAAAATGGCAGACTGCGTTGTTTGGTGACCCCCATGAAATGGTCGTTCGACCCCAAATGGGGTCACGACCCACAGGTTGAGAACCGCTGACTTAGAGCATTGCTGGAGGAAGACAAAGCACAGGGTTCCACTTTCCTTACAGATGTAATTCAGGGTGCTTTGAAGCTCTATATGGCACAGGACCAGGTTACCTGCAGGACCACCTCTCCCTAGATACAACTGCCTATTCTATCAGATTGGATGGGGTGAGCACACTCCTAGTCCCAACTCCGAAATGTTGCTATCCTCTAGGACAGTGGTTCTTAACCTTTTTGAAAGAATTGCCCCCTTGAGCCAATGAGGAAGTTGTCATCGCCCCCCTTCCCCAACATAACCTCTCAATCACAACATAGGAAATAATTCTTCAATTTATGCAAACACTGTTTTTGTTTTCTTTAAAATTGTCATCAGGACATATCGATGCAAATAATTTATTTCCAGTCTTTTCCCCATATCTCAACTGTTTGAAAAATTTTGGTGCCACCCATCACTTTATTCCCAAACTTTGTGATACATGTATTTCATTATTATCTTATTTATTCAAGACACTTTAATGTAATGACGCACTGAAAACAAAATTCAATTGCAAGAAAGTGAAATGCCCGAAAAGAAAAACAGTAACATTTAATGATTGAATTACAAGTGAAATTTAAGATGCAAAAAGAAATATAAAAAGGGTAGAAGCTGTTGCGCAACGCGCATGAAGATAAGCAATGTGTATTCACATATGTACAGCGTTCTGTACTGAAGCTAGCTGGAGGAACATTTGAAAACACAATTCAATCCACTAATAGTGAGCGATCTGATGTTTTTGTACGACAGATATACAGCCATTCACTGTACGAAAAAGTCTCAAAAGTGTCCCCCAAACTTCTCGCTCCATCGCCCCCATATTGCCCCCTTTTCGTTCCTTCGCCCCCGCATTGCCCCTTTTTGTTCCATCGCCCCCCTGAAAAATGAAGTCACCCCCTGTGGGTGATATCGCCCAGGTTAAGAACCATTGCTCTAGGACTTAGGAAGCAGGTCTATTCCTTAGCAGTTCCTGTCTTATGAAATACCCTTCCTGTTGAGATTTGGCAGCTCCCCACCCTTTTAACCTTCTAAAGCAGTGGTTCTCAACCTTTTTAATGCCGCGACCCCCAACCGGTTGTAAGTCGAGGACTGCTCAACTGGTGCAGCACCGTTTGCAGAATGGGACTGTTGGCGGGCTCAGCAGGGCAGAGACAGCCTGGACAATTCCTATTGGCTTTCAAAAGCCAATAGAATAAAAGGGAGTAGCACAGCTAAGGAAAAGGGGGAAAAAATGGCAGACTGCGTTGTTTGGCGACCCCCGTGAAATGGTCGTTCGACCCCAAATGGGGTCCCAAGCCACAGGTTGAGAACCACTGCTCTAAAGAGCACTTAAGATCTAGCTTTTCTCCCAAGTGTTAGGATAGATGATACAAACTTGTTGTGGGCTGCATTGTGAAAGTTAGACAAGGTTTGGTTTGGTTATTTGTGATTTCAATCTTTTTTATTGTGCATATATGTTTTATCTTTTGGTATTTGATGCAAGATAGCTGGCTATACTTGTGCTTTAAATGGATTTCAAATCATTTTCTTGGAGATGTGATCCTTGTCTTCAACTATCTATATTATTAGAAACATTTGTCCTTGCGAGTCTGTATGACACAAGCTGTCTTTTGTTTTTGAGTTAGGAACAAAAAAAACTCACCTGAAATTTTCTATCAGTTTGTTTCAGCTGACTCATAAAATCATAGACTCAACGGACTGGACTGGTCAGAGCAAAACCTGAAATGGGTTGAACGAAACATGAAATGTTTTGACTGTTCCAACCATTTAAAAATTGGAAACTCTGAACCATCTGCTATTCCCTTATTTTTCACTCTGAAAGTAGTTGGAGTGGCAGCTGAATGCCAGTTACCATCCATATTGCAGAAAATGGCTACAGTGCTCCAATCCTCAATAACACACATGCATCCAACTAATTTCTCACACTTAGGTGGGGCCTGCCAAGGCATTGTGGAAAATAAAAATGGCAGTTTCAAGCCAACTTGAAACTGCAACTAATGCAAATGCATTCCCTCCGTCTTTGTCTTAAGAATCTCATTTTCTGAAGTTGACCCCTGGGCTTTGGAAAACAAGATGTTAGAAGGGAAAAGCTAGAGCAGCGGTTCTCAACCTATGGGTCGCGACCCCATTTGGGGTCGATCGACCATTTTACGGGGGTCACCAAACAATGCGATCCGCCATTTTCTCCCCTCAGGGGGCGCCGCCGCACATGCACGCCACGCATGCGTGCACGCATGGGGGTGCCGCCGCGCATGCGTGCCACGCATGGGGGCACCGCGCATGGGGGCACCGCCGCGCATGCACGGCGCGTTCGTGTGACGGGGTCACCGTCACACAAACGTTGAGAAACGCTGAGCTAGAGAAAGATGCAAATGGTATATTTCAGGAAAATAGGACTGGAGTTAGAAAGCAGATGAAGGATGAAGGTTAGAGCTTCATGGGAATGAAGGTTAGAGCTTCATGGGAATGAAGGTTAGAGCTTCATGGGAGAGAAGGATAAGAGATGAAAGAAGCAAGAAGAAAGTTTATTAGTTGTTTCAGCCCCAATCTGGGTTATAGATCTTTGGTTAAATTTTTTTTTGCCATGCTGAATTACATACACACCCACCCACACAACACAAACACAAACACACCCACACATTCACATTTCACTTACAAATTCTGTGAGGCTTAAAACTAAAACAAGGTATGAAAATGGAGGATATAATCTACTTAAACTTAGTTTCTTAAATTTTTATTAAGAAACTGCAACCTTACATTTTCAGATAAGATATAGGGCTGTTGAACAAGGTGGGCATTTATATTTCCTCAGGAAAGGAAGACTCACTACTGTAGTATCATTCTCATTTCAAGAGATACTTACTCTAAGAAAGACTCACACGTTATCCAAGCTTTGGCTGGAATTCATCCCCGCCATTTCCCCCCATTTTTAATGATTGGAAAAAGGTGCTTTTAATGAACCCGAAGTAACAGAATCAGCAAAGAAGTTTCAAACATACTTTCGTATCTTTGCATCTTCAATGGTTTCGTACTAAGAATCGGTGTGACATAGCAGCGAAACTAAAGAAATCTATATTCAAATACCCTACTAGCCATAAAAATATCTAGATGACTTTGATCCTCTCCCCACTTGGTTGCCTTCCCTTAGAAACCTCACAAGGCTGCTACAGAAAAAAAGAATCTATCCTGCCTTTTGCTCAGGGAGGGAAGATCGCTAGCATATACTTCTAACAATACACAATATCGGGAGTTTTAACAAAACAAACCAATACTTCAGATGTCTGCATCCTTCACAAGCAAATGCACCACTTTTCATCCCATTGCTTCTTTTCCTCCTAAATTAGGTATGACCTTTCCCGTCCTGATGGCTGCCGCAGGTAAATTGAGTAGCAATTTGTATATTGCTTTTCCAAGAGTACCCTGGGGAATATGTCTATCACTATTTGCTTTGTATTACTGTGATTGATTGGTGCAACACAGACCTTTGCCCGCATGTCAGCAAATACCCCAGCAGACCTAAGTCTTCTTATTTGTTTCATTAGAAAATCTACTGTTAGAGCAAATTGCTCCTTTTCCAATGTTAACATCACGATGCAAATGGTAGGCCTGATCTGTGGGCATGGAGAGAATAAAGGAAAGGACGTTTGGTCACAACTGACTTCTCCTGCAAGACTCTCATTGTAGATGTTCACTGGGGTTCATAAGCTGCTTTGGAGTGATCAAGTTGTTTTAGACTGCCAAGTCAATCAACAAGGAAACTGATGGTTCTCTTTTTACAAATGAGGAGTAGAGACTAAAGCAAAAAGAAAAGTTTATTTCCTCAGGAAGAAGAAGAAGAAGAAGAAGAAGGAGGAGGAGGAGGAGGAGGAGGAGGAGGAGGAGGAGGAGGAGGAGGAGGAGGAGGAGGAAGAAGGAGAAGGAGAAGGAGAAGAAGCCTGTAAAAATCTGCATAACTTTTAGATGGCAGCAACGAAACATGGAAAACTCTTTGCAGCTTAGGTCCTTTTTCAAAAAAAGAAGAAAAAACATCATTACAAGTTTTTTAAAAATATGTAATTAAAAATTCATTTGACTACAAAAAATACAAAACAAACAAATGAATAACAAACAATAAAAGGGAAAACAGAAAAATAAGAACAAGTTAGGCGTGTATCCTATATGTCAAATATTCAACAAGAGATGAAAAATTAGAATTAAAAAGAAAAAAACCCTCTAAAATTTCATGAAATCTGTGCCAAACATATTCCATTGTTTTTTGATGAGTAGAAAAAAATGTTCAAATTTGCATAGATTGAACATATTTTAAATCCAGTCCTTAATATTCAGAATTGGAGCACTTTTCCAATTTCTCAAATTAACTCTCTTAGCAATTCCCCATTCCCAGCATAGCCAAATCTCCTCAACAACAAGCAAATTCCACAGTTTGGAATATATTTCAACATAATGTCAACAGCTTTAACATTAAAATTATTTTCTGTAAATCTACTTAGGTGCATTAAAATATTGTTCCAAAAAGATGGTAATACCTCCAAGACAAAACCATATAGATTAATATTTCAAATATTTTGTTTGTGGTATTCAATAAACTAAAAAATAGAATCATTTGATTAATCAGTTTCAAACATAAATCTGGGGAGACCAATTTAACTTTTTTAGGACTTGCAACCATTGGTATTCCGTTTTCAGATATTTCAATCAATTATTGAACAAGTAAATATCATACATATCAGTGATTTCAATTTTAAAAAATAATCTTCAATTTTTAAAATGACCACAGTATAGGTTTGGTTTCAGAAAAGGACTTCATCAAAAGAGAAGGTTTTTTTGAAGAAGGTAAAACATTAGGTATGAACTGTCCTTTTGAGTAAGTTCATGTTTTTGAGTATGTTCTACTATTGTGGCATTGTGGTATTCTTCTTACAAGAATAATCCTTGTAAGGGTATTCCAGAATAAATTATAAATTATTCCAGAATAAATTATTCCAGATTCTACCCATTCTACCAACGGAATGGTTTTCCACCTAGTTTTAAAGTTTATTTTTCCATAAACTGAAATATTTATCAATTTTACTTCAAAATCCAATTTATGATCCAAAAGAGCCCAAACATATGTGGCATCTGTACATCCAGAAACGAGAGTACTATATATTGCCTTTTTCCAAGTACATTTTTGCTTGTTTTCATGAGATATAGCCCATGCTTTGACAAGAGTCCCTCGTGTAGGAAATTCAGTTAACTTATTAGATGAATCTGGCTTCCCCATTGACTTTTTTGTCAGAAGGTTGCAAAAGCTGATCATGTGATCCCAGGACACTGCAATCGTCATAAATGTGAATCAGTTGCCAAGTGCCTGAATTTTGATTACATGATCCTGGGATGCTACAATGGTCATAAGTGTGAAAATGGTCATAAGTCACTTTTTCCAGTGTCATTGTAATTTTGAATGGCCACTAAATGAACTAAGTTGCGGACTACCTGTAATAATTTATATGCAAGAAACATACAAGCAAAAAAATGTAAGTCTTTGATCTTTAAAATAATGCATCCTAGCCATAGCCACAGAAAGACAAAGTGGTTAATTATATAAAATGATAATTCACTAACGGTTATCTTACACTGGCTTTATTTGCAAAACGAATGTAGTTTGTATGTTTAGCCTGGATTTCATAAACTGTAAAATATATTTCTGTGTGCAGGATCAGAATCGTGTCATTACTCGCCTATGAGAAAAAACCACTGATACATTCCTGCAGTAATATGGGTATTTATATTCACCACTAGGAAAAGGAATACTGCATTCCTCAGTCAACTGTATTAGAATAATATATTCTGAAATAATGTTTTGCTAAAATCAACTGGTGACTTTCTTGATTGTTTATTGAGCATGCAGCCAGCAAATTCTGAGCTACTCTGTCCCTATAAATAACATTATTTAATGGTTTGCATTATTTTTTTTCCTCTACAAATATGGAGTTCTCCTTTCCAGTAATAGTCTACTGCCCCCCAGGGGCTAAAAATAACATGAAACAGTGATTATAAGTAATAAGTATAACCCAGAAGTCCTTAACTTTACCCAAATGTTCTGGATTTTCACTCTTAGGATCAATTGTCTTTAAAGCTGCATTGTTGAGAAAACTAGTGCCGGATGACTTCTACTATTATAGTTCCATATGGTGATATTAGTACACTTTTATTGATCCATCTGCCTTGATAAATATGGGAATAATGAAGTAGATGTAAAAATGCACTTGTTTATGGAAGCAGAACTAGTTCCAGAACTGGCAATGAGCAATGATATAATCGCTTAAGCAAAATGGGTAGCAATTGTCCTCTTTATATTTTTTGTCTGCGCTGTTGAACAATGTAGCTTTGGGGGAAGGGGAAACATTAAAATACATGAGGCTCATCTACATTACAACTGTCTGCGGTGATTCTTCTGAATAAACAAAAGTTCAACCGACACACATCTGCCTTGTTAGCACTCATTCTCCGAAGGACATCTGAAAGTTAGAATCAACATTTTGAAAGCTTGGGATGGAAAAATTCCCCATTTGCTTTTCACACTTCATCATAATTTTATTAAATTCTTTAAATCCTTTCCTTCCCCCCCCTCCCCCATCTTCCAAACAGCCCAGACGGGCTTTGTTGTATACTTCGTTCGCGTGTGAATGATGAAGACACATGGCGATGCTGAACAAACACTTTATTCTCCTTCTACAACAACCAAGCAAAAGCAAAAGGCACGCAGGCCTTTTTATATGGCCAGAAGCCTGGACAGTGTCAACCAATAGGAACAGAGCGTTTTCGCGCCTTGTGCATGCGCGCAAGACCAGCGCCGCTCTGTCTGGTCCTGGGCAGCTTTTGCAATGCCCGGGACCAATGCAACATCCCGAGCCTGCTTTTGCAGGCTCAGGACACAACAGGCTTATTTCAATTCATCCTCACTATAACCTCGTAAGGAGAAAGTGAGAACTGCCACTTGTCAAATGTAACTCGGGGAATTCAAGCTACTGTAATATCCTCAGATCTATTACTTGTCTTGGTGTTTGCCTTTCACTTGATTTTTCTATTGCCTTGTATGGCTTCGTATTCCCACTAGATCCCTCCCTATCTCCTCTCCTCATTAACCACCTTCTCCCCAAGTGCTCCTCTGCTGAATTTGCACAATGCCATCAATCCAGAGCAAATATTTTGTATCACCGCCAAATTAATCACCTTGGATATACAGAAGGTTGCACAAAATCACGCCTGTGTACAAATGTGCTTAATAGCCGATGGATCTATGTTCTGCTATTTATTTTTTATCCCACTTTTATTCGTGTTTTTATAACTAACTGAAGGTAGTGAATATATCTACTACTTCTTCTTCCTCCTATTCTCCCCACAACAACAACCCTGCAAGGGTGGTGAGTCAAGAGAGAGTGATTGGCCCAAAGTCACCCAGCTGGCTTCCATGGCTAACATGGGAGACTAGAAATCATGGTCTCCTGCTATTTTATATATATATATATATTGCACCTTTTCTGATTTCATTTGTAAATTTTCTCCATAAAAATACTCACTGAGAAATCAAAAGGAGGAAGATCCAATGGTTTCTTCTTCTACATCCCTGTAGAGCCGGCCCCGCGGCTTGCAAAGCACCAGCCGCGCCGGCTCCGGCCCTGCAGCAACCCCCCCAGCCGCACCCCATCACCACCGCCCCCCCAGTCGCCCCCAGCACCACCGCCCCCCCTGCCCATCCCCGTAGAGCCGGCCCCACGGCTTGCAAAGCACCAGCCGCGCTGGCTCTGGTCCTGCAGCCACCCTCCCCAGCCGCCCCCCAGCACCACCGCCTACCCTGTGTATTCCCGCGTAGAACCGAACAGGGAAGATCAAGTGAAACTTACCGCTCCAGTCTCCTCCAGCTATCTTTGGAACTAAGAAGTAGGAGATCGTGTAGTTGGGTAGCAGTGAGGGGTGCAAGTTCCTGCCACTTGCACGTGCAAAGTTTGCTGCCCGTGCTGCGCGCTCAGCAGCAATTCCTATTGGCTTTCGAAAGCCAATAGGTGGAGTAGATGCAAACGTTGAAAAATTTTTTTAAAAAAGGTCCCGGAACGCCTTCTGAGCATTCTATGAGGAAACAAAAGCCCTGCAGATTAGTCGTCAAAAAGAGGACATTTAGGAGGACATTTTCGAGAGAGGACAGAACTCACAAAAGGAGGACTGTCCTCCCAAAAGGAGGACAGTATATGGAAAAGGAGGACATTTAGGAGGATACTTTTCAAGGGAGGACAGAACTCAAAAAAGGAGGACTGTCCTTCCAAAAGGAGGATGGTTGGTCACCTTATTTAAATAGACATATTGAGCTGTGGCACAGCTGTGCACAAACAGCGCAGTTTCCTTGCAATTTAATCAGCCCCAATAATTGGATCACTTGTGTGACGACTGTACCTGGACTGATTTCCATGGGAAATTATGCATACCGTAGTAATTTCTCCTGAGAGACGTTATAGCCTTTGCATACAATGACTATACTCATTGCTAGTCAAACTGAATGATATAGGCTTATTAGGTCAGGCTTCCCCTCCAAATGTGTTGAGATTACAACTACCAGGACTCCTATCAAGCATGATTGTTGTAGCTTTACATATTGGGGGGAGATGTCCTAAAGATGCTTTTTCATGAGGCAACTTGGACTTTCTTGTTTTCCTTTGAAGACATTTCACTTCTCATCCAAGAAGCTTCTTCAGCTCTGACTGGATGGCGGGGAATGGAAGGATTTATACTCCTTGCAGACAGCTGGTCATTTGCATTATTTTAGAGCGTCTTTGAGGCCACCTGGAGGTTTATCTGTGTCGTCGGGGTCACCTGAGTAGTGCAAATGAGAGTGGAGCCTTCTTGGACCCGTTGAAAGGACTGGAAATAGATGATGTCATATCCCTCCCCCCTCTGTTGAGAGAGAGCTATCATAAACGTATGGCACAACATAGGAGAACAAACCCATCAAGACAAGAGTCAGCAGTCCATCAGCATTTAAAAGACAAAGGCCACTTTTTCGAAGACAGCAAAGTCTACATTTTGGACAGAGAGGACCGTCGGTTTGAAAGAGGGGCCAAAGAGGCCATCTATGTCAAAACTGAACAGCCCTCTCTAAACAGAGGGGCTGGGATACGACATCATCTATCTCCTTTCCAATATACAATTGATTTGGACAAGCTACCCATAGAATGGGACTGCAAAATCAGTTCATGCCATGTCTGCTGTTCAAGTCTGCATGCTAATTCATAATTGGCACATATCAAATTATGATTAGCAAAACTTGCTTCCTAATTTAAATCTAGCGACAACTATACCTTCTGGGCACACCAAGAATGAAGGAGAAAACCACTGTGCATGTATGGGGGAGGTTGTAGCTGAGTATCAGTCTTATGCAGTGGTGGGATTCAGCTGGTTCGTACCACTTCGGCAGAACCAGTAGCTAATTTTTTGTTGCCCAGGCTCAGAATGGACTTCCGGAAGCGGCATCCACATAGAGAACCAGTTTTTCACATATTAGAATCCCACCACTGGTCTTATGCCAAATCTAATTATCTTTTCTGCATGTCTTCTCATGCCAATTTGATCCCTTATAACAATAGGCAAGCTGTTGGCCTATCGAGCAGGGACCAAGATGTAGTTTTGATCACAGCAGGAGAAGATATAAAGGGACAAGTCTGGGAGGAGTTCCCAGGAACTCTTACTGGCACTCCCAGAAACTGTGCTTGAGGACTGAAGAGAAGAATACATTAAATGCTTTGAAAATCTTTGATAATGAGGGACAATACACTACTTATTTCCCCTCCTATGTAGGATTCCCAGTGAGGCTTTTTTATTACATTTTTAATGCTCATACTCATACCAATTCTGTGAAGCAAGATTTCATTAAAAGTTACCTCCTTTGAAATAAAATGATTCTAGAGGTGTCCAATGCTGTCACCGATATAATAAGCTTGTTTTGCACGGTGCATCAATGACTTTAATCCAAATGTAATTTGTTAAAATGTGCCACACAATGAAATTGTAAAATAAAACTTTAAAATGTCCATCAATTTCCATTTGTATTTTTAAAATTAAATTATGGGTATGAACTCAAAACAGAACACGTTGCAGATAGAAAGTACATGTGACAAAGGGAAGTTCTATTTACATTAATTTTCGTTTTTAAGTGAGATGAAGTTCAAAATTAAATTTGGATTGCAAATTACAGTTTTATATAGGCCTCCTATTGCGGCCTAAGAAAAGCTGAGGTCCCTAAGGATGAAACTAGTTTGTACCTGTAATAAGGCTCCAAATTCCCTATGTTACTCTGGCAGAAAAATAAGTTGATGGCTTGGAATGATTGACCAGGCCTTTATTATTTCCCTTAATAAAGAACCAGGATTATATTAGACTAGAAAATCAAGGGCCACGAGGAGAAAACTTGTCAGGCAATAAACTCAAACTCAATCACAAGGATGCAGATGTTTTGTGTTTTTCTATTTATAAGAATCTCATTTGACAAACAGGTGTTGACATGCAAAGTGAAGGTTTATCCATCGTTTTCTCCAAAAAAAAAAAAAGGCACTGATTACTTGACCTTCCAAATGCTGCTATTAATCTGTTTGGAGAAGTGTTTGTGTATACTGGTGCAATTCATTCTGGGCCAATTTAATTTGAAAACTACATGCACAGGAGTTTCCCAGTTGCTTGCTTGATTCATGTATGGGTAATGTGACTTTGCCTTCACTTATCATATTTGTTCCAAGAGTTGGGCAACTAATCCGATTTAAATCATAATGATGAGCTTTCTGAGCATACACTGTTTTAGAACAAATTAAATCAATTCTCTGTAAATAAATGTGTGAAAAGATCAATATAAATGACTTCTGAGGTATAATTAAGCCTGTTCATTTTTGGACAAATCACAACTTGCTAGGTTTACTTAATGCAGAACATCATAAAGCAGGGATTTCAAATCATCCTGGTTGAGTTTTGACACACAGGTCAGAACCAGGTAAGGATCGTGGGATATTGTTTGGTCTTTACAATAGCCAGAGAAATGGGAAGCTTCAGTTTTGCACCAGCATGTTTTTCAGCAAAAGCATGCATCCTGTCTAACATAGCAGGTTCTCTACATAGCTGTTCTTCAAATATCAGAAGCCACAAATTCATCTAGTATGCCTGAAGATGTTTACAGAGACTGGTTTATTCTAAATAAGGCTGCTTTTAGAAGTTTGCAGATGCAATAAGTGTAGAGGATTATTTTGTTACTCTTCTTGAAGCTGTGTATGTTTAAATGTGAGCTGTTACCAATACTTGGTCATGTCCTCTTTGGGTTAGTCCACCAATGTTGTTCTAAAGCAGTGGTGGGATTCAGCCAGTTCACACCACTTCGGCAGAACCGGTAGCTAATTTTTTGTTGCCCAGGTCCAGAATGGACTTCTGGAAGCGGCATCCACACAGTACTACAGGCTACTTCACATATTTGAATCCCACCACTGTTCTAAGGGAATTTTCAGTCATTTCACTTTTCTTAGTTCCTTAATAGAACAAGGGGGATACATTGGATCAGCAAATGGGCAAAGCAAAGATCTGCCAGGCAAAGACTGAATTGCATGTAAAAATGTTAGGGAATTTCTCATGCACCCTTTAGAATTTTCCCTGGAAATTTGGACATCCAGAGAGTCTGTGATTTGTAGTTTGATCATAGCACAAGGCAGATATGGATGTCCTCCACCTTCGGATTACATATCATCTACTCCAAAGTAATGTTCAGATTAAGCATGTGCCCACATATGTGTTGGGCTTGCATTTTCTTGTGAAAAGTCCATAGTTGCCACGCAGGTCACGAATTACATGCATACTATTTAACCAGGTCTCAATAATATATGGACGGTATGCACACATTCATTCAATATCATACTGTAAATGAATAAGGTCGTAATGTATGTTTAGACCTGGTACATATCAACAAAACCTGGAGACCAAGACAATCCAGCCACTGTTAGTCATGCAAGGTAGTCCAGACAAGAATCATAACCAGAGGTAACAGTTCTGACTTTATTGTAAGGCTACATTAACAGAATTTTGTAAGCCTGAACATATTTGTACCCTACTTTTCCTTTTACTCTTCAGAAAACTAGGGAGGACCCCTTCTAAAACACTTCCCATGTTATTTTTTCATGTTGCTTGTCTAATCTCCATCTCTTCCTCCTGTCTCCCAAGGTCATTCTCCAATACTGTTACAGCAGCCAGAGAATAACAAGCTTAAAGTTGAGGCCTGCACCATTATGCTAGTTTCTCTTCCTCAGGCACAGCTTACCAGAGTGCTCCCTCATCAATATCTTCAACTCTCTAGATTTTTCAAAATGATCTGACTCAGTATCCATTAGACCAGGGGTCCCCAATCTCTGTTCCATGGACCGACACTGGTCCATGGCATGCCAGAAACTGGGCCGTGCAAACATGCAAAGTATAAAACCCCTTTTTCACCCCTGAGCTGCCCACAGTTCATTGCCCACCAATTATACTCAGTATTTTTGTTTTAGGAAAATGATCTGCACTGTCTGGCAACTCCAAGCTAGAGTATCCAACTGGTGGCCTTGGTGGGTATCCCCTCTCCAGTGACAGATGGCTCTCATGCATTCCTTAGCTTCCCCCTTCCTAGGAATTTACAACCCCCCCCCCCATCCCATTACTATTTAGCAAACTGTGAGCTGGAGATTGATGCAGGCAAGGAAGAAAGTGAATGAGTTTTGACATGCCAACCCTCCAGAGAAATGATAGTCCTAGAAAGTAAAAAACATAGGTGCAAGCCACATTAGCCATTATTTGTTTCTCTCCTCACTGGGGCCGACCTGGATGTTTGGCATGAAATCTGCACATTAACCTAATTGTCTTCACATCTGTTACAGTCACACATTCTGCATCAGCTAAGGGATAGCACCTCCATAACACCAAATATTGCAGTTTCACCCTATGGTACTGGGAGTCTAGAATCTCGATTTTATAGTGTTCCTCTCTTTTGACGATGGGAGTGGGAAAGGCTTCAACAGACTACAGTGAAACACTGGGTGCAATCACTTGAGGCTTTTTGGCAGCTGCAGCTCTACAATAACCAGATTTATTTATTTTTTTTAAAAAAAAATAAGTTTTATTAGTTCTTTTCATTTTACAAACAAGTGCTTAAGAATCAACGTGCTGGCAGGGTAATCAATTGTCCAGAAACAAAGTCATACTCATATAGTTCAAATTAAATCATTAGATCATTAGAAACCCCCTCTCTATTCCCTCTAATAATATATTATATTCAAATTAATGTATTTCAATACAACTAAGTCAATCCAAACAATCATCAATAATATTTTATCTAAATAAGTCCAAATCCTGTATTGAGCTTTACTATTTCAATTGCTATATTCCATATTGCTAATATAAATACATAATTAACACTTCAAGTGTCTCTCCATTCCCTTTTTCCTTAACATAATCAATAATCATTTATTAATATCATTTCTTCTTTTTTCTTATTTCTTATTCTTCTTCCATAACAAAATAACTATCATTTCTAATAGCAAAAATATTAGTTCAAAAAAGAAAAGAGGAAGAAAACAAAAAACAAAACAAAAAAGAAAAAATATCTTTCTACTCTATTATACTTTATAATCTATCAATCCCTCAATATCTATGTCAAACTCCTTTAACCCCCTCCCATAATTATTATATGCACAACAAACATGTTAATACATACACAAACATCTTCTTATTAAATTCAAATCTTTAATTAATTTTTATTCAATCTAACATCTTATTTAACTGTCTTAAACCATAAATCAATCCATATCTAAAAAACCTTTTAAACCCGTTATATAAAATCTTCAGTCACACTCTTAAATCTTATTCTAGCTTTCTTTTTATGCCAGACAGGTTTCCATAGCAACACCTCTATATCAATGAACAAGTCACTTTTTGTGCCTTGTAGTATCCTTTGGGTAAAACAAAAGCGTCCTCTTTTCTGTTTTAGAGACCTAGCTTCTTTGTAAATAATCCCATGTTGTTTTAAAGAGTCAAGTCTCCACATTTGAAACTGTTGAATAACAGACTCAGTTATGTCCAACTTTGTAGTTAATAGTTGCTTATCCAAGCTATCATAGTTCTCGGTTAGTTGAGCTTGTCTATCCATTTCTGTTGGTTTTGGAATTGTAAGTGGTTTAGTTACAGTCCTTTTTGGTTCCTCGGAGCTCTCATCAGAATGCATATAAAGTAAAGTGGAATCCTCTTTAATCTTAGTTGGTTCGGCTTCTGTTGTTTTTTGGTCTATAGGATGCTCGGATAGAGTCTGGGGGTCAATTTGTAGGTTCAAAGCAGAATTTCTGTTTCTTATTACTATAGTGCACTCTTTTATTTGCAAACGTATTTGGTCAGTAGCTTCATAAAGTTTTTTCGATATGAGTTTATAGTCAAGTTGAATATAGGGTTTCTCCATTTCAAAAATAATTAGAAACAGTCTGTATCTTTTAATAGAAGCTGTGTTCAAGGAACATTTAATCAATATCCACTTCCACAAATACAGCTGTTAAGTTTCTTTGTCTTTTCCCTTTTATGGTAATCTGAAGGTCAAAGTCAGTCTCACCATCAGAAAAAAGAGTTGCAATTTTGACTTTTTCCACAAGGTGTCCTCAGTAAAATATAAAATCTCCTCCCAGACACTAGGAATAATGTTAACAAGATCAGAAAACACACAAAAAATGAGAATTCTTCAAATATAAACTAAGTCCAATAGTAAATTCAATATTAAAAAAAAAAATTTCCAAGACCCCAAGCGCTGCGATCCGGAACCGGAAGTCACAATAACCAGATTTATGATCTCGATAATCTGAAAGGGTCCTTTGGAATTGTTGCCCAGCTTCTTGCAAGGCTGCCTCAGATTAGCAATAGCAATAGCACTTATATACCGCTTCACAGTGCTTTGCAGCCCTCTCTAAGCAGTTTTACAGAGTCAGCATATTGCCCCCAACAGTTTGGGTCCTCATTTTACTAACCTCAGAAGGATGGAAGGCTGAGTCAACCTTGAGCCGGTGAGAATTGAACTGCCGAACTGCTGGCAGGTGGCAGTCAGAAGAAGTAGCCTGTAGTACTGCATTCTAACTATTGTATCACCACAGCTCCACAGATTAAGGAACTTGGCAGAAAGGTGCACTCTATCCCCAACCTTGAACTCCTCCTCTAACTACCTTCATGTGTTCTTCAGGGGTTTCAGCGTATATTAATATATCGTCCAAGTACACCAAGACCCCTTTGTATAAATGCTCATGTAGGACTTCATTTATTAGCTGCATGAATATGGCAGGAACCCCCTGCAGCCAAAGGGCATCACTTGGAACTGGTAGCAGCCTAGGTTTTCTACTCATCCCCCTGTTAAATCCTCTCAATAGTACACCTCCCTCGAGTTGAGTTTAGTGAAGCTTTTCCCCTTTGTCAAATAACCCAGCATGTCCCTCATCAGGGGGAGAAGATGCATGTTCTCCACATATAAAAAGTGAGAAGCTAAATTCCAAACCTGAATTAAAGAGCCACACATGAAGAAGAAAATATGTAGGTACAAATACTCATTAATTGAACTTGACAGCATAGAATGTCATGCAAATGCAACCAATGTAACAATTTCCACTAAAGAATGTACCAGAAATCATCTTCTAGTATTGCTGTTTTATATGAAAATTGGGTCTGTGTGTCTTCCTATCCATAAATTTCCATATTTTTTTTATTGAAGACACAATATAGATCAAATACCGATCAATTGCTTCACCTAGGTAAACTAGATAAAAAAGAAATCAGTAGTTCATTTCCCTTCTGTTATTTTGCTTTAAGAATTACAGTAGATAGCATTTAAATAAAAAAAATACAGAATCCACACAAGCAGTGAAACAAAGGGCAACTTTGCTTTCTTTGTGGTTTTCCCCTTTCTTTTATGGAGAAGAAATGCTATCTCTTCCAAAATCTTAATATTGCTTCTGGAAGAAAGACTTTCATAAAGTTAAATATCACCTCTCCCCATTAACTTCACCGCAGCCTTCTACTTTATCTCAACTCTCATATCAGTAAATGCGGCACCTTGATTTTGCTGTATTCCTATCATTTCCTAGGCCTAGACCATTATTCAGACCCAGGGCTAATTCGCTAGCTGTCTTAGCAAATTCATCATTCTTATTGTGTGTGCTCTCAGCTATGTGGATTTGTAATAGATATTTCATATTTCAGTTCCATCTCATATCTCTTTGTCCTTTCCTAATCACTATCCCCACAACATTGGCCCCAGGTCCATATCTCCAGCACTCCGTTCTCTTCAGCATTCAGCATTCCTTTATTTTGCCTGGATGCAATTTTATACCACCAACTTCTACAAGAGACATTGCACTAAATAGGCTAAAACTTATGAAGAATGATTGTAGGAATTGGGTATGTCTAGTCTAGTGAAAAGAAGAACTAGGGGGTGACATGAGAGCAGAAGGGGGTCATCCTATTTTCCAAAGCATCAGAAGGCAAGATAGGAAGCAATGGATGGAAACTAATCAAGGAGAGAAGCAACCTAGAACTGAGGAGAAATTTTATAACGGTGATAACAATTAACCAGTGGAACAGCTTGCCTCCAGAAGTTGTGGTTGCCTCATCACTGGAGGCTTTTAAGAAGAAATTGGACAGCCACTTATCTGGAATGGTATAGGTCTCTTTCTTGAGCAGGGGGGTGGACTAGAGGATCCCCAAGATCCCTTGCAACCCTGTTATTCTGTTAATTAATTCTGTTAAACAAGTAAAACTTGGCATTTTATTCTTCTCCGCTTCTCTTTAACTTTTTGGTGTGCTACCAAAAATTTCAATTCGGCTTTATTTTTGTCCCAATTTCCAGGACCCAAGTAAACATTACAAGAAAGATATAGGTAGAGCACTTGTCCCCATGTTTGTTTTCTTTCCAAAAGGGAGGGAATAGCATCTTCACATTGCTTCTGTTAATCATGCTTTGTCACTGAGTTAGTAGAGTCTAACTTTAGCGTAACTAGTCAAAAGACAACATTCTTTCCCTCATTAATACAGGTAGTCCTCAACTTATGACCACAAGTGAACCCAACATTTCTGTGGCTAAGCAAGACAGACGTTAAGTGAGATTCGCTCCTTTTGCGACTTTTCTTGCCACAGTTGTTAAGGGAGTTAGTAACATGGTTGTTAAATGAATGTGTCTTTCCCATTGACTTTGCTTGTCAGACCCTGGGACACTGCAACCATCATAAATATGAACCAGTTGCCAAGCATCCAAATTTTGATTAGGTGACTAGGGGAATGCTGCAGTGGTCGTAAGTGTGAAAAACATTTGTAGATCACTTTTTTCAGTGCTGTTGTAACTTCAGTCACTAAATGAATGGCTGTAATTTGAGGATTACCTGTATTTTTATGAACAAAGACAAAAATTCTACAAAGCAGTTGGCAGTTGCAGTTCTAAATGAGACAGTGTTTCCCATCCACTCCCCATAATGCCCTGTGACTCAGACAAGGCAATTGTACAAGCAAAGAATTAAGTGTAGTCACCTATAGCAGGGGTTCCCGACCAGGGGTACTCGCAGCCCTTGGGGGGAGCGAGACGATGTTCCAGGGAGTGCGAAAACTTGGGTTTTCAAAATTATAGTATATATGCATGATTCATATTTTGAACTTTTGTAAGGGGTGTGAGAATATATCAGAAGTGTTCTAGGGATGTGGGGTTGTGGTGGAAAAACCACGATACTTACATCAGAAGACAAGACCACGAAGGGTTGGAGAAAACAGGTTTTATTTGCGCAAAGGTTCAGAGTATTCATATGACAAATTCTGAACCCCGAGTTACTCCCAGGGTGTCATTTTTTGCCGCCCACGCTTAACCTAATGGATGACTTCTTATCTACCTTTAACACACTAAAACACAGAAGTTTATATTCTGAGACCACACACTTGAAAAAGAAGAAGTTCACACAAATGACTATCTTACCACACAGCCCTACACGGGTAATATCTTACACCATCTGTGACTTTCAGTTGACACTTCTTGTAAAATGTTTCTTCATAGAATTGCACACAGGTTATCACATTCAGCCAGTTTATAATATTAGTTAATGCTTTCAAAACATCACTCCTGTTAATTAAAATATAATTCAAAAGTACTTTATCATTTCTCTTAATGGCAATTTTTCATCTACCTCAGGGTAGTCGCTGACCTATAGGGTGATAGCCGCTCTGTTTTCTTTCTAAATGAACTATAGGCTCCAAGGAACTGTACTCATTGAGAAAGAGAAGGGGGGAGAGAAATACATGAAGCATACAGTGATATTAGTAAGGAATACCCAGCCATGCCCATAGTGTATAGAGTATGTGTACCAATTAATATATTAAAGCCTGAAAATAACCTGTCAAATTTACAGACTCTAAATTCCTGTTAAATTTGTTATCATGAGTGTTGCGTCCTTGGCGGGAAAGCAGACACGAGAAGCAGCTGGAGTTCTCAGTTTCTTTTATTCAGCGTTCAGCTTACAGGAAGATGGCTTCAGCCTCGCCCAAACGCCTCGCAGCCTCTTATATAGGCAACTCCCGGGTAAATGGGTTACTTTTCCCGCGCCAGCACCCGCGCATGCGCACGGCGCTGGCGACAGCCTGTCTGGTCCCGGGCAGCTTTGCACCTGCCCGGGACTGCCTGCAAACGCCCGAGCCGTTTGCAAAGGCTCGGGACATAACAATGAGCATTAAGAAAACACATTTATTGTGTTGTGTGGTTATGCAGCAGAAGCCCCATCCTCTCCTTATCTTCCATGTAGATAGAACACAGCCTTTTCCCGCACAGAATATGCAGTTCATAAAGAAAGGATACACAAGCAAAATAAACAATAACAGTGCTGAAATGAGTGCAAATATTACTGATTAGGGAAGGGTTCTTGCAATTAAATCTCTCTGCAGGATTTCTGTGGCAGAAGCCACGGGAGAGGTAAATTCTATTCTCAGAGTAAAGGATGTCACTGAGATGGCTTGCTAGATCAACAGTGTTGTTATTAAAGCCTCAACTGGATTTAGGTAACTGGGGCAAATACCCCAAAGAGACAGGATTCCTCTCTGTTTTCAGAAGAACAGAAACAGCTGGAATGTTTTTAAAGTAGGCCTGGAGTCTAAAATGTCGGCCTCAAAGCAGTACAAGGCCGTACAAATGAGTGTTTCACTTCAAGGAAGATCCCAGAGGCCTCCATTCCTCCCGTCTTTGTTGTGAGATGAAGTGACACACAAGGACTGTTCAAAGTTACAAAGCCACTGAAAAAAGTGACTTATGACCATTTTTCACACTTATGAGCGTTGCAGCATCCCCAGGATCACATGATCAAAATTCAGATACTTGTCAAGTAGCTCCTATTTATGACGGTCGCAGTGTTCCATGATCATGTGATCCCCTTTTGCGACCTTCTGACAAGCACAGTCAATGGGAGAGCCACATTCACTTAACAACCAAGGTTATTCACTTAACAACTGCAGTGATTCACTTAACAAATGTGACAGGAAAGGTCGTAAAATGGGGCAAAACTCACTTAACAACCATCTTGCTTTACAACAAAAATCTGGGGCTCCCTTTTGGTCATAAGCCCAGGACTGCCTGTATTGCTTTGCTTTTCTCTGCTTGGCAGATGTAAAAGCCAGAAAGGGCTTCTGTGTGAATCTGGTTCTTCTGCAGAAGCTTCTTGCAGCCTTGGAGAATCCTGGAGAACGTTCTACGCTCCAAGGGCTCTCCAACAGCTCTTCCCCAAGCCCTGTCTGCTCTGGGGTTGTCATCGTGTTCCTGACTTGCCCATCGTGGCCACTTCTTTTAGGGTGCACCCCCCCCCATCTGAAATTGTTCCCTCTTTCTGTTAGCCAAATAGCAGCCATGCTGGTTAAACTGCTTTTAATCCTGCAAGGGTCCATATGGGTAACATCAACACACTGGAATTCTCTATACTCCAGGTCAATCTAACTCACTTCCAGAGTACTGGGAAGAGCTGAAATGACAAGCATCATCTGTATTGCTGTCTTCTGCCTGTAGATGCCATTTGTATGACTTAATTGACATCATGGGAAAAACTTTTTAACTGCTGTGCCCATTACTTAAATGCACCTGCAGAGAGAAGTGCTTTTCAGAAACCTCCCTGTTGAACCAGTAAGGTTTCAATCAGACTTTGACACAGCAGGATTCTTGACTGCCGTTGGGCTGTGCGGTGGAATTATGAATCTTCTTAGATAAGGTTATTCACATTGTGTGTTTTTTTTAAAAAAAATCAGATAGTGTGATAAAAGCAATTTATTCTAAGCTGTTAAAAGAGCACCTGTTGAAATAAAAATTGAACCAAGTCATAAACAAACGATCCCTGACAAATATAAACCTGAGACGTATTTATCGTAGCTTTTATATTCTCTTTTAGATTGGGGGATTCAATCTAATCAGTTAGAATAGTGTGCTCATTGGAGCCTGAAATTCTAGAGCAGGTAATGTTCATCATACAGTATATATATATAGCCATGACTATATTCCAGAGAATTTATATATCTCAAGGTTGAACTGTGAAATCTATGGTGCTCTCTGAGCTAGGTTGTCTGCTTGCAGATATTTCACTACCCAACTAGATAGCATCATCAGTGCAACTGAGAGTGGGCTTTGTTCCCTGTTTTTTAAGGTGACCAACTTTTTTACAATGAAAAGGAGGACATAAATAAATTGAAGAAAAAATATTGTAAATAAAAGAAATATTTTATTCATTACAACAATAATACAGAATACACTATAATATGATAAATGCATAATAAAAAACATTTGTAACAATATCATTTTATATTGTAATTATGCTTACATGCTGCGCCCCTGCCCCCAGCCGCCCCGCCAGCACTGCTGCCCCGCCATGTAGAGCGGGTCCCGCGGCTTCCAAAGCACCAACTGTGCCAGCTCTGGCCCTGGGGGCAGCCCGCCATCAACACACTCCGCCTGCAGCCACCCCGCCAGCACCATCGCCTACCCTGCGCAGCCCCGTGTAGAGCAGGCCCCGTGGCTCCCACAGCATGGGGGGCAGCCAGCCACTGCCGCCTCCACACCCCTGCCCACAGCAGCCCTGTTGCCCCTGCCTCTTGCGCCCACAGCCATTATTGCCATAGCAGGGCCGAAGATCAAGAGAAAATTACCGTGGCGTCACCACTCCAGTCTCCTCCAGGTATATTCAGGACTAACTAGGAGATAGTGTAGTTGAGTAGCAGGGAGGGGTGCAAAGTTCCTGCCAATTTGCCTTCGCTGCAGACAACTTACATGTGCAAAGTTTGCTGGCCAGGTGTTTTGGCGCGTTCAGCAGCAATTCCTATTGGCTTTTGAAAGCCAATAGGGGGAGTAGCACAGCTCATGCAAAAGTTGAAAAAAAACCATCAAAAAAAGGTGCCGGAACGCCGTTCTGAGCGTTCTATGAGAAAAAAAAAGCCCTGCAGTTTAGTCTTCAAATATCAAAAAGGAGGACATGTAGGAGGACACTTTTCGAGGGAGGACAGAACTCACAAAAGGAGGACTGTCCTTCCTAAAGGAGGACGGTTGGTCACCTTATGTTTTTATACAGTAGCTTGTCCTGCCAGTGTTGCTTTCTTCTTTGGTTGTTCCTTGATTGACCATTTTCTGCTTGATTGTTTGTTGGTGTTAATCTCTGCTTATCTGAGTGTTGGCTGCTTGGAGGAGAGCCTTTTTTGTTTCCTTCTTAGCTTTTTAAATTGTCTCTTCTGTACATGTGTAACTATGTTTTATTTCTATATATCTATTGATGGCTAATCTAACTGAATCTCAACCTTACAGGAATTCCCTAGCATTTTTGGATTTGGTTTGATCCAGGATACTCCTGTTTTCTGAGTTGAAACCGTGGATGAGCCTATCAGTGCATTGTGAGATTAAGGATTTCTCACTGTTTCTTCTGAATGCTAATTGGTGTTCATGGATGCAGTCTGTTAGTCTTCTGCCTGCCTATCCCACATAGTCATGTTTTTTTTTTTCTTCTTGGGCTACTGGGTCTTTTGGTTTACATAAGATGTTTGGGGGGACTTTAGTTGGTTTGTGTGCTATGGTGATGCCATGTGGTTGTAATAGTCCACTACCAAAACTGGCAAGCACAATATTGGCTGTTTTGCTGTGTATGATGTCATGTGAATGCTTTGCTCAATGACTGCAATCCCAACACTCTCAGTTGCATTTGTTAAGTGATCTGGCAGGTCATCAGACAAATGGACTTCCAGGATAGGAGGGCTGAAGGCCTGGGGTGGAGTAGATTCTGATAGGTTCCACTCAGGAGCTGAATATCCTTCCCACTGAAATCCAAGTAGGATTTTTCAGCCCCTGAGCAGAGAGACACTCCAGCAGGATGCAGGAATGGAATTTAAATCTTCATGATTGGAGCACCCAAATCACAATTACATAACTGCAGGAGTGGTGGTATAATATTTTGCAATGGTTGGAAGTGCTTTACAAGTCATTCTGGATCATCGTTAAACAAATGGTTATAAATCAAGGACTATCTATTATTTCTGAGGGTTTTTTAAAGCCTAACAGTGTTATTCTTTTCATACATTGTGTTGGTTGTGATTTAGTGAACTGGGTGATCAGGCATTTTGTTTGAAGATGGACTGTTTCCTTTTTCTGATGTTCCAGGTTGCTGAATTAAGGTTTCTGCTCATCTGAATAAAGTTTTTACACAGCAACTCTTGTGGGAAGTTGGTTTGTTGTGTGTGTTCTTTTTTGATAGACTTGCATTTCTAATTTGCCATCTTTTCCTCTGCTGATGAGGATATTCAGGAAGGGCAATATCTGCTGTTTTCTTTTTCCCGTGTGAATTTTATTCCTTTGAAGATGTTATCATTTCATGTGTCTTTTCTAGTTGTTTCTTTTTTTATTATGATGATGAAGGTATCATCTACATACCACATCCATACTTTTGATTGTATGTATGGGAGTGCTATAATTTCTAGATGCTCATTACAGTCTTTGCTATTAGTCCTGAGAGTGATGATCCTGCAGGTGTTCCTCCAATTTGTTGGTATAGCTGTCCATTAAGCTAAAAGGAGGTAGTGAGGCAGTGGATGATAAGATCCATGATTCTAGAGATTCCATTCCTTGGCTAGGCAGGTGTGTTGTGTAGTACAGCTGCCATAGATTCTTTTGCTAATTCTGGGTCTATGGCTGTGGAGAATGCTGAGACATCAAATGACACCATAATTTCATCTTCTATTTTTAGGTCTTTGATTTTTCTGGAGGCATTATAGTGAGGGACTAATAGAACATTTATTCCCCTCTATGAGATTTCTAAGCTTTTTTGTAAGTTCTTTGACTATATTGTAAGCTAAGGTTGCTAGTATTGATACAATTGGACAAATGAATATGTTGGGCTTGTGTATTTTGGATTGTCCATATAAGCTTGGGAGGACGGGTCCGTTGTTTTTCATCTACCACTGCACTTCTTTTATGATTTAGAAAATTTGTGCTTGTCTATGCTGTGGAACCTTCTGTGAGGTCGTTTAGTTTGCTTTGTGCCACTCACTGACACTGAGCCAAATTCCTCTCATTTTGTGATTTCCCTCACAGCTGTAAAGTTGTGCTTATTTTCAAGGAGGATGATTCCACCACATCTCCATTCAAAGTCTTCAGAGCAAGGAAACAACCATTTTAGATGAAACAGTTTTATATTCATTACTGTCTCTACATTGCCCACAGATAGTGACACAGTCCATTAGATTTCCATTTCCCGTCCTGGCAACAAGTGAATAGCTATATTTTCCACAACATCAGTAACTTGATCATGCACTCCAACAGAAGCTACAGTCGAAAAACCATCTGCTTTAACCCCTCCAAATCTATTGGATTTTATGCATAAACTTGTTTTTAAAAAATACTTTCTTAGAACGACCCAATGAAATATGTCAAATTATGTCCAGTGGCGCATACTCCCAAGCAAAGGCATGCACAAAGAACAATTATTTAGATCACAGTGGGTGAAATTTGGAACAGTCTTCCTGACGCTAATAGCATTTCACTCTTGAATGCAACTGCATTGTGGTTTTTAAAAAATGTAGCTTCAGATAATACTGTGGGTCTTAAAATGGTGAAAACAAAAACAGAGCTTTATCTGAATAGAACCAAGGCCAAAATGTATGATTGTTCCAATATACCTTCTTAAGAAGCAGTATTCAGCATAACATAGGATGGAAGGGCTGTTGAATTCCACGGGACTTTCCTTATCACTGGGTCTTCTGTTCTTTCTGTAATTCGTCCATGGTACAATGGATGCATAGTACATAAATATAGGAAAACATGATTCCATAAATATCTTCAAGCACACTGTAAATTTTATTCTTTTTGCCCCACACCATTGCAATCCATGACTGAACTTTGCCAGAAAGCAAATGTGCTTTGCAAGCTTTGCATCCAGTCTGCACAAAATTCCCTCTTCGGACAACAATTCTGCCACCAAGTCAGACCAAATGCATCATGACACTTTTACCACTCAAATGTTTGAGAAGCTTAGACCTGCCAGACTTCAGAGGATCTCTACATTACACAAACCAACAAACTAAAAAAAAAAAATCTGTATTCCCATTTTCCTTCCTTCTTCACCTAAGGCAGGGGTAGGCAACCTTGGCTCTTTTATGACTCGTGGACTTCAACCATGGCTGGCTCAGGAATTCTGGGAGTTGAAGTCCATGAGTCATAAAAGAGCCAAGGTTGCCTACCCCTGACCTAAGGCATTCCAAGTGTTATCACGAAAGGCTTTAGAATAATATATTTATACCTTAACATGCAAATCCACCAAAATCCCATCTTTTTAAATGACCTGGAATGGTATCGGGTTAACCCTAACCATAAGTGGGTTTGCCCTCCAATGAGTTTACTCCATGTACTTGACCAGGAAACCTAGATAGGGAGGGTTGAAAAAGTAAACGCCCTCCTAAGCATACCGATATGCAATGAATTGTTTCATGACATCCATTTTCCCTCTCTGACTTCATGGAGACCTCATCCTAACCCTAAGTGGGTTTCTGCCCAATGGCACTTTCACATGCATTTCCCCAGGAAACCTAGATAGGGCGGGATCAAAAAGTCACCTTTCCAGGTATAATGCATGGGTACATCCCATTGGAGAGCAAAGCCACTTAGGGTTAAGTTAGATCTACATGAACTTGGAGAGAAAAACAGATATCACAGATGGATCTATAGACCTGTTGCTTAGGAGAGTGCTGAATGTTTGAGCCCATGGTATCTATGTTTCCTTCTAAAACAAAGGGTCCCTATGAACTCAGAGAACAAAATGAATGACGCTAATGAATTGATAGCACATCAATATACTTAGGAGAGCACTGAGTTTTTCACCCTCCTTTTCTATCTTTCCATGTAAAATGCAAGAGAAAATCACATTGGAAGGTAAACCCACATAGGGTTAGGGTAAGGTCCCCATGAACTCAGAGAGAAAAAAGAACGTCACTAATGAATTCACAGTGCATTGGTATGCTTAGGAGGGGGCTGACTTTTTGAGCCCCTTTTCTTCCAGTCCATGTAAAATACCTGGGAAAATCCCATTGGAGGGTAAATCCACTTACAGTTAGGGTTAGGTCCCCATGAATTTGGAGAGCAAAATGGATGTCACCAATGAATTGGCAGTGCATTGATATGCTTATGAAGGTGCTGACTTTTTGAGTCCACCTTTTCTATCTTTCTAGGTAAACCTTCTAGAATCCATATAGGTCAATATAAAAGGAAAAAAGAATGACATTACTATAGTCATATACTACAGGCCACCCAACCAAGCAGAAGAAATAGATGAATTTTTTGCTAATCAATTAACAAATGTATGTAGGAAACATGCCACAGTAGTAATGGGCAGGGCCTTTTTTGTCATAGAACGCCCAGAACCGAGTTCCGGCACCTTTTTGGGATGGAACCTTGTAGGGTAGACAACGGGTTGTATGACATGTGTGAGTTCCGGCATTTTTTTTTTTTTTTTTTACAAAAAAAGCACTATTAATGGGAGACTTTAACTACCCTAATATCAACTGGGAGACAAACTCTGGAGCAAGTGGGAGATCGAACAGATTCCTCACCAATTTTGCTGACAACTTTGTCATCCAAAAGATAAAGGAGAGAACTAGTGGAAAAGCTATACTGGACCAAATTCTTACAAATAGAGAAGACGTGATAGAGGGAATTGAAATCTCTGGAATGCTGGGTGAGAGTGACCATGTTATATTGGAATTCAATATAATGCAAACACAGGCAGTAGAACATAATCTAACCAGTGTCTTAAACTTTAAAAGAGCTGATTTTAACAAACTAAGAGAAAGCCTAAGAAAAATCCGAGGGATAAAATCCTAAAGGGGAAAACAACTCAAGAAGTGTGGGCATCTCTGAAAAATATGACAATAAAAGCCCAGTCCGACACAATACCACTGAAAAAGAAAAACAAGAAATCCAAGAAGAAACCAGCATGGTTACACAAAGTTCTCTCTAACTAAAAGACAAAAAGGACAAGTATGAAAAATGGAAAGAGGGACACATAGCTAAGGTAGAATATCAACAAATAGCCCAAATCTGCAAAGATAAAGGAAAGCAAAGGCTTAGAATGAACAAAGACTTGCAACAGAAGTCAAAGATAATAAAAAATGTTTCTTTCAGCATATAAATAACAAGAAAAAGATCAAGGAAACAGTTGGTCCACTCAAGAGAGAAGATGGCAAGGAAGTAACAGGGAGCAGAAAGAAAGCAAAGCTGCTTAACTCATTCTTTCCATCAGTCTTCACGCAAAAAAGCAATTATAGCCCAATCTACCAAAAACATAACTGGAAAAGACAGTGTCAAGTTTTGAAGCATGTTTTTTTTCTGCTGTAACAGTTATTGCTTCTTAGCTTGCCAACAAACTTGGGGGAGAGGGAATCGAATTGGAATGCAGACTTAAAAAATTAAGGAAGCAGACCATGGGAACCAAGGACATTCACCAGGTGTCTGGCCAAACCCAGAAATACTTTCTCATAACAATATTGCTGTTTAATCGGGCATTATGACCTGGTCCAGAGGGAGGAGAGAGAATTTTATGCTTTCACTATGTAGGACTTGGGCGGGGTTTTGCCAGAGCTGGTGCCGAAATGTACTAAATAAAGTTTCACATTAAGAGTTCAAAATGTCTCTAAGATATTTGCTTGGTTGGGTTTGCCAGTCGGAACCTTGACAGATAGACTAGAAATAAAAAATAAAATAAGCAAGAAAATGCTAAAAAAACACCTGTCTGATCTTGATGAATATAAATCACCAGGACCTGATAGATTACGCCTTAGAGTTCTAAAGAAGCTGGCAGATGTCATCTCAGAACCATTGTACCATACAATAGTGGCCAAAATTGTGGAAACCTTTTGGGAAAAGTGTATTTTTGAGGTTTGATGGCTAATAACACCACTTTTTTTGGAGTAGTACCATAAAACCATATATCAATGGAAAGATAATTTAATCAAGAATGTAATGCAACAAAGTTTGTTCAGTTATCTGCACTGTATTCTATGAAAGGTTATAGCCAAATAACCAGAAAAAGGAAACACAGCTTGCTTAGGTTGATATCAGGCAAACTTTATTGCATTACGTTCTTGATTAAATTATCTTTCCATTGATATATAATTTTATGGTACTACTCCAAAAAAAAGTGGTGTTATTAGCCATCAAACCTCAAAAATACACTTTTCCTAAAAGGTTTCTACAATTTTGGCTACTACTGTAGAATGGAACGATTTTGTCACAGGAGACAATATATGAGGATTAAATTATAAGCATGCACACAAAGCTATGATGGGACCGAGAAGAAGGAAAGACTAAAAAAAGTTATGGCTGGATGAGCTCCTCAGAAAGGAGACCCCCCCCCCAAAATACAAAGACCAAAAAGCAAAGTACAGATAGTCCTTGATTACAACCATTTGTTTAGTGACCATTGAAAGTTACAATGAAAAAAGTGTCTTATGACTTTTTCACACTTTCATGACCTTCGCAGCATCCTGATAGTCAGATGATCAGAATTTGGATGCTTAGCAACTGGCTCATATTTGTGATGGTTGTAGTGTCCCTTTTGCAACCTTCTAACAAGCAAAGTCATTGGGGAGCCAGGTTCACATTTACAACCACGTTACCTTTTTTTATTATTATTAAAAAAGTTTTTATTTTCCATGTATTCATACAAAATACAACCACGTTACTAACTTAACAACTGTGGCAAGAACCATGTTAAGTTACTGACTTAACCACTGTGGCAGCCATAAAATGGGGCAACAGTCACTTAACAACTGTCTTGATTAGCAACAGAAATTTTGGCTCAGTTGTTGAATGCCGAGTACTATTGATATGAATAGGAAATTAATATGAATGGCATAGGGATATATGAATAGTATATGAATATGTTGAAAGAGGGATGGTTTCCAAAGAAAGAAAAGGATGGGAGAATAGAATGAAGGATGTTAATATAAGCTAGTTTTAGTTATGCTTCTTTTTCCTTATCTCCAGGGTCCAAAGTGTTTTGCTTACTGTTCTTTTTAATGTGCTGGGCATAATGTTGCTTATACTGGCAAGCAATAGCATGGTGGATATATATGTAAGTTTCCTGAATGGCCAAATCACACAGTTTGGGCCATCTAACTGGACTCATGAAAAGATCCCAGTTATATGAGTTCTGTGTGAACCATAATTGTTTCTGACCAAATGCTTGTTTGTATTAATGCTGCATATTTATATCCTTTCCAAACCCTTTGATCACAGTATCATGAAATTAGCTAGCTTGAGTACTGAGGTTGGCTTAGTTGAATATCTATTTATTTGACTTAATTGCTGCAAGGCTACAAGTCTTACACTTTGTACAAATTTATTAGCTTGCCTGCACTGTAATTGAAATACTAATTTTATTAATCAGGGGTTGACAATATTTATAACACTTTACGTAGTATATGATTTGTTCATCTATGCATTTAAAATATATTTCTCTAGACATAATTCTATATCCATCCTTAACTCAGCTATTTTGTCTATATAATTGTGTCTGGATGTGTGTGTGTGTGTGTGTGTGTGTGTGTATCCTTTACATGATTTTTTTCAATGCACACTTACTGTATTATACAAAAAATAATATAAGAATTTCCAGATGACTGTATTCCTAGTGTAGTCCTGATGACCTAGTAGCTCCAGATTTATAGGAACACTATTTTATTGTTTGAGAGTTATAATTTATTTCAGATACTTTGTTTAAAGCAGAACATTTTAAATAATGGAATATATATTTAGTCGGTAGCATATTCCCATTGTTTCCCACTGTCAGCAATTCTATTGTTTCCCTTTTTTCCTCATTTAATCATTACAGGATTTTTGGAAATGGGCATATTAAATTAAGTTTTAGTAGTGTCCTATCTCTTATTCCCCTTTTTTTAATGAAACAGGACATATTTTATTAGCAGGAATCTAGTCCACACTGAAGCATACTGGTCCTCTATAGTTATGTGTGAATGAGAAATGTTGAGATCATGAAGGAATAATTGAATGAGATTTCTTCAAAGAAGGGTTGTTTTTTTTAAAAAAAAATGTACCCATCATGGTGCTCTATAGATAGGCAACTCCACGGACAGCATGATTAGGCATGGCAGTCTGATTGTAACATTCTGCAAAGGACTGTCTTTATCTCAGCAATGAGCATTTGATCTATGAGTAAAAGACTACCAACTGCAGAAATGAGAAAGACACCTATCTGAAAATGCCAAAGAACAGTTGGCTATCAATATACCAACATAAAAGTTGCTCAAATGTAGATTCAGAGAGGGGAAAATAACTCAGGACATGTGAGAATACAATATACCAGGGGTCGCCAACCCCTAGGCTGCAAACCGGTACCAGTATGTTGCCTGTTATGAACCGGGTCATGAAAGCGGGGGAGGAGTGAGCAAAGCTTCATCTGCGCATGCACAGAATCTAGGTTGTGAAACCATCATCCTCCTCCCCGGTCCATGGAAGACAATTTTTCTTCCAAAACTGGTCCCTTCTGTCAGAAAGTTTGGGGACCGCTGCAATAGACTTAACTGTATTTGTTACAGGAAGTATACGGTCAGATGCAGCCCTAGGCTTGGATCCAAATTCTATGAATTGGTTGGCTGCAAAATCTAATCTTCGAATGGCCTTGAAGACATGGCTATGCCAACTAGTCTGGGGCCTTAATGGGGGTCTGGCAAGTTGAAGGTGGCTAAAGGAGGAGAGAACACCCCGTCTTCTCTTTGGCATACTTTTCTCCCTTCCTCTCTGTCCTGATTAGTTTTATTATAATTGAATTTTTCAATTTAAGATCTTTATTTACCATTTTTAATGTTTTATGCTGCATTTTATTCAATGCCTGCAAACCGCCTGGAGCAGGAGTAGGCAACCTTGGCTCTTTTATGACTCGTGGACTTCAACTCCCAGAAGGCTCAGGAATTCTGGGAGTTGAAGTCCACAAGTCATAAAAGAGCCAAGGTTGCCTACCCCTGGCCTGGAGCCATCATCTGTGAGATGGGCAACATACAAGTTTGGCACACGCCCATGTGAACAAGTCACCTCTTGACTTGCCGTCATCAGGAAGAGCAAGCTAAAATTAACTGCTCCCATCTTACCAGCCCTCCTCTACTTAGCTTCTCCATGGCCAGTGTCACCACTGCCAGTACTAAGCAGGCACTTGCAATTAAAGTATTTTAAAATCTATGTGCATTATTATAAAATATACCGGAATAGATGGGCAAGGAAGACCCTTGCTATAAAATGTAACAGAATCTGAGCGGGCTCTCTAACAAGCTGGAGATATATGAAGCCACAGGTTTAGCCTTGCTCAACTTCCCTGCCCTCACTTTCCCTTGCGTGAGAGGTGGAGAGTGGGCTTCACCCTCATCTGGAGCGGGTGGGAGTCTGTTGCCTGCGGCTGCTAATCCAATTCATGGCTTTCCATTAGGAGATATTCCGGGGAGTTTATGGAGCAGGCAAACTAATGAATTTGTGTAAAGCGTAAGGCTTCGTAACCTTACAGGCAATTAATTCCAGCAAATAGATATTTAGCTAAGCCAACCACAGCACACACTTAGTTAATTTGGTGACACTGTAACCAGGCATAGGGCTTGAAAGGGATGCAAAACATGCAATTTGGGATAAGATAAGCAAACATTTAATCAAGGCATAGTTATATTTCAAATTTAAATTGATTTGATATCACCTAATTGGGATTTCTTCATGAATACCACTTGATGACCTGAATTGCAGACATAATGATAGTGTTCCATTCAAAAAATATATCAAGTCCTACTTGACTGGCTCCTTTGTCAACCTGGAGGGCACCAGGTTGACAAAGCTTCCTTAGCACTTTGTTGTATGAAGAAGCTGTTAAGAACAAAGAGCTGTTAAGAGATACATGTGACAAGCGAGGAGCAGGTAAACGCTTCTATTGACTAATTAAGGAAATATGGGTTTCTAATGGGTTTCTTTAATAATGAAGTATGAATAATGCAGCCATTCAGACAGATCCACCTCAGTATTTTCAGCTGAGTTGATAAGGCCTCATTAGGCAAGAATTCTTAAAGTGATTAACCTTTGTGGCATTTAGAAGGTAATGGAAGACAGTTTTGTTTTACTAAGCCTTCAGCTCCAAATAAATATGACTGATGTCTATCTTTGGGGAAGGGGGCAGGAGGGAAAAAAATGACTTGTTCTGATCTATTGATGTTTTAGTTTTCAAAAATTTTCATGTGTCCTTTGATTTGAGTCGGCTATAATCCTTTGACTTGAGTCGGCTATAGTTAATTATTTTTGTGACTGGTTTACAGTCATGAAAATAATTAACTATTAACAAGGCTTGATGAAAGAGATGTGTTTTATTGAAAGAGTGGGATCCCATCATCTTTTAGGGAGTTTATTCCCAAGGCTGGGTGCCATTTTCCTGATTGAATCCTTTCCTGAAAATCTGGAAGTCGAGCTTCTAGCAGCACAGGGATCTTTACATCTACTCATCTAAGTAACCTGGTAGTGTCACAGCAGGAGAGCTGGCATCACAGATAATTAAACCCTAGAACAGTAGAACATGAATAGCCAGTGAAAATCACTCAGTATACTGTAGGCATCAGTATAGTCACCAGCCAGCTGGCTATTCATCATATTTTGTTCCAATTCTAATTTCTGGCCATTTTCAAGAGTATCTCCAGATAAAGTGAACTGCAATTGTTGAGATGGAATGTAACCAATGTAAGTTGGCTCAAAATACGAAGAGTCAAAGTTGATATACTAGCCACAATGGGTTTCACTGCAACAGCTCCTTGCAAATCAAATAAGAACTGGAGGTCAAAAACCACTATCAACCTGCTCTTTCTGGGAAACTATGATCCCATCCAATGCAAGCTTTCAAGTCATTCCCAGAGTCTTGTCTTTTCATTACAACAACACTTCCATCTTGTCAGATTATTCTCCTTCATCCAGACCATTTGGGCAATGTTTTCAAGGGTACTGATAACTTTCGGGAGTGGTAGTGCTAGGTGTTAGCAGCATGCTGATGGCATTGCTGTCCACAGCTCTACATAATTTCTAGGGGAGGAGAGGAGATAGGATAGACAGCTGTGAAAGATCAACAGTTTAGATGGTGAACTCTCTTCCCTCAGAACCACCTTCTGGACATGTCCTGACAGGAAGGATTAGAAACACTGCAACACAATGTCCCTCAGATAACTGCCAATGGATACTATTCTCAGTGATATTAAAAGCCACTAAAATGTTCAGGGGAACTGGCTTAGTTACCAGTTTCATCTCCCAAGCTGGCTAAAAGAAACCCAATTGAAAAGAGATTTTTAAAAAAATCATTTCTGTCTTGATTATCATTATATTCTGCACTTTTCCAAGTGAGCTGAAGCACTTTGTAGAGCAAAGCAGGACAAAATCCCATCCTATGAACTAATTTTAGCTGTGAATTTGGTGCCTCAGTATCCAAATTCAGTACAATACTGCTCACTTGAGCTCAATGCAGTGTAATGCAAATGAAAGCAATGGCACCAGTGGGGGAAACTAGACAAGATACAGAATTAGTTTATTATAATTAAAATATGGTGCTTAGTCCAGGATAGTTTCCAATTGTCTAAACTGCAATTTACTTTTTGCTTTCTTTAAAAAAAAACAATCTATTCTGGTTGTAAATTCTCAGGGCTTTGTACATTACTATGTACAAAAAGCAGGACTCCATTGGGAGTGTATGTATGTATTTGTGTGTGGGGGTATACACACACACACACACACACACAGAGAGAGAGAGAGAGAGAGAGAGAGAGAGAGAGAGAGAGAGAGAGAGAGAGAGAGAGAGAGAGAGAATCTTAACATATCATGGTTCAGATAATGTGATCACTGTCTTCGTATTTTAAAGAAGAAAGCCACTAAGTCATCATCAAGCCATCATCAAGATGGCTTAGTGGTGGCTATCAACCCCTTTATTTTCCTGGTAGAGTCCATGCTGAATTTCAGCGTTTGGAGAAGACATTCAAAAGTTTTAAGAATTCAAAAGGGATTTAACAAGGATCAACAAACAAACGTTTTGCCCCAAGCAGAAAACAAATCCAAAAAATTCCAGCCTAATTAATCGGTATAATAGTATCCTACTCCCCAATTATTAAATATAATAATATTGCCCCTCTTTGCACAAAAATATTGCCCCTCTTTGCACAAAATATTGCCCCTCTTTGCACAAGATAGCATGCCAGTGTAGCCATTCTATATCACACAACCATCTGAGGAGGCAGTGCCAGCAAAAAGGAGAGTGGAGATATACCGTGTTTTTTTAACCCAGAGGTCGTATCTATATCCTACCCTGAATAATTCAGGACTATTTAGTACGTGCCAATCCCTTGCTTTTGCACACAAATTCTTTTCTTCAATAAGGGAGGATGAAAGACTTAATACTTCTGAAAAACCTAACCTAGGGAGGCCCTCTCAGCAAAACTCATTTGGAGCCTCAAAGATACTTTACAGAAAATGCTTTGCATGTCTTGTCTAAAAATGATCTGCTTAGCAATATTACTTATATGTAAACGGTAGGAGTGCTATAATTCTTCATCTGCCATTTTATCTTGGGCATTTATTTAATATATCTTTGGTATATTAAATACCTTCATGATCCTGTTGATCTTCTTATAGCTATTTGCTGTAGAAATATTTTTGCATGGGCAGATGTACCCAAGTCCTAAACAGAAAAAGCCATACGATGTCAAAGCTGCTGTAGAGAGTTGCAATTTTTGCTTTTTCAAATATAATGTGAGCATAGCTAGAGCTTTTATTGAACTATCTACTTGGACCCAGTAGTAATCCTATTGCAACTAGTTTAAGGGGACACAGGAGTAGGAAAAGATAATATTAGGGCAGTGACAATGTTGCTATATATTAAATACTTGGTAAGGCAATATCGAGTTGTTGGTTTTCTTACTAATAACACAGAGTACACTTGTTATTACCTGTGATCTAGAGAGAAGTCTACCATTGTTTCACCTCTACAGGCTTAGTTTTTAGTGTCCACAATTAACGAGATGGCTGGAGCAGACATTTATTTATTTATTTAGAAAATGTATATAGATTCTGCCATGCTAAATAGATAGGTCATACAATAAAACATTGCTTATATTCTAATACCAGAACCTCCAGATGCAAACCGTTCCATCAATTAATTGTTCTCATTGTCAGGAAAAATCTCCTTAATTCTAGGTTGGATATCTCTTGGTTAAGTTTCCATCCATTACTTCTTGTCCTGCCCTCAGGTGCTTTGGAGAATAGATCAACCACATTCTTCTCTGTCACAGGCCCACAAACATTGGACGATTGCTATCATGTCACCCCAAGTCATTCTCTTCATTATCATCATCATGGATAGCGTCCCCCATCTTGTGGTTCTAAAAAGCCCTCAAAACCTGCCTTTGGTCGCAGGCCTGGAGTTAATATGTTGGGAGAACAGGGAGAGCTATTGTTTTTAGCCCCAGTTGTCTCATTTCATTTTGTTGATGTTTTTAATTGTTTAAATAAGTCTCATACTTAGTAACTGCAATAGCAATAGCACTTAGACTTATATACTGCCCCATAGTGTTTTACAGAACTCTCTGGGTAGTTTGCAATGTAAACATTATTTGCATATGGCTCCCAACCATCTGGGTCCTCATTTTACCAACCTCAGAAGGATGGAAGATTGAGTCAACCTTGAGCCCATCAGGGTCGAACTCCAGGATGTGGGCAGAGTTTGCCTGCAATACTGCACTTTAACCACTGCTCTACCAGGGTTCTATAATAAGCTGACCAGAGTTCATTGGGTGGACAGCTTTGTTAAACGTATGGAAACTAATCAAAGAGAGAAGCAACCTAGAACTAACGAAAAATTTCCTGACAGTTAGAACAATTAATCAGTGGAACAACCTGCCTTCAGAAGCAGTGAATGCTCCAACACTGGAACTTTTTAAGAAGAGACTGGACAGCCATTTGTCTGAAATGGTATAGGGTTTCCTGCCTGAGCAGGGGGTTGGACTAGATCAGACATGTCAAACACAAGGCCCGGGGGCCTGATGCGGACTACGAAGTGGTTTCATGTGGCCCGCAAAGCCATCCTGGAAACAGTGAGGGAACGGCCCTGCTGCCATGGCCCTGGCCCAGGCCAGCCGGAAGCCAATGTACAATTTTGTGGTGGCTATCTTGGCACTTGCCCCAGTGGACCATGCCTTGACACTTGCCCCGGTTCTACCCCCTTCTTCCAGAGACCCTCAGATCTGTCCCATTCCTGCCCAGGCCCCCACAGGCACCCTTGACGCGAATGATGTAGAACCGGCCATGCCCACCCTGCAGGCCACACCCACTCCATTCTCACCCACCCAGTAGGCTGCACCCACTCTGACCATACCCACCCAGCCCCCCAAGGGCAACCGCAATGCTGATGCGGCCCTCAGTGAAATTGAGTTTGACACCCCTGGACTAGATAATCTCCTCCAAGGTCCCTTCCAACATTATTATTATTATTATTATTATTATTATTATTATTATTATTATATTAATTAACTTCAGAAAGAACATCATCATCAATAACGACATTAATTTCTGCCCAGAATAAATTAACATGTAAGTAAAGGCCACACTTTGTGATATTTACATTTTATGTGGAAGCATGTTTTTTATGAGAAAGTATAATATATCTGTCACTCTATTGTAGAATCTAAAACTCTCAAAGTTACGGAATAGTTATGCCAGAGTGAAGAATCACATAATTCAAAAAAGCAAGATCTGTCACAGGGCTTACCGTTTTATTTATTGCCAGCTTTTCTCCAAATGGCACCAAAATGCTAACAACTAACCTTAAAATCCAGCCCAATCATAAAAATAAATCCCATAAATACCATTTAAACCAGTGAATTTCACATTAAAATTTACCCCCATTCAGAGATCAACAAAAGCTTTGCATGAAAGAAGCAGCTGATTTCTTTTTGGAAAAGACTTCTAAAATACTTTTTGGAAAAGATCATTCTGATAAATCTTTAGAAAAGGACTTACAAAAAGAATGTCCCACTCTCAGATTTGCTTCTGGATGGGAATATTTTTAATAATCTACCTTTAATCCTTACTTTGGTATTTTGTTATTGTGTTACTTCCAGTAGTATAATTTTCTGTTGTTATTTGTAATCTCTGCTAGGTTTTAATTTCAAAGTGATATGACAAGAATTGTTATATATCAAAGTATACCTACAGGGTGAAATCCAGTTATTGCTCTTTCCTTCTTTCTTTCTGCAGCCTCCCAAATCTTTTCCAGCAGGTCTCCTGAATATCTGGAACCTATTCTAAGAGTTTTTTTTGAGGTCAGGGGTGCCCTGCTTTGTGGCCCGCATGGGACACGGATTCCACCAGCAGAAGAAGCTAACTGAATAAAACCCACAATAATTAAAATTTGCCTCCAACAATTATTCAACGAGATTGCAGTGCTAGACCCACTTACATGAAAGCTCATTCCAGGAATTACACCTTTGTAAATGATGCAAAACTGAATTCCTGTGCGTGCCTCCTTGATAATAAATCAGCTGGATTTTCCCTTAAGTAGACGTGCATTGGATTGCAGCTCTCTGTGTTGTTTTATTATCAGTTAAGAGCATTTTCCTGTGCTGGTTGACATGACACTAAGTCTCACATTCAGCAGGGCTTTCTTCCTTGTATGATAGCTGTTTGCAAAGTATCCTTCTGTGTTTTAAAAAGTCATCATTTTCAATGCTCTATGACAGCGGCCCCCACCTTTTGGGTGCCATGGACTGGTTCTCTGGAGAGTAGTTTTTCCATGGACTGGGTAGAGGCGTGGTTTCGTGGTTCCCCATGTGTGAGGATGGGGCCTTGCCTGCTTGTGTGGACTGGTTCCTGGCAAGCCATGGACCAGTGCCGATCCACGGACCGGGGGTTAGGGATTCCTGCTCTATGATGTTGGGTGGATAGAGGAGCTTCCCAGGCTATTTTTTTCAAAGGAGAAGAAATTGTGGAGAAAATGTTCTACCTATGCATAACAACCCTTCCATTAATTACAACGTGGTTAAACCAATGTTTTTCTTTCATAATCTAATATGTTTTGGGTGTTCTGCAGCCTCCCTGGTTACTACCGCTTTAATTCAATGCCAAGGGATGATCTTCCTGGAGGAACTTTATGCCTGAATTATTATTTTTTCAGGCTAGGAAGGAGGAACAGGGGAAGAATCTTAAAACATGAGATGTGCAAGAAAAACCATAAATCCCAAGGAAAACCTCCAGGAGCACAAGGGGAACAGAAAAATGTCCCTTAAAAGAAATTCTAAAATATTAAAGCATTATTAACAGTAGTGTATAAAAACTAAAATCTCATTAATAAATAAAAAATGGGGGAGGTATTCAAATACACACACACACATACACACAAACACACACAATTTGTTTAGGGTTGCAGTCCGTCTCAGCAAGCAAAGGGGAAAAAAATCTTTATTGCATAAAATAAAATCCTGCCCTGACACTGTCAATTTACCAATATACTGCAATCACACTTTGCAAGAAAACACAATAGAATAACACAAACATATACGCGCAATTCCTCCTAGTGATAAGAATTTAAAAAAAACAATGTCATCCTCAAATATGGAGAGACATTTCTATTCAAATTCAGTGAGAGCAGATCGACATGTCTTAAGAGCAGATGAAGGAAGTCATCTAGCATTTAAAAACATGTCAACAACTCATTAAATATTGCGGTGTATATATGAGTGTTTTTCTAAGCCTGATCTGGTGTGCTGCTAATAGATACTGGAAGGTCACTCCCATTCCACCTAGCTAATGTATCTGGAATCAATAATTAGCAATACCATGTTGCTTGCAGTAATAATTTATTAAAGTGTGTCTACCCTGAAGAAAGAAAATGGAACAATTAGCTTCACATTTTGATCAATTAATAGCACTCTGAATAGTTCTGAGGCCCTAGAAATCAATCCGTTTTTAGAAAATCCATTAAGGGACATAATACAAGCAACCGCTACTTCATCCTATTTATTTTTACAAATGGTTATCATTGCTGGATAATTATTACTTTATGATTCAATGGAGAGGATTCATTGGAGATACCCCAAGTGCTATGTTGTGAAATAACATGAATGATTTTCAAATTGCTTCGATGAAGGAAAACGGATGCTGTGAATGAACTGAGGTTTCATGAAATAACGCTTTTAGAGCCATCAATGAGTAATAAAGTACGAAATCCACCCTATGGCTCTGAAGGATAGTTACAAGGCTGTCCTTGTTTCAAGAATGACTTGAAAGAAGTATTTTATACCTCGCATGAGCATTGAATTACTTTGCTCTCCATTAAAGCAGCCCAATGTTTTTCCAGCTGCTATGCAAGCCAGGAAAAGGTGGTACTGTTTCAAAAATTACAGTAACTTTAAGGAGTGGACTCCTTCAAATAGCAACATCTCTTTTTTTCCTGGCTCATGGACAGGCTACTTTCAGGAATAGCAAAAGGTGCTATGCTCCCACTTGTCCAAGGTGTTTTCCTTCACTTCCAAGAGAAGCAAGATGTTCTGTCAATTGTCTGCCTAGGACAGCCTCACCAGCCTTATCTACGTCCTAGAAATAATTTATAAGGTGAGATGAGTCATGGAAACAGATGCTTCAACCTAGTCTATCACATCATCTCTCCCTCTGTAGGCACTCTCAACTGAGTTCATTGAGTTAAATTTTTAAAGCCAAGCACTAGAATTTTTCATTTTCACATCCAAGCTGGAACAAAGTCAGGCTAATTTAATGAATAGCAAAGATGTCCTGCACTTACAAAGTGGAATGTTCAAAGTACTGCTTCCTTGTCATGTTCTGAAGCACACACATTCCTAAATGGTTGGTAGTAAAAAGGATTGGTAGGATACCGTGGTGGCGCAGTGGTTAGAATGCATTATTACAGGTAATTCTACCAACTGCCAGCAGTTTGATCCTGACTGGCTCAAGGTTGACTCAGCTTTCCATCCTTTTGAGGTCGGTAAAGTGAGGACCCAGATTTTGGGTGGCAATATGCTGACTCTGTAAACCACTTAGAGAGTGCTGTAAAGCACTATGAAGTGGTATATAAGTCTAAGTGCTATTGCTATGATATGCTGTACACATTCACAGTAAAATATTAAGATGTCAAAGAGCTCTTTAGAGCTCCGTTGCATGTTCAGAAGGATGAATAATGCCATAATCACTCATGTTTGAGTTATAATTCTTTTAACTCATTATATCTATAGTCGTTGTCCAGCATCAAAAAACAAAAAATGTCTAGTAGCAATTATCCTTCCTCATAGACTGGAGACTATGCACCTAATAAGAGCAAAATATGTATACATTTCAAAAGCTACAATGACTTCCTGAACCCATGTCTATTTTTCCTAACATGACACTGATGTGGCTCTCCATGTGACCAAAGAGCACTTTGTGACCATTAGGTCAGCCAAGGTCAAATGCAATCAATTCCTGGCTAATTCTTTTCTAAACTTCCTTTACTCGTAAAATATACCTTCGACAATTACAACAATTTCTACTCTGTTCCTTTAATCCAGTTTGCATTTTTGCTGCTGACCATGAGCTAGAAAATACATCATAAATATTATTTCAGTGAGTCCTTTGCAGAGAGAAAGTGTCATAAAACCGTAATGCTTGTATGTGGATTATTGAAAACCTAGCTTTTGCTTTATGAAAAATGGCAACAGGTGATTAAAAGATGTCTGCCTGGGTCCCTGGATTGCAGACAGATAAGCTTGTTGTTTGCCTCCCTTTTTCTTAGACATTCTATTTTCACCAGGAACAAGAACTGATTTTAAAATAGACCCAAGTAAACATTCTTTAGCATCATATCACCAAACATTTGATATAATGAAATGAATACAAGAAATCCTCAATTTACAACAGTGTGTTTAGTGACCGTTCAAAGTTACAATGAAAAAATGACTTATGAACATTTTTCACACTTACAACTATCGCAGCATCCTCATGGTCATGTGATCAAAAATTCAGATGCTTGGCAACTATTTATGACGCTTGCAGTGTCCTGTGGTCATGTGATCCCCTTCTGACAAGCAAAGTCCACGGGAGGTTGTTAACACTAACAGTGTTCCTAATGTAAAACTGCAGCAATTCACTTAACAACTGTGCCAAGAAAGGTTGCAAAATAGGGCAAAACTCACTTAAGAAATGTCTTGCTTAGCAGCAGAAATGTTGGGCTCAATTGTAGTTGTAACTCAGGGATTTCCTGTAGTAACTTTATAATATTTGCCTGATTTGGTTTAGGCTAGAATTGGAGTGACTAATTTGGTGTTTCTCCTAATCTGTTGAATTTTGAGAGTGAACATTATCCATCCCGGCCTTTTTTGAAGTAACTTCCTCTCTAGTCATCAATTATTTACAGCACAGTTGTTTCTTTTTTTCTGTGTCTTGTCTGCGCTGCCATGAAAGTGGGACACTCATGCTGTCAAACTCGGATCAGGTGGCATCAAACAGAACAGAAAAGACCATTTCCATCAGGTCTGGGAGGGAGAGTGCCTACAGAGGGGGAGATGATGTGATGGACTATGTTGAAGCATCTGTTTCCCAGGAAGGAGGGAGTACATTCCCTAGAACAGTGATGGCGAACCCTTTAGAGACTGAGTGCCCAAAAACCACCCCCGCCCCATCTGTCTGCCCCCTGTCTACCCCTGCTCCCACCTGCCCACAGGGCCACTCACTGCCTCCATGGCCCACCGATCGCCCAGGCAGTCCAGCAGCGCTATGGTGGCCATGACCTCCACCCGTGCCCCACAGCATCAACTGCGTGCAACAGGGCACAGGGTGGAATCTTGTTCCCGCTGCCTGGCTGCCAAGTCCTTGGCTGCACTGCTCCACGCAGACCATGCTTGGGGGCGACTCTCCTCCAGGGGAGTTGCTGGTGAGGAGGGGGCTGCGATGGGAGGCTGGGCTGGGGTGATGGCGCTCATGCCCACAGAGATGACTCTGAGTGCCGCCTCTGGCATGCATGCCATAGGTTCGCCACCACTGCCCTAGAATCTTCCAGGCTAGATCCATTAGGGTGAAAGTAGTAAGGGTTTAGTCTGGCAAGATTCTGTCTATTGTGTGTAAGCAACTAAAGAGCTGAACTCTGGCTGGATTGTTCTACATCATTCTTGGGCTAAGCCTGACAGATACTCTGAGAATATGTGATTCAGGGATAGCAATCTTGGATGCAATAACTGCTTTAGATCATTTTCAAGGACCTCCCTGTTTCTCCCTGTAAATCAAAGTTCCTGTAGCAGAACTGTTTTCAATATATTTCATGGAGTACATCTTTTCTCATGCAGTTGATATCAGGCTGATAGATGACATAAAAGAATGGGTAAAAGTATGAGATGGGATGAGGACAACTTGACCTTTAATAAAATACTGTAGAGTAGTCATATATTGAAATAAAGATGTGATATTCACCCACTTGTTAATATACTAAATAGTACAACAAATAAATATTGAATAGTACAACAGTTTTGCACACTTTACCTCTTTATAGGTAATCGTTTCAGCCAGTTTTCTATTTTAAGAGCTTAATATCTTTAGTACATTTCCTAACAACTGTTGCAAGAACAAGTAATTGTAATCATATTCCTGATTAACTCTGTGTAGCATAGTTATCATTATAAGGTATTCAATTTTGTAAAATGTATTTCATTTTTCTACCTTATCTTAACTCTTCCTCTTTCCTGATAATACCCTACACTGGATACAAAAGGAGCTGAAATGAACTCTATCCATCCATCCATCCATCCATCCATCCATCCATCCATCCACACACTTAATTTGTCTCTTCTTCTTCTTTGAACCAGAGCACTTAAACATGGGTTTTGGCTACAGTTAAATGCTACCAGTATTATTATAATCTCAGAACAAATAATGGGGAAAACATAATGGCAATATAGTCATACTTTTCTCATTATTTTATTTTCAACAGTTTTTTCTTCTTTATCCTTTCAGTTTTTTAAAATATGACAGTACTGTATATTCTACAGAGGATATGTTTATGGCTTACAAAGATGTTATGTCACAAATAACAGATGCTGTAGCTTTGTGACATCTTATGAAGGAACAGTTGCAGATTTTAATTAAAGGCACTGCCCTTTACTAAACAGGAATTGTTAGAATGACTGTCTAGTTAGGCACTTAGAAAGAGAAGACTCTCTTTGGAAATATTGCATTACAACAAAGGACTCCTTACTAAATCTAAATATTCTGATGCTCTCCAGCTATTTTGAACCTCAATTCCCAGCTGTAGCAGGTGTGTGTGTGTGTGTGTGTGTGTGTGTGTGAATACATATACACACATATATTTCAAGCAGTAATCCAATGATCTGGAAAACCTCTGCCATTTACCTGCTTCATCTCATTTTTCAATGTTACCTTCTGAAATTAAATTCTTTGTCCAAATGCCTAAGCAAGCTGAAGCAGTTTAAATAAAAATTAATTAAAAGAAGGTTTTAATATCCTGATCCTATTTCATAGAAGATGTAAAACTCTCAGCCTATTGTGACATTTTTGTAAAGTACTTCAGGAGTGAAAATCTTCTATCTTTGTTCTGATCTTGAATCCATTACTTAGTATTAAGAATATAAACAACCAGTCTTAATTGATCATTATGATAATTGATCATTGATACTCATGAATATCCCTATTCCGGTGACCATTTGTATGTAGGGCGCTTATGGCGACAAAGGGCAATTGCACTTTATTTCTGGCTAGGTCCCTAATGTCACAACTTTCACTAATTACACTCTATGCCTTCCCCTCTTTCAGCAGAGGGATGCATTTAAAAACACATTAATAGAGCTTTCCCTGAATACCTAAGATGATGGAAATTCAAGATTAGTGTCCTAGTTTTAATTGAAATGGGCAAATAGGCAATGAAGTTTTGAAAACTCATGAAGCAAATGAATTATTTAGATTAATTTCAATCTAGTTTCTGTTCAGAAATCAAAATTGTTTTAGCTGATATAATTGATGAGGTTTTCCCGGAGTCTTTACTGAGTTCATACATCATAGCTTTCTTAACTATGGTTTGTTATGGTAATTGCAAGTGTTTGGGTTCACAGTTCTTTCTGACTCATACATCTTGGCTGATAAATGCACGCCTCACATGATAAAAGGCAAAACTGAACTAACCACTTTATGGCTGAAGGTTATCACGGCTGAAGAATGTGTGAATTCAACAAGTATGTGATGGCATTTATTCAGTTAGACCTAGTGTGAATTTTTAAAATATCATTCAGGATCTTAAAATTTCAAACTCTCTTATAGGACTGAAGGCACCATTAGAGCATGACCTACTCCTTCTTCTTTAAGAAGTTAAAAAAATTGATGTAGGGATATGGTTGCTATTCCCAATCTTAGAGGACGGTATTGCAATCTGTTTTGCTTCCCAGGTTTTTCAAATTCTACATGAAACTTCTGTCTAAACATTGGTGGTGTGCTGGATATGAATATATTAAAATTAAATCCAGACCAAATGGACAAGATGGTGCTGGTAAAATATTGAAATCCATATAGTAAACAAGAAGGTAGACTTTTCAAAAACTGAAAAGAACAGAAACTAAACTGGCTGTAATAGCAGATCACTGGGTGATTTGCAGCAAATTGACAAGGATTTTCAATTCCCAGTTGTTTCATAAGAAGCCACTAAATCTTGCTAATTAAAATAAACATCTCTGCCACAGTCAGCCTTATGCTAATCACTTATCTCTCAGGCCCACTGATGCTTATCAATAAAAGGCTGATATTAATTATTTAGCTTTAACACTTTCTGGTACAATTCTGCAGCCCACTTCTGCACTCCTTCGCTGTAACCCCTGATCTCTATTTGTATCAATGTAGATGCTGTGTTTGCCCTGCTCTTACTTGGACAGGTGAAGGTGCAGTAAGAGGAAGTAGACTCCAATTGTTGAGACTATCCAGTCTCGAAGTCGGCTCACAAGCAACCCTTATAATTCACTGAGTTCCATTTTTTAATGCACTTAAGTAGGGGCTCTATTAGAAATCAGAGTCAATTCATGAAGGCTAAAAATAGTAATACTGGCCACCGCCTGAATGTGCTTATGCAGGTAGTCCTCAAGTTACAACCTTTTATTTAGTGACTGTTCAAAGTTACAACAGGGCTGAAAAAAGTAGCTTATGATCATTTTTTGCACTTATGACCATTGCAGCCTCCCCATGGTCATGTGGTCAGAAAATGGATGTTTAGCAACTGGTTCCTATTTATGACAGTTGCAGTGTCCCCGCATCCTTTTGTGATCTGACAACTGTGAACCCAATGAATGTAATAAGAACCCTGACTAGATTAAGAATTATCAGACTTCTGAACAGGCAAAGGAGGGCACAGACAATTGGAAGGGAGGATAAATGAAGGACAAAAGAGGACACACTAATTTTTTATTTTCCTTGGCATCTACTGTATGATAAAAATTACAGTGAAAAACTAGGAAAAAATATACTTAGGCCTACAGGTATATGAAATTACTTTTTCAGCATGAGAACCACTGTTTTTCAGTCATAAAAATGTACTAGAATCTATTAATAGGCAGAAAACCTTTAGCATGTAACTGATCAAGATCTTGTCAGTTTCAGGTAGTAGCCAAGCCCACTAGCTGCTTCCAATCAACTAATTAAGGTTGCAGAAAGAAGAGCTTTGTTGTTAGTACTTAGTAGGGAAGTTCTGCAACTTGGAGAAAAGCTGCTCAAAAAGATGGACGATGTTTGGTTTTTAAGGCTATTCCTGCCGGACGAAGGGCATGAGGACAAAAAGGAGGACCTGTCCTCTTTTTCTGGAGATCTGGTAAGCTGAGGCTAGATAGCTCCAAAATCTCTAAGGTTCAACATCAGCAGTAGATATTCACATTTCTAGGGGAAGCTCTAAAGGCCTCTGATTAGATTATAAAGACAGTTTACCTCTTGATCAATTCCAAAACCCATAACATTAATCCAAAAACATGTTAATTGTGTTCATACACAATTATCATAATACCTAATTCCCCCCACTTTAAAAAAATCAGCATATTTTCAAAAGTAGTTGCTGAGGGGCAAAAGGTTCTTCACAGAGGCTACATGATTCCAGATAGCCTATATAATCTACTTCCTAATCATGGATTTCACCCAAGTTGTTTACTTATTGATCCACTTTTGAGGCTTTTTTGTCCATAGTGTGACTGCATCTATCCATACACAGGAGGAGTCCAAAGAACTTAAGACACAATTGGCAAATCTAATTAAAATCACCTTTGTGCACAGCTGGAAGATAATTTACATCCAACATTTTATTTTATGAAACACCACTAAATAAAAGCTTTACCAAATGGGCAATCTCCACTATGTAAAAAAAGAGAGAGAGAGAGAGAGAGAGAGAGAGAGAGAGAGAGAGAGAAATGAAATCCAGTGATAGATATGCTCAAGGGGAAAAAAAAATCTGTCATGAGACTAGTCCTGTTACTGCTTACCTGAGGCTGGGGGGGGAAAGGGGGGGCTAGGTTGAGCCTAGCAAACAATTGTGAATCAGTGCTCCTTGAAAAGAGGCAAAAATCTAGTTTAGAATATTTGCATCGTAAGCAACAGCTTTAGATTTCTATCTCCATCATCTATAGATTCAGATGAGGAAACTCTTGCTTGAAACCCCAGTCTTCACTGTCAGTCAGTGTACACCACAAAGTAGGAAACTCCAGCTCATGACCTTAATGCAGCGTGCTAGTTATCAGTCCCACTAAGTAGAACAGATCAGGAGATCAATTCCATAGGAAGACTAGAACTAGTTTATTGAGATTGGCTATTAAAACAGAATTTTGCAAGTCTGATTGTGCTGTGCTTTTCACCCCCAAAATACTCCAGTGAATCAGAGAGGCATCTGCCATTTCCAAATGTTATCTTTTTTCACAGGGCTTAAAATTTTACCCAATAGCCTAAGTTAGGATTCTTACATATTTTTATTAAGGTCATTTTCCTTACTGTCTATGCTAGGTAAATCCACCTAGACCAGGGGTAGGCAACCTTGGCTCTTTTATCACTCGTGGCCATGCTGGCTCAGGAATTCTGGGAATTGAAGTCCACGAGTCATAAAAGAGCCAAGGTTGCCTACCCCTGACCTAGGCCAAAGGTGTAAATCAAGAACCCGTGATTCGTCATTCAAAAGCAAAGTGTCCCAGGCAAATGTGTCCAGTCCTGGTCTAGGTAGGCAAAATAATCTGACCATTTTTGTGACCTACAACCTTCCCATTTTGATGCCCTGCAGGATTCAGTCTTTCTCAATAGCAAACCTCCAATATGATCCTGTTGTTGTTGTACAAAAATTCATGTTATTATTGCCCATTAGCCAGGCTGGATGGAACTGATGTTGGATGTTGTAATCCAGTGGCTCCCAACCTTTTCTATACCTCGCAACTCTAGAACACTTCTGATATATTCTCGCACCCCTTACAAAAATTCAAAATAATGGCAACGAATTATACATATACACTATAACAGTGATGGTGAACCTTTTAGAGACCAAGTGCCCAAACTGCAACCCAAAACCCACTTATGTATCGTCAGGTGCTGGGTGGGCATGGCCCATTGGGTGGGTGCAGCTGCGGTGGTAACAGCAGACTGGGTGGGACTAAAAAGTTCAATCAATCAATTCCAACTTTGCGAGATCTTTTTTTTCCGGCAAGAAGTTGAAATTGATTGATTGAACCTTTTTTTTTGTACACGGTGGCGGAGGCTTAAAGTGAAAAGCTTTTATAAAACCCAGCTGAAGGCCTAGGACTGGGGTGACTGTGCACGTGCCCACAGAGAGGGCTCTGCGTGCCACCTGTGGCACACATGCCATAGGTTCGCCACCACAACATTATAATTTTGAAAACCCAAGTTTTTGCATCCCCTGGAATATCGTCTTGCACCCCTAGTTGGAACCCCTGTTGTAATCTAACAACTTCTGGAGGTTGCCAGGTTGGAAAAGGCTGTCCCAGATGTTAGATTACTCCCATGGTCTGACTACCCAGGATCAATGGCAGGATGATTGTGGAAAAAATATAAACTCTGTGTACCAAAAGATACAGGGCTTTCAGATAGAAACAAATGTTGAGAACAAACTTTGCCAGACTACTTGAAGTCCTGTTAATAAGAGTAAATCAACTTTCCCCAACCTACTCCAGAGTGACTGTGAATTGTAGCCTAAAATAAGGGGGGGAGGGGCAGGTGGAATAAATAACACTGGAATTGACACAGTAGAAGGTAGCCTCGTGAACCAACTTCTGCAGTCTTTGGTGCCTCCTCAACTCAGGGGTGTCCAACCTCGGTAACTTTAAGATTTGTGGACTTCAACTCCCAGAATTCCCTAGTCAGCCATGCTGGCTAGGGAATTCTGGGAGTGGAAGTCCACAAGTCTTAAACTTGCTGAGCTTGGACACCCCTGGGTAGCTTCTCATTCTGTAAACTCTAAGTTGCTTCCTTCAGAAGTCTTTGGCCTGGGCTCCAGGTAATGCTAAAAAAATGATTGATTACAAGAATATTCCCATGGGGTGCTAGAACATTTTCACTGAGGTGGAAGAAGAAACCTTGACATCTGCCTTCCAGCCACACAATAGTAGGGTAATTGGGGATAACTCACCAGGCAGTCGAGCAGGAAAAAAGAGCCAGAATCAGCAGCCTTGAATGAATCCATCAAGGAGCCAGGTTGAGTTAGCAACATGAAGCTTTTATTAGAAAAACAAACAAACAAAAGCCAAGTGCCACTTTGAAAAATATGAATAAAAATGCTGCATCCAAGGCTGGGGGGGGGAGGAGGGGAGTACAGCCTTGGTCTGCTTTACTCTGTCAGCTTTAGTGGGAACTTGGGGCTGTTTTTCATCACCACCTTTTAAATGTGTGGGCAAGCATTTTCAGAACTCAGGGGAGATGTTAAATGTGTGGGTGGGCTTCATTAGCTGGGCTTTTAGAGCAGCAAGAAAATGAAAACAGGATTGGCAATATGGCCTACAGACCAGCAATGTCTTTTTTCTTGAGCAACGGTACCAAACACTATGCCATTGACTTAATGCTGGTAAGACAGATACAGAAATAGAATCTAGTTGACAGTATTCCAGAAAGTTGCTTTTTCTTTTTTCCTGCACATACTGGTATTTTGATGCTTTTACATGCTAAATATAAATATAATAAATGTGGATATATAGATGTGTTATTTATATGCATGTGCACACAGACATTTATTATTATTATTACCAGGCCGAATCAAGACACTGCAAGATGATGGCCTGTTCATTAAAGCTAATGGAGTATAACCTACCAAGCTGGTCCACTGTGAGGATTGGTAGATAGATTTTTTTTTACTTCTTATCTAGAGGAAGGAAGGAAAGGAGAGAGAGAGAGAGAGATTTCCCACCTAAAAATTAGAATCTGGTCAGCACCCCTCTGCATTACCCTAGCTTGAAGGCAAGCATGCATACATACACACACAGAATGTACATACTGTATATCTACTACAGTATTATGACTAAGCCATACAGGAAGGACAATGATTGGTAATTGCTTACCTGGAGGAGAAAGGTGGGAGGGTCCAACACCGGTAGAATTGTCCAATGGGAGGATATGGTGCCCTGCAGTCCAGACTGAACACCCTGCTAGCTTTTGTCAAAGGCAGGATTTTCTTAAACTCAGAATCAGTTTAGGACAGGAGCAGTTTAAATACTAAGTATGAGGGTGATCCTTCCTTAACCTCTTGCAACTATAGATCATCTTGTGGATTCTGCATAGGGAAGGTTCGTGTAAGGTGCAGGTGGAAGATTTGCATGTGTAAATGTTCACTCTTACAAAGGATGGCAAGCAATCCCTTTCTCTGACACGTTACAGTTCAATATACACGGAGCGTTTCATGTCTAATAAACTATTCCTTGCCTGCAGCTTGAATCAGTATTATTACAAGTTTATCAGTGGATTTCCTTTAATTCAGGCTATTCAATTCTGAATGTTATGCTTAATTTGCTTTGGATTTTTGGCTACTCTTTGGTCATCAAGGCAGTCTGCTCACTAATCATGAACACAGAACTAAAGGTGATATACAATAATGCCTTGGGATAAAGGAACAGCACATGCATAAAAATTATGCTAATACTTGCCTGATTTGTTCATTGATTTGAGAACTGACTTTCCAATCAGTCACACAAAAGTTTGACCACACGCAAAAACACACAAACAAAACAGCGTGAAGAAATAGAGGGGGGTCATTTGCCATTTTTAATGTAAAGAAATTCTTAATATGGATGCTGGGGTAGGATGTGCTTATTTTGTTTACTTTCTCACATTTAGTTTACATAAAAGAGACGCATGTGAGTGGCCAAGATTAGAGTCAAAGAAATGCAGCCGACAGAAGTTGGAATGGGATAGTGGAAATCAACTTTGCATGTATTGATTTTCTGCACCTATAAGCCTATTGACCAGTAGCCTAGCAAAAGTTATCTGCACTTATATCTCCTTCCATTGTATAACATACTCATTTTGTATGTCTCTGCAAAACATGTCTGCTCTTGGGGAGTCAGATATTCACAGGACTTTTATCACCACCTTTTTCTCTCAGCTCAGTCCTCTTTCTCTTCTGATGTCAGTGCAATTGTGGTTACCACGTGACTTTTTCTTTCTCTGCAACGCAGGGCATCATCCATGGTTTCTTCGCTATAGATAAGCCACTTGATCTATCCTTAAATAAAAGTTATCTTTTTCATCAGGCATTAGCCTGGAAGACACTTGTTTGCGAAAATTATACTCCTAACTCCTACTCACAACTTCACTGTTTTCCTCCCTACGCACGCTTTCTGTTGCACAGAGCAATCTGCTATCCGCCAGTTGGTCCATATGCCAAGAGTGGGCGAGTCAAATTCACTGACAGTCCAGCAACTTCGCTTCCTGGGAAACATTGGGATATTTTGTAATAGAATAGGGTGGGGTCTGCAAGCCTGGAAAAAGATTGAATATTTTGGGAGGCCTACAAAAGAATTCCTTGGGCTGTGAAATGGAATTAGAACATAGAACAAGAGGGTTGGAAGGAAGCATAGCTGACTCAGGAATTCTGGGAGTTGAAGTCCACAAGTCATAAAAGAGCCAAGTTTGCCTACCCCTGCCCTAACTCCTTAGATCAGTGGTTCTCAACCTGTGGGTCAGGACCCCATTTGGGGTCGAACGACCATTTCACGGGGGTCGCCAAACAAGGCTGTCCGCCATTTTCCCCCTTTTCTTTGACCACACCCCTGGTACCCGGTGATGTATAAGCGGTTGGGGGTCACCACAACATGGGGAACTGAATTATGGGGTCGCGGCATTAGAAAGGTTGAGAACCACTGCCTTAGATCATGATCCCCAATCTTTCCAGCTCCATGAACCAGCAGCGGTGCAGCAGTGAGGGTAGAGGGGAATGGTTTAGCACATGCAACCTAATCCCACACTTGTGCAAATGGAGCTTCGTCTGTTCACCTGTTTGTGCAAACTGGTTCCCAATGGGTCACAGATCAGTACTGGTCTGCAGACCAGGGGTTGGGGACCCCTGCCTTAGATAAGCCTAAGAAAATCTGCATGCTTCAAAGGTTTTTGGTCTTTTTCTTCCTCTGTCTCACCTTATATATAACATTATGACTTACAAATGTGTCCATAGTTATCTCCAAGAAAGCCACCTGTGGACTTTATGTTACTGAGTATGTGTGCACGTGTGTGATTTGTAGTCCTGCAGCCTAAAAGGATCCATGTGGGGAACACTTGGTGAGAATAGAAGTGAAACATGGGCCTTCTTTTCTTATAAATATCTGCAGCAAATTGCCCTTGTTTGCACAGCCCAGTTGCTGGTATGCCGCGGCCTGCTATCAGTTAAGGACCAGTGGTTGGGGACCCCTATCCTATAGATCCCCTTTGGGCAACCAGCCACATTATCTCATAAACAGGGAATGATGGAGATGACTAAACTATTGTATGTCTCCCTTGTATCAGGTAGATCATTTTTTTGTGGATCCCTTTTAACAGTGAATCATCTGCGGACTCTTAAGAGAGCTCTGGTATCTTGCAGATCAGCAGTTTCTTGTGGCATTTGAGAAAGTAAAGTCCAACTTATGTGCTTTATGAAAAACATCCTCACATTTGTGTCCTGTACAGGCTGCCAATCGTATTATTTGGGGGCCCTCAGTTCTCTTATCTTCAGAGGCAGAGGAATGAAGAGGAGCAGTATATTGTAAATGATAGAATCTGAAGTGTTGCATTCTTAAGTGATCCTACCTAGCTTCTGTTTTCATGTGCTGTGCTTATTAACCGGATTCAGACATCATGCTACACTTTAGTTTACTTGGCCATCATTTTGCTAAATAAGCCCAAATGGCTTGGTTCACAGGTCTTGCTGAACTCCAAACTACAATTTACAGATCACAAGAGCGCATTTAGTAAACAGTGTTATTTTACTTTCTACTGGCTCTAATGAATCTTGTATTACAAACATAGTTAATAATATTTATAATTATAATTAAACATAATAAATATGTATAAGTTCTAATTTCATGTTCTCTTGAGATGCATTTCTTTTGCTCTGGCACTGGTGCCTTTTTATTCAAAGAATAAGAGTCAGACTAAACATGATGGGGGTGGGAGGAGGGGGGAGAGGGAGGGGGAGAGAGACTTCCCAAGGGCTTCTGTTTTTATTGCCAAGCAAGGGGCTGTTTCCTTGTGTATTTTGCTGATCCAAGTTGCCACAGACTGAAGGAGAAAAATGGAAAAAATAGATCCTGACTAGATGCCTTCCTATCCTTCACATTTCCACACATACACAGTTTAGGCCAGGAAAATAAAGTACAGGTAGGTAGAAAAAGTGAAATGTCATGTTCCAGATAATTCTGCCTCAGTCAAACCAAACTTTATCCTTCTCTAGCAGATCCAGGTGGAGAGCGAAATTAGGACATCTCATTCCGGTTCTTCTTTCTCCTGTGTCATGAAGTTGGGTGCCAAGACACAAAAAGATGTTGGTGATTATACGTGTTAGGAAATAGGCAGAAGAGAGTACCTGCTTACTAGTTCTAGCAGTCTGATTGGCAACTGTTGATACTACGGTATAATACCCTGCTGAAGGACTTCCTTGAGTTGGGTCAGGTGTGATTGAGTTGTGGTGATTCTGAGTTCTTTAATAGAAGCTGGAGGAGTTGGATTTGGGAGTGGTTGGTGTTATGTCCCGAGCCTTGCAAACGGCTCGGGCGTTTGCAGGCAGTCCCGGGCAGGTGCAAAGCTGCCCAGGACCAGACAGGCTGTCGCCAGCGCCGTGCGCATGCGCGGGTGCTGGCGCGGGAAAAGTATCACATTTACCCGGGAAGCGTCTATATAAGAAGCTGGGAGGTTTTGGGAGCTGCTGAAGCCATCTACTTGTAAGCTGAACGCTGAATAAAGGAATCTGAGAACTTCAACTGCTTCTCGTGTCTGCTTCCCGCCAAGGACTCAACACTGGCGACGAAGGTGGGATGCCTTATACCGCCTGGAAAGGAAGAAGTGTAAGCTTACCCAAGTGAGTCCTGAGCGGCGGAACGGCGTCGACTCGGCAGCTACCCGCCTATCCAGTGCGCATTCGGGGGTAGGCTGGCTGATAGACCCATCTTCTGAAGATGGCGAAAATCGGAAGGCTTTCGGAATTCGACGTCTCACATCCAGAGCGGTGGGAGTCATACGTAGCCAGGGTGGAGAACTACTTCAAGGCAAACCAAGTGAGGGAAGAGAGCTTGAAGGCTGCCACCCTGCTTTGTGTTTGCGGTCAAGACGCCTTCGACATCGCAGAAAACCTTGCAGCACCTGTTCCAGTAGAGTCTGTCAGCTACGCAGATCTGAAGAAGCTACTGAAGGAGCACTTCCACCCCAAGATGTCCGTCATCGCATGGCGCCACACCTTCGAGCAGAGGGATCAACGGCCCGGTGAGTCGGCCAAAGAATTCATCGCCGCATTACGGAAGGCCGCCAAGCACTGCGAGTTCAAAGACCTCGAAGAACGACTGAGGGACCGATTCGTGTGCGGGTTAAGGCATCGAGATCTACAACAAAGACTTTTCGCTAAAGAAGAATTGTCCTACCAAGATGCCTTAAGGGAAGTCACCGCAGAAGAAGCAGCAGGCGGCGCTGTCAAGAACATGCGGCCGATCAGAAACAGTCCAGAGGTTGCATCCGTGCACCAGGAAGACGCCCAAAGAAACTCCGAGGAGGATCCGGACGAGGAAGTCGACCGTCTCCACCCCACGACGGAAGAAAAACAGAAGGGAAGCTCTTCAGCTCCGCTCAAGTGCATCGGCTGTGGAGGTCGCCACAGGAGAACCGACTGCAAGTTCCGCTCCGCTACCTGCCGGGCATGCGGCAAACAAGGACACATTGCAGCTGTGTGTCTGGGCCGACGAAAGGTACAACCTCAGGAAGAACTGCGCCTGAAAGGTACCAGATTCCCCAGCCAGAATAGGGTAGGTTTTTGCGCTTCGCGAAGAAGCATCCTTAGGACAGGCACACACAAGCCAATTAAGAAAAAGCTGTCACTCAAGGTGAAGCTACAAGGGGTTCCATTATCTATGGAACTAGACACAGGGTCTGCCTTTTCAATTATCTCCTTGCATACATTTAGGAAGATTTGTTCCGGTAGTGGAACTCAGGCCAGGTTAAGGCCTTCTGACATTGTGTTAACAGATTTTCAAAATTCAAGAGTGTGTGTTAAGGGGGAGGCCACCCTTAACGTGCAATACAAGAGTTTTGAAGGTCCACTAGACTTATTAGTAGTAGGGGGGTGAACGAACGAGTCTCATAGGACTCGATTGGTTTGAGGCCCTGGGGATACACGTCACAGGACTCAACAGCTTACAAACACTCGACCTACAGGAAGTCTGCAAAGAATTTGCAGATGTTTTCAGCCCCCAGCTGGGCACATTCAAAGGACCCCCTGTGTCCTTAAAGCTAGACCCCACTGTCACTCCCATTAGAATTAAAGCAAGAAGGGTCCCTTTTGCTTTAAAGAGTAAAATTGACACTGAGTTAGACAAACTGATTCAACAGGGAATCCTAGAACCTGTTGATTCGAGTCCTTGGGAGACCCCCATTGTCACGCCTCTAAAGGCAAATGGGGACATTCGCATTTGTGCTGACTACAAATGCACTCTGAATAAGGCATTGCAGCAACATGCCTATCCTGGTCCTGTGGTCAGTCATATTCTAGCCTCCCTCAAGGGGGGGCGCGTTTTTGCAAAGCTTGACCTAGCTCAAGCGTATCAACAGCTGCCTGTTGATGATGATGCTGCTATAGCTCAGACTATTGTGACCCACAGGGGAGCCTTGAAGGTAAAAAGGCTGCAGTTTGGAGTGAATGTCGCTCCTGGGATTTTCCAAAGCATAATGGAAAACACACTACGGGGTATACCAGGGGTTTGCCCCTACTTTGATGATGTCTTAATTGCAGGAAACTCCACACACATTCTAGCTGAAAGGCTAAGGGCTGTTCTGTTAAGATTCAGGAAGTCAGGCCTCAAGCTCAAAAAAGACAAATGCAAGATTGGGGTGCCTTCTACTGAATTTCTGGGGTTCAAAATTGATGCTGCTGGGATTCACACTGCTGAATCCAAACTAACAGCTATTTTAGAAGCACCTAGGCCAAAGTCCAAGGCCGAACTTCAGGCCTTCCTGGGCCTCCTGAATTTCTACAATTCTTTTCTTCCACATAAAGCTAGTGTAGCTGAGCCTCTTCACAGGCTACTAGACAAACAAGCAGTGTGGCAGTGGTCACAAACACATGAGGCTTGGACTTCCGGTGGTTCCAGCGATGACGAATGGCGGCGTTTTACAAAGCCGCCCGTTCCTGGTGCGTGTAAAAGCCGCGGGACTTTGACAATCAGCTGTCCCGCGGCTTGAATCTCCTCCCTGGGAAAAAGGGAGGAGGAGAGCTCTCAGGTAGAGGTAAGAGCTCCCCTGGATTCCTGTTATGTTGGGGATCGGAGGGTAGAGCTCCCTCGGAGCCTGAGCAACTCCGCGTTCCAGGGAGACTTCATTCCGAAGCTTTTGGGATGAAGCAAGTTGCCGCTTCCACATCTGCTTTTTTTTTTCCAGCTGCTTGTGAGTATTTGAAAGCAGACGGAGCAGACCAGGAGAGACTGTGCTTAAGTTTGATGGTGCCTTTAACTTCAGCAAGTTTCCTCTTCCTTTTCTTTGGTTCACTTTCCCTTTAGAAGAAAGGGAAAGTGAAAACTAAAATGGCGATCGTCTTTCTTGCCTGATTTGCATTACAGAGTAAAACCTGGATACAGATTAACTCTTTAAATACAGAAGTAAGAATTTGGCTTTTAGTCTTTCCTCTTTTTTTCTCTATTTTTTTTTCTCTTTTTTTTAAGAACACTTAAAAGAACTGTGCCCTTTTTTTTTTTTCAATAAGAATCTTTCTTCTTGGAACTTAAGAAAATGGCTTCAAAACATCTGCCTCCCGCCCCTAAGGTTCCTATTTCTTCTCCAATGCCTCAGCCTGCATCTCAGAAACCAAAATCACCTCCACCTTCTCCTCCTCCTCCTGCAATTTCTCTTAATGATTTATAAGATGCTTTAAAACAGCATGCCTTGGATATTAAGGAGGAGGTAAAAGATCTTATAATTGCAGAGAGGGCTAATACAGAAGAATTATTGGAGAAAAAGAATAAACAAGTAAGAGACCATATCCTTCTGACCTTTCAGGGCCTAGCCCTGCACATAGAAAGGATTGATGACCAGATGGAAAAGATTACTGAAAATGCATCAAGGATGGAATTTAGAATGCAGGAGGTAGAGAACAAGATAGAAATTACACAGGATTAACAAATCATTTCACAATATAGGGAGATGGAACACGCATTGCGTATCAGAGGCCTGAGGGAGAACCCTCAGGAAGACTTAAAGATGCTTATTGTGAAAGATATTGCTCCTAATATTGGTTGGCGGCCTGAAATAATTGAGAATGAGATAGAAAAAAAATTTTAGAGTTAATTCACGGGTTGCTAGACAGAGAAATCTACCAAGAGATGTGGTTATTTATTTTTCTAGAAGATCTATCCGTAATGAAATTATACATGCTTTTTACAAACAAAAGTTTCAAATTGCTGATCAAGATGTGATAATTTTAAAAGAGATACCTCCAAAAATTTTAAGAGCCAGAAAAGATTTTACTTTCTTGTCTGATGAGCTCAAACATCGTCAAATTCAGTTCAGATGGGAGATTCCAAGAGGAATAATAGTAAATTATGAAGGGATACGTCACAGATTAACTACTGTTTCCAAAGCAAGAGATTTTTATCAGTCTATCTTAAAAGCAAGATTGTCACCACCTCCACCAATAAGGATGACGGAAGAGTCTCTTATGGCAGGAGCCTCATCAATGATGGTTATGGAACAAGCTGCACCGAATTCTGACATAAAAGAGCAAAGGATGACACGAGCTGCCCATAAACGTAAAGAAAAAGAGCAGTTGCAGAAGAGTGGTGAAAGTTTGGTGGTTACAGAGCCTGTGGGAGGGGCAAGACCAAAAAGATCTTCGACAGCAGATCTGCAGGCCATGCTCCAGAGGCTCCAGGCCGGTGGAGATGGTCAGGTTCCTGACCTGGAATGTTAAGGGCTTAAACGTGCCCCAGAAACGAAGAAAGATTTTCCATTATTTGAAACAACATAATAATGATTTGATATGTTTGCAGGAGACTCATATAACTTTAAAGGATTCTAAATTTTTGATGAATTCCCGTCTGGGCACACATTTTACTGCTCCAGCCCCTGGGAACAAAGGGGGAGTGGTAATTTATGTGAAGAAAACTTTTTCAGCTAAACTAATTGAGGCTGATTCTGAAGGAAGATATCTTTTTGTGGAATTATTATTACAAGGCCGAAAGGTTCTTATTGTTGGACTATATGCTCCCAATCAACAACAGAAACAATTTTATAAGTTGCTTCATGGCAAGATATCTCAGTTGGATTATAAATCGGTAATTTTGATGGGTGACTGGAATGGGGTTTTAGACCCAACTATAGACAAAAGAAGTTCCTCTAAAACTTTTATTCAAACTAAATTACCTATGACTTTCTTTGATTTGAAGGAAGAATTGGAGCTTATTGATATTTGGCAAGAAAGGAATACAAGTGATAGAGACTTTACCTTTTATTCTGATAGACACCAGTCATTTTCAAGGATTGATTTTTTTTTTATTACTAGTGACTTCCTCCCTAGAGTGAGGAAGGTGAAAATTTTTCCTAGAACATTGTCAGATCATAGTCCGGTGTGGATGGAGTTATATTCGGAAGACGGGAATAGAAGATCCTGGAGATTGAATGAGAACTTATTTAATCGGGAGGAGTTTGTACAAAAGTGTAAAGAACATTTAAAGGACTTTTTTACTATAAATATGAATAAGGGAACATCGATGTCTATGGTGTGGGACGCTAGTAAAGCATATATGAGGGGGATTTTGATTCAATTGAATAAAGTTTTTAGGGAAAAAGGGTCACAAAGACGTAGAGAAATAGAAGAAGAGATCAAATCAAAAGAACAAGAGTTGGTTCTTAACCCTACTGATAATAATTTAAAGGTATCTATAAAGATGCTTAAGGAACAATTTAACATGTTGATGGCAGATCAGGTGGCTACCAATCTGTCATATATGAGACATAATACTTTTTGCAATGCGAATAAGCCTGGGAGGTGGTTGGCTTATCAGTTACAAAAGAAACAGAAAGCTAGAATTATAGAGAAAGTAAAATATAAAGGTACTGAGGTTTTTCAGCAAGATTTGATTAAAAAAAGCTTTTTGGACTTTTACACAAAATTATATTCAAGTGATAATATAAGGGGTTTGAATATAGATAAATATTTACAATCAGTACATTTTCCTAGACTTTCAGAGGAACAACAAAATGGGATGAATAGTTTAATTACTGTGGAGGAAATTGGCTTAGCTATTAAGCAGTTAAAGGTTGGAAAGTCTCCTGGAACAGATGGACTGACTTCTAGGTATTATAAGATTTTATCTGAAGAAATGATCGAGCCACTAAAGGAACTCTTTAATAGTATTTTGTTGGGTATGCAAGTTCCTCCTTCTTGGAAAAGAGCTTTTATATCACTGATTCCGAAGGAAGATCAGGATCTTACAGAGCCTAAGAATTATAGGCCAATTTCATTATTGAATGTTGATTATAAGATCTTTACAAACATTTTGGCAAATAGATTAATGCAGGTTATGAAAGACTTGATTCATAGTGATCAAGCAGGATTTATAACAGGGAGATATATGAAACATAATGTTAGACAAATTATTAACTTAATTGAGTACTTGGATAAGAATAATCAGATTCCTGTGGCTTTTATCTTTTTGGACGCTGAAAAAGCTTTTGATCAATTGGACTGGCAATTTTTATTTTCTTTGGTAGAGAAAATGAATTTTGGGGATAATTTTTTACATGCACTTAAAGCTATATATCAGCAGCAATCTGCACAAATTGTTGTAAATGGGGGATTGACTGAGAATTTCTGTCAGAATCCAATTATATTTCATCTTTAATTATCAAATATAGAAACTCCCAATTCTGCCTTCTCTGGATTCTGCCATCAGAGGGAGAGAAGGGGGAGAACAAAGGGGCTTTATGGCCCTCACTTCCTTCAGTACACTTCAAAGAGCTGAATGCTGAATGTGTGTTTATTGTAACATCAAAGCATTAGCACTAGAGAACCTTATCATAACAAAGCAGGGTACTTGCCTTTCATGTAGTTACCTGAAGTCTCCATTCAGACGGAAGAAAGAAGAAAGGGGGTGGAATTGTGATACTTGAAACTATCACTGGAAGGGGGGTTGATTGGGTGGGACTACTTGGGAACCCCTTAAAACCTTGAATGGGAGAGCTTGGACCCCAAGTCCTGTCTAGCATGCCTGCAACCATTTTCTCTTAATAAAGGATTCCTGTTGGAAGAATTATTCCAAGAGTTCTGTCTTCTTAAGATGCAAAGTGGGGTGGGTCCTTACATTAGACAGGACTTGCAAAATTAATCCACCTGGAAGGGAGACCCTTGCCGGGGGTTTTGCAAAAAATTTACCATGTCAGACAATGGAGAAAGAGAGGGGGAAAACTCCCTGGAAAGAGAGCCGCTGACCCAGTTGGAACCTTGCCAGATGTTGGGATCTGAGAGGTCAGACTCCTCAGGAGAAGAAGTGGTGGAGACACAGGACCACAAGCCTCGCTGGTCAATGAACGTTGGAAAGAAAAGTGAGTGGAGAAAGGAATCAAGAAAGGTGACCCTGAGACGGGGGACCAAACAACCAGAATGGAAGCAGGAGATGGAGAAATCCCTGCACGCAAGTGAAGAGGGAGGAAGCTGGGTACCGTACTCAGACTGGATCCTAGAGAAAGCTATTGACCTGATGAAGAGAACTCTCAGCTCCCTAGGAGAGGAGAATACTGAGCCCTATGGCCGCCCCAGTTCCTGGAGCCACAAAGAGAGAAACACCGAGGGGGACGTGGAACCTGCAACCCCAGGGACATCTACTGATCCAGGAGCCCCCACCCCCTACTGGACCACAGATGGCAATCTGGACGGAAGACACTACCACCCACAACGGAGGCACCGATCCATTCCAAGACGTCCACCGTTGGAGGTGAAATTCAAAGGGGAGCCAACACTCTTGGGGTTTTTCCTAACCCAAGTACTCAGCTACATGGAGGAATATGGGCAGGACATTCCCAGCGACAAAGCCCGCATCCGGATCGTGCAATCTGCCCTGGATGGACCAGCTGCGGATTGGGTAGTGAACTTGCATGACTCCAATGCCCCAGAACTCAGTAACTTCAACCGTTTCATGTCCTCTTTGAGAAGACGATTTGAAGACCCCCTGGCTGATCGCAAAGCCCGTGAAAGAATAAGAACGATGAGGCAAGGCAAACGCCCAGTGGCCGAGTATACACAAGAATTCCGGGCCATTGCCAGCAAACTGAATTGGCCAGAAGACATCCTCCTTGGCCATTTCAAAGACGGACTAAACTATGATCTATATGATGTTTGCCTGCCCCGAGGGGACCCACATCGACTTGAAGAATGGTACGTTTTGGCAGAGGAAGCAGAGATCGACATATTGAAGAGGCACCGCCGAAGAAAACAATGGAGCCGCCCCCCGCCTGAGCTGACACACCAACCGGTGAAATCATCGGATACAGCCAAGAAGCAAATGGGGTGTTTCAAGTGCGGAAGAGAAGGGCATCGAGCTGTAGAATGCCGCTCAAAGGCCCCCCAGCACAACCCAGACAGATCCCCAATCAACAAACCCAGAGAGTATTCAGCTAAGCCAAAAGAAACAGCCATGAGAATGATGGAAATTGCAGAAACCCCCACCTCTGCTCACCAAGGGGAAAGAACGCCAGCCTACACCACAGGGACGGTGGATGCCTCAGATGACAGCTCGGAAGGCGAACCCCTGGTAAGTGGATGCATCACACCCATCTTCAAAACAGTGACTATATTAATCCCCCCCATGCCCGAAGCTGTGAAGGTGAAAGCCTTAATAGACTCTGGCTGCACCCGCTGCCTCATTAGCCCAACACTAGTGGGGAATCTGGGCATCCCATCCAGGAGACTGGAACAACCAATCTCATTTGGCCAGCTAGATGGATCCATAGCAGGGGGGGTGCCAGCTACCCTAGCCACTCTGCCAATACACCTCTCCCTGGGCAACCATGAAGAGGACTTAACGTTTGTGGTGACCCCAGGTATGGAATGCCCAATGATTCTAGGGATGGAATGGTTGAAAAAATGGAACCCCTGGGTAAATTGGAGGACGACAGAAATCAGATTCCCGAAGGGGGACCCTATGGACTTAAAACCCCAAGGGAGGCTACCAGAATCAAGAATAGAAAAAGCATCCATAGGAGAGGAAAAAAGATTAACAGAAATACCAGAGGAATATAGGGACCTTGCTGAAGTCTTCAGTGAGGAGAGGGCGAATGAGCTTCCCCCCCACCGACCCACAGACTGTACCATTGAATTCAAGCCTGGGGCAAAACTCCCGAAGCCCAGATTATACTCCATGAGCCCAAAGGAGAAGGAGGAAATGGAAAGATTTATAAAAAAAAACCTGGAGAGAGGTTTCATTGAGCCAGCCAAGCCTAAAGTGGCTGCCCCGGTCCTTTTTAGAGAGAAGAAGGATGGCTCTTTACGTTTATGCGTGGATTATAGGGCCCTGAATACAATCAGTGAAAGCAACCTATACCCGCTGCCCCTCATGAAAGACATGCTGTCACACCTATCGAAAGGGAAAATTTTTTCTAAACTAGACTTAAGGGAAGCTTACTATCGAGTGAGAATCAAGGAAGGGGACGAATGGAAGACTGCATTTAACTGCCCCATGGGGTGCTATCAATTCAAAGTCTTGCCATTTGGATTACAAGGGGGCCCTGCAGTCTTTATGCAATTAATCAATGACGTTCTAAGGGAGCACCTGTTTAAGGGGGTCCTTGTTTACTTGGACGACATTCTTATCTTTACTGAAACAAAAGAAGAACACGTCAAACTTGTCAGAGCGGTTTTAAAGAAGCTGCGAGCCACTCACCTATATGCCAAACTCTCAAAATGCGAATTCCACCAGGAAAGGATAGACTACCTAGGCTATCGCATATCCCCACAGGGCATTGAAATGGACCCGGAGAAGGTCAAAGCAGTACTAAATGGGCACCACCCCGCACAAGAAAGCAACTACAAAGTTTCCTGGGCTTTGCAAATTTTTACCGCCAATTCATCCCCTCATTTGCACAGATAGCCTTGCCCCTCACTAACTTACTAAAAACGAAGGGAACACCCTCAGTAAAACCTAGCCAGCCACTAACATGGACAATGGAGTGCCAAGCAGCGTTTGAGAGACTAAAGAGACTTTTTTCTGCCGAACCAGTACTAAGGCACCCAGACATGGACAAGCCCTTCATAATACAGGCAGATGCAAGTGATGTGGCAGTGGGGGCTGTGCTATTACAAGAAAATGATGATGCAGTATTGCAACCCTGTGCATATACATCCAAGAAACTCACGGAAACAGAACAGCGCTGGCCCGTATGGGAGAAGGAGGCTTATGGGATACGTTGGGCATTACTCACGTGGCGACAGTTCCTGGAAGGCAACAAAATCCCCTTCCAGGTGTGGACTGATCACAAAAATTTAGAAGCCCTGAAAACTTCCAGGAAACTCAATCCCAAACAAGCCCGCTGGTCCCAGCATTTTCACCAATTCCAATTTAAGCTCAAACATTTACCAGGAAGAAAGAACTTCCTGGCAGATGCACTATCTCGCATGCCCCAATATAACAGCGCACGAACCACAGACTCTAGACCAATAATGGCAGAGTCACAACTGGCAGCGCCAGTAACCACAAGAACCCAAGCCAAAATAAAACCACAACTGGACAGCCAAACTGGGATTGAATTCAGAAAAAGTTTGGAAAAAGATGAATGGTTCCAGAAAAACAAACATGTGTGCACAATGAGAGACGGATTGCCTTGGGTAGGGGAAAAGTTATATATACCAACAACTCAAAGACTAACTTTCATGCACCTTTGCCATGACACAAAATCAGCAGGGCATTTTGGATTTGTAAAAACTTTACACTTAATTAAACGGCAATTTTGGTGGCCATCATAAAAAAGGACATAGAAAGTTATGTTGCCAGCTGCCCAACCTGTGCATCAGCAAAGAGGTTGCAAGGGAAATCGCCAGGGCTATTACAACCAGTGGCAAGTCCCTCAGCCCCCTGGAGGGAAATAGCCATGGATTTTATAGTGGAATTGCCAGAAAGCAATGGGAATACTGTTATCTGGACAGTCACGGACCTATTTTCCAAACAGGTGCACTTTATCCCTTGCCAAAAAATTCCCACTGCAAAGGCCTTAGCAAAACTTTTCATCCAGCACATTTACAGATTGCACGGGGCACCCCAACGCATCATCTCTGATAGGGGAGTGCAATTTACGTCTGCATTTTGGAAGGAATTTTTATCCCTCTTAGGGACCACTCAGGGATTGACATCTAGCCACCACCCTCAAGGAGATGGACAAGCGGAACGCTGCCAGTCGGTACTTGAGCAATATTTGAGATGTTTTTTTAAATTTCCAACAGAGTGATTGGACGGACTTACTTCCTTTTGCAGAAGTTGCCTACAATAATGCAGTCCACTCCAGCACAGGCTACACTCCTTTTCAAATAGCCAACGGTCAAAGTTTCAACCCTATGCCAGAGTTAACCCCAAAAGAACCAACGATCCCTTCACTGAAAGAATGGATGGAAAACCTACAAAACACCTGGCCAATAGTCAGAAAATCACTAGATGAAACTAGGCGGGCATACAAAGCACAAGCCGATAAAAAAAGGGTTGAGCCTACACCATTCATTATAGGAGAAATGGTGTACTTATCTACAAAATACCTAAAGTCCCTACAGCCCTGTAAAAACTTGGACCAAAATATATAGGACCTTTTCCAATTAAAAGGATCATAAATCCAGTAACAGTAGAATTAGAATTACCCAAAAACCTCAGGCAAATACACCCAATTTTTCATTTCAGCTTGCTGAAAAGAGAGCATCAGTCACCTCTACGGCCAAAAATCCCCCCCCCACCTCCAATCATGGTGGAGGGCGAACAACACTTCGAAATAAAGGAAGTCCTTGACTCTAGGAGATATCATGGAGCAACTCAGTACCTAGTTGCCTGGAAACACCTCCCTGCCTCACAAAACGAGTGGGTCCATAAACGTCGTGTCAGAGCCCCGAAACTATTGAAGAAGTTTCACACAGAGTATCCCAACAAGCCTAACTAACTTTTATACCTGTTTTGTTTTCTTGCAGGTGGATCTCTCTTATTGTTAAGAGGGGCCGGATGTCAGAATCCAATCATATTTCATCTTTAATTATCAAATATAGAAACTCCTAATTCTGCCTTCTCTGGATTCTGCCATCAGAGGGAGAGAAGGGGGAGAACAAAGGGGCTTTATGGCCCTCACTTCCTTCAGTACACTTCAAAGAGCTGAATGCTGAATGTGTGTTTATTGTAACATCAAAGCGTTAGCACTAGGGGACCTTATCATAACAAAGCAGGGTATTTGCCTTTCATGTAGTTACCTGAAGTCTCCATCCAGACGGAAGAAAGAAGAAAGGGGGTGGAATTGTGATACTTGAAACTATCACTGGAAGGGGGGTTGAGTGGGTGGGACTACTGGGGAACCCCTTAAAACCTTGAATGGGAGAGCTTGAACCCCAAGTCCTGTCTAGCATGCCTGCAACCATTTTCTCTTAATAAAGGATTCCTGTTGGAAGAATTATTCCAAGAGTTCTGTCTTCTTAAGATGCAAAGTGGGGTGGGTCCTTACAATTTCAATATTCAAAAAGGGACAAGACAAGGATGTCCATTATCCCCATTGTTATTTGTTTTACCATTGGAAATTTTATTGATTCAGATTCGGGAATCGAAGTTAATTAAGGGTGTAAAGATAAGGAAGAATGAGTATAAATTGCGGGCATTTGCGGATGATTTGGTTTTAATTTTGGAACAGCCGAATCAGGCGATTGATGGTTTATTAGAACTTATAACACAGTATGGGAATGTTTCTGTTTTTAAAGTTAATAATTATAAGACTAAGATATTATCTAAGAATATGTCAGTTAAAGAAAGGGAAAGTTTGATTAAAGCCACAGGTTTTCAGATGGTAAAAAAGGTTAAATACTTGGGAGTATATCTAACTGCTTCAAATGGAAAATTGTACAAGAACAATTATGAACCACTATGGGCAAAAGTCCAAAAGGATTTAATAGGTTGGAAAAAATTGCAATTGTCATTGTTGGGGAGAATTTCAGCTGTAAAAATGAATGTTCTACCAAAGTTTCTTTTTTTGTTTCAGATGATACCTATTCTTAAAAAAGAGGCAAATTTGGAGGAATGGCAAAAGGGTATCAATAATTTTATATGGGCCGGGAAGAAACCACGGGTTAAATTTAAGATATTACAGGATGCTCGAGAAAGAGGGGGACTTAAGGCACCCAATTTGAAATTATATTATGATGCAGCCGCCCTAACTTGGTTAAGTGATTGGCTTAATTTAACAAATATGGATATTCTTTTTTTGGAAGGTTGGGATGTAATATATGGTTGGCATGCATATTTAATTTTTAATAAGAAAGTTGATCGGACTTTTAAATCACATATTTTGAGGAATGCCTTACTTCGTGTTTGGAAGAAGTTTTATTATAGATTAAATTATAAAATACCTATCTGGGGGATTCCCAGACATGCAATTGAGGGAACCTCTAAGGGGACAAATTTTGATAAAATTTCATATAAAGAATTGTTAATTTGTTCTGGTTCGAATTGGCATTTGAAATCCCTAGATGTATAAAGGCAGCAAAATATTCTACAGTCATGGTTTCAATATTTACAAATAATGGATAGATGGACTGTAGACAAGAAAGAGGGAATAACACTAGAAGATAGACAATTGGTTATTCAGATTAAAAACCAAGGTCCGTCTCATATAAAAAGAATATATAATGTTTTATTAGAGTTAGATTCGGAAACAGAATTGGTTAAAGATTGTATGATTAAATGGGCTCAGAATATACAGGAGCCGATCTCATTGGATTTATGGGAGATAATTTGAATAAGAAATGTTAAATTTACACAAGCTCAAAATTTGAGAGAAAATTTTTATAAAATGTTTTATAGATGGCATTTAGATCCTAAAAAATTATCTTGTATGTATTCAACATACAGCCCAAATGTTGGAGATGTGACAATAATGATGCGACATACTTTCATATTTGGTGGAATTGTAAAAAAGTAAAGGCTTTTTGGATTATGATTTGGTGGAACATTCAAAAGATTTTTAGAAAGAAGATAAAGTTTACTCCTCAACTATTTTTACTTGGTATTTTTGTTGACTTAAATGAAAAAGAAACTACTTTGATGTTGAATTTATTAACTGCAGCAAGGTTACTAGTAGGTTTATATTGGAATAAAGATTCTTTGCCTACTTTAGAAGAATGGATATTTAAAGTATCTAGTTTTGCAGAAATGGCAAAAATTTCTGCTTATTTAAAGGATCATACACAAGAAAGAGATATTACTGTATGGGGAAGGTGGATAGATTATATTCAGAAAAAATATGGAATTAAAAAGTTTTATTTATTTTATGAATGAATATCAAATATTATAGAGAATTGTTTTATAAGTTATGGAGTTAAAGGTTAATTATGATATTTTTTTTTTCTTTCTCTTTTTTTTTCTTTTTTTTAATTATTATAATTTTCTTTTTCTTTTTTTTTCTTAACCCTGTATTCTGCTCTGGGAAGTGACGGGAGGGGGGGTGGGGGTGGGAGGGAGGGTAAGGGGGGGTTCTCTATTTTAAAATTTTATTGTATTTTTATAAATGATTGTATGTTTTAAAAAATAAAAATTTTCAATAAAAAAAAAGAAACACATGAGGCTTGCTTTAACAAAGTCAAGGCCTTGCTCACTTCTAACAGTGTACTTGCACATTTCAACGAATCTCTTCCTGTGTGCATCGCATGTGATGCGTCCCCTTACGGGGTAGGAGCTGTCCTGAGCAACCTCAGGTCTGATGGAACTCAGGTTCCTGTTGCATATTACTCCAGAACATTGTCTTCTGCTGAGCGCAACTACGCTCAGATAGACAGGGAGGCTCTGGCTGTTGTCGCTGGAATTAAAAAATTCCACGATTTTCTCTATGGCAGGCATTTCACGGTCTTTACTGACCATAAGCCTCTGCTGGGACTGTTTACCACAGTAAGCAGACTCCCCAAATCATTTCCCCTAGAATGCGTAGGTGGTCTATTTTTCTGTCTGCATATGATTTTTCTTTACTCCACAAGCCTGGGAAAGAAATGGGCCATGCTGATGGCCTCAGTAGATTGCCTCTGCCAGTAGTAGAAGCTGACCCTGCGCCAGCTGTCAACATTGTATCAATCCAAGCCTTGCCCGAGCTCCCTCTTTGTGCCAGGGATGTTGCCGCTGAAACAGGTACAGATCACACACTTTCACGTGTCCGTTCCTGGGTTTTGTCCGGTTGGCCTGAGCACTGCCCTAGTCCTGAGTTTCAGAGTTTCTGGTCCAAAAGAAATGATTTGTCCCTTTCTCAGGGTTGTCTGCTTTGGGGAAACAGAGTTGTCATTCCCACCTCAATGAGGACTAGGGTCTTAGAATCCCTCCACGAGGGTCATCCTGGCATTGTTCGTATGAAGGCTCTTGCACGCGGCCACTTGTGGTGGCCTGCTTTAGATAAGGATATTGAGGCTAAGGTGCATGCTTGCCACCTGTGCCAATGATCTCGCCCAGAGATGCTCCAAGCTCCCGTGCATAAATGGGAGGAAACGCAGTCCCCATGGTCTAGGGTGCACATTGACTACGCTGGGCCCTTTCAGGGCCAGTTCTTCTTGGTCCTTGTTGACAGCCTTTCAAAATGGCTTGAGGTTGTACCTGTCTCTTCCACCACCACTGCAAAGACTATTCAGGTACTGAGGGGGATTTTTGCTGCACACGGGCTTCCAGATGTCATCGTGTCTGACAACGTCCCTCAATTCACTTCCTCCGAATTCCAAGCTTTCTTACAGGCTAACATGATTCGTCATGCCACGTCTGCACCCTTCCACCCGTCCACCAACGGTATGGCTGAACGTATGGTGCGCATCACAAAATTCGCCTTGAAAAGACTCACCTACGGGGACTGGCATCACAGGTTGGCTGACTTTCTCCTTTCTTATCGCACCACACCGTCCACTTCTACAGGGAGAAGCCCAGCTGAACTTCGCTGGGGGCGTCAACTTACTACTAAACTTGACCGGTTGCATCCGAACAGACTGCCTTCATCTACCTCACATCCTAGGGCACCTAGACAACTACTTGTGGGTGCCCCAGTTTGGGCTCGCAATTACGGGCCTGGTCATACCTGGGTCCCCGCTTCTATTTCCAGGGTCACAGGTCCTCTCTCCTACAAGGTTGCCCTGGACAACGGTCGTGTCCTGCGTCGGCACATCGACCAACTCCGCCCTAGGCGGGACTTTTCCGATGAGACTCCTGGGTCTTTTCCAGGGGGGGAGGGGGACCCTTTGGAGCAAAGGGAAGGGCACGAGCTGCTGCCCATCTCCACTGATGGAGCCACAAACGGCCCATCCCAGAGTTCCGCGAGAGCTCCGAACAAAAATTCTATGAGCCTACCTAACTACCAGGCATCCACGCCTACTCCAGCCAGGGAGTCACCCCGGGGGCATACTCACTTTCCACACACATCACACAGCACTCCAGTCACGGAGGATACCCGGGGGCATCCCAACAAATCATTCCCCGCAAGAGAGCTGGCACACAATTCCCAAGGTTGGCCTGACCTTACCTCAAATTCTACAGGGGGTCAAACATACAGGGAGGTGGTCGAGGAACCAAGCCCCGACTACAACACCTCTAGCCCAAATCAGGGAGTAACTGAGTTTTGGGAAAGTACAGAAACCCACACAAGCCCGGACACAGAACGGGGTTCAGGGAATGGTCAGCCTCCTGACAGGTCTTGGACGGACCTAGGAGGTTCAACAGAGACGCCCAGCAGTGGCTATCACTTCAAGGGGCCCGAGGGTCTACAGCTAGGTAGGTCAACCAGGTCACAAAGTGACAGAAGCCCTGGCCTGACGAGCCCGGTGGGCAAGCAAGCAGGCCAGGCATCGGGGCACAGTCCTTGGAAGGCACCAAGGCAAAATAAGGAGAACAGGCTCACATCTCCCTCCAGTCAGGGAACTCATGCTAGTAACCCAGAGCTGAGAAGGTCACAAAGAGCAAAGAAGTCTCCTAAATACTTAGAGGATTACATAACATTGATGGCTAAACAAAAGCCAGGTAACGATAGGAGCACTGAGAAGCAGAACACTGCATAAAATAAATGATTATATGTTGGTAGTAGTTTTAGCCCGGGGGAAAGGGGTGTTATGTCCCGAGCCTTGCAAACGGCTCGGGCGTTTGCAGGCAGTCCCGGGCAGGTGCAAAGCTGCCCGGGACCAGACAGGCTGTCGCCAGCGCCGTGCGCATGCGCGGGTGCTGGCGCGGGAAAAGTATCACATTTACCCGGGAAGCGTCTATATAAGAAGCTGGGAGGTTTTGGGAGCTGCTGAAGCCATCTACTTGTAAGCTGAACGCTGAATAAAGGAATCTGAGAACTTCAACTGCTTCTCGTGTCTGCTTCCCGCCAAGGACTCAACAGTTGGCTTTTGACTTATGTCTCCCCAAGATGTTATCCTCTTCCCCAATGATATTCAACTATATGAACTGATGATAAGGAGTTCCATGAATTCCTTTTCTAGAACACTAGAATAATCACAACTGGTTTCCAAATATCCTGATAACTATAATAGCAAAGAACGAGAGGGCTTTTCCTACTCCTTCTCCTACTATCTAGTAGCCTTTCAGAATTTCTGCAGCAAAAATATAGCAACACATAATCATGAATATGTTGATAAAACCCTTCTCTTTGTATCTCACCACACTTCAAGGAAACTGAGACAGCTCTGGTTTATTAACCAAGATCACTTCCTGACTGAATGCAGATTTCTTATTGGTCAGAAGGACTACTGAATCAAGGATATGGGATTGTTCTGGTTTAGATGGATGTGTACAGGTTCACAGTTCTTTAAGTAGCCAACATTCAAGGATTTTTTTTCGGATTACAACATCTGATTAGTTCAGATACCAGGTACCAACCCCATTTCCCATACTATTTGTACCACAATTGTAGAGATGCAGAAAACATGGGCTATACTGCCATCTACTAATTATCCATATTTTTGTAGCCAAGGTAACAACTCAAATGACTCAACCACAAGTGGAGCTCCTATCGATTCTAGCAAATTTCCCTTGCAATATGAAAAATTTATGTGCTAATAGAATATTGTTTCTGGAAACAATATTGGTTTTCTGAAGATAATAACAGTGCTGCTTCTTGTTCGTGCATATAGTCATCATCATTCTCCAGCTGATGCATTTGATTTATGACTCTTAATACCTTTGAAGTAATGTTCATGGTAATTGCGGTGGCGCTATTGATTTTTGACAAAGCCATTTCATTCTGTACAAAACCTTGAATTTCAAATCAATGCCATGCATTGCTAGTTTAGCTGTAGTAATGTTACTATTCTAATAATGCTTAGGTTCAGCTTAGGTTTTGTCAACAGCTCTTGCTTGTCATACACAACATTTAAAGCCCAGAAAAGCAGCTAAATATAACATTGGATGTTCACCAGTTCGTGAGCCTGTGTCCTCATACAGAGTAAAATAGGCTTCATTAACCAGATTCTCCTGTAGAAAGGGAAAAGGGAAAAAAGGCTTGTTTCTAAGAGAGTTTAGCATGAATGAAAAGTACTCGCACATGCCTACTTTTTTTTTATAAAGTTAAAAACTGCTGAGGGGAAAACCTTAATTACAGTCACACAGGAAAATAGCTGACAAAGTTTTAAAATGAAACCTTTTCCAATTAATACTGTAATAAAAAGCAATTCTTATATTAAATTATATAAATTATTATACTTTATTGTATTATATAATATTATATAAATTACTATACTCATATTAAATATAAATGATTTTAATCCATGCTTATTTAATTCAGAAAAATCATAATTCTTTTGCTGAAATTAATAGTACTTGGCAATTTTTTAAACAGGAAAAAAAATCAGAACAGCTTTCTCCAGGATGATATCATCCAGATGTGCTAGAGTGCAACTTGTATAATCCCAGTCACTGTGGCCCACAAGCAAATTGAAGCTAGGACTTAACGTGTCTGGAGGACATTAGAGACTGGAGAACATTGGCCTAGAATAAGGAACCCAAGAAAACCAGGAAGCATCTTCTAGAAGAATGGGGAGGGACTTACAAGGAATTCCAGAACAGAAAAAAGAAACAACTGGAGACAAATAAAGATCCCTTTGTCCGGTTAGATCCCACAGGCTGGGCCTCCTTCGGGTCCCGTCGGCCAAGCAGTGCCATTTGGCGGGGCCGCGGAGGAGGGCTTTCTCTGTGATGGCGCCCACGTCTTGGAACCAGCTCCCCCCGGAGATTAGAACCGCTCCCACCCTGTTGGTTTTCCGTAAACTGCTTAAGACCTGGCTTTTCCGGCAGGCCTGGGGTTTATAAAATCTGACCCCTGGATGACTGTTATTGTACTGTTTGTTTTGTCATGTTTTATGTTGTTTTTATTGTTAGCCGCCCAGAGTCCTGCGGGAGTGGGGCGGTTTATAAATTTTAAAAATAAAATAAATTAATAATAAAATAGATGTGTGCATGTTTTACAATATGCAGATATTTCAAAGGGGCAAACTATAAGCATATCATAGTATAGTGTGACTTGTGATTATTGCTCATGAAGAATTGACTGTGCATAACACAGAAGCTTTTTTTTTCAAATACTCATATTGTGTTTGTCTTCAAATCCCCTCTTCCTCCAGTGTTTTCCTTTGCAGAGAAATAAACTATAGTTAACTGGAAAACATCTTCCCAGTCATTCCATTTAGGTCATGCTTTTAAAAGGTGTACTCTGTTCCCTTCAGGATAGACAAAGGAGAGGAGGGGGAAACAGAAATTAATTTAGAGAGCAACAATACAGTATTGACAGTAAAGAACATTTGAATTACTTGGCATTTTTCCTTCAAATACATTTCTTTAGCATCCGTTTAATAGTTTTGTAGATCGAGAGTTTTTTTTTATTATCATTATTGGACATTAATACACTTTCTGATGACACTGGAGTCTTTATTAAACCTCTGTCACTGCTCATGTCACAATTTTGGCAACACTGGCAGGAGGTGAGCTGAATCAATCAAATTTCCAAAGCAATGTCAAAAATTAGGAAGTACCAACATCAGAAAGAATAGACCATTCTAGCAGAAACAATTTTATGTCAGCAGATTATTTATTGTAGCTGTGAGCACTGTATAATAAAGGCACATTCAGATTTATTTAGAAATTAATTCATAGCAGAATGAGGTCTAATTTTATGAGTAAGGCTTTATTTGTTTAAATTAGGATATTAACTTCCCTACAGTTCACTGCAATGCAGAATTCATATGAAAATCAGTCATTTAAGATAAAAATAAACTTTTATTGTTCAGTCACTTAAATTCCAGTAACTTTGTATTATTTATTACAATTAGACCTTAGTTCTTTCTTTTTGCAAAAAAATTGTTGTTGTTGTTATACCCAACTGAATTTCTGATAACCCATGACACATTCATGCAACCACATCATAACAATTGGAGGGAGCAGTTTAATTAGGGAGGAGGTCTGTGCTAACTAAGATAATAATTGACATCAAATACAAAAGCAATAAGGCAAAAAAAAATCAGTATTTAATCAAAATCATGCCAACAAATGAGTAAGGTACCCCAATAATCTTTTAGGAAGGATCATATGAGCTTTTCCTTTTAAGCAGCATTAATGCAATATACAAATTCACAGAGGTGGTAGGGCATAATGTTAAGAAATGTACTCTAAATCAGTGTTTTTTCAAACTCAGCAACTTTAAGATGTTTGGACTTCAACTCCCAGAATTCCTCAGCTGGCATACTGTCACTGTTTTGACTTTTTTTTTTTAAACCATATCCCATGGATACCTTCACTATCATACTATGGCTATTGAGAAAGTGAGATCTAGTGTACCTTTTGCACTAAAGTATGTTTAATCATGTTTTATAAATAATTACAAGCTATTTTGGTTCTAGGTAAAACCTTCTGTCAGATTTTAACCAGCTTTTACAATGGAAAGGTTTTCCTATCCTCCCTGCTTCAATGGTACACATTATTCGGAACAGGCTAAATAAGAGCATCTGGTGGCAACGATTGTTGAATCTTGAATTCACGTCCTTTCTATTACAATTAGGAATTGTACAGGTAGGAAAAGAACCTAGTTTAATCTCTGGTTAGTCTATGGAGCAAAAGAGTGGCGGTGAAGATGTTCATCTCCCACTCAGAAGGTTGAGAGTTCAATCCTAGGTAGTGGCAAATGTTTCTCTCACCTATGATGAGAAGAAAAAATAACTGCTGCGAACTCTGCATGGCATCAGGAAGGGCATCTGGCCAATAAAAGCTCAGCTCCATCCAGTCACCCCGAGTCTAGCCTGAATTAAGGGATTACAACAGTCATCTCAAACTTGCAACGTCACGTGACATCGCGCAACGTATCGGAGCTTTTTCACCATTGCTGGCAATGGGGTGGGCGTGGTTTCCCAATGAAGCATCCGGCCCATGGGCCGGCAGTTTAATTACTACAGTTTGGATTACAGGGTCATAAAAAAGGCTCCATAAAAGTCTATGCAGCAAAAAATCAGGACGATCTGACAGACCAGGGGTCCTCAACCTTGACAATTTTAAGACTTGTGGACTTCAACTCTCAGAATTCTGGCTGAGGAATTCTGGGAGTTGAAGTCCACAAGTCTTAAAGTTGCCAAGGTTGAGGACCCCTGTGATAGACACTTTTCTGACTTAACACATTTTATTAGAACTCAAACACTTTTGTGAAACTTTTTGCCAGGCCTTTGATGAAGTGAGCTGCAGCTCATGAAAGCTTGTCCTTTTAAATAATATCTGATAGCAAAAAAGTTGCTGCCAAACGCTTTCTGATTTTTTGGCATTTTTCATAGCAATCAAAACATACCAGAAGAAAAGGATTGTCAGAACTGGACTTTAGAGCAGAACTTCTGGAGACGTTGAAGATTAGTCCCCCCCCCCAAATTGCTGAGTTTCTTTTCCAGAAATCAGAGTGTAAATTGGTCCATAGGAATAATTTTTCCATACATTGGTAATTGTCTAAGAATTAATCTGAAGGACTCCAAAAGGAACGGAGGAATCAGTTTTTAATATGATTTTTTTTCCTCCACAACACTAGTAACATAAACATATTTCTTAAAGTCAAAGGCCTGGGTAGCAGCGGTTAGCTTTATAGCTCTGTGGTTTTTATCACAACAGCATTCATCCCTGGGCTGAAGGATCAGTACTATTTTTTTTATTAACATTTGATACAGCATCATAGAGTTGGAAGGTACCTTGGAGGTCATCTAGTCCAACTCCCTGCTCAGGTAGGAGACCCTGTACCATTCCAGATGAATGGCTGTCCAATCTCTTCTTAAAATCTCCTGTGATGGAGTACCCACAATTTCTGAAAGCAAGCTGTTCCACTGATTAATTGACAAGAAATTCTCATTAATTCTAGGCTGGATCTCTCTTTTGTTAAGCTTCCATCATTTCGGGTGCTTTTGAGAACAAGTCATCTCCTCTTTGCGACAGCCCCTTAGATATTAGAACACTGCTATGATGTTACCCCTAGTTTTTCTCTTTGTTAGGCTAGACATCCCCAGTTCCTGCAAACATTTATTGTCCATTTAGCTTCCAGTTTTCTCTCTTTGTACAATTTCAACATCTGTTTTGTATCAAGGCAATCTAAACTGGATACAATATTCCAAGTGTGGTCTTATCAGTGCAGTGGTAACGGTGTATAAATACTCCGTAAACAGTGACGTGGAGTATAAATACTCCGTAAACTAAACTGCTCACATTGATCCACAGTGGATAAGTTGATAGTTTTGCTGGGGAAAAATGCATAGTTCAAACATAAGATAAAAATGACTCTCCACCTTTCCAGAGACTTCTTTTACAGAGGCTAATTATTCCTAAACAGAAAACGTAGGTTCAGCAAGTTTATAAAAGAAAAAAAAAACAATGTGGATTCTGCAAATTGCATTGCAAAAACTACGTTCCCACTGCAAATCAGCTCACTCCTTCTCACTAGATGGTGCTCTAGGCCTTATCACAAGGCTGATGGGAATACCAAAGGAACACATGGCTAAGAATTCACTTAGAAAATGGTGCAACGATTCCCATTGCGACATACAAATTTAGCCTTCTTTCTTCATCCAGCTAGCATTTTACCTCAATGTCCCTTTAACCTAATGAAAAAGTGGTGATTAGTCTAAGTATTTACATGGTCACTAGCTGTAAGAAACACAGACATGGGCTTTTTACAAGTTGAAAGCCCTGCTGAAACACGAATGCATGTATTTATTCAAGAAATAACAATTAATCTTCTGAATAAAAACAAATGTTTTGTTCCTGCTGCTTAAAATATTTATGGCCTCTGTGGTTGACTTTACAAGCTTAAAAGCGCAGTGGGGATCTTGCTTATTTCTTAGGAGGTTTATTGACTCTGCCATCTGATTAAATTCACAGTATGAAAATCAGGTTCAAATTCTTAATTGATTGTACAAGTTGTCCAATTGTACATCCTAGTATCATGCAATAGTACAATTCTTTCCTAGGAACAGATGTTAAAGATTAAAGTTTGATATACCAAACAGATGGAGGTTGACTTTCTATATCATATCAGAGATTACACTCCACTGAACAAACTAGGATTCGTTCCTATGTGCATGATTGCAATGATAAATTGGTTATTTGTGTATTTAGATGCAAACCCCGCCTTTTGTTCAGAGTTCATGGAGATGTGACTAGCACTCTCCTCTCTAGGTTTTGTTTCCCCCACACAACAATCCTGAAAGGTGGGTTGGGCTGACAGACAGAAACTAGCCCAAAATCACTATCCCAGTGAGCTTTTGTAGTTGAGGATGGATTACAACCTGAGTCTCCTTCATACCAGCTCACTGGTACCTTGACCATTATACTGTAGAGAGTACAAAATATGACCTTGATGAAAATATGCAGGGTTAAAATCTCTAAATCCAAACCAATGAAATAATACTTGGAAGCAGGTCCTGCAGACATGTAAGACGCTAAGAAAAACACACAGGCATGTCTTGAGCAGAGGTTTGCTTCTTATATACTTGTTACATACATAGGCTTTACCATTAAATGCTGACATTTTACATTCATAAGTTTAACCATTAGATGCTGACAAAGTTTCTTCATTGGAAAATTCCTTCATATAAGCAACTATTTTCTAGTAACACATTACATGGTCAAAGACCAGGTAAGAACAAATACAGGTAGATCAAAAAGAAAAAGAACTGACAAAAACAGGAAGAGATAGGAAGGAACTTAAGCATATTATCTGCTTAGGTAGGTGAGGCATTAAGTCAAAAGGGTATGACCTTCTGGCTGCTTCACGGGGACAAAGGGTATCAAAAGATTATGAGGTTTGTGGGGGGGGGAAGCATGGCAGTTTGCTGTGCGTGCATTTTTCCCCACACAGACACTTCCCTAATTCACTGGCATATAAAAAGTGGAAGGAGGTACAGAATAAGCAGACCTGCCAGATTAAAATCTGCTGCAACCTACAGTAGTTGTCCAGATTCTTGCAACCCAGATATGGAGTTCTAGTTAATGCAGTCACAGATCATCTTGAAATAGTTTCTGAGTGCTTAGAGGGTAACAAATTATAGTAATGGAGGTAATGCCATTATTTTACCCAGGCATGGTGCCAGCCCGGATACACTTTTTCTTTTTTAAAAAAAAAACATGATTCTTCACTATGGGTGACTTGTACTAAGCTGTGGTTGTTTAATTAATGCTTATTGAAAAGTCACATTTGTCTGGATTTCCTAAGCCATGCTAAATTATAAACTGTGTTTTATAAACCGCAGTGGAATAGCACACACTTTAAGCCAACCAATTTAACCACTTGATGATTTTGAAGCTGGCTATCAAATTTGGCTTCAAAGTGAGCCAAGCCCCATTAGACAAATTGTTTATCTCCCCCCCCCCCTATTTAAGAATGCCATAAAATTAATAATATGAATTATTCTTATTTCAATATCAATACAAAGGGCTGTGTATTTTGAAAATGATTCAAAAATGCTTTAGATCTTGCATGACTTCTGCTACTGATTAAATTGAGCCATCATTTTTTCTGGCTTCTGTGTGAACCTCAAGAGAGAAAAGAATGGTTGCTCTAAGCTTAACTTGAATGAGCAGAGCCCTATGGGATACATTATGCCCACCCAAAAATGCACTTTGCCTCCTCTGAATCTGTAATTTTTTTTCTAGCGTGGCCGCTATAGACTTATTGGCTCTCAAGTTTATCATTATTGACACTGTTCTGTTTCTTGCATTGGTAGGCATTGAAGAGGCAGGAGTAACAAACAGGTACTTCTTTATTTCAGGCTGAACAGAATTCAAAACAAGATAGCTCTGCCCCTTTTTATACATTCACCCTGGGGCATTGTCAGCCAATGAATGCAACATATTTTCCCGCTCAAATGCATCCTAGTCAGCCCTTGCAGATAGCAAGTCTGGCCCAGCAGGCCAGGTGGTCTGCTGACTGTTTCAGGGCAGTTCCCTGCACCTGTTCCCAATTAAGCTCAATACATAACAGACACCATCCCACAAGTCTCCTGCTTTTTAGGCATCTCTTTTTAGTTCTCTGGAGTTTACTTTAATGCTCGCTCTTAATTTTGTCTGTTTTAAATACTAGCTTTTCTTGTGACCAAATCTAGGAATTCGTGAAAAATCTAAATGTGAAGTAAATAATGCCACATCATATTTAGCAACCTGTGTCTTATATTTGTGACTTTTGAACAGTGGCCGGTACCTGAGCTAAAGCAGATTGACCACAAACTACAGGTGGTCCTCAACTTACAACAGTTCATTTAATGACTGTTCAAAATTACAACGGCACTGAAAAAAGGGACTTAGGACCGTTTTTCACAGTTACAAACAACTTTTGAAACATCCCTGGGTTCGTGTGATCAAAATTCAGATGCTTGGCAACTGGTTCATAGTTATGACCGTTGCAGCGCCCTGGATCATGTGATCACCTTTTGTGACCCTCTGGCAAACAAAGCCAATGGGGAAGCCAGATTCACTTAAGAACCAGGTTACCAACTTACCAGTTAACTGTTGGGAGAAATGGGTCAAAATTCACTTAACAAGTGTCTCATTTAACAACAGAAATTTTGGGCTCAATTGTGGTCGTAATTCGAGGACTACCTGTGCACCAAGAGGAAAATCAATTTAATTTGGATTTACATACAGTGAAACTTTGATTTAACAGATCATTTGGGAAGATGAGGCATTCATTATTCCTAAATGTCTGTTAAGTTTAAATGTACACACTTGTGTCAATCTGTGCTGTTTGCATTATGCAAATGATGTAAATTGATGCCAATGTCTTACAGCTACATAAATTGTCCAGATTACTTTGGATACAATGAATTATGCCTATAACTGGGGAGATGTCTGGACACAAATTTAATCTGTTGATTCAAAGTCTGTTCAGAGAGTTCCATTAAGACAAATGAAGAAAATTATAGGAAAAGTGTGAGAAAAATACAAAATCCACTAAACTTTATATTGAATAAGAACCTTTTTTTTTAAGGCTAGGAACATATTTAGAGTTTTGAGAGTAAGTTGTGGGCTTGATAGGTTCAGCCTGATACAATACAAATTATCAGAAAGTAAATGAATCTAGACGTTTTGTCTGCCCCACCAGTGGGAGCTTTATGGGATCTTAAGACTTTCCTACAAATAAAGTTGATTTCAGAGGCTGACATTTTTGCTCTGACTAATGCCAGCTTCCTATAATTTTTTAAAATTATAAATTATACCTTATTATATAATTTTTAAATTATACTAAAAGTATGGAAAAAACGAGACAGAAAGCATTGTAACATCAAGGAAGGTGCTTGCAGCACTATGTTCCATATCTCTGACATGGAAAATGATTACAGAATAAGAAAGCAATTAAGATGGAATATATTAAAGGAGTAATCACATTAAATAGTAAAGGCAAAATAGATGGCAAATTAAATCTTTAAAATGTATTCAATGGTAATAATGTCTAATCCTATTTACAGTTCATTTAATTTAACATTAGATGAACTATATCGGTTACTGTTAGGCAGATTTCAGGATAAAAGTCAAGTTAAACATTCCTCCTAAATAATTGGGAAGTTAGAGAAAAGTTGAAAAAAGTAAAAATAGATAAAATATTTAAAATCAAATCATAACTCTTCAGCAAACTATTAAATTCTAATATAGTTATGAAAAGAAAGATATCAACAACAGAGGTTATATAAAACTAAATTGATTTAAACTAATACACCCAAACTTTTCTTCTTAATGTTTTTATGAATTCTAATAAATTGTGTATTGTTCCACAGCTAGATATGAAATCTGAGGAATACATTCTTATTTTTAATTATTCATTTAATAAGACAAACTATTCAAAGGCTCAGCAACAGCCATTGCAAATCACTGTATGCCTAAGTGACAAAATACATATAAATGTCACCATCATATATAATTGTGTTCTGATGTCTGATGCAAGTAGATTTCTCACTGCACTTGTGAGATCGCTTTGACAGATTGCCTTCTGTCATTTGACCCCACTCCCTGCAAGTGTTGCTTCAGTTTAAAAAAAAATACAAGTTTCCGTGGCCTCATCTAATTGCAAAGGGACATCTGACTTTATCAGTCTGATGCTTTTGGCTTTCAAGACAGAACACAGGATTTTGGATACAATATGTTCATTAGAATACTTCCTTACCTTTTCAACCTGGACTAAGCTTATTTCTTCACATCTTTGAGCTGGGATAGAGGGTGGTTCTTACATCAATGCCTTGGATAAGACTTTAGAAGGCCTTGTTCCAGGTTCAAATACCTAGTTTCACCCAACATGTTTAACCATAATGTGGTTCATTTGGTTTTATTACAGTGGGCTGCATGAGCAGATTCAATAGCTGTTTCTGAAGCAAACCATGATTTAGCACATGGGTGTTCAACCTTTTGGCTTGCATCGACCACACTGAGTGAAGAGGAATTGTCTTGGGCCACATATAAAATACATAATATAGTTAATGTATGTAAATAGCAATAGCACCTAGACTTATATACTGCTTCACAGTGCTTTACAGCCCTCTCTAAGTGCCTCCAACAATCTGGGTCCTCATTTTATCGAACTCAGAAGGATGGAAGGCTGAGTCAACCTTGAGCCACTGAGAATCAAACTGCTGGCAGTTGGCAGAATTAGCCTGTAATACTGCATTCAAACCACTGAGCCACTATGGCTCCTTATAAATCACGTAATAATGTTATAAGTTTATGATCTTATGGGGCCACATTACTAATAATGTTATAAGTTTATGATCTTATGGGGTCACATTACTAGCTGGCTGTGTGTGGCCCATGGGCTGCCGATTAGACATGCCTGATTTAGCATACATGAACCAAGTACATGGGTTAAAATGTTCAGACTAATAAAAACCCCTGCACTTGGATGAGGTAGACTTAAAATCTTTCCCTCAGCTATTTGTTTTACAACATCCCCTACAAACATTTTAATAGTGATAATATTAATAATAGTAATAATGCCTTGATAAAATAGCTTCTGAATAATGCCACAGGATACAGTAAATATATACTGATGGTTAGCTAGCTGTACTATTAGTTCCTTCGTAACAGAGCTCAACCTAAACTTAGCAACAAATGTCATCTCCTTTTATTTTGTCTGTGTTACGGAAAGCAGAATGCCCTCCAGTGCTGGTGACTCCATAGAGGACAGTTGATAGCCTTCTTCTCTAGTTACCTTATTTGGGGGTTCATAGATTTTTCCTGCCTCTCTAATAATTCTAGGGAAGTATTTGATACACTGATGTTCTCCAGGGCTATTTTGTGTTTTGGTCCCTGGCCTTGGTGTTCGGTCAAAGCTGCTCATCCTATGTTTTCAAGATTAATATTCTTTTGCTGTTCTTCAGGTCTTCATTCTATGGACAAGAACGATCAGTTTGTCCAGTGTAACTGTCTGAAACTACATTAATTGTTTCTTTTACATATGCCTAATTTGATTCCTAGTTTGGGATGTATATCCCTCTCAGGGAGCAGCAGTTACCGTTTCTTATCTAACATCCCAAATTTTCATGGTATGTTTTTTTTCTTGTACAGAATTTTCCTCATTCTGTCAGTCGCAAGTTAAACATAGGTTTGTTAACAAATTAACTGTCAAGCTAATTGTGGTGAGGATTTCTGAGATTAACTATATTTTGCCTATCCGTAATCAAGCAAGCCAGTTGGTTAAGTGTGCATAATGCATGCATCCACAAACTAACGAGCCTCAATGGCAAGGTTCATATAACCCACTAATTCACAAATAAGCAAATCTCATCATAATTTGTGGTAACAGTTTGTTTCGTTTGGGTTTCAAGTATTATATAAAACAAGTTTGTAAACCTAGGTTTGTGGTTTAGTACAAGGAGTGAATTCAGTGCACACACGTGGTCCAAAGTATGAAAAAAAGGCATAATAAGTTTTGGAGCTGGCTGAGATTGACAGTAAATAATCTGGCATGCCAAAGGACTGGTTGCTATACTTCACCTTCCAGCATCCATTACCACTGGCCATTCTGACTGGAAGTTGTAGTTAAACAGTGATCGGAATGCTGCAGATTATCAAGTTTAACCTGTCTGGATAACTATAGGTTCCCCATCTATATTCTAAGGTGCCATTCATTTTTATTTTAAAATAAATTATCTAGTATGTTAGCTGATAGTAAGGTCTTCATTTTAGAGATGGGCATGAAACAAAGAAAACATTTTATTTTGGAAATTCTGCTGAATGGTCCCAGCAAGCAAACTGTTCAAAAGATCTAAAGGTCAGGACATTTTGGTTCTTCTGAATTGGGACTGAAATAAAATCCAGAGATGCCTTGCAAGGTAAGAAAGGCAAGGTTATGTTTTCTCCCCTCCAGTTCTGCTTGTCCTGTATGCCAGCCAGTCATCAGAACCTTCCTTTTCCCAACTGCAGGATGTCTGCAGATATCCTTGTAAGGCAAATCCACTCAGCCCATCAGCTTCCAACCTCCCTAACTTCTTCAAGGATGCAGTGACAGTAGCTAAGGTGCTACTAAGGTGCGGTAGTAAGTGGAAAATGTTGGGAAATTCAGTGATAGCCAGCTGGTTGGAGGTACCATCGATGAAGCCAAGGACACTGCTGGGAGCTCACTTGGCTTCAAGTACAATATTTCCAACCAGCTTACTTCCCCAGTTGGCCCTGCATCTTCCTTCCCATGCCTCCTTTTAGCTATTGCAGCTGTGTCCCAAAGGTGCTTTTTTCAAAAAGCAATTGGACTATGTTTTTTCCTGGAAGACATTTCACTTCTCATCCAAGAAGCTTCTCCAGTTCTGAAGTGAAGTGAAGAACTGAAGACGCTTCTGGGATGAGAAGCGATGACCTGGATGATTGAGAATCTCCATAAACATTTTACAGCTGTGCATTAATTTTCAAAATTCTTGCCAGTATTTCCTAAACCAGTGGTGGCGAACCTATGGCACGGGTGCCAGAGGTGGCACTCGGAGCCCTCTCTGTGGGCATGCGCGCAGTCGCCCCAGTCCTAGGCTTTCAGCTGGGTTTTATAAAACCTTTTCGCTTTAGGCCTCTGCCGCCGTATGCAAAAAAAAAAGGTTCAATCAATCAGTCAATTTCAACTTCTTGCGGGGGAAAAAAAGATCTTGCAAAGTTGGAATTGATTGATTGAACTTTTTAGTCCCACCCAGTCTGCAGCCATGCCCACCCAATGGGCCACACCAACCCGGCATCCGACGATGCCTAAGTGGGTTTTGGGTTGAAGTTTGGGCATTCGGTCTCTAAAAGGTTCGCCATCAGTGTCCTAAACCATTGTTACGTGAGTAGAATGTTTTATGCCCAGAATATTCGCACATTGCTACTCTCCATCTAGTTTACAGAGGAGAATTTGATGTATTAAAAATAGAGAAACTGAAATGGCCTCTCTCATGCAAATGGAACACATGCAAAGAATTGCAAATATTGATGGGTAGTGTTTTCTACCAACTACTCTTATGCCAAAATAATAGTAATGAGGTTGGTCTTTATATCACCCCTACAATGTTTGGATATTCCAGAAGTTATGGTAAATTACTATTAAGGATTCTGCTAGAATCTCTTTTGCCAGCAGCAATTGTTGTCGACTCTGCTAATTGGAAAATGCCAGCTATTAGTACATGGTTGAACTTGCATAACAGAGAGATGGAAATCCTGTTATAGATCCACAACAGAATCCTATTCAAAATAAAATTGATTACCAAAGTCTATGGCCAAAGTGCTCTGCTGTTAAAGCAACTATTTAACTTCCCACAAGAGGAGCTATGGAAGAACATTATTCATACGCACTGAAGCAACCAGAACACCAGGAAAAAAAACCAGACTGCCTATACAACAGCTTTCAACAAAATGGATACTAGTAACTAGTAACTAGTGTTACTTTATCAAAAATTGCCTGATCACTCAGCCCACTATAGCACAACACAAGCTTGGAAAAGAATAATATTACCATACATCAGAAACATCTTAGAAACAGCCAACAGACTATTACAAACACATGGTATTGCTGTAGCTCACAAACCAACTAAAGTACTCTAACACATTTTACATAAACCAAAAGTCTCAGAAGCCCGAGAAGAAGAAAAAACAGATGTTATCTACAGGGAAAATAGGAAGAGGAAGGTGCGTTGCATATGTTTGCCACCTTGAATTATTTGTGAAAATAATAAAGATGGGATATAAATAAATGACTGAATAAGTATAATGTAAGGACTGGAACAGCCACTATGTAAGACAGACATGAAGAAGACTAGCAGAGTGTATCCATAAACACCAATGAACAGTCAGAAGACACAATGAAAACTCCTTAATCTCACAACAGAAAAACTCAACCATAGTTTCAGCTAGAAAACTGCGAGCATCCCAGACCAAGCTAAATCCAAAAACACTAGGGAATCCCTGGAAGTTTGGCATTCGGATAAATCAGCAAGCAATGGACACATAGAAATAAATCATATTTATGCAACATTCAAAAGAGAGAATTAAAAAGCTAAGAAGGAAACAAAAAGACCAGAACATATCCTATTTAACAGCCAACACCCAGATAAGCAAGGATTAATATCAGACAAACAATCATGCAGAAAAAAAACAGAATCAAGGAACTACCTATATCTCCAACAAAACCTATCAAGGTAAGTTACATAATATAATATCATTCTCTCTTAAACTGATGATGTTACCTAGTTGGGTAATGAAATGTCTGAAGCAAGCAACAAAGCTCACAAAGCACCAAGGACTCTACAAAATCAAGTCAGACATCGGGTTAATCAACAACTCGGACCCTTAATAAGGAAAAACAAACTTTCCAAAGTTATGTGAAAACCTGAAGGCAAATTATAGCACCATACACTTGGTATTGTCAGGAGAGGGAAATTCATTAAAAACCAATGTGTACCATTTTCTTTTTTTCTTTAAAAAGGCATCTGGAGCTGAGAGCAACAGTCAGCTCTTTGCACAAAAACACCACTCCATATATTGAAGTGCACTTAAGAACATCAAAGAAAAGACCAACAAACTTTCTATGTGTTTATTATAAGTATATTGATTGCTTTGCACTTTACAATCATGGATTATTGCAGACAATACACCTTTAGTCCTTCTTTTAAGAGTTCTCATCAGTCCAAAATCCTGCCTTTGTTTTTCTTTTAATTTTAAGAAATAGAAAGATGTATCCAATTGTCCCAATAGAATCCTTTCCTACTTGGAAGTAAGAGTTACAAGGCTATTTGGAAGGAGATGGCCAAACAACCTGTCATTATCACAGAAACAATGAGTGGGATACAATGAGTAGAGCAAACAGTGTAATCTTACAGAAATTTATTCAGCAGTAACCTCCACTGAGAACAAGGGGACTGCCTCCTATGCAAATAATTGCAGGAGTGATTTCAGGCAAGGCAGACTCTTCCAAGCCGGTGATTTGTAGAAATATATTGGGATGAATTTGCTGAAAATGATGAATTTTTGCAGGAAGTACAAATTATCTGCATGGACCATGGCTGCACCATTGTTTGGGTTGGAAGCCTAGCAAAATGTGTGAGAGGCAAGATAGGAAGAGGGCAACAAAGGAAGTGGGTGGGATCAACCCCACATGTGTCCAGAATTAAAACTGTCTTCAATCCTGCCCATTGTTATTTCACAGGCTAATGCCTCCTGCCCCTCTGCCTCCCATCTTATCAGTTTTAAAAACTATTGATTTTAATTTACATCACAAAAATCAATGGCAGCCGGGCAGTTAGTGGCAGTTAGTGGGAGCGCACGGGAACCTTTCCGCACATAATTTAAGAGTTTGTTGAACTGTGATCCTTATGAAGTCAATGGGAGATAGAGGACAGAGAGAGACAGAGCCATAGATTGACTCAGAGATGATACAGACAGCGATAAAGAGGAGAGCCAAGAAAATATATTTCATTATTAATTTATTCAATCAATCCCACCTTAAAGATTAACAACACTGTCTGTCTCCCCAGTCCAGCATTCCAATCAATGTATGGCTTCCGTAGAAGAGAATTTCTGTAGCTCAGGGCTGAATGGTGAAGGCCTTGGTGCTCTCTGAGCTTGGTTGTTGACTTGCAGAAGTTTCATTACCAGACTGGGTAACACAGTGATTCTCAACCTTTCTAATGCCGTGACCCCATAATACAGTTCCCCATGTTGTGGTGACCCCCAAGTGGGTGTGGCCACCAATAAGAGGGAGTAGGACAGCTAGGGAAAAGGGAAAAAATGGCGGACAGCATGGTTTGGCGACCCCCGTGAAATGGTCATTCAACCCCAAATGGGGTCCCGACCCACAGGTTGAGAACCACTGGGGTAACACCTTTAGTTCTAGATAACTAAAGATGTTACGGTATTTAACAAGCCAACAATCAAACCCAGAGAACACCAAGGACTCCCCAATCATTATGTAGTCTGAAAGAGCTTCCCTGTCAGATAACTTGTTCGTCTTGTTGTCCCTTTGCTATTCCTATTGTTCTTTAGTGAAACAAAAGATAGACAAAAAAATGAAAAACAGCAAGTCCATGTTGTTTTCTTGGCAACAACATGACACCATTTTATCATCTTCTTTTGGACTTTGTTTAACTTTATAATCATGTTACTGCTGTGTCATTGCCTGATGTCCTTGCCTGATCTGACTCTTCTCCGGTTAACATGGTGATCACATTCTTCAATGCTTTAGATAGATTTAGATACAATTATGATATAATATACAGAAAGTTTAGGTTTTGCTAATAAGACAGAGTGCGTGTTTCTTGGCTTTTTTTAAAAAAAAGTCCTCGACTTACAACAGTTCATTTAGTGACTGTTTAAAGTTATAACGGCACTGAAAAAAGTGACTTACAGTAGGACCGTTTTTCACAGTTATGATTTTTGCAGCATCCCCACGATTATGTGATCAAAATTCAGATGCCTGGCCACTGTTTCATATTGCTGTGTCCTGGGGGGTCATGTGATCCCCTTTTGCGACCTTCTGACATGCAAAGTCAATGGGGAAGCCAGGTTCACTTCACAACCGAGTTGATAAGATAATTTATCCGCTGCAATGACAACTGAGGCAAGAAAGATCTTAAAACAGGGCAAACTGAGGCAAGAAAGATCTTAAAACAGGGCAAAACCCACTTAACAAATGTCTCACTTAACAACAGAAATCCTGGGCTCAATTGTGGCCGTATGTCGAGGATCTGTACCTGTATCGATACATCCCACATATTTCAAAAGAAAAACAAAAGCTGCTTTCCCTGCTAAGGGCAGAGTCAGAAGAAGTAATGAACAGAGGTAGGAGAAATGCTGTATACATGGTCCCACCCCACCCTGACCAGGGATGGTAACACTGAAGGCCTTTGGGGAAGACAGTTGGGCTTAGTCAAAGGAACATCAAAGCCTCCCAAGCTTACTGCACTGTGAAGTAATCAAAGCAATCCTCTAAAGAGCCATGTTCCTGCCTTCCACCCCATAAAATTGTTGAGATAGAAATGTATTTAAATAGCCAGCTCTCCCATCCATAGCCTGGATGCAGAAAGCATGTCTTTCTGTCGCTACCAGCATCCTGCCTCTTTCCTGCCCCCACACTTTATTCCTTATAGGAAGCAAACACAATAGCAGCATGAAAATGTCTGGTCAATGCGCTCTGGGTTCCATCTCATTGCTCTTTCCATCTCCAAAATGCTTGCGTCTAGAGCACTAAACCTCTGATGGGAACACAGCCGAACAGGCTAAATCAAATACATGGTTCATATTGGTTCAATTCAGAGTGGCCACATTGCGTTTGGTTCAAATATTTCCAGTCTGAAATGAAGGTAAGTCCAAAGGAAGATCAAAGGTGAGATAGGACCCCTCAAAGTCCCATCTGTGGTAAGGGATAAAATGGGATTTGCCAAAAGACAACGTATCGTGTACTATTTGTGTATATGTGTTTGTGTGCACGTACACATAATGGACGTGTGCGTGCCCACGCATTCTTCCAAATTTCAACCCTGAATGCAGAGGTCTGGCTGTACAAAGAGAGAAAGAGGTTTGCCAACCCCTAGAGAAGGAGAAACTTATTTTTCTACTCTTCCCATTTACATACAGGTAGTTCTCGACCTATGACCATAATGGGGCCTGCCCATTATGGTTGCAAGTGGTGATCACTGTTAAGTGAGATGGTCTCACTTAACAACATCCACCTCCCTGCTCTTCTTGATGTGGTCAGTAAATGGATGTTCAGGTCATTAAGCAGAGCACAGAGTGCCTCAGCAGTACAACCCACCCGCCTTGGACCTCCCAAGGCCCCCTATCCCAGAGGCACCCTCCGCTCTCTGTCCCTCGGGGTCCCCATAGACCTTGGCCTACTCCCAACTCAGCCATTCAGCCACCTAAGGGAGCCTAAAGCCAGGCAGCAGATCCTACAGGCACATGGAGGGCAGTTACAGCTTGGAGATCTTTGTTTGTGGAACCTCCTTAAAAAAAAAAACCTGTGAGAATACTACCTGCTTTCAGAATAGCACAAGGCTGCCACAAGGCAGCCTCTGTAAGAAAGCTCAGCCTCACATTGCATTGCAACGTGTTGCATTGACTGCGCCTGGATTCTTCTGAAAAAAAATCAGAAAAAGTAAGTTGGATGTTGTTTTGCCTCAGAGCTGGCTGAGAAGCAGGCTGAGTCTTGCAAGTCTCTAGGGTGGCTAGATGAGAAGTAGGCCAAGGCCTCCAAGTCGTGACTGTCCTCAGTGTGCCAGTAGCATCTGCTGCCCAGCTTTAGGCTCCCTTGGGTGGCTGAACGGCTGAGTTGGGAGCAAACCAAGGCCTGCAGGCCCCCAATGGGTGAATGGAGGAGATAAGTGGGGGAAGGCACTGCAGTGCCCCTTTAGTCAGTCATAAGGATGAAGAACCGTGGCGGCACTGCAACGGCTGCAATTTTGAAACCAAGTCATAAGTAGCTTTTGGAGTGTGTATCGTAAGTGACCAGTCATAAGTAGAGGATTACCTGTACAGATTGAGGAGTCTCAATCTCATCCTCCCTGCCTATTCAGACCACAATCCTAGAACTGAAAGAACATTATTCACAGCCACCAGGGGGCAAAGACCTTGTCCTGCCAATCTGATGCCCCTGGCTCAAGTGGGCATCCTGAGAGTTGTTAAAGGGATGGGTGGCCTACAGAGTGCAGGTTGGTTCTGATTGAATAAGCCTCCCAAAAGCACCTTGTGCCACGTCAGCCAAACAACTGACGTCTTGGCACAGATCTTCCCTCTGACCTTCCTACCCTATGGCTGCCTTTAGAGAAGCAAGGTGGTAAGCAGGCATATTAAAATCAGCTCTTGGTCTGAGATAAGAGCGAAAGCTGAATGCTACAAAAGGATGTTGTCTCTCAATTTTACTCTGCCTGCAATTAGGAGCAGTTGAAAAAGACATTTGAATCGGTGCAGTGAAAGTATCTGCACCATCAAAGCCTGTTTTAATAGCTCACAGACCCCAGAGAAAATGTGAAGAAAAGGCCATTTCGTCCTTGGCTAGGAAAATTAAGGCAGCAAAAAGCCTGTTTTAATAGATATTCCTAGAGCTGATGTGAACAGCTAAAGGGGGATTCTCCTGGAGTTCTAGAGGCAGTTCCTGAGATTAGAATTCACATCTTCTCTTGAGCCTGTCAAAGTGTTTTTCTGACCCATCAGACCGGCTGCAATGAATGGAATTCTTAGTCTATGGCCACCAGAATGATGAAATTGAAATTATTTAACTACAAATGGCTTGAAAATACAGTCCGGCTATGCTCTGTATTGCAGCCCAAAGAACTGGGAAGTTGGGAGTTGATAGACTTACGCACAGATCAATAGTGTAACTTGCCAGTGCTAATCTTTCCTGACATTCAAAGGAGAGAAAAGGAGGCTGTTTTTAAGCTAAGCAAGATACTAGCTTTTCTGCTAAATTGTTCATGTGAAAATATGTTAACAAAGGCAAGTGAGGGTGTTTTTGTTTTTTTCCTTATCTAAACTTTGCTGGAGGTGAGCTTGGCAGGAATTATCTCAAGCTGAAGATGAACTTCTTTGGGAGCAAATGTACTGTTTTTATTTATTTACTATTATTTATTTTATCCTGTATGTATGTATGTATGCATGCATGCATGCATGTATGCATGCATGTCTGTATGTATGTATGTATGTATATATGTGAAGTAAAATAAGGTGATCACCAGGATAAAATCATAAACACAAATGTTTAATCTACAAAACCAAGCTTTTCACATTATGTGTATACCCGGGATTCGTGTTTTTAATACTATTAAGGATATGTATATATGTATGTATGTGTGTATATGTATGTATGTGTGTATATGTATGTATATGTATGTATATATGTATGAATAATTCAAGGCAGCAAACATAGCTAATACTCTTTCCTCCTTCTGTTTTCTCCACAACAAGAAAGGATTGGCTGCATGTTTTCTGCATCAAAAAAAAAAGTTCCAGGTATTGGGAAGAATGATGGACAAAGCCTTGGCCAATGCAGGATGGGTGATTGAAATCATCTCTCTTCAACTATGCTTTCTGTTTAAAAATAATTAATCCTCCCACTGGTACTACATTTTTTTCCTCCCCTCCTCCTCACTTCCTCCAGAATATTCCCCGGTTTTAACATGGCTTTGGATTCAGCCCAAGCCAAAGAAAATATAAGCAACTGTCTACAACATCTAAATTTGCATGTAAGCAGATAACAATGCAGAAAGAAAGAATTCCACCTGGGTTTAGTCATTCCATTATATAGTTCACGCTCTACATAGAAGAGTCTTCCTTAAAATAATTATCTGATACACAATGAACGTAATTCAGTAGCAGCCCACAATTCTGCAAGTGGAAGATATCCATGACATCTTTGGTTAGAATGCTGAAAAAAAAAATGAGAAATGAGATTTTTTTTTCTAATAATAGAGTCCCTATCAATCAGCAATAGATATTAGATAATATGGAGAAAATGCCCAGGGAGCTTGCTTACATACAGTTAGTTCTCAACTTACGACCCAAAATTTTTGTGGTTAACTGAGGCATTTGTTAAGTGAGTTTTGCCTCACTCTATGACCTTTCTTGCCACAGTTGTTAAGTGAATCGCTGCAATTTATTAGTTAATAACCTGGTGGTTAAGTGAATCTGGCTTCCCCCGTTGACTTTGCTTTTCAGACAGTCACAAAAGGGGATCACATAACCCACCCGGGACACAGCAAAGGTCATAAATATGAACCAATTGCCAAGCATCTGAATTCTAATCACATGATCATGGGGATGCTACAAAGGCGGTAAGTATGAAAAACAGTCATAAGTCACATTTTTCAGTGCCATTGTAACTTTGAACGGTCACTAAACGAACTGTTGTAAGTCGAGGACTACTTGTGCTATCTATGCTTACAAGCAGTATTTATATGAAAACTCTGCTGGCGCAACTGACCGAAAAAGATATTATTTATAAACAGTATCATAATCTGAGACTTCAAAGATCCAGTATTATATACAGATAATAGGACCTTTTTTTAAAAAAAAAAAGTGCAATGTTCATTGGAATTTCTGCTCTCTGCAATAGAAATTTCACTAGAAGAAAACCTATTCTGAGTTATTTTTATCCCCAGGCATTCCAGGATAAAACAGTTATAATTAAAATATTATCTTTCACAGTATGAAAAAAAATATCTTGTGATTCCTTGGACAATATTTAAGATGAGCAAACAAATAGAACATTTTCAGGATATGATTCAGTGTCAGCTATGGACTTATAATACGTGTGAATTTATTTCTGGCTATGCTGCCCCGTTAAGAAGTTTCCTTATGTAAGGGATTAAGATGGCACTAGCCTTTGGTCTCAGTCCAATGCAGCTCTTCCTACCATTCTATAAAACTGATAGCACCAAATTATTTTCCAGTTTAAATATTCCTCACTTCAGAACTTATTATCCTTCTAAAAAGGGTCTCTTTGGTAGAGATGATTGCATTTGTGATGGATTTTGCTACCACTTAACCTTATTCGGGATAATCTGAGTTTGAGAGAACTGACCAGCAGTGCTAAATGGCTTCCATGTTACACTTTCCTTTCTGGGCAAAGGAAAAGTTACATGTGAGTGAGGAAGAAAGAGGAAGATGTCCAGGGTTTATATTTGCTTGGAGCTCGGTGATGAATGGCAAGAGGTGCAAAAAGCAGCTAACTTGCTGTGGAGCATTGGCCAAAAGCAAGCGCACAGAGGCAAAAATAAATAAACCCTAAACAGTTTCTGCGCAACCAGCACATCTACTATTTTATAAATTTACAGGGCGAGTCTCATTTATATGCAGCACACAGGCTCCTTGTTTAACTGAATCAAAGATAATCAGGAGAGAACTATGTTTTTAAAAGAAGAAAGGGGAAAATAAAACATCAAGAATAAGGACACTGGGGGTTTTTTGCTCCTGTTTCCCTGAACAGCAGGGCGCTCAAGGCTAAAATTCTTGGCATGTGGCTTTGCAAGCAACATCAGAGAATGGGCCTCCAGGCCTTGTCCTTGAGCCAAAGAGCAGGAAGACTTTGGGAGTTTCAGGAGTGGAAGCAACCTTAATTAGACCTTTTTATTCCCAGTGTGGTGTGGTGGTGCTATGAATGGAACAGGCGTCTAGATTTTGAAGAATAGCTATTCCTTAGAGCCAGTACATCAACTGAAAGTTTGAAAAAAAGAATTTAAGAAACAAACCAATGAAAAGGCAAGGAGAAACAGCTAAGAAGGGTTGCGAGAGCAGAGAAACAAAGAATATCTCCTAGTGCTACCAGACTCTGCACAACGGTTTTGTCATTCATAGAAGGCTATGTGTATATGTCTATGTGTACAGGTATTATCAAAACAGTGATGGGAAAAGAATGCAAGGTTTACAAGTGGGAGACTATCTTGTCTGGATGCACAGTAAAATTCCATGAATAAGGTAGCATGATGCCATTGTAAATGCTTCACTTTGAAACAACCGAAGTTTATGTTGGTTATTTCATGCAGCTTGTACTAATTTAGATCAGCTTAAACTAATGACTGATGTGCCATTGTACGATATCATCCTTTAGTGACCACCTTATCTATGATGGTCTGCCCCAGTCTGGCCCTTCAGGTCTCCCAGTGGGGCACCCATCATTGCTGTAATCAAGTCCATCCATCATGCTGGTTATTTTCTTTCTCTCTTTCCTTCTAACTTTCCCAGTATTAGAGACTTTACAAGAGAATTAGATCTTTGCATAATGTATCCAAAGTGTGAGCCTTTGAGCCTGATCATTTGTGTCTCAAATGAGAATTCCAATTTGATTTATTGCCCATTTGTTTCCATGTTAGTCCCAGGAAGTCTTGTCCAACACCAAAGTTCAAAAGCATCAGTGCTCATCCTATCCTGCTTCTTCATACTTTCTTCAAAGTTCATGTCTATAGAATGTCACAAAGAAAACAATTTGTAGGTGTATGCACATAACAGGATATGAATCTTTTCACAGCAGGTCTTCATTGTGCCATAAACAGTGCTAATCTTCAATGTATCTCTTGATTACTAGTATGTTTCCCTGTTGATAATCAAAGTTAAAAAGGCAGGAGGTGTTCCCCACTTCAATATCTTGTCACTTCTAAGCATTGCTTTTTTTGTAAAAAAAAAAAAAAAGGTGCCGGAACTCACACACATCATACAACCCACTTTGCCTACCCTACAAGGTTCCATCCAAAAAAGGTGCCGGAACTCCGTTCTGGGCGTTCTATGACAAAAAAAGCTCTGCTTCTAAGGCTGCTTGCTGTACCTTTTTTCATTAGTTTGGTATTTTTTTATATGGAATCCTTTTTACTGTGCTTCCAGACTTTCATTCCTAGAACTTACAGAATATGTGCATTTTCAGCAATCAGGGTAGTGTCACCAACACATAACAGGTTACTGATGTTTCTTCTTCCCACTTGAAAACCTCACTTGTCTTCTTCCAATCTATGCTCCTTAATATATATTCTGCATATAGGCTGAATAAATAAGGAAAGAATAAATAAGGAAAGATTAATATATACTCTGTCTATAGACTGAATAAATAAGGAAAGATAATCTCACCTCACTTGTTTGCTGACCTGGAACCAATCTGTTTCACCTTGCTCTGTCTGGATGTAGCCTCCTGTCCTGTGCATAGATAATCCTCATTTTAGTGTAGGGGTGTCAAACTCAATTTCATTGAGGGCTGCATCAGCATTGCAGTTGCCCTCGGGGGGGCAGGTGGGTGTGGCCAGGGTTGGTGCAGCCTACTGGGTGGGCATGGCTGGAGTGGGTGTGGCCTACTGGGTGGGCATGGCCAGCTCTACATCGTTCGCGTCAAGGGTGCTTGTGGGGGCCTGGGCAGGAGTGGGACAGATCTGAGGGTCTCTGGCAGAAGGGGGTGGGACCAGGGCAAGCGCCAAGGCATGGTCCATTTCTTCATTCCTCACAAAGGGTGATACCTCCCCAGCATGCACCCAGGGGGCGGGGCCAATGCGGCAGGGGCTGATTCCTCGCTATTTCTGGATGGCCTTGTGGAGCTAAGACTGAATGCATTTCAGCATAGTTGGCCACCACAAAATTGTACATTAGCTCCTGGCCGGCCTGGGCCGGGGCCAAGACAGCAGGGGCCGTTCCCTCACTGTTTCCAGGATGGCTTTGTGGGCCACATGAAACCACTTCGTGGCCCGCATCCGGCCCCCAAGCCTTGTGTTTGACATGTCTGTTTTAGTGACTACAGTTGGGATCGGCTGGTTGTTAAGTGGGAAATCACACAATCTGGTTGTTAAGTGGGAAATCACACAAAACTGGTTGTTAAGTGGGAAATCGCACAATCATGACTATTCCCCTCTCTCCTACCCTTTGAATGCTCACCCCAATGCTGAGATAGTTAACAGATATGGAATTGATCTTTGCATTTATATTAATTGGAGAGAAAAGGATGACAAGAGAGTAAACAGGCACACAATGGAGAATACATGAGGCTGTTTGTACAATGGTGCTTGCTGCTCCCAACAGCAAGTGCATATCAGATATGATAGAGATATAAAGATGCAAAAAAGGAGCCACCACTATTTTTGTGGCCATGCTGGACCTTTTTTGCTGGTAATGAAGGAGAAGGCTGATAAAGATATACACAAATATCCCTGAGATGAATTTCTCCTTTTTCACAAAATATTAGAACTTGAAATAATCTGTTAAAACTAACCGCAGAAAGATTTAGGATTGACAGAAGAAAATAACTTTTCACATGGCATTGTCGTCATTTATGGTAGTGACAGGCAATCTGGGGTTTAGAAAGAGATTAGATTGATTCATGAAGGATCCAGCTAACCAGTCATGGTGGATCCATGGGAAGAAATGAAGAAACCAGCATTGTATTATTGTTTGCACAAGTTTCACTGGTTTTGTATATGTGTTGAGATGTCATATGCCCATAAAAAAGGAGCACAGTTTGCATTGCAATGGCTTTGAAAACACCGTGCAGTCAATGAATATTTAGTGTAATATTTTCAAGTACTACCCCCTGAAATTGACATAGATTTTTCACTGTTTTATCCAGTCGAATGATGGTCCATTTATATGTTTCTCTAACTGCTCCTATTTCCTGAAGGAGTGAAATGGTTTTCTCACAGAGAACAATCCATTGTAATAGCTATTTCTCCCCTGTGCTGTTATCTACAACCATAATTTCAGAGAGCTACACTATCAGGCCAAAGAAAAGGAGAGTCAGTGGGAATCCTAATGCCACAAAACCAGGGCAAAGCAAAAGCTAGTCAATTTACAGGGTCACCTTCTCATCAAGGGATAGCTTTAGGAAGATTTAATTGTAATGGAAATCCGACGCCAGGCTTGTTCTTGTGTTTGGTTTGATGAGCAAATAATTGTTCGCCAACTTTTAGGAGTCTGCCAGAAGAAGCTATTTCAGATTGTGCAAGAGATGCCAGCAGGTTCCCTGTATCACTCATCAATTCTCTTCCAGCCTTCATGGCTCTTTAGCATCCAATCTCGTTTACTTTCACAGAATCCCCCTGCTGCTATTTCAGAGCACTATTGTTCGCCCCAGTGAGGATGATAAATATTTATTTAACAGATTTATATCTCATCTCTCCTTCAGGAGCTCAGACAGCTTACATACCCAATATTCTGTGAAGTAGGTTTGGCAGAGAGAAACCTGAGTGTCCTCAAGTCTCCCTAGAATTTCCATGGCCAAGGGCAAACTTGAAACTGGGTCATCCCTAGTCAAAGTCCAAAAGCTTAAACACTACACCAGGGGTCCCCAACCCCTGGTCCGTGGACCAGTACCGGGCCACAGCATGCCAGCAACCATCCGCACAAACAAGCAAAGCCCCATCCGCGGGATGTAGGCAGCACACAAAACCACACCCCCTTCGGTCTGCGGAAAAATCTTTCTCCATCAAACCGGTCCCTGGTGTCCAAAAGGTTGGGGAAGTCTGTACTACACCATCCCATCATCAAACCAGAAGGTTAAAAAAGGTAGAGGTGTGCGTGAAATTTGCTCACACTTATATAAATGCAAATTTGGGTTTTGTGATTATGGTCTGCTTAAGGCTGACTTATAAAATAAACCACAATTATGTGGCTTCACAAATCCAAAGCTATCATTTACAGCAATAATGGAAAACTTCATTCAACATACTAAATCTCAAAGGAAACCAACTATATTTTAACTCAAATAGAAATATAATATACACAAGCACACTGAGGAAGACTAGGTGATCTGTAAACACTTACAGTTGATAGGCAGCTCATGGTTCCCTAGCTCTGACTTCAATGGAGGACTATCCTGTGCTAGACTTTGAATTAAAAAAAATGTGTGGGGGGGGGAGTTGTAAAAGAGGACACAAGATTGTTTGTGTCTCACAATGACCACTTGATATATAGAAAAGAGAAAGAACTCTCATAAATCTTTAGCTGTTCTATACCGCATGGAGGAAGAGGTGATTAAAGAGTTCTTTAACAGGGCCTTAATTTATAAGGAAGACAATAAGCAAAGGGTATAATAAAGAATATTTGAGATGTAAATGTTTTGAACTTGCTGTGTGTCATGCCTTACTACTGATTATAAATTATGGGGGTTGAAATCTCACATATCTGGAGGGCAAAGAAAGAGAAAATTGGAATACCTGATGGCTAAAATATCATTTGGCTCCCCAAATACCATCTCTTGGATGAATTGGAATAGAAGCAATCTTAAACTACATACAAAGACAGCAACTTAAGTGGTTTGCTCACCTGGAGACCACTAAAAACTAAGCTGCTGTAACTGCTCTGTCTCTAGGCTCAAAGACCTCCCACTTTTTGTGGTACACACTGAGGCAAAATGAGACAGGGGGGGGGGAAACAGACCTAAGAGAGAGGGACAATCTGCCAGTCATCAGAAAGGGAACTGGGATTCTGCCCAAGTAGACTGCTTCAACTTGCCATTCTTTGGATGATTTGCCCTGGATCACTGTACTTTGGATTCATCTACACTAGGAAAAGCACGTCGTGTATATGTCATGCTACATAAACCATCTTGATTTATTTCTTAGATATGGTTTACTTGAGCTAAAATATCAGACCAAAAGTATACAGATCCTGTTGGTTCAAAGATACCATTAGACTACTTGAGAGCCACACTGAAAAAAATGGGTGATACCAACATCCATTTTATCAATGGGTTTGGTGTTTTAAGGGGACCTTCAACATGTTCAAAACTTAAAAGCGCCCATTATACTCTTTCACTTGATGTCAGGTCCAAAACCAAGAATGGCAAATGGTGATTATTTCAAGCTAAGTTCTTTATTGTTTTATACCTACAGACAAAATCTTGCCAGACTCAGCATTGTAGTCTCTGCATCTACAATATAGTATGCAAACTACTAGGGAGGAGCTGCCTTCACCCTCTTTCTCTCACATGATATCTGGGCTGAGTTGCCTCTTACTGCTCTGGGTTCATCCCTTCCCTCCTGGGGTCCCCACTTCCTTACTCCATTCCATCATACCTGCTAGCTTCTAGTTTTGGCCCTACCTAATATGAGAGTTGGGGGAATCTTCCAAAAATGATGCTAGTGGCCCTCTTGTGCCCCCTCAAGACACGCCTGTTGCACCTGTTCCTTAGAGCATTCGGTAAAATTGTGACATGTATGCTTTTAAAAAAAGAAGCCAAATATTACTGAAGCTTTTTACTACTTCTGCTTTAACAAGGGGCTTGAAACACAAAAGGAATTAAACAAAGTGAGAGTTACAGTTAGAATATAAACTAGGTTTGGCTTACTTTGCATGATGCAGAAAACAATAAGCACAATTTATCAGCCATAGCAGCAACACTGAAAAAGAAAAAAGAAACCTGTAATTGCATAGAGCAGTGGTGGTGAACCTATGGCACGGGTGCCAGAGGCGGCACTCAGAGCCCTCTCTGTGGGCATGCGCGCCATCGCCCCAGTCCCAGGCCTTCAGCTGGGTTTTATAAAACCTTTTCGCTTTAGGCCTCTGCCGCCATGTACAAAAAAAAAAAGGTTCAGTCAATTTCAACTTCTTGCGGGAAAAAAAAGATCTTGCAAAGTTGGAATCGATTGATTGAACTTTTTAGTCCCACCCAGTCTGCCGTTAACACTGCAGCCACACCCACCCAATGGGCTACACCCACCCGGCACCCGATGATGCATAAATGGGTTTTGGGTTGCAGTTTGGGCACTCGGTCTCTAAAAGGTTCGCCATCACTGGCATAGAGCTAGCTGATGTGTCTCGACTCTCTGCTGAAGTGCAAGGGAAAATCAGCCGCCCACTCACTCAGTTCATTATTCTTGAACTTTTCTTTTGACACCTCTTGTTCCCCTCTGTCCTGTTTTATTCTTTCTACTGTGTTGGAATAACAATGTGTATGGATGGTTTCCCACTTGCCCTTGCTTTTCTCAGTGCAATAGATTCTCGAGCTTTACTGATTGCATCCTTAATTCATATGCTGAATTCCACCATGGGTTATTTGCAAAACGGAAGCAATGCACGGACAGAGACAGGAACATATACATGTACACTAATAGCAAACGGAGGAAATTACAAGGTGTTCTCCAATTTTGAGGGAGATGCTATTTCTGTTATTGGCCTTCAGATAAACTGCCTCAGCACAAGCCAGGCTACTACAATTTTCAGAGATCTTTTGACTGGGATGTATTGAACTATTTATATTTGCGCCGTCCCTATGTTCTTTCATTAATCACAATAACAAGTCTTCTATTTCTCTACAGAACACGCTAACTCTAATTATCTCTCTGCAGCACAGATGTTTCCTCATTTAGATGTTTGCTGTGTGGCTATTTGTCACTTTGATTTCACATAGATTTCAGTTTGCATTATATTACTCTAATATGTTTGCTGCATCTGAGCCTCCAGGGGTTAGTACGTCCTCTCTGGGTACCAAAAAGATGAATGTGGCCTAGATAGGTGCCTGTACAAAACTGTGCAGGGAGTGTTCTGAAGCGATCTAATGCTTTGGGCTGCAATTCTGCACACATTATACTTATTTCCCTGGCAAGGCCAACCTGAATAAAACATTGTCATCAAATTATTACTTACAACAATATCTGGTAAATGATAGATATTCGGCATATTCTTTCTATAATGAAAACAAAGGAGACCATCAAGAATCTGATTGTGTAATGACAGTGGAAAATATTGAACTGGGCAATTGAATTTTCCAGCGATGGCTTTACTCTTTAAAAGTAAATAATCCCAAATCACTTTTGTCTTTCTGCAAAATTCAGATTGATAAAGTTCTATAAACCCATTGCTTCTAAGGCTTCATTTGCAGTCCAAGCCTAGGCAAATTCATGGAGAATAATGTGACATGGATTCAGGGGTGCTAACTCTCATGAAAGAATGTCTCAAACTGAAGTCTAAGCACAATTACAAGGGAATGAGAACCAATGAATGAAATTTAAGTTTTGGAACTGCAGATGCTAAGCAAATTTATGATCAGTACTCCAGTACATATTAGGATCTTTTTGTATTAATTTTAAAACTAAATTTTAATCTATTTTATATTGCATGTTTGTATAATTCTGATAAATGTTTATTTTAAAAATCCCTATAGTTTTCATGTGGGCTTGCTATCAAGTAAATGTCCATGAGATTCCAAACTAACTGAAATCCTTTTGTCTTTGTGTCCACCATCTATTTCACTGAAGAACAAGAAATGGGATTTGAACCCTCTCTCCAGAGGGAAAGACTGGCAACTCCCTGCTTGGAATCACATAGTAGGCTAGGTTGATTCCCTGTGTATCTAACTACCCATTTTTCCTTGGTAGCCTTGCTATTCTCACATGTTTATGTTTATGTTAGAATAGAGATCCCGTTCCCACACAAAAGTAGCTGTTAGTTAAGGCATCTCCCCAAGAGTTCCCATGTCACCTGAGCACAGACCTTCAGCACAATTCTAGAGAATTTAGAATTTCTCTACAAAAACAGCCAGTTTTTGCTTTCCAACTCCTTCCTGCAGGAGCACGGGATACATATGAGATGGCATGGCTTCCAACATCTATCCTAGATATTTTCTTCTCTAAATTAAAAAAAGTATATAAAAAAGGTGAGCCAACATGTTAAAAAGTAATTGGGATACCAGTCAAATCAGGTTCCTGGGAGGAGTGCCAGACTCAACTAACTTTGCATCCTGCAACTGGGGGGGGGGCATACAAAAGGAGGGGGGACAAAAAAATTCTCAGAGAGGTGTTTTCCTAACCTCTTTCAGCATGATGCTTGAACTTCGACTCTCTCCTGGCTTAAGCAGGCAGTCTCTGGTTTTGGAGCATCAGTTCCTCACAAGCTATAAAGCTGCAGGGTTATGGATAAAGAGACACTGAGGTTTATACTTAAACTAATTTAATCTAAAGGCAAAGCAGCTTTGCCTACTTGAGCAAAGCATGCAATCAAGTAAATATACTACAAACTGAACTCAGTTTCTCAGATATACTGTGCCTGGACTTTGTCTTTTGAAAGACAGAAGTGGAAAAACAGTCCACCTTGTTCATTAGACACCAGGCAGTCCACTGAATTATCCATTACTTACTTAAATGTCAGGATAATTTTAATAAAGGAGAGTGTTAATAAAAGATACTTTTAATCTTTTAATTTCAAAAGGTTAAAAGTACCTTTTAGTACTTTAAACACCAATTATTTTTACCCAGGTATAGAGTTTCTCATAATTTTGATTACAATTACCACTGCACCTTGCTTATTTATTTTTGCCTATATATTCATTCATACATACATACATACAGTGGCTAAAACGTCATGGATATGTATTCCAGGTCCTCCTCTGGAAAATTGCTTAAAAGTTTACGAAAGACTTTCTTGGGAGATAAAGTCAAATCCCAGTGTTTCTGATCAACTTCAAAAATTGTTCCAGGATGGAAGGTTATTTAATCAGAACTCCTGGAAAGTAAGAGAATTCATTTTTTGTCACTCACACCATGATGCAAAGAAGTTGGTCTCCTATTTGGAAGTTGGTATTCCCCGTGCAGACATCCTCATAACCCCCATTACATAACCTTGCTCAGAATATGGTCTGTGCACACGGAAGAACTTTTTTTTTTATCACCATGAAGAGGCAATATCCTCCCCCCCCCCCGTGCTATTAAGTTTTAAAACAGGATGTGCTATTTTGCCAACCGCAATTAAGCCAAATAAACTGCTAAATGCAGGCAACAGTGAATCCCAATAAAAACAGGAATAATTTACGCTCATTTAGATTACTTCCAGATGAAGCGTTTATGGGAAACTTGCCTTATTCCTCAAGGCGTATTGTGTGGACGTGGGGGGGGGGGGAAGGAACTCTGTGGCTGTCATGTTCCTTTTGTAGGCATTCTGGATTTCTTCTTATACAAGCGTTACGTTAAGGGGGGAAAATCGGAACAGCTGCAGTGTTTCGCCCAGAAACGCTAAGAAGCGCCTGGCTGAAAACAGTTCTACATTTGTGTGAAAGCGCGGTGGGTTTGGGATTTTTTTTTTTTTTTTGAACTCATATTTCCGATGTAAAGAATGCGTTATCTCCCTCCTCCAAGGCTGCTGCAGGGAAGAGCTACAAAGAGCTTCTCCTCCAACTCCGAAGGCGGGCGGAAGGACGGAAGGAATCTTAACTCCAACGCCCCCCTTGCCTCCACCATTTCTTCCCTGGTTCTCCCTCGGCCGCTCCCGTTAACAACTGCGGGGAAGAGAGGGCGGGCAGGTTCCCAGTTAAGTCCTGTAGGCAATCAACCCTCCTCCACTTCTTTCTCTCTCCCCCCCCCCCGCTTTGGACGTTTGCCCTGTTCAGCCCCCTCCTTCCAACACAATAGCCGAGCGGCTTTAATCGCTCGGCTGTTTGGCTGAAGATCAATACCGGCATTTTTCTTCCTCAGGAGGCGACTAATCATCGCCACAAGCCGGCTCCTGCCTCTCTCTTTGGATCTCCGGAGTTGATCAGCACGTGAACCTCCCCTGCCTATTCTCCACAGAACCCGCAGCGAAAGGGACGAGAGAATAAAAGCGGCGGCTGCAAAGCCTCTCCCGAAGAAGAAGAAGAAGCGTCTACTTCCCACCCCTGCGCCGCATCAGACCCGAGGGGATCCCTCCCCCTCTCCCCCCCCCGCCCCACACGCACACACGAGCAGAGCCGCCCGGAGAAGCAGCTTGCCGCCCCGTAGTCTCCCTCCCGCCGGAGCTTCACTTCTCCGCCTGCTCCTGCTGCTCCGATTGCGCCCACCGGGACTCCGACGCGCTTCCAGGGACGCCCTTCGGGCAGGGCCGGCGGAGGGGGAGAGGAGGAGGCGGCAACGGCGCCTGGAAGAGCCCGTCACCCTCGCCGTTCCGTTCCCCTCAGAGTCCCACCGCTCCGGGAGTGGCGAAAGCGCCAGGGATGCTGAGCGGGAAGCGAGGAAGAAGGAAGCAGCGGGAAGCCTGAAAGAGGCGGCAGAAATCCGGAGGGGCTCCTGGAAGCGGCCGGGGCGCGCGTCCCTCTCTCCGCCTCGCTTCGGGCTCTGGCCAAGAGAGCCGAGAGTTCCGGGAGGGTCCCGCCTGCCCTGAAGCGCCTCGCCCGCGGGAGGTCACCGGCCCGCCGCCCGCTTCGCCCGGCAGGCTCGCAGAGCGGGGCCCCGATCTTCCTCACCGCCGCCCTCCTCCCTCTCCAAGGTGTTGGGACCACGGCGGCCGATCCCCTCCCCTCCCCGCCCGGTGCCCGTCCGCCTCCGCTGCGCCGAGCTTCCCACCGCCAGGAAACCGGGGCTCCCGCCTTGCGCCCTGCCGCCCGCTCCATGGCGAGGGCAGCACCGGCTGAGTCTCCGCGCCGGGGGAGGCGGCGCCGGCGGGGGAAGCCCGGGGCCCGCTCTCCCCCGCTGCCACTGCCGCTGCTGTGAGGGCTGTAGCGCTGGCGGCGCCCCGGCCGGCGAGGCAGGGGGGCGGCGCGGCGGCGCCAGCATGAAGTCGCTGATCTTGAGCCGCTTCCTGGTGCTGCTGCCCTGGGTGCTGCTGGTGATCCTCATGCTGGACACGGACGGCGGCAACCGGGCGCCCCGTCCGTCCTCGTCCCACCTCGCCCGGCGGCCGCAGCCCGCGCCTCACCAGGAGGCGCCTCGCCGGCGGGAGGCCGAGCAGCCGCCGCCGCAGCAGCAGCAGCAGCTGCCTCTCATCTATGCCATCACGCCGACCTACAGCCGGCCGGTCCAGAAAGCCGAGCTGACGCGGCTGGCCAACACCTTCCGGCAGGTGGCGCACTTGCATTGGATCCTAGTGGAGGACTCGGCGATCGGCACCGAACTGGTCAGCCGCTTCGCCGCGGGGCTCGACCGACGGGGCGGCCCCCCCTGCACCCACCTGCACGTGCTGACGCCGCGCAGGTACAAGCGCCCGGGCCAGCCCAGGGCCACGGAGCAGCGCAACGCGGGCTTGGCCTGGATCCGCCAGCGGCACCAGCATTTGCCGGCCCCGCAGCCGGGGGTGCTTTTCTTCGCCGACGACGACAACACCTACAGCCTGGAGCTCTTCGAGGAGGTAACGGAGGAGGGAGAGGCGAGCTTCGCTAAGGATCGGTCCCCGTCGAGCAAGGGAGACCCCCGACTTCAGCGGGGCTCGTTCCGTTAGAGATCCTCGGTGCTGCCTCCCAGCTTAGGAGCGTTTCGCTTTTCCGGAAGAAACTCCGCACCGGTCGGGCAAAAACTCTCTTTCGCCCTTCCCTTTGCGGGCCTTCAAGTTGCCTCTTGGACGAACCGTTCCGCCCCAGCGCTTCCGCGGCTTTGAATCCCTTGCAGGCGGCGTCGCGATCCCGCGAGGTTTTTCTCTCGTCCCGCCAGCCCGTTCTCCACCCGGGGCTGCTGGCGGGGCTGCCAGCTCAGACGGACTGGCCGGCTGGCTTTCCTTAAGCAGCCACTGTGACCCGCGCATTCCCTTGTGCTCCCTCCCCTCTGAATCAGATCGGAGGCGTAAAACTTAATTTCAACGCCAGTGTTGTGACCAGTAAAAACAAGGGGATAGATTTTTTTTTTATTTGCAAAGTATCTAGCAAAGGGATCCTTCCTTCCTTCCTTCCTTCCTTCCTTCCTTCCTTCCTTCTTTCCTTCCTTCCTTAGATTTTAACTTCCACTTAAATTTAGACTCCAGGCACTGCAGTTAGATTTAATTGCAATACCCTTTCCTCACTCCAAGCCAAAGCCTCAAACATTAGGGATACCCATTATACAGTATCAAGAAACAATTGGTCACCAAATTGCCTTTCATCTTTTTCCTTCAGCATCATCTTATTACAGTATTTCCATCTCCCAAGCCTTTAGCGGTATTATGCAGACATTTTCTGCAGTGTTGGCAGTGGCAGTTTGATGTTTGTTTTTTTTAAAGAACCAAGTTTGATGCCTTTTCTCTTGCTGAAGTAACTTCCCACAAAAACCCTTACATTAAGCAAACATTTTTTAAAAAAAATTAACATAGGACTTTGAGATTTGTAAAATATTTTTAACTATTACTCATTTCTCTTTCTATCCTTTCCCTTTACACATGTGACTGATTACTTTCTTTTCTGCAGAGACTTCCTGACAGTTTTGTAGGCTTGATGGTGTGTGTGTGTGTATGTGTGTGTGTGTGTAAAGGCTTTCCCCCTCTTCTTTGATGGCCATTGTTTCCCAAGAGCAAGTTTTGTTCATTCTTTTAAATAAAAGTTTGGGACATATTTGGGAAAGAACTGGAAGAAACAAGAAGTTAGATAGCCACCATCAATCCCCCCCCCCCACACACACATACACATACACATGTCCTTCTGGCAGGAAAAAACCTTTTAAAGGAGAGATATCAATGCATGCAGGAATAAGTAAGATTGATCAACTTCAGCCAGCAAAATGTGCAGTTTGTAAGAGTTGTCCTGTCATAAAATGTATATATTCTCTAATATATACATTTTAAAAAATCCCCTCCCCCAGTTACAGGTGAGTAGACTACAAATCCCATCTGCATAGGTGAGGATCCTCATGTGTCCGACAAAACTGGGTGGCATTTCTTTTCTGCTTTGGTGAGTCTAGATAGCGGCAAATTTCTTCTCTTCCCCCCAGCCCCCCACCCCATCTGCATGTAAACAGTTTCCTCCTTTTTTTTTTTTTTTGCAAATAAGTGCATTAAGAATTGATAGATTAAATCCAGGCACTGCGGAAAGACGCAGAGCACACTGAGTGCCTGAGTGCCCAAGAGCCTCTTCCGAAGGCTGTTCAACTCTCCCGATATGTGTTTAGGGTTCAAAATGAGTTCGGGTCTCTTTCAGCAGGCTGCTTTTGGCAGGTGCTGCTCCTCCCCTCAAGAGCTTGGCTTCCCTTCCTTGTGCAGCAGCTTCTGGCTCTGAAGCTTTCATTGAAAGTGGCTGAAAAGGAGAACATTCTAGCTGATTTGTTTTCTTTCCCATTAAGCTGTTGGAGGCTGCTTGGAACTCTTGAATGCAGCCAAAGTTCTGGCTGTTCATTTCTTAGTTACCCGCCTCTCTGGATGCCTTTTCTTTTTGAACTGGTGATTTACCGTGAATACATCTCCCACATTGGGTTGCATTAAAAAAAAACAAACAAAAAAAACTCCCCGGAGAGACAACCTCCACTTCCTCAAAGCCTAAATGAATATGCAGCTGAGGACTAGCAAAGAGACCATACAGATCCACTGAGAGCTTGGCTGAGTAAATATGCGAGGATAGAACCTGCCTTTTCCTCTATGGTTAACCATCTCGCCTCTTTTCTTCTTCTTCTTTCAATTCAACAAGGCTTTTATAAAAACAAGAGTTTAAGGGAGAGTCTCTTCAGCATGCTAAGTATTGGCTAAATGGCAAGGCTAACCCCTGTCCCCCACACACACAACAAAAAAGGTCACTTTTGCAAAGCTTTGAGAGACTACTTGCCTTCTATCTCATTCATCTTTTTAGTATATTGAGGAAAGGCTGGTGCATTGTAAAGGCAAGCCTTGGCATTGGCTGTCATCTAAGAATGCCTCTGGGCTCCATGGGGGCTGAGGCTTTCTTAGATCGTAAGACAAAAATGGTGGATGGCTGCAGCCCAGGGATTCAGTGAATGATTGCCTAGAAAAAAAAAAGGAGACTGGTGTTGATTAGGAATGTCCTGGAGTCTCCTGGCTAGAGTCCATCCCAAAGGGGCCAGAGGAGACGGAACAAAGCAAAGACAGCTTTTTAAAAAACTTGTCTCAGTGTATTTTGTCTCAATAAAGGAAAATATTTGTAGCTCAGAGTTGAAATGAGGGGTCTTTGATGCTCTCTGGTGTTGGTTTTATTTTCTTGTTTCATGACCCACACTAGGTTACATGATCAATGCTGGTGCTGTACTAGCCTTGATGATGTTACCTAGTTTGGTTAATGAAACATCTATATTTTGTCTTACAAGGTTGGTCAGGTTAGTTGACTGTTTGTTTGGGCATGGAACATTCTTGTGGAACATTCCTGAACAGAGGCACTTTTAATTTATTTGTTTCCCCCCCTGCAGGTTACTCTGGGAATTGTAGTTTAGAGAAAAGTTGAATTAGATGTAAGAGAACAGTATTCTCTGTATCAGGGGTAGGCAACCTTGGCTCTTTTATGACTCAATTCCCAGAATTCCTCTAGGTAACATCATCAAGGCTAGTACAGCAGTAGCATTGATCATGTAACCTAGTGTGGGTCATGAAACATCTGCAAGAAAAAAGCCAAGACCAGAAAGCATCAAGGGCCCCTCATTTCAACCCTGAGCTACAGAATTCTGGGAGTTGAAGTCCACGAGTCATAAAAGAGCCAAGGTTGCCTACCCCTGCTGTATATTGACCTGGCACCCTTTCAAAATAAATATATGACAACTCTTTGAGAATGTCACAAGCATCCTACATTCTTATTAGAAAGAAGGTGGAAATTGGTTTTTTTTTTTTTTCAACTGATCATCAGGATTTGTGTTGGCTACAGAAAGCCTGGGAAATAGTAAAAATTTCTGAGTCATTGCCTTTTCTGCCTCCAAGACCTGAATCTATTTACAAAGCAGTATTGCTTTTCTCTCAGGATATAAACCCCCCCCCCTAAATTCTGAATATATCCTGTTTGGCAGGGATCCAGCTGAACTGAAAAATAGGTGAATGAGAGGAAATTGATGTTCCATCCTTCCAAGAGCAATTTCGAATGTTGATACCCTCACCAGCCATTATCAAGGCTTACCAAAGAAAAGATGTTTAACATTCTCATGACCTATTTCTGCCTTTTCTTAGTGAATGGATTATGAGCTGTAGCTTTCAAGCTAAATGAGTAAAGTGAGATTCCTTCAAAACATTTATGCATTGCTGCTACTAAATTTAGCAGGAAACTAACTAGTTTTTTTTTCTCAACAATTTGCTTAGGAGAGGAGAGTATTAAACCTTCTCCCACAATTCTATGCCTTATGCTTTGTGTGTGTGTGTGTGTGTGTTAGAAAAAATGGGAATAGGGACTAAGCATCTCTTCTGGAGCAATATCTGGTTTGCATGTTTAAATTTTCATTTATCTATGAAAAACTATTGAAATGTGCAGAGTGGAATATTGTATTTTTCTTTTATTAAATATCCATTCTAAGGATTTAAGAGTTTATCTTTCTGAAGCAAACAAGATTTTTGTTCTAGGTTAGAATAGAATAGTGCTGGAAGGTACCTTGGAGATCTTCTAGTCCAGCCCCCCGCTCAAGCAGGATAACCTATACTAGTGGTGGCGAACCTATGGCATGCATGTCAGAGGTGGCACTCAGAGCCCTCTCTGTGGGCATGTGTGCTGTTGCCCCAGCCCCTCCTCCCCCCACAGCCCCCTCCTCACCAGCATCCCCCCTGGGGGAGAGTTCCCCCTGGGCACGGATGACGTGGAGCAGCACAGCCAAGCACATGGCAGCCAGGCAGCGGGAGCAAGACTCCACCCTCACGCCCTGTCGCACAAAGATGATGTGTGGAGTGTGGAGGACGTAGCCACCATGGCGCTGCTGGGCTGCCTGGGCGATCTGCAGTGGGCTGTGGAGGCAATGCGTGGCCCTGTGGGTGGGTAGGTGGGGCAGGGGCAGAGCAGTTTTTGGGCACTAGGTCTCTAAAAGGTTCGCCATCACTGACCTATACCATCTCAGACAAGTGACTATCCAGTCCCTTCTTAAAAACCTCCAGTGATGGAGCACCCATGCTTTTTGAGGGCAAGCTGTTCCACTGGTTAATTGTTCTTTTGGTTTACAGTGACAATAAGAATATTTGATAAACTGGAGAAAATCCAATAAACAAAGCTGTTTGGAAAATAAAGCACATTAAAATTACCGTATTACTGATCAGTTTTCTACAATGATAGGGTATAATTCGGGATCTCAAAAGAGTTTTATACTTTTTATAGTAGAATTATAGCTCCATCATTTTTAGCCTAGTGATCATTTTCAAATACTGAAATATATAATGTTGTACCTGTTTATACATCTATATTTATTCATTTAAGAATAGGATATGTTTTGATCGTAAATTGTGAAGAATTAGGTGATGGAGGACAATTCCATCTCTGGCTTATTAAGAATCTTATTAAGATTCTAGTCTTTTGAATGAGTTTAGAACTTTGTAGATTTCATCTCAGGATATTGAAGCAAGTTGCTTGTGGCTTGGTTGAAAGTCTGTTCATTACCATGGAGAAATTAAGGAAAATTGTTAAACATTAGATGAATGAAGGAAAGCAACAAAGAGGAACAAAAGGAACTGCAATCAGTTCGACACCATATTGGACACTTCTAAAGAAAATAAAGATTGATCTTAAGCACTTTTACATATAGTAGATTTGTCAAAAATTAGTCTTGTTGGATAGTCTCATTTCAATTTTCTTTATAGCTATTATTCTTAGTAGACAGTGGTAAGGTCTTGACTTCTGCAAAACATTTGATAAAGTGTCCCTTGACATTCAGATGAACAAACTAGTTAAATATGGGTTGAATGGTAGTGTTTATACAGTGAACCACAGCTAATTCAAACAATAGCCATCAACAATTTCTTCTTTATAAAACTGAAGTGAGTTATCAAGTGCATTGCCTCAGGTTTAATCATTAAAATTTTTATAAATGATAATACTTTTCTAGTGTCCAAAAAGATGCCACACAAAAGAAATTTAAGAGCTGTTCTCAATTGTTCAAGAATGCAGTATGCAAAATAATGAATTCAAATTATATATTCCAATGAAATGTTAGATGAAAAATGTCTTTAACAATAGGATAATGAGACAAAGAAATTAGTTACTGAGTATTTTCACTGCTTTAACTTCAACCCAACAACCAAAATGGTTCTAGAATTCTGTGAATGTGTAGTAGCTCCTGCCCCCAAATCTGAAAAAGTACGTAATATTTTTGTCTCTGAATGTGTTTGTTTTGATAAAAGTTCACAACAGATTGAATGTGCTACCTCACTTACCTCACTATCCATTTGTTGTACTAATAATCAATTCCTGAATTGGAGTTGAATGGTTGCCATGGTAATCTGAGTCCCGTAATTCCAATTTGAGTTCTCTGTCTCGGTCTTACCATCTGTATATAGTCTGACATAACTCAAAGTTGTCTTTTGAGAATAGGAAACACCAATTATAGAACATAATTCTAGCATGACATTTTAAAAGACTAGAAGGAACACCATCAGGGTGTTATTTATGATCTAAAACCACAGGTATCTGTTGATTGTTTGGCTTTATTACTGTAGTAGTGCTTTAGAACGTTAAAAGTACTGAACATTTGTGGTGAGCTGCTGTTTTTCAGGAATCATAGCAATAGCACTATATATCACTTCATAGTGCTTTACAGCCCTCTCTAAGAGTCAGCCTATTGCCCCCAACAATCTGGGTCCTCATTTTACCTGCATCGGAAGGATAGAAGGCTGAGTCATCTTTGAATTGGTCAGGATTGAACTGCTGGCTTGGGCAGTGTTAGCCTGCAAAACTAGATTCGAACCATTGTGCCACCATGGCTCTATTATCACTTTATTGCTGGTAAAGGTAGAACCCATATGTTCCATATAGCAGAGGTCCCCAATCTCGGCCACTTTATGACTTGTGGACTTCAACTCCCAGAATTCCTCAGCCAGCCATGCTGGCTGAGGAATTCTGGAAGTTGAAGTCCACAAGTCATAAAGTGGCCAAGGTTGGGGACCCCTGCCATATAGTATTGTAGAAATGGAGAAGCTGTCATTCTTTCAGTGTTACCTGAGCTATAGGTAGTCCTTAGGTTACAATGGCAATTGGGACCTGAATTGCTCTTGATGTGATGCAGCACAATGTCAGACAGTCACATTATTTAGTGATGGCCTTTCTAGCAGTCCTGGATGCCATGGTTAAGTGTTAGTGAGGGTCACAGACGGTCATTCTCACATTCCCACGTAACATTACACTCAGTGGTCATCTGAAAGCATCTCTTGCCTTTGAAGGACTGAGGGTCCTGGGTGGGAGAGACTAAGCTGAGGATGGTTGAGATTGGTGTAGGGAGCTTCTGGGAGACGTGATCACCATTTGAAAGTTTCCCAGTAAGCCTCCAACAGCCAAGGTCAAAGTGGAAGCCATCAGGAGGTTGCAAGTCACAGTCACATGTGAGCCTCACCTAATGGCCACCTGGTGCTCACTTAATAACCACAAGTAGGGACTGCCAGAACTGCTGTGGCTAAGTGGCCCAACAGGTGATGTTTCACTTACCAGCCACTTCATTTAGTGACCAAAATTCCAGTCCCAAGTAGGATCATAACCCGAGGACTTCCTGTACTCTTTTGCAGCACTTGTACATAGAATCCCAAAGTGCATTGTTGAGATAGAGTACGTAACGTGGCTTTATTACACAGCAATACAACAAGTATACACACTGGACACACTGTTTCAGGCTATAATCCAAATGTTAACCCTCCCCCCCATAACTCTGTACAATATTAACAAAAACTGGATAAACTCCAAATCTATTTCTAAGCAGTTTTAATATCTTATCACCCTAAGAAGAATTTAAGATGTTCTTTCCTTCTAATCAGGCCTGAATGATTGATGATGGTCTTGCAAGTTAAGCCAAAGGAAAGTCAGGAAGCCGGGTATACAGTATGTGCTAACTCTAACATTTATTATTCATTTTGTACATTGCCTGACTCCCAAGAGGGTGTGTAGTAATCCCAAGCACATGTCTCAGTTTTCTTTAATACTATTCATGATGTCTCCTTGATATAACTTCCTCCTGGGCCCATGTTCCCCTGCACAGACCATGTGTGATCCTGTCGTCTTCCTTTTATCTCTAGATTGGTGGGAACAATTCTATTATAAGTCATCCTGGCGTCCAGTATGGCTTCATTTTTACTGTCTCCCTTTATAAATAAGTGCAACTTAAGTATCTTAAGATGAGTTATGCATTGCTGCTCAGTGATTTTTTTTTTATGCTGAAGTAATATGGCGGCTGTGTTTTTAAAAACATATAAATGATGAGATGCTTTATTCATTTTCATTGACAAGAAAATATCAGGCAACATTTTAGAAATATACTAGATAAAATATTTTCCAGAGAATAAATGAAATAAGTCCTCCTCAGACTACCCTCACATTTAAAACGAATAGATAATTTCTGCATGATTCTTAAATTATAAAAAATATGAACGGATCTTCTCATGTTTGGCCCTTGCTGGATATGGATCTGTAAAGGCCAACACTGTTTATTCAATTATTCCCACTTTCTTTATTCTTTAAGCATCAATTCACTCCCTTTTAAAAAATGTTAATTTTCAGTTCAGAACAATAGAAGTAATTTTATCTAGTGGTTTTGGTCCCTATTTACATTACTTCAATTAGCTGAATTCGGTAGCTACTAAAATTTCCTCAAGTTCTACTTGGAGAAGGAGACTTATTGTAAAAATGTTAATAATACTTGTATTATATCTCTAGGTAGAACCCTAAAAAAAGGTAAATAGATCACGTAGATTGCTACATAGAAGTAATTCAACTTAACTACTGAAGTCCAAAGAAACTTAGCACAAATTAAAATCATGATCTATTCAAGCAAAGCTTCTGGTAAGTTCTGTTTTCTCTGGAGTGCAAATCTCTACTCATAAAAGAGCCCAGTTTTATCAATCTCTGTAACCTCAAGGTTTCAGGCAGGAGTATCTGTCTCTCTTTTACCTGGAAATGAGAGGGAGCCAGAACAGGACCTGTCCCATATTAACCATGGCCTCAACTATTAAGTTTGCCTCCAAGTTCCAAAAGAAAGCTCCCATGTGAAAAACAGTTATGTATCAGAGTAAATGGGGACTGGATTAAACTTTAAGTGTTTTACCTCTTCTACAGAAAACCATTTGTCTTTCTATTTCTGTATCAGAAGTAAACACATTTTTATTTTCTTTGCTTAAGTAAGAATTTGCAAGAACCCAACAGTTCATTAGCGAGACTGAGCTTGAGAGAAACTGAGTCGTGCCTATTTTTCCAACCTTTTTTGGCTGCAGTTGTTTTGGTACAGTCATTAAGTGAGTCCGATCTCCCCCATTGACTTTGCTTGTTAGAAGCCCCCTAGGAAGGTCATGACCCAAGGACGTTGCCACTGTTGTAAGTACATGCCAGTTGCCAAACAACTGAATTTTGATCACAAGACTATGGGGATGTTGCAATGGCCATAAATGCTTATGACTAAAAAAGTCATAAGACTTTTTTCAGTGCTGTTGTAATTTCTGATTGTTGTTAAGAATGGTTGTTAGTCAAGGACTACCTGTAGTAAGTGATATGAAAGCAACAGGCGAGTAAAGATTAGCAGTTGCCTGAATTGTCGAAAATAATTGCTTTTGAATTAAGGGAAGCTACTTTTCGAATGACAAAGGAGCCAAAAGGTAACAGTAATTGGTTTGTCATTTGTTCATTTTTATGTGACTCTTCCTTCAGAAAGAGTCCAGAGCTCCATCTGAAGAAGAACCATTCATGCTTTCAATCCTGGGAGAAAATATCACACAAAACAAGAGAGAAAAATAGAAGCCAGCCAGAGGGACCTAAAAAGGTGTTTTGTTTAAAAACTGAATGAGCAGATGGCTCTTTGGTTCAAGGTTTTCATAGACATGTTTATTATAATCTACTATGTATTTGTTATACACACAGGCCTGCAGGAAAGTGTGTCTGTGTTCACAATGAATGAAGAAAATGGCTGTACATTGGGACATTGAAAGCTGAACAAGCATTAAGAGCTAAGAGAGAAATCTACGTTTTATAAAATCAGCTGAAACAGAATATACTTTTCTGTTTGTTAATAAACCAGATTTTGATTTTTCAGGGTTCTTTTTTTAACGGTGCTCTCTTTTTTTATGTTTGTAAAGCTCCATACCAAATTGGTTTTCGAGGAAGGTTAAATAATGCATGAGAGGTTTACCCAAATGCTCGTATTCTTGCATTTTATTAAGTACAAGAGGCCAGCACAATGTTTTATAATGCCTTGGTGGCAATAATACTTCCAAGGCATAGTGTTTACATCTTAAATATTTAATACAAAGAATTATCTGTTTACTAACCTTTAAAAAAATGTCTCTTTTGAATTGACTTCATGTCTGTGTAATTTTCTTGACAATTTTATGGGAAAGTTTTGCTGTTGTCTTCTGGGATATTTGTTGGTGCTCTTCTGTACGACTCACTGGTTTATGACAAACGTAGTCCTCTTGAAGACATCTAGACACGGATTGTTGGCATAATCCTTTAATGATATGGTTTTTAAAATGAATCTTGCACTGGCAAAGGATTAGACCAGGGGTCTTCAAACTTGGCAACTTTTAGGACTTGTGGACTTCAACTCCCAGAATTCCTCAGCCAGCTGGCTAAGGAGTTCTGGGAGTTGAAATCCACAAGTTTTAAAAGTTGCCAAGTTTGAAGACCCCTGGATTAGACTTAATGATCTCCAAGGTTCAGGCCAATGATTACGCTTTATTATTTTGTGAATATAAAAGTTTACAATGATCTCCCCTCATTCTATGAAAAAATAGAATGTTATCTTTTTTTTTTCTTCCATTCAGTTATGTCAATTGTCAGAGTCTGCACTTTTCTTGGCAAAGTTTTTCTAGGACTGGTTTACATTTGCCTCTTTCCTTGGGCTGAGAGAAAGTGACTGGCCCAGAATCACCCAACTGACCTCGTGTCTAAGGTGATACTAGAACTCTCGATCTCCCAGTTTCTAGCCTGGTGAAACTAGTTCTTATGATCATTTTAGATATGATATACCTTTCAGAATAGATATCACATCCTTTATTTAGTAAAGTTGAACATTCCCTCTGTAGATCTAAGTCATATAAATGTGATTTCCAAAAACATCTGATCACGCTAGAATGACTGCAATAAATCTAACAATTTAGCACTTCAGAACAAGCTGCCCAAGCATTGTGCTTGACTGCTTGACTCTTCTAGTCATCCTCTAAACTAAAACACGGGTGTCCAACCTTGGCTGGCTGAGGAATTCTGGAAGTTGAAGTCCACAAGTCTTAAAGTTGCCAAGATTGGACACCCCTGCTCTGAAGCCTTTATTTCTTTTTGCAACTAACTGCAGCTACTCATTTGCCCAAAATCAGAATTATTGGTAGTGCTAATTAGGTTTAGAACAGCATTTCTGAATCTTGCCAACTTGAAGATGTGTGGACTTCAACGCTCAGAATTACCCAGTTGGGGTGCTGCCACATCTTAAAAGTAGCTAAGCTTGAGAAAGATTGCTTTAGAGAAAGGCTTGTGGTTATTATGTTTTCCTGAAACAGAGCTGGGAAACTTCATAGTTAGAATGTATCTGGAAGGTATTAGGTAAGGAAAGTGACGCTACTTAGAACCTGTCGTTAGAAAATTGTGACTATTCTTTCTTTGTAAAGAACCTGTTTTGAAAAAGATATTCTGCTTTCTTCCTTTAGATGCGTACAACTCGCAAAGTCTCTGTATGGCCCGTAGGGCTAGTGGGGGGCCGACGCTACGAGCGCCCAATTGTGGAAAAAGGCAAAGTTGTTGGCTGGTACACTGGTTGGCGGGCAGGTAGGCCTTTTGCCATTGATATGGCAGGTGAGTATCTCCTCAGAAATCTCAGCAATTAGTGTAGAAATGGGCATAGATATTAACACTTCTAGTTATTGAAATAATAAGTATAAGCCTGCAAACTCCTGGATCTTATAGTGAGCAGAATCACTTAGAATTCTGGTGATTTCAGCTTTTAAAATGCTTATTTATCAGCAGTACCTTTCTGATCCGCAAGAGGTTTAAGAAGTTTGTAGAAATTTATGGGATTGGTATCTTAATAAACTATGGATTTTAATTCAGTAACTTTAACTGTCTTTTATTGTCAGGAGCATCCTGGCAAAACTCTTTTAATTCTCGGGGAATTCTGAATCAAATTGAACTGAATCACAGATTTTTGGACATCTTGGCCAGCACATCCGCTAGACCCACCAAAAACCAGTTTTATTCTATCTGTGTTGATGCTGGGTTTTTTTGTTTTTTTTGTTTTGTTTTTAAAAGAATCCCTAATCTAGGAACTGCCTTGCAAACCAACACACTGTTACCAATATTCCACCAACTAAGAGGCCCTTGCTGTGACTTTTAAGTTTAAAAACTGCTAGTTCATCAAAAAGATGAATAATTTTGCACAAGCTGCCAAAAAACATGGTTGAAGTGACTTGTAGGCAGATAATAGCTTGAAACGCTTTGCTTAAAGGAGAAATTGACAATAGCTAGCAAAGCAGGAACACTTCAAAAATTAATCTTGTCAATCTTCAGCCGTATCGCAGGCTGCATAGTTAGCCTGCATGCTTGGTCAATCTCTTGTATATGCTAAAGGCATTTCGAGTGCTGTCTGAATTGCTTTTGATGCAGTCACAGATCTATGCCTGCACAACTATAAAGTTTTGAATTTTGATTCATGGGCATGTGGCTAGAAAAGTGGTGAGCATGGAGGAAAGGGCCGTACAGACATACGGTTTATATTTCCTGCTTTGCAATTTATTCATGCATTGTTGGTGAAACGATCTGGCTTATTAAAAACTTTCTATAGAATGCTTAGCAAATTAAAATAATAATAGCGGGAAAATTGCTGAGGGTTACTTCACTCCAGCATCAGCTTCTGTACTTTTTAATTATGAATATTATTGAGCAAATTGAAATGGGCTAATGTCCTAAGCTATAGTTTGTTTACTCATGTTTATTGAATAAACCATAATTTGTCAAATTTCCACAACTTATATTCTCCCTGTCCTCAGGCTCTTATGCTATGAAGGATTCTATAAATGTCTTTGTCTTCATTTAAAATTGTTTTGGGAAGACTGTACTGAAAGACAGGATATAAACAATCATAATAAGTAAGTAATAGGCAAAGCCATAAAATATTTGTAAACGATGGCTGAATTTATGTAACAAGCTATGCCAAAATTAACAAAATCACATTATGACCTAGTTAGTACAGTGTGTATCAGGTTTATAGCTTTCATTCAGTCGTAGAAGGGACTGTCAAAATTCTTAGGTGGATACTGTGTGGAAGCCAACTTGGAACCTGATTGAATGTAGGCTGTTAGATGCATCAATGCTTCATAAAGACTCCTCGGGGATTAGATTTGTATGACTTCCCTGATCAAGCTGCTCCCTTGGTAAGATGATTTATCCCCTGTGCTGATGGTACTTGATAACTGATGGCCCACTGAACTGGCAGTCGGGCCAGTTCCCAACGAAGCCAGCTGATAAACTATTGGTGTTTGGAAGTAGAAAGGACAGACTCAGGCTCCTACCTTATTCAGATGACATAGCTTGAGGCATGAAGAGTCAGTTTAGCTCTAAAAAGTTCCAAGTTAATAATAAATAAATAAATAAATAAATAAATAAATAAATAATGAAAAAAGTTGGGAGGGACCTTGGAGGTCATCTAGTCCAGGGATTTTCAACCAGTGGCACGGGTACCACCTGTGGTACATTGGCACCTGGGAGGTGGTACGCAAGCATCCTAGAAAAGTGTAACGGGGGAGGAGAATGAGCTGAACTGGTGGCAGCACTGCACAAGCCTGAGCAAGAGATGGCTGGAGCTGCAGGGCTGTCAGGGCTCAGCGGAAGCGCCAGGATAGGCGCTTCTTCGGGATTGTCAGGGCTCAGTCGAAGCGCCAGGATCAGTGCCAGGCTCCAGCTGGAACTCGGCACTGATCCTGGCGCTTCTGCTGAGCCCAGAAGAAGTGATCAGCTGGAATGTTGCAGCATCTCCAGGGTCTTGTGATTTATATTTAGATGCTTGACAACTGATTCATATTTATGACGGTCACAGTGTCCCAGGTTTATGTGAAGTGACCAAAACCTGCTGCAACCACCCAGCAGACGGGGGGAATAAAAACCAAACACCCCCCCACCCCACCCCCGCTGCCAATCCTCAACAGAAATGCTCACAACATGAAAACCTCAGACAGGAGGAAAAGTGCCACCGGGCAGGCAGGCAGGCAGGTGTCTTGCTTGGCTGTGGCTTGGGGTGGCAGTTTTTTCAGTGCTATTGTAACTTCGAACAGTCACTAAGTGAACTGTTGTAAGTTGAGGACTACCTGTACTTTATCTTTTTTTTCCTTTGGGGGGGGGTCATCAAGTTTTTGACACCTTGCTAGGTGACTGGTGGTACTCGGATGTTGCCATATCTTAAAAGTGGTACAATGGGTGAAAAGGTTGAAAAGCCCTGATCTAGTCCAACCCGCTGCTCAGGCAGGAAATCCTATACCATTTCAGACAAATGGTTGTCCAGTCTCTTCTTAAAAACTTCCAGTGTTGGAGCATTTACCGCTTCTGGAGGCAGGTTATTCCACTGGTTAATTGTTCTGTCAGGAAGTTTCTCCTTAGTTCTAGGTTTCTTCTTTCTTTGATTAATGTCCATCCATGGCTTCTTGTCCTGCCTTGTTTTAGAATAACATTGATTACTTCTAGGTTAATTTCTAGAACAGTGGAAGGTTGGTGTTTTTATATAACACCTTACTCTAAAACAGTGGTTCTCAACCTGTGGGTCGGGACCCCATTTGGGGTCGAACAACCATTTCACGGGGGTCGCCAAACAACGCAGTCCGCCATTTTTTTCCCCTTTTCTTTAGCTGTGCTACTCCCTTTTATTCTATTGGCTTTTGAAAGCCAATAGAATAGACTCTCTTGAATAGAGTCTAATTCTATTGGCTTTCAAAAGCCAATAGGACTTGTCCAGGCTGTCTCTGCCCTGCTGAGCCCGCCGAAAGTCACATTCTGCAAACGGTGCTACACCAGTTGAGTAGTCCTCAACTTACGACCGGTTGAGTAGTCCTCGACTTACGACCGGTTGGAGGTCGCGGCATTAAAAAGGTTGAGAACCACTGCTCTAAAACCAGATAAAGATGTTACTTGAACACAGTTGAACCCAGCCATTGTGTGGGTTCAATATATATTGGAAGATGTAATTAGTTGTGCAATGTCTGGGGATATTTTTTCTTCCTTTTGGCAGAGTTGTGAAGATGATTTCCTGTAGACATGTTCCAGGATGTTTTTAACACTGTTATGTTTTTCTGCTTCTTTCAACAGCTCTAGAATTTTCATTACCTGAATATTAACATGTGCAGCAAAAACAATTGTCGCAGATTGTAGCTCAGATTTCACACATTAATTCCTATATTAAGTAGGTTGTTCATAAATGAAGCCAAACGCCATCTTGAACTTCCCACTCAGGACTTAACAGGGGAAGAGTTACCCCCTAAGCATCTGGTACTAATTCTTGTTATTTTTTAAAATTAATAAGACTATTAAAGATATATTTAACTCTTAAAGTTTTGAAAGCCAGCTGGTTGCCTTCAGGCTGCCATTACCCTATACATAAAGCTGCAGCTTTATTTGAAAGAATGCAGACTACCTACTTGTCTGAATAATGGCTGTAAGGAATTCTGTGCATAATGATAGGAGACTTAATCAGAATGCTGAGTCCAAGCAATACCTTGAAGATGATAAAAAGAAAGTAATGTTCATCAGTCAGGAGCAACAGAATATTAAACATTTCCCTGAACTAATTTTTCATTCTCCTTCCCTTGTCAGTCCAATCACCTTCCTTCTCTTCCTCCATAAGCTCTCCCTTTCATCTTAAATTGGAAGTAGAATAAATACTACTTCAGAAGAACTAGTGAAAAACACCTATTAAGAGACGATGCAGTACTAAACTTTGCACACCCAACATGATGCTGAGATGTCGTGCAAGAAATTGTACAATGTGTTACTCAGATGGCAGAACTTTATATTTCAAGTTGTTTCTAATTCATAACTCTTGTAGATGGGTTCCATTACAGCTAACAAAATGGATGCAAGAATAAAAATATTGGTGAATGCAGGCAATCACTACTTGTGTTCTTGTATCTTTTAAGGACTTTCTGATGTCTTAACAGCAATGTACCTTGTAAAGATTGTAGTCTTTAGCGATAAGCTTTTTTAAAAAGCAGCTCCATACCAATTTCAAATTTAAGAACCAACAGATCCAACAAGGATCTCATCATATATGGATTACTCTGTTTCAAATGTAATGTTCTTTCAAAATATATTCATTTAAATGGTATTAAAGTTTGCCATACTCCTCACAATTAAAGTCAAAAGCTTTAACCTAAATAATGTTAAGGATAAAATGCCATTTTTATTCTAGAGCTGCACAAAATTTTCTGGACTATGGGCTACACTTATTTCGGGGGATGGAAGGCATATGGTTACTTTTCTAAAAATACTGGGGCCAAGAGAAAAACTAGATTTGATTGCATTTCATTTGCATTTAAAATCAGTTAAGATAGAATATAGCTAATGAGATTATTTTCAAATCATTTAATACATTTTTTTTAGTGTCATTCAAATGTATAATTTGGTTAAGGTCTTAAAGGTTGTGACTCTACAGAGAAGAGATCAGCAACAGATCAGCTTTTATTGAAAGGAAAGGTTAACGAAACCAGAGGTACTCTGTAATAAACATTAACCAAATTACAGAATAACAGTTGGAAAGGACCTTGGAGGTCTTCTAGTCTAATCCCCTGCTCAATCAGGAAACTCTATTCCAGGGGTGTCAAACTCAAGTTTATTGAGGGCCGCATCAGCATTGCGATTGTCCTCGGGGGGCCGGGTAGATGTGGCCAGGGTGGGCACAGCCTACTGGGTGGGTGTGGCTGGAGTGGGTGTGGCCTACTGGGTGGGCGTGGCCAGCTCTACATCGTTCGCGTCAAGGGTGCCTGTGGGGGCCTGGGCAGGAATGGGACAGATCTTAGGATCTCTCGTAGAAGGGGGTGGGACCAAAGCAAGTGCCAAGGCATGGTCCACTGGAACAGCCTGCCGAAACCCCTCCCCCAGAGCCCATCAAGCCAGATATATGAAGTAGGCGAGGGCCATTTGCTGGCCACTTCCAGGTGATGGTGCATTTCTTCATTCCTCACAAAGGGTGACACCTCCCCAATGCACACCCAGAGGGTGGGGCCAACGTGGCAGGGGCCGGTCCCTTGCTGTTTCCAGACGGCCTTGTGGAGCTAAAACTGAATGTTTCAGCATAGATGGCCACCACAAAATTGTACATTGGCTCCTGGGCGGCCACTGTTTCCAGGATGGCTTCGCGGGCCACATGAAACCACATTGCGGGCCACATCTGGCCCCCGGGCCTTGTGTTTCACATGTCTGCTCTATACCATTTCAGACAAATTGTTGTCCAATTTCTTCTTAAGAACCTCCAGTGTTGGAGCATTAATTTTTAAGACTCTGGTTTTGTATCACTTAAGAATTGCATCATTTAAGGATAGGCTATTTCATATATTAAAGTAGGGATGACATGGATTTTGGTTTTAATGTAAATGAAAAAAATGGTCTGCATGTAAATTCATTCAGTCACATTTATTTTTGTTTTAATGGTTACATTTACCTTCGGCTTAAATTTTAAATTAATTACAAAGATGGTGTCAGGGAAGAATCATTGGTTGGTCTCATCTTTTTAAAATTCACATTTCCCCTCCAGCCAGCCTTTTGCTCATATGGAAACTCTAACTGCTTATGATGAATGTCACTATACTTTAACAAACCATATAAAGTTTTAAACAGATATGGAAGAACACAGCTTGTAACTTTTCAGAATAAAAGTGGCCTGTAGCATACCAGTCAGTTTGCATATGTAACAATATGATAGACCAGGGGTAGGCAACCCAAAACACTTAAAGAGCCACTTGGACCCGTTTCCCACCAAAAACAAAACACTGGGAGCCGCAAAACCATTTTGATATCTAAAATGAAGATAACACTGCATATATCCTTTTTTACCTTTATTATAGGTGTGTGTGTGTTTGTGTGTGTATATGTATGTGTGTGTATGTGTATATATATATATGTATATGTATATGTATGTATGTATGTATATATATATATATATATATATATATATATATATATATATACATACATACATACACACACACACACACACACACACACAGAGGTAAAAAAAGGATATATGCAGTGTTATCTTCATTTTAGATGTCAAAAGGGTCTGTCTCTCTCTCTGTCTCTCTCCCTCTCTATCTGCCCTTGGTCTGCCACTCCTCTTCCCCCGCTCTCTTTCTTTCTCTCTCTCTCTTTCCTCTCTCTCTCTCCCCCCTCTCTCTTTCTCTCTCTCTCTTTCTCCCCCCCCTCTCCTATCTGCTGCTCACCTGACAAGCTTCAGGCTGTTGTCCAACAAGATCAGGGGTAGGCAACCTCGTCTCTTTTATGACTCATGGACTTCAACTCCCAGAATTCCTGAGTCAGCCTAGCTGGGCTAGCTAGCTCTCTCCTGCCCTTCCTGCTTCCTGCAGAGACGCAGCAAAGGGAGGAGCTCCGCCCAGAAAGCTTTTCAGCTCCTCGGAGAATACTGTGAGTGCACTCTCTTTTTTTTATACACACACACACACACACACACACACACACACACACACACACACACACAGAGAGAGAGAGAGAGAGAGAGAGAGAGAGAGAGAGAGAGAGCAGGGAAGCACAATTCCTCTCTCTGTCTCTGTCTCTCTCTGCAAAGGCAGAGGAGGCTGGGAGCCGCAGGGGAAGGCTCAAAGAGCCGCATGCGGCTCCGGAGCCGCAGGTTGCCGACCTGTGTGATAGACCATTGTGTGATACTGAGTAAATACTTGGGAATGTATTTGAAATGGTAGGGTTAAACACTCCTCCCCCATTAATTCTAAAGTTCAATAAAATGTTTATAAAATGATTTTAATTATTATTTGATTTCCAAAGGGTTTGCTGTAAGCCTTCAGGTGATTTTATCCAACCCCAAAGCTGTATTTAGACGCCACGGGACACAACCTGGGATGCAGGAATCTGACTTTCTGAGGCAGATTACCACAATGGAGGAACTGGAGCCCAAAGCCAGCAACTGCACAAAGGTACCAATGTTATTTCTACAATGGCCATTAGTCTCCAATTCAACTTGTGGAGAATCAATGCCAACTAATACTTTTGTTCAACTTTTTCCAGGTTCTCGTATGGCATACTAGAACAGAAAAGGTAAATCTAGCTAATGAGCCAAAGTATCACCTGGACAATATCAGAATTGAAGTGTGATCTGTCAGCACAAATGGGATATGCCATAATTAATGGATGCATCAGACATGCTTACCATATTCAGACTGTACAAATTGCTGTTGTACAACTGCAGCCTCTAACAGCCTAATGGAAGACTACTGGCAGATAGCTGAAGAAATGTCTACTTAGGCTTCACTTACTTTGCATGCATTTCTCTGTCCTGCTTTAATTTTCTAACTGTTCACATTTCCTTTACACATGTTCAGTGAAGAGGCGGTAATGCACTGAAGTTATTAGTCTAAAAAAAATGAGAAGCGTTTACGGCGTGGCTTCCAGGTTTATTCCTGAATTTAAAAAGCATTGTTTTTAAGAATAGACACAATTCTTATAGAATAAAATAATTACACAATGTTTATGGATTTCTTTAATATAGGGAAGCAACTGCTTATCAATATGAGGCACCATAAAATGTAAACACAATTTACTGGCAGAAACCTGGATACAACTGCAATGACAAAATTAAATATATAATTTGAGTTACCCTGCATAGATGCTGTGCAGTACACTGCTGATTAATCCTGTACAGTTCTCTGTTGGTCAAACCAGCTTCTTTTGACACGGGCAACTCAAAACAGTGGAAAGAAAATTGATGGAGTAGCAGTTCCCTCCAGGTTTATCTCTCTCTTGTGAGCCATTTTCCCTGCTCATCACACCATTATAATATCACAGTGAAATGAATGATGAAACAAAATCATTATCACACAAGGAAATGCATATTTCAATGATACAAGGTACATTCTTATTTATATAATTAACGTTTTGTTCATACAGTACCTTCTACAGGATCACTGGGTAATTTGCAAGGTGGAGTTTACATTTTAGAGATAGCACTAACATGATACCTATTTCCCTTATATGGAAACAAATGCTCTACAAGATAAAATAATTTGAGTATGCAGTTGGTCGTGTAGCTTTTCTGAAAAGTAAAATTTGCAAAATCAAAACATTGTGGAATGAAGAAAGCTGCCAATGTATTCAACTTGCTTTTCACTACATCAGAATTGAAGTCAGTACAGACCACAACACGGTCAGTTAAGATTACTTTTAAAATGAATGTTTGAAATTGGAGGAACGGGTAGTGTACATGGACAGAACAGGGAAACTAGATGTATTCGGGCATGGAATGTCGGGTCTCTTGATTTAAACTTCTATTGCCTTTTCACTTCCAGAGTTGTGTACTGAGGGTTTGGCCCGAAGAACTTCCAGTCCATCCTGCCATTGTGTTTGGTGGTTGGCCAAAGCCCATCATATTATTGGAACTATTCAGAGTCATTCCAGCCATTTGCTGATTCATCTGTGAAACATACACACAAGATTGTGGTTAGGTGCAGGCATCCAAACATTTCATACTTTATACTGAAGTGCGCATGTGCATGCACGTACGTGCACGGACACATGCACACACATAATATCGATAGGTAGATAGACAGATAGATGACAGAAAGACACTGATGTATTTGCTTACAACATTAATTTCTCACAGCTCAAGGTTTTTAAAAAAAATTAGGTAAGAAACCCCTCCCAAATACAACCTTTTAAAAATGTCTGAGATTTGATTGATTAATATATTTTTATATACTAAGAAAATATAGAGGTAATGTACAGATTGCAATCCATGTGCATATCATGTTTTTCCACTAATGTCCGTATGAAATAATCATGGCTGAGTGATCAATTTTGCAATTTCAATAGCAATGCCGGCATGAAAAGTAAACGTACTCAGGAAACTTGTTTCCTGCCCAGTTTATCAAAGCACTGAAGTAGCACTCTGGCAACAAGTGGAATAGCTTTCAGTTAAAAGATAAATATAGATAATTATATTCTGCCTTTCCAACACCTGCATAATACTTACATTCCAGATTTAAAAAATGAAATTTGGTTACTATGCATTTTAAATGTCTCTTATAAGAATCCACGAGTACTAAAGGAAAACCCCATGGCCTGCCACAATTTCCACTGCACTGTGAAATGTAATTGTGAGTAGAAGGATTTGTTCAAGTCTAATTAGTTTTAACATATGGGATAGCAGTTAGATTGAAGAGGCTGAAGTTATATAGATGCAAAGGCAAACTAAATCACACCAGTCGCTGGGAGTTGGGTGGTGTAAAAATTAGATTAATTAAAAAAAAAAAACAACTTCAAAATGTAAGTCATTCAAAAACTATCCATCCTATCAAGAGGTGGAAAAACTGGAGCGTAATCTTGCTGGATTTAAGAGAATGAGAAGAAACATAAGGCCAGGGAAACAGGATTGGAATGGAGGGCAGTGACTGGACACTGAGAAAACTCATTGTACTGCAAGCCCTGAAAACCTATTAATATTCCTGATCAAATCTTGCTTGCCCATCCCTCTGGAGGCCTTTTCCAAAAGAGCCCACCAGAAAGGATGTTTAAGTGGAAAACCTTATTAGCTCCAGTCAGCATAGCCCATGTTCAGGATATATGGACTTGGAGCAAGGAAGAGACAGGACGTTAGCCACCTGCATCTTCAAAGGTTTGTATGTCATATTCGGTCCTCCATTCTCTAAATTACAACTGTGTTAGGTATGAGAAGCTGGCTGTTAAAATCAAGATGAAAAAACACAAACCACAATGAAGAGACCCAATCCAGGAACCAATATAAAATAAAATGAAAATCATAGACCGTATTAATGACCCTCATTTGTATAGTGAATACCCCTGCACTAGGCAGCCTCCTCAATCTCTCAATGAAATTTGGAGAAGCCAAGCTTTGCTGGCTGGCTCCTAGGTGGACAAGTCTCTCATACCTGCCTCTTCCATTTTTGGGATTGTTCCCTTCTCGTTACTCTCCGTTTCCAAGAGGTTTGCACACATGCATGCCTCCACCCCCACCCCACTCCCTTTGGATATTAATTCAGGCCTTTTCTTATTTTACCCCTTACGGTTCCAGGTTAGTCTAGTGCAGGGGTAGGCAACCTTGGCTCTTTTATGACTCGTGGACTTCAACTCCCAGAATTCCTGAGCTGAGGGGAAAGGGAGAGTTTCCAAGCTGAGCCATGCTGGCTCAGGAATTCTGGGAGTTGAAGTCCACGAGTCATAAAAGAGCCAAGGTTGCCTACCCCTGGTCTAGTGCCACAAGAATCAAAACAGAACACAACAGATTGTTCTTTTGCATCTATAGTTCTCAGTAGGTCCACAGAAACTGTACAGGTCGTGCTCAACTTACAACAGTTCATTTAGTGACCATTCAAAGTTATAAATGGCACTGGAAAAATGACTTATGAACATTTTTCATAGTTACGACATTATAGCAACCCTTCGGTCACGTGATCAAAATTCAGATGCTTGGTTCATATTTATGACGGTCGCAGTGTCCCGGGGTCATGTGATCCCCTTTTGAAACCTTCTGACAAGCAAAGTCAATGGGGAAGCCAGATTAATATAATAATAATAAAGTTGGAAGGGACCTTGGAGATCATCTAGTCCAACCCCCTACTCAGACAGGAAACTCTATACCATTTCGGACAAATGGCTGTCCAATCTCTTCTTAAAAACTTCCAGTATTGGAGCATTCACAGCTTCTGGAGGCAGGTTGTTCCACTGGTTAACTTAATAACCATATTACTAACTTAACATCTGCAGTGATTCACTTAACAGTTGTGGCAAGCAAGGTCGTAAAATGGGGCAAAACTCACTTAAGAAATGTCTCACTAGAATGGAACAAAACTCTTCTGCCTCAGCTCTGAACTGCTCAAGACAGCTCAATTTTTAAAAAAAAACAAAACAAAACACTGTTTTCTGTTTGAAATAGTGCAGGATGTATTTTCGGAGAGCTAGGAATCGGAGGCTAGCAGGGAATGATGGGCAAAGAAGAAAGCATGGATCTGCACTTAGTTTTCTAAAGCTGAAAAGGAAAACAAAACCTCAACCTCTCAACTAGAAGGAAAAAAAATAAGATCTTTCAGGTATCTTTCAGTAAGTAAGATCTTTCAGAAAACTAATTTTGTTATCATTTTAATATAACCCTTCAATTATTTTTCCCCCATTTAACTAGTCCCTGACATCGGAATCCTACGCCTAAATTCTCTAGCCATCCACGTTCCCTCCCAAACAAATGGAAAAAGCGCACACTCACCTGTGAAAGGTTCCACTGAGTTTGTTGTGTTTGCGGCTGAATGCCGTATTTCTGTGGCTGGGGTATCTGTCCCAATACTGTTCCTTGGGGCCCACCGAGGTTTTGAGGGAGTCCCAAACCAGCAGTTTGTGTAGTGACTGAAAAGCCATTTGGCATTCCCATGCCCACCATCATGCCTACGTTCTGTCCAATTACAGGCACCGATGGAGCCATCATGTTTGCCATCATTGCGGGGGTCGATGGCACCGGTACAGGCAGAGGCAGAGGCACGGGGCCTCCCATGGCTGGAAACGTTGGAAAATGAGCCGAGGGCTGGGCGGCAAAGGGTAGCGGCTGGGGCCCCATGAAGACTCCTGTTTGGGCAAAAAGGAGTGGAAAGAAAAAGAGGAGGTTTACGCCAATCCAAGCTCATAGATATGTCCAAAATGGCTTTCCAAATAAGATTGGGGAGGGATGATGACAATTTTTAAGAGCCATGTTTACCTTCCATGCATGTTGCAATTTTCAGATTGGGGAGGACTGTAAAAGCTGTTAATAAACAAGTAGGGAACAGTATGGACTCACGTTATCCACCGATGCCTAAATGCAAGTTTGGAAATATTGCACTCATTAATGGGATAGAAAACCAATTTTCCTCTGGCCATGTTTTATATTTCCTTCGATCCTTTGTTCATTCTCTCCCTGCATAAGATTACCTCTATAATGTGGGGGGGGCATGGCTTTATTATTTGTAGGGCTTTTTTGCAGTCGAACAAGCTGAGAGTTCCTGAAAAAAGCTACACGTTTTGCACATCAATTACTTTACATGCAAAAAACATGCAAGATATACTGATTGAAAGTTACAAAAATTGCTAGTACATGAACCCCTGAACCATGGAGAATGAGGTATCATCTTATTTACCAAGCACAAATCTGGGAAACCAGGGGTAATGGAACTGTGGATAACCAAGACCTTGCAACTACATTATTCTCAAGCCAAGGCAGAGGGGAATTAATAGAAAAAACAGTGGATTAACCACAATCACCTCCATTTCTGCCTTTTAGAAGGTCAGCTTCATCTTTTAATACCAGGTGAGTTAGAGAAAATCAATGACCGGGCAATTAATTAATGTTAAGAAACAGCTTCCCTCAAGCACCTTAATGACGAACTATTTAATTACTGAGGGTTTTTCTAAAGCAGTGATTGAAAATCTTAGCTTAATTTTCAGTGATTCTTAATTTTCAGTGATTCTTAATCAAACTTCAACTTTTGGGTGAAAAAATCAGTCAATAGTTCTGGCAAAAGCAGAATGTTTCTACCTACTGTAATAAGTGGGAAAAGAACTTATCAGGGAAAAAAGGGGGCAGTCCCACTTCTGTTTGACTCTCCCCTCCTTGCCCCCACCTATTGGCATGTTATTATGTGTGGTCTAGACCAGGGCTTTTCAACCAGTGGTACGGGTACCACCTGTGGTACATTGGCACCTGGCAGGTGGTACGCGAGCATCCTAGAAAAGTGGTAGCGGGGGAGGGGAATGAGCTGAACTGGTGGCAGCACCGCACAAGCGTGAGCGAGAGATGGCTGGAGCTGCAGGGCTGTCAGGGCTCAGCGGAAGCGCCAGGATCAGCGCCAGGCTCCAGCTGGAGCTCTGCACTGATCCTGGCGCTTCTGCTGAGCCCAGAAGCGCCAATCAGCTGGAATGTTGCAGCATCTCCAGGATCTTGTGATTTACATTCAGATGCTTGTCAACCGATTCATATTTATGACAGTCACAGTGTCCCAGGGTCATGTGAAGTGACCAAAACCTGCTGCAACCACCCAGCAGATGGGGGGAATAAAAACCAAACACCCCCACCCCACCCCTGCTGCCAATCCTCAACAGAAATGCCTCACAACCATGAAAACCTCAGACAGGCGAGCGGGCAGGCAGGTGTCTTGCTCGGCTGTGGCTTGGGGAGCACTTTTTTCAGTGCCATTGTAACTTTGAACAGTCACTAAACGAACTGTTGTAAGTGGAGGACTACCTGTACTTTATCACTTTTTTCCTTTTTTTTTTTTTTTTGGCCATCAAGTTTTTTACACCTTGCTAGGCGACTGGTGGTACTCAGATGTTGCCATATCCTAAAAGCGGTACAATGGGTGAAAAGGTTGAAAAGCCCTGGTCTAGACCAAACCAAAAAAACAAAGGTTGGTCACTTCAATTATAAAGTTATTTAAATTCTATCTAGTTACATTGTTTTTATGTTCTAATGAAATCAGAACAATTTCCAACAATTTAAATGTTTAAGGATGAAAACATTTCCTAACATAGTAACTTTGATACAATTGATCTAAGTGAAAGGGGGGGGGAGAGGGATGTCCATTTAGTCCCAAGTCTCAAATGTCTGTTATATCTAAATCTTCCATGTTAATTTACATCATTTATATAATGATGCAATTTGCATTACTATATAAATGATGGGAACTCATGCAAATAGCGTATATTTTAGTGAATTTTTAATACAACAAATTTAGTCTGCTATTTCAGGGAAATGTCTGGATGTAGATTTTTTTTTCTGCTCCCCCTAAAGTCTCATAAACGCAACCTGTTAAATCCATTTTACTGAACAAGCAGAAGCCTTTATTTCAAGTCATGCCATCTCTCTTAATTCCTTTATTTTTTTGATTGACTTTTTACTTGTCGTTAATCTACCCGTTTGTTCATCATCTTTTGTTTCAGAATAAAAGTAAAGGTAAAGGAGTCCCTGTGGTTTTACTCTGCTAGTTATTTAGGATGCTGTGCTCATCTCTGTTTCAGAATATTTTTACACAGTTCTTTTATCATGAACAGTTTGCTGCTTAAAATGTTCTTTTTTTTCCCATATAAATCTCTTCTCCATCCCTTCCTCCACACTTTTGGGGATTAATTACATTGAAGTGCAGCGGTATATTACATCTGATTTAGGACAGATGCAATAGTCCCAGAATCATTTTTAAATTTAATTTGCCAAACTATTTCCAAAAGGTAAGCAAGCATAATGGCAGAAGTATACTATAGTAGAATACAGAGGTCTACAACCTTTCCCGCCTCATGGTCTAGAGGGAAGGAGAGCAGCTTCCAAATTGGTGTATGCCGTTTGCACACACAAACAAGGCTGCGTGCACTGGTGCAGCACTAGCAGCTCCATTCGCACATGCGCAAACGGCCGCGTACACCCACCAGCGCTAACGGCCCCATTTACCCATGCACAAACGGGCTGGGCACACCCGCCCCATGCTAGCAGCCCTATTCGTGCTTGTATGCATGGGCAAACGGCTGTGGGCGCTAGTGTGAGTGGGGGTGGGAGTGTGTGCATACGCATGCGTGCACCGGTCAGCCATTGCCGCGGCCCAGTAGTGGGCAGCAGCCCATAGGTTGGGGACCCCTGTACTAGTGGACATTATTACAGTAATAGTAAAACAACACAATAGTTTGGTATCATTGTCATGTTGCCATAGCAATACAACAATGACCAGCAAGGTCCTTCTAATATGCTATTGAGGAATTTTAATTAGTATCTATTCATTGGAGAAGTCTTCCTAGATGGGAGGCTGTAATTTCCATTAAGCATGTCTCTGAATTAAGTTCTACATGAAAAGAAGTCAGCCCTAAGGAAAAGAAAATAAAGGAGAATGAAATACCTCCTCTCCCCATGCTACTGAGCACTCAGTGCTCAGGAATACTTAATTAAGTTGCTTTAAATACATACAAATATTCAAGACTGGCCATTTGTTTTAAATAGGTGTTTCATAATAACTTATACAATGTAAATCCAGACTCATTTCTACCGGAGCATCTCTTTTTATAGAGAGAAGACCTAGCCACAGGTTCTTAGGAATCTTTTAAATAATGCAGACTGGAAGTAAATTACCTGGGGCATTCTGCTGGGGAAGAGTGCTCGTGCCATACAAGGACAAGATGGAATCCTTGGAGAGCGGCTTCTTTGCTGACTCTTCCAGTTTTGTTTGTTCGGTAAACAGATCAAGATCTCCAGATGCAGCACATAACGTGGCAGCCGCTGGGTTGGTGGAAGCACTCTGGGAAATAAAAGTCAAAGACTGATGAAAACAAAACAGTGAAGATAGAAGTATGTGGTTAAAAATTGTATAGCAACTTCAGAGGCAAGTAGCAAAGTTCCCAAGTATTGGGATCACAAATTTATTTACAGTACATCCATAACAATAGGTATAAATTGTATATTCTTTGCATGTCACAACAGCTATAGTAATGTAAACAAATAATTAACAGTAGTTCCACATTTTATGCAGCAAATGTATTATTTGCAATTAAGATGCAAAAGGCATATTTTCTGTTTGTGTGTATATATCTGGAAACTGACTAGATTAAGATCACATGTGCATCTATGTCAGTTTATGCTTTATATTTGATAACTGTAAGTAAGATGTCTTCAGATACCTTTATCATTTTTTGTGGCTTTCTTAAAAAGTCCCTTATTTCCATATCACTGCTAGAATTCTCTCTAGGATCTGCTTTACAATGCCTCCCTTTTTCAAAAGAAATTACCATTAAGTGAGAATTCAATTCTGCCTTTTTCCTCGGGTAATTTAAAGAAATATTATTTGGAAGAAGGAACTCGTTACAGCTGAAATACTGAGCAAAATTTTCATCACGAATCAGTTTTTCACAAATGTAATTAAATGAACTGGGTGAACTTCTGTAAGCTGATACTTATTCTTAATTAAGAATAAGGTTCAAAGAAAGAAAGCCTCAAATAGTTTATAAAGCTTGGATTCCCAAACTTTTTAGGTGTGTTTCATAAAAGACACACACATCCCTATCATAATTACAATCAGTTTTGCATTGCGCCCTGCATAGGAATGATGAAAAAGGCAACAGATCAAATAGTTTGATCATTAGAAATTATTACAATTTAATGATATGTTCATCTTTTCTTCCATTTGAAAGGTATAAATTAGCAACCAGGTTAATAGCTCATTATTTCCCAATCTAGCCAAGGATGAGTGAAATAAAGGCTTCTTCAACTAATCTCTAGTTCTTCTGATACAAGGAGCTATGTTTGACCTTACATTTATTTTATAATGCAACACAAAAATATAATGCATTTCATTGGTAACCACTGATTTTGGGGTGCCTCGACTGAAAGAAGCATCAAGGACAAACATTCTTAAATACTTTCCAACGAGCTATTAAATTTTCCTTTAGTGTTTCCTTTAGGTTGGCATTGTAAATTGCCACAGATATTACAGGTCTTAACATACAGATGTCCTAACTTAACAACAATTCGTTTAGCAACTGTTCAAAGTTAAAGGCAGCATTGAAAGGTTCTTACACCTGGTCCCTAAAGTTATGGACGCTACAGCGTCTCCATGGTCACATGATCGAAATGTGGGTAGCAGGCAGTACACCTGCACTTATGAGCACAGGGGCACTCAACTCTTCCTGTGTGCTTATATCCCCCACCCACATGTGCCATTCTGGCTGCTCTGTACAACACTACTCAGCAGATCCAATGCTGAGTAGAGGCCTGGGGCTTGGATCAGGGTGGGTCCTTGCTGAATGACCAGTGTTATTCTGTTAATGATGGCATCAGGGACAGACATGATTCTCATTGTGAAATCATGCCATGTGATTTCACACTTTATGACTGCATTGTCTAGTGATAGAAATTCCGGTCCCCATTACTGTCATAACTTGAGGACTACCTAGACATTAATGGCATGGCAACATGCTGCTTTAACCATGTATTCTATTTGTAGCCCCCAATGTAACCTTGATAGCGTGTCAAACACTGACATAAATAATTTCTCCTTCTATTATTTCTGATACAAATTCCAAAAGTCAACTAACATATTAATAGGTTTTTACACCTTACCTGAGCAGGTGGTATAGATGTGGCTGGCAAAGGATTAGAGATCATTGGGCCAAATATATCCAGGTCATCATCATTCAGAACTGGGGCAGGAGCGATAGTACTTCCGTTTGTAACAGAGGAATCAGCAGGACCATCTTACATTTTTTAGAATGAAAAATATTAAAGATTGATAATTGTGAAGCATACACATAGCACAGAGGTACGCTAATTCTGCTAAAAGGAACAATGCAGGTAGTTCTTGATACCCTCCCCCCCAGGTTTCAATGGTCACCCCATGACCTGCATTTCCGGTGTTTGGCAACTAGGCTGCATTTGCAGCCACTTGTAGCCTCCTGTAGTCATATGATTGTGATTTCTGACATTTTTGCTGAAAACCACCATTTAATTCCAATTTTCGGCAAAAGCATCTTAGAGCAAACAACTGGTTCAACCATGGCAAAAAAGATTGTAAAATCAGGTTGGTCACATGGGTGATCTGCTTTATGACTGTCATGGCCCATGATCGTAATGTAAGTCAAGGACTACCTGTATATTGGGAAGAATCACCAAGTGTTTCATAAATTGTACTTAGGCTCTACCAATATTAAGCCAACATCTTATCATTAAAATTTACAACAATAGAATGCAATATTTCCATAGTCTCTTGGAAAATAACAAATAGGACAGAAGGTAGCACTTAATTCAGAGCTTGTTAAATTAGGCTGAAGATGCTGAAGTTCCCCCATCTGTATTTTACAGAAGCTGTAAATAGTCTGCTTAAGGCAAGGTCTGTTTTAGATATTGTGAGTCTGAGGTCAAAGGTACACAGACTCAAAACAAATGGTGGGTAGAAGAAAAGTAAAGAGGTTTTTGGTTTACATGGTCACAAGTTGTAGTCACAATATATGCAGTGGCCAAAAGAGATGCCCTAGCCCAGGGGTTCCTAGCCCCTAGCCCTCTTGGCCACTGGGCCGCATGAAGGGATGGCCAATGCATGGGCGTGTGTGCGTGCACTCACCGCCCACACTTGCACTAGCACCGCTGCAAGTGTCCCTTGGCGCTACTGCTGCCCCGACACAAGCATCCCGCCAGCAGTAGCACCACCTTGAGGATCTTGCCGGCATTAGCACTTCCCCACCCTGAGCATCCCGCCAGCACTAGCACCGCCCCAAGCATCCCGCCGGTGCTAGTTTGCACATGCACTCGCACACGGCCCATTTGTGCACACGTGCACTCAATGATGCCTACCTCCCTTTCCAAGCTGCCAAACCAAAAAGATTGGGGACCTCTGCCCTAGCCTATTCCAAACCCATAGGAAATGTTATTCCTATCTACCTAGGTAATTCTAAAAGGAGATGAACCACTAGTTTGAAAAATAACTGGTAGCTGACTAAAAAATAATGTAATTTTTCATTTATTTTTTTCTAGATGTTGAATGAAATCTTTGTGATAGCCTTAAGAACCATCCTCCTACTAGTGCAAAGTTAGAAACAGCCTCAGCAAAACAGCCTCAGCATCAAGTTTCAACTGGATAAACATGAAATTAATTCTCTCTAGATATTTTTTTTCCCTCTCTTCTCTCAGCATGAAATTTGCAGCAGACTATTGAACTATTTTTAACATATTCATCTACATTTTATAGATTTACAAAACTGTAAAATAGTATTGCAAATTATGCTTTGAAGTTTGCTTTCAGTTCCAAAGGACTAGAGCTCTGTAATTTATGCATTTATTTATAACATATCACACATTTCCACTATAAAGATGAGTTTCTGTTTTTGGAGTTTTCTTCCCTTTGGGATTTACTTCGTCCTGCTTTGCCTCTAAAGGTAAATTCTTTGAAAAAATGCCTAATTTAATACCTACATTAGACTTAAAAAATAAAATGTGCTCTACAGCAATATCCTAGATGTAGGCCAACACCAAATATATACATTCTGGCATTTAATATTCGTCCAGAACAATTTATAAATAAAGTTTAAAGTGAATATAGGACGTCTCCAAGAGGATCTGCCAAACCTCTTTCTTTGATTCCTTTCTCTATTAGAGCAAAAATCTTTAGGAGGTTAATATATATATTTTAAATCAGCTCAAAAGCTTAGCAGGTACTGTACGTGCACTAGGTTTGCAAAAATTGGAGAAACTTGGCAATATCTTCTCTGAATACGCTTTTTAATGGGTTAGTTTCCAAAACTTCAGAATTTTGGGACTATGTGAGTAAACATAATTAATGGAAAGATAAAAATATTCTATTTGGCCTATTTAATTTCTACTGGATCTGCTAAGTGTATTTTTATATCATTTTCTGTGTAGTCATCACAAACATTAAATACATGCTTTACATGCACATATATTACACATACACATATATAAACACAGATGAAGCCAGTGCATTAAAACACTGCAGATTTATAAAAGGGAGAAGAAAAACAAGCTAAATAACTTTTCCATGAAATTTACCCAAGAAAAGCCAGGATGAAGATAGGTACTTGGAGAGGTCCCCAAATTTCCTTAGTGTCTCAGTATGTTTTTCATTGAACCCCTAGGGCCTAGGCCAAAATTGTAATTAATAACCCCATAGCGCCACAATGTAGAGTTTGGGAACTATAGATCTGAACAATACAATAGTAGTCAGCTTGTGGATTTCAGTGGGAAAATAAGTGAGTAAATTGCAATTATTATGAGTCAAGATTATCCTGTGTTGCTTATAGCAAGGACTTTGTGAATTAACTTAGTGATCAACTAAGATTATCTAAATTTATCCCCCGTATTATGAAGAAGGCACATTGTCAAGGGTGCTGATTCATCAAGCTGTTTAAGAACATACTTGCCATTGCAATTGCTTATTAGTTATTTAACAACTAATGGGCCAATGATGCACTCGAGAAGCCGGGCGCAGAGACAGGCAGCTATATAGGCAAGCTCCCTAATCACCTAGCATTCTAACTCTGATGACGTCAGTAGTTTGGCTGATGAAAGCTCAGTAACTCTTTTACTTACAGGCTTGTTTATATTAAACGGTCCTGTTTATTTTTATCCTGGTGTTCTTTTTTCTATATTTTTATTGATGTGTGTGTGTGTGTTAAGAATTTCATTCAGCAATCTGTCATATTCTATACCAACTGTAACCTGTAAAAACACAAATATAGCTCTTTACAATAATCAAGGTGTGAGATAATATAGGAACTACAGAACAGTGAAGTCTCAATTTTGATGAACCTCTGCTTAGTAGACATGGCATGTAAGTTCTGTTAAGACAGTCTTCAAAATAACAAAGTCTGTTGCATCCAAGGTAACCTGGATGAAGCAATTAAATTACATTAATTTTTATCTTAGCTTACTTTACCTTACAATATCTACGGCAATTTACAGAATTTAAACATTACACAAATGACTTAAATTGCCAGGGTAACATACGTGCATATAAAATGGATACTCGGGAATAAGAGACAACCTTTCACTGTGGTTTCACTGTAGTTAGATTGCCTCTACCCAGGAAGTTATATCCAAACAAAACTTGTCAATTGATATTCCTAGCCATTAAGTTGACCCTCCAATAAAACTGGTTTTCAGGGGGAGAATTGGAATGGAGGGGGGAGAGGTTAAAGGGCAAACTACTTTCTGCAGTAATTGCTGAGTCTACATGACACACTGGCCTTAGTAGACTGATCCCAAACATATTCCATTCATATACCCGCTTCTCCATGTAAAGATAGATAAATTCCCTCCACAGCCACACAACTTTCTTTTCTCTCTGTGCTCAGAAAAGGGTGGCACATAAATAGAAAAGTCTGGCCATGTTAAAAAAAAAACTAGTTAGTTGTTGGAATAAATGGGGTTAAGGAGAAGAAATTCCAGTTAGACCTTGGAAGAAATCAGTGGGTTGGATATGAAAACTGACATCTATTTTGAATTCTAGAGCTTGAACTATTCATGCTCAAGTGAAAAGTTTCCTCTTTTTAGCTGTAAAATCCTTGAATTAAATAATCACCTTTTCTCAGAGAGAAGGCGATTATTTAATTCAAGAATTTTATAAATAAATGCACAAATAAAGAGTTTATGAGATGCTTCATGAATAACAAGTTCTTCAGTGGCAAACAGCACTTTCCTAGAAACAAAGGGGCATTTGCCCACAGGCATCCATATGTCAAGGGTTCTATATTGCACTACAGCAGTGTTTCCCAAACTTGACAATTTTAAGGCATATGGACTTCAACTCCCAGAATTCTGGGAGTTGAAGTCCTCATGCCTTAAAATTGTCAAGTTTGGGAAACACTGCACTACAGGAACTGCAGTTCCTATAATAATCTATCAAAATATGTATACCTTAAAATTGAGATCTCCTTTCAATGGGATCCGTATGAAAGAGATTTACAGTTTTCAAGATGTATGAATTATAACTATCTTTTCGCAATTGCATATTTTATAATACATTTCAAGTATCACCTCCAGGGAAGTAGTGATTCTTTTTAAGTAGAATCTTTAAGCAGAATTCTTTCTAAGGAGTGAGTTATCTTCTCCTTTTTCTCTTAGCAAAGATAAGCCACAGGAATTTGTAAAACTCATCCACTGGCCATTGTGATCCAATTTGGTTACATTTTATATTTTAATTCATTAAAATAAAACACTTAACTTAGGTAAACATACTTTCTATCAATTGCCTAAGCAATACAGGTAGAACTGTAAGAAAATATATGCAGAAAAAAACTGAATTTGTATCCTGCCCAGCATTACTTGCTTGTGAGATAGGCAGCTATATAAATTAGACAGATGATAGATAGATTTAAACTGATTAAACTGATTCATTAAACACAAAATATTATACTTTTTTTTGCAAACTTTCAAGATCGATTTAAAATAGTGCAATACATGCTTTCCAAAATTTATTCTCTGTCCTTAAACAGATATGAGATGCTATGGAGATTCACTCCTGCAACGCCTGCTTGGAAATTTAACTTAGTTAACATCACAGCTGCTCCACTGAGGAGATTAGCCAATATGTGTATCACTCACAGTACTTAACAGATGCTCTGAGATACCTTTTAGTTATCTTAATGTCTACTCCAATATTATTCTAATACTGAATATCTTTTATTTTTCCAAGTTTGAGATGAGGTTAAATTTACCGTATAACTTTTGATTTTGTGATCTGGTTTTCTAATTTGTTTCTGTATGTTTTTCAGAAATAAGTTTAGTTATTATTGAAAGGTAAACTATACATTTTAAAAATAATTCAAATCTGTGTCCTGGTTACCAACCTATTCAGAAACTATTTATACAAATGATAAATAACAATTCAATTCTCTAATTTTTCATTCATGGAAATAATACTCTAAGCCATTGATTCTTATCCTTGACAACTTTTAAGATGTGTGAACCTCAGTTTCCAGAATTCTCCTTCCCAGCATGTTGTTTACACACCTTAAAGTTGTCAGGAGTGAGACTTTTTCTCTAGGTTTATCTGTCTAACATGCAGTAATAGCAAATGTCTAAATGTTAAGATACATAGACAAATGTCTAAATGTTAAGATACATAGACAAACATGTTGTGTAATCAACAATTACTGGGAATAAAACAAAACTTGCAGATTTGTAACATTTGGTGAAATTAGCCATATTTGTCCAATTCTGTCACACAGTAAAACCCTGATCCTCTGGGCCTCTACATATTTGGATTTTAATCACAAAGGACAAGATCACTGCTTCTGAAGCAATTGGCTACCTGTATTTGTCATTTATATCAATTTATATCATTATGTAATTGACAAGTTTTTATATTAATTTACATCATTTGGATGACTATGCAAATGAAGTAAATATATATAAATTTGGATTCAACAGATGACTATTCTTTCACCCAAACGGTCTACTACAGGGGTCTTCAAACTCCGCCCTTTTATGACTCATGGACTTCACCTCCCACAATTCCCCAGCCAACGTGTCTGGCTGAGGAATTCTGGGAGTTGAAGTCCATGAGTCATAAAAGGGCAAAGTTTGAAAACCCCTGGTCTATTACATCCAGGCTTTACTGAAATAGAAAAGAAGTTGTTTTTAAGGAAAAAATGGAAGCATGCTTATGAGAGAATTGAGTAAAAACAAAACAAGCCTAATTTTTTGAGTACTGTAACACTGAACCACAATTTAGCAAACAAGATTTACATACCATATTATATTTTTATACTGGCATGCTTTCCTGTCCCTGCCACCAGTCTATAGTTATTGGTGGCAGGACAATATGAAGTTCATGCCATAAGTTTGCTAATGATATCATATTTTCAAGAATGAGAAGAAAAACACAATTCCTTTCCCGTTTTATTATCACTTAGCTCTGCCACAAACCAAAAGGGGAAAATTTACTATTCTATAATTAATACTGGATCTCCAGAATCACAAAGTAGGATTTTAAAACCTCAAAGGGAGCATTAGTTATACAGAAAATTCTCTAGGAAAAATATTGTTTACAAGGTGGAAATTTAGTTTCTTCTTGTTTTTGGTAAATCTCTCCTTTAATGTCTGTTATTTTAAAATCAATCTAAAATGAAAGAACATAACAATTCACTGATGCCCTCACATGAAGTTTGAGATTATTTGTTTTTAAGTGATAATATGCTGAGATGGTTAAAGTCTGCAACTATACATTTTCATCTGTTTTTTAATGGAACATGGTAAATGGTGCATCAAACAGAAAACAAGTGTTGCTTCTTTTGGCAAATTTAACCTTTAAACTTGATGGAAAAGGTAAAGCTGTAACACTGCATAATTTTACAAGACATCCAAAAAAGGAGTAGTTTTGTAAAAGTATTATTTTAAAGGAAATGCCTATTTCCAAATTTAAAAAGTGATGTCACTTACTTTGAATTTAAATCTCTAGTATGGTAAATTTATATACACACATATACATAACATACACAGACACACATACTAATCAGTAAAGCTAAAAGACAAGTATTATCTGCAGAATTTTAAAATGTTGGGAAATCAGTTGGGAAAAAATAACATTACATTATTAGCAAAGCCTAAAATATGTTCTAAGCACTATCATAAACCATGTGAATTGTTGGTAATATTGCTCTTCAATCTGAAATATACTGGTGAAGATTAAAACAGTACACAGTGTACATTTTAAGAGGATGAGTGTAAAAATGTTGGTCCGTCTCTCGCTATATTCATATACACGGAGAAGGGAATTAACTGATAGAATGGTTTCCCTTTTTCCACATGCTTCTCCAATTCCATTGCAGATATTTGATTGTTTTCCAGACATAAACCGGAAATATAAGAAGGAAAAATCTAACCATGGCATATTTGCAAATCATTTTAAACCATTGGTACTTTATGGTAACCTATATTCAAGTCACGCATTAAATATTTGTAGAGCCCTAGAAGTGCTAAGTGTATTCTTTGCATTCATGTCACAGTAAAATAATCCAGTAATTTCCTGAATATTTTTAAATATACAGTGTCTAAGATTCTCCTTTTTTAATAAAAAAAAATATGTAGAATATGAGAGAATGAACAGGAATAGCAACTAAGGCAACAACTGCTGCCCAGAATCATCTGGAATGGGTGGCCATAACAACAATACAATACTAGTAAAAAATGTTATCTTTTCTCAATGAACTGGATCAGCAAAGTTGTTAATTTACCTGTAGAAAAATGACAATAAATCATTTTATTTAAACAACACCCACCATCTTTAGTCCCTTTAGTTCTGAATACATTTTACCACATGATGAGTTTTTGAGAACTCAAAAGCAAGCACACTATTCATGGCCTTCAGTTAGGTGGATAATAATACTGTCCTAAAGTGGTAATTATTTTAATAACTAATATTTTTGATCTCTTGAGGATCTCAAAATCTAGGAAAATTCATATGGTTTTTTTTTTTTAGTAGGACAATCCAGCATTTAATAGCTATCCTTGGAAACAGATTCAGTTTCCTGTAAAGCTGTTGTAATGAGTGAATTACATGCTCTCCATAGTTGGTCTAAATTAATACCTCGCTATGGCATTCTGGAACAGTGGAATCAAAGTCTTAATTAAAGTCTATTATAATATCCCACAATCCTATCCCTAAAGGCTCTTTTCTCAAAACTGCTACAGAATATTGAAAATTAAGACAGCCATGTTTGTACTAATCTTAAATAGTAAGAATCTACTTTTCTCGCTTAGAAGTGAGCTAAAGTAATAAGTTGCCATTGGCTCTGCGCTGAAAGGAAGCATCTTACTGGTTCACTTTGCTGATAGGCTAGGAAAGAAGTGACTTTACAATTATGAGCCGTGGTGGGGCAGTGGCTAGAATAGGTAGAATGCAATATTGCAGGCTAATTCTGCTCACTGCCAGCAGTTTGATCTGACTGGCTCGAGGTTGATTCAGCCTTCCATCCTTCTGAGGTCGACAAAATGAGAACCCAGATTGTTGGGGGCAATATGCTGATTCTATAAACCACTTAGAGAGGGCTGTAAAGCACTATGAAGCAGTATGTAAGTCTAAATGCTATTGCTAATTAAAATATTGCTGACGTAGTGGAAAATACAACTCACTAGTGATACAATACTAGCAAAGCCTAACGGGATAGCAACACAGGTGCAAGTATGAAGTTATAATGGGGTGTGCTGTTAAGGATAAAAAGATGCTTCTTTAGCAGAAAAGATAGAGGAGGTGGGAATAGCAGAAGCAAGGCTGGGGCAGCAGCATGGGCAAAATGGGAAGGCAAGTTGCAATTAGCATCATCATTAGGATAGCAGATATAGTGCTAATATATAGGTAGCCCGACTGCTTCCCCAAAATTAAAGAGCCTGGGAGAATTCATAGGCTAATGGTCTCACAATTGATCAAGATACCCCAGCACCCTCTAAGGAATCAGAACTAATATAAATTAACATCTAAACATCCCAGCACAACAACTTTAAAAGTGCACCAAAGTTCTGAAAGATGACTCAGGAATGCATCATCCACTTTGAGAGAAAAAAGAATTTGCCAAAGTAATCAAAATAATCTCTAGTTCACATTCAGACATGAAGTCATTATTTTAATTAATTATTTTTTAAAATGAAAAAAAAAAAAAAGCAGGCAAGATGTTTGGGAGGAAACCAAGCAAAGAATCTGGATGCACACTGGTATCACCAGGTGGCATGTTGAGAACCCAGTTTAATTTATTATAGGCTTTAGATATCTAAGGTGTACATACATATAGCTTTGTAAGTAATAGCAACCCTGAAACCAGGGATGGAAAGCTACTGGCTTAGTGTCAGCCTTGTCATCTAATTGTCCTGCACAACTAGCACAGAAATAAATCAAGTTTAAAAGGCCTGAATCACTCTGTCCTGCTATGATGAGAAGCTTGGTTCCTACGTTTCTTGGAGCTGTGGTGGCACAGTGGTAAGACTGCAGTATTGCAGGCTCTCATGCCGGGATTGCCGGGAGAAATATCAACAACCTAAGATATGCAGATGATACCACTCTAATGGCAGAAAATGAAGAGGAACTAAAGAGCCTCTTGATGCGGGTGAAGAAGGAGAGTGCAAAAGTTGGCTTGAAACTCAACATTAAGAAAACCAAAATCATGGCATCCGGCCCTCTCAATTCCTGGCAAATAGATGGGAAAGAAATGGAGGTAGTGACAGATTTTATTTTTCTGGGCTCAAAAATCACCTCAGATGGGGACTGCAGCCAAGAAATTAAAAGACGCTTGCTCCTGGGGAGGAAAGCTATGGCAAATCTAGACAGCATACTAAAAAGCAGAGACATCACCCTGCCACCAAAAGTGCGTATAGTCCAGGCCCTGGTTTTCCCAGTTGCAATGTATGGCTGTGAAAGTTGGACCATAAGAAAGGCTGAGCGCAAAAGAATTGAGGCCTTTGAACTATGGTGCTGGAGAAGACTCCTGCGAGTCCCCTGGACTGCAAGGCGTTCAAACCGGTCAATCCTAGAAGAGATCAACCCCGACTGCTCTTTAGAAGGCCAGATCCTGAAGTTGAAACTCAAGTACTTTGGCCACCTAATGAAAAGGAAGGATTCACTGGAGAAGAGCCTAATGTTGGGAAAGATTGAGGGCAATAGAAGAAGGGGACGACAGAGAATGAGATGGCTGGATGGAGTCACTGAAGCAGTAGGTGTGAATTTAAATGGACTCCAGAAGATGGTAGAGGACAGGAAGACCTGTAGAAACGTTGTCCATGGGGTCGCGATGGGTCCGACACGACTTCGCAGTTAACAACATTGCAGGCTCATTCAGTTCACAGCCAGGATTTCAATCCTGACTGGCTCAAGGTTGACTCAGCCTTCCATCCTTCCGAGGTGAATAAAATGAGGACCCAGATTGTTGGGAGAAAAATGCTGACTCTGTAAACCACTTAGACCAGTGGTTCTCAACCTTTTTAATGCTGCGACCCCCCAACCGGTCGTAAGTTGAGGACTACTCAACCGGTCATAAGTCGAGGACTACTCAACTGGTGCAGCACCGTTTGCAGAATGGGACTTTTGGCGGGCTCAGCAGGGCAGAGACAGCCTGGACAATTCCTATTGGCCTTTGAAAGCCAATAGAATTAGACTCTATTCAAGAGAGTCTATTCTATTGGCTTTCAAAAGCCAATAGAATAAATGGGAGTAGCACAGCTAAGGAAAAGGGGGAAAAAATGGCGGACTGCGTTGTTTGGCGACCCCCGTGAAATGGTCGTTCGACCCCAAATGGGGTCCCGACCCACAGGTTGAGAACCACTGACTTAGAGAGTGCTGGAAAGTATATAAGCATAAGGTATATAAGTCTAAGTGCTACTGCTATTGCTATACTCAATGCACAAGAATATTCGTAAAAAGGGCGTGTGGAGAGGTGTCCAGAATAAAGGTTAAAAGCTGAATTAGTTGCAGGAGAAAGGATAGAATAATATATTCCTTCTCTGGCATTTATGGTTTTTCAGGATAGCTGGCCTGATGGAAAAAAAAACAACAACAACCCTCCATTAAGTCAGGACAACAATCAAGCTGAAGATTTGTATCCTGAGAAATCAAATTCAAATTCACACAGGATTAATGTTGATTCCTTAGGATGGGCACTAAACAAAAAAAAAATGCAATATTCACATGGCTCTGTGAATATTGCATTCTCTCATCAGAATGTTGTGGTAACTTTCTCTTGCAAAAGAAACTCATTACTTTTAAGTAGGCAGCACTGAATATATTTTTGTCAGTTCAAATACACACATAGCTTCAATTTATTCTATTCAATATTATAGATAATTAGTTACTTACCAAGCCCCAGAAGATCAACAGTTGATTCTGATACTTTCTTAGGACTTGTTTTAAGATCAAGTTGCTGGTCTTCTTTCTTCTGAGGCTTTGTTAAAAATGAATAGAGATTGTGACAACACATATACCACATGCGAAACATCAAAAACAAGAGCCCCCCATATAGTCTTACTTTAAATTGGAAAGATTATTATTGTGTGTACTAGAACACAAACAACAGGCAAATTGGCCCAAAAAATGACAGAATTCATTTCCTACTGGCCAGAGACATTCATATACGTTACTTAAACAACCTTCACAAGAACTCTTTCATTATTCTCTGCAAAAGGCCAATGGGGAGCTGAGACAGAAAGAATACTCGTTAATTTATTCATTCATTCTTATCGTCTGGTCTGTTTCAGTCACAAACAACTGTAAGCAAATTTCAAAACAGGGAAAAAAGATTATAATAACACATTATAACATAATATAAAAGAAGCAATAATACCATCTTATCAAGAAATATCATTCTCAAAAAAAGCCAATCACCTACTGCAAAGTGGTAATACACCATTCTATCAGACCCTGAGGGCTTTCTAAAACAGTAATCTCTTGGCAACTTCTGCAAATCTCAACAAGGTGGTAATCTGATCATTAGGGGGAAGCAACAATTTGATTACCCAATGCCAACTAAAGAGTTGTGGCAATCTGAAATGTCCTTTGGAACAAAGACTGTTAGATTATTTCTCATTTGCTTTGCTATAACACGACACCAATATTACTTGCATATAATAATCTACTAAGATATAGCTTTCTGAATGTCAAATAATGGCAGGAAAGATTAACTGATTATGTGCCATCATCTCGCATCAACTCTTAGTGACCATGTAGATGGATGTCCAGGCTGATTTGGCCCCAATCTGATCCTTCAGCTCTTCCAATGCTGTACCCATCATCACTGACCTCCCCTTCTTCTCTTTCTTTCCATCTTTATAGCATTATAGATTTCTCAAGAGAATTGGGTCTTTGTGTAATGTGTCTAAAATATAATAATACGAACCTGGGTCTTTGTGCCTTGAGTGCAACTCTGAGTGTATTTGTTCTATGATCCTTTTGTTTACTTAGCTGTCCAATATTCTTCTCCAACACTAAAGTTCAAAAGTTTTAACTCTTTACATCCTGTTTCTTTAAATTCCATCTTAGTTTCCATAAAGTGTCAGTGGGGAAACTATTGCTTGATCTGGTAGATGAAGACCTCTGAATGTCTTTTCCAAGGCCTTCATTGCTAGCCTACTAAGTGCTACACCACAGAATAATTCTGGATTTTTCCTCTGTTGTTCATAATCATAAAAGGCAGAAGCTATCTACCACATACATACATACATACATACATACATACATACATACATACATACATACATCTCTCTCATTATCTATCTATCTATCTATCTATCTATCTATCTATCTATCTATCTATCTATCTATCTATCTATCTATCTATCTATCTAGTATAGTCACCCTTCTCACAGCTATTCTATGGTTGTTTGCTGCACTGTTGTCATAGTTTGCTCTTCTTTATGTTTTTGTTCATTGTGCTCCTTGACTTTCATTTGTAGAGTTTATCAATTATATCCATTTTTACCTATCAGAGTAGTGTTATCAGCATAGTGCAAATTCTTGATATTTCTTCCTTGGTTTTTAAACACATGCTCATCTACTTCCAATCAGGCTTACTCACATATGGTCAGCATACAGGTTGACTATGATTAAAATCCCCACTCAGTTAAGCCATTCAAATTACTAACTATTCCCAATAAATAAGTTGCAGTTGCTGCAAAGATTAAAAGAAAACTTGGAACATAAGCCAAATACATATTTTAGCCTGGATCAAATCTTTGTGGAATGTTTCCAAACAGTAACAAGTTTTTTAGTATGCATCCTCAGGAACCATTCGAAATTTGTTCCCTAGAAATGTAAAGAAACATTAACTACTAGCTTTCACACAGAATTTATTTTACTATTTGACTATTTATGCAACTTCTAGTACAAACATTCGTGGGTACCTTATTAACTTAGATCTGTATTCTGTTCTCTTTCCTCTATCACCAAAGAATCAAAACCAGCTTTATATGTGAACTTTCCAGCCACGTAATGTTACTTATTCAGTTTCTATAGTTGCCCAACTCAAGCAATTGACTATGAGTGGCTACAGAAAAATGAATGAATGAATATTAGTAGAATTGTAGAGCAAGTAATAAGTGCACTTACATATATGATTCCTCTAGGAATCTTTGTTATGTAAATGTATTAATGCTGTCTCTACTCATACAGGGGTCTGATCCTTGACAAATAAAAGGGAAGAGACTGGGCAATAGTTGTCTATATCTCTGGATCCAGGAAGATCTCTTAAGGAAGATATGATCAAACACCTTAAGGCCATTGGTATTCACACAATGAGGTATTCACAATCTCCTGGACCCAGGAAACTACTGCTCCTCCCCAAGTGCTCAAAGAAGTCAGCTGTGGGAAGTATAATTAGGAATATCCTTGCCAGCATCCTAGCTGCCTCCCCAGAGATAACAGGCCAAAATGAAACCCAGATTATCTGGCCAGCTGATACCCAATCATCACACAAAACCTTACCCAAGTGGAGTCTTAATGAGGGTGAATATGAGAGATTGTATCAGTAATATATCAAACTGGTCAAAGCAGCAAGGTCATTAATCAAAAGGGAGTTGGCTGCCCGACAGAGTGCTGCCAGATGACCACTTGTTGCTGTAATGAGAGGAAAATTAAGAATGCTATACCCTTATTGCCATAAAGCAGGTCTAACATTTAGTAACACCCCCCCCCCAGTCAAATTCAGTTACACAATAGTTGTTCATCATCTATGCTCTTGCATTGCTTTAGCTATTCCATCTCCCAGAAGTCCTTGGAAAATCCAGGGATCAACCGCTCGGTGGATATTTCATCGAAGACCAAGTCACCACCTCTTATTAGTCACAGACTAGGTCTTTGCTTCCTAATTTGTCAGGGAAATCTTAAAAGTGCTGCTGGAAATCAGACAGTTTCATCTGGTATCTGGGCAGACCATTAAAATAGATCTGACCCTGCAGAAGAAAAGGATGTCAGTCAATCATACCTGGACCAGGAATTGATTTGACTAAATGGACAAGGATCATTTCAAGTGCCATTATTGCTACCACCTCTGTTTTTTCTTTCCTAGAAATGTTAAAACTTTTCAGCTCTAACTTAATCAAATTTATGGGGTTCAGAAAATTCAGAAATTACATATCCTTCTCGAACAAAGGTTTTTCTATGTGGAAATCAGTGCATATCCTATGGATCCTGATGTTCTTAAATATATAAAAATAATCTTGCAGTAACAATCCTTGTATAATATTCTAAATAGTTTAACATGTAAGCAGAAATTATATAGATGTAATTTCTGGAGTTCAGTAGGACAGATGTTTCATTCAAATTAATAACCATTTTATTAACAGAAACTCTTAACAGTATAGATTTTTGGAATTAACAGCTATTCAATATAAACAAAATACTGTGCAATATCTTAGTTGTGCCAGTTTTGCCATTTGATTTAGTTGAGCAGTTCAAATGTTTTAAAATGTATTAAAATACAAATAGCTAATTCTTTTTACTTGAAATTCTCTACCAATAACTATGAAAACCTTACCAAACGACAGGATCGCAAATACTTACTGCTTACAGAGACATGTTTGAATAATTCCTATTCTACAAATTCCATAGCTGTTCCAAACCACTTTAAAGGATGGATAGTCACTTCCAAAAGCATATTTGCAAAATCAAATATTCATTTCTAATTCGATATAATAAACCACACTGTTTTGACTAACAGCCAAATGGGCTAAATTGCTCAGGGTATTTCAGTTCTTATAGTTTTATACTTTTGTCCCCTTCCATTAAACTCTAATCTTAACACCTCATGCAGAAATGAAAGAAGCAGATAATACCTGAATATGACTTACAACTCTAGGAAAAAGATTTCATTTAAGACAATGGAGAAATAAGGATAAGCAAGATGTCAACGCTGCTAACATCGGATGTTCTTGCTTTGACATCGGATGAAAATGTAGGCATTTTCTCTAGGCTTTTAGGATTAGTTGGTGCTGGGAGGGGGGATTGCAATGAGAGTTCAGTTAGTCATAATAATAATAACTCTGCCATGGGAATCCAAGGACAAAATGGGTTGGGAGCTGAAGCTAATTGGGGAATGTGATTTATGCCTGTTTGTTGGGGGTGAGAAATGTATTTTGTTACTTTGTATCCAGGAGAGGGGAATTTAGTTTTCGGGTTCAACTATGTAGTGCCAATACTTTGTTTCCCGAATAAAAGATTCTTTAAGGATAATAATGCCTCCAAGTTCTTTTGAAGGGTTTCATCTGTCAGAACCATGACACAATATTTCAGACTGAACATTTTCTACAAGGATCATAAGCAATTCTTTGGTATGCTGCAACATAAGATATACCAGTAATAAGAGATATTATTATCCACATACTGTACGAATGTGGAGTTTAAATTTATTAGCATACAATTCTTCCTGATTAAAGAACTGAACATTACATCAACAGAATTTAATGCAAATGGATTTTTCACATATGGGTTTTAAAATAGCAAGACATAGAAAAACACTTTTTAAAACCAGTATTTGCAGAAGCAGAATGTGGCCAAATGTCATGCTCTTCTACTAAGGCATAATCCGAGATCATTTTCAAAGCACGAGTCAGCTCTTCTCGGCTTAGCATTTCCTTTTACTACAGGAGATATTTAAAGCTGCTTATAATGTGTTCGTTGATCCAAGACTGCATTGCATAGTGAAAATATAAAATATACACTGCATTATAAATGTAAACAGACTCTACAGACAATACTCAGTTTGCATCAAATGATCTGCCTGGAAACCTCTCTATAGGTTTTCAATCACAAAAGGAAACAAGAATTTAATTCCACAGTGCTTTTGAAGTTGAATCAAGTAAGCCTTCCAATGCTCAGTGGAACAGCGTAACAAAAGAGCACTTAATGCTACTGCATGTTATTCAGCAGAGACAGCCAATGAATAATTAAGCCAGGCAAAAAGCATGTCCTGGACTCTTAAAATTGCCACTTTTCAAAATTACAAGCAAAATAATAAACAGGGAGCAGCAAACACAGCAGCTGGCTTCACTAAATGTGTTCTTAATACCAGCTGAATTGAAACAATAATAATCAGAGTTGTGATTTCCAACTAACATAATTATCAGGCATAGCAATATGAAAGAGGTGAACATCAGGAGATGTATGCTATTTGTACCAAGCACAAGCAAAAGACCCAGAGTATCAATAATAATGTCTGTAGCTTATTTTATTGTTAATACTTTTTATTTACTTGTTCTTTCTAAACCAGGCATGTCAAACTCACGACGTCACGTGATGTTGCGCGACATATCAGAGCTTTTTCGCCATTGCCAGCAATGGGGTGGGCACGGCTCCAGTATGATGAAACCGGCCCTTGGACCGGCAGTTTGACACCCCTGTTCTAAACTAATGATTCATAGTGTCAGTAAGGCTGGGCTATACTGAGCATAACACAGAAGTGCAGTCACTGAAATATAGACAACCACCCACCATGTGTTCAACCAGCAGATAAAATAAACATTGTTTTGGTTAAAAAAAAAAAAATCAGGAACAAAGCACCAGCCAGGAATGACAGACTTGATTATTTAAAGAATATTATTGTAAGGGAAAAGGTAAGTATTTCTTGGTCTATGTTATGGAGCAATCAAAGGATCACAAACAGAAAAAGAAGGACACATATCATTTTTCCTTGTGAATCTGAAGCACTGAAGAGAAGTCAGGTTCTATTCATGTTATAAACAGATGCAGAGGAAATGATGTATCCCAGGAAAGTTAAATCTCTTCTCAGTTCACATTCAAATTGAGATGAACCAGCATAATTCTGATGTAACAGAAGTAATTTGGGTAGAAGCAACCAGCAACTAATGATCAATATACTGGCTGATTGCTAACCCAATAAAGAATAAGCTATAATTATCATCACTTATGATGAACCCCTTTAGAGCTGGACTAGAGGGAAATACTGATGTCATAGGATTTGCCCATTTTTATTAACAAAAGTACAAGTCATACAAAATAAAATAATTTTCATCCCTTTACCCCTTCTCTATGCCCTTGTCCAATGTCAAAAGTATTTTTTTAAAAAATGGCAACAGTGACAGTACAGCTCATAAAACAAATTTAGACCTCTCAAGATTGATGTTACTCAAGCCAAGATCCCTCTTATTAAAAAAAAAAAAACACAATTACTCCTTTCCAGATAAACTATCAGCTATTATTAGTACAGAAAGAAAATTGCAAGAAGACACCTAACACCCTAAAATAATGAAAAAGTTATTATTTTCTTTGTGAATTCATTTTTTAGAGGAACCATCACAAACTTTTTATACTGTTAACCTTTCCAGCCACAATATCCATGCAATTCATGCTATTAGAAAAAAAACACAGTCTCCCTCCAGCTAATCTCAATTCCTCATGACTATATATACACGTCCATATCATTTGCTTCAATTTTCCAATTTTTTCCCCTACTTTCCAATGTAGTTTATAGCCCAGGCATTTCCTGGAAGTTTCTTGTACAGATATTAAGATAATTCATACTTTAAAGCACAATTGTACAAAATATTCAGATTTAATGCTTCTGAAACTAGTTAAGTCAAGTGATCTTAACTAAAACTATGAAAAGTGATTTTAGCCAAAAGGCCAAGACTTGTAATGGTCAAAGAATTAAATAAAAAAATGCAATGAATTTACAGCACTATGTACTATTAATTATGAATAATGGTATAATCTTAAAACATACAAATAAACCAATCTTACTTTTTCAATTCCTAAGTTTTTCAAAGTTTTTTCTGGTTCTTTGTCCCTTTTTTTCTCTTCTTTCTTCTTTTCTTTTTCCTTCTGTGGAAAAATGTTCCGTTAAACATTATTATATTGTATATAATAAATCTTTAAAATGTCAGTTATATTAACTTCTAAAAGTTAATTTAAATGTCTATTTCAGAAAGACATTTATTTCTATCAGAACTGCAATCTTCATATATTACCGGTATGTATATATGGGTCTTTACAGTGCTTTTTCTGTTAAAAAAAAAAAAGGTGTGGGAACTTACACATGTCATACAACCCGCCTTGCCTACCCTACAAAGTTCCATCCAAAAAAGGTACCAAAATTCCGTTCTGGGCGTTCTATGACAAAAAAAGCCCTGGGTCTGTATATGTACTATATATGTATACAATATCTTAAGAGTTATATTACAAGGCTGACCTGACCATATACTACATCTGCAAGCACTTCAAATATCTAGTATATTAAGCATACTCCCCTTAATATGCAGCAGAAAGAGTAGAAAATTGAATACGTATGTCTCTTCCCTATTTTCCATTGGCTTTCTCCATAGTCTGCTATTGGTTTTGTGGGGTTTTGAGACTTATAGATCATTTTATTCTGAGATGTTTGGCTAATAGGAAATTGATAGCATGGTTTAATAGTTTATTTAGCTAAAAACTGTCAGGGATGGTATGGGAATTACTGTTCAGTCCTGATGTCATTGTGCCACTAGATTTCTAAAAGGTTGTATATTGCATTTTTACATCTTCTATATAAGATATCATCAGAAAAACACTTGGAGCACTGAGATTAGGTTTCATGATAATGCTGATAATACATACTACCTGTGATTTGGTGATTGGGATACATGTCATAGAGATTATTGTAACATGTTCTATACAGGATGTCACTTTAAAGAGCTCAAAAATGTCATTCACATACTTACCTGATATGTACTTAGGATTCCCATATCACTGATTTTGAACTAACTGTCCTGGCTTCCAATTTGTTTCCAACACAATTGATAATGTTAATATTGATCAATAAAGACTTCTATATCAATGAACACATAATTCTGACTTTCGGCATTGCAAAGCTTCCTCTTTCTTTAGGAGTAAGCTTAGAACAGTGGTGGCGAATCTATGGCACAGGTACCAGAGGCGGCACTCAGAGCCCTCTCTGTGGGCATGCGCACTGTCGCCCCAGTGCTAGGCCTTCAGCTGGGTTTTATAAAACCTTTTGGCTTTAGGCCTCCGCCGCCATGTGCAAAAAAAAAAAAAAGGTTCAATCAATCAGTCAATTTCAAATTCTCACAGGAAAGAAAAGATCTTGCAAAGTTGTAATTGATTGATTGAACTTTTTAGTCCCACCCAGTCTGTCATTACCACTGCAGCCATGCCCACCCAATGGGCCACACCCACCCGGCACCCAACGATGCATAAGTGGGGTTTGGGTTGCATTTTGGGCACTCAGTCTCTAAAAGGTTCGCCATCACTGGTTTAGAATCTACATTTTCATCAGAGATTCGGGTATGTCTCATAATTTAAAAAGGACAGGTTGGATAGTATATAAAACAGAACCCTTTTTGTGGCACCTCGCCAATTCTAGCTATTTTAATAGTAACTATCCTGTTATAAAGATGTTTTTATTTTTGCTCTTATTTTACTATACTATTATTTTATTGGTTGCATTTTTTAAAATTGCACATTGCGTTGAATGTCTTAAAAACCATAAGTATGATTCAGAAAATGACTATATAATAATACATTGGAATCTGATGTGGTTAATCTGACAAGGGATTAGTCTTCAATCATTTTGATTGTTTCTGTAGATTCCCCCCCCCCCAGCCTTAAAGGAGTGAGTGGCCTGCAAATACTATAAACAAACAAACAAGCAAATAACTAAAAGCCTACAATTCCAATTCAAACTCTATATGCAAACCCCAGTGGACGTAATTTAAACCACATTCAAGACTAACAAAGCAATAAAGAGGTAGTCCAAGATACTGCGGCCGGCTCTCATTTTGGAAAGCATATGGAATTGACATTTTTATTATGTGGATATTTATACAAAGACAGCCTAGAAATCCCAAATCAAATCACTTGGAAATAAGTGTTACTGAAATGAAAGGATCTTATTTCAAAGAAAACATATTCAGGATGGAGGATTACTAAATGTGTACACAGACAACTGAAAATGAGGAATGCATTCTATTAATTAATAATTCATTTTCAAAATTATGCCAATAACTTGGCAATTCTGCTTGGAATCCATTATCTTCATAACAATAATTATTTTGAGGAAATCTAAGGAACAATTTACCATATATGCCGGTGTATTAGGCGACCCGGCGTATAAGACGACTCGGGGCCGCATATAAGACGACCCCCGTCTTTGGCGCCGATTTCAGCGCTCGCGGAAGTCGTCTTATACGCCGGCATTTACGGTAAGTTGCAAATCTAGGTGTCAACGCTGTAACATTAGATGTTTCTGCTCTGACAACTGATGGAAATTGCAGCCATTTTTACTTTGCTTTTAACATGCTTTTTCTTCTGTTTAGAAATTAGGTGTTGAAGAGTGGATGGGGTGAATGCTTGAGCTCAGCTAGCTATAATAACAATGCAGCTCCATGGGAACTCAAGGACATAAACAGGCTGGCTGAGGAGCTGGGGAGAGAACCCGAGCTCCTGGCTAATTGGAGAATGTGATTTATGACTGCTTTGTGGGAGTGGGACTTGCAATTTGTTACTTTGTATCTGGAGGAAGGGAATCTAGTTTTGGGTTCAACCATGTAGTGCCGATACTTCGTCTCCTGAATAAAATGTTCTCTAGGAGGAATTCTTGCCTTGAAGTTCTTTAATGGGTTTCATCTATCGGAACCATGACACTAGGACAGACTTGTATGCTATTACGAAATAGTTCAAGCTGATCTGTTAAAAATCCAAGTAGAAATTCTTTTTGGATGGATTTACAACATAACATTTACGGTTTGGCTTAAAATACTTTTAGTCCTACCTAAGACAAATTACAAATATATATCAGAAATATATCAGAAAATAATTCCATATTAGCTGAATTTGCATTATGCTAAGCCATGCATCATAGAAACCACAATGAACAACTACAGCTGAATTCACACATAGTAAGCCACAAACAAATGTATTAGCATGTACTATAGCCATTCAGAACAAAAGTAGAGCACATCTGCACCAAACAAAACATAAACACCAAGAAGAGGGAATACCTCCATTTTGCTTTGCTCAGAGGCAGCTTGCAGAGAAGGAGAAGATGTTTGAGGTTGAGCAGCATCAGAGGAAGACATCTGTACAAAGCAGATGAAAGATGAAAAAAGACAATATGACAGGCAACAGTAAAGCCACCAGCATATTTTATTGCTTTCAATTTTTGAGAAGAGAAGAGAAGAGAAGAGAAGAGAAGAGAAGAGAAGAGAAGAGAAGAGAAGAGAAGAGAGACTAAGTTTAGGCTAATTTTGCTATTGAAAATATTTTTTAAAATTCTGTTTCAAACAAGATAAATGAGTGTCAATCACTTCCTCAGTTCAACATAGTATTAACTGGAGGTACAGAACTTAATTATTACATAGAATGCTACACAGAGTCAACTGCCCTTTCAAAATTTACTAAAGACATTTTTAAAAGTTAAAATCCGATCAGGGTATAGTAAATGCTCAATGGACGAATCTGCTAGAATATAAAGTAAGAAATGAAACCTGATAAGATCACATCACTAACAGAAGAGAAAATAATTAAGCCTCTCATCCCATTGTTCAGTTTTATCCAGCATGACTCATGAATTATTAATGTCCTGAACTAAAAAAAAGGATACTATCCTACAGGAGTAGCGAAACAAGCAAAGGAATCTTTGTTTTTGCTCATTCCAACGGATTTATTTTATGAAGGAAAAATAATAATAATGCTAAACAAAATATATAACTACCAAATAAAGCCTTTTCTTTTGAAAGCAATGACAATAGGAAACATTGTTTAAGATTTACTCTAAAGCAGGCTTACTCAATATGAGTACTGATACCGTGAATATCAGCTCACAGGATTATTCAGTCAACATACTTATTGCTGAAAATGTTTAAAGTTGATATAGTCAGTCCTCAACTTATGATCGCACTTGTGACCAGAACTTCCACTGCTAAGTGATGCAGTTGTTAAATGAACTGCACCTGATGTTAAAAGCTTTATTTGCTATGATCATTAAGCAAATCACACATTCATTAAGTGAACCAGGTTTCCCCCACTGATGTTGCTTGCCAGAAGCAATGGCAATCAGGTGATCAAGAGGACATTGTGACAGTCTAAGTGCAAAGACTAATCACTTTTTTCAGTGTCACTGTAACTTCCAAATGATCATTAAATAAATGGTCGTAAGTCAAGGACTACCTGTCATTGAATTCCAGTTAGTTTGAGGAAGACTGCTTTAGGTATGCTTCTCAATTTATTCTTCCCATATGGCTCACAGAAAGGCCAGACCTAACTTTTTTCCTCCCTTCTAGCGTCACTGGTTACCCTATACCAGAGATAAACAATACAACCGTGTAGACATCAGTATGCATGCAGACAGTTCTAATAATGCTGTCTCATAGGGAATCTGCCTCAATTTATCTTCTTAAAAGAGTCCATTTAATTAATAAACGCCAGATAAGTGTACAATAAAGCAAAGACATCAGCATCATATTTATCTAGAATAATACTGTTGGAGTTTGTGCAGAGCTCAGAGGAATTTTTTTAAAAAATAAACAAGTAAATACTGCAGACCAGCACTTTTATGTGGAAGTGAGACTCCTTGCTTAGGAAAAACAGAAAATGAAAGCATCTGAGGTGAAAGAAGTGGAAGTAGGCAAACAAGGACCGCTATCATTTACTTTCTGATAAATTGAGGGTCTTGTGATCAATCTTACTCACTGTGATAAGGAGTTTATAAGGAGAGAAGTTTTCCTGCTTCCGTGATGAGACCATTTTACAGCATGGGTGTCAAACTTGATGGCATCACATTACGTATTGTGACATATTGCAGAGCCGGGGTGGGCATGGCCTGTGTGTGACACATCCGGCCAGGCCGCCAGTTTGACACCCCTGAACTACAGTGTGCTCTTTGAATTACAAAAGCCTCAAAGATTTCCTGAAACTGTTCTACTGCAGCTTATGTCCTTTGACTACACACTATTTTTTAATAAAGGCAAGTGGCCAGTCCTGCAAGGAAAATCCAATGTATACAACTCTTTCTGAGTAGAAAAATACCAAGGAACTATAACCCAGAGAATTAGGTATTGAGTTCCCATCTCAAACGCAAGCTGCAAACAGGTAGTCCTCAACTTACAACCATTTTGTTTAGTGGCCATTCAAAATTATAATGGCACTGAAAAAAGTGATTTATGACCGTTTTTCACACCTACGACCAGTGCAGCATCCTCGTGATCACTCGATCAAAATTTGGATGGTTGGCGACTAGCATGTATTTATGACATTTGCAGTGTCCTGGGGTCATGTGATCACCTTTTGAGACAATGAGGAGCCAGGTCCACTTAACAACCATGTAACTAACTTCACAACTGCAGTGATTCACTTAACAACTGTGAAAAGAAAGATTGTAAATCAGGGCAAAACTCACTTAACTACCTTGCTTAGCAACAGAAATTTTGGGGTCAATTGTGATCATAAGTTGAGGACAACCTGTAATCAGCTTATAACTAGCAACATCAGGAGATATCAACTTCAACTGTGTGTTTGGTTAGTTAATAAGAGACAAAATTAGAAGCTAGACAAACATTTATTCTGATCTGAAGCAATTCTTGTTAAAGCCAATTATTTTACTTCCTCAAGTTCTTTCAGTAGCAATGGGTGTGGCAAACTTTCACTTCATATTTCACTTCAGTCACACAATTTTGACAAGTTGCTTGTAACTAATTTCCTACTGATTTTTTCTGATAAATTACCCTATTTCCACTATGAATTAATTGAAATATTCTTTTTATTTTGCATTAACAACAGCACATCTATCCTGTCCTTCTTCTGCATTGTGTTTCCATACCCTGTTCCAGATTTTTCCACTCTTCTTACCGCCTTTAAACTAATTTAAGTACCTAATGTATTTTCCTTAGAGATTAAGATTAGAGTTAGATCCTATTTCAGATTCTATAAACTGTCTAACAAAAGTAAAGTATTCAGAAACAGTTCATGTTTCACAATATACAATCCTGTATATTTAGAGGTGAAATTCTCACTGAATTAAGACCTCAAATATCCATCAAGATATTTAATTATCTATACAAGTAAAACCAATTATACAATTATAGCAATGGAGATAAGTGTCACTAAAATCTATTTCTATTATCTTGGATGTATGTAATACTATTTATAGTATTATTATTAATAATAATAATAACAACATTGATTATATTAATAATATATTTCATACCTCTTGGATATATGTAATACTATTTATAGAATTAACATTCATAATATTTATATTAATTATATAATTATGTTTTCTTGTGCACATATTACTTCAGAGTAGTTCAAAGAATAGTAATTTATATTTACTTACACTGGTGACATGGATGGCATTTTTGTCATAGTATTTTTTCTTCTCATATTTATCCCTGATAAAAAACTCCACAGCTCTGAATAAGTTAGTTTAAGGAAAAGACAAAATAAGAAAACCAAAAAAAAGATGCATGCATATACGCACGCACAGACATACACATAAGCTATCATACAACAGAAGTTTTCAGTGCAGAAAGTGTAATTTTATAATAATTCTAAAGCCAGAACTGAACTGCTTCAAATTTAGGATGCCTGTTCAATTTTCACTAGTATACTAGAATGTTCTTTCTCATATTTGATTTTTTATAACCTTAGTATAATCATTTTGATACATGACAAATACATCCTATTTTCTCCAATTTTTCTATTCAGACTGAATTTTAAAAATGGGGGTTCAATTTTTTTTACTAATATAGCCTCACTTGCACCATATGCTTTACAAAGCTAGTATTTTATCACTTCCCATCAAGGCGCTAGAATAAATTAAACTTATCATTCCAAGCATATTCACTAACAGAAATTAGAATTTATGATGGATCTATAGCTTTATTTAGATTTCTTACTGATTGGATGCGCTCTTGCTCAACTAGTTTGGAAAACTGGAAGCATGGGGGTCAAAGCTGGAATACTGGTGATGAGAAGGATTGTTCTACAAGATAAGACAATTTTAGTTTGAGTTCAATCAATTTCCTCAATATAATTTTTTTTGCATAGGGAGATTTAAGTTTCCAAACATTCCACTTTCAAAAATCCACCACCATGGTAAGTTCTAATGCGCTATTAATATGCTAACTTTGGCTCTTAGGCTTAAATATGCCAGATGTATCACAGACATCTTTAGTAACTTCACATTTAAGCAATGGGACATTGCTTCCTTTCTTCCTGTATTCTTGAAGTAAATATTATCTTTATCAAACTAAAATGGAAATAGTGTTTTAAGTTTAAACAGCCTATTTTTTTTTTTAAAAAAGTACTTTTACACCTTTGAGAATCCTGACATTTATACTTGGCCATTGTGCAACATGCATGCATCCATTTTAACATCATCATCATATATAAGTACTCCAATGTCCCTCAAAAATGGAAATGCAAAAAAGGATACTGATCTGTTTGAGGTCTTCGAAAGTTCTCTGGTAAATTAGCTTCATAAAGTAATCTTGCCTTGGTATTTCCCATCTCCTGCATGCACTGAAAGCAATGACAAAAAAGTTCCATTTAGTTTAATGCACGTTAGGATAAACTTGCTACTATAGTAGTCATTTTACATAAGAGTCATTATTATGAGACAGAATAGGACATATTCATGAGCAAACATGTAAAAAAAAAATCTATAAAAGCCTAAGATGTATAGATGCCCAGGTTACTACTTTTGCAGCTAATGATCATTCCCGTAATCTGGTAACAGTTATTGGAACTTTTTAATAGTCTTCTTCAAAGATTATGATGAATGTAAGGCTCTTTGCAAGTCTGAGACATCCATGATAGACAGAGTAGCCTTTCATGCCAAACCATCAATATCCCCATGAGAGGCAATGTAGGCATAGAATTATGTACAGAATGAAATCATCTCTCTGTAGAGATAGAAATTTTTTTAAAACTGTGGGCACAGCTCCAGATATTGTAAATCATACTGGGAAAAGCAAGAGACTAAATTCATTATCCATAGCCTCTGATTAACTTTTGGAACTTCCAAGAAGCTGGGATGCCCAGGAGAATTGAAACGCAGAAGCAGATGCTTTAGGTAGCACTATTTCTGTAGAAATCGGTAACACATGTGGCAGGGAATTGCATACAGCTTAACGGCTTGTTTTTAAATTAAATTATTACTGTCCTATATTATTTGTTTGTACCAACTACTGAACTCTGTGCAATGTCAGTCTGTGTTCCTAACTAAGGCTGGGTAAGAATGAATAATTTAATATTATAATTTGAATCTCACTCTAATCTCTTTATAAGCCGCTTTTCTATACAGTAATTGTGTTGGCCATCTTGGGTCCACTTGGAGCACTGCATTTTTTATTTTATTTTTTTTGTAAATTTCTTTTCAGCAGCTGTTATCCTGTGATGGAAATGATTTTTGATAATTTACCTATTTTACCACTTGTATATGAATGTAAATTAAAAGATGTTCTTACATTTTATCCTTTTTTCTTTTTTAATAAAATTCAATTTTGTTTATCTCTTGTGAGATTAGTCTATTTCCAAAGAAGGGCAGAACCTTTTAGCAACACGGATCTATGCTATTTGAACTAAAAGACTAAACTGCTAAAATTATTTCAATTCTTATAGTTTGATTTTTTAATCCCCAGAAAGCAGATATGAGAGTGCTATATCACTCATATGCCAAGATTAGGAAGATGAAGTTTGTTCGGTATCCTGCTGCAAAAGAGATGCAACAACAGAAATTACCAAGGCGGTGTCCAAAGCAGGATCAGTATATAAAGACTCCAACCCTTCTTGGAGGCAAGGTCTGAGACCCCCAACATCTATATGTAGCCTCAGCCACCCACTATAGCAAAGAACAGGTAATCCCCGACTTATGATAATGGAGCCCCAAATTTCTGTTGTTAAGTGAGACATTTGTTAAGTGAGACATTTGTTTTATGACTTTTCTTGTCACAGTTGTGAAGTGAATTATTGCAGCTGATAAGTTAGTAACCGGGTTGTTAAGTGAATCTGGCTTCCCCATTGACTTTGTCAAAAGGTTGCAAAAGGTGATCACATGACCTTGGGATACAGCAATGGTCATAAGTATGAACCAGTTGCCAAGCATCTGAATTTTGATTATACGATCATGAGGATGCTACAAAGGTTGTAACTGTGAAAAATGGTCACAAGTCCATTTTCAGTGCCGTTGTAACTTTGAATGGTCACTAAATCAACTATTATGAGTCAAGGACTACATGGAGCAAAGTTTAATTCCTTCAGCAACAGAAACATTTAATGCTATAATATTATTTTTAAATCTATTTCAACAACACATCTGTATTCTTATTTCAGAATAGAATAGAATAGAATAGAATAGAATAGAATAGAATAGAATAGAATAGAATAGAATAAGAGAAGAGTTGGAAGGGACCCTGGAGATCTTCTAGTCCAGTGGTCCCCAACCCCTGGTCCGTGGACCAGTACTGGTCCGTGGCATCCTAGCAACCAGGCCGCACAAACAAGAAAAGCCCCATCCATGGGATGCCAGCAACAAAAAAAACCATGCCCCCTCCGGTCTGCGGAAAAAAACTCTCTCCACGGAACCGGTCCCTGGTGCCCAAAAGGTTGAGGACCTCTGTTCTAGTCCAACTCCCTGCTCAGGCAGGGAACCCTTTACCATTTCAGACAAATGGTTGTCCAATCTCTTCTTTAAAACTTCCAGTGTTGGAGCATTCACAACTTCTGGAGACAGGTTGTTCCACTGATTAATTGTCCTAACTGTCAGGAAGTTTCTTCTTAGTTCTAGGTTGCTTCTCTTCTTGATTAATTTCCACCCATTGCTTCTTATCCTACAATCAGCTGCTTTGGAGAATAAGTTGACTCCCTCTTCTTGGTGGCAGCCCCTCAAATATTGGAACACTGCTATCATGTCACCCCTAGTCCTTCTTTTCATTAAATACATACCCAATTCTAGCACCATTCTTTATATGTTTTAGCCTCCAGTCCCCTGATCATCTTCGTTGCTCTTTAGAATTTGTTGATTTTATAATTTTATAAGAAATATTTATTTTAAACATCTTTTCTATTGTTATTTTCAGCCATTTTAATAAGTGAATGAAGAATTCCACATATTAGAATTCTGTTTTTAAATGTTATCATAGGCATAACGATTAAAATTGGTTTGGCAGGCTCAGTGAATTTTCAATTTTGTTTGAAAGCCTCATATCATAAAACAAATAATTCTAGACCCTGTTTACAAACATCTGCATAAATATCAAACCATATGGCAGCAAATAAGGATTATCTTAATGCATACTATTCTTTCTGTTTGTATAAGGAACAATATGCAGTAGAACTGAAAACAGACACGAACATTTTACGAAAATTATACAACAAAATTTATATAACAAAAAACAGGATAAACATTTTACAAAAAATACAATCATGGAAACAAAACAAATATTAGTTCACCATTTTTCAATATTAAAAATTGATGGATATATTTTACTACCTAGAACATTATATTGCAAGCATGAGAAACTGAATATTTAGACACTAAAGTTCACCAAATTTTCTAGAAGTCAGAATGTGCTATTCTGACCTGCCAGAATACTTGAAATAGACCAATTTGAAATAAGAAAACTTCTGGAGTACTTGGAATGGATTAAATAAGGACTGAACAACCCCTTATGAGTAAGAACCTTTTGCACAATCTATCTTTCGCCAATATCCTTGGTATGTACAAGGTGCTACTAAGATTAGAAAGAAAATTTTTAACTTGAACACTTAAAATAACTTGTTGCAAGATGCAGTTCCCACATAAAAGTGCATTCAGAAAATAATTATACAACTACCTAGAAAAAATTGTTAATTTTTTTAAAAAAAATATTTCAAATAAGAATATTCCTTTATATTAACATATATTTTGAAACAAACTCTCCCCAAACCTCTCATAATATAACTTGAATGTAACTTTTTAACCTGTATTTGTTCTGGTGTCCATTGGTCCAAATTGACAGATTTGACTCTGGATATATGCACTCCCAAATTTCGATGTATTCCAGCACATCTGATACAAATAAAGACACCTGTATTCCAGGAAGCCCATCGTGGACCTAAAAGAAATGAATGAAATTAAACAACTGTATTATACCTACAGTATTTAAATATCTATCTATTTATTTATCTATCTATCTGTCGCATTGATGGCGAACCTATGGCCCTCTCTGTGAACACACATACCGTTGCCCCAGCCTCGCCTCCCCCACAACCCCCTCACCAGCCCCCCTGGAGGAGCGCAGCCAAGGACATGGCAGCCAGGCAGTGTAGACAAGACTTTGCTCTCATGCCCCATCGCGCACAGTTGAGGCTGTGGGGGGCAGGCAGAGGGCGTGGCCACCATGGTGCTGGTGAGCTGCCTGGGTGATCTGTGGCGGGCCCTGGAGGCAGTGAGTGGCCCTGTGGGCAGGCGGGGCAGGGGATGGGGTAGGGGCAGGGCAGGGGGTAGAATAGGGTGGGGCCAGTTTTGGGGCACTTGGTCTCTAAAAGGTTCACATCACTGATCTATCGTATAATAAAAACAACTTGTTTTCAGCCTTCTCTAGATTAAGGACCACCGCAATCAGTGCAAAGTCCCCAGAGCACGCCTGGATCATATCACTGAAATTCAGTAGTATAATATCTACTTTGTTGCACTGTGAGATTCTTCTACTTTTATTTCATTTTTTACAACCCATCTCAACACCTAACCTCTTGGTAGCATAGAATAGAAAAAAAAATAAGATAAAAACAAAAGGAAGACATAATTAACAGAAATCGTGCAGATGGCAGAAAAATTTAATTCTGCATAAGAGTAAGGTACAACAATACTGTTTTAACAGCTTTGCATATTGCCAAAAAGGAAGGGGCTGCTTGAACATCTGGAAGCAAGGAGGTCCATACACAGGCTGCAAAAGCTATGGTCCCCACTTATTCTATCACCGCTTAGGCAGAATAGGGATACCAAGACAAGTTTTTTTGCTGTGTTCTTGCCAGACGGTCATACATAAAGCATGGCATTTTGGTGCCTAACCGCTGCTATGCAATAATAGATCTCTGTAGTCTTATGAGCTTATGTAATATCCATATAATGAGGGCACCATCCTCAAATCTTCAGATGATTTATCCTAGCAGATTCATGTGTATGGGGTGGGCACTGAACCTTATAGTACTTTGTACTGAAATATTCATGGCCTTAAACACTATCCTTCCTATCCCGATTACAGACCGCAACTGCCTGCTCAGATAGAATAGAGGTACAGGACCCCGATTCCCAGCCCCTATAAGCTATCTAGGAAGATACTATACTTGATGGTTTCAAATGTTGCTGAGACATCTTATAGAACCAGTGGAGGTGAGTTCCTTGGATCAAGGTCCAGGTAGTCATTCCTTCACTGGGTCTGAATCTTGACTGGCAAGAATCAAGATAAACCATTTTTTTCTAGAATTGTCTGTAACTGTTAGACCCTGTGAGGTTGGCAATCTAAGGAAACATTTTCTAGAAAGTTCTTTATTGTTAGTAGGGTAATGTAAATGAAACCTGAAAGCCTACCAAAAGCAATTCACCCAAACAACATACTGTATACCTAATATAATTAAGATGGAATTACTCTCTTACATCCCCCCTCCCTTGGATTCAAGAAATCTTTTCTGCAACAGCCCTGACTCTCCTGGTTTTCCCATCTAGGTTTTCCATCACAGTTGCTGAGCCACGAGCACCATTTCAAAAATCATCCTTAAAAAGTATCAGAAACAGTTGGGTCAAAGGAGCATGTATTCAAGGGAGAAAAGAACACAAATATCTCTTTTACAATAGATGGCATGACTCTCTCTCTCTCTCTCTCTCTCTCTCTCTCTCTCTCTCTCTCTCTCTCACACACACACACACACACACACACACACACACACACACACACCACTTTTTAAAAAAGCACTGAACATTTCCCAGATCCAGCTGCTCACCCTCTCCACCCCAACTGCCACATGGAGCCAGGGAAACATGGCCAAGCCTACCAGTGGCATAACTCACATCACAGAAGATTTTATCTATTATCTTTGGCTTAGGAAGCTCAAGCAGATCCAGATAATAACATTAGACCCTGTTTCACTCATTGCATTAACTTTATCTGCCAAGAAACTAACAAAATCATTCTGGCATCCTTCTTTATAAAGGCCCAGGTAATTCTGAACAAGTCTGCCAAGTGGTAATCTGCAAACAATGAGCATAGTGAAGAGTTCTGCTCTTATTGTTATTTTATAGACTTAAAAACAAGCTCCTACAGTGCTCAATTACATCCATTTTGGGTAACACCACAGCAGAAAGCGTTTAGAAAAAAAGTTGTAATGAAATAAATATGTTAAGGGTCTGTAAATGAAAATACATCCATTTCCATTCTGAAACCCACCCAAGCCTACTAAAAATGCAAATTGTTTTAAGATGTTCAGAACTGCCACCTGATGACGTCACCCCATTGATGGGACACCTGCAAGGAAAAAATGTTGCACTTATCCAAAAATAAAAAAATCCATTTTGACCTAGTTAGCCCATTTCCACATGTACTGCAGACAAGGATGAACTATTCATAGATTGAAGGCAGCCCCAAATCCATCTCTCTGTCAAGATCAATTATAGACAAAATGTCACTAGAAACGTTAGCTCAAATGGAAAGATTTAAGCTATCATGTATTGTCTAGTAGAATAGAGGTCTGTAAATGAAGTGCTATCTAAACTCTTGAAGGAGATAATATACAATCTGTTGGAAATCGTAGGTAGCCTGTACATGTCTGATTTTTTTCCCAAACAACTTTATTTGAAGTCTTAATTCTGAATTTTTGAGACTATTAACCCTACTGAACATGGTAAGGTTGAAGAATCCTGAATCGAGACTGAAACATTCAATTTTATACCAGCAAACAATTATAAATTGTCCATTTCAAAGTAAAGCGGCTTTTGTGTCTAACCCTCCAGCTATTTTTTTCTATAGCTCCATAGGATTTACAGTTAATATGTGTGAAAGCTCTTCAGTCAGCACACTCCCGTTATTGATTTTTGTAAGCTGCTCCAGGAGCTTTCTCAAGTTGAAAAATGGGATAAAAATACTTCTGATGATTGTGTTGTTATCCTGGTACAGAGCTGCTTGTTTGGTTAAGGCAAACTTTCTATCCTCTCAAATGGATTTTAAGAGGTTTATCCAGATATTGTTAGAACTGAAGTTGTTTATCTGTTTAAAGCTTTTCTACCCATCAATCCAGAAGTCTCCCAGACAAGCTAACAGAACATTAATAAACCATAATACAAGACATACCCAAATTATTACTGAAACATGTGGCAAAGGAAAAGGGGGATTAGGGGAAAGGGGGGGGGACCACAACTTTTAAAATTAAAATTAAAACTCTTATGGGAAAAATCCAAGGGATAAGACCACAAAATGGAGCTGGTTTCTCTGCAGTCAAGCAGAAGGAACTACTCTGAACCAGGACACAAAATCAGAGATTTAAGATTCTCCATGTCTTTAACGTATGTCCACTATCAGTGAAGCTAAATTATGTATTAAACAGGAAAGGTCGTCTTGGCAACATATTTAGACATTAAAGCTTCAAAAAAGAACTCCAATAAAGATATATGTCCAGGAATAGTTTATACTTGTATGTACTGTCAGCATTTTGCTTGGGCATTAGTATGACTTCATGATGCATTAAATGTGGAACTATGTAAATGTGAGTAGATAAATAGGTACCTCTTTGGCAGAAAAGTTACTGCTTTCTGTATTTCCATGCTGGCTACATGATGACAGAAGCGTCTATCAGACAATACAGGCCCCCTCAGCTGAGAATCATAGATGAGCTCCTCCTTGAGCCGGTTGTAACTGGACGGGGAAACCTTTAAACGTTTTTTTTTTTCTTTGCACATAGAGATATTCACTAAGACCTCATAATCCTAATCAGTGTAACTGGGGAGGTGATGTCAGTTGCCATATCTAAAGTTAATGGGAATACTTTGGCCTCCCCTTGATCAAACAACTCATTTGAAATTTACAGGGACTGAATTCTTCCTTGGAAGACAATGGTGTCATGGACTTTCTTATATAGAAGAGTGAAACTACTATGTAAAACAAAGAAAAAAGGGACATAAAACCTTCCTGGGGTCCCTGGGAGTTAATCCTCTGCCATTTTATTCCCAATAACTATTCTTCTTTATCCACTTTCTTAGAACTATACGAGAAACTGGCACTAAGGAATTCATGCACAGAGACTGAGGAAATGTAATAGCTATGCTTCTTCTTTTTCCTGACTTAAGAGGACTTCTGAGGAATAAAATGACAAGCAGCAGTAGCATTTCCATCTTCGATGCTTTTAGGGATTGCCCTTACTGCGAGAATCCATGAGTGGAAAGTATGATGGTGCTTCTCTGTACTGAGCCTTCCCATAAATTATACCTCCATATACACTGCTGTGGAGCCAGCTTTCTTATACAGCCCTGGTAGCACAGTGGTTAGAAAGCCAATTTGCAGGCAAACTCTGCCCACAGCCTGGAGTTCGATCCTGACAGGGATCAAGGTTGACTCAACCTTCCATCCATCCAAGGTTGGTAAAATGAGAACCCAGATTTTGGGGGGCAATATGCAAATAATGCCACTACATTGTAAACTGCCCAGAGGGTGCTATAAAGCGCTGTGGGGCAGTATATAAGCCTAAATGTTATTGCTATTAAAGGGAAGCTATCTTTCCAGAATACAAAGGATGATGACAAGAAAGAACTACTTGCCCAATGAGCACTATAAGTCCAGAGGGAAGGTGGGCCAATCATCACTAGTAACAGGAAACTGCTGATCTCTACTGTATTATTCCACTCTTCAAATCTGCACATTTCTCAATTCCTTGAAAAAACTGAAGACAACCCTAGTGGGCCCTGAGATGTGGCACACGTTTCCTCTGTTATTGCTTTCAACATAGCCACAGTGGGAAAGTTGATGGGACGGGAGGGATGGGAAATCAACAACTGTGTCTCTTGGGACTGCTGTTCAAAAAGATGAACCCTGAAAATGGCAGCCCCAATATTTGAAAAGCTCTCCCTAGGTATCTTGGGAGAATATAAACTTTCCCAGTCTTCAGAGGCCATGGGTGTCTGGGAAAAAATAAAAGAACAAAGGGAAAGGAAAAATAGAAAGAGAAGAAACTGCTATCTTCAGAAAGAAGAAAAGCTTCTGATTTTTTTTGTTGTTGTTGTTCTCACATACAGCCTCTTATACAAGAAGCCTGAGATCTATCAATAAAAACTCTCTGCGTAAATTCCAGCACAAATGTTTGAAGAAAAAAGAAAAAACAGCAGTAGCACCTTTTTATATTTTAGTCGGGTTTTATTTTTGTTGGATCTATACATAAGAGTAACTTGGTATTTCTTCTATTTCCAAGCATTACTGTACTTCTACCACTTGACCAAAATACCTAATTTGAGAAGGAACTGTATTTTTAAGATTCAGACGTAATCTTTGATGTTGTGTATTTCATTTATTAGAAATCCTTTTGCGTTGTTATAATCTGGTCTTCTTAACCATAACATACTTTATGCATCTTAAACAAATATAAATTACATCAAAATAACCAGATGGAAAATGTATTTCAAAAGATGCATTTCAAAGGTTATTATAAAACAGAGCAAGCTATTTAAAAAGTTGTAATGCTTATGTTCTGTAACATACCATGTCCAACAATCCCTTAAGTTCTGCCTTTCTTCACCCAGTTATAACTAATATGTATGTGGAAGAAAGCCATGTAGAGGATTGTAATACTGAATTATGCACATCTTTTGGATGGAGATCAGATTTGTAATAGAAGCTAAAATGTAAATATGATTTTAATTCCAACTGAAATAATTTCTAGAGATAAACATGGTTTAAAACAGGGGTCCCCAACCCCAGTCCGTGGACCAGTACCGGCATGCCGGCAACTGGTCCGCACAAACAAGCAAGCCCCTCTGTGGGATGCAGGCAGCACACAAAACGACGCACCCTCCCGTCTATGGAAAAATCTTTCTCCACGGAACCGGTCCCTGGTGCCCAAAAGGTTGGGGACTTCTGGTTTAAAAGATCTATTAAAGAACATGGAAAAAATTCAAAAGACAAGAAAAATATTTTCCTGAATTATAGTTAACTCTAAGGGTCTTACATATTTTTGTGAAAAGAACTTTTCCTTAAAATGAAAATGTCATTTTCTACATTACTGCTTATGATAGAAGGCAACAATTACAGATTTCAGAATTTCAATTGACATAGAAATTACTTCTGTTAGTAATATCTACTCTGAATGACTTTGAATATTACTCATCTTTCTGTAGTTCAGATTATCTTTATTATATTGATTTAGCTACAGGATAAAATGCAAGGTGATGACCACAATGTCAGAAGAGTGCTTCTCCTGGTGTAGGAAGTAGGAAAATAGCTTTCTTGACATCTGCTGATCCCAGAGGGTTCTATACTTTGTCTCTTTATTAACAGCTAGTCTTTCCTGGTGTTCAAGGAATTGTAACTTAAAGCAAACTGATTACCCAAGCAATTCACTCGGTTAATGGTTCCATCTAGTGGCACAGTCTATGTAGGCACATAATGAGTATTTAAACCTATAAGCCATTAAAGGGTGGGGTTCTGTTGTCATTATTTGAAACCAAAGATAATAAAAATATGATTAACAAAAGTGCACATGTATGACTGAATAAAAGAAATAAGACTGATGTTTTAAATGCATAAAACCATCAAGTTCTTACTGAAAAAGTTACATTACTGTTGCACTTATTTCAAGGATGGAAAAGCAATGTGGTGCTTATGGGCACCACAGATATTTTGATATCTACAAGATCTCCAGACTCAGCCAATTTTATGCATGCATGCACTCATCCGTACCCACAAACATAAACACATAAAACAGGAAGCTGGCAATTACAAATGAAAGCATTAGCTTTCAAGCATCATCCACATCCAGTAGCAGTGTGTTTTTTTGTATTAAAAAAAAAAAAGGTGCCAGAACTCACACATGTCACACAATCCGCCTTGCCTACCCTACAAGGTTCCATCCCAAAAAGATGCCGGAACTCCGTTCTGGGCGTTCTATGAGAAAAAAAGCCCTGTACAGTAGTAATATTTCTGGTTGAAAGCTATAGAAGGCTATACGGAGACAGTGTTAAAAAATACATAGCAATTATTAGTAGTTAGTTTAGCCCAGGAAAATCAGAAAAAGTGGAAAATCAACTCAAGATTGGTCCTTTTTGTTATTAGTAGGAGAGAAGGATAAATGTCAGGTTTTCAAGATTCTGTTATAGCCTATATCAATATCAATCAGAGTGCTAGTGCTATTTGTTTTTCCTTACCTGATCTATCTCAAAAGCTGACAGAGGCACACCGCCATTTTTAAAAAAATTAAAATAGTCATGGCTTGACATTTATTCTGAAGTAATATGAGAGTATAGATATTTTATTGATTTATATGCAGTATTTTATACTACTTTTTGTTAAAAATTATTTCCATTGTAATACAGTGAAATGTATAATGAAAATAGTAAAATGTTTCTGTCATTCTTTAGAACACAAGCACATTAGATCAGTTGATAATAAAAAAAATCTACTTAAGCAGGTTTTCATTTGTGGTAAAAAGCATGCAAACAGTGTATTTCTTTCACTTCTTCTGACATTACCTAGCACTACCTTGCTTTATAAGTCTAATTTTTGTTGTTGTTACTTTTTAGGGGAAAGGCTCCATTAGAAATAGATCCATGGCAGCATGCTAAGCTACCTGAATTTATAGAAATGAAAATTAAAGACTTGGTATCTTTTAATCTGTGTATCTTTCTAGTACACAAAGCAAAGAAACTTTGGAGAAATGTAAATGACTTCACTTTTAAGTCACAATCTAAAATTGGCTGCCTAAATAAACCCTTGGTGAAAAAGCAATCTGATGTTTAAGTGTTCAAACCTGAAGTTTTATCAGTAGATAATGCAGAACCTGGATATACTAAATAGCTAAAATTCAACTGACAGGAAACTGCTGATAGTTTTCTTTAACCACAGAGTCGACTCCATTGTACTTTTTGCTATTTTTTTAGCCCTATGTTTTGTTAATTTGTTATTGCTTATGCTAAAGTAGAACTTTGAAATGTCAAATGCTATGTTTTGACTGCTTCAATTTCTTTAGGGCTGAGTCTAATTAAGTCAAATAAGATGCATTGAACAAGTGAGAGTATATAACACATTCTTGACTGTCAAACACATTCTTGTCAAACCCTTTGGACAAATGTCTTGCTGTGCTGTAGTAAGCCTGTTGAAGCTAAACCTAGTGAGTTTTTTTTTTCTGTGTTTTATGGTTTAAAAAAGGAATTCCACTGAAGCTTTATAAAACCTTAATATACAGTACATATCTCCATAATTTAAGATAGCTTTTTTTCTCATGGTTATATTGAGCACATTAAGGTACAGTGTTAGAGAATGACATATTACTATCAAATTTTTGTAGAAAACCTAGGCATAAATAACAACCTTTGAAACAGTTGCATCTGAAACATCTTTCTCTTGTTTAGTCTACTGTAGGGCTTGATTTACCTAATATATTATAACTGAAAAAAGATTCAAACATTTCCAGTTCTATTAAGAACTCTGTTTAAACATGCAGTTCTATATATGTATATATATATATATATACACACATACACAAACAACACTGAGCAACAAAATATCCTTAGTAATTTGTCTAATCCTACTGAGAGCACAAATCTGAATATAAGGCAAACAAGACTTGTATGTTACTTAATAATTTATATATATTATCAAGCTAGAAATGAAAACACAAAACACGGTATAAATGAATAGTGAATCACCTGAACATGCAGTGAGAAAGCATTGAAGGAAGCATTTATGACAAAATCTGAAATTCCCCCCAAAGAAATAAGTAAATGAGGTACAAACTCACCAAGATGTATATGTTGTTGCTAATCTAATACAGCTGAAGGCTTATATTTGAGACTGCAGATATGGATCAAAGAAACATCCTTTTAAAAGTAATAAATTCGTGCTGAAAATTAAGGGCAAAACCCTGTGCACAGGTTAATTATCAATATAGTAATTAGCAAGAGCACACTGAAGAAAAGTAATTCTCCACTGGCATTTCACAAGTGAATTTTATCTTCAGATAACACCTGTCTGGGAAATGGAAAGAACTTCCATTGGGGAAAAAAATGCAATGAAGAAAAAGTAACAGAGTTAGAAGGGACCTTGAAGGTCTTCTAGTCCAGGGATTTTCAACCAGTGGTATGGGTACCACCTGTGGTACATTGGCACCTGGCAGGTTCTACGCGACCACCCTAGAAAAGTGGTAGTGGGGGAGGGGAATGAGCTGAACCGGTCACAGCACTACACAAGCCGGAGCGAGAGATGGTGGAGCTGCAGGGCTGTCAGGGCTCAGCGGAAGCACTAGAACAGTGGTTCTCAATCTTTCTAATGCTGCGATCCCATAATACAGTTCCCCATGTTGTGGTGACCCCCAACTACTTATACATCACTGGGTGCCAGGGGCGTGGCCAAAGAAAATGGGGAAAAAATGGCGGACAGCCTTGTTGGCGACCCCCGTGAAATGGTCGTTCGACCCCAAATGGGGTCCCGACCCACAGGTTGAGAACCACTGCGCTAGAAGCGCCGATCAGCTGGAATGTTGCAGCATCTCCAGGGTCTTGTGATTTACATTCAGATGCTTGGCAACTGATTCATATTTATGACGGTCACAGTGTCTGAGAGTCATGTGAAGTGACCAAAACCTGCTGCAACCACCCAGCAGATGGGGGGAATAAAAACCAAACACCCCCTCACCCCACCCCCGCTGCCAATCCTCAACAGAAATGCTCACAATGAAAACCTCGGATAGGAGGAAGAGCACCACTTGGTGGGCAGGCAAGTGTCTTGCTCAGCTGTGGCTTGGGGGGAAGTTTTTTCAGTGCCATTGTAACTTCGAACAGTCACTAAGCAAACTGTTGTAAGTCGATGACTACCTAAGAAGCCCAATAAAAAAAAACTTTATCAGTTTTTCCTTTTTTGGGGGGGTCATCAAGTTTTTGACACCTTGCTAGGCGACTGGTGGTACTTGGATACTGCCATATCCTAAAAGTGGTACAATGAGTGAAAAGGTTGAAAAGCTCTGTTCTAGTCCAATCCCCAGCTCAAGCAGAAAAGTCTATTCCATTCTGACAAACGGCTGCCCAATCTCCTCTTAAAAATCTCCAGTGATGGAGCACCCACAAGTTCTGGAGGCAAGCCATTTCACTGATTAATTGTTCTCACCGTCAGGAAATTTCTCCTTAGTTCTTAATTAGATCTCTCCTTGATAAGTTTCCAATCATTATTTTCTGTCCTCAGTTGCTTTGGAGAGTAGGTCAACCTCTTCCTCACTGTGACAGCAAATATTCAAATATTGGAAGACTGCTATCAAGTCACCCCAATCCTGTTTGTTAGAGTAGACATACTCATTTCCTGCAACCGTTCATTGTTGTTTTATCCTGCAGTCCTCTAATCATCTTTGTTGCTCTTCTCTGCACTCTTTCCAGAGTCTCAACATCTTTTTTGTATCTTGGTAACCAATCTGGATGCAATATTCCAAATGTGTTTTTTTAAAAGATTAATACTGTGTTTCCCCGAAATTAAGACCCGGTCTTAAAATTTTTTTTGCCTCCAAAAGAGGCACTAGGTCTTAATTTTGGAGAATGTCTTACTTACCTTGGGACTACCACAGCCAGACCTCCCACACTCCGAAACCTGTTGTGCTGCTGCTTGACTTCTTCTGTGGCCACTTGCCACTTGTGGCCGGATGCCATGTGGCGCACTGTGCCATTGCCGCTCCTCCTGGCAGGATGGTGTGTGGTGCTTTGCGCCATTTCTGCTGCTCGCAACAGGAGACTGCGTGGCTCTTCAGGCCGTTTGCGCAGCGGAAATGGCCTGAAGCATCACTTGATCTCCTGCCACAGCAACAGAAGCGGCCTGAAGTGTGCGAGCAACGGAAATGGCCCAAAGCACTGCCCAAGCAGCGGAAGCAGCCCAAAGCGCTGTGCAAGAGGGAAGCAGACCGAAGCACGCGAGCAGCGGAAGCGGCCTGAATCCTGTTGGGAGGGGAGGCAACAGCACAATGTGCCACATGGCGGCCGGCCACAAGTGACGGCAAGCAGCCGCAGAAGTCAAGTAGCAGCCCGACAGGTGTCGGGGTGTGAGAGGCCTGGCTGTGGTCCTATCGGGTGCAGGGCATGTGGGGCACCGTAACTTGATTTTTAGGAGTGCACCTTGCCCCAAAACTAGGAGTACGGCTTATATTAGGCCCACCCCCAAAAATCAAGCTAGGACTTACTATCGGGCTGGGTCTAACTTTTGGGAAAACACGGTAATAGTTTTCCTCTTTTTTCTTAAATAACATCATGATTCCAGTTCTAAATATCACATCTAGATGAAGCTTCAGTGTTAAATAAGCAGCAATAAAATTAAGAAAATAGCCAAATGATCTAATAAGCCCAATAAAAAAAATACCAACCAGAATGTTCTAAAGATTTTAGCATTTAATTAAAAATGGAAAAGACATCCCTGGCAATAGTAATACAAAGTTGTAGTTACACGGTTAAGATGGCTCGATTTTGGTAACTGGCAATGAAATGTATATTAAATACAGATTAAAAGAAACCTCCCCCAATTTATGGAATGTATTAAGAAGTCTAAACAATACAGAATCAGGCTGGTATTATTATTTTAAAGTGAATCAAGGAAAAACAATGAAAAAAAGTACTCCAGGATTAGAGAACGCTATCAGCAGTCTTTCCTTTACTTTGCTTCAGGCAGTCCATTAGCAATTGCCCCACATAGTGACATAAATTTGCCCTTTTACTGAACTTCCTTTGAGCTGAGTTTGAGAAACTTTTCCTGCCATCTGGGTTCACCTGGCTTCTGACACAGTAAAACAAAGGGAAGCTGAAGTAAAATCGTAAGCGGTGATATGGTTTTCCACTTAGAAACCACTTTGGTTAATAACCAAGTTGCTGGTCCCAAGAGTGATAGCTAAATGAAAACCACCTATAATTGAAAGTAAGAGAAGGTAAGAAATAGGAGATGCTAAGCATGCTATAATTCAGGGGTCCCCAACCCCCAGTCTGTGGACCAATACCGGGCCGTGGCATGCCAGAAACCAGGCGCGCAAACAAGCGAAGCCCCATCCGTGGGATGCAGGCACACGCAAAACTACGCCCCCTCCACTCCATGGAAAAACCTATCTCCACAGAACTGGTCCCTGGTGCCCAAAAGGTTGGCGACCTCTGCTGTAATTAATAGAAAAGAAGTCACTTTGAGATCATAAATAGCTAGTGCACAGGCCATGAAGAAAAAGAGAAGACTGAAACATTTCCTTACTTGCCTGGTAAGACTTCTCAAAATTTTGTTTCAGGAATAACTACCTGCCCAGAATAATTCAGCTGAATTTCTGAGCCACAATATTTTTCTTTCACATATCAAATGAAACACACTTCCAGTTTTGCACGCATCCCTATATAATGTCCTCTGTTTTTACCATTCTTTCAATGGACACATTTTGCAAAGGGTAGTTTTAAAGGCAACCCAATAAAATATATCAAACCACTCTAGCCTGGAAATAACATTTAAGAAAGTCAGACATTGCTGTAACAAGTAAGCCAAAGACCAAAAAAGGTTCAAAAGACCACCAAAATATCTAGTTCATCTTAGAAAAAATTGCAACATAATTTAGAATAAACTGCACCCTAGGCACAGAATCCTTAACCAATGCCATTTTATTTCTTTCTTGGTAAACATTTTTATTTGCTTAGCGTAATCCAGGGCCAAACTATCTGGACACAGTAGTTTTATTTGTTTATTACATTTATATGACACCAATCTCACCATGAGTCAACTCTAAGCAACTCAGAAACAAGATAAAAACAATATAAAACATTACATTATTAAAATGATAAACATTAACATTAAAATTAACAAAGATGTCTAAGGAAGGAAGGAAGATGGGATGAGGTGGAATCCATAGTCCAATGTTTCCAGTACATCTTAGCAAAAGAACATGGAAACAAGAGAAGAATTGTGAGGACAAATGTACAAATTGTTTCATCTCAGAATATTTCCATATATTTCATACATCATCTGATCTCACAATGATTCATTTCAAAGTCAAAATAGGTTTGAAGCTTTTTAAAGATAGAAATATTTTTCACACCCTATATGGCATCTTTCAGCGCAATTCTTTGCAGACCTTTCTGAATTTTCATTTTGTTCTTAATAGGATATGGATTGATAGATGCTAACCTACCTATTCTCTGGGAACAATCCCATAGAAAGAGTCCCAAACTTTCAATCCAATGTAATGCTCCAGAAGAATATTAATATATTTGTTTTTATATTAGATGTGCATGCACAATCAATATATCCCACTATCTTTTGATGTTTGGATGTAGATTCCAGCTTTCTTTCATTCAGACTACACACCATCAAAAAGTTTTATAGACCACTACTGTCATATTAATCAAGATTTAATCACTCTCCTTTTTCCTCATCACTTCTCCAGCAGTGTCCGTGGAACTTTCAAAACAAACAAACAAACAGCTATAAAGCATTATTTAGCCATGATGTGAATACAGTTAATGGTTTGTACAGTAGAGGAACAGTACAATTCTATACAGTTCTATTATCTGCTGATATTTACACAGTTACACAGAGTAACTGTGTAAACTACAGTAGTTGAAATGTGGTCACTAATATATTTTTGACATCAAGAAATGTGCAGAGTAGCTGCTGGTTTAAAGTAAAAGAAGGCTTGAACTTTGCAGTTTCCAGATATTTAATGTAAATGGTGTTTTCTCTTAATAAGGTTTTATCACTATGTTTAAACTTAAACTTAAACTTTAATACATCCTAACAGAATTTTATCTCTGTAAATGATAAAACAATTATGAGACACAGTGGTGGCCGAAAATGTGTCAGTTTTAATATTTAATATGGTAAATATCAATAAGTATAACCCATACAAACAAAAGGTCTCTTGCAGTCCTCCATAATTTTTTAAAGGATTCTGAGACCAAAATGGTTAAGAAGCACTGCCTTAGACCTTTACAATCCAACATTAGTATTGGAATACTGATAGATTAGGGTAGAAATGAGTTACTTTTACAACATTCAAGTAAGCTTCTATCATAATCCTTTAATAGTAATTCTGAGATGATGTGTTTGACTATGGCAGTGGGAACAAGGCTGATGTGAGGAGCATATGTTATTAGCCTATGCTCTGCAGCTAGATTTCCAGATCTGAATCTTTTGAGATTATTCTATTACATGTCCACTGCCCCCTGCATAGCCTGTATTTAATTTGTTCTGGACTGGAGGGATGGGGTAATTTTGAGGGGAATGAGGGCTGCTGGTTGATTGGTTGAGTCACTCAGCCTGGCCTCTTAGTTTACTAAGTACTAAGGGCAGGAACAGCTAGGCTTAGGTGTGTATTGATTGGAAAATTGATTTGATGAATTTCAGGAGAGTAAGGGCAGAGCTGGAATAAGAGAAGAAATGAAGGCGGGTGATATGGGCAGACAGAGGAATGATGGGGATCTGATATTCATAGGGGTGATAACTCAAATTGATCCTGCATTCCAGCCCTGAGAATTCACCTAAGTCATTGGAAACTTGGTGGCACTGGTTTTGGGCTACTAAATGCCAGTTGAGTTTGCAGTAAGACCATGTTTACCCATGATTGATCATAGAAGCAGTAAACCTGCCATGTATAACCAAGCCTGACTGGCCCAGAGGTAAGTATTTCCTTCTTGTAGTTGTGCCTATCTAAGTTTGATGTGTATAGCAATAGCTGTACTCTGTAGCAAGAGAAGTTGAAAACAGTTGTCATCATGGACAACATGATGGCTTTCAGAGACTCTGCACTGAAGATAACTGAATTTGACACCTTGTGATGGAAACTGGGCTGTAGGCAATAGTTGGGCTTGTTGCTATTTGTCTCCCTGCAGCTTAGCTACATCCCTGAATTGCTACATTCTTTCACTGGAGAGGACTTGGAGACTTTAACCACCTTCTAGAGCAGGCATGTCAAACTCGCAATGTCATGTGACATCGCGCAACGTATCGCAACTTTTTCCCCATTGCCGGCAATGGGGTGGGCTCGGTTTCAATATGATGCATCTGGCCCATGGGCCGGCAGTTTGACATGCCTGTTGTTGTGATTCCGTGCCAGCCTGTGTTCCCAACAGCTGAGTCCAGGGAATCTGAGGAGAAGGTGGAGGAGGCATTTGGAGGGCCATCAGGGTCAGAGGGAGGCTCTGATGAATTACAAGACTCACGGTTTGATGAAGAGCCTGGGCCCTCCAGCTGTGTTCCGGATGAAACTCAGCTGTGTGGGGAGAATGAGTCAGACTTGGAGGATTCACATCTGATGGACATGATTGATGCTCGTAGATGCAGGCAATTAGCTAGAGCAGATCAGCAGCAGTCAATACCACAACTCCAGGGGAGGAGAAGAAGGCATTGAGAAGCCACGCCTTAGGACTGCTTTATAAAAAGGGAAGGTCTGGACGGTGCTGGTTGCTGAAGGCAACCGTTTGTAAAGAACTTCAAGGATCATGATCTGTTTTGTTTTATCAATGAATTTCTTGTTTAAACTTCTGCTCTGTTTGCTTTTGTAACCAATTATCTGTTAGGAAAGTATTCTGTGTTTTTGTTTTGGAGAAAAACTTATCAGGACTGTTTTGAAAATAAAAAGAGGTTGGTTTTCTCAACCTACTGTTTAAGAGGGGTTTGTTCTTGTGACGTAACAAGGACAGACGTAGGCTGGGACAGAACACCTGTTCTAGAGGGAACGGTTTAGGGCAGCTAAGGAGTTCATGACCATTACAGCAACCATGGACCTGATTCAAATGATTGTGTGTCTGGTGCAAACCAGAGATCCCATGCTAGAACTGTTTTTCATCTTGGAGCAATTGCAATGTGATCTAAAAGTGAGAATATTAATAGTACTTTGTTATGACCGTATCACTCTAATCATTTGATGTTGTTGTTGGTGCTATTCCCTCTTCTCCCAGGAAGGAAGGACCTATTAGATTGGTCTAATAGGCTTCTAAGAAGTCCATCAGGCTTCTAGGGTAACCTTAGGACTTTCCCTCAGAACTTGGTGCATGTTTGTCAAAGGACTTGTTTTCTATTTCAAACAGGCAGATGTATAGTAGATCTAAGATCAGATCACTTTTAAATGGCATTTTGCTGCTTGTTAATTTCAGAGAACTTCCAGGTTTTCATTTCCTCAGGAAATGAAATGTTAAAACAGACACCTAAGAGTACCATTGCAGGAAGCTGAGGAGTAAACCTTAATGAGCCTTAGGATAACATCAGATTGACATCATCAGTATATTGATGATAGTTGTCTCATCTTGACCTTGGGCCAGCCAAGTGGTGCCTGGAGGCTGTTGGAGACTGTGTGGGGAGGAATAGACTTAAGCAAAATCAAATAACTGGGCTATCTAGCTCAGGGGACTATCTGAATGGGGCTGCACTTATCCACTTAAGGCTGGTGTGCAATCTGAGAGTTTTCCTGGACTTTCAGTTCATGTTCAAGGAACAGACAGCAGCTGTAGCCAGGAAAACCTTGAGATCCATCTTGTATACTAGCTGGATTAGTTCCTTGATTAAGAGACTTTTCTTTACATTCACTCATGCCTCAGTTATTTTGCTTGTGGGCCACTTGATCCAAATGCAGCACAGGAAACAGTTTTAAGCAGCCCTCACAATGCTCCTGTAACATCTCTTTTCTGCAAGCTGCATTGGTTACCAATAGGGCCTGGGTGCAATTCAAGGTACTGGCTATCTCTTATAAAGTCCTACATAGTATTGGGGGTAGTTATCTAAGAGACCAACAGTCTGCTTTGTCTTTTGTCCATCTTATACAATTAGATCAAGAGTTGACTCTTGGTCCCATCAATAGAACACTGTCATCTAGCAGGACCCTGGAAGTGTGAGTGCTCTGATGGAACACTTGTCCCCTGGAATAACATCTCCTCAGAGATTTAAACTGCAGGTAACCTCCCAAATAAGGTTACATGTAGTTTAAATAAGCTTTGGACCCCTGCATCTTAAGCCCTGAAATAGAATAGTTGATGGGCCCCTTTACGTTGGGTACTGTATTGTAAAGAGATTTTTATTGCTTCCTTTGGGCAACTATCAACTTTCGTGATACTGCAATATTTCTGTCTTTTGTAAGGCAGCCAAGTTATTCTGGAGTTGGAGAGCCTAGATATGTGTTTTATAAATAAATTATAAATTTATACATTCATTCTGTACAGGTTTGTTTTTAACCAATGAAAACAGACCAGAGTTTTTCTCTCAGAAAAATAATTCCAAGGTAAATTAAGTACACAAACCCCAGGAAACACATGTTCTAAAAACTATTTTTTGACCTATTTCAAAAACTCTTAAGTATGCCAGTAATGAATCACATTCATATACATACATACATACATACATACATACATACATATAATGTATATCAAGAGTCCATATTCCTTTCATTAAAGGCTTTAGTGTTTAGTACTTCATATCTAAATCTTAAATGTATTGTAAAGCAGAGTTCCCCAACCTTTCCGGCTTTGTGGACGGGGGGGGAGGGGGAGAGGCGATGCGTCCCTGCGAGTGGTGGGCAAGTGTGTGTGGGCAGCTCCATTTGCAAAAGCGGCAAGCACGCTTGCCCAACACCTGTGCAAATGGAGTGTCAACACACGCACTCGCCTGCTGATCGTGCGAGTGGGGATGTGCGCCCGTGCTCACCCGCCACTTTTGTGACCTAGTTCCAAAAGGCTCAAGGCCCAATAATGGGCTGCAGCCTGGGAGTTGGGGATCCCTGTTGTAAAGGAGAGCATATAAAAATGTCTTCTGCTCTATTTTTAACTTAGAGGGGGGGAAAGCATATTTATAAGAAAATACCACAATTCCTATGAAACATTTTGTCATTTGGATTACTAAGAGATTTCATTTTAAAGTATGAAGATTTTTATACAAATTTTATTCATTCTAAATAGGAAAAAATATGCCTAATTTATGGATTTCCATTTCACCTAATGTAGCTGAATCCTGCAAGAATAAGGACAGGCAAAAAGATTGGATTTTTTTGCACAAGGAATAAACTTTGGAATTCATTAGCATGAGCTGGCTACAAGATTGGCTAGTTTCTAAAAAGGGTTGGACTTAATGTTGGGCTAAAACTAGACTCTTTTTGTTGAAATAGTTTTTTCTTACTAGGAAAATTGTTTTTTATATATATTTTAAAGCTTTCCTATTTCTCAAATGGTAATTAAAAAATCTTTAAAATACTTTGTAGTATTGGCAATTTTGCTTATATGCTAGCAAGCTACAAACCTATTCCCGTTTATACAGGAAAGATTCTGCTTAAAAAAATTAAAGAAGATCTTAATTCTTTTAGGTCAGCTGCACTGGAAAAATTTATTGTAAAACCTATCCTACAAATATTCAAATATATCTGTCCTTTATAATAAAATATCAATATATAATTTTATATACCGATTACACGCACATATGTATAAATTTAAATTTGATAAATGTAGGCTGCGCATATCCCAATTTCTTTCACAAATCACATTCCCTGCATTTTTCTCGTAAAATAATTCAGAGAAAATATGTTATGACATCTTCATAAACTGCAAAAATGTTATATTCTAAGGCAGATTAGGGAAACAAGAAGGTAAAATAAATTAAGACTAAATCAGCCTTAAAAGCAGGCCTCATCTTGAAAACAAGTAAAAAAAAATCTATCTCAATGTCAAAGGGGGAAAAAAGGGCAAATGGTTTGGAATACCTCCCTATTCCTTAATTTGTTATCTAAGATTTCTAATATAGATGGCTTGATTACCATTTCTACATTTTTATTAAAGAATACCATTTTTCAAAGGAGTTTGGAATGGACTGCTTTACATTTGAATCTACAGCTCTTTCTAATAGAAAACTTAAATTTTATTTGGAAAAGTCAGATTTGAAAATTACACATCAGAGAAACAGACTGAATTTGTAAAATCAGCAAATGACATTTTATTAAGATAAGGAATCACGGCATTAATGCAATTATAGCAATCTACAGAAATACATTCCACTAACTTTTGCAATCAGGCTTCTCTTTTATTCTCAGTGTGCCAATGTTTCCCAGAAGTAATTCAGTATTTACAAAGGTAGCAACTTCCTTATGTGCACTCAGGAAATGCAATATTAGCCTTCTGATATGACTCATATCTTTCTTTAGCCAGGACTGAGAATTGAGCAAAAGCAACACAAACTGAGAAAGCGATAGGGCAAACACTATTGTGCATATAACCACAAAGCTTTTCTGACTCTGAAATAATGGAATGATGTAATCCATTCATTAAAGTGTAGACAGATTTACAGTTTATATTTACAGTTTATATTCATCCCCTCTATTAACTAACCTGATTTTACTGTCGTTACATTAATGAACACAATAAAATGTAAGGAACACAACAAAAATCAGCTCACAACTAGAAACGCCGAAAATGAGAATATAATTAAATGACCAGAGAAAACTCCTATTGCCACATGCTTCCAGAGCTAAAAACTTAACAGCTGCTAACCACCCCTAAACCAAACGGCGCCTACGTTTACCTCTTGCTCATCATGACTTGCTCCACAACCACAAGCAAGGAGGTCTCTAAAATAAGGGAAGCCACGAAGCCCGATTTCTACACCCCGAATGCTTGCCTTTACCCCGCCACGCTTCACCCAAGCCAAAGATGCTCATTTCTTGCCTTGACCTCTCGCGTGGATCAGAGATGCCCCATTCACCTGGCTTCACCCATCACCTCCATTCACCTGTCCCCCCCCACACACACACCCACACACCGGGACGTCTCGCAAGCCACGCCTCCTTCCCCAACGAGCGCCCCCTCCCCCTTCCCTTCCCCCCCCCCGCACCTTTGGCCTCACAGTCCGCGCAGTACTTGTTGTCCTCCTCTCGCAAGAGCTTGGCCAGGATGGCCTGGTGCTGCTCGTTCTGCTTCTGCGCCTTTTCCCGGCAGGAGCGGGTGGACATGGCGAAGGGGAGAAGGGCGAATGGACGGGGGAGGAAGGGGGAAAAGAACAAGCGGAGAGGTGAAGAGAGGAGCGGCGAGAGAGAGCAGGAGGGCCGGAGGCGGCCGGCGCGCTCGGACGACCCAGAGGAAGAACTCCAGCGGCAGCCGGTAACCCGAGAGCGGCGGTGATAGCGGTGCTTCCTATTTCCCCTCCTGCCGCTCCTAGCTGGCTCTCTCTCTCTCTCTCTCCCTCCTCCTCAGTCACGGCGACTGGGCGAAGCCGGCGCGCCAGCTCAGCCAATCAGCGGCCGCCGGCATGTCAAGCCAGGTAAAGCGGAGCGGCGTCGGCGTTCTCAACCGGAACTACTCCTGGCAAACGCCCGCATCCGCTTGCGCAAAGCGGTGCCTGACATCTTACTCAGCGGGATGACGCGCCTCTGTCGCTGCCCCGCCCCTTTCCTTTTCGTCTCTCTCCCCGTGACAAAGTAGTTCTGTGGGGGTTCGTAGTTTGCGTCGAGAGAGAGAGAGAGAGATAAAAAGGATACGTTTGTTGGCACTCGGAAGAGACACTCGCCCCCCTCGCCTTTCAGTAAGTGGTTTCTAAGTAAAATAGGAGAGAAGACGGCTCTTTCTTGCATCTCGCGGTGCAAAGAGCGCAGCCGCCCGCCCACAAAAATAATCTGCCCCTTGGGTATCCAGCATTCCAAGACCACGTATTCATCCGCTTACGAAAGGCTGGGAGGGTAGCGGAGATGGAGCAGCCTTTTTCCTCGCAGTTGCGTGGGCCTAGCAGCTGATTTCCCACTCGGAGGCATCTGCGCAAGGGAATCAAGGGATTTCTCAGTTACTCAGGTTTGGAGCCGGGACCCTGGAAACGGAACAGCTTTAGAAATGCTCCCAAGAAACAAGCAAGCGCTTTCGGCTTACTTTCTTAGCAGAACGTGTTTATCGGGAAGAAATTAGTCCGTTTCTGACTGTCGGAATATTGAGGATTATACAGCCCTAGCTGCCTTGCCCCAAATTCTGTGCGTGAGCGCGTGCGTGGAAATACTAGGGTCCAGTAAAGATGATTACAATGTAATTACAAAAATGCTGAAGATAACAATATATTGGAAGTTGTAATGCTATTAAAATAGGAAAAGTTTTCTTTCATGCAATTTTTTTTAAATTGAAAATGACTGAAAAGTGTCAGTCTTTTGGATATTGTAGTAATTCTTGTGCACAGATGCAGTCAGAAGTGTTCTTTTTAGGGCGTTGTTATTCAGTCATTAAATCGTATCCAAGTTAAGTTATATCCAACTCTAATGGCCCACAGCATGCCAGGCTCCTCTTTCCTCCACTGTGTCCTGGAGTTTGACCAAATTCATGTTCATTGCATTGATGACACTATCTCTGCTGTCCTCTTCTCCTTTTGCCTTCAATCTTTCCCAACATCCAATAAATCCTCACTTCTCATTAAGTGGACAAAGTTTTTGAGTTCCAGCCTCAGTATCAGTCCTTTCAAAGACCAGTCAGTGTTGATTTCCTTTAGGATTGACTAATTTGATTTCCTTGCAGTCCAAATGACTCTTAAGAGTCTCCTTCAATACCACAACTCGAAAGCATCAATTATTTGGCACTGTATTCTGCGGTGTAATAGAGAACTCTGTCATGCATGTCTGAAACCTATCCTGAATCTTCAATTTTGCTCTCAGTGGTACTATTGGCATAAGTCATAAAATCCAGGGGTCTAGAGGAGAAGGAAAGCATTCAGATGTGAAACTAAAAGATGCCAAAAAGAAGCCTCAGCAGCAGTGAGAGTCAATCAGGTAGTGGCACAATCTAGCAGCCCAAAGCACAAACATCTGGGTATTGGCAAAACAGAGTAGCCCAGAATAGATGTAATGGTGGAGCAGCATTAGAGGTAGCTTGCTTCCCCCTCCATAAGGAGATTGAACATCCCTACTTAAGCTTAAAGAACCAATAGGAATATAGGAAGGTAAAATATATAGATAATGTTGAATAGATGTTCAGTTATAAAATAAGAATTAAGAATCAAAAAGTTTATAAAAAAACTTTTTTATAAAGTTTATAAAACCTTATTACAAAGAAATCTATTTTTATAATAAAAATCCCATTTATAAAGGAACTGTCTCCTTGTCTTCGTTGCTATGCCACAAGGCAATTCTACAGTACTGGTTTTCAATATCTTGTCTATCGATATATTGTCTCTGCCTGGCTGCCATGTCCTTGGCTGTGCTGCTCTGTGTGGACCACGCTCAAGGGTGGGGCTGCTGGTGAGGAGGGGGCCATGGAGGGAGGTGGGGCTGGGGCAACGGCATGTGTGCCCACAGAGAGGGCTCTGAGTGCCGCTTCTGGCACGTGTGCCATAGGTTCACCACCACTGCTGTAGGTTCTGCTGGGACAAGAAATTAATTTAAAAACTCAAAAAAACAGTTTCGTCCCTGACCCTGAAGAATAGTAAAGCAGATACTGACCAGATTTGCTATGAAATTGTTGAGAGAGCCCTGGAGCACAGAAAGTACAAACTTAAATCTTATTATATGATATGCAATCCATAACTTGCATATAATCTTTCTGCTTCTTCTATGAGGGGAGTTATGTAATCATTAAAATACGGAGCAAATATTTCAAGAGTTTATTATGTATTCCGGATTAATTAAAACAATACTTACACTTGGGATAATATCCAGGGGTATAATATTTTGGGGGTTTCTTAACTCTGGGGATCAACAAATTCATATGGAGAAATCTCGCCAGCAATGAAGAACCTAGTCACTAATAAATTCCAAAAGAACATCAGGAGGATCTGATTCCGCCATGAGAGGTTGAATCACCAGGAGAAGAGTATTTTTTAAACAGCATATGATACTTGACAGGGCACTGGATCTATCAACAGACCAGCTCAGCAATCAATAAAAGCAGAAGATGGAATCTTTATAGTCACATCACTGGAAATATTTTTTTATAATCTGATCCATGAATGGTTTTGCAAGCACTGCCTTAAAACCACTTCCTTAAATCTTAAGGAGCCCCATTAAACCTAAGTAGAAGATGATGCCATTTTAAAGCTACAATTTATGCATGTTCCTAGAATAAATGCAACTTAATTTTTTTGAAACATGAAACAAGTTACATAGGTACATAGTTGTAAAAAAACAGCAGAACTAAGTACAGTGACATAGAATATCGAATAAACTGCCTATTTGTATTTTTATTTTATTTTTTTTATTATTTCATGAGTGCTTTATTCATAGATCACAACAATTCCATACCTCCATTAAAATAAATTTGGATGAATTACACTTGGTTTTCTGAAAAGAAAAACCAACAAATAAATAAATACAATTATTTATTTTATTTATGTGCTGCCCATTTTATCCAGAGGTGACAAACATTATACCTATGTCAGAGCCTTGACAGCTTACCTGTGAAATTCTGATAAATCCAAAAACTGTTAAAGAAATTATAACTTAAATTTCGATGATATCTCAGTTTATTTCAAAAGTCAAGTTTTTTTAAGTAGATTAATTCAGAAATTTTCTTTTTTAGTAGGAAGCTTACAATTTTTATTTCAGAGGTATAATATAGTCTTAGAACAATATCAATAAACATACAGCTGCCTTTTATTTTGCAATTTATTTATAAACTTTTCATTTATTTCTTGTGTAAATGTGATATTGCTGGCATCACCAGAATAAACTAATCCACAGAAAGCTCTTAATAATAGAATAGGAAATTGGCAGGAAAGCAAAATCCCAGAGCCTTTTTAAAACTCTGGGACACATTTGCTTTCTTTTCAATTTGCTTGGTTTTCCCAGTCTCTTTATGTGAAGCTTTTTTGTTTGGTTTACTAGGGAAATTTCAAACAAAATATAGTCAGGATTGTAGCCAAATATTGTTGATTACAGTTAAAATGTGACAACAGTTGATTTCATTACATTAATATTATCTTTACCCTTTAGTTTATATTTTTTTATTATTATTGTGCACTCTCCTGGGAGAATTGTGATGCCATTTTCTTGTTTTCCTGCTTTGTTCTTATGCTTATCTAATATTTGATTATATAAAAGTAATTTTTATTAGCAGGACGGATTTTTGTTTTGTTTAGATAACTAGCAAACATAGTGATGAAAATTAGCTGCCTGGAGTCACTGCAACAATGAGATGGGAAATATATAAATTTAATACATTAATAAATTAAATGCTTATAATAGTTTCCTGAATTTTAAAACTAAAGGCTGATGAAGAACTTCCTGTTCACTAACAATTATCCAAGCAATACTTTGGTTCAGTTCTCTCCCAAATTGAGAAATCATTGGATCTTACATCATAATTAGTGATTAGTGAAGTTGTGATCCATAAATGTCTCCTCATTTTTAGAAATTAAGTTCAGAATAAAATATTTTTGTTGTAGAAACCTTTAAATAATATTACCATTACAACCTAGGGCCTTGTCCTATGTTTTTCATTCCTGCTCTGTGATTCACTAGTACACAACAACAAATTTTCCTGTATTTGCATGCATAAATGATGCGTTTTTAAAAGCCACCATAGTATGTAGCATCTTCTTTCTGTGTGTCTTTTCATTTCTCTACAACATTTCTGTTCTGCCCAAAGCTAATTGCTATAGCAATAAGACCATCTTTTTAAAGCTATTGCATCATAATTTGGTTTGAAAATAGACTATTTAGCATCAACTGTGCATAATTTATTTGCTGTTATATTTAATTGTCCTTTGTTGTGATTGACATAATTAGCCTGATGTACAATGTTTTGACAAATCTCATCAATCCTGCAACATTTTTGCATTCCTCTGAGGCAGACTGCTTCTTCTTTATATAGATCTGACCTTTCTCTAGGAAACCACTTTTTTTCTTCAGGGCTATGATAAATTAAACTGTAATTTTTTCTGATGCCATAAGATTTACAATATCTTTGAAAATGCTTCCTGGAATTAATCTTTTTTTATCCTCTCATTTCCTACCCATCAAGACTAATAAGCCTAATTTTAATTCTTTCTCCTTTATTCAAATTATTTGCTACTTTTCTCTATTCTTTCCATTTTTCCATGTTGCAGATTCCATTTTGTAATTCTAGGACCACTACAAAAGTTTCATTAACTTAGGGCAGTATTTTTTAGGAATACTGATCTATTTATAGACTATGCACATGACATATATCAATAGACATAGATCAGGTTAAAAAACAAAACCACATCCAACTCCAATTAGAATTTCACTAAGCCTGTGTGCAACTGTCTGCTCACATTTGTATATTATTCCACAATAAATAGTTTTTTAAATAACTTTATTTAATTTAATATTTATTTAATAATTATATTTAATTATCTGCAGGGAAAAAGGTTTTAACTGACATGCAAAGAATCGACTTCTGTTTGCCTTCCAGAAAATGTGAGATGGAACCAATAAGAAAGGGTTAATTCAAAATCTTCTCCTCACTAGGAGGCCTTAAGACTTTTCCCTGTCTGTGGAAGAAACCCCCATGCCTTCTGCCCCTCAAGGAAAGAAGGAAAATGTCCAAGCACCTCTTGGTACCTGTATACAAACTGCTCAGTGCTTTGTCAGAGATTGCAGCAAGAGCTCATGTGGCCAAGCTTATTTATTTATTCATTTTCTGAGTCCAGAACATCTTACATTAAAAAGAAAAAAGATACTTAAAACCAATATAACAATCTAAACAAAGAAAACTTTCAATAACTATATTACAAACATAAAAAAATTCAACACGGAAGGAATTTAAAACACTTATGTGACATTATATAACATTTGAGGCCCAGAAAGTAGCGGTCGGAATAGCTTTATCATTGGCCAGGAACAACTTGTCCATTGGCCCATAAAGATTAGGGCGTATCAATAAATATTCAGGACTCTTCAATTCCACACATTCACAGTTTCCATACCCAAGTTATATCCCTTATTGTGGCCAAGCTAGCAGAGTGGAAAGAGTGAGGGAAACATCTAACTGAGAAACAGCAGCTTCCAGAACCAAATTGAATAATGGCAGCAATTAAAATGGTCTCCCAGAAAAGGACTTAATATCTAACATCAGTGAGCTGCTATCAGCCCTGACTTTTCAAAATCCATGGTTTTAGAAGACAGTAAAAGAAAAGTAGGGAAAGGCTTAAATGGGTATTCAGGAGAGATCCAACATTTCTACTGCTGAGAAGCTGAAAAGAATGGTTGTGTCTGAGTGTACAGATCTTTTAGCTCTGGAAACCAAACATGACTGTATTTTTGACTTCTCAGAAGCCACAGTGAAATGCTTAATTACTATAATCTTCCACATATTCATTTATGGTAGGATTCCTGTCAGCATACTGCACAATGCAAAACAATACCATTTTTTTAAACATAATCTTCTGACAAAAGATTCTGGCTGTTCATAATAAACAAGCATCATTTTCTATGATTATATCCATCTGTGTGGCATGTTTTAAACAGCAGGCAGGTATTTATATTTTATAGACTAAACAGCATCTTCCATACTAGTCTATCCTATTGGGAAAAAAATTGAAAATCACCTCAGTAAACAAATAGATTTCATATTTACCTGCAGAAAAATTGAGAGTATGTCTCTGAATGGACATTTCATAATTTTATATGCATTTTATAATATTGTAAGTTAATTGTTTCAATTTTTTTCCTTTTAGGGATTTTTTTTGGTAATAGTTTAAAATCATTAGGCTAACATTAGAAGCTGTACAGTATTATTCTTTCTCTAGTTTTCTAATTTTAAGGAGATTATTAGAATGATGATTCAGTTTGCCTACATTTCTGAAGTATGATTAATTAGCATTTGATAGAAGTTAGGGGAAACTTTACATAATCTAATTATGAAAAATAATCTCACATAAATTTAAATAAACCTAAATAAAAGTTGAGTTTTAGAAAAAAAAATCTTATTCATTGTCCATAGTTCTTTACTATTCATCCAGAGTTATAACTGTCAGATAGCTGGATGTACTGGATATATGTATGTATGTATGTGTATGTGTATGCCTAGTAGTGAAAGATCTAGGAGTTGTCATTATCTGGTGGGATAAAGATAGAGCCTGATATATGAGCAAAGTTGGTATAATTTGCCACCACCAAATTTCAGCAACACAATTCTCTGCCACTTTGAATGGGAATCAGTGCCTCTTTGTCATGAAAATTGTAGCTTCTGCAACAGGATTGGTTTAAAACAAAACAAAGAAATCCCATTCCCCATCATTCCCCAATCTTTCGGGATACATTTAGAATTTGTGATCCCTCTTATGACATCAACATAAAGAGGTCTTCTTGCTCAAAATATGGCTGCCACAGACATGGCCAGTTATGAAATATCCAATTTCCAGAACATTACTTGCCACCAGGTTTATTCCCCTAAATCCATGTTGCACCTGTTTATTTTTGTCATCTTTTGGGGCAATTTTGAAAATAATAATGAGGAAGAAACACATTGCCATTCTTTAATAAAGTCCAATCTGTTTCAAGCTTCTGCACAAGCCTGAAAAAGTGGTGCTGCTTTAAGAATTGCCTTTAATTAGGGATTTGTTAAACAGCCCCTTTTTCTTCAGGCTCACTCAGAACCTTAAATAAAATAACACAGCTCTAATAAATTGTGTAAAAAAGTTGGGTTCATCCAAGAGCCAAAAAAAAATCATTTTCAAAAGGCCCTATTGCAAAATGGTAACATTATATCAGTGTTTCCCAAACTTGACAATTTTAAGGCATGAGGACTTCAACTCCCAGAATTCCACAGCCAGCAACACTGGCTGTGGAATTCTGGGAGTTGAAGTCCTCATGCCTTAAAATTGTCAAGTTTGGGAAACACTGCATTATATCATACATAATGTTAAGCCATAAATTATGAGTTCAAGCTACTGTGATGACATTTACATTGCATTAAGTCAAAACCAAATAAAAATAAAAATATGGCTCTTGGTGACCCAACCTGCATACTGTATAGCCAAAAAGCCAAATAATGAATTCTCTGATACAAATTCTACTTAAATAAGCAAAGCTTGAGATTTCTTTTATATGAAACAGAATTTTGCAGTGTTCTGCTTCCCAAAAACTGGAGCTAGCATATAGTATCATGCAAAAAATGAAGATCACCTATCCTGGATGGTTTATAACAAATGAATTAAATTATCACACATTAAGTTCCATTAGACTTTTAATACGGTAACTGGATGGGAGGTAAGGCTTATTATATAAACATTTTCCTGAAGAAAAGCAATGTGAATATAAATCAATGCTTACATAACCAATTCACAACAGATAAATTATGACATTTGGCTTCAATTGGGAATTGGGAGAGGGTAGTCACAACTGTGAACATTATGGACCCCCCCCAGAGATCTTTTCAATGATAGAATATATCTTTAAAATACACAAATAAATATTATAAATGATATTCTGCTATTATTTAACCATGGTTTGTAGATCACCAGGTTACTCCAGATTTTTATTTTTATGTTTATATGCAGGTGCTATTCTTGTAACCCTATATTTCTGTATATGCTAAATTTTGTGTTACTAGTTTTAAATTGCAAGACACAATGACATATTTGATAGAAAAAATAATATAAATTTTACTAAAAACCAAACAGCAATAAAACATGTAAAACAGTCAGAGGGAAAGAATAATATACAAATATTCTCTGATAACGTCTTTCATTACAGGTCTTTAAAAGTTCCTTATCATTTAGCAAATTTTGCACTTTGTAATATTCACATACATATCTATAACCTGTCAACCTGTACCAGTTAAAATCAGTTAAAAATAAGTGCAGCAATATTTCTTTGAAACCTAGACCAACTTGGCGTTCCACAGTTACCATCTTTTGCGTTCTATTTTTCAGCTTTTTTTGGGGGGGGGGATCTTTTCAGATTCTTATAAAACCAACATTACTGTTGTTACAATTCTCATTTTCTCTGGTGTCCCACACTTATGACAGCTATAACATATTCCTCAATTAACATTCCTCTGAAGCAACAGACATATTTTGAATTCGTTTTCTGTCCTACAGTTTTGGTTCAGCTTAGCATAAAAAGAACTGGATACAGAACAGATACAGACTAGATACAAGTGTTGCATCACTTCAGAATTACTCCAGAGCTATGTTTTCTCACATCGGCTGTGTTTGACAACTGAGCCAATTAATTTCTAGCTCAGCTTTGATGTATCATCTGAAACAGCAAACAAAAAAAGGGGGGGGGATTCTCCTGTGTTCATATTGGTGGGAACATTTGCCTCATAATGTCTTATGTCTTCAGTTGTTGTAACATTTGGGTCAATGAAGAAAAGAAGTGTGACAGTGTCATAGAACCCCCTGTACAGCAACGGCCTGACTTTTGCATACAATCTGACAAAATAATATCCACCAGATGATTCCACGGTAAATTTATAGTTGACATAGTCTGGGCTGTTTTGATTCTTTACAGATCCTTGTAGAACAGGTTTATTTTTAAAATAAATAAAATAAACAAGCTCTGCTCTTGATTATATAGAATGAAACCCAGGAAGGAGGAGCAGGTCCGGCCTACATTCATGTTTATATAGTCTCTCACAATATGGGTAGTCTTCAAACTTTTCTTGATGTGCTGCAAGCAAATCTACTCAATTGAAATCTGCAGTTGAGTTTGTTCATACATCCTTACATACAATTAATTGAATAATGGTTTATTTTACTAAACTAATTTTTTTTGAGTTCCTGTGGCATATATAAGCTGATGTACTAATACATGACTGGCCAATTTGCAATTTACTGTTTTTTGAATCTGGCAGGTAGGCTGCCCTTGTCATAAAATAAATCATTATGATCAACAAATGCTTCAGTTGGGAAAATTATTCTATTGTACCGTGGCATAGGCCTGTTATCTTGTTGATATCTTCAAGTTGAGTTTGAGATTACCAAAGCTGCTATAGTCTGAGAAATTAGAGTTTGATTTCTTCCCCATTGTGTTTTAGCTTTCAAGTGATTGATTTAGTTATAACTGTTAATTCTCAGAACCAACACTGCCAGACTTTCATGGTAGTATTTTTGTAGGACTACTTGAAATAACACACAAGAGTATGCAAACCTTTTGGAGAATTCTTCATCTAGAGATCCAAAAATCAGGGGATGAAAAGAAGCAAGACTAAAGATTAACCCTAGCTTATCTTAAGTTATTAAAATCAAGAGCCAAGCTGTCCACTTGAGGGAGGTCAATGCCATCAACAATCTGAAATTAGGTTGAATTGAAATGATGACATCATGAAACAAATGCCACATTTATGTCCCCATGTCAAGTCCCGTTACTGAAATGCCTTCATTCAAATTTCATTTTTAAACTTTTCACGTTTCTAATTCTTAAGTCTTTTGCCAGAATTGCATCGATTCTGCAAACCAACTTCTGGTTTAGCCTATGGTTTCCTTAAACCCCCCCCTAACGTAATCTGAAGACTATTCTTTTCTTACAAGTTTATTTTCATAATAATGTTGTTAGAAGATATATTTAGCATTGTTTCTGAATAATTCTTTGTCACTTTCTTGGAAATGTGTTTCAGAAAACTTTTAAGGACATTACTAGGCATGCTAAAAATGCCACCTGGTTGCATTGATGCCCTACCCACCAATTTTCACTCCCTGTTTGGATATTGTCCTCCATCTAAGGTTGCCCTGTAAGTTGTCCGCATTTTTACTAGTTCTTGAAACCAGAGAAATCCAACTGACAAGTCCCACAGCAAGAGTCAGGATCCCATCATTGTAGCTTTATCAGGGTAATTTTATAAAGATAAATTATGGAAGGTTTCTTTCTTTCCAAAACATATGTAAGTAGTCCTCACTTAACTTTCATTCAATGACTGCTCAGAGTTACAACAGTGCGGATCAAAGGGTACTTATGATGGATCCTTGTAGTTGTGGCTGTTCCAGCATCATGTAGTCAAGATTCAGGTGCTCAGCAACCGGCTCACAATGATGACATTGCAGCATTCCAGTCAGGTGATCACCATCTCTGATCTTCACTGCTGGCTTTTGATAAGCAAAGTCAATGGGGAAGCTGGCAGGAAGTCATAAATGGTGATCACGTGACTCACCTAATGACAGCAACTGGGAATTGCCATTGTAAGTCACCAAGGTCACATGATGTTGCACCTTGTGATCTCATCATTTAGCAAAACAATTCCCAATCACCATCAGTGAGGACTACTTGTACTACAAAACAAACCAATAAAATTATGCAACATAGACAAATGTATTGTATCCAGATCCACTTTGTCTTTTCACTGTCAAAAAGAGTATACTTTTAACAGCAGGTTGGAGGTATTATTTTCCTCTCTAATGCTTTAAGCACCAATGCTTCATTATCATAAAACACATTTTATCTTAGCAAATCTCTGTTGTACTAAATACAGTATAGTGCATCACAAATAGTATTTATTGCATTTTCTGTGAAGAACAAAAATGTATTTTTTTGTTTTCAGTTGTGGTTATGAAGTACATAATCAGATACCAAGTTATATCACAGAAATGGTATATACTTAAGTATTTGTGACAGATGAAGTTTTATTTACCATAAAATAGCTAACTCGGTACAAATAAAAGTTGCTTGCATTCATTTTCCACTTCATCACCATAGCAAAAAGAAAACATATACTTCTATTTATATCTTTTCTAAAGATCTTTAAAAGGCCATGGTCAATTTTAACTTCATTTATAAAGTGACAGAATTTTCATCAAAACTAGTTATCATGTGTAATGGGGTCATACATATAAATTATGATCTAAATGATCTTAAGAAGAGAAATCTTGGAAGATTTATAGTTAATTTATGGTCAATAGTGGAAAAAAAAACTCAGCTGCAGGAATATGATCCATTCTACCTCAAGATTTCCAAACATAAAATATTTATCCAACCATAGAAAAAGCAGTTAAATTGTTTTGAATATTCAAAACAAAGTACCCATTGTCTCTAGATTTATTTCAATATGATAAGTTTCTATTGATATTTGTATCAATATTAATATACTATGTTCTAAGAACTGTAGATACAAATGAAAATACATTAATATTCAGAAAACCTGAATGTACTTCCACCTAAGAATTCACATTTCTAGCTATTTATAAATAAGCTAATAGGTTTTATAAGGAAACTTTTATTTAAATAAAAGTATCTGAATCAGACAGATAAATAATAGCATAATCCAGACTGCCACATCTTCTAAATATATGGATAAACAATTCATTAAGTGCAGAGGAACAATAAATGAAATAGTTGGAATAAAAAAAGTCACATTCACAGTTTATCATAAACCTAATAGGCAATGATTAACAATCTTCTTGTAATTGTTAGGAATTATTTTGTGTATTTGGTTTAAATATAAATGGCCTAAATAATGTGCTAATTTTGGTACATTTTACAGTTAAAAGATTCAGCTGTCCCCTCCATCATGATTAAACTGTTCATAAATGTGGAAAAATGAATTGCTTCATTATTTTATATAAAAATCAAGGAATATTAGAAATCCCTTGCTCTGCCATACTTTGGCCTGTATGTAACAAAGTCTGAAGATACTCTGCGAACTCCAATTAATGAACTGTTCTTATGACATTAAATCTAATATAGAAGTATTCTTTGAAAGTGAAATAAATTAAATAAGGAAAATAAATTCAACAATATTTTTTTCAATAAGTATGTTTAATATTGCAATAGTAACAAAATCCCATTGAATTCTTATCACCATCATGGAACTTCACTAAAATGTCAGATACTTACTTTGAAAACCTATAAAGAAAACTGTACTTTTATCAGACTTTCTCATGCAGAGTTTTACATCTTTGCTTAATAATGTCATAGCATCACCCAAATCAACAGCAGAGAACCTATCCACGTTAGTTCATTAAAATGCAATTTCATTATATTTAACCATAAATATCCACAGAGAATCCAGTTAAATACTACAGATATGACATTTTGTCACAGGTAAATGCGAAGATTTTGGTTTATGTAGGTAAAGTGGGTTTTTCCCCCCCTTTGGGTTCTATTTTCACTCAAATGTTATTCTTCCCAAAAGGGAGTTAAAAATCAATGCAGCGTCCTTTTCGTTCCCAGTCTCCATAACGAGTTGGTTCAGGGCCTTTGGGACCACCTTTCTCTTTTGTCGTTGGATTGATATCATCGGGAAATTCTAAAAAAAAAAAAGGGGGGGGGGAATATGCAAAATTCCTAATGAAAAGCAGAGGTATTCAAGTATCATCCGTAGTTTGATTGTATGTGTTGTTCCTCGATTCAGTTCGAGAGTTTTCCTTATTTCTAGCAACTCAGTTCATTACTAGCACAATGGCAACAATTATCCAGCATTTCTATCTGCTAGTTCTCAATCAATTTAATGAAAGAGAATCTGCTTTTCAAATGCATTTCAAATAAAAGAATGTTGGTGATGTTTTTATACATGCATGTTTTATTCTTGCTTTTACGAAGTTGTGAGATAGCCAAAGAATAGTTGCGAATATCCTATCTGATACTATACAATACTCTCTTCGGTGTATGGGCAGCCTCCCCGGCTTTCCATATTTTGCTTACAGGTAGTCCTCGACTTATGACTACAATTGAGCTCAAAATTTCTATTGCTAAGCAAAACATTCGTTAAGTGAGTTTTGCCACATTTGATGTTCTTTCTTGCCACAGTTGTTAAATGAGTCACTGCAGTTGATTAGTAACACATTTGTTAAGTGAATCTGACTTCCACACTGACTTTGCTTGATAGAAGGTGGCAAAAGGTGATCACATGATGCTGGGATATTGCAACTGTCATAAATATGAGTCAGTTGCCAAGCGTCTGAATTTTGATCATATGACCATGGAGATGCTAGAATGGTGATAAGTGTGAAAAGCAGTCATAAGTCACCTTTTTCAGTGTCGTTGTAACTTTGGGCACTATACAAACTGTTGTTAAGTAAAGGGCTACCTGTTTATCCATGAGAAATGCTTCTATTGGGCTTCTTCAAAGTGGGACATAGGGCCACCCAGGGTGTATTCAGAATAGAGGAAAAAAGAATGATTGGCTGCCACCAGTAATAAAGTAAGCATAACACCACCACGAGAATTTGAAAGGAATGCCACAATACTCCAGAATAAGATAGAAAATACAAATTTATATCATAGAAAGGTCATTTCTGCAAAATTGGAAGCCAGATTTTACAGAGCCTTGTTTATTATATAAGCCAAATTAATTGACTGACTACTTGTTCTAGCTTTATCAATGGGACTCAAACTATCATGATACACCCAAATAAAATGACATAATAGTTTGATATTATAGGGGGTTTGAGGCTTCCCTTAGGCATAAAAGCCAGCTGGGTGACTTTGGGCCTGTCGCTCTCTTCAGGCCAACCCACCTCACAGGATTATTGTTGAGGGGAAAATCGGACGCAGGAGTATTATGTATGCTTACTGCCTTGAGCTCAATGAATATGAATACATAAACCCACACTGACACACCTGTTGGCTTTTAGTTTCAGCATGAGTGGATATTATAACTTTGTAGGAAGTTCTACAAGTAATAGCATTTGGGAATAAACTAGTTTGGGAATGGTTCCCGTGTTATGCAATTACTTAATTACAGGCATTTTAGGATGTGTAATGGAAAAAAGTAGCCATCAGTAGCAGATGACAAGCACACTTAAAAATAATGTGTATACTTTAACAATGTATTATATTCATTCCTATCGTGACATCATACCTGCATGGCACATTTGCCCATGACTCAAAGGACAGAGATAAATGAGCCAACATATTTTGTTGTACTTCAATAGAGCATTTCTTAAAGTAAATTATATTAGAAAATTCAAGGTTATGCTATATAAGTGATTTAAGTACATATGAAGCTATCTAGCTTCATAGCATTCATGTGTAGTTTCTTTGGTCTGAAAGTTAATGATATATTGTCTAAAACATTATATACCACAGAATAAAATTACTTTGCTGTATATTCATATTTAAACAATAAAAGGTATTTGAAAAGCCAAAGAAAAAGTGTAAAGTAGCTAAAGATTTAATGAGACATCATGTAGGAATTCTATTTTCTGAAGAGATGGAGATAAAAAAAACTTGGCTTAGAGTTAAAAAACATGAAAAACGTAAATGGAGAATCAATGGGGTAGAAATATTTTCAAATTCTCCCTTAATATCTTTTTCTAGAACATTGAACAATCTTCCAGACATAATTCCATGGATTAATTTCCTTTACTATTTCTCTGAAGGTATTTATAGCATCTCAAGACTATACCTGTTTTAACATTTATTATATTTATATTTTACACATCCGCACTTACTTTCTAGTGGCTCCTTTTCTACACTTGATTCTTCTGGTGTATCAAAACGACCTACTGGAGTTACTGGCTTCTTAAGTGGTTGTTTGGTGGGTTCAGTACTTCGTTTTGCACTAAAGGTATTACTTCCCAAAGAACTGTGCAGAAAAGCTGAGCCTATTACATATAAACATAAGATATATGTTATAGAAGATTTAGATTTTAAATGGCCCATGGAAATGGACAAAACCATATATAAATAAATAATATACGACCACCAGGAGGATCCAAGTAAGGAAATACTTTACTAAAACCAAGCTTTCGTTGGGAACTCCCAACATCATCAGGGCTAAAAGCCAGTTAACAAAGATGACTTAAATAGGTTTAGCTGACATTTGCACTCGGCTCTTAGACCGCGTCACCAGCCCTAGCCGGTCAATTTGTATTCCAGATGTTTCCTTGATATATGTATTGCGTTCTCTTCTATTGTTCTTTCGGACCTTCTTACCTGCTCTTTCATTGTCAATACTTGGGTTTGTCAACACCCTTATATCATCCTCCCTTCTGATGATATTTACTCCCATTTCATCTTTCCTTCTACTGCGGGTCTCGGGGGCATTTGATTTTCTCTTAGTGTTATTATCCGTCCCACTAGGGCTCCAGGTACTTTTTCCCACCCCCTTTAATTGTGGATCAATGTTTTCTCCCTGTTCTGTATTCCCCTTTCTCTCTTCCTTGCCCATACGGGTAGTGCTTGTCCGAGCACTATGTACTTTGGCACTATGGCACTATGTACTTTGTGCTCCCATCTCCCACCCTAACGTTCTCTGTGTTAACCGTCTTCCATTGTTCTATCTGTCGATGATCATTACTCCTGTCCAGGGCAGGCTTCTCACGCTCGCCCTGGGAGGGGTCTAGCTGCGAATGGGGACACCCTTCGTCCGTGATTTTTCACCCGTCCACAAGGCAAGAGGGAGAAATGCTTCCCCCCCTTTATTATGCGAGCGAGTCGTCATTCCACACTCCCCCCCCTCTGTGTCAGGCACCCCTCTTTATTGCCGTAAACAGCATCAAATTCTAGAATCTCATCTCATCTCATCTATATATATATGCAAGCACATGATCACGTTAATGATCATTTGCAACCAACCTCTCTCTACAGTAAACACAGTAAGGTTTTCATTGTGAACACAATCTCCAAGTGCATACTCTGAAGTGCCTCTCTTTGATGTGCAGTTTTACAAGGCCACATTTGGAGCAGGGCAACTGCTGTAATTGCTGTTTTCAAATCCTGTTAGCACTAATTAAAAATAGAAACTACTCCAGCTTTGGCATCTTTAATATGACAGTATCCCCATATTGTACCATGGTTTACAGCAGGCATGTCAAACTCGCAACATCACATGACATCACGCAACGTATCGGAGCTTTTTCGTGGGCATGGCTCCGGTATGATGAAACCGGCCCCCGGGCCGGCAGTTTGACACCCCTGGTTTACAGGGTCATGCAAGTGAGAATCCCATATAATGAAGCATGTGGTTTGCCTAAATCGAACAGCATGTTAAGAATTCTGTTCCACTACACATAGTACTGTACTACATTTTTCTTCCAAAAGGAAGCATTTATATGTACTATTTTTTTTTTGTTACTTATCAATTCCCAGTCAACAAGAAGTCTCACAGTCTCCAAACTCCACACACACACACACAAACTCTTTCTTTATTAGATACACCTTTCTTGCCAAAGGAGAGATAAGCTAGGATTTTTTTTTTAGTGAAAATCCATCCACATTTGTACTAAAAGTTCAAAAACTCCACAAAAGTTCCATTTTTTAAAAAAAAAATCCAACCTCTTTCACAACACAATTTACAGAACAACCCTTTGACCACACTGGTGGTACAAAGGTGGGTAGCAAATATTTGTTTATTTATTAAATTGAAGTGCCACACATTTCACTATGCAAGTGACTCTGGGCAGCTTACAACAGAACAAATATTGGCATTTTATTGGGAGAGGGAGAAATTCTTGTGCAGCTACTTATAAGGAATAAATCTGAAAATCTTGAAAAGCTTACCTGGGCCAAGATAGAGAAGCAAAAATAGCGGGAGAGGTACCCATGTACGTTAGAATAAGTCCTATGAAGTACCTGGGACTTAACACTACTCAGAATTACAGGTAGTCCTCGACTTACAACAGTTCATTTAGTGACCGTTTAAATGACAATGGCACTGAAAAAAGTGACTTATGACGGTTTTTCTCTCTTACAACCTTTGTAGTATGCCTGTGGTCACGTGATCAAAATTCAGATGCTTGGCAACTGACTCATATTTATGACAGTTGCAGTGTCCGGGGTCATATGATCCCCTTTTGTGACCGAGCAAGCAAAGTCAAATGGGGAGCCAGATTCACTTAACAACCCTATTACTAACTTAACAACTGCTGTGATTCGCTTAAGCCAGGGGTACGCAACCTTGGCTCTTTTATGACTCGTGGACTTCAGCAATGCTGGCTCAGGAATTCTGGGAGTTGAAGTCGACGAGTCATGAAAGAACCAAGGTTGCCTACCCCTGGCCTAACCATTGTGGCAAGGAAGGTCGTCAAATGGGGGCAAAGCTTGCTTAACAAATGTTTTGCTTAGCAACAGAAATTTTGGCTCGATTGTGATCATAAGTCTGCACGAAGAAACGTCGAGTCCTGGGCAAACGAAGGGCAGAAACTGAGACGTCAGCCAAAGAAAGAAGAAAGACCAGGGGAAAGAAACCACGCTGTCCCCTTTATGAGTGACACGAGCCGACCAGGTGCCCGAGGGCTAGGCAGAGGCTGTAATCCGGGGCTGGCCCGTGACATTTGCCCCCTTAAACTCGGGGTTGGTCTACCGCCTCCCCGTACTCGGATCCCCCGTCCCCAAACTCCCGTCCCCGCTTACTGGCTCGTCCGCCGGCGGAGACGAAAAAGCGGCCCTGCTGGAAAGACAGCCGCAGACCCATTTCCTGCCAAGACCCGGGGCCGCCCCTCGCCTTGCCGCGCTTCCGATGCTCCAGGGAAGTGGGCGGCGTTTGTCACAGAAACCCCGCCCCCGGCCTGACACTTTCCCTCTGGCCTCGCGTCGGAGAAGAGTTGCCAAAAGGTCTCTTCTGGAAGCTGCGTTTCGGGGGCTCTTTGCAGCTTTTGACAGGGAACGTTGTGTTTTATTTAGAGGAGAGGACAGAGGAGACGGGAGCCTGTTCTGTTGTAGACGAGGCCATAGACTAGGACAGCGGGGATCGCCGGGTTAAAGCGGCAGTGGATCGCGATTGATCACTGCAACACTCCAAACGGTCTAAGCCAGGGGTAGGCAACCTTGGCTCTTTTATGACTCGTGGACTTCAATTCCCAGAATTCCTGAGCCAGCTATGCTGGCTCAGGAATTCTGGGAGTTGAAGTCCACGAGTCATAAAAGAGCCAAGGTTGCCTACCCCTGGTCTAAGCAATCAGCGGTACAGTATTTTTTTTAGCGACGCCCTTTCCTATGTTTGACAACTTCTGCAATCTATACTGGAACATGGGAAACGTTTTGGGACATCACTTTGACCTATAGTGGTAGGTTCTATATGAGCGAATTAGGCGGTTAAGGCTCTTGAGATCGATTTTGGCTACATAGATACCTTGATGCACTTTTTTTTTTGCAACACTACAGATCTGTTCTGCAATTCTTTTCAAGGATGTTCTTTTAAACGTCCTAATCATTTTCAGAGACCTCGGATTCTCTGGAAGTTTCCTTCTAAACACTTAAGTGTGATGTCACCCTTAACACACTATTTTGGCTTAGAAATGCTAAAATGTAGTTTGCTGAATTTAGTCATGCAGAACCTAAGCAACCATATTGTCTTACGTTGATGGTCAAATTCAGGGTGCGACTGAACTGTGATAGGGTAACCCAATCTGAGGCCCAGTGTATTGTGCAAATGCAGATAAATTGGCATGAGCATATCAGTTTTTAAGGTTACCTTTGTTGTCAGTCCTGCCAGGAGACACAAGAGATTAAATTTGGGGACCTGACTGCATAACAACTGGCCTTCAGCACATTGCAGCTTTTGTTTTGGAAAGAAGCCAGTCTTTAGGGATCATTTCTTGAAACCGGGGTGGAATGGAAAAAAGCATATACTGGCAAAGATTTGGGGCTCCTTTTACTTAAAACAGCCTGTATTTAAAACTGCACAAATGTTAGCATGTTTGTTCCTGAAATTGCAGATTTTGTCTGTACAGTTAAGTAAAAGCATGAACGAATTAATGAATGATAGTTATATGAAACAAGTCTACAGTTCTGGAAATATTGACTCAGTGGCCTGGCCATCAGATTTACCAAGACAGAAGGATTTGGCTTTGAAAAGAATCATCTTTCTTTACCAATTTGGAATTACTTTCTGAATGCCAATCAACCAAGAGTTGAAGTCAAGGAATTTTTTAAAAAGAAACTCTAGAACAGCAGAGTCTAGTGCAGTGGTTCTCAACCTTTCTAATGCCGTGACCCCATAATACAGTTCCCCATGTTGTGGTGACCCCCAAGTGGGTGTGGCCACCAATAAGAGGGAGTAGGACAGCTAGGGAAAAGGGAACAAAATGGTGGACAGCATGGTTTGGCGACCCCCATGAAATGATTGTTTGACCCCAAATGGGGTCCCGACCCACAGGTTGAGAACCACTGGTCTAGTGCTATTATGTTTACTTCAACCACATTCCCTAAAAACAAACAAACCATATGGCAGGAGACTGGGAAACAGTAAATTACTTTGCAAATTGTCAAATATAACTGACCCCTTCAACAAACACAGACAAAGCAGCATTGGCCTTTTGTGTAGATCTAGTTTAATTATTGCTCAGTCATACCTAAAATGAACTTAGTGATTCCTCTATTATTAATTAAATAGGATAGCAATCACCTTCCCACCAGGGAAAATTAGGCATAAGGCTAAACTTCCTGTGAAAATTAAATCAGAAACTTTTCTCCATTCAGTAGCTGTGTTCACATAAATTCATGGTTAATTAAACCATGATTAATTTACTAAATCCGATAGCCTGGATTTACAAGACATACTAAACCATAAATTACAGACTGGGTTTGTACAACAAAGACAATCATACTTTAAGTATATGATGCAACAATGTTTGTCAGTCACTACCAAGTCTGATTGTTAAGTAAAAAGATATTAGCAGGAAGACTGTGTGAAGTGAATGAGTAGAAAGAGAACTAGTTTTTATCTTATATTCACTTCTAGAATACTATGGTGAAATGTGGGAATCTTAAAATTATGACCCATCCAGGATGGACCAGTTAACCATTCTCTACGAGGAAAGCTATTTCTTGAGGTCCTTACATGGATTGATAGTGTACCTAAACTCCTCATGATACTCATCCTAAGGCTGAATGATTGGGAAGAGCTCTGTAGCGTATGGTAGATCAAGGCTAGTACAGAGCACAATGAGTCTTTCTTGACATACGTTTTCAAACACACTGCCAATTCTCAGGGATGATAAAACTGGGAATGCCTCCTCCCCTCAAGTTTATGCTTACTTATATCCTCAACTTAGAAGAATTGTGGAATGACAACAATTTTGAACTTAATATTTAAAGGGAAGTGATTCTGGATTAAATGACATTACTTTCTTCTCTAAACTAGGGATTAAATGACATTACTTTTTTCTCTAAACTATCATTTCAATTCTGTGATAGTATAGAAACAGCACTCTTAATGATGGAGTATGAGTGTGCACTTAGTGCATTCAAACAATGTATCAAAGACCTAGAAGCCTAACAAGATAAATCTGCTCTAAGAACGCTTCCTTGAGCAGTCATACCTTTTCAAAGCAGCGAGATAACTACATTGTATAACTGTCCCCAAACTCTGAAGGGCATTAACTTTAGCACACTGCAATGTACTTTCCAAAGCGGTCTTGGAAGGCTGATATAAATTTTTTCCCGTATGAGCTGAGACTGTGCCCCTGGCTATCAAAACTATAGCTCACATCCTACTGTACCATACCTTCTATAAGGACCTATCTTGTAACACCTCACCTGACAAAAAACTGGGGAAACAATCTTTTATGTACAATTGTTGTTATTGGATCAATCAGAAGTAGTCTCTTTCAATGTAGCCAAATTTTGTTATAGTGTCTGCAAAATTAGGCAGATTTTGCGCAATCCACCACCAATTATTAAATATTATCTTGTCTTTTCATTTCATTTTATGTGTAATGTTTCTTATTTGTAATGCTGGTCTGTGACTAACAAAATTACTGGTATAGAAATCTGATCTACAGCATGACTAAGACTTATTATCCTATCAAAATGAACTTATATTTAATCTTTTTAGATGCTGAAAAAGCTTTTGATCAGTTAAATTGGCAAATTTTGTTAAGAGTGATAGAGGAGATGAATTTGGGGGATAAATTTCTGCAAGCCCTAAAGGGCATTTATCAACAACAATCGGCTCAGATTATAATTAATGGAGGACTAACAGAGGCCTTTCAAATTGGAAAAGGTACAAGACAGGGATGTCTGTTATCTCCTTTGTTGTTTGTTTTAACTTTAGAAATTTTGTTAATAAAAATTCGTGAGTCAACTACAATAAAGGGAATAATGATAAATAAGAAGGATTATAGGTTGAGAGCTTTTGCTGATGACTTGGTTGTTACTTTATCACAACTGATTCATTCAGTTTTAGATTTGTTACAGATTATAACCCAGTATGGGCAAGTCTCTGGTTTTAAGGTTAATAAGACTAAAATATTATCCAAAAATATGTCTATTAAGGATAAGGAAATGTTAGTTAACTTGACAGGTTTTGATATAGTTAAAAAGGTTAAATATTTGGGAGTGTATATAACAGCTTCTAATGTAAAATTGTATAAAAATAATTATGAAACATAATGGACTAAAGTGCAGAAGGATCTGAATGATTGGAAAAAATTACAATTATCTTTGTTAGGGAGAATTTCTGCTGTTAAGATGAATGTTCTACCAAAATTTCTTTTTCTGTTTCAGATGATACCTATTTTGAAGAAATATGTCAATTTAGATGAATGGCAGAAGGGTATTAATAAATTTATTTGGGTAGGGAAAAAACCAAGAGTTAAATTTAAGATTATACAAGATGTACGAGAAAGAGGAGGACTTAAGATGCCTAATTTGAAATTGTATTATGATGCTGCGGCCTTAACATTGATTAGCGATTGGATTAACGTAACAAATCAAAATACACTTTTTTTGGAGGGACGGGATTTATTATATGGATGGCATGCATATTTAATTTATAATAAGAAATTAGATAGGGCTTTTAAATCGCATATTTTAAGAACTGCTTTATTGCGTGTCTGGAAGAAATATTATTATAGATTAAATTATAAAACACCAATTTGGGGGATTCCTGGACATGCAGTAGAGGGGATATCGAGAGGTGTGAAGTTGGATAGGACTTCTAACCAATTGCTTAAATTGGAAGGGAAGGATTGGCAGTTAAAATCGTTAGATGAATTAAGGCAAGATAATATTGTTTACTCTTGGTTTCAGTATAGACAATTGTTAGATAGATGGAGTTTAGACCAAAAAGTTGGTATTACTTTAGAAGATGAGAATTTGATAAAACAAGTTAGAGATCAAAGTCGAGCTCATATAAAAAGAGTTTATAATGTATTATAAGATTGTATGATAAAATGGGCCCAAAATTTTCAAGAGCCGGTTTTACTAGATACATGGGAGGCAATTTGGGTTGGGAATGTGAATTTTACTCAGGTTCAAAATTTACGAGAAATTTTTTATAAAATGTTTTATAGGTGGCATTTGGATCCACAAAAATTGTCTCATATGTATCCTAATTTACAACCTAAGTGTTGGAGATGTGGTTGCTTAGATGCAACCTATTATCATATTTGGTGGACGTGTAGAAATATAAAAGCTTTTTGGATTAAGATTTGGTGGAACATTCAGAAGATTTTTAATAGAAAGATAAAGTTTACACCACAATTATTTTTGTTAGGTATTGTTGAAGATTGTGATGTTAAAGAAACTATTTTAATGTTGAATCTTATTACGGCGGCAAGGTTATTGGTTGGGCAATATTGGAGGAAAGATTCTTTGCCTACCATAGAAGAATGGTCATTTAAAGTTGCTAATTTAGCAGAAATGGTCAAAATTTCTGCCTATTTGAAGGATCATTCACAAGAAAGATACATCTCGGTGTGGAGAAGATGGATAAATTTTGGTTATTGGTATAGTTGGATAAGCTTAGTTAGAATTTGTTTGCTTATTTTTAAACCTGTAATCAGCTCTGGGAAGTGAGGGGGGGAGGGAGGGTTATTGTATTGTATAAAACTTTTCAATAAAAATAAAATAAAATAAAACAAAAAATGAACTTATACAACAACATTTGTTTAAATAGATGCCTAGGACAGTGGTTCTCAACCTTTTTAATGCCGCAACCCCCAACTGGTCGTAAGTCGAGGACTACCCAACCGGTCGTAAGTCGAGGACTTTCCCTGCCTGGGAGTGCCGTGCATGCGTGGTGACGTCCCCTGCGCCGGCCGAGGCCTAGCTGGCAAGGGGCAGCGATGGCGCAGGGCGACCACCGGCTGAGCCACCACCTGGCCCAGCCCACACACGCCAGCAACCCTCCCTGCGCCCGCTGTTGTCCCACTAGCCTTACCTTGGCCACCGCCCATTCAGGGCGGCGGCAGGCAGGCCCAGGCACTCCTGGGCGACCACGGCAAGCAGCAGCGATGGTGCAGGGCGACCACTGGCTGGGCCACCAGCTGGCCCAGCCCAAGGCAGGTAAGGCACCTGCCAGGCCCGCGTGCCAGCAACCCTCCCTGTGCCTGCCGCTGCCCCGCTAGCCTTACCTTGGCCACCGCCCATTTGGGGCAGCGACAGGCAGGCTCAGGCGCTCCTGGGGGCCACGGCAAGCGGCAGCGACGGCGCAGGGCGACCACCGGCTGGGCCACCAGCTGGCCCAGCCCAGGCAGGTAAGGCACCCGCCGGGTCCCACGCGCACCAGCAACCCTCCCTGCACTCGTTGGCCTCCCACCACTGGCCCTCTTTTACTTACTTTTAGTAGTTGCTCAGCAGGGAGGGAAGCTTTCCTTGCAGCACCGTTTGCAGACTGGGGCTTTTGGCGGTCTCAGCAGGGCAGAGACAGCCCGGACAAATCCTATTGGCTTTTGAAAGCCAACAGAATTAGACTCTATTCAAGAGAGTCTATTCTATTGGCTTTCAAAAGCCAATAGATTCTATTGGCTTTCGAAAGCCAATAGATTCTATTGGCTTTCAAACGCCAATAGAATAGAGTCTCTTGAATAGAATCTATTCAATTGGCTTTCAAAAGCCAATAGAATAAGAGGGATTAGCACAGCTAAAGAAAAGGGGAAAAACTGACGGACAGCCTTGTTTGGCAACCCCCGTGAAATGGTCGTTCGACCCCAAATGGGGTCGCGACCCACAAGTTGAGAACCGCTGGCCTAGGATATACTGGGTGGGCTACTAGAAATTTATTAAATTCCTTAAACTTTTGAGACTTTTTCTGCTGATGGTTTTGTGAATAACTTTTAGTTTTATAAGAAAGACTGGTTTAAAAAAATTCTATGAAAGGAAGCCGGTGGATGAATAATAGTTCAGACTGAAAAACCAGAAATAAAGTTAAAAATCCATAACAATTGCTAGAGTCCGAAATGACTGAATGTGGCTTGAAAATATAATTGCAAACTCAATGAAATATTAATTAAGCTCGATCATTCAAACTACATAAATGAAGTACAAAAAACCCTATGGTTAACTGTGAACCAAGTAATTCGAACACTTATAAAAAATTAATAGCAACGATGGGAGATGGTTCAGATTGCAATGACTGGAGCTTTTTATATCACTTCTCTATTTACAGGATTCGAAAATAAATTTGAAACATGACATTTTATATAAAGCATTTTCAATTTGGACATCCTAGTCCATATGTCCAAATGCATAAATATTTTAAATTTAATTTTTTAAACAAGATTTTTTAAACAACTTTTAATTTTAATTTTTTTAAATTAAAGTTTAAGACCCATAGAAATATTTAAAATATTTTAATGCCAGATGCAAATATATTAATAATATATTTGCTAAGTTACTTTTGCTAAAGCCAGGAACAGAGCAAGGACATCAGTCATAGCAACCCATGTTGCATCAGTCATAGGGACCCAAGTACATAAGGGTAATATGGGAGTCCTCAACTAATCACCATTCATTTAGCAACAATTCAAAGTTACAATGTCACTGAAAAAAGTTACTTAGAACCAGTCCGTGTACTTCCAACTATCGCAGTACCTCAATCACTTGATCAAAATTCGGGAACTTGGTAACTGGCATATATTTACAAGGACTGCAGCATCCTGAGGTCATGTGATCACCATTGGAGACCTTCCTAGCTAGCTCCTGACAAGCAAAGTCAATGGGAAGTGGTGGATTTGCTTAACCACACAATTCACTTAACTGCAATGATTCACTTAAGAACCATGACAAAAAATGTTGTGAAATCATATGTGACTAACAACTGCTCTGCTTAGGCAATGGAAATTCTGATCCCATATGTGTTGTTCAGTCAAGGACTACCTGTATTAATGTGATGTCACTGCACACATACTGTGATTGGGGTTAATCCATTTTGCTATGGATGCCACCAGGCACATAGCATAAATTACATTACAAGCTTATCATTCCTCTCCAAACCAGCTGGTATTTCTGAAACTGAGGTATATCTAGAATTAATAAAAACCAATCATAACACAAATTCAAGCTCTTTCACAAACAGTCTGAAAAAATGTTGGACAATTTATCATAGCCTTAGTTAGGCAAATACTTCAGTCAGGTTTCAGATTTAGTTAGCCAAAGGCAAAAGGGGAAGTTCTGAACTACCTCACTTAATTAGAAAGTTAAGTGCAAAGAGTATTCATGTTTATATAACAGTTTGTAAGCAGCATGCTATATTGTTTCAATTATATTAAATTTGTTTTTCTGTCGCAAGTCATAAAACAGTAATAGCTGCAGGCATAATGTTAAAACATTGACAGATTGTTAATTAATCTTTTGAAACATGGCAAATAACATTTTCCACTACAGCCGCACACTCACTATTAATCTATTTATCAATTTAAAAGTAACAATATAATGGAAAAAACTGAATATGAGTCAATCGTTGGTTCCTTTCTCTTGTTAAGTACATTCTTTTAGTTTTAAGAATGCAAGCAGAAAAAAACATATCCAAGAATTCATTAACATACACTCTTAAGACCTTTCCACTGTTTCTAAATTATTTTTCCATTCTTATATATTAACTAGGCCAAAGCCTGATTAGTCTTTTTTAGTATGTTTTCAAAATGAGAATTGGTGTTACCTCTTGAAAGACAAGCAGTAAAAATATTGCAATCTTAGATTTGTATATTGCATAAAAAACTAGGTATTTCTGTGAATCTATGTTTCTTAGTAAATGTTGTCACTCATAAGATTGTTGTTGTATCTGTAGTCAAACTAATTCAAAAATAACTCCTTTAAAACTCATAGGGATTTTCTTCTGAGAAATAACCACAGACTGGGCTATTAGTGCAATGAAATGGCCAAGTAGCAGTAATTATTTGTTAAGTCTTGCTCAATAAAATTCAGTTAACACGTGATTGCAAACCATTGCATGTCCACAGAATTAAACTACCCTTAAACACTATTCAAATTAGAAAATGCAAGATTTTAAACCAATACCACATATGGACAGTTTGTAATGAAAAACTGTCAAATTAAGTAATAATCAATCTCTTATCAAGCTCTATGTGAGGTTATTATATATTATCCTCAGGATGTGGAAATGCAAAATCTTGCTTTCTCTACTTTTTTTTTAGTTTATTAACACAAGATGCAATAACACAATGCTAAAAAATAAACATGCATTAGATATACTACAAAACTGTATTCTCTGTTTGTTACAATTGCATAAGGACAAGATTTTTTTTCCCTCTTAAAAGCATTCAGCCTGTAAAAAAGGTGAAAAGGGATGACTATTGAACTCATTATTGTTCAACTCCAGTAAGACTTTTCGCATTCTTGGGTATTTTTTTTTTTTAAAAATCATCACAAAAATTTAGCACTTTTTTCCATTTTAAGATGCAACTGATTTCTATTTACAATAATTTGTCAATAAATTTTAATATTTAAAAATTTACATTCATAAAAGTGTTGCAGAAATTTATGTTTACTTTTTAAAAAATGTACATACAATGAAGTCCCATGTAAAAGGTTCACTGAAGAACTGAACCAATATAAAGAGCAATTTTATTAAATTTTGCAAAACTCCACTTGAAGGCAGCTCACATTTCAACATTCAAAAATCCTTATTTGCTTGCTTATGAAAACTAATGTTCCAGTAATAAAGGTGAAAATGTAAACTAATATCCTATTGAGATCAGTAGAAAAATGTAGTTTCCACAGGCCGAGTATGTTCAGTAACGCTTTCTGTAAAAAGTAGTTCAGCTTGAATGTAGTGATGTAATAAACAGGTGACTCAAAAGAGTGGTCTTGAACAAACCTATACTTATTATAAGTTATTTTAGCAGCCAGCAGTTTTGTTTTCCAGTTCAGCTTTTTAGAGTACTAAAGAGATCTATCAAATTAATACCTTCTTAGACATTGAAATTCAGGGTTTTTGGCATCTAAAGACACATAAAAATGTAGTCATATAACATTTGCAGTCTAAATCCATCAATTGCACATAACTGTGCTTAAATCTGTTCTGAAATAATTAGGTACCCAAAATAAGAAAAATAGAAAAAAAATTAAAAAAATATTGCACAGCCACATACCTAGAAAGTAAAGTTGATGTTAAAAAAGCTCTTCACATGGATGATATAATTATCTTCCATATAAAAAAGTATAAATATCTCTTAAAATACCGCGATAACTACAGTTTAATATCACACATTATTTATCTGTTAATGAGGTAATAACCAAGTCTGTTACAATGTTTTATTCCTACTGGAAATATTTTAGGGCAGCAACCAGAAAAAACTTTTCCAAAAATATGTCTGAATCCAAAACGGCAATGTGTGCAGCTCTTCCTATGAGAGAATCAGCTGTGTTTGGCAGTGCACAGTGCACATTGTATCGAATTAAATTGCAGTCCTTGCTTTGAAGAACAGGCAGAAGCATATTCTGGATCATTTCAGCATATATTGGTCCTGTAAAAGAAGAATCCGCATTACCTATTTAAGTAAGCACTGTATGTACTTCCTTTCTAGCATGCAATTAACAGAACAAACACCATGTTTAAATATAATCGGTTGAAACCCATTTATAAAACTCCAAGCAAAAAAAGTCTCAGCCTATAATTAGCCAACAACTACATGAACTACTTACTTTAGCTTTAAAAGCCATGTTTGTACTGGCAGAGAAGTTAAGAGGGTCCCTAAAAAGAAAATCCCATAAAGTGCCATCCTAAAAAACTCAAAAAGATCACCTGGCAAATACTTGCTGCATTTCAGTCAAAGGACAGCAAGCAGGGCTTCAGGAGTTGAACAAGCATATAAGAAGGGTTGTATAGAAGGCAGATTTGTATATGTACATATGAACCTAGAGAAAGACCACTGATGCTTTTAAAATAACTATTATTTTAAGCATAAAATAACTTCCAAGGTAAAGAAATATGATGACTGACCTGAATAAGAGACTGGGGGGGAGGTTATAAGGAAACTAATGAAAAAGATAAACATTTGTAGCTACTTTATAAATTTGGGTTCATTAATGGCAAACATACAAAACATTGCACAGGATTTCTTTTGAAATTTACTGTTTTTAATGAACCAAGATGGTACATTGTTTGTCTGTTAGTTTTTAGTCCTAACTACAATGTCCATGGCAAACAGATATGGGAACTCAGAAAGCACTGGCTTTTTAAATATAGGCATCCCCCAGACTTAACAAATTCAATGTTACAGAAGCAGGGTATGCAAATAGGAGTTTTCACATTTGTGTAATGCTGTATGTGATTATTGTATTTGGGTTTTTAAATTTATGTTTAAATTACAATAACAATTGCCATAATTGCTATTGTAAAATGGGCACTATATAAAGAATATAAATAAAATGTACACATGCCAACAGGGTGCTATCTGATATGTGCAGGTTTTATAGGAATTTTCATCTCATATAATCCAGGCACACTCTGTGTGTAATTTCTACCTCATATTATTCATTGAAATTGATTTCTCCCTCATAAGAAAAAAATGAGACTTGTTGCCCTAGTATAACATTATTCAAGCTTCAAGTACATATTCTCCTGAATATTTTCTAAATGATGAACAGTTGTTGTTTCACAAATATCTATGTTTTAGCTAATACCTGTCTGTTTATCCTTCAAAGCTGTTTTGCACATCTCAATGCGGGCAGAATGGTAAGGGACGTAACGATCTTGCAGGGATCCTACTAATATTACATTTTTGAAATACTGAAGACCTGTGAAGATAGCAATTATAAATATTAAGAACACACTCAAACAGATCAACAGTTACAAGCTTGGAGAAATTCTGGCCCACCTGCCCCCCAACAAAACCCCTTGAATTAATAGATATTAGGGATGTAACAAATGCTAGGGTCCCATTACTCTCTTTCTACGACTAAACTAAAGAACACATAGGGAAGAAGAATAAGGAAAATTATACTCTTCTGGCACTCATCAATACCAAGGTTATGAACTTTAACTGTGGGAAAAGCTGTTAGAAGAATTCTGCATTCATATAGTTAGTACAGATCCAGAAATATAACTGTATGCAAATATGTTCATGATATTTATAAAAAATATGACCATATGTGGTAAAATAGTTTGATGATTGCTAATCAATTTATAGAAGAATGGTAAAATATGTTTCTTAAATTTCCACTGATAGTTAGAATGGAATTCATTTAGCTTTTGGGGGTGCTGTAGTTTCTGTGAAACCTGAGATTGCAGTCAAAACTATAATATTTGCCTGGCTAATCTTAAGAGCATTTCTTCTATTACCATCTTATAGAACAGTAGCAAGGCTTAATCTTATGCTTTCATCCACATTTTTTCATTTAATATTTTAGCAAATATTTGGCAAGAAATAATATTTCACTGTGCTTGTGAAACTGAGCTACATGATCGTGATTTCCAAAATAAACTAGCAAGTCCTTGTATCAATAGCATAATTATGCTTTTTTTTTAAAAAAATAGCATCATATAAGTATATTATTAACAGAAGACCTATGACATTTTGTAGGAAGACTATTTAAATCTTAATATCTGAGGACACTGGTATCACATTCACTTGCTCTGACAGTTTGTCCATAATAATGTATAAATGAAAACAATTCATTAAAAGTTAATGCTTTTAATGAGGTTGATGTAACTTACCTGCTTTTCTACTAAGTTTGTATAAGAAGGTTTGTCGGGGGTCTGAATGATCTCGACAGGTCAACTGTAGCAAAGATCCTGACTTCTTCCACTTCTGCATAAACCAGAGACCTATATTTTTGTATATACTACATGTGAATACACAGAGCACAATTATACAAATCTTTAAATAATTTCATAATTAGTGTTCATTTTATACATTCCTAAAAGGTTCTACTCTATTTGCTTGGCTAGTATGAATGAATTAAAATCATAAGCACATATATCAAATGAACACGTCAATAGACAAAATGCTTATTGAAAACATACATATGCCAAACACAATTGTAATGTTCTTTAGTACATCAGTCTTGTGTTCTTTAGCCAACTGATGAAATGATATGGTCTGTAGCCTTAAAAGCAAATCCTCATTGACAAAACAGAATGGCAATTATTCTGAACACTTCCTAGAAAGTGTTGGTGTTCAACGGTCCTGAGTATCTATAAATCCCACTTAACATACAAAGCTGATACAGAAACATGAATATTGAAATGAAATGTTTTAGCTCCATCAATTCAGTAATGTTCGAATACTTAATTTTATTCAATATTATTGTAGATTGTAGATTATTTAATACAGAGGTAATAATCTCTATATTATATTCCAGATATTTGAACAATGATTCATGTTACTCCTAACCAATGACCTTAATAGCTGAGAAATATAGCACTTGTGCTTTAACGTATCTGGTTCCTTCTTTTTATTTCAGTATACCCCTCTGTATTTAAATAGCGAGGCATCCTGTGCATTTTAATGGATACTAGAAATACTTGCTCAAACTTTGACAATTTGAAGAAAATAATTACACTGTTTAAAAAGATTAAAATAAGCCACCCTTTCTTTATAGTTCTGAGACTTTAAAGTGGACATCAAATCTAGTTTTTTTACCTGTATTCACAAGAGCACTGCTGTTGTAGAGCGTACCAAGATGTGGTCCAGACAGAGAGAGGAAGGTATAAAGTTTATTGAGGTAATACCTAAACCTAGGTCTTGTGAGTACTGAACGGATTATTAAATTACCCAATGAGTGTCCAATAAAACTGAACAAAAAAGAAAAAAAAGAGTATGAGATTTGGAAAAAATATTTTAAATACATTATCAACTGAAACCTTGAACTTTAACTTCTATTTGTTTGTCTGTTTGTGTCCAAATCTTGGAGACTGCTTTGTTAAGTCCCTGAAGTCTTCTTGGCAAGGTTTTTCAACACTGGTTTGCCACTGTCTCTTTCCTACGGCTGAGAGAAAATGGCTGGCCCAAGGTCACCCAGCTGGCTTTGTGCCTAAGGTGGGACTAGAACTCACAATCTCCCAGTTTCTAGCCTGATGCTTTAACCGCCACACCAAACTGGCTCTCCATTTTGTTTTCTAGTATTGTAAATATTATGCTTTTTGCACATGCCTAAACAATCATGCAATTCATGAAAGGGTTTTCACTATGATTATCAAAATCATCATCAATAAAGGATTATGAATAAAAATGTTAAGGCAAAGCATATTTTGGGCATCACTGGTTTCCAATTTTCCACCATACTCTATTCATTTCTCTCATTCCTCTATTTCGCTTCTGTAGTTTCCATTACACACAATGGAACTTTGTTTGGGAAGGACTTGAGCAATAAGTTGTAAGTGACACAGAAACTGTCTAACCTTGTTCAACACATTTAATTTTCAGTGATCCTAAGCTTCATTTGGTATTCATGAAAGGTACACAATGCTTTCTTCTTCTTTTTATGAAAGAATGTGCCCTGATTTCAACTGATCTTTACATATTTAGAAATTTTAGTTTCGCTTTTTGAAATAAAATCTTCCTTGCAGTGACTTACTATCATCCAGAAAAAAATGCTAAATGAATCTAAAAAAATTAAATGGATCTAAAATTATAATCACTGTTTAAAAATCATTGTTGACAAAAAAATTAATATTGACTTATTATAGAATAAAATATAGCTTCACAAGCAGGCCCATTTTTATAACTAAGCCAAAATCTAGTGCATCTTTTCAATCCAGGATAAAATAAAAAAACTGGCATATCTAAAGAATCTAACATTTTTATTTTCACTCCTGAAAAACCTTTTCAGAGACTCCCAACAGCCAAGGAAGGCCACAAAGGAGTTGCTCAAGGCCCTGAGGAATCCACTAGTAGGGGGACAAGGTCTCCAATACTTGATGGGCCAGCAACGTAGTAGAGATGTTCAAAACATTCTGAAGTAAAAATATTGCACTCTGCAAACCACATTCCAAGTATTTTGAAGTTAGCCACTTTTAGTACACTGGTAATAATTCAAAATGTTTTGAAATCTCTAAATTGCAATCCAAAAGTATTTTTAAAGATGTGGATACAATCTACTAGATAACTGTTAGTATAGTAAATTCTTCTCAATGCCATTTAATTTTAGAAAATCCACAATTATCAGCAACTAAAATAATAACAGCCGGAACTCTAGGTAACATAAAATTGAGAAATGAATAAAACAGGCCTCTTCAATTGCTCCATTAGAAAAAAAAATCAAAATTAAAATAATGAAACATCAGGGACAGGGATTAAAATTCTGTTAAATTTGGATGGTTTATCTCAATATTTTACATATATATAAACAGGTAGTCCTCGACTTACAACCACAATTGAGCCCAAAATTTCTGTTGTTAAGTTAGACATTTGATAAGTGAGTTTTGCTCCATTTTACAACCTTCCTTGCTACAGTTGCTAAATGAATCACTGCAGTTGATAAGTTAGTAACCCGGTTAAGTGAATTTGACTTCCCCATTGATTTTGCTCGTCAAAAGTTGCAAAAGGTGATCACATGACCTTGGGACACGGCAACGGTCACAAGTATGAACTAGTTGCCAAGCATCTGAATTTTGATCACATGATCATGGGGATGCTACAAAGGCTAGAACTATGAAAAATGGTCACAAATTACTTTTTTCAGTGCCGTTGTAACTCTGAACAGTCACTAAATGAATTTCTGTAAGTCAAGGACTACTTGTAGTAAATTTGTATGCATATAATACCTGCCTCTTTACTTAACATTTAATAGACTTTTTGTATTTTCTACAAGTAGTCCTCAAATTACGACCACAACTGAACCAAACTTTTTGCTGCTAAGCAAGAGTTAAATGAGTTTTGCCCCATTTTACAGCCTTGCTTGCCACTGTTATTAAGTGAATCACTGCAGTTGTTAATAACATTGTTGTTAAATGTATCTCATTTCATCATTGACTTTGCTTATCAGAAGGTCGCGAAAGATGATCACATGACCTCAGGACAAGGCAACCATCATAAATATGGTCAGTTGCCAAACATATGAATTCTGATCATGTGACCATGGGGATGCTGCACTGGTTATAAGTGTGAAAAATGGTCATAAGTCACTTTTTTCAATGCCATTGTAACTTCGAATAATCACTAAACAAATGATTACAAGTGAAAGATGCCTGCATATTTTTTGCATCATGCATCATGTATTTATGCTATTTAGTATAACATTTGTTAATCATAGTTCAATTTAAAAAAAATCCACAATTATGGCTACATTTCAAATTGGCATTATTTATTCTACAACAAAATAAATTACCTGATTTTTGAAATTGTTAAATTGTAAATTTGAATATATTGGATTATTTCATCCAAAAGGCGATCTGTCATTGAATCAAAATCAGCAAATGTGTCATTCTGTGGGGAAAAATTTCAGGGTTCTTATACAAAACTGTTTTGTGATAAGCATGCATCCATAGCAAATTATAGGAATATGGAAAACAACAATAAAAAACAAGTGTTAACTCTCAAGAAAGCTTTACAATAGACAGACGAAAACAAGAGTAAGACAAAAAGTCTTGAGATCAAGACTACTCCACCATTTCATAAGCCTTAAAAGATTTTGATGCTTTCCCAAGCCTTGGGAGATGGAACCCCCATATTAGAAGCATTCATCATATTTTGTATTTTTGATGTGATTTGTCTGGATTGCCGTTCTGTTGATTCCTGCTTGTTATGTCCCTTGTTTCATTATCTTTTATTATCTTTTTATATTTTCTTCTAATATTGTAAGCCACCAAGAGTTGATCTGTTGCCAGGTAGCACCAAAGTAGGGTGGAATGAACTGAATGAAACCAAACTAAACCACAATATACATCAGAACCATTATAACTGCTTTTGAATATGAATGAATCAAGGTTTAGTATTATTTTGTTATTTTAAAGAGATGGATTGACTTTGGGATTACATATGTATAGGGCTGATCAATATTTTATTGCTATTAAGATATCTATTGTATAGTGGAAGAAGAAATAAATGAGTTTGGTATAAAATGAGGCATGTGAGAGATTAAGAATTAGAATCGATAATTTTTGGATTTAAATTTAAACTATTGTATTTGTAAACTGATAAAGTTATAACACAGGTTTAATAGTGATAGAAATTTAAAATAGAAATGGAATATTTAAATATATTATGTTAACTGAGGGGAATAGAGAGTGGATAGTGAAATTTATTGAGTTGTGTTGTTTATATATATTTTCACTTTTGAATGTTTGACCACCTAACCATCACGGTGGGTCTTGAGTACTTTTTGTTTAAGAATGTTAAAAAACCAATAAAATGTCTTTAAAAAAAAAGAACCATTATAACTGCTTTAAAGACTAAAGCCTGGAAGACATAACATGTGTAACTATACAAACCATAATATTAGGCAAACTTAGTTTATTCAACAATTCAAGATTAAATAAGTGTCTATGGTGATTCTCAGTTATCCAGGTCATGGTTGTCCCAAAGGTGCTTTTTTTCAAAAGGCAACTGGACTTTCTTGCTTTTTTCCTTTGAAAATGTTTTGCTTCTCATCCAAGAAGCTTCTTCAGCTCTAACTGCATAGTGGGGAATGGAAAGACTTATACTCCTTGCACACAGCTTGCATTCTTTTAGAGAGTCGTTGAGGCCACTTGGAGGTTTATGTGTGTCCTCAGGGTCACCTGAGTAGTGCAAATGGGTCTGGAGCCTTCTTGGAACTGCTGAAAGGACTGTGTTGTAGAGTGGAGATAGAAAATAGAAGGCTCCACACCCATTTGCACTACTCAGGTGACCCTGAGGACACAGATAAACCTCGAGGTGGCCTCAGCGACTCTCTAAAAGAATGCAAATGACCAGCTGTGTGCAAGGAATATAAATCCTTACATTCCCCACCATCCAGTCAGAGCTGTAGATGCTTCTTGGATGAGAAGTGAAACATCTTCAAAGAAAAAAAGAAAGTCCAGTTGCCTCTTAAAAAAGTACTTTTGGGACAAGGTTAAACAAGCCATAGCTGACCATGGCTTATTTAATATTTAAGGTTTAAAAAGCAAACTAGAAATCACTTGATACCAGCCAAACAATTGTATTGCCAAAAAGGAAAGATTCTGACACTCAAAAATGTGGCAAAATACAACTTCTAGCCAGCCTGGAAGGAATATGGGATACTGGAGCCTTTTCAGTCAGAGTTCAGACCAGGATACAGCATTGAGATGCTGATGGAAAGTTGGGGTATATGTCCTATCCTGCCTGGATTTCTTGGCTGCTTTTGATATCACCACGTATCCTTCTGAACTGGGTTTGGGGGATGGGGGCACTGTTCCCTTTCTCAGTGGTCAGTTCCAGCTGGAAATGGGAGTGGAACCTTGTAATGCAGGGCTCAGTCTTTCATCCCTCCTCAGTATTTCTATGAGATCACTGAGAGAGGTCATCCAGCAAGATTCACATATAAACTAATTTAAACAAGGTAGCTTAGGTATTATACATTAATCAATAATTCTTGGGTGCTACTACCTGATTTCTCTCAGACATCAGAAAATCTATTCGACTTCCAGGAAGACCAAGTTCAATATAAGTTTTTACTAATCTTAAATCTGCACTATTACCTAAAATAAAGGAAAATTTCAGATATTAGAAAGATTTACTTGCCAGGAAACAACACATTTAAATTAAAATAATTATATCTAATGCTGTAGAAATGTTAATCGAAGTTCATTTGGTTTGAGACTCACATTAAAGTTAAAATGCTATGAATTAAAAGACATTATTTTCCATTTGTTTATATTGAAAACAGAAATATTTTCTTTTAATTGAGAGTTTTAATAAAGTAGCTCCTCATCAAAAAGTATTCTTTAAAGGAACTGAACACTGTGCTTTGTTTCAGTTAACAACTGCTACATAGTGTATGGAGCAAACATGCATTTAAAATATCAACACTTGAAAACTAAACTTATTATTTGCTCTTTTATCTGATTTGTATCAGTTTCCTGTTCAACTAAATCAGTGGTTCTCAACCTGTGGGTCGGGACCCCATTTGGGGTCGAACGACCATTTCACGGGGGTCACCAAACAAGGCTGTCCGCCATTTTTTCCCCTTTTCTTTGGCCAAGCCCCTGGCACCCGGTGATGTATAAGTGGTTGGGGGTCACCACAACATGGGGAACTGTATTATGAGGTCGCGGCATTAGAAAGGTTGAGAACCACTGAACTAAATACTCAAGGGACCTAAATGGCACCAAAAATAGAACATGCACAATAAGTTTTAATAACATTTTATGACAATGACTTTCCATAAATATTTTGACAGCTGCCTTGTATTATTAACACTGCATTACTTAGATTATTTACTGCATTAAACAATATGCTAAGAATAAGAAATTTAAATAACTGCATGTGTCTATTTAAAAAGAAAATATTTGGTATTTTATGTAATGCAAGGACAGTATCAAACATAAGCAGTTTTCTAATTAGCAATAACTAGATGGAAATGCTAATTTGACTATTTTCAAATTAGCATTTTGGTTTAATTACTGTTAATTAGGGATTTGCTTATGTTTTGTACTATACGGACTAAACATTCTCATATTTAAGCATTTCAAATATTTACTAATTTACTGTCAGCTGCCACAGCATACCATCTAGGCCGTGCACACAGATAATGAGATGTATTCCATCTTCTGAATTTTCTTCTTCTTCTGTGCTGAAATAAGGTAAGGAAGATGCTAGACAGGAAACATCACTGTACATGAATCCAGGAAGCTGAAGTTGCTTTAATTCTTCTTTAGCGTGAAGGAATCTATAATTAATAGATCTTTTTTTACATTCAGGTTTGCAAATTAAAACAAGAAAAATGTAGGTGTTTAACTTCCGTACATTCATTAAATACACAGTCCACTGGAAAACCAGCATCAGATTCCTCAGTAAAACTCATAGATCTTAATTTCTGAAAAATTTACACAGAGAATTTATATCCTAAATCTCTGTTTACGTTTTCCAGTTATGTGTGCTTCAGATAATAACATTTGCAAAAGCATTCTGCTGTATTTAATAAAATATTCAGTACCTTCACAAGATTACTGAACATCAACCAGTATTTGAACCCAACCTTCTTAGCAATTCAGCTGTATTTTAGGTCACAGAGCTATATATAACGTTATACTGAAGCAGCTATCTACTTGTAGAAATTTACAAACTTAAAGATCTCTTCCAGCTTACTGGCCTTCAAATATGTTGGGACTACAACATCAAGTATATCGAGTCAACACATCAGAAATTTCATCAGATCAGCAGGTCTGCTTTATTAAAGTAAAATTTAAGAATAAATTCTTCCTGAAGTCCAGAAACTTAGTTAGAAATTTAGACACAAACAAATAAATTGTTTGTGTCTGAAACAACTTAACTGAAAACAAATAAATAAAAATAAAAAATAAAAAAATAAAAAACACGTAATTTAAAAAGGAAACAAAAATCTCAAAGGACAGATTTGATGGACTAGGTCTTTTTCTGCCCTCAATTTTCTGTTTCTATGTTTAATAATAGTAACACAATCAAACATTAAAATTTGCCTATCTCAAGCCCTTGGGAAGAACTAAATAGGTGAATAAAAATGCCAAATCCAATCTGTGCAACGAATAATAATAATTAACAACAACAAACTACCAATCTCTTTGCATATACTGCATTTAAGAGAAGCTGTATTGCTTAACCTTCACCTGTGCTGGCTCCCTGTCAGGCTACCCCAATTTCCCTATTTCATTTCCAACATAAACCAAGGCATACAATTTCAAAATAGATATTCATATACTGTATATGCCGGCGTATAAGGCGACTTCCGCGAGCGCTGAAATCGGCGTCAAAGACGGGGGTCGTCTTATACGCCGAGTCGTCTTATACACCGGAAATACTGGTAGTTTCCAGCATATAAGACGACGTTCTAGGAATGCGGCTCAGCGATAAAGACGGGGGTCGTCTTATATGCCGGGTCGCCTTGTACGCCGGCATATACGGTATATCTTATATATATTCATATATATCTAATTGGGAAAAACTGCAACCCCAGTAACTAATCTTACTCAGTAACTGGAAACATCCCTTTAAAAAACAAGAATGCAACCTTCCTTTATATACATACAAGCACATTTTTTAAAAAGGTTACATTGTCTGCATATAATAAAATATGTAGTTAAGTTTGTGATTTTAACATATCCTAGTTCTATCCACCAAACTGGTAAACTGTAGCTAAATTCTACAGTTGTTATAGGTGGGGTGCATCAGTCATAGTCCTAAGAACAAATGGGAAAATGCTTACTATTTTAATAAAGAAATAATCCTAATTCCTGACCAAGCAAAATAAAGAAAATAGCAACAATCAGAAACAATATGCAATTTCTATTTATGAATTACAACTCAAAAAATCGCATCTTTTTAAAATCTCTTCTGGTCCAATTTTTTAAAAGCATTGACTATTTGAGTGAGTAAATGAGTATATATGTCATCAACTCCATTCTGGTTCATGGAATCTTACAAATCAAAATCAAAACATCAACTTTAGGACATCAAAACAAATAATAAAACATCCACTTACGCTAGAATTTGTGATTTGGGAGAATATTCATACCAGGGAACAGATAAGATTGCACTACAGGATGTGTTACTGGACTGCTTGGAAAAAGAACTGGATTTGTCCTGTGTAGACCATAAATTGCTACTTGGATATCCTTTCACGAGTGGAGGAAAAATCAAACTATCTGGCTTGTATAATGGAGCTGTATTTGTCTCATTTCCCAAAAGTTCATTAGACAAACTTTCTATTCTTAAATCTCTTTCACTGGTTAGATCAAAGTTCTCAAGAGAGTCATTTATAGTTTTGTACGAAAGACCATCTTCTGCTTCCTCAAAATAACCATTTTCCACCATGTTTTGATCTTGATCCTCCTCTTCCTCCTCCTGGGGGGAAGCAGAACATAAAGTTCCTCTTTGAGGGCTAACAAGATTGCGGCTGTCCATAGAATGTACATTGGAAATCTCTGTACTATTCTGATAGCCAAAGTAGTTTTCAATAAGTCCTTGTTTTAGTATATCAGTACTACCTTCTGACAAGGGGACATTCAAGTCTGTAAGATTTTGATTTTTTGTAATTAATAACTTATCAATCACTTCTTTTTGCTCTAACATTTCATCAATATTCCTTTCACTTGTCTTTCTCACACTATCAGCACAGGAACTTACGGAACCTGAAACAACACAGGAGTTTCCCAAATAAACCACTCCCGAAGGAATTTCATTTGATTTTTCTACAGTGTAAAAGTCTTTCTCTAATCTTTGGGAATCTTCAAATGTATTGTCTAAATTAAATTGTGGGCTGTGAGTGCTCATAGCTGTAGACGTATCTTCATCCCAAACTGGCTGTTGAGGATCCTTGATTTTTGAGATCAAGGAAGGCAAACATGTAGTTTCATTATCTGATTGTTCAAAGTACGTTATGCAGTGAGGTGGCAAAATATCAGGCTCATCGGTATCATCACATTTTGTCAAATCAATGGCTCCCAAGTCTAATACAGTTTTGCTGTCCCTTAACTGACATTCGTGCAAAATAGATATCTTTGAATTTTCCTCAGGAGAAAGATCATCATCAGAAGGGAGAGAGTTTATAGACGTCAGAGAAGATTGTATTTCACTAACTGCACTTGTGCTCTCAGTACGGTGACTTTCCATCAGAGTTTTAATAAGGACATCTGGCTTTTGCACAAGTTGAGGAAATGCTTTTTCACTGTTGCATGTGCTTTGGCCTTGAGGCATTTCAAAAGCTGTATCTGCACTTGGGTGCATTGCAAAAGAACTTGGTTCACTTTCTACTCCAGAATCTGAGAATCTAGATGATGCGTAAGTATTATTAAAATCAGGCAATTTAAGAGTCTCTCCACTTAAGATTGTAGTGGGGATTTCTTTTGTTGATTGATTAGTTGTAACCCTGGCCAAGGAATCCTCAGCATGTTGGAAGTCTGTTTCTTGCACAACTTTCTTTTCAAATGTTAGTTCCTCTTCTGATTTAGATCTCTTTTCTGATTCTGAATCTTCAAATATAAGTTCTGCTAATGCTTTCTCTTCTGTCTGTGATCCAATTCGAACAAATACTTTATCTCCTCCATGTGATTTCCTACAGTATGGTTTCACTTCTATTTTTGTAACTCCGGAGGCACTAATATAATTGTTAGCAACAATTCTGGATGTCAAGCTGCTATCCTCATGACTATCCTCAATTGCAGTGGGGGAGATACAAAATTTATCCAAACTGATTGAATTTGCACAGGAAGAGGTGACAGAAGCATGCAGGCTTTCCTCGCTCCTTTCTAGTTTAGTAATTTTTTGTTCAACTTTAAATTCTTTTTGACCAACTTGTTGTGGGGAGGTTTTTGCATCACAAACATATTCACCAACAGCAACATCCAGTCCTTCTTTCTGGGTGGATGAAGATGTTCCTTCAAAACACTTGACAATGTCCTCTGGTGCTGCTGTTTTCAAACATTTATAGCCTACTAGGACAACAGAATCTTTAGAATTTTGTTTTACTACTTTTTTTGGATTTTCAGGTTTAATTGTTTTTATTAATTTGGTAACCTTAACTTTGGACTTGTTTATATCTTCACATTTTCCTTTTGTAGACTTTGTAAACTGCTTTTCACTTTCTGAGACAATCAAATGCTTATTTTTCAACTCTGGACTCAAAAACGTAGTTGTGAAATTTTCTTCAGTATCTTGTTTATCTGGTTTCTTGGAATCAGACTTTGGCTGAATAGTTAGCCAGGGAACATCCACATCTTTTTATTAAAAGATAAAATATTAAAAAAAAAATTAGAATAAGCTCATGAAATTAATAGCAATACATTTTACTGTATAATTGTAAAAATTTCAAATATATATTAAAGAAGCAATTCTTTCAAGATCAGGTACCTTTAAGGTAAAATCAGACTGCTTATGACTTCATTGTCATATTAGAATATTCTATCTAACCAAAAGCAGAAAGCTTTTCTGATTTATCTAGATGCAATGTAATGAACCCAGGATTATTTGTACATAAAATATATAAGGTACTTTGGAATTATAGATCTTTAGCAAATTCTCTGATATCAGGTTATAAAACAAAGCAATGGAAACGTTGTGTGGCATGTGACATTTTCAAATGCCAGTTAAGATTATCGATCCCTATCTTTTCCCTGCAATGCGCTCTCTCTCTCTCTCTGTATGTATAATACACACACACACGCACACACATATACACACACACACATATACAATTACTCAAATAATTCCCAATCTTAAGACATTATGCCTTTACATGAAAAAAAAATCAGTTCTATTAGTTTATTCTGGTCTTGCTTAGTTTCAATTTATAAAATGTATTCAATCCTTGCTTTCAATAAGAACAAATAAGTCAAAATTTTATTTAATTCCAGCAAAGTTAAATCCAACATTTTTGAATTACCTTCAGTGACAGAATCTAGATACCGATCTTCAAAGATTATAGGTAAGGAATTCAGATCTCCATCTAATTCACTGCATTCAATTGGGAGAGGTGGGAGAGCACTACAGAAGGAAGTGCTTTTTATTGCAGTACACATCTGAAGGTAACTCTGGGCACTGAAAGATACCATTTATGTTAAAGTTGTCACAAAAAGTAAACATGTAACTTATAGTGCAATTAAAATGTAATTGTATTGGTGTATTCATTAAATCAGGAACATTAATCAAAATCCAGTATTTTGCAAATGTGTTGCATTACTTATGAAAATCATATTCAACAGAACTGTATTACATTTTATGAAAGAAATCTATCTGCATCACCAACAGAAATGGCAGCAGTTAAATACAATGCCATTCATGTATTTCTTGGTGGGTACACTTTTTGAACTCACAGCTTAGATACTGTAAACCACATATTTTATTTTGCCACTTATCCAAGGAGAGACTTGAGAAATTGATCCTAACAATCTCTCATTACATCACTGATTGAGAATGATGCTTAATATTACTACTCAGAATCTACCAAACTTAGCTGCTTCTTTTTTCGAGGGAAGGCTATTTGACCCAATGGAGAGTTCCAAGACAGGAAAAGAGTGAACATAGATTGGCCTTATTTTCTGTCAGTTTACTTCCTATCCCTGAATCTGGAAGAATTTCCATACATCAGGAGCAGGGCACTATAGGAAGGGGAACTGGACCAAAAGAATTCCTTCCCACAACTGTTCACAGAAGACTCCAATAATATAAGATACTGTAGTATTTAATAAAAGCCACTAATATAAGAACACTGAAAACACACATTACAGAATATGTTATACTATTTTATATATTACAGAATTAATTTAAGTCAACACAGAACAAAAAGACAAGAAGTTTATGAATTCTGATTTAATCATTTCTTTTTAAAGTTACTTACTGAAGCTCTTGATATGCAAGGGCTGCCTCCCGAGGATGTTCAAAACAAAAAAAAGCTTCAGAAAATCTGCGTACCTAAAACGTTTTGAGATAATATGATTTGAATTTGCTTTATTTTTCCTAAAAAAACACACCAAGTGTACTTATATCATCATTTTAAAGTAATGGTGTTTAATTTTTTTTTAAAAAAATCAGATATATAGAGTACTGAGATAACTCAGATCAAGCTTTGTAGCAATCCTTTGAATTAAAATAAACTTTTTCAATCTGAACAGTTTATGAGGTAACATCTTACTGCAATATAGTATTACTTATGTATAAACTTATAGGGATTTTAAAAAAATAAGCACTATTTGGCTGTTAGCTTTTTCTTTACTGTCAACCAGAGATATATGTAATGGGGGAGCATTCAAATAGAAATAATTGATTTACATTTAAAAGCTACACATTCTACTCAATGTCTCCAGTCTGAAAAAGTTTATTCATAGTTTTATTTAACAAAATATTATCCATTATTCTTAGTCATCTAAATTCAACATCCTAGGATTCCTCAGTACATTTCCGAACATCATAAATACCCATATATAAAAAATACAACCTCCTCCACAGGACTTTTATGCATCTGAAATTGATTTATTTATTGAAGATCAGTTTATATTTCCCTGTACCATATTAATTTAGCCCCTATACCAATGGTTCTCAACCTGTGGGTCGGGACCCCATTTGGGGTCGAACGACCATTTCTCGGGGGTCGCCAAACAAGGCTGTCCGCCATTTTTTCCCCCTTTTCTTTGGCCACGCCCCTGGCACCCGGTGATATATAAGTGGTTGGGGGTCACCACAACATGGGGAACTGTATTATGGGGTCACGGCATTAGAAAGGTTGAGAACCACTGCCCTATACCATATTAATTTAGCTATTCCGTTATCCTGTAAGTACATGCTTAGTCTACCTCAACTGCTTCTTATCCTGTCTCCTTTTGTTAGCAGTTAAAATTAATTATTCATATATTGTGCAAGAACTTTATAGTGCAATTCACTGCTTAGTCAAAGTAGCCGACTCAGATGCCATTAGAATTCATTTATATTGAATCAAGATCTACAAATTTAAAAGATCTGTAGATTAAGTGAAAGAACGTTAAAGCATCTAATTTAACATGATCAATACTTAGGTCCAATATTATTTAGATTACAGATGAATTTAGGTTGATTATAAAGTGCTGCCAATCTTTATATATTGTATTTTCTAACGTTTATGTTTTTTAATTTTAGTTAGCCAGAAAACTTAGTGGTTAAGATTTAATTATCAATATTATCAATATAGTAGATATTTATAAAGTTAAATAATAGCTTTACACAATTTTAGTAGCTTTAATACCCTGCTAATAATTTAACCTTTTAGAAAGTAATTTATAAACTTAAGGAGATAACAGTTTAAAGAGCTGAACTCATATATTTTAACATTCAGCTTTAATAGAACAGAGGTAAAAATATATGATTTTATTTTTATGAATTGTAACACAAAAGATAAATACATACACGCATTATATGATGTTCTTGTGATAATAGTGCAATGACATCTTCTTGGAAATTAACAGATTCCAGAAATTGTCCCCATAAAGCCATCAAGAGAGAACACAGCTGTGCAAGATTCATGTTTATAAGTTCTGCCAGTTCATCAGGATTTTCCATTTTCTGCACCAATAGAAACCAACAAGCCTATAATCCTAGAAGTAGAATGGCTAATATCTGAAAACTTATATAAGAATTTTTTTTCAAGTGCCCACACTGAAACTTTTTAAATATATAATTAACTCGTGTCTTTGTTTGAATTACAATATGTACTTTCAACATCTCTAGTAATTTCTACATTAAGAAATTGTGAAAGAGACTGCATCTAGGAATTCAGATGAAACTTCTGAAATCCAAGGGAATGGGCAAGGGGACAATAAACCTCTCTCTACATTGTTGCTCATGGATTCCTATGAACACTGACTTTGAATTTACATTTCCACTTAGCAATAAAGCCTAATCATCTCTGATAATTTTCTGAATCCCCCTTTAGAGCTTATGATTACCACCATATCATCTGTCACACAGCTAAACAAGCTACCTTTCCCATTCTCTCTTCTATGTGCCACTCTACAATTGGTAGAAGTTGTTAATTGTATACCATTATCTTTTTTCTTAAATTAATCAGTCCTGAATATATTATCATCTTTCTTCAGAAAGAAAGAGTTCTATGCCTTTAATAATTTTAAGTGTTCTCTTTGGTAAATTTTGTGTTTCTCTGAATACCCTATCAGTGATGATTAACTAGGTTTGTAAAATGCATTATAATGTTGTACTTTTACTTTTAGCATTTGCCTTTTCCTTTTTTCCCAGTGTTGCTGATATCTGTTTTGAACACCCTCTTCTTCCTAGTTATCAGTGGGTTTTGGAAGCTGGACATATGCTGATTAGGGGACAATACCTTTATTTCTTCACAGAGTTCCAAAAGGCGTGCTTCTACATCTACATCTACGTTCTCTGAAAAGACCAGTATATATAAAATTAATATTCCTAAGTTCTAAATAATATTTAAAATACAAGCCAATTGAATGCATTACAGATATAAAAACAAGGAATTTATCTTGACAGTTTTCAAATATTACAAATATCATATGAAATTTAGTAATTCCTAAAGTGACCCTTCTTCCTGCAGTATTTTCATTGATAATTATGTTTTTTAAATATTAAACTATTTTATATATTTATATAATATTTATTTTAAATATTATGATATAGATTTTTCCTTTAGACCTCTTTTGATTATATATTTTAAAAGGCAACACTGTACAATGCATTAAGATGAAATGTTGACATTTTATTAAGATTGATACAGTCATGAGCTCATGAAAATTATCACTAGAAAAACAAATTCGGAAGAACGTGTACTGAAAATCTAAATTGAGTTGTATTTTAAAAATGTCAAAAACTGGATTGGAGAATAAGGAATATACATGGAGGCTAATGGAAAAGGTTAACAAACATTATTTTGGAATTTCATTCATCACATGCCCTTGATATAATAAAGGAGTATGTTAGGATTCTCTCTTTTTTTTTTTTTTTTTTTTACTGAAAATTTGTTCCTTCTCCCTTAAGACGATTGCCTTAAACTATATAGGCAGTGCAAAAATGGTTGCTCCACTTTGGTCAGCAATTGTCTCTGCTGGAGCCCATTCTGTTCATGTAACTCAAGACAGAAGTTATTAAATTAAATTTATTCAGAATAAAAATCACTTACAGGGGGTCCTTGACTTATGATCACAACTGAGACCAGATTTCTGGTTGCAAGTTGTTACACTCATAAATCAAGACACCTAAGTGACTGAATCAAGTGAAAAAAAAAATACAGGAATTGTAAAGTGTTTTCATATAGGTAAAGTTAATTGCTAAGTTTTTAAAAATAATTGATTAGCCTCATTGATCAAGATGTCTGACCTCAATTTAAATCTACTAAGGCATCTTTCAGATTAATTATACTGTAGATGTATTTGTTTATACTGTAGATGTATTTGTTCTCAAATGAATTGTAACTTATACCTTTTTCTAACCAAAACTTCTCACAACCATCTTTTAAAATTGCATAACTGGCATTAAGATGACCAATTTTAGAATTGGAAAGTAAACACCAATAACCCACATTTAGCTGATCTCAGAAACTATACAGGGCTAGATATGGTTAGTATCTGGATGGAAGAACTCCTGGATATACCAAGGCTGTAGGCAGTATTAGGAATTGCAGATCAATTCATAAAGTCACTGGGAGTCAAGCTTGACTTGAAGACTCTTATCTTAAAACTTACATCATTCCCACCCAACCCCTGTATTAGTTTACATAAAATTAAAAAGTATGCATAAGATGCCTTTAAAATAGGATAAGGAATATAACAGTATAAGCTTTGATTTTGTTAAAAATGATATGAACTAACTTTCCAAAACCAGCAAGTTTTTCTAGGGTAATTATTTAAATTTCAAAACAAAAGTTTTATGGATCGATTAGAATTGCAACCTAGGAGGGATTTTATTAGCATTTTGTTGTCAAAAATGCTCTGGAGATTCTCCCACAAATATGAAGTATAATTTGAGGATAAGGTAGTAGTTTGCATAGGACAGAACCTATTTTTCCAATTCTATTACTATTCTATTGAAGGTACCACCACTGCATTCAGCTAAAAGTGCCCCTAACTGCTAACTATTGGGAAATTGACCCTGGTAGGAACAAAAGAAAGTTCTTTTCATTTTTCTGAAATTAGCATTCCTTTCTTTTGGCCCAGGATATTGAAGAGTTTTGTAGGCTCAACTAAATGTTTACACAAACTCACTCAATTTGTAAGTTCCAAAAGAATATATTGAACTGGATCTTTTTCATGAAATAAATGCTTTTGCAGTCTTGCTTTGACAGAAGACATTTCAATTCAATGGAGGCTCCTACTAAAGGGGATGTAGTGGCTATTTGCCAATTATATTTTTCCCTTGAAATTTCTAGTATCGCCCCATATTCTGTTCAGGAGAGTATTATCTCCCAATCCTCCTACCCTTCCTTTTTTTACCAGAACATATTGGATTCAGAATTTCAGGTATGGGGAATCTGAATTCAACTCATTGACTTATAGGATAAGTCTGTATTATTATTTTAACTCATGCCTGGAAGTAGAGCCAAAAATTATTACAAAGCATGCTATCAGATGGACAAATAGGAAGGAGAAACTGAACTTCCAATGAAACTATCTCATTTAATCAACACTGTAATTTCAGACAAAGCTGAATTTAATGTATTTATTATGGTAATTAAGCCTTGGCCCCTGAGGTTGAATTGCTCTTTAAGGCTCTTTGAACTTCTGTAAACATGAAATAATAGATATTATTTACAAACAGTAATATAATTTTACTATAATAAATCCTAATGGGTTATAAGTATAACCCACTTTTTAAAGAACATACCTAGATAGGCGTCTCCCTGGATTCGTAGATATTTTCTTCTGAGAAGACGTTCATAAAGGACCTGCATGCTGGACTTGGCTAGTTATAGGAATTGTACACACGACTAGTTACTACACTCTTCCATTTGTGCTTATTATTACTATTATTATTAGCTTTAAAGTTAATAAGAAAGCTTATAATTTCCCTACTAATTAGTGAAATTAGATAAGAAAATTAAAGAATAGAATTTAGTAGATTTCTAGATCTGGAGTTGATGATGTACATTATGGCTGCTTTGGGCTTATAATTTGTTTGGAGTTTAATCTGTTAACAAAAGTTTATTCAAATGCTGACAATTTTTGTTATTTAAATATAGTACAGTGGAACATGATTCATTCAAAACTTCTCTCTTTTTGTAAAACCAAAAAAAAAAGCCAATTATGAAAATAAAAATGTACATCAGAAAAATAAGAAAACAGAAGGCAAAAAGAAAGTACACAGTACAAGGCAATTTAAAAAAACAAAGGTTTCAGATTCTTTTTGCTAGAATCCCATTTGAATCAAAATTCTAGATAGTGTACAACAAATACCCCATTATATTATGATAATAATTCAAAATACTACGTTTTTCTGTTTATAATCTGAATGCACATTGCAGGTAAGTAAGCCAATACCTCATCCAAACTTACATACATGCAACTCTGATTTGCACTCAGTTATATTTAGCAATACGTTTTATAAGTTCAGGTTAGTAATATTAGTACACATCAACAACCCAGTAAATGTCCTAGGCATAATAAGTTTTTTTTTCATATGCACAGGCCAAATTAAAATATTGAATAAATGAACCTAAAAAATCAAAATAGAATATTATCTACAGAAATGTCAGCAATAAAACAATGTATTCAAAATCTTCTTTTCAATTTTAAACTTAAAAAACAATAATTCTCTAACTCATGGGTTCAATTCCTGCAAAGATTAAAGTGGGTTCATTTAAATATTTTTTTGTGGGTTACTCTTATTATGGAAACATAATTTTTAATCTCAAGGAAAATATTTAGATATTTTTCCTTAAGTAATTCATAAAACTAGATAAATGTATTTACAACTATATGACTATATGAAACAATTTATTACAGAATACAAGGATTTTATTAGTAACAAAACCAAATGCTACATCCTAATTCATGTATCAATTCAGGGTATATTTTGCTATTCTATTGAAATTTTAGATGAGGACAACAACCTACAGTCTAGGAATGTGCAGGTATTTGCATCTTCTGTGGAAAAAATGCTTCAGAGAAAATATGTGCATGCTATTGCATTTGACGACACCTTAAAGAAGCCATGCCTTTGTTAAGTAGATGACCACAGAGTATAAGGATTTGGTTGAATCTTGATTTCTCAACTAAAATCCAGGAAAAGGTGTGACTTTTTAAAGAAGGCATCGACAAATACAGTATGTTCTCTCTGAAATATTTTTCCATGTCAGATTCAAGTATCTACAGATAATTGCTGGAGTCTTAATGTACAATAATAGATTTGAGCTATATCTATATGCTATTGCATATAAAACTAGGTTTATGGAGACTACTAATTTGTTGTGATCAGCCTGTGCACCTATGCATAAACCTGTTGTAAATATAGTAGTCTGTTTGTGCTAACTCTAATGCAAACTCTTCCAGGAGCATGATCCAATAAATTCATCAAGAATAGAAGGCATACTCTTTTGACCATATCTGGGTCCTTGGATTGCTGTATCATTTTCCACATCAAAGTGACAATAGTAGTTTGTCTTAGTTAAAACAGCAAAACGTGTTTATTTATTATATGGAGCCACACTAGCATATCCTCATTTCTGAAGTTCCTTAAAATCACACCATTGAAATTTAGAAGCATGGCTAGGACTCATTGGGAATATAGCTTCTAAGTGTTCTGCTTCAATCTATTTTATAAATATATCTAAAAATCTAAATAAAATATTAAATAGAGAAATGTCAGCAATAAAAGCATAATATATTAAAAACTCTATTTTAAAGTTGATTTTTTTCAAGACAGTAATTGGTTAATTTGAAACCCTTAGTGAGTAGGAAAGATAGTGTGACCCCAGCTGCTATGTCAGCAAACAGAGACAAGCATGAACCAACATGCAGCTCATTCATGGTAAACTAGATTGTCCAGAAATGTAGCATAATATTGAATTTGAACACAATGCTAACTTTCTAATTCTGTCGACATTAAATCTTTAATAACTGAAGTTCCAAAAAGCAGTTTACTGTACATATATATAAAACTGCAAACACAACCGGGTCTTTCTTTGTCGTTTTAATCATTGTATCTATAAAGACTTACTTGCTATTACAGATACTACTACGTAGAATGCACAATGATTATCAAGCTAGAAATCAGATGAATGCTGTCTCATTTTTTTTAACCATTGCTTTAAGTGAATTTATTTTGCTTTTCGGTTTCCAATCAAATTGACTCTTGAACTGCATGAGAGATGGGATGAACAAGAAGTGTACAGGCAGTCCTTGTCTTATAACTACAACTGGGATTGGAGCCTCCATCATTAAGCAATGTGGTTGTGGTGAGTTATGCCCAATTTTAACACCTTTTTGCTGTGGTTGCTAAGCAAATCACATGATTATTAAACAAATCTAGCTTCCTCCATTGACTTTGCTTATCTGACTCCCCCTGTGAAGGTAGCAAATGCTGATCCCGTGACCCTGTGATGCTGCAACCATTGTAAATACATGCCAGTTATCAAGTGCCCAAAATTTGATCCTGTGCCAGCAGGGATGCTGTAACAGACATAAACCGTAAGAATTGGTAATAAATCATTTTTTTCAGGACTACAGCTTTGAATGGTCATTAAACAAATGGTTGCAAGTCAAGAACTACCTGTACAAGTACTTGTTTTAATAGTGACTATATGTTTATCTCCATGTCTCTAAATCCTTGGTTTATTCTGTATAAGTAAAAGTGATGAATGCAATTAAAGCTTCTAATATTCCTTTATTTTAAGAATGCTCTATTAATCACTATATCAAAGTTATATGGTATTATATCTCCACTGTATGCAATATGCAGTATTAGGTTATACTAAAACACTATATATCATATGACACAGTCTCAGAAAGAACTATAAGCCCCTTGTGTTTGAAAGAAAACTGTTTTCTAAGTGTATATCCTATTATACTATGTAGGAAGTTTTAACTTTTAATTCTGATTGTTATTAACGCAAATATATTTGAAATAAAATGTTGTGCAGTAATTGTAGTTTATTTTGAAGTGTTGGATCAGGAACAGGGATATTTTTCATGAAATGACCCCAACTTGGTGCCCACTGGATACCTATGAGCACGCTTGGCATTTCTCTTTGGTATACTAACTCACAAATACCTAGTTTTTGATATTTCCAATCAACTCGGAATTATTTGGCATAGGAACCTCTATGATTACTAGAGTTGGTGAATAAAAGCAAATAAAGCAAATATGGACTATATAATATGTATACTATTTTGACCTAGTTGTCAAACTAGAAGAAGAACCTTAGATCTTAATTTGGGGGGGGGGGGAACTCTTTACAATCATTTTCAAAAAGTAATCGACAATTTGTTATCCAAAGGAAACAAATAAAAGCTTAAATGTTTTAAATGTTTAAATGTAACAATAGATTAGGGCTGTGCACTTCTCAATATTCAAAAGAGAACAAGTGATAAAAGTATGCTCTGATCACATTTTGTTGAATTAAATGTTCCTGTTTTGGGCTGCTGTGAGCCAGGAAAAGACTCAGCTTCTTTAAGGAGCTGTTGATAGTTATGACGTAGGTGTCCATGCATATTCCAAATATTTTTCTTTCTGAATTCAGATCACTGCATAGCCCTGCTTAAACCAGTGACCAGACTGATAACTCAATCCATATTTTCTAGTTGGACTAACTGGATTTAATGGAACAAAATTCTACACATTCTTTAATTCATACATGATCTTAATGTATGGATTATATATAATTCATATATAAATTATAGTAATCCTGCTCACAATAAATAAATGTGTCTGCCTAATATGGACAAATGAAGGCTTGTGAATACAGAATAATTATCTTCAAAGCAATTTTGCTTCCAAGTGTTAAGGATCTAGGATAGACATGTCAAACTCACAACGTCATGTCACGTCGCGCAACGCAACGGAGCTTTTTCCCCATGGCCCGGCAGTTTGACACCCCTGATCTAGGAGCACAGGGTATTTTTATTAATATATTATATAATTAATATAAGTATAATATATAACTCATATCTGTGGATATGCTAACATATCTGAGAAAATAAGGTAAATTTTACTTTTTAAAGGAATAGTCATCAAAATATGTAATAAAAATAGACTACATAATTAAGTCTTTGGGCATTTTTATTGTATTATCTATATCCTAAGATGTATATTAGCAATACAGTGGCATACAGGCTTTGCTATAGAAGGAAAAAAGATTTTGACATACCTGCATCTAATTTGTGACAGGAAGGCAGTTCATTTGATAAATTGGTAAAATAACCGTGTAATCCTTTGAAAGCAAGTAGCAAACTGGCACAAAGTGTATGGTGAAGACTGTAAGCATGATTCAAGAAAGGTTCTGCTACTACAAAACTGCAGCCCTAAAAATGGATTTATAATTTTTAAGTCATAAGGAAACATCAACATTTTATTTCAAGTTTAAAGACAACACTCAAGATATTACCCAAGGCATTCTTTTTATATAAGCTTTCCCCCCTCACCTATAGCTATATATACACGCAAACACCTGAAGTTAAGGGCATTCCAGAATAAAGAAAGGAAAGAAGGAAGGAAGGAAGGAAGGAAGGAAGGAAGGAAGGAAGGAAGGAAGGAAGGAAGGATTCAATATTACAGTTCACTGAACTTGTTAAAAATTTTACCTTTTAAGATATATTTCTCAGTCAATCAAATAAATCAACATAAACAGCTGCAGTATTGTAAAAAAAAAAAAGATCTATTATATAGCATCATGACCAGTATTTCTACTAAGCAATATTTTAATATAGCAGCTATTTGTCAGTATCTACTCCATATAATGTTTTGCTTCTTAAAAAATATTCTGTAAAAGGTTTGTACTCTTCAGTCTATTAAGAAGACAAAATAATTCCAATCTTACATCAGCTGATAATTGCTTGGTGTAATTGTTGCCAAAGACAACACTTTCAAGAGAAGGAATCACAGAATCCCTGCTCTGCGCTGGTGCATTTCTGTTTAACCAAGTATTCTTTATAGGGCGAGGAAAGCTAAAAACAAATGAAGGAAGAATTAAACATCAAAACAAATACAAAAGTGCAAAGTCTACAGAAAAAAATCAATAGCATAGAATTTAAACCTAATATAAACTACTAGTTCAGTATTTGTTGCAACTAGCATATAAGGCCACTACACTGCCCAGATTAAAATTAAATATTATTTACATTATTGTAAATACAAATAGTCCTCGACTTACACAAGTTGTGCCCAAAATTTCTGTTGCTTAGCAAGAGAGTTTAGTTAGTGCTGCCCCATTTTACGACCTTTCTTGTCACAATTGTTAAGTGAATCACTGTAGTTGTTAAGTTAGTAACGTGGCTGTTAAGTCAATCTGGCTTCCCCATTGACTTTGTCAGGTGGTCATAAAAGGTGATCACATGACTCCAGGATAATGCAACTATCATAAATATGAGTCAGTTGCCAAACATCTGAATTTTGATCATGTGATCATGCTGATGCTGCAAAGGTTGTGTGAAAAGCAATCAAAAGTCACTTTTTTTTCAGTACCATTGTAACTTCAAATGATCACTAAGTAAACCGTTGTAAGTCACGGACTATCTGTAATATTTTATATGGTTGCAGATGACTGAATTGATAAACAGTTGCTTAAATATGAACAATCTTTAAAGTCATCTTAGGGGCAAATTTTGAAAGTTCATCTGAAAATTTTCATTCAACTGAAAAATGTAAGAAAGGGAAGTAATTTTTTTTCTACTTGAATGTTACCGATTCAACCTGTTATTTCTTTTTAACAATTTTTGCTAACTAATTACTTTTGGAAAAGTAAATAATCATAAGTTTGCATCCGGCATATATAAAACATTATATTGGAATATCACTATGTAGAGAAAACATTTTTTTTGCCAAAATAAAAAGTATGCATCTTTGCACACTTGAAAGGAGACACACAAATTCATTCATTTGTATGTTTATAATTTTGAAATGGTGTAAGAAAAAAAAACACCAAAGCAATCGATCATATTTTTCATTAAGAGAACAAATACATTTGTTCTGCTTTCTTTCTCTTTGCTTGTAGGTCCAAAATTAGGTCTCTTTCAAATGTGCTTATAGTTAAGAAAAAAGCAAGGGTTTGTACAAACTTAACAAATGTAACAATGGGAAGTGCATTGCATAAATAATGAATACTACAGCATAATGATCTAATAGAAGCACTATCTGTGCACGCACTCTCTTGTTCCAGCAGCAGATGACATCTCTGAAGCAGCTAAATGAACCTTGCAAACGATGCAACTTCTTTAACTCTTTGAACTGAAGTGTGCCGTTCATGCAAATGCACTTTGCAAAGAACTTATTTCAAATGCTTTGCATAGTCATACTGCAAAGTTTAACCTTTTCCATGAATAAAAGTGCCAGGATAACAGTACGAAGGATACCTAGGGACTTTTAGGATGCCACACTATCAGAAACATAACTCATAAGTGCTTGTTGGTAGGGTAAATGCAAATTCATAATCTGAACAAAAAGTATAATGAGATGTTTCAAGCTATAACTACATACACAGTTTGGGTAATTTTTCTATATTTTCTCCCTTTCCCAGTCCTATTCTACAATGCTATTTTAGGAATAATTTCACATTCAGTTGTTTGCAGAGAACTATATACCTTCTTCAGATATCCTATGTCTATAATATTTCTACTAGAAGTGGTTTCATATTAGATAAAAATCAGTTTGCATCAACATGCTCAATGCAAGAGAAATATACTCAACTAATGATCAATTTAGGTAATATCTTTTGTCCCAGAGAAATATTTACACTAGCAAGTAGGGTCTTTCATATTAAGTGCAATTCCATGTTTCCCTCCAAATGAACATCCTAGTTAAAGCTATTAAGAATTGATATTTGATGAGCATATCCCAGTAAACGTATCCTAACCAAAATACATACAAAGTAATTGGAAATTCAAATGAAAAAAGTCTATTGAGAACCACTTGAGCAGTTTTCAAACTGCCAAAAGAGTTATGAAGTTTTATTTGCATAATAGAGTTAGTCAAACTAATTTTCCCTAACGCAGTTTCACGTTTTTAAAAATGGTGCCCTGGAAATCAGGAAACCTTATTAAAAAGAATAACGTGTAATGTAAGTGACTAACAAGAGAAAGGAAAATTTTTAAAAAATGAGTGTGACCATTTTATCAAGAGAATCATTTAGTTCAAACTTCTGAATAAGACATAAATAAATTATATAATTCACTCAATTATATAATTCACTAAGTGAAAGTTTAAGCTTTAAGTTTTCATTTTTAGCTAAAGCATCAAAGAAACCAACTCACACATTTCAAACAATACAATTATGCTGTCCTGTTTTTTATAGCACTTTCTTTCCATAACAATAATTAACACAATTAAAATGGTTATTTTTTAGTGTTTAAAATTAAATAATTTCAATATTCTGTGTCTACAAAGATTTAATAACCTAATAATTTTAGCAACCTAATTACCTGTCCAAGAAGTTTTATTAATGAAACCAACAAAATAGGATTCAATTTCATCACATTAAAGTATTGAAAAACAGAACATTTCTAATCATTACCTTATCAATGGCTGATGAAGAGCAACTAAAGAGGCATGCACTACAACAGAGATGACAGAGAGGTGAAAATAATCAAACATAACATTAACGTAGTGATGAAGGCCTCGGTGTAAAGTAAAATGCAACTTTAGCGTTCGGCTGCTAATTAGCTGCAACGTGTTCAGATCCTCTGGTCTAAATGAAAAAGAACATAAATACCGGCAAAAAAAAAATGTGTTATTAGCTTAAAAGAACAAATATACAACATAAATTATTTAAAAAATAATTTAATACTAGGATTAAGAATCCAAGAATACAAAGCAATGACTGAGATCTTCTATAAAATATAGTTTTAGTATTCATTCTCATTTGATAATTTGTTTAATATGAGGACCTTACAGTAATCTTCTGATGAAATCATTAGAAGATGCCACGTATGAAGATTAACAAAAATCTTACATTAACCGGTTGTAACCTTTAATGAAAGGAGCATTGTCTTACCTGAATGCCTTTTCTCAGCATGATGATGTAGAATCCACCGGATGGGTTACTTCAGCCTTCCTGCTCAGATAGACTAGGTCAGAACTTTGGCCACGCCTCCCTCAGGGTGTGTCTTCCCAGTTTTGACGAGGCGAAGCATCTCTGACGAAGTCTGGCGCACTGGCTCCAATTATCAAGACACCTGCCTAGACTGCCTCACGGGAGGGTGTGGATTCTACATCATCATGCTGAGAAAAGGTGTTCAGGTAAGGCAATGCCCCTTCTCCAGCATGATGACTGTAGAATCCACCGGATGGGACATATCAAAGCCGCTCATGTCCCTACGGGGGGGGGGAGGAACCTATCTATCCTGTAATGCCTGACAAATACTGAAGGGGAGGACTACGTCGCTGCCCTACGAATCTCCTCGACCAAAGCCTGCGGGGACCAAGCAGCAGATGCAGCAGCGCTGCGAGTGGAATGAGCAGTAATGTGTGCAGGAACTGGAAGAGACTGAGACAGATAGGCCCGAGCAATGCATGCTCTTATCCATCTACCGATGGTTGAAGAAGAAACCTTTTGACCCATGGCGGAGGGTTGAAAGGACACGAACAAGGCCTCCGACTTTCGGAAAGCCGAGGTCTGCTTGACATAGTGACGCAGAGCCCTGCATATGTCCAATTTATGACACTGTCGTTCTAGACATGAGAAGAATTTGGACAAAAATCAGGAAGAACTAGATCTTGGGACCTGTGAAACAAGGTATTGACCTTTGGAATGAAGGAAGGGTCCAATCTGAGGACTACCCTATCCTCGAAGGTACACAAATCACCCCTAACTGAAAGTGCGGCCAATTCCGATATTCTTCTCGCTGATGTTATGGCTATCAGGAATGCCACCTTCAAAGACAGAAAATGAAGAGAACAAGAACTGAGAGGTTCAAACGGAGGAGAGATCAGAGCCGGCAACACCTTAGGTAGGTCCCACAACAGATAGTGATGGACCGCGGGCGGTCTAGTGCTAACCGCCCCTTTGAGAAAAGCACTAACTGCTGGATATTGCGACAAAGGAACCAAGTTATCACAGATAAGGACCGTTGACAGGACCGCTACCTGCCTGCGGATGGTACTGGGTAATAAACCCTTGTTCATACCTTCCAGCAGATAATCCAAAATATTGGGAATTGTGACCGAGAGTGCCCTGAGATTTTGTTTATTGCACCATGTGCAGAAGTTTCTCCACGTGGCGTCATAAATCCTATTAGTCAAGGGGCGCTTGGAGGCTTGAATCATCGAGATCACCCCAGACGAATAGGATTGCCTAGCTAAACTTTCCCGCTCAAGTGCCAGGTGGCTAACTGGAGCCACTGTGGGTCTGAATCTTGAAGGTTCCCTTGGCTGAGAGCCACCCGATCCGGGGGAATCCTCCACGGTGGCGAGAGAGAAAGATCCACAAGGTCGGCAAACCACAGATGCCTTGGCCAATGTGCAGCAATCAAGATTACTTCCGCCCTTTCCTGAATCAGTTTGCAGATGGTTGCCTGTAACAACAGAAGGGGGAGAAATGCATACAGCAGGTCCCCCGGCCACTGGCACCGGAGGGCATCCGTTCCCTCCGCTTCCCGTGTCAGGAACCTGGAGAAGAACCTGGGAAGTTGAGTGTTCGATGGGGAGGCAAAGAGATCCAGATGTGGACGACCGAAACTTATCGAGATGTCCCTGAACAGTGCCGGGTCCAGTCGCCACTCCAAGTGGTCCACTGTGACCCTGCTCAGGGAATCTGCTTGTCGATTCACCTCCCCCAAAATGTGTTCCGCCCTGATGGACCCGAGGTTAGACTCCGCCCACAGACCTAGGTCCAAGGCCTTCTGCATGAGCGACCAGGACCGGGTCCCTCCCTGCTTGCTGACATGAGCTTTGGCTGCCATGTTGTCCGTCAGGACCAGGACGTGCTATCCTGTCACTAGGGAGGAAAACTTGGAGAGCTAAGTGTATGGCCCTGAGTTCGAGCCAATTTATATTGTGAGCTAGGTCCGACCGGGACCACTGTCCCTGGGCCAGGTGAGTTTGAATATGGGCACCCCAACCGAACAGACTGGCGTCTGTGGTTAAAGTGAGCCTGAGGGGCTCCTTGAAGATGGTCCCCTTGTTCATTGCAGGTGAAGCCCACCATAGGAGGGATACCAAGATGTGGTGGGGAACTCTGACCCTTTTGTTGGAGGAATTGAGGTTCCGTTTCTGAAAGGGAAGGAGGAACCATTGACGGCGTCTTGAGTGAAGCCTGACCCACAGAACAATCCCCATGCAAGGAACCATCTTTCCCAAAAGTTGGGACAGCTATACCAGGGGCACTACTTTGTCCCGCTGAACCTGATGTACCAGTTTTCGTATGCTGACCCGACGTTCATGTGAAAGATAGACCTTGCAAAGGTCCAAATCTATGATCGCCCCCAGATGTAGGAGGCGCTTTGTGGGGATTGTGTGACTCTTCTTGAAGTTCATTGAGAACCTGTGAGCCTGAAGTGTATGTATTGTGACCTCGAGGTCTGACTGGGCCGACTGGAAGGAACTGAACTAGGATGTCGTCTAGATAGCATTGCACATGCACCAGCCTCAGCCTGAGGTGAGCCGCCAAGACTGCCAAAATTTTTGTGAAAACCCTTGGAGCTGAGGATAGACCGAAGGGAAGAGCTCTGTATTGGTAATGCCGGTGTGCGTAGTAAAACCGGAGGAACCTGCCGTGTTCTGGGAGTATCGGGATGTGTAGGTACGCCTCTGTTAGATCTATGGATGAGAGGAAATCCCCTTTCCTGATACTGGCGAGAATGGACCTTAGGGTCTGCATCTTGAACCTCCTGTAGGTTAAGAAGTAATTTAGACCCTTTAAGTCCAGTATCGCCCTCCATCCTCCTGAGGTTTTGGGGACCACAAACAGGATGGAATAAAACCCCTTTCCTTCCTGATCCCGTGGTACTGGTTCTATGGCCTTGATGTCTAACAGATGAGAGATGGCCGTGACTACCAATTTTGCTTTGCTTGCGTTTCTTGACACTGGACACTGAATGAAGCGGTCTGGGGAGTAGAGTAGAACTCTAGGATGAGACCGTACTTGACGGTTTCTCTTATCCAGGAGTCTGTGGTGGTTGTCTCCCAAGTGTCGCTGAATAGCACCAGATGACCCCCGATGGGAGAGTCCTCCTTGGCGTCACTTGGACCGCCTATACGGGCAACCGCCTGATCCCCAGAAGGGGCGTTTAGATTGAAATTGGCCCTTGGCTCCCATGTTTTGGCAGTCTTGCGGACGATCCTGTCTGGGGGAAAAGGATCGTGAGCCTCTTGACCAATCCCAGGACTGCCTTGCCCGAAAGGGCTGTCTCCACTCCCAGGAACCGCTGGGACAGAAGACCTGCCTATGGAACTCCTGTTGGGGCCGTCTATCAGACTGTTTGGAGGGGTGTGCAAAATCTTACGTTTATCCTTGCCCTCAATAATATGCGGTTCAAGGATTGGCTCGAACAACTGTGTACCGCTATATTTGGATGTGGATAAGCACCACTTTGATTTCAAATCCGTTCTCCACTGTTTTAGCCATAGTAGCCTACGAGAGGCAACCGTAGCTGCAATGGATCTGGCAGAGTACCTGGTCGAATGAAGAGAAGCATCTGCCACGTACTCTGAAGCGGTTACTAGCTTCCCTAGTGTCTGATGTGTTCGAATCTGATCCGGTGGAACAAGTGTCTGAAGCTCACGAAGCCACATGATCGATGCCCTGGCGAAGAAAGAGGATGAAGTCAGGGCCTTTATCGCCCATGCCAAAGCCTGGTGCGCTCGGCAAAGAGAGAGTTCAAACTTCTTTTCCTCTGCTTTCAGGGCCTCAGCCATATCCCCTGGAATAGCAGATGTGGAAAACAAAGAAGCCAGAGGAGTATCAACTGAAGGTACCTCCAAGAGGGAAGCAAATAAAGAAGACACATTGAACAGTTTCTTTTCTGTACTATTAGGGGAAAGCAGAGTGGCCAGGGATGACTGCTTCTCCACTGTAGTGCGGAAAACCTGTGGACAGGGAATCTGCTTATCCTCCACCACCTGTTCCGCGAACAAAGGATTAGATTCTTGATTGGCGGAGGTAGAAGGTTTCTCCTCCTATACCGAAGTGAGGTTAATGGTGGTAATGGTCTTTAACAGTAGAGACCTGAAAAGAGAAGGTCAAATAGCCCCGAAGTTGGCGCCTGTTCAGGCGCTGCCTCATCTTCTGACATGGGTATGACAGCTATCTCCAGGTCAACAGACCCCTCTTCCCCTAGCTGGGAAGAAGTCTCGGAAACCCCTGAACCGGGAATAGTGGTACATGCCGCCTGAGAAGGAGGTATAGAAGGAGGTGGTGGTGGTTGAAAGGGCTGCTGTCCCCTAGAAGACATGAATTGCATAAATGCATTGTGCATGAAGGACTGAAACTCAGGTGACCACCTATCCCCTTGTTTCACATAACTAGCACCAGCCTTGGCTGGAATAAACGTGGCCTCAGGGCCATGATGAGAAGATGATGATGAGGAGCGAGGGAGACCAGCCTGCACAGTTTCCCCCTGAGGAGACCAAGCCCTTGGAACATCACGAGAAGGTGCAAATGGAAGCTCAGATGCAGGACTGTCCAATGGAGCGGGGAAAACCACTTCAGCTTCACTGGACCTGAGCCTTTGGGCTTTGGAGAATTCCTTTCCAGTGTCAAATGTCTCCTCGAAGCCTCTCGCTCGGCTGACTTTGAGGAGCTCTTTGGTAGAGAGGTGTTTTGTTTGGGCCTTTTTCTTCCCCCCCGTAGTAGATCTGCACTTTGTTTGTGCAGGGGGAATACCAGAGCCCTGTGATGCCTGGGGCAATCACAGGGCTCTGGTATCAATCAGTAGATCTGCGCTTTGTTTGTACAGGGGGGAATACCAGAGCCCTGTGATGCCTGGGGCGAGGAACTGTCTGCCATTGCAGTCTAGATAATCCGGGTAGGAGATATCCAGAAGTGGGGGGAACCCAACATGCAGACCTGGTTGACAGAGATGGAAAACCGATCCTCGCTCTGCACGACAACAATGGCAAGGACAGCCAGACAGCTCCCTAGAACTGCCTGTCTAGGCCAGTGACAAATGCCACTCTCTATGTGGAACAGGTGGTCTAAACAGTTCCCCTTCGCTCACTCACACCAGAATAAGGATAAGTGACAGAACCACCAATAAGTAATTTGAACAATACTTCCAATATAGGGCAGAATAAAATCTGTGATTCGTATGAAACAAAGCTGTAAAACTCCCCCCCCCCCCCGGTCAGAGACCTGGAAACACAGACCAGTAGTGAATATGGCAGGCCTCAATGTCTTTAAGAGGAACACAAGGTCTCCACAGATTGTGCTTCTGTGCCTATGGACACACTCAAAATGGCGGCAGCATCTAAAGTCACACTCAAAATGGCGGCCACCCACAATAACCCTCTCAAAGTGGCGACCACATCCTGTGCACACGGTCAAAATGGCGGCCGCACCTGTTCCGAGCCTCTGAGAAAGCTAAAAGACACCAAAAGGAAGGAATGGAGGGAATCAACCTCTCTGTTAGGGCAATAACCTCAAGGAACAGCAATTTAAATAAGCACTCTCCCCCAGCCACGGAAGGAACTTGTTATTAGTTGCGCAGTCTCCCCTGCGATCTGAGTCCTGCAGCGAAGAGGAGCCTCTTTGCGACGAAGCCAGGAGGGAATCCTCCGAACTGCCTGAGTCCCGAGCGAGTCCGATCTCCAAGGGCCAGCTGGTAGGTTGGTCCGCGCTCCGCTGTTCCGTCTGATTGGCGGTGGAAAAACCCCCGCTCGAAGAAAAAAAACCTGCAGCCTTCTTCACAGGAGCCTGGAAGGCTCGAAGTCGGAAGGCCCGTTTTAAATTTAGAATTTAAATCTCTGCCAATTTGATCTCAATTGCAGCAGAAAACTAAGGAAACACTACACTTTAAATAACTAAAAGAAGGATTAAACTAATTAGATTTAAATAGTTTGAAATAAATGCAATTAACTTAGTCTAGTTAAGGAGCCAAAATTTCTGCGCCTTGCTGAGCACGAGACTAATTCAAAACTGGGAAGACACACCCTGAGGGAGGCGTGGCCAAAGTTCTGACCTAGTCTATCTAAGCAGGAAGGCTGAAATAACCCATCCGGTGGATTCTACACTCATCATGCTGGAGAAGCAATATGACATCATATACACAATTATAATGTATACTGTAATATCAAATATAAAATATGTGGAACTGTGTTTACACATAGGCATACAAAGTATATAATAACAAAATCAAATGTAAGCAAATAAGGCAATCCCAGAACTAATAACTATAAAATCCTTAATTTGGCTTTGATATATCTATTTAATCACAATAATTTTTACAATTTATATCATTTTATGTAGCCCAATCTAGGCAGTATTTTTGAATTAAAAATTAAAATCTCATAATGAAACAAAAATACACAACCACTGACTTTCCTCTTATTTCAATATTAAGGGCAGGTTAATACAAGAATGAGTTCAATGCTTACAACTTTACATGAACAGTGACCCCCCCCCAAAAAAAATTCCATGCATACACTGATGCACACAGAACTAATGTACATAAGGTGCCACATAGAACTCCAGATGAAAAATATAAATATTTAATGTAATTGTATTAAGACCAATATGTAACTTAGCTTTGAACTTACGAATAATCTGTATCTGTGAAGTGCAGATCTAAAGATAGTAGGAAATTCATTTCATTAAGAGATTCTTCAATCTAGGAAAATAAGTTACACAAACTATGATTTACCATGCATTCTCATGTTGAAAGACACAATATTTATATATTTCTCTTTATTTGCTCATAATTACAAAGTTGTTTAAAATACACTAAAATACTTTCATATAAGAGTTTTCTATGCAGTATAAAGCAGCAGAGAGCAAAGCAAACAACAATGCTTTTAAATGTTATTAGTGCAATTTAAAACACTGAGTAAATATTTGTACAAAATGGACCTATGTGTTTTAAAGTTCTATATAAATAGCATACTACTCTGTCTGCTTCAATAATCCAGGGCTTTGTTTTTTTGCTTGCTTGCCAGGGAACATAAATCATTTACAACTAAGATGCATGGCATGGGACTAGTCATTCTCACTCCATGCTGACAGAACCAAATTGTCAATACTGGCAGGTAATTTGGACCATTGGATAAACAGTCGAGAATACCAAAGAAAAATAAAAGGCAGATGAACAATTGTCTTGATAACTGGATCTGAAACAACATGTACTAAACATCTCAATTCTTCTTACTGAGCTGTGACTGCAAAGATAAAATATTCTCTAGAGATAATGAAGGGAATGGATCCAACAATAGCTGGGAAGCCATGCTCTGAAGGCTAATTTGCACTTTTGGTTCTAGCCTTTTTAGGTTTTCAAAGAAAAAAAAGAAGGGTGTGCACTCCCCCAACTGCGGCTGATGGTATCATAGCTAAACATTCAGCTTCTCAATCATATAAACAGAATAAGATTAATTATGCAATTTATATTAATGAAGTTTTTATTAACTATCGGGTAGTACTTGACTTATGACTTGTCAATAAGCAACCAAAGTTATGATGGACCCCCCCCCCAAGATATTTAGCAATCAAAGTTATGATGGACCCCCCCCCCAAAGATATTTATGACCTGGTCTGAACTTCCAATGAAATGCAGTCAAATGTCCCTAGCAATGTATGAAATTTGCAATGGCAAATTGGCAATGTATGAAATTTGCCAAAAATCAATGTTTACAGGAGGCCAAATGGGTATAAATGGGGAGGAGGTAGGTGGGTAGGGAGAGTCCCTGCCTTTTCTAATGTTTGTAGATGGGAGGGACCAAGCCTGGAATGGTTTGGATTAAGGTAGGTAGTCAGCTAATGAGCAGTAAAAATCACTTAACGATAGCAATGGGGATTGCCCAGATTGTGGTTGTTAAGCGGAGCAGTCATGTGACACCTCACTTTTTGACCACATTGCTTTCTTACTAAAATTCTGGTACCAATTGTGGTTATGAGTCAAGGACTACGTATAATGCGATGCTTAGAATCAGAGAGAAAGTGACATTCTAGTCATTTGGACATTTCTCTGTTATCATTTAGGAGAACACTCTACACCAGTTCACTTAGTACCTATGAATAAGAGACTAAAAATGTCTTTGCCTTATGAACCATGAAAATAAATTAAATTCTAAAGGGGAAAAACAATTCACATTTCTCACCCTAATCTTATTCTTTTTCATCAAGTCTTGATAAAGAACTCTGAAAAGATCCTGCTATAGAGGTGGGCTAGCCAAGATGTTGACATTCTGGTAAATTATAAAATGTTGTCTACAGTATTCCCAAAATTATATGCTTATACATATATACAGGAACATTGTATATGCTGGGTAGGATGATATCATCAGGTCATCCCAATTTCTGTAGAATCTTGGCTTGCTGTTTCTTTGCAAAGACATAGCACTGAGGTGCTACATCCAGTGGGATAATACTTATTGATTTGAAATATCTGTCTTCTTCCCACTCATCTAACGGCTCTGAACTTCTTGAATGCTTTGGTTGTCTACTGACGTACACAGAATTTTGGAATATATTAGTCTTCATTCACCAGGGCTTTTCTTACATTCTTGGCAGCCACCCATACAGAATTATATATATATAAAACATTAGTTAAGCAGATGCCAGTATTACCTTTCTTTCATCCAATAGCATTTTAATTTTGAAGATCATTGCATCGTTCACACAGACCTCTTCATTTTTGTAGAGAATCTGAAATGTTTTACTGCAGACTACATTGTCATGGACAGAAGCTGGGAAGGCAAGATCAGCACCTGAAAACAAGAACATTGGCAAGCAGTCATCATGGCTAAAAATTTATTGCTATTCACAAACTGATAACTGAGATTTTTTTTAAAAGATTTTTTCCAAACAGCTATATTTATTGTAATAAATTCTTTACCATTATCATATAATATAGTTAATATACAGCCATTCAAAAACATGAACATCTGATGTTGATGCATTAAGGAACAGAACCAGAGCACACCTTAAAAATCAAGGCAGCCATTGTTGTAAATGTCTGTGGGAATATATGTGTGCATGGCAAGTGTTCATAATATCTTTAGGAACTTCTTAAACCATTGTTAAATCCAGCAATATTAATATTTCTAATATGGTCTGAAGAGAAATTCTAGAAACACATTTTAAATTCAAAATGTTCCAAGTTTAAAACGGCTTACTCTTTTGACATAAAAAAAGATTGTTCAAACTTACTGATCAGTATGCTGATATTTTTTCCAACTATTCTAAAAGTATTCCAAGTTTAAAATACTATCATAATGGAATACTGTGGAAGAAACATATTTGTAAAGTCTAAAACACATACAAACATTTTGAATTCAAAGTGACTTTCATATAATTGTAAAAATTCCTTTAATGAATTTTTAACAAAATCTAGTCAATCTTCCACCAGAGCTCCCCAATCTTTCCCGGTTGGCGGCCTGGAGGGAAATGGAGGAGCAGGGAAATGTATATGCACGCACATGAACAAATGGGCACACACACGGCGGTGGAACTAGCACCCACACACATGTGCCTGTGAGCTGTGCACACCTGTGGCAGTGCTGGCGCCTGCGGGCCACTAGCACCTGTGTGATGCTGGTGGCCACGCTAGCGTTCCCATGCATGTGCAAACGGGGCAGCTAGCACCCACGTGGTGGCACTAGCATAAGTGGGGAGTGCAGGCACGCCAGCCATTCCCATTCCCAGTGACCAACAGGCCGTGGCCCTGTACCGGGCCATGGATTACAAGTTCGACACCCCTGTTCTATACAATTTCACAACAAAGAACAATAAAAAGATAACTGCAAATACAATTTTGACCATTTTTCTCTATTTTTTTTTTCATTTCTTCAGAAACCTTAAAATGCACATATGCTCAAATTTCTCGTAAATATTAAGATCAATTCACTAAAACTATTTAATATATAATGTAATGTTAATAAGCTGATGCCTTTTTAATAAAAGTACTATTAAACAGCAATTATAAAGCTTAAATATTAATGAAATATTTATGCTTACTAGTTGCACGTAATAAGCTTGCTTCAATTTTGTGTGGTATTCTTGGAGAAATTTTCATAGATGTACGAATTTGATAGAATCTTCAAGACAGAAAGAATATTTCTGGAATTATTCTGTTTATGATATGTTCACCTTTTAAACACTTTACAACTTTAAACTAATATGGTTTTCAATATGATTTACAGAACATATAAGAATAATGTAAAAATTACAAAAGTGAACAAATTATACATGGAAAGTACAAAGATTGCGGCTGAAAATTCTATGCACATTAAGTGAACCCATTGTTCACTATGGTGCAATTTTGCTAGAAACCAAAAGTAAAGTTTTGGGTAAAGGTGTCATAAAACACATAGTTATGTGATCATGGGATGCTGCAAATGGCTGTAAATACAGTTACGTTGCTGAGCACCCAAAGTGCTAGCACAAATTTGCAGTGGGGTTCTCTGACCTTCAGAATTTTAGATCCAGTCATAAATTCCCTCTTTCAGGTAGGTTGTAACTTTGTAAGCAAAGCGAAAATAGGAATATAAATTTTTACAATGTATAGTAATTCTTCTATGTTGTAGTTTTGGTCCTTAATATCAACCCTCACTTCTAGGCATCCAAGTGCTCTTGGCAACATTTTCAGAACTGGTTTGCTAATACATTCTTTCTAATGCTGAAAGAGATTAACTGGCCCAAAGTCATTCACATACGTTTATGCCCGAGAGAGGATTAGAACTTAAGTTTTCCCATTCCTAGTCTAGTACTTTTAACCATGACACCAAACTGAGTCTAAATCATCTTTAGAATTTAATAAATTTTAACATGGAAATTTCTGCATTCAAAGAACAAGAAAAGGACATGTGAAGATATGTTAATTTTCAATGCTTTAGCGTGATGTAATGAATATTTATTTCATTTTTCAGGAAAACAACAGCCATAAAGAAATTCCTTTCTTTGGGACATGAAAAAGAATAGCAATATGTATACAAATGAGATTCGGAATGAAGATACTGATTACAAAACTGCTGTATCATAAACAACAGAAACCATAAACAAAAACCTTTAAAGCCTTTTGAGGAAACTCTAAGCCACAACTTTATTAATTCATATTTATAAATGTCACAGAAACCTAAATATCAAGGTGTTTATGTTCCTTATCATTGTAATTTAAAATCCTCACAGATTCAAAGTTACAAATGTCAAATGTTAATATCCTTTTTAAAATAATAATATTTTCAATCCCGCTCTCTTTCTCGTCTATCAATTCAAAAAGATGATTCAAACAACTTAGCTTTTCTTATATAAAAGTAACATTTATCAAGGTAAGATCCATATCCTCAACTACTTTTTATCTCAAGATATGCATTAAAACACACAATAAATCTCCCTATACAAAGACTTCTGCAGTAATACCAATCAGAATTTATAGCATTTATTGTATGGTAGGAAACATAACTCACCCTCTTTGAAACAAATCCACATTATAAAATTTGTGGAGCTCCACAGAGAATTCTACCATTGCTTGCACTTCGCTCATTTTTATGTAGATGGAGGAGCTATAGAACAGTTGCAAGGAACTTAATTACTGAAAAGAAGGAAAAGAAGACAATTGACATGACTCATAAATGACTCTCATATTCGTATATATCATTCATAAATATGATTTCTACTAATTCATTATCTGTTTTTTGTAATAAAAAAACTAAATTCTTAAGCTTCACAGCCATTTTAGAATCACTTTTTAATGTTATATGACAGGGGAGAAGGAAGCAGTTGAAAAAAATGTCTATTTAAATTGGCAAATTCAATGAATTTGGCTACAAAAATGTTATTTAATCTTTACTTATGCTTAAAATAGCTAAGTCTGCTGCATTAGATTCTATAGCAAAGAAAATACATTTTATTTCTTTTCAGTGACAGATATAAAACTTTAAAACTGAGTTGCAATTTCACAACAAGGGCCTATTACGGTGTCTTGAAAGCTAGAGCTCCACAGAAACACTCTGATTAAGACACCCCGCCAAACAACATCTTTCTTCTGTTGACATTTTTGTGAATGTCTGCAGAAGAAAACTGTCATGCATACTACACCTGTAGGTTTTAGCCTTCCTGTGAGGCAGGACTTCTAAACACAATTATGCTGAACAAGCAAATATCTGCAGAAAAGTAATTTGAGCAATGTCAGCAAAATTATGTTTAACTTGTACACTCACTTGATGAGTGCCCTGATTTTCTGAATGCAGATAATGAGGATTGCTTATTTTAACCTATTTTGGATGTAACAGTAAAACCCAATTTAGCAGTCAGGCTATCATCAGCATCCACCTTTTGGCTCTCTTACTCTAGTGTGTTTATGATGAAAAAAGTGATCAATTTATTTTTCATCACATCCAAACTAAAAAAGATCTTTCATTTAAACACTGTTTTATTCAAACAAACCATTAGTCATATAATTTTATAATTCTGGCAACCAAAACTCTCTCAAGTTCTTCTTGGCTGAGCCAGGGGAAAGTAGGCAAGTGTGTAAGTTCAAGGCTCACTATTACTCATATTGTATATGAGCTTACGACATAATTTAACATAATGTCCAAAGTGGACACTTATTCATTTATTTTGCTTATTATGCTTTAAAATAAACTGAATCAGAGTACGTGCTCTCAATAAACATAGCAACCCAAAGCACACTTTTTAGCTTACTAATGAGCATTTGATATAATCTTTTCCAATAATTCAAATAATGCAATATCAATCACATTAGAGCCAAAGCAGGATCAGTCAGACACTGTTGTATCCAAACATGTGTAGAATAAAAAGTAAAATTATAAAGAAATAAACACAGTCCAGTAAAGTTCAAGCATGTTTGGCCATGTTCAGAAGTATTAAGAGTGGAAGTGCCAAATTTCAAGCCTTTCTTTGTTAGTAATCAGTCTGATCAAAGCTGTATACCTGCAGTTCCCTTTGGTCAGTAACACAATATTTACTCCTCCTTACAATACTTAATATTTTGTTTAATGCATTTAATTTAGTATAAAGCGTTAAAGATCATACAAGAAGACAGAAAATTATTTCTTTCATAAATCCATCGACTTGGGAGTGAATATAGATTTTCGAACTCTTTATTACAATGTGGTAAGAGTGAGACTTAACATAGAAAACCTTACAGGTATGCATTTACAATATTGCTAAAAGATTAAGCTTTGTCTTTACCTTTAATAATAAATAATCCATTTTAATGAAGGTAACAAGCAGTCTTCCAGTTCCTCATTTTTGCAAAACCATTCTGCTTACTCTGCATGGAAAAGAAAGCAAATTATGGAATAACTAAATCCAATCTATTTCTGGGTTTTCTCATCAGAATAAAACAAAATGTTAATAGTATTCTGTATGCTTTGGCATACAGTCATGCTGGCCTCATGACCATGGAAGCATCTTTGGACAACGCTGGCTCCCTCAGCTAAGAAATGGAGATGAGCACCGCCCCCGAGAGTTGAATATGACTCGACAGAGGAAAACATTACCTTTACTTTGAAAGTGAATGCCTAAAAAAAGCATAACATTTGAAATGAAACCAACAAGTCAGGAATATTTTGTAAAAACCGCATTAATTTATTAGGATTAAATGCAGGAAGAAAAAATAATCTAATAGGTGATACTTAATTTTAGAGCAAATTAAAAATCTTATTATTTAAAAATATGTTTTAATGTTGTGTCTTTATTATAGCTTTTTATTTCTTTAAATCTTATTTTTTAAATCATTTATATGTTGACTGTTCAATGTCCTATGATTTAGAGCAATGTGCAACTACTAAATTGGTTTAGGCTGGTTTCTGTTCCCTTGTCACAAAGAAAATACATCTCTGTTTTATATGTATTCTTTGAATCCCATGCAACTGATTCTTTTCATACTGTGCTTTATCAAGGAAAAAAATATTTTCATCTGTAAGATAAACAGTATTGTAACTATTGACAAACTTATAAGAGAAGCATTTTGGAATACAGTCTGAGCATTTTAGTTGTTATTTTAATTGATTTAGAACATCTATATTGTTTTTAAATTATTAAATGCACAATAAGGTATTTAAGATACATTTTCAGTTCACTAGGTAAGAAAAGCAACTAGCATTTGCAAGGATTGCCTGGCTAATTAAGATAAGCCGAGAGCAAGACAGGGATAAATAACTTTTTTCTAGCCTGGGGGACTATATAATCTTTTCGCTCCACCTGGGGCTGCTAGTGGCAAGAGGTCATGGGGTAGAGTGGGAATTTTAGTCCTTAAGGGGGAGTTAAGGAGCAAAATAACCATCTTCAAACATTTTTTTTCCTTTACCTTCTCCAACATCAGCATACTAATGTAGCAGTTTCAGAGCTTTTAAGAAATGAATGACTGGGTCATATCATATGCTAATCATGTTTCTACTGAAACAAAATAATTGTTTAATATAGAATAATTCTATAGTTTTCTCAGATAGAATTCTGGGATTTCATTAAATAATATTCCTTATATTTAATAACTTAACAAGAACTAAGTTGGGGTATTTGTGAGTATGGGAAAAAAGAAGGCATAGAAAGTGATTTTTAAATTATAAAGGTTATTGGTATAAATTGCTTTTCTGAAAATTGAAAAATGGTATTTATACAGCATTCTGCAGTGTCCAGTGGAGAGCAGTGATACAATTATTGCTTTACTATACTGTTCCAAGAGTCCCAACAACTACAAATAAACAAAAAGCTAACAAGCAAAGATGTAACACCTTATAGTTGTGACAAACAAGATGTTGACTGCTTACTAAATAACCCTCTTTATTTCAATAACACACCAAATTTGTTTCTTCACTGGAAAATAAATTGCTGCAGTTTGTATTGAGATGAAGTCATAATCTATCCTTTGGTTTAATTTATTCTGATGCACCCTGTCGGCCCAAATAGATTTCTTCCTCCCATATTTGGGCCGACAAGGTGCATCAAAAAACACTCAAGGTAATTCTCTTCCCCTGTTCTCTTCCCTCCCTGACACAGCTGACAAAGTGAGAAAGAGCCTGTGGCCTAGAGGTTAACATAGCTGCCTAACCTACAAGCAGCCCAGGTTCAAATCTCATAAGGATATGTCTGGCTGCTGAGAGCTAATTGGCTCGAAATAGCTATTCCAGTCTCCCTTAATTCTTTGTTAGCAATCCAAAAATTTAAAAACATCTATATCTATAGATATATATATAACTGACCCACCCCGCACGACAACACACAGCATCATAGATAGAAAACAGGTTGGTCCTTTTTCCCATTCAATAAATTTCAATGATGAAAAATATGGCTGCTCTCAAATAAGTTATCCTATAAGTGTTCTCATTACTACCTGCCATATACCTGTGGTTGTTAAGTAAATCACCATAGTCATTAAGTGACATTTCATTTGATTTCCATTTGTGATCTTTCCTGCTGATCTCCTTTGACTTTGCTTGTTGGAAGCCATTGCAAATGGCAATCAAGTGACCCCAGGACACTGCAACTGCTGCAAATGTATGAGAATTGCCAAGCACCTGAATCACAATCATGTGACCGCAGGGACACTGCAATGATATTTATGTGTGACAACTGGTCATAAGTCACTTTTTTCAGCACTCTTGTAACTTTGAGCAGTTGCTATTAAACAAATGGTGGCAAGTTTCAGATTTACCGTACTGTCATTGCTTGTGAAAGCTAAACAACTTAATGGGTATAGAAGCAAAACAAGATACAAAGAAAGGCTTAGGCTCCTGCAAGAGGCTTGCACCATACTAACAGATTTATATGACTTAAGGAGCTAAGTTATATGTACAATCCTGCCATGAAAATCATATCAAACTCTGTTTGAAATTTACTTCAGCACTGATAGGAACTCTTTTTAGAGACTAAGCTTAGTAGTATTATACATTCTTTGAAATATAGCTGTGTAGAAGACAGTAGCAATGCCAAGTTCCTATGTAGGACAGTCAAATCATACACACCAGTATTAAACTAACTTTGCTATAGAATCTCATTCTTCCTACTGTGAAGGAAAGAATGGAACTTAGAATCCAATGCTCATTCATGGATCATTCCTGTTTCTTGTTAACAGTATGTTATACCCCAAAAGTAGGGCCAGTATGTGAGAGTTTTAATAGTTTTAAACTATTAAGACATAGCTGCACATAAGCCAAATAGAAAAAAACCCCATAGCCATAGAGAGTACACAATTGTTTTTCAATTCCATAAATATTATCTATATGACAGCCTGGTGATTATGCAAAGTATCCTTTTATGAAACAATCAAAGTTCATAATAAAAAGAAAAGGGAAAATGGAAAACTTTGTTGCCCTAAACCTTTAAATGTATTTTATTTCAGATCTTAATGTTTTTTAAATTGATTATATGCCATCGAGTAATTGTTAATTCTTAGTAACCACATAGCTTTCCTCCACGACAATCCATCCCTATCCAATTTTTCCAAGTCTCCCAAAGAAGCACTTAATAACGCTATAACTGAGTCCATTCACCATGCTGCTAGTCATCTTCTTCTCTTTCCTTCCACCATTCCCAGCATTAGAAACTTTGCATAAGGGATCATCCAAAGTATGATAATTTGAATCTGGTCATTTGAGCCTCAAGAGAAAACTCTGGGTTGATTTGTTCAATGAGCCATAGCTTTGTTTTCTTTGCTGATATTCTCAGGAGTTTTCTTCAACACCAAAGATCAAAAGTGTCAATACTCTTCTTTAAATTCCAATTTTCACTTCCATAGTTAAATACCATGCTTGCACATTTCCGATTTTTGTAGGTATAGGCACAATCACAGCATTTTAATATCTTTGCCACTGCCTTCGTGGCTGCTTTATTGTGAGCTATTTTGCAATGTATTTCTTGACTGCTTCTTCCTTTACTGTTTGGTTCTAAAAATTATCCCACTACTTTGATATCCTTGTTGCCAATTCTAAGGTTGGTTGTTCAACCTGTTGCCATTAATTTTTGTATTTAATATTAGTCTCATTTGTTCACTGTTCTCCTTGATTTTTATTACTACAGCTTGCAGATCATTTGCATTTTTGACTTTCGGGATAATATCATCTATGGAGATTAAAATCTGAAGTAAACTAACAGCCTTCATTTTTCTCCTTAGTAGTAACCTTGAAGCATTTTATTCATGCAATTTCAAATACTTTCCTCCTGGAGATCATTTATAAATGTAAGAACTCTTTACTAAAAAGGCTATAGCAGTGTTTTGTACACTGGATTTTTATGTAGATGGGGCATCCATTTTCAAAAATAAGTCTCCAGAATGCACCTCCTGATTCTTGGAAGTTTGTAAAGTCCTACGGTAGTTGTGCCCTTAAACCTTGAAGGCAGAGTTGTGGACTATTCCTTTGAACAGAGTTAACTGAGGGGGAGTGCTGAATGCTTATATTCCTGATTTATGTACAGTTGTATTGTGATCTCTCTTTTTTACAGTGATTTTGATTATCTCAAAATCTGATAATGCTTTTATTTTTCTATTTTTAATCCAAATTATTGATTTTCAAGAATTGTACACTGCAGAATCAGTTTGACTGGTGTAGTGGATGGATGGATGGATGGAAAAACTCTACTCTCGCATACTGGCCAAAGTTCATGATTTAATCTTTCTTGCAAGGTGTAAGTGAAATACACTGCACTAGACAGCATAGTCTCAACATAGGATAGTAAGTATGGCTGCTATGGTATAAAAACAGATATTGCTTTCTTGTCATTTTACCAGGAAATTCACCCAGGAAAAAAATGCCCTATTACCATATTATTACTGGTATTAATTCACTTAGTTATTTTATTCTAAGGTCATACTCATTTCATCTTTCATTTTTTCCAGCATTAGAACCTTTTCCAGAGAACTAGGTATTCACATAGTATCTCTGAAGTAGGTTAATTTGAGCTTAATAATTTGTGCCTTGAGTAAGAACTGGGTTGATTTATTCAATGGTGCATTTGTTTGCTTTTATGGCTGTCCATAGTATATTTAGGAGTCTTCCCCAACAATAAAATTCAAAAGCCTCAACTCCCTTTGTATTCTGCCTCTTCAAAAACCAACTTTTGCCTCCATACAGAGTTACAGAGACTTTTACTGCTTGTACAATTCTGATCTTATACCATATAAGCTACTACTATAATTTCTCACATAAGGCTCAAAGGGTATATAGGTCCTTGTGCAAATATTTCTGCTGTAAAAGTTAAAAACAAACTGAAAAATAATCATATTTCCATTAGAAAATAATTATGTTCCCAAGCAGGAACATCTCATTCTATTAGAGAGATGATGGCTATTATGAAAAAAAATCAAATTTTATGATACATGAATAAGGAATAAATGAACAAAAGCATTAGAACCTTCACATAGTTGATTAAAAATATAATCAGCTATTTACTTATTAAATCTGAAAAGAACTGTATTAGCTTATCCAGACTCCATATTTTGATAGTTTACAGTCTAATATAGAATTTTATAGCCTTGGCCAACTATGTGAACATGGAAAAAAGCAGTAGTTTTAACAAATTATGTCTTCCTAGCATCTTATTCTATGCTTCTTCATCATGAAACTCCTGTGTTCTATCATTAAAATCTAATGCAGCCCAGATGATTTTGTAATATGTTCTAAACACACATTCATATCATTCCTACTTCTCCACTGTTTTTCATAAACTAAGTATAAAGTTCAAAAGTCATTTAATTCTATTTCAATGGCTATGAGTGGCAGAATAAAATTGGTAACATCAAAGGATGTTTTAAAGGAAAGTTTTATTCACCATTATTTTCTCCCTGAATAATCCCCGATTATTTATTTAGTTATTTTAATCATTTATATAGCTACACATCTTCTAAGCAGATTTCTCAATTTACACTCTGAAAACACTATCTATTAAAACAAAATTACAAACACGAGCAAATAGAAAGATGGAGAGAGAGAGAAAAAATGTTGTATTCAATAAACTTTTTCCTCCTTTATAATCCTAAGTGTTCTAAAAGAAAGAAATAGATTTTGTTTTGTAGGACATAACTTATAGAAATGAATAGCAGGTAATAGAGAATGGTCAGACATCCTGAATATATCATTCATCTTTCCAAGTTATGTCTGTGAACATATATAGACAAAACTGAGGCCCATGACTGCATGCAATTCCTGAAAACCTTTTATATAATTCCCATATAATTACCAAATTCCTGTAATTCTTAATGTAATAACTGTTAAATCATTGAGCAGTCAACTGTTTAATAAATCAACAAAATCACATGAACTAATTAAAAATAAGTTTAACATGCATTTCAATTTTCTTTTTTTGTTTCTAGCTGTACCTATTTTTTGTACTATGACATCAGCACTGTCATTTAAAAATTCCTTGACATCTAGAGCAGTGGCCTGCAACCTTTTGGACATCATGGACCAGTTCCATGGAGAAGGGTTTTTCCGCGAACTAGAATGGGTGTGGTTTTCCATGCTGCCTGCATTCCATGGATGGAGCTTCGCTTGTTTGTGCAGCAAAGTTACTGGCATGCCGTAGCTTGGTGCTGGTCTACAGACTGGGGATGCCTGATCTAGAGGCATGCTACAGGACACAAAACAGGCAGTCCATACAATCTCTACTTTGTAAGGTCACTTCTAGCAAAGAGAAATAATAGCTCCAGACAAAGCACCTGACAGTGCTTGGCCAGTTTTACTTAAGGGGAAGAGTCATATTTACAGCTATTTACCATAGGCCACAAAACCCAGAAAAATTACTGTGCTTTTCCTAAGGCCAGGAAAAACATCTCAATCCTACCAAAACTGAATGTTTGTGGCTTTTGGAACTAGCTAGGCCCAGGGATTTTCCTCATAGTTTCTGTCTGGCCAATATAATCTGGCACATTGGGTGTGTTCTTTCTCTGTGATAGGACCTGTTCTCTGAAATGAGCCCCCCCCCCCAGAAATCCATACACCATGATGGCAGTCCCAAAAGACCTTGAAAACCTGGATGTTTTCCCAAATAAGGGTTAATAGGATTCCTGGTGTTTTTATATATTCTGGACTACTGCAACACTCTCTACACGAGTTACCCTTGGAGTGTTGGAAGCTATAGTGGGTACAGAATGCAGTTGCAAGGCCAGTTCTTAGGACTACTTGGGTGATCATTACATTGCTATTGCGCAAGCTGCACCGGTTGCCAGTTTGCTTCCAGGCCCAATTCAAGGTGTGGTTATTACCTTTAAAGCCGTTTATGGCATGGGTCCAGGTAACCTGAATAACTGTCTCACCCCAATGAATTGGCCTACCCCACCCACATGGGGCAGGTGGAAGGGCATGCTGAAGGATCCCATCAGTCAAGGAAGTTTGGCTGGCAGGGTCTAGGAGAAGAGTCTTTTCTGTCATGGCTCCTGCCCTTTGGAACATTGTGCCTCTTGACATAGCACCTTGTTGGCCTTCCAAAAGGGCCTGGAAACCTGGCTTTGCCAATTGGCCTGGGGGTCTGATAGGGGCGTGTTATACTGGAGGTGGTTAATGGATTGAGATAAGACTCCACCTCCATCCTGTATCTCACTCCTTCCCTTGCTATGTTTGTTAATTTTAAGTCAATTTTAATGATTAATGAAATAAATAAAATATTAATAATGTTAACCTTTATTATTTTAATGTTTTATGTTGGAGGATTTAGTTAATGTAAAAATTTCTCCACAGTTTCTTCAAGTCCCTGAGCACAACTTAACCTATCTGGAAATTTACTTCTCTGGCTTTAACTTGTGGCTGGATAATATGATGTTACTAAAAACAAAGTTATAATTTAAATTCATAAAGAGGAAAAAAAGAAAATTTAAAATGGGATTTTGAAATTAATCATAAGAATGTTTCCTGTGGGAAAACACTGTTGTTTTGAATTTAAAAAAAGTTGCGATTTTGAAAGCTGAACACTAGAGGGAGCAACAAGGAATTAAAGATTATAATTAAAGAACAATTAAATTTGATTTATTCGTACAAAATGGAGTAAAATTGTCCGTCACATTGGACATATTGAGAGTTGTTTGTGAACAATGGATCTCCAAGTAAATTTTAAGGATGTTTGCCATAAAAGATAGTTTAAAAGATATTATGGAAGAAGAATAAGACAGAGACTGAATTGAAAGTGGTTTTAAAAGTGACAAGCTATAAGAATGATATGGGAAAATATGCTACACTGGACATCTTAAAGATGAAGATTATTATATGTAAAAGAAATATAAAGTTTATTTGATCAAAGTTAAAACAGATATGTTATTTCTGATAATCCTAGTGGACTTTATTTATAGATATGAGATATGAAAAGAAGAGATAATTTACTGTATTTTAAGATTTTTTTACTGTCTTTTTTACTAAAATTATTTTTGCTCATTGTGATGAAATGGGAAATTTCTTATAAATTATTATTGGCTTATGTCTAATATCAGATTATGGTTTGCTTTTTCTTTATTCCAAACAGTGACTTCAAAGCAAGCATGGCATACAAATTTAATATATTACTATTATTATTATTGTTCAAGAGAATGTGAAATCATAGCTGCCAGTTCTTTAACTGGTGTTGGCATTATTATACATCAAGGTTTTCCCATGAACCTAGGATGTCGTAATGTATCAGTATATGTGCGGATCCAAGCAAGATGGCCTTTTGAAATTGACAGATGAAAATTTTGTCAATGTGCAAGCCAAGATTTTTCAGTATATGGCATTCAGTGTGCCGATTATTATTATCAATAATAGCCTATTAGTTTGGATGAACTAAGCCACAACAAGTCTAAGTAGTGAATGGAAATCAGTTCCCAGCCCTGTTTACAATTCTGATGTGATGGTCACTCATAACTTTACAACTTACAATATATTGTGGCATAGATACAATAAGGACTGATATCAAAATAAACTAGATTATACTGTCAAAAAAAAGCATGTGCAACAATCTTGTACCACTGTGAAACTTTGAAATGTATAAGGACCTAATACTTGCAGGAAAATGCTAGGAAGAAAAAAATGTTCAACAAAAACTTATGCTATAATAAACCTGTTAGTCTGAAATATCACAAGATGCAACATAGCCATCCCTCTGAAAACAGTCTGTCTGTGTGTGTGGGGGGAGACTTTATTAATCTACAACAGTTACATCCACAACTCATCTTTGCCCAAACGATGAAACCACACAGTTATAGGGAGATCATTTCTAAAGACTTCTGGAAAAGATCATTTTGAGGTTATTGTCAATCAATATAAATCAACATTAAAGAAAAATGGTAAAAGGTTTAAATTAATTTAAATTATATAAGTATGAGAATGGCATTTTTAAGGTCACAGGAAGTTATCTGTAAGCCACCAGGAATCACCATGAGTTGGACAGCCACATAAATTTTTAAATAAATAAATTATATGCTTGGGTAAAACAAATCAAGATAACAACTAAGTTGTAGATACAAGTAGATACAGCCCTTAAAATAACACTTTTATATGTTAGGACAGGTTTTAAGGTCCTAGGGACCTAGGATAATAGTGGGAACTATTATAGTGGGAACTATTATCCTAGGAATGTGAAGAATGTATATTTCTAAAGTCTGGAAAAAACAGTAGATGTCTTTAGGAAAGCAAATACCAGGTAATACCAAAGTTATATCTGTTATATAGCACAATGCATTGAGCTGGAGAGGTTTTTCCCTTCTATTCCAGCTTTAAAAATAGTAAGAACAAATACAACCTCGAAACCCCATGAAATCAAAGGGAAAGAGCTCTTTAGTTAGCAACACCAGGTTTTCGAAGACGATGGAAAAGGTGTAATGCAACGGGCAACCTCGGTTGGTCTGCTTGAACTACACAGAAATGAGAAAAAACTATTTCAAACAGGGCAAAAAGCCAAAGGACATTTCAGTACTCTCGAGTACGAAGGGAGGGCGAAGAGGAATCCGGGGAGAGTTTCCTGGGATCTCTTTTGAGATTTACAAATAAAATACGGCCAGAAACTAAAAGGGAACACAGAGAGAGAGAAAACCCCAAGCTTTGCTCCCTTACTTTAAGGGAAACGCCACGACCCAGTTGGGACTGAATTACCAGGCTTGACTTCTTTCACTCGAAAGCCCAGATCATTTTTTTTTAAAAAAAATCACTTTTTATCTTTTGGGGACCCCCTTGGCGAAGCCCCCAATGTCTTCGCGCAGGCTGCCTCTGCCTTCGTGCAAGAGGAAAGGGACGGCCCTCTTCCTCAGCAATAACAGCCTTTTCTGTTCGAGTTTCCCACCTGGGCCCCGCCGACCGACTGGAAAGAGCGGCAAAAAAAACAGGCTGCCTGCTGGCCGGGAGCGGCACCCACCTGCCCGTCTCCTCACCTCTTCCGGATCTGCTGGCTGGCTCCCCTTTGAAGACGAGCCCAGGCCTCAACCACAGCACCGGCGTAGCGTAACGCGAACATCCGACGCCGGTCCTCCCCACTTTCCCGGCCGAGCGGCCCGTGTGTTGGGGAAGAGAGTTACGAGCCGCCGCCACCACCACCAACCAGCCAGCCACCCAACGACCAGGGCGGGAGAGAAAAGGCGGCGTGCACCGTCAGGGCCGGCAGGGAGCGCCCAAGTTATGCCCCGCAGGCGACGCTCCGGAGCGAGTGCGGCATCCCGGGGGGAGGCGGGGGAGCTCCCTGGGCGCCGGGCTCGCGACTGCCCTCGCCGCCGCTCCCGCTTTCCCGGAGCTCGAGCTGGAACAGGAGAGCTCGCCGCGGCGGTTCCCCCCGCCTTCCCGGCTGGAGCGCCCCCTGCTGGGCTGTGCGCGGGACCGCTGGAGCCAGCCCGAGGGGACTGCTGCTGCCTCTGGCCGGCGAGCAAAACAGAAAAAAGCGGGGAAAACAGAAGGCGCTGCCAGGCCGACGCTTTCTGAGGGACCCTCTGGAGCACGTCTTCTTCCACCGCTACCGTCTGTCTCCGGGGATGCTGAAGGATGAAGGGGCGGGGAGCTTTTTACTTACCTGGCCGGAAGTTTCTCCTCCCGATGAATTCCTGGGAGGGCTGAAGAAGCAGGCAGTTGCCGCCGCCGCGGCTTCGAGCAGCCGTCAACCGCCGTAGCTCTCTAAGCCAGTTTACACCCTCAGTTTATAGCAGGTTTTATCTCACCAAGTCTTTCAAGAGAGAACGCTGTCTCCTTGGAGCTTCGCGGCGTGAAAAGACCCCGAAAGCAACATAAATTAAACATATAGCATAATCTAGCCTTAAAGCGAATCCCCAAGTTGTCCCGGGAGTCGCGGGCGTATGAAAAACAGGGAGGTGAATTCGCAAAAGGTTTCAAAAAAGGCAGGGCGATTTGCCTAGGTATCGCTAGAAAGCCAGCTAATCTCAGGAGCAAGAGTCCAGCCCTTTCTTCAAAGGCTTATTATCTTGAATAAAAAAAGCTCTAGGAATGTGGCCCTCAAATAACCAGCAGTTTATCTAATCAAGATGTAGTACCAAAAAAAAAAAAAAACCTGTGGCAGATAAAGAGTGTGGTATTACCTCATAATTTTTTAATGGGAATGAGTAAACTTCAATTTCCAAAACTGAAGTTCTGGCTTATGTGTGTATTTCGAGCTGTTCAGAAGGCTTGCAGATAGTTTTTTTTTTAATAGCACAGTAGTTGCACATCATTATGAAAGAGTATCGCATAGTAATTTTAGTTATGTTAATATGGGTATGTTAGCATGCTCATGGCAAATCAAGTATGTTATTTCAGAAACCGTACAACCGTACAACTTCTTCATATTACTACAAATAAGTTGAGAAATAGTGACTTGCTTTTGCATTCCTCCAAAGTTTGCAGCTAAAATAACGGATATAGGAAAAATATAGTGAAAAATGATAAGCACCATGTTGAGTTAAAAATTATGCAAACAGAAGTTCATCATAGAAACTGGAGCTTTCATTGAAAAAGATTTGTGATGACCAGTGTAAATTTGTTCCAATTGTGAATTTGTTCCAATTGTGTCCTTGGGAATGACATAACGTAAAGTGAATAATTGAGATGGAATAAGTTTAAGAGGATGTACTTATTGGTCTTCAAAGTGTATTCAAAGTGTGATTGATTTTATAGTAGTGACACTTTGGAAAGCCAATTCAAAGACGCTTTGGAAAAGCCAATCAAGGTGTTTCAGTGAATTTGTACTTCAGTTTAAACAATATATTGTAGGTTCCCTCAATTCCTATATTTCAGTTCTTCAGTTTTTTATGACTTGGCTATATAAATATTGTCTCATTCTGATATAAATACTGTAAATGGGATCTTTTTTTTTCTGGTTCCAAGATCTTTGTTATATGTTATAATTAGCTACCACCAGTTCGGACCAAACATATGCATAGATTTTTTTTAATGGAAATCACGTGAGCTAAACAGAAATTTTTAGACAAAAGAGTGAGTTTGAACAATACCACTCTGCTTTTGTTTTAATTGAAAAAGTGACATTGGCTTCAATGAGAGTTTTTGTCTCCATACAAAATAATCAGTCATCTGTTGTTTGATTCTATTCAAAACACTTGTGCACATTAAATAATGGTTTGATGTGCTGTGTGAACTCAGTCACTGTATTTTGTAATTTCAGACTTGGTGTATTGTGTGCACTCAGCTTATGGTTCATGCCTAATGTATGGCTTATCATGTGGGAAGACTCACGCTACACTATTTTTTCAATGCTTTACCAGTCATCTCTTACTTTAATCACCATTGACATACACTTCCTGTTTGCTTGTGACATGTAGAAAATCAAAGCAAAGGCAGTAACCTGATCTGGATTGAACCATAGTAGATATTGGAACACTGAGTTTTTACCTATTGTGTGATACCTGTGTTTCACTGTCATACTTCTGTAGGGGGAAAAAGCATAGGAACAAGAGAAATACTTTGTTATTGTGGCATTCCTGCTTTGAAGCTTTGTATCTAAAAGCTGGAAAGGTGGGATAATAAAAATAAAACAAATTTTGGTTACAATAAATTAAAAAGTGGCATGTAAGAGAACTAACATTAGAAATAAGAAACATGATAAAACATACGTTAATTACAACAAATTCATCCTGAAAGATTATGCAGCATTTTTTGCAAACTAACGTGAAACAAATTGCTTGTTTCAAATTTAGTGTAAATAATATGCTTGTTTCATTTTTTAAAAGCTCATTTCAGAATAATTGTTGATTCTCACTGTTAAATTCAGGTGAGATTCAGTTTTTTTCCCCTTCCACAAAAAGAAAAGCTATCAAAGCAGTGTTATACCAAGAATATTCCTGCTGACTAAAAAGGTGAATGTGATAGTTGATTTTCTCCTCTTTCTTTGGTTACCAATATAATCTGCCTCAGTGGCTGGAAGATCGTCTTATCTTCCAAAACAGATACAGAAATACCAAATAAGAATTACAACATAAACAATTTAATCATCTTGTTCCTTCAATGAATGGAAAAAGCATTTTAATTTTGGGGTGACAAATTCTGGATCTAGCTCAGCTCATTAAAAAAAAGCATATGTGATAAAACATGGTGATAAATAACAATTTCTCTTTAGATTACCTTTTCATCATTAATCTTCAAAACAGAGTCTATTTGCCTTTTCATAGCCACTTTTCACATTGGCACATCTGCAATTCTATGCATATTTATATGAAACTGATATTCAAAGTATCAATGGAGTTTATTTTTAAGCAAGTATAAGAATTGAAGAGGCCATTTTGACCATCAAATCCAATTGGTTTCTCAATACAGGAATCCAGATCAAAGCATTTCATAAAGATTTATTTTATTTTATTTTATTTTTAAAATTTATAAGCCGCCCCACTCCCAAAGGACTCTGGGCGGCTAACAATAAAAAAAACACATAAAACATAACAAAACAACAATACAAAAACAATCATCCAGGGGTAAGGTTTTATAAACCCCAGGCCTACCGGAAAAGCCAGGTCTTAAGTAGCTTACGAAAGACCAACAGGGTGGGAGCGGTCCTAATCTCCGGGGGGAGCTGATTCCAAAGCGTGGGCGCCATCACAGAGAAGGCCCTCCTCCGCGGCCCCGCCAAATGGCACTGCTTGGCCGACGGGCCTGAAGGAGGCCCAGCCTGTGGGATCTAACCGGACGTAGGGAACTATGAGGTAGTAGGCAGTCTCGCAAATAGCCTGGCCCTGATGGTTGTCCAGCCTCTGCTTCCATGCATTCGATGAATAGGAGCTCACCATATCTCTGGGTGACATTTCGCTATCAAACTATTCTTGTTGTAAGGAAGAGTTCCCTGACATTCCTTTGAAATCTATATTGCTATAAGTTAAATATGTCATTTTATAACCTGCCTTCTAAAGCAAGAGACAGCAAGTCTTCTGTATGACATCCTAAAAAGACTGTATGATATCCTGACAAAGCCATGGTGACCTCTGTTCCTTTGTGCACTGTTTTCAAGGTGCTTACAAATCAATTATTAAGTGCTCAGGAATCTTCCTAGATTTCAGTATTAAGCTGACTGGTATGTAATTTGCTGGATGTTCCTCCCCGGATGTTCCTCCCCCACATCCCTTCTTTAAAGATAAGGACAACATTCTTTTTCCTTCATCTTTCTGTCCCTTTACCAGTTGTCCTGGATTTCTCAAACAAAAGGATTTGATAAGACCACCAACTAATTCTTTCAGTACTTCAGGATGCAATTTATTCTAGTTCTGGAGTTTTGAACTTCTTTAAAGAAAATATGATTATCTGGCCATGTCCCTTACCAATTTCAAGTTTCAAACATATCTTTTTATCCTGTTCTTCACAACTTTGTGGTGGACCACTTATTTTTTTGTTGAAAAAAACTGAAAAAAAATAGATAGCTCTGTTTTTCTTTGCTATCTGTTCTCATTTTGATATCTTCATTGGTAAGTGTGCTCAATGTATAGAAGGGTACTACAAGTCATCATATATTTCAGTGTCACCAGGATAATGCTTTAATATCATCAGTGTGAACAAAATATCAATCCAATATAAAAAACGTTTCTTCTAGGAATATGTAGAATTTCACACTGTATAAATATGATCCTGTTAATATACAGTATCTCTTTTAGCTTTCCCTAAGTTAGAGCTGTAAATTTATTTGCCTTTGTATTAAGTAACAAAGCAACTAAAGATGTAAGTACACTTTATAGTATTAATAAAAATTAATGTTTCTCATAATGTTTAAATTATTTTTTTTACTCTTTCAGTGAAAACATCTAATGAAGACATTATTTTTCTGTGAATCCTACCTTAGGACACTGTTCCGTGCTTTCTACGTGTCCACCAGCATGAGAATGAGCCACCGTCTGTTTTGCAAGGGCTGAATGGATGAGGAATTTGTGAGGAATGAATGACATTGTCCTCAGTCCACCTGTAATTTGCTGGGAAGGTGACCTCCTTCTGAGTTTTCTAGCTCTATATCAAAAGTACAGTATTGTTTTTCGTCTTTGTTGGTAGAAGCAGGGCAATCTGGTCTGCTTACTTAATTCTGTCTAACATAAATATCCTTGTTCCAATTGGCTAAAATGTGCTCTGTGAGGTACACCCATTTCCTCAGTCTCTGCTTTCGCCTTTGATGGCCATCTCTATATTCTCTCTACATTCTATTTAGTAGAGTAGTGCTAGCCATTTCTCTCCCCCTCCCCTTAATCAGGTTTGAAACACTGGCTTTTTCTTTGTTTTTTTAAAATGCATTTTATTTTATGCATTTAATTGACACATGTTTAGCCAAAGTTGTGACTGCATCAGCTCTGCCAGCTGCCACTGCTATGGTCATGTGATGCTCATTTTGAACATTCCCTGACAGTTTCCCAGCCATTTGCACAATCCCTTGCTCCTTCCCCCCATCCAGCAGCAGCCACTTACCTGCCTGCTGAGAAGGAAAGGGAAGGGAACTAATGACAGAATGAGAGGGAGGAAAGAGAGTCAGTGGAAGGGATCGAAGGAAGATTTCTGATACTCTCTGTCAGCTTCCCACAAGGAAATCAGACAAAGAAACTAGCAGGAAATCACTCCTGCTCACATTGCTTTTTTGCCCACCTATGATTATTCTTTTTCTGTTTAGGTAAGGAAATATATCTGAAAGGATGAGCCTGCAGGTCATTGTATGTCCAATCTTAGCTTCTAAACATCATGACATATGAATCCGCATATGCAGGGGAAAGAGACAAATGAAGAAAATAGTCTGGCAGTGGCACAGTCCAAGCCCCCACCTCTTTTGTATATTCATTGTTTGTAGGTATTAAAGGGACAGAACGTATGTTGCAACAGTATAATGTTTTCATTATTTTTATGAAAGTGGTGGATGCTGCAGACAGTAAAGGCCCCCCTGTATTTTGTAGTAGTAGATAGGCATATTGTATTGAAAGTCATAAACTTCTGCTTCTATATGATTTAAAATATGTGTTTAATGTAGCTACTGTATCTATACACGGGGAGTTCTTGGCCTACATCAGCTATTGTGGCCAGGATTGCCATAGCTAAACAACATGGTCATAAAGCATAAAGTCACATGACCACCTTAGCAACAGCAATTTCAACAGTCCTGGTTACCTGTGTTAAGTAATGACAACACTGGACACTAAGTGAGTGCTTGACTGTGACTTCTGATTTCCTGCTGACTTCCCCACTGACACTTCTTGTGGGAAATCTGTAGGGAATGTCGGAAATTGTGATCAAGTGACTGTGGCTCACTGTAATGTAATCATGAGCCAGGTGCCAAGTATTAGTATGGTATCACATGACTCTGGGGATGCTCAGACGGCTGGAACTATGAGAACCCATTAGTGCCATTGCAACTTTGAACAGTTGCTGAATGAATGGTCATAACACAAGGACTACCTGTAAATGTAAAGAAGTAGTAAAATTTACTCTGAAAAACATACCTGTTTTAAACATTGTTTTTTTTATAAAAAAACTTGTTTTGCTTATATAAACAGTGTCCTATAATTTTATTTAGCATCTGTTCACTTAATTGTAATAACTTCCTCAGTATTCAAAAGAACTGTCATTTATAGTAAAGCTTTCTTATATGTAATGTTAGGGTAGAGAGTATATCTGTTTTCAATAACTATAAAACTTGTTCTTGAGCCTCCATGTTTTATAACCTAATTTTTATTGCTTGGAAATTTTGGTAAAACTTTTATCAGAGACAATTACTGTGCATGTTTTTGCTTTGTTGCCCGGCACATTCTGTATCATTTTAATTATAACTTTAATTTTTTGGTCAAGAAAACAGAGGTAGTCCTTGACTTACAACAGTTCATTTACTGACAGTTCAAAGTTACAACAGCAATAAAAAATGTGACATGGCCGTTCTTCATAATTACACCCTTTGTAGCATCCTCATGAACATGTGATCAGAATTCAGATGCTTGGCAACTCATTAATCTTTATGACCGTTGCTATGTCCCAAGGTCATGTGATCCCCTTTTGCGACCTTCTCACAAGCAAAGTCAATGGGGAAGCCAGATTCACTTAACAACCAGGTTACTAACTGCAGTGATTCACTTAATAATTGTGGCAGGAAAAGTCATAAAATGGGGCAAAACTCACTTAACAAATGTCTCACTTAACAACAGAAATTTGGGGCTCAATTGTGGTTGTAAATTGAGGACTACCTGTACTGTGTAACCCAGTGGAACTCATAGTTAAAATCTTAATCATTTTTGCAAATTCTTATATTATTCCTATTCAATTGTATGTTTACTCTTATCTGAGTTATCAGAGGGACCATCTCTACTCAATTATATCTGCTTGTCCAATCACATATGGCAGAGATACTGTGCCATATGTGATTGCATACTGTGGATCCCGTCTGTTAGGAAGCTACACTTGGTGGGTCCTAGAAGATGGACCTTCTGTGCTGTAGTGCCTGCCGAATGGAGTTTTCTCCTCCCAGCAGGCAGCTGAATTCCATCCCTGTTATCATTCCACAAGTCTCTCAAGACCTGGCTATGTCATCAGGCCTGGAGATCCTATGAGACTTGCAATGGCTCCATTATTTCGGTTAGCATTATCTTCTCTTGTTCTTGTGCTTTTTGCAATTTTTAATAGTGAATGTGTGTGTGTGTGTGTGTGTGTGTGTGTGTGTGTAAGTGTATATGCATGTGTGTAGGTATATATACTGCTCAAAAAAATAAAGGGAACACAAACGTATAGGATCCTATACATTTGTGTTCCCTTTATTTTTTTGAGCAGTATATATGTATGCATATAGTGCCGTACACTATCCAGAATCTCCTTTTGTGAGATGAGGAGGGGAGGGGCATACAAATTTGATAGATAGATAGATAGATAGATAGATAGATAGATAGATAGATAGATAGATAGATAGATAGACAGACAGACAGACAAACAGACAGACAGACAACAGACAGACAGACAGACAGATAAAATATAATACAATATAATACAAAAATAAATCCGATAAAAATAATATGAAGTAGGCCAATTTATTTGTGAGCTATTTTTTTTCAAGCTATAATATTACTTTTGATAATTCTATGTTGCCTTTTCTGACTCCCCCCTGTTTTCCCCAAACGGAATGGGGCATTGAACTTCTATAGCAAAGACCACATTAATGCCCAAATTTTTAGAAACAATCAGTAGTTTTGAAAATGAACCACTCAAATGGTGTATGAATTTTTGCCAATTCTTTAAAAAAAGGGAACAAGTAAAAACCCAGAATAGAATTCTCAGTATCGAGAATGGCTAATGAAAATTGAAAAATATTTTCTATTTTATTGAATGAGACTTATTCCATAATGAATGAGTTTAGGGTTGCATTGACACTTCAAAAATCAAATTACTACAATGCAAGTAAACATTTTTCTTTAAAATAATTTATAGAATTTCTATATGTCAAACATTATTTACAAGATGACATGTACAAGTACTGTACCTTAATTTTAATGAATGACCTGCTTTTTAGTCATCAAGCCACTTCTGGTTTTTGTGACCTAATTCATAGAATAATCTGTAAGTAACAACTTCTCTGAGTTTTTATAAGCTTTTGTTTATGATAACAGTGCTAGCTATCTTATCTACTGCCAACCATTTTTTATTATGTCTTTGATTTTTCTAAGCATTATCATCTTAATGAAAACTTTTGGTTCTATGTTAATTGTCTGGAATATTTAAGCTTTAGCTGCATTATTAATGTTTCCAGTAACTGTTTGGTCTTACTTTAATATCAAATTATTTCTTGTTGCTACAAGGCATTGATTTTTCTTCTTTCAATCTTTCTGATAATTTGGTTTTCACAGATATTTGTTACAACTGGACGTACATGGCCTCCACAGTAAGTACTTTTGTTCTAAATATGTCTCTGCTCTTTAATATTTTGCCTAGATTTACTTTTTAATTTCTCTTTCACCCAAAGAGCAGATTAAAAAAAACGTAATAATTACAATTATCACAGATTTTTGAGCACAGGAAAATAAAGTCTACTACTGTTTATTGTCACCTATATGTAGTGGATTATTACTGCAATATTTCCATTTGATATAATCTTGGGGTTTTTAATATTCAGCCTCAATTTTTGTCTTCACCAAGAGGTTACATTATATCTGAAATTCTTAATATTTCTTCCTGCAATTTCTTCCAGCCTTTCTTATAATATGTTCTACATAAAATAGGATGATGTTATTCGAGTTTGACTTTTTTTTTCCATTCTAACTTTTTCTTTCCAGTCAAATTGTTCAGTATGTAGGTAAGTTGATCTAGCTCAGGCATGTCAAACTTGTGACGTCATATGACGTCACACAACATATCAGGACTTTTTCCCCATGGCCAGCAATGGGACGGGCGCGTTTTCGACATGATGCATCTGGCCTGCAGGCCGGCAGTTTGACATGCCTGATCTAGCTATTCACAATGTGTGGTGATTTACAGAATCAAAATTCATAGAATCAAAATCCATTAATACAACAAAAGTAAATTACATGTAGTCCATTTTGTGATTATTCGAAGTTACAGCAGCATTGAAAAATGTGACTTATTATCATTTTTCACACGACCATCGTAGCAACCCCATGGTCACGTGATGAAAATTCAGACACTTGACAATTCATATTTATGACGGTTGCACTGTCCCGGGGTCATGTGATCACCTTTTGCAAACTTCTAAAAAAACAAAGTCAATGGGGAATCTAGGTTTACTTAACGACTGGGTTACTAACTTAACCACTGCAGTGACTCACTTAAACGTGGCAAGAAAGTCGTAAAATTTGGCAAAATTCACTTAACAAATGTTTCACTTAGCAACAGAAATTTTGGACTCAATTGTGGTTGAAAATCAAAGACTACCTTTATATTTTTGTAACTCTCTTTCCTTCTCCTCTGATTGTTTACAATGTGATCTTAGAGCCATTGCATCTTCTGAAACAGGCTTGATCTTTTTACCATATTTGTTTGTTTATTTCATTTGTTTGGTTTGTATAATTTTGCTGAAGTCTGGATTGCATTACCTTACTAGCATGCAAATTAAGTGCACACGTTCTAGGATTTTATTGTTTCCGGTTTATCTTTATTCTTTGGTGAATTTATTTGTAACAATGTGTAATGATTTCAATTTCCATGAAGATGGTAGGCCATGAAGTGAGTCTGATTGATTGGAGTAAGTATTCATTCCTATATTTTGGATTGTTTAGGGTATCTGTGGTTGAGGCAAGGGGCCTAAATGGCAGCACAGCAACATGATCAAAATGCTACAGCAAGACACACATAAGGAGGTAGAGCTTAAATTTTACAATTATGGCGCCTTGGCCTCCTCCATAGGTGCCCTTCAATAGATTATAACATTCCATCTCACATTTTGGTATTCATTAGAGAGAGGAAGACCAGCATAATTATTTCATATTATTATGGAGATTAGAAATGACTTGAAATAAAGGATTTCTAAGCATTCTCCCTTTGGAAATGCAATTGGCTCCATAACTTTAAAAGAATTACAGTGCGATACTATGCATTTTGGTTCAAAATTAAGGCCTCCTGTTGTGGGCAAATAGGAATTACTCCCTGTTAAGTATGTGTACCATAGCAGTAATTCAAACTTGGAGCCTCTGGATCTTATAAACGGCATAATCACTAGAAGAAATGTTTAGCCTCTCAATAGAGTAATGTTTGTTAAAGAAAGGTCTACAGCCTTTCATTATCCAATCGTGGAACATTTTAAACCATTTTATTTTTACTCAATTTGAGTAACATGTATTCTTGATAACGGATGAAAGATATCATGGCACAAAGTGTTTCTTCTGCTTCCATTTCAGCTCAGGGCCAGCTTGTTCCATAACATCAGTTCATTCTGAGGGCTGAATTAGCATTTTTCTGTTTCCTTGCCAGTTCATCTGAAATTAGAGCAAAGTTGGCTTTGTGTGTTTGTTTTACAACACTAAGTCTTGTGAACAGTCAGTTTCTGGATCAGCTTTAGTCTTGTATCACAAGGCCTCCCAGCTTCTGGGTATAAACAAAACCTTGTTCGGTAACTACTGTATTTTAATTATCCTGTGGAAAGAATAAAGGCAATGCTATCAGCCAACTGGATCTTAATGATTCTAGTCAGAGTTTAGTCAGTTTCACATCTCTGTTAAAAAAAATAAATTTAGTTTTTTGGTGGTTGTATGGGCAAGCATTATCAGCAAACTTAATCTTAATCCTTCTAGTCAGTTTCACAGTCCTTCTTTGAAAAACAAACAAATATACCCAAACCTGTCCAACTTGATTTTCCCTCCTTATGTAAGCAATGTTCACTGAACAGTTGTTTTACTTCCCAGCCTCTAGGCGGAAGCCAGCAATTACTTCCTTCAATACACACAGATATAGTGGTTCTAAATTGCCATTATGATTGAAACTATTATAAATTGTACTTGCCTACAAAAATAATGCTATGTTTTCCTTCCAGCATCTTAATCAAAAACAGAAGAAATAAAAGGTTTTATAGAAACTGGGTGTTCCCCAATGAGCTAAAAATGCTGTATGTGGTGTCTGTTAACATTTTATTTTAGTTTTCATCTATTTGGAGCGGAAGTGAGTTTTCTGTTACTTCAGGAACTATGGCTCAAGGGTCCATATCAGTGGTGGGATTCAGCCAGTTCGCACCACTTCAGCAGAACTGGTAGCTAATTTTTTGTTGCCCAGGCCCAGAATGGACTTCCGGAAGCGGCATCCACATAGAGAACCAATCCCACCATTGGTCCATATACTATGTGAATCCTATTTTTTTGATTTCCCTTAATGGCTATTTGGTGGGAGCATTGCTTGACTATTGGTGTTCTCAGATTGGTCTCAGCAGCAATGAAGACATTTGGAGACTGGCTTCCAAATGGTTGATGAGAGAGAAGTGGATGAAAATTGTGCTAGAAAGAAGTGCCCTACACTAAAAGAAGGATGATATTTTAATGATCAGAGTTGGATGTTGCTGTTCTTGTTTAAACAAGTCTATTTATGCAATGTCTCTGGAATAGATAGAAGGGTGAAACCATGGCTTTATTATAAGCTAACTACACTAGCTCAAAAGGCTGATGTGACTCATAAGGTGCATAATAGCAATACAAAAAAATCTATGAATATGTTGTAGCCATTGAACATGTATAACTGGTTATTAAATCCAAAAGTGAATGCTAAAATTTCTGAAGGTTTTCCACTACTTCAGTAATATAGGGAAAAACGGCTAGTTTTTAAAGTTAAGAAAGAAAAGGAAAGGAAAATGATTATTGATGGAGAAACATTATCCTGACATTGTTTTAAATTCAGCTATGAGATTCTGGATTGCTGACTATATTTATGTCAAGGCTTTCTCTACCCTCCCCTCTCCAAATTCCTCTGGCATCAGAGCCTAATTACCATCAGGGCACAAAACAAGATACATTAACATTATAGTACCATAGCTTTTTTGTTCTGAACTTTTTTTAAAAATAAAATAAAATATCTAATTTCAGTAATCATCGTTTTATCCATTCATACATTCCTTAGAATTGCAGAAACTGTTGAGACGTTGCCAAGTCTTAGGCCGTATCTTCATCTCCGTCTCCTGCTTTGGTGCCTTCAAGTCAGCGTGGACTCTTTGTGACTCCCTGAACAAATCCCTGGAGTTTCCTTGAAATTTTTTTTGCCACTATCCACAAAATGAGAAAAGGGATGGATGAATCCAGATACTGACCAGATCCTATTGAATCTCCAACAATATATAAATTCAGCTTGATGCCTCTTTCAAATCCTTCTACTCCAGTGAAAAAATAGGTGCTCTAATGAAGAGCTTAATTTATATGATAGAATTATCTCTCCATTTTTAAAATTCTTTTCATCAGTTGAAGGAGATGGCAGCGAAGAATTAGAATGATGTTTTTTTTTGCATCAAACCTCTCTGAAGAATATTCAAATATCTTAGGATAAAATATACTAAAAAGGACCTTTCTGCTATAATTATGAAATTATAATCCATCAGAACCACAGGAGAGGCATGCTACGGGCCCCATCTGCCAAAGAATTCCATCTGATGCAGGGGTGTCAAACTCAATTTCATTGAGGGCCACATCTGCATTGCGGCTGCCCTTGGGGGGGTGGGGGGGTGCGGCCAGGGGGGGTGCGGCCTACTAGGTGGGCATGGATGGAGTGGGTGTGGCCTACTGGGTGAGCGTAGCCAGCTCTACATCATTCGCGTCAAGGGTGCCTGTGGGGGCCTGGGCAGGAGTGGGAGAGATCTGAGGGTCTCTGGCAGAAGGGGGTGGGACCAGGGCAAGCGCCAAGGCATGGTACATTTCTTCATTCCTCACAAAGGGTGACACCTCCCCAGCATGTACCCAGGGGGCAGGGCTGATGCGGCAGGGGCTGGTTCCTTGCTGTTTCTAGACGGCCTTGTGGAGCTAAGACTGAATGCGTTTCAGCATAGATGGCCACCATAAAATTGTACATTGGCTCCTGGCCTGCCAGGGCCAGGGCCAAGGCAGCAAGGGCCGTTCCCTCACTGTTTCCAGGATGGCTTCGCGGGCCACATGAAACCACTTCGTGGGCACATCTGGCCCCCGGGCCTTGTGTTTGACATGTCTGATCTGATGGGAACTAGAAGACAAGCCTTTTTCTGCCACAATACCTGCCTTTTGGTACAACATCCCCATTGAGGAGAGTGTTAGCCTCAACCCTCTCAGCCTTCCAGAAAGCTTTCAAGATATGTTTTTTAATCAGGCCTGAGGATTCCCCCAACAGCAGGGACACACCACACAGTGGCTACATGACATATAACATTATGATTTTAATCCTCTCACAATTTGGTTTTAATAATTAGTTGAATTGATTAATTGGTTCTATAATATGTGTACTTCATTGATTTTATTTACACTTTCCAGAGTCACCTTGTGCAAGATAGGCAGCCATATACGATTGATAAAATAAATGAATAAATATTCAGGTTTCATATTGGAAGCCTCCTAGTAGTTTAAGTAGAATGAAAGGTCAAGTGTTCATTTCCTTTCCCTCAACACACTTTTCAGGAGATGATAGGCTGATATTTGTGCAAGATCCAATACAGGAAACTTGGAATGTTCAGAAGTCCATGAAAATGATTTAATCATAAAAGTCAAAGATCAGAATTAGAAACTGCTTGTAGTATTTTAGATTTGGTAAAAGATGCATTAGACATTTTCTGTGACAAAATGTCTATTAGTAATATTTTTTCCTCCGAACATTAATGCTTTCTGTTTCTCTTTGACACACTAGAAGAAAAACATCAAGCTATGCACTGTTACCTGATCATAGTATTACTGGTTTCTTTTTTCCACCAACATTAGCCTTTTTCTTAAATAGACAAAAATAAAGAAAGGTACATTCTTCATAATTCAGCATGTGTAGTTCCATCTGAAAGGAATCCAAGCATTCGTATCTCTACCATAATTAATTAGGTTTGGCTAAATGAAGTACAGCTATATGCATTTCAGGAAAATATAAATAATGAGAGAAGAACTGTATCTCTAAAGCTGATTAACCATTCTTATTAATATAAACTGTTGTGCCTGCTTTCAATAGTAGATTGTTTTGGCAGTCTGGTCTATAACCTCTCTGCCCTCAAGTCAGTAAAGTGCTTATATTTTAGAAAATGTGCAAACAATGATTCCCCAGCCTATTAATTTGAATATTGCACTTAGCTCTCTTCATGCATTTTAATATATCTATTTCAGTATTTCTATTCTATATTATATGGGCATTCAAAGGTGAGATAATGTTGCATACATGATGTAAAATCTGGAATAATGCCTTATTGTTTGTAGAGTGGTATATGATACCTACAGGGAAAAAGGCTCTGTAGGAGATTGTATCCATTCCAATCTCTAATTGTGGTTTTAAATGTGTTCAGTTTTGTTCCAACACTTCTTAATATTCTTTTAGTAGCTTGATGGAACATTTATACTAAACTAAAGCAATATTATTGACCATCATTCAGAGGATCACTATTTTTTTTAAAAAACAACAACAACCCTGAATCTTGATGTTGCAGCCTTTTGTGTTTCTTCTTTGGGTGGAAAACATTTCAAAAAAACTTTCTAATATTGTTATTAATTCAAACTATTATTGATATTGATCTAGCTGTCCTAGTTGACCGCCATTTAAGTGTGCTGCAGCTGCCAAAAAAGTGAATGCAGTCCCAGGCTGCATCAACAGAAGGATAGCTTCAAGATGAGAAGTGATAGTACTGCTCTATTTGTACTAGCGATGTCATGCTTGGAATACTGTGTCTATTTCTGGTTTCCATAATAATAAAAAAAATGCTGTGACCCTAGAAAGTATGCAGAGAAGGGTAACAAAAATGATAAGGGTCTGGAGGCTAAATCAAATGATCAGTTAAGGGAACTAGGTATGTGTAGCCTTATGAAGAGAATGATTAAGAGTGACATGATAGTTGTCTTGCAGTACTTAAGAGGATACCATAGAAAAGAGGGTGTTGACTTATTCTCCAAAGCACGTGAGGCCAGGACAAGAAGTAATGGATTGAAGCTTGTTAAAGAAATCCAACCTAGAACTAAGGAAAAATTTCCTGACAGTAGCAATCAGTGCAACAACTTGCCTCCTGGAGTTGTGGGTACTCTGAGCTGGAGGCTTTCAAGAATAATTGAACAAACATTTGTCCAGGATGGTATAAGGCAGTGGTTCTCAACCTTTTTAATGCCGCGACCCCCAACCGGTCGCAAGTCGAGGACTACTCAACCGTTCGTAAGTCGAGGACTACTCAACTGGTGCAGCACCGTTTGCAGAATGGGACTTTTGGTGGGCTCAGCAGGGCAGAGACAGCCTGGACAATTCCTATTGGCTTTTGAAGCCAATAGAATTAGACTCTATTCAAGAGAGTCTATTCTATTGGCTTTCAAAAGCCAATAGAATAAAAGGGAGTAGCACAGCTAAGGAAAAGGGGAAAAAAATGGCGGACTACATTGTTTGGCGACCCCCGTGAAATGGTCGTTCAACCCCAAATGGGGTCCCGACCCACAGGTTGAGAACCACTGATATAAGGTTTCCTGCCTTGAGCAAGGGGTTGGAAGACCTCCCAGGTCCCTTCCAGTCTTAATGATTCTATGAGTCTGTGATATGAGAAAGAAGCTTATTATTACAGAGGTAAATCAGAAGATTCTATGGACTTGTATGCCTGTACTCTCAAATGCATTTCTATGTTAGTGACGCCACTTTGAAAAAGGATTATTCCCATGATTTCCCTAAAATAATTCCATAACAATAACATCTACCAAATTGTCATAAACATAAGAAAATAAAGAATGACTATATGTATTTTGTTTTTAATTTGTAGTCTGAATTAAGCAGAAACAGAATTTGAAGAAATCACAAACTCTTATTAAGAACACCCTGAAATGTGTTTACTCAAATAAATGCCACTGAATATGAAGTGTGATCAGAATTGTTGCTTAGTAACAAAATTAACATATTAGACAATAATTAAAATAAATGTGGCAAGATAACTAATATGAAACAAATGCAATAATAATGCAATTATATCTTTCAGGAGAACCAATGCTTTCAATGATAATAATACTAAAAAAAAATCAGTCTTTTGAAATATTTCCTACCTGAATATTTTTGCTGTCTAACCATGATAGAAATTAAATTAATCTGTCTTACATGACACAATCAGCAGTGTTGACCTTAAAGATCCAGCACACAGTAAAGATGTTAATTGGGAAGAGTAGAACAGGCAATTAACAGTATTAATGCAAGAGGAATCTGCAGGCAAACAATAGCATATGAACAAATCACAAGATTCTTTGCTTGTGAGTGTGGTTTCTTGATTTAGGTGTGGCTACTGCTGTAGAATGTGTGTCTACAATCTCTCCTGTTGTGTATTCTACGTCTTCTCTCAGATTACTTGGCCAAAGAGTTATTCAGATCTGAATCTTTGTCACAAAAAAGGCAGCATGGGCTTTCTACAGGTCTTTTGTAGCTTGATGTATAGTCTTTTCAGTCATTCAAAGCAGGCCGGACCTAAGAACCAAAATTGTGGGAAATTATACTACTTTTATTATAAGGTCCCAGTAACAGAATCTTCCAAGTCTCAATGTGATCCCACCTACCTTTATCTCCATGAGAACTAGAGAGAGTTATGACTGAGAGGCTTTTGCAAAATACATTTCTGCATTGGACTCAGATTTCATTTATCGGATCATTGCCTGGGTCTTCCTCAGAGTTATTCCTACTGCCCATTACAGATCTCCCGTACCTCCCAAAACAATGTTTTGAAATACAAAAGGAGTTCACAATCTCTGGATGGACTGTGGAATGATAACTAGGGACTGGTAGAGTTGTAGTAGAATTGCTATGCCTCTAAGATGATTGAGAGAAATATGGGCATATTACATGTTGTGTTTATTATAATGTAGGTTTGTATGCTCATGTTGCACCTCACTATGGTAAATTTATTGACTCCCCATTGTAAGTATTTCACAGGTAAACATTTATACCAGTATATTTTTTGATTTTTGGTTTAGGTGGAATTTCTAGGGAACCTAACAATGTATAAACAGTATTTATGCCTTGGGGGATGAATTTTACAGGGAGGTTTTCTGTTTCATCCACTCAAGCTTAGTGGATATAGGATATAACAGCTAATCTCTTAATATCATAACCTGTTCTCAACAATGTTTAAAATATGTTTTGCAAATTAATGTTAGTGTGAAAGCAGTATGATACTGATAGCCCAGAGACTAACTTTAACTGAAACAAAAACTGTTCTGTAAACACAAATGAATATAATGAATACTCCCACTCCCAGGTTTTGATTACAATTTATTTTATTATAATTTATTGTAATAAAAATTCTTACACTGTGGAATCCTTGGTGCTCTCTGAGCTTGGTTGTTTGCTTGCAGATGATTTATTATCCATCTAGGTATTGAATAGGAAGGTTCTAGAAAAGTTTAAAATTTTCTATTCAGCAACAGGCTCACTGAGCATGTGCAAGAAAACCTGAGTACGTGCCTGGAACTAAGTAAAGAATGTCCGCATGTAGAGAACAAAAGAATACCCATATATGGTAAGGTAGGAGGTAAGATAGAATAATTGTGTCGTCTGATAGGTTTGTGACCTGCCACGTCAGGAATAGCTGACGTAGGTATAGGAGGAGATAGGGAGGGGTATAACTGCTGTTACGCTTCTGTAGGAGGTGTGGCTTTTCCCTGTAACTCTTGTGAGTACGGGTTAAGTTCCACCACGCTTTGCAAACCGTCTTTTCCTGCTAAACTTGATTTTTGATAATAAAAGAAACTTTATTCTGCTACTCCGAACCTCGTCTCTGAATTTCTTTCAAGGAATTCTACAAACAAATTGGGGGCTCGTCCGGGATCCAATCTGCGCTGGGACTCTGAGGGGTCCTCCTTAGGTGCACCCCTTTCCTTTTGAAAGGAGGGGAACCACCCAGAGGACTGCGGAGCTCTTGGAAAACCCGTAAAATTTTAATAAAGACGAGTATTAGGAGACGGGTGAATAAAGTGCGGAACAGCCTGAAGACAGACCGGGTAACATCTGCGCGCAGACCCTGGTGAGTACTGGTTTGAAAACACCAGAACACAAGAGTCCAGGGCGGTCGGGATAGAGTGTGTGGATGTGCGAACTGGCAACGGGGCCGGGTGGAAGTCCTTTTGAGGGACCTCGGGGAGGTCTGCAGGACGGAGTGAGTGAAGGGGATATTATTGAATATCCGGAGACGGTGACGTGTGGAATTGAGAAGGAGTTGCTGGGAGGGACATAGGCACACATACTCAAGATAGGCTGAGCACCCATAAAAGAAATGGGGGGCAATACAGGGTCGACCAATCCGGGGAAAAAGTGTGTTAAAAGGATCCGTAAAAACCCCAAACTTAAAATCGACCCGAATGGCCCTTTGGGCAAAATATTGGCTGGATGGGGATCCCCGCCCTATAACCGGGAGATTTTGAGGTTGGGGTTGAATAAAGAAGATATGGTCAATTTATGTTGTTTTATTTGGTGGGAGGAATTGGAACCTAGCCCCAACAACAGCCAGAGAAGGAGGAAAGTGTATATTCAGAGAAAGTAAGGCAGAAAGTAAAATGATGGTAGCAACAGTACAGCAAGTGATGAAGCAGGAAAAACCTCCTAGAAGAGAGTTTGGGGATAAGAAGAGTCCCTTTGAGACAAGATATAGGGGGGATGAAAGGAACCAGTATGTTAATGGGAGTAGAGGAAGGGGATTTGGAGGATTTCAAGGTGGATACCAGAATAAGGAGACAACGTGCTTTGGATGTGGAATGAAGGGCCACTTTTTAAAAAAAAAAAAATTGCCCTAAACGCGCGAGAGAACAGCAAGTTTACTCAGTGTGGGAAGAAGAGGATAGTTTTTACTAGGGGAGGGAAAGGAGCTCATTGGCTTTTGAACAGCTCCTTGAAATAATAATAATAGTTATTGATTTGTCAAGAGAAAGTATGAAATGAAATATCCCTATGTGAAAGTGTTTATACAAGCAGTTTGAATGGAAGTGAATGTATGGATATGCTGATCCTGTCTCTCTCTCTCTCTCTCTGTGTGTGTGAGTGAGTTTCTCCCCCATTTAAACTGCAGGTTTTATTGTTTTAGCAAGTGTTTGCATGAGAAGAGTTCCATGGAGAATGTGAGAGAATTTATGGCAAATTCATGTGAAGGAGAGAAAGCTATTCCTCCCCCTTCGTTTTCAGCTGGCTGTGTTGCTTTAAGAGTGAGAGACAGAAAGAAAAGGGGGGGGCTGCTCATTTTAACTTTTTTCTCCGCTTGGAATTCTGCTTTGGGAGGAAGGTGGGGTGGATGTGAAATTTAATACCCATTCTTATAGTAATGAAATATGAGAAGAACTTGAATACACCTATACTGTAGTTTTATTTTTATGTTTTTATGTCTGTGTTCAGGACACACTGATAAAAACATAATATCTAGGAGACCTGAAGGAATGGTAATTCAACCCTTGTTTAAAACGAAGGAGTTGAGAAAATGTTGGGATTATAAATGAGCTATGTTTTGAATAAAGATTTGTATGCAAACAAACTCAAGCAGAGTTGGTGAGCGCTCCTTTGTTGGCTCTTTACTAAGCAATGTGTTTTTAAATACGGATAAAAGAAATGGCTAGGGGAGGGATAATTGATACTTTTCTATGGTTAATATATGGTTGGTTATATGATATGTAGACAAATACATAAAATGCTCTATAACATCTAATGGTGAGGCTATTTCAATGCATTCAAGTTGATTTTAAATCATCTCAAGTAGGAAATTCCACAATATGGAAACTAATGACATGTTTATAAAGAATTAGATACTGGGGCTGTTTTCTGCTTTGTCTTATCTCAGGAAACAAGGCTTGCTGATCTAAACACCCCCTTTGAAATTTCCTGTCCACAAGTTTGAGGTGGGACAGTGGATCCTGATCCGAACGTGAAAGGAGGAAAAACTGCAACCTAAGTGGGAAGGACCATTCCAGTGTTGCTGACCTCTGAAACAGCAGTCTGGACGAAAGAAAAAGGTTGGACCCACTACACACGAGTGAAGGGACCAGTAGCTGAACCAAAAGAACAGTGGACCTGTGTTCCAAATCCAGAACCTTTAAAGCGACAGTAATCGAAGGTCCAAACCAGATCTATGACTGGAGAACGATATAGGAGAGCAACAAAAACAGAAGGATGTGAAGCCTGCATTACGAATGCCACCAAAGGAAACGCAGTAAATAAAACCTTGGTATATTATACCCCAGCACCTAGGGGATGTATATTTCAATCTATGTGTCAATTAAATAACACACAATATTCAGTTTGTAAGGGAGAAGACAAGAAGATACAATGTTATGATCCATCAATGCCAACATATTTCAATTTTAGTATATATGTAGGTCTAGCTAAAACAGGAGCAAGACAGAGACCTGAAAATGAATGGAAAGATTAAAACTATGTTAACGAAATTATATTTGGAAACAGGAATGAATTGGATGAAAACTTTGCCTATAGCCCTGTTTAGAATAAGAACACAACCTAGGAGGGATGTTGGGATTTCACCTTATGAGATGTTATTTGGCATGCCACTAAGAAATGCTGGTATACAAATGGGGAATCTACCTAGTAAAGATAAGGGACTGATTCAATACTTGCAAATACTGTCCCAGACTTTTGATTCTTTCAGAAAACTGGCTATTTGATACAAACTCCTCCTCTAAGCTTCAAAGTCCACTCCATAGAAGTCGGAGACCAAGTGTGGATAAAGACGTGGAAAGATGATTCCCTCAAACCGAAGTGGGATGGACCGTTCTTGGTGTTATTGACCACAGACACTGCCATTCGAACACAAGAAAAGGGTTGGACTCATTATACCCGAGTAAAGAAGGCTAATCTTGAGGAGTCGGAAACATGGAAAGCATTTCAAAAAGAAAATATTAAACTAGTGACCAAATAAGAAATGGGGGAATTGAATGGGAAGGTTCTAGAAAAGTTTAAAATTTTCTATTCAGCAACAGGCTCACTGAGCATGTGCAAGAAAACCTGAGTACGTGCCTGGAACTAAGTAAAGAATGTCCGCATGTAGAGAACAAAAGAATACCCATATATGGTAAGGTAGGAGGTAAGATAGAATAATTGTGTCGTCTGATAGGTTTGTGACCTGCCACGTCAGGAATAGCTGACGTAGGTATAGGAGGAGATAGGGAGGGGTATAACTGCTGTTACGCTTCTGTAGGAGGTGTGGCTTTTCCTTGTGACTCTTGTGAGTACGGGTTAAGTTCCACCACGCTTTGCAAACCGTCTTTTCCTGCTAAACTTGATTTTTGATAATAAAAGAAACTTTATTCTGCTACTCCGAACCTCGTCTCTGAATTTCTTTCAAGGAATTCTACAAACAGTATCATAATCAGTGTAAGTGTGTATGGGATTTGCTCCTTGTTTATACACAGTAGTGTGATGGAATGTGCAGCTGGAGAAGGTTTTTTTTGTGTGTGTGTGTGTGTGTGTGTGTAGGAATTCTATAGTGGCATTCCAGAGAAAAGGCAACACATTCCAGAGAGAGGCTCAAAATCAGAGGCTTTGCAATCTAAATTGGATTGGGAAGACAGGAAAAAGTTTGGGAACAGCCAAAGGTTATAGCTTTCATCTGTGGAGATTCTCCCTATTAGGTGCAAACAAACCAACCTGGACTGGATTGGATTTCACTGTGTGGGCTTTGGGCTTAGGCTTGACAATATTGGTGGGGGTGTAATTTTTCTCCTTTGTATTTCCTTGATTAGGTTATTGTTTTCTCTTTGATTGTTTGTCTGGTGTTAATCATTGCTCATGTGATTGTTGGCTGTTGGACAGGATGTGATCTGGTCTTTTTGTTTCCTTCTTAGCTTTTTTTTGGTCTTCTTTGAATGGTGTTTAGATATGGCTTATTTCTACATGTCTATTGATGACTGATTTGTCTGACTATCATATGGTCAGGAATTCCGTTGTCTTTTTGGATTTAGCTTGATTAGGATGGTGGTTGGGTCATGAAATGTTTGCAAACAAGCGAACAAGCTCAGAAAGCACCAAGGACTCCACACAGTTCAACCCTGAGCTACTATATTCTGTTAAAATTATTACACTTTGTATAGGTTCTCTATAAATAAACTTTTCTGAAAGTGCAGGGAAATTTAATGGCTACTATTTTGTATGAGTAATGAAGTTGGGTTTTGTAATTTCTGCATTTTGCTCCATGGGGAGTATAAATATAGCAAGAAAAGCAACAACAGTAGTTTCTAGAATTCTAGAATGTATACTATTCAGCATTGCATACAGCTTTCAAAGGGTCACCATCACCAATATACACTACATAAATATGACCAAAAAAATAATTTACACATAGCGACATATATTCTATGACACAGAAAAACAACACAGTCTAGTTCAGATGTATACATGTCCATGGTGAGAAAAACAAATCTTGTGAGTTTACCAGATGGATGGCATAGAGAACAAAGCTGTTGCAGAATCTGGTAGTCTTGCTGGAAATACTTCAAAACCTCTTCTCAGAGAAAAGCAACAGAAACAGACCGTAAAGTTGGTGTGTGGGGTATCTAACAATGCTTATCACATAACGCTTATAAGCAGCATCCTGAATAATGGGAAGTCAGCTTCCTCTAATCTTCTCAACTGTCCTTACCACTCTCTGTATGGACCTTTTATCTGAGGCACTGCTACCACCAAACCAGTGAATGCAGTTTGTTAAAATGCTCTCAATCATGCCTCTATGAAGTGGCCAGGCAGAAAGGGAAAGATGTGCTGTCCTCATCTGACATACGAAATATAGATATTGGTTTGCATGCTTCACTAAGGATGATGTGTGGAGAGACCAATTCAGATTGTTAGTTATCTGCACCCCCAGATACTTAATACTATTGACCACCTTTGCTTCCTTGATACTGAGTGGAGTATGACTGTGCCGGCTCTTTCTAAAATCTACAATGATCTCCTTTGTTTTATTCTTATTTATTTATTTATTTATTTATTTATGAGACTTATATACCGCTTTAAGTGCAAGCACTCTCTAAGCGGTGTACACCAGTAAGCAATGTATATATATATTTACATTGCCCCCAACAATCTGGGTCCTCATTTACCTACCTCGGAAGGATGGAAGGCTGAGTCAACCTTGAGCCGGTGAGATTTGAACCGCTGACCTGCTGAACACAGTCAGCTAAAGTGGCCTGCAGTACTGCACTCTAACTGCTGCGCCACCTCGGCTTAGAACCAGGTTACTTTTATTGTACCAATCCACCAGAGCATTCACCTCTTACTTAAAAGCATTTTCATTGTCATCCCTGATAAGACCCACCAGTAGTGTTTATAGTTCACAACTTCAATCAGGTTAAGGCTGGAGGCATATGTTAAAAGTATACATTTCCTAAAGTCACCTTCAAGAAGAGAAAGTTCTTTATCCTGACATATGAATTCCAATGGAAGAGTATCAATAAATTGTTATTGATGAGACTGTGGCAGAATTCCTCTTCCCCCCTAAAAATAAAGCACTATTGATTGGACATTTTGATATATACATTCTACTGTAAATGATAACATCCATTTTTAATCAAACAATAAAACAGAATGTGATGGTAGAACCCTGAGTTGTAGCAACCAGTATAATCTCTGACTTTAGCAGCAACTGAGATGAGATGATAGTGGGGACAGCATTTTTATGATTCTTAGTAAAACGCACACAGTAGAAATTGCTATCTCTTTAATATTACAGTATTTTAATGATTTTACTCTTGTTGGCATCAATAATTTAATTTATTTGCTTATACCCTATGCACTGTTCCAGAGTGTGGTGTGAAATAGTCACTTAGCACCTTAGGAATTTATCTCCTTGTGGTATTTGTATACTGTATGTGTGTGAGTGTGTCTCTGTGTGTGCAATCTGGTGTTTAATGCTTGTGGCCAATAAATAGCTAAACAGTGGGTTTGTGATCATAAAAAAATATTTAGTATAACTAAAAGGGGAGGTCAATATCAGAAAGGTATAAATAAATCTTTAGTCAATTTAATTCATGAACAAATGAATAAATAAATAAATGAATAAACAAACAAACACTAGTTTTGCTGGCTTTTTAAACATTCCCACTGGTTTGGAAGTAGAGCTAATATATTAGTTGTTAACCCATGCAATTGTTTAATTCAGTTTCCCTTCCTATGGAAGAAAAATGGAGCAACGTTGAGCTGCAAAACATTGCATTAAAGTAAATATAAATGTTATATCACACCCACACACCCACACATCTGCATTATATCTATTTGGAGCATGTGGCATTATGCAAAGGGCAGAAAAGGAGTAAGAAATAGTAAGCAAAAAGCTTAAGCACATGAGATGAGAGTGTAGAAAAGGAAATCTAGTCAAATCCAGTTTGCACCAACAACACTCCTTAACAATTTTCTATACCTTTCTACCCTTGTAAGATCTCTTTGGTTCCATTTATAAATAGGGCAAAGTGGGAAGACATCAGGAAAAAAAATATAAAGACTGAAAAATGTTTTTTAGCAACTAAAAGAAAAAAGAAAACTGCATGAGATTAGAAGGCTATAATAAGGAACTCTCCATTTCTCTTCGTGGTATTTTTTTATTACCCTTATTACACGTCAACTATATTTTTAAACAACCTCTCTTCATAGTGAAATCTTCATATGCCTTCAAGCATTTTTCTTAAGTCGCTTCTCAGTTGCTCCTATTTTTGCTAGGCTTAGACACAATCAGTACATTTCATTTAGAAATTCTCACCATGTTACTGACACTGCACAATATTATTATCAGCAGTGTTCAAGCAAACACAAACCAAAGTAGGTCAGTTATAGTTTTAACTGGAAAACCAAATCACTTAAAAAGATCTGCAGATAGTTTCATCATGTGGTTCAAAGAATCCCAAGCTATCCTTTGATATAATGAAACACAATTCCAAGCACAATTCTTTTGTCTTCCTTCTTTTTTTCTCTCCCTCCTCCCATTCTTCCTTCAAAGGGCTTTGCTTTCTATAATTCTACAGTTTGTCAAGATACAGTCTGCTAGTCAAGTAATTACATTCAAAATAACCATTCTTTCCTTCTGGCGGTTTTAGAAGCAGGTAATCTTTAATATTTTTTTATAATTAGAATCACACATAATCCCTTGCCTAACTTTCTAAAATAAAAATAAACTAATGATAGGCCAACTCAGCTGCAAATTATATCATCATTAGGCTGACTAGTTCGAGTGATCTCAGTAAAGCAATAGTAGCTTAATTCAAATTGGCTGTTATCCTATATCATTAGACCTAACTGTGGCTTCTGCACATTTTTATGCTGCTGATTTCCAAGGTGGCAGCCTAACAATTAGAACCTGCCGGAGCCTCATTAGCATAAACAAACCCTGCAGCCAATTCTTTACCATTAAGTAATCCTAAAAGATGCATATTCCTTTCCATTATTTCTAGATCCATCATGCAAATTCATGCAGGTGTCAGAATTAAAGAGAAAACAAACAAACAAATGTATTTAATATGCACTCATTCTAATATTTCAGTTCTAAAGATATCTAAAACGCTTCCAGGATATATTTTTTCTTAATGTCTTAATGTATGCTGTCTATAAAATGATAGTGGCTTGGATGTATTGTTTCCAACTAAAATGTCTATGATGTTCCTGACACAATTTAGAAAGTGAAACTTCGTTAGTGTTTATCTTTTGTAATAGTTAATTCTCAAGAAAAACACCCTAAAAAGGTTCTAAGAAATGACAATATTTTACAACATAAGTCAAGTTAAATAAATCAAGAAATTAGCCCAATATGAAAGCATTAATAGTGAACTCAGAAACAGCAGTAAAGAAACTTGGGATTCCAAATATTTAATGTCGAAATAAATAGAGCTTACTTTTTAAAAAAAAACTGTTTTAAAATTTAAAAGGGAAATCTATGCAGGTCTAGGTGGAACAAAATCCTATTGTTTCAGTGAAAAACCTTCATTTCCTTCATTTCTAGGTAAAGTATATGATTGCACCCTAAGTAATATTTCCATATGGGAATTTCAGAGTGTATTTTCTTTGCGTCTGAACTTGTCTCACAGGTAATATGATTGGAGATTAAAATTAGTTAAAGTATGAAGCAATATGTATAGGATGCTTAACTTGTAATGATATACAATGCTAATTTACCACCCATAAGTAAAACATAATCCATAACAATACATTGGTAATACAATTTATGTACAATTCTCAGAACTGCTTGTTGTTTATGGTCTCCCTAATGTGCACTATGAGTTATTATTAATATAATCACTTGTAAATTTGAGCACTCTCTGCAATATATATTGCTTCTCATTAGATGCTTAAGACACTTTAATGAAGTTGGTCACAATTATTCCCACTGCAGAATCGGACAATTAGATTGAGAAATACTCACTTGTTCAGGCTCACCCAGTGAATCCAAGTAAGCTAACACATAAATCTTTTAACAACACTACTTTTATTTTATTCCTTGGACTTAAGAGCACGGGCAGGCCCAACTGAGAATTTAAATTTTTTAGTAGAGTTTAATGGAATAAATATAATTTAAAAGTCATCTTGCACTCCTAACTTTAATGGAGAAAGGAATGTCTGTTAAGCAAGGGCAATCAATTACAATTCTTCTACTTTTTTATTATGTTTATTAGCAAAAAGTAAACAGCTGGTAGGGGAAAGTCACTAGCAATCTTTTACCAGTCTCATTACTGTTTGTCACAAATTAACCCACTCAACACTTAACTGCACTAAGGCCCAAGTATTATTTACAATGCTTTACATTTGTTATACATTAAATACACCATAACATTATGATCTAGCACTTCTACTCCATCTACTCCATGTCTTTTAATGCAGAGAACGGAGTCAGTCAATACATTATTTATTTCGTCCTACTTGCCTCAGCTGTAAGAATCCATCTGAAGTGCTCTGGCCCAGTTTCAGTATAGGATCTATAATTTTACTTCGAGAGTTATTTTTTTTTAGTTCAGTTTAACTATCAGGTATTTTAGTAGATTAAGCAAGGATGTTAAAAGTGTGTGGTCTGTGGAATAAAAAAGCCAGCTCAAATTATTTATTTGCAAAGACAATGGAGACTATAGTTTAAGAAAGGCAAAAAATATTGAATTCTAGCACCAAATTGTTAAATAATTTGTATGCTGCAGCAGTTAGAGTTTACATCAGCAGGAAGATAACTGATAGGCCAAATATTTTAAATGAATATTTTAAAGAAAGATAAAACTCTGAGGAATGGATGGCTGAAGAACACAATAAAATCCTTGCATTTAGAGACCTTGTAATCCATTTCAGGCTGTCAGAATAGAATAGCTGCCTCAGATCTGGTGCCCTCTAGAGGTGTTAAACACTATATTAATTCCTAAATTAACTCCTTAACTTAATTCCCAGGATGCATGTCAAAGATTGACTAAGATTTATGAGAACTTAGGCTCAGCACAGTTGGAGGCCAAAGAAAAACTGTGGTGGGTAAGTCGGTATATTTCACATGATTCCTTTCCATTCATAGCAATTTCCCATGGCATTGCATCATCAAAAGAACATCAAAAGAACAGCCGGTATTTCTGGAGAATTCTCAAGTATGAAGTGTTATCTCATGGTTCTGGAAACTAATCAACACATAAATTAAATTCAATGTGGGCATCCAATGAATGACTCATGTGATTAGGGCAGCAATTAAATAAAATAATCTTCGTATGTAAAAAAAAAAGTTGAAGTTGGCAAAAATGCAAAGCATGTTTAAAAAGACAAGAGCAGCACTAACACAAGACTTATTAGCAACTAAAAAGGAAAAAGCTCAGTACAACATGGAAAATGAAACAGACTGTGTTCTATAAAAGTACAGTTCTCCATGAAAAATAAAGACAATAGATTTCCCTCAGAAAGCTGTCTCCATGGACAGCCTAAGAGACTATGTATTAATTTCTATCTCGCCCTTTAAAATAATTCAGTAGTGAATATATCCAACACACTTTCTTCCTCCCACTTTTCCCACAACAACAAACCTGTGAGGTAGATTGGGCTGAGAGAGAGTGACAGGCCCAAAGTCACCCAGCTGGCTAAGGTGGGACTTGAACTCTTGGTCTCCCACTTTCTACCCTGGTAGCCTTAACGATTAGACCAAACTGGCTCTCACAGGGTTGTTGTTGTGGGGAATATAGGAGGAGGAATGGCTGTTGGGTGTTGCCACCTTGAATTATTTGTAAACATTAAATAATATTACTAATAATACTAATACTAATAATAGTAAAGTTGGAAAGGACCTTGGAGATCATCTAGTCCAAATCCCTGCTCAGGCAGGAAACACTATACCATTTCAAACAAATGACTGTCCAGTCTCTTTTTAAAAACTTCCAGTATTGGAGCATTCACAACTTCTGGAGGCAAGATGTTCCACTGATTAATTGTTATAACTGTCAGGAAATTTCTCCTAGGTTGCTTCTCTCTTTGGTTAGTTTCCATATATAAATAAATAAGTACCTGAGACAAATGTAGAAAATGGAGATGGAATTTGCTTAATCTGGCCCTTGTTTATAACGACACAAAGTACAGTATATATTTGGCCTTAACTTTCAGATAAAGGGCAGTGGTGATACAAAATTGCAACAGGTCAATTGCTTAATAAAATATTTAGTCCTGATATAATATATAATAAGACATAATATTTTGCTGAACCTTGGACCAGGTGTGTTCATTCTCATTTAAAAGATTTGGAATTGAAAAAAAGATAAAACAACCAGGGAATGAATAGAAGAATAATATAACACTTTCCATCATTGTCAAATATTGAATTATATTCATGTGTTCCCTTGAAGGAAGATATGTCTATTGTGCTGCTTTTTATACCCATTTCAATTTCAATATTTTAAAGGTTTCTCTCTTTTTAAATCATTTCCTACACTTCTGATGTTTACACTTCAGCATTAATGTTTATATAGCTCAAATGCCCTTATTTTTAAGGCCAAATGACATGATCTCAAAATATGAATTATGCTTACTGACCCCTAAAGGTTAAGGGCACTGATCTAATAAATACCATATGGCCAATATGAAGTAGAATAACCTACAAAGGCTTCAGTAAATATTTTGTAATACAGATGCAAGGATTAGGGACGAAAAAGTATCACCCAATTATCATTTACCCATTTAATGAGACAGCAACCTCTACTAAAGCAAAACAAAAACAAGACAAAAGAGACGGGAACTACAATGTATTCCAGGCAGTATCATCTAATTGGGTAATATCTAGAACAGATGATATGAAAAATATGTGATAAAGATCTAATATATTACAGAAATACTAAACTTGAGAAAGTTTGGAAGTTAGCTGGGATAAAAGAAAAGATACATGACTGAACCAGGTAAAGGAGAAATCCTTTGATCCCCACCTGTGTTTTTGCAAGAATAATTTAGATTCTCTGTGGTTTTTCTGATAGGTGCCACTATCAAGGCCTCCAAAGTAAGATGTCTCTCAATACCTCCCTCAGACATACAGTATGGCCTCTGGTTGCAATGTGAAACTGAAACATTTTAAATGTACACCTAACAATGAGGTGTCACATGTTTTTGGCTTTTGGCAGAAACAATTTAAATGGAAAATATATTAAGTACTGGAGTTTGGCCTTTGAGCATCACACATTCTTTACTTGATTTTGTTGGAAACCTTCTTTCATTCTTCTGTCTCATTGTTCCTACCTGCATAATGTTGTGTTAATCTATTTCTGATCTCTGACTCATAATTTCCTGAATTTAATATTTTCAGGGTTTGACAAAAGTATCATTTAATTGCACTGAGATTCAAAGACTTGTTCTTGGATGCATTTATGTACTCAAAACACCTGCAGGACACCATGCCTTTAATTTATATTAGATTAACAAGTTTAACCTGTTTTGAAATGCTAATACAATTAGTAAGTATGTATTCTGTGTATATAATTGGGATTGGAAAACACAGTGAACTCTTAATCCTTCTCCCACCTTGTTGGCTAACAATATCAAAATAATAAACACATATAATTTACCTCATTTATGGATAAAACTGAGAAATGATATTTTCAATCTGGCTTCTGAGTTTTTAAGAGGAGTTTACCTGCAGATCATGTTATTGTCTAATAATTTTTCTCTTCCCACTAGAAAAGACTAATTTCTGTGGATTAAAGGTTTTACTGAAGCAAGGTTTGTTTTGGTCATCTAGAAATTCTGGGTGTGGCTTAACATAAAATATCAGATGTATAACACTTTAAGTTTTGAAACTTATAGCCGTATATCTTTAGAACACACACACACACACGTACACACACACACACACACACACTATCAGTGCTTTTTTTCTAAAAAAAAAAAAGGTGCCCGAACTCACACACGTCATACAACCCGCCTTGCCTACCCTCCAAGGTTCCATCCAAAAAAGATGCCAGAATTCTCTTCTGGGCATTCTATGAGAAAAAAAGCCCTGCACACTATTATGAGTTGGGGACTTTTATCCAAATCCGAGCTGGCAAGCTGCCAGTTGTGTCTGGACTTGGGGAGAAGAACTTCTCCTTCGGTGTGCTGCACTGGACCCTGATGGTTCCTGGGTAGGGAGAGAGGCAGGCAGGGATAGTAACAGGGTGACTTACTCCCGATGGGAAAAAGCGGGTTAAGCAGGAATTATTGTTTCAGGCTGGACATTTCAATGGGAAGAGCCTTCCTTCATAGTGATGGCCATCGGGAGGTGGTAGCGGCAAAATGGGAGCGGTGAGTGGTCCTAGACCCCCTACATGAGGATTTATTGGCCATCTTCATTGATCACCTGATAGAAGACTGGTAGATTCAGTCATTCATTCATATTTTTTTGCAAGTAATTTTTCATAGTTCCGACTAATGAAACACTTCAAAGAACTTTCAGGCATTGTTTATCCTAAAAGCCTTTATTACAGTGTAACAGAGTGTCGGCACACCATGGATGGATGCCAAAATCTGAATTTCCCTTCCTTTGCACATAACATTCCAGGCTATTCCCCTCCCCTATTCTGCTGTCATGATTCACATTTTCCAATCAAGCTGGAGGGCAAAGATTCACTTCTGTTCCCTTCCTGCGCACAGTCTTTATCTTTCTCCTCCCCCCACCATCATCTGAATTAACTCTAAAAATAGCAGACAGTTCTGCATATCTTGTCAAAGCAATAATATCCAATATTAGCAGTTTTGACATAATTTTTATTATAAGAAGATTTTACATAGATTTTAAATAAACTACAGAAACATAAAAGAAAATGTAGGAAAAGAAAGAAAATACAAAAGAAAAGTAAAAGGTAGCAAAAAAGAAAGATATCTAAAGAAGTGACTTTCCATCCTCTTTGCAGCAATTCCAAAATAGTAATTGTCTTCTCTACCTTCTAAAATTACACGTGGGTTCCCTTCTTTCCATAAACAAACCTTTTCAGTGAGTAAATCCTGAAATTGCCAGTTCATTTTTATCCATGTTTAGCATTTGCATGTGTTATCAGGAAAGGCAAGTGGAAAAATAAATAACTTGACACTAACATATGCATGTTAGAGTTGACTAAGATCTGAAATTCTGGCTCATTTATGTGCAAGAGATCTTCACTTTAAGCAATGAAAAATAAATACAGCAGGACTGTTGTTAGGATGGAAGGTGTATATATTGTTTTTTTCCCCTTACATAAAACACTTTACTATAATTAGTAACTGTGATCTGATTGAAATCTCCAACCTCTTTCAATTAAGAACAAGACCTGGGACAAATGCCTTCTTATTCACCACCCATAGAATGACCTCATTTCTCTGGCATAATCCATCACCAATTAAATCCTGACAGATTACTCTTTCAAAATGATTGAATGCGTCCTCTGCATTATTCCGGTGGAGTCATAGGTGATGTATTCAATGTTAAAACTAAAACAAAAATAAGAAAATGAAACCATTTCCTTGATAGAAATGGCCTCCTTTAACAAATCACTTAATTATGTTTTCATTTTGATCTCTTATATTTCCAATAACATGACAAAAGCGAACTAATTCGGGAAAAAAAATATTTCCCACCGATTTATTTCCTGAAGTATTTTTAAGATTGATTTTGTGGGAATCATTTTTCAGTACTGTAGCCATAAGGTTTTATTGTGCTCTGTTTCTGAAAAGATTCTCAGGGGATGATGTAACAGCAGAAGCTTGCCTAGATTATCTTTTTTGGCACTTGTGCGATGTGATTATGCAAGTATTACAGAACATCCACTGAGAACAAGAGCGATTGTTGGCAGTCGTTGTTATAAGCCAACTATATTTGCTGTGATGTGCCACACGTGTTTATTCTATCTTTTTTGCTCTTTATTCCATAAATGAAAATGCTGGAGTAAGTTGTCCAGAATGATGGAGTAGATTGTTATTGGCACACTCATGCTACTCAGCTTTATTTCTCTTTTCCATCTGAATCACGTGTTACTTTTTGAATGACTAAGTTTCATGATATGAAGAAACACTGAAGGAGAAGGAATGACTCAGGTTGATTATTGACTGATTATAGAAATGGTGGCAGTTCTAGGTTAGCAATATTCTACCTCTTTAAAAAGAAGATTTACAGTTTGCTGATCCTCTGGCATCTAGGTCTACTCCGGCATTTCATACTAGTCATGGTTTATTTTTCCCTTGAAATTTTCAACAGGGCCATTGAATGTTGTAAGGAGACCTGACGCTGGAGACACTGGGGAACTTCATGTGGCTCAGAATGTGGATAGTATTTATCAAAGGTATATAATACTAATACTACAAAAGGTATCATACTTGGCAATGATGAGTTGCTTTGGGTTTTCCTTCTTTTAGGCATAATTGGCTGTAGCACTTATTGCTTCTGTTTGCTGAGGAAACTCTTATTTGTACTTCTACTAGATTACTAGTTTAAATTGCTCTTCCTTTAATTTCTGATTCAGAATCTTTTACCTGGATTATGGGTTTTAATAAAAAATAACTCGGGTAAACCCCCAGACACAAAACACACTATATCCTTGTTATAATTAACCAAAAATTGGCAGTAGGGTTGACTCTAGACAACGATTTTAGGAACACAATGGGACATAGTCATTTTCATTTACTTCCCTTTTTCTTTTCTATTTTAAAAACAGATTGAACAATCAGTTGAAAAGGTAGCAGCATAAGTAATATTGGCCATTAAAACACATCGTTTAATGATATTAATGCAGCTGAAAGGCACTTTCCATCCACCCCTTAGCTAATGATAGAATTGTGTAGGTATAAGTGGCTCCCCACATGGTGTCTATGAAACCCTTTTGTTAAAGGAAAAGTCTTCATCATGATTCATCCAAGCTGGGGATAAACAACAAGGCGACTGCTTTAGAAAGAAGGTTGCAGTTTATTGAAGAGCCAGACAGAAAGATGGTTCTGGCAGGAAAGAAGAGAGAAAAAGGACTGAGCACATGTGGGGAGTGGGTTTTTATACCCTCTGGAGTCTTTTGTTTGTGGAGTTGTTCCTGCTCCTGTGGCATGAACATTGACCCGAGTCTGAGTGTGCTTTTCTGGTATTCTGATGGTGATAGGTTAATCCTATTATGTCCCAAAGGTCATATTCTGCTTCCCTAGTGCTGGTGCTAATGACTCTTAGAGTTTGGGTGGTATGCAGATTTTAGGTGTCTTTGTCTTCCTAAGCTTCTAGCTCCAACTTTTCTGAATGGTCTGCATCTGCATTTGTACAGAGCTGGCTTCTGCTTGGGGGAGGGAGACCTGGGGCTATCAAGGAAAACTGGACATGCTTTCCTGCCTCTTTAAGATCCTTGGAGGAAATAGATTTTTCTGCCCTTTAAATATTTCCTTCTCTGGGAGGCTGACTTCCCACACTTTCCTTGCCTCCCCCAATTTTTATTTTTTATGGGAATTTATCTTGAGAGCTCACTATAACTAGCTATGGTATTGAAAGGGAAGTTTCTTAATCTCTCAAACAGTATTACAGGCATAGTTCTATCCCCTTCAAAATTACTTACATCTATTGCATGTTTTCAGTGATGAGTACTTACATCTATTGCATGTTTTCTGTTTTATTTGAGAACATTTGCTTGAATTTGCAGTTGGCTTTGTGCTAAGCATTGTAAAAAGGAAGAAATTACCATCTCCTAAACTGGGGATTGGCAGCCTATCCTCCCTTCAGCAGCATTTGCTTTGTTTTGTGAGAATAGCGCAAAGCGCATGTCCTACTATAAGTAACACTAGCACCAAAGTTCATTTTGAAGTTTTCAGGGTTGAAAGATTATTTTATGACTACTCCCTGCTGAGTTATTCAACATCCTTAGATGTAGTTGATTTGGAACCTGCCCAGGTTTTGCTCTTCTTTCACAGATTTTCTTTGTTGTTATGTTTTCTAAAGCACAGAGTGATAACTTTATCAATAAGCCTGAGAGTTTAGACTTTAATGTTTCATGTTGTTAATGTCTCATTAAGAAAAAAAAAAGAAATTTGCAATGGGGCCATAATGAAATTTTTTTTTTGTTTGCAGTCAGATGAAAACAAAATTTGAATGACATCTGACATTTTCCACTATCATTTTAATCAGCCTAACCTATTACTCAATTGAAGTGAAGTCTAAATATTACATGAAACATAAGATATAAAGGGACTGTTTATGAAAATACTGTATATGCTTCAGTGGATACTTTCTAATTTTAGAACTGCATTCTTCCTTGGATTTGTTAATGTTTGAACATTTTTTCAAAAGACATTACAGTCATTTTATCTGGATAATAATTAATAGTCGACTTCTGGTTCTGGAACGTGACGACGCCGGTCATGCCTAGAGACTCGTCTCCACACCGTCCAGAGTTTCCTTTGTCGGTAGACCCCCTAGGGGGTCAAAAGTCACCCTGGAGGGGTGACCACCGAGGAGGAGGCTTGCTGGTAGATAGGGGAGGGTGGCAGCTTTCCCCATGTCTCCAGCTATCTCCTTAGGGCCGACAGAGTAAAGATCGGCCTGCAAGATGGCTGACCACCCTGTTGCGCCAGCTGAAAGTCACACTGATATCTAAGTGTAACAGACCCACTGCGGATGATCCGGGTGAGACACCTTTTGTTCCTCTCTTCACCCTATGTTGTTTTTGCCTGTAAAAGCTTCGTTGGAATTACTTCCCCATCTGAAAAAAGCAGCTTTTGTATGTGTGGGAACAAAGGCGTTTTATAAAAGGACAGATTAAAACTTTTTTAAAGACTATATATCTCTATTCATGTTGAGGTACAGAAAAAATTGTGGGTTTTTTTGGAGCAGTATTTTATTGGTAGAATATTTCTTTTTCCATTCTTCCTTTAAAAAATAGAAAAAAGGAAAAAAATGGCATTTGAAGAAGTCTTTTTAGCTTACTGAGGACATTCTACTGGTCAAAAGTTAATATTGGAATTGTTGAAAAAAGGAAAAAAATGGCATTTGAAGAAGTCTTTTTAGCTTACTGAGGACATTCTACTGGTCAAAAGTTAATATTGGAATTGTTGACTATTCGGAGATGAGATGGTTTTGGCCTTCAAACTATTTATCAAGAGAAAAGATAATTTGAGCCAGCTGTGTGATCTGTGGGGGTGGATAATGTTCAATGTAGCCTTCACTAAAAAAGAAAAAAAAGAAAAAGAAAAAAGGATTTTTCTTCAACTATTTCTAAAATGGAGAAGCCTCAATCACATTTAAACTGTAGACTTATACTGGAAAAGATCTATGAGGCTAAAGAAGAAATCTGTACTACAATAAAAGAATTTACTACAGAATTAAGAGCCAGAACTCCTATTTTAAACCTTAAAACTGACTCTCAGGTTATACTTGACTACTCTACAAAACAGATTATACAAGAAGAGGACTTAACTGAGAATAAAGAGAATTTTACCTTGCCCTATAAGCAAGACCAGGAAAAGCAAAGACTGAATTTTGAACTTCTCAAGCAATGAGGCTTTATGGACAAGAGAAACAGAGGGCCAGTGCAGAGACCAAGATGGTTTCCATCAAATCAAATAACACTACAAGCAACAAAAAGAGATTCATCATCTGGAAGGGAAGCTTTGTTATGGAAACCTGCCTGGCATAAGAGGAAACCTAAAATAAGATTGAAAATGAAATTTAAAATTTCATATATTGGATTAAAGGCAACCTAGAACTATGGACTGATATAAGGATTAAGATTATGAGTTTGAAGTAAAGAGATGTTTTAGATCTGGATTAAATTAATAATTAATTGAATGTTAATTAAATAAGATGACTTGTTTGTTTTATAACATGGATGTTTAGCTATGACAACTAACTGGATGAAATTTGAATCCTGCTCAATGGATTGATATGATTTAAGGTTTGATACTATTCTGTCAGCTTAAAGAGATTGCTTAACTGATGGATTAGACATGTATAGAATAGATAGATAGATATATACATTTAGATATGTCTAGGATAGATCAATATTTTTGTTTAAAAATGAGATATTTTTTATATAATGGATTAAAAGTAATCTAGAATATTAAGATTTTTTTTTTAGAATGTTAGGTTCATTTGTATGAAAATTATTATGTAATGGAATGAAGAAAATTGAAGAGATGTTTTACATTTGAATTGAATTATTAATTAATAGAAATTTAATAAGATGATGTGATTCTTTGATGATATGGATGTTATCAGTTATGATAATTAACAGGATGAGATTTGAATTCTGTTTAATTGATTGAAATGATTTAAGGTCTGATAGTATCTTGTTAGCTTAGAGAGATTGATTAATAGACGGATTAGATAGGTATAGGATAGATTAATATTTTACTTTAAACAGGGGAGATTAGTGGAAGAAGAAATACCGTATTTTCCGGCATATAAGACGACTTTCTAAACCATGCAAATCTTCTCCGAAGTCGGGGGTCGTCTTATACACCAAGTCATCTTATATGCCGGAAAATACTGTAAATAAGATTTTGATAAAATTAAGAAAGTAGAACATATTTGGAAGCGATATCTGAATTGAAAATGTCTTTATTTAAAGTTAATTTGATTACGGTATCGTAAATTTATAAAGCTTAAAAACAGGCTCAGGTTGAATAAATTTAAGCTAGAATTGGATATTTTAAATACACTATGCTATTTGAGGGAAAAAGAGAGGGAATATTTGATGTATTGATTGTACTATGTATATATGTTTTGTCCTAGAATGTTTGATTACCCCAGCACCACGGTGTGTCTTGAATACTTTGTTTTAAGAAATTAAAAAGCCAATAAAATTTGTTTTAAAAAAATAATAATTAATAGTCAAAGATAGATAAAGAGATAGTAAACAATATGTTTTGAACTTTCCATTTTAAATATTTCAGTTTCAGTTGTTTAAAACTATTTAATTGGTTGGATATGCTATTAAGTTGGTGTCAATGCCTAGCAACCACATAGATAGATTTTCCCCGTGACCATCCATCCCTAACCTGGTCCATCAGATTTTCTAACAGTGCACTCATTGCCTCTGTATTGAGGCCATCCACTTTGCTGCTGTTGGTCCTCTTTTCTTTTCTTCTGCTTTTCCCAACATTAGACTTTTCTCCAGGAAGCTGAGTCTTCACATGATACATCAGAGGTAGGATAATTTGGGCCTGATCACTTTTGCCTTGAGTGATAACTCTGAATTGATTTGTTCGATGATCCATTTGTTTGTTTCCTTGGCTGTTCATGGTATTTTTAGGAGTCTTTTCCAACATCAAAGTTCAAAAGTGTCAGTGCAAAAATTCTCTTGCTTCATTTTAATTTCTTATGCCATAGAGTCCAATTACATTTTCCTCAATGTTTACAACTTTGGTCTTCCAGTCTCTAATCGTAAGCAGTACATCTCGCTTGCATTTTTGTCAATTTCAAATTGAACCTTATAATAAAACTCATCAAGTTCCTCCTCTTTGGCATCTGGGTTGGAGCACAGACTTGAGCCTAACCCTAACCCTAATCACATTGAAGAGTTGGCCGTGAAGTCTAATTCTGCATTATAACCAAGTACAGGTAGCCCTCAACTTATGATCACGATCGTACCCCAAATTTCTGATGTTAAGTGAGGCATTTGTTAAGTGAGTTTTGCCCCACTTCCTGACCTTTCTTGCTATAGTTGTTAAGTGAATGACTGCAGTTGCTCAGTTATTAATAAGGCTGTTAAAGGAATCTAGGTTTCCCCATTGACTTTGCTTGTTGGAAGATTGCAAAAGGTGATCACATGATGCAAGAACGCCGCAACCATCATAAATATGAACCAGTTGCCAAGTGTTCAAATTTTGATTATGTGACCATGGGGATGCTGCAACAATCATAAGTGTGAAAAATGACTATAAGTCACTTTTTTCTGTGCTGTTGTAATTCTGAACGGTCACTAAACAAATTGATGTAAGTTGAGGATTACATGTACTGTTCTTTCTACACTCTTAAATATAAAAGCAATAACAGTCCTTCTTGGTTTTTCATGTCCTAAGTAATAAGCAATATGATCTTCAGATTGAATGTGTCCAATTCCGATCCATCTCCATTCCCTGATGCCTAAGATGTTGATTTGCAGTTGTTTCATTTCATTTTTTACTGTGTTTGAGCTTTCCCATGTTCATGCTTCTTATGTTCCACGTCCCCATTGTAATTCTGTCTTTGTAGCTTTGGATTTTCTTTTCTCGATGGCAACATCAGCAACTAAATATCCCAAGGGCTTTAATCTAGATGTGACATAATCATTATTAATGTTCCGAAAGAGCCTTAGCTCTTTCGGAACATTTAGCATATTTAATGCCATCTGACCTGAGCGGTCCAACGTCTAGCACTATACCACCAATCATTTCATATTTTCTATCCTTGTGATTTTCTTTATTGTTGTCTTTATTGTTGTCTTCTCGTTTGCAGTATTAATTCATGCCTTTGCTATTGTCACTAAGGTGATCACCTTCCTCCAACTTCTTCCTACATCACTTCTGCCCGATGTAGATACCTACTCGCTTTAGTTGGGAAGCTGGGATGACCTTTAATGCCTTGGGTGACCCTACTGAGAATATATACACATGATCTCATTCTTCATTCATTCCTCCTAAAAACATCCCCCTGCCATGATGAGGCAGCACAGCAGGTCTTGGGGTGTATGGGAGAAGAGTGGAGGGGGTTTAAAAATATAATCTGCCTCTAAGTCAGCGGTTGTCAACCTGTGGGTCACGACCCCATTTGGGGTCGAATGACCATTTCACGGGGGTCACCAAACAATGCAGTCTGCCATTTTTCCCCCTTTTCCTTAGCTGTGCTACTCCCTCTTATTCTATTGGTTTTTGAAAGCCAATAGAATAGGCTCTATTTCCTTAGCTGTGCTACTCCCTCTTATTCTATTGGTTTTTGAAAGCCAATAGAATAGGTTCAAAAGCCAATAGAATCTATTGGCTTTCAAAAGCCAATAGAATAGACTCTCTTGAATAGAGTCTAATTCTATTGGCTTTCAAAAGCCAATAGGAATTGTCCAGGCTGTCTCTGCCCTGCTGAGCCCGCCAAAAGCCCCATTCTGCAAACGGTGCTGCAAGTTGTCTGCAGCGAAGGCGAGCTGTCTGGAAGTTTCCACCCCTCCTTGCTGAGCAACTACAAAAAATGTAAGTAAAAGAGGGCCAGGGGTGGGAGGCCGGTGGGCGCAGGGAGGGTTGCTGGTGCGCGTGGGCCCGGCGGGTGCCTTACCTCCCTTGGGCTGGGCCAGCTGGTGGCCTAGCCAGTGGTCGCCCTGCGCTGTCACTGCCCCTTGCCAGCTATGCCTCGGCCGGCGTAGGCGGCAGCACCACGCATGTGTGGTGCTCCCGGACAGGGAAAGTCCTCAAACGTACGACCGGTTGGGCAGTCCTCAACTTACAACTGGTTGGGTAGTCCTCGACTTACAACCGGTTGGGGGTCACGGCATTAAAAAGGTTGAGAACCACTGCTCTAAGTTATTTATAGGGTCAGTAAATAAACAAATCAAAATCAGGCTGAGGAAGTCATAGTGACAACAACAAAAACAAATATTGGAAAATTGTTCAAACAGTTTAATACCTAAATAAAAGGTGAATTCCTATTCTAAAAACAGAGAAAGATTCCCATATTTTATATATATTAAAGTCACTACACATATACATAAAAAGTATTGGCAGAGAGAACAATAAAGGAAGAAATACATGGCATGAGAAGACACCACGGGAGATAGCGTAAATGAGAGAAAATCAGCAATTCTGAAAGGGTGAAATTAGAATTAAAGCCAGGATGAATTTTCAGTGGAACTAAGTAGCTATGCAATTTTTGTAGTCATTAACTGAACCTTATGTGTGCATATAACTTATCTTGTTCTCAGTACCTTCCCTTTGTCTTTACTTGAGAAGTGAAGAGAAAAATGGGTCAGAGCCAAGGGCCCATTGCTATGGAAATGTTTGGCAGATCCATTATTAAATTAAAATATTTTTTTTCCCCTGTGGTGCTATGTATGGTCACTAGAAGGACACGATCATGACTTTATGCATGTTTTAGAATTGGGGGGGGAAAACCCTACAAAATCCACAGTTCAAACATCTGTTTGAAAGGAAGCAAAATGAGGGTATATTCTTTGGGCAACAATGGGTGAGTTGTATCACAGCTAAAGTGCACACTGAAGAGATTTCCCGATTGCCCTCCTACGTCATCTTTTCCTTCTTCTGAGTTGTTTTAAATAGAGTGGAAAGTGTAAGAAGGAATGGGGGAAACCAGATGGCAATCTTATTAAAAACAAAAATCTATATTCAGCCCGCAAGCTACTAACTGCTGACACTTACTATAAATAAGGGTAATAGAATTTGCAATCTGCTGTGAAATAAAAATAGAATTGGCACAAAAAAGAGATGCTTCCACAGAACTATACTCTTCCTGAAGTTAATAGAAGAAGCTTTGTGGTTTGGGGGGGGGGAGGGGGTTTTATGGTGTTTTATTCCCAAGAATTTGTTGGCCTGCAATGAGAGACAATTGGGCAGTAGAGAAGGATCCTGCTGTCCACGATCTGCCCCTTTTCACGCTCTCTTTCTGCAGCATCAGACTCTTCTTGACCATTAATCACACTGCTATAGTGAGCACTTTTATTTATTCATTTCTCTCATTTATATACTCCTAGGTTCAGAAGGCTCCTTTTCATAACAATAAAAAGATACAGGAGAACAAGTAAAATCACAGTCACCTTGGCGAGGTGAGCAGCCTAAAAGTTTAATAATAATTTTTTAAAAATAGTTGAGCTATAATAAGGGATTGAAAGCCTATACGTTAAAGGTGACATCAACATTCAAAAGTTCAGAATGATATAATTTTCGTGATTCTTAAAATAAAGCCAGAGCTGGTCTTACCTATGGGGAAAGTTATCATAGAATTGGAGTCTGTCACCAACATGATGTCCAATACCCAATAGCTTTCTTTTTGGTTGGGAACCTGCAGCATCCCCATCTAGGCTGAGCAGGTTGGATGGATGAATTCTGCCTGGAGAAGGTCCTCTGCCATGTACCTAGGAACAACATCACAACTAATACTCTGAATTGTAGCTGAATGCCTATTGGTAGCTGGTGTAATGCCTGCAATATGGATGGTGCTTGTCAATAATAACCCTCATTTGTAAATACAAGGATTGTCTTATTTGGTTCCAACTATTCATCAAACATAGTTCTGGGTACAACACACTTCAGTAAGCAACACAGGTAGTGATGCGCACATGTCTCGTCATTGCTAGATTTTCTGACTCTAGGTGGTGTTGCAATGAGCACACCTACTAAAGGGGGTAAGGCTGGCTATGACCTTCCCTTGCCTATGATTAGCTGTCAGCTCAAGAGGACACAAGTTCCAGGGGGACAAGAATCCAAGAAGACCCACCCCATTTAGAGTAGCACCACAGTAAAAAGAGAACCAACTGATCTGTAGACAAACAACAACTCAATCTTAGTTTGTTTTGTCTCATCCAGACCAGCATGGTTTCCAGACATTGCATCAAGACCTTTGTTATATCTTTGGTTCTTTAGGCATTGAATGAGGCAGAGTGTTGAAACAGCAACAAGTTTATCAACTCAGAACAGAAGCAGCCCTGAAGGCTGCTGCACAGCTATTTATACAGTTAGCCTTTAGGTGGCAACCAATAGGTTTAAAGTAACAGTTTCCCGCCCCAAACCTCATTATCAGCATGGAGACAGCCAGTCTGGCTTTCAGTAACAGTAACTGTTAAACAATACAGCAATGTAGGTCAGACATTAAGCAAGTGATTTAAAACAGTTATGACCAATACATTACAGCCTTCATTGCATCTGGCTTATCCCAGGATGGCAACGTGTAACTTCACCCCAAACTGATGGATTATCTCTCTCAATGGTTTCATATAGCTGTTAAGCAGCTCAGATGAGTAAATGCACCCCTGTGAAACCCCAAGGGAGAGGGGGTGGAGAGTGTACCACTGTCAGGAACCACCTACTTAGAAAGGAGTGCAGCCCTTGTAAAAAATGGTCCCAATTTCCAATTGTAACTGAAGAATACCATGGTCACTGATATCAAATGCTGATGAAAGGTTAAATAGGTCCAAGAATGATTCATTTCCCAGATCCAGGTCCTGACATATGTCATCCTGAAAACCATCAACTCCACCAGACAATCTATGTCTTCTATGGTGTTCTGGAGCTGGATGGATTCCACTTTCTCAGGGGAGGTGGAGGTGGGAGGTTGGAGACTGTACAATTTTTATCCAATATAGCTGGGTTCACAAAGGGATAATCCAGTGCCTCTTTAAAGGCAGCTGAAACAGTGTCTTCTCTCTGAATGGCATTAATAATTTTTTGGACTCAGCTCTTAAAACTTCCCCCAGCTACCCAAAGGATCAAGGATGGAGTCAGATTGAGACTACTGATGGCACAGCTCATAAGAGCACCCTATCCATTTTATCAGAATCCTAAGGTTGACTCAGCCTTCTGTCCTCCTGAGGTGGGTAAAATGAGGACCTAGATTGTTGGGGGGCAATATTCTGACTCTGGAAACCACTTAGAACAGTGGTGGCAAACCTATGGCACGGGTGCCAGAAGCGGCAATCAGAGCCTTCTCTGTGGGCACGTGTGCCATTACCCAGTCCTAGGCCTTCAGATGGGTTTTATAAAACCTTTTCGCTTTAGGCCTCGGCCCCCATGTAAAAAAAAAAAAGGTTCAATCAACCTGTCAATTTAAACTTCTCGCGGGAAAAAAAGATCTTGCAAAGTTGGAATTGATTGATTGAACTTTTTAGTACCACCCACTCTGCTGTTACCACCACAGCCACGCCCACCCAATTGGCCATGCCCACCCAATGGGCCACACCCACCCGGCACCAACGATGCATAAGTGGGTTTTAGGTTGCAGTTTGGGCACTCGGTCTCTAAAAGGTTCGCCATCACTGACTTAGAAATTGCTTTAAAGCACTATGAAATTGTATCTAAGTGCTATTGCGATTGTGATTGCTATGCGAAGAGCTTGGAGCAGCTGAGATCAGGGAAGTATACTATAGCACTACTGAAAGTACTAAAAGGATACCCTGTGGAAGAAAGACAAGATGTGTTCTCCTTGTTCTAGAGCACAGTAAACAGAATAATGGGCTTAAGTTCCAAGAAGATAGAGATGCCAACATAATGGTATAAAATATTTAAGAGTCATTCAGCAGTGGAACCCGTTACCCAAAGAAGTGGTAGACTCCCATTTGCAGGCTGCGTTCAAGCAGAGATTAGCCAGCTATCTGTCAGAGGTGCTTTAATTTAGATTTCTACATGGACCAAGGAGCTGGATCCAAAAACCATTAGGTGCCTTCCAGCCTTCGGATTCTTAGAAATCCATCTGTAAAAAGCCGATTGAGATCTCTTTCTTATTACAGAGAAAGTACAGCCAAGAGTAATACTGTGGCTCAAGCCAAACCATTAAGATGGAAACTGGGCTTTTCAAAATACCAGTTTGTAATTCTAGCCTCTTCAGAAAACTCTAGTTCCTTTTTCTTAGGCACTCACATACCATTACTGAAGAAAAAGGGGACATTATGCCAGGTAAGTTTATACTGCCTTTACTCCAAAGATCCCTTTTCTAAATGTGATGCCTGATGTTTTATCTTTTTAGCAGAGCACAAGAACCAGGGTATGCTTGCTCCAATCACATGACTGCATTGTGGATAAATATTAACGGAGGAATCTACCTCTTCATGTATCTTGGGGCTTGCAGGGTGGTTTATAATGGCTTATAATACCCTGATGCTTCTATTGAAAATTCCTTGCTATATTCAAGAGCAAATTTTCAGCAAGACATAACTTTATTTCTTACCTCTGCTTCCACTCTCCCACCCTTCTTGGGGCTATCTCAAAAACGTTGGGACATTCCTGAATCACTGGAGGAAACAGTGTTCCCCCCCACTTTTTCAAATGTGCACACATCCCTTTTAAAATCTGAAACTGACAATACAGTCATCACTTCTCCTTCAGAATAAAAATACAAGGGTAATCAATTAAATAATAAACTTTGTCCATTCATGCTTTCATTTCAAGGCTGGTCCTACCATAAATCCAAGGGAAAGGTACATCTGAAGGACATCATGAAAAGATTTCAAAATGACTTTTGGGTCAAGCTGGACCAGGGGTAGGCAACCTTGGTTCTTTTATGACTCATGGACTTCAACTCCCAGAATTCCTGAGCCAGTGATACTGGCTCAGGAATTCTGGGAGTTGAAGTCCACAAGTCATAAAAGAGCCAAGGTTGCCTACCCCTGAGCTAGACCCTTGGTGACTTCATAGACACCATAAATATGAACCAGTTGCCAAGCATCTAATTTTGGTCACATGACCATGCGGATGCTGCAGTGGTCATAAGTGTGAAAAATGGTCATAAATTACTTTTTTCAGTGCCGTTGTAACTTTAAACAGTCACTAAACAAATGGTTGGATAAACAAACCTTTGAGTACTTCCCTTTACTGGGTCCTTCAACAGATTTGACTAGCCACTGCTCAGTGTACCAGTTTCACTTCCAACCTATTTTTAACATCATACAAAGTAATATTGACCTAACTGCTTTTTAAAGATTATTTCTATCCACCCGAGCAGTATCTAATTCCCCGGATAAAGAATTATTGCTTTTTCCAGCTACAGAAAAATGTCTGCAGGCATGTTTATGTATTCCTAAAACGTAGCTAACCTAAAGACAGGGGTAGCAGATTTATTAACCAGCCACGATAGAAAACTGAACTGGGTTATCTGTGTTGTTATCTGGTGAGATTCAGACCTCATCTATGAATCCTGTATAAATTGCCTGGTTCTGTTCAGCAAAATTCCTGTACTGCAGGAGTGGCTGCCTCATCTGAGAGTCAGTGAAAATGAAAAGTTCCTTTTTTCTCAAGGGTTTAAATTTACCCTGAATCGTAGATGTGCCAAAATATGCATAAACTTTATTGGGTCAGTTCCAGGCACTAGACCCTTCATGTTCTCCTTTTAGTTCCTCCCTTTAGTTTTCTTCCGTCACTTGCTAGGTAGTATTGCTAGCCCAAAGTTTTTTCTGAAATCCACCCCACCCCTCCACTGCTCCTTTCCTCTTTGTATGAGCCAGCCAAAGTCTTCTCACCCTCCCTTCTAGTTTAGGACACGTAAGCTTGCCTAGTGCCCACCTCTACATTTCCTCAGGATTATTGAAACAGTTTCAGAGGTGTGACATCCATTCCTCCGCAGATGCCTTGCAGAGGGCAAAGAGACTCTGGGGCACCTTGAACCTTTCTTTAATGGGAACAAAATCCAAAATAATTCTCTAATCTAGTACTGTTCTCGAGAAGGTAGAAACATGAAGAATGGCTGGTAAGCAATCAAATGTATTTCTAAAAGAATCACTCTCTAAAAATGGAGACACTTCAATGGACTGTATTCAAAGCAGTCTATGAAAGCTGCACTCTGTATTATTGCTTTTATTTCCCTATGGCAATAATGTATGTGTAAGAAAGGATGCTTCAGAGAATGACTCCGATGCAAACGTTTTGTTGTATGGGGAAATGAAATGTGGTAGATCTGAAACATTTTAAGAAGAATTGCTTGCTTATTGTATTAAGGAAAGTTTATGTATATGTGTGTGTAGGGGAGGTATTGCTTTTAAAATTATTTTTATGTTAGGTTTTTATCTTTGTAAGCCATTGGGGGGGTCACCAAGAGTGAGTTGGGTGGTGAAATAAATTTTCATAAATAAATAAATATCATGGAATTATGTATTTAAGTTACACAGAATATATTCATGACTCTGAAATGAAAATGTATGAGATTATTAGGCAGTCTACCTTTATCTTTAAGGTTTTTTTTTTTCTTCTTGCAGGCAGTATCAATTTCTCTTGTCTGTGAGTTGCTTTCTGGAGATTTTGACATTGGTTACTGTTCAAGGGCAAACAAGTGAGAAACTTCTTCATTACACTAACTAAATGTTTGGTAATCAAAATGGTTCTACTGTATTCAGGTATATGTAAGAGACAACTGTACATTTATTTGCTACAGGGCAAAGTTATTCTTCCCGTACAATGGATGAGAAAAAAACCCCAAAGTAGAATTTGGGGAACATAGAATCTGCTGGCTGACTTTCCTGTCAATCTCTCCGTGGTGACACATTTTTCTGTTTTATTACTACATTAAAAAAGAACAGAAATATATTACATTTTTGAAATGAAAGCTCTAAGAATAGATATGATTAAAGATTATATTGGAACAATTTGGAGAGGATATGAATGGAATTGAATTAGAAAGATTAATATAAGGACTAAAAATATGAACATCGATACTTTGTAGAAGTTGTTATATATACACACAGATATGCACCCACCCATCCATACACAAATCCAAGCACCATCCAAGCAAAAGTGGTCAGACTTGCAAAGAATTGCAAAAAATGATCATTGCCTTTCTAGGACAGCCTTCCTAAATTTATTACTGCCAGATGTGTTGGTACTACATTCCCCCGAATTTCCATCTAACTCATAATGTTGGCTGAGATATAGATGGTTGTCCTGGAGGGCACTAAATCTGAGAAGGTCATCCTAGAAATATAATGGGATCAACCAGCTATAAGAAAATTTCTTGGAATAGGCCAAATGCTTTTTGCGGTCAGGAAAAAAAAAAAAACTCCTTTCAAACTGTAACTCTTTCTTCCAGCCTCCAGAGTCATCTTCCAACTTGACTTAAAACAGTGCATAGGTTGAATTCTACAGCTTAACTGGAACCAATGTTTAGTTTTCCTTTTCATTTTTTTTATTAGGACGGGTGAGGTTGGTACACTAAATAGGCTGATTTTTTCCCCCTTTCCACATACACACAGTGGTGCTTTAGAGAGAGTGAAATGACTGTTTGTTCTTCCAAGAAATCTTCAGTTAGGTTTCCCACACTTGCCCTCCTGTTACTGAGCATGTTGTATAATCAAACATGGGAAAAGAAAGAGTTAGAACAAAATATCTGAAATGTGAAAGAAAAAGGGAAGACCACCAACACTTTGACAGGTTTTTCAAAAGCAGAGTTGGCATTTGCTTATTTTGATTTTAGTGGAGGTATGAACTTCACTAACTATGTAGGCAGAAACTTTTTAAAGTTATCCAAACCACAAATAACTCTGCACTGCAGATCTGTTTCTAGCCCAAAGCTATCTTAGGGAAGACAGAGGATCTTCAGAAATAGCAGGGAAAGAACTGAGATTCTCCACTGCTTACTCCAATATATGCTTATCTCATCTGTAGCATCATTTGACTTCATGAATGTGGCTTCTTTTGATTTTAGCTGTACAAAGTGTGACCTTGTTTGTACTTTAGGTTTTTAATACATGTTCCTAAATAAATAAACTGATTTGTTTTCTGAAGCTCCCTCTAAGGAGATTGCTCCAGGTCATAGACCAGGGGTAGGCAACTTTGTCTCTTTTACAACTTGTGGACTTCAATACCCATAATTTCTGAACCTGCTATGCTGACTCAGGAATTCTGGGAGTTGAAGTTCACAAGTCATAAAAAGCCAAGGTTGCCTACCCTGTCATAGACCATTCAACAGCAAAATGGACAGAGATAACTGCAGCATGTCTAATCTCATTGCAGGATTTCCAATAACATTCAGTTCCAACATGAGGATGGACCTCTGCCCAAGAACCAAGATTGGCCAGGATGATCTACCAGGCAAGTAAACACAAGTTATTACATTATATCTTCCGCGATGTAAAAAAGATGCTGAGACTCTAGAAAGAGTACAGAGAAGAGTAACAAAGATGATTAGGGGACTGGGGGCTAAAACATATAAGAAACGGTTGCTGGAATTGGGTATGTCTAGTTTAACGAAGAGAAGGACGAGGGGGGACATTATAGCAGTGTTCCAATATCTCAGGGGCTGCCACAAAGAAGAGGGAGTCAAGCTATTTTCCAAAGCGCCTGAAGACAGGACAAGAAGCAACAGATGGAAACTAATCAAGGAGAGAAGCAACGTAGAACTAAGGAGAAACTTCCTGACAGTTAGAATAATTAACCAGTGGAACAACCTGTCCCCAGAAGCGGTGAATGCGTCAACACTGGAAGTTTTTAAGAAGAGACTGGACAGCTATTTGTCTGAAATGGTATAGGGTTTCCTGCCTGAGCAGGGGGTTGGACTAGATGACCTCCAAGGTCCCTTCCAACTTTATTATGGATCATCGCACAGTCAGCCAGATGTTCAGACTGGATTTGGCATTTTGTCTACCTATCGAGACCTTACCCAGGACCTGGGATAGGCAGATGTGGATGTTTGATGGTATTACAGATATCGTCGCAGGATGGAAGCAGTTCCTAATAAGGCCGCCTTTTGCAATTGACTAATAGCGAATTTGTCAATGCCAATGGTGTTCAAGTGGTGCTCCAGTTGTTTTGGGATTGCACCTAAGGAGCCTATTACTATTGGTACTACCTTGCTTGCTTTTGCCACAGTCTTTCTATTTCTATTTGTAGGTCTTTGTATTTTGTTATCTTCTCCAGTTCTTTCTCGTCTATTCTGCTGTCTCCAGGCACTTCCATGTCCACTATCCAGACTTTTTTGTCTTTCTTATCGACAATTGTTAAGTCTGGGGTGTTATAGTTGTTGTTGATGATGATGTTGTTGTTGTTATTATTATTATCTTTTTTAAGGACCACTTATTTTTGTTCTGTGAAGTGAATGTGGCTGAAAGAAGCTGCTTTATATATTATTTAATTATGCCATCATTTATTATTTTCAAGGTGACACACCTGTATATTTCTAATGTGAACTACTAAGAAACTTAACTATCTGAAATTGAATTTTGAATAGCAAAAAGTTGAGTTAATCAGAAAATATGTATCAAAAGAAAAAAAATAGCAGGGAAAAAAGATTTAACTACATAATTTCGTGGTTTATTTTTTTTCTCAAATATTTGTATTCCTTACTTTAGGTTATGACTTAATTTCACAATTCCAGCTTGATAACGCTGCTTCCAGAGGCATTATCCAACGTCTAGAGGGTTCCACATCTTTACAAGTTGCTTATAAATTAGGTACCAAAGCAGACTTCAGGATTCCTACTAGGTATTTTTTTTTGCTTTTCCTTATTATTTTTCTATTAAGATTGTCTGTTTATTTCACTGAGCAGCCATTTTTTAAAAATTGTGCGGGCTAGAAAGCCAGAGATCATGAGTTCTAGTCCTGCCTTAGCCATGAAAGCCAGCTGGGCGATCTTGGGCCAGTCACACTCTCTCTCTCTCAGACCAACTTACCTCACAGGGTTGTTGCTGTGGGCCAAACAAAACTGTGTTGGATATGTTCACCACCTTGACTTATTGGTAAAAATAATAAAGGCAGAATATAAAAAAATAAGTAAAAATGAATTACCCTTCCCACGTTGAGGAATAATAGCTGCATTTGATATCCTTCTGTACAATTATAGTGCTGGAAAATTTAGGACTATTAATTGAGTGGGAAGCCTACAATTAGAATAGAGTAAAGTATAGAGTAGAGTAGAGTAGAGTAGAGTAGAGTAGAGTAGAGTAGAGTAGAGTAGAGTAGAGTAGAGTAGAATAGAATAGAATAGAATAGAATAGAATAGAATAGAATAGAATAGAATAGAATAGAATAGAACTGGAAGGGACCTTGGAGGTCTTCTAGTCCAGACTTCCAAGTCTAGAACTAAGGAGAAATTTTCTGACAGTTAGAACAATTAATCAGTGGACAACTTGCCTCCAAATTCTGTGAATGTTTCAACACTGGAAGTTTTTAAGAAAAGACTGGACAGTCATTTGTCTGAAATGGTATAGGGTTTCCTGCCTGAGCAGAGGGTTGGATTAGATGACCTCTGAGGACCCTCCCAACTTTATGATTATGAACACTACCCTATTGTTCTTTTATCACTTTTTTTAATGAATATGTCTTCATTTTTATTCATTGATATTTATATTCAGGTCTAAATATACATATTTCATATTTCTGTAACTTTTTCCCAAGTATCCATTGGAAATATATAATAGGAATGAGAAAACTCTTCTCAAATTTAGCCCAGTGCTATTTTCCTTAGTTTTTATGAAGCATAACTGCGTCAAACTTTCCATTGCCCAACTTTTCATTTATTTTGGAATTAAAAATGAAGAACATTAAGCAAGGATATTGGACAGCATTAAATGAGAAAGGCTATATTCTGATAAGACACCTTTCTGTTCTGCAGAGTAAACCATTTAAGCCTTTGAAGTATTTACCCAGCAATCACAATCCTGTGTTAGCTGTCAAGAGCTCATGAAATCTGGCTTAGTGGGGCATCAGGAATATCATTCTAAGAGTTAAATTAAAAGGGGGTGGTGGTGTTCGACCCATGAATGAATTGCAGAAGAGATCTCAAATAAGTTTATAACATATTTTGTTCAGATCGCCTAACCCAGTGGTTCTCAACCTGTGGGTTGGGACCCCATTTGGGGTCGAACGACCATTTCATGGGGGTCGCCAAACCACGCTGTCCACCATTTTTTTCCCTTTTCCCTAGCTGTCCTACTCCCTCTTATTGGTGGCCACACCTACTTGGGGGTCACCACAACATGGGGAACTGTATTATGGGGTCACGGCATTAGAAAGGTTGAGAACCACTGGCCTAACCTGAATGTGAGTAATATATTGGCTCCTGAATCTGGCTAATAAAGCTGTTTATCCCTCACACACTGCGCTATCATTTATTTTTACATGAAGCATGTAATTATTTTTAATATTAGTCTGGGACACAACAGCGGCCAGCTATTATGTGGGGAATGTGTGAGTTTTTCTATAATTTGGCTGGATACGGTTGAAAGGGCTCTGTATTTTCTTAAAATGTATGTCTTGGACCTACCGCCATCTAGTGGCTGTGGAAGCTCAGTGGTGCTGTTCACCAAAACTGGTGCTGAAAGATGCTTAGTTATTGTGTTGCTGTAACGGGCTTCGGTAGATCGACATTTCCCTCTCCTTGCATTTGTGCAATTTGGAACTGACTTCTTTTTACTGTTGTGGTGGTTTTCATTCTTCTTGTTGTAAACCCCAAACAGAGATGTTTATACTTTAGTATGACTGTTGCTATTGTTTAAAAAATCCTAACAAATTTCCCCTCAAGGAATTGCAAAAGTAGTTCGAATTAAGGGTTAATCCCTAAGATTAAAAATGCTACTGACAAAAGTAGGAGCCTACCAATCCTCTGTCAGTTGCATCCAAATGTGAATTAATCTCTTACAGGTTTTATTTCAGAATCTGTGGTGTTTCCCCCCTCCCCCAGTTTCCAGTTCCCTATTTTTCCTCCTGTGTTTCCAACAATAGATTTTATGTTATTGTTTTCCATGTGTTTCTTTGCAGCATAATAACATCAGAATTGCTCTGTATTGAATTTTGCATTGTGAGAAAAATGTTAACGTAAAATTAATTTGGAGGTAGGCTTAGGGGGAGACTGTTGTGTAGATAAGAGTGAATTCAATTATCAAGTATTTTGCCCAAATCCCTCATATCAGAATTTGTCACCAGAAATTGAAGGGAAAAACAAGAATGTATCTTTATAGCTTCTCACAGGCAACTTAAATCCAGAAGAGGCTATTTCCAGTTCAGCTTTATTAATTACTGATAGAAACTTTCCTTTATATAGTAGCATTTTTTTCAAACAGCTTTGCACATTTATTCCACTCACAAACAATAATAGGTGCAAATAAAAGCTACATTTTAAAATCGGAGTCCAACAATTATTTGGAGGCTTACTTATATTAAAACAGATTTAACAGAATAACAGAGTTGGAAGAGATCCTAGAGATCTTCTAGTCCAACCCTCTGCTTCAGCAGGAGACCCTAAACCATTCCAGACCAGTGGCTGTCCAGTCTCTTCTTAAAAACCTTCAATAATTGGGGTGTGGGGGAGTATTCAAGATATACTGCCCATCCCCAAACATACATTTTAAAAATGATTTCTTTTGTTTGAACAGACTGCTATCTTTAAGAAGGAAAAGGCTGAGATACAGTTGTAAATATTAATTGAAGAATGTAAAGTCTTTTTTTCTTTATTGCAAATTCTCTCATTTTTTCAGGCTTTTGTTGTCAGTGGAATGCTTGTTTGCTCTTTTCATAATCATTCTCATTAAAAGCTCTATTAGAAACACTGCATTCTACCAAAAGCTAAAATATTAATAATGAAATTCTGTGGCAGTCTTGTAAGGTTGTAAAGCCTTTATTTAACATAAACAAATGGGAGTACACAAGTGGTATATCAAACAGTAAAAGTTCTAATGGACTGTTTGCAATCTCTTCCCCCCCCCCAAAGAGACTTGGAGCTTAGTTGCAAAGGAATAGATGAATTCTATCTATTGAAATTTATTTAGTCAATGAATTAAATTTATATGCCACTCTGTCTCATTGTTGAGTAACTCTGGGGAGCTTATAACACCATGAAAATGGGAATACAGAATAAAACATTAAAGAAATGCCACAAGAATAGGGTGATGCCACAAGAGCAGTTCTATATTGAGATACTCAATTAGTAGATTTTTCTGTAAGCTAGAAAAGCAGTGCTTAATGTTTTAAAACAAATCTCTTCTATGTATCACTCTTTTAAACTTGGTTGCAATTTTCTTCTCTGGTGACAATGTATAGGGGTGCAGCATTTTATACTTGAGTATGCCTCACTGATGCCTTGGCAGCATTATATGCAATCAGCAATTTATTTTCACTCAAGAACAAGTCTAATGATGGAAAAGTGCTGAAGAATTACTAGGTCCAGTTTTTAAAATGACTTTAGTTAAAATACTGAAATAAAGTTTCACTTATTTCTCTCCTTCTGAATAGTTTGCTTTTGTCTTCTAAGTAACATCACTTATTTTTTATCATTGTTTCCTTTGTAATATTATATACATAGTGAGCATACATAGAGATAATTTCAAGGAATAACTGGGGAGAATTTAGAGGATACTAAAAATATCAGGACTAGAATGAGAGTGTTTTTTGTAGTGTTTATTAAATAGTCTGTTCTGTCTTCGTGGAAGCTTACATTTAATTAATGTTATTTCATCTGCCTTAGCTTATTTGTTATGGAATATTCTAATAAATAAAATAAAATATGTTACAAATGCTGCATCAGGAGTAGGCTAATAAATGCCAACGTGTATATTCAGTATTTGTTGGCATTGGCAAGATTCATTTCAGAATAAATAATTTTTGGGTTATTACTCTCTGCTTCCCATTTGCATATCCCCAAGGAAACCTTGAAAACTAATAAAAAGCAGAAGTTTATCTGTTTTGTTTTATCCATTTTCCTTTCCCCCCAATGAATAAATAATCTTCCTATGGCTGATATAGTTTCCAGCAAGGACTGGGCATAATATAAATTCATATAGCCTGAAAGAGGTGACATATAGCTTTTCAGTCAAACTAAGGTCTTCTAAAACCATTATTTCAGTACATGAATCCAAGGTTTGGACTTCAGCCATGATACTTGAGGCAAAACGATTGAATGTTAATCTGGTATGCAGATTAATATTAGATTGGTACTACCAATGCATAATAGAGAGAAAAAAGTCCCACTATCAATCTGGCTTTCAATTGTCCAAAATTTGAAATGCATATGATCATCTAACACAATGGTCTGCTGAAAGAGTCCTATGAAGAGATTCTTATGGACTGATGCATAGAACTGTGAATACTTCTTTGTTTATTCAATTGATTTATGGAAGTAAAGAAAGAGAAAAGAAAGTAAATATAGCATAGATGAGCAAGGATGTGTTTATATGTGCATAGGTATGTGTAGTGAAAGAAAAATAACCACAATATATATTTGGGTGTGTGTATATGTATGTATGTATATTTGTATAACAGGTATACAAGAGAATACGTAAATAGATACAGACTGATATGGAGTCAATATCAAAGGAAGTAGCAGTGTGCAAAATGTTTAAAATTCCACGTTTTAAAGTGAAACACCCTGGTTTGAATTCAGATCCCTTGTTTCAAGACCAAAACAGTTTGTGAAAGATTTTGAATTTAAAACATTTGTGTCTATGTAGAAGAAAGCCTTTTGCACTTTTGCATATAAGTCGATCACAATCAGCACTGAAATTAAAGGTTTTAAAACTTCTTTGAAGTGGTCCTGTTGATATCTGTGCTTGGGATGAAGAGATGACCCAGACATCATTACAATTACCCCTAGAATTTTCAATCAAACTGTAATGCTGACTCAACTATTTTGCATTCTGAGGAAGTGAAGTACCTAAAAGGTACTTTTAGGTCAGTAACCACAGTTGGATAGTTTGAAACTCACAGAAACCACAGCTAGAGTCTGAAATATCTTTGTAGTGATTACAGGAAAGAACTCTTATTACTTTGCTTCTGTAGCATGGTGTGTAATGATTAAGGTATTGAACCAGCTTTAAATCCACCACAAGAGTGCAACATGTGATTTGGAATTCACCTTTTTCCAGTCCAATGTGCTTCCTAGCCATTGTTGTATCAAGGTGAAATGAAATAAATGGAGATCCCTGTGTAAGTCACTTGAGATCCTGAAGAACAGGCCAGGTGTAAGCCTAATAAATTAAGTAGTTAAAAAATGACTAGCCAACTATTCTGTTTATATGCAAGGAGCCCACTGGGATCAGGGGACCAGAATGAAGAACATATAGACACTAGCTAGGACCACTTGGTATTGCATTTTGCAAATAAATTCAATTGCATCTGTGCTGAGTTGGATAGCACATTTTAAATAATATTTTAAAAGTATGCACCTAAGATGTTTTACATTTGTTGGAGCTGGGAACACAAACAGGTTTTCTTTGAGAACTAATGTCTACCTACAGTACCTATGTGCTCAATTCTTCCACATATTTTCTTACAAAAGTCTGCCAGAACAAGGTTGTGTTCAGAAACAAATGCTGCTTTGGAAAAATAAACCTGATTTCTCAGTTTGTGAGGACTTACATACTCATGACTTACAGCATTTATAAAGACACCACAGGGGAAAAAAAATAATACATATATCAGACCCGGAGGAGAAATGGATTAAGGTTTCTTTAAAATAAAACTTGTTAATCATCTCAGATTTTGTACAAAACTACAAACCTAATGAGAGAGATCAGAGGGGCAATATTGCATATAGGGGTGGAGGATGAGATTTATTCACTGCTTTCAGCCCAATAATTTATCACTGAAACTAACCTCAACACTTCACAGCCAGTCAAGATGAATTAATCACATGCTCCGGCAATGATTGGTGGCCCCTGACACGGTAACAGACAAGTTGTCCTCTTTTCTTAATTAATTAAAAATGTCTTGAGATGCTTTTTGAAGCTGGAAGAAAGTATATAGGCACAAACATGGAAGAAACCAATTCCCCAAGTGAGAAATTTAGCATAGCAAAGGCTATCAAAGAAAAACGGGAAGGACAGATGTTCAGATGGTGAATAGTGTTGGAATGCAGACTTTGACTAAAGCAAATCTGAAGAATCTGGTACAGCCAGAAAAAAAAATCTGTTTTAATAGTATAATATTTAATCCAAACTACAACTTTACAAGGGAAAATAATACAGAACACGGGATAACTTGATTTCAGCAATCCGATTAGCACTCTTAGATGGCAGTTTTGGATTCATCCATAGCACTGTTTTGTAATGGATAAAAGGTCATGAGCTTCAGGCCTTGTCTTGATTTAATTCTTCCATAGAGTAAGCTAATACTACTGCATCTCTCTCTGACAGTAAAGTGGAATTATTGGTTCAGATTCAGATGAATCTGTTTGTTAGTGTTGTCTTTAGATAGTAGCTTCTTGATTTTTTCTTCTTTTCTTTCTCTGAAATGATAATCTGTGTTAAGTCAACTTGGTAAGCAGCCTGTTTTATTTGTATTTTTTAAATAGATCCTTGTATCCTCAAGGACTACCTGATCAATACTCCATTCTGACTACTTTTCGGATGACGGGGAATACAATTCGGAAATCCTGGAGCCTATGGCAAGTTCTAGATTCCTCTGGAAAAGAGCAAGTTGGACTGAAGCTTAATGGGCAAGCCAAATGTCTTGAATTCTCATATAAAGGAATTGATGGAAGTCTCCAGACAGTTTCATTTTTGGATTTACCTTATCTTTTTGATTCCCTGTGGCATAAAGTTATGGTCGGTATAGACAAGAATTCTGCTACACTTTATATTGACTGTGCTATGATACAAACATTACCCATAAAACCAAGGGGGAAGATCAATATTGATGGCTTTACCACATTGGGAAAACTGAAAAATAATCCTCAAATTTCAGTTCCGGTAAGTTGTAGACATTTCCCTTTATAGCAAAAGTGGTTTTTCCCCCCAATTTTTAAAGAAATTGTATATGGTAATAGAGGCCAACAGTATAATATGTTTCAAATGGAACATTAAGAAATAGTTCAATAATTTTGACCTTGTAAGGAAAAAGTATCACTTAATAAGGTATAAAGACTGAAACCTCATTACAACTGTCAATCAACCGTCCAGCCAGAGAAATCAATATTGAAGGAACTCTACGGTCTTGAGGTGCCATAAGAGATAAACTTTATTGAATACACATCCAGCACTGAAGAAGCAAAACCAACTCTAATTTTCCTGCACAAAAATCTGGTTGGTTAACAATAGCTTTTCATAACCCCCATTCACCAAATGTTCACGTTGCCCAATCAGATCTCTTCAGTTTTTATGGGAATGATTAACTTTTCTGTCAGTCACCTGTTTTTGTGACCTTGGGTCTCACGGTCTGTAGATGGCTTCTTGAAAATCCTGTTTCTTTCCTAGGATCTCCCTCCCCCTTGTTTCTATGGCAAGTTGAGTGGTGACAGAGATCAGCAAGCATCTCAGCAATTCAATCTTGACAATAAATAAATATCTGAATATTTGTTTTAAGTGAACATTTCACAAACTGCATAGCTACTGAAGGGAAACAGGATGAAAACAGGAGATAATTAATAGAACAGACTAAAAAGGAACCTGGATCCGCTGAAAATTTACATCTTAACTCATTGCAAGGATATGTAACTAACATCTGCAAAACTTTTGCAAATTGAACCATCACTTTGAATTATATTATCGTTAAGCAGCTTATTAAAATTAATTATGCTGTCAGTTAAAATAAATGTGGCTCGGCTTATGACTATAGGATTTATTTCTGGTACTGAAGAATATCATAAAAAGTCTGAATGGAAACTGTATCTTCCTGATATGGAAGATGTGATCCCCTTCCTACGAAGACCATGGTTCCAAAATCTAGACTACATATGCTTTTTATCTAAGAGTAATATGAAACATTTTAAAGAATAAAACTAGTACTTTATTTTGGAACATATCTTGCATTTGGCAAGAGATTGAGAACCTCCGGACATTGACCAGATTAGAGCAATGGATTCAACTGTAAAAAGATGCTTGTTGGTGTGAATATTTATTCATTTTCATAGATAGAATTAAAGAGTGAAGAACCTGCCATCTATGGTAGCTGAAAAGAGGACATGTAAGGCTTAGATATCTTTGAGCAAAGGCAACACTTTGCTTTATTTCTAATAGCATAATAAAGCTTTATTCCAATGTCTATGGAGGTTTTCAGTCATTCAGGTCATGGTTGTCCCGAATGTGCTTTTTCAAGAGGCAACTGGACTTTCTGGTTTTTCTTTGGAGACGTATCGCTTCTCATCCAAGAAGCTTCTTCAGCTCTGATTGGATGGTGGGAAATGGAAGGATTTATACTCCTTGCAGACAGCTGGTCATTTGCATTCTTTTAAAGAGTCATTGAGGCCACTTGGAGGTTTATCTGTGTCCTCGGGGTCACCTGAGTAGTGCAAATGGCTATGGAGCCTTCTTGGAACTGTTGAAAGAACTGTGTTGTAGACTGGAGATAGATGATGTCGTTTCCCTCCCCCTCTGTTGAGAGAGGGCTGTTCAGTTTTGACATAGATGGCCTCTTTGACCCCTCTTTCAAACCAGCCATCCTCTCTGTCCAAAATGTGGACTTTGCTATCTTCGAAAGAGTGGCCTTTGTCTTTTAAATGCAGATGGACTGCTGAATCTTATCCTGATGGGTTTGTTCTCCTATGTTGTGCCATGCGTTTATGAAGTGGTTATTTTATTTCCCCAATATACAGATCTGCACATGTCTTACTGAAGTGTACTGCATATACCAAGTTGCTCAGTTTGTGTCTGGGTGTTTTATTCCTGGGGTGGACAAGCTTCTGCCTTAGTGTATTTTTGGGTTTTAATGTGTACTTATTTTGTGTTGGCTGAAGATCTTCCTGAGCTTTACTCCAATGATATAAAACAGAGGTCCCCAACCTTTTGGGCACCAGGGACTGGTTCCATGGAGAGAGGTTTTTCATGGACTGGAAGGGGGTATAGGGTTTGCATGCTGCTTGCATCCCGCAGATGGGGCTTCTCTGGTTTGCGCGGACTGGTTTCTGGCATGCTGTGGACCAGTACCGGTCCACAGACTGGGGGTTGGGGACCTCTGATATAAAATAAAGGCATTAACAAACATATGGGCAATCACTGCAGACTACCTCTTACTTTAAAGAATGAAATAAAATTGACTTGAATATGACAGAGATATTATTGTGTCTTAGTAAACAGTTGCCATAAATATGTCCATACAAGTATGTGTGGGGACATATGTCTAACTTAGTTATTGGAGTATTTTATTTAAGTTAAGCCAGGTACTGCATTGTATGTATCAGGTTGTATTCATAACCCTACTACTAGTGTAGGGAACATACCCAACTTGGATTAAATGATGCAAAACCTAATTCTTATAAATCTTTTTACAGAAATATCAATAGAAGAAAGATTAATCATGCTTTAAAACAGAGATCTTTATGGACTTAAAATAATAATGAATGTTTCCCATAAGCTGGTGAGGAATTTGGTGTAGTAGTCTCCTGGCCTAGGAACTGGGGGGGGGGGGGGGCTATGAGATCCAGTCCTGCCTTAGGCACAAAAACTTCACAGAGATGTTGTTGTGGAGAAAATAGGAGGAGGAAGGAGTATTAGGTATGCTTGCTGCCTTAAGTTCCTTATAATGTAACAAAGGTAGGATAAAATCTAATCATAAATCAATAAGTCAATAAATCAATAACTGCCCTGCCGTTTTATATCATGAGCTAATAATGGTCCCAGCATATGGTTACTTCTTATCCCCCTTGCAAGCAACATTATGCAGAGGATCACTGACTGCCTCTGCATGAAATGGTTAATGTTTTCTCTTATTAATACAACTGAATGAATTTGCCTTAATGCATTTGTCAAATAGCTCATCACGGTTTAGTCAGTATACAGGTTGTCTTTGACTTACGATCACAGCTGATCCCAACATTTCCACTGCTAAGCAAGGCAGTTGCTAAGAGAGCTTTGCTCCATTTTATAACCTTTTTTTGGCCACAGTTGTTAGAAGAACCACTGCAGCTGTTAAATGAATCTGGCTTCCCCCATTGGCTTGGCTTGTCGGAAGCCAACTGAGAAGGTTACAAATGATGATTATATGACCCCGGGACAATGCAACTGTCATATATACATGCCAGTTGCCAAGTGCCCAAATTTTGATCATGTGACCATGGGGATGCTGCAATGGTCGTAAGCAGTGGTGGGATTCAAATATGTGAACAACCAGTTCTCTGTGTGGATGCCGCTTCTGGAAGTCCATTCTGGGCCTGGGCAACAAAAAATTAGCTACCGGTTCTGCCGAACTTGTGCGAACTGGCTGAATCTAACCACTGGTCATAAATGTGAAAACTGGTTGTAAGCAGTGGTGGGATTCAGCTGGTTTGCACTCCTTCAGCAGAACTAGTAGCTAATTTTTTGTTGCCCAGGCCCAGAATGGACTTCCAAAAGCAGCATCCACACAGAGAACTGATTGTTCACATATTTGAATCCCACCACTGGTTGTAAGTCATTTTTTTTCAGTGCCGTTATAACTTTGAATGGTCACTAAACAAAGGGCTGTAAGTCAAGGATTGCCTGTATTGTATTAATCAAGCTAAGAAAGCTGACTCTGCCTTGCAGTTTCCTGCCTTTTAGGTGTTACTGTAAATACATGCAAAAGGAAGTCGGAAGAAGTGAACCTCTTCCGTGCAAGAAGACTTGTTCCATGCTGCATAAAATTGTAAAAGGAAGGTGCTAACTCATAGTAAAGGGGCATAGATTCCCCTCTTCATTCTTCTCCATTCATGCATTGACAGGAGGAGGGGATGAAGAATAAGTTAATTACAATCTTTAAGACTAATCTGTGTTAAATTAGTTACATTCCATAATTGGAAACTTGCAAATTAGGCATGGGAGGCAAAAATGTGTATATACGTTATTGCTTTCTTTTCTGAAGATATCTGAAAACAGGGAGAATTTTCAAATATATTTAATGATATTAAAAGACAACTGGTTGAAGCAGCACTGTGATTGTAAATGTGCATCTATGAATAAAGTCCTTTTGGCATCAGGAGCAGTTCCCAATGATTGAAAATCTGGTTAATCTGCAGGTAATGTGCAATGAGAATGTAGAAGGAATGTAATAGAATATTTCCCGAGTATCTAAAATTCCAGAATTGGGGGAAAAACGAAAGCAAAATCACTGACAATTATTCTATGAAACATTAAAAAAAAACCAAAGAATGAAACTGTAAATGCTTCAGAGAAAAGCAACTTTCATATTACCTTTTTTGACATTCTATCCCAGGGGTCTTCAAACTTGGCCCTTTTATGACTTGTTTACTTCAACTCCCAGAATTCCTCAGCCAACGTGCCTGGGTGAGGAATTCTGGGAGTTGGTCCACAAGTCATAAAAGGGCCAAGTTTGAAGACCCCTGTTCTATCCCCACCCCACCCCATCTTATGACCTTGCCTTACATGAACTGAGTTTGCAGGATTCCATTTTGATAAGCATTCAATTCTTTTATCCCAAATAAATGTTCATCTTTATTCAGTGTTCTGGAAGAAAATGAACCATATTTTCTCCTATCCAACAAATATAATTTGAATTTAACAAAAATATTGACAGCATATTGATATAGCATTAGAATTCTAGCTCTCCAAAGGGAAACAATGACATGAATTTTTCTGAAAGAATCAGTCTAGAAAGATATTATTTATAAATAGTGGGAATATACAATCAATAGGACTAAATTAGTAAAAATTACCATTTCAATTTTTTATATAAGGGTGTGTGAAAAGTGTGACTTTGCATGGAAGGGGCTGCTCAGAGTCAATGAGACAAAATTGTGGACATTATTTTTTTTTTGCTTTGTTTGTGGTCTGGAGAGTTAAGGGACACAAAGGCTGTTCTAATGTTCTACAGTAGATGCTTAACGTAACAGTGCAATCTTTAACACTGTAATTCCAAAACTGGATCCTGTCCCTGTTAATTTGAGAATGGAGTTCTTGACATGGTGTTTAACACTTGAAGTGACCTTCAAGTTAACCAAAGTAAAATTGTCAACCAAAGTTGATAAAAATAAAATGAAATAATTAATTAGGTAAGCACAACTTACAAGAGCAAATTTCTCCTGGAAGAAAATATATCATAGAATTAATTTTTTGTCCTTTTGTTAAATGATATATACCAGGGCTTTTCACCCATTGTACCACTTTTAGGCTATGGCAACATCCGAGTACCACCAGTCGCCTGGCAAGGTGTCAAAAACTTGATGACCCCCCCCAAAAGGAAAAAAGCGATAAAGTACAGGTAGTCCTCGACTTACATTCACTTAGTGACTCTTCAAAGTTACAATGGCACTGAAAAAAGTGCCCCCCAAGCCACAGCCGAGCAAGACACCTGCTTGCCTGCCCAGCGGTGCTCTTCCTCCTATCCGAAGTTTTCATTGTTATGAGCATGTCTGTTGAGGATTGGCAGCGGGGGTGGGGGGTGTTTGGTTTTTATTCCCCCTGTCTGCTGGGTGGTTGCAGCAGGTTTTGGTCACTTCACATAACCCTGGGATACGGTGACAGTCATAAATATGAATCAGTTGCCAAGCATATGAATGTAAATCACAAGACCCTGGAGATGCTGCAACATTCCAGCTGATTGGCGCTTCTTCTGGGCTCAGCAGAAGCGTCAGGATCATTGCTGCTTTCCAACTGATTGGTGTTTCTTCAGGGCTCAGCAGAAACACCAGGATCAGCGCAGAGCACCAGCTGGAGCCTGGCGCTGATTCTGGCACTTCCACTGAGCCCTGACAGCCCTGAAGAAGTGCCGATCATCTGAAAAGCGGTACAGATCCTGGCGCTTCCGCTGAGCCCTGACAGCCCTGCAGCTCCAGCCATCTCTCACTCAGGCTTGTGCGGTGCTGCCACCGATTCAGCTCATTCCCCTCCCCTGCTACCACTTTTCTAGGATGGTCATGTACCACCTGCCAGGTGCCAATGTACCACAGGTGGTACCCGTACCACTGGTTGAAAAGCCTTGCTATATACTTCTGCAAATCAGTATATTCTGTAGGAATGGTATGGTAAATGATATTCTTGGAAATGGTCATTAGAGATGAATGTCTAAACCAGGGGTAGGCAACCTTGGCTCTTTTATGACTTGTGGACTTCAACTCCCAGAATTCCTGAGGGAGTTGAAGTCCACAAGTCATAAAAGAGCCAAGGTTGCCTACCCCTGGTCTAAACAAAGACTTGCGTTGTTAGCATTTCCTAAGCTTCATTTAGGAATCAAGTGCAGGTAGTCCTCAGGTTATAACTATAATTGAGCACCACAATTTATGGTAATAAGTTTTGATTCTTATTAAGCTGGATCACCATGGGACTAGACCCAATTTTACAACTTTTTTTGCAGCAATTGTTAAGGATATGTGGCAGTTGTTAAGTGAACCCATTGTTTCCTAAGGGGCAGATTTCCCCCCCCCCCAGAAATAAATGTTGGTTTCTGGCAAAAGCATGATAAATTGTGGGTCATGTGACCATGGGGCATTGCAAATGGCCGTAAATGAGGCCTGGTTGCTCAGAGACTAAAATGCAGTCACATGTTCATGGGAGGGTAATGAATGTCAGAAGTTGAAAACTGGGTTGTAAGTTCCTTTTTTAGGGTCCATTGCAACTTCAAACAGTTGCTAAGCAACTAGTCATATGTTGAGGGCTATCTTTAAGTATTGTTTTCATGTGACCAAGCTTGTATTGCTTATTTTTAACTCTTTTGTTATCACCTGTTCTAGCCATTGTGGTCCAGAGTTCATCCTCTGAGTTTGAAATTCTTGTTTCAATTTTTAATTTATAAATGGAATTATCAGATCGTTTTGGGATCATCTCTGCCTCTCAGTCTCCATTTTCTATTTGTGAATGGTGTCAGTGATTAACTATATCACAAAACTGTGAGGATCGAAGTGAGGAAGTCATGCAACTCTCAATCTTCAGACTTAAGGAAAGGATACCATCAAAGAAATAATTACTAGCCTTAGAGTGGTTCTATTGCTGAATGACGATGATCAATAATGCAGTATCAGTTTTATAAAATTCTCTTCCTCTTACTGCCTCCCTTTTGCTCTCTTCTCAGTTTGAGATCCAGTGGCTGATGATTCATTGTGATCCTCGGCGTCCTCAAAGGGAAACATGCAGTGAACTCACCATCAGGAGCTCGGTAATATTAAGGGCAAACCTTGCTTTTCAACATTGAAATACTGGTAGTCCCCGACTTACGACCATAATTGAGCCCAAAATTTCTGTTGTTAAGTGAGGCATTTGTTAAGTGAGTTTTGCCCCATTTTACAACTTTTCTTGCCACAGTTGTTAAGTGACCCACTGCAGTTGTTAAGTTAGTAACACAATTGTTGAGTGAATCTGGCTTCCCCATTGACTTTGCTTGTCAGAAAGTCACAAATGGTGATCACAGGACCCTGGGACACTGCAACGGTCACAAATATGAACCAGATGCCAAGCTTCTGAATTTTTGATCATGTGATCACGGGGATGCTGGAAAGGTAACTGTGAAAAACGGTCATGTCAGATTTTTCATTTTTGCCGTTGTAACTTTGAACGGTCACTAAACAAGTTGTAAGTCGAGGATTACCTGTATTCAAAATGCCATAATATAGTTCCCTTTTAAAGCAAAGCTTTAAGAAATACATATTTCAGGATGGGAAGGTGTCTCTCCTTGTCCAATGAAGCCCTTTGCAGCACAGATCGAGACAAGCACCAGGCCAGTGGTTCTCAACCTGTGGGTCGGGACCCCATTTGGGGTCGAACAACCATTTCACAGGGGTTGCTAAACAACGCAGTCCGCCATTTTCCCCCCCTTTTCCTTAGCTGTGCTACTCCCTTTTATTCTATTGGCTTTTGAAAGCCAGTAGAATAGACTCTCTTGAGTACAGTCTAATTCTATTGGCTTTCAAAAGCCAACAGGAATTATCCAGGCTGTCTCTGCCCTGCTGAGCCCGCCAAAAGTCCCATTCTGCAAATGGTGCTGCACCAGTTGAGTAGTCCTCGACTTATGACCGGTTGAGTAGTCCTCGACTTACGACCGGTTGGGGGTCGCGGCATTAAAAAGGTTGAGAACCACTGCACTAGGCAGAAAGTGCTCAATGCTAAAAGTAGGGCAAAGGGTTAAAAAGCTGGAGTCATTCAATCCCTCCTTTCTAGACATCAGATTTCCTCCAGTCTAGCTACCCTCCTCCAACACTCATCCGCACAACAGCTGTGCTTTTTGCCGGTTGTGCAATTTGGAGGTAATTGGAGGGGTTCAGTAACCTTAAAAATCCATCTGTGGCGACTGAAGGAGTAAACCATGGCTAGCCCCGGCTCCTGCACAAAGTTTCCCTGCTTCATGTGGATTTTTCTGCAAGTCATTTGCCTTTGTCTAACACAAGTAAGTTGTGCCTAACTTTTTTTGTTATTCTTTTCAGATAAGTCAGACAATCGTAAAGGTAAGTCTTAAAACTAGAAGGATTCTTACTCAGATGAAGCATGTAAAAAGTTTCTATAAACTCCTTGCTCTTTGATTCCATTTTGGATTGTCAAACAGTTAAAACAGTGTGTATATTTCTAGTGATGCTGCTATACTGGAGAAGGTATGGGATCTGTTATGTCCAGCTGGAGAGCTTTCTAGGGGAAGTCAGAAGCCACTGTAAAATATACTGCTTGACATATCATGGTTTGAAGCTGCACTGAGTTATTTTTCCTGGTTGGTGAGGCTTCACGGGGATCCTATATGCCATTAAGAGTAATCTAACTAAGGTCAACAAGTATGATTACCTTGGGATCCATTCTACCAGTTTTGATGCTTCCCTCCCCCCAGATATATTCGGTATCCTTCTGCCTTAAACCAGAATTTTTAGTCCAAGGAAACTCATTTGTTTTAATTCAGTGCAATCCACAAAGGATTAAGTTAGGTGGGTTAATTATCACTTCAGTTCTCTAAGTAATCTTTTTATAATTACAATCAGGATAATAAAAGGGATCATTTCCTTCACATTTATGCATAACAAGGGCTTCCAACTGATCCTGGTGATTATGAATATAGAGCCAAAATTGATTTTTTAAAAATTAATTAACTTATAGTGATATACACAGGTAATAGAATAGAGCTGAAAGGGATCTTGGAGGTCTTCCAGTCCAGCATCCTGCTTAAGCAGGAGAACCTATACCATCTCAGACAAGTGACTGTCTAGTCTCTTTTTAAAAATTTCTAGTGATGGAGCGCCCACAATTTCTATGTTTTTTACAAGAAAACGAATGTGTACTGTGCAGCCTTATGGCTAATTGTGACATGAAACAGCTTACTTTGCAAACAACAATAACGACTTTTCTGTGTAATGTCTGAATTAAAAATACCTTTTAAACTACTGGTTGTGAGAACTCTGGCGAAAGCTGGAATTGTCACATTCTGAAATTTATAGGAAAACTGCTTTTCCTCTCAGCTATTTACCTTCTCTATAAAAATTGTGAGGTACAAAAAAGGGCTTGTTAGTAAATCACAGAGCATCTACTGTGAAATCAGAATTTCATCACCAAAAGAAAACGATGTGTCTTATAGGCCTTGAATTCCCTCCCCTAAATTATTTTTAAAAATGAATAGTTTGGAATTTTCAAAGCCTCTTGGGACTTACAAAAATAGAAACAAACAAACAAATAAACAAATAAAAGATAAAGTTTTATTAAGGGCTATGATATATGTATATAATGAATCTCTTATTTATGTATACTGTATGTCTCAGAAGATAAGTCTGAATATTAGCTAAACAGCTAATATTAGCTATACAGTAATGGCAATTTCGCTTAAACTCATTTGTGCAGTTACTTATTTTCTCTATCCGAAATTGATTTCCTATTTTACAAGGGAGTGAAGTCAATGGGGCACAATTTTAATTCACAGGACATTATTTTATTCCATTTTATCAAAGGGCCAGTCATTGTGAGAAGACATCTTTTCCTGTTTATAATGAAATGAAAATATAAAGCATAATAATCCCTTCCTTTTCATTCCTAGTTATTGCCTTAAGGCTGTGATGGAGAACTTTTTAGAGACTGAGTACCCAAACACTGGCCCTGCCCCACTTCGCCTGCCACCCCCGTTCTGCCCCTGCCTGCCCGCAGGGTCACTCACTGCCTCCATGGCCTGCCACAGATTGCCCAGGCAGCCCAGTAGCGCCATTGTGGCCACGCCCTCTGCCTACACCCCGCAGCATCAACTATGTGCGATGGGGTGCAAGGGTGGAGTCTTATCCTCACTGCCTGGCTGCCATGTCCTTGGCTGTGATGCTCCGCGCAGGACATGCTCAGGGGTGACTCTCCTCTGGGGGGGGGGCTGCTGGTGAGGAGGGGCCATGGGGGGAGGCGGGGTTGGGGCGATGGCACGCATGCCCACAGAGAGGGACGTGTGCCATAGGTTCGCCTTAAGGGGTGCTTTCCATAAGGATTTACTGTAGGCCGATGGAGATTCTCAGTCATCCAAGTCATAGTTGTCCCAAAGGTGCTTTTTTCTTCAAAAGGCAAGTAGACTGTTTTTTCCTTGAGGAAGAAGAAGAAAACATTTTGCTTCCTATCCAAGAAGCTTCATCAGTTTCAGCAGCTTCACCCCGCCTTCAGAACTGATGAAGCTTCTTGAATGAGAAGCAAAATCTTTTCATCTTCCTCCTCTAGGAAAAAAACAGTCTAGTTGCCTTTTGAAGAAAAAAGCACTTCTTTTGAGATTTACTGTAGGCATAGGTATGAATTCTGTCTCTGCTCACCTCCACTAACAAGAGATGCATATATATGCATGCACATCTATTCCCACACACCATTTGTCAATCTGTACAACTTGGATTATAATTACACACATTCGTCATGAATTACCCTCACGCAGATTAGAACAGGAGCCTATTACCCAATCAAGCAAACTGAATTTGATTAGGTTAGTCAGACTATCTTCTTTGCGGTTCTCAATTGCTCCTTCCCCTTTTTATAGTATGGTTTGAGTTGCTTCTTCTTCCTACTGCACTTTAAACATTTTTTTTTATTCCTTGCCAGAGAGGCCCTCCGGGTCCAGAAGGCCCCCCTGGCCCCCCAGGCTCCCCAGGTGTTCCTGGCATTGATGGCATAGATGTAAGTATAGCTTGTGCTGTGTGTGGCAGGGAGCATTCAAGACATTCCTCTCCAGTATTATACAATGACACTGCTGTCTCTCTCTGAGTGTATTCAGCATGCAACACACTCAGGCACAACTCTGTCATGACCTGTTAACTGGTATTAGAAATGTTGTACTGATTGGACTGGGAACTTAGGAGGTGCATTCTTTAGCCCCAAAGAACTAGAACTGGTGGTGTGAACTAAAACAAATTATTTTCCGGAGCTGGATCAGGTCCATCATATCATCTGTAATTTGCATTAGGGATTCTATAAGATTAGTATTTATAACTTGCAAATTCCATTTGATTAGCTTTATAGCAATTCTGTCTACTGGCCATCAGAATTCCTCCATATAATATGCATGTGTGTGCGTACAGGGATATTTATCATATCTGCATAATACACAGACAATTTACAGATAGAATTATAAGTGCTATTATGTTAAAATGAATTTCACTTGACTGTGACTCTCCTTTATCCCATTAGGGAGACAGAGGTGCTAATGGCCCCCCAGGTCGTCCAGTAAGTAACTGAGAACAGGTAGCATTTTTAAAATACCGTCTTTAAATAAAATATCTGTTTTTATTTGCTAACTTACTTCGTTGGTATCCAATTCACTCCTATAGGGTCCAGATGGTGATGCTGGAAAACCAGGTGTCCCTGGATTGCCAGGAATACCAGGAGCTGATGTGAGTGCAAATTTATGCATAGCTTTTGTCCATGAGAAGCTGATACAATATATGCACTATGGCTGTGAGTGAACCTTTATGGTGTTATTCCAAGCCAGGGGTCTTCAAACCTGGCCCTTTTATGACTTGTGGACTTCAACTCCCAGAATTCCTCAGCGTGCCTGGCTGAGGAATTCTGGGAGTTGAAGTCCACAAGTCATAAAAGGGCCTTCCCTGTGCTAAAAAGATTCTTTCGATTTAGAGCAGATACCAGGTGGGTGAAAGTGACAAGCTGAACTCCCTGAAATTGGGACTTCTTTACTTCACAATTCCCTTGAATTTAGGCAGAGCATCATAACATTATGGAATCATAGAGTTGCAATGGATGGTGGTGGTCACAAAGTCCAATCCTCTGTCAAGTACACCAAACTTTGTATTATCCCAGACAAATGGAAATCTTTTCTCCTTCAGTGATGGACCATCTATATTTCAGAAGGTAGTCTGTTCCACTGCTTAACAATCAGGGAATTCATCTTTTTTTTTTTTTTTAAAAAAAATTGGATTTCTCACTGTAAAGGTTTTACCCACTAGTTCTTGACTTACCTTTGAGTGTTCAGTGGCCTGTGTTTCTGTAGTCTCCAATCCAATGAAATGTGTGACATTTTTTTTTTTATAAAATAATGTCAGGACTCTGTTCATCAGCACAATCATCTTTTGAAAACTGAACTTAATGGGACGAAATTTGATATAGTGAGAGGAATTAGTAATGTTGTGGAAAAAAAACCCCACCCTCATAATATTTCCCCTATTGCCAACTGCTTCTTGGTCACATGACTTAGAGCAGAACTCCAGAAATAAGAGACTGGAAAGAATTCTATGCTCTTTGTGCATGCTTTCCTTAAGTGCCCTATGTTGTAAGGGATTTAGAAAGAATCAGCAGCTGGGAATGTTGATTGTTATAGATATAGCTATGTAATTCTAACTCATCCTTCACTGTCCTGATGCCCTTTGCCTTTGCTGGGTGACAGCAAAGCTGAGAATCTTTGGAGGGTATCAGGCAGGAGAAATGTATTCTAGGCACTGGACTGAATGGTCTTACAAAATCTTGTTTACTTACATACAATTTACACAGTGGTAACTATTTCCTCCATAGATAAGCACACATGACATAACTTGAACCTATTCATGTTTGTTCAAAAACCTCCCAATCTATTTATTTGATAGATTTTATTGCAAAGCAAGTACATAATTATTTGTTATAAATAGAACAGTTCAAAAACATTGACTAAATTGGTGAAGTCTTCCTCCATGCCCTATTATTGAAAAAGACTAATTCAAATGTTAACGCGCTCGCGCGCGCGCGCGCGCACACACACACACACACACACACACACACACACACACTTAAAATACACGGCTGCTAATTAATTTCTCTTTCCTGTGTTCAGAAATGCTGCAGCCAATCCACACACTTGGAAAATCCACAATTTATATTTTGATACATATAAATATTAGGGATGCAATAAAAAAAAACCCATACACATATATCTTCCAGAGACTGATCCAGAAAAATCCTGTCGATGTCAGCTGAAATGCAAGGATCATAGGACAAAACCAAAGCATCTCCAGCAGGGTGATTGCAATCTAACTGAAGCAGGTTTTTTGTTTGATCATAAAGTCATTTTATGTTCATGCAAAATTCATGTCAAATTGTTTTTAATATAATTCTCCATTAGTTTTCCAGTACAGAACTTTCAAGTTCATTACTCCTATGATTGTGTAAATGACTAATAGCAATTATATCATCTTTCATCATATCCCTCTAAAGGCAGATTACTGACTTTATGGTCACAGTTTCTCTAAAACATCTAAATACTGTGGAACATGCAATAGATCCTTGTGGAGGGTGATAGTACAAATAAATAAATGAATGAACTTCAGAAGAAGCAGTTGAAGCTGGACCAAATAAAACAAATATTAGATGCTTAAGCTGAAATTCTTTCCAGGAAGCAGTTGGTAGTAAATCAAGCTCATTTTTAAAACTTCTTTGCTTCCAGAGAACTAAGCTGATGTAAAGTAAAAGTATTATGATAGACCCAGTTTATATATCTACACACAGATACAGATGGCATTTTTAAACTGGGATTATTTTATATTGTAATCTTTTCATGGGACATGGGTCAAAATTACATTTCTGATTCAATACTTCTCATAGATGTGTTGCCACATTATTTCAGGGACAACATTTACCTTCCCAGGAATTCAAGTACTTCAGTGAGATCAGATAATCATTTCGTTAAATTGAAAGAAGGGGTGAGTTCTGAAGTGACTAAAACTAGTATAATTGCCCAGTGACAAACTTGAACATGTGAGAAATTAAATCCACTCTTTAAATGGGTAATTGTGATTTATACAATGAAAATTTCATGAGATGTCCTTGCAAAGAAATGTATTCAATACCCTGTCCGTTTGTCAAAATAATGTGATGGAATAAATATAGGAAAGCTCCTAAACAATTAAATCATCGTTGGAGTTACATTCATTTTAATCACATTTATATTAAGGGAATTTAATACCATCTTTCTAAATCTTCTTCCAACTCTATCAAAGCTGTGGATAAATTCAAATTTACCAACTCCTGAAAGCAAAACAATGTATATTTTCTGTATTGTTGTTGCAAGCCAATAGCATCAGATCTGATCTGCAGACTATCCAGACAGAGATTTCTGGTCTATCTTTAAAACATAAAATATCATCAATATGTAATATTTTATTTTATATTCCAATAGGAAAAAGTAACTCTTTTTTTCGTACTGGACTTCCGTGATACTTTCAGAATTTCTAGTTATGCATGATATAACTTGTATAGCCAAATTAAAAAGAAAAGGACAAAGAGATTTCCTTGAAAGATTTGAATCAAGAAACAACACCATTAATTTAACACCCATGATTTAAGTAAATCTAATCCTGTGATAGATTTGATAAAGCCAACTTTTATTAAACAAAGAATCTCATATTCTATTTATGAAGATTATTATTCTGTTTAGAATAACATTCAACAATTGTTGATTAATGAGTCTGGAATTTGTACAACGCTCCCATTTATATCCTAAACATCATAAATAGTACAATATTACTTGATTAACTTGTTAGAAACCAGTAATTAAAAAAAATCTCAATAGATATTTCTCCCTTTTCCCAATTTCATTGCTATTTAACAGGCAATGAAATTCTATTTTAGAAGTGTAAAGCGAGTTACATTTATATTTAATAAAGACAAAAATCTATGTCAGTCTAGCAATGCCTAGTGATCATAATTCTTCGAAGTTCTGCTCTAACAGTTGCTTCTTTTATATGAAATGTACATACATAACATATAAAAGAAGCTTTTATATGAATATAATATAGCAGTTTATATAACTGCTGTTTTATGTATATTATTTATGTTAAATATAAATAGGTATATAGTACATATAATATAAATATATTTTATATGAAATATAAATATTTATTTATAAAATACTTACTAACAGTTTCTCAAAGACTACTTAAAGAATGTACACTATGTAATTTTCATTCAAATTCCGCAAGAGTATAATCTGAAATTGTAGTACAATCTATAGCTTGCTTTAACTTTAGCCATCAAGTAATGGGCACTCATAAAATAATGTAGTTAAAAGCATTTCTGTGTTCACCAATATCTATGGTATGGGACATAAATGACAAAATGTATATTGTAATATCACAATGCAACTTAATTGTTACTTACTTGAATGCAATATTACAATAAAAGTAGTAAAGAATAGAGCTTGCATCATGCTATCATGCTGTCACAATGCCCAGTTTGTTATTTTTATGTCATAATGTAAGAAATGGACTCCTATGCTTATGCATAGAGAATATAAAAAAGCATGTTCTTTTTGTGAAAGTTTAATAGAATGTCAAATATCAACTAAATTAAATTCAGGCAATCTGATCTGGATATGTATTAGAAATTTGACAGTATAATATTGGTGACAGAGTGTTATGATCCAACAAGGCCTCAAATTTAATTCAAATTATCACGTACCTACTAGTACGTGCTCCACTGACTTAATATACATGTGTTGAGAAAATTATATACTCGTTTTGTATAGTTTATGTTTGGAGCATGTAAATATAAAAGTGATTAATATGGATGACCCAGTCTGACAATGACGGTAATAAATGGTTTTCTCCATCTGATGTTTCCTCTTCAGCAATCAATCTGGGCAGTCTGCTAAATAAAAAAGCAACCTTCTAAATTTGTACCATTAGAGTTGCCACTAAGGAAAATCTCTTCCACCCAAGCTTTTTGTAAGAGCTACTTATTCTGAGGAAGAATATAGGTAATCCTCGACTTACAACAGTTGGCTTAGTGACCGTTCGAAGTTACAACGACATTGAAAAAAAGACTTATGACAGTTTTTCATACGACTTTTGCAGTATCCCCACAGTCATGTGATCAAAATTCATACACTTGGCAATTGACTCATATTTATGACAGTTGCAGTGTCCTGGGGTCACCTTTTGTGATCTTCTGACAAGGAGACACATTGGCCAAGGTAGATTAACTTAACAACCATGTTACTAGAATTAGAAACAGAGTAGAACTGGGAGGGACCTTGGATATCTTCTAGTCCAGTGGTGGCAAATCTATGGCACCCGTGCCAGAGGCGGTACTCTGAGCCTTTTCTGTGGGCACGCGTGTCGTCACCCCAGACCCTCCTCCCCCCTGGAGGAGAGTCTCCCTGGGTCACCCGCTCAGAGCAGCGCAGCCAAGGACATAGCCAGGCAGCAGGGACAAGACTCCGCTCTCGCACCCCATAGCGTGCAATGATGCTGCGGGGTGTGGGCGGAGGGCGTGGCTGCCATGGCACTGCAGGGCTGCCTGGGTGATCTGCTGTGGGCCATGGAGGCGGTGTGTGTCCCTGTGGGTGGGCGGGGCAGGGGGCAGGCAGGGGTGGAACAGGCAGGTGGGAGACGGAGTGGGGGCGGGGGGCAGTTTTGGGGCACTCTGTCTCTAAAAGGTTCACCATCACTGTTCTAGTCCAACCCCCTGCTTAAGCAGGAGACTCTATACCATTTCAGATAGGTGGCTGCCAGTCTTTTCTTAAAAACCTCCAGTGATGAATCGCCTACAACTTCTGAAGGCAAGCGGTTCCATTGGTTAATTGTTCTCACTGTCAGGAGGTTTCTCCTTAATTCCAGGTTGCTTCTCTCCTTGATTAGTTTCCATCCATTGTTTCTTGTCTTGCTTGGAAAATAAGTTGACCCCCTCTTTTTTGTGGCAGCTCCTCAAATACTGGAATACTGCTATCTTGTTAACCCTAGTCCTTCTTTCATCTAGACTGGCCATACCCAATTCCTACAACCATTGTTCATATGTTTTGGTCTCCAGGACTTTAATCATCTTAGCTGCTCTTCTTGGCACTTTTTCCAAAGTTTCAACATCTTTTTTGTAATGTGGCGACCAAAACTAGATGCAGTATTCCAGGTGTGGTCTTACTAATATCTCATGTGATCTTGATTCTATGCCTCTGTTTATACGACCCAGGATTATATTAGCTTTTTTGGCTGCTGCCGCATACTGCTGGCTCATATTCAAGTGATCATCCACTAGGACTCCAAGGTCCCTCTCACAGTTACTGTTTGTGAGCCAGGTTTCGCCTAATCTGTACTTGTTCCTTTGGTTTTTCCTGCTTAGATGTAAAACCTTGCTTTTCTCCACATTAAATTTCAGTTGTTGCATAAGGCCCATTGTTCAAGTCTGTCAAGATCTTTTTGGATCCTGATCTTGTCTTTTGGAAGGTTGGCTATTCCTGCCAGCTTAGCATCATCTGCAAATTTGATGAGTTCCCCTTCTATTCCTTCATATAAGTCATTTATGAAGATATTGAAGAGTACTGGGCCTAAGACGGGACCTTGTGATACCTCACTGCTTATTTTTCTCCATGTAGATGTAATACCATTAAGGACTTCTTGTAGAGTAAGGTTTGTCAGCCAGTTACAAATCCATCTGGTGGTGATGCTGTCTATCCCACATTTTTCTAGTTTACCAAAAGGTAGGTTGTGGTCTACTTTGTCGAATGCCTTGCTGAAGGTTAAGTATAGCATTTCCACAGCATTTTGCTGGTCTTCTAATTTAATCACTTTGTCAAACAATGAAATAAGATTGGTTTGGCATGATCTATTTTTAACAAACCCATGCTGGCTTCTACTTATAATTTTATTTGTGTCTAGATGTTCACAGATTTTTTTTTGATTATTTTTTTCCAGTATCTTCCCATATATTGATGTTAGGCTGATTGGTCTATAGCAGACATGTCAAACTCGCGAAGTCACATGACGTTGCACGACATATCACAACTTTTCCCCCATTGCTGGCAATGGGGTGGGTGCGGTTTCAGCATGACGCATCCGTCCTGCGGGCTGGTAGTTTGACATGTAAAATGGGCAAAATTCACTTAACAAATGTCTCACTTAATAACAGAAATTTTGGGCTCAATTGTGGTGGTAAGTTGAGAATTACCTGTATTGCTCTCTTGCAATAAATAAATATTTACTTATTATTTAAGTTAGCTAAGACGTGTTTCTATTTCACAAGAGAACTCCAATCCTTTAATGTTCCATGCCAGAAGAAATGTTCCTGGTTTGATACAATTAACTTTAAAAAATAGCAGGCAGAGAATAAAAGCTTGTATCCATCCATACTGTATCTGAATTGCATTCCAGACACAAGCACAATTTAATAACCTTTCAGAGAACCTGGTTTTACATATATCTTCTGCATACATCAGGAAATAAATTAGTTCAAAAGAGCTTTCATGCCCTCCAACTTTCCCAAATCAGCTGGGGATTTCACCTGATAATCCCAGGTGAACATCTGCTCTTCGGAAATGCTTATCCATGCACAATAGGGGATATGTGCTTGTCCTGGTAAGTATGAATGAAATGAATTTCATGCACTGCTGTGTCTCTTTAACAAGCAGGTGGAGAGCTAAAGGCTTAAAGAGCAGGTTTCCAAAAGCTGCTTAAATTGACGCAATTTGCTTCTGAGTCAGGGGGCATTAACTTCTGAGTAAAAAGGATAAAAGTCAACAGGAAGAAAAATGACAACCACCTATATTTCCTACCATCTCTTTCTGTTGAACTCTAAGCGACCAGCTACTTTCTTCCATCTCAGGAGCAAAGTTAGGAGACTAGAATGAGCCACTTCTGGCACTGATTCCCCCCTCCAACCAGCTAGTCCTTCTGAAGGAAAGCAGCTCCATTGTTAATACATCCACTGGCCGTCAAGGCGACTCTTCTGTGATCTGAGAGGAAGACCAGTGCATTGGCTGGGATTTGGTTTTTTTCAGCGGCTCTAAAGTTCTCAGCATGGCTGAGAGAACATCAGAACTCCACAGTCACTCAAAGCTTTGTTGGTATGGGAAGCAGAAAGCCCTGGTGACTTGTTTGGAGTCCTTTTGCAAGGCATGGTCTGCTGTACTAAGCTAAGCTAATAGTGGTACTGTCCAGGTCCTCCTACTCTTCTGTTTACTCATTGGCAATTATGGAATTGCTAGCCAAACTTTTCCTAGTAGAAAATCTGGGCAACCCCCCCCCTCAACAAGTATGAGTTTACCTCCCTGGTGTTTTTTCTAAAAATTGACACATCTGGACACATCTGGACACATCTGGACACATCTGAGGGAGAAGGAAAATAAATTTCACTGACCTACAGGTAATGCTTGCAGTATATATTCCAATTTATACAAAGCATCAGAGGATCCCCTAGGAGTCATATTGGATCCCAAAATATAACTAGCAAATTGGTCTTGAGTTATAACCTTTGACTTTCTTTTAACATTTTCTGGATTATTTGTGGTCTTAAAAGTGGCCAGCAACTCTCGTTATTGGTCATACGCCGTGATAAAAATCAGTGAACAGAAGCCTCTTTATTGCTTACTGAAAATAACCTCTTTATTTCTTACTGAAAATAAAAATGTATATGAAAAATACATTATACATTTATGTTCCAAAATATTTAGCTTTACAGTTGTACAAAGGCGTAGATCATGTTTGATGGAACAGGGTTTGAAGCAGAAGGATTCTGATTCATCTTGGCTTCACAGTAAAGCCGAGTGGGCAGATATAAAATGCACGGTCCTCAAGTAAAACACCACTCTCAAACCTTGGATCATATTCTGCTCCTTCTCATCTTTTCTGAACCAAAAAGTAATACCAACCCCAAATTTTAGGTATTTCCTTACTGAGTTGAACGCGAGACTGAGAACATTTTCTGGATGGAATTTTATAACTGGGAGCCTTCCCTACAGTCTCTTTAAATTGAATGTAGTTTGCTGCATCTGAACCCTGAAATCTGTCTGAAGAAACCCTTTTATTGGAAGTTAAAAAGTCTTGAATTCTAAATGTATGTGCGTGCCATGCATATATAGAGAAAAATGGCTTATCTACCAGATTGTTAACATTCTTTTTTTCAGTAGTTTTAGCCATTGACTGCACTAAAAGTTAATATTTTATTTCAAAAGGGATTGACAGGACCTGATGGATCACCAGGTCCAGCTGGTCCAAAAGGACAAAAGGTAAGATTAAACGCTTTCATTAGATTTCCTTCCCATTTTTTCAATCTCCAGACTCTTTTATTTAATTATAGGACTGGAGGTGCTTGCCAGTTGCTGAATAATACTAATAATAATCTCAGTACATGGATAAAAATGCCAAATCCAGTCTAAATATCTGGCTGACTGTATGATGAACCGTAATAACAACCTACCCTTTTTATACGTATATACTTCAAGGTGGAAAACATATCTAATTCTCCGGCCTCATATTTTCCTCACAACCACAACCTTGTGAGGTGACTTGGGCTGAAAGAGATGATTGGCCCAAAGTCACACACCTGGGTTTTCATGCGTAAAGCAGGTCTAGAACCCACAATCTCCTCAATTCTTGTACTCTGCCTTGTCTCTAAACAAAAAGTAACACAAACGAACAAAAACGTGTATAAATGTTTTAAATACTTGAAATATTGTAACATTTATGATTTTTAGGGTGAAGTGGGCTTGCCTGGAGGCCGTGGACTTCCTGTAAGTCACCGATTTTTTTACATGGTGTCTTTTTTAATAATATTATGAAATATACAGTATTTCCTTAACTATTCTGTAAAAAACTAAAGCAATTTAAAAAAACACATCTGTAAACCTGGAGGCAGTTTCTGTCATTTACAAAAGAGCTCAAAAAGTACTCTCCTGTCTTGAAATTGGTAGGATATATTAGTTTTTGTGGTGTTCATATAGCTTAATACCAGAAAATAGCTTTGAGTTAATAGCAGAGCTTAAATTCCAGCAAGAAACTGTTCTTAACTGTGAATAAGATTTAATAATAGGGTCTCTTCAGTTGAAGGTGCTGAAATTTCAAACAGGACTTTTGTAAAATCCTCTTCCCTCCCTACTCAGTCCAACAAAGGGATTTTACCACTTTTACAAAATCGGAGGAACTGTAAAGCAAGCTCTAATTGGAAATATATTTTAAAATGCATTAAAAGAATTCTAGAATACGATTCTGGATTGAATAGACACATCTTAAATTGCCTCTGAAAGATGCTGAAAGAAAACTACAAATGTTGGAGAACTTCAAAGGAAAAAGCTTTTTTAGAATTAGTGGTGTAAGGGGAGGGTTACCTTCCAATAAAATTGAATCCCTGTCTTTTAAATAGGCATATGATGTGTGTAGAAAAAAATCAGGCTTGATCATATGGATATTTTGACATTTTACATCCCACCTGCAGACATATTTCTACCTACCATACTTCTGATCTCACTCTAGCTTTCTCATGGCAACCATTAGCATTTAAGAATATAGTTATGCCTTTATCATCTTTAACTTTCTTCTCAGATGACACAGCTAAGTCCATATTTCCTCATGTTCTGCGACCTATTTATTATCATAGCCATTTAAGTAACAGGCACCTTACAAGGAAACAATAAAAATTAAACTTTGCATGGATGTTTATATATATATAAATATATAAAGAGGGTAGAAAGACCAACACACCTAATAAATAGACTTTTGTTTGTGGGCTCTTTCTTTCTTTTTTTTAAATTAAAACTTCATTAAATTAAATGGACAAATTTGAACACCATAAAGTGGCTGTGAAATGAAGACAGGAGTATCAGTAGAACAGTAGAGCATTATTATCTACATAATATAGTGTAATATAGTGTGATTATCTATAAGGAAAGTGAATTATAGTATGATAAAAGGTCTAGAAAAACTTATGAAAAAGTTCTCAAAGAGGCTGGTTTTCCAATAGATTGTGTGGTAACAACTGCCCAGAATATTTGCAATATCTGCCAATTTAAGAAGGCTGAATTGAGGAAGGTCACCTTAAATTTTATAACTGGGTTACATTGGAATCTCTGGAAAAGGAAAAAAAAATAAAACTGGTGGAGATGAAACTTGGAGGCTTTTAAAATATACCCCATGCTATGAACAATTATTTCAGTAACTCTGTTGAACAAAACCAAAACCACTATTTTTGAAGTTTGGTATTTTTCAACTGCATGGGTTTGGTAGGTAGCTCAACTCAGCCTACTTCATCATGAAGTTACAAGCCACACCTTTGCCATAATAATGAGAATATCATGGCATTGTATAAATCAATTTACAAAGCACAATATGAGTGAAAAAAGCACAGGCAAAATGAAAGTAAGGTAGACTTCCCAACATGAAATCCTGGTGTTGGTTGGGTCATTATGTCATATTATTTGGCACAAATGCTGCATTCGTATATTTCTTTATTTAGTCATACAATATTTTGTAGACTACTTACTTCCCATGATTCGAAGTGGATTGTATGAGGAGCAAGAAAAGCCTAAAATGCAAATATTCACCTCCCCACATGAACTCACTCAAAGTAATCCTGTCACATTGATCTCCAAATACCCAGTGGAAGAATAAGATATAAATCCTTTTGAAAGGGTAGGATGTTAGGTATGTTCTGTACCTCTGGAAGGAAGGTGTTGTGGTTAATAGAGGCAGCCACAAAAAAATCAGGTCAGCAGGACTCACCCTCTTCGTTTCCTGTAGAGTGGAAATGCTCAGCATTCCCCTTTCAAGGAATACTCAAGGTTTGACATGGGAGAGGTGGTTTTGTAAATACAAAATAATCTGGCACTATCCACAATGAATAAATGGTTGCTGAAGATAATGGAACTTGCAGAGATGGCCAGACTGACTTCTTTGATTAGAGAGAAGATAACATCCACATTGACTGCTGACTAGAAACTTTTTATGGATTTTCTGGATGAAGATGTATGATTTATGGCTTTGCTGACTAGAAAAAGAAGACAATAGAAAAAAAAGAGAGCTTTTCTTTTTGGGGATCATAGTATAGAAGGTAATTTGAAAATTGCAGATATTTGCTGGGGGAAAAAATTGGAAGCTACTTTCTATATTTTTCATTTTTTCTTTCTGCATTTTTGTCATTTTCCTTCCTTTCTTTGCTTTGCTTCTTAATTAGCTCTTCTTAGTTTTTAATTTTCTTTCCAAAATTTTTTAATAAAATTATACAAAAGAGAGAGAAATAATTCTTTGTAGGTGATAATCAGCGCTTTGAATTGAACCTGGAAGCAAATGGGTAACCAATGTAATATGAGGTGCTACATGGCTTGGCTCTTTCTCCTCATGCTGTTTAACATCATGAAATTGCTGGGGGGAGTAATCTGTCAATTTGGTGTGATCAGTGTGATGGAGACATATATCACTATCCCACACTAAGTCAGAGTGCCGTTGACATTTCACAACTAGCATTCTCTTAGGAGAGATACCATCAGGAACTCCATTAGAAATATCTTCTAATTCACTGTTGACAGTAATTAAAACCATTTTCCCATGCTGAAATTTGTTTATTAAAATGAAATTTTGGACCAATGTGTCCCAGAGGAGCTACTGAGGGATAGAATTTATTTTTTTTCAGTTTCAACCCTGATGAGCTCTTTCATCAGACTGAACAAATGACTATTCCTCTCTGCACACAAAGTGACCTGAACCACCTCACCAGGAAGGAGTGGAGCGGAGATGGTGAACCTTGTGGACTTGGTGTGTCAAAAATTCATAAAAAGCCTAATTTGACTTTGCTGGCATGTCATATCCCTCAGACAAAACAGAAATAATTCTCTCTCCCTGGCCCCTTCCCATCTAGGCCTTCCCTGAACAACAGCACTTGGCAGCAGGGATGAGCCTGGGCCTTGACTTCAGCCCTAGCACCTCTCAAAAAAGCTGACTTGTGCTATTCCCCAAGGCACGTGAGCCTTGGGGACTGGTGTGACTGTCCCATGGCCCAGCGGTCCCCAGAATTTGCCATGTTACTTCAGGCAGTATTGTCTTTCTGTCCACAGGGTCCTGTGACCCACCTGAGGCTGCTCGGGGTCCCACAAGGCCTTTGCTCTTGAAGCAACTTTGAAAAATGCTCTTCCATGGCCTCTGGACTGTGCAAAAAAGCACAGCCTGTTCTCGCTCAATTTTTTTTGAGCCTCTGGAAAGTTCTATTCTGTGTGAAAGTTCTATTCTCTTGCAGGAGCTCTAAATTGCACGAGAACAGGTTGTGTTTTTGAGAATAGTTGTTGGGTGTTGCTGAATAGAATATAAAATCATAAGGCTGGAAGGGACCTTGAAGGTCTTCTAGTCCGGCCCCCTATTCAAGGCAAGAGACCTTATACCACCCCGGTTAAATGATTATCTAGTCTACTTTTGAAAATCTCCAGTGATGGAGCACCCACAACTCCAAGAGGCAAGCTATTCCATTGATTAATCAGTCTTACTGTCAGGAAATTCCACCTTAGTTCTAGATTGGATCTCTCTTTAACAATCTTCCACCCATTGCTTTTTCTCCTACTTGCTGGTGCTTTAGACAATAAGTCAATCCCCTCTTCTCTGATTGCTGAAATGTGAATGCCGGCATATCACCCAAAACATCGTGGCATGTCATCTTTGACACATGTGTCATAGGTTCACCATCACTGCTTCCAATCCCCACCCTCACAGGTCATTCAGAAGGGTATTATGGTCAATATTTACGAGAGGAGAACCATACCACAAAGACATACAACAGCAGCAGCAACTGCAGCAGACTGCAAATGAACTGATCCTCTTTGTTTGCATAAGGGACTGCTATGAAGATGGCAATGTTCATGGGGTTCAGGCTGTAGAGCCATTAGGGATGAAATGGAAAAACCTCCTCTGGTTAAAAGCTTCATTTCACTAAAAAAAAATAAAATGGAAGCATAGAAAATGTTCTCAGTATTTCAAACAAAGGATTAGGGGAGAACTTTCATATTGACTGTGAAGTCAACATTGCTTTCAATGCTTGGGTCCATTCTAGCTTCTTGTAAGCTTTGGATAGCGGAGTCCTTGTCTAGCCTCTTTCCTTTAGATAAAGAAGACAGATTTTTGCATTTTGAAAATAAATGTTGAAACAATCCAGAATAAGCTTTCTCCTCATTTTTGCCTATAGAAAAATATGGTCATTTCTAGGATAGTGTGGCAAGAGCAGTGAAACTTGCATTATAGTTTAAAGCATAGATTAATCAAGCAAGGAAACTGCTTTGTCTGTTCTAAATGATCACATTCAACATCTGTCTCAAAGATAATGAAAACGGCTTGAAATTCTTTGCTAACTCAACAAACCGGAGAGATGAAAACAATATTTTATGTTCCCAGTTAAAAATATTGATGTTTGTTTTTTCCATTCTGAATATTTCTACAGTTGCTCTGAGTTGAAAACTAAATATATAAAAATAATAATTAGAAAACTTTGATTTTTTTCTATTTTAGGGAAAGGGAACTCCTGGACCACCTGTGAGTACATTTGTTGTTGTTGTGCTTTGAAACAGTCTGCACACACCCATTGACTGTCTCAACAAGCCCCCACAGTTTTCTTGGCAACATTTTCAGAAGTGGTTTACCATTGCTTCCTTGTTAGGGTTGAGAAAAAGTGACAGGGTCAAAATCACCCAGTTGGCTTCATCCTTAAAGCAGTCTAAAATCATGATCTTTCAGTTTCTAGTCTGGTGCCTTTAACCATTCCTACATACCCAAATCAACCCTCAGACAGAATGTAATCAGCCATACATAATTAATTGCACAGTCAAACAAAAAAACTTTACATTTTTAAACGAGGTTCATATTTGTTTGTGTTATTTCTGCCTTTGGATTGTCTGTCACAGACTGGTGTGTTTCACCCTCAGCTTATTCCACCAATGATCATGCCAGCTAGAAATGCTGCTTTGACACAAATAGGGGCCTATTAAACTCTTCTGTTCAAGAAAAAAAAATCATTCTTTGGATTGGACTAGCTTTCAAAGCAGGGGATGGTTAGCCTTTGGATACCCCCAGCACTGTTTTTATGGTCCAAGCTTTTTGCATGTTTGGGAAGGGTACTTTTAAAGAGATGATGCAGGGCTCTTGCTAAAGTTTAAGACACCAATTTCACTCTTTAAAAAAAGCAATACTCCCAAATGTTGGATAAGATCCCCCCCCCTTATTTTGGGGCATTTGGAGGGCAAAATAAGCATCTTGAACTAAGACATAAGTCAGATATTTTGTCTCTTTAAACCCTTTAAACCCTTACTATGTGCACCCATCCTTTGCTGCTCTTAAGAGATTAAAAAAATAGTAATGATAATATAGTATGGGTCTTGATTACAAGAAAGTTGCCAATCCCTGTTATGAAAAGTTTAATTAGTTTCTATCCTTTTTTTCCCAATACAGGGTCCTCCTGGTATAGGAGGACTTCCTGGAGAAGTGGGAAGAGTTGGGCCACCTGTGAGTACTTTGTTCCATATTCCATTAAATCATTGATTAATATTTGGCTGCTTGTTAAAGCTTGTACCATGCTTTTAGGGAAGACATCCCTCAGGAATGACTTGGCACATTGATTATACTTGAACACACTAAAATGAACTTGCCCTTTAGGTCTATCTTTGAGGGATTGTTCCAGCTGTAAATATGTATTAGCCATCCCAAACTTGATAATTTTCAGATGTTTAGTTGTAGCCAGAATGTCCAACCAGCACAAAGGGCAACAGATTGTGGACATCTGCTGTTGATATGGTTCTCTGCAATAGGATGTCACCAATATTACTATGTCTAAGAGAAGATTCATACTTTACCTTTAGTCCATTGCCCATTGTCCTCTGTGGAATAAATAGACCATTGGTTTAAGCCTACACAGCTCTTATTATGTTTGTTATATTCTACTTAATTGCATAAGAAGCTCTTCTTAATTCCTATAAGTAGCATTTATTGGAACTCAATTGAATACCGACAGATTAGATAGATTAACATTCTCTCGTGTGGTGAAAGTCTCATCTGGGAATATTATTTTACAATTACTGTACAACCAGTCACTCCTATGACTGCTTATACGGATAATAAAGGTTTTACAGCTCATTCCAACTGGTGCAGATTAAAAAGTGAATTCAATTAAGTCCAGCCTTTCTTCCCAAATAACTGCACGTGCAAATGATGTGGGATATTTATTTATTGGGGACTGTAATAAATGAAGTCTTTCAAAATTTCATAAATTAATCTGCCCATTCTGAAACACCCATTTCTTTGGAATTATTGGTTTTCCTATCTTTATCTATGCACTTCAATAATTAAAGGTGTATATTTAAGGGATTTCACATAAAAACAAGACAGCTTCATATATATATATATATATATATATATATATATATATATATATATATATATATATATATATATATATCAGTTGAGAGATAAAAGTAACGAAAGGGATGAATGGTTTGAATCTCTTGCTCCTGTCATTTACACTTCTTTTCTTATTCTGTGCCATCAGAATTTTGTTCTGTCCTAGAACATTTTTGGTGGTTAATGTAACCCATGTAGAGATTATTTGATTTTCACTATCCTTTCTTCTAAGGCAGTGGTTCTCAACCTTTCTAATGCCGCGACCCCATAATACAGTTCCCCATGTTGTGGTGACCCCCAACCACTTATACATCATCGGGTGCCAGGGGCGTGGCCAAAGAAAAGGGGAAAAAAATGGCGTACAGCCTTGTTTGGCGACCCCCGTGAAATGGTCGTTCGACCCCAAATGGGGTCCCGACCCACAGGTTGAGAACCACTGTTCTAAGGGACTTGGATACACAGCTTATTTTTATGTCCTTGTGACACTGTTTAGGGTGATCCTGGAAGGAGAGGTCCTGCAGGAGTGCCGGGACCTCCAGGGCCGAGGGTAAGTTTACAGTAGTAATACTGAAAATAAGAAGTGTTTCAAAGTAAGTCCTCCCTCCCCAATTCATTTAAAGCAATTTGTATGATACTGTAGGGTAAAGGAATGGTAGAACCTGGGGGCAGAGTTAGAAGAGGGATGAGCCTAGAATTTCTACATAGCCACAAATGAACTAAGTCCACCCTCTCCTTGACTTCTGTTACCCTCATCTAGCACCAAAATCATGCTGCCCATTAGCTGTACATAGGCATAAGCAGCCATAAATCAGTTTAATTGGACCTTCATGTGTGGACCTGATCTTTTGTGCCTGACAGATATTCTCAAAGAGGAAATTTCAAATATTTTAGGCTGCGGAACCTCTTAGTAAAATTAAAACTCCAGGAACTTTTGATCAAGAGGCAAAACATTGAGTTGTCTTGACTACGAAGAGCCTTGGAAAGCGGGTGACTTTTGAATGGCAGTTAACAAGCCCCAGTCTTTCTTCTGTTCTTTATTTGCTATAGACATCCTGGCTGTGCTCTTTTTTCCCTTCTGTTAGACTCTCATGGAATTCCATTTAATTTTTGTGGGATTTCCAGCGGCTCACAGTTGGAGAAATCCTACTCTAGTCAGCCTGAGGGAGGCACCAAGCTTTGCATAGCATGTCAAGTGGGCCCTTTGTGCCCTATTTTAGATACATGTTACTGTGGCTTATTTTCAAAGGGTGTCAGTTGATCTAATTCAGTACTAATTCGTCTCTTCTGAGTAAAAGGGCAGATATATAAATGAGCCGAGGTGGCGCAGCAGTTAGAGTGCAGTACTGCAGGCCACTTTAGCTGACTGTGTTCAGCAGGTCAGCGGTTCAAATCTCACCAGCTCAAGGTTGACTCAGCCTTCCATCCTTCCGAGGTAGGTAAAATGAGGACCCAGATTGTTGGGGGCAATGTAAATATATATATATATATATATATATATATATATATATATATATATATATATATATATATATATATATACACATTGCTTATTGGTGTACATCGCTTAGAGAGTGTTTGCACTTAAAGCGGTATATAAGTCTCATAAATAAATAAATAAAATATATGAAGGCTGCCCATGTTCATAGATGATCCCATTTATGTCAAATGAAGACAAAAAGCTAGAAACTTGCTTCTTCTACATGACAGAAGCCCAGTATAAATGGAAGATGCAATCCTGAACTGAAAAAATTCCAAAGGAATGAGGTCCTACATTTTTCAATATTGGTTCTGTCTGTGAATTTAAATTGGTCTTCTGCTGGTGGTGGAAGATAACTCTGAACCTTATAAAAAGCTCCTTTACTGCATTTGTGGATCTGTACCATCAGCCTTATTAATTCAAATTCAACTCAATGCTTGACAATATTCATGGCGATCCTAATTTTAAACTTTGCTAATCTACTTCAGGGAACAGTTAGCCACCATGGTGGAGATCCGCTGGTAAGATATTTATCTTCCTTTTTATGGATGATTGCCACCCCCCTGGGCTTCCGGAAAGCCCTGAAGTCCTGGCTCTATTCCCAGGTCTGGGGTTAATGTGGTTGTAATTTATATGGATGGGGGCTGTCATATTTTTATACTGGAGGCTGTCATATTTTTATACTGTTTGTACCATTGGGCATCTAGTTGTTTTGTGCAGAAATCATGTTTATGTGGGTCTTAATTGTTTTATTGGAGGCATGGGAATTGTCTCTATGTGACTTTTGTAAACTGCCCAGCGCCTTCTAGAGTGGACAGCCATACTAATTAAATTATATTAAATTGGTAAACAGCTTTTTTCTCACCAGACTTCTCCTTATTAATGTAATTCATTGCTTCATATTTTTTTTAGTGTCCAAATACTTGCACACCTGGCCATCCAGGATTTGCTGGAATGATGGGCATGAAGGTAGGAGAAGGGATGGGAATGATACATTCTGGGTATGACTGGATATTGGTTGGATGTTGATAAGTTTCAAGAGATGTTACAGCAGTACCATAACAATCTGGAGTTAAGGTTAAACTTCACTGGAACATGAAAGTAACATTTATTATATGAAAACCATTTAACAATTTAATAAATAGTTTAGGTGATAGTACTATGAATAAACTGCTGCAAGCAGATCGCACAGACTGACTACAAATGCAGCATGACAAAGTAGCAATCATACTGCAATGAATATCTGCAAGAAATACCATTTGTCTGCAAGCAAGAACTGGTGGGATCACAAAATAGATAAACTAATAGAAAATGAAAAAAAGTGCTTCAAACAAACACCTACCATATAACATAGACTTAATAAATGTCAATAAGAAAGACAAGAAAAAAATTGGACAGTGTAAGTTGCAGTACTTGGAGACAGCAAAATGGAAGAGAAAGAACTGGAGAAAATCACAAAATACAAAGGCCTGCAAATAGAAATAGAATGACTGTGGCAAAAGAAAGCAAAGTTAGTACCAATAATAATAGGGTCCTTGGATACAATGCCAAAACAACTGGAGCCACACTTGAATACTATTGGCATTGACAAAATCACCACCAGTCAATTCCAAAGGCAGCTTTTACTTGGAACAGCTTACATCCTGCAATAATATCTTTAACACCATCAAACAACAGCTCCCTAATTTGGGTTCTTGGGAAGGACTCAAAAGGTGGATAAAAAATACCAAATCCACTATAAACATTTGGCTGATTGTGTGACGAACCATAATAACAACGATGCATCCAGTTTTGGTCACCACAATGTAAAAAAGATGTTAAAACCATGAAAGAGTACAGAGAAGGGCAACAAAGATGATTAGGGGACTGAAGGCTAAAACATAAAAGGAATGGTTGCTGGAATTGGGTATGTCTAGTTTAATAAAAAAAAAAAAGGACTAGGAGTGACATGATAGTAGTGTTCCAATATCTAAGGGGCTGCCACAAAGAAAAGGGGGGGGGGATCAATCTATTCTCCAAAGCACCAGAAGGCAAGACAAGAAACAATGGGTGGAAACTGAACAAAGAGAGAAGCAACCTAGAACTAAAGAGAAAATTCCTGACAGTTAGAACAATTAATCAGTGGAACAACTTGCCTCCAGAAGTTGTGGATGCTCCAACACTGGAAACTTTTAAGAAGAGTCTGGACAGCCATTTGTCTGAAATGGTATAGAGTTTCTTGCCTGAGCAGGGGGCTGGACTAGAAGACCTCCAAAGTCCCTTTCAACTCTATTATTCTGTTCTGTTAACTCTTGGGGATTGATACTGACCACTTTGGAGAACTCTGATTTATATGTTTTAATACCAACTTCTCCAACCTGATATCCTCCAACTATATTAGGTTACACTACACATCTGATGTCGGGTTAATGGATTCTAAGAGTTGAGGTCCAAGACATCTGGAGGGCATCAGATTGGGAAAATAACTGATTTCACATATCCCAACCATTGTTTTTAATAGGCAATGTTTCTGGTGGCATATTTAGCATCAGTGAAAACATATTTGCCTTATATTTTAGGGTCACAAAGGAGCAAAAGGTGAGAGTGGTGAACCAGGAAAGCAAGGCTTTAAGGTAAGAATGTTACTGCATGCAAATCAACTGGAACAGTGATGGATTATGGAGGAAAAATGTTTAACTTTGGTGTGTATTTAAGAAAGGAATAGTAATAATCTTCTTATAATTAATCTTAGCATTTCTCCATTATTTTCATAGCACTTAGTTACAGCAGCTAATGATAGGCCTGTAACTCACGAAAATGCTAAAAAATGCTTTGCTTTGTTTTGCTTTTTATGACATGCGAACAAATCTTGTGATTTGTAAACTATAGTTTATGTTTTAGCATATAGTTTGTTCAGTCAACCTTGGCTGAAAGCAGCAATGATTTAGTGTAATATTTTATACCCTCAGCTTTTCATCTCCTTTATTGCCTGGTTACAGTCTTTCTCAAATAAGTCAGTCCTATTTAATGTGTGCCGCCTCCATGCTTACATAGATGGGAAATACATAAATAACACAATTCATAATATTGAGGGAAACAGAATAAATTATATATGCTAATTTTTAGAATGTGTTATTTACTAACTTGTGCCATGTATATTTTTTAGGGAGAAGAAGGTGAACAAGGACGAATAGGTGACATTGGAGATCTGGGGCCTCCAGTAAAGTATTTCCTTTTATTTAAATTTTTAGTTATGTCTCATCATAATGAAATGTAAGGAACTAAATGAAGCCAGTAGCCATCTACCCAGTGGTGGGATTCAAATACCTGAACAACCGGTTCTCTTATTGGATGTAGGCCTGGGCCTCCAAGACCTAGAACGGACATCCGGAAGTGGCATCCATGTAATTCCGGTGGGCCATTCTAGCCCTGGGAGGCCTTCTCCAGGCCTCCAAGGCCTAGAATGGATTTCCAGAAGTGGCATCCATGCACTTCCGGCAGGCCAATTTAGGCCTGGGAGGCCTCCTCCAGGCCTCCGAGGCCTAGACTGAACTTCCAGAAGCAGTGTGCATTTAGCTGGTTCTCTGAAGTCAGCAAAATTTAGCTATCAGTTCTGCCTAACCGGTGTGAACCAGCTGAATCCCACCACTGCATCTACCTCTTATCACTATAGGTTCCTGATCCAACTATGTTATCATGACCATTATTGTTGTGTTCCGAGCCTGCAAAAGCAGGCTCGGGACATTGCATTGGTCCTGGGCATTCCAAAAGCTGCCCGGGACCAGGCTGAGTGGTGCCAGCATTGTGCGCATGCGCAGGGTGTGAAAATGCTCTACTACTTGTTTGCCGTTGTCCGGGTCTCCAGACACATAAAAGAGGCCTGCGTGCCATTTGCGTTGTTGGGTGTTTTGTGAAAAGAATAAAGAACTGTTAAATGCACCATGTGTGTGTTCATCATTCGCCCATGAACGAAGGACTTAACACTGGCGACGAGGATGGGATGCTTTACAAGCTGAAGAAAAGAAAGCTTTAAAGACTTACCCAGGAAGTCCTGAAGAGGGGAAGACGGCGTTGGAATCAGCGTCCCAGCCTGCCAGTATAGCGTCGCTGGAGGGTGAGCTCAGCTGAAAGACCCTTTCCTCCAATAGAAGTTGCAGAGGAGTGAGTGATGAAGGTTGTAAACTATAGGATGGCGAAGATTGGTCGTTTATCTGATTTTGATGTCTCACACCCAGAGAGATGGGAATCCTACATTGCAAGGGTGGAGAATTACTTCAGAGTAAACCAGATTAGAGAAGATGGCTTGAAGGCTGCAACTCTGTTGTGTGTCTGTGGACAGGAAACTTTTGAAATTGCAGAGAATCTGGTGGCCCTGCACCTCTGGAGTCAGTAACGTATACTGACTTGAAGAAACTGCTGAAGCAACACTTCCAGCCCAAGTTGTCTGTTATTGCTTGGAGGCACATGTTTGAACAGAGGGACCAGAGGGCAGGTGAATCTGCTAAGGATTTTATTGCGGCCTTAAGGTGAGCAGCCAGACCATGTGAGTTCAAGGATCTGGAAAAGAGGCTGCGAGATCATTTTGTATGTGGTTTAAGGGAGACTTACAGCAGAAGATTTTTTGCAAAAGAAGATGTCTCTTTCCAAGATGCTCTACGCGAGGTGATAGCTGAGGAAGCAGCAGGCAGGGCAGTGAAGACCTTGTGGCCCACCAGGAGCCCCACAGAGGCAGCCACCATCCATCAAGAGGACGCTCAAGAAGGATCGGAAGCGGATCCTGAAGAAGAGGTGGATAGGCTTCACCAGCCAGCTGAAAGGAGGCAGAAGGAATGTCCAGACAAGGCCTCAGCAGCTCTTCAATGCTTCGGGTGTGGAGGACGCCACAAGCAAGCTGACTGCAGGTTTCGCTCCGCCATTTGCAGAGCGTGTGGCAGGCAAGGCCACATCGCATCCATCTGTTTGGGTTTTCCAGAAGGTCTAACCTCATGAAGAATTGCATCTGAAAGTTACCAGGGTCCCCAGCCAACATAGGGTAGGTTTCTGCACATCGCGCAGGAGTATTTTGAGGACAGGCACACATAGACCCCTAAAGAAGAAGCTGTCCATTAATGTAAGGTTGCAAAGGGTTCCTTTATCCATGGAGTTGGACACTGGGTCCGCTCTCTCCATTATTTCTATTAACACATTCAAAAGGATATGCAACAGCAGTGGTCTTTGAGCCAAACTCAGGCCATCCAATTTAATACTTACAGATTTTCAGAATTCTATGGTATGTGTTAAGGGGGAGGTCACCCTTAGAGTACAGCACAAGGATTTTGAAGGTCCCCTAGATGTGGTGGTTGTTGGGGGTGAACGCATGAGTCTTATTGGACTCAATTGGTTCAAGACTCTAGGAATCCAGGTAACTGGACTGCATCATTTGCAAAAGTTGAGCCTGGCAGAAGTCTGCAAGGAGTTTGCAGATGTGTTTAGTTCAGAGCTTGGATCCTACAAGGGGCCTCCAGTTTCGCTACGGTTAAACCCAACCATCACGCCCATCAGGGTTAAGCCTAGGAGGGTACCTTTTGCCCTCAAAGGCAAGATTGATGCTGAGCTGGACAAATTGCTCCAGCAGGGCATTAGAACCTGTAGACTCAAGTCCATGGGAAACCCCCATAGTAATGCCTCTAAAGGCTAATGGGGACATACATATATGTGCAGACTACAAGTGTACACTGAACAAAGCACTGCAGCAGCACGCTTATCCAGTACCTGTAGTAAGTCACATCCTGGCCTCCCTCAAGGGGGGGGGGGCGCAATTTTGCGAAACTTGACCTGGCACAGGCCTATCAACAGCTACTTGTTGATGAGGCAGCTGCAGAGGCCCAGATTATTGTAACTCACAGAGGGGCCTTCAAGGTCAAGAGACTGCAATTTGGGGTAAATATAGCCCCTGGCATATTCCAAAGTGTCATGGAGAGCACACTTCGGGGTATTCCTGGGGTCTGTCCCTATTTTGATTATGTCCTCATTGCTGGAAAGTCATCTCAAAACTTAGCAGAGAGACTAAGGGCTGTCTTGCTTCGTTTTTGAAAAGCAGGCCTTAAACTAAAGAAGGATAAATGTAAGATAGGAGTCACTTCTACTGACTTCTTAGGATTCAGGATAGATGCTCAAGGGATTCACCCTGCTGAAACTAAATTGCAAGCTATTCAGCAGGCCCCAAGCCCTAAATCTAAGTGAGCTACAAGCCTTTTTGGGGCTATTAAATTTTTATCATGCATTTCTCCCACATAAGGCTGCAGTGGCAGAGCCTTTACACAGGCTCCTAGACAAGCAGGCTCCTTGGCAGTAGACTAAAGTCCATGACAAGAGTTTCAATGAGGTTAAGGCCTTGCTCACGTCTAATGCTGTTTTAGCGCATTTCAATGAGCAACTGCCTGTTTGCATCGCCTGCGATGCATCTCCTTATGGGGTGGGAGCTGTACTTAGCCAGCTGAAGGCTGATGGGACATAGGTCCCTGTGGCCTATTATTGAAGGACTCTGTCTTCTGCAGAGCGTAATTATGCTCAAATTGACAGAGAAGCATTGGCTATAGTAGCTTGCATTAAGAAATTTCATGACTTCTTATACGGCCGCCATTTCACGGTCTATACTGACCATATGTGGGGTTGTTTACCATGAACAAACAGACCCCACATATCATTTCTCCTCATATGCTGAGATGGTCCATTTTCGTGTCAGCAGATGACTATATATTGGTTCACAAACCAGGAAAAGAAATGGGTCATGCCGATGGCCTGAGCAGATTGCCGTTGAACCAATTGGAGCCTGATCCTGCTCCAGCCATTAATATTCTGTCCATTCAGGAATTGCCTGAGTCTCCCCTCAATGTTAGGGATGTGGCTGCAGCAACTGCCACTGATCACACGCTTACACGCGTGCTGACATGGGTGTTGTCAGGATGGCCTGACAAGTGCCCAGATACTAAGTTCCAAAGTTTCTGGCACAAGAAGCATGAGTTTTCCACTTTCAAGGGATGCCTGTTATGGGGTAGCAGGGTAGTGATCCCAGCCTCATTGAGGTCTAGAATCTTGGTCTCTCTGCATGAGAGACAGCCTGGCAAAGTCAGGATGAAAGTGCTTGCATGCAATCATCTTTGGTGGCCTGGACTCGATAAAGCCATCGAGGCCCAGGTGCACGGGTGCCAAGTGTGCCAACAGTCTTGGCCTGAAATGCCTCAGGCCCCAGTACATAGGTGGGAGGAAACTCAAACTCCATGGTATAGGGTGCATATAGATTATGCTGGGCCCTTTCAGGGGCAATTCTTCCTGGTTGTTGTTGATAGCCAATCCAAGTGGCTAGAGGTTGTTCCTGTTTCCTCCACTACTACTGCCAGGACCATCCAGGTGTTGAAAGGAATTTTTGCATCACATGGTCTTCCAGATGTTCTGGTTTCAGATAATGGCCCTCAATTTACCTCTTCTGAGTTCCAGGCTTTTCTTCAGGCCAATCTGATCTGGCATGCAACTTCATCTCCCTTCCACCCATCCTCCAGCAGACTAGCAGAGAGAATGGTGTGCACCACCAAAGATGCTCTCAAGAAACTGACTTACAGTAATTGGCATCACAGGTTAGCAGATTTCCTTCTTGCACACCGCACCACACCATGCACTGCCACAGGGAAGAGCCCTGCTGAACTCTGCTGGGGTCGCTGCCTCATCACTAAACTGGACAGATTGCACCCTGACTGGGTGGCTTCACAGGTGTCACAACTGTGTGCACCTAGGAGACTCCAATGGGCGATCCGGTCTGGGCACAAAACTATGGGCCTGGTCATCTCTGGGTCACTGCTGTGGTCTGCAAGGTCTCTGGGCTGTTGTCATACGAAGTTGCCTTGGGAGACGGTCGCGTTCTGCGCAGACACATAGACCAACTGCGTTGGAGACTGGACTCTCACTCTTCTGTTCCTGACTCTGCTCTGGGGGGGGGGGAGTACCATAACATGCATTCTGAGGCTCAGTTTCACCGGCCCAAAAGGCCATCACTAGCCAATACTGAGGCTACTTGGGATTCATCCCAAGGGTCTGCAAATGCTCCGAATAGGAATTCAATGGATAGGGGGTCATCCCACACATCCATAATTACTCCAGACAGGGAGTCACATCGGGGGCATCCACAGTATTCATATATGTCAGATAGTGCTCCAGACAGGGAGACTGACTGGGGGTATCTACACAACCCACAAATTGCAAGAGAAAAAGAAAGCCAGCAGGAACACTTGCCAAATTCCCAATTGCTCCCAAAAGGAGGTCAACAGCAAGGGGGGTTGCCATGAAGGCGACTCCTGACTCTGACACCTTGGACACGTGCTTGGGGGCTACGGAGTATTGGGGCACTTCTGCTACCCAGCAATCTCCATCTGCTGGCCTGGGGTTTGAGGGGCAGTGGTCCCAAGAAGGTTCCATTGTGGACCCGGGAATGCCACCTCTCCTAGGTATGCTGGCTTGGACTTAGAGGGTCCAGCCAGCCAGCAGAGGGGCAAGTCAACCAGGTATTTGGGGCAGCAAAGTCCTGGTAGGCAAGCAGGTAGGCCAGGCAACCATACCAGAGTTACCTAAGAATTTAGGGCAGCAACGCCTTGGCCTACCTAGTCTGGTAGGTGAGCAGGTGAGCCAAGCACTCTCTCATGGCCCTAGGAGGTCGCAGCGGGCCAAGTGCCCACCCAAACATCTTAGAGAATTTGTGAAGTTGCTGTCAAGTTCATAAGGGCCCTGAATAACGGGCAAGATATTTTGTATTATTTCTTGATTTCGGATACATTTATTCCCAAACAGAGTTGAAGGGGGTTTTGCCTGAGGGTAGCCTTGAATATTCCACATTCCATGCATTTGATTTGTGGAACTATATAACAGTCTCTCAAATGTATGACGTACATGTATGTGCACAGAGATGTTCCATCTAGGGGGGAGGGGTGTTGTGTCCTGAGCCTGCAAAAGCAGGCTCGGGACGTTGCATTGGTCCCAGGCATTCCAAAAGCTGCCTGGGACCAGACTGAGTGGCACCAGCATTGTGCGCATGCGCAAGGCATTGGCTGCCCAGGACCAGACTGAGCGGTGCCAGCCTTGTGCACATGCGCAGGGCACGAAAACACTCTGCTACTTGTTTGCCGTTGTCCGGGTCTCCGGACACATAAAAGGGGCCTGCGTGCCGTTTGCATTGTTGGGTGTTTTGTGAGAAGAATAAAGAACTGTTAAATGCACCATGTGTGTGTTCATCATTCGCCCATGAACGAGGGACTTAACAGTTATCATGATCAAACTAATGTGAGTCATTTTTCTCCTGGGTTCAGTACTAATTGAAACCAGAATTACCTGGATTTTTCTTCTGCACATTCCGTGTTGAAACCAATTGCTTAATTTATTACCTGTCTTGCACCAGATCGAAAAGATAACAATAAATGGGAAGGCCATTCACAATAGGAATAAGGAAACTGATAGCTGGATGATATGAGAAGTAGGATGCCTGAGCCCCAGTCTTCTTCCTATATAGGTAGTCCTCAACTTACGACCTCAACTGAGCCCAAAATTTCCATCGCTAAGCAGGACAGAGGTTAAGTGAGTTTTACCCAGTGGTGGGATTCAAATATGTGAACAACTGATTCTCTGGGTGGATGTTGCTTCCAGAAGTACATTCTAGCTACTGGTTCTGCCGAACTGGCTGAATCCCACCACTGGTTTTTTTTTGCCACAGTTGTTAAGTGAAGCACTGCACTTGTTAAGTTGGTAATATGATTGTTAAGTGAAGCTGGCTTCCCCACTGACTTTGCTTGTCAGAAGGTTGCAAAAGGGGACCACGTGACCTCCAGGAACCTGCAACCGTCATAAATATGTGCCAGTTGCCAAGCATCTGAATTTTGATCATGTGACCATGAGGATATTGCAACGGTCGTGAGTGTGAAAAACGGCCATAAATCACTTTTGATAGTGCCATCGTAACTTTGAATGGTGACTAAATGGATGGTTGTAAGTTGAGGACTACCTGCAGTGCCAAAGTGTTGATGGCTGCTTCTTTAGACTTAACTGCAAGCCCTTTCACACACCACACCTATCAAAAGCAGCTCACACAATTGATAAATAATAAATTATATGGTGCATCTAATAATAATATATGATGTAAAATTAAAATAACATGTCATTAGTTGCTTCTCCATCTAAGTATAACCAACTTTTCATAATCTTCCAAATAGTAGCAAAAAGGAAGATGGTTTTATTTCTGGGAGCTGATTTCACAAAAGATGACTCACAGTTCATTATTTTAGAAGTACTGAGTTCATACAGATGGAGACGGAAAAACATGTACAAGGTTTAAGACTTTGTTGTTGTTCAGTCACTAAGTCGTGTCCAACTCTTTGCGATCCCATGGACCATAGCAGACCAGGCGTCCCTGTCCCTCACTTTCTCTTGGAGTCTGCCCAAATTCATCTTTATGGCATCAATAACACTATCTAACCATCTCATCCTCTGTCATCTCCTTCTCCTTTTGCCTTCTATCTTTCCCAACATCAGTTTTTTTTTCATTTTCTCTTTTCATTAGGTGGCTAGAGCATTTGAGCTTTAGCTTCAGTATCTATCCTTTCAAATAACAGTCAGGGTTAATTTCCTTAGGACTTTGGAATTTTTTTTAGAAAAAATAATCATTAGAAAATCTTTAAAGCAGTGTTTCTCAACCTTGACAATTTTAAGGCATGTGGACTTCAACTCTCAGAATTCCACAGCCAGCAATGCTGCTGTGGAATTCTGGGAGTTGAAGTCCACATGCCTTAAAATTGTCAAGGTTGAGAAACACTGCTTTAAAATAAGATATAATTTTTGTCACAAGAACGGACACAAAAGAAAAGGCTGAAGAACTGTTTTATCCAAGGAAAATGAGCATATATGTGATCCATCAGGTACATGAGCTTCAGGTTTACATGTATCTTTTGCCTTTCAGGGACCTCAAGGGTTAAGAGGCTTCATTGGTATTATGGGCCCTAAAGGTGATAAAGTAAGTAACATCAGCTATACATTTGTGATTTCAAATTGCTTGGCAATATTGATTAATTGAGCGATCTCTTGGTTTTACAGAAGAATTGATAAGTGGTAACATTCATAAGGACATGGTGAATATTGCATTTCTGCTTCTTCACCTTGCCTTGGTTGGGCATCAGGGAGTGCAAACCTCAATCTGATCCTCAGAGAACAAGCGTGATCATTAGTTCCCAAAGAATGGCCTATCCTGGTGCTTAGTATCTATGGTTCTATTATATATGGATGAAACTAAAACAGTCACTAGAATATTTAGTTACTGAAATGTGATAAAAACTTTTAACATTAGTATTAGAACTATTGTTTTTTTTTTAAAAAAACTTATGCTTGTTTTACAACTAGCACATATATAGATACCCTTCTATAAAAACCTATAAATCTCAATATATATTCCCATTTATCAGAAGGATAAAGGTTCTTCAGTTCTACATTTTTATGGTTTGCGGTTTAAGAATGAAACTAAAACTGTCATTGGAATATTTAGTTACTAAAAGTGTAATAAGAACTTTTAATATTTATGTTAGAACTGTTGTTTTTTTTAAAATTATGATCATTTTCCCAACTAGGGCATAATGCATAATGATCTATAAATCTGAAGATACATTCTCATTTATCCAAAAGATAAAGGTTCTCCAATTCTACATTTTTATGTTTTGCGGTCTAGATATCTAACTGCTACAGATGTCCAGTGCTCTAAGCAACCTCTCTTTAGATCAGGGGTGCTAAAATCTTGGCAACTTTAAGACTTGTGGACTTCAAATCCCAGAATTCTCCACCCAGCATGCCTGGCTGGGGAATTCTGGGAGTTGAAGTCCACAAGTCTTAAAGTTGCCAAGGTTGGACACTCCTGCTTTAGAATGATGGGAGATTAAAATATATGTAACTCATATATTTTTGCTGTGGGTATTTTGTTTTCTTAAAATTATTCATATGATTCAGTGTTGTATTGATTATCAATATTATCTCAATATTTCATCAAGTAAAAATAACACACACAAGCAGCACATTCGCTATTCAAACTCTATTTATGATTGGCCATGTTGTCCTATTAGATTCAGTGTTTATAGGCTTTCTCTAAGATGCAATTTCTTGATTATGTTGGCTTTCTCTTTTGCTTGTAATTGATTAAAAAATTCTGAAGTAGTTCTGCGACAAAGGGTCTGTTCTACTTCATCACTTAGTTTAAGACTTGTTTTATCATTTCCAGAACAAACCCTGTTTGTACTGCCAAAATGTGGTGGTAAACCAGCGATCTTTAACTATGCAATTTAATATCCCTTTGTTTAATGTGTAAATATGTGAACTAGATATATTAATCTTCCACAAATAAGAGGACTTTCAGCTGTGAATGAGGTATGTTCTACCAGAAGGAGTAGGTGCCTGTTTGGGGAGTGCTTCTGGTTCAGCCTCACTCTCTAGTTTCTCAGACTGGGAAAACAGCAAGGAACACCTTTTTATCAACTTCAGCTAATGTACTAACTATGGCTTATCTCAGAGGACAGCCTTGACCTGATTACTGCAGTGTACTCTACATGTGGCTGCTTTTGTATCTAATTTGGAAATTGCATTTAGTGCAGAGTTCATCAGCCAGGACAGCCTTTAGATAAGGTGACCAACTTTTTTACAATGAAAAGGAGGACACAAATAAATTGAAGAAAAAAAATTGTAAATTAAAAAAAACATTTTATTCATTGCAACAATAATACAGACAACTTGCATGTGCAAAGTTTGCCAGCCGGGTGTTTTGGCACGCTCAGCAGCAATTCCTATTGGCTTTTGAAAGCCAATAGTGGGAGTAGCACAGCTCATGCAAAAGTTGAAAAAAAACCATCAAAAAAGGTGCCAGAACGCCGTTCTAAGTGTTCTATGGGGGAAAAAAAAGCCCTGCAGATTAGTCTTCAAACTTCGAAAAGAAGGACATGAAGGAGGACACTTTTTGAGGGAGGACAGAACTTACAAAAGGAGGACTGTCCTTCCTAAAAGAGGACGGTTGGTCACCTTACTTTAGAACAGTGGTTCTCAACCTGTGGGTCGGGACCCCATTTGGGGTCAAATGACCATTTCACGGGGGTCGCCAAACCATGCTGTCCGCCATTTTTTCCCTTTTCCCTAGCTATCCTACTCCCTCTTATTGGTGGCCACACCCACTTGGGGGTCACCACAACATGGGGAACTGTATTATGGGGTCACGGCATTAGAAAGGTTGAGAATCACTGCTTTAGAACATACAACTCCCCCTCCCCCCAAAATCTAGATTACTGCTGTGTAGGAAACATTACACACATTCCCAATACTTGTCTTGATGATATACAGAAGTGCTAGTTATGATGTTTCAAATGTGACAATGACCAATGTGAAAGACAGAGTGAGATTATTCTTAAACTGAAACTTATCTAGGAAGATTTACCTAGAGACACTATTGGCTTCTCTGACAACAATCTAGGTTTTCTCGGTAGTTGGATCACATTCCGTGTTGAATTGAGGAAGGAGACTTTCTCCTTAGTATTCAGACATTTTTTTTTCCTAATCAGGCCTTTAATTGTTGGCTTGTATTTTTAAAAGTTTAAACATTTAAAAGTTTTCTTAATCATTTTAATACTTTACTTCATTCTAACTATACCTTTTTAAAGGGAGACAACTCACCATGGTTTATTCCGGGTTATACTGGCGATGTCTGAAATTCAAGAGGCCCAGAATTATCCAGATTTTCATGGCTCTTTTTTATAGATAATAATAATAAATAATAATAATAGTACGTTCACTATCCAGACTTTTTTGTCTTTCTTGTCGATAAGAAAGACAAAAAAGTCTGGATAGTGGACGTGGCAGTGCCTGGAGACAGCAGAATAGACGAGAAAGAATTGGAGAAGATAACAAAATACAAAGACCTACAAATAGAAATAGAAAGACTGTGGCAAAAGCAAGCAAGGGTAGTACCAATAGTAATAGGCTCCTTGGGTGCAATCCCAAAACAACTGGAGCACCACTTGAACACCATTGGCATTGACAAATTCGCTATTAGTCAATTGCAAAAGGCGGCCTTATTAGGAACTGCTTCCATCCTGCGACGATACCTGTAATACCATCAAACATCCACATCTGCCTATCCCAGGTCCTGGGTAAGGACTCAATAGGTAGACAAAATGCCAAATCCAGTCTGAACATCTGGCTGACTGTGCGATGATCCATAATAATAATAATAATAATGATAATAATAAAGTTGGAAGGGACCTTGGAGGTCATCTAGTCCAACCCCTGCTCAGGCAGGAAACCCTATACTATTTCGGACAAATCGCTGTCCAGTCTCTTCTTAAAAACCTCCAGTGTTGGAGCATTCACCGCTTCTGGAGGCAGGTTGTTCCCACCTTGTAACCCACCTTGGTAGAGCAGGATTGGTGACAGAATAATAGCAAAATTTTGTGTCGTGAATCATGATAAGGATACCTTGTGATGTTTTAGCAATTCATCAAGAGAACAAAATTGGGATGGGTAGTTTCACAGGGCTGGTCATACTGTAAATAATTTTCATTTATTTACTCTCTTTTATGCCATTCATTCCCAATAACTATGGGTCGGTAATAGTGAACAATTTCAAAACAAAACAGAAATTGAATCCAAATACAAATACCGTATATGCCAGCGTATAAGCCGACTTCCGGAAGCACTAAACTCGGCGCCAAAGACGGGGGTCGTCTTATACGCCGAGTTGTCTTATACGCCGGAAATACTGGTAGTTTCCGGCGTATAAGACGACGTTCTAGGAATGCGGCTCGGCGATAAAGACGGGGGTCGTCTTATACGCCGAGTCGCCTAATACGCCGGCATATACGGTATAATATATTTGTCTTGACAAATATAAAACTTGAGTTTGTCCTTATTGGAATTGCTAGGCAAATGGAATTTTTTTTGAGATCTTGAATCATAATAATCCTTTTTCTTGGTCTTTACAATATAGGGTGCTCGTGGTTTTGATGGAGAGCCGGGGCCTCAAGGTCTTCCTGGGGCAGCTGTGAGTTAATCTGTCTAATTCTAAAGTCTTTTAGCCTGCTGATAGCCTCAGGATAGAATTAAACTGATTGCCTTCACCCTCACATTAACAAAAAACCGTAATCTCAATTTTCATTCAAAACAAACAACCAAGCACTAATTTTCAAGACACCACAGTAAGTGCCCTAACACAAGGGTCCTCAACCTCCAATCTGCACACAGAAGATTCCTAACATGAGAAGCTACAATTGAAGTCAATGTGCATTTCCTGTAATTGGTAATCATGCTGGTGAGGTGATACGGTTATTTCAAGGAATTGCTCAGAGACTGCTAATCACTATCTGCATTCCTTTCTAGGGTGATCGGGGACCAAGAGGTTCACTGGGAGAGACAGGCCCCGAAGGAGAGAAGGTAAGTTTTTAATAGTCTTATAATAATTGAGAAAAATAAGAATATCTCCAGTTGCCAGCTAAAACTAGGGATGTTTGTTGGAATGCAAGTCCAAATATGTCCTATGGGGTTTGTGCAGACTTTATTTCATATAATGACACAGATTCCACATATCTAAGTGTAAGCAGGTTTATTGCCTTCAATGTGACTTACTCTGTGGTGGAATTGGGCCAGGGCATAATGAAAAATTGCATGAAAAAAGAACGTAGAAAACAAAAATAGTTGGGAGGTAATGCTGATATCCAATCATAAGAGTATCTAAAATGTGTCATTTCTTTTGCTTTATTCATCTCTACTTATATACATGTGATACAATATTTTCAACATGCTTTTGTTTGTTTTTTTTTTAAAAATATCTTTTATTTTTAGGGTCCACAAGGCATTAGAGGAATTACTGGACTTCCTGGGCCCAAAGGAGAAACTGTATGTATGCCAGGATTCTTAGGTATAATGGAATTTATTATTTATATTTCCAACAAATTTAAATTGCCTTACAAGACCAGGTAAAACTGTGTGTGATTTAAGTATACGTGTGTGACTTACATGATACCAGTGTATAAAATACAGTGCTATTTCTTCTTCAAGGGCTTACCTGGAGTTAATGGCCGTGAAGGCATACCTGCCATGCCAGGAGCAAAGGTACTTAAAGTAAAATTAATATATCTGTTCTAATTTAATACAGCCAAGTGGGGACCAGGAAAATATTATGGAGAAGTAGAGCAATCAGTGTTTCTCAAGCTTGACAATTTTAAGGCATGTGGACTTCAACTCCCAGAATTCCACAGCCAGCATTGCTGGCTGTGGAATTCTGAGAGTTGAAGTCCACATGCCTTAAAATTGTCAAGCTTGAGAAACACTGAGTTAGATGAATTAGTATGAATAAGTTTCTCAGCTATTAGTAAAACTGAAAGGCTGTAACAATGGCTGGTGCCTTCAGAACCTGGAAGTCTACAGACCAGGGACAACAGTCTACTTTTTATTAATTCACCAATCCAAAGTTCCTCTTTCTTTTCTCAGGCCAGCCTCTTTTACTTGAAGTCCCTTTATCAGCCATAAGAATTAAATAGTTCATATACCTGTATTCAGAGCGCTGTTTGGTGTACTTCTTAAGGGGCCAGGCTAGAAATAAGGAGACTGTGAATGTTAGGCACAGGCCCAAAGCCAGCTAGGTAAGCTTGGGCCAATCACTCTCTTTCAACCCTACGAAGAAGGCAATGATAAGCTGAGTGTCACCAACTAAAGACAGAATGGTGAGGACTCTGATTCACAAATTCAACTTCTTCTTCTTCTTCTTCTTTAAAATATATGAGGAGCATTCTCAAATGGCATTTCTACGCCCTATGTTTACAGAGATGAAATAAGGAATGCAACAATTTCTGATGGCAAATATGATTTCATCACCTAGTGCTTATTAAGCATCAGAACCTGCTTTCTTTTGTCATATTTAAACTTGCTATGTTTAGGCAAAAAAAGAAATGGAAATCAAAAGAAATTAGTGAGGTTTTTTTTTTAATTTGGTAACCAGTTTTCACATTCGTTTTATTTATTTTTTTAAAAAAGCATTCTGTATTTGATTGATCTATCTTATACTGTTATTTGTCTGATTGTTGCTTGTCTGCCTGTCATGATGTATACTGCTGTATTGCACACTGACTCCTAGGAAAATAATGAAGCATGAACCAAAATGTTCGTGGTAAACCAAAAATTAATGTATTTAACATGGAAACATCCATAGTAAAAGTCATCAATTTCAACAATTCATAAATTAATCAGACCATCCTATCACCATCAAGTAGAATACATCATCCAATTAACTGCTGAAAGGTCTCCAGAATAGATCCATTTTCTGGTTAGTCTCCTTGAACAGTCAAAGAAGAAGATACGATATAAATCAAATACATGCATACCAGAATATGTACTGATGGTAACAAATATAGATGGCTTTCAGAGAAGATTTGCCAATTAATGGAAGACCGAACTACAGATGCCCACCAGCCATTGTAGTTAATTGGAACTACTCTGGGCAGAAGGGGATATATTTCCAAACGAGAAATGATTCTGTGTACTAAATGAAAGGAAAGCCCTCTATCTATATGTGACCCAGTTGCTCAAAGCCAGATTGAGTGAAGATAAATGTTGAAACTGGTGTCACTTTGGTGTGACTAATGGGATCTTCATGTACACAACACAACAACTCAGAGAAGATCAGTATCACTTGAGTCTGACATACAATAAATGGTGTTTCCAGCACAAGTTCACCTCTCTCCATTTATATCTTTTTAATTAATCCCCTGCAAGCATTTACTTCCTTAGCTTGCTCAGTCAAAATAGCTCTCTCTTTCTTAAGGTGGGTACAAAGAGCTTGCTCCCAAAGAGTTAATGGTGGATCCATGCTAGTAAAAGTCCTAGTGATTGTCACTCATGCAGTGGAAGATACTGTATATGTCTAGCTACTGCTTTCTTCTGCTTGTCTTCCTATTTGTGACAAATAGTATACATACTTTCTAACTAGCCTAGATCAATATTTCTCAATCTACGCTGGCTGGAAAATTCTGGGAGTTGAAGTCCACACATCTTAAAGTTGCCACAGTTGAGAAATATTGGTCTAGATACAGGCATCTCTTAATTATTATACTAGGTTACATATTAAATGAATAATATCTCCATACTTTTTTTTTTACAATGTCTTTACTGCTCCCTTAAAATGACCGTTTGGTGGATTACAAGCACTGAATAAAGATTGAATTATCAGGTGTCAGTGCATACAGTAGAACAGGAGTCTTCAAACTTGGCAACTTTAAGACTTGTGGACTTCAACTCCCAGAATTCCTCAGCCAGCTGGCTGAGGAATTCTGGGAGTTGAAGTCCACAAGTCTTAAAGTTGCCAAGTTTGAAGACCCCTGCAGTAGAAAGTCCATATGTCTTCAATGTGATCTTTCCAGAGGCAATTTCCTGGCTGTTATGAAAATAGAGAGATACACTAGGTAGCCTGTTCTAGCAGGATGATGTTTACATGCTGTGTCCTTATTTCTTGGGTGAATGTTGGTGATTTACTTTAACTGGATCATTTGCTTAATACTACATTTAAGGTATGTGGCAGGGATGGTGTTTGCCAAAGGTAGGAAACCTATTTATATTCTTACTATACAGCTTTGTATACCATGTAAGCAGATGGCTTGATTCTCTACCAGGATTTCTTCAGAATTCATCTGAAATACAAATATTTTTTTCAGGGTGAACAAGGAAAACCTGGACCTCCAGGTGATACAGGCATTCAAGGAATCCCCGTAAGTGTTTTCCATATTTTATTTGCATATTTAAAATGTAAACAAAGTTACATTTGAAAGCTAACTGAAACTGGATGTTTACTGAGCCAGATTTTTTTAATTTTAATAATCAAATTGCATGCTTATAGTATATGTATACAGTGGCAAAAGGGAAAGGCAATCGTTCTTAAAAAGTTAATCAGTCTTGCAAATTGCTTAATATAGTTCAAATAATGAAAACAATTGGTACATTTCTGGCTGATTACCGTGTTGGGTAGAGCAAATTGTACACTAGGTACTACCTTTCATCAAGACAGCTTTTAATTCAATCCCCAAAGACAGTCTGTGAGAAAAATTGGTGGCATCCTTCATCAGTTACCAATTTATTTTGTTGATCATGACAGTAATTTAGTATAAGTCCAAAATGACATTTTTACTAAAAACAACAACAACAAAAAAAAACCCCAAAGGAATGAAATAAGGCAGTATCCTGGCACTTTTTAATTTCTATAGTAATTCTTTGATGTAAGTCCAGGCAAAACCAATAGATCAGTGTCACTCTTTTTGCATGTTGACCATGCAACTCCTTTCTGTAAAAACATAAGAGGCTGAAGGCAAGTCAGCCACCCTGAAGGCAAGTCAGCCGCCCTGAGTGGGCTGCAACTAATCCTTAGCAACGACCCAGCCATGCCCACTCACCCACACCCACCTGGCGGCACTCAGATGGCCACACCTTCCCAGTCATACCCAGCTGGCTACAGTGAGTCGTCCCATTCCCTTTTGTCAGCCCAACCCACCTCACAGGATTGTTGTTATGGGGATAATAGGAGGAGAAAGGAGTATTTGGTATATTCACTGCGTTGGGCTATTTATAAAGTAATAAAGGTGGGATAAAGATCTAATGCAGGGGTGTCAAACTCAATTTCATTGAGGGCCATATCAGCATTGCGGTTGCCCTCGGGGTGTGTGTGGCCAGGGTGGGTGTGGCCTACTGAGTGGGTGTGGCCTACTGAGTAGGCATGGCCAACTCTACATCGTTCACATCAATGGTGCTTTTGGGGGCCTGGGCAGGAGTGGGACAGATCTGAGGGTATCTGGCAGAAGGGGGTGAGACCAGGACCACTTTCAGGTGATGATGCATTTCTTCATTCCTCACAAAGGTGACACCTCCCCAGCATGCAACCAGGGAGCGGGGGCGACATGGCAGGGGCTGGTTCCTTGCTGTTTCCAGACGGCCTTGTGGAGCTAAGACTGAATGCATTTCAGCATAGATGGCCACCACAAAATTGTACATTGGCTCCCTCCCAGCCGGCCTGGGCCAGGGCCAAGGCAGCGGGGCCATTCCCTCATAGTTTCTAGGATGGCTTCGCGGGCCACATGAAACCACTTCACGGGCTGCATCCGGCCCCTGGCCCTTGTATTTGACATGTCTGATCTAATGAATAAATTGAAAAATGAGAACCTCCCCTCCTCCAAAAACTCATTAAGTTTTGTAAAATTTTGTAAAATTGAGGACCTCCCCTCCTCCCAAAACTCATTAAGAGCTCTTCTGTGTTCTGTGAAATATCTACCAATGCTGGGTTACTTTGCATTGATACATATCTGAATAGACACCTTTTTAATAAGTATAAGTCATTAGGATTGGACATGACATATATAGGACATATCTATCATTATAATAGGATACATCAATTACCTTGTGCCTGTTTGTACTGGATTAAAGCATTCATTTTTCTTATGTTCCTGGTGAATTTGAGGACATGAAACCTCATTAATTAATATTTATAGGGTTTCAAGAAAAATGGTTGCAAAGTAAAGCAAACTTTTGACATTTCCCTTAAGAAATTTCACTACAATATTTCAAATATTTTCAATATCTGTTTAATTTTTAGGGCTTAGCTGGCTCTGCTGGAGCAAAAGGTGTTGCTGGCCCAAAGGTAAAGTATGCTAGGAAATTTGGAAATAGTCCATCCTCTTTACAGATGGAACTGTTACAGAAGGAACTGTTTATTCCTTCTCTTGGGAGCCTAAATGCGACAATTCCATTTACAGTGTCCTCTTTAGAGTGCTGAGCAGAAGGTCGAAGGAGAGAAAGTTTATTTAGACAGACAGCTTCATGGCTGAGCAGAGATTTAGATCAAAGTTCCCACAGTCCAAATTCAAAACACCAGCTTCTTTTCAATCTTGACTTTATTAACGGGTCTACTGGGATTACCATTTTTACAAGTTACTATTTTCAAAAACTCTAGAACAGTTATTGACTCTGAATTTTTATTTCCCTTTGACCCCAGTGTTAGAGCAAGTCAAAACTGAAGTGAGATTTTTTTTTTTTTTAGTGTTCATACTGCATGCTTAAGTTGGTTAATGAAAGAACCATTTACTTTGGATATGGGCAATAGCTAAACTGCAGTAGAAATGAGTTATACAGATTGGTTGATACAACATGCTAAGCCTGGGGTGGGCAATTAATTTTCCTAAGGGATCACATGAGAAACTGGGGCTGTTGGGGAGGGAGGGCCAAACCAATATAATCTGATTTGATGTACTCAAAGTCCCTCACCTCAACGCTTCAGGCTGCTCCAGGTAAGGGGTGAGCACTGTGCAAGTGCAGGGAAGGGTTTTCTCTCCTTGCCCTCCCACAGACACCAGCCAACTTGGCTTCTTCTTCTGCCCCCATGGTGCCCTTATTTATATTTGAATTCTTTTTCCCAACTGACCTCACATGGGATAGACAGTGACAGCCAAAGGTGGTCTGGGGGGCATAAAATGCCTAAGTCTGTGCTAAGCCATAAAAGAAAGCCTAACCGAATTGCATGTTCCACAGCCAGGCTACTGAAGAAGTCTCTCCCTCACTCTCCCATTGGTGTTAGGGAACTTAAAATGTCATGCAATGGGAGCTGAATTGAGAAGAGCTCAGGATTCACAGCAACTAAGGGCTTATCCCAGTAATCTCATGGTTAAGCTCATTTTGACTTTGTAGCAGTTGCCTTGGGATCTGGATCTGGAGGTCAGTACCATCGTCCCTTTGTCACGGTCAGATCATTTCCGAGTCTAGCTATAACTCAGCTGCCTATATCTCACAAGGTTGGACCCATTTGGATGGTCTGCCTCAAGCCCCTTATGAATCCAGCTACTTTCTGGTGAGTGCTTAGAGATGTTTGTGATAATCTGAGGAGGAAAATCATAGAGCCCTTGGTTCGCTGCTGGCAACAGATGACCTGGCCCTGAGATCATTCCTTGGGGGCCTCTCTCGGCTGAGGAAGCAGTATCCTTGAGGGAGGAGGTCAATGACTTGGTGGTTCTCCTGAACTTGTAGCCCATACTTGAAGAGTAAGTGGAGGCTGTGGTCAGGAGAGCCTCATCTAGCTTTGGCTAGTCTACCTGGAGTGTGAGAAGTTGATTCATCAAATCATGCCCTTATAAATACTTGGTCAAACTACTGCAACATCCTGTACGTGGTGTTGCCTTTAAAGACCACTTCAAAATTTCAGTTGATTAAGTTAATGCAGCAACCCTTACATTAGCTTGTACTCACTGGTCAGATAGCATTACACTTTGCTAATGCTCTACATTTCTGTAGGTTTCCAGGTGCAATATTGGTATTGACCTATAAAGCTTTTACCAAGCTACTTTCGGGACTGTGTTGGCTTGCATGAGTCAGACTGACCTATTTATTCTTGTCGGAAAGCCCAGCTGGTGGTTCTCCATTTGGAGGTGTTGCTTATCTATGGCAGTGCCAGTAGTTTGGAATCATCTCCCATTGGAAGTCAGACTTCATTTGCCATCTGGAAAGGGTGAAGACAGAGCACTTTCAGAAGGCAATAAAAATCTAACAGTCCTTTTTAGATTTGCTCTCTGCATCCTATTTGGGATATTTGCTTTCTATAGTTTATCTTTCTGGATTCTATTGGATTCTGAATATTTTAATATGTGCATTCTAGTGAAATTACAGAGAAGCTACAAGGATGCAAGGGGATACAAATGCAATCAATAAATTCACCTGGGAAATTCCGAGTGATTAATAATGTTTTAATCACATTTAAAATAGAATATTCATACAGGGTTAATAGCTATATATATTGAGGCTTGGAACAAGCCATTTATTAAAAAGTCCTTGTTTAGGAAGAGAGATAAATATTACATACCAGACAGCCCATGACCTCTTGAGTCATCATTTCAGAGATATGTCCTTACCATATTGCTCAAGGGCTTCAAAAGTGATGGAGCTTCTAATGTACTGCTTTCACTGAAAAAATAGGATACATTCATGTCATAGTGAAACATCAGCACAGGAAATATTTTATGACATTTTGTATTATATCATGAACTGTTTTATAATTATTTTTATGTTGGAGCACGCCTGGTTAGGATGCTGGGATGGAGGTTAGCAAGCCCGTGTTTGAACCTGAATGCTGCCATGGGTTTGGTTGAGCTCAGACCCTTTGCTTCAACTCATGCTATTTTTGTTTCATAAAATATTTTATAAAATTAACCAAATTTCAATTCCATGGGAGTCATGGTGGCCAGGGAAAGCATGCTGCAGAACCACCTCATTGTCAAAGTGAGCAACCGGGCAGACAGGCAGGCAGGCAGGCAGGCAGGCAGGAAGGAAGGAAGGAAGGAAGGAAGGAAGGAAGGAAGGAAGGAAGGAAGAAAGGAAGGAAGGAAGTGATGAGAATGTGAGGAAGGGAGGGGGAAGGAGGGAAGGAGGGAGAAAGGAAGGAAAGAGCATTAGAAAGAGAAAAAAAAGGAAGGAGAGAGGCATGGGAAGAAAGAAAAGGAAGGAAGGAAGGAAGGAAGGAAGGAAGGAAGGAAGGAAGGAAGGAAGGAAGGAAAGAAGAAAGGAACATACGTGAGGGAGGGACGAAGTAAGTTTTTGGATGGATTCTTTAAATTAGTCCACTTAAGATACTTTTGTTCAAAAATTGTTGGCCTATATATAGTTTTGCCCAGTGAAAGATTACAGGAAGGAGAGTTTTAGTAGTATATAGATATATCATCAATTGTATCTAATATTAGAAAAATAATGGAGGGCAATTATATTATGACTGTGTAGCCCTTTGGATTTGATATAAAAATAGTACTTTGGAGCACAGAAGGGTGCAACCATTATGCCTTTCTGCAACCTAAAAGCAACTGGGACTTTTCCCAGGAATGCGTGGCTGTCTTCTGCAGCTACTAAAGCACCTGCTGGAGTTGGAATCCAGAGACCTGGACAGCCCTCACTGATGTAAAATAAAAGGAAAGCACACAATCAGTTCGTTTAAAGGTAGTGAATATATTACAGAACTGGATAAAAAACAAGTTTATGCATTGTTAGTTACAAAAGAAAAAAGATCACTCTGAAAAAAAATGGAAGATGGTACAGAATGGTCTACACCAGGGGTAGGCAATCTTGGCTCTTTTATGACCCGTGGACTTCAACTCCCAGAATTCTGGAAGTTGAAGTCCACGAGTTATAAAAGAGCCAAGGTTGCCTATTACTGGTCTAGACATAGAAAAATAATTTGCTAAGTTTGCTCTCAATCTCATTGTAGATAAGGTGGCAATGGAACAGAGAATGACTCTGTTACTCAAATGTATCTCATGTGGTCAAATAAGGAAAAAGTAGACAGAGATGGAGAAATAAAGACTAGTGAAAAAGATTTTTAAATAAGGCGGGCTGGTTAAGTGCCTTATTCTGCCACTGAAATGGCCTGAGAATGGCTGTTATACTTTAAAGTGGCTAAAATCTTTTTTTCTCCAATAGGGTGATGTTGGTTCTCCTGGGAAACCTGGCTTGATGGGAAATTCGGGCAAACCCGTAAGATCATTTCTATCTCAAGTTTAACCTTTTTTTTAAAACCAGAAAACTTGCATTTTTCCCCCTAAAATATCAATCTTTAAATATATACTGTGTATCGTTCTTGCAATCCCACCAATAGGGAGAACAAGGACCACAAGGAGAACCAGGATCACTGGGACCCAAAGGACCATCAGTAAGTTCACTTGCTTAGCTTTTGGTTTAGATTGAGGCTCTGAATTTTCTGATCCTGGTTGTTAAAAGAAATCACTTTCTGATGAGAAGTAATTTACAAACTGGGAAAATTCTAGAAGGGGTGGATGTACATCCACTCTCTATCCTTGGGATAGTACCTTTGTTTTGATTTACATTATTTTCTCTGTCTTGCTCTGTTTTTCTCATCCTCGCTCTTGTCAATATGCAGTAGAACCAGTGCTTTTTTCTTAAAAAAAAAAGGTGCCGGAACTCACCCACATCATACAACCCGCCTTGCCTACCCGACAAGGTTCTATCTAAAAAAGGTGCCGGAACTCCATTCTGGGCTTTCTATGACAAAAAAAAGCCCTGAGTAGAACCTCTTTAAAAAACAAGTTGCATTAAAACTAAGGCACTGCAGTGAAAATAAAGGTGAACTAATTGTCTGTAAAACTCCAGCAATCGCTGAATTAAAAGCCCTGGATGGAAATAAATGTCACTGCCTCACACTTTGTGGAATTAGAGGTGATATTCCACAACTGAGGTAGGGCCACAGAAAAAAATCATTCTCCGGTCCCTGTTTGTTTGCTCTTAGGAAGAAGAGGGAGCAGACTCACTTTGGGCAACCCTTGGGGAAAATCCGTCTTTAATTTTTCTGGACCTTGGTGGATGCGAATAAAAAGGGAAATAAACCTGAAATTATATTCAAAGAGGGAAATAAAATGCAATGTAAGGGACAGAGCTCAAGCTGAGGATCGTGTACTTATTTTTATACCTCTATAAACCTAAACAAATAGTCAGCATTCTTGATCTTCCTGTAATAGTAGTAGGAAAGTCATTTGATATGTATATTCTTTTATATGGGATGTCCTTGAAATTTACCCTTCATTTACAAAATCCACAGTCTATTTGAAGGCAGGCAATCAAGGAGGCATTGGTGTCCATTTATTTTCTAGTCAACTTCCAAGCTGAGCCTTGTTTGAAAAGTGATTCCACATAATGTTGAGATGCAGCCCATTTCTTCTATATTATTGTTCCAATCTAGTGGTGTTAATACACAACCCAAGTTAGAATTAGGCTTTCTTGTTGTGCTTCTCATCTGGTGATGTACAACTCACTAGTAACTTTCTTGCAAATGCTGCCAGGCTGACTAATACACAAACACAATTTTTTGGTTATGGGTCTTGTTTTTCCCATCTCCCTCAAGCAAAGATTATTTTATACTTCACAGAAAGAAAACTAGGAAAGCTATCTCACAAGGCTTCTCCAGAGTTTGCCTTCAAAAATAGTTATGCAGATTATTTGGAATTTTGGCAATCACATTGTACATAATCTGGAAGGCTACAAGGTCATCAACCTTTTCAAAATGAATTTAAAAGCCAAGTTATATTCAATAAATTGAAGTTCAAAATTTGACTCCCACATTCTAGAACAGTTCCCAGAAGCTATGAGTTCTCCAAAAGGTTTTAATTTAAGAAAAGGAGGGAAATATGAAATACATATATGTTTGGATAGTAACTATATTAATTATGATTAATTTTAATTAAATGCAAATGAAATCCAATCAATTATAGTTTTTATTCTGGCCCTGATTTTTTTTTTTTTTTACTTTTCAGTGCATAGCTTCCAGTTTGCAGTTCAAAGGCTGAGCATGATCCTTTGACTAGAAATACTTACATATACTATGCATTAGGCGTAGATAAATCTAATCCTTTTAATTTGTACTTGTAATATACATGAAAAGCCAGTGAAAGTGCAAATAATCATTGTAGGAGGGCAGCCACGTTAGTTTATAGCAACCCCAAATCAAAAAGACTTTGATAACCTTTTCAGATTAACACATTATATTAAGAGGGATAAGCTTTTGTGAGCTACAGCTCATGTCATTGCTGTATCTAATGAAGCAATCTACAGCTCATGAAAGTTTACAATATGTCTTTTAATAATATCTCATGATAGGAAAAGGTGCTATCAGACTCTTTCTGATTTTTGCCTAATAGTGGCTCCCCAAAAGTAGTTTGAAGGATAAGAAGAGTATCTATGCCTTTGAAATTTGGTTTTGGAGAAGACTCCTGAGAATACCATGGACAGCCAAGAATATAAAGCAATGTATCATTGAACGGGTCAACCCTAAGTTCTCATTCGAAGCACAAATAACCAGGCTCAAATTATTTGTCCATGGACACATTATGAAATCTAGCTCTCTGGAGAAGGCTTTAATCCTGGAAAAGTGGAAGGAAAGAGAAGAAGAGGATGACCAACCACAAGATGGATGGACTCAGTTGCAGGCAATGAGTATACTAGAGGATCATGATGGGAGACCTGAAGGAACAGGTTAGAGATAGATCTTCTTGGAGAAAGCCTACCTGTATTGTCACTTGGAGTTGAAAATGACTTGGCTTTTCACATAATCAATCAATCAATCAACCAATCAATCAATTGAAAGTAGCTACCTTGCAAACATTTTCCTACATAGTGCATCATGACTCTTGCAGGGCCAAATTCTCTGGGCCTCCACCAGAAGCTGCCAAATAGGCATTTATGGATTATTATTTTTTTATGTAAATGGCATTCCTCAAGCAGAGAGTCATTTCAGATGCGATAGCAGAATCCTGCACTACTTTCTCCAAATTGCATGCCTTTTCAGCAATTAGTCATGTACAACAGTGGCCCCCAATCTTTTGGGCACCAGGGACTGGTTCCACAGAGAAAGGTTTTTCCATGGACAGGAGGAGGCATGGTTTTGCATGCTTCCTGCATCCTGTGGAAGGGGCTTCGCTTGTTTGGGTGGCCTGGTTTCTGTCACCCCTGGTGTATAACTGTCTCAAGAAGCTAGTGTGACTTTACATATATCTCTGTGCATTGCTATTAAACCATTTCTTGGAAGAGTTGCAATATGAGTTTTTTAAAAAAAGAATGTATGCATTTATTAGCTATCTCTCTTATTTAATTAATTAACTATCTCTATTATTTTTATCCTATAATTGAATTCTAGGGGGGGGGTTGCAATAACTTTCTTTTTCCCTATTATGCTTCTTTGTGCAATTAGAAGTCTTTAAATTGCTTGATTTTACTGAAATATTTACGATTCATCTTCAAAAGTGAGCAATTTTACCTCAGGAAATGTAGCTATTTCTACTTTAACCATATGTTTGTTTTCTAAAAGGGTAGCAGAGGTGAGCCAGGTCCTGCCGGTCCTCCAGGGTCACCAGGTAAAATGGTAAGCAGGCAGCCTCGACTTTCATCACATGAGTTTTCTTGGTCAAGGATTTGTGGTAACCAGGTCATTTCTTCAGGAAAGGAAAAGATGAACTGTGAATAGGGAGCATTGTCAGCTTCATTCGTTTCAGCTCGTGGCTCAATTGCCCCATTCTTTAAACTTCCTTAAAAAATCTACTTTTTTTACTAGCTTTTTTTGTAACTAACATTTTTATGTTTTAGTATCAGAAGCTCCTTCCCTCCTTGCAGAGCCAAGTTAGATTTTAATATTCATATACAGGAATGCTGAAAGGCTACCTTTTTTTTTTTTTTTGCTAGTAGTTACCCAGCATGAATACCTTCTTTGAAACTATTCGGATTTCATTTGCGTGGTTTCTGCTGGGAGGCCAGTTTCAATATTTAGGCTCTGAAAGAACTCTCTGTTAGAAGGAAATGCACCATAGGCTTGGGTGGGTTGTAGCATTTCCCCAAGCCCATAAAGACCCCATTGTTTTAGCAGATTGATAAAATCAAGAAGGTGCTGTTTCCTGAAGCAGCAAATCACAACAAAGCGTGTATTCATTTATTTAAAACATTTATATAGCCATGCATCTTCTAGCCAGCTCCAGAGTTCAACCCACCCTACTGTTTTGAATGAGATGCACAGCCAGCTGCGAGAAAGGTCTAATCCAAAACCCGGCGGTCTATCTCAACTCTCCCTTTCTTCTGTGTAAAAGTGCTCTAAAGCCCCTGTCGTCTCTGATTGCTTTCACAGGGTGCAGAAGGAGACACTGGACTGCCAGGTTTACCTGGGCCTCCGGGACTGCCAGGTGCTAAAGGCCATAGGGTAAGCAGATGCAAGTCAGAAGGTGCTGCTCACTTGACTTTGGTCCGCATTTTTTCACACAACAGGAGCCTCCCATCTTTTTGCCTTGTGCCACGTTTAAATCCACTGAAAGGAGAAAAAATGGAAGGTTATGAAATTATCGTATTAAGTTTTCTTTCCAGTGTTCTTTGAGAGTTACTGTACTGTATAATTAAAAGATTTTTTCCCCCTTTAGTTTCCCCTCCTCTGTTTCTCCTTTACTCAATATTGACAGAACAATTCATCTTGCTGTTAGCGCAAGAGTCCTTAGTGTAAACCTTTCAACAAGAGAAATAAGCCGAAATATAGCATTTGTTTGTTCTCACTCCGTGTCCTTCCTAAAGTACTGGCTGCCTGGTTTGGCCTCTGAGCCAACTTTTCTTCAAGTCCATTCCGTCCTCTTCTGCAATAATTTCAAACCACTGTTCATCCTTTGTCCCACCTTGCGATTCTTTGCTTCCTGTACTCTGTCTGACTAGAACCTCTATTGTTGCAAAAGTTTTTCAGATAATTGTTTTGTGGAATTTGCTTCCTGTTTCTTTCCGGGCTTCTAGAAGTGATCTTTCTGTTTCTGAAGTGTGTTACTCAGTAGCATCTGCAGAGGGGCTGTGGGGGAATCAGAGTACTCCAAGTGATGTTGTAGCACCATGGGGCATGCCCCGCCCATTTTGTATGCCCCGAAGACGGTGCTGTGATGCTGCAATGCTACTTCCGTTGTTCTGAGGAAAGCAATGTGACTGATAGGTGCTGATAGCAGAGCTTAGAAGAATAGAGTCCCGTCCTTCTATTTGCAATCCAACCTAATTTCAGATGATCATCTTCCTGTTTTCAATGCCTAATTATTGACTCAGCTATTTTATATAAAAAAGTGCTTTGTTTTTTGACCTGATAGCCAAAATGATAACACTCAGAAAGACAAAGCCGTTTGGATGGACCTTGGGCCATTCATTCTCTCTCAGCGTTAGAAAGAAGGCATGGGCAACCCACTTCTGAAATTTTACCCCCAAACTGCAGGAATTTGTCCAAGCAGTCACCAGGAGTCAAGACTGATTTGAAGCCCTCCCCTCTTTCCCCTCCCCTCCAAAAAACAGCTATTACATTGGCAGAAGAAATGTGCTTTGGAAGGATTTGTGCATGTAGGAATATGGATAATAGTTTCCGTTTGCCATTTGCTAGCGCTAGCTAGGTCTTTCCATAGCAACAGTGGTTTTTGTAGTACACATGATCTATTTTTTTGACTATATTTTGTCTACTATTTTTCCTACTGATATTTTCCCCCTGATGCAAATACTAATTGGGACCATTTATGCCAGTGGTAGGCAACCTTAGCTCTTTTATGAATCGTGGACTTCAACTCCCAGAATTCTGGGAGTTGAAGTCCACGACTCATAAAAGAGCCATGGTTGCCTACCCCTGACTTATGCAAATTGTTATACTGGTACACCCTAGGACTGAACCATTCATTTAAAGTTCTTTGGGGAACTTGATTTGTTTTATTTTTTTTCTTAATCTAATCTTAGCACACTGGTTATTTCTTCTTTCCAAATACAGGTCAGTGCAGGTGTAGAACTGTAGGCAAGGAGTCACAGGATGCAGGGTGATGAGGCACAAATTGCCTCCACTTTGTCTGAAACATGTCTTCTCCAAGCCTATTTCAAATATATTTTCTTAACTTCCAGGGATATCTGCAGTGATATATTTGCCACTCCAATCCCTGATCACAACAAAAGAACTCCAGCAGCCAGCCAGGCTGTTACAATTCCAGACATGCAATTTAAGCAGGATATAGTTTACTGCCTTATGGCTTAACTTTCAGGGCATCAGTTGTGTGGATCTACTTTATATGGCTAGCCTTGATCTTTGAGTAGAGCAGTTCATCCACAGTGACAACCACAAGTTGCTGTTTGTAAGCCAACATTTGTGGTTGCACACGTGCCTTACTTTGGTGATGATTTTTAAGAACCTGTTAAAAGAATTCAATTTTTGTCCCATCTTTGTAGCCTTTGGGGATATGGAAGTTTAACATAAAATCAATATACATTTGCCATATACATTTTATCAGATGTTGGTTATGTTAGGGTTCAAATTTCATTTGCCACTTGTCTAGGTTCTCCATCTATTGATACAAGCTTTAATCTATTTGGGTCAGTCATCTACTTCAAGACCATTATACCCTCACAGGTATTTTATGTGAGGATGAGAAGCTACTTATTCATCTTTGTCAGAAATACTCGTGCATGTTCTCTAATATATTACAAAACCAGATTGAATGTATGGGAAATGAGCTATTGGCTAGGTCAGGTCCAAATCATTGGAGAGTAACCAACAATCACCCACAACAGATCCCTGTACAGTTGCCACAATCCAGTCTCTCCAATATTTTGGTTTAGCAGTGTCAGTATAGTCTATAATGTTTACATACATTTTCTTGCAATGTGCTGCTTCTTTCAGCTTTAATGGTGCATTATATAAAAACAGTGCCACTATTGCTTTTTTCCTTCAATAAACAGCAAGATATACAATCTCTTGGAAACCTTAGCTAATAGTAAGCACTGAATATTTTTGTTTTTGATTGCTTTCCTTATTCATTAGTGCCCTTTATTTAGGCCTTACTGCTGCTTAGCAGGAATTGCTATCTATTAAAGCTAAGAGAGGCAACAGGTATGCACGAAACCATTATTTCATATGTCTCTAATATAAAAGACTGCAGATTAATTTGTCAAAACAAAGATGACTGGGGAGATGGCAAAGAGCAGAGTAGATTCGCTTCCATCCATCCTCTTAGCTTCAGAGCTAAGCAAATTTAGAAGAGTAGTTTGATTCAAAATTCTATTTTAAATTTCATTTTGTTGTTTGGTTTAATATTAGGCTCTAAGTGTTATTAGTATGAAAAGTTCTTGTTTTTACAAACAAAATAAAAAAAACTATAATGGAAACTCTCCACTATCTGTTTTGTAGAACAAATTGTTCCACTGTTGCCAAGCTTGTCTAAGAAAGGCAGGCAAACATTTAAAGAAAAAAACTTGACTTAGCATGAAGCTAGAATAGATAAGAACTTCAGGTCTTATCTGCATCTAATGTCTGCTATGCAATTGTTAAAGCTGAGCCTTGGAAGATGGAAAATATTTCTCCTAAAAAAATTCAATATATTCTGCAAACTGATTTAGTTTAAGTAGTTTAAGTAAGTGAACCAAGCAACCCAGTGAAGATCAGTGGGATAAGCATAGACATAAATAAATGTAGGTAACAAAATACCTAAAAAAATTGAAAAAAGATCAGTTTTGACACGAAATTAAAAGAGAAAATGGTGAATGAGAAGGAAAAAGCTTAAGTGAAAAAATATAGAGACATTTATACAGGATTATTTTTTAAAAAAACAACAACTTTAAACGCGTCCTAGATAGAAAACAAAAATTAGTTGCAGCACAACTGATTACAGTGTTGCTATCATGATTATCACCCCAGACCAGTGGTGGGATTCAAATATGTGAACAACCGGTTCTCTGCGTGGATGCCACTTCCAGAAGTCCAGTCTGGGCCTGGTCAACAAAAATTTAGCTACCGGTTCTGCTGAAGTGGTATGGACTGGCTGAATCCCACCACTGCCCCAGACCATTGATTCTTTGCAAATGCCGTCATTTCAAACTGCATGGCATTCCTGGAGAGAATTTTCCCTATACAGTGATTGAAATGGGCAGTTCCAGATGCCTGAATGAACTCAGCCTTTGAACTGAATGGGGACCTTGCTTTCAGGAGAGTTTTCATTCCAGTGTAAACATGTGGGTGTGGATTGCGATGATAAAATGCTAAGCATTTATAGAGCATGCTTTTGGGTTGTAATGTTGAATTAATATTCCATTCATGTTTTTGGTGATTTGGTAGAAGAACGCTCTAATAGTCAAATTATACATTTTCAATTTCTAAATACAGACCTGATTCACTGTTTAATTATTAGGCCACATCTGAATGACTTTGTAATTTTTTTTTTATTTGCATTTAGGGTTCAGCTGGTGGGCGAGGGCCAAAAGGAGCCCAAGTGAGTATATAAACTTGCACGGTTCATTTATTATCCAGCCGTGCCAAAAATTCTGGAAAGTATATGATGCCTGTTTACAATCTAGGCTTGTCTTTCTTTTTATATCACAGGGACCTGCTGGGGGAGAAGGAGAGTCTGGACAAAGAGGCGATCTTGTAAGACTCAATGTTCACTCCTTTCAATAGGAAATATTCAGGCTTAAAACACAAAAAAACCCTATTGTGTCCTTTATTATGACTAAACTGTTCAAGGAAATTGTTCCTGCAAACACTGCATATTTCATAAAGGAACCCTTTAGTAATGTAGCAAAATGTTCGGAAGGGATTTGCAATTCCTAGAACACTCTGGATGCAGTAAAGTCACAAGGCTGCTTGTTTCCACATTTATTATTTATTCAATTGATATGGTTGTGTAATTGCAAACAACTAGATGCAGCCTCCAAAAAGGATTAAAGGCACGTCATCGTGATAAATAACAGACACAAATGCCATTTGACTGGTCCAGGGTTAGGCAACCTTGGCTCTTTTATGACTCGAGGACTTCAACTCCCAGAATTCCTGAGCCAGCGTGGCTGGCTCAGGAATTCTGGGAGTTGAAGTCCACGAGTCATAAAAGAGCCAAGGTTGCCTACCCCTGGACTAGGTTATGGTACTCTTCTCAAAGAGAACAGAGCCAGTAACCTTCACCAAATCAAGAAATGTGAGCTGGGTTCTTGATTCTTCTTGCTCTGTGACAAACTCTTTGCTGAACTTGGTGACAGTCTGAGAACAACCATCATCAACACATCTCTTTCCTACCCAGCAGTGCATGGCTAATGTGCTCCACAAAGCAGCACCTCATTTACGTGAGTTGGTTAGCTGGAAAAACTCCTCTCCCCCAAGTGGGAGCTTGAAAAGAAGTTTCCCTCTTCATTTAAAGATAAATGCATGAATCAGTTTAGCAGCCCTCAAGGCCAAGGTAATCTTCATGGCTTTATTCTCAGGTGATATTTCCATATTTCTTTTATAAGATTCCTGCCAAGTATGATCTTTCCTGAATTTTTACTCGTCGCTGGCTGTCCTGCCTGAGAATTTCTGGGCCACAAAAGCTGCAATCCTAGGCAGGGCTGAGACTGGGGGAGACATGAACTAACTGGTCTGCCCTAGCTGTTTCTGATGCAAAAATTTATTGGGTTTCTTATTTTTGATTGTTGCAAAGATAACCTCAAGCCAAGAACGCTCCAAAAATATACCTTGAATGTGACATATAAATATTTCTGTGTGGGTGGAAACTCAGCTAAGGTATAACTCAACATTTCAACTTTAAAATGTGTATTCTATGGTGGAATTTGTGGTTATTGCTTTTCATCCTTTTGAAGCATCCCTCTAAGATTCGTGCTTTCCTGCAATTGTGGTAATACCTGTACAGTGTATGTAGAAAGAATGATATGGAATTGATTATTTGTAAAACAGCACATATCTATGCCATCCTGACATCATTCATCTTGCTTTGTTAGGGTGACGGGGGTGTGCCAGGCCCTAAAGGATCTGTAAGTATGATGAACTGCAGGGTTACTGAAAATCCAAAACATAATAAATCAGCAGAATGTGGCAAAAAAAGAGAGAGGGTAGTTGTTTGCTTTCAGAAATATGTTAAAATATTCTGTTCCCTAAGGAAAGAAGTTAAGACGGTACAATCCATCCATTATTATTTTTTTACCTTTTAAAACTGTGGATTATTCTCTAGTCTAGAGACTTTTTCCAAAAGTGAGAAATGTAACTTTTCCTAATGTGGAGAATGGAGGAGGGATGAGCATGTAAAAATGAGGTCGGTAAACAATAAAAGTAAATAAAAAAACCTGGGAAAGGAATGAAGGATTTAGAACAGACATGTCAAACACATGCCCACCCAGTAGGCCATACCCACTCCATCCACGCCCACCCAGTAGGCTGCACCCACTCTGGCCACACCCACCCAGCCCCCCAAGGGCAACCGCAATGCTGATGCGGCCCTCAGTGAAATTGAGTTTGACACCCCTGGTTTAGAATGAAGCATCAGCGAAGCAGTACCTGTGAATTCAATTTCTACATAGGGCGATATCCAGGTCTGCGCACTTTCCAGAGCAGAGAGCATCACTGCTAAGGCTTAAACCCTTGGCAGCCTTATCCGAGGTTCAGATTTCTGCATAGCCGTGTGTCCAATTGCTTTGCAATCAGGATGCAACATCTGATCTGGTTTAAAAGTTACTTTAAAATTGCAGTTAGCCGTATCCCAAAATAAACAAGGGGAAGAGTACCGATTGGAACCCTGTCTCTAAATGGTGATATAGCTATATATTTTCTCAAGTTGGTTCTTGTTAGTTAGATTGCTTTCCACTTTTGCAAATTATCAGTTCATTTCAATATGTGGAAGGTGCAAAATTAAACTCCCTCTTACTTCTGTGGTAAAATTCTGATTTTTTTTAAATTTTGCAGTAACTGTTGAAGTTAAGAGATGTTGCAGGTCTTTTTTTTAGATAAACTAAGGGGTTCCACTGTTCTTGTGATGTGTGGCAACATAGTGGTGTCTGAAGTGGAACCAGCATTTGTTGACTCAGCGGTGTCTGCAGTGGAAAATTATAGTTAATGATATTCGAACAGGCTGGAATATGAAAAGTTAGTCTAATAATCCACCTTGTCTGAAAGCCATTAGACACAGTTTCCTGGTGAGGACTAATGGAGAAATATTGTTATACGTTATAAAGTGTTATTTATTATTACCCATGTTGAAGGGAAGAAAAATACTGAAGACTGCAAGAAGATGCCATTTGTTCATGTATGATTAAGCAGATATAGTGATCTGAATTGGAAAAATGTGCCCCGAATGGGTTAGAATGGGTAAAAAAGGCTTTGCAATTTATGTCTGTGAATGGCAGAGGACTACAGTAACCATTCAAGCTTAATAGAGCTTGAATACTAGAGGACTATATTGAATTTCTGAAGTACACAAGGTTAGTTTAGTGGAATTGAGTTACAATTTGAAAAACAACACTCTCCTGCATGCTGCAATTATTGCTCTCTCAGAATATTCTCATCTTACCCATTCTCTGCATAGTCACTCCTTGTTGTTCTTAGTTGCAAAGTCGTGTCCGACCCATTGCAACCCCATGGACAACATTCCTCCAGGTCTCCCTGTCCTCTACCATCTTCTGGAGTCCATTTAAGTTCACGCCCACTGCTTCAGTGATTCCATCCAGCCACCTCATTCTCTGTCGTCCTTTTCTTCTATTGCCCTCAATCTTTCCCAGCATTAGGCCCTTCTCCAGTGAGTCCTTCCTTCTCATTAGGTGGCCAAAGTACTTGAGTTTCAACTTCAGGATCTGGCCTTCTAAAGGGCAGTCAGGGTTGATCTCCTCTAGGACTGACCGGTTTGATTGCCTTGCAGTCCAAGGGACTCGCAGGAGTCTTCTCCAGCACCATAGTTCAAAGGCCTTAATTCTTTGGCACTCAGCCTTTCTTATGATCCAACTTTCACAGCCATACATTGCAACAGGGAAAACCATGGCCTGGACTATACGCACTTTTGTTGGCAGGGTGATGTTACTCCTAGGGACTTTGTTTTCATCTGTGCATATGAGTCAATGAGCCAGTTCTTCTGCATCGGTGGCAACCATTTATTACATCTGTTGCCATCCACATAGGTAGTCTCCTCCCTGCTCCCACCGTCTGATTCATATGTAATTACAGATAGTTCTCAACTTACGGCCACTCATTTAATGACTGTTCAAAGTTACGACGGCACTGAAAAAAAGTGACTTATAATCGGTTCTCTGATTTACAACGGTTGCAGCTATCCCTGCTTTTACATGATTGAAATTTGGCCGCTGGGCATGTTTTCACAACAGTTGCAGCATAGCAGGATCATGTAATTGCCAGTTATGTCCTTCCCACTCAGCTTATGACAAGCAGAGTCAGTGAGGGAAATCAGATCTTCTTAATGATCATTGTGATTTGCTTAACAACCATGGCAGAAAAGGTCGTGCAATCAGGCATGGTCAGGTGATGACTCACTTAATGAATCCCATTAAGTGGGAAGGAAGTTCCCGTCCCAAATGTGATCATAAGCTGAGGACTGCTTGTCTCACATTCAGCTGGGAATCTAGAGAAAGGAGCTAAAATTAATATCATGTGGTTATATACTGTATTGGTAGTGAAAACATTAATATAGTGCATGAATGCAGGGATGGCATTGTTGAAAGTGTTGGCAGGTCAGCAAAATGGCTGTGACAAAATGGGCTTCCAAAAGATAATTCGCCTACCTTTTTTCAGTGGCGAACTATTTAGGTTAACACTGTGCCCCAATGATCCACAGAAGTATCAGCAGCTCATCCAGCCATAGAGGAAGTTTTTAGGGATTTGGGTGGCTGGTTTTCCATAACCTTTTCATGAGAAAGGAGCATGTTTCTTTTAGTGACAGGTTATCAGGTTATCAAGAAGCACACTCCAGAGATGTGACTTTCTGTCCCTTAGTCCTCACAGCAGCCTCTTTGAGGAGGGACTTTGGGAGATGGAGTTCAGCAGCATCCAAAGAGCCACATTCTTATTGGGTGAAAACGCCACTTAATAACCCCACAGGAGAAAGCCGGTTCTTGTCGTAGGCATTGCGTTTGGAACCGTTGCTGGCCCATTGCCATAACTTTTGCAAGAGATTTAGAGTGAAGGCCTGCTGCCATGTCTCCTATCCTTCTTTCTCTCCCTCCCTCCCTCCCTCCCTCCCTCCCTCCCTCCCTCCCTCCCTCCTTCCTTCCTTCCTACTTTCCCTCCCTCCCTTCCTCCCTCCTCCCTTTCTTCTTCCCCTCCTTCCTTCCCTCCCTCCCTCCTTCCTTCCCTCCCTCCCTCCTTCCTTCTTTCCCTCCCTCCCTCCCTCCTTCCTTTTTTCCTTCCTTCTTTCCCTCCCTCCCTCCCTCCCTCCCTCCCTCCCTTCCTTCCTTCCCTCCTTCCCGCCCTCCCTCCCTCTCTCCTTGCTTCCTTCCTTCCTTCCTTCCTTCCTTCCTTCCTTCCTTCCTTCCTTCCTTCCTTCCTTCCTTCCTTCCTTCCTTCCTTCCTTCTTTCCCTCCCTCCCTCCTGCCTTCCTTCCTTCCTTCCTTCCTTCCTTCCTTTCTATCCCTCTCTCCCTTCCTCTGCATCTTGCAACAATACAGATAGTCCTCAACTTACAACAGTTCATTTAGTGACCGTTCAAAGTTACAACAGCACTGGAAAAGATGACTTATGGCCGTTTTTCACACTTATGACCATGGTCATGTGATTTACATTCGGATGCTTGACAACTGACTTGTATTTATGATAGTTGCAGTGTCCTGGGGTCATGTGATCCCCTTTTGCGATCTTCTGACAAGCAAAGTCAATGAGGAAACCAGATTCACTTAACAACTGTATTACTAATTTAACAACTGCAGTGATTCACTTAACAACTGTGGCAAGAAAAGTTATAAAATGGGGCAAAACTCACTTAACAAATTTCTCCCTTAGGAACATAAATTTTGGGCTCAGTTGTGGTTGTAAGTTGAGGACTCCCTGTACCATCCTAATTTTCTTTTTCTCCAAGAAGAGAAATAGCTCACCACCCTCTCCAATGCTTATACGGCCAAATTCTCTCTTATCTAATATTTCTTTCCTTGACAGTAATATTAATAGAATACAAAAAAAATGACAAGCTTAAACGCCCTTGTAGTTTATAGCCTTCGGGTGGTTAAGCTGTTTTTAAATATTTAATATATTTATAGGATTTGTGCAAAGACAGGAGTTTGGAATTGCCTCGGGGATTCATATTGCTTAAATTAGGTTTCACTGCACAGATGCCTGTGGGGACAGGGAAAATCAAATGCTACTTGCTATGCAGAAGCTTCTTTTCTGGTTTAAGAGAAGAGCCCAGCCTCCATCAAAATAATAATAATAAAAAAACACTGAAATGTAAGGTGCGACATCAGATTTCCAGGTTGTTTCTCCCTCCTACGACTTTTTTCTAGAATTGCAGATTAAAAATAATGTGAAATGTTATGGTGCCATGACAGCATATCCAAAAACTCAGTAGTAGGTGGGAATCTACATGTCTGGAAATGAATCTTATAGATTCACTGGAACTTACCTTCGAGGAGATAAAAGAAGGCAGCACTCATTGCCTGTTTATGGAACAGCCTTCTCCTTTAGCAAGCTCACATTAGCGTTGAACAAGGTGGCAAAAAAGTTAACGTAAATCTCACAAAGAAGGAACCAGAGTTGTTCTGGTGCGCGAAACTTTAATTAGGGGCCGATTCCTGGAATAATATAAGGAAAGTCGTTTCTACAAGGGATGAGTCTGTTTATTTCTTGTCCCTGCCTTTGTCAGGTTGGGAATCCTGGTGAAGCTGGTTCACGTGGGCCAGAAGGAAACCGTGGCATGCCTGGCGTAGAAGGACTTCGTGGGCCGCTCGGCCCCCGTGGTTTGCAAGGGGAACAAGGGCTTCCAGGACTGCCTGGCAGCCAGGGACCAGCGGTAAGTGACAGCTTCTTTTTACAATTTGCCCTAGCACAGGGGTAGGCAACGTTGGCTCTTTTATGACTCGTGGACTTCAACTCCCAGAATTCCTGAGCCAGCCATGCTGGCTCAGGAATTCTGGGAGTTGAAGTCCACGAGTCATAAAAGAGCCAACGTTGCCTCACCCTGCCCTAGTAAGTGCAATTCCAGTATTATGGAAGAACAGATGCAGGAAGAAGAATGTATTTCATACTCCTTGGCTTGCTAGCACGGGCTATTTAGCTATGAATTTAGATTATCTTTTTTTTGTGTGTCACCATCCTTGATTGGCTGTGTGTGGAGTGTTCCACTAGTGCTGTCCTAGCTAAAGCAGCACATTACAAACTGCAAGAGAGTCAAAGACCTCCTTTTTTGCCCAAAGCTTTAATGTAGCACAGAGATCACTTCCAGAGGCCTTCTGCATCCTGGGCAAGAGGTTGTGACAAGCCCCTACACTGCCAATACATTTCAAGACTTGGAAGAAAAAGTCTGAAAGTGAAGCAATTGGCTGGGTCTCTAAGGATCTCCAGAAGGATCTCAAGGATCATAGATGGCTTGTGCTTTGCAAATGAATCTTGAGGGTGACTCTGTCCACCTCTCCGGGGAAACTTGACCTGCCCCAGTTTTAGCCTCACTTGAGAACCTACAGTATTTTTCTAACAGGTCCATTGTGAGTCTATTAGTGTTCTGGATCCTCTACGACAGTGGTTCTCAACCTTTCTAATGCCACGACCCCATAATACAGTTCTCCATGTTGTGGTGACCCCCAACCACTTATACATCACTGGGTGCCAGGGGCGTGGCCAAAGAAAAGGGGAAAAAAATGGCGGACAGCCTTGTTTGGCAACCCCCGTGAAATGGTCGTTCGACCCCAAATGGGGTCCCGACCCACAGGTTGGGAACCACTGCTCTACGATCTAAAGTATCTCAGATGTCAGCCATAATATTCTTTCAGCTGAATTTACACATGGCAACGTAAGAGTTTTGGGAAACAGTTGGAATCACTAATGAAATATATTTTGGTAACTTTGTGTAGGCAGCAGGAAAGAGCAGGCAGAACTAAATCCATAAAGTGAACAGGGCAGGCAATCCACCTTTGAGAATTAATCCTAGACTCTGAATAATACAATTGCCATTGAGAAGGTCCTACCCCAGCATAGTCGATGCACTTATTTTCATTGGAAAAAAATAACCGTTCCTCGACCACTATGCTTTTCACTTTTAAAATGGTCCCTTGCTGACATTCATCCGTGAAGGTGCTTTTTTTTTTGCTACAGTGCACTTGGATTTGTGTGATAATGAACTTGAACCTGCAAGAGGCAAAGGGAGCAATAAGAACTCTTTGCAACTCTTAAGCAAGATGCTGAGTTGGACCAACAGAGTTTCCTACTCAGGTGGTGTGCCAGCCTGTATGGAATGTCTCTTCTTGCCTCTGTTCTCATGCCCCACATGCTCAGCTCCCATCTTCTTCTAGTGGTCTCCTTTTTGAAGTAAGGTGCTAGGAAGCAGCACAAAGGACTCACCCAACATCCTATAATGGCTTACATTCTCGTTCTTGGCTTTCTGCACCTTGTGTTATTGGAATTGCTTCAATCTGCAGGCTTGAAAATATGCTTGCAGCTGCAGAATTGTTTCCTTTACTGTTTATATTCCCATCTAGTCCTTCCTCACACAATCACTGTTATTTTAATGCTGTGTTTATTTCAGGGCAGAGAGCCGACTGATCTGCATATTAAACAGGTTTGCATGAGAGTAATACAAGGTAAATAAAAATATTCTACTTATATATTTTTAAGGTTTGGTCATGAGTTTATCTGCATGTATAGTTAACTCTACAATTTCATGCATGCATGCATGCATGTTTTGTTTTGTCAGCTCTTGCATTCATATCCCCCTGCATTGTCTTGCACTAGTTTTTTTTTTAAATCCAGCAGAGTTACTGACTATAAAAGCTGAAGTGCAAGATCGGGGTGTACAAACTCAGATTCAGGTTTCCTACTCTATCAAATCCAATCACTCTCTCACACAACCCAACCTATTCCACAGGGCTATTGTGTAGATGAAGCAGCAAGGTATGTTTTATCCTACCAGGTACTACGTGCTGCATAGAGCTCTCAAGACTAAGGCAAGAAATAAATACAGTAATAAATGAAATTAATTCGAAGATTAACTGATCCACAGAGGGAGCACTTATTTATTAGGCATTTTGACATTTTATAATAATTGTGAGCTTTTGAATTCTCCAGAATGCCTTTTTAGGCAAGATCCTCCATGCTCAGGGAAAATCACGACTAAGGGAAAGGACTATTTTTTAAAAAATAGCGTGACTGATTTATAACAGTGCCAGTACAAAGTTCCAGTTTTAAATGGAACATGCTACCAGCAAATACGGTATATGCTTTTCTAAGTTTGCCAGGAAGGGGAAAAAATGAGAATCTCTTTTTTTAAAAAAAAAACCTAAATGCAGCCAGTAAAGTATTATCTAGATACATCTCTTGTAACACATAGAATCTTACTTGGTAGTGAGTAGAAAGAAAATGATCAAGACATTAAACTATTTACACAGTTGAAGACAATTTTGCCATCAGAATTATGATTCTTGAAGAGATGTAGTTAAAAACAAGGAGCCGATAATAGCAATTCATTTCTTAAGAAAAAATTAAACTCTTCTCCAAGAAACATATACTTAAGCTTCTAGATCTCTCTCTCTTTCTCTGCCTCACTCACACACATAGATATTCTCTGTGGAAATTTTCTTCATGGAAAATTGATTTTGTGATTGTGTTTTTAAACTAATAGGATTATATTTGGAACTGCTAAATAATCACTTGTTCTTTCTTGTTATGATGGCTGTCAGATCACTGAAAAAAGGACATAACATATACATTACATATAAATATTTGCAAATTCAATCCCAAAATCTCTAGGGAGGGCTAAGAATAAACTCTCATCTGAAACTAGCAGTCAAACCTAGATAGATTAGTGACCTGTCTTTCAGGATGCTTTCTGGGAAAGAGAAATTGGTAAGTTCAATAGAAATCTAGGACCTTTGCCAGGGTATAAGGTTATTCCAATAAGCAGGAATATGTGTTAAGTAAAAGAACTTCCCTCCCCCCCAATCCTGCTATAATTAATATAAACACATTAATCATAAACAATGTTGCTTTTACCTAATGTTGCATTTTATGGAGTTCCATAAACATAGGTAAAAATTTCAAATGTTTGTGACACGTACAGCAGTTCATAGAAATTGGAGGGCTCAGCCCCAGAATAACCAGTCTTTCTCCTATGGTACATGTAATGAGCAGATAATAAGCTTCTTCAGTTATTAATACACATAAACATGTTAACAGCATAGATTTGATTCTCGCTTGATGCATTATTGTACTCGTGGTTTGGGATTTTATTGTTGTGGAAAAATAGCTTGCTAGAGGCTGCTACTGAGATCTGCTGGGATGTTACAGTGTTGTATTTCTGAAGTTTAAGAGGTTTTATTGCTCTTTGTGATTTAATTTGAAGCCTTCTCAGTGCAACTATTTTTTAAATTGCCCAACAGAGGACTACATTCATTTCCCGTTCCAATATGCCTTTGCTACCAAGATAAATGTTTCCTTCTCCCGTGTCAGTATCAATTATTCTAAAATGGAAAGGCAGCAGCTTGGGGCCAGAGCACCTATTTCCTCTCTCCCTCTCCCTCTCCCTGTCTCTCCATCTCCCTCCGTCTCTCTCCCTGTCTCTCCATCTCTCTCTCTGTCTCTCCGTCTCTGTCTCCATCCATCCATCCATCCATCCATCCATCCATCCATCCATCCATCCATCCATCCATCCATCTCTATCTCAGAGCAATATTCTGATTTAAGCAAGGATTAATGAAGCAAGTTTTTTTTTTTTATAACTGAGAGGAGATCCATTTAACAGGAATAGATCATAGGGATGACACAGCCTAGAACCTAGCTAGCTACATCTTACCAGGATGTACTCCATGCATAGGCCTAGGAAAAAAGGCAAAAGAAAGAGACCTCCGATTAGCAATTTGTCAATCAGAATGACAGACAAAGAAGGAATATGGAGCAAATCTTTACTTACTGCTCAGGGCTCCCTCGTGGTCAGAAAGTCCCGAGATCATATAGCGTTAGTGCCACTGGACTGACCTCACCAACAGTCTCAGAACCGGAGGGCAAAAATCAGTCTACTAGATGGAAACTGTTTTTTTTTTTAAATCTCGGGGGGGGGGGACACATCCATTGCTAGTTACCTTACCTCTTCCTACTTCCTACCTTACCTCTACCTTATCAGACTTACCTCTTCCCTCCCTGTTGAGGGAGAAGGGGCCACGAAGCTTTGCCCTTTTAGGATTCCAGATGCTGAAGTGGGAAATCAGCTGTTTTAAATAAGGCCCTCTCAGAAGGGAAGCCTTAATCTCACGCTCACTTGACTTCTTGCTACGTGAACAACCAGCAGTAATCTGTATACCATCAACCAATTTATAACAATAGAAAATTTCATAGTAATACATTATTTATAATGAACGTAGGAAAGTTATATACCAATGATTTCCACCATTTTGAAATCAGATGTGGGGTTTTGCCATTCCAAAATGCTAGGGGCCATGATGCAGTGGTGCAGTGACCAGAATGCAATATTGCAGGCTAACTCTGCCCACAGCTAGGAGTTCAATTACTATTGCTATTAGAAAACTGACTTATCTTTAGCTCAGTTTTCTGCTGTAACTTCAATATTTTCTTTTGCAGAGCTTTGAAACAATGCACATAGCTCTTCTCACCCCTGATCTCAAGAGGACTGACACTGACATTCCCTTTCCCCCTTTTTTTAAGCAGGAGAGGACCCTTATGTCAAAACTAGGCTGTTCGGTTTCCTTCATTTCTTTTTCTTCTCCTTTTGTGAGGGGAAGGGGGACTTTAGTTTTTATTTTGCCACAGCACTCGCAGCGATTCACACTAGGACTGTAAGTAAATCACGAAAGGAAGATAAGTTTGTAGCTTGCCCGCAAACTGCTTAAGAGAGAAGGCAGAGGGAAGAAAGGGATAGTGTGGAAGTAGTTCACCTACCAGGGGTAGGCAACCTTGGCTCTTTTATGACTCATGGACTTCAACTGGGAGTTGAAGTCCATGAGTCATAAAAGAGCCAAGGTTGCCTACCCCTGACCTATACCTAAAGCATGAACCCTTACTTTTCATATATATATATATATATATATATATATATATATATATATATATATATATATATATATATATATATAGTATCTGATCAAGCAATTAACTACAAAATAATGATTACAAAATAACAAAACAATGATTACACGACAACACTACATGTATCAATATAAAATGGTTACTATATGTAAAATAAATGCTAATGTCAAACTTAAACATACCAAAATCACAAGCACAACAAAATCCCTCCAGTAGTCTTCATGAAGTTCAATAGTTCTTTCTTTTCATTGAGCAGAACAATTTGCACAGATGGCTGCTAGTCTTCGGAGGCCTGAATTTGGGGATCCTGGCATCCCAGGCCCACCTGGCCCACCAGGCTCCCCTGGACTTCCGGGACAAAGTGGCTTCCCAGGACAAGCTGGATCCCGGGGGTCGCCTGGTCTTAAAGGCCCTCCCGGTGACACTGGGCCGAAAGGTCCCAAAGGTGAGAAATTCAGAATATTGATTTGTGCATCAGCTATGTTATTATTGTGACCTGTTTATTAAATTTTATGGAGCCCAGTTATTTGGTTCTCCATTAAATGTATGAACGCAGATTCAACCTCATTCCTTTTCCTGTCCTTAGCTGCAGGGAAGGGGTTGAAGAAGGCAACATGGTGAGGCACTGCATTGTGATGTAAAACTCCAGCCCCTTTTGTAGGGACATGCAATCCTGATGCATTACCAAAGGGCAGACTTTGCAGGATAATGCAGCATCTGCCATCTTGATTATTTTCATACCCTCCTCCCTCCAAATGTATGCTACTACTGGGTTCGCATGAAGTATGAGAAATATTTCTCTCTTTTTTATTTGACTCCGAAAAGGAATATGAAGTACTTTTAAAAAGCTATATTTACTTCAGGATTGATAGTCCTTGACTTAAGACTATTCCAATGAAAAAGAATATTTGCAGCTCAGGGTTGACATGAGGGGTCCTTGGTGTCCTCTAAGACAGTGCTCATAGGGCTCCGTCTTAAGCCCAGTACTCCGTCTTAAGCCCAGTACTCATAGGGCTCCGTCTTAAGCCCAGTACTCTTCAATATCTTCATAAATGACGTACATGAGGGAATAGAAGGGGAATAGCCAACACCTCATAGTTCCCTACGTCCGGTTAGATCCCACAGGCTGGGCCTCCTTCAGGCCCCGTCGGCCAAGCAGTGCCATTTGGCGGGGCCGTGGAGGAGGGCCTTCTCTGTGATGGCGCCCACGCTTTGGAACCAGCTCCTCCCGGAGATTAGGACCGCTCCCACCCTGTTGGTCTTCCGTAAGCTACTTAAGACCTGGCTTTTCCGGCAGGCCTGGGGTTTATAAAACATGACCCCTGGATGATTCTCTTTGTACTGTTGTTCTGTTATGTTTTATGTGTTTTTTATTGTTAGCCGCCCAGAGTCCTTCGGGAGTGGGGTGGCTTATAAATTTTAAAAAATAAAATAAAAATAAATAAACACCCCAGAAGACAAGCTCAGGATCCAAAAAGATCTTGACAGACTTGAACAATGGGCCCTATCCAACAACATGAGTTTCAATGTGGGGAAAAGCAAAGTTTTACATTTAGGCAGGAAAAACTAAAGGTACAAGTACAGAATAGTTGAAATCTGGCTCAAAAACAGTAACTGTGAGAGGGACCTTGGAGTCCTAGTGGACGATCACTTGAACATGAGCCAGCAGTGTGCAGCAGCAGCCAAAAAGATAATACAATCCTGGGTTGTATAAACAGAGGCATAGAATCAAAATCACGTGAAGTATTAACACCACTTTATAAAAACCTAGTAAGACCACACCTGAAGTACTGCAATCAATTTTGGTCACCATACTATGAAAAAGATGTTGAGACTTTGGAAAAAATTCAGAGAAGAGCAATTAAAATGATCAAAGGTTTGTCTAGTCTAAAGAAAAGAAGAAATAGGGGTGACATGATAGCAGTATTCCAGAATTTGAGGGGCTGCCACAAGGAGGAGAGGGTCAAATTATTCTCCAAAGTACCAGAAGGCAAGATAAGTGTCAATGGTTGGAAACTAATCAAGGAGAGAAGCAGCCTGGAATTAAGGAGAAACTTCCTAACTGTGAGGACAATTAACCAGTGGAACAGCTTGCCCTCAGAAATCGTGGGCATTCCATCACTGGATGTTTTTAAGAAGAGACTAGACACTCATTTGTCTAAAATGGTAAAGGTTCTCCTGCTTGAGCAGGGGGCTGGATTAGGAGACCTCCAAGGTCCCTTCCAGCTATATTCTATTCTGAGCTTGGTTATTTTCTTGCAGATGTTTCATTACCCAAACCAGGTAACATCATCAGTGCTAGTCTGATGCTAGTCTCACGCTCAAACTCATGATGTTACCTAGTTTGGGTAATGAAATGTCTGCAAGAAAACAGCCAAGCTCAGAGTGCACCAAGGACTCCTTACGATTGTGTGCTGAACACTGATGATTGAAATTTATAATGGCCTTGGAAAAAGAGCTTTATAATCTGTGCTTGCACTTATGACTGTGGCACCATCCCTATGGTTACATGACTGCAATTTAGGCACTTGGCAACTGGCTTGCATTTATAACCATTTGCTGCCTCCTGCAGTCCCAAGATCACAATTTGTGACCTTTTTGGTCACTTTCCAACAGCAAACAGGAAAGACTATCAATTGGGGAGGCTAGATTTGGTTCATGACTATGGTAAAAATGGTGGTGAAATCAGGTCTGGTCACATGATGACTCAATTTAGCAGAATAACAGAATTGGAAGGGACCCTGGAGGTCTTCTAGTCCATCCCTGCTCAGGCAGGAAACCCTTTTACAACTGCCTTAACTTACAACAGAAATTCGTGTTCCAACTGTAGTTGTAAATCGAGGATTACAGTATTTGCACTTCAGTTCATTCAGAGTTCTCCAAACAATTTGTGTTCTGTTATAGTGGCAGTGTTTCTACAGTGACCCTGAAGTGGATTTATTCATCAAGTAAAGCTGTGTTAACCCTATGACTTTCATTTTTTTCATTAGTCTGTCTGTTCTAGAATAAACAAAAATTCCTCGGCTTTACAAATAAGAAGCATCAGTCATTGGAACATGCAGAAGATGTAGCATCCAATCCAGATCATTGTATATGGGGCATCTCAATAGTGCTGATATTGTTAGCTCTAATCAGGAAAATGGGAAAGAAAAGATTTGGGCAAGATGGTTATTTTTGAACCTGAGCAAATTGGGATTTGGGAGAGTGGGAGTGCAATTTGCTTTACTCTGTTTTATAATATGTGTTATTTTTTCAAGATCCGAGGTGAGCTTTCTGATCCTTATTCAGCTGTTGAGTGAGCTCATCTGGCAGATGAAGTGAGATGTCACCAATATGTAGATAATACTCTATTTCCCTAATGTAATCTGAGTTATGTTTGGCTGCAAGGGTATAAAATTCTGCAATGGGTAGAATTAAATTTTGACGATCTACTCAGGGTAGATGTTCATCAGATCTGGAAATTCTCAACCTGGTTAGGATATATCGGTTCGTAGCTTAGGGTGCAACATTGTATTTTATCCACTAAATAAAATTTGACATTCTACTATAGGCATTTCCAAAGACACCATGCAGTGGTATGATAAATAGCATTTGGTTTCCAAGTAAACCACAGTCCAGGCTCAACATGCATATATATCTCCCGGAGGAAACTAATTCTGTGAAATAGTTCTCACACTCAAAGATCAGAGGTGGCTAAAAGGGGGAGAGAGAAGAAGTGAAAATGAACAAAGCTTTAGACCAAAATAACTTGCTCTCTGACAACCCTACAAGATAATTACACTGGCACACAGTAATCAGCACCTAAAAGCATGTAATACCTAAAAGAAGGAGAATGTGAATGAGTGGGCAAAATAAAGTAAGCCAGCATGATAATAGCAGCTAATTAACCTGCACAAAGGAAGAATGCAAAGTCTGCATTTTAAAACTCACAGTTACAAAAGACAGGAAGAGGTGAGAAATGTAATGCTTCCAGAAGAATGTGGCCTGGCAAGAGTGGCTTAAAGGTTATATAATAAAATCTATAATGTTTTAACAGCATTCCTCCTAATGACAGTTCAGTCTCCATCTTCTAGGCCTGTGGTTCTCAACCTTTTTAATGCAGTGACCCCCAGCCGGTCATAAGTCGAGGACTACTCAACCAGTCGTAAGTCGAGGACTACTCAACTGGTGCAGCACCGTTTGCAGAATGGGACTTTTGGCGGGCTCAGCAGGGCAGAGACAGCCTGGACAATTCCTATTGGCTTTTGAAAGCCAATAGAATTAGACTCTATTCAAGAGAGTCTATTCTATTGGCTTTCAAAAGCCAATAGAATAAAAGGGAGTAGCATAGTTAAGGAAAAGGGGAAAAAAAAATGGCGGACTGCGTTGTTTGGCGACCCCCGTGAAATGGTCGTTCGACCCCAAATGGGGTCCTGACCCACAAGTTGAGAACCACTGTTCTAGGCAATTCTCCAAAGCAAGCCAGGAGGAAAGGAAATTCTAAAACAGGCAGAAGCAGCTTCAGGAAGGATGCTGAGCTCCCATTGGGGCAGTCTCCATGCGGAATACTAGAAAAGGAAGGAAAATGTGTATTCTCTGTAATGTCTCCCACAGCTAAACAAAACTATTCTGATTTAATGAACCAAATGGCCTTTTCTGGTTGTCAGCATTGCAGGGAACTGAAGATCTGCAGTATCAGCTGTTTCAGAGTGCACTTACATGCCTCTGGCATTGCTTAACTATTCCTGATTAAAATCAAAGCATCCTTTATGCTTAATAGGATGTAAGGCATAGAAACCCACTTTTACTAATTGCAATGAAACACAGGCACTCTTAGAAATCGTGAAACAGAAAAAAGAGACAGAGTATAATGAAAAGGAAAACTAAACTGCCCCCCCCCCCAAAAATCAAAGTCTTGACATTAGAAAATAGGTGTATTTCAGTTTACAGTATTATTAAAACTTTCAGATCTTATTAACATGACTAAGAGGCCTGCATTTAACTATATAGATTAGCCAGCTTATTCACTTTTAGGCTAAATTCAAGGTACAAGGGCAGTGGTTCTCAACCTGTGGGTCGGGACCTCATTTGGGGTCGAACGACCATTTCACGGGGGTCGCCAAACAACGCAGTCTGCCATTTTTTTCCCCCTTTTCCTTAGCTGTGCTACTCCCTTTTATTCTATTGGCTTTTGAAAGCCAATAGAATAGACTCTCTTGAATAGAGTCTAATTCTATTGGCTTTCAAAAGCCAATAGGAATTGTCCAGGCTGTCTCTGCCCTGCTGAGCCCGCCAAAAGTCCCATTCTGCAAACGGTGCTGCACCAGTTGAGTAGTCCTCGACTTATGACCGGCTGGGGGTCGCGGCATTAAAAAGGTTGAGAACCACTGTACTAGGGATTTATTTTTAAAGCTTTAAATCAGGGGTCTTTAAACTTGGCCCTTTTATGACTTGTGGACTTCAACTCCCAGAATTCCTCAGCCAGCTGGCTGAGGAATTCTGGGAGTTGAGGTCCACAAGTCACAAAAGGGCCAAGTTTGATGACCCCTGCTGTAAATAGCTGGAAGCAGATATATCCGAAAGCCCACCAGGCTTTAAGATGTGTTCTCAAAGCCTTTTTCAGGTGCCTTGATAAAAGCATCCACCATAAACGTTTAAGAGCATTGACATGGGCGCCTTAATCTCTGGCCCAGCAACCTCCTTAATCAAAGCCATTTGCAGAACAGAGGAGACTTTATCACCAATGACACTTGCTTCACAGACTTTTTCTAGCCCCCCAAAAAAGTCTTCTTGACTCGTTTTAATAGTTTTAAGGACGTGTTAACGGTTGATTGTACCCTAATGGGAAATTTTAAACAACAGGTAGTACGCAAATGTTTTAAAAGATGCAAGGGTATACAGTACGCACAATAAAACAAACGTTTGTTTTCTTGATTTTTATTTTAGGGGACACAGGTGAAAAGGGGGAGAGAGGACTCCCAGGTCAAGGGCCCAAAGGCTTGCCAGGAACAACAGGACTCCCTGGTAAGCATTGAAGATGGTCTCTGGGTCATTTAAGAAATGACCAAACTATTTCACATTTAAAAAACCCACCTGTTTAACACACTGCTGGAAATTAAGGCATCTGCTTTGAAGACTGAGTGCTGCTCTCTCTCTCTACACAGCAAAAAACACTCTTATCGTGCATTTTCCCCTCTACCCCAATTTTTTTTGCCTCCTTTTCTGTTGCAGTTTTGTAGTCTCTATCGCAATAGGTGACTTGACTTGATTGATATCTAATACCAAGCCATAAGGGGCTGTTTTGGATTAGCATGAGTTAACCTGCTCGTTATGATTTAGGAATCTGTGCAAAGTTGACCATTCTTTTTAACAAACCTTGGTTGAAACATCTTGGCTTAAACATTGTGTGTCAACTCTGCCAGTGTGTATCTCTTTTAAAAAGCCAGTTAGACCTAAGGTTATGGTTCCTGCAACATAACTGCTATCATTTTTTTTTTCTCATGCTGCTTTTTACACCTTTATCATGGTGGGGAAAACTGAGGATTTACACTTTAATAAAAATCAGCTTGAAAGCCAAGAGGCGATAGAAGTATTAAAATCAGTTTCCATTGTGTCATAACAGCACAGTATACAAAATTGCATGAGACAAGGACCAAGCACACATTAAATAAATTAAAAATACCACTATACGTTTCTACTTAAAATGAGTTGTGTGAGGATTTGCAAATCGTTTAAATTGATTTTGGTGGCGCAGCATTTTGAAGTTCAGCTTTTGGATACTGCATTGGGGATATAGTGGGAATGGGAGGGGAGGAGGCTCTGCAAAAGTCTTCATTGGTCATAACTGAAGCAAAAGTGCCCTCTAGTGGCTAGTAGAATCAAATAATTTGGCATAGTAAAAATAACCTTATGGAAACTTCTAAAATAGGGCTTTTCAACCTTTTCACCCACTGTACCACTTTTAGGATATGGCAATATCCGAGTACCACCAGTCGCCTGCCAAGGTGTCAAAAACTTGACCCCCCCCAAAAGGAAAAAAGTGATGAAGTACAGGTAGTCTTCGACTTACAACAGTTTGCTTAGTGACTATTCAAAGTTACAATGGCACTGAAAAAAGTGCCCCCCAAGCCATAGCCAAGCAAGACACCTGCCTGCCCGCCCAGCGGCGCTTTTCCTCCTGTCTGAGGTTTTCATTGTTGTGAGCATTTCTGTTGAAGATTGGCAGCGGGGTGGGGTGGGGGGTGTTTGGTTTTTATTCCCCCGTCTACTGGGTGGTTGCAGCAGGTTTTGGTCACTTCACATGACCCTGGGACACTGTGACCGTCATAAATATGAATCAGTTGCCAAGCATCTAAATGTAAATCACAAGACCCTGGAGATGCTGCAACATTCCAGCTGATCGGTGCTTCTTCTGGCTCAGCAGAAGTGTCAGGATCAGCGCCGAGCTCCAGCTGGATCCTGGCGCTGATCCTTGCACTTCCACTGAGCCCTGACAGCCCTGAAGAAGTGCTGATCCTGGCGCTTCCGTTGAGCCCTGACAGCCCTGCAGCTCCAGCCGTCTCTCAGTCAGGCTTGTGTGGTGCTACCACCGGTTCAGCTCATTCCCCTCCCCCGCTACCACTTTTCTAGGATGGTCATGTACCACCTGCCAGGTGCCAATGTACCACAGGTGGTACCCATACCACTGGTTGAAAAGCCCTGTTCTAAAACACTGTATTATGAATAATTCTGCAAATAACCCCTTTATGTTTCTCTGCATTAAAAGTAAAATGTGTTCTTTTGCTTTAATTTCCTAGCAGACATTCTCTCTCTTCTTTTCCCTTATGTTGTCTATGTCACTTTTCAACTTCTTGTCTGCCTTTGTCAAATTGATCATTCCAGGCACAATGGATCACTTGTGAAAAGCAATTGACGGTGTCTTTGCATATTAGGATGAACTATTAGATCATAGTTTACAAACTGGGATAGTTGGATGTGCATTTTATCTAGTGCGATATATCCAGATGGTGAAAGCATTTTCTCATTGGAGAAACCTACTCCCTATTGACTTAATAAAGGAGGAAAATGAGAACCCAACTTCCCCTTTCATACAGAAGATGACTGTATATAGCAATGTTTTCCAACTTGAAAACTTTGAGATGCATGGACTTCAATTCCCAGAATTTCCCAACTAACATTGCTGGCTGAAGAATTCTGGAAGTTGAAGGCCACACGTCTTAAAGTTGCCAGGTTTGAAAAACATTGGTCTATAGCAGGAGCTGGCAACCTTAAACACTCAAAGAGCCACTTGGACCCATTTCCCAGGGAAAAGAAAACACTGGGAGCCACAAAAGTTGTGCGTGCGCACACGCGGGAGCGGGAGCTTGATTGAAGAGTTTAATTAAAAAGAAACAGAGGCTGCTGTGCATGAGTTCTCTCTCTTTCCCTCCCTCTCTCTCTTTGTCTCCCTCCCTCTCTCCCCCCATCCCTCTCTCCGATCTTCTGCTCACCTGGCAAGCTGGCTTCACACTGTCCTCCGACAAGCTGACACACATTCTTTTTGGGCTGGCTCTCTCCTGCCCTTAGTCTGCAGTCCTCTTCCCCCACTCAGTGTGTGTGTGTGTGTGTGTGTGTGTGAGAGAGAGAGAGAGAGAGAGACAGACAGACAGACAGACAGAGACAGAGACAGAGACAAAGAGAGCTGCTGCTTCCTGCTTCCTGCTTCGACACAGTAAAGGCAGGAGCCCTGTCCAATAAGCTTGTCAGCTCGTTGGAGGACAGCTTGAGGCCACTCTCTTTTTTACACACACACACACACACATGGAGAGAGAGAGAGAGAGAGAGAGAGAGAGAGAGAGAGAGAGAGAGAGAGAGAGAGAGAGAAGGGAAGCGCAAATGGTGGAGGAGGCTGGGAGCCGCAGGAGAAAGCTCAAAGAGCCACATGCGGCTCCAGAGCTGTGGGTTGCCAACCTGTGGTCTATAGCAACAAGTATCCTGTGTTAAGACTTTGGAGATTCACTTTTCCAGAAGTCCCAGTTGTGTAGAGAGCTTCCACTAATACTTTTCATCTTCTACATGGGGTTGGGTTCACAGGAGAAACCAAGGCTGATGCAATCATCCTTGCAAATAAGACTTTTAAAATTACAACAAAAATGATATTAGGTTCTTTTTCTGAATTTATGGCCCGGTTTTTGTTTTTGCAGGAGAACCCGGCAAGCCCAGTTATGGCACTGATGGGCGAGATGGTGAGAGAGGCCCGGCTGGAGCCGCTGGATCCCCTGGTGTTCCAGGTCCTACTGGCCCTCCAGGTCCTCCTGGTTTTTGTGAACCATCAGCTTGTACCATGGAAGCTGGATTACAAGGAGGGCCGAATGTGAAAGGGCCATGAAAAAAATGCAGCATTGCACTAAATGACAGGACGTTTTGGAAGCCATCTTTGATCTGCAGATATCTACCAACTACCGAGAGAAGCAGTCTAGAAAAATTAGATTGTAAAAAATACAGCAAATCTTATCAAGGCCTTGACAGAGCTAAATGTTCTGGTTGTCCCCTTCGTCTGTTTCCTAAAACAATACAAGACACTTAAAACATTTCAAAATGGTGCTTTCAAAGTGATGCCAAGTGGTTTTCCTTTTTTGAATTGTGACAAAAGGCAGCTGTTTTTCAGCTGTTAGTTCTTTGGGGGTTCCTAAAGTACTGTCTTATGAAATTAGAGTACATAACAGCCATCTCTAATGCATCAGAACAGTAAGTTATCCCGATTGCTTTCCTTTCTCCCTAGGGCCCATTTTAGTGCTATAAGTAGCTAACTTAAGTTTCTTTGCATGTCACTGAGATTTAGATGTAGTCACCCTGTTTTTAAAAGTGCTAATTTCTGAGGAATAAGGAATATATATAGTGCTTCAGTGCCAGGTTTATCAGGAATATGTCAGGTGAAATAAACTTAGTTTTCTGCTCTATTTGAAACATCAGGAAGTTAAACCACTGTGAAAGGATTTTTAATCTTTGAGAACAGTTAAAATTTATAGCTGAGTTTATTTATTTATAAGTACCTTATCTCTGGTTGTATACAAATGAAATAAATAACATTACTTAATCCTTTAAATTTTTATAAAAGGTAAATGAAAGTAAAACAAAGAGCATTTTTTATTTCCCTTTGAAAAAAATCAAAGTAGTAAAAAACAAAACAAGTACATAACATCCTCCAAAAATTGTATTTTGAGTATAGTTTTATTTTTTCATGAAACAGACATCCATTATAATTATCCCTATTTTATGAATCACATGATCTGTCACTTGTAATTCAAAAATAAAAGTACCCTTTTAAAATAATAAATTCCACATTTCCTGTTTCTTTTTGTTTAGTTTCTGTGTGCTGAAAATGAACTATGTGGTTATTTTCCCCTATGCCTTCCTGGTTATTTATTCCAGTGGATCCCTCACGTTAATATTGTCCAGAGCTCTCTGCTTCTTAAAGCTAATTTATTTGCTAAATTACTGTAAATTGCTTGTTTTACAAGTAGCATACAAAATACACCAATAATCATAATGCTATCCCAGTAATTGAGCTAGTTATTACAAATTCAGAAAAGTCTGTAGAAATATATGTTGGTGGCAAGTGCCAGCTACTGTGATTGATGACAGATAGAAAAATAACCCAAGTCCAATGCAGAGGAAGGGTCTGATTTTGCCCATGGGGAAAACAGTATGGAGATTACACACACACACGCACACACACACACACGTAGTCTCCACACCAATTCTCATGTGCTGGGAAACCAAAGTCAGTTGAAAGTGGGTTGGCTAATATCCACTTATAAGACAGAAGCCACTTAGCTTAGATGAGATCTTACATTTCTCAATTATTTTGTCCTCCAACCTTGTTGGTAATCATCCAATGAAAGTTATGCTCCCAGAATAAATAAATTTTCTTCCTTCCTTCTTTCCTTCTTTCCTTCCTTCCTTCCTTCCTTCCTTCCTTCCTTCCTTCCTTCCTTCCTTCCTTCCTTCCTCTTTTTCTTTCTTCCTTCCTTCCTTCCTTTCCTTCCTTCCTACCTATCTTCCTTCCTTCCTTTTTTTCCTTCCTTCCTTCCTTCCTTCCTTCCTTCCTTCCTTCCTTCCTTCCTTCCTTCCTTCCTTCCTTCCTTCCTTCCGCTTCCTCTCTCTCTCTCTCTCTCTCTCTCTCTCTCTCTCTCTCTCTCTCTCTCTCTCTTTCTTGGCTGGCCAATTCTACTGGAGATTAGAAAACTAGGAAAACATAGAAAAAGCTAAAAACATTGACTCACGCAGGCAGCCGAGCTTAAAATAATCTAATAGATGGCAAAATAAAAACATAAGGCTATGCCCTAAATGATTAATGTTGCTGACATTGTTTTGGTTATAGCTTTCTAAGATTCTTCAATAAATAATACTTATTCTAAATTCTTGGGTTTTCCTGTGAACTTATCTAAGTCCTGCTTGAATGAGTGAAGTCTGGCACAAATGAATTTAATGGAAAGTGCAACTGCTTTAAAATACATTTGAGTGCTTTCATGATCCATGACTCATTTCATATGTCTGGTTTAAGGAAACAGGTGTTTATTAAATTGGGCATTGTCCTTAGGCAGAGTGGAGCAGCCATTTCACAGGAAATAAGTCAAGCAGCAACAGTACACATTAGAGAGGCAGAACACTGAGCAAGTTTATTATGTCTCCTAACTGATCTGTCACTTATCACATCAGATAGGAATTACCAGTTGCAATCTAATATGCAATGACAATCTAATTCTATACATATATATGTATGTGCACATGTATATACGAGTCTATGTGTATATATAATGCCTTTGTCCTCCACCAGCAAAATAGACCTGCCAACAGTCTGTAGAGAAAATGGTTTCATAAAAACTACTTCCGCCCCTCTTAACCATTTTAAAATACTGTATCAATTTCCCTTTGTATAAAAGCGCGTGAATTGTAAATTGATGCTGTAATTATATACTCACCTTTGTACCTAGGAGTAAATCTATGGAATTCAGTGAATGTTCCTTCTGAGTCAAAATATTTGACATTGTGTTATAAATTAATTAGTAATATTTATGGAGCGAAGTACTCAGATTGCACTACTATATACACTATCACCTACAGATGCTCTAGAATCTATTAAATAATTTGCCTAGGAGCTGGGTAGCATATAGGAAGAAACACAGCCTTAAACTTGTGGTTCCAACAGTTAATTTTTATTTTAAACATAGCAATCACATAAATAAACAACAGAAGAAACTGATAAGAGAATGAAATATAATGGAAATTGCTGAATGAAATTTAACAATATAAACCAAGTGGAAATACAAATTCTATCAAAACTTTTGAAATGGAATTTTATAAAATTCTGAACCAACTACAAATTAAATGTGGCTGATTTTAAAAGTAAATAACCACATGTTCATTATTATAAATGCACACACACACAAATAAAACAAAACAAAACAAAACAAAAATCTGTCGGGTTCAGTTCAGTGCCATTCAAAATTCATTTAAGACCAAAGCAGATAAGTTAACATATGCAAATTAGTGAAGTTCTCACTTGTAGATTTGAAGAAAACAAAAATAGAGATATAAGAACAATAATAAGGCAATATTATTCAGTAATGAAAAGGCAACAATGAAATATGCCTCCATCAATTGTTATGAGCACATGAGATAAATAAATATTTACATAGAAAAGTTCAGAAAATAATTTAAACGCATCTGTATTTTATAAAAGAAAACACCAACAATGCACCTAGATCATAATCTATCAGTAAAGTAAGCCTGCTCAAATTCAAAAGATCAGAGAATTAAGTACCTTTCATTGTTAGATTATGACATTCATTTTGGTTTCTGTAAAATGTGTACATCCATTTGGTCTATTTTATTTATCATCTTTCCTTACAGTTTTAAAATTCATTCAAAAACTTTTGCAGTTGAAAGCTTAAAACCATCATCATAACGGCCTGTGTTTCCTTAATGGTTATCAGAGGTATGTATTTATATCAAACACATTTGCATGTGGTAATAAAGTGTAAGCTAAATTAAAGGCAAGGAAAGCAAACACCCAGGTATATATTAGCTAAAACCAAATCAACTTTTTATATAAAAATATTGATATTAAAATTTAATATCTGAGATAAATAGCATAAAGCTTCCACAACATTATCAAGGCATTTTTATTTATGTAAAGATTGAAATGCATACTACTGCTCCCATAAAGAAATGTGGAACAAAGTGGGGATCCACAGAACCCAGTAGAGATTCCACCCCATTTATACAAGATGCAGATGTGGAAGGGGCAAGATTGTGCCCAAGGCTTTGTTACCTTATTATGTACAAACTACGTTAAATAAATGATGATTATGTTCAAACTATTCCGGAGGGGGAAAAAATACAGAATGAGGATTATCTAGCCAAAGATAAGCATTATCAAATCCCTTTGATTCAAAGGGGAGATAAAAAAAATCTGCTTATCTCCTGATGAAAACAATGAGACTTAAAGGAAAAAAACCAAATATAACCTTGCCTGAATTGTTCCCTTATTTATACATTAACTCTAAGACCAAATAAAATAAAATAAATATATTATCTTGTAAAGACAAAAAACAAAAAAGGAAACTTGGAACAAGGTTATTTATTATTTAGTGCACAGTTTCATGTCATATGCATTTATAGAGTTCAAACTCTATTAAATTATATTCATAAGTTAAAAAGAAAGAGTGCTTCATGCTATAAAGTTCTAGTAATTGGCTAAGAAACAGAAAAAGTGTTGGGGGACAGAGAAGAAAGCAGCTTTTGTGTATCTCGAGAGATATCAGTGCAAGATACCATAGGGTAAATTGAGGCGCTTCCAATAAAATTTGCCCTCATTATTCCAGATTCAAGGACATATTGTGTACTGGTGTAATAATAATCCTTTCTTTCTGGAAATGGGGGGAAAGAGATAGATAGATAGATAGATAGATAGATAGATAGATAGATAGATCTAAAAACAGATTCCTAATTCTGTGTGTAGTTTTGCTGGAGTCCATTCTTAAATTGAATGTCCCAACTTCCATGCTTACAATTTACTAAGTGGTTGTGTATATGGATTCCATCTGCAGAAGTAGACTAACTGTGGATGCTCCAATGTAAGACTTCTGTCATTCAATCACTTAGTCTTGTTTACAGAGCTTAGATCAGGGGTATCAAACTGGCGGCCGACAGGCTGGATGCATCATGGCGAAACCGCGCCCATCCTATTGCCGGCAATGGAAAAAAAGTCACGATACGCCACCACACGTCACATGACGTTCTGAGTTTGACACCCCTGCCTTAGATCCATAGACAGTAGTATGACATCCACTAGTTTCCTATTCGTTCTTGCAGCCTGTTTAAAAGGGTGCATAAATACGAAAATACCCCTTTTTTCTCCACAGAGGTTTGATTTGTAGCATTCTATCTGAATATATCCTCTGTATTTCAGTTTATGATTTCAGTATCACTTAATAGTTTCAGAAATGATTGATTCTACTGGTAGAGAAAGAAAATATTTTTTTTAAATGTAAAGTTATTGCAGCTGCCTGCTGTGTGGCACACAAACAATAAAAATATGCATGCCTCAAAATATCACTAGCTATAGTTCAAATAGGCTGCTCAGACTAATACCTAATTTATTTTAATAAAATATTAGAATAAAGTTTTTATTATTTAAAAACTATGCGAAGGCACTAGAAAAACAAACTAGGTTATCTGGGTTTAAAGAGCAATACACTCTTCAAAATGTGAAAATGAACTGAAATTTGACATACACACACACAAATGTAGATTTTAAGGATAAGAACAGAAATCTTGATGTACTTCAATTCATGGAAGTTTTTAAGCAATCTTTGAGTTTGGCCTGCTTCTTGTAAAAAACTACACAATATCTTCAACAGTTTCCTTTCTCAGGAAGGAAACCAAGAGAAAAAAACAACTTACATTTATCCTAATCACCTAATAAAATCCAGAACAAACGATTTTTCTAAGAAATATAATTACCAAACACAGGCAAATAAAAATAAAAGCAATATGAATTGAATGTATTTTTTCCAAAATATATAAATTGTTTTTCTGATCAATTCAAGTATTATACTTTTACTTTTATGTAAAATGCTAAATAATTTATCATTTCTATTTCACTCAGTGAAAAGTCAAAATATACACAAAGCGTCATATTATATATAATCTCAGCTGCTCTATATATTTCCAAAATGTGACATTTTACAGAAGCTTGTCAAAATATAGCACTTATAGTTATTCTCATAGCAAGGTTTAAATAAAATAAATTCTAAATTTTTAAAAAATGAAAATCTGAATTAAATTGGGAATCACTAGAAATGTTTAAATAAAACAAGATTAACATCTCAAAACAAAATCCTGCCAAACATTATAGCTATCCAGCAGTCCATCTTACAGTACTGAAATATAGATGTCCTTTTGTTCCATCAAAACAGGACAATGATACAACTTCAGAACACATTTAGAATAAATTATATCACTATCTACTCTACTATGGGCTGCAGCTGCCAACAAATTGCCCACTATAGGTTCTCAATTACATCTTCTTCTTCTTCTTTTTTTAAAAAAATAGATTTGATATAGATAAATCTATTCCAGGAAGAGCTAAAAAGTCCAGTTAATTTCTTAAAATAGAAATTAATCCAGGGGACGGCCATTGTTTTCATTAGTCCTAAATGCCAATGCTATTCATTAACTAATGCTACTGTATATCTCTGTTTATTTAACTTCACTTTATACAATCATCTTCTCCTCAAGATAAATGAAATGGGAATCTGCTTCAATCCCTGAATTTTTCAGAGAAAAGTTGTGTGTACTGCTAACTAGCCTATCTTATGTCAATATATATGAGCTGAGTGGGATTGCTGATGTTCAGCTGTTCTTCTGAACATCTGATTTTCTTACCCGTTCAATAAAAAAAGAGGAGCCCAACAAATATCGCTGATCAGGATGTAAGATGATAGATACTTCTTTCCAAACTACAACTACCTGCAGAAATTCTCTGTTGAGTCTGTCAGAATTTTATCTGAGCTAATGTCCTGATTATATTACAATAAACCTTGAAAATACATTACATTTGTGCAATCTTCCATAATCTTTTGTTCTTTAGGTCTATAGTACTGAACAATACTCCACTGTCTATAAAAAGCATGTTGGCTGGAGGCAATGGAACATCATGATGAAGGATTTGTGGAGAATAAGAAAAATGACCTTGGTAGAACTATGCAAGGAAAGGTGGCTAAAACATTTTTTAAAAGTTCTGGAAAACAAGATAATATTTAAAAGTGGGTTAAGCAGATGTCTCCCTGATTTGGTGGGGGTGGAGGGAAGAGAAGATAGAGCTGAAGAAGACCCAAAGGTTCTGTTGCTGTAGCTAACTTCAACAAAAGCTACTTCTATTTTTTTTTCTTTTTAAAAAAATAATGAAGTTATATGAAAAAACAAAGTGAGATTCCTTCCAGTCTTCTTGTGGCTATTTGGTCTAATTTACCAAATGGTATTGACAGGACTATAGATTGGAGATGATTGGACTTGCACAGTATTATAATTACTATATTCATCAACCTAGATATAAGACCCTGTAGGATAGCTGACTGACAAATGTATATTTTAACTAGGACAAGTTATTACCAGCAGTCCCGCTGAGAACTAAACTAGCTTCTAATAATCAGGCTCTTTTTCCCATATGCAGGGAAAACCCTACAAGCAGTTCCTTATAGGGAGGAAAATGTAAAAAACGTGCTCACAGCTAGCTTTCGATAATGTGAGTATAGAACTTGAGTTGTAGTTTACTATGTGCTGTCTGAATTTACGACATTTCTCCCCGAGTAACAATTAATGGGAGAGAGACTCAGATCCGACAAAGCCAGATCTTATCTGCAATACCTAGAGCATTGCTGGACTTAGAGTTTTCTGTTATCACTTTGCTACTGTCTTGCAGTTGTTCCAAATTTGCAGCTAAATATGATAACCTTGCTCAAAAGTCTTTTAGGTCATTCAGAAATGTAGATCTTGCAGATCTTACCATATTGCATTAGAATGACAGGAGCAAGGAAAATGCCAGTCACTATTTAGATTTTTAGCCAAATCTTTAGAAAAACTTCAAAATTCTACTGTATTATAAATCATATTTATCATTTAATAGATGGAACTGCAAGGAGACATCCAGCAAAAGAAAACGCAATATGGCTTCTGTGCTAAAGGTAAAAGTAAGAAACTCACTTTTTTTTTAAAAAAAATCATAAACTGAAATACCATTAAGAAGTCAACAGGCCATCATGATGCACAATTTGCTAAAGAAAAATACACTAAACGTATAAACATATGGAATGAACTCAAGAAAACAACATCTCAGTATTGGCTTAATCTGGAGATGAAATGTTCCACTGAGATGATCTGTAAAATATACATAGAAAGAAATTCACCAATAGTTTAAAACTGAAATTTCAGAATTTGTTAGGGGAGATGGGGGAAGAAGTGAGGAAAAGATAACTGAGGAATTAAAACATATCCAAAATAGGTGTTCATTTCCCAGTTGTTTGGGACTGACTTTGAGAAACTTGGTAATAGCAATCTTCTGGATTGCATCTTCCTGCATGGCCAGGTAGTCCCTGCACACCTGGTTCTCCTGGAGCTCCAGGTGGGCCTTGCATACCGGTAACTAAACAAACAAACATACATACAAACAAACAAACAAACAAACAAGAAACTGCAATTAGCCTTGTTAATTTTAGTCAGCCATCCAGCAGTGAGTATTGAATTTTATTTCAGAAGTTATGCATTACAGGGCAACTCAATTTAGTTTTTTTTTTTTTTAATATGTAACTGTTGTATTGTCAAGAATAGGAAGGGTTGTTGTTTACCTGTAGGACCAGGTGGGCCAGGATCACCTGGCAAGCCAATTCCAGGCTCACCTCTTTCACCCTTTTGTCCTCTGTAGCCTAGAGAAGATAAATACAAATGGAATAAGAGTGTCCTGAAATGACAGTTAAAAGTTTTGTTAGACTCTTTCCTCAGAGTAATGGCAAAGACCATTTTAACTTATTTTCCGATGCAGGGAATTTAAGCAATATTCTATATACTTCCTATACCACAGAAAATTCCCAGTGGAGAGGAGCAGATGTGGACACAAAAGGTGCTGGCTAGGTATATTTAACAATTTAGTGGCATTAATTCTGCTTAATTTGAATGAAAGTGGATTTGAAGACAGGAAGGTGCAGTGAAAGGTAAAACAATGGATTCTTTTTGTTAGTATTTGAAAATAAATTTAATGGGGAATTGGCAGGGAATTGAACAACTTTGTGGTAAGTTTAGAATATCATTAAAAATGCTGAGCACAGGGCATATTGCGATGTGACTTGCAACCTGAGATTTAAGCAGCAATGAGCTGCCAAAACAAGTATAGGATAAATTATAGCTATTGCTTAAACATAGGAAATTTAGGCACAAGTATCTGTGCTTAGTTTATCAAGGAATGGATAATTACAGAATGATTTAGCCATTACAGGCTTTATATGTGAAGGTTGCTGAAAAATTCAAGGTTATTTGGATATTGTTTTGACTTGGTTCACATACCGCACTAAGTTCACAATAAACTATAAAAGCATGATAATTTAGCACAATATAAGAACCTAACCACAGCATGAGCAGGGGGATCTGAATTTAAGTTTGCACTAGTATTGTTGTTGTTGTTAATTGCGAAGTCGTGTCCGACCCATTGCGACCCCATGGACAATGTTCCTCCATGTCTTCCTGTCCTCTACCATCTTCTGGAGTCCATTTAAGTTCACACCTACTGCTTCAGTGACTCCATCCAGCCATCTCATTCTCTGTCGTCCCCTTCTTCTATTGCCCTCAATCTTTCCCAGCATTAGGCCCTTTTCCAGTGAGTCCTTTCTTCTCATTAGGTGGCCAAAGTATTTGAGTTTCAATTGCACTAGTATAGAGACTATAATTCAATTTCCCTGATGTGGCATCTTCCTGAGGTATTTCATGTCCACACTGGCTGGAAATTCTGGGAGTGACAATCCCAGCACATCTGGACTATGCTAAATAGGAAAAGGCTGGTCTATATGATCAGTGGACTATATGGAAAATAGTGATACATGTGAAAATGATTAAAAATAAAAACACGTGGGGAGCTGCTTCTTTTTTTCTTGGGAATATTAGAATTCCATTTTTTGATAGACAGGGAAGAAATTCATAAACATCTGGTAGGCCTGAGTGGATCTGTGAACTTAAAAATAGTTGTTTCTGAGGAAGACAAAAAGGCCCTCCTGGTTGTTCCCTAAGACTGAACTCCAGTTTTGAAGTTAATTATATGAATAGATTTCACCTTATGAAGTTGTATAAGCAGTTCTGAAAAAAAAAGTTTCAAATGTCTTCAGTGAAATCAAGGGAAAGCTTATAGACAATTGTGTGTCTTTATACTCATCCATGTTATGAAGCTCTAATCAGATATTTGTAAGAGCCATACTTTCTTTGAGATACAAAGTGGTTTTGTGAAAAAGCAGGAAACAAATTCCATCTTCTACTGCCAGGAAATGGGAAGGCTAATCAATGGTTCTGAAAAACTGTCAGGCGTCAAAAGCATCCTCTAGATCAGGGGTAGTCAACCTTGGCTTTTTTATGACTCGTGGACTTCAACTCCCAGAATTCCTGAGCCAACTAAGCTATGTCTTTTAAAATACTAAAAATGAGAGTAAACCCCCTAAGGATAGAGAAAGATGAGGTAATGATATCATTTGACGTTACCTCACTCTTTACCTCTATCCCCCAAGATCTGGCGGTCATGGCAATAAGGGACCTCCTACAAGAGGGGCCTGAACAACATAATAACTGTCTCCATACCAATGATCTAATACAGTTGCTAACCCTATGCCTGAAGACATACTTCACCTTTTGGGGCATGGTATATGAACAAATAAAAGGGACACCAATGGGATCCCCCATCTCAGGCATTATTGCTGAGGCGGTTCTCCAGCGGCTAGAGTCAATAGTAATGTCTAGGTACCGCCCAAAATTTTGGGCGCGCTATGTAGATGATACTTTTGTGATTGTCAAAAGACAGGATAGCACCAAATTCTTGGAGGAACTGAACTCAGTATATCCAGACATTTGCTTCACCGCAGAAGAAGAGATCCAAGGCAGTCTTGCCTTTCTGGATGTACTGATCAACCAATGCCCCAATGGCACATTGTGCATGTCTGTATATCGCAAACCCACCCATACAGACAGAATGCTACATTATAATAGCAACCCCCCGGTAGCACATAAAACCAGCTGCATCCGGACATTGTTTAAACGGGTTAATTCCCATTGTAGCACTGGCAGAGCTAAAGCTGAGGAGAAAAAAATATCCCCATCACATCTTCATGTGCAATGGCTATCCCATGGGGTTTGTGAGATGTTATAGTAGAACACATCGAAATCATAGAGACACATGCTCCAATGTGACAGCAATGCTAGCCACACGAACAACCCTCCCTTACATTCATGGTGTCTCTGAGGCCACAGCACGGCTGTTGGTCCCCTACAATGTGAGTGTTGCCCATAGGCCCGAGCACACTCTTAGGTCCAAGGTCATGCATCCAAAAGAACCGCTCCCTAATGGTTCTGGTTTACAGAATTAATTGCAAGGACTGTGCAAGCAATTACATTGGGGAAACCACTAAAAGACTGAGGACCAGGGTTCATGAGCATGAACTTGCTATTAGAAGGCAGGAGCAACACTCACAAGTGTGAGCCCATATGTCCAGCTCTGGCCACACTTTTGATCTAGCTAACGCAGAGGTTATAGCTCGTGAGACTACCAAGGGTGGCCGCCTACTTAAGGAAGCCTGGCTCTCTAATGAAAATTCCATCAACCGGCATATAGACCTTATGCTGGCCTACCAGATGCTTAGGAGATGGGAACAACAGCACCACAGCCTTCTGAGAAGACATTTAACTCTTTCTTGGCAGGATTGGGGTGGTAGAATGATGGATGAGACAGGCACGATCTCCAAGGAAGAAGATGACAGCGTTTTACATAATTGGGATGATGGCTCTATAGATGGGACGACCACGACTCCCATGGACCGAGATGATGGACCAAATGGCCTTAAGCCAGGGATGGAAGCGCTGAGGCGATCTGGAAGGAGGGGGAGGGAGAGGGAAGATAGAGAGCAGGAATGCCAGAACAGCTGCTTGTTGCAGGACTGGGGTGGAGGAATTACGACAATGGCCTTGGGGGTGGGGGAGGATAATGGCCCTGGGAGGGAGGGGGAGGGGGACTGGGCACAGGGATGGATTGCACACACTCAAAAAGAGCACTTGAGGATCGTAAAACAACCAGTGGAGTCAAAGACAGTTTGCCTGATGCGGAACAACCTGGTGTGATAAGGATTAACACAATCAACGGTCCGATGATGCGCTCAAGGAGCCGGGTGCAGAGGCAGGAGGCTATATGAGCTGCCTTCCCAATCTCTTGCTATTCTAACTCTGATGACGCTGGCAGTTTTTTGGCCGGACGAAAGCTTAGTAACTCTTTTTAACCACAGGCTTGTTTATATTAAACAGGCTGGTTTATTATATCCTGGTGTAAGTATAAATGGCACTGAAGGGTCTAATTTAGGAGTGATTTAACTCTTTGTTCTCCACTGTTGTTCAAAGTGATGCTCCTGATCAAAGATCATGACCACAATTTGAAAGGAGACAAAGACGTATGTCTCTTTTTTACATATGCTCTGCTTGCTTCTGAATAAGGAAAACAAATGTCTTTAGCAATACATTCAGAAAACACAGTTTGACTCTAATTTGGAAGCAGCATCCATACAGGTAGAGTAGCATGCTGGATACTGACCAATAGAAGCCAGCTGACCCATCTACTGTCCTGCAGAACAGCCATAGTTTGCTTTAGCAGTTGACTGAGTAAAGAACATATGATTGAACCATAATCATGCAAAGACATAAATCATGATTTACAAATGTTTTGTTAAACCAAAACTAAAGAAGCCATATCATGGCTTAGAGGTGATAGGTGAATCTAGCCTGTTGGCTATCAGCAAGAAAATGAAGAATTGTATCAAAGAGGAGGAAGCCAGAGCTGAGATTTTTCTCAGCAAATTGAACACTCGAGATGCTTGCATGCATGCCAGTGCTAGATGAGATTAATTTTCTAGTGTTATCAGATGAAGGAAATTAGAATAAGACAATTATGGTTAAATGAAATTTCAGTTGCTGTTAACTCAACAAAACAAACATGTCAGGAAGCATGCACCCTGCTCAGAAAATGACATATATTAAAAAAACAAACTGTGTGATATCTTCATAAATTAAAAAGGAATATGATATCTTCATAAATTAAAAAGGAATAAGGATCGTTATCTTCATATATTATCTGGGAAACTATGGCCTATTGAATAGAACTCATAATGTCCTCCAATTACCATGATTAATTTAATAAACACATTAGAATGGTATGCAATTTATTTTAATTATTACACTTTCTAGCAAAGGCATCTGTTACGCTTGTGGTTTGTTATATTACCTTGCTTTATTTTACAATAAAAATCATTGCTCTAGACCAGGCATGTCAAATTCGCGACGTCACGTGGCATCTCATGACGTATTGGAGCTTTTTCGCCATTGCCGGCAATGGGGTGGGCGCGGCTCCAGTATGATGAAACCGGCCTGTGGGCCAGCAGTTTGACACCCCTGCTCTAGACTAACCCTACTGAGCTGTAAGGGGCACCTGCAGGAAGGATGAAAAAAGTCTAGATGGTGGTTATGGCCTTGTGATTGAAATTCTGCTTTGCTTTGCTTAAAAAGATGAGGTTTTGATAGTGCAGCCACATCTGCCATCTTGATTATTTGACCCCTCTCCTGCCCATGGACACACCTGGTGTTACGCATTAAAAAAAGGCTTTTGCCCTTAAATATCCTCTTAAGTATCCATCCCTTGGATGTCTATATGTGTCATGGATAAGGAAATAAAACAATAATTTGGAACCATAGGTAAACAAGGAATAAGGCAACCCAAAACATTTGCTGACATGAATATAAGAGTCAATTCACACTTTATGGCTATGAACTCTAAAAAAACAATGATCAGTCCCATCCATATTACATAAAATATTTTTACATTGTTGAGCAATTACAAAATATTTATGAAACATTTCATCAACGATTTGTAAATTTTGGCTTTATTTTACAGAGTCAAAACAGTAAGAAAAACACTTAAATATTGTAAGAGAACACCATTCAAGACCAATCCAAAACAGGTATCTGTCATTAACACAGCGGTTTTAAATATGAGGTATATTTTAGTAATTATTAAACTTCCAGAGTTTAACTTCACAGTCTACCTGAGTGACATTTTAAATTTATTGTGAAAATTATGGTGTTAATATAAGGTTTTAAAATTCAAATGAAGCAAGGTGCAACTCTAAAATTCTCACAATTAATTGATGATGAAACATAAATTATTTCAGCATATACTCTGACTTGTTAATTATGATTTATTGTAAGGATACTATTGTAATTCTGCTGAAATCAACCACATTTATTTTATTTATTTTATTTATGAGACTTATATACTGCTTTAAGTGCGAGCACTCTCTAAGCAGTGTACACCAGTAAGCAATGTATATATATATTTACATTGCCCCCAACAATCTGGGTCCTCATTTTACCTACCCCGGAAGGATGGAAGGCTGAGTCAACCTTGAGATTTGAGTGAGATTTGAACCGCTGACCTGCTGAACACAGTCAGCTAAAGTGGCCTGCAGTACTGCACCCTAACTGCTATCCCTGTTACTCCTGTTTGGGAAGTTTAGAGGAGAATGCAAAACCTGTTTAGATAAGCAGTATGTCTTGGATGAGTAGATGCCCAAGCAGAGACAAACAGAGGCAATAATGCTTGAAAAACAGGGACGCTGGCATTAAGACGTTATCAATGAATTTTAGGCTGAAGATCTAAATCTTTAGACCTACTGATAACAAAAGTACTGCTTCTTTCTAAGATTAGAATCTAGGTTTCCCGTTTAGAAGACTTTAAAAAATGCAGGGTTCCCTATTCACCTACAGGTGGTCAGTTATGTTGTAGATAAAAGATTTTCCAAGCTTTAGCTATCTTGTAAGATTCTGGACATTAGAATACTATTTTTCATTAAAATTTGGGGATGAGGTAGTACCATCTAGGAGGGCTGCAGGGGTTAGGGTTCTCATGGGCACTGTATTATACAGTACTGGCCAAAATTGTGGAAATCTTTTGGGAAAAGTGTACAGTAAAAATGCCACCTTTGGTTAAGTTTCTGCCAATTTTTCTTCTAATTTCTTTATAACTGTAGCCTTGTTCGCTTAATAATACTATTTTACATCGCTTTCTGGGCAACCAGTCAACTCTTTGTACCATTACTTTAATTTTATTACATTTTACAAGCTCACTAAATGAAAGAAAAAAAAACCTCAACCAATTTGATAGTGATCACATAACACACTGATAAATGTTCTCCTCTCAGCTTCAATACATGACATCAATAACTGAATCCTACTGTGATCTGATTGGCTCATTGCCAAAACAAGATGACATCTGATTGGCTCTCTAAACAATCATGCTCATTGGCTACAATCAGATGAAGGAAAGCTAGCTGATATCAACCTAAGCAAGTTGTGCTTCCTTTTTCTGGCTATTTGACTATAACTTTTCATAGAATACAGTACAGATAATTGAATAAACTATGTTGCATTACATTCTTGATTAAATTGATATATAATTTTATGGTCCTACTCCCCAAAAAAGTGGTGTTATTAGCCATCGAATCTCAAAAATATACTCTTCCACAATTCTGGCCACTACTGTAAACCTCTTAACTCAGACGTGTCAAACACAAGGCCCGGGGGCCGGATGTGGCCCGCAAAGTGGTTTCATGTGGCCTGCGAAGCCATCCTGGAAACTGTGAGAGAACGGCCTCCGCTGCCTTGGCCCTGGCCCAGGCCAGCTGGGAGCCAATGTACAATTTTGTGGTGGCCATCTATACTGAAACGTATTCAGTCTTAGCTCCACAAGGCTGTCTGGAAACGGCTTGGTGCCACAGATGCCCAAGGGCCAGGCTGGGCATTTGACCTCTGTTGCCCAGGGCTCCGGGCAGCCCACACCACCATCCAGCTCCCCCACATGGCTTGAGAGGAACAGTGAGGCTCCTCCAGTGGACCATGCCTTGGCACTTGCCCTGGTCCCACCCCCTTCTGCCAGATACCCTCAGATCTGTCCCACTCCTGCCCAGGTACCACTCTGTCTATGCCCACCCAGTAGGCCGCACTCACCCTGGCCACACACTCCCACCCCCTGAGGGCAACTGCAATGCTGATGCGGCCCTCAATGAAATTGAGTTTGACACCCCTGTCTTAACTAGACAAAAAACATTAGGAATTCATGGCCATTAAAAAGACTTTTCTCTCTTTGATGTATGCATTTCTTTTCCTTCTAAATACAAAAGTTGTCATATTTCGTCTTTCACTCAAAACCTGCCTTTGCATACGTAACACTTTTGTGTATATTTTTATTGATATAGTACATTATAGTTCTCCACACTTGAGAAAATATTCCTCTTGCCCTCCAGTCTGATGACAGGACAACAGAGATAAGGAGAAGGCAGAGCAATGGACTGTAGAAATATAGTCTGTTCAGTGATAAATAATCCAGAAATGATGTTCATTGCTCTGCTTTCTACTTAACTTAATAACCAGATAAGATGCCTTTACATCAAGGTATTTTCTATTGAGAAAATGTCATATTTGATATTCGGGGTTCAGAATGTCTTTTGAAGAATTTGTTCTTTAGGATATATTTGTATCTTACAAACGTGGAGATCTTTGAGGAAGATTATATATCATGTCAGTGTATGGAGAACAAGGTTGTTAAAAAAAATGAACCACTGTAACCCATTTTTTTAGAAATCCATCCAGTTATCAGCTGCATTGAAAAAAAAACCTTTGCAGTAATTTTACCCATTATTTTCATTTTAACGAAAGCATAGACAAAGTGTCTATGGGTGGTCCTCTGTGAACAAATGCAATCAGTTGTGGAATTTCGATCGCTAAATGATATACAGCAGTAAAATGTAATGTCATATATGATGCTGCTGCTTAGCAATGGGCAATTCTGGTATTCCTGGTTGACATCATTCAGCAAATTACCGTGAGTTGTTAAGTGAGGATCTGATCACCACTTGTGACCTCCTGTCGGCTTCTGCGTTGATTTTGCTTGTCAGAAGCCAGCAAAGAAGCCTGCAAATGGCTGGCTGCGGGATGCTTTGATGGATAGAGTGTAAGTTCCATTGCAAGTTTGAATGGTCACTGAATGAGTGGTTGTTAAGCAAGGACCACTTTTAGTTGTGAGGAAAATTCTCTATATTTTCTCTACTTCCTCAGAGTTATGTAAAAAACAGGGTCAATGCAATTACAGACTGCCACATGGTTCTCATTTTTTTCCCCAAACCATATAGGAATTTCAGCTTTAAGATGTACTCATAATAACTAGACTATTATTTAGCTTTGCAAAACATTTTTTAATTCAATGTCTCACTTAATAATTGAAGTTCTTCCTTTAATGCATGTTAGTGATTGGTGGCTACTATTTTCTTGTCTCTGTGTGTTGTGGGGTGGGGATATCCTGCTTGAATACTGAAGCTAGTAAGCAAGAAGACTTTGGTCATACTACAAGTTCTGTTTTGGGAAATTAATATTTCCCAATTCTTTCTAGCCTCACCTTCCATACCGACTCCATTGCTCAAATGGTATAACTGAAAATAAGCAATATAACTATAATACCGAGTGATTTAATCTGTCTTATTCTCATTACATGAGGGAATTCATTCATTCATTCATTCATTCATTCATTCATTCATTCATTCATCACATTTTTATAGCTCTTGTCTTACCTAAAAGACTCTTATTAAGAGATGCCCTGAAACATCCTACTGATCAGCAAATTAGTGACCAAAACTGTTTTATTACCTAATTTTAACCTTAAACCAAATGAGGCTTAAGCCCTTCCTATACAATTGAGCAGTACTGCTCATCTCCCATCCCTCAGAAAGAAGCAAAATCATTTTAATGCGCAATTTGCCCCATTTGCAGATCCATTCCCTGCCTCTATTTTGCATATTCTGAATCACCACCCAATGGTGCTGTTTTGGTTGCGTGAGGTAAGCAGCTGGTCCCTTCCTTGGCTTTCCTGCCCTCCATCTTAAACACATCACTAACTGGTGGGAAAAGCATCCATCGATCATGGCACTGTTTCAGGAACAGGAAGGATGACTGCAGGTTTATTTCTATCTTCTCTAGCTTGTTCCTGGGATTCTCCTCCAACTCTCCATTGTACTCTAGCTCAGTGTTTCTCAACCTTGACAATTTTAAGGCATGTGGACTTCAATTCCCAGAATTCCACAGCCAGCATTGCTGGCTGTGGAATTCTGGGAGTTGAAGTCCACATGCCTTAAAATTGTCAAGGTTGAGAAACACTGCGTCTAGCTGAAGCTGAATAAAGTAACAAACTAAAAAGTCATGGAGGAAGCTGAGCTGCAAGCAGTACTTAGTAGACTAAGGATTTCTCTCCCCTTCTTTTCCTTATACAATAGTGGCCAAAATTGTGGAAACCTTTTGGGAAAAGTGTGCAGTAGAAATGCCACCTTTGGTTAAGTTTCCACCAATTTTTCTTCTAATTTCTTTATAACTGTAGCCTTGTTCACTTCATAATACTATTTTACATCGCTTTCTGGGCAATCAGTCACCTCTTTGCACTTTAATTATTAATTAAAAATTAATAATACAAATTAATTAATTTTTAATACTTTAATTTTATTATGTTTTACCAGCTCACTAAATGAAAGAACACACACAAAAAAAGCCCAACCAACTTGATAGCGATCACATAACACACTGACAAATGTCCTCCTCTCAGCTTCAATACATGACATCAATAACTGAATCCCACTGTGATCTACTTGGCTCATTGCCAAAACAAGATGACACCTGATTGGCTCTCTAAACACTCATGCTCATTGGCTAGAATCAGAGGAAGGAAAGCTACCTGTTATCAACCTAAGCAAGTTGTGCTTCCTTTTTATGGTTATTTGGCTATAACTTTTTATAGAATACAGTACAAATAACTGAACAAACTATGTTGCATTACATTCTTGATTAAATTATCTTTCCATTGATATATAATTTTATGGTACTACACCAAAAAAAGTGGTATTATTAGCCATCGAACCTCAAAAATATACTTTTCCCAAAAGGTTTCCACAATTTTGGCCACTGCTGTACAGATAGTCCTCGACGTACAACCATTTGTTTATCCCAAAGCTGATTTTTTCAAAAGGCAACTGGACTCTGTTTTTCCTTGAAGATGTTTCGATTCTCATCCAGGAAGCTTCTTCAGTTCTAACTTCAATTCATTTAGAAGAGAAATGTCTTCAAGGAAAAACAAAGTCCAGTCGCCTTTTGAAAAAAAGCAGCTTTGGGACAACCATGACCTGGATGACCGAGAATCTCCATAGACATTTAACTATTCAGTTAGGGAGTGTTCAAAGTTACAGCGGCATTGCAAAGAGTGAGTTATGACTGATTCTCATGGAGAATTCTCATGGTCACGGGATCAAAATTTGGATGCTTGGCAACCAGCATGTATTTACAAAGATTGCAGTGTCCTGGGTCATGTGATCACCATTTGCCATCTTCCCAGCCAGCTTCTGACAAGCAAAGTCAATGGGAGAAGCTGGATTCTTATAACAACAATGATCCACTTAACCAACTTCAGTGACTCGCTTAACAACCATGAAAAAAATTAGTTCACTTAATAGCCACCTTGCTTATCAATGGAAATTCTGGTCCCAGTCCCATAAGTTGTAGACTATCTGTATAGGCAATAAATGTGCAAAGGATCTTCCATATTCTGTTGAGAAGCAATTGGAAAATACTATTTCACTCATTCAGTCTTGTAAAAAGAGTTGAAGCAAATTGTCCAGAATTTGAATTTACTGGCTTCCGGTCACTTCCAATGTTCTGTGGAGAATGTAAAATAATGACGACCTCATTTCCCGTGTTGTGAGCTATGGGTAGATGTGTCGAACTCTTTGTAGCCATCTGGAATTTGGCAGCTCAGATTGGACAGTCCTACAATTGTAACCTCGAGTATCCAAAATGGGAGAGGTGAGTGGAGAAAAATTAATTGGAAGCTACAGAACATCTCCTGAGGTAGTGGAGGAAGGATGGGGGCAGTGGTGGGATTCAGCCAGTTCACACCAGTTCAGCAGAACCGTGAGCTAATTTTTTGTTGACCAGGCCCAGAATAGACTGCCGGAAGCGGCATCCACACAGAGAACCAGTTGTTCACGTATTTGAATCCCACCACTGGATAGAGGGGTTAGCAAGTAATAGTGTGGTAAATTGGTGCTTTGAAAGAGGTTGTGTGCCCTGCGACTACCATTTGGAGAATGGGAACGTCCCTCAGCAGCCATTTTGGAATGGTGCCCATAAGAAATGCACAACATTCTCAATAAGCCATTTAGCCGCAAAGTCTGAGGACCCTGCTAGAAGAGTGAATGCAGTACTGTGCATTTAAAGAAAGGAACATTGATGGTAGATGCAGATCTTACAAGCCAGATCTTTCTGGAAGTTAATGAACCTGACTTGATTGAATTTTCAACTGCAGCATTAGCTCTGAATTACTGAAATGTTTACTGTGCGGGGGCACCCGGATATAATTCAAAGCACACATTTTGTTCCACATTTTAAAGCATGGCTGATTTAGAATTGGTACATGGGATAATATGCTACACTCAGCGACATTCTGCAATAATCTCTTTACAACTATAACACTAAAAGCAGCTTTTATTATTTCTGTCACTAGAAGCATTGTTTCTAGTCCTTCACATGCCAGTGGGAAATCATTCACATTATATCTTAGCTTGCTTGTTTTTGGGTTTTGGTTTTTTACAAACGTCTTTAGCTATTCACTCTGTGCATCCTGGTTAAACAATCTAGGAGCAGAGATAGTTGAGTTGATTATTTACAAGAATTTGCATATTTCATTGAGGAGCAATCCATATTCTGAAAAATTGCTAGTCCTTCTGTAACAATCCTTGATCTTTTCATTCTGGTTCTTCTCATTCTGAGCTCTTTCTCAGTCTCTAAGCCTTTATTCTTCTCCTTACAGCTTTGTGTTCCACCCTTCTTCAGCTCTGCTTTCATGTTCTTCATTCCAGTCTGACTTGCTCTGACTCCAGAGCAGACCAAACTAACAAAAAATAATAATTAAAAACTACCTATATTCATAGGGTTTATATCTACTACCCCAATCATATTTTTACAGTGTGAGCTTTAAATATTTTGTTTGTGCATCTAAAATGGCAGCATAGTCTGTTTTCACTGATTCACTGAGACTAATGAAACATAATACTGAATAACTATAAACATTCCTTTTCCCCCAGTTAATCAATATGCCACTTTACAGAATTTCTGGCTAAGTTTTCTTTAGATATTGCACAAACCTAATTACAAGAATATATGTACGTAGTTAAATTTACTGGAAAAGTAATAAACTGTAACGTTTACAGTTCATCATTTTGACGACCCTTTAATTTGTATATATTTTATAACACACTGGATCCCTGAGATCAGAAACTCAAATAGCTGATTATGGGATAATCCTCTCGTTGTTAGAACTCTCCTACCTTCTGGTACTAATTTTTCAGTTAAAATAATTGTAGATTAATAAAAAAAAGTATATCAGTATTCTGATGTGATCAGTGATTAAGATTATGCGCTAATTAGAAGTTTTTAATGTACAACAAAGCAGACTCCTAAACAAATGTTAATAGATTGGTCTAGTCTAGAAAATGCTAGTATCGATTTAAAAGTTAATCGTTAGAAAGCTAGTACCTGTATAGTTTTACCCAACTCTGAAGATGTTTGAACACTTTAAAAATAAAATATGCATATAGGAATGAGTTTGGAAGCCCTACCTGGTGGTCCAGGTTCCCCAGGTGGCCCAGCTAATCCATCTTTTCCTGGAAGACCTGGCTTCCCATGAGTTTGGGAAGCTAGCATAGCAGCAGGCAACTTCAGCTGAGACACAAACTGAGTCATCCTCTCTTCATTTATTAAAAAAGCAACAAGAATAATAAAATAGCATTACATGTCTTTTCAACACTTGGAAAACTATATCTACTGTACTATATGTTATAACTGCAGTATTACGGTTTATATTTTTTTCAGATTATACAGCGAGTGGTCATCTAACTTGATCATTTCTCTTCTTTTCACTTCACCCTTTCTTCCTGACCTGTTTTCTGATTTTTCCCAAGCTGTACATTTGAGCTTGGCAATCTGTTACCTTTTTAATGTGTTTAATTGTCATGGGCAAAGGCCCAAGGAGAGACACTTTGTTATTGATAATTTTTAGTCTTTTAAATGGGCTGTTGCTGGGTAATGAGGGAGGGTCCTTGGTCTGAAACTACATTCTAGAAGCATTAAAGAAGTTGTTCTCAACCTTTTTAATGCCGCGACCCCCCAACCGGTCATAAGTCGAGGACTACTCAACTGGTGCAGCACCGTTTGCAGAATGGGACTTTTGGCGGGCTCAGCAGGGCAGAGACAGCCTGGACAATTCCTATTGGCTTTTGAAAGCCAATAGAATTAGACTCTATTCAAGAGAGTCTATTCTATTGGCTTTCAAAAGCCAATAGAATAAAAGGGAGTAGCACAGCTAAGGAAAAGGGGGGAAAAATGGCGGACTGAGTTGTTTGGCGACCCCCGTGAAATGGTCGTTCGACCCCAAATGGGGTCCCAACCCACAGGTTGAGAACCACTGCATTAAAGGAAATAGATAAAACTATGTAATTCCAAGGGAGTCTTGTGCACTTCTCCCATATCCTCATTCAGCTTTCCCTTTCTGCCTCATTACTCATTTGACCTCCAAGCTTTTGTGCTTCAACAAAATAATGGGAGAAGTTGGCTGCGATATGAGAGCTGCACACGGTCTCTCTCTCTCTCTGAAATTAGCCTATCCTAAATTGAAACCTATTCGTGTGTCAGGTATAGATGGAAAAAACTGGGCTCTGTTACCTTTGGAGATCTTTGGTATATCAGAATCGTAGGTGCAATAAACATGATTGCATTTTTATGACACCATAGTCGTCATAACATTTGATACAAAATGTTCCATGGAAGATATGTCTGTTAAATAGCATGAACTCTTTTTAGAAAACTGTCACATGTCTTTGGGTATTATTTAATTCAAAGAACAAAAAGGAGACATTATTTAGGAAACCTCTGTGAGTGCCTAAGAGTAGGATTTTTTTTTGTTTCATTTTTTTTCATTCTGTGATTTTTGTCTTAGTTAGCAAAGAGAAAAAAAATGGTGAGAAAAGTTACAGAGTGCACAGGTTAGTTAGTCCCTAGCTATCGATACTGACTGAAGAGCAGACCAGTATCAAAGACTGGATGAGGAAGCTGACAATATATGCTATTTTCCCTCCATCTTATTACAGTGTTTGTGTAGCTCAAAAACTGACACTGAATATCACCTCTATCTCTATGCAGTTCAAACTGCCTCTGGTTTGCATAATTTCACTTCAGAAGAGGAAAGAGAGGAAAGTCATGTGGGTCTTCTTTTATTTGATTTTACTGCTTCATTTGACCCTTAAGGTTTTGCATATCAAGAATATACTAACTAATCAGAGTTGCACAAACCAAGATTAAGACAGACTCCCCAAGAATTTAAAAATCTCCTTTTTTACTGTTTGTCCAGCACTGCAAGAAAAAAAAAAAGTTCAATTAACTTCTCCCTATATTGTTGTTGTTAGTTGCGAAGTCATGTCCGACCCATCGCGACCCCAAGGACAACGTTCCTCCAGGCCTTCCTGTCCTCTACCATCTTTTGGAGTCCATTTACGTTCACACCTACTGCTTCAGTGATTCCATCCAGCCACCTTATTCTCTGTCGCCCCCTTCTTAATATTGCCCTCAATCTTTCTCCAGTGAGTCATTCTTTCTCATTAGGTGGCCAAAGTATTTGACTTTCATCTCCCTAGATACAATTCATCATATTTTGGAGGATGTAGGATGGATATATAAAGGTGCTGTAGGTTTCATTGCCCTATCTGCCCTCTAACAGGTCTTCTCTCTAACAAGTTAGTATCCTTTGTGATTTCAGTACACATTCAACAAGCAAATTGTTAGTAAAAGGTATTTTGAATGTCAAACCATTATTTGTGATTGCAGTATGTGACTTGGAAGGAACCTGCCTGCCTTAAGCATTTTAAATGTATTTGTATAAATAACTGAAGCTCAGTGAAACTGTTCTAAATGTTACATATCCAATAGATCTATAATTCACAATTGGAAGCAAGTATTTAAAACAGAGATGTGAAATATGTATTATATTTTCTCATGTGCTATTTCCTTACCTTCAAAAACTCTAAGAACCTCCTGTCTGATATATTTTTTCATTTCCTCAAATGAAATTGAATCAGCCTGAAGAAATAAAAAATAAAAGAGATTAAGCATAGATGTCTTGGGCCACAAAATCATCAAAACAAATAAACTTGTCCTCATGTTTCTATTAAGAGCTCCACAACAATAAAAGTTATAAATAGGATTCATGTAATGAAAATCTGCTAGTATCACCATCACCATCACCATAACTACCACTGCCATCATAGAAGCAATACTAATGCCTAGAAAGACTTGTTTCTCAATTATTCTTACGGAGTTTTATTTTGAATTTTCAAGAAAAAAGATGGCCAACTCCAATCAATAGCTTGCATGCAGACCCGAAGCCCCAGAACTCCTTCCAACTGCAATTTCTGAATATAAAAATTGGATTTACTACCCTTCTGATGTAGAAAACACATAAAAGCTTTTGTTTAATCTTTAAAATACCGTAGGCTTAGAATAGAAACTCATTTCATTATCTTTGCTCATGATATGTATTTCCCATTAAATAATGCCATTTTGACCACTACAGCTTTACCTTCTCCAAAAATGTTAGGTGCAGCACATAGCCCAGTGGTGGCGAACCTATAGCACGGGTGCCAGAGGCAGCACTCGGAGCCCTCTCTGTGGGCACACGTGCCGTTGCCCCAGCCTTGCTTCCCCCATGACCCCCTCCTCTCCAGCAGCCCCCCTGAAGGAAAGTCGTCCCTGAGTGTGGGCCACCCAGAGCAGCGCAGCCAAGGACATGGCAGCCAGGCAGCGTAGACAAGGCTCTACCCTCACACCCCATTATGCAGTTGATGCTGCAGGGCGTGGGCAGAGGGCGTGGCTGCCATAGCACTGCTGGGTCTGCCTGTGTGATCTGCAGCGGGCCCTGGAGATGGTGAGTGGCCATGCAGGCAGGCGGGGTGGGGGATGGGGGGGTGAAGCAGGGGCAGGGCAGGGGGTGGAGTGGGGGTGGGGCCAGTTTTGGGGCACTCGATCTCTAAAAGGTTCACCATCACTGACTTAGCCCATGGAGGTTGTCTGCTCCCCGCCCTTCAACCTACTGGTATTCCTGGAGTTCCTGGGACACCCGGAGAGCCCTTTGCTCCTGGAGGTCCTAGACTGCCTTTTTGCCCTGCAGATCCAGTAGGTCCTAGGGGCCCTTGGTCTCCTGGTAGGCCTGGCTTTCCTCTTTCACCTTGTGGGCCCCTGTCTCCAGGTATACCTTGATCACCCTATTGAAACAAACAAACAAACAAAAGAATGCTGTATCAAATGCTTTGCTTGAGCTTTCATTATCTTAAATCCCTTGAACATGAAAACATTAAAGACAATCAGAGTGGCACAATCCTTTGTATTTCCAGCCAAAAACATGCCTTTGAGCTCACACCTTCCTGCCTGTTTTTAAACACATTGTTTTGCTTAGGATTGCACAGCACCTGCAGTGGTCAGCCACAGTATTTTGGGGGAAAGAAGTAGCTGCTTTTGGAGTAACCAGTGGGTGCTATGTGGACATCCCTGCATATTTTAAAGCGTATTTTTTGCCTTACAGTTCAAAGCGATTTACAGTCCTACTGAATAATAGTTCTTTACACCACAGAATAGCATGTGAAAGAACCACACAGGGAAGATTAAGAAAACTGGAATCCAATTAGCAAAACAATCAGAAAATCCCATAAAGTTCTACTTTCTTATCAGCTGTCAGGTTTTAGCACTGCAAAAGGAAGAAAATATAAGAATGTAAAGGGCTGAAGTACATGATGCAAAGAAAGGAAGATACATAGGTATTCCTATACTTTTAATTACAGATTTTTTTTTAATAGAGCAATGCTTAAAACAGATCCTTCTTACTTAGTTATCTTCCAAATTTTGGATAAAATAGGATGGAGGATACAGCAAAAAACAAAACAAAACAAAACTGCTTTCCTCTTTTACTCAAAGAAGTTTATCTTAACAATGCACCTAATGTCTTTATCATAAGGACTGTAACGAAAGTGTTGTCTACAACCCAGAATAAAATAAGTCCTGGTGTAATATTAATTATATAAAGTGATCCATTACTGAAACTTTAATTATGAAGGTGATGTATACAACTTAGATTTGACATATATATATATATATGAATCTACTGTTTGCTTCACTTCTTCAGCTGGTAAAACAATGGATAACTATATAAATCAGCTTTCTTCAAGCTCATGTCCTCCAAATATACTAGAATTACAAATCTCAAAAATATCCTGTAAACCAGGATATTCTTGCTGCAAATTTTGAGAGCTGAATCCCCAGTCTACCTGGTATTACTGCCTCCTTAGCTGAGTGTCGGCTGTTGGGGAGAATGCAGTCTAGTTTTTCTGTTTCCTTCCTAGCTTTTTTAATTGCCTCTTTTGAATGGTGTGTAAACAGTAAGCAGAAATGAACAGGATGACACTTAATAGGAACAAATGTGGGAGCAAATATACGATGGGAAAGATCTGGCTTGACAGTAATGTGAAAAGGATAGATCACCAGTTGTATTGCAACTTCTAAAAATCTAATATTATTTGGGGATGCATTAATAGGAGTTTATGGTTCAAAGCATGGGAAGTAATTGTCCCATTCTAAGTCAGACCTCACTTAGAATACAGCATCCAGTTCAGGTCACTTTGATCACAAACTTGGAGTAAATTCATTAAGACTTCTAAATAACCTGCCATTTTAATCTGATTTCCACTGTATTGATATTTATCACAAGCTATAATGCTTCAGTTTATATGCATTTGTACCTTACCAGTGTGCATGTAAATTACAAATAATAAGCTGGATAAATATGACGATTAGCAAAGCAACTTACACGTTCTCCTTTGGGGCCTCTATCACCAGGTTTACCCATTAAACCCTACAAAAAAAGTAAAAGTATTGCTAAAATATATATTATTGCTGACAAAAGCGCAATTATAGTATGCATACATAAATAGTTTTCTTACCTGAGGACCAGGTAATCCATCTTTCCCACTTAAGCCCTAAGGAAAAAAAAATAATGATCTTCATATTACCAAATGTTTGACTTTTGCTATCTGCTATCTGTATCTTATGATAGAACAGAACACAAGCATAAAGCCCTCAGGAAAATAAATGCAAAATCTCAACCGACAAGGTGATTAAAGACTTTTGGCAATTGCCCCAAGTCTTACTCATTCAGGTTCCGAAGAGCTCAAGGCATTCTTCAACCACATAACCACAAAGTGGTTCTAGCTGGCTGTAGCATTTAATGTCTGCAAATTATCAGTAAACCCAACTTCTAAAATAATATAATAAAATTACTCATTACTCTATAGCTAGGTAGAGTATGCACTTTTATTATTAGAAGGTTAGTTTCCTTTATAGATATGTTTAATTGTTAAGGGGGAGGGTAAAGATAGTTTTATTGCTTTTTGCTAATTGTATGGAAACTCAATGGAAAAACTCAATGGAAAAACACAGCATTCTTATCTATTGCTTTGCCACCAGATTTAAGCTGTTTCATTTTGGGGCTCTGCAAAGGAGGGGAAAACAATAATTTTAACTGAGCAGCTTTGCAGGGACCTAATAATTATAATTAATTAATCAATTTATGGTATAAACTGGCTATAGTCGTCCCAGTGGTTACTGGCACACTGGATGCCATACCAACAAATCTTGGATGGCACTAATGGGGCATTAACAAAATCCCCATCAGTCAATTGCAAAAGGCCGTCTTGTTTGGATCCGCACATATATTATGCTAATACATTACGACATACTAGGTTCTTGGGAAGAACTTGATGTGTATGAAGGCCAGCACCAGCTAAAGAGCTGGCAACTGTGACTTCACATAGTTGTGACCAGATAATAATAATACCCATCCAATAATTGGCCATTAGTTAATTGGTTGGATGAAGAAAAAACATTAGACAAATCCCCCTCTTGGATCATACCAGAATCCCTTTTGAATTACTTACTGGTATTCCTGGTGGCCCTTCTGGCCCTGGAAAGCCAACCTCTCCAACAGGGCCTCTTTCACCCTAAAGGAAAAATAAAGAGTCTTTTATATTAATTGAAAGCAATCAGAATACTAATACTATTATGGGAGTGCTGAAACCTAAGTGCTCTTACAGGTTCTCCAGGGATTCCTGGTGGCCCCGGAGCGCCATGTTTTCCCTGTGAAAATGAAGACATAGAAAAAAACATTTTAAATTATTTAGTCTGCTCTAAAATTACAGCTGTTTTAATGTGCATTAGATGACACATATTACACTTATATTGCCTGAGCAATGAATTCTTCCTTAATTATAAAAGCTTTTGGTTCCATTATTACATATACTAACTACACTAATTTAGGCTATTCACCCTAAATTCAGTGACACTTACTTTTGAATAGAAAATCATCTTTTTCTAAAAAAAAATATTAGAAATATCTTGAGATTGTTAAATCCTCTTAGGATACAAACAGCTTTTCAGATGGGATAAATTAAGTGAAGCTTTAATTATAAAAATATGTCATAAAAAGAAGAGTCATGGCTTAGGGGCTGCTTGTGTTAGTCCTTCAACCCCAATATCCCAAGAAAAAAAAACAAATCTGGCAGCAAAATTGTCACATTTCTATTTTCCATTCCCCCACCTTAAATCAAAGTGAGAATGGAAGCAGCAAGTCCCTAGAAGGTGTACATGTGTACAAGCTGGGTGAAAATGTGTAAAGACTTTTGTATCATTCTTTCCAATGATAACATCACATCAACTCAGTCTCTCAACAAATCAGGAGGCTGATTTGCCCCTCTGAAAGTTCCCATTGTGGTAATACCATGTTTCCCTGAAAATAAGACAGGATCTTAATTTATTTTATTTTTTTGCCTCCAAAAGAGGTACCAGGTCTTATTTTCGGGGGATGTAAAGTAATAGTAGTAAAGATGGAAGGGACCTTGGAGGTCATCTAGTCCAACCCCCTGCTCAGGCAGGAAACCCTACACCATGTCTTTTATATCCACCTCCAGCACCGCCCAGCCAATCCACTTCTTCTGCATGAAAGAGCAGCTTCATTCTGCAGCTGCATTCAGGCCTGAATTTTGCAATCAGGCTTTTCCAGAAGGCCTCTGTAGCCGAGTTCCTCGGTTCTTGGCTGCAGAGGCCTTCCTGAAAGGCCTGTGACTGCAAAATGCAAGCCTGGCTGCAGAAGAGGCCACAGTAGAAGTAGGCCAGTGAGGAGAGACCTGACTGCAAGGTAAGTGAGTGCAGGGCACGTGGAGCAGCTCCATACCCCCACTCCTGCCTTACCTTGATTTTAGGTTTGTGCCTTGCCCCAAAAGTAGGGCTTATTTTTGGGGTAGGGCTCATTAGGCCTAGCCCCAAAAATCAAGCTGGGGCTTATTTTCAGGGTAGGCCTTACTTTGGAGACAACAAGGTACTATGAAATGGATTACAGATAGAACAAAGAAAAAGAGAGAAGATCAGGTATTCATTCATTCATTCATTCGTTTGTTTGTTTGTTTGTTCATTTATGCAATTCTTCCAGGACAGATTTGTTAATTCTGAATATAGGTGTAGACTTGTTTTTTCATTGTCTTATTTGTTTTAATTTTTAGCATAAAACAAATAAGGAACAATTCTCTTTAAAATACTGATTTGCTAATCACAGAAAATTTCCTCCAAAGAATGCTCAACACTTTCTAAATATGAATGGAGATCATTTGTAAGAAGAAAAAGTTAAGGTTAGTTATCAGCAATGCAAATAGTTTGAGTATAGCCTGCTTCCAGATTCTTCTGAAGCTTCATAGTGAGAAAACAAGTAACATAGGACCTATTTTATAATAAAAAATGAGTGTATAAGAAAAGATTTGCGATTAGTATGGCAATTTTGATTCTGAATATTCAGCAGAGTATTTGGCTACTATTTCCCACAGTTTGTATACATTATTATGTGTCTAGCAGTCTGTACCCTTATCCCAGCTATTGTGATTACTATTCACTTCCACAAAATGGAAACATCATTTCTAAGAGCATACTTACAGGTATTCCTGGAACTCCTGGAGAACCCAAAGATCCCTGGTCACCCTAAAAAAGACATACTACATTACAGTATTTCCAAAGTATATCTCTTGAGAAAATCCAGTGCTTGCTAAGAAGGCTTGATGGAAATAATCCTTTTCACACACCGTATGACCTTTTATACCTGGGAAGCACTATCTGAAACAGCTTTCATCCTATTAAAATCAAAAGGAACAAAAACTACTTGGATTTTTCCTTTGCTTCTGTCTCCTGAAACAATCATAAGCAATCATAACATCCAATTACTTCTGTTGAGTATGATTGATTCTCATATCATTTCTTGTTTCTGTCACAAATTCTAGAGAACAGCTTAGAGAAGAAGGCAAATTCAGTACATTACTCAGGACATGACAGTTTACCTTAATTTATCTAAAAGATCTTCAAGACAATGAACTTTTTACATGTGACAGTATGTCACAATTATTTTGCCATATTCAACAGGAAAACAAAGAAATGAAGTTTTCTGAGTGGTGGACTATCAGCACTGGGGGACTGGAAAAACATGGTAGCTTATAGCCAGTGATGATGACTGTGATTGTGATAACAATAACAACATGAGAATAGTTAAAATCTTTTATCATACAGTTAATTCTAATATAATCTCCTTTTTGCCATTTGTTAATCTCACTGCATGGATAGCACATTCTCTTTTCCTATATTTCTTATTTCTGTTACAATTAAGGCAATCTCAATTTCCTGTCAACTTGGTGTTTAGAGAACATAATAGAAGAGCCTCCTGAAATGAAGTTAGTTGAATGCAAATTCCTGGAATATATCTATTAAGAGTCCACTGCAGTAGTAATAGAATGTCTACTGTCCTGGCCACTTCTGCCAAATGCACTGTAAAAAGTATATAATGTAGAGTATAAAATACTCTAATAAATCAATTATCTGATTTGTTTCTCACATTCATCTCATATAGCTGTAGGTTTGTAGGTGCAGGCAAAAATACAACTTATGTGAACAGGGGTGTCCTTTATAGCATTCCTAATCTGATATACTGGTTTCTGAAAAGGATGCTCTAGAAGCACAAATATCCCTATGTATACTCCCTATATAGCCATTCTAAATCAAATCTATTTAATAGCCCAGGGGTCCTCAAAATTGGCCTCTTTAAGACTTGCGGATTTCAACGCCCAGAATTCCCCAGCCAGTCATGCTGGCTGGGGAATTCTGGGAGCTGAAGTCCACAAATCTTAAAGTGGCCAAGTTTGAGGACCCCTGTAAGAGTCAGTAGAAAACAATCTAACAAGTTGTTCAATAGCAGTGTGGAAAGATGATTGGGAAAGATTAGGAAAACAAGGTTTATGCAGGTTGAACCTGCATCCTGTAACAGATGGATAAACAATCCTATTGTCAATGCTGCAAATATTGTATATTCTTGCTTTTGACAATATGCCGAATTGTCTGGTAATTATGGGGTTAATATAGAGCAGAAAGAGGAAGAAAACATTTGACCTTCACACTAATTGGATAATGTGAGATATGATGGCTAATTTAGGGAGGAACATGCTGATAATTTAACTGCTCAGAGGAAGAGAACTTAGATCCTAGCATCCCTCCGTTGTGCCTGTGCCGACATTTTGATTCAATAAAAGACTTTTAGGGAAATAAATGCCTGGAAGTTCTCTGAAATGTTTCATTAGCCGGAACCACAACACCTATGCTTTGTCTTAGTCTCTTATACTGTATGACCTTAGCTATGGTGGTGTATAAACCAAGGTTTATGGCTAGTGCTTTATAAACCCAATCAATGTTTTAATAAAACATGGTTTACTAAACCATGACTTAATGCTATGTGTAAAATCAAGTGTAATCTTTTCTTCCCCCACTCTAAATTCTTTCTGAATTTATAGTACATTCCATTTGGATTCATAGGCCATGGTCACCAGCCTGGTGTAAAGCAGGTTGCCCAAAAGAAACAGCAATTATTGTTCAAGAATCAGCAGCCAACATTTTTGTTATTGCATTGCAACTTTTTCTTTTACCTTCACTTATTCTGTGAAATTGCCCCAGCACAAACAGCCACATCCAGTGTGCTTGGTGCTAACATAAACCTAAGCCAATATCCATTTGCTTAAAATACTCAGTTTTCTTGCTGTTGTAAATCTTAATTTTTTTGTTTTAAATGGAGATTCTACATCATTGTGGAAACATTTGCTATATGATTTAAATATGCAAAGGAGGTTTGGAAAAGAATGATTATTGTCAGTAGGTAAATGCAATCAATTTTCCACATGTAATTTTGCTATTAAAACTCTACCTTTTCTCCTGGTAGTCCTTCTAACCCTGGTAGTCCCATTGGGCCCGCTTCACCCTTGAAAAGAAACAAAAAGACAATTGTTTCTGATTTCAACACCCTAAGTCAGTGTTTCCCAAACTTGACAATTTTAAGGCATGAGGACTTCAACTCCCAGAATTCCACAGCCAGCAACGCTGGCTGTGGAATTCTGGGAGTTGAAGTCCTCATGCCTTAAAATTGTCAAGTTTGGGAAACACTGCCCTAAGTAAATAAAGCCAGATGTATTTCATAAGCTGTTAAATACACTGCTTACTTGGAAATGACCATTTTTGCCCTGCTGAGCATTTTAATGACTTGAAACTAAAAAGTGTTTTCAGAATCAAGATTGTTATGTCTGGCTATACAGTATTTACAGTGGGGCAAAAAAGTATTTAGTCAGCCACCAATTGTGCAAGTTCTCCACTTAAAAAGATGAGAGAGGCCTGTAATTGTCATCATAGATAGACCTCAACTATGAGAACCAAAATGAGAAAACAAATCCAGACAATCACATTGTTTGATTTGGAAAGAATTTATTTGCAAATTATGGTGGAAAATAAGTATGTGGTCACCTACAAACAAGCAAGATTTCTGGCTCTCACAGACCTGTAACTTCTTCTTTAAGAGGCTCCTCTGTCCTCCACTCATTACCTGTATTAATGGCACCTGTTTGAACTTGTTATCAGTATAAAAGACACCTGTCCACAACCTCAAACAGTCACACTCCAAACTCCACTATGGTGAAGACCAAAGAGCTGTCGAAGGACACCAGAAACAAAATTGTAGACCTGCACCTGGCTGGGAAGACTGAATCTGCAATAGGCAAGCAGCTTGGTGTGAAGAAATCAACTGTGGGAGCAATAATTAGAAAATGGAAGACATACAAGACCACTGATAATCTCCCTCGATCTGGGGCTCCACACAAGATCTCACCCCGTGGGGTCAACATGATCACAAGAACGGTGAGCAAAAATCCCAGAACCACATGGGGAGACCTAGTGAATGACCTGCAGAGAGCTGGGACCAACGTAACAAAAGCAACCATCAGTAACACACTACGCTGCCAGGGACTCAGATCCTGCAGTGCCAGATGTGTCCCCCTGCTTAAGCTGGGCCCGTCTGACGTTTGCTAGAGAGCATTTGGATGATCCAGAAGAGGACTGGGAGAATGTCATATGGTCAGATGAAATCAAAGTAGAACTGTTTGGTAGAAAAACAACTCGCTGTGTTTGAAGGAGAGAGAATGCTGAGTTGCATCCAAAGAACACCATACCTACTGTGAAGCATGGGGGTGGCAACATCATGCTTTAGGGCTGTTTCTCTGCAAAGGGACCAGGACGACTGATCCGTGTACAGGAAAGAATGAATGAGGCCATGTATCGTGAGATTTTGAGTGCAAACCTCCTTCCATCAGCAAGGGCATTGAAGATGAAACGTGGCTGGGTCTTTCAGGATGACAATGACCCCGCACACACTGCCCGGGCAATGAAGGAGTGGCTTCGTAAGAAGCATTTCAAGGTCCTGGAGTGGCCTAGCCAGTCTCCATATCTCAACCCCACAGAAAACCTTTGGAGGGAGTTGAAAGTCCGTGTTGCCCAGCGACAGCCCCAAAACATCACTGCTCTAGAGGAGATCTGCATGGAGGAATGGGCCAACATACCAGCAACAGTGTGTGCCAACCTTGTGAAGACTTACAGAAAATGTTTGACCTCTGTCATTGCCAACAAAGGATATATAACAAAGTATTGAGATGAACTTTTGATATTGACCACATACTTATTTTCCACCATAATTTGCAAATAAATTCTTTCCAAATCAAACAATGTGATTGTCTGGATTTGTTTTCTCATTTTGTCTCTCATAGTTGAAGTCTACCTATGATGACAATTATAGGCCTCTCTCATCTTTTTAAGTGGGAGAACTTGCACAATTGGTGGCTGACTAAATACTTTTTTGCCCCACTGTAGATTATACAGGGGGATAACACTTGTGATTATATTCTCTTGCCCAAATAAGGACTAATGACCATTCTAGCTTCTTTTAAAAGGATCAGAGCCTAGCACTAAATTGGTTTCCATTATCACATCTGATAAGACTTAATTCCATAGTTCAACTATATGTGCATAAAGTAGCTCCTTTTATAAGACCAGACTCTCTCTCTCTTAGCTTCATAAGTAATCCAAATGGTCAATGTTGGCTTCTAATTTTGAAACTGGACAAAATGGCTTCCACAAATCTCCTCTCCTTGGGTAGATCCATCTTGACATTATGTTCTCCAGGCCATTTGCTTTCTTTTCCCTGCTGAGACTAACTATTCAGGGGGAGGGAAGACGATAAATGGAAATTGAAAATGGAAACTGATAACCAAACACATCAGGGCACATTTTATAAATGAGAATTCATTTTACCCATTACATACCACTGCTCCAGGCTCCCCCTTTGGGCCCTGTAAGAAAATAGGATACAGTACCTAATTTATTTATGAGACTGATACTCAATGAGACTGACCCAATGATTTTATGTCCTTTAATCAGAATCAAGAATCTTCTATTACTGAATGAAGTACCCCATGAAATGTGATTATTTGCTTTTCCTAAGAACCATCATTCCACAAATGTTCTAAGTCTAGGAAAAAATGGTATTTGAAAAATAATCTGGGAAATGCCTTTAATTTCCATTTACTATGATGCTTTAATTCCTCAATATTTGCAGTGAATTGCTTTACAAGAAATAGACTGTTACAGCAGATTGTTTGTTTGTTTATCATATTTCTTAATCACCCATCTCCCTAAAGATAATTTATCATTTATCCACAAATAATAAATGAATTCATGTTGATTTCCCTTTATGAATAAAAGCCATGCATCCACTGGGGTTAGGGTTGGGTAAGAAATCCTGTACATGTATCTATTATTTTTAACAATAAGACTTTAATGTAACTACATATAAAACAAAATAGATCCTTGCATCTTTATAAAATAAAATGTTTTCTTTGGAAACAAACAATAACCAAATTTAAACCCATTTTTAAATGGAAAGAATGAGGTTAATTGGTTTAGTATAAGTCTTGAAATCTGGTTTTTATTTTTGAGAGAACCACTCTTAATTCTCATTTCACTTTGGACCAATATTTGTTCTTTTTAGCAGCAACCATAGAAATTTGGACAAACAGGTTCTTCAAATGGAGTCAAAATTTCAATCTTCTGATATAATTCTCTGTAATCATTTTGCACATTGATCTAAAATTCAGGGAAAGAATCTGACAGGAATCTTATTTTCAAAGAAATGCCAGAAAAGATACCTATGAATTACTCCTTCTAATGAGTCTGTTTAGCAATTAATAGGCTCCATCTCCAGGTATAATTTTATATATTGTTGCTATATATGAGAAACCATTCTTAAAATATAATTTTAGAGAAAGCTTAAAATACAATTCTTTATATGTTATTGTGCTCAATAAATTATTTTAAAATAGAAACATGTTTACACGTGGATCTTTCATTTAAAGCTTCTACAATTCAACTTTTGTAATCCATGATTTTAATATATTGAAGAATATTATGCAAAATTGGATATATATTCATATGTAATAAATATCAAACTATAATAATACCATACTTACAGGGGGCCCAGGGGGACCAGCATAACTAGAACTTCCCTGCAAAGAGGGAAAAAAATCCTTTAAATTATAGTTAGTTTAGTGCCATTGGTCTTACTTTTTTAAACTGATCTTTTGCGGATTAAGAGACTTCTATTTCATGCTATAGAATACTATATGTTTCTGATGTAAAAGATGTGGTTAGTTATTAAAAGATTTGTACTGAGTTTTTTTTAAAAAATGTAAATTATTAAAACTGATTGTGTCCCCAAGTTGCCGTTTTTAAATCAATAAAAACAGGGCATACATTCAACAAAGAAAAAAAACCACACATTTTTCATGCTATGCAATACCTGTAGTTTATATAAGCTGCTCATGCCATTACTTTCACTATATGACATACCCTAAAGAAAAAATAAATAAAAATATAGTAATGAGAAACCTTAAAACTCAGAATAAGTCCTGATGTCTTCTAAGACATTAGCACTACATATCCTTTACCTGAGGCAACAATATGAAAACAGAAATAATCCTAAACTAAAGAGCAGGTTTGGGGAAATTCTGGATCTACAGGATCAACTTGTAAGGTCCCTCCTATTCCTAGGCCGCCTTCCTCAAATTGTCTGTTTTCTCCAGGGCAGGATAAACTAGGATAGGAGGCAGAATGAGTCTGGCTTGCACTTAGATGACCTTCCACTTGACCATGAAGAAAGCAAAGTCTTGCAGCATCTCCCCACCCCCCACCCCAAAGCCCTTTTTCTCTGCAGTAGCAGATTGGAAAATATAATCCAAATATTTTCAAGGACTATTATATAATATTTCTCCATTTGTTGCTGCATAGAAAAATGGTTTCCATGAAGAATGAGGTGGGAAATCTTCCCTGCTTTGACTTCATGGACCATCTTTCTCCAGGAAGATATTATTTCAGCTTACAGGCACTTCTCTAGGAACAAAGGGACTGACAACATTTGACTGACTGAAGCTGTTAGGAAACTAATTCTAGTCCTGGATTAGATTCAGTTCTTCCCTGATACAGATCTTTCCTGCTGATATGCTGCCCTAACTTTGGGAATCTATTTCACCAAAATCATACTATGAAATATTTTAGAACTTCAGCCACTTGTAAGAGAATCTGAATTACTTACAGGTGGTCCAGGCTTCCCAGGAGAACCCTCATTTCCCTAAACCAAAAAGAACAGAAAAGAAAAAAAGAATAACACACTGAAAAGAACTGTTCCACAGAACAGTAAGATTTTACAGAAGATATACAGATAATACTTGCGTTTCAAATGTGTACTACAAAGTAAATAATACTTAGAATTGTTAGAGTTCTTTCCCACAAAAATGTTTTTAAATGCTACCTCTTTATCTCAGTGGTAATTCCCAAAGTTCTCTGCACTTCACCTTAATGACTAAGAAATATTCTAATCTAACCATGGGGACAATCACCATGCAATTTAAAAATGTAATTCTATTCTTTTACTTGCAGTTTTTTTAATCTATTCAGAAAACCAAATCAACATTCTTGATGTGTGTGCTGTAAAATACTATCAGCAGCTACTTCACAGTGGGACACAGAATTTGGCAGATAGATTATTAAAGTTAATAAAATTGGGAAAAATGGAAATTTTTTTTGAAGATAAAAATATTTTTTTAAAATAACTGCCATCAGTTCCCTGTGACAAATTGTCTCTACAATGTAAAAACCTTATGAGAAATTGTCTCTGCCATAGATACATTCAGAATATAAAAATGAAAAGAAAGTGCTTTGCTCTATCTTAAAAAAATGGCATTTGATGGTAATTAATCTGTACTTTCAAACAAATTGTTGTGGCAGAAGGCACTCTTTCTCAAATGAAGAATATTAAACCCCAGATGGCTTATGAGAGTTGCAGGAAGATTGTTAATGTTGAAGCTCTCAGAACACTCCAAAGCCAAGTTTTTTATGAACTCATCTACTTTTAATACACTTCAAAAAATTATTTAAACATCTTTAAGAAGTCAATTTGGGGGTTTACATGTTGATAAATGACCACATTTAGAGTCTTAAACTTTCAGCAAAAAGATGAGATCAGAAGAACTACAATTTGTGCTCTCAGGAGCAATCAATGTTTGGGCTCATATTTACTGAGGGTCAAGTGCAGAGAACTTTTGGAATTATCACTGAGATAAGAGATAGCATTTTAAAATATTTCTATGTGAAAGAGCGCTAACAAATCTAGTTATTACTTTCTTTGTATTGCTATGCAAACTATGTAAACCACAAATCCATCTTTGGATTTCCATAAAACGAAAGATTCAACCTCAATAATGTTAAACAGTGCACCTGGAATTCTTTATTTAACTAAGAAGAAATTTAAAAAACTGGACGTTTTTAAGAAGAGACTGCACAGCCATTTGTCTGAAATGGTATAGGGCAGGGGTAGGCAACTTTGGCTCTTTTATGACTCGTGGACTTCAACTCCCAGAAGTTGAATTCTGGGAGTTGAAGTCCACGAGTCATAAAAGGGCCAAGGTTTCCTATCCCTGGTATAGGGTTTCCTGCCTGAGCAGGAACTTCCAACATTGTTATTATTATTATTATTATTATTATTATTATTATTATTATTATTATTATTATCATCATCATCATCACCACCACCACCACCACCACCACCACCACCACCACCACCATTATTATTATTATTTAGAAACAATAAAAATGCTATTAGAGGGGGTATGTGTATAGCGTGAAGAGTAGCAGACCTTCTCGCCTTTTGTCCCTGGTGAACCAGGATGTCCAGGTCTTCCTATTGCGCCCTGTAAAACAAAGAAATAACATAAAACAAAAGAGTTTATTGTCATAACATTAAGAGTTTGAAAGTTTGTGCTTTTGGGAAGAAACAAATTATTTTTGTGCAATTATTTATTTAAACATGTATTTCATTTCATCTGATATATCAGATATAAACCAAAACAAACATTGTAGAGGAGACTCATTTTTCAGGTAAACCTTTTACCTGAAGGAAAACAAATCCTAACATGACATCATCAGCACCCAACAGGGCAACCTGTCCCTCAGTATTGGTGTAATTCCTGAGAAGTTCCTATCACAGTCTACACTGCCTTGCCTACATCATAGGTAGAACTCAGAAAAAAATCCTCTCCATTTGATCTGAGGATATGTCTGATACAGCAGAAAGCAGCCCTTCAGGTAATTTTTCCTAAACAAATGTGCAAATAAGTGCAAGTGCTACAGGATAAGTGAAATGAAGTCCAAGAATCAGCATGTGCAAACATCGTTGCTACTACTCAGGACTTCAAGAAGTTTCTAAAGTTTCTTCAAAGATGACCCCTGCTTCACTTCTTCATATAACTAAAGCACACATTACCCTTTATTTGAGGCAAAGTACTGCATCTTATTGATATTGTATGTCTTTGACATAATTTTTAAAATAGAACGGCTGAAAGTTGTTTTTCTGATGCCATTCCCTTTCTTTCCCCCAGCTTTGACAAATTATTTGCAATGATTCTATTTTTAAAATAATACAACTGTTTTTTTATATAACAGTGCATAGATGGTATTTATCACCAGAGAGATTGTCAAAAATATGTAGTGGGACTTCTAACAACTTTTGGAAATGTAAACACCAAGAAGGGTGCTTACTATTTTACCATCTTTGGGGGGGGGCTTGTCAAAAAGCCAAGCAATAGATTAATTTAAAAAATGAAGTTCAATATATAAGTCAGAGTAGAGACATTTTTGCCAGGGCTGAGGGAGAAATTGGAAAATTGCATGGTATTTTGTTCTTCTTTATGACAACAGCAGCAAGACTTCCATATGCCCAACCTTGGATGGATTTGATGATGCCTACAATGGATGAATGGTTGGTAAAGCTGATGGAGCTGGCTGGGATGGTGAAACTGATGACTCTGATTAGAAAAAGACATTGGCTAAATTTAATACCAACTGGAAGCCCATTTTGTATTTTTGGTGCAAAACAGAAAAAAATGAAGTTATGACATATGGATCTGAGAATCAGTAATATTTGTAAATTATAAACAAATGGAGGGTACTTTGTAATTGTAGAGCAATAGTTGAACTCAAATTTTATTTACATCTGCTGTAAAACAAGTCAGAAGTCATTCTATTGCGGGGTATTTTCGTTTATTTCTATATATTTTTTGCACTTCTATCTGCTATTTCTACATTCTCTCTTTTCTTGACTATTAGCTTTTTGTTAGTTTTTTATTTTTTACTTAACTTTCAAAAAACTTAATGAAGTTATATTTAAAAAAGAAACAATGTAACTATATTCAGTCATAACTAAGGGATATGTCACCACTGTATACACTACTGATACAACTGCTGTATTTTACTGAAATGATTTTGCCATATAGAACTTATTTTAAAAATTCGATGGATGAAAGTTATGTTTACAATTGCATTCTTTACCTACAAAGTTTCTGGTACTACAATGACTAAATGATATTCATCACACTCTGTTAAATTAAGACAGGTATCTAACATGAGGCTTCCTAAGAAGACTTTCATACTCCTTCCTTAACCAATTAACTCTTCTCAGATTAAATACCCCTAAGTAAACAGGGGTACTCAGCTAGTTTTACATGTACAAACAGGTGTAGTGGGTAGAGAATAATATGGAGTCTATGGAGATTTGCAGTCTTCCAGGTCACGGTTGTCCCCAAAGTGCTTTTTCAAAAGGCAACTGGACTTTATTTTTCCCTTGAAGATATTTTGCTTCTCACTGAAGCTTCTTCAGTTCTGAATATGGAGTGTACCTTTTGCAGATAATGCATTGCATACAACTCATCTCAGCATAAGAATGACAATTCTACTAAAAGAGAATTAGGGATATGACCACCATTTTATTGCAGTTACTGCAAAGGCTTCAAACATTATTTTCTTCCAAGTTATTGCATTATTTGTTTAAATTCCAATACTGTGAACATGTTTAGCCATTATTAGATGGAAATCTAATGGAGATCCTTTGCCCTTACCTTCTTTTTGGATGTTATTAAAACTTCTACAGCCACTTTACATTCCTAGGACTTCCTATTGATCTCCAGTGAAGTACAAACCAGATCTGACCCTGCTTAGCAGGGAATCAGCTAAGGTATTTCCTTTTGCTGTAACCTATCAAATACCATTATTTGCACTCAATTTAGAAAAATCGTGTTTTCAAGTCATATTAACAAGAACATTGAGCTGACGCTGTCAAGTAATTAGGCTGCAATATTTCATTGGCAAATATAAACTCAAACACTTACAGGAGGCCCTAGTGGTCCTGCCACACCAGGCAGGCCTGGAATTCCTTGAAGGCCCTGAAAGAAATTAAAATATGAGAATGGGAACATGTGAACTATGCTTGTGTGTGTGTGAGACATTTGTTTAAATCATTGCCAACAATCTTGACCTAAATTTATAGAAAATGCACACTTGTATAGTAGTAAATATTTCCTATACAATTAGTTTGGATAAGTCAAACATTATGATAACTGGTAAGAAGGTTCCTAAACACATAGAAAAAAAGCAGGTGCTAATTGAAGTTTACAATAAAACTGAATATACAATAAAAGTTAAAGACTATTGAAGAAACATAAAAAAAAAAAAAATCCGGAGTTAGAACATGTTTCTTGATACCATACTTTAATTCTCCCTTTCTGCTTGGGAAAAGAACCCATTTCTAGTACATGTATACTCTCTCAAAAATTCTCCTGTGAGGTTTGTTCAAAGATCAGTGACACCAGAAACATTTTCAGATTGACTTAAAGTACCACGCTGCTTTGCTGGTCTTGAAACTCTATTTCGTTCAGGTATAATCTGCTGTCCTGGAAAAAGGATTAATTTCGCCACTTGCAGTGCAATAGAATGTGAGACCCACTCAAGAGTGCTAGATTGCCTGAGAAGCTTATCAGCTGCACAGCAGTGTGACTCTTGCTTAGTAACCACATGAGTCTGTGTGGCACTCTACCAATCTAATGAAAAGATTTGTACTCGCTCTGGAGCCTCTTAAAAATCTAAGTGCCAGTTATAAACCAGCCCTTTTATTTGGATTTGCCTCTTGCCCCTGGGTTCTTAAGAGTATTGTTCGGGATGGCTTGATGTCAGGTGTCTGGATATTTTTGCTATTGCTGCTTCTTTTACTGCATTGCAAAGGAACCTGTCAGGATATTGTGAACCACCAAAATAAATAAACATTATTGTTTGCCTGTGCTAAATTTATTTTACTGCACAGGCTCCCAATTCAGGCTTCTGCTAGGTTGGCTGAATGGTTAAAACACTGAATCTTAGGTCTTTAAAGGTCTATATCTTGGCAGTTCGAGACCCAGGGGTGCTGCAAGACAGAGTGAGTTTCCGTCACTTGTCCCAATTCTTGCCAAGCTAGCAGTTCAAAAGCTTGTAAATGCAAGCAGATGAATAGATACCACATGTAGCATGCAGGAAGATCATAGCATTCTGTGTTTTGCCGTACCCTCTGTGCTGTGCCATGATGTCATGCTGGCCACATGACCACGAAAACATTTCCAGACATTTCCCTAAAGTTGGTCACAACCTGTAGGGTGGGTGCCATATTATGCAATGCTATATTGCTTTTTTGTTGTTGTTGTTTTTAGCCTTTGCTAATGGACATGGGACCATAAAGTATATATTGTTGTATACAGATGGAGCAGTATTTAAATCTCTGTTCATTTTTTAAAAAGTAAATAAATATTGTGTCTTCCCAAAGCAAATTATTCTGATAAGCTATTTGTCAAGGTATACATGACAGTATGAGACTAACTTGAATTATTCCTTATTACCAATGTTGACTTCTTTACAAAAAGAATCAATTTAGAGAAGTCTTAATAAAATTCAGAAAACCACATGATTCTAACCAAATTAAACCAGATCATAATTTAAAACAAAACAAAGGGGAGCCTCTTTTTTTACCTCTCCCACATAACTTATATGCTATTTAATGTTGTTTCATGCATTATATTAAATCATCTGATTTCATTTCAACAAATTGAAATTTCAGGGGGGGGGTTAAATTTATTTTACTCTGATATCCTAACAAAAGATTGCTGATGAAGCCAACAGGTAGCCAAAAGAGGGAAGTAGGGGAAAAAAAAGAGGGAGAAAGGAAAGAAAGGGAGAGAATGAAATGCAGAGAAAAACAGTCTAATGCAGGGCTGTTAAACTCGCAATGTCACGTGATGTGTCATGACATATCGTGATTTTTTTTCCATTGCCGGCAATGGGATGAGCGCGGTTTTGCTATGATGCATCAGGCCTGTGGGCTGGCAGTTTGATACCCCTGGTCTATGGAATAAAGGCAGAAAAAATAATGGAAAGAGATTTATGGAGAAGAGAAAAAGCATGTTATTCACCAAGGAGTTTTATTCAACTGAAAGCAAGAAATAACCTCTTTTATTTAAATTTCCTAATTTAAAAATTTCCTTGGTCAGGTGGAAATCCATGAAACTGCAGTCATGTTTTTTTTAGGCAGAGGAGACTTTTTGCCTTCTGTAATGTGGATAAGGAAAATTATTTTTTGCAGGGGTGGGGGAAGCATGAAGTAAATTTCAATTTGTGAAGAATGGATGGTGGAGAAATGCTTTCTCTATGTCAAAAATGTCTTGCTTTCCAGGGCTATAGTGAGAGGGCTAATAGATGTGGCAGTGACAGCAGCAAGGTTTGTCAAATGCCTGAATGCCTAGAATGAAGACTAGGAGGATGACAAGGGTAACACTAATAAGAAAACTATTCTTGTTACAGCAGGAGTAGATCTTCATACCTCATCACCTTTTCCTCCCAGAAGACCAGGAAATCCACGTTCCCCTTTGCTCCCCTGGGGACAAAGAAAATAGACATTGTCTGGTTTATAAAACACGTTTCTCACAGGAAACAGTTTCAAGTAATGGATGCCAAAATAGCACAGCAGAGATTGTAACATACTCCTTGTTTCTTAGTTCTAACAACTGCAGCATCAATGATGGCTTAAATGCATATAAACACTTACACAGTTAACTTTGTAATCCAATATATACTTGAAGTTGAATCCTACTAAAATCCAGAGAACTGTTTAATTTTCACTGAATTGCAGTGTTGATGCTGAATGACAGAGTAAGAGAGATCACTCTGTATATGTGAATCAGCTCGTGAAAAATGTTCAAGATAATTTTGTACAGGAATTCTCCTTGGTACTTCACTGTTCCTGCATCTGTAATGTGTAACATTAAGTAGGAAGTAAATTAAAAAAAAAGAATAAGAAAGGCTTAAACTTGCCATTTGTCCATGATAAATCAAGGGACCAGATTCAGGGTCTAATCATATGAAAATGAATCCAACAATAAACTAGTACAGGGGTGTCAAACTCAATTTCACTGAGAGACTCATCAGCATTGAGGTTGCCCTCGGGGGGCCACGTGGGTGTGGCCAGGATGGGTGTGGCCTACTGGGTGGGTGTGGATGAAGTGGGTGTGGCCTACTGGGTGGGTATGGCCAGCTCTAAATCTTTCATGTCAAGGGTGCCTGTGGGTGCCTGGGCAGGAGTGGAACAGATCTGAGGGTCTCTGGCAGAAGGGAGTGGGACCAGGGCAAGTGTCAAGGCATGATCCACTGGAAGAGCTTCACATGGTCCACTGGAGGGCCAAGGCAGAGGGGACTGTTCCCTCACTGTTTCCAGGATGGCTTCGCGGGCCACATAAAACCACTTCGCGGGCTGCATCCGGCCCGCGGGCCTTGTGTTGGACATGTCTGAACTAGTAGGACTACCACTATTGCAACTCAGAGGGCTCTTGTGCTAGTTATTTTGAAATCAGATTGAAGTGTAAAATCTGTGTTCTAGCAAAGTCCATTGCCTTGCCCAGATTCCTTCTCTTATAATGTTTCCTTCATAAATTCTGCTCAGTAAGTCTCCCATGCAACCATCTCCTTAATTACAAGGACAATTCTGAAATAAATCTCCTTTTGGTTATCAATGACAGACACTCTCAGATACAGAACTTTTATTATACACAGTAGAAAACTACAACATTACATTACTTTTTGACATAATCGCCATTCAAATTGAAGCACTTATCACAACGTCTTACAAGGTTTGAAATTCCTTAGTAGTAGTCACTCGGCACCAAATCTGGGCTATGTGGGGGTGGTGATCAAAAACAACCCAACGGAACTGCTTCAAAAGTTGTTGGGTGTATCTGGCAGTGTGCAGGCAAGCATTATCGTGAACCAACACCACACTGGAAGTGGTGCCATAGAAAATCCTGCCAAATGTGAAGATGCCTAAGGAGTACTGCTAGTGAAGTTCATGGAGTGTGGTTCAACCATCAATTCAGATATCTACTTGGAAACATTATGAAAACTCAGACGAGCCATCCATAAAAAGTGTCAGGGCATGCTGCCTTCCGGTGTGATATTGGTTCACAATAATGCTCACCCGGACACCACTAGACACACCCAAGAACTTTTTTTTTTATTAAAAGTTTTACAAATCCAATACATTATAACCCATACCCCTCCCACCCCTCCCCCCTCCCCCACTTCCCAGAGCTGATTACAGGGTAAAAAAAAATAAACAAACATAATCTAACTAACATAACCCGACTATACTATCAATCAAATCCATAACACACTTTAACTCCTTTTCAAAACAAGTATTAACAAATTAAAAACAAAAATAATAACATAATTAAACCATAATACTAAAAATAATATAAATTCAAACATATTGAACTATTAAAAATAATCTAAAATCTACTCATAAGCAAGATAATACTTTTCAATCTCATATTTCTTTTGAATATAATCAATCCATCTTCTCCAAACTGAAACATATTTTTCTTGTGAATGGTCCTTCAAATAGGCGGAGATTTCTGCTAAATTAGACACCTTAACTATCCATTCTTCCATAGTAGGCAAAGAGTTTTTCTTCCAATATTGCCCCACAAGTAATCTTGCAGCTGTTATAAGATTCAACATCAAATCAATTTCTTTGACATCAAAATCTACAAAAATAATTGCGGAGTAAACTTTATCTTTCTACCTTTCCTCACATAAATTACTCCTCCTCCTTTACACCCAAGAACTCTTGAAGCAATTCCATTGGGATGGTTTTGATCACCCCGCCCCCAGTGACTGCTACTAAGGAATTTCAAACCTTGTAAGACGTTATGACAAGTGCCTCAACTTGAAAGTGATTATGTTGAAAAGTAATGTAATGTAATTTTCTCATGTGTATAATAAAAGTTCTGTGTCTGCGAATGTCTCTCATTGATAACCAAATGGAGGTTTATTTCCGAATTGCCCTCGTAAAAGCTTCTGTGCCATTTCCAGAAGAGCTGACCAACTAGGGCTGGTCATTTATTCTGGGAGGGGCTGTTCAGAAATGTGGGATGTACATGGTCTTTTAATCTGCCAAAATGTTGATTAGTTCTGGTAGTGATAACAATGTATTTACAACTTTTAAAAGCAACAACCGTGCATGTATAATTAAATAAAATCCAAAAATGAGCAAATTTCATTTTAAAAAGCTCACATAAGGAACTCACCTTTGACCCTTCTCTTCCTGGGATCCCTGGGGGACCTCTTGGACCTGGATCTCCCTAATTGGACAAAGATAATGGTAGAGGGATTTTTTTTAAAAGTAGCATTGGAGAATGTATTCACACAGGACATCAAACTAGATATACCTTCCTGACTTCAAGGTCTTGCCTATGATAGGTCTGCAATGGTGCATTTTCTCCTCTGAGAAACATTCTGATCAAAAGCCACGGTGATTGTGAAGCAGAGCTTAAGGCAGCATTGCCTTATTTTGAATTTTTGTTCATGAAGTGATAAATAGAAGAATAGCATTAGACATTAAATTTAAGAACTATTTATAAACAGGCCTTCATTACTCAGGGGGATTCTGTAAAAGTTGCTAAAACAAAACTTTGGATAAGAAGACTGAAAAAGCATGGTTATGCATTCAAAAAATTTTTAGTCATTTTTACATTTGTGTGAAAGAAATATAATGTTTCAGTTTGGTATAGTGATCAGTGTTTCTCAACCTTGACAATTTTAAGGCATGTGGAATTCTGGGAGTTGAAGTCCACATGCCTTAAAATTGTCAAGGTTGAGAAACACTGGGTTAAAGCATCAGGCTAGAAACTGAGAGAATGTGAGGCACAAAGGCAGCTGGGGGACATTGGACCAGTCCCTTTCTCTTAGCCGTAGGAAGGAGGCAATTGCAAAACATTTCTGAAAACCCCTGCCAAGAAAACTGCAGGGCCTTGTCCAGACGGTCACTGAGAATTGGTCATGATTGAATAGAAGGGGAAAAAAAAAAAAGAAACAAAGTCATCCTCCAGACAAAAAGGGCACTAAAAACCACAGGCACATGAAACTCTTTACCCTAAATAATAAACTCTGAGTTGACTTACCATTTATGGTTAACAAAAATTGTTAAATTGGTGAATTATAAATAAGCCGAGGTGGCGCAGCAGTTAGAGTGCAGTACTGCAGGCCACTTTAGCTGACTGTGTTCAGCAGGTCAGCGGTTCAAATCTCACCGGCTCAAGGTTGACTCAGCCTTCCATCCTTCTGGGGTAGGTAAAATGAGGACCCAGATTGTTGGGGGCAATGTAAATACATATATACATTGCTTACTGGTGTACACCGCTTAGAGAGCGCTTGCACTTAAAGCGGTATATAAGTCTCATAAATAAATAAATAAATAAATAAAGGCCATTGATGTAGATCTTCCATTGCCTCTAACCATAATGTCATCTGTGGGGATATGGCTAGGAGACCAGTATATGCCAAAGACTGATAAGACTAAAAGGATCCAAACCCCCAAGCCTATGAAAATGTGTTTTTTAAAAATGGGATAGAGAGGCTACAAAAAGGCAATTACCTTTAATAAAGTACTTATATCACCAAGGAGAGGAAGAGCAACCTGTAATTAAACACACTTTTAGATTGGTGCTTACATGATCCCTAAACACATTGTTTTTTTTCTTTGCTGCATTTGTTTGTTCAGATAAGCAGTGTACGATACTTCCAAGAGCAGTTTACTTGGTATTAAAATGTAGCACTGTTTTTAAAGTTAATAACATATGCAGTTTGTCCCTATTTTTGACACTGGGGGAGATGATCAATAATTGCAGAAAGCCATCTGAGTCTAACCTGGTACAAATTGTTGTGAGATTTTATTATTTACATTTATTCTTTTTTTTAATGCTGCATTTCAGAACCCTATTGTTGATTTTATGGGCCAAGCTGAATAACTCAGGGGAAGTATCTCATTTGCTAGACAATGCTCTTCATAATTAGCTAGAACTATGACAATAGGAGGCTGACTTTCAGTCATCCACTAAATTCTTATAAAACCAAAAAACAGTGCTCAGGGAAAAAAGGAAGAAAGAAAAAGAGAAACGAAGGCTGAGTTGCTAACAGCTCTAGTCTTTGCAATTTGAATGCATGACTGGAGGATTGAAGCCTTACGAATGACGGGATACATAATCCAGTAGGGTTGCCTATATTTACTTGCTCTGAAATTTGTTTGAGGGATTGTTGGTCATTTTTGTTTTTCCTTATATTCTCCTTTTCAATTTTTTATATCTAAAGGTTTGCCTCTTTTACTCTAATAAGTGAACTTCTTACTAAAACTATTCCCACGGGCAAGACCACACGGTTACCCAGTTTCCCCTTAAGCTTCCAGCTTGTGAAGCTCAGCATTCCTATTTCTCTTCCCTTCTTGGTGGAAGGGAAGAACTCTGCAATTGGATTATCTTGGCAGGAGGTTCAGTTTAATTGGTGGCAGTTTATGAGAACTATTATTTTTTTTAAATAAAAGAAACCTTGGAAGAAATGCCTGCAAGGGAGACTTTACATTACATAATGTCCTTAAAAAACTAGGAAGAGGCTTGCAGAGAGAGTGAGGAAGAAATTTCGTCTGAAATTCTTCAGCTTTCCCAATTTCTCTTCCTAACTCAAGCCTTAATTATTTAAAACCCCTCCCAGCTCTTTGGGAGGGCTTGAGACAAGGAATTTGATATTCTGCGTAGCACGAATTCTTGTAGTTGTTCATATAATATACCCAGGAGTTATGGGGGTTACCTCAGTTTATATCTTTTCTAGCAATATAGGAATTATTTAAGGAATTGATTCAAAGATAATTTCAATTCTTCAAATGTAAACAATTGACTATATATATATATATATATATATATATATATATATATATGTTTTCTGAGGTTTTCGCGGGTGTTTGCATGTAGGTCTTTGGTTATTCGGGTTTTCTCCCGCGTAAAATTGGAAGTGTCTTGTCAACGTTTCGACGAAGTCCCATTCGTCATCTTCAGGCTGGTGTTTTCAGCTTCGTACTTTGAGGAGCACAAAGCTGAAAACACCAGCCTGAAGATGATGAATGGGACTTCATCGAAAAGTTGCCAAGACACTTCCAATTTATATATACAGGTAATCCTCAACTTACAACCACAACTGAGCCCAAAATTTCTGCTGCTCAGCTGGAGGGTTATTAAGTTAATTTTGCCCCATTTTATGATCTTTTTTGCCGCAATTGTTAAGTGAATCACTGTAGTTATTAAGTTAGTAACACAGTTGTTAAGTGAATCTGGCTTCCCCATTGACTTTGCTTGTCAGAAGGTCACAAAAGGGGATCACATGACCCTGGGACATTGCAACGGTCATAAAAAGGAGGCAGCTGCCAGGTGTCTGAATTTTGATCACGTGACCATGGGGATGCTGCAATGGTTGTAAATGTGAAAAATGGTCCTAAGTCACTTTTTTCATGGCACTGTAACTTTGAATGGTCACTAAATGAACTGTTGTAAGTCGAGGACTATCTGTATTCAAATTTTAGTGATTTTAGACACATTTGCCTTCAGTGTAAGAGAGTTGAGTTAGTTTATATACATACTGGGTCACCTGGAGGGCCTGGGATTCCTGGCTTTCCATCTCGTCCTGGAATACCCTAAATGTACATAAAAACAGGGAAGAATTTGTTATTGTTGTATTGCTTGAACCTTGTTCAAGAAGATATTTACTATCATGTATTTATTAGTACTTACATTAAGGCCAGGAGTTCCAGGAGTCCCAGGTAATCCAGGAGGCCCTCTTGGTCCCTGTGCAAGGAACATTTGGAGCATCAGGTATCAAGGAAGACGTACACAATAAGCACAATGAAAGTATTGACCAAGATTTCCTATGAAATATCTTACTTGGTATCCTGGTGTCCCAGGAGGCCCTCTAAGACCCTGAAAAACAGAGCAATGAGTGAATACAATCCTCCTCCTCCTCCTCCTTTTCATCGTTACAAAAAAGGGGGTTATTACTGCTATTGAAACTTGCGCAAGTAAAAAACCCACCCAGGATTTCAAAAAGATAGAGCTGGACCTCATATCTGGTTATTCATGAGCATAAAAGTATCACTTGAGGCTAAGATTCTTTTTAGCCAGATCTGTTGATTACAGCAGAACATGTTACTGTATTGGAAATTATGATAGGAAGCTTCTTTCACCAGTCAGATCATTGTTGAGTCTAAATTAGCACCATCCATCCAGATTGATAGTTGCCCTCGGGGATCTAAGTATGGAGTTTTTCTAGCTCTGCTTAGAGATTCTGCCTCATTTTAGACATGGTTCCTTGTAAGTGGGGGAGGAGTAATTTTTTTTTAAACATCCATCCATCCATCCATGCATGCATTCCTTTCAGATGTCATCCTCACTAACATGTTACTGTTAAATAAAGCTTCTCAAGATATTGGTCAAGGCCCTCTGTGGGGTTATTAGCAACTTAGAGGATGAATGATTAAATTCCACAGGCAAAGCAGGAGGGCTATCAAAATACTTATAGCTCCAGCCATCTGTCAAAACCCTCTGCTAGCAGTTTTTAAAATGATTATTTACTCAGCTATTACTTATTTATATTGACGAGGGAAGGTTACATAAATTCATCTTTTCCTTTAGGGGATTCTGGAATTTAAGAACCCTCGCTGAAAAGAGATGTTTAATATCCGATTTAAGACCTAAATACAAATGTAAAATATACAAAACATGACATTCATAACTGTGTAAAATAACAGAGAAGAAAATTCCCAAAACTACTCTGCTTCAAATGATATGCTTGGGAGAATAATATGACCCAAAGGCATCTTTATCCCTGAGTAGATAGATACAATGTGCAGAACTGTGCTTCTGGCTTAGTTGCACTCTGGGAAGAGACAGGAACAATTGCCTTGCTAGGCAGCAATATATAATTCCTTTCTCTCCACTCCCTTGACAGTCACGAAACCCAAACAGGAACAATTTTATTTAGCCGTTCTATTCAGACACACTACTAAATGTAGTAGTGGGATCAGTCAAGAGCCATTTTATCATTTCTTTACAGAGGAAAAGAAAATACACATATAAAATCATATATTAGAGGTAGAATTGCCATCCGTGCTGCATCAATGAAGCAATTACAGAATGACATCCATGTTAATAATGGGGTGAAAGAAGCACAAAACAAATTTTGTACTTACAGGTAGTCCGGGGGTTCCATTCCCTGCTGGCCCCATCTCTCCTGGAGGACCCTGCACCCCAGGAAGCCCTCTTTCTCCCTGATAAAGGAACAAGTCTTTGTTTTTTTAAAAAAATCATTGAATAAAAGCACGACACCAAACAATTAAAATACAGGATTAGAATAGGCTTTCCCTACCTTAGGCCCTCGTGGACCTATTGTCCCAGGAACGCCAGCTAATCCCTAATATAGGGGAAAAAAAGATGGAGAGAAAGCTATGTATATTAGTGCAAAATGAGGCCACACAAACAATTCTTAGTGCCCCAAGAAGGGTGCATGTAAAACCTTGGCTTGATGAATTGTATTGGGTGCCAGTTTGCTTTTGAGTCCAATTTAAGGTGTTGGTTGTGACCTATAAAGCCCTACATGACATAGGCTACCTACGGGAACCGTCTTTTTTCCAATTCATCAACCCATCCCCCTTGGCAGAGAAGGTATGTTACACATGCTGTCAATTAAATAACTTCAACCGATGGGGTCTAGAAAGAGAGCCTTCTCTGCCTCTGCGCTATGGAACACCTTCCCACCAGAAGTGAGACAGGTCCCCACTCCTATGGCCTTCTGGAAAGGAGTTAAAACACGCCTCTGAAGCCTCCTTTGGGAAGCTTAGAGGACCATGAAGCTGTGGGGCTGGTTGGTGCCCCGAGAACCCTCCCTTCAACTTTTTAACTAAATTGTAAAATATCTTAATCATCCTTGCTTCCTTTTAAATTCTAAATTTTTTAATTTAAGTATTATATGCTGTTTTTATATTTTAGCATTTATTGTACAGGGCTCAGAGTTCCTCCCTGAGGAAGATGGGCAATTTAAAAACATGAAAAAAAAAGATGTTTTTGTCTAATTAGAAAATAATAAGTATTCTTAAACTGACAAGAAAAAAAAATCTAATTTTAGACACAGGTGTCTTATTGTACAAAAACAAATAAGATATCTTGTAATGATAATTATTCACTACTGTTTTAGTTTCACAATAATTGATGAGCTAATTATTTATGAGAAGTAACAAAGGGAAGCATGGTGGGGGGAAGGCTAGAAATGTGTAGAACTGAACAGCTTACAAAACGGAGTTATCTGCAGCTGTTTGCTTTAGAGAGATCTTTTCCAAAAGGCTCATTACTTATAACCTGATGGCTCTGAGTTACCGTAAATGCCGGCGTACAAGGCGACCCGGTGTATAAGACGACCCCTGTCTTTATAGCCGGGCCGCATTCCTAGAATGTCGTCTTATACACCGGAAACTACCAGTATTTCCGGCGTATAAGATGACTCGGCGTATAAGACGACCCCCATCTTTGGCGCCGATTTCAGCGCTCGCGGAAGTTGCCTTATACGTCGGCATTTACGGTACATAAGCCTACCTTTGAAAATACTCAGTGCTGGGTAAAAAAACAAAAGGCAACGTCTATGGACATTCTCAATCATCCAGGTCAGGGTTGTCCCAAAGATGCTTTGGGAGGACAAAAGGCAATGTGTGGAATGTTGTATGGACATGGTGGAAGCAAGGATGGTTTGCAAGAATAGAAAGCTAGGGAGAGATATAATAAGTAGTGTTGGTGAAAACTAGTTTTTGCTAGGTTTCCTTTTCCTTATGTCACGCTTTTGAATTTTTTGACATATTATTTCTTTCTCCTTTCTGTACTCTACATAACATTGCTTGCCTTGAATGAAATAGTATATGCGATGCTGGTAATTCTATTAGAGGCCGACCTTTTACTTCTGCTGACCTCCTAGGCTTTTCTGCCATAGAATACTTAATGGTACTTACTGGTTTTCCTGGAAGACTTAATCCTGGAGGCCCTGGGTCACCTTTAGAACCTGGAGGCCCAGGTGGGCCTATGATTCCACCAGAGTCTCCCTATGTAATATAGACAAAAACAATGCTAATTTGATAGGAAGTTACAAGAGCCAGATTAATGTATCATATTTAAATTAACTGCATTATCTTATCTCCACATTCTTCCTGTGTTGTCAAACTACCTGTCAACGTAGGTAGCCGCTTTCTTAGCTATATTCCCAAGTAGCCTCAGTCAATTAAGTTTTATATCATCCTTGTTGCTGGATCAAAACTAGTGGGATTGCTTGTATTAGCAAGATTTTTTTTTTTTTTAAAAAAAAATCCATTCCAATGCAGAAACTCTCTGAAAACAAAGAACAAATCTCTGCTGGAGACTCCTAATGTTGCAATCATTTTGTGGGTGCTTTTTGGCAAAGGGGGAGGGGAGATGACCGTGCTTTGCTGGAAAGCCCACTCCCAAAATGGATAAAGCTAAGACAAAGTGATGGCTGATGCTAGACAAGACATAGATTTAATTTCATTTAAAAGAAAATCAACTTCCAATAAATGTAATAATTTATCTATTAATTTTATTGTAACCATTAAAATTACAGCATGGTGGAATTTTTTAAACATTTGGGGAACTGAATGAAGCCAGATATTACTTTTGCTCCTTTTAGTTGATAGGTAGTAAAGAGTTTCTACTCTTCAGTTAGAAACATTGCCTTAGTTTAAGAATATTCATTGCAATATTTGTTTTTACAACAAATAAGATAGCAAAAACATAGAATACTGAACATGTTTGAAGTGGACAAGATAAAACCTATATAGCACTGGTGGTGAACCTATGGCATGCACCATCGCCCCAGCACACATGGTCTGTAAAATTTTGCCATCACTGGCCTAAGGCCAGCCAGCCCAGAACTGCCATTGGGGAGGCGCCCCCTCCCCCTGCAACAGTGCAGCTGTGCCTTGCTTACGGGCAGGCAGGGTGGGGCCTTGTGGAGGAGGAGGGGCTCATCCCTCCATGATAAGCTGCAGCTGCGCTTGGCGGGCAACCTGTAGGAGCTCAACTCCATTGCGCTGGCCATGTGGTTGCAGTTTGCACCACTGCACCTGCTGCTCTGGCGGTGCTTCCAGACAGTCACCATCCTCCAGTGGGTCTTCTCCTCTCTGGTGGTGGGTGAGGACGGGACGGTGCCTACAGCGGCAAACTTGGCTGTGTCCCAGCCACACGGCAGTTCACAGGAGTGGCTGTGAATGGAGCCCGAGGTGGGGGTAGGCAGGCAGTTATGGCACCCGGCTTGGCTCTTGTGGGTGGCAGTTTGCTTTGCTTCGAGTGGGGCTGCCTTCCCAAACCCCACTGCTCCAGCCCTGCAGAGAGCTGCCACTTCCTTTCAGCTGGGGCTGTCTGGGGGCAGGAGCAGCTGGAGCAGTGGGCTCCTGAGCACATTCAGAATGCCACAGTTGCCACTGCTCGGGGACTGGCGAGGTGGAGGAGAGGGTCATCCGCTACCTCTCTCATAGCCTAGTGCTGCCTGGGGATTTACCTGGTGCTGCTGCTCAGGAACGTCTGGCTGCTGGCGCTCAGCTATGTGGCCTGGCTCTACTTGGACTGGGAGATACCATCTGCGGGGGCGCCGCTCTGCCTGGGCCATCTGGCGATACTTCTGGGACTATTTCCCCATCACTGTGAGCAGAGGAACCAGGAGGCTCCCGCTGGTAGCAGGGGCATCGAGCCTGGTGGGACACCCACTTTCTCTGTTCAGGGGGAGCTGGCTCCACCAACACAGCCTTGGCAACAAACCGCTGCAGGCCGTGAGAATGCAGGGCTCAAAGTGGTGCTGGAACTTCTTGGGGAGAACCATCCAAGCATGGTGGGGGTCACCCTCCTTTAGATGCACGGCCTAAACCTCATCTCCTCCACCATTGTCAAGCCAATGTTCCACAAATGCTATCGTTTCTGTGCCCCTTGGTCAGAAAGTGTCGGCCCTTTTAGACTTTTATTTTTATTTTAAGCTTTTATTATGTCCTGTCTGCTGCAGCTGCTGGTCCCCATCTTCCAGGAAGCAGCTGCTCCCCTGCCCCCATTGACACTGCCCAATCTGCATATGCCCCTTTCACTGCATGGGGCTACTGTTGTTGCTGCCACTGTTGATAACTGCTCGATGCACGCATGCACGCATCGGCCAGCCTACCACTTCTATGTCTCCTTTGCCAGGCCACTGCTCCCGCTCCCCTGCTGCCATCTCAACGGAAGCAGGGTATTTGGCCCTTGAGAGTAGAGGGTGGGGCTGGAAAAGCCCCAGCTGGGTGGGGGAGTATGTGCGCACTCTTCTTCTTGAGGAGTTTCTCTCTGAACGCTTGTACTTCCACATTGCCAGACCATGTGTGAAGGCACATGCGGGCTCATCTCAAGAGAGGCATTGGCCACGTGGGAGATGGGAAAGTTTAGGCAATGGCACCTCCACCTTGCCCCTTGCCTCACCTCACCTCAACCCACAGGATGAGCCTCTTGCCCATCGCCCCACTCACCAGAGACCCCTGGATCTCCTCCAACCCTGCTCGGCCCCCACAGGCATCCCTCCCCACAAGCAACATCAAGGTGGCCATGCTCACCCCAGCCATGCCCACCCAGTCTGCTGTGACCAATGGGTAGGCAGCAACCGGTGATAAATAAGTAGGTTTTGTGTTGCAGTTTGGGTGTCAAACTGCCGGCCCATGGGCCAGACACATCACCAGGAAACCACACTCACCACATTGCCAGCAATGGGGAAAAAGCTCTGATACATGACATCGCAAGTTTGAAATTTCTGCTCTTAAAAGGTTCGCCATCACTGCTATATAGTAACTGAAGCAAAAACATTGAAAATACATGCAATTATTTGATATTGGTTTAAAAATTACCTTTTCTCCTTTAATCCCTGGTTTTCCAGGTATTCCATTTTCTCCTGGTAAACCCTAATTAAAAAGAAAAATATATTGTCTTGAACTTTATAGTTAATTATCTATTAAAAGAGTAGTAAACTTGGAAAAACTACTTCTATTATATAATGGACTTCACTAAAATTTTCCTTTCTCAAAATTAAAGGTACAATTCAAAGAATACAAATTTTATTTAAAATATTTATGGTCTATAAGACAATGGAATAAAAAGAATTATATTTATTTGTTGCTTAGGAGAATGGATGATTAGCAAGACTGGTTTCCATTCATTTATATATTATGCAGCAAGGCAAATATAATTATCTAGAGTACGGCATGTAAAAAGAAAAAGAATTGACTAAAAGTTTGAAATCTGAGACAAGTAAAACATTTTAAATGTATCTGTATATTGTACATTAGTTATATGACAAAGGGGAAATTAGAAACTATATTTAAGGTTTCAGTAATTTCATCTTCTTTTTATTTTTTGTATTTTTAAACAAAAAATAGTGAAAATTTTGGCACTTAGCTCAGAGATTTAAATTCTTATATTGTTAAAATAATATAATGAATGTAAATGTAATTTAATGTTTTAAATGAGTAATTTCTAATCAAAGATATACTGAGCACTAACTTTACAATCTTGGTAATTCCTTTGTACACTTATTATGCTACTGTAGAAAATTAATATTTTTTTTATTGTTTTCTTTTTGTTTGTTCACTTTTTCTTTTAAAAATGATTAGTACATTTAAAACAGATATAGGGCAAAACATAAGCACTAAATCAGTGTTTCTCAACCTTGACAATTTTAAGGCATGTGGACTTCAACTCCCAGAATTCCACAGCCAGCATTGCTGGCTGTGGAATTCTGGGAGTTGAAGTCCACATGCCTTAAAATTGTCAAGGTTGAGAAACACTGCACTAAATGATCTTTCCTTTTTTGCAGATAGTGCTAGATATTTCTAAGGCAAATGAATTGTTTAAGAAATTGTAATGTGATCTTGATTTTATTAAAAATGATCATAAAATCAGATTTGTTTCTTTGACATACATTTGTTTTTTAATTTGCTTTCAAAGCATGAGACATAATGTCATGGTTCCAAAGCTAAGACCAACAAAATCAGAACTCCAAGGCTAGAGGTTTCCTCAAAGAACATATTTATTGGTTACAAAGTATCAGCACAATCAAAAGTGAAACCAAGTCTGCAAATGGCTACATTCCCCAATAGAATGATTTGGCGGGCTTTCTAATAAAACGCTCAGCCCTCCAAGCTAACTGATAGAATGACCTTGGTTCCCATGGGAACCAGAATTGTTTAGACTAGCAAAAATACTCTGCGCCCCCTCCCTTTCTTGTGGCAACCTAGAATGAGCAAGATGGCTTCAGCCAGGTTCATTGTAGAGTTGACACATAATTTATAACTTTATATATTTAAAGGCTGTAATGAAGGAAGCAGATATAATTGCATGACAAAAAGTTTTCCAGGACACTTTGCCTCAACTACATTGACTTTATTATCTATCCTATTTCTTTTTATCTCTGACTTTAAATAAAAGAACATGAAACATGAAATAAGTTAGAATATATAAACAAATGGGCCATTTTTTAGAGTTCTATTCAGGTTTACATTATGTATGTGACCATTCTAAAATAAATTCTTAAGAAGAGAAGCAGAAAATTAAATAGCTTTGAGGCTTTACAGTTAATTTCATTCAAAGAAAATGATGCATCTCATCTTTATACCATATCTATCTATCTATCTATCTATCTATCTATCTATCTATCTATCTATCTATCTATCTATCTATCTATCTATCTATCTATCTATCTATCTACCTACCTATCACTGGAAATAGTAAAATATGTCAAAAAGTGTATGAATTTACAAGAGAAAAAGGAATTATTTCCATTACAGAAAAAAAAGTTTATTTTATTTCATTTCTGTGTAAGGTGAAACTCACAGACTTTGATTGCTTGTTGATAAGGCGGCCATTTATATAGGCATACGAATGTTAAAAAAACTAGATTTGAATTACTATGTTCTGTTCATGATACAGATGAGAAAAATATCTATGTTTTAGCGTCTTACAATGAGTTCAGAATAGCATACCAAAATATGTGTACCTCACTGTTTTTACAATTCGTGTAAAGTAGAACACTACGGTAAAGTTTCACTCGCCCAAGATTCCTCAGTAAATTTCATGATTATCTGAATTTAACTTTTCTTGGCAGCTACCATCTCATAATCCATTTCTACAGATGGTGGATTAGGAAGTCTAAAAACAAAATCTCTTCTTAGCTATTTAATGCTCCTGGAATAGTAGTTAACATAAATAATAGTGAGACAATTGAGAAAACAGTCATGGCCTTTGGACCCAGACTCAAAGGTTGTAACACCTGAGAAATACTTTAATTAAGTGAGTAATGTTTAATTACTCCGAGGCTGAGCTGTGGCCAATGTAAATCTTAGTGATGTGAACTCCACATAAAAATATATGGCAGTACAAATGTATATGAGTAAACAGGGCAACAATATGATTCAAGAAAATGAAAAAAGTCTCTGGACTTGGAAACGAATGCAACAAAATGGAGCATGAAAAGGACTAGATAAAGTCATGAGAAGAGGTCTAAAAGCCAGATGAATCCAAGGCTGTTATTTGGAATGTTCATGCTCAATCCAATACCAAAATAAAGATGCAGGTACATGAATTCAAGGATAGTTATACATTTAAAATAAATAACACAGAGAGATTAAAAGCGTGAGTGTGGGGAATGAAAAATCTGAAAAAAAATCTGAAAAAAAAAATCTTAGCAATGTGACTGCACAGAAAGGACTGAATATTCCAAAGCTATGTGTTCCAGAAGCACTTTTTCATTTAGGAGATAATGTTGAGGAAGGACATTTCAGGATTTGTCTACTGTTCCTGCCAGAAGTAAGAATTAGCCTCATGGTTTGTGTGACTAGAGTAGTAAATAGGTAATAGATGAAAGGAAGTTGACCTGAAAATCAGGTGTTTGCATATACTTGGAGTTCTATAGAATCAGTTTTAATTAATCACTAATGGACAGGCATAAACCACTTAATATTGTTTTCCCCATCTGCCAGGTAAAAACTGGGGATCTTAGCAACATTCAAGCCTATAGCTTCATTCTTCTGGAAAAAAAGTATGTCAAAGTGTAACTAAAAATACGGCAATTCACATTTATACTGTAAACTGTCAAAATAATTATTAAGGCTCACCTGCTTAGTAACAGTAGCAAAGACACAGAAATAGAACAGCATATTTGTAACTATCCAGAAATATATAGCAATAAAACTACTGAGGCCTTCTACAGTAGCAATTTTACAGGATCACCTAGCTATTGTTGTAGTGATATAAAGACTGCCTTAGTGATTTATTACCACACTTGACGGGGTGATTGAAACCATAAATTGTTATCATGGAAAACCTCAGCATGTCTGGCTCCAGATCTTTGCACATTGAATAGTCTCTCATATACCTTGTAAAGTGAGATCACCAACATTTTAATATTATTTCGTTGGTTAATATTGTACTTGAATAATTCTTACAAAGAGTAGTATGATACTTGCCATTTCTCCTGAAGATCCTCTGGGGCCAGGTGGTCCTGGAATTCCCTAGAAAATAGTGATAACAATATGGAATTTTTAGAAAAGGAAGAGAAACTCCCCCCTCCATATATTTATACTGTTCTTTTTAATAAAGGGATTTATTTGAAGAAAATACATGAAAATGTAAACTTCTTCTAAGCAACCGATATACAATTCTTTATTGTTTAAAGATGTAAAAATCAGTATACTGAAACTGGCACCAAAATGGTTAAAATAATCTGATTTTGCTAATGTCTACATGCAAAAGGGGGGGGGAAGTTTGTTCTAACTAAAAGACTACACAATTTCCAGAAGTCACTCCACTACATGCAATAGAAAATGTAATACAGGCAGTCCTCATTTAGTGACCCTCTTGTTTAGCAATGATTCACAGTTACTACAGTAATTAAAAACTAACTGTGTGACCAATTCTTGAATTTATGACCTTCACAAGTCTGTAAAAGAAAGGAAAGCTGAAGTAAAACAGCAATATATACCGCTTCACAGTAGTTTATAGGCCTCTCTAAGCAGTTTAAGCAGTTTAACTGCCCCCAATAATCTAGGTCCTCATTTTATTGACCTTGGAAGGATGGAAGGCTAAGTCAACCTTGAGCAGGTCAGGATTGGGGGAATTGAACTCCTGGCCTGCAATACTCTAACCACTAGGCCACCATAGCTCTTACGATTGTAGAATTATGGTGTTTCACTTAGCAATTGCTTCACTTAATTGTTGGTCCCACTTGTGATCACTAAACAAAAACTATCTAGAATTAAGTGTGCTTCTGTGTCTGAATTCAAAGACCTTTTTGTCTATTTCTGAGACAAGGAAGGAAACTAAATCTCCAGACTGGTCTTGGATTAGTTGGAGACTTCTTCTCAGTTTTTTTTTTTTTAAAGAAGCATGGGAAATAGGAAGTGATGCAATTTATTCCAGTAGTAATTTTCAGAAGCTGTCCTCTGGCTTCTCCACTTGATGAGAAAAATTGGATATTAAACAAAAAAGGGTTTTCAGCTGTGGTGTCACTCTTATGTCCATGGCATGGAGCCATTCCTATCTCTAAAATTGATGCCTCCCATCATATAATCTATTTATCTCTAAAAATATGGCTAACATTAATTTTATTATTTCAGCTTGATGTCTTATTTTTCTTGCATCTTTAGAAACCTATTTTAGTTTTATTTTAATTGGTGGATTTTCTGTTAATTAGCTTTGACTACCTATGCAAATTGAAGGTCAAAATACACATTATTGTCTAAATAGAATGAAATAAAATGCATGTTCTTTGCGGAAGAAGTAGCATTCTTAACTTTAGTTTGGGGGTGGAAAATCTGTGGGGCTGCAGATGTTGCTAAAATACATTGCATTACTGCTGTGGAATTCTGGGAGTTGAAGTCCACATGCCTTAAAATTGTCAAGTTTGGGAAACACTGCATTACTGGATGTGGTATTTGATTACTGCTCATTAAATATAATTTACATACCCAAGGTCCTGGATTTCCAATAGACCCTGGAGGACCAGACTCTCCTGCTTCACCCTAACACAACATTTTAATAAAAGCAAGTTTTTAGAGATGAAATTGCAGAGTTGGTAAGTATATATATTAATGACATATGAGTATGTTTCTAATGTCTATAGATCAATTTTACTCTTAAAAATGAAATCACTTGCAAAGCAAATACCGGTAGTTTGACTCTAGAACCTGTTAGTGTAATCTCTTTGCAATGTGTTCCCAATGGTGATATGCTAGTAGATGGTTTCTTTTTACATACAGCATCATGCTCATTTATTGTAGAGGTGGTCCTTGTGATCCATGGCTTTGCATAAATGTGGACAATAAATTGAGATCAGACAACCTTATTATGGATGGTAAAGGCATTTGTGTATCTCCAGTTTTTGGTTTGTATTTCTGTTTATAAGAAAGCTTCTGAAATGTTTTGTTTGTGGATGTGCAAATGTTACATGTGTACTTTTGTCCAGATCTTGTTATCTAAAAGTGGTATTATCACTTGCTAATTAAAATTCACCTATGACTAAAATCTAATCTTGGTGTTTGGGGACTTCTAGAAGTATATGGAGCATGCCCCGGAACAAGGATAATATTGGATATAATTCATCACTTTCACTGGAAGTAACCATGATCACTGAGTATCATCAGTTAATAATGAAGAAAATAATCTCTGAGCATTTGCTCAGATAAGTAATTAAGGTGCTGTCATCCCTTCACAAATACTTCTGGAGCAAATCAATCCCTTGATCTGTAAATTTTGGTCACCATACTACAAAAAAAATATTGAGACCTTGGAAAAAGTTCAGAGAAGAGCAACTAAAATGATCAAAGGTCGGGAGACTAAAACATACGAAGAACGGCTGCAGGACTTGGGTTTGGCTAGTCTAAAGAAAAGAAGAAACAGGGGCGACATGATAGCAGTATTCCAGTATTTGAGGGGCTGCCACAAAGAAAGAATTAAGGAGAAACTTCCTAACAGTGAGAACAATTAACCAGTGGAACAGCTTGTCATGGGCGCTCCATCATTGGAGGTTTTTAAGAAGAGACTGGACAGCCATCTGTCTAATATGGTATAGATTCTCCTGCTTGAGCAGGGGGCTGGACTAGAAGACCTCCAAGGTCCCTTTCTATTCTATTCTATTCTATTCTATTCTATTCTATTCTATTCTATTCTATTCTATTCTAATTTATATCATGTGATAATTGGATTACATAGAGTAGTGATAACAAATTCAGCCACCAAATCTGTCAGATGTTCACAACTGGATGTAACATTTCCATAAGGCCTATAAATTTAAAATTCAAGACACAGAGTCCCAATGGGGAAAATAATATAATTTCAGAAATAATTGCGTAACTGGAATCTAAGCATAGATCTTTATGCAAATGTCCCATCTGTAAAAAAAAAAAAAGGATATGAAAGAATACCAGTGCATCCAATAGATAGGTCATGAACTAATTTCTCCAAGATATGGGCTTCTTCCAGAGATAATTGTCCAAACTAGATTATACTCTATCCTCCTATAATTGCAATTATTTGAGCATGCTGATAACACACAAAAATTCACATTTTATCCACAAAGAAATTCTAAATGTATTGACAAGTATTGACTAAATGTATTGACTCACAGGATCCTGTAAACATAAAGCTATTTTTGAGCTGTACTTACAGAGTCCCCCTTTTCTCCTTTTTCAGATGGTTCTCCCTGTGACAGAGTACAAGTAAACTCAATATTTATAAGGACATTTTACTCAAATCCAGATTTCCTCTCTGTTTCTAAAGGTTTTGGCAAGAATGAAACCCACTTTTAATTTCCAGAAATCCAATTTAAAAAAAGCTGCACAGTCATAACTATCAATAGCAATTGATAACTTACTTTTTCTCCTTTTGCACCTTTTAATCCCTTTTCATCTCGAAGACTCTTTCCCAAAAAAGAAAATCAAAATCAGTTCCTTCTAATTTGTTAACAAACTAGAGATCAATTTCCCCATATCTTCCTCTTCATAATGGTTATCCAATATTCCTTTCATGAGCAATTTACACTATATACAGTAATTGGAATCTAAATACTGAGGAATCATATTTAGAGGAGTAATATATGCATCTCTGCATTTCCAAATGAATGTAGCTGGCATATTTCAAATTACTTCAAATTGAAAAAGTGTTTTGAAAGTCAAGGGTAACATGCCAACAGAGTTCAGCATTGCTTATTCTCGAAATAAAATTGTATGTCTGTAAGTATGTGATATGCGATAGGTGTGTGGGATGGAAAGGGTTGTGTGAATGATACTGGTTCAAAATGTGGTGCCCTGGGTGGAGTAAGCTACTTTAGCAGATATTAATGATTGTCACATTGATTGCTGATTATCTTTCCCTGTTCAGTTCAAACTGGTAATGTTATCCTATAAGGTACTACAACCAGTGCTTTTTTTCTAAAAAAAAAAAAAAAAAAGGTGCCGGAACTCACACACGTCATACAACCCGCCTTGCCTACCTTACAAGGTTCCATCCAAAAAAGATACTGGAACTCCGTTCTGGGCGTTCTATGAGGAAAAAAAGCCCTGACTACAACTATAACTTACTCCCACTTACTTTGGGACTGTGTGGTTTGACTAGAAGCCACCCATCCTGTGTGATCATTCGATAGGGGTTGTTCAGGGTCCTCATCCTATGGGAAATCAAGGAGATCAGGGACCAGAGGCGAACCATCTTTGTGGTGGCACTGACACTACGGAAGAGCTTAGCTCCTCATTCATTTTTGGCATTTGGAAAAATGTACAATCTTAGCCTGTTTAATAGGTATTTATGAGTTAATGGTGATGATAATGGTGTCTTTTGTTTTGGCTGAATTTAATACTGTTCAGTATTGTACCTGTGACACTTGTATGAGAGGAAATTGAAAGATGTTGGGGTTTTAATTATTAACATAACATAACATAACATAACATAATGGCAATTGATTTAAAAGTATAATAACATTCATTTAATCTTTGTTCCTGGCATCTTCCTTTTAAGAAGTCTGGTTCTATCCAGTGCATGTATCTGTGTTTTGTGCATACAGTATGTGCACATTCTCCCCTGTACACAACATATTTCATGCATATATTTGTTAGATTAAAAAAATATATTCAGAATTGATTTCAGTTGAAATTGGTAACCTTAATTGACATGCTAGGTAAACCAGATTACAGTATAAACTATTTTTGAGAATATTAATAACAGTTTTCCTATCTGATTTTCCCATGGATAATAATCATGGGGGTGTAACAGCTTTTAAAAGTCAAGAGTGTCTTTCTTTTAGGTAAAAATATTATTTGTTTCAATGATTTGTTAGTAACAACAAATTTCTAGATATTAATAGAGTAAATTGTTCTCAATATTATATTGCCTTTAACTTAATTTATTGATATCCAGTCTTGAAAATTTGAATCACTGTTGCAACCTGAAACCCTGGTTCCAGAAAGTCTAAGTACTTAAGCTGAAGTTTAGACTGATAAATCATCTTTCTAAATACTAAACTTAGCAATTCTTTTCTGGAAAGTTGTTTGCTTAAGAATAAATCATTAAATGTTTTGCATTGAACAGCTGAAGGAAGGAGTGTATTAGTACACTCCTTGAGGGTTAAAGATGATTAATTTCTTGAAGGCAAAACAGCTGGCCCCCATGTTTTGCCAGAAAATATTAACTGGGAAACATGATAAGGCATAGGAATTTCAAAGGTCTTATAATTGTAAGAAACATGAATCTGGCAGACATACATATCATATCCTGAGGACCTCAACTTGGGTTCACGTCACCTGCCACAAACTTAAATAGGAATTAAGAGGCTACTAAAATATGCAAAATATACTAAGAATGATTGCAAGAAGCAAGTTATACATAATGAAGAAAAAATGATTGGATATAATTAATTTTCTAGGCACAAAAGATTAATAAATATAAAGCAGCTCTTTAAAAAACTGAAACATAGCAGTTCAATCTATTGTGCAGTTGATATAAAATATAGCAAAACCTATTGAGTTGAATATGTGCCTAACAACCCAGGAATACAGTGATCTTTGGCAAAAATAATGTAGAAAAATAATGAAACAGAGATTGGAAAATTATAGCTATCAAAGTTTATTACAGTTTTGATAGTAGTGAATGGCTCAGAGGAGCAGAATGGTTAAAATTGCAGTGGTTTTAAGAAAAAGATGAGAAAATGCAAAGGGAATAGATAGCTTATTCTGGAATATCCCCTGCCTAAATCAAAGGAAGTGTCATTCTGGTCATCCTTAGATATCCGTGCAGAATATAGTTTACCATTTGGGAACATAGTCTTGGTCACAAATTTAAGATAGAATAGTCACTTCAGTTTACTAAAGCTTGAAGTAAGAAGTTACTCAGAACTATTCTGAGTCAATGATACAAAGTCCAAAATGGCAAGCTGTTGTTATGGATTTTATTGCCAAACATTGATAACAAAACTGAATTTTTAATAAGTAAAGATAAAAAACCTTAGAATGCCAATTAAACTGAGATAATAATACAAAGACAAGATAGAGGAAGAAGATAAGTAAGTGAAACTGCCAAAGTATGTAGAGTATATGGTTAAGTTTGTCTAAAATGTTCCTGAAAAATTTCAGCACAATACCCTGGTATCTCAAATTTAAGAGTGAGTGAGTGAGCGAGTGAGCGAGCCAGCCAGCCAGCCAGCAAGTAAGCAAATAAGCAAGCAAGCAAGCAAGCTAGCTAGCTAGTTGCTGGATTTAATCTGCAATACTTAGCAACATAAACAACTGAGCTTCATAACTTTCTAGGATTCTGAGAAAAGGTCAACAACCTCAATACTGTGGTTGAATACACTTACTCCTTGTTTAGAGGCCAAGTTCTGATAAACAACCAGGTTGTTAAGCAAAATGGTTGCTAAGTAACATATGGGGGAGAGGTAGAGAGACTGGGGAGATCATTGGTTGGTGCCATTTCATTTAAGTAAAGCTTTTTCATGCAGCTATGCCAGCATTACTCCCACTTCGGCATGCATTTTTGTTGGATGCCTAAAATATGGTCATATATGCACACATTGGTTGAAAAATATTTTTTAACTACTAACATATTTGTGAATGGTCACTAACTAAAATTGTCACTAAAGAGGAATGGGTGTATTCATAGCTTTGGAGTTCACAATATAGCTGAGAAGTGAACCCATTGTATGACTTTTACTACAGAATGGAAGCTGATTATAAAGCTTCCATGGAAGAGATCTATTAAGGCTCCATAGAGAAATACTAGAAGCAGAACTGATCTTTTTTCATAGAAAGAAGGAGAAGTGGTTAAACAAGGTGAAAGACAAACCTTTTGCTCTAGAAATGTGAGCTAGGAAAGGAACAGGATTGGATGGGACATGAGAAACAGACTCAGAATCAAGCAGACCTAAGACAATGATTGAAGATGTTTCACACAGGGTTTATTTAGGTAGACAAATCAATAATAAAAGTTTGAATTCACTGTGGCAGTAACAGATGTTAACCCAAGAGATGACAAAAGAGCTTGTTTTTAGGAAAATCCAAAGGGTGCTAGACAAAACCACTTAATTCATTGGATCTTCCTTCTAACTCAGGGATCCCCAACCTCCAGTCTGTAGATCGGTACTGGGTTGCGGCATGCCAGCAACTGGGCCGCACAAACAAAGCCCCATCCACGGGATGCAGGCAGTACACAAAACCATGCCCCCTCTGGTCCACGGAAAAACCTCTCTCCACGTAACCGGTCCCTGGTGCCCAAAAGATTGGGAACCTCTGTTCTAACTGATTATTAAAAAATCTAAAGAGAGTGAATTAGACAAAATACATTGAATTGATTCAGAGCAGCAGATTGTCCTACCATTTACTTAATTTTCTATGTTCCTTTTGCCAATGAATTGTTACAGTTGTATATAACAAAACATATTACTACATTAATTCACCTTCATCTCTCCGTGCAAGCTAAAAGTCAAATTCATTATCACAAACAATAACAAATAAATTAAGATAGATCTGATTTCATAAAATAGGATAAAGCTGACCTAAAACCTATCTAGCTAAACAGCTTAAGCCAACCAAATATTGTCAAGGTGAGTCACCTTGCAGGGAACGTGGGCAGTATAAAAAATTAATACCTAAATTAAAAAACTTGATAAATAAAAAGTGCCTGTTCTTCAGTCAATTTTAATTAAAAGGTTAGTATTGATATGGAAACATTATTAATAAAACAGATTAATTTGCATTTGTATTAAATATGTGAGAGTCAGTAACTATCTTCCAAAGAATTTAATCAGTTTTCTTGTAATACAGAATTTAATTTTTCACACGCAAAAGATATAAGCATCTGAAGACATTGCCTGAAGATAGGAAGTTAAATGAGCATATATGCATTAGCTGCTGAATTGCATGATACTGAAATACTCATAATATCCATACCTGATAATTCTGCCCTTTAAAGGAGTAATGAAATCCTGGAGCACCTGGAGGGCCCTAGAATGAGGGGAGAATAATCAAGAATATAATTTGTCAGGCTTTAAGTTTTTTTTTTCTTAGAAATATATATTCTATGAATCTGTTAGTTGATACCTTTAAGAGAAACACATATCATTTTATTATTGGTTATGTTTCATGGAAAAACATATGTATGTATTTATATATTTGCTACATTTATTAACCAACCCAACCATACAACTCTGATTGACACACCACAAATTAAGAATAAAGGGGGGGAAACTCTCCAATTAACACTGCCTCCTTCAAAACAGGAAAGGAAACCACATATGTTTGTACAAATATATAAATACCGTATTTTCCGGTGTATAAGACGACTTTCTAAACCATGCAAATCTTCTCCGAAGTTGGGGGTCGTCTTATATGCCAGAAAATACGGTACCTAAATGGAGACATCATTATTTTTAAACAATGAGTAGAGCGAAAGTTTTGATGAAACAAGAAAAGAATTAACAATGTTTTGAAATATGTCAAGAAAAGATGACATTCTTTTTCTCCCCACCATGGAGAAAGCCTACTAACTTGTCTATATATCATCTTTATTTTTTATTTCAATTTCTTTTTGAAATGCAAACCATTAAGTCCAAAATTAAGTACAGTATTGTACAATTAGGAAGACGTTATGTAATATCTTTGACTTCAGGGCAAGGATTGGGCTCTATTTTTGGTGAGAGCTCCACTATATTTCCTGCATTAAAGGTTGCATAGCACATTTAGAACATCTTGAGTTGGAAATACAGTTTCAACTCTAATTCACATGAATAAAATATAAATATTTTTTCTGGTAGGAAGGCATAATTAGGGGTATTACTAGATTTATTAACAATCTACTTTTTTACTTAATTTGTAAAGGAAATGTGAATTGTTAGAACTGAAAATCACAATTAAATACAAATACATCAACAGCATAAAGAACATTAGAATTGCTATCAATCTCAGAATAATTAGTTGATTTCAAATCTACAAGTTTTAAATCAACAATTGAGAAACACTAATCATGTACTATTAGTTATTTTCAAGGACTCTGGAATAAGGGGTTAGAATCTATCACATCAATTAATCAATGGCTAAAAAATTTAAAGAATGTTTCTTATGCATTTAAATTAAAACAAATTCAACAAAATATTTTTGTTTACATTAACTGGATATCCCAACGAATATTTTTAAAAAGCTGGCTATAAATGTTATTAAGTTTATTCTTAATCAAATCTACAATATAGATTTAGTGTCCTGTTGCCCTATTTTAATTAGTTAATATGTTTTTAGAAAGATCACTGTGGTTTAAAGACGTGAAAGTGCATTTGAATTATATATTGAAAACTCAACACTTATCATTGCGATTTATGGTTTCTCAAACAGGAAGGCACCAAAAAAGAGATAATTCTTCAATATTGGAAAGACAGGTATAAACCTAGATTTACAGTCTTGGATTATTGATAAATGTTTGCTTTTTCATTTATAAGTCATATATGTCTACTAATGTAATGAAAAGATTGATCAATATTGTTTTGTGTGGTTAAGATTTAAATGATCTACATATAAGATACTTGAATTATTTCTTATAAGCACATTATTTATCTTCATTCTTTTTGCTGGTTTTCTTTTAGTGTTTTTCTTTTTTTCTTCTTTTTGTACATTAAGATAATGGCATCTAAAAAGAGCTAAATAATTACTCAGATATATGTATTTTGAATTAGTACCTCTGACTACATTAAAAATTACTACACATTATTGATTTATTATAACTTCTGAAAGTGTTTTAGCACTGCTGGAATAAATGATTTTTGTGCCTGTCTAAGAATAATCAGATCTATATGATGTACATGTCTATAAAAAAAAATCAGATCTATATTTCTAGAGGTAGAAGACACCAGGAAACACTTTCTTGTATACAGCAACAAAATACAAGTAGTATTAATAGCTCTCAAAATTTATGTCAGAATCAATAGACAAAACATTTATTAAAAATTTAAACTTTCAACATGCAGATTATTATTTTGGGACAAAAGAAGACAAACGTCTATTAAGTTGAACTATATTTTCAAATTTGTCGATGCAAAACATTTATATATAGTAGCACAACTTAGTGCTCCACACTCTCAAAGTAGATTGGTCCTTCTATTCTAAACTATTTTGACTAACAGTAACCCAAAAGGATGAGTTAAAGCTTGGTCATTATGTATTGCATGGATGCTCTGTTATTCAAGAATGGTCTTCACCTTCAAGAGCTAATATGGCTAATACAGCTCATAAAATGTACTTAATGACACTAATTGGGACCTTAAATTCCATTAAGTGACAGTTTTAAGTTGAAAAAAACCATGTGGTAATGCCATTCAGTGATAGCAGTTGTGGCAGTCCTAGTTGCTGTCATTAAGTGAGGACCAGGCAGGGATTGTTAAGCAAAGACCTCACGTGGCTGTGACTTGCAACTTCCTGCCAGCTTTCTCATTGACTTTGCTTGTTGGAAGCTCACTAGGAAGATCACAAATGGCAATCATAGGGCCTGAGGGACTCTGCCTACCAGCCGTAAGTATGAGGACTGGTTGAAACTATCACTCATTATACAGTTAAGTGTATTATAATAATAACGCTTTCTTTGATTGGAACTCAATTTTTAATTACTTCAATTTTATTTCAATGTCCAGATTAACTCTTGAGCTATTAATACCTTTGAAACCATATTAATTTCTGGGGACTTCATGGAGATGCCCATACAGCTATCCTAGCAACAATATAGAAAAGATTTGCAATTTTTTTCTTCTTCCAGATTTTTTTTGACTTCCCAGTCCAATATATAACTCTGATACTTTCTAATGAACTCTATTCGATGGCTGTAATTTCTGGTCTAGTAAAAAAAGAATCAGGCATTTTTTGTATTGTGATATTATGCAGTAGGCTATAGTGATCCCAGCCTTACTCAACATTTTGAAATCAGCCACCTAGTTTGATCTATATAGTATATTTTAATATATATTTATGTCCAATTAATCAGAATTGGAGGCGCTGACCCAGAATTCTACATAGCAGCTTTCCTAACAAATATATCTATGTATAACAGATTGTGTTCTAGTGAGCGATTATATGAATAACACCAGCATGTCATATTCTTATATTTTTATGGAATGGGGATGATAAAGTTGTTAATTCAAAATTAGTTAAAAACAGGGACTATTTAAAATTATTTAAAAACATCAAGTTTTTTTATCAGCTAGCTAATCATGATATATATATATATATATATATATATATATATATATATATATATATATATATATATATCAGATAGCTGTCATGATATACTTTGCTACAAATTGCAGATCTCAAAATCAAAAGATTTTTCATTGCTATAACATTTGAATATTAGGTATGTCTGAAAAATAAATTTGGAATGAAGCCAAATTTGGTTGAGTATGTACTGCAGAGGCTTTAGAATGAAAATGCCAGAGGTATTGCAAATGTCTTGAATATACTTTTAAGCCTTAATCTTTTTGCTTCTTGTTTAGCACTACAGCCATGTACCGGTATATTGTATCAATACATAGAAAAACATAGTTACATTATAAAGTGCTTTTCAGAACATTTTCTAAATCATTATTTTAAAAAGAGATACCAAACCAAATTAGAACTGTGTCTCTTTTATTGAGAATGCATGTACAGTAAAAAAAATCCCCCATGATAAAAACTTGGCAAATTTGTTATAATAATTAATTGTTCTTTCTTATTTGTGAGATGGCTGACGAAGCTCTAAGATAGCTTGATGGTCTGTTAATGAAGATTTTCCAGTACTACATAGGAGTACAAAGGAGAAAAAATCACTAGAGGGAGCTGCTGTTCCATTCAAAATGAGCTTCTTGAATAGTTTTTCATCTTAAATGACCCACAACACTGAATAGAAGAGATTTACAGCAATATAATAAAGGGAATACCTCTAAAACAATATAAGTGACACTAAAATAGAATCCCCAAATGTTGCACTAGAAAGAAAATCACAATTTATGTTCATAATTATTCATTCTTACAGGCATTTGAAGAAAAGCATAAAAGTAAATGGGGGAAGTACTGTTGTTTCGAACAGAAACAATTGTAATGTTTATTCCTTCTCTGGGACCTAAACTTAGTCCAGTGAGAATTAGAGAACTCTTACAGAATGGTGGGTTAAGCAAAGTCACCAGGTCTGTTTACTAAATTATCAGCTTGCTCTCAGTTTGTTAAGAGGGCAAACCAATGAAATGGTTATAAAAACAATTCAGCATTTCCCACAACCAATGAAATGGTTATAAAAACAATTCAGCATTTGTCAGAGCCACAGTTCTGGGCTCTGAGTTTCAACAAGAGTAGAATAAGAGTAAATAATGCTCTGGCTTTACTAGAAAACATGTCAGACAAACTTAAACATCAGGCAGCTTTCTGATGCTGTGAAATTGATGTTTGTTCTGCTATCTATTGTTCTATATAATTACTTCTGAAACCATGATTTTATTTAGTGCTTGATGAAAATTTCCCATCCTAGTTGGATAATTATGAGGAATAATAATTACTCCCATAGCCCTAGGTACATTAACCTGTACGGATCTCATTAAAGTGTATTTTTTACCTCCCTTGTAACAACTTACCACCCACTGCTAGCAGACCTATTCACTGAAGCCTCTGATGGCAGATGGATCTTCTCACTCTGTCAGGACCCAGAAAAGTCAGTTTTTGAAGTGGGAGACAAGCATAATGGCAGCTGGGGCAGAGAAACCTTATATGAGATGTATTTGTTCATCATTCTTAAAGCTATACCTATCATACTATCTCTTCCATCAAATCATATATTTATTTATTTAAAACGTCTATACTACATGTAATTACTAACCAGGCTGATAGTGCTCAGCTTTTTCAAGATCACATCAGATGGGCTAGGTGTTAGCAACTCTTATTTTACATTGTTCCATCCTGCCTGTGAAATGCTTTCTTGCTATGGTATAAATGAATACTGCATATTGGTTATACAAACATTGGGTAGGGCAAACATCAGCATCTTCTTATACTCTTTCCTTGTATTTTAATAAAGCCACATATCAGGATGGAGTAGCTCTATTCTTGGAGTGAACAAACTGTCTCCTTTTCTGATTTAACATAAAATGCTACTATAGTCACAATCCAATGTTTTAAAAAAAGAATCAGAAGAAAAGGCAGCATCCATTGTATGGCTTGGTACTTAGCTCTGTAGAACCTATTCATGACATTCTCAGCCTAAAACCCATTTAATGCCAAATACAAGTGCCATATTTACAATGTTCTTAACACACAAAGTAGTCCAGTTACTTCATATATTACAGTTGTAAAAATTACAGTACAATAAGATAGGCTGCTTAAGACAATGCTAGTTCAAGTTCAAAACATTTCAGAAACTCTAAGAGGGATATCTTGCATAAGAAACCTCAGTAGAAGACTATTTTTGTATTTATAACTTGGATGTTTATAGATTTAATATTTTCATAATTAAAAAAATACATTGGGGTCTATTGGACACTTCTGTGATGTTAGAATAGGTGACACCTGGCTCAATTGTAGTAATTGTGAGAGGGATCTTGGAATCCTAGTGAACCATCACTTAAATATGAACCAGCAGTATGCTGCAGCTTCCAAAAAAAGCCAACACAATCCTAGGCTGCATTAACAGAGGTATAGAATCAAGGTCATGTGAAGTGTTAATTATAATGCCTTGGTAAGACCACATTTAGAATATTGCGTCCAGTTTTGGTCACCAAGGTATAAAAAAGATGTTGAGACTCTAGTGCAGAAAAGAGTGCAGAAAAGAGTAACAAAGATGATTAGGGGACTGGAGGCTAAAACATATAAATAATGATTGCAGGAATTGGGTATGTCTAGTTTAATGAAAAGAAGGACTAGGAGTGACATTATAGCATTGTTCCAATATATGAGAGGCTCACAGAGAAGAAGAAGTCAATCTGTTCTCCAAAGCACCTGAAGGCAGGACAAGAAGCAATAAATGGAACTAGTCAAGGAGAGAAGCAACCTAGAACTAGGGCGAAATTTCTGGACAGTTAGAACAATTAATCAGTGGAATGACTTGTCTCCCGAAATTGTGGGTACTCCAACAGTGGAAGTTTTTAAGAAGAGATTGGACAAACCATTTGAACGGTTTCCTGCTGAGCAGGAGATTGGACTAGAACAGGGTCCCCAACCACAGGCCGCAAACTGGCACTACCTCACAGCCTGCCAGGAATCAGGCTGCACAAGTGACTGAAGCCCCATCCATGCACGTGCAGGATCCAGACAGTATGTAAAACCAGTCTCTTCCACCCAGTCTGCAGAAAACCCTCCTTCTATGGAATCAGTCCCTGGCATCCAAAAGGGGTTGGAGGGTTGATGGGCTAGAAAACCTCCAAAGTCCCTTCCAACTCTGTTATTCCATTGTTCTGTTTTAAGAAGAAATGAGTAGGCTCAGTTAATTTCCTGAAGGTGCTGCATTCATAATCCAGCATTGATTCAAATGGTGTAAGAAATCTGTTTTGATCAGAAGCATCATTTAGTTGACCATTTTAGAAATCTGAACTGCAAGTACTCTACCTGCTTATTACTATGTAGGAGATACACACTATCGTGAAGTATTTTTTCCTAAAACCAATAACAATGATGTTCAGAACATTCCTCTATCACAATTTCATTTTATTAATGAATAATATGCCCCAATCTGATAGGGATTCTTCATTCTGAAGGTTTTTCATTTTCAGTATAACTATGTCAAACAGAACTGTTACATTCTTGTTTTTACCTTTAATAAATAGAGACATCATTTGGTTCCTTTCCAGACACGTTGTTAATATTGCTAAAGTTACTCCTGTGTAGAATATGTCTGTGAACTTTCAGTGATTACAGAATAAACAATTAAGTAGCACACCAAGAAAAATGGAGGTAGCCCAATGCCAGGACTGAAGGAATCTCCTTAGATTCAGCTATATATCCAAGCATAGATTCCAATCCATGGGCCTCTGACAAAAAACTCCAAGTGCGTCTAGTACAATCCCAACATACTTGTTATTAGAATGAAAGCATAGTACAATTCCTTTTATACAGTTCACATAGGTCTTAATTTTCTCTTAATTTTTTAGCAATCTCATTTAATCTACAGCTGAATATTTTTTCCAGCATTCTGCCATTCAAACGATCTGCATCTTTGAAACTACCTTTCTTAGTCATACGTTTCCCATTTGAAATACACGGCATCCTTGCTTTGGATAAAGTAAAATAGTTAAATATCTCGGACAAATACATAGTCTGAAATGCTCATCAATCTTTTCCATTTCCACCAGTTCCAGAAGTTGTTATCCTATTTTTCTTATCAGACCCATAACCCACACCTCTCTATATGCCTGAGTCATTTTTTTAAATCTTTGTTTTTCTGCAGAGAAAGCAAAAGAATTGCTCACACAACGTTCCTAGAGTATCTGGTAGGGATAGTGAACTAAGCTGAGTTTGATGCTATCCTTTTGGCTACTCACAGGTGGTCCTGGTGGTCCTGCTGTTCCAGGGAGTCCTGGTTTGCCTCTTCGTCCCTGGATAAACAAAGAATATAAGAGCAAGAGTTATTGGGACAAAGAATCATTTATTTGTTTAAAGAACACGTTTTTGAAAAACATCAAGTCTTTATGGAAGGAAATTTTCCAGAACAAACATTAGTTGTAATCACTTTAAGAATTTTTTTCTCCAAAACAAAAAAGGTTTGCTTCATGAAAAATTTTAATTAGCACTTGTTTTGTAAATTATAGCTCATGGATAAAAGCATTTTCATGTGACATCTATCAAAATAAGCAAACTCAAATGAATTACCATAAAGGAACTGACAGGATTGGCAGTGGAAGAATTACAGTACGCTTGCCATCCTAAATCTTAAAAATAGGCCATGCATTACAGATTTACAGATATCCTGCCTTCATTTTCTAGGCAGATTTTCACTTCTGCAGTATCTGAACTGAATTATGCACTTTTTACTTATTGATCTCCATTATTCAAATCATCTGTCACTGTCAGAGATTCCCTGTTAACTAATCTGGACTTCATAAATTGAGTAGTTCTATGGGTCCAAGATCAAGAAACAGTGGATGACAATGTTTCCGAAGCCATGTGTCTCCTGGCGTTTTTCATGTGTTTCACATACAGCATCCACATTTAGGTCAATGTGCTTTTTGTTAACCTAACTTTAGTTATAGCCTTTGATGATTTTGGTTTGATGGCTTCCACATGTGTATTTGTATTTTAGGAGGAAAAATATGTGAACTATGTAAATATTTTTCATCCAGATGTTCATTACATCCTGTAACTCTGAACATACAGAATACAACTTGTTATAAACTTGTATTATCAATATTAATGTAGTCCTTTGAGGTATTCAAGGTCACAACACATATTTATAAAAAGTGACTGGCAGAAAAGTATTTACTGGGGTTTTCTTTTACATTACTTTAATATTTCTCTATAATTTAAAAAGCTTCAGGTGACACAGTGTACATGCAATATTGAATTCAGGTGAGTCTTTCAGAGAAAAATGTTTTACTACATCACTAAAGTGAAGAGATATGCTCTTGTAGGCAGTAGAGGTCCACAGATACAGAGAAAGATAACCTTTATTACCATCACAATTAAAGAGAATAGAAAGATCTTCCAGGCAATGAAATCTATGCATGATCAGAGCTTCTAAATCAGTTGTCTTCTTATACGAATCCTGGTTTCCCATCAAAGTTATTAACTAAATGTGCCATTTGAAATGCAGAATGAAATGTGAGAAGATCAGTTGAAGGAAAAGCTGAAGCCTCAGCACTTAGCCCCAGGGCCCTGGGGAAAAAAACACCTCCCAAGCCTCCAACAGGCAATCTGAAACAGTGCTGATCCCAGCGCTGTTGAGATTACTGTGGAAGTCAAGAAAAGAGGTAGAATCTACCAATGGGATAAACTCTATACCTGCAGCTAATTTGGGAGCCAAGCTTGTCACATCCTTTAGGGCTGGAGACCAAGTCAAGACTGGGTGTGTCCTAGCCCAGGATGGGGAGTGGCAAGTTTGGCTTACTTGGTCTGAAGGGCAGGAAGACAGAGCTAACCCATTGGTGGATTCTCCATCTCCTGTGCTGGAGAATATGAGATTTGCATTCAAAGCAATTTGGATTTGTTACAAATTTAGATACTGCTGAAAAATTCTGTTGATTACCTTTCCAGTTTCTGACTGTTTTAACATTTTAAGTAAGTACAAACTAAAGGAATATTAAGTACTGTATATAGTAGGATTTGAATTGGCATGGACAAATGTGATTCAGGTGCAGAACGCAGAACTGAATTCTCTGTAGCTTATTTTTTCAAAAAGGTTTGCAAATGTAACTTAGGAAGCATAACATTTTTTTCAGATTGTTTCTGTACTGATTGCTGTCAGTGCCATTGTCCATTATAGATCCATTGTGGACTTCAGTTCCCAGAATTCCGAGAGTTGAAGTTCACAAGACTCAAAGTTGCCAAATTTGGAGACCCCTGATTGATATCAGTACAGGCTGTTAATAACATTTATCCAACCTTTTATAACTCATAGAAAAGGCATTGTAAAAAAAAAAAGTCAATCCATTAGTAGTTGATCACACATAGTACATTCACTAGACTATCTGTGAGAACTATCATCAAAAGAATTTGGTATGCATGTCTTGTTCCTTATTAAATAATAAATGATTGGAAAAATACAAAACTAAATATAAGGTTTCTCACATGCCTTGTTCTCTGCAGTAACCCGTATATCAAAACAGTGAGCAAACCCACCCTGGCATTATGTTCAGATCACCTGAGTAGAATGCTTACTTTTCCATTCTTATAAGATTCTGTGCTATAGGAAAAAATTGATCCACTGAGCTCTATTAATAACAAGAAATGTGAAGGTATTTCTGATTTAGCAAGTGCTAGTAGTCCAAGATATTCTCGTGAAGTGATTACCTCTCTTTCTACTTACAGATTATCTGTAACGAGGAAAACAGTGATGAAAAATAAGGAGGGTTGGAAGCTGAAGGTTACTCGGTAATAGTCAGTAAACAAAGCAGGTTGATTGAATAATGATAGGATTATCTAGAAATTCTCCAGGTGAAAAAGGTGTGGATGGGAAGGCAAAGGCACCAGATCATCAGAAAACCTCATGCTAGGATGAATATTTTTCCTTTGCTATTATGCTATGTTGATGTTTGGAAAGTGGACTGAAACCCTAGTTAATTAGGATAATGAATCATAGAGTCCACAGTAGTTGGGGGGCAAATAATAAAATAAAATAAAAATGTTATTATTGTTGTTCAGTCACTAGGTTATGTCCAACTCTTTGCAATCCCATGGAGCACAGCACACCAGGCCCCTCTGTCCTCCAATATCTTCCAGAGTTTGCCCAAATTCATATTCATTACATCAATGACACTATCTAGACATCTCATCCTCTGCTCTCCCCTTCCCCTTTTGTCTTCAATCTTTCCCAACATCAGGATCTTTTCCAATGAGTTCTCTTTTCTCATTAGGTGGCCAAAGTATTTGAACTTCAGCTTCATTATCTGTCCTTTCAAAGAACAGACAGGTTTGATTTCCTTTCAGATAGACTGATTTGATTTCCTTGCACTCCAAGGGACTCTCAAGAGTCCAACACCACAACACCACAATTCGAAAGCAAAAAGTGATATTAACATTTTTCAATATCTACCGTCACATTCAATGTTTGCATCGAGATGGTATGTGTGCCTTCCTGAATTCAATTTCTTTTCCATTTGTTTCTGCTGTTTTTCAATAGTGAAATGTTTACATACTGGCAATCTGAAGCTCCAAGTGATTTCAGTATGTGCAATTTCTATATTGAAGATACTCTGTTCTGATTTTTTAGGGTTCTTGTCCCTCTAGAGATGTGTAGTTGATGGCTTTTAACCCATGAAAGTCAAGCCAAAGCTTCTCTTTAAAACCATCAAGTTTGTGAGATGTGTCTAGACTGGCTCTTTGAGAAGGAGGAGCAGGAGATGCTAAAGGGGGTCAAAACTTTTCCTTTCAAAATTGAGAATGGTCTTGGGAGAGCTGTGCTTTATTCACAGAGCCTTGGGACCATGAGGGCCACTCTGGTTTTTTTTGTTTTTGTTTGTTTGTTTGTTTTTGCCTTCACCATGAAGCCTGCCAGCTCTAATGTTCCAGGTCTCCCCGGGAGCTTGGGAAAAGGGGCATTTTGAGATGTCACTGCTGAGCAGCTGCCTTTAGCATTTTTCTTCGTCTTTGTAAAGGGCCAGACTGGGTGGCCTTGTGGGAGGCAGAAAATGGCAAACATCAGCAGGTGTGGTAGAGACCAGGGCAGCAAGGGCAACTAAGATGGAGGTTGCCAGACATTCGTGTGTGTGTGGGTGGGTTCTTTGTGTCGTGGCAGACTCTTGAAACTTGGAACTTTCTGTGGGGCAGCTTCTTTGTACTCTGCTGTAGAGGCTTCCCAGTATTCCGCCCTTTGTGAGAATCGGTGCTTTGTGCTGTACTATTGGAACGTCTACAGCATTTAAGGGCATAGATGGGGAGGTGGCATAAGCAGGTGAGGACCAGTCATAAGTGCAGGTGGGGCTGCTAAGCTCCCAAACTTTGATGACATGACTGCAAAGGGGCTGCGATGACCATAACTTCAGACACAATTTAAAGGTCCCTTGGTACAGTACCATGGTAATTTACATTGTTCGCTAAACATACCTTCCCAGATGTGACTGGCTTATCATAGCTATCATTGCACCACAAATATATACTCCAAGCAGTCTACTAAACATTGTAGCCATGGTCATCACTGAAGTAATAATAATACTTAACACTAGTAGAGGGAGTAATATTCACCAGCAATGGCTTTAAAGGCTGATAAGGTTACAAGAAAACCCCTGCTTTCAAAAAAACAACCAAAACATTATTGGAATCTAGGAGGAGGGGTGATAAATATATGTGAGGCTTCAGCAAAAAAAAAAAAAAAACCAAAAAAACCCACAAAAAACCAGAGGCCTGTCTCGTGCATGTGGTAGCGCTTTCTGTTAAGGCAAAACAATCATTGGATTCATTTAATAATAACTGATTCTTGGAGTTTTTGGGAGGATTTGTTTTATGAAGAGAGTCCTTTTCATTAGGGTTTCCTATTAAATGGATCCAGAAAAGCTCCTCATTTTTCAGCGGTACATGTACTAATAGTTGTAAAATTTTTAATAATCTCTGCTTGATTTCATCTGGGGTATTGCAAGCTTCATTTCAGCTGTGTCTAAATGAATCTGAATGGAGGTAATGCAATTTGAAAGTCCACTGCGATGAAAGTTTCGCATGCTTGGAGTTCAGATAAAAGAAATGGTCTTTCATGTGGTTTCCACTAAAACTGCAATTGTTCCATTACTTCTCTAAATCGGTTTTCATGTTCATTTTACTTACAGTAATTTTAAAAGGGGAGAGGGGGGAATTCATGGAAATGGCCAAGGAAAATGAAGAATGCTTCAGATAACATCCTGGCTCCACACTGAAATCCTTGAAAGGTAATTAGACTTGAAACTACTAACATATGTATTAAATAATGCACATGCAACAATAGAAAGGAGGATATAAGCTATTTGAAAGTATCTTCTCAAAATGTATTATTACTCCACGTTGCCTCACTTCTGTGCACCAATTTGCTATTGTTCTCCTATACAAGGCCCTCTGGAAAGGAGAAAAATTATGTAGAATTAAATTCTAGCTTCCTGGTATATTCCACATTCTTAGTGCAAGGAGTGTTAATCTGGCTAGGGATGTAAGAACACTGTAGTTATAAAACTGGTTTAATTATACATGACCAAGGATAAGACATCTAAGTAATGCCAAGGCCTAGCATAAGACTGTGGGGAAATTGGAAAGCCATTTGGCTGGGATTTTATTCTTAAGTATGATAATATATTTTACTTAAAAATACCCAAGTTACATCTTTACTTTCATATGTCATAATATTTAAATTTTTTATTATGGCTAGGGGCCTCCAAAGTCTGGATCATTCTACCTTTTCAAATGTAATATTTAAACATATGCCCATTCTTTAAGTAAAAAGCAAATACTAAAACTGTAAATAGCAAAACAGTATTATTTCTTCTTCCCTTCAGGAGTTTTAATCAGAAGTTGAAGGATTATTTGAACAGAATCGAACCTCCTTAGAATCTGGTACAGAATGAAAGAGGAGTACTTTCTTTAATACTATTTTTTTTCCTCTTCCAAATAATGGTAATAATAGTGAAACTGACCAGTAATTTCAATTCCCGGGGAAATATTGCTGCTAAATTTCATATATGCCAAATAGTAAGAATAGCAAGCTGAATACTTTTTCTAATCAAATCAAAGACTGAGCATTTAAATGCCTCCTAAGAAAAGGTTCCTTATTTGAAGCTTCTTGCTAAACTTTAACACATTGATAGGAAGAACATTCCAGAAAATAATGTTTGTCTGACTATTTTTCCTGTTGGCACTGCATTGACCTTTAAATTTGCTTTCATTTCAAAAGGAAAGCTTCTCTTTAGCTAGAAACACCAAATTATATAAACTTTAAACAATGCTTCAGGTGTTTCACATGACAATTATAATATATTTAACAGGCCAGATCCAAACATATTTATGTTTCATTTACCGGCAATTATTGCACACGTTTGCAATATTTAGTCACTTTAGCATTCCATAGTTTGCATAGCTACTTGTAGATTTATGTTTACGAAAATGCTGAAAAAAGTCAAGGGGTTGTGCATGGTTTGAAGAAATGCTTTGGGTCCTGGGTAAGTCAGAAGAAAAAGATGCTATTGCTTTAAAAGTTGTATTAATCTTAATAAGTGGATTCATTAAAACATCGTCCTTTTGCTCAGGCCTGCCCAGAAGCCTCAACCATGTTGAGTCACTTTAATTCTGCACTGTAACTGCAGAGTGCTGTTGTATGTGATGTGTTTTTTTTTCTGATAAACCTGTTTTGAATCACAGGCAGCATGATCAATTAGTATTTGCCAATTGCTATCATATTTACTCACCCGCTGACCTTCTTTTCCAGGTGGGCCTTGGGGGCCTTCTATTTCTGGCACACTCTGTAAATATAGACAGTTTTCAAATGTTACTTCCCTCATTAATATAGCTTAAAGTAGCTACTACTATGCTTAAAATAGTTAAGCAAACCTTCATAGTTAAAGTTTAATTTCAAGCAGTTTTCATACAGATTCTTATGGCTGTGGCTAGCAGGTGCTGCTAGCAGACGCTAAAGAGCATAGAAAGATCACATTTTAATTTGAAAGGTGATTTCGACTGAAGATTTGAACAGTTCTTGCTTGATATTTCTTAAAATAAATGCTACATGTTAAGTTTTGAACTGGATAGGTTTGATGAAAGAATGTGTGCCTGTTTTATGAATAAATGGTAGCCTCAATATCTGAGGGTTATTTTTTATATTAATTTTTGCACATACGGTAGACATTTCTACATGCTCTCCACTATGCTGAATGGTGAGAGGGCAGTCTTGACTATCCTGATGCCTCAGCATGATTGCAACTTTCACTATCTTCAGTCAGCATGACCATTGATCCAGAAACTAGGATGAAATACACAAAAGCAGAGCACGCATAAAGATGATAAAGAAATTGTCTGGATAGCCAGATACCTTTGTACTTGGGAAAGCATTTGAAAAGATTTCAAAAAGACATTTCAATCCCAAAAAGGATCTGCAATCACAGAAAAATAAGTAATGGGAAGGAATGCTACAGCAAACCAAATTCAAGTTCAGATATATTATTGCAGACCTGAGGCCAGATACAAACAAGATATTGAATAAAATAAGTATTCACATACACACACACATATATGTATATGTGTGTAAGCAACATATGTGTGTAAGAGAAAGTAAGTATAATAATGGAATCTAAAAATAATATAACTAGTAAAATAAATCAAATCAAATACTATTTTAAGAAGTTCCAATCCTAAGCAATGGTACAGCATATTGTAGAAATGGTAGCAGAGAACTGAGCAATGTAGGAGATTATTTTCGGGACATTGTCTCAAGTAGTAGCATTAATCCCCTCCTAGAAATTTCTTCAAGACAGGAAATATAAACAGAAGACTGTTTATATTTCCTGTCTATATATCTGTATACCCTATATATCTGTAGGGTAGGGTAAATTCCCCCAAAATTTCTGAGATTTAAAAAAAGCTTATGACAAGTCTATACAATAAGAAAATGCAGAAGAGATATTAAATCAAAAACTGTAATTATAGAAAAAACTGGAATTCAAGGCTTCTACTGACAAGGACACAAGAGCTATAGAAACCTATACTCTCAATAAGTGGAGAAAAAGCATCTTTGTGTCCCTATCTGCATGTGTAGAAGTGTGTGTGTGTGTGTGTTTGTGTATAAGTTAGACATGGTCTTTGTGAAGTGGTTCACATAAAGTTTGGCTTCAATCATTTTCAGTTTTCACCTCACAATGTTCATCAGAGAATATGATCTTTGGGATGAAGAGGTACCTTGGTCTCACAGTGCTACATGTTGTCCTGTGTAATCTCAAACCAGTCACTTGAGAAAGCTCTAGCTGGTTTTAATTAAATTATATTGCTTTGGCTGTTATCAGAGGACCTTGAGGGATGATTCTAGGACTTTCCCTAATCCATGAGGGTCAAATAAATGACAGGAAGCCTGTTCCTTCTGTTGTTAAGTTGAAAAAAATGACAGTTCAGAGAAAGAAAATTCTCTGGGCGTGTCAAGCTGCTGGCTGCATGGCTTCAGGTTCATGGCTTCAGGTTCATGACTTTATTTGACTTTGTTTTCAAATTTTAGAACAATACATAAGATGCATGGCCCAATTTTTCCTCTCTTAAATCAGCCTGGTAACCTGTGTGACATATATTTATGAAGCCAACAAAAACATGACAAGGGAATCTTTTTATTCGTAACTACAGAGCTATTTTCTGTCTTATTTACAGATACATAATTAAATCATTTTTTTAAAAAAAATATATTTCTCTACAGCCAAGTAAGTTGCATATTTTAAAGTAAAAAAACTGAAGTCAACTTCAGTTAATTTATTATTCATACCAAACAAGGCCAGTTCCTTTATCCCTGGAACAACATTTCTCTTTTATTGAAAAGAGAAGTGTGAATTAGTTCCTAAAAAAGCAGATTCTGGTGGAGATATTAGAATGGAGCATTTAAATAAAATGCATAGATCATACATGATAACTTTCTTACATTAGCATATCTCAAATTCTCCACAGCTTGACCAACATGACCTCTTACTTTCAGCTTGACTTGATTTCAAATGGTACTCATACATTCAGTAGTGAAAGTGATAGAAAAATGAGATGAGCTTAAAAGATGTTACAAAAATTAAACTGCCAGATGATTGGTCTTAGCTATATGGTATAGCTGGATTCAATTAATATTGTAAGTATTTTAATAAAGATTAATTACTTCATAGAGTTCCTTCTCTCAATTTTATATTTTTCCCCTCTCTGGCTTATATGCTCAAGAATATTCTTCATACTTAGTTCATTAATCATAAACCAGATACATTACAGTAATATGTAATATGAAACCACAGAATTTAAACTTTCCCCTGGGGTCACACACTTCCTACCTCAGATTTGGTTAAGGGGAAACTGACAGTCTCTGCTTCTGTTTTTACATCACTAGAAGTTTAGCCTGATGCCCAAAATGTATGACACAAAAACTGCAACTCACAATGTCCCTTTTCTTTCCATGTGCTGTTTCTCTAGCTATTGTCTACTTACCTACTCAGCCACCATGGATTCTCTGTTTCTATACATTCCACCATCTCTCCCCATGCCAAATTTCCAGATTTCCACATTCATCCCAATGAGCTCAGTATAGCTGGCTTCACTCACACATTTCTACTCCATCTTCAGATTCTCTGAATAGCTGCTCTATATTTCTTCTGCCAACCATAACAATACTTCACAATCTAGCTCTAGCCTCTAGTCTGCCATAATATTACTGGGCATTTTGGAGCTGCTGTTGGGATTCTCTCCCTATCTCAGTGTTGTTTTCTGGCTTATCAATGCCAAATTTCCCCAAACATGCTGATATTTTGTGTAAATATATCAGATTGTCCTTAGGGCTCTAAAGAGATTCTAACCAATTCCCACTTCTTAAATTCCATGGTCATGATAAAAGGTTAAGCTACTCAATTGTTTCAAACTATGAAATGGGTGACAAATAAATTTGATAATAATAATTTTAAAGTGTTAAAATGATAACTCTAAAAAATGTCTGGAAATTGCAGTTGGTGCAAAATGAAGTGGCTAAATTGCTGATAGATTATACAATGCCTATAGCAGGAGTAGGCAATCTTGGCTCTTTTATGAGTTGTGGACTTCAATTCCCAGAATTCCTGAGCCAACCAAGTTGGCTCAGGAATTCTGGAGTTGAAGTCCATGAGTCATAAAAGAGCCAAGGTTGCCTACCCCTGGCCTATAGTGAAAGATCTCTACTAGTTACCAGTTGTCTACCAGACATAATTTAAGACAAGATATGGCCTCTCACTTTATAACCTGCTTAGTTATTCAGATCAGCAGAAGAAGCACTTTAGGATAGGCTCTTTTTGCCAGAAAATCATCTATCTAGATCAGTGGTGGTGAACCTATGGCACGGGTGCCAGAGATGGCACTCAGAGTCTTCTCTGTGGGCACGCGCATCATCGCCCCAGTCCTAGGCCTTCAGCTGGGTTTTATAAAACCTTTTCTCTTTAGGCCTCCGCTGCCATGTGCAAAAAAAAAAAAGGTTCAATCAGTCAATTTCAACTTCTCACGGGAAAAAAAAGTTCTTGCAAAGTTGGAATTGATTGATTGAACTTTTTAGTCCCACCCAGTCTGCCGTTACCATTACAGCCCACCCAACTGGCCACACCCAGCCAATGGGCCATACCCACCCGGCACTTGACGATGCATAAGTGGGTTTTTGGTTGCAGTTTGGGCACTCAGTCTCTAAAAGGTTCGCCATCACTGATCTAGATCTTCTTTGTGAACCCAGATACGGAAGGAATTCCCAAACAATGTAAATTTGGCCTTCATTTTCCCAGTATGTGAGGGAAAAAATAACAGCAAAAACCTTTTTCATCAAGCTTTTAACTATTAGTTGAACTAAGTTTTGATTTTAATGATATTGATTTTAAATTTATCTTGATTTTAAATATTTTGATTTTTATTCATACATTTTATAATTGTTATTAATTGCTATAAATTATTTCTGAACAGAGAAAAAATGGGATATAGACATGTCGCTTGATTAATTATTGAATCTTCTTTTATAAATAAAAGGACTTCTGCTGTCCATAAAAAATGGAGAGTTGGACTGGAAGAAAAGGAATTCATTGATTTTATCTCCCCCTGATAATATCCATGGCACTATTTTAAGGTGACCAACTTTTTTACAGTGAAAAGGAGGACACAAATAAATTGAAGAAAAAAATATCGTAAATATTCATTGCAACAATAATACAGACAACTTGCATGTGCAAAATTTGCCAGCCGGGTGTTTTGGCGCGCTCAGCAGCAATTCCTATTGGCTTTTGAAAGCCAATAGCAGGAGTAGCACAGCTCATGCAAAAAAAAAACATCAAAAAAAGGTGCCGAAACGCACCTGCAGATTAGTCTACAAATATCGAAAAGGAGGACATGTAGGAGGACACTTTTTGAGGGAGGACAAAGTTACAAAAAGAGGACTGTCTCCCTAAAGGAGGACGGTTGGTCACCTTAACTATTTACACAATTACAAAGGGTTTCAAAATTCTTTTGAGATGGAGCATCTGAAAAAAAATGCCACCTGTGTCTTCCAGACACATCACTGGAATTCTACTGAAAAAGCACCTTTCTTTCTTTGAGGGTGCAAGCCAGAGAATACAGCACAAGATCTGGTTTTTTTTTTTTTTTTGTAATTATATAATCCCAGCATCAGCCTGATCAATAAAATGAGGAGGCTATCTCTGACTGAAGATATGTAATATAAAAGAACAACAAACTGCCATTGATACATGTTATTATACTATCAGTGATAGGAAGAGGTGTTTGTGATATTCTAGGTCACATGTATTAAAATAATTTGGATGCATTTAAATAATCTGCACTTGACCAAAAGAATAGGAGAGTATCATTTACTGCTTGACATCAGGCAACAGAAGTATTTTGGGCTAGTTCTGTCTTGAAACTGCATGATACCACTTGTTAATTGCATTTGTTTGTAGCACTAATCACAGAAAATGTCTAGGTCTGAATGACTAAGTTCTTCATTCTGTTTGCTTCGTACCAAATGTTTTATCTGATGCTTCATTTAACCAGGTCTCAAGGAATATGGAACCAGCATTTCAAGTATCTGTTTAGTAAGCACATTTAGGTGCTTTTGCTTGTGACAGACTTAACCCTTGGCTTCTACTTAAGAATTTGGTGCCATCTGGATGAGTATTTTATAACTCCCCAAAGGGATAGGCCTAAAAATGGATGCTCATTTCCCTGGAGAACTAAAAGCTGTGGATCAAATGTCAAGAGGAATAGTTTTCATATACTTTATGAGAGAGATCACCATACCACCTTCCTTCACCTGTCACTCTTGTGACATGACATCCACAGGCTTAAGCTCTGGATACCAGAAAGGAGAGAAGAGCTTAGCCAACTGTGTCATTTCAGAGAAAAGCCCCTTATTCCTTCTGCCAATTCAGCATCTTGACGAAACTGTAAGATAAAGCTGTCATTCCTGGAGTTCAGTCAATGCATTGCTCTTGCAGGGCTTGAGAACAACATCAACTGTTTTAGTCCATTATATTATTTTATTAATATTATGTTATTTTAACATTAGGGAAGCAATCTTCATTATGAGGGAAATTAATGTTTAAAGTTAAGATGTTATGCTTTAGGTAAGAAATTACAGCCATGTTCACGTGACTATGCTTTTTTTAGGGTAATTCCAAATACTTTTCTTAGAAAACAACGTCCACTGAAACCTTTTTCAATGTTTCTCCATGCCTAAAAAGAGAATAGACAAACCCAACTCTTATCACATTTCCATGACCATGAGTTAAAGTTTAATTGACTTATTCGGATTGCTAAGTGATAATAAAAACAAACTTTTCTCCCTAAGTGCCCAAAATGTAATAGTCACTTCTCGTTGGACTTCGGTTTTCAAAACTATAACTTTATGGAGACAAGTTTTAAGCCCAGTGTTTGAGCAGCAATTTGGGAGTGGATGTAGGTTCCAATAAGTAAAATGAATCTTAAATAAGGATGTTGCCAGACATCCGATAGCTCTTTGCAATTAGGTTATGATTGAGCAAGGACTGCTAGACTCCAATCTCAGTTTCCCATCTCTATTACATCTGTCATATCCCCAATAATTTTCTTCTGCTCCAAAAATGCTAAGAGATACATTTGGCTGCTAGGGGAAATGTAGCATAGGGGATTGGTTTTCCAGTTCTTTGCAGGAGTGTCCATTCTCCATGTGACTAATTTTAAAGCCATCGCGAAAATGATCATCTACTTCCGCTAGGGAAATGGCACTTCAGTGTCCTCTTGAAAGCATTACTGCATATGAAAAATGATAAACACAGTGACATATTCTTTTTACCTATCAGCCTGTTTTGCAAGGGTTTGCATGACCTTATTTCACACAGTGAAATAGCCAGAATACTTTTGAAGAGAGTGAAAGTAGACTGTGTTCAGCTGAAAAAAAAAAATCTAATATTCCTCTCACTAATTGTATAGGTTGCTAATTGTACATTTTGTGCAAGTGAGGAAGTAAGCATTTCATTTAGATAGGTAAATTATCAATGGAAAAAAATCACCATCATATACTGCAGTGTTTCCCAAACTTGACAATTTTAAGGCATGAGGACTTCAACTCCCAGAATTCCACAGCCAGCAATGCTGGCTGTGGAATTCTGGGAGTTGAAGTCCTCATGCCTTAAAATTGTCAAGTTTGGGAAACACTGATATACTGTATATAACAGTGGTTCTCAACCTTTCTAATGCCGCGACCCCATAATACAGTTCCCCATGTTGTGGTAACCCCCAACCACTTATACATCACCGGGTGCCAGGGGCGTGGCCAAAGGGGAAAAAATGGCAGACAGCCTTGTTTGGCGACCCCCGTGAAATGGTCGTTTGACCCCAAATGGGGTCCCGACCCACAGGTTGAGAACCACTGGTATATAAACCCATATTTGGGTAATTCCTTCACTGTTTTCAAACTAATGTACTTACTGCAAGGGCAGCAGGTCCTGGAGGTCCCATATCACCCTATAGCATTAGGAAGAAAGCAAAAGTTAACAAGCTTGTATTAGTGCAATTTTTCAAAATGCCATTTCACTTAAAATACTTAACTTGACATCCATGGTCCACTCAGTTTCATTTGAAATACTTAATTCAATATATATATATTTCCTATTCAATTTACTTTAGAGAAATCTGATGATATAGTGAAAATTAAAGTGATGAACAGCTCAAGGTCAGCAATCATCATCTGAAGGAGATTCAGGCTGATCCCTGGGTGGCTCATTTTTCATGATATTTTGGTTAAAAATTCAAGGGTTGGCTTATCTGCAGATGGACTTATACATGAGTATATATGATACGTTTGTTCAGTTCCTTTTCTGCATTCTGTTTCTAAAATGTCTGCCATGAAACTTGGTTTGCATTTCTTCTACAATATTTTTGTACATTTTTTCATCATATCCTCCTATCTGAACGTAATTTCCCCTAATCTGTACATTTTTTGCAAGTAAATTTCATAATGCTTTATTGTACCCACTTAGCAAGGTGTATGTTTTAACCATTTTGTGTGTGCGCATGGCAGACTACATTTGTAAATCCAGAGAAGTGAGTCTATCATTATATAACAGGGCTTCTGCTCATATATACTGTCGGGATAGCAAAAAAAAAAACAAACAAAAAACAAAAACAAAAAAAACAACCAAAAAACAAAACAAACAAACAAACAAACCCAAAACCTGTATGGAGAATGAGGGGAGAGGAAGAAGTAGTTGCAGAAGAACAAAAGGAGACAGTTATCCTGCTTAGGTAAAACTCACAAAGTAACATTTCCCAAACAGTTGTTAATATTCAGACTAATATTCAATGGCATCTACACTAGAGCTCTGCATGCAGCCCCTTAGTATTCCTTGTTCGCTCTTTTATTGTCAGCCATTTCTCCTCTTCTTTTCATTACTCAGGTTCTTTAATTTTCAGCTATCAGTTCAATATAAATGTTCGCACAGGGACACATGCACATACCTTTTCTCCCTTTGCACCAGTTATTCCACGATCACCAACATCACCTTTTAAGCCCTATGGAAGAAGGAAAAAAGATAAGGAACCATGTTTAATATGTATTAAGTTCTATAAGTAAGAAGTGTAGCAGTTAAGCTCCCAAACTAGAAACTGGGACACCGTGAATTCTAGTTCTGCCTTAGGCATGAAACCAACTGGATTATCTTGGGACAGTCCCTCTCACTCAGCCCAAAGGAGAAGCCAGGACAAGACACTTCTGAAAAGCCTTGCCAAGAAAACTGTGGGGACTAGTCCAGGCAGTTGCCAGGAGTCAACAGTGACTTGAAGGTACAAGGCACGCACGCACACACACACACACACACACACACACACACACACACACACTTTTTCAAATCAATCTCATCTCCTTTTGGCGTCATGGATATGTTTTCTCGGTAACAAAAAGTGGCTTGCTATTGCCTTCCATGTGTTTTCTTCAACTTCCCAATCTTGTCTATAAGCTTGCCATTTTATGCATGTCTCTCATCCACATAGTAACCAGGTCTGAATCTTGCCCCTGTTTCAGATACAGTCAACAAGCACTAAGACATCATTTAATAAACCAGTGCACTATTGCAAACTTCACCAAAATAAAAATTTGGAAATTCATATACAAATTCTATCAAAGTAGAACCAAATAAATTACCTGACATAAAGTAATAATACTTGATGTTAAAATGATAAGCAACATCTCTCCTACTGAAGGTAAGAAACTTTGAATCAGAAAGTGTTCAAAAAACTCATAATTGGACAACTTCACTTTCTGCAAAAATTACATTAATTCACCATTTGGAAGAAGTAGATACAGCACATTAGCATTTAAGTTGCCACTTCAGATTAAATGATAGATTTTGATAAACCTGATTTCTTATGCTTATAAGTAATCAAAGAATTAAATCTAAAGCAATATTTGTTCTGTCTGAAGAAGACAGACCAGGCAAAGAGAAATGAGTAGGGGGAAAAAATCTGCCTTAATGCCCATGCTTGAACATCATAAATACAAATTACCCTATTCAGATTTCTGAATGGATTCAGATTTCTGATGGATTTTTTGTGGACTATAAACAAAAATGGTTAGGAGATTTCAGAAAGCAAATGGAATATGTATACAAACATACATATTTATCATGTTATTCCCTTTCAGGATGTGCAGTGTTATGCTGTGGGCATGAAAGGAGTAAAGAAATACTGAGAAAAATAAAACAAAGTAGTTGAAATTACTTATTACCAGCACCATTCATATAGTTCTCCATATCTTTCGATCTTTGCAAAACATCCTGGCTTTCTCCGCATCCATATATGCTTCTTTGTTCTTTACATAGATCATTTCTCTCATTCTGAGGATCACATCAATTTCATTCCACCACTGTTTTAGTGGATATCTTTTTCTCTCAATCCATTCACACTTTCTTCATAGATTTGTTAAGCCATTTATTTGGCTTGAGCCCATTTCTTCTTCTTTTATTATATTTCTTTAAAAATATTCTCACCTCATTCATTCATTATTTTTATGTTTCTTCTTACATAAAATCGGCTCTCACTTCTATATACATGATGGGCAAAAGGATGCCATTATAATACGCAACTAGTTTTACATCTCTGAACATGTTCCCTCTTTGCAAGAAACTACCTACTACCTTTCTACCTACATTTGCTCATCTCAAAACTTCTCCATTCATTCAGAGTATATGATAAACAGTGCTAAATAATCATGGGAGATGGGGGAGGGGGGAAGTCTCCATTGCTTTTGAAGTGTTTATTTTATTTTATTTTACTTATTATTTTAATGTATGTACAGTATGTATTTATTTATATCCCACCTTTATTATTTTTACAATTAACTCAAGGCAGTGATAATATCCAATACATCTTCCTCCTACTTTTCCCCACAATAAAAACCCTGTGAGCTGAGTTGAGAGAGTGTGACTGGCCCAAGTTTACCTAACTGGCTTTCGTGGCTAAATGGGGACTAGAATTCAGTCTCCCACTTTTTAGACTGGTGTTTTAACTATTAGATCAAGCATTTTATATAGAGCTTTTTTGGATTACAACTTTTGGGTTTGTGCTCATAACAACTTAATAAAAGTTCTTTATCTTTAGAACCAAAAAGGAGGAGATTTTTTTAAAAACCGTTTTCCATCCATTTCTCGTATAAATAAATTATCTGAAAATAAGTTTTTCTCACATTCTGCCAATGGATGATTCCACTGGATTAAACAGCCTTGTTGTAGGAGACCAGAATGACCAGAATGATTTCTTACAACTAAAAACACTTAGGCTAATTCAGTGGTGGGATTCAGCCAGTTCACACCAGTTCAGCAGAACCGGTAGTTAATTTTATGTTGCCCAAGCCCAGAACAGATTTTCAGAAACGGCATCCACACAGAGAACTGGTTGTTCACATATTTGAATCACACCACTTGGCTAATTGGTGAGTTATCAAATTTTACTAAAAAAAAAAAAAAAAAAGGGAAAGGAAAACTAAAAACGATAGGAGAAAGAGATTTTTCCATTTCTTTTTTTAGGCTATTGCTTAACCAAACTGTCCAAGGGTATAAATTTACTAAGTTGCGATTTCTTCATTAAAATTGTATGTATAATCACCCTTGTACCTTGTGATTATCCACAAAGAAATTAAATAAAACATACGCATCAACTTACATCTCTTCCAGGTATGCCATCTATTCCGTTTTCTCCTTTTTCACCCTAAAAAGAAAGCAAACAAACACCAATCAATGTATGTGCTTAAAGAAAATATCTTCATGGAAATCATTAGAGAAACTTTTAATTGGAACTTCAGCATAATTTTTACTAATTACCTACAATGCTATGTTTTCAATTAATGTCACCAATTTAATTCCGCACATATTTCTCATGGAATTCAAGTCAAGGAGTAACAAAATGATTAGATAACAGTGCAACTAAATTTGTTAGTGATGTTTTCACAGACTTTGAAAATATTTCTTTTCATCTTCCATGGCATCATTGTCACCTCTGAAAAATAGGATTCTAATCCATACAAATATATGGCATAGAAAAATTTAATGATTTTATTATTCCAATAGTACCTGATAATATAATAGCACCTGATAATATTTCACTATTTCACTAATTCACCTGAGATGCATTCTGTATAATCAAAAGATTGTTCTGTGGAGCTGTATCTTATTCAAATGATCTTTCTGTTATGTACATTTCAGCCTTTATTAGACAGTTCATTTAGTTCTTACTCAAAGATAGTAAATCAAAACACATATATCAATGCCTTAAAAGGAGAACATAATGTTCTTCTATGACAGTTTTGCCACATAATCCAAGTCACCACTTTAAAAAAAAATCAAGGCAGATATCTAGGGAAAGAATGTCTGGCATTTGAATAATAAATTAAATGAAACAAAGTAATACAATCTTGTATGGGGGTGAAAGAAGGCTTTAATAACATTCCCCTTATTTCCCCTCTTTTTGCCCTTCTTGTTAAAATTAGGGTGTACCTGAGAAAAATCTTTGGTACCCAGAGGCAATTATGTATGCCCAAAGTATGTGGGTTTTTTTCCCCAAATGTACTCATTAGTCCAATATATGAAATGCTACTTCCCAAGATACAAGGGTGTGGAAAGTTAGTATCTAGAAAGGTTTGTTTAGGGTGAATTCAGTGGATGACATTGTATCTTAATAGTAAATCCATTTATTCAGTGAGACTTATTGAAAAGTAAGCATATTTAGTACCGTAGCCTAAGTGTTCTTTATCAATGAAAAGGCCATCTTAGCTGCTAGCTCTCTGAAGTAAGATTCATATTTTGAGCCTGGACACCCAGATAATCAAGAACAGTTGTATGGCTTGAATAAATACCACTCTGCTCAGAGAGAAGATGAGCCCAAATTTAAGATAACACTCATAGAAGGAAGAATAGATACATAAAAAATAGAGACAAAAATCCTGTGTAATTCCAGATTTTATACAACCCACTAAGTACCAGGTTTATGAAAAAGGCAAATTTATAAAACATCAATAGTTCTGATTTCTAAATATTTCAGATTGATGTACCCTAAATATGGAATCCTAGCTTTCATTTTGAGCCATGTGAGAAAATCAAAGGAAAATGAGAACAGTATGCTAGGGGAATAAAGAGAATAATCAAAAAAGAAATCAGAGAACAACAAAAGAAGAACTGCTAGAAGTTCTATGTGTCTAATAAATATCGTGCATTTTCCTTCCTTTGTTTCATTAATTCTTCAAACAAATCCAGCTTCTCCTTTACTTTTTCTATATATAATTCATACTTTAAAGATCAAAGTGAAACATCTTTTCATAATTTATTATTGAATTCCTATACTGTTGCATAGTAAGAAATAATAAAAACAATACAGCTTTCTCACAAAACTTTTCTTTTCCCCTCCCTATTTCCTATGCTGTACAAGTCACCCCATTTATTAATCGCAAGAAGAATGTGCACCTTTACACTTAATTCTCCTAGTTCATATCTCATATCACTTGTAATGCTGGTCTAAACCATTGATTCTTCCCAAAGTCTACAAAGAGGAAAAGAAAACGCCTGCCGACAACCCAATTATGACTAACAGATGAACTACATGTCCTTTAGGTCACTTTCAGGCCTAAATTCTGTTATAAAACTGACATTTTCAAGATTGCTAATTTATAGCTCTGTATTAATTGGAACCAGTTTATGTAATGTTCAGTCATTTCCCTCCAGATGTTTAAATTTAGAAAACTGGATTACTTAGCTGAAGACATAAGGCTTTCAGCTTTTGTTCTGGTTTACAGGCAGAATTGCAATATGAAGGCATTCCAGTTTGGAGGCATCTTTGGGTGGTATTCATGCAGTTTGGAAACATGTTCTCCTATTAATAAAATTGAAGTAAACCTTGAAAATAAAATATTAAGATGGACAGTATTTTCTTTCCTCTTTATATTACCAAAGTACCAGGAAACAGGCAGATATACAGATCCTCAAAAGTGTATGACACAACCAGTCTTATAGGTTCCCACTGCAGGGTCAATATTTAATCTTATCTATAGTCTGATTTTTTTATTTGATTTTTCTCTAGCTAGTGTAAGGTCACTGGCCCTTGATTAAACCTGAGATATCACAAAATCCAAGCGTGAAAGACTCAGGCAGAGGCTTATTAAAGAGACAGTACTTTTTATTAGATCGAATTAAGTCCTGGCTGGAAACACAATCCGAACACTGGCAGCAGTTGCATTCAGAAGTGCCCCCCTTTAGAAAGTTAATGGCATCGCTTTATAAACTTTGTTAGCCAATCAGCATCAGACAATAGAATTATGACCATATAAAGAAGACATCAATCATTCCTGTACACTCCTTTATTCCCTCCTCAGTACCCCACATCCGTGTATTTGTTTCCTACGCTTGCATGAAATTGGTCCCTGACTGAAACGCAGAACCGAGATAGCAATAGTTAGGCAAGGCTTCACAATTTGTTTCTTTTTCTAGTTCCAGTTACACAACTCTTACACTAGAAAAGATTGAGACCGAAGAGAACTAGCTCATTCCCTTTTTATAGGTACAGAAGAGCCAGTTTTTTCTGACAGCAGATGACAAATGGAATTATTTTTGTGGAATACATTTTTAAAACATCTAAACTTTCTGGGGCTTTAGTAGAGCAATACTATTATTTTTTAGAGGCCAACATCCCCACCATAACAGTCAGGGATTACCACCATGTCAAGTAGATGGTAGACTGGGAAGTGCATTCAATTCAGTTCTGACTTCATAACTTCAATTTCATAACAGATTTGCTACCACTCTGCCTCTCAGCTCATATTCTTCACTTGAGTATTTGTTACATTTTCATCTCAAGCTTGGTCAGGGTGGGGTTGGGGAGCAGTTTCCAGAACAACTTACTTTTTCCCAATGAAGTGGGAGAAAAGCATATCTTCAGGAATCTGTGGGTGAGTTCTTAGATCTATGATAACAGGTCTAATAGTTTGAGAGCTAATAAAATATTTTGTCCCTAGAACACTGAGGAAATGGCCTTCTAGGCAAGTAAGCAGCGTTATTCCAAATATTTGTTGAAAGTGCTATAAAGACTGCTGTAAGCATAATCTATTCAGCTTTTATTGTCATTCCCTCCCCCCCAAAAGTAAATTCTTGCAGTTAGTTAGCTAATGTACTGGACTTTTAAAATACTGAAACTCTATGCTGGCACAACTAGTAACATTAGGGTTTGTTTCCAAATAAACATGAAACAGGCTTAGCCCCATGCTTTTCTAAACAGAAGTAAAATCTTTTAAATTATTTCTTTTGATTTAGACCAACACCCCCCCCCCTCCCGGCATGTCTGAGAGCAAAGGAGTTTACTGTATGCTGGTTTTCTTTCTCTATTTTATTTCAATTTATATTTTCTCAAAATGTTATGGATATCATTATTCACGAGTGGAAAATCAATGCTCTGCTTTAAAGCAATGTTGTGCTGAAAGTAATGTTCTTTGCTAGAAGTACAATCATGGATTTTATATAGACTGAATTATTTCTCCAGAATATTTAAACCTGGACATTCACTGCTGGAAACTAAAACCAGTTTCTGCAATCCAATAAACTTATTTTTTTACCCTTTTCTAAATTAAAAAAAATGAAGCATTGCAAGTTAGCTTGTGTATTCTCCATTCTCCATTCCATGGAATTTACTGATCAGAAACAATGTAGTTTATATACTGTACATTCCACAATTCTATTCTTATGTGCTCTCATTAAGATTTTACCCTCCAATCCATTTCAGTGTATTCTTACAAAAAAGCATATTTTATACATAATATTAACTAATCTGATTCTATTGCAGTGTATTGCAGACCATGAGTAAAGTGGCTACTGTACTTTTTTATTTTCCAGTCAAAATATTAGGTATCACATCCATAGGGAATCTTTAATCAACATATTATGTCAAACTCAGGCATTAAAAAGTAATACTAACAACTGCTAACTTGAAAACAGCAACCCATATTTTACTATTGTAGTACTCCTGTACTTCCATTTTTTTATTCTATACCACAAGAAATAGGTTTATACATAATGCTAAATGACAGATATGAAAATTAGCTACAGCAGGATTTGGGTATATTTGCTCTCTTTCTTCTTCTCTGGTGTAACTATGAGCAATTTAGAACTCTTCATTCAATCTCAACCTACTGTTAATTTTAATCCAGTGGACTCCAGTAAACCTTAACTATGATTGTATTTATCTTATTTAGAGGATATCCAACGTCTTAGTGATTCCGGATAGTTTACAGTTAAAAGGAAATATATATCTACGTATATATCTACAAGGTAATCTTTCACTTGGCTATTTTGCTTTTACTCTGGTGTGTGTGTGTGTGTGCATGTGCGCACAAACACACATCCACTTTTTAAGCAACTAGTAGCTCCAGAAGAAAAATAAAACCGAAGCCATCTATAATATACTGTACATGTATGTATGTTGAGAGTTTGGAAAAAAATTCAGAGAAGAGCAACTAAGATGACCAAAAGCCTGGATACTAAAACATATGAAGAATGGCTGCAGGACTTGGGTCTGGCTAGTCTAAAGAAAAGAAGAAATAGGGGAGACATGATATCAGTATTCCAGTATCTGAGGGGCTGCCACAAGGAAGAGGGGGTCACGTTGTTCACCAGAGTATCAGAGGGAAGGATGAGAAACAATGGTTAGAAACTGATCAAAGAGAGAAGCAATCTGGAATTAAGGAGAAACTTCCTGTCACTGAGGACAATTAACCAGTGGAACAGCTTGCCTCCAGAAATTGTGGGTGCTCCATCACTGGAGATTTTTAAAAAGAGACTAGACAGTCACTTGTCTGAGATGGTATAGGTTCTCCTGCCTGAGCAGGGAGCTGGACTAGAAGACCTCCAAGGTCCCTTCCAGCTTTATTGTATTCACACATGGACTATACAATATACAATATACATGGACTACAACAGCCATTATGTAGGACAAACAGGCAGAAGACTAGCAGACTCCATGAGCCCCAACTAGCAGTCAAAAGATACTTTATAATGAAAACTCTTAATTGTACAACACATAGACAGACTTCACCATAGTTTCAACTGGGAGATAGTGAGCATCCTAGAGCAAGTTATGTCTAAAACACTAGAGATTTTCAGGAAGCTTATCACTCAGACAAATGAACCATCAACAGGCGCATAGAGGTAAACAATATCTCCATAGCATTCAAAAGAACCAATCAAAAATATAAGACCACAACACCTCCTGACCAGCAATCAACACCCAAATAAGTAAAAATTAATATCAAAAAGTAAACATTACCCCAATCAAGGAACTATCAACCCAGTTAATAACAGCCTAATTAAGGAACCACCAAGAACACATCCACCAACATATCCTTGACAAGGCAAGCCACTGGTATCTAAACAGAGATTAATCCTACTCCCTTCTAGCACTGATGATGTTACCTAGTTGGATAATGAAACTTCCTCAGGAAAACCACCAAACTCAGAGAGCACCAAGGGCTCCAAAATTAAATTCTTACCAAACAGATTCACTTTATAAATCTTTTCATTTTTAAAAAGTTTGATCTTTACTCCTGTCAAATATTGTCCCACAAGTTTTTTCTTATGTTTGTTTTGTCTCCTTTGAGAAACAGCTTGAGTAATTCCTCATTGTCTCTTCTCAGAGTTTCCTTGGTTCCTTTTATAAATCCAAAGTAAGAAGGCTTTCCAAGTCATTCTTCTGTTTTATGTCCCTTTAATTATTAAGACATCAATGGTTTTATTGGTAAATCCATTTTGGCATCATTTTCCATATCACTCTTATATTCTGGCATTTTAAAATCCTTTTTCAGTTCCACAACATCTTTTTCCATATCACTTTATAATCTAACATTTTTAAAACTCCAAATCCACAATCAAATCAGTCTCAGTCTTTATTTTATCCAATAAAATCTATTGTTCTTCTATATCCTTTGCTGCATCACACAAGTAAGTAACTTCTGAGTAAATTGTTCCCAAGCAGGCCTTTATTTCTTTTATAGTTAAACAGTGTTGCTCTATTGTATTAATGGGCCTGCTCTCCTTTCAGACTAATCCTTTGTTCTCTATGGTTTCCCTCTTATCATCTGCTTATTTTCCAATCAACAAAGCTTTCCCACAAGATTTTTAAAAAATTTCAAATATTTCTTATGTTGTTTTATAAATTTTAAACACCCCATAGGAAATATTCTATCAAATCCATCCAGACCCTTAATTTCCCCAAATCAACATTCCAGATCTCATTTTGCTGTTTTCCAAACATTAAAGTTTATCTTTGTTAAACTTACTTAGATATTCTTTCATCCAGAGTGGAAGAAAACTCTCCCAGTGTAATGCAGCTTGATTTTCAGGAGGTTCTTAACCCCAAAAAATCAATAATAAGCAACTTCCCAAAGTAACTAAGAGGGGAAATAGGCAAACTCAGTGTCTCTTTGAAAGCCACTGAATGTGGCTTAGGTAACATGAATATTTCTCTCCCTCCCAGGGCTCCAGACCTCTCTAACCAGCTGGAGAACACTGATTTGCAATCTTTTCATAGGGAGAATCTGTATAGAGCCAAACATGGGCCATCCTTGTCTTCTCCTTAATTTGGAGAGAAATTCCAAGAAGCCAATCCTTTCACTGACTCCTGTTTCGGCCATGTCCAAAGCAGATTTGTGCTCAGTTCACAAATCTGTGTCCTGGAAGTTGTTCAAATACTTCCTTTCAAACAATGTTACCAATTCCTTATTTCATATGTGCCCATAAAAATGTTTTGAGAGTTTTATGGTCTTATAACATCCCACCTCCCTCATTTTTAAGGTACAAAGTACTAAGCAATATTTCTATGGACAATTCTTATATTAGAATGGAATCAACATAACAGCATCTGCTCCTGAAATAACTTTATGGATTTTTAGTTTGAACTTGCAGAATCCCTTGTTATAATTGGATTTCAAGTTATTGGTTATGTTGGTTATCCAGTAATTGTGGACTCTCAGCGACCAAATAGGTAGAATTTTCTCCATGTTGCAACGACTGGAATACAGTCAAATTTATTTTCAAAAGTATCAGTAGTACATTTATTCCTTTGTTGAATTTTTAAAAAATATTTCAGATAACTTGTTTTTTATTTCTTAACTTTTTGTATTATGCTTTAAACTCCTATGCATGTCCTGTAACATCAATATATAATAAAAATCCTATAATTATAATTAAAGAAAACAATTATTGATTAATAATTCTTTTTAAGCACTCATTTCTCAGAATTAAGAAATATTGCCACAGACTTCCTGGAGTGAAGATCAAAATCAGGAAACTATTTGTATTAATAAACATTCATGTTTGAAGACTGTCCCAAAATGAGGAAAGCTGAACACAAAGGCTTTTCAATCTGAATGACATCATCATCTAAAGTCCCCCAAAATACTGTTGCAAAACAAGGATTTTTGGCTTAACTGTTGGGAACCTGTTTAAACCATAAATAATAGTTTAAAATGGAGAACTTGCTAAACAGAGGCCGCAGGAACATTTTTCAAAAATCTTTCACATAACTATTAGCACTAATAAACACAGCCTCTCAGTTTATTCTTTCTGATGTATCAGAAGAGAATTGGGGAAGTGTGGGTTCAAACTTTATTTAGTCATGAAGCTGATTCTGAGTTTAGCCATATATTATTCTTCTACGTAACTAACGTGGTAGGCATTTTTTGAAGGTGAAATGGGGTAGGGATAGGGAAAGGACAGATATATCATCATGAAACACAGAAAAATGTTAAAATTGTTTTTCAGGAATGGTCTCAAAATAAAGTTAAGAATGGAGTCTCTAAAACCTAGAGCCTCAGTCAACATGAGGCTTCCTCTGTATGCATGAGAATATATAATGAACATGAGAACAAATAAATGGAATGGAAGAAACAACAGACAAAAACATAAATAAATAATTGCCTATCTCTTTAAACTAACATTTTTTTCCTTGAAGTTGGACTGAAATTGAAAAACAATCCAAAGTGGTTTGAAAAGAGTTACTTGACTAGTTGCTGTACATCCAATTACTATTAGAAAATCCATAATACATGCTTTTGTAAGCAAATCTTAAAATGTGATTGGCTCCCACAATCCAATGAAAATATCAATCATTACATTTTTAAGCAGTCTTATTATGCCATATGCTTTGTAATTAAAGTATTTTGCTCACATAGGATAGGAATATACAAAATAACAAGAGGTGGATATCAAATATATTGGAAATATTGCACAAATATTTAGTTATACCAAGCAAAATCAATTTGCAAAATTCAATATAATTGAATTTTCTTTTCTCCCACTTCACCTTCCCCCCCTGTCAAGCCATGTGATTGAATAGTGAAGGTCACTGTTGTGATATTCATATTGACATCACCATTGTAGTAGATAAATTTTGAATGCCGTTTCTATCAGTATACATTTTATAAATAATAGAATAGCTGAGATTTCTATTGATTTTATGGTTGAAATTTGGTAAAGCGTGTATTCAAGCTCTGTTTTCTATAAAAAGCATTCATTATTCCAGGTAAAAGAACTGATTATATCAGCAATAATGGCTTACAAAACTAAAGATGTAGCTTTCTGATAAAAGTTAAATACTTCTTAATTTTTTTAATAAGCATTCAATAAAAATGCCTACATGTTGTGCAAAGTTTCTTTGAACAACTATAAGTAAAATTATTAATTTTCTGAAAAACATACATGTTGCTTTTAGATCAGCATTCTATAAGTGTTGGATTATAAATTCTCCACTTTCTAGTTAAAAATGTTGGCAATATTGGAATTCTGGTAATCAAGTTTCAATATATTGGAAAGCAGCAGACTTGCAAAGAGAATAGCAAAGACTGCTAGCAAATAAGTTATTTTTATACTCTTCCTCTTAACAGATTTATTATAGTAAAAATAAATAGCAGTCTAGCAGTGGGAAAACAAGGACGATTTCCAATGGAAGATGATTCTACTGGACCCTTAAATTCTAGGAACAAGGTGTAGAAATAATCAAAACCAGAAATATAGCCTCCAAACTGAAAGAGCTTTCCATACTACAGTCCAATAGCATTTCACTATTTTCTTCCTCAATAATACTTAGCAGAAAAAGAGAGAAGAAGAAGTTATGGAAAAATACACAAGTGCTCTCAATGGAAGATGGCAGAACCTGTGTAAAATTCTGTGAAAGAGACAGAGAGATTTCACAATAAAAATCTCATCTGGAAGGCTTATTATCTTACTGATGTTATTACAACAAATAGAAACTTATCTTCCTCTGGATTCTTAAGATGGACATTTTAATTTGAATGTATAGAAACTCAGATAATGAATTAAAAGGCCAGAGGCTCAGTGAGTGGTGAATGGTGCCACACTATGTCCATCTGGAGAACACAACTTCTACCAATAACAGAATGGAAAGTTAAGTCTCATTGACATTTGGACTATTGTAACTTGTCCATTAATATAAATAATTATGAACTTCTACTTGGCAAAATGGCAACATTAAATATGCTTTTACTTTTACAACTGCATTTAAAAGCTTAGAGTCAAGCAATTAATGCCATACTTTCTATAGACTATGTAATTGGATTAATTATTAGCTTATTTACCTACTTATGATACTTAATATTTCCATTAAGGAGCTAAGGAGGATATAAATGACAGATTAAATAGGATAAAATAAAATAAATATAAATCTTTTTTTACTATTACTATAAATTTCTAAATTAGCCTGAAACAACTTTAGTAAGACAACTGAACAGAATTAATGGACAATTTTTACTCTGCTTATACAGAAGGTCCTAGTTTTCTATGTGCTACATAAAAATGTGAAGGAAAGGGAAGGAAGAAATAAGAAGTGTCAGAATAGAATCTCCATAGGAAAAGTACCTTTCCTGATAGCTACATCAATGAGTAATATTAACATAGATTGCTCCTATATTATAGCAGATGATGCTATTTAAATAAAGTTTTTCCAAATCTCTTTAATAAAATTGTGATATTGAACATATTAAAAATTTTGTTCATTGTGCAAAAATCAGGTATTGCCTGATTCATTAATTGAACTTTAATGCTAAAATTTTAGCAGGCAATCAGAAATAATAATAATAATAATAATAATAATAATAATAATAATAATAATAATAATAATAATTGACAAATTCGCTATTAGTCAGTTGCAAAAGGCGGCCTTATTAGGAACTGCTTCCATCCTGCGACGATATCTGTAATACCATCAAACATCCACATCTGCCTATCCCAGGTCCTGGGTAAGGACTCGATAGGTAGACAAAATGCCAAATCCAGTCTGAACATCTGGCTGACTGTGCGATGATCAATAATAATAATAATAATAATAATAATAATAATAATAATATTGAAACAAAGAATAACTGAGCATCTAGAACAGCACAAAAACAACAGAATAAGGCTGCCTGCATTGAAGCTTGTTTCAAAGAAACAGCTAGCACAAGCATTAAAAGATGCAAATACTGCAATAGCAAGTATAAGCACCAATTCACTACAAGAAACAAACCAACTAATTTACAGCACAGCTGCAGTTATAACTGAATACCTGGGATGCAAAATCAACAAAGAAGAAAAACAAACAAACAGTGCATCACAAAAATGGAAGGTTAGACTAGAAAATAAGATCAGCAAGTTAAGATCACATGCAAGCAAGCTAGAACAGATGAAAGAAAAGAAGCTGAAGAACAAGAAGACCAAAGAATACTTAATCAAGAAATACCACTTAGAAACAAGGAAGATCAAGGAAGCACTGGAAATAATAAAGCAACAAATAACAGCTATAGCCAGGAAAATCAGTAGATATGAAGCTCGAATTGCAAACTATAGGCAGAACCTCCAATTTCAATCCAATCAGAAATGTTTCTACCAATCCCTCAATGGAGAAACTGCAAGGAATCAGTCAGTACCTGACAAGGAAGAAACAGTGCAGTTCTGGAAGCAGATATGGGATAACTCAAAGAAATACAACAAGGATGCCGCTTGGTTAAAAGAGGTGGATGCAAATAAAACAGAAGTTGAAATGAAAGAACTAGTAATAACAACAAAAATGGTAGAAAAAAGAGCAAAGAAAATCAAAAATTGGTCAGCACCAGGTGAAGATGAACTGCATGGGTTTTGGTTGAAACATCTAACTGTTATACACCCACTCATTGCCAAGCAGTTCAACAATATACTACAAAGAGGAGAAATTGAAAAGTGGCTAACAACTGGGAAAACCTACCTAATAATGAAAAATCCAGCAAAAGGGGCAACACCAGGTAACTACAGGCCAATTACCTGCTTACCAACAACTTTCAAATTACTAACTGGTGTGATAGCTGATGCAGTACAACAGCATCTAGTTGAAAACAATCTCTTTCCACCTGAGCAGAAAGGAAACCGCCCCAATAGCAGAGGAACAAAAGATCAACTCCTAATAGACAAAATGATCTTGGAAAACTGCAAGAGAAGGAAGACCAACCTGAATGTGGCATGGATTGACTACAAAAAGGCATTTGACTCTCTGCCACATGATTGGATAATAAAGTGCCTAGAAATAACAGGAGTCAGTAGAAACATCAGAAAATTTGTGCAAAGATCGATGGCACAATGGAAGACACAGTTGCAGATCAATGGTGAGAAGCTGGGAGAGGTTAATATCAAGAGAGGAATATTTCAAGGAGATTCATTATCACCATTACTATTTGTTATTGCACTGTTTCCTCTGTCAACAATACTGAATAACTCAGGACATGGCTATCAAACATCAAAAACATCTGCCAGACTATCCCACCTCCTTTACATGGATGATCTGAAGCTGTATGGAAAAACATCATCTGAAATAGAATCGCTGCTCAACACTGTCCGTATATATAGCCAAGATATTGTAATGGAGTTTGGCTTGGACAAATGTGCCACACTTACTATCAAACAAGGAAAAATAGTGAAAACTGAAGGAATCAAGATGCCCCACGAAAATAACATTAAGAGTCTGGATGAGGAAGAGTACTACAAATACTTGGGTATCCTTCAAGCTGACAACATCAAGCACACTGAAGTCAAGAAAAAGATTAGAGGTGAATACATCAAGAGAGTGAAGAAGATCTTAAAGTCCAAACTCAATGGAGGAAATACCATAAAGGCAATCAACACCTGGGCAATCCCAGTCATTAGGTACACAGCTGGAATAGTGGACTGGACTCAAGCAGAACTAAAAGCAATGGATAGGCAGACCAGAAAAATAATGACAATGAATCATGCCCTTCATCCACGCAGTGACATTGATAGACTTTATCTACCAAGGCAAATAGGTGGGCGTGGAATGCTACAAGTACATCAGATGGTTGAAGAAGAAAAAATGGCTTTGGAAGAATATCTGAAGAACAATGATGAAGATGCACTGAAATTAGTATATCAGGAAGGCTTACTAACTACTGGAGAGACCAAACTGGCCTACAAGAAAGACCAAATGAAGAACAGAATAGAGGCATGGGAAGACAAAGCACTACATGGCCAATACATGAAAAAAATAGCTGGGAAAGCAGATAATAATAAAACCTGGCAATGGCTAAGAGCAGGAAAATTGAAGAAAGAGACCGAGGGACTAATTCTGGCTGCACAAGACCAAGCCTTAAGGACAAACGCATACAAAGTCAAAATTGAGAAGACAGCAACAGACAGTAAGTGCCGCCTATGCAAAGAAGCTGAAGAAACAGTGGACCACTTGGTAAGCTGTTGCAAGAAGATTGCACAGACTGATTACAAGCAGCGGCATGACAAAGTAGCAACAATGGTGCATTGGAAGATCTGCAAAAAATATCATTTGCCTGTAAGCAAAAACTGGTGGGATCATAAAATAGAGAAAGTCATAGAAAATGATAAAATTAAACTGCTCTGGGACTTCAGAATTCAAACAGACAAGCACCTGCAACATAACACCCCAGACTTAACAATTGTCGATAAGAAAGACAAAAAAGTCTGGATAGTGGACGTGGCAGTGCCTGGAGACAGCAGAATAGAAGAGAAAGAACTGGAGAAGATAACAAAATACAAAGACCTACAAATAGAAATAGAAAGACTGTGGCAAAAGCAAGCAAGGGTAGTACCAATAGTAATAGGCTCCTTGGGTGCAATCCCAAAACAACTGGAGCACCACTTGAACACCATTGGCATTGACAAATTCGCTATTAGTCAATTGCAAAAGGCAGCCTTATTAGGAACTGCTTCCATCCTGCGACGATACCTGTAACACCATCAAACATCCACATCTGCCTATCCCAGGTCCTGGGTAAGGACTCGATAGGTAGACAAAATGCCAAATCCAGTCTGAACATCTGGCTGACTGTGCGATGATTGATAATAATAATAATAATAATAATAATAATAATAATAATAATAATACCTTGACGTGGTTGTGGGGCTTGTGTACTCTGAGGAAGATGAGAGCTATGCCAGAGGTTCAACCATACTGGACAGGTCTCATCAGAGGAGTCAGACAAAGAGTGTCTCTCCCATAAAAAATATGGTGAGACGTAAATTTCAGAATGCCATACCGGCTCGGACGTCGCCCGGGTTAACAAGGTCCGCGCTAGATATTGGAGTTCCTGGATATCTGGTGAAAAATGGGTTACAGGACTCAGGACTGTTGGCTGAGCAACCAGGGCCAGCAGCTGCAGAACTACTGGAAGAAAAGGTGTTTACCCGTCGCAGATACACAGTGATGGAAAACAAAGAAATAATGATCTGTTACTACAGATCAAGTCCAACAAGACGAGGATATCTAAAACGAATGCACCAATTCTGGAAAGAACAACATCCAGAATCAGAAATAACAGAACAGAGACTAGCAGATCAACGCCGATTTATAACACGAAATAAAGTATTTACAGAAACAGAATTGGACGAACTGCAAAGGTTTACCCAGGGCAAAGAAATCAAAGCCTTACAAGAAGTAATTCAGAATGTAGAGGCAAACCAGGGGGAGTTGGCAGTGAAGAATCCAGCAGAGATATACAACTGTTCTCATTTGGAAACCAGGCACCTCTACCTCAGGAAGAACAAAACCCTCTAACTAAAGAAATAAAAGAATTGAAACAAAGAATAACTGAGCATCTAGAACAGCACAAAAACAACAGAATAAGGCTACCTGCATTGAAGCTTGTTCCAAAGAAACAGCTAGCACAAGCATTAAAAGATGCAAATACTGCAATAGCAAGTATAAGCACCAATTCACTGCAAGAAACAAACCAACTAATGTACAGCACAGCTGCAGTTATAACAGAATACCTGGGATGTAAAATCAACAAAAAAGAAAAATAAACAAACAGTGCACCACAAAAATGGAAGGTTAGACTAGAAAATAAGATCAGCAAGTTAAGATCACATGCAAGCAAGCTAGAACAGATGAAAGAAAAGAAGCTGAAGAACAAGAAGACCAAAGAATACCTAATCAAGAAATACCACTTAGAAACAAGGAAGATCAAGGAAGCACTGGAAATAATAAAGCAACAAATAACAGCTATAGCCAGGAAAATCAGTAGATATGAAGCTCGAATTGCAAACTATAGGCAGAACCTCCAATTTCAATCCAATCAGAAACGTTTCTACCAATCCATCAATGGAGAAACTGCAAGGAATCAGTCAGTACCTGACAAGGAAGAAACAGTGCAGTTCTGGAAGCAGATATGGGATAACCCAAAGAAATACAACAAGGATGCGGCTTGGTTAAAAGAGGTGGATACAAATAAAACAGAAGTTGAAATGAAAGAACTAGTAATAACAACAAAATGGTAGAAAAAAGAGCAAAGAAAATCAAAAATTGGTCAGCACCAGGTGAAGATGAACTGCATGGGTTTTGGTTGAAACATCTAACTGTTATACACCCACTCATTGCCAAGCAGTTCAACAATATACTACAAGGAGGAGAAATTGAAAAGTGGCTAACAACTGGGAAAACCTACCTAATAATGAAAAATCCAGCAAAAGGGGCAACACCAGGTAACTACAGGCCAATTACCTGCTTACCAACAACATTCAAATTACTAACTGGTGTGGTAGCTGATGCAGTACAACAGCATCTAGTTGAAAACAATCTCTTTCCACCTGAGCAGAAAGGAAACCGCCCCAATAGCAGAGGAACAAAAGATCAACTCCTAATAGACAAAATGATCTTGGAAAACTGCAAGAGAAGGAAGACCAACCTGAATGTGGCATGGATTGACTACAAAAAGGCATTTGACTCTCTGCCACATGATTGGATAATCAAGTGCCTAGAAATAACAGGAGTAAGTAGAAACATCAGAAAATTTGTGCAAAGATCGATGGCACAATGGAAGACACAGTTGCAGATCAATGGTGAGAAGCTGGGAGAGGTTAATATCAAGAGAGGAATATTTCAAGGAGATTCATTATCACCATTACTATTTGTTATTGCACTGTTTCCTCTGTCAGCAATACTGAATAACTCAGGACATGGCTATCAAACATCAAAAACATCTGCTAGACTATCCCACCTCCTTTATATGGATGATCTGAAGCTGTATGGAAAAACATCATCTGAAATAGAATCGCTGCTCAACACTGTCCGTATATATAGCCAAGATATGTAATGGAGTTTGGCTTGGACAAATGTGCCACACTTACTATCAAACAAGAAAAAGTAGTGAAAACTGAAGGAATCAAGATGCCCCACAAAAATAACATTAAGAGTCTGGATGAGGAAGATTACTACAAATACTTGGGTATCCTTCAAGCTGACAACATCAAGCACACTGAAGTCAAGAAAAAGATTAGAGGTGAATACATCAAGAGAGTGAAGAAGATCTTAAAGTCCAAACTCAATGGAGGAAATACCATAAAGGCAATCAACACCTGGGCAATCCCAGTCATTAGGTACACAGCTGGAATAGTGGACTGGACTCAAGCAGAACTAAAAGCAATGGATAGGCAGACCAGAAAAATAATGACAATGAATCATGCCCTTCATCCACGCAGTGACATTGATAGACTTTATCTACCAAGGCAAATAGGTGGGCGTGGAATGCTACAAGTACATCAGATGGTTGAAGAAGAAAAAATGGCTTTGGAAGAATATCTGAAGAACAATGATGAAGATGCACTGAAATTAGTATATCAGGAAGGCTTACTAACTACTGGAGAGACCAAACTGGCCTACAAGAAAGACCAAATGAAGAACAGAATAGAGGCATGGGAAGACAAAGCACTACATGGCCAATACATGAAAAAAATAGCTGGGAAAGCAGATAATAATAAAACCTGGCAATGGCTAAGAGCAGGAAAATTGAAGAAAGAGACCGAGGGACTAATTCTGGCTGCACAAGACCAAGCCTTAAGGACAAATGCATACAAAGTCAAAATTGAGAAGACAGCAACAGACAGTAAGTGCCGCCTATGCAAAGAAGCTGAAGAAACAGTGGACCACTTGGTAAGCTGTTGCAAGAAGATTGCACAGACTGATTACAAGCAGCGACATGACAAAGTAGCAACAATGGTGCATTGGAAGATCTGCAAAAAATATCATTTGCCTGTAAGCAAAAACTGGTGGGATCATAAAATAGAGAAAGTCATAGAAAATGATAAAATTAAACTGCTCTGGGACTTCAGAATTCAAACAGACAAGCACCTGCAACATAACACCCCAGACTTAACAATTGTCGATAAGAAAGACAAAAAAGTCTGGATAGTGGACGTGGCAGTGCCTGGAGACAGCAGAATAGAAGAGAAAGAACTGGAGAAGATAACAAAATACAAAGACCTACAAATAGAAATAGAAAGACTGTGGCAAAAGCAAGCAAGGGTAGTACCAATAGTCATAGGCTCCTTGGGTGCAATCCCAAAACAACTGGAGCACCACTTGAACACCATTGGCATTGACAAATTCGCTATTAGTCAATTGCAAAAGGCGGCCTTATTAGGAACTGCTTCCATCCTGCGACGATACTGTAATACCATCAAACATCCACATCTGCCTATCCCAGGTCCTGGGTAAGGACTCGATAGGTAGACAAAATGCCAAATCCAGTCTGAACATCTGGCTGACTGTGCGATAATCCGTAATAATAATAATAGAGTTAGAGGTCTTCTAGTCCAACCCCCTTCTCAGGCAGGAAACCCCATACCATTTCAGACAAATGGTTGTCCAGTCTCTTCTTAAAAACTTCAAGCATTGGAACATCCACAACTTTTGGAGGTAAGTTGTTCTACTGATTAATTGTTCTAACTGTCAGGAAATTTCTCCTTAGTTCTAAGTTGCTTCTTTCTTTGATTATTTTCCACCCATTGTTTCTTGTTCTGCCTTCAGGCACTTTGGAGAATAGCTTGACTCCTGCTTCTTTGTGAAATATTGGAACAATGCTACCATTCTCTTCATTAAACTAGACATACCCAATTCAGCAACTGTTTTTTTCTACTTCCAGTTTTAACCTCCAATCCTCTAATCATCTATGTTGCTCTTCTCTGTACTCTTTCTAGAGTCTCAACAACTTTTTTACATCATGGTGACCAAAACTGGATGCAGTATTCCAAGTGTGACCTTACCAAGGCATTATAAAGTGGTATTAACACTTCACTTGATCTTGATTCTATCCCTCTGTTAATGCAGCCGAGCACAGTGTTGGCTTTTTTTGGCAGCTGCAGCACACTGCTGGCTCATATTTAATTTTGAGCAAAAAAAAACTAGTGGAAATTGAATTGCACTTTTTATTACATAGTAACAATGTTATACCATCAAAAATCTGTCTCTCTTTCATATCCAAAGAAATCAAGTGATGAGGGCAAATTGTGCACCATCATTGCATGTTTATTGGAGAGAATATTGACTTGAGGAAGCATTTATGGAACAGATCACCAATAAGTTTCATTCTCTGTTCATAGATAAATTTGAAGCAGTTGAATCTGGCTAGCCATATTTCTGGAATATGACTAGCAGAAATATAACTATAAAATCTCCCTACTATCTGCTTGAAATACACCCCAGGTTTTGCACTTGAAACCTGTTCTACACCCCACTGCTGGATATAGATCTCAGTGCTCTCCCCAAAATCTAGCATCATAGCAAAACTGAGGATAAAAGTTACAGTTTTGCCCAGGGGCCTAAAGTGAAAGAAGGGAAGTTCTAAATATTAGAGAGCATTTGTTATGTTAAATGTTTGTTCCTCTTTAAGTCCTGTCATGCTGTCTCACTGGGGTGGACATAGATGTTCCTGGGAAGGATTATGAAGAAAAACGAGAGTGGCAACTCCCAGCAGAGTTGCCCAATATGTGAAGATTATTCCAGTTGCTCAGTTAAACCAAGCATGCACCTGTATCAGAGGAAGTGGTGGTGAATGAGGATGATCACTTTAGTGACCAAAAAATAATAATAATGATGCCAAAGCATTATTTCATAATGCACGGGAGAAGAGATTAGCAAATCACCCCTGAATTTAACTAAGAAAAACACATGGATGGACAGGATATTGGTTCATGATGTAATACTGAATGATGGACTCCTCTAGCTACAGAGTTTAGAATCATGCAGGGAGAAGTTTTTTCTATGACGTTTTATGGAAATGAAATGTGGATTTGGCAGAGTGGAGTGGAAGTGATGAGGCTTTTGAACTGTGGTATTGGCAAATATCCCTGAGAATATGATGGATAACCAAGAAAAGAAATAAATCAAGTTACAGTTCTCACCTGAGGCATAAATGTTTTCATCCAGCATTCTTGCTTTTCCTTTTTTTTAAATGATTGTGACATTGTTTAATTAGTGGTTATATGCTGCCCAGAGTCACATTCAACAAAATGGGTGGCTATATAAGTTTGTTGAATGAATGAATGAATGAATGAATGAATGAATGAGCTCAGATTATCATATTTTAGACACATTATGTGAAAAACTCATGAGCATTGATAATGCTGGGAAAAATAGATGGAAAGCAAAAAAGAGAACAACCAGAAGAAAGGTGAGTGGACTTGATTATATGGTCATGGAAGCACTGTTGGAAGATTTGAAGGGCCAAGTCAGGAACAGATCATTCTAAAGAAGGTCTATCTGTGGGGTTACTAGACACCAACCTGGTGGTACATAATTATAAAAATCATGAATGTATTTGTATTTTCTTCTTAGTTTACTTGGTATTCGACAATGTTAAATAAATAGTAAACATTTCTTATATAAAAATTTGGGAAGATGTCTGCTATCCTGGCAGCCAAACGCAAGCCATGGACCCAAAGCTTATACATGTACCTTTTCACCAGAAGTACCAGGAATACCAGGAACACCAATCAGACCCTCTTCTCCCTAAAACAAATTAAAAACTGCATCAACTCTAATTCATTTGGCCATTAAAAAAAGGTATTGCACTATGAAGAAATAAAAATAATTGTTACAATAACAAAATACTATACTTTCTTCTTAAGGACTATTAATATTTTAACGAAGAAAATTGTCATGCTAAGGTTAATGATCTTCATGTTTGCCAAAAATATGTTTATTTAAAATATTTTATCTATTTATGACAGAATTTGGCCTGCTTCTCAAGACAAGCAAATTCTGAACAAGAATCTGGTAACTAATACATAATGTAGCATCTGTAGTTTTCAGCATTTAATTACTCAGCTTGCATTTCAGAACATTTAGCAATGTTTGTCCATTGAGTGAATCATGTGTGCAGATGTTGAAAATACAATGCAGGACTCGTTTATGTGACTTTACACGTGTCCTGATAAGGATGCCTTCCATTTTTAATTCTCTGGTTTTTCCCACTGCTTATACTGTCATTTTTCTTACCACAGTAAATCTATGATGGAAGATAAAACAGAATACTTCACAATAACTTTTGATTGGTAGTACTAGCTGCTCTTCATAACAAGCTGCTCCTATCTTAACAACTGAGGTTTATTTCTTTCTATATTCTTCTTTGGGAAAGAAAGCCATATGGTGAAGATTAGGAGTTAAAGTTCTTCCTGCAGCCTTTCCTGTCTTTTAGTTTCCGGAACAATCTCAAAGGCACAAGGTACTTGGTGCCTCTAGGCTAACATCGGATGTTTTTCCATTGACAGAAGCAACATGAACTTCTATTACTATTGGAAGCTTGGAGAAAAGTACAAATGTCATAAATCAAATATTATAAATACTGAAACATCAGATAAATGACTCAAATCTTTTGTGCACTGTGATGTTTGAAACTGTTTAGAACCACTATCTGCCTAACTTGGGAATCGTTTCATATAAAAGAATGATTTACATCTTGAAGATGGGATGAAGATGCACTCCAGGAATTTTAAACAACTTTCATAGCCTTCCATTATTAGATCAGCTGACAGCTCATTAGGATGGGGGGGGGGGATAAACTGATTCTGAGAGGGAAAATGTTTATCAATTTAAAATTAAAATAGTGACCAGGTCCAACAGAAATCATCAATGAATTGATTTTGCCATCCATAATATTTTTATTCATTGCACCACTACTATTTTTCTTGATCAGAATACGGTTTTGCAATATAATTAAGGCATGGTTATATGAAAAGTTTTAGAACTGGCTTGTAGTATTGCGGTGACTGCAATCACTGTTCACACATGAATGTGCTCGTTTGCTAGTGATCCTACTTGGAAGATTTAAAACTGCAGACTTAAAAATTACTCCAAATCTCTTTCTAGAAGACATTTTTCCTGGTACCGACCTTTCTAAAAGTGGTGAGAAAAAAAGGAGACATGTGTCTGGAAAGTGTGTTCCTTGTTATTGATTGATTTAGATTTGTAGGCCACCTAATCAGAAAACTCTAGGCAGCATATATAAATATTTTTCAAAAACATATAAAACATACAGAGAAGTGCAGAACATTGGTGGTGGTGGTGGATAAGTAATATACTCAGGTAGCAATCATCCGTCCTCTACCAGTCAGGATCACAAATCACCTGGCTTCTGGTCTGTTTGAAAAGCCAGTTTTTAAGAACTTTTCTAAAGGATGGAAGGTTGGAGCCCAACAACTTTTGGGAGGATAGTATTCCAGAAGGCAGGAGCAGCAACTGAATAGTCCTACCTAGGCACTCTTCAAGGCAGCACTGATTAATTAATGGGAAGTAGAAAATACCCATTCTGTCAGATTTGATTGGATGGGCAGATCATTCCATAAACAACCAGGCTCTGAGCCCTGTAGACATAATCGCTAACAATCACCATCTTGAATTATAGCCCAACATCCACTGGTAATCAGTGCAACACAGAGAACAAATGTGTTAGACCAAAATATCAAGATGCACCATAATTGCTTGTGAAGCCAAGTTCTGGATCAGGAGTAGTTTCTGACTGGTCTTCAAAGGCAAGAATCCAGATGAAAAGGTGACTATAAATGGGATTTTCCGGCCCCAGAAAATTGTTTTCCAATAATAGAAATATTATATAATTGACACTATTCAAATATTAAACATAAGCTACATTTACATCTGTCCTGACTCCCCTGTCCAGTCTTTCTTTAGAAATATTCAAAATTGCAGAGCCTGTAACCTTTACAGATTGATTGTTCCAAAACTGTATCAATATTCCTTACATTTAAATAAAAATCTAGATAGCTGTAACTTATATCCATTACTTTTGGTCCTACTGGTTCTGAAAATAGTCCAAGAAGTCATCTAAGGTAGGAATCCTACCTTTGTTCCAGGCAAACCAGGAATGCCATTTTCTCCTTTAGCTCCTTCTTCACCCTATACAAATTAAATGCATTTAGGTAAGTATTGCTCAGGTTGTAAAATATTTAATAAACAATTTAACCCCCAAATGTGGTTCTTCTCCTTGATCCTGAATTGTTATTGAATAGCACAATAATACTACAAGAACACAACGAAGCATCTGTAAATGCAGTTTTGCATAGTGTCTAGAAAAGTGATATAACTGTGAAAATGTAGATATGCTTTTTCTACTAAATGATATTTTGTAAAGTCATATTTTGTGGAATGTTTTGCAAACTCATAAAACTTAGATTCCGCTCAGTGGAAAAGTTGAGAATTCAATGCACTAGTATCTGTTTAGGTAAACCTCCTGATTAACCTTATTCCTTACAATGTCCAGTGACCTTCAACAGAGAAGCCAGAACTGCCTCTTGACTAAGAAATGCAGAGAATTGATAATCCAATAGGATGTGTTTTTCTTTTGGTTGTCAACTAGCATCCAGGAAATGAAGGTGAACTGTTAAGAAGGGCAAATCTTCAGGGCTTTCCAGGAATTTTCAATCTGTCCTGACTGGTCCTTCAATTTTCCATGAAAGGTAGGGTTCATAAGGAGATTTCTTTAGCTGAGATCTTTTGAATAAGTACAGCCTCAAAGTCAAAGACTCAATGGTGCTATGTTATACTCTTCTTTCTGTATCATAGCCATATTTTTCTAACTATGATTTATCTCTTTTCAAAATTCTAACCTGTACAGTTTTTCACTAGTCATAACTAGTGAATGCATTTGTGAATGAATCCTGCAACTGGGCCATTTGGAAATCCAAGAGTGAATGAGAATAGTGACTATTTGGTAAATATGTGCTTAGAAAAAGGCATGTGTTTTCAAGTATATTGTGATTTAAGCATAATATAGGTGGAAAAAAACTGAGCATATCAGGAAAAAACGTAGAGAAAGTTTAATGCAGTGGGGAAATAGTAGTTAAATGTGTGTAGGAAAACACGAAGAAGAGGTAAGAAAATTGATGCTGAATAAATGTATATGGAAGAGGCCAGAATGAAAGAATCATATCACGATGGTTTGTCCATATAGAAAGAATTAATGAGTTGCAAAGAAAGAATAAATGAATCAAAAGAAAGAGGATGATCAAGGTAATGGTGTAAATTAGTTTTAAGTATGTATTCTTTTCTTTTTCCTTATTCATTTAATTTCTTGGGCTCACTATTTCTTACTTCTTTTCTGTTCTTTTTTATCCCAAAAAGAATAGCTTGAAAAGTGTATATGGATGTATATTTAATTACTATAATTCATTTTCATAAACTTTGAGATATATACTACCTGTATTTGTATGAAATATTAAAGTTGATTTTTTTTACCTATAGGATGGTAGAAAGGGAATTCTTACATCAAATGCTCGTTATGTTAAAGCATAGCACCTAATGCTTATCAATTTTTTTACAAGGTCTCTGAAAAAATTAAAACATGTGCACATCAAATTGGACACAAAAGTAATCCTCAAATATATTCCATCTATGTTGGTTCAATTCCAATTGGATCACTGCAACTTTTATAGAATTTTAAAAAAAATTGCGGCAAAAATGGAAAAGAACAGGAAATGTGGGCCAGTTATTTATCTTAGTACTGTAATCAATATGACTATTTGATCATTAAAGTCTGCCTTTGATTGGCTATGTAGTAAATTAGCAGATAAGTACCTTACCTGTTGTGTGTGCTGGGAGTGTCAACATTTCATACAAATACATTAACTAATTAGTTTCTATTAACAATATGATTAATTGCAGTTTGTCCAGATTCAACAAATGGAGCAAGTGCTGTTAATCATAAATGAAAACAAACATTTTCCTCCTTAATACTGAGATGGAGGAAAAAGGAAGGACATAGGCACAATAAGTAGGGTTGGTCTTTTTTTATCATGCTAAACTTTTATTTAGATTTACATCCAAACCGGTGTAATGAATCAAACATTTCCACAGAAACTTCAGAAAAGGGAGGTTTTTTTCTTAATAAATACATCATTCCATAAATACATTTAGGCTAACTCTAATCCTAACATTTTATAATTCATTGGAAACTAATGTAGACCTAACTTTTTCAGTTAATATTTCTTATTCTGCCATGTGCTTCTATAGGAAAAAAGTTATTCTTTTAGCATCTGCATTAATAAAGAGATATTTGAAACATTAGATATACTAATTTTTTTTTTTTTTTACCAGCACTGGCAGTAACAAATTAAATGAGCAAACTCCACAGTCCATCATGAAAATAAAGACAGAATCTGCAACAAAATCTGAGATAAGCATTTTTTTTTTTTGCAAATTTGAAGATTGGGGCATATTTCCAATCCTTATTATTCCTAAAAGTATGAGCAGGCTATAATTGGTAGAAAGCAATTAGCCAAGGGACAAAGTTCATATTATTTTTAAAAGGCATTTCCGTAAGTCACTATGCCTTTTATGTACAGTAAATTGCTTCCATAGGCAACTTCCTGCAGCTTTTATACCTGCCTTCTTAAATCACACTTTTCATTCACAGAAATTCAAAGACCTGCACCTGTAAAATCCAGCTGGCAGCTCTTACTTGTTGGCATGTGAGCAGAGGGTTGAGCAAATCAAGTCACACATGCTGCACTCGCTCTAGAAATTGAAATCCAGTGAATCGAAGTAATCATGTTTAGTGCTTTCCATTGAATGAATGGTTTAAATGTAAGCATGTTAAGTTCACTCAGTCTCATCAGCAGGACAACATTTAAAGGACTGTATACTATCAGCAAGCACTACAGTATTTAAGAAAAAGGGTAACATGGGCAGAAATGCCTTGTGTCAGCCTTTTTGGCTATCCACAGAATCAGTCTTACATCATGTTCTGCTTCCTGTGTGGTTTCCAGTTATTTTAGCCAGGATACAAGCCTGTTTGATATCAGTATTGTACTGGTACATCCTGGCATCTTCTGAATTTATGTGCCTCATAAATTAAAAAAAATAAGATTATTGCAGTAACCAAAATGATACTAAATATGCACTCAAGTCACTTCATAACTATAATAAATAAATAAACTTTGGCCTTTAAAGGGCTAGTAGATAAAGGAAAAACCAATTATGAAGTAATTCATTCTATCTTGCAGCTGTGGTTTTGATTAAATTAAAAGATTAAATTAAATTAAAAGATTAAATTTAACCATCTATGCAAGGATACTAAGATTGCAAAAGGTTGTTTTGTGCCACATTGGTTATTTTCATTGTAATTTCATTTTATTGTTTCTACCTCATCCTTTTTGACAGTTATTATTGTAGCTTCCAACTACAAAGTACAGTAGTTTCCCAAACTTTAAAAATGGTAAAGTGCAGCTCTGAATAAAGTGTTAGGCTTTATGCTGTATAGTATACCAGTTGTAGCCTGCAGCCCAACCAGATTTTAAATTAAAAATTAGAACGTATTTAGCCATGATAAAACATGAGTTATGCAATAAAATATGTACTATTTTTTCTATTTTCTTAAAAACAAGATTATTGGCATTTTTCAGTCTGCTAGTGAATGAAGCTATCAAATTATTTTAAATGATCGAAGCTAAAAGGGAATATCAAAGTAATAAGGGCATCTTAATTGAGTGAAATGTATGCAAGAATAAAGTAGTCCCATTGGGTTATGGGATACACACACACACCATTTCAAGTATATGTTGATTCAACCTGAGTGGGCAGTGAGTATCTGGAATTGTGGTAGGGGTAACTTAATGAAAAGACTGAAATGATATGCAAACATTATGAAAAAGGCAAATGGTATATTAAAGGTCGTTAATAAACAGTCTTTAAACAAATCTATCTACTACACTTGGAATTTTATTGATTTATTTAAATGTATAGGACTGTCCATCTCAAATTCATAATGCTGGGCAGTTAATACTAGTTAAAGGCACCATATAAGAGCCCATAATGGTAAAAATAATAATAATTGACAATCAAGATAAAAGCTCAACCAACAAATCAACACAACCATTGTATGGACTTTGCCATACAGCTGTAATGTGTAATTCTCTTCTCTAATATTTAGAAGAAATATTACAGGGTGGAAAATATGCAAAAATATATGACATTTTTTAAAAAAAAATCCTAAAAATCATTAAGAAAAATATAAAACTTTTTAGCTTTTCAGGCCAAAAAAAGGGGCAAATAATGAATATGCAGCCTTTGTGATTCAAGGTTTGTCCAGATCTCTTCTTTTCAATCTTTTGGATTTGCTGTATTGCTTCTTTAAGACTGAAAAACTTTCAGAAGTACAGCTACTGGATGAGTTTCCTTCCAACGCATTTAAAAGAAACTACCTTTTCCCAACTTTATATGATCTTTTTTTGAAAATATTTAGAAAGATCCTCTTCTGTGGGGAAAAAAAATCTGCTTTGTTTACATTGCAATGCAAAATAAGGTTTTTGAAGGTTGATTACTAAAGCACTTGATGGCTACTTTAAAGGAAATCTTTGATCTCTGGATTTGTGAAATAACTGGAACTTTTTTTATTGGGAAAATGTTGTCACCAAAGATGAATAAACCCCTTTGAAGACCCATAAAACAGACTTTAATGTGGACTTGAACGATTATTTAAAAATAAAAAAGACTGTAATATGGGATATTTATTGGAGTTACTTCATGGGAAGTACAAATGGACCTGGATAAAGTTGATAAGAATGTCAAGAGAAGAAGCAAGAAGACTGGAAGAAAACAAGAAAGAGAATCTTAATTATGGGATTTATGGATGTCTGGGAAGTAGAAGAAAAAATGGCATTAGTTTATTTGACTATGGTTAAATAATGAGTTGCTTAATTCATTATATAAACTCACCTTGTAATGTGAGTTGTAATAATGTAAAAGATTGTGAAAGCTAAGTTTAGTCCTTACACTTAACAGAATTATTACTAAATATTTTTTTAAAATCCTTTATAGAGTTCCTTTTTAGCTTTCCTTTTCCAGAACGGTGACTGTGATTGCCATAGCTTTGTTCTCTGTAGATCAAAGGAGTAAAATATAGGACCTTAAACTAATTTTTCACTTTTCCTCCTGTGCAATTCTAGACACAAACAACTTTTTCTTGTTGAATTCCAGAGAGCCTCAAATTAAGGATTAAAAATATTGCATGGATCACTGAGCACATCCTATTATTCTTGATCAGTCAAGGGTCATTTTAGACAGTGTGATCCCCAGTGGCATAACTGAAAAAGGAGAAAGGAAGGTGTTGCTGAAATTTGACACACAGAAAATGATGATGATGTTGGGTATTTTAACAGTATTTTGAATGCCTACTAAAACACCTTACTTCAATTTATATTTAGCACAATCAAGAAAGAGTTGTTTTGAGTAGGTTTCTCACAATTTCTAATTTCTCCAGAAGGTTACCTTAGCAACAAAAACTGGATTTAAATTGGCCAAAGCATTACTAATGGAATGTTGACAAAGGAAATATGTTGGATTTTCATGGTATCTTACTATAAGCCTACAAAATTTGAGCTGAAAGTGAGGTTGTATATTATTGTGTCAATAGTCCAGTTTTTTTTAAAAAAATTGAAAGGCACAAAAATATATTCATATTTAATGGAGCGTCGGGGAAGAATATTTTTTAGTTGTACTAAAACCTAAGCACTGGTTTATCAGATTTCAAATGAGCAACAATGATCAGACGTTAATATCAGTAGGAAAAATAACATGAAAATATTTTGAAAACACGTGTTTCCTATTGATAGACTGTAATACATTATCACCAATCATTTTGATTGTCAAAGTATTATTCTATTAATAGAGATGAAACAAAATCACTTTGTGAGGCAGATGGGTGGCTCCCAAGTTTCATATGTAAATAAATAAAAACAAATAAAACGTAAATTTAAATTCCAACTATCCTCATTTTGCAAAATTTGTTTATTGATTTTATGGATTTTTAATTAATGTTACAGTTAAAGAACTTTCATAGCATTGATTGACTCTTCGGCTTATTTGCCATACAGTTGAAGGTTGTTCTAACTGACATTATAGAAAATTGTTTGGTTATTTAAATGTGATTACAAACTTTAAAAAAAATTGAAATAGTATTTACACTGCCACATCCTTAACAGATACGTTGTTGGCCAATTAAAAAGCATTAAAATAATACTAACAAGATAGAAATAAGGAGACCCTGTTTTGTACTAGAGAAGGGAATGTGAAATATTTGAAAGCTTTCAGAAATAGCAAAACACTAAGCAAAGCTCAATGAGGATTGAAGTTGCCTGTTGACAGTCCTCCATGAGGTGTGACAGGGAACTCTTTCCTTTTTGGAGGGTTGTTCTGTTCAAACACTTTGGCAGTTTCAAACTAGGAACTGTAAGACTGGAGAGTAGGGCTTTTGAAATGGCTTTCAGAAAGGGCACATTGGGATGACATCTAAGCATGAGAGTATGGCTTTTGTTATTGGGAGAGGTATTGCCTTTTTTTTTTAATTCATTGATAGTTCTGCCTCTCTGTTTCTGTGAGAGAGGGAGCTATAGTAACAGACTTTATGCAATCATATGTAGACTTTATGCAAATATATTAAAATATAGTTTTGTGGGGTGAGGCATATATAAATGGTTAGGACAAATTAATGTATCTGAACTCAATTCGCACTACATGCAAATAACATACTTCTATTCCACTGATTTTATTTTTTAATTGTGGGTTTAGAATCAATGGTTGTTTTGTTTTTAGCTAAATAGTACTTGGCAATTAAAAAAAAAACTTTATAAACAATGAACCTGACAATTATTTAGACTTAGATTCAAACATGAGATTACAGATTCTGAGTTATGACAGCTTTGTGACCAAAATGGAACAATAGAAAGTAAGGGGCAACTACAGGTAGTTCTTGACTTACAACAGTTTGTTTAATGGCCATTCAAAGTTACAACAGCACTGAAAAAAGTGACTTATGACTATTTTTCACACTTAATGACCATTGCAGCATCCCCAGGGTCACGTGATCAAAATTCAGATGCTTGACAACTGACTCATATTTATGATGGTTGCAGTGTCCCGGAGTCATGTGATCTTCTGCAACCTTCTGACGAGCAAAAGCAATGGAGAAGACAGATTCATTTAACAACCATGTTATTAACTTAACAACTGCAGCGATTCACTTAACAACTGTGGCACGAAAGGTCACAAAATGGGGCAAAATTGACAAAAAAATTGGGCTCAGTTGTGGTTATAAGTCAAGGACTACCGGCATTCTCAGAAAAACCTCACAAAGATATTTAAAATATATTCAGGGAGTGAATATGAATATATTCCAGAGAACTTGTAGGGTATAGTATTAGAGTACTGGATTAGGAACCTAAGTTCTAGTCCTCCTTTTGGCGTGAAAGTCAGCTGGCTGACTTTAGGCAATCACTTCCTTTCATTCTTTAATTAACGAACTCTGAAACAAACCAACTGAAATATCTATTAAAAATTACAGGGGGTCCTTATTTAGCAACTGTTTGAAGTTACAGCAGCATTGAGCCAGAAGACCTATGATAGGTCCTTGTAGATATAGCTGTTGCAGCATCCCACAGTCATGTGATTGCCATTTGCTATGTTCACTGCTGGCTTCCTATAAGCAAAGTCAATGGGAAAACCATCAGGAACTAACAAATGACACTCACGTGACATCATGCCCAATGGCCATATGGGATAACAACAGCAACTGGAACTGCTTGAACTACTATCATAATTTGAGGTGGTCATGTGACTTCATGTTTTACAACCGTGTAGCTTAGCAACAGAGTTCCCAGGCCCACTGACCACTGTGAAGGCTAATCAGTTAACATCATTTATTGATAACTTTAATTCAAGAATTGCAATAACCAGAATCCAAAAGAATCAGTCTGTAACAAATTATAGGAACATCATATACTAAGGGTGGGAAATAAACACTCTAAAGCAGTGGTGACGAACCTATGGCACGGGTGCCAGAAGCGGCACTTGGAGCCCTCTCTGTGGGCATGCATGCCGTTGCCCCAGCCCCGCCTCCCCCCATGGCCCCCTCCTCACCAGCAGCCCCCTTGGAGGAGAGTCGCCCCCGGGCAGCAGGGGCAAGACTCCGCCCTCGCACCCCATAGTGTGCAGATGATGCTGCAAGGTGTGGGCAGAGGGCATGGCTGCCATGGTGCTGCAGGGCTGCCTAGTGATCTGCTGCAGCAGGCCATGGAGGCGTTGCGTGGCCCTGCAGGTGGGTGGGTGGGGCCAAAGCAGGCAGGGTGGGAGGCAGAGCAGGGGCGGGGTGGTGGTTTTTGGGCACCCGATCTCTAAAAGGTTCGCCATCACTGCTCTAAAGAAAGCTGAATGGGAACAGAATATTTTGATTTTTGGAATAAAGAAAAGGGGGAAAAATATGGAGTTATGATTGAATAGAGAGGATTTGGCAGGGGAAGTTGCTGTTGAACAATTCTACCTTCTGTTGCTGTTTCACTTGTTATTATTTATTTCCCAACTGTTAATAACAAATTAAAATATGCCTAAAATTCTAACAGAATGGACATCTGCTTACTACAAACTGAAAAGTTACTTGCCAGGGTGTTAAATAACACTTCACAGAAAGTTCAATGAGAATGTTTTTATTTTTTTTAAAAAAAAAATCAAAGCCAGAAACCATGTGGTTAAAAAAAAAGAAAAATCACACCCAGCTTCAAACTAAACAACATCTCAAGAGGATTCTTGCTCTGAAAGGGAAATTGCTAAAAACAAAGACAAAGAAACAAAAACTTCACTAAGCAAAACTCTTTTTATTTAAAAGAGTTACTTAAATGATATTAAGATCAGCGGCAAGCAAATCTGTCTGGACAGAGCTTATCTCCATTGGGACGTTACACTAAAGAAAGTTCTCTTCCTGACAAATATGGACATGCAATATCTTTCCAGTTTCCAACCCACCAAACAAAAAGTGACAATAGAAATGTTGCTGGTAAAACCTTACCTTTTCTCCCTTCTGGCCTGGCAGACCAACGACACCTGGCCGTCCTGCTTCTCCCTGTTGAGAATAAAGCTAGGGCATTTATTCTAGAATCTTATGTTTTTGGGGGGAGAAAAAGTAAACAATTTCCTACAAGTAATGCCCCCACAGGATAAGTTATAAAGTGTAATTGTATAATATACCAGAGTTCCAGCTTATGGTAGTATTACTGATAGAAAAGGGAAGTACTTTAGTGACACCTACAACTACTACAACAAACCCTACTCTGATCTTGCACTTGTTTCTCAAGTCTTCAAGAGGTCTAAGCTGATTGTTTCTAATTGGAATAATATTGAATGATATCAAAAAAACCATTTTCCCTAATGCAGGGAGAAACAGTCTTATGCCTTTATCCTGGGAGTTAGGAGTAAGTGGCACTGCAAATGCTGCTGAATTATAACTTTCACTACCCTTCATTTGTAACTACAGTTGTATGGATTGATAAGAGGTTGTAGTTCAGCAACATAGATGGAGAACAACAGTTTTTCAAAGCTTGCTCTAGACCAGGGGTCTTCAAACTTGGCCCTTTTATGACTTGTGGACTTCAACTCCCAGAATTCCTCAGCCAGCATGCCTAGCTGAGGAATTCTGGGAGTTGAAGTCCACAAGTCATAAAAGGGCCAAGTTTAAAGACCCCTGCTCCAGGCAGTTCTCCAAAGGGCAAGCATTAGAGACTTCATTTCTGGATAAGTCCATAGATCTTGTCTTCTCCCACTTTTTGTTTTCCCACCGAGAAGATACACAGGTAGTCCTCAACTTATAGCCATTCATTTACAACTTTGTTCAAAGTTACAACAACACTGAAAAAAATGACTTAAGACCATTTTTTTACACTTGCAGCATCCCCATAGTCATATGATCAAAATTTGGGCAAAACTTGGCAACTGGCATGTATTTATGACAGTTGCACTGTCCCGGGGTCACAGGATCACCATTCACAATCTTCCCATTGACTCCTGACAAGCAAAGTCAATGGGGGAAGCCAGATTCACTTAACAGCCACATGATTCACTTTACAACTGGAGTGATTCACTTAACAACTGTGGCAAAAAAAGTTGTAAAAATGGGATGCAGTTCACTTAACAACTACTTAGCAATGGAAAGTGGACTCAGTTGTGGTCATATGTTGATGACTACCTGTTCTTGTTCACAAATATGTAGGATATCATCACCATTATCATAATCTCTTCTGTATTTTTTAAAAAATTCTATTTTTAATTTTCTGTGAGAAACAGAGTAAACTGAGCTGATTACTATTATCCTTGCTCCACACAAGCATGCAAATGTACAAATATACCCAACATTATGTATTCAACTTTTCCAGTATATTTTATGTTAAAATTAAAATTGCTGGGCTAACAGACACATGTTCTGATATAAGAATACTTTAATGAGAGAGAAAGAATGAAAATAAGATATATTCTACTGCAAAATATCTACTGCGGCTTAATGTCTTCTATGTGAAAATTATATGCAAATATCATTATTTTAATTGACAGTGCTTTATGAAAGTCATGCAAATCACCTGGCTCAAGAACTTAGATGATGCCCTTCTAGTAAGGACAGATGCAATTTCTGTGCAATGCATCTGTTATTGATTTGCAAGTGTTTTCTGTCACACTGATATACAGACCTATCTTTGCTCCCTGCTTCTAATGTACTTGAAATGTTTGTGGGAAATGCTGGTGTCCAGTGTCCTCCTATTGTTTTGTTCATTGTTTTAATGTAGAGGTTGCAATAATTGACCTGGGCTATTAAAGGACCCATATTCTTCCATGTTGGTCAAGATACTTAGACACTAGCTCAAATTACAGATAGCCCTGCTAATATTTTGAAGAGTGGGTTCATAAATTAGCATTTCTATAAACAATCATACTGTTTGGATATTTCATCATAGTAACATAATGTGGAGAAATATTTTTCCATTCAATTTGAAATGGCTGTTATCATCCTTTATTATAGTAGATTTGTAAGTTCTTAATTTTCTAGTTGGTGTCATCCTTCTTAAAGATAACAACGTATGAGTTTTTATAGTAAAAAAAAAATGCACAGAAAATACAGATCTCAGATAAACCTGTACTATTTTAACTTACACTGTCATTCTCTTTGCAGTGCAACACATGTCTCTATAACAGAATAACAGAGTTGGAAGGAACCTTGGAGGTCTTCTAGTCCAACCCTCTGCTCAAGCAGGAGAGCCTATATCATTTTGGACACATGGCTGTCCAATTTCTTCTTAAAAACCTCCAATGTTGGAGCACTCACAACATCTGGAGGCAAGCCATTCCACTGATTAATTGTTCTCCCTGCCAGGAAATTTCTTCTTAGTTCTAGGTTGCGTCTCTCCTTGTTAAGTTGCTTCATCTGTTGCTTCTTGTCCTGCCCTCAGGTACTTTGGAAAATAGGTTGATCCCCTCTTCTTTGTGACAGTCCCCCAAGACTGCTATCATGTCTTGCCTCTCATATGCATACATCATTTATAGAAAAGCTTTCCCCTAATCATATCAAATATCGCTAACCTTATCAAATAATAATTATAATTGCTAGGCAACATGGCCATTGATCATGAGGACTTCAAATGATGAGAATTGTGGCCTGACACATCTACTGTAGATGATATAAGGCTGTAATAGAACAAAATACTGTGCAACTGTCTTTAATATTCAATAGCATATAAAAAAAGAACAACAGTACAAAAGTCCAAATAAAAGTTAAATCTGTTCAAAGAACTGTACATTTAATAGATCACACATGAAAGACTATAATAAGAGAGGATTATACCTTGTTCTGAGAGCAGAAACACTTTTCTTCAGAATTTTTTTCCATAATTGGAAGAGCTTGTATTTTACCAATGTGACCGACGGATGGTGATGCTGCAGTAGTTTTCAAGCTTTTCTCCAAAGGATGCTGCAATTATGAATACATATTATCTGGATTAAAATCTAATTCATTAAAATCAAATTATACTATCGATAGCATCTTTTGCATCTGCAGAGAGTACATTTACATGGTGTGAAAAAAAAATAACCTGTGTTGACAGGTTCAGCAACCTGAATTGAAAATAATGCAGTGGAATTATAGTAAATGTTGTTATTATTTTAAATAGCTGTTAGTTTATATTTACCTAATCCATACTTCATAGGTAGAGTGCACTATGTTGCAAGCAATATGCTTAGAACATATACCAATAGAGTAAAGCATCTGAAACAACAGGAGCTCCAGTGTAGATCCTCTTCTTGTGACACTGATGCTCCTCTGTTACAGTGATTTGAACATGTTATTCTTATTATTTGAGTGGCAGACAAATTTCAAGATTCCTTACTAAAGTTTAGGAAGAAGTGCCATAATTATTTCTCCAGATTTTTTTAAATACACTTCTTTCAGCTTGTATTTTTAAGTGGATTATATTTATTTTTAAAATCGATATTTTACTGTGCTACACAAGTTCCCAGAACACTAAAGGTCTGGGTAGAACATAGGTTTTTTTTAAAATATGAATAAAGATTGCATCATCAAAATAATAATAAAAAATCTTTCAAATGATTTTTTTCTCTCTCTTGTTCAATCATGTCCAATTCTCAGAAACTACCCAGAGAAGTCCCTGCAGTTTTCTTGGCAAGATTTTTCAGAAGTGATTTGCTGTTGCCTCTTTCCTAGGGCTGAGAGAAAGTAACCGGGCCAAGATCACTAGCTGGTTTTGTCCCTAAGGCGGGATTAGGTTTTCCAATTTCTACATGATGCCTTAACTACGCCAAATTTCTGTCTTCAAATGATAGGCCAGTGATGGTGAACCTTTTAGAGACTGAGTGCCCAAAAACTAGCCTCACCCCTGCTCCACCCCCTGCCCTGCCCCCACTCTGCCCCCATACCGCCTGCCCGCAGGGCCACTCACCGTCTCCAGGGCCTGCTGCAGATTGCCCAGCAGTGCCATGGCAGCCACGCCCTCTGCCCTGCCCCGCAACATCAACTGTGCACGATGGGGTGTGAGGGCAGAGTCTTGTCTACGCTGCTGGCTGCCATGTCCTTGGCTGCACTGCTCCACATGGGCCACACTTGGGGGAAACTCTTCTTTAGGAGAGCTGCTGGTGAGGAGGGGGTCACGGGGGGAAGCAAGGCTGGGGCAATGGCATGTGTGCCCACAGAGAGGGCTCCGAGTGCCGCCTCTGGCACCCGTGCCATAGGTTCGCCACCACTGTGATAGGCCATACTAATAATGCCATGCAACTTTGTTATATATTGTTACAAAAAAAAGAGAAAACATTTACATTTTTATTTTCCCAACTTACCACATGCTCAGATAATTCACAACAGTTCTCCTGAGGAGCAAGGCTTGGATCGCAGTGTAAGATCAGGCGGCCAAGTTCAATCTATTTAATAAACATGATGATGCTTATCAAGTTGAGAAGTAACAACACTCAAGCTCTGTAGCAGAAATCCATCACATCATTAAATAATTTACCCCACTAAAATGATGGACTTAAATATCTCTAACAGAGTTTTGGATTTTGGCCATGAATTTTTAAACACATTAAAGTTTGACATTTTAAAATACTCAATTTGCATTTGATTAGAATCTGTAACACACAGATTCTAATCAAATCCTACCAAATCAAATTTGAACCCAACGTAGAACCTCTGTATATTCCTTTATAAAAGGAGCTGGATTTATGACAACAGCTACTGAAATTTGATGCATTTCTTTGGTCAGCTCTCTGGCCATTTCAAGGATTTATTTTTACAGATGGAAATTTATCTCTCTCCAAACTACGTTACTTTAAGGCAATAAAACTAGAGTGTTTAACAAATTCCGCTAGCTATGTTATTAATTTATCATTATAAATAATCCTAGGAATAATAAATTAAAACTTAAGTCACAACCTTGCCTTTGGTGGCTGAGGCAGCATCACTGAAGCCAAATAGGCTGGCCTCATGAGATAGTACTATTGCTTATTGCTTTCTTGCCATGAAATAGTCCCAGTTAGGAAATACAGCCACTTGTCTCTCAGCGTTTGATAGAAGACCAGTTGAAACCATTCAGTTGCAACTATAAAAGCACTGCAGGAAGCAGGACAATAGCAAGGGACGATATTCCTTGAAATTTGGTAAAACTCTATTTGTTAAATTGGGGATTTAGGCAAATCTCAGATCCTTTCTCCATTTCTCTTTCCACATACATCCCCAGAATTAACTCAATAGTCCTGTAGAGTTACAAAATTATTTTAATGTATCTATTTTCTTTGGAAATATTTGAAAAAAAAACCCCTCTCTGTTAAGCTCTCTTTACATCCCTTCTTCCAATTGGTTTTGTTTATAATGTAACAATGTAGTCTGGTTTATTATATAGATTTGTTGTATCCTCCCCTTTACTCCATGACTCTGGTTAGCTAGTTCACCTGAATTCAGGAAGTATATATCAATTCATGCTGAATTGATTTAATTTGCCTTTCAATGATGCCATCTCTTAGCACTGTTATGAAAAGGAGCAACATGAGTTGACAGAGGCCTTATCATGTTGTCCAATACTCTGCTTACTAACATATTTAATTAAACTATTCCCAATAGAGGCCTGCTGGAAAATCTCCAGCAAGCAAAGGGCATGATTATTCTAAGTAGTCTGTTCCTCCGGTCTTACCATAAGGAATTCCTCTTGATATTTAAACTAATAATCCTTGCTTTAATTTCACCTATCTGATCCTTGTTCTGCATTGGTTTCAATATGCTTTCTTTTGTATGCGTCAGCCTTTCAGATAAATGTAAATTGCTGTTACATCTTTACCCTTAGTCCTCTCTTTTGAAAGCAAAACATACTCATCTCTTTCAATGTTTCTTTCAAGGAGCCTTTATTATTGTTGTGGTTTGCTTCTATTTCTGTTCTGGCATTTCCATATCCCTTCCAAAGTGCAGTGGCCATTACTGGACACAATATTCTAGGTGTGGTTGAGCCAGCACAGACCACAATGAAACTTATCACCTCCTGTGATTCAGATGTACAGTCTTGTTGCTAAAGGAGCCTAAGATTTTTTTTCAGCTATTTGCCTGTGTTCATCTAAAAAGTCTCCTCAATCTTTTTTACATGTCACTAAACCAGCCTGCCCTATTTGGCTTTTCCTGCCTAGAGTTTTTAGTCTGTTTGTCTGTCTGTCTGTCCATCCATCCATCTGTCCACCCATTTAATAGAAGCATTGTTTTAGATAGGAAAACTGAAAAAAGAAAATACTTAATATACTCTTAATAAAATATTAATTTGAATGTATTTTAGCCTAGGCTTTATACAGAAACATCTGCACAATACAAGAAAGCTTGAACTTTCTATACCTAGAATTGACCTAGGGGCAGTGGTGGGATTCAGCTGGTTCGCACTACTTCGGCAGAACCGGTAGCTAATTTTTTGTTGCCCAGGTCCAGAATGGACTTCTGGAAGCGGCATCCACACAGAGAACTGGTCGTTCACATATTTGAATCCCACCACTGCCTAGGGGGATTGGGAGAAAGATGACTTTTTAAAAATAGCTTTCATTCTAAGAAATAATGTACTATTTTTCATACATAATATCAGGGCTTTTTTTGTCATAGAATGCCCAGAGCGGAGTTCCGGCACCTTTTTTGGATGGAACCTTGTAGGGCAGGCAAGGCAGATTGTATGATGTGTGTGAGTTCCGGCACCTTTTTTTTTTTTTTTTTTTTACAAAAAAAGCACTGCATAGTATACTCTATAAGAATGTGTGTGCTGCAGCAGACTCTTTGCATGCTGTTCTGTGAGACATTTATTTAATCTCTGGAAAAAGCAACCAGATGGAAGGGTCAATGATGACCTTTGAAAGAAAGAAAAGGATTAAGAAATGAAGGAAATGTGACAAAAAACCAGAGGCACTGGGCAAGAACAGTACAGATAAAAAAATGAGGAAAAGATAAATAGATAGGAACATAAAATTGCTATATTTCTCTTCCATGTACTATCGTGAAAATTAACTGAATGGACAATATTGGAAGGGTTCATATAAGTTGGTTACCAAGTTATTAAACAAAAATATTAAATCATCCATCATATATGAAACAACTGAAGTGCTGCAGCTATTTGCTCACACCTATTTTCCTGTGAAGAAAACACAATTTCCTTAAACATAACTAACAATGTATATGGAAAGCACTTTTATCTATCTCACAGTCACTATGCATGTTAAAAAACCTCAGACTACATCAATTAAATCTTTCAACTTTCCTCTTAACATTTTTCTTTATGAGTCATATATGTTCTGTTGTAAAACTATTACTAGAATTATTTCACCTTTATTTTGGGCACAGTTTTTGGTTGATAACATTGCTTTATAAATTAACTGAAATAATAATAATATATATAATGGAATAGAGGTTCATATAAGATGTAGTTTTTAATATTAGATGACACTTTGTTCCAAAGTTTATGAATTTTTATGTATGAGAAAAAATTAATATTATCTTTGTTGGACAAGGTTTTAGTCATCATAAATTGACCAAAAATGCCACATTCTTCCAAAGGCCACATCCTTTCTGGGAACAAATATTCAGGCTTTGATGCTGAATGAAACCAAAGGGCTGAACCCATGTTAGTTACTGCTCAACATTGTTCCAGCAGCAGAAGATCCGGAGGAAAGCTGTTGATTCTTTTGGAGTGATCACAGATTGGAAGAAGGCACAGCTGTTTGGTCAGATGGCAGCAGGCTATCCATCTGGAAAAATGCTGAATAGAAAACCATGGCCTTTATAATGGCCTTGGAAAAAACAAAGTCTCGGAAGAATGCCAGATAAAAAGCAAAATCAGAGATGTTTCTATGGAGCTGAGGAATTAGGACAAAAAGTAAGAAATATTATATCCTAATCCAAGTGGGGAAAAAAACTTAGGAGGTTGGATAATAAAAACATTTTGTCCCTATAAAAATGACAGTCTTCATAAGATACACAGTTCTTTGCCCTGATTAATTGAAGTCATGGCCACTGATTAAAAAAGAAATATAAATAAGGGAATAGCCAGAGGCCCAAAGAGTCTTGATCTTAATTCAGGGAGAATACAGGAGAAAATCTCCTTATTCTAGAAAAGAAAGTTAAGCTGGAAAACAGAGATATGTAAGTTCTTTCAAAAACACTTCATCAGTAGGCTGAAAAAGAAAAAGAAACATCCTCCTAAAAGTAAAATAAGGTAGAGGAGAAAAACAAAATGTGATAAATGTATTACCTTAAGGGATTGAACTGTTACTTGCGAGGAAAGTCCAGAAAATAAGTTTTATTTGATTGCATTGGAAGCCCTAATGAAAAGTTAGGCACTAATGACAAGTTTATAATTCAATCTACTTCATTCCAGAAAAAATACAGGACTAAACTAAAATCTCAAAGTTGGAAAGCAGAGGAAATTGAGCTCTAAGCCTGACCCTGATTAAGTGGAGAGTAGATTGAGGCAGTTCTAAAGGTGGAGATTCTCATGATGGGTGAGGCAAGCCACAATTGTCAAGGTGATTGAAGTGTGACAAAAAAAGCAGATGCTCAAGTTCTTTTTGATCTTTTCCAGAACATAAGATATAGCATAAAAATAAACAAACATAAAAATAGGGGATCTAAATTAAAAAAAAATGAAGGCATCACGAAAGATTGGGGTTGTAACTATTTTATCCTGCTATGAATAGTCCCTGTTACTATTCCATGTAAACAAACAGGGTGGCCAGAGGAAGTACAGAATGTGGATTTGAATGACAGGCCAAGAGAATAATTTGGAAAAGGACACTTTACTGGATATACAAAAAAAACCTGGTTGATGTTTTAAAAATTAAAAGAGAGATGCAAATGATAAGCCAGGGGAATGACCTAGAAAATGTTTTCTTATTGGATCTACATAAGAAGCTTGTTAAAGTCTTGAGTAAATCTGTTCGACAGGATAAAGAAGAATTGAAGAGAAATGAATTTCTATAACAATATTTGATTGAATTAAAAGGAAGGAATATAAAGCTGGTTTATTAGATCAAAGTCAACGTAAGATATTTTTTTCAATGTTCTGGAAAAAAATTAATGGATTTTTGCTGACACCAAGATTGAAAAAAATGATGTTTTATGTATTTGCTTATAAATAAGGTGTGGAATATGGGATGAAAAGTTATCTGTTTAACCTTATGGGGGGTATGAAAATTTATTAAATGTGTTTATACTTGTGACGAAGGTTGAAAGTCATTTCTTTATATATTTCCTTTTTTTCTTTTTCTCTTTTCCTGTATTATTTATTCTTCCTTGCCATTTTCTTCTCTTTTTCTAGATTGTATTAGTTTTTAGCATTGTAAATAAAATTCTTAATAAAAATGCATAAAAATTCTAAAATTATTTTACTTTTAGCACAGTAAAGAATGTGCATTAAAGCGGATGTGTATCCTTAAATGTGTCACGGTATCCTCTTTATTGTAACTCAATTCCTACTACATAAGTGGTTTTCAGAATACTTTAAGTTAAACCTGACCTTTTATTTGATATCTGCAGCACAGAAGAGATAACACTCTAAAAATATTTGCTGCTTTTAGGATTCAGATTTCTTTTCTTTTAGGACTCAGACTTCATTTCTTTTAGGATTCAGACTTCATTTCTAAGGATCTCAGGGCATCAAAATTGAAAAATGTCTGCTTTCTAAACATATGTAAAATGCATATATCTGGATTCAGATATGATATTCTATACGTGCAAGGCTCATTCAATGATGCAATTATTTTTTTCTAGAGAAGGTTCTACATGAAGAAGCAGGAGACAATTTTGGTTTACTCCCAGTTCTCTCCTTCAGTTCCAATGATCTCCAATTATTTTTGAAGGATTCCAAGCTTTCAGAAAAAACATTTTAGGGAGCAGGAAATTATAGGAAGAGGAAAAAAAATTATTTTCCCTTCCTTTTCCAGCAATGTGTCTCATCAACAAAAATGTTCTAATTCATAAGCAGAAATCATTCAAGTTTTTCCAGCTCACCAATTTGATGTTGTTCTATCATCTGTCTGTCTGCCTGCCTGCCTGCCTGCCTGCCTGCCTGCCTGCCTGCCTGCCTGCCTGCCTGCCTGCCTATCTATCTATCTATCTATCTATCTATCTATCTATCTATCTATCTATCTATCTATCTATCTATCTATCTATCTATCTATCTATCTATCTATCTATCATATTAGCCTCTTATAAATTCAGAACAATGAACAAAAACAACATAACAATAACACCCACCACTTCCTTTTCCATAAAAGCAGCATAAAACCACGTAATTTATTAAAACATGGACATGAACACTTACATCCACAGGTTTGCCATCTAAATAATGAGTAGCAATGAGAATCTTTCCCTGAGTGTCAGGGTTGGCTTTTTCCTCAGTCATCCTTTGTTCAATTAAGCTGCAGTCCACATAAAGAGAAATCTTCCTTGATTGTACACTGATGCCAAGCTTATGCCATTGACGGTCAAAGATAGGATAGATTTTGCGGCTTTTAAAGACATAGCGCAGGGAGTTCCGCTGGGTAGATTGCATGACATACTCTATAGCTTTTTTTAAACCATCAACTGAGATGTAAGCCTGAACAAAAATATATACACACACAAATTTCAATGCTTTCAAAATGAAATAAACTGCAATATAGCAAAGAAGAGAATACAATCATAGAAGTCAGTACATGCTGGAAATGTTTGGTATCACATGTCAAGTTCTCCTCAGAAAGTGAAACTTTCTCACCCCCTCCTTCCTGATACAGCCCCTCAGCCCCCTCAAAAGCTCCCCAGAGGAGCAGGGGACTCCACAGTAGCAATAGCAATTTGCATTTACGGACTCTCGGCATGATTTACAATGTCAGCCCATTGCCCCCAACAATCTGGGTTCTCATTTTACCAACCCCAAAAGGATAGAAGACTGAGTCAATCTTGAGCCCCCTCAGGTTCGAACTCCAGACTGTGGGCAGAGTTTACCTACAATACTGCATTCTAACCATTGCACCACCAGGGCTCCAATAAGACATGGGATGGGATGGGATGTATTAAACTACTCAAAATTAAACAATTTTTCAGTTGGTGGCAGTCCAAACTTTCCCTGACAAGTCTAGATGTATCTTTTACTTGTTTAAGCTTTCTGAATCTGTCTCTTGAATATTTTTCCATGCAACCTTGTCATTAAGCATCAAACTCCAACCTTTCACTTACTTTGTCATATTCTACAGGTTTCAATATTCTTCAAACCAAAAGACAAAATGTTAACTTCCCAACACATACCATCCCAAGGTTCCATTACTCCTATGTAAATCATTCTATAATTGCTATTTGAAAAATGACCACTGTGGTATCCAAGCCATATCAGTAGTTGCATAATCTGAGGGGACTATCCAGTGGTGGGATTCAGCCAGTTTGGACCCAGTTCGGCAGAACCAGTAGCTATTTTTTTTTTGTTACCCAGGCCCAGAACGGACTTCCAGAAGCAGCATCCACACAGAGAACCATTTGTTCACGTATTTGAAACCCACCACTGGGACTATCTAGCAATTCACAAAGCTGTAACTATTATTTTATTCGGGATGGAAATAGGAAACGAACGAACAAACACAACTAAAGAAGTAACAATACCAAATAACTGAATTTGTTCTAACCTGTGGCAAATTATGCTGATCTAAAATCTGCAGTAAATACCAGCGTTCTCTTTTGCTGTTTCTTCTGACACGGAATGTGGCTGTTATGAAGTATTCTTCTGGGAACCCATTTGGAAACAATTGCCTAAAGGTTGGGGTGTAGTGGAAGAAATTTTCTTATTAAACCAACTGTGATGATTTTTTATAAAACATGGGAGCAAACAGATGATGAAATACACAGAAATTAATTTGGGGTTCATAGGTACTTGGGCAACTCTATTGTATTCAAAAGACTGTTCCATCTCTTGAGGTTACTATAATCATAATTGTTCAGGTCTAATGCTACCCACAAAACCACACCTTGTTGGAAATCTACTTTTCATCATCTTTATTACATTTCATACATAAGTTACTACTGAAATTACAATTAAATATTGAACCCTTTCCCGTCTTTTTGCCAGAAAAAAATTAAAAAATCCATTCTTCTATCATGAAAGTCAATCTTTTTAATCAGGAAAACCATTGTCACGGGAAAAAGTAATCCTTCTAAAGCTAACTGAAAATTTGCACTAGGTACTAGACACATCCTCCATTTGCATTGTTGCTATGTGCAGGGTAATCCTATAGAAAATATGTTCAAAAATCTCACTGCAGTGCAGGCTTCATTATTTAAGTTTTAAACTAGGCAACATGTTTTAAGCTACATATTGCTTAACCTATGACTTAGAACAGGATAATTTCACAGAACTCATTAAATCTCAAATAAACAAATTATTTATAAAATATGTTATTGTATTTCTCACCAATGAAAGATGACCTGGCAATGGCACAAGTTCAGATCATACTTTTATATGTTGATCCTATTCAGACAATACATTTGGATACGAGGCATGAACTTCCTTTCATATAATCAGGAATTGTAAATGCCCAGAGAGATTAAAAGCATATCCCTATACTTTTAGGCACTGTTTAATAAAGACTGACCTTATGCCTATAAACTGATCTGATGATGCAGAAATGGAGACTCATGCGTAGGGCCAAATTGCTAGTGTTTGAGTAGACATAAATATGTATATTGTGAAAATGGGAAAACAGCACCAGATAAAAGGATGAGAAATTCTTCCATGTCTATAGTTTTATGAAAGTTCTGCCTAAGTGGACACCATTTTATGACTCTTCCAATTTGGGTTTTCAAAGTACTGTTTATATTAAGATGGGTAGTCCAGAAGTGCTGAAATTATGCCTGATCTCTGAGTTTAGAGGATTGCTCATGAAATGGTTACCGAAAGCTCCAAACAGGAAGCTCACATAGTCATGTTTGCTGGCACTAGTTCCTGTCTGTTGCTTCTTCACCACACCCTACCCCGAGGGCTCTTGTCATTCATGGGATAAATAATTAGGCAAGCTGCCCATTCATGCAGCACATTTTCCAGGAGATATTCCTGATCAGCCTGGTGCCCAAGCATAAGACTTACACACGACTCTAAAGTGCAATCTGATAGGCAGTCTTTCACTGGCCTTCTGCCTAAGAATGAATTTCACCCCAGGTGATCTCTGAATATCAAGTTAAGAAATATCCTAGTCAGACCAATAAGTTACACATACAGGTTAATTATAATTTCTGAGGAAGACCACACTTTTTGTATATCATGGCACCTAACTACTATTGAGAAATAAATGCAGATGAAAGGAAGGGAGCAACATTACTATAACCCCCAGAGCAAAGAAAAAGCTACAATCAGAATATATCCTAACAGCACAAATCTCTCTGCTTGTTTAGATACTGTGGACAGTATCTAAAGAGTTCCACAAACTAGAAGCCTGAAGAAATCCTCCATCTTTGAATGACTTAATAATGCACATTATGGTTGTGACAACGGCCACTACTAGCAAACAAATTAAGCAAGGCCTACATTTAAATTTTGTATTATTACAGAGTTTGTCACAATCACATGATACAAAAGTGGAAAGCAAGAAATGTTGAGAAAAAAAAGTATTAGCAAAACATATTCTTTGTGGCTCTCCATCCTGTACTAGAAAAACCTTCTATAAGCCTTGGGTTGAACATGGAAGAAACCGAACAGATAAGCTATTAGTGAACAAGTTTTCTGGGGTGGTTTCTAACTTACTCTACACCTGTTATATTTTGGATTTTTGATGCTCAGTTGGAACCAGGCTGAACAAGGATGTTCTCTCACAGCTGATTTTGGGTTTCCCAGTTGTTTTATTCTACCTACTAATTAGCAATACATGTTATTGATAGTACATACAGTAGCAAATGTTAATTTGGAATTTGATAATTGCCTGCTTTTACTTAACAACATTTATTTATAAAGAGCCGAGGTGGCGCAGCAGTTAGAGTGCAGTACTGCAGGCCACTTTAGCTGACTGTGTTCAGCAGGTCAGCGGTTTAAATCTCACCGGCTCAAGGTTGACTCAGCCTTCCATCCTTCCGGGGTAGGTAAAATGAGGACCCAGATTGTTGGGGGCAATGTAAATATATAGATATACATTGCTTACTGGTGTACACCACTTAGAGAGTGCTTGCACTTAAAGCGGTATATAAGTCTCATAAATAAATAAATAAATAAATAAATTTTCTAGTACACCGCAGATTTTTCTACTGTTGTTGAGAGCATGAGGCAGATTATATATCAAAAGGAGCTATGGCCAATAATCCTTTTGATGCAGTAATTTTCTCTGAGCTAGTCATGGTAAAAATGTCAGTTTTGCAATTAATTATTCCCTACCTGCTGCAGTTATTATAAGCATTCACTTTTTGTCTTAGAAGATAAAATATGAAGCATATCCTCTGAGACAATCATAAAAGACTTGTATAACTTGACACCAATTAATTGGCTGGAGATTTACTTTTCTTTTGATATATACTCTTTCTTCAGGGACCAAACAGATAATCTACACTGTTTGAATCTTTGGCACACAGCAGCTAGGCTACAAGTTACACACATACACACATTGTTTTGATAAAACGTGATAAATCAAAAAAATTGATTTTTGTTCCTAGGCAATCACTTCTTTTAGAACATATATGCATTAAACTTTAAAGCAGAATAGTAGATGCTGAGTAAGCACCACAATGTCACTCATACTTAAAAAAGCAGATTGTTTTATAGATGTATTTTAATTTTGTTTCAAATTTTATTGATTTCATAAGATAGATTTATAAGTCCTCACAGATTACTCATGGACATATTTTTTGTACTAGTCTAGGATTTTAATAAGCTGACTGATTGACTGAATCCAGTACATTTCTCTTGGGTGTAGTATCAGATTTGCCATCTGTGTACAGGTACCAGTAAGAAACAGCACATTTATTTGCTTCAAACTGAAGCAATTTCAGTTTTCATTAGTGATGCTGCCTGGGATAGCCCCAGCCCTGGTTGCATATGAATGTCACATAGAGATAAATGCTGCTAATTGTTTTTTCTTTTTTCTTTTTTAAATGCAATACCAAAGTTGTAGACTTTGGCTTTAATGCCACCAGAGAAACAATTCCTTAGAATTAAAATCAGTGGCCTAAGTCCACGTAAATTTTTGCTATTAACAGTGCACGTTGCACATTAAAACAGTCAATGTTTTAATGCATTTCATTTTTATAGTTTTATAGTTTCAATAGGTTTTTGTATGTTTTTTTTAAACTTCAGATTGAAGCCACTCAGAGTGGGTTGTAAGATAGGAAGCTATAGCGATGTTTTAAATAAATAAATAATGAACAGAAAATATAGCTGGAAGAGGGAAGAACTAGTAGCTCAATGAAGATATGTTCATGGAAATATGGCAAACAGCAGGTTACTCTGGCCAGCTTCTGTATCAGGGGTTACAGAAAGCACTACTCATGCCCTGCACTTTATAGCTGAAGTTACTTGACTTAATAGGTAAGTGAAGCAGGTCCCAGAAATTAAAGCAGGCTACCAATGCTATTCATCTTCCTTTCAGCTTTCCCTAAGTGTTCCAAGCTTTCATGCCCGGCTCTCAATCAAGCCAGCAGAGTCATAACTGAACTATAGGCAAAGTGAGTGGCAGGACTATTTTTGAGAAGCGGTAGGAAGAGGTACCCCTATCAAATTTAGTAAGGCAATCTTTATTTATCTTTCAGATTTTGCTTTAAAAAGCACTGGTGGAAAAAAAAAGCTGCTATTTTTAAATGTTAAGAACACTAATTCTCCCGTGCTGAATGAGACCAAATTAGAGGTTGTGATTAACTTCCGTATTTACATGTATCAATGGGGCCTCTAGGTTGCTGAATGTCTTCCAGGAAAAGAAAGCTGATCCAAGTTACATTTCCTGAGAGTGAAGTGAGAGATGTTTGGCGTTAATGGAAAGACATTTTGTCTTACAGCTGACACCTACCGTCACCTGTCATCTTGCAAATAATTTAACGATCAGTGATTTTGAAACTGTTGGTGCGAAAAAACCTTTGTCCTAAGATGTGAGATGCTGCCTTCAATTCCACCTTCAGTCAGAATTTCAGTGTTTTTTTCCTGTGTAATCTCTAGCCGTCAACCAAGAAAGCTAACTGAAGGGATGCCAGAGTTCTAAAGTCTCCCAATAATCATCCTTTTGCTAATTTTGTCATCAGCATTTAATGGGGGAATAAAAAATTGGCAAACAAATTGTAGAGGTTTAGGGTTTAAAAAAAAAAACTACTTAAAAGGGTTTTTTAAAAAAAGATCAGTGAGTAATTAACAAGCTGCAGCTGCAGCTCTTTACCACCATAGAACATTTCAATGCTTATTCAGTAAGAATCAAGGTTAGCTGTCTGTTACTCAGAATAAAGTTAGAATCCAGAGAAATCATCGTGCAGCTGGTTCAAACACCCCTTGCTTCATTTTTTGAATATTTTAATATTTTTATAATTAACAACTTGACGATCCTTTTATATTGTATTGTATCAGAGTCATCAAGCCACATAGTGATTACACATTTAATAGGAAGCTGGTAGAGTGAATTAGGAGACTCGTGATATTTCTCCAGATTCAAATTGGTAACAAATGAAAAAGAAATCTTGGAAATTAACTTAAAAGGAGCCACATTATATTGTATTTAAAAGAAATGCACTGCTATCCAGTATTGTTCAAGTTTTCATATAAGAATTTATGTTTAAAAGTGAATTTTAGGAGCATGTGTATGGGAAAAAGAAAAATGATTCTGTATTTCTATGATTGTGTTCTAATTTTGTAATAGTGATTTCAAACTCTACAAGCTATACTGGATGTTTTAAAATTCAGTGAAGCTCAAATACAGTTTTCAGATTATTTTCAACATTCCATCTTGCTGGCTGAGAAGTCTTTTTCCAATTCTAAATTCTTACATACTAAAAATTAAAATAAGGTATGAACTGCACTGGTTTAGCCTTTTGAATCTGAAGTCTGCTTTTTACATTTCTCTAGTATCTATAAACTTCAGTCCATAGCTTCTGAATTTCAGTCCAGTAATAGATCCCTCTGCAATGGTTCTAATGCAGTGGTTCTCAACCTGTGGGTCGGGATCCCATTTGGGGTCAAATGACCATTTCATAGGGGTCGCCAAACAATGCAGTCCGCCATTTTTTCCCCTTTTCCTTAGCTGTGCTACTCCCTTTTATTCTATTGGCTTTTGAAAGCCAATAGAATAGACTCTCTTGAATAGAGTCTAATTCTATTGGCTTTCAAAAGCCAATAGGAATTGTCCAGGCTGTCTCTGCCCTGCTGAGCCCGCCAAAAGTCCCATTCTGCAAACGGTGCTGCAAGTTGTCTGCAGCGAAGGCGAGCTGTCTGGAAGTTTCCACCCCTCCCTGCTGAGCAACTACTAAAAATGTAAGTAAAGAGGGGTGGGAGGTGGGAGGCTGGCGGGCGCAGGGAGGGTTGCTGGCGCACGTGGGGCCTGGCGGGTGCCTTACCTCCCTTGGGCAGGGCCAGCTGGTGGCCCAGCCAGTGGTCGGCCTGCACCGTCTCTGCCGCTTGCCAGCTATGCCTCGGCCGGCGCAGGGGGCGGCACCACGCATGCACGGTGCTCCCAGGCAGGGAAAGTCCTCGACTTACGACCGGTTGGGTAGTCCTCAACTTACGACTGGTTGGGGGTCGTGGCATTAAAAAGGTTGAGAACCACTGTTCTAATGGATTTAACTTGCAAGCATAAATCCACATTTAAACAATTTTAAGAGTTCAAATGTGTGAAATCTCTACCTTACCTTCCAGTGAAACACAGTTATGGAATCAGATTCCATACATGCTATTATCCTCCAGAGGGAATGAATTAAATACTTCCTGTCTGATCTAAGATGCTGATTTGGAAGCCTTTGCCCCCACATCCAAACTTATGAAACATAAGACAAGGCAAACGAGGAGCAAAAAAACAATACTATTGCTGCTTCCAGTTGCTAGTGTCAAATTTCTTGGAACATAATGTTGATCTGACACCATAAAACAAGTATATTTAGTCAATTGCATTCAGATAGGAAGCATGCCAATACATTGAATATCCACTATCTTTTAGCCTAGGAACTAATACTGAATTTAACAATTTTAATGAAAAGAAAATTCTATTTAAATTAACAGATTAACTCTTGAGTAAAGTGAAACCTCACTGTAAAAGATTTAATTGGGGAGAGGGAATGACTATTATACATGAATACCAGTATATATGAAAGTACATAATTGCAGTGATTTACGTCATTTATGTTGTAAATTATATTCATCTCTGTGAAAATCTGTAAAGTTACCTGTAAAGGATTATATTTATAATGATATGTGGGAGTGACCTTGAGGAACAGGGTAAAAAGTTGCAATCAAGGAAACTGTCAGATAAAAGGCAGCTCAGCCCACAGCAGAGATGTGGAAAGGGAAAAGTATTTAGCTTTGTGTTGGAAATATTGTAAATTCATAAAGACCTTAGATATAAGTTGAGTATTTATCATGGCTACCGTAGTGTAGCTAATGTGTTGTAATGTGCATTAAGCAAAATGGTTGAATTCAATTCATGCAGTTCTGCTCTGAGAATGGAAAACAAAAAGCAAGCAGGATGGCATTTGTATTTCATGAATAATATAATACAAACATTATTCTTATTTCAAAAGATCCAAGAATTAAAATTGTAATTATGTAGATATGTATTTATTAAAATGGCTAAAAATAATAAATTATATTAATAAATAAAATATTTATTTATTAACATTGTAATTAATTACATGCTTTATAAATTATTACAAAGCATATGATGACATATAAGCAACATAAGCTAATCATGACTTTATAAACTTTAGACTGCATGATAAACAGCTAAACGCAAATAATAATAATAATAATAATAATAATAATAATAATAATAAAGTTGGAAGGGACCTCGGAGGTAATCTAGTCCAACCCCTTCCTCAGGCAGGAAACCCTATACCATTTCAGATGAATGACTGTCCAGTCTCTTCTTAAAAACTTCCAGTGTTGGAGCGTTCACAACTTCTGGAGGCAGGTTGTTCCACTGATTAATTGTTCTAACTATCAGAAAATTTCTCCTTAGTTCTAAGTTGCTTCTCTCCTTTGATTAGTTTCCATCCATTGCTTCTTCTCCTGCCTTCAGATGCTTTGGAGAATAGCCTGACTCCCTCTTCTTTGTGGCAGCCCCTGAGATATTGGAACACTGCTATCATGCCATCCCTCGTCCTTCTCTTCGTTAGACTAGACATACCCAGTTCTAGCAACTGTTCCTTATATGTTTTAGCCTCCAGTCCCCTGATCATCTTTGTTGCTTTTCTCTGTACTCTTTCTAGAGTCTCAACATCTTTTTTACATTGTGGTGACCAAAACTGGATGCAGTATTCCAAGTGTATCCTTACCAAGGCATTGTAAAGTGGTATTGATTCTATCCCTCTGTTAATGTAGCCCTAGCATTGTGTTGGCTTTTTTGGCAGCTGCAGCACACTGCTGGCTCATATTTAAGTGATTGTCCACTAGGACTCCAAGATCCCTCTCACAGTTACTCCTATTGAGCAAGGTACCACCTATACGAGGGGTAGGCAACCTTGGCTCTTTTATGACTCGTGGACTTCAACTCCAGAATTCCTGAGCCAGCCATGCTGGCTCAGGAATTCTGGGAGTTGAAGTCTACGAGCCATAAAAGAGCCAAGGTTGCCTACCCCTGACCTATACTATACCTGTGCATTTGGTTTTTCTTGCCTAAATGTAGAACCTTACCTTTTCACCACTGAATTTCATTTTGTTAGATAGCACCCAATGTTCAAGCCTGTCAAGATCTTTCTGTATCTTAAGCCTATCTTCTGGAGTGTTGGCTATTCCTGCCAGCTAAGTGTTGTCTGCAAATTTGATGAGTTCCCCATCTATCCCCTCATCCAAATCATTGAAGATGTTGAAAAGCACTGGGCCCAGAACAGAGCCCTGAGGCACCCCACTACACACTTCCCTCCATGTAGATGCAGCTCCATTGAGGACCACATGCTGAGTACGGCCGGCCTATCAGGTAGAAATCCATCTGGTGGTGATGCTGTCTAACCCACATTTTTCTATCTTATCAAATAGTAGGTTGTTGTCTACTTTATCAAATGCCTTACTGAAGTCCAAGTAAATTATATCCACAGCATTCCTCTGGTCCACTAATTTTGTCACCTGATCAAAGAATGTAATAAGATTTGTCTGGCATGATCTGTTTTTGACAAACTCATGTTGGCTTTTGGTAATGACTTTATTTGCCTCTAGGTGTTCACTGATTTGTTGCTTGATTATCTTTTCCAAGATCTTCCCAGGTATTGAGGTCAGGCTGATAGATCTGTAGTTTCCTGGATCCATTTTTTTCTTTTTTTGAAGATGGGAACTTCTTCAGCTCTTTTCCAGTCCTCTGGTAGTTCCCCAGTACTCCAGGATCTTTGAAGGATATAGTTCAGTGGTTCTGAGATCGAGATGCTGTGAATGATTTCCAAAACCTTACAGAAATGGTGATTGAATGATGTTTGAGAATGGGAAGCCAAAAGGTGAAATGCATAAAGGATCCATCCATCTTCCCTTGGTATAATTAGCTGGTAGAACTGTTAAAGAAGAGATAGTGTTTTACTGCCTGCTGTCCAATAATTAGCATATGAATCTGGTTTGACATAGGCCAGCTGTTTCTGTGTCATGGCTTAATATAATTCAGAAAGAAAAATTATGTCAGAAACATGAACAATGTGTAAAGGGCTATTAATAGGCTTTTAGCTGAGTCAGTGTTTTTAATTTTGGTTATTTTTCAAATATGTAAAGTTATATTGAGTCATGACTTATTTTCTCAAAAATTAACAGCCTGAATCACAAGATAGTTTTGTTATCGGCTCATAATCAGATTGGCATAATGCCAGTTAAGGAATAAAAAAAAATCATTTATGGGGGGTCCATTTAGGAAGATAATAATGCGGTCCAGTTATTAAACACACTTTGCCCCCTGAAGTTTGGCAGGCCTCCCCACTTTTAGCTCTCCATAAGGAGAGACCTGGCCTTTCGCGCAAGTATTGGGAGAAGACTAGATAACACATTGGAACTGATTTGGCCCAGGTTTTTGTGGTTTTTAATGTCTTAATTAGTTTAGTTTTATAGCATTAATATAATTGTATATGTATTTTAACTTTTTTCTTGGGAGCAGCCCAGAGTTGGTTGGGAAATAGATAACTGTATAAAAATGTAAAGGTTTCCCTGTCATAGTCATGACTTTAGAGCATGGTGCTCATCTCCGTTTCTTGGTCAAGATAACCAACGTTGTCCAAAGGCATTTTCAGTGATCATGTGGCCAGCATGGCTATATGCCAAAGGCACATGGGATGCTTTTATTTTCCCATCAAAGTGGTACATATTTATCTACTCACATCTTCATGCTTTCAAACTGCTAGGTGAACAGGAGCTGGGGCAGGAACGGGTGCTCACCCCTTGCGCAGCAGTTGACTTTTGAATCCGGCCTATCAGCTTTCATGGACAGCTGCCTTAGTTTGGAGTACCAGGCCTTTGGGGCCAATTGGAAGCCATCTTCAAGAGTCTGATCAGGAAATTCCTACAGCAGTCCAAATAGACTGAGGGAATTCCAAACCTTGTCCTTTATAAAGTGACCTCTGCTGTTTTTTAGGCAGTTATTGAAGATAGTCCTTAGGGAAAATGATATGGAAGACTGCTTAGACAGCCCTCATGCTTCCTGCTAAGGCCATTCCTTAGAACTGAGCTTCAAGAGTAGTGTTTAAAAACTTTCTTATATGGCCAAGGAGAGTGAAGGGCTTCTTGAACCGTTTGAGGCCAAAATAGTTCACCAGGAAAAAAAGAAACAAGAAAGGCATAAATAAATAAATAAATAAATAAATAAATAAATGAAGAATGGAGAAACAAAGCTAATGGTTAAGGTTTAGTTCAGTGCTCCTATAGTCAACTGCTCTCTAGAGCAGTGGTTCTCAACCTGTGGGTCGGGACCCCATTTGGGGTCGAACAACCATTTCACGGGGGTCGTCAAACAACGCAGTCCGCCATTTTCCCCCCTTTTCCTTAGCTGTGCTACTCCCTTTTATTCTATTGGCTTTTGAAAGCCAATAGAATAGACTCTCTTAAATAGAGTCTAATTCTATTGGCTTTCAAAAGCCAATAAGAATTGTCCAGGCTGTCTCTGCCCTGCTGAGCCCGCCAAAAGTCCCATTCTGCAAACGGTGCTGCACCAGTTGAGTAGTCCTCGACTTACGACCGGTTGAGTAGTCCTCGATTTACGACCAGTTGGGGGTCGTGGCATTAAAAAGGTTGAGAATCACTGCTCTAGAATGAGCTGAAGCAATTGCTGGGAGGATGTAGCCTTGAGGTAACAGAAGGACATTATTTGGTTCTTATTGCCAGAGTTGTGGAAGGAACTACCCAACCAAGAATAAAGAAAAAATCTTACTCAGAAATCCATGTACGGATCCTAGCTCATGTTGCCTAATGAACAGAACAACTTTAGTCCTGTCTTTTATGGAGACAAAACATTTAAAGCATTTATTTTAAGCAAAGATGTGGAAGAGTAACCAAGTTGGGTATAAATAAAGTAATCACATCGCCATCATTTAGTTGAAAAAAAATAGTAATAAGGGAATTTGCTCCTGCTTAAAGTTCAGTAAATGTGAGAAGCAGAAGCAGATTTGAGGGAATTGCTGCTTGAGGTGAGAAGGTAATATCACAGTGGGAGGCAGCGTTTGATTCCTTGCAAGCTAACTTAATCTTTTGAAAATATAAAGAGCTTATGTTTTCTAGTCAACCTTTATCTATGTTGAATCATTTGCCTCACAGCAAATATCTGAAGTGCTGGATAATAGCAACAACACAATTACACAATGTAGAATGCAGAAGATTACCAACCAACTAATCTTTTCAGCATCATGTATGTATGTACATCAATTTGTTTAGTTACATTTGGGAGTTTAATATCACAGGTACCAATCAACTAAACTACTGCGGTAGCTAAGCACACCTGAGCTGTCTCAGCCACACCATCCCTTGAAGTTGGATGATTATCTGGAAACTACAACTAGTACAAAATGCTACAATGTTGAATGTAATAATTTACTCCCAGCATATTATATCTGTTCTGAGGACACTGAATTTGTTAACAGTTTGCAACTGAGTGAACTTCAAGGTAACCCAAAGACCATTGTGATTTAAGATCTTGATTTCTTTTCTTTTTTTTACATTTCAGAATGAAGGAAACTTTAATCTGAACATGCAAATTCATGAATTATAACTTATTAGAATACATAAATAGCATACAAGAAGACAATTTATTTTTTGCTGAACATCATTATGGTCATTTAGTTTCAATCCATTTGTGGCCAAGTTTTGTATCATAGAAAAATGAAAATTTAGCTGATTAACACAAGTTTGATTTGATTCTGAGAAGAATTGGATGGACAAGGGATTTCAAAAGAATTTTAGATGCTGTTCCACATGACGTGATAAATAAAGTGATTATATAGTGAACAAATGTTGTTAATAAAGAATCATTATAAAATTAGATAAAAGAAATTTCTCCTTCACGTTGAGGTCAGCTCTGGATAAGTGTATGATATAGTATGCAAGTGGCTTGCTTTCTTGTGGGATGCTTTTTGACTTCCCAGTCTTGCCTATAGCTCTGAGAAATCCTGGTGGTCTCAGGATCTTGATTTCTTAACCTTTGCCCCAAAGCCTTTTGCTGTCAGCTGAAATAACAGCCATGCCCTCTTGAAGGTGCCACATCTGCCAAGGTTCATTAATGGTTAATCTAAGGAAAAGCATTCTTCATACAAGTGCAGTTCCCTCCCTGTTTAATTATGGTTGTTGCCAAAAAATTTAGGATTTGGCATCAATATAAAACAAATCTTCTTCTACAAACTTTTGTTAAGCTACTGCTACGTGCCTTTCTAGTCAAGTTACCTACTGTTCTCAGTTATTTTAACACACCGTGAAGGACTTTTAACTAGATTGTTTTCAATAGGCTCCATTGAACACTGTTCAGAGTTGAATCTACAATAGGATAGTCCATTTACTTTTGTTCCATTTTTTAAATGTAAGATTTTTTTAAAATTCCTATTGTTTTTTTTGTCTTATATAAAAAAGATGCCATTATTTAAGCAAGAGCAAGTGTAAACTTTCATCCAACATTATACTGATGAGGCAGAGATATTATTCAGTCATAGTATTTGAGAAATATATGCTAAATATCATTGCCTATAGACTAAGAAAACACAACTTTCTATAGTCAGAAATTTGACCTTTGAGTGAACGCCAAGGGCTACACTAAAAAGAAACAAACAAGCCCCCTTAATTCATATTTAAATTTAATGATTGAACACCCTGCATTTTGAAAGGTCAAGAGTTCCCAAGGTATATACCTGCAATCTGGATGCTAAGGAGAAAAAACACCAACCTTTCTACATATTATGAATTATATTTATTAAGCCAGGAATAGTCTGTCTGCTATTGTGGCTACTGGAGCAAGCAAATTTGTTTGTGATAACTCAGTTTCTGTTGTTTGTATGTGCACATATGAATAATTTAATTTGCAAGTCTGCACACAGATCCATGATGTAATTTAATTGACATATACACTCATCAGACTAAAGATGCATTATGTGCAGATTTAACTTGTTATGGAAAACTGGGGGGAAAATTAAAATCTGAAAAATAGGAAGCAATCTACATACTGTAAGTGTATAAAATCATTTTAAAATGCTGTCTTTCCCAAAAGCTAAATTAAAGCAAAAATTTAGCACAGACAGATATGTGGAAATAGAAATGTCTGATAAACAAGTACTTGTAACCCATGAATTTGCGAAGTATTTGTAATTCCTTAATGTTGATATTATGAAATATGCCTAAGTATCAAGAATTTTAACAAACTGCATCGGATTGTGAAATGTATACTTTAAAAACCTAATCATATGTGACTCTAAGATTCTGAATCCATAAAAGATTCAGGAGGCACTTAAGAGTGCAACATGTGACTGATAGGTATAATAACAGAAATCACTTGCGAACTGCACAGCATAGCATTCTAAATTTCCCTATTAGAATACTTCACCACTTCCAATTATTTATTTTCAAAGTTAACAAACAATAACATTCTAAAATGCTGGGTCTGATAGCCAATTTAATGTTTAATTTAATGGAAATAAACAAGATGGCACAAATACTTCCTTAATCTATACATGACATTAGCAATGTGATTAGCAATCAAATTATTTTAAAATAAAGTGGCTTAGAACCTTGGGGAAAGAATTTAAGCCTTTGTTCCCTGCAAAATCAGTGTCCCACATCTGAGATTAGCTGTAGGGGAGATCAATTTCAATCACTCTTTTTTCACTGAATGCTAAGTATCACAAAGTAGGGGATTTTCTTTCAGCTTGCTGATAGGAAAAGAAGTCCCACATCTTTTTTACTAATTTATTGCTAATCACATCACTACAGTAATATTATGTATAGTTTAATTGTAAATCTTCATTGGGGAGAGTAGATCAGGCATTGTTAATTAACTGCAGAGGAGAGGTGGGAACTTAACTGGTCACCTTTCAAGTGTGACAAACACTTGATGACAGAATGAAAACAATTGCAAGCAGCAAATCACAGGCCAAAAGCTTTGCTAAATGGCCAGATTTTAATGAATAACTTAAGTGTAGAACAGAGGTGTCAAACTGGCGGCCTGCCAGCCGGATGTCCCACCCGCAAGTCTTGATACATCACAATATGTCATGTGACACGATCGAGTTTGACACCCAGGGTGTAGAAGTACTTTTGCTAATATAAGTTCCATGATGATGATGATGTCAACCATGTTTCTGTCAACTCTTCGCAGCTACATAGATAATTTTACCCTAGCATGAACTGTCCTCAAATACAGTGATGTATTTATAGCCACTATAATCTCTACTGCTTGTTGTCTTTCTTTTCTTTCCACATTTGCTAATATTATAGGTTTTTTTAAAGAGAGTTAGGCATTTGCATAAGGTTTCCAAAATATGATAATCTGATCATTTCTGCCTTGAGTGAGAATTCTTGATTGATTTGCTCCATGATCCATTTGTTCATTTTCTTGGCCAAACATGGTATTGTCAGAAGTGTTCTCCAACCCACAGGTTCAAAATTGTCAATTCTCTTTCATCCTGCTTCTTCAAAGTCCAACTTTTAATCCCATAGAGTGCCAAATGGAAAACCCTGGCCTGCACAATTCTGATTTTTGGTACACATAAACCTGTCATAGCACCTGTAAATCTTTCCTAACCCTTTACTGCTATTTTACCAAATGCTAGTCAGTGGAATATTTCTTGACTGCTAGTTCCTTTATTGTTGATAGTAAAACCTAAAAGGTAGACGCTATCTGCTGCTTCAATGTTTTCAATGTACATTTTTGCAAGTTTACAAAAAAATCTGATTTTCTCATTTAAGTTGTTGATAGTATGCTTCATAATCTAGAAGGCTAAATACAGGGCTTTTTTTGTCATAGAATGCTCAGAACTGAGTTCCGGCACCTTTTTTGGATGGAACCTTGTAGGGTAGGCAAGGTAGGTTGTTTAACGTGTGTGAGTTCCGGCACTGTTTTTTTTTTTTTTGTTTGTTTGTTTTTTACAAAAAAAGCACTGGCTAAATATATCCCAACAATAAAAAAGATACTTTTTTGCCAACACCACAACTAGAGTTGAGAAGACACTGCAGGTCTACAGCTCAGACTCGGGATGGGTCCCTCTGAAATGGACTAATTGAAGGGCATCTCTGGACATCCTAAATTAATTTACTTTGTATGAAGTCATTCAGATTGTTATATTGCTAAGTCATTGGAAAAATAATGCAGGGACCAAGGAAATGCAAAATAGTGATTTAAGCCAGGGTTTCTCAACCTCAGGTACAGTACTTTAAGATGTGTGGATCTCAGTTCCCAGAATTCCTGGCATGCTGATTGTTGATTTAAGCAACTTTGTTTTAATAATAATAATAATAATAATAATAATAATAATAATAATAACAACAACTGAAGTACCACTTGAACACTATTGGCATTGACAAATTCGCTATTAGTCAATTGCAAAAGGCGGCCTTACTAGGAACTTCTTCCATCCTGCGACGATATCTGTAATACCATCAAACATCCACATCTGCCTATCCCAGGTCCTGGGTAAGGACTCGATAGATAGACAAAATGCCAAATCCAGTCTGAACATCTGGCTGACTGTGTGATGATCCATAATAATAATAATAAAAAAAAATTCAGAATGTAGAGGCAAACCAGGGGGAGTTGGCAGTGAAGGAATCCAGCAGAGATATACAACTGTTCTCATTTGGAAACCAGGCACCTCTTCCTCAGGAAGAACAAAACCCTCTAACTAAAGAAATAAAAGAATTGAAACAAAGAATAACTGAGCATCTAGAACAGCACAAAAACAACAGAATAAGGCTGCCTGCATTGAAGCTTGTTCCAAAGAAACAGCTAGCACAAGCATTAAAAGATGCAAATACTGCAATATCAAGTATAAGCACCAATTCACTGCAAGAAACAAACCAACTAATGTACAGCACAGCTGCAGTTATAACTGAATACCTGGGATGCAAAACAACAAAGAAGAAAAACAAACAAACAGTGCACCACAAAAATGGAAGGTTAGACTAGAAAATAAGATCAGCAAGTTAAGATCACATGCAAGCAAGCTAGAACAGATGAAAGAAAAGAAGCTGAAGAACAAGAAGACCAAAGAATACCTAATCAAGAAATACCACTTAGAAACAAGGAAGATCAAGGAAGCACTGGAAATAATAAAGCAACAAATAACAGCTATAGCCAGGAAAATCAGTAGATATGAAGCTCGAATTGCAAACTATAGGCAGAACCTCCAATTTCAATCCAATCAGAAACGTTTCTACCAATCCATCAATGGAGAAACTGCAAGAATCAGTCAGTACCTGACAAGGAAGAAACAGTGCAGTTCTGGAAGCAGATATGGGATAACCCAAAGAAATACAACAAGGATGCGGCTTGGTTAAAAGAGGTGGATGCAAATAAAACAGAAGTTGAAATGAAAGAACTAGTAATAACAACAAAAATGGTAGAAAAAAGAGCAAAGAAAATCAAAAATTGGTCAGCACCAGGTGAAGATGAACTGCATGGGTTTTGGTTGAAACATCTAACTGTTATACACCCACTCATTGCCAAGCAGTTCAACAATATACTACAAGGAGGAGAAATTGAAAAGTGGCTAACAACTGGGAAAACCTACCTAATAATGAAAAATCCAGCAAAAGGGGCAACACCAGGTAACTACAGGCCAATTACCTGCTTACCAACAACTTTCAAATTACTAACTGGTGTGGTAGCTGATGCAGTACAACAGCATCTAGTTGAAAACAATCTCTTTCCACCTGAGCAGAAAGGAAACCGCCCCAATAGCAGAGGAACAAAAGATCAACTCCTAATAGACAAAATGATCTTGGAAAACTGCAAGAAAGGAAGACCAACCTGAATGTGGCATGGATTGACTACAAAAAGGCATTTGACTCTCTGCCACATGACTGGATAATCAAGTGCCTAGAAATAACAGGAGTCAGTAGAAACATCACAAAATTTGTGCAAAGATCGATGGCACAATGGAAGACACAGTTGCAGATCAATGGTGAGAGACTGGGAGAGGTTAATATCAAGAGAGGAATATTTCAAGGAGATTCATTATCACCATTACTATTTGTTATTGCATTGTTTCCTCTGTCAACAATACTGAATAACTCAGGACATGGCTATCAATCATCAAAAACATCTACCAGACTATCCCATCTCCTTTACATGGATGATCTGAAGCTGTATGGAAAAACATCATTTGAAATAGAATCACTGCTCATCACTGTCCGTATATATAGCCAAGATATTATTAGGGAGTTTGGCTTGGACAAATGTGCCACACTTACTATCAAACAAGGAAAAGTAGTGAAAACTGAAGGAATCAAGATGCCCCACAAAAATAACATTAAGAGTCTGGATGAGGAAGATTACTACAAATACTTGGATATCCTTCAAGCTGACAACATCAAGCATACTGAAGTCAAGAAAAAGATTAGAGGTGAATACATCAAGAGAGTGAAAACGATCTTAAAGTCCAAACTCAATGGAGGAAATACCATAAAGGCAATCAACACCTGGGCAATCCCAGTCATTAGGTACACAGCTGGAATAGTGGACTGGATTCAAGCAGAACTAAAAGCAATGGATAGGAAGACCAGAAAAATAATGACAATGAATCATGCCCTTCATCCACGCAGTGACATTGATAGACTTTATCTACCAAGGCAAATAGGTGGGCGTGGAATGCTACAAGTACATCAGATGGTTGAAGAAGAAAAAATGGCTTTGGAAGAATATCTGAAGAACAATGATGAAGATGCACTGAAATTAGTATATCAGGAAGGCTTACTGACTACTGGAGAGACCAAACTGGCCTACAAGAAAGACCAAATGAAGAACAGAATAGAGGCATGGGAAGACAAAGCACTACATGGTCAATACATTAAAAAAATAGCTGGGAAAGCAGATAATAACAAGACCTGGCAATGGCTAAGAGCAGGAAAATTGAAGAAAGAGACCGAGGGACTAATTCTGGCTGCACAAGACCAAGCCTTAAGGACAAATGCATACAAAGTCAAAATTGAGAAGACAGCAACAGACAGTAAGTGCCGCCTATGCAAAGAAGCTGAAGAAACAGTGGACCACTTGGTAAGCTGTTGCAAGAAGATTGCACAGACTGATTACAAGCAGCGGCATGACAAAGTAGCAACAATGGTGCATTGGAAGATCTGCAAAAAATATCATTTGCCTGTAAGCAAAAACTGGTGGGATCATAAAATAGAGAAAGTCATAGAAAATGATAAAATTAAACTGCTCTGGGACTTCAGAATTCAAACAGACAAGCACCTGCAACATAACACCCCAGACTTAACAATTGTCGATAAGAAAGACAAAAAAGTCTGGATAGTGGACGTGGCAGTGCCTGGAGACAGCAGAATAGACGAGAAAGAACTGGAGAAGATAACAAAATACAAAGACCTACAAATAGAAATAGAAAGACTGTGGCAAAAGCAAGCAAGGGTAGTACCAATAGTGATAGGCTCCTTGGGTGCAATCCCAAAACAACTGGAGCACCACTTGAACACCATTGGCATTGATAAATTCGCTATTAGTCAATTGCAAAAGGCGGCCTGCCTTTTGCAATTGCAAAACAACCTGCCTCCAGAAGTTCTGAATGCTCCAACACTGGAAGTTTTAAAGAAGAGACTGGACAACTATTTGTTTGAAATGGTATAGGGTTTCCTGCCTGAGAACTTATTATTATCACTACTACTACTAATTTGCAAAAATGACAGCCCAAACAACCCTGAAATAAATCATCTAGTGTAAAAGTTCTACAAGTGAATCAATCTTCTTTTCTTAATATGGGGGAATGTGCAAACCTTTTCAGTTATTTTGTTTTACCAAATATGGTTTTATTTTAACAAAATTATTATACCAGAAATTCTATAGCTTCTTAATTTCCACAGATTCTTAATTTCATGTCCATAAGGAGTATTTTGTGAAAAGAAACATTTTTCATTTTTATAATTAATTCAAGGCATTATTTAAAAAGTGTGCTATTTGATGTCCAATTTTGTACTGCATATAAGAAAAGATGTATTACATATAAGAAAAGAATAACATTAATTGTTACCCATGGTCTTATTTAAAATTTTGGCAGGTAAAACTTTTTGAGTTTGAATGTTCTAAGCTCAGAATAGCTGGTCTGAGTGTTCTGAGGTTGAAACGAAACAATACATATTCTAGAGTTTTCTCCAGAGCTCAGGACAAAACAGTGTTTCATTCCATATTGTTTCAAGATTCCAATATCCCATAATTATCTTGTTTTAAAAAATGGGAAGCAGAGAGTCCATGGGTCAAGCTATTAGTAGGCATCAGTTTTATCTCTCCGATTGGGAGGAGCTAACTGAAGGCAGGAATTGGGTCAGGATTTATGGTAAATAGATTTATTTGCTGTTTTCAAATTCTTTGTTGTAAAGATCAAGTTCATTGTAGCTGTCATGTTTTGTATGCACTTTTTTTAGACAGTCTGTCAAATGTAAAAAGATGCATAGCTCATGTGCATTAGCAGCAGCAAACAGCCAGAGGTGTTTTGCTTTTGGGTATGTTTATGGGTTGAGTTAAAATAGATCCAGAACTGTGGCTTCCTATAGCATTTCTTATTTCCCTCATAAATGCTTCTGGGGATCAAGCAGTCCTGTTTTATCAAGTTGCATGAAGGCTATATAAATATCTTAAAGAAATAAAATAAGTTCCCAGTTATATGGGATGGGACTCATGAAAAGTGCTTCTGCTCAATTCTGAGGTGATTTCTCCTTCCCCTCAGTTTTTCCAATAATAGTCCATTATAAGTAGTATAGTAACCTGCCTACTTAATACAGTCTTCTATTGTTTGTGTAGAACTGGGAGTGGGTTTATAGGAGCATCAGTCTCTATTTCTATCAACTTCATTGTACATCTAAATCTGAATCCATTGTATTGTTTAAGGAAGAGGCTATACATATCTGCATATGTAAATTTCAGTGTCCTGTGGCCTAGGTCTTCATAAATGAGTTTAAAATTAAAGCCATACACGAAATGGAGAATTAATCCTATTGAATTCACTTTTATTTTTAGGTAGCAATATATACAATTGTTCTGTTAAAATTCAGTAGTTATTTGCATTTTTAGCATCTCAGGAGAAAATGACATACTGTACATATATAAAAATGTAGCTCCTCTTTTTTATGGATATTTACTGGTTTTATGCAGAGTAACTGCAAATTGAAGACCACCTATGGATTTTAATTTCAGTATAGTTATGAACATAGTTTAAATTGCTATTAATCTGTAGAATGTGAGAATGGAAAATCATAGTGCTGACAGAAGAAATGGTGAAAATTCCTTCTCAAAACCACATGACAGAAAGCATCCAAACTATTATATAAATGTAAAAGTTAACATTAAGGAGAGTCATGTCTGTTAGAATATGTGTTACAACTCTTCTGTGCAAATAATCCTCTTCCTGAAAAATATGTCCTTACAGAAATATTTTAAATGGAGTACATAATAAAATAATACGTTAACACAATACTTTATGTCAGAATGTGTGTCTTTCACAAGTCTTTAATTTCTTATTATTTTGAATCTGGACTGCCAAACTTATAGCATCTACATGCCAGATACTATAGTTATGCTACTTGTAATTATATAACTATTTGTATAATTAGAAGTAATATTTGTTATTGTTGTTAATTGCAAAGTCGTGTCCGACCCATCGCGACCCCATGGACAACGTTCCTCCTTTATGGATTACTGCCTTGTCGCGGTGAAGGGGCTTGCGTAACTCAATGAAGCTATAAGCTATGTCGTGTAGGGCCACCCAAGAAGGACAGGTCATAACAGAGAGTTCTGACAAAATGTGATCCACTGGAGAAGGAAATGGCAAACCACTCCAGTATCTTTGCCATGAAAACCCCATGGACAGAAGTAGTATAGTAGTATACTATTAAAATTAGTAATAGAAAAAATATTACTTATTAAACCCAAAACATATATCAATTCTATAATTATTACTGCCTTCCCTATTCTGATGATTATTTATAATAGTTAAACAATGAGAGATACCAAAGTGGTTCATCCAAATATGAGACCAGGATCCTGACAAAGCAATTTTCTGTGATCTATACACAGTGACTATTTCTCCCTCTCCTAAAATAAGCTGCAAAGGTTTCTTCAGTCTGGATTATCCTCATCTGAAACACATCAAGGGGAAACACAACCCAGTGAAGAGTAGAAATTCAAACAAACTAATTTATCTGAATATTATTAGCAATGGAAACAATAGGATATATCCCAAGCCATGTATCTCTGCAAATGCAAAAATATATTTCTCCAAATAAGTTAATCTGAGATGTTGGATAGATTCATATATCATACTAAACCATAATATTAGTTATTAGGTTTTGGCTTAGTGCATTCCATGTATCCAGCATACTATAATTTATTCAAAAGCCGTGGTTAAACAAGACAATGTGCAAACATGACTGTATGAAACATTTCTACTCAAAGAGGAGGAAAACCAATTTTTAGTGCATGCTGCACTTTCATTTTCTGTGCCATTCTGGAAAAATTGCAGAAGTCTTGGGAGAATAGACCAATGTATCTAACAGAATAAAAACTGGAGAAGTCCAATAGACATTGTCTGGACCCAGACATACCAAAAGAGACTCTCTCCCTAGAAAAGAAAAGAAAAGAAAAGAAAAGAAAAGAGAAGAAAAGCGATGTAAAAAAGATGTTGAGACTCTAGAAAGAGTACAGGGAAGAGCAACAAAGATGATTAGGGGACTGGAGGCTAAAGCATACAGTAAAAGGAACGGCTGCTGGAATTGGGTATGTCTAGTTTAGTGAAGAGAAGGACTGGGGGGGGGGCATGATAGCAGTGTTCCAGTATCTCAGGGGCTGCCACAAAGAAGAAGGTGTCAAACTATTTTCCAAGGCACCTGAAGGCAGGACATGAAGCAATGGGTGGAAACTAAGCAAGGAGAGAAGCAACCTAGAACTAGGAGAAACTTCCTGACAGAACAATTAACCAGTGGAACAACCTGCCTCCAGAAACAGTGAATGCTCCAACACTAGAGGTTTTTAAGAAGAGACTGGCCATTTGTCCAAAATGGTATAGGGTTTCCTGCCTGAGCAGGAGGTTGGACTCAATGACCTCCAAGGTCCCTTCCAACTTTACTACTACTACTACTTCTACTACTACTACTACTACTATTATTATTATTATTATTATTATTATTATTATTATTAAAAGAAAAGAACCAACTGGAAAAGCACTGAACTGTTTCATTCTAGCTCACAAAAAGAATTGATAGTCTTATTATTGTATCAGACATAGTCTAAACAGACCTTTTAGTGTTGGAAGGCACATCAAAACCTAAAAGTTATGGCATTACTTATGCAACTCCCAGTTTCCTCAGTCAGCTACAGGTTCTGATTCTCCATCTTACATTCATCCAGAGGCACTATCAGCCTTCAGGAAAAATAATTCACCTTGTATGGTCATAAGCTGCCTAGAGTTGCCTTGGTGAGATGAGCAGCATGGAAATCTAATAATAAATAACATTTTAAAAAAGTAATTTGGAGAGGGAGAAGGAGAAGTCTTTAAGCCATCATATAAGTGCAGTTCCATTTAGTGTTTCTGGAACTAGTCCTCTGCTTATACCATCAATCAGAATAACATGCCATGAAGGTAACAGAAATAGCATCTGCCTTTGTTTCCATGTAAACATACATAGGTTAAAAAATATACACAACCCATCACTTCCTGCCTTATTGTGAGAAAGAATATTTTTTTACAGAAACATCAATAGTTGTAAACCCCCACTGAGAAATAAAATGGCATCACGCAACAGAAGAAGCCTAGCATAGTTTACAGTCACTTATACTATAGCTGAATGAGTGAAATGTGAGGGGATATTTGCCAAGCTACTTGACACTTTCAAGTCAGCTTAATCAGATACCCTTTCATTTCCTGTAGTGGAGAGACCATATTCTGCTACTCACTATACATCAGAATCTATTTACATATTCTAAGAGAAGAGATGAACTCTCAAAGTGTGTCATTTGGTTGCACTTTGGTGTCCTTTAAAATCAAATAATCTGTGTTGGAAAAGGAGGCCCCAAAAAAGCAATATTCAGCAAGCAAGATAATATTCTCACTGCAGAGCTATACACTCCTAAACTTTTCTTTATAAGCTCACCTTATTAACTTTGTGGTAGAAGTTTAAAAGTTTTCAGAAATATACAGATTTGAGGCTTTTTTCTTCAAAAGCACTGTACACAGATCATGGATTCAAAAATGGTTTAGGGTTGTAAGTTAATGTACTGTTTGCAGACTGATGTCAGTTTCCTTTTAAATTGAACCTGCATCAAAAGCCACACATATTTTTGTATTTAGGAACATTTATAGAGTAATTGGATCTTTGAGGAGGAAAGAGAACAAATACACAATCTGTAGAGCAGTTGGCTTTGGATATGCACACATATGCTAAGCTGTTGGCTTTATCATGTTCATTTATTCAAAGTGAATTTGTTAATAAAGAATGGAGAAAAATCAGGCAGCTTTACACATTTCTTTTCTTTTTGCAAATGTTTTTTTTCCAATCTATATTGAGTGAGTGTTAGAGAACAATATATACAAACTACAATTTCACTTGCAGCCGAGGAGAAAAGGTAAAGTAAGCTGATAGCCAGCATGGAAAGTTCTATTTATATGAAATAATAATCTGGTCAGCCTCATGATCTCCTTTCTAGATTTTTTAATAATAGTATTAAAGTTTTCCAAGACTGATATTGAAATTGAAATTGAATTTTAGACTATTTCACACAGCATATAAAAGCTTGTTTTTATTTCACTATTTGTGAACAACACCTAAACAATTGTACACACGAATATCCATAGTTTACAAACAAACAGCTATTTTGGAATATGTGTGGCTGAAATTTGAACTAAAATCTTCAGAAAAAGCAATTAATTGTTGCGGGAGAATGGAAATTCAAGTTGCAGGAAGCATGGAATAAAGAAACTCAAGGAAAAGATATAATGCATATGAAAAAGAGAATCATAGAAGAATATAGAAAAAAAAACATTTCAGGATCATAGTTATCAATGGCATACCTAGAATGTTTGAAGCAGATCATATTTTAATACCCCACCCCCCACCCTATCCGTTGCTCCTGTGCCATGCCACCCACAGCCAAACAGCTGATTGGAATGCTGGCAGCAGTGATCTGGCTGCACACCACCAACTCGCCAGATACCTCCTCATTATCCATGTCACCAGGCAGTGCAACCTCTTATTGTCAGCACCTGTGGCAGACTGTTCCTACTATCCCATCCTTTATTTATACACCTTATTTGTTTAAAACATTAATACAGCTGCCCCATCCTCTAATCAACTCTCGGCAGCTCCCAATTACCCTTGATATGCCACTGATAGTTATCCAAGAATAGGGTACTTGATTACTTACTGAAAATCTTTGATAAGAGGTGCATTCCCCAGTTTAAAACATGGTTTTTCAACTCCACATGAAGTCTGCCTCAAAGAGAAGCTTTCTGCTAAATCAAAACCTGAAAGATGTAATCAAGCTGTATCATCAACTGCCCACTTAATACAATTTATCAAAACAGATAATATTGTTGATAGATTAACTGAAATTTTGGCCCGATCCCAGTTTTCACTGTTGATAGTACGCTCATAGGAAATTCTCCTAGTAGTTGACTTGGCAACCTCTGGGGAATGTACTTGTCATTTCCTTTCGCATCTGAATGAGCTGGAAATGCTGCTTTCATTCTTTCATAGTAATTAAAGCAAAGATGAATTAAAATCAGAAAGATGATTCTAAACTTATTTGCAACACTCCAAATAAAATGTTCTCCTCTCAAAAGAACAGATTTCCAAAGATTAAAGGCACAATTTATTATTAAAACCAAGGTATGCATTGTAATAATGTTGGAAATTACCTGAAACCCTTAAGTTTTCTTTGCACAGATGGGTGAAGTGATGTCCTTCTGCTTTCAATATTGGGCACTCAGGAGCTAAAAAAAGAATATAAAATGTCCTAAACTTTAGGAAAAAACTGAAACAACAGATTCCACTGTCTGCTGTAATACGTCAAACCTTAATATAAGAAATAATCAATGGTGTGCAAACTGAAGATACTTGGACTTCCAACCAGCTTCAACAGCTTCTTCAACAGTCCTTGTAGTTTCTTTGCAGTTGGTATGGTGTAGAGCAGTGGTTCTCAACCTGTGGGTCGGGACCCCATTTGGGGTTGAACGACCATTTCACAGGGGTCGCCAGACAAGGCTGTCCGCCATTTTTTTCTCCCTTTTCTTTGGCCACGCCCCTGGCACCCGGTGATGTATAAGTGGTTGGGAGTCACCACAACATGGGAACTGTATTATGGGGTCGCGGCATTAGAAAGGTTGAGAACCACTGGTGTAGAGGAAAATTTCAAAGTAAGCATTAAATGTCCAGCTAAATGGCAGCATTGAGCCAATTGTGACTGATCTTGAAAAAGTTGAATCATATCTACAGGGAGTCCTTGGCTACGATGGAGTCTAAAATTTTGGTTGTAAATCATTGTGGTTTTAAGTCGAGGCAACTAGTGACCAGACTCAATTTTGCAACCTTTTTTACGATAGTGATAGTCAGTCACCACAGTCATTAAGCAAACCATATGGTCATTAAATGGATCCAGCATATACAATGGGCATTTTTGCCGTTTTCTGCCAGAAAAGGCAAAACAAAAAAAAAGTCACAAATTGCAGATACATGACCATGGGATGCTGCAACCAATTGTAATTGCAATCCGGTTCCTAAGCACCCGAAATGCAATTACCTGTCCCCTGATGTGTGTGCTGGTGTGTGAGGCAGTTGGACTTAAAGGGTGCTTTTGTGAAATCGGCTATAACTTTGAACAGTCATTAAGCAACCTGTCATTAAATGATGACTACCTGTAGTTAACATTTGGATGGGGGATCACAAGGACTATAGTCAGTATTGAGAACTGTGAAAAACCATTATGGAATTGCCCCAATGACATGTCAGTTCCGTACTGTTACACTGAAGAAGACTACATGGACTGCTCCATGAAGCTGCCAGGTATTGTACTTGACTCAGAGAACACTTGAACTAGAAATAGATTTACTTGATAATGTAAACTAAAAAACTAGTTTAACATCAAAACTTCAAGAAATCTCTAAATATAGAACAAATCTGCCCATCCAAATCTGTAATCTACATTCACTACAGCCCACAAAAACAAAAATAAATGAAGGCCTGATTGCCCATTCCAGAACTTTATTAAAGTGCAAACTTGCTATTTTTTAAAAAATACTAGTAATATCAACATAGAATATGTGACACCTTACCCTGCCCTGAAGTGTTTATTCTACAGTATTTGAGAGCTGAAGAGCAAGGTGATGAAGGAAGCAAATGAGATTCAATTTATCTAATTCATTTTAATATACATTTGACAAAAGCCTGATTTGGGGAAAATATGGGAAGGGATTTGAAGGAAAAAAGATGGTATCTTTGTTCTTAAATGGAAGTCAGTAGCTAAAGGGTAGAAGAAAGAAAAGCTGAAATTCTCTTAAGAGAGAAAAAAATGAAGAGATGTGGGTAGTTAAACTGGAGATTTTAGGCAGGGCTAGATTAGAAACTGATAGCAGCAAGATATAAAGAGAATGGTATTTCATAACTTTGAAGATGAAGGTTCAATAGGAATTTTGCCTAGTCATTTGTGTTCTAATGAGGAAGGAAGGAAGGAAGGAAGGAAGGAAGGAAGGAAGGAAGGAAGGAAGGAAGGAAGGAAGGAAGGAACCGATAGCAGATGTACTGGAACTTCTAATTAGGTATTCAAGGTTGCCTTTTCTAAGTATCTTCAAGTGAAAAAATTCTATCCGGGGAGATGGCTCTCCTGTTTGTTTTATTTTGCTAAATGGTTTAATTAGTCTTGTTTCCAACTACAGAAGAAAATTTACATACACATATCTACATTTATGTATTTACTTGATTTCTATAATATAGCTGCCCATGTCAACAAGTGACTCAGCATACATTTGTATATGCTTTTTTCAATATATATATATATCTTTGCATGAAATTTTTCCATAATAAATTGCAGCTGGATATTGCTTTTTGCTAAAACGATATGATTGTGGTTATTTTTCTATAATACACAAATTTGTGTGTGCATATTTCAGGTTCTCTTAAACTCTCCTAAATCACTATTCTTCTAACAATTTTTATGAGACAAATTTCTGATCCAACTCTACTTTTATACCTTCTTTCCTTTATTGCCTAAGCAGCTTTATAGGTGAATTTTCTCCAGTTCCATTACTTGCTTAGTCATCATTTTAAAATAAATCTGCATTCTAAAAAATGTAAATGAAAATATTGTATGCCTTTAAAATCTCATATCATTTAGGCAATAGGGGAAAGAATCTGAAAACTGATCAAGCAGGGGGGAAAATCCTTTTCTTTCTATTATTCTATTCTTGTGAAGTGTCATTCACATAGGGAGAGGTTTTTTTAATTTTTGTTTACAAAATATTCAACAACTTGTGTTCCACTGAGTCATCCTTTCAAAAATATTTCCTTACATAAGCAGAGAAACAGAATGATCATAGCTAGGCAAAAACAAACAAACAAACAAAAACAACCAGGGGGATTTGAAGCCACTTCCTGTTGGTTTTATCCTTGATGTTACTGTGAGGAGTTGCAGGGAGTGGCAGAAATCACTCCTACTCTTCCTTGACTGAGCTGTGGAACTGCCTGCCATTTTGCTGGGAGGAAGGAGAAGAAAGGGAGTTGCAGACCATGAGGGAATTTGTACCTTTGCTTCCCATCCTATCATGTCCCCAAGGACTCTCTCCCACAAGGCAGGAAGAAGCACCGCTGTAAAGTACCATCGACAGCAAATTTACAGTGTTCTGGAGGCTTCAGGCCACTAAAAATGGCAAAGTTTCTGACATGGAATGTTAATGGTTTGAATTCACCACAGAAAAGAAAGTATTTCACTATTTGAAACAACATAAGAATGATGTTATATGTTTGCAAGAGACTCATATTACTTCAAAGGACCAAAAGTATTTGATTAACTCCTGGCTGGGATTACATTTTATAACCTCTGCTCCGCAGAAAAAAGGGGGAGTAGTTATCTATGTGAAGAAAGATTTATTGCCGAAATTAATTGATTCTGACTCACAAGGAAGATATGTTATTATTGATTTATTATTAAATGGTAAGAGATATCTTATTATTGGATTATATACCCCTAATCAACAACAAAAACAAGTTGATACATCAGAAATAAACTCAACTGGATTATAAATCTGTTATTATGATGGGTGACTGGAATGGTGTTTTAGATTCAAGTAAAGATAAGAAGGGTTCTTTTAAATCTCCTAATCATGCTAAACTACCCAAAACTTTTTTTGACTTGAAGGATGATTTGGAACTTAGAGACATTTGGCGAGAATGGAATATTGAAGAAAGAGACTTGACTTTTTTTTCGGACAGGCATCAATCGTATTCCAGAATTGACTTTTTCTTAATTACTAATGATTTTTTTCTAGGGTCAAGAATGTTAAGATTTTCCCTAGAATATTGTCTGACCATAGTCCTGTATGGTTGGAGTTATCTGTTGAAGATGGGAATAGAAGGACTTGGAGATTGAATTAAAATTTATTTAGATATGAGGGGAATTCACAGAAATGTAGAGAATATTTGAAGGAATTTTTTCTTTTGAACATGCATAAGGGTACCTCGATGCCAATGGTTTCGGATGCTAGTAAAGCGTATATGAGAGGGGTTTTGATTCATATGAATAATGCGCATAGGCATAAACAGATGCAAAAACGTAAAGAGTTGGAAGAAGAGATTAAACTCAAAGAGAAGGCTCTTATTTTAAATCCACAGGATAATAGTTTAAAGGTTTCTATAACTATGCTTAGGGAGCAATTTAATATGTTAATGGCTGACCAGATTGCAATTAATTTGCGGTATATGAAACATAATATGAAAATGTTTTATAGGTGGCATTTGGATCCTCAAAAGCTGTCTTGTATGTATCCTAATTTACAGCCTAAATGTTGGAGATGTGGAAGCTTAGATGCAATGTATTTTCATATTTGGTGGACTTGTAGAAATATAAAAGCTTTTTGGATTAAGATTTGGTGGAACATTCAAAAGATTTTTAAGAGAAAGATAAAGTTTACGCCACAATTATTTTTATTAGGTGTTATTGTAGACTTTGATGTTAAAGAAATTAATTTGATGTTGAATCTTATAACAGCTGCAAGATTACTGGTGGGCCAATATTGGAAGAACGATTCAGTGCCTACTATGGAAGAATGGATACTTAAGGTGTCTAATTTAGCAGAAATAGCAAAAATTTCCGCTTATTTGAAGGATTATTCACAAGAAAGATATATTTTGGTTTGGAGAAGATGGATAGATTATATTCAGAATAAATATGAGACTAAAAAGTATTATTTAGCTTATGAGTAAATTTTAGATTATTTTTAATAGTTTAACATGATTGAATTTATATTATTTTTAGTATTATTGTTTAATTATATTATTATTTTTGGTTTTTAATTTGTTAATATTTATTTTGAAAAGGAGTTAAAGAATGTTATGGATTTGATTGTTAGCAGAGTTGGGTAATGTTAGTTAAATTATGATTGCTTATTTGTAACCCTGTAATCAGCCCTGGGAAGTGGGGGAGGGTGGAGGGTGGGAGGGATTTGGGTTATATATTGTAAACAAATTTTAAAAACTTTTAATTAAAAAAAAGTACCAGTGCTCCCCAGCCAGGCATCTGAGTCGCTCCCTCATCCTTCCCACACTTCCCATCGCTGTTAAAGAGATGTCAAATTTCAGCCTTGCTTTTTTTGCCTTATGGCCAGCGAATTGGCTACAGAGGCCAGAAAGAAGCAGGAAAGAGGGCAGGGAATATGGTCCTCCCATTTTCTCTTGTATCATGCAATTAACGGGTTTCTGGGAAGTGCAATTGGAAGGTGCAAAAACCACACTTTCTCCGAAATTTCTTACTCAATGGGAGTCTTGAGACCTGGCATTCTGTAAGTTAGTTCGTTTGGCTTACATTGATTCAATACTGCTTCAGTATATCTTCCAGTTTCATCCAGCTGAAAGTTATAAATAGATATATGAGTTTTAGTAGTATATTGATACTCTCCAGTTCTTGATAGACTGTATGTTCCTGTGAGAGATTTTAGAATAACAAACCCTGTAATGCTTATTGCTTCTTTTCATTCTTTTTGAAAAAAATTCTGTAAAGGGCTTAGGACTCCTTATGTCCGTCAGCATAAACCTCCAAACTCAAAACAGAAGAAGACCAAATTTAGTAGAGCTGGAGAAGCCAACAAAAGTTTGAAAAGAGGCTGGATGCAATTGAGGGCTGCCAACAACGACAAAAAAAATCCAGAAAAATTCTCCCTGCTGTTAAGAGTGACTTGGTATATTAACAACTATCTCATTCTAAACCCCTACCTCCAGACTAGAGCACTGTCAGCCTGCCTTGTGCTTTCCACTGATACCATGATTATACCTTCACACACATAAATACACACACAGAGGCAACACATATCTATCTCCTTTGAAGAGACTTTCACAGATACACATGGATTAATAAAAAGATAGATAAAATACCACACTTTGATTCTTACACTGGCAAAGGATTTTGGAAAAATTCCAGAAGCCCTGCTGTGGATGCTTTGCCTACCTCGTTTCTTCTATCAGCCAACAACTAAATTGTGTACATCCTAAAGTCACAATAGTCAACAAATATTGAGAGACCTTCGGCCCCTATTGGATGTGTTTTTGACTGCTATTTTTTAATATAAATTTGCAATCAAATGCTTTTCTACATAATTTTAAATTGCCTAAGCACATAGAAACCGACAGCAATGATAATGTAATGTGATTCAATTATCTCTAATTAAAGGAAGCATGCAGAATGCTTTATAACCACAAATAATTAAGGGTGGAATCACAGTTGAACTAATAACTTTAGTAGATAGAAATGACTGAAAAGAATACAACTTTGAATGAAAGTGTCATCTTTGGAAAATTAGGAGGAAAAACCCACTAATTTATTAAGTTAGGATAATAGTTGATTCCTCCCATTTTATATATAAATCATTAGAACTAGAATTTTTTTTCAGGTAAATACAATAAATGATATTATAACTTCTATGTTGAAATCAGAAGAACTAAAACCTACTGAATTTAGAGTGAATTGTAATCAATATTTAAATCAATATTTATCTTACTTTATTATGCTTTTCTTACTAAAATAAGATAAACTACATGTACAAAAAACTATACATGCTACACTTATGTAAGAGGAATAAATCTTATAATTGCATTATCAAGTCCAGGACCAACTATTATTTATCAGGAAGAGTACAAGGTTTGTCATAGTGCTGAATTAATACTACAGCGGTATCTTGCTATTCAACTGCTTTGAAACTCATTTAATTTGATACTCAACACATTTTGACACAAAAATTTTGTTTTGGTACTCATCGTTTGGTACTCAGTGCGCAAGCTAGAAATTGTCAGTGTCAGCTGCCTCATGACTCATTCCATTATTCCTTATGGAAAAAAATTGTTTGGTACTCATCATTTTTGGTACTCATTGCGTCTCCTAGAACTGATTAATGATGAGTACCAATGTACTACTGCAGGGGTCTTCAAACTTGTGTGCCTGGCTGAAGAATTCTGGGAGTTGAAGTCCACAAGTCATAAAAGGGCCAAGTTTGAAGACCCCTGTACTACTATATTGTGTTTGTTGAGCAGTGTTAAGCAATGGCACCAAACATAGTTTTATTATTATAGGGATTGACGTAAACATAATTCCAATATAATCACGTTCACTTGGAATGTTCAAACACAATTTGTTTAATAATTAAGTGCAATATAATATATAACTTGATTTCCAAAATCAAACTGTAATAAAAATGTCATTGCCCATGGCCCAATATTATTAACAACCATGTGCTCCAAACTGAGGCAACAGCACCTGGGCAACTGTCCTAAATTTTTAAGGGCTTAGATTTTAATCTTACACTTATTTAAGAGAAGGAAGTACCATTGAACAGTCTGATTTGTTCAGATATGCACAAATATATACAAACTTTTACTTTCAATTTCCTTGTTAAGCTTTATGTCACAGTTCATCGTTAAACATAATTTCTCTACCACAGCCTTTCTCTACTGGGGATCCCTAAGAGACCATGATTGAAAAAAAACACCTTTATTTTTTAATTTTACCTGCCACACATTGTTAGCTTTGCAGTGATAGGAATTTTTACGTGCCATGACTCAGTTGATTGTCTACAGCTTTGCTGTTGTTGTAATTGTTATAAAATGTGGCTTGTATAGTATAGGAATTAACTGTATTGTGAAATTTTATTTTATTTTTATTTTTTTTTTGCTAATTTTATGCAGGATTCCCTAAGGCCTGTAAATTAATTCAAGTGTTCTTTCAGAGTAAAAATATTGAGAAAGACTACTCTAGACCCTCTATTTTGAAATAACATACAAAAAAACCTTGAATACAACTTAGACAGAATACAGGTAGACTTAGCTTAATAAATGGCTGTTTTATCACCAAAGTTGCAGTGGCCACAGAATAGGTGCTTTATGGCCCATAAAGCAACCTCAGCTGATGAAAATGGTCATGTCGCTCCTCCCAGTCATGTGAACATATGTTAAGTGGGTCATTCTTATGACTTGTTGTAGTGTTCCACAGTTATGCAACCATGATTTGTGAAGTTTTTGCTAGTTTATTTAAATATATACAAAAAGTGACCATTTAAATTATATTTCTCTTAGCTTGGGAACCACTGGCTGCCATCCTGTCAGATTCAAACCTGACTTTCCCTAACCTATTAATTTCTCAGAGTTTTTTCTGTATGATAATATTTTTTAAACACCGAAATGTTATTACATGTGGAAGCTCAAGTCAATTTAAAGCCAGAGCCATAATGTATATATGTACAGTATTTGAAAAATAATAGAATTGCTAAATAAATATAGCATTTTCACATCAAATCGTTCACAGAAACATGTAAAGAGGGATATATAAGGGCATTTATGCCCATACATTTTCTTTAATGTTGCAGAAAAAGTAAGAAAGTAGCTAGTGCTATTTCTATTCTATTACTTTTACGTATACAGAAGGGTTAAGGATGGAATAACCAAAAGCCATTCCCTCTGCAACTATCCATGTTCATTACTCACCCGTTTCCAATGGGTCTGTAAAATTCTGCCTTTTTTTTGATATAGAGATATAATTAGATTTGTGCCTGTTCGTATCCTTTGCTCCCTGCTTTTGCCTGCCTTGCATTCCATTTTGTCAGTTAACACTTTTTAATATTTGATGTTCAATAAATCAATAGCAAGCAATGTTTTTGCCAGCTATACCGAGTGAGATGTGTGCTTGCTCTGATCTGGACACAGGGACTGACTGGGAGGATGTTGAAAACAAAACTGGAATAACCAAATTGAGGTTTCCAACACAAATGACATAGACCAGAAATCTTCTATTACTGCAATGCTACTTAAAGCAATGACCATGTGTTAATTATTTGAGCTCAACTCTAGCCTTCTCATGTAGGGGTGACTAAATCAGTGCTGAATTTAAAATGGAAAATTCCTAACAGCAGGGGATTTCCAAACAAGCATGGGGTTAAGGAGAAAAGACAAACTAGTAGTTTGGGAATGCTTTTAAGAAATACAAAATGCTCAGAATTAAAAACTGCATGGACTATTTGCATAGATTATTTTAAATGCTCCCATTCATTATTTATTGTTGCATTTATATGAACTGAATGTTTCTCTCTGTGGTGCATGTAATTCTATTCACTTTATTTGAATATATACAAGAGCAGCTTACAACAGTAATATCTCAGTAGATCTGAAATCTACACTGGTGAGGACAGGAGACTCTAGGCAGCACCTTACTTCATTCTCTTCTAATAATATTGTCCAGCAACCTCCTCCCATTTTGGATGTAACCATATTGGCCATAGATACCAACTTGCCTGTGGCAGGAAGCAAAACAAAGCACACCTGAATTAAATTGTGTCACCCAGAGAGAGCAAGAAGTGGCATATGAGATTGTTGGCATTCATTAAGTTCAGTCTTAGAAGCAAATTATTTAAACTTAGAATATGACAGGCTATACAGTTATATTTATGTAGGCAGTCAATACTGACTGTGAACCATAAATAGGGTGTGAATCGCAACTGAAAGACCTGGGAGCATTAACTTTTTAATGACATTCAATGTGCAGTAAAAGTCAATGTCTTCCCAAACCCCTGAGTAATTCCAAATGTAAATGGTAGCACAGTCATGAGTAATCCTAATGAATTAATTTGAGGAATGATTCATGGGTGCTATTTTAGGAATGCCAATAGTTTTCAATAATTCAGGGAAATTAAAACTATACAATACGACGCCGTTTTATTAAGAATCTATATATTGCACAAAATATTACAATGCGTCAAAATAGTACAGTATAGACTATTTTTAAATAACAATTATTTTAATTATAAGCAGTGATTAAAGCAATGATTTTGAAGCAACATTCCTTTTTGCCTATTGCCTGTATTAATAGTTCATTTATTTCTTCATGTCTGTCATTTTCTTTGTTCAGGATGGTCAGGTTTTAAATTTCGCCCATAGGAGAGGAAGTATTGACAATTGCAGCTTACCATTTAAAGGAAGAAGTTGTATCTGCTATAGTTCTATCCTTTTACTTTTATCTTGCAAACCTTTATGCTGTTTAAATCTTAAGACTGTGGATGGCTTAGAAATAAAAACAGAACATAAAACTCTAAAACACAGAAGTAATAATAAAATAAAAAATATATACAATAAATAGACAGAACCAGTGCTGCATCTGCAGGGCAAGGGATCAAAATCTACAGAATCTACAGATTTGTGAATTTTTCACAAATCATGCAGATTTTGAACCCATTGAGAACTCCAGTGCAGAACCAGTAGAACACAGCAGTAGAGCCTCCACTCCACCACAAATTACCCCAAAGTGAAAGAAGATTGTTTTCATGTTCCATCCAGAATATAAACAGGAAGGAAGCCATCATTACCTTGGAAAACAAACTGGCTATCAAGGGAAAAGAGTGTTTTCTGGTCCCTGCCATTTTAGTTTCATGGAAACTGGGTTGGAAATACTCAGCATGCATTCACAAACAACAGGTTCTACATTCTGTAGTAGAGCATGTAGCTCGAAAGGCAGTCAGGGCCCCTGCAAAAGACTTTATAGATAATAATTGGTTTTCTGAACCATAGTCAGGAATCTACAAGTAACATCAAAAGAAGTGTTACTCTGCTGAAACAATTCATAGATTTCACACAAAAGCTGCTGCCTTTTATAATAAACCGGTTTTGGAATAGCCTTTGAAAGCAGCCCAAGCAGAGCATGTTACAGTCCCGAAATGAATTGATAAAGGTTGTTTGTGAATGTGGTGTCTTCTATTTCTGCTTTTCTCTCTCTAATACACTTTCCTTCTCTTCTTCTTTAAACAATTCTAAAACAATGGATGCAAAAAACCCCCAAGAAAACGGAGGAGGTTTTACTTGGAGACTTATTTTAGATCAGCACATGACCCACTTAGGAAATCAATGAATTAAATACCTTCTTGCAAACTTAAGTGGGATTTGCATTAAAATTCACACCTCTACAATTTTAATCTACATCTCATATATTACTTATATGAGCAATGCCATGTAGCAGAAACCCAGGATATACTTCCTTTGATATTGTCAACTTTTGATTTGTACATCCTGAATCAAATTAGTCAATGCAGAATGAAATGTATTGATCTGAGAAAGATTGTTGCACATATATTGATTCAGAGAAATTGTATCATAAAGGGAATAGGTTTGGATTATTCAATGTTTTGAATGAATGAGGAGAAGGTTGGTTGCTGCATGCAATAAGATAACTTGGAATACATGTATATAAATGTGTGAGGACAAATGAAATATTTAGCTAATGGCACAACGTGGAGCAGGAAACAAAACAAGGATGTATGATTTCCCCTTGGTTTTTTAATGTATGTATGATAAATACAGAAGGAATGCTGATTATAATATCAGATGTGTTTGTTGGAATGTGACTATGTACATATTTTTTGATGAAGTTGATTCCATGTTTTTGGCTGAGAAATTGAATGATTTTCAGTGATTGTACGATTCAACAAGGAATATGGGTCTGTATATTAATGTATCAAATGCCAAGGTGGATGAATTTAATGGAAAATGGAGTAAACAAACTGCTGGTCATCATATCATTGGAGAAAAATTAAATCACAAAAATGGTTTTGTAAACATGAGAATGTTTACTAAAGGTGAGGCAATGACATAGACATTTTAAGATGTGCAAATGCTGGTGGACAGATAGTGATGGAATGTACTGTAATGTATTGTGAGGAATGTTTGCAGCAAAAAGTGAAAATGGCTGAGCATATGAATATGTTCCTGCCTGTTTCATGGAAATGAGAGGTGAATATGTTAGAAGAAAAATAAAAGGAAGTTACACACAGTGGGAATGCAATATTTAAATGTATAGGTTAAAAAGGGTAAAAATGAATGGTAAATAAATGTGAATTAGATACAAATGTGATTCATCAATACATAAAAGTGGCTTATATTAGAGAATGAATAAAGATTAAACTACAAAAATAAATATATGAAGGAAGAATGGAAAGAAAGAGAAAAGGAAAGGATGCCAAGAAATCTGTAGTTGGGTGGAGTCAGTGAGATCTTGAAAACAAGAGAGCTGAAAAGTTTAAAGAACAAAAGGCAGCGTAAGAATCTATGTATGGACTTAATGAAAGCAAGGAGGATTGCCAAAGAAAGAAATATGTGGAGAAGAGTAGGTAGTAGTGCTGATATAACAAGGTGCACCCAGATTATATTTTCCTATCTTGTGCCTTTAATTTCTTTCATAATTTTTTTTAACTCCTTTTCTGCAGTTTTGTAAGGTGACTTACGGTAAAAGGAAGTAAGACGTATGTATCTTTATATGTATGTAACCAGTTATAGTTAACCAAGGCTAATAACACCATTTGCAAATGGTTACTTAGATGTAGTGCTGCTATCTTCAGTGAGGGTTACTCCTGTGTGAATATGCATTTGACTCTTAGTATATATGCCATAATAAGTACTAAGTTTGATTTATGATACTTTTTCAATGGCATATATAAACCAATTTTCATAAGTCTCAGACTTTTAATATGACTTATGATAATTACTAAGCAGCTATGCAATCCTTTTAAGAAGCTACTAGATAACCTCTGATCCATTGGGTCATCATTTGAGAGAAACTGTACTTTCTCTCTCTCTCTCTCTCTCTCTCTCAAAAAAAAAAAAAAAAAGAATGAGCATGGGCAGGCAAAAAAGCAGTGGGAGCAGGAGTGATTTCTGACTTCAATTTCCCCATTGACTTTCCTAGTAGAAAGCTGGAAAGGAGCATTGGAAATGACAATCACATGATTGTAGCTGGCTGCAGCAGCAGCATGGTGGCATTAAGTAGGCCCCAACTTTGCCAAATTTCAATCCCACAGGAAGTCATGGATCCCAAAGTTTGGACATATTCCATAAGGTAGCCCATTTGAGGTACTTTGATTCAAAAATTATTGCTCTATGAGACACCATCCAACTGAAGGTTGCAAACAATCAGACAGGAAAGTGTCAGTAGTATATAGATTGTAAGAAAGTTGGTATGTATGATAATATGAATTCAAAATAAATGATTAAATCTAAATGTTTAAACACAGGGATTAAAATAATGGCAAGAAGCATGTTAGCTATTGATAACATGAACTTCAATATGGTAGGTCAATCCTTTCTCTTAGTTTTGTTATACTTTAGTTTTATCACAATCACTTTGCTCAAGTAAGTAGTTGCTATACCGGTGGTTCTACATCAGTGAAAATAAAGGGAAAATTGCTGTGAGCCAAAAAGCTATTAGAATACCTTAAAAGAAGCTACTACAAACCTCATCTGCTATTCCACAATAGCTTCCTTTTTTCCTGTCATGCCATTTCCTTAATTAATACAATATTAGCTAATTAAATGAAACAATTGCCCAGACACATCCAGGATACCAAGCAGAAAAGGAACCCTTCTCTTTTATTCATAATAGTACACACATGTTATCTCTCCCATTCTTTTACACAAATAATTGCCACCATATTCAAAACCCCATTTTAATAATCAAGGTTAATTGGGATCTGCCTGTGAAGCTCGGTGTGTTCTTAGAGTCATTTCAATTTGCTTTAGGCACCGTAAGCAATTTGTAAGGATCTCAATCCAAAAGAGTCTTAGAACCCTAAAATACAAAGTTTTGCTACAACAAATCATCTAAGCTTGGAGTAAGCAGTGGGGAAGGGTTAACAGTAGCAAGAAGAACCCCACAATCCAAGGCTGAGCATGGCTTAGTAAGCTGAGGCATAAAACCTGGTTAGAAATTTCACCATCCTTTGAGATGCATACCTCAGCCTTTTTTATATACATATATATATTCATGACTTTGACTTTGTCACTGTTTTATGCTGAACTGAGGAAAATTCTTTTCCAGGCTGCATCCCCTGATGTCTGTCTCTAAAATGTTCAGAAGTAAGGCATATGTTACAAAGAATTGTAGAAACTTGAGGAGGTCAGATTTATTTTAATTGCAGGATTTTTTTTTTCCTGGTGAATGGTGACTTTTACGAATGGCAAAATCTTATTTTCTAATGCATGTTTTTCGGCTGGTATTTTCAATTACATATTCAGCTATTCAATAAAAAATAAATTTTGTAATCTCACACCTTCAGCAGGCAAGGAAAGGATACAGAATATCCAGTAGTTTACCTTTCCTTTTTTTTCAGGAACTGACATCAGTAAGTCTTAGGAAGTCTTTGCGGTCTTAATACTTCGAGAAAGAATCTGAACTGCAAGATTTGCTAATCCACAGTTCTTACTGTGCTTCAGTACATTATTGATCATTTAATACTGGCTGATATTCCACAACTCCCTGATGAACAATCCTCATGTTTGGACTCTTGGTGATCTAAAATTAGCATTTTGATATTTTAGATATCTATTTTGAATAGGTATAAAGTCAGTAACATTTAATTTCTATTCTCAAAAATTCATAATGAGTAAATTCATAACTTCTGCTTTTCCATTGACCTCTGCTATTAAACCAATCAATACTGTATGGCCTGTTATAGTAATAGCAATAGCACTTTGACTTATATACAGTTCCACAGTGCTTTTACAACAGTCTCTGGTCAGTTTAAAATATCAGCATATTGTGCCCAACAATTTGGGTCCTCATTTTACTGACCTTGGAAGGATGGAAGGCTGAGTCAACCTTAACCCAATCAGGATTGGACTCCTGGCAATGAGCAGAGTTAGCCTGTAATACTGCATTTTAAATATGCACCACCATGCATAAGTGATATTCCACAACATCCTGCCTTATACAGTAGTGGCCAAAATTGTGGAAACCTTTTGGGAAAAGTATACAGTAGAGATGCCACCTTTAGTTAAGTTTCTGCCAATTTTTCTTCTAATTTCTTTATAACTGTAGCCTTGTTCATTTAATAATACTATTTTACATCACTTTCTGGGCAACCAGTCAACTCTTTGCACCATTACTTTAATTATATTACGTTTTACAAGCTTACTAAATGAAAGAACACAAAAAACCTAACCAACTTGATAGTGATCACAACAAACTCACAAATGTCCTCCTCTCAGCTTCAATACATGGCATCAATAACTGAATCCTACTGTGATCTGATTGGCTCATTGCCAAAACAAGATGACACCTGATTGGCTCACTAAACACTCATGCTCATTGGCTACAATCAGATAAAGGAAAGCTACCTGATATCAACCTAAGCAAGTTGTGCTTCCTTTTTTCTGGTTATTTGGCTATAACTTTGCATAGAATACAGTAGAGATAATTGAACAACCTTTGTTGCATTACATTCTTGATTAAATTATCTTTCCATTGATATATAATTTTATGGTACTACTCTCCAAAAAAGTGGTGTTATTAGCCATCAAACCTCAAAAATACAGTTTTCCCAAAAGGTTTCCACAATTTTGGCCACTACTGTACTATAATAATCACTAGAAACTCTAAAGGGTTTTTTGAAGAGGCTAATACTTTTTTTTGCCTTATTTCTTTACACACCCCCATATATATTTGGTGGTACTTTTAAGCAACCCAGTAAAAGAAGCTATAGCCGGAAGAATAGTAAATGACTCAAAATAATATTTGGAGGAGGAGAGATGAAGGAAAGATGTACAAAGGCAGCCTTTTTTAGAATAAAGAGGTATTAACACATCAAATCTTGATTACCATCATAGACCAGTATAAGGAGGGTGGGATACAACAAAATTTAAAAAGCATAAAAGTACATTAAAGTCTAATTTTTGAAAAGCTAAAATATTGAAAGTATATATGAAAACAAAAGTTAAAAAAAAGAACCTAAAGGGAGGAGTAGGAATAGTAAATGGATATAGGGGAACATAAAAGTTAGTACATGGCAAACTAAATTTATCACAGTACATAGCACTTTCAAATAATGAACTGTGATAAGTTAAAGGGGAATAAAACAAAAAGAAACATCAAAGTGTGGAATGAATCCTGCTTGTCTTGCATTTTTACCCTTATTCAAATACTTTTTTTCATTTTAGATAGCTTATAATTCCCAGGGCATTATTTATCCCAGTTGTCAGACACATAGGAACATTCTGTTTCTGGGGAAAATATAAGAATTGCGCAGTTGCTTCTTTCAAGGTCAGCCCTGTTCACTTCAGCTGAATTTACTTTTGTGTAAGTGTATTATCACAGCTAAAAGACGTAACTTGGAAACCAGTCCCATTAAAACCGATTGGATTGATATTCTGTAGTACTGAAGATACTGTTCTGATTGTGGCACAGAGCATGTACATCTAATGGAACAAGACTGTATTTAGGAGTCTGCTCGGTTTCCAAGCCCAGGATTGGGTTCTTTTTGGAGTTGTAACTTAAGAAAATGAGGAAGTATCAATAACAGCACAACATAACTGTAAATGAGGGTATGCACGTTCTAAATGTAGGCTCCTGTGAGAGATCAGGAAATGGAAATATTGCTGGTAGATAACTTAGGTGAAAATATCTTTCAAAGTAATTACATGTTCCCCAGATCAGAAATACTGTTTAGCTCCCCAAACCCCACCTAACTTTTAAAAATCTTTGTCACAGTTTGAGTAAACTATGGTTCTCTACACAGTATAGCTACATTATGACCTGAGAGTTTACATAAACTTACTCTGTATTTTTCCATGTAATTTTAACCATCCAACAGGATAAATATCCCAACCAAATTTCTGAATCCTATTAAAAGAAGGAAAATAAGGAAATACCTGGCTTGCCAGTGACTATGGTAGAATGAGACATAGGAAGGAGGAGGAGGACTGCAAACCAAAGCCATCCTATGCAAGATCCAATAGACTTCATCTCCTCTTGAACACATGTGAACAAATAAATGACCAGAAATCTGAAAAGAAAAACAAACATGATTACAGACTCTCTACCAATGCTTAGTGAACCTGGACATCTGTTGTGGATGCATAGCTGAATCATATACAACATCGGTGGTATAATTATGAATAGCCAAAGGGTTAGGAGTTTCCCTACTTTTTGAGTTATTATCTCATAGCTACTGTTTTAGGAGGAGAGGAGAGATGATTGGGCTAAAATGGGGAACAAATAAAGAGGATTGTGGATTTTACAGCTATCTTTTCTGCTGCATGGCTAGCCCACATGAAATTAATGAAGCAGACTGTGCTGACCATGATTTCAGCTTGATAGTCTATTATTAAATGGAGCATGGTAAAAAGAATAGCTTACTTTGTAACATCCATTCAACCAAACAGCAAAATTAGTGCCGAATATTCTTTTCTTCTTTCTTTTCTTTTTCTTTTATAAATTAGGCGTTATTAAATTTTTGTAAAGCTATAAAAAAAACCCACCTCAGCCAAGGAACTTCTTCTTCTGTTCCCACCCATCCTCATCATTTAAGCTACACTGTAGTGAGTGATATAAAACCAGAATAATTATGAACAATCAGAATAAGCTTTTCACACGCACATTTATATAGACTTTACCCATAAACACATCCAGCAACATATCCTAGAGAAAGAAAAGGTGTGTGTGAGCAATTACAAGATAGAATTCCCTGCTATGTACTAATTATCATAAAGATCTAAAAATGGAGATGAAATGTTTGTATATTAGCCAAGAATATCTTAATGATCAAAACTGTATCTTTTTCTTAATTGCCAGAGCTAATCCTCCATCATTTTTCTGAGGAATGGACAATCTCCAGTTTTTGAGAATTGTATTTTTGACTGTAACAGCTGTTCTGAAATAATTTGTTTTCACCCTTGTAATTATATTGATAGTTTTTGTTCATAAGGCTACTTTATTTTACTTTCTGGAATATTTTTTTTATTTAGGTATGGAGTTATCAAATGAATATTATTGTTTTACATTTTGGTTACCTTTTGATCTACTATAATTATAGATTATTTTGTTAACTTTGCTTATTGAAATAACTAATGTCTGACAGCAATACAGCTGAAATTACTTAAACTTTTTTTACAGCATTATAAAAGATTGTTAAGTAGAAACAAAGAATCTATTTCAAACAATCTCTATCATCAGGGTGACAGTAACACTACAGAAAAAGCAATAATATAGTCATTGAATTTTACAGAGGGAAAGATCTCTTTCTCAACTACTTTTAAAAGACCGATGAGTAATAAGTTTCAGGCAGCTGCACAAAGATTATAAGCCATTAAATTATTAATAACAGCAGATTTACATTTTTATTTCAGAGTTTTTGCCTTTATTATTTCAATTTAAGTAGAATGCATTCACTACAGCAGAAGGTTGACCTAGTCATCATATTAGACTGAATGTATCTTTCCTATATTTAGATTTAAAGGGATAAAAGCAAAATTAAGATTTGAAAGTATTTTACAAATTATGTTTTTGTTCTACACATAATTGTGACTTTTGAGAGTGTTAGAATGAATGAAAAAAGTATTAGAATGAATGAAAAAACAACCCTGGTAAGTAAGCAAGTAAATATGTGTGTGTGTGTGTGTGTGTGTGTGTGTGTGTGTGTGTGTTCCTTTAATAAAGATTATATAACCCTATGAATATGAAAATTATGTTCCTGAAAAAAAAATCATCACAATTTATTCATGCCATCTGCATTTTATGACATTAATTTTATCTTTATGAAGGGAGGATTATCTGATAATAATAAAAAACAATTAGCAAGAATAATTCAGAACAGAATATATTTGCCTTTAATTTTGGAAACCCACATAAACACATAAACAATTTTTGGAAACCCACATAAACAAAAATTAAAAGCAGTGAAATCCAGAAAAAAGTATGTTTTGTTTAATTTCCAGAGGAATAAACACCTCCATCTGTTTATGGGTGCAGGACTCACAACAAAATTGGAATCACCTACATATGAGAGGCTTGCACACTGCTTAATTTAAGGCAGTGGTTCTCAACCTGTGGGTCGGGACCCCATTTGGGGTCGAATGACCATTTCATGGGGGTCGCCAAACCACACTGTCCGCCATTTTTTTCCCTTTTCCCTAGCTGTCCTACTCCCTCTTATTGGTGGCCACACCCACTTGGGGGTCACCACAACATGGGGAACTGTATTATGGGGTCACGTCATTAGAAAGGTTGAGAACCACCGATTTAAGGTGTCCCAGGCCTTGCTTTACAAACGTTTACTTGAAAGGCTGCCAAAAGATGGTCTAGACCAGGGGTCTTCAAACTTGGCCCTTTTATGACTTGTGGACTTCAACTCTCATAATTCCTCAGCCAGCATGCCTGGCTGAGGAATTCTGGAAGTTGAAATCCACAAGTCATAAAAGGGCCAAGTTTGAAGACCCCTGATCTTGACTAGCGCTGATGATATTACCTAGTTTGGAATTAAATGTCTGTGAGAAAACAACCAAGCTCAGAGATCACCAAGCACCCCTCATTTCAACCTTAAGCTACAAATATTCTCATTTATTGTCTTTCGTGCTGGGCATCCTCTTTTGGAAGTGACAAACTATCTTCTCCCTCTCTGGCAATGGAGCACATTCATGCCTGCCTAGATACATCCGCAAACTGGTGTTTCTACTCATCTGAAACTGACTCTCTCTCTCTCTCTTCCTTCCTACCATGACTCATCTATTTACAAGGTTTGTACAGGGAATCATCTGGAGGATGCTAGCAAAATTATCCTTCCCCATGCTCCTCAAGTTTTCATCCTCCAAAAAATAACATTCCCCTCCATGCCACAGCACAGTTAATTTGTCCATTACATTCTGGCTTTTTATGCCCCAGTAATCTTAATTGCTTCTTTGAGTTTGTGTAAGCTTCTATTCATGTTATCAGTGAAAGTATCCAGTAGACACCCAGTGTTTGTCAGCCTCTTTTTCCATTGCCTTCAATTTTTCTATGCAACAGAATCTTTGCCAATGATTCTTATTATTGTATTATGAATCCAAAGTATTTTAGCTTTTGCTTCAATATTAGAGCATTTATTCAGTTTTATTTCGTCTAATACTGAATTATGTTCTTGGGGCCCACAGCATTATCAATATTTCCCCCGATACCACATGTTAAAAGAATCAGTTTTTCTCCAGGTTTCTGATGGTGCAACTGTGGGAAAAAACCATAGTGATGATGGCAACTTCTTGCTTAATACTCATCTATGAGAAACAGATATTCTTTTTGTGTAGCTACAGTACAGAATCCGATAATTCCAGCCCTCCTCTGCAGAATATACAGATAAATCTTGATTGTTTTAAATTTAGGGGAAGAACTCATATAGAACCTGGGAAAGAAAGTTAGGAAAAGGAAAAGACTCATTCTTCCATTACCCACCAGCCTTAGATTAAAATTTAGAATTTTAGAAAAAGAGAAGTACATCTAAAATGAAACAACTCTTTGCTTCCAGGAAAAAAAAATTACTTCTGTAGAAATAGATAAATATGTTCTAGCCAACATTTGCCTTAGACTCTTTCTTTCTGCCAAATGTGTTAATTCATCTATGCAAATTATGAAAATGAATGTATAAACTCCACGCTCTGCATGAAGATACATTCATACTCCACGCTCTGCATGAAGATACATTTTTTTGAAATCTTGGCGCAGTAATGGCAAATCTATGGCACAGGTGCCAGAGGCGGAACTCAGAGCCTTCTCTGTGGGCACGTGCGCCATTGTCCCAGTCCTAGCCTTGAGTTGGGTTTTATAAAACCTTTTCGCTTTAGGTCTCCACCGCCATGTACAAAAAAAAAAAGGTTCAATCAACCAGTCAATTTCAACTTCTCGCGGGAAAATAAAGATCTTGCAAAGTTGGAATTGATTGATTGAACTTTTTAGTCCCACCCAGTCTGCTATTACCACCGCAGCCATGCCCACCCAATGGGCCACACCCAGCCAATGGGCCACACCCACCCGGCACCCGATGATGCATAAGTGGGTTTTGGGTTGCAGTTTGGGCACTCGGTCTCTAAAAGGTTTGCCATCACTGTCTTGCCGTTTGTATATTAACCTGGAATACCTTCCTGGAGTTTACTACAGAAATTCTTTTGTGTAGCAAACCACTACCTTCTTGTAGTCTGCCCTGAGCATATTTTTTTTAAGCAAGTAGCATTTTTTTTCCCGAGACTGAATGTTTGTTATTTGGGAAATTTAAAATTTAAAAAGTTTTTTCAAAATTTATATTTTCTCTTTTTTTTTCAATAAAATTTGATTTTGTTTATCTCCTATGGGATCAGCTGATTTTCCACAGGGGAAAAAGAAGGGCAGTAACTTCTAGTCATGCATGGCCAGGATTTTATACTACTGAAATTATTTTAGTTTCTTTGCAATTTTAGAGTTAATCATTAGAAAGTGGATACTGATTATGAGAATTCTCTCTCTTTTGCATACTGGTTTTATCGGAAGTGTATTAGGTAAAGGTGCCCTCTGAAAAATAGTTGTTAGCAGTGGAAAGAATTTTTTTAACAGATTATCCAATTTTTGCTAATTGAAATATAGAGGGGTGATTTGATTGAAGCTGAATGTGAGAAAAATGAACCATTTAATTCAGCCTCATATTTCATTCCTGATCAAAATTCTCTTTCCAGGAATTTCCCCCCGGAAAAGGCAATCAGCAACTGAGAACAGAGCATCACTGAAAGTGCTAATGCTGATGAATGCAGCATTACTACCAAAAGACCCATTTCGATTTTAAAAAAATCTGCTGGAAATTCATTCTTCACACTTAAGATACCAGGTCTTGAAAATCAGCCCCACCTATATGAACCTCCAGATTTCCTGTGCTGTTTTGCATCATATCCACCACTTCAGATGTGAGACAAAATGTTTTAAGTCTTCCCTGAATCTGCATCTATGCATGACTATATTTTTATTTATTAATTAGGTGTATGTATGTTATATTTCCTCTAGAAGCTCAAGATAGTATTCATGACATGTCCTCCTTCAATTTTCTCCTATACAAGGACGATCATGTGAGGTAAATTGGACTAAGAGAGGTAGATTGGCCCAAAGCCATCCAAGGAGTGCCCATGACTAAGGGGAGTTTATTGGTTTATTGATACTGGCAGGTCTGAAAAAGAATATTAAATCCTTTGAGAAGGCAGAGTTCTGTTCAAACATCTGCCCTTAGAGGTTCCAATGTTCTTTGCAGAAAGAACTGAAGGAGAAGAAAACTGGAGGTTGGTTTTCTCTTATTTCATAAGAAGCATCTCAATAATTATGATAAATGTCTCATAGTTTTCTGGAAAAAATTGCCTGCCAAGAGGTTCTTGCTTTAGTTGTTTAAAAACAACGAGAATCGTCTTTAATGAATTTTGGTTATACTTGTTTCCTTCTGTGCAACTGTATTACTTTTTCTAGCGAAAGAAACACTTTTACATGTAATAATACAATATTTATATAACAACACAGAGAAATTCAACATTGCGAGGATAGCCAAGTGGGAAAAAAGCATATGCTTAAATTCTTTATTGCCCCTATGGCAAAACAGTCTTATGCAGAACTCCACAAATCTATTAGCCTATGGCTATTCTGACACATAATTTTCTAAGTGAAAGACATTAGATGAGTCAGCAAAGCTAGCCCTCAACTTACAACCACAACTGAGCCCAAAATTTCTGTGCCAAGTAAGACATTTGTTAAATGAATTTTGCCCCATTTGATGAACTTTCTTGCCATAGTTGTTAAGTGAATTACTGCAGTTCTTAATTTAGTAACCCCATTGTTAAGTGAATCTGGCTTCTCCATTGATTTTGCTTGAGAGATGCTGATAAATAGTGATTACATGACTCCAGGACACCACAACCATCATAAATCTGAGTCAGTTGCCAAGCGTCTGAATTTTGATCCCATGACCATGGGATGCTGCAATGATTGTTAAGTGTGAAAAATGGCCATGTCACTTTTTTCAGTACTGTTGTAACTTTGAACGGGCACTAAATGAACCGTTGTAACTCCAGGACTACCTGTATGGTGGAGAGTCTAGAGGAGGTGTCACTTAATCTGTATTTGCTGATGACTCTCAAATGAGAGGTAAGCAACTTGATGTAGGCTAAGAGGTGTAAACAATCATTTTGCAAGCACAATAACTGCATATTCAGTAAAAAAAAAAAAGGCAGCAGAGAAGCAATCGCCATGTTTGCGAGCAGGGAGAATACCCTCCTGTTGATTTTCTACTTTAGGAAATGTTGATTTGTTAAAACAAGGAGACTTTCATCGACGGAAAAAAAGAGTTGGTAGTCTTAGTCAATAGACCTAGTTGCCCCATGGGTCAGGATGAAGACCAAGTACAAAAGACAAAATCTAGTGCTATCTGAATTAACTCCTATTTTACATCCATTGCCTTACCTGAGCAAGAATGTTCGGGCATGTTCCCTTGACATGGAAATATGTCCCCTTTCCTTTGACATGGATCTTCTTACCAAGCTCCAGTATCCAAGCTAGTGTTTCCTCTTCTGACTTTTACCTTCCTCTCTGAAAACTCAGGCACCCATGACCAAAGTTGGATTGGAAAAATGGTCCATCGCCCAGCCTCTTGCTCTAGGATTGGCACTTCTTTTGCAGCTGTGTAGAGGGGAGGGGAAGGTGCTGCCCTTGTGCCTGACTTCTTTCCCAAAGTTCCCAGGGAGATCACACTCAGAAGACTAATAAGGAGATAAGCAAGCTAGCCGCAACCACTCCCAGACTGAATCATTTTAGATTGCCTGTGCAAGGGCTTATTTCCCTTGCGCCCCCAAGTCACTGCTTGCAATTTAAGTGATCTATGGAGTCTGGCTGGTCCATCTTCCCATTTAGGCCTGGTTGATACAGGTAGCAGATTAATATAGTAATGGGGGGGGGGAAGCAGATGCTACGTGGCCCTGATTCAAATGGCAAGGGGAAGGTCGTGCATTTCAAAGCTCTTCCACGTTTAAAAGATTTGTTCACCAACCATCAAGAGGATTTCAAAGAGGCGGTCTTCACCTGCAATTTGAACTTTGATGTATTACCTTACCCCAGCTATTACTATCTCATTTAATCAGAGTTATTGTGATCGGGCCTTAAAGGTACACCTTGAGGTAACTTAGTAAAAGCCTGCCGCTGACTCTTTAGCAGCTGGTACAGTTATCGTGTTTTCTTTTTCTGATCTATTTAAAAGCAGGCAGGCCTAGAAACCTTTTGGGGAGGAGTTGATACCAGTGGTCATGAAGACAGGAATGTTTTTACCTCTTTAATAAGTACAATATATCCCATCTATGGTATTATTAGAGTCATAAAGAAGAGCCACTAAAAAGAAGTCATCTCAACGTCCTAAGCCAGCATGTCTTCTTGTGACTACTTCCTTGCTATCAAAATGTACAAAGACCTTGATGTTTCTATTTTAAGCCATTTTCACCCTGATTAACACCACCCAACACCTTTTCCATTGGGAAACTGCATGCTTTCATCACAGTTCTCGTAAAGCCACAACATGAACATGTAGCCCAAACTGAGGACAAATTCAGTTACACTCATATGTCAGAAAAGTGTGAACTCTGGGCGAATTCCAGCCACAGGCTAAGAAAAGTGGAGCAATTTTACAAGGAACCAAGACAAATGTTTAGGATAATTCACAGGTTTGTTTTTAGGCATAATGGGGAAGCAAACAGAGCGCAGTTTCAAGTCTTCATAAGTGTATGCCACTCTTAGGTAAACTCAGAAGAACTAATCCCTGAGGGAATTCTGTCATATTGAGGCAAAAAGCAAAGTGAAAAAAGGACTCACATCTGCTTCTGCCTCAGGAGGCTCTCTCCAAAGCTACGATTAAAATAGTGAGGGTGGCTCTAGGACTGCAGAAAGGAGAAAAAAGAAAACTGCTTTTGTGGACTTTGTACATTTTTAAAAATAGTTTTGTCCTCTACGAGTGCTAAGTCAAGCACATTGTGGAATAGCTGGGCTCTTATACCTAACCAAGATGAGATACGCATCAGACCTACACTTATTGTGGTGTGAGGTATAGGGTGAGAATGCCTGGGCTATCTTTTCAGCATAGTAATGAGATGAACAATGGAAGTGTAGTAAGGTTGTACTCTGAAATCGGCAAGCATCTTTACATTTTTCTTTATTAATAACAAAGAGAAAAGAAGCACAATTCAAATAAAGGGTAGCCTATTCAGAGCCTTCAGATTAGAACGGGGCATTTAAAATTCTTCCCCTTCACAGAAATGGTACTCTCTAACCTTTGCTGAAAGCAATGCCCTAGATACATTTGTGATTATGCATAACAGCAACACAACACAGCAGAATAGGAAAGTCTTCAGAAATAGCATCAATGGGGAAAGATACCATTTCGACTCAAAATAAAATCACAAGTGAAATGGAGCGGTTCCTTTAACTGAACACTAGAAATTCATTTACAAATAATGATGCACTTTATCCTGTTTGCTTCGTCTCAGAGAGATCGCTCTCTTGATCCCAAATCTTCAAAATAGCACAAGAGAGCGAGAGAGTTTGATCCAGTACAATGCAGAAGCACTGTAGCTTCTCTTGGGAAACACAACCCATTAAAATTCCAGCATTCCTTTAAGCTGTACCTTTATTCCACTGAGTGTCCTACCTACACAATACATATTTCAGCACTGAGGTCCAGTTATGAAAAAGAGCAATAGGCACCTCAACACACATACACACACTTAAGAGCAGTTTACTTTAAACATTCTAGAAAGTGAACGAAAACTCTCCGTAGAATTCATTCTCGCTCTACCAGCTTGTATACATTAAACCTTAGTTTTCAACTGGGTCCCGTGCTCTCAGAAGAGGCAACGCAGTTTCAGTCAAGGTTCTTGTGCAAACAAACGCCTGCTCTGCCATCACAAAACTCGGCAAGCTGCATGACATAATCAGCATCAAAGAAGCAATCTATTTATCGGCAGGCAATCTATCACACAATTCACCGAAAGCTCCCTTAAATGCTGACAAAACTCAACAGCAGAGCAGAGAGTACTTGTGGGCTAGATTTGGCATAAATCAGCTGGTCATAAAGAAGAGGCTCTTACCTTCGATTTTTATTTATTAAGTTTCCCCCAGAAGCAGAGCCAAGGCCAGTACAGAGCTGCTGAGGAGTTGCTGGAGTCTCTAAAGAAAGGGAAAAGGGGGGTGCAGCTCTGTCCTTATTAGTCTCACACAGTGTGACCCTCCCACTCAGCGGAGACTGAGAATCTAACTGTATGACAGGGCAGCCCTGAACTCCGGCACTGGGTTTCTACCCAAGCCTATGCTAATAGCTTGCAAATCTGGTAATAATATTAAAAGAGTTAGGTTTGTGTCACGGAGAGCTCTGCCTGGGTATGACTGCTGTCTGAAAGAAAGGGTGTCTGGTTTCACCACGTTGCCTCTGAAGTCCCACACTCGATCCAGGCACAGCAGGGAAGTCTTCCCATGCATGTTAAATGTGGCCGCATCTAGTCAATTTGTCAGACTTGGTCATACCTTGCACATCAGCTACTCTTACTTACGGCACTGATGCTGCAGAGAAGCGGGGATGGCTGCTATCTGATTTGATTTTGGGGAAGCTCATTCATCGCAGGGCAGAAGGTTCGTACCCTGCAACATCACTGACAGGAAAAAAGTGGAGTGGTGCCTAGCCTCCCCGTTAATTCTCCTTTCCATACAATGTGAGAAAGGGTGCTTCCAGAGAATTCTCCTGACAATTTCTATAGTTGCCTTTTTGCATTTAACTAAAAGATAAAAGGAGAGTGAGAAAAATGAACTGATTGTTACACACACCTAGGGAGAAGAACAGGGTCTCGGCAGATATAATATGTATACCTACATATGGAATACTTCCCTTAAAAATTCTCTACTTCACCTTTACAATCTTGCCTACTTTATTTCCCACTCCCCACAAATGTCAGTTATCCTGAGTCACTGATTTCTTTTGCTGTGTTTCATTCAGGGCAGAATTACATAATGTAAGTTGTACTTCATGCACACGTGTGTAACTTGGAGCAATTATCTTCTGTTTTCTTAATATTTATTTGTTTTTGAGTGCTCAGAGACTTTTGCCTGCATTAGTTTGTATTCCTTACAATGGCTCCTAGGGCAATGAGGCTGAGAGAGAGGGACTCAGGGATTCATAACAGAAGAAGTACTTCACAGCTCAGTTGCCTAACCGTGACACTCTCTGAATTTTTTATAGGCATAATATCTTACTCACAGCTAAAAGACGGAATAAGACCAAACTAGACATGCTGCAAGAACACCGCTTGCAAAGAGTTTATACTGTATACAGGTAGTCCTCGGCTTACGACCATAATTGAGCCCAAAATTTCTGTTGCTAAGCAAGACAATTGTTAACTGAGTCTTGCCCCATTTTACGACCTTTCTAGTTAAGTAAATCACTGCAATTGTTAAGTTGGTAACATGGTTGTTAAATGAATCTGACTTCCCCATTGATTTGCTTGTCAGAAGGTTGTAAAAATAAAAATAAAAATCACATGACCCGTCATAAATCTGAGTCAGTTGCCAAGCTTCTGAATTTTGATCACATGACCATGGAGATGCTGTAAAGGTCGTTAAGTGTGAAAAAGTCATAAGTCACTTTTTGCAGTGCTGCTGTAACTTTGAACAGTCACTAAACAAATTGTTGTAAGTCAACAATGTACTTCTGTGTGTGGTTTTAACTCTTGATATATATGAAATGGTCTGACTAGTAAGAGGATGGAAAATCAAGAGAAGGCATAAAATGTCAGTAGAATGCAAAGAAAAGAGAACAGTCAGCTCAGCAGAATGGGAGAACTTCACCTGGAACAGGAGCTGAGGATGTGATGGCCCTATATTAATTCTTGACATCTCTGATTTCTGTTTTTTTTTTTTTCAAGAACTGGCCTGGAGGGTATACAAAAAAAATACCCTTTCTTGCCTGAGATTCTAGCTTTCCCAATCTGATGCTTCCTTGCTAATGTAAAATACAGACTAATTTGATAGAACATTGATAAAATAAAAAAATAAGTTGAGTTTATTAAGACTATGATCACAACAGAAGTGGTTTGCCGCTGACTTTTTCTGAAATGTTTTTACAGTTTCCCAGTGTAATCTACAGCCTGGATGGAATTCTTGAATGGCTTCCCCCCCATATTAACTAGGGTCAGTCTGATTTAGTTTCTGAGAACAGCCCAGATGGACTCAATGCTGCCACCTGAAGAGGAGTTAGCATACAGTATATGAAGCCCTTATCATTTTTAGTTTGCTCAGAAAGACAGAGAGTATTTTAAATTGGACGAAAGTTTACTGTTAGAATAATAGAACATTCAAACTTATGGGAACATGAGATGGTCTTTTAGCCTTTTCTTTAAACATTATTTCAAGCTAGTGGCTATTATGGCACACTTTAGAGTGTCCACGACTTCTGGTGGCAAGCTGTTCCACTGATTAATTGTCCTCACTGTTAGGAAGTTTCTCCTTAATTCCAGGTTGCTTCTTTCCTTGATTAGTTTCCTCTGAGGCCTAGAACAGACTTCTGGAAGCAACATTAACGCACATCCGGTGGGCCGTTCTAGGGCTGGGAGACCTCTTCCAGGCCTCCGAGGCCTAGAACGAACTTCCAGAAGCAGCATGGGTTCAGCTGGTTCTCCTAAACTCAACAAAATTTAGCCAACAGTTCTACTGAACCGGTGCAAACTGGCTGAATCCCACCACTGGTTTGATCCCTCTCTTCTTTGTGGCAGCCCCTCAAATACTGGAATATTGCTATCATGTCGCCTTGCTTCTTCTTTTTTTTAGACTAGCCAAAACCAAGTCCTGCAGCCGTTCTTCATATGTTTTAGTTTCCAGGCATTTGATCATCTTAGTTGCGCTTCTCTGAACTTTTTCCAAAGTCTCAATATCTTTTTGTAGTATGGTGACAAAAATTGGTTGCAGTATTCCAGGTGTGGTTTTATTAGGGTTTTATAAAGCGGAACTAATACTTTGTGTGATCTTGATTCTATGCCTCTGCTTATACAACCCAGGATTGTATTAGCTTTTTTGGCTGCTGCTGCACACTGCTGGCTCATAGTCAAGTGATCGTCCACTAGGACTCTAAAGGTCCCTCTCACAGTTACTGTGTTTGAGCCAGGTCTCGCCTAATCTGTACTTATACCTTGGATTTTTCTTGCCTAAATGTAAACCTTTGCTTTTCTCCATGTTAAAACTCATTTTGTTGGAAAGGGCCCATTGTTCAAGTTTGTCAAGATCTTTTTTGATCCTGATCTTGTCTTCTGGGGTGTTGGCTATTCCTGACAGTTTAGTGTCATCTACAAATTTGATGAGTTCCCCTTCTATTCCCTCACCTAAGACATTAATGAAGATATTAAAGAGTACTGGGCCTAAGACAGAGCCTTGTGGTATCCTACTGCTTACTTCTCTCTATGTGGATGTAGTGCCATTGAGAGCTACTTGCTGAGTACAGTTTGTCAGCCAGCTGCAGATCCATCTGGTGGTGATGTTGTCTATGCCACCTTTTTCTAGCTTACTAAGCAGCAGTTTGTGCTCTGCTTTGTCAAACGCAGTGGACTCTGCAATCCACAGGACAAAGACATATACCTCTGTATTTCAGCAATCCATTATCAGCAGAGTGTTTTTTTTCCCCTTCTATACTTCTCTGCTGGTGGTTTATATTGGTTTGGAGTTTTTTATTTGATTATGCCTTTTATTTGTGGAGGAGAGTACTTTTTAAAATGCATTGTCTTTGCTGGGGGGCGGGGGTGGCATTTGCATGCTATTACTGTAGATTTCATTTCAGTCTTTGTTGAGTCCGTCGCGAAATGGTAAGACACGAGAAGCAGTTGTAGTTCTCAGGAAACCTTTTATTCTTCGGTTCAGCTTACATTGGAATATGGCGGCAAAAGCCCACACCTCACAGTCTCCTTTTATAGGACTTTCCCTGGTCAATGTGTTACTTTTTGCGCGCCAGCACTTGTGCATGCGCACAAGCACTGGCGACAGCCTGTCTGGTCGGGCAGCTTGCACCTGCCCGGAACCGCCTGCAATGCCCTGAGCCTGCTTGCAAGGCTCAGGACATAACACCCCTTTCCCCCGGGCTAAAACTACGACCAATGCCATAATAATACACAACCCACTCTTAGTATAATGCTCTGCTCCTCCGATGTTCGGAGTTCCCCCGTTTCCATTGCCTTAGTGTTTTCTACCCTTCTACTGGCTCTGTTTAGCCAATAGTGTTATGTAATCCTCTAAGTACTTAGGAGATTTCCTTGCTCTCTGTGACCTCCTAAGCTCTGGGTGTCTGACAGGTACCCCCTGACTGAGGGGTGATGTGTGTCTGTTCCCCTTGTTATGCCTTGGTGACTCCCAAGGACTGTGCTCCAATGCCTGGCCTGCTTGCTTGCCCACCGGGCTCGTCAGGCCAGGGCTTCTTCCAGTGTATGACCTGGTTGTCCCGCCTAGCTGTAGGCTCTCTGGCCCTTCTAAGTGACTGTCACTGTTGGGCGTTTCTGTAGAACCTCCTAGGTCCGTCCAAGACCTGTTAGGAGGCTATCTATCCCCTGAATTCCGTTCTGTGTCCGGGCTTGTGTGGGTTTCAGTACTGTCCCAAAACTCAGTTGTCCCCTGAGGGTAGTCAGAGGTGTTGTATTCGGGATTTGGTTCCTCGACCACCTCCCTGTGTGTTTGCCCTCTTCTAGGGACAGGGTTGAAGTCAGGCCAACTAGGAGGAGTGTGTGCCAGCTCTCTTGCAGGGAATGGATTGTTGGGATACTCCTGGGTATTCTCTCTGACTGGAGTACTGAGTGATATGGGTGAAAAGTGATCATGCCCCTGGGGTGACTCCCTGGCTGGAGTAGGCATTGATGCCTGAGTTCTAATTGGGCTCCATGACTTCCTGTTGGGAGCAATTGTGGAATTTTGGGATGGGCCGTTTGTGGCTCCCTCATTGGTACAGGGCAGCATTCCATGCCCCTCCCTTTGCCCAAAGGGCTCCCCCTCCCCCCCCTGGAAAAGACCCAGGCATCTCAGCGGGAAGGTCCCGTCTAGGGCGAAGTTGGTCAATGTGCCGACGCAGGACATGACTGTTGTCCAGGGATACCTCGTAGGATAGAGGACCTGTGACCCTGGATATAGATGTGGGGACCCATGTATGACCAGGCCCGTAATTACGAGTCCAAACCGGGGCACCACAAGTAGTTGCCTAGGTGCCCTGGGGAGTGAGACAGAAGGAGGTAGTCTATCCGGATGCAACCGGTCAAGCTTGGTAGTCAGTTTGCGCCCCCAACGAAGTTCAGCTGGGCTTCTCCCTGTAGAAGTGGATGGTGTGGTGCGATAAGAAAGGAGGAAGTCAGCCAACCTGTGATGCCAGTCCCCGTAGGTGAGCCTCTTCAAGGCGTCCTTGGTGATGCGAACCATGCGTTCAGCCATACCGTTGGTGGACGGGTGGAAGGGTGCAGAAGTGGCATGATGAATCATGTTAGCCTGTAAGAAAGCTTGGAATTCGGAGGAAGTGAATTGAGGGCCATTGTCAGACAAAATGACGTCTGGGAGCCCGTGTGCAGCAAAAATCCCCCTCAGTACCTGAATAGTCTTTGCAGTGGTGGTGGAAGAGACAGGTACAACCTCAAGCCATTTTGAATGGCTGTCAACGAGGACCAAGAAGAATTGACCCTGAAAGGGCCCAGCGTAGTCAATGTGCACGCTAGACCATGGGGACTGTGTTTCCTCCCATCTATGCACAGGAGCTTGGGGCATTTCAGGGCGTGAACATTGACAAAGGTGGCAAGCATGGACCTTAGCTTCTATGTCTTTGTCTACCCCTGGCCACCACAAGTGGCTGCGTGCAAGAGCCTTCATACGAACAATGCCAGGATGACCCTCTTGGAGGGAATCTAAGACCCTAGTCCTCATTGAGGTGGGAATGACAACCCTGCTTCCCCAAAGCAGACAACCCTGAGAGGTGGACAACTCGTTCCTTTTAGACCAGAAACTCTGAAACTCAGGACTAGGACAGTGCTCAGGCCATCCAGACAAAACCCAAGAAAGGACACGTGAAAGTGTGTGATCTGTGCCTGATTCAGCGGCTACATCCCTGGCATTCAGGGGGGACTCGGGCAAGGCTTGAATGGAGAGAATATTGATGGCTGGCACAGGGTCAGCCTCTATTACCGGCAGGGGTAATCTACTGAGGCCATCAGCATGGCCCATTTCCTTCCCAGGCTTGTGAAGTAGGGAAAAATCATATGCAGACCAAAAGATAGACCATCTGAGCATCCTGGGGGAGATGATTTGGGGAGTTTGTTTACGTGTGATAAACAGTCCCAGCAAAGGCTTATGGTCAGTGAAGACCGTGAATTGCCTACCATATAAAAAATCATGGAATTTTTTAATTCCAGCAACAACAGCTAAGGCCTCCCTGTCTATTTGAGCATAGTTGTGCTCAGCTGCAAGACAATGTCCTGGAGTAATATGCAACAGGAACCTGAGTTCCATCAGCCCTGAGGTGACTCAGTACAGCACCCACCCCATAAGGGGAAGCATCACAAGCGATGCACACAGGAAGGGACTCATTGAAGTGTGCAAGTACACTGTTAGAAGTGAGTAAGGCCTTGACCTCATTGAAACTATCCTCATGTGTTTGTGACCACTGCCACACTGCCTGTTTATCTAATAGCCTGTGAAGAGGCTCAGCTACACTAGCCTTATGTGGAAGAAAGGAATTGTAGAAATTCAGAAGGCCCAGAAAAGCCTGCAGTTCGGCCTTAGACTTTGGCCTAGGGGCTTGCATAATGGCTTTTAGTTTGGATTCAGCAGGATGAATCCCAGCAGCATCAATTTTGAACCCCAGAAACTCAGTAGAAGGTACCCCAATTTTACATTTGTCCTTCTTGAGTTTGAGTCCCGTTTTCCTGAACCTTAACAGGACAGCCCTTAGCCTTTCAGCTAGAATGTGTGTGGAGTCTCCTGCAATTAAGACATCATCAAAATAGGGGCAAACCCCTGGTATACCCCGTAGTGTGTTTTCCATTACGCTTTGGAAAATCCCAGGAGCGACATTTACTCCAAATTGAAGTCTCTTTACCTTGAAAGCCCCTCTGTGGGTCACAATAGTCTGAGCTATAGCAGCGTCATCATCAACAGGCAGCTGTTGATATGCTTGAGCTAGGTCAAGCTTTGCAAAAACGCGCCCCCCCTTGAGGGAGGCCAGGATATGACTGACCACAGGAACAGGATAGGCATGTTGCTGCAATGCCTTATTTAGAGTGCATTTGTAATCAGCACAGATGTGAATGTCCCCATTTGCCTTAAGAGGCGTGACAATGGGGGTCTCCCATGGACTGGAGTCAACAGGTTCTAGAATTCCTTGTTGGATCAGTTTGTCCAACTCAGTGTCAATTTTACTCTTTAAAGCAAAAGGGACCCTTCTTGCTTTAATTCTAATGGGAGTGACTGTGGGGTCTAACTTTAATGACACAGGGGGTCCTTTGAATGTGCCCAGCTCGGGGCTGAAAACGTCTGCAAATTCTTTGCAGACTTCTTGTAGGTTGAGTGTTTGTAGGCTGTTGAGCCCTGTGATGTGTATCCTCAAGGCCTCAAATCACTCGAGTCCTATGAGACTTGTTCATTCACCCTCTACTACTAGTAGGTCTAGTGGACCCTCAAAATCCTTATACTGTACGTTAAGGGTGGCCTCCCCCTTAACACACACTCTGGAGTTTTGAAAATCCGTTAGCACAATGTCAGAAGGCCTCAACTTGGCCTGGGTTCCACTGCCGGAACAAATCTTCCTAAATGTGTGCATAGAAATAATCGAAAGTGCAGACCCTGTGTCCAGTTCCATAGTTAATGGAACCCCTTGTAGCTTCACCTTAAGTGACAGCTTTTTCTTAATGGGCTTATGTGTGCCTGTCCTGTAGATGCTTCTTCATGAAGCGCAAAACCCCACCCTATTCTGGCTGGGGACCCTGGTACCTTTCAGGCGCAATTCTTCCCGAGGTTGTACCTTCTGACGGTCCAGGCACACAGCTGCAATGTGTCCTTGTTTTCCGCACGCCCGGCAGATAGCGGAGCGGAACTTGCAGTCGGCTCTCTTGTGGTGACCTCCACAACCGATGCACTTGGGGAGAGCTGAAGAGCTTCCTCTTGGTTTTCCTTCCTTTGTGGGGTGGAGACGGTCCACTTCCTCGTCCGGATCCTCCTCGGAGTTTCTTTGGACTTCTTCCTGGTGCACGGATGCAGCATCTGGACTGTTTCTGATCGGCCGCATGTTTTTGATGGCGCCGCCCGCTGCTTCTTCTGCGGTGACCTCTCTCAAGACATCTTGGAAAGACAAGTCCTCCTTGGCGAAAAGTCTCTGTTGCAACTCTCGATGCCTTAGCCCGCACACAAATCGGTCCCTCAGTCGTTCTTCGAGGTCCTTGAACTCGCAATGTTTGGCGGCTTTCCTCAGTGCGGCGATGTACTCCTTGGCCGATTCTCCGGGTCGTTGATCCCTCTGCTCGAAGGTGTGGCGCCACGCAATGACGGACATCTTGGGTTGGAAGTGCTCCTTCAGTAACTTCTTTAGATCTGCGTAGCTAACAGACTCTAAAGGAACAGGTGCTGCGAGATTCTCAGCGATTTCGAATGCGTCTTGACCGCAAATGCACAGCAGGGTGGCAGCCTTCAAGCTCTCTTCCCTCACCTGGTTCACTTTGAGGTAGTTTTCCACCCTGGCTGCGTAGGACTTCCACCTCTCTGGATGGGAGACGTCAAATTCCGAAAGCCTTCCAATCTTTGCCATTTCGTATCAGGAAGGGTCTATCAGCCAGCCTACCCCGAATGCACGTTGGATTGGCGGGTAGCTGCCGAGTCAACGCCGTTCCTGCCGCTCCGGACTCACTCGGGTAAGCTTACACCTTCTCTTTTCCGATGTAAGGCAATCCCACCTTCGTCGCCAGTGTTGAGTCCGTCGCGAAATGGTAAGACACGAGAAGCAGTTGTAGTTCTCAGGAAACCTTTTATTCTTCGGTTCAGCTTACATTGGAATATGGCGGCAAAAGCCCACACCTCGCAGCCTCCTTTTATAGGACTTTCCCGGGTCGATGTGTTACTTTTCGCACGCCAGCACTTGCGCATGCGCGCAAGCACTGGCGACAGCCTGTCTGGTCCCTGGCAGCTTGCACCTGCCCGGAACCGCCTGCAATGCCCCGAGCCTGCTTGCAAGGCTCAGGACATAACAGTCTTTTTCTTTTCACGCCATACATTTAGAAAGGTTTGGTTTTCTTTCTAATCAGATGATGGAGTGGAATTCAGCAGCGTACACACGCTTTGGACCCAGAACAATTTTGTTTTCCGAGGGATCAATTTTAAATTTGTGGAACTGTACAAGCACAAAGATCTGTATTGTAGTATCACTCCTGAACAAGCTTTCTTGGGGATACTGATCATCTTACTTATTTTATTGTTTATTAGTCTTCATTTTAAAACATTTCCCCTAATTTTCACAGAGAAAAAATGTGATTGGGGTATAACTTAGAAAAGCGAAAGGCCAGTCTTTATGGTGACCATTATCTGTTCCCAAAGTAAATCTCCAAAACTAGGGCTACCAGATCTGAGCTCCAAAAACTGGTTAGCAATACCTCTGGAATGCAATATTACTTTTCATTAGGTGATTTCTGCATGGATCAGGAGCCTTCAGATCTGCTGCTTTTCTAACGCCAGAATCTTTGAGAATAAATGTATGGAAAATGAGACTCACAAGTTTTCTATCCAATATGGATGATCTTGAATGGAGATGACATACTCAGCTTAGAATTGAGTCAGTCTCATGCATTTTATCTGAACCAAATGCCTGAGGTATCCCAGACCAAACTCACAATAATATACAAATAAGAACTATAATATAAGAACCTTAAAATCTTACAAGGGTATAAAACTTACAAGGGTATAAAACGGGAATAAACTATGCCATTTACATCATAAACTATACCATCTTCTACACCATAAAAATAGGAACTATTAAAAAACCCTTCAACTAAGTATTAAAACATCTTTGAGTTCTAAGGGAAACAGTTTAAAAGTCCTTCTTCCAATGTGATCTTTTTGAGTCATTCACCTTAGGAGTTCTGAAATTTCTCTGCATATTGCAGCAACCTATTCTCTTCTACTCAAATCCAAGTGCAGTGTCATTTGATTTCCTTTTTTTAAAAAATAGATATTTTATTGGTTTTTAACTATAACAATCTCCAGTGCCTGGCGTACAGTGTGTTGTCTTGGTTTATATTTTAACAAGAAAAAAAAGGACAGTAAAAATTAATTAACAGTCAATAATGATTAAATTTGATAATTCCATAATTAATGTATTAATTAATAGTACATTTCTTTGATCTTCTCCCATTTGTATTTTCCTTCTTCAACCTTAGCCAAAATATAATTCTTAATATTTTCAATATATAAATGATTAGGTTTAGGCATTTTTTATATTTATACAAATAATAATAATCTCTCTATATAGCATTTTTTCAACTTATATTATTCTCATAATCATCATCTCATTAGTTCAGCATACATCCTATTTTTATAATTTTTGTTCACTTAGGTTCCCTGATCAATCCAATTCTTATCAGTCATAATTTCTTCATATTAGTCATCTCACTGTCTAAATTTTCCCATTTACGTACATCATCCCAATATTTTATGTCATGCATTATAAAAATACTATAATTTTTATCTGTCTTATAGTATCTAGATATAACATCCTTTTTAATCAATTTATATTTTACTTGTATATTAATAAAAGTTACATCAACCTACTATTTTAACATTTAATATATTATAAAATATACTATATTACTTAAATCCCATTATCCTTCTTGTTATAAGGCCCCTTTATGTTCGAAATTCTCTGTTCTTTTAGCCATATTCAAACAAATGTTTATTCACATAATAGTCCATCTGGTAGGGCGAGTCAAATCTCTTGTACCTGTCTTTGATCTTCTTTTGCCAAGTAATTTTCCAAGTTGATGTAATCCGCTTACCCAACCATTCCTATATTTTTACAAATGTTGGGAATGCAAAAGATGAAATAAGTAAGATAAATTCTTTCCATCCCCCAAACTTTAATAGTTCTCCTAATAATTCCATTTTTCTTGTATCAGAATCTTGTAGATTTTTTCCTGTTTGTGTCAAATTATAATTCTTTTCCTTTGTTATTTCATCAATTTGATCATACTCTTCTAGTTTGTAATCTGTTGTCTGATTTGTTTGTTCCTTCATTGTTATTGCATGGGTATTTTTTAATTGTAGATTTAGATTGGAAATATGCTTATTTAAATCCTCAAAATTGTTTCGAATTTCGTCGTGGTTTGAATCTATTGTCATTTGTATTTGTCCTAACATTACATATATTTCTTCTGGGAATTGCTTCTGGAGGCCCTTGATTTTCCAGGCTAAGTCCTTCAGGAGAAAATCTTGAATGTGGCATCCTGTCATTTTTTGATACGTATGTGATATCCATGTTGTCTCCCCCCTTCAAATAATCTTTCATCAATGTTTTAATTTAAAAGTCAATTTATCAGACAATCAAAATTACAGATTCAGTATATTAAGCCACTTTAAATCCTTCCTGCAAATTCTCCTCTAAAAGATTAGCCAAAAAGCCAAGGTTTTTTCCCCCATAAACAGTTCTTAGGTTTAAGCAAAATCCAGATTTTTTTTTCCCTTTCAAACACTTTTTAATCTTACAGCTGGCTCTTCCTTTGTTCCCAGCTCTCTTCAAGGTTATTTGCAATTCAAAGGAACTTTTTCTTTGTTTCTGGGCATTCTGCCAATTTCTGAGTCCTTATTGTTAGTGTTCCATTCTCTGATTCTCCACTAGATGTCAGCAGTTATTTCTTTTTTCAGTTTTTCTTTCAATCAAAAAGTTATTTTTGTTATATATTTTTATAATTCCATCAGAAATTTTTAGGGTATAATCTTTAGTTCCTAGATTTGTCCAAACTGAAATATTTTAAATCAAATTTTAGTATATCTCTTTCCACATTTTATGTTAATGTGCTGCTTCCGTCTGTAAGGGAATGGGGATATAGTCCCCTCCCTTCACTTCTGGAGGTTTTCTTGCTTTGGGGATCTTTTCAAGGATTTAAATAGTAGATAGAAGAAAGAAGACCAATACTCTCATCAATTCCAAGCACGCCGTTCATTGATGTTTCGGTTCATGCTCTGGGACTTCAGCTGCAAGTAGCTTGGGCTAGACGCTGATCTCATGCTAGCCTTTCTTCTGTCGGGTTCAGAGGGCTTTCCCTGGATCAAACGAAGCAATATAATAATAATAACAACAACAACAACAACAACAACAACAACAATAATAGTAAAGTTGGAAGGGACCTTGGAGGTCATCTAGTCCAACCCCCTGCTCAGGCAGGAAACCCTATACCATTTCGGACAAATGGCTGTCCAGTCTCTTCTTAAAACTTCCAGTGTTGGAGCATTCACCGCTTCTGGAGGCAGGTTGTTCCACTGCCTCCAGAAGCGGTGAATGCTCCAACACTCCAACAATTAACACTGGTTAATTGTTCTAACTGTCAGGAAGTTTCTCCTTAGTTCTAGGTTGCTTCTCTCTTTGATTAGTTTCTACCTGTTGGTCAAAGAATGCAATAAGATTTGTCTGGCATGATCTATTTTTGACAAACCCATATTGGCTTTTAGTAATGACTTTGTTTGCCTCTAGGTGTTCACTGATTCGTTGTTTGATTATCTTTTCCAGGATCTTCCCAGGTATTGATTTCCATTGTTTTGTGATTGATGGGGCACCCCTCCTTCACAGTCACCTCTCCGGGGCAACTTTGGATCCATCTAGGGTCACCCAAGCAGGAAGACACTAGCCGAGGGGAGTGGAGGTCCACTCTCACACGGCCATGCACTGCAGATGCAAAAAACAGAAGTCGCCATTTGACTTCCATTGGCCCTTCCCCTTATGCCTACTGGAGGAGGAGAGGGAGGGTCCTAAAGTTAAATGCTAAGGGAAAGAGAGCTTTTCTCCCAGACTGTCACATCTAGGCACAAACAAATTATTTCTCGGCTGAATCCCATGGCTTTATTGGATGTATTTAATTTACGGGATTTGTACAACATGCTGAACTTTGTGTTTAGATAGAAATGTTCCTTTAAAGGAGGCTAGATAATTTAGTGAGAAAGGGAGGAAAAAAGAGAGAAAATTTTAGGGTTAGGGTTTTATTTCTTTAAAACCTTTTACCCAATTTTCCTCTAAAAAAGATCTCAGGATAAGAAAAAAGAGAGTGATCCAAGCATCAATTACAAAGCTACAAGTAATCCTCGATTTACAATTTGTAATTTCAGCCGTAAGTCATAGCTGTCATAAAAATCACCATGTATCCATGCTGGATTTTATTACCCTTTTCATGGCAGTCATTCAATGAACCTATGGGGTGTTTTTTTGCCGAAAACCAAAAGTAAATGCTGCAAACGACTATAAATGCAGGGTGGTTGCCAAGCATCCAAAATGTGGTCACCCAACTGCAGATGGGAAAGGGCAGACATCGAAACTTTGAACCCAGGTTGCGACTGAAGTTATGACAGACCCTCCACTTTTGAGGGTCTGTCATGACTTCAAACAATTGCTAAGTGACTCACTGTAAGTCAAGGATTACCTTTATGTACCTTTTATAAGGCATGACCACACGGTGATGCTCTCTCTCTCTCTCTCTCTCTCTCTAGCTATCCAGCAGAATTTCTGTTGTAGATCACTACAGAATGATGAGTGCTGATAGGATAAACCTGCCCTCCTTCCCCCAAGGGCAGGTCCATCTTGATTTTTGTCAACTCCGCTCTTTATGCCCTCTGAAAGAGGGAGATGGAGGGCCTTAAACTTGAACAGCCAGAGAGAAAGGGAGCTCTTCTTAGAAACAGATTGCAAGTTTATTTAAAGCCAATTATATCCTAATTCTCCAGGGTATTCCAGTCAGGTTGTAGCACATAAATATTTAACTTTTAAAACACCTCTTATAAGGAGATAAGCAGGTTATAAGTAGGTTAAAAGAGGATAAACAGGGCAAAACAATAGTGCCTGAAGCTATAAATGTGCTTGGAGACACCTTCTTTGCTGCCTGCCAAGCTTACTGTGTAGTTTCATCTTAGAGTCTCTTAATTAAAAATAAATTAAATGGAAAGCTAGCATATTGAAATTGCAAAGTGTACACCTCAACATTATTTTGAAGAATGGTGCTATGGTCCCATAGGCTTTTAAGTAAATAAAATAGACCAGTAGCGGCAACCCAGTATTTTGTTCAGAAGTGTTTCTACCTCATGGGGAATAAAAGATTAAGAAAAATTGAGGTAGTGTTCGCATTTGGTAAAACTAGGAGGGTGATAAATTTGCCTTAAAGAACATTTTTTGATTGACTACGCCACTATTTTATAGGTAGGTAGATTGGTTCCATAGTAGATATTTTCTGAAAACACCAAAAATTCCAGAAATGTCAAAAATGAACTATTTCCAGAGGTTGCCATAGACACCCATGTAGCCATTTGCTACTGTATATAAAAAAACATTTTTGCATACTAAGGGCCAGAGGTTGACCTTAAGTCCAAAATGCCCATTTAATGTGAATGGGATATACAGTATGCATATTTAATATATTTTATGCAAATGATTGTAGGGTTCTCACAACACAGTAAGATATGCTGTTTTGTTGTGTTTGCTGCGATATAACATTGCTTTCTTCCTAGGGCTCAGACTGGCCTAAAGTCATCCAGCTGGCTTCATGTCTAGTAGAAATAATAAAATTCACAATCTCCTGGTTTCTAGCCTGATGCATTTAATCACTATTGTACACAAACTGCTTCTCACAACTTCCATAGCAGAAAAGTATGAAAAAGAAAATGCTAATTATGGTAATGGCCAAAGCTCAATTTTTGTATCTTCAAAGCTACAATTTTGCCAAAAGTTATAAGGCAAACATTGTACTTGAAGGTGGTGGCTGAGGGAATGGCCTTGAAGGACAGGAGGAAGTGCCACTACCAAGACCAGGGGTAGGCAACCTTGGCTCTTTTATGACTCGTGGACTTCAACTCCCAGAATATCTGAGCATGGCTGGCTCAGGAATTCTGGGAGTTGAAGTCCACGAGTCATAAAAGAGTCAAGGTTGCCTACCCCTGACCAAGACCATAGTCAGATAAAAGAAACCTGAATACAGAACAGAACTGTAACCTGAAAAAGCATCTAAGATAAAATCCTCTCTAGTTCTTACAAAGGTAAGGGGGAGACTGCATTCAGATTTGCATTGAGGTGGACTCAAAGGAAACTTGACTTTATAAATCATATATTTAGAAACTCCAGATTTTTAGTATTGGGTTACAGCAAATCATAAATAATCTTATATAATAAACTAAATTTGAGGAGCAGAGAAGAAGGGAAATAGTGCCTTACATATTTGTTAATCAAGCCGCTGAACTGTGAATTGGAACAACTGCCCCAAACCAAGAATTTGGGTTCTCCTGGACAAGAAGATTTTTTTTTTCTGTTTAGGGATAGTTAACTGCTATAATATCAAACCAAGTACACTTGGCTTAGTTTATACTGTAGTTCAGTGTGACATGGGAACCCAGTAAATCAAGTTAACTTAGAAAACCGTGCTTCAATTAAATATGGGTAAGCTTGTTATGCAAATATGATCATAGCCTTTCATGTGCATTCTTGTGTGTATGTTTTTGCTTACTCGTCAGTCATGACTTGTATCTTTATCCTTTGGTCTTGACAGCTGCTTTGTTCTTGGCTCTAACATCTGGCATCTGGCTTGGTTTTGACTCCTGTTTGTTTCCTGGCTCAACTCCCCACTCTTAATTCCCAGCATCTGACTCACACTTGATGACTGCTTACAGCCAACTCAACTGAAAGTGGAAAAATGAATATTAAACACCACTTTCTAGTCTATATTGCAGAACATCTCCACAACTTATAGTTGTGTCATTTACTATTTTCTGTGTGATGTAAGATAAAGCTATGGGCTAAATTAGGCACAACTCATTATGAAACATGATCACCTTTAATTGCCCTTCAAAAAAAAAAAAGAGAGAGAAATATCTATAGGAAACTATAATGAAAAGGAACTGCAAAGTAAGCTTTTTATTACTTAAAATCTCTTTTTATTTCTTAAACACCAATAACATGAAAATATAAATACGGTATAAGTAATCCGCAACTTACGATCAAAATTGGACGCAGAATCTCAGTTGCTGAGCAAAGAGATTAAGCAAGATGTGACATGACCACTTGCAGTTATTGTGATTGTTAAGGAACTGCATGGGTCATTAAATGGATGACTGGAAGAAGGGCCTCTCAGGCGTAGTTGTTCATCTATATCAGAGGTGACAAACTGCCATCCCGCGGGCCGGTTGCATCATACAGATGCATCAGCTCCGGCAATGTAAAAAAAGTCGTGATACATCACGAGAGGTTACATGACACAGTGAGTTTGACACCCATGATCTATATGTTTTAAGAAAAAGAACTACAATGGTTTATCTAAGATGGTTTGATTTGAGAGCCAATTTGGTTTGTAGTCTCCTTTAGCAACTGACTCAGACAAGCAACCATTTGCAGTCAAACAGTGATGGAAAAAAATATCTTTGTGACTATTTTCTGCATCTACAATCTTCACAGAATCTCTCTTAGTCATGTGTTCACCATTATAGTCAGTTAGTATGTGTTGTCCAGTACCTGATCCTTTCCCCCCCACCGCTATCTGTCACTTTCCCAGTGTAGAGACCCTAGACTGATGGTGCAATGTCACAAAAAAGGGACATATGTGTTTTACTTAAGACAGGCAAAAATATTAGCATATAATAATATAAATTTAATAATAATATGTTTTAGTAGGTTGAGTAGACAGGGTTTAAAATGGATATTTTCATAATCAATAAAATGATTTTTAAGCAAAACTATAAAAATGCAACACCAAATAAAAATAATAAAATCTACACTTTTACTCTTAAGTACAAGTGTTAATTATAGCACTGTTACTTACTAACTAATCACCCTGGAATAATTCTGCTGATAAAAATGCAGAATGTAATTATCTTTTTTGCAAGCAGCATTCATTCATTGATGGCTTCATGCTTGAAAGGCACAAGGGAAAATAGTTTCTCAAAAAAAAAAAAAAAAAGTTCCAAAGGATGAATAGGCCAACAAGTTTGTCAATTCTGTATCATATTCTCAGACAGCAAAGGAAAGACAATTTAGATATTTACAAAAATTTCTCTGAGAATCTGTTAAATGTGAACGGAGCAAGAAAAGGAGAAGGGAGAGAATTACTTTGTATCTTTGCATTTCATATCAGCAAGACTGTAAAGTATAATCATAGAGATACATCCATATATCTAAATCTAGGGTTCCGATTGATATCCACCAATCCAAATCCTAACCAGGGAAACAAACTTGCTTTGCTTTTTAAAACCAGACAAGGTTGATTAGATGCTGTTGCCCCATACTTCACTTTGGAAATGGATACATTAATTGGATAAAATATAACATGTAACTTGCAAATAAATTTCATTTTTATGAATAGGCTAATCAAGGTAGATCAATGTTAAATGTAATGGTTTACTTTTAAATTAAATTGCACAGGACTGGACCATAAAGATGCTATGCTGAATAATCACTATATTTTCATTGTAGAGGACTGTAACTAATAGCCTTTCATCAATGAAAATTAGGGAGTATGAACTTCCTCTATTTTGTACTAACAACCACTCAGTGAAGTAGGTGAGGCTGAGAAAGAGACATTCTTCAAGTTATGGCCAAATGATTTTGACAGCCAGAAGTGGATTTGAACTCACTGATGATAGTGTTGATGATCATATTTACTGATTTGGCTTGTTTAAAAATTGATTTATTAATATATCTGGATAGGATATTTTTGGATGGTAACCCTTCAGAATAGGAACATATGATTATGAACATATGGATTCTCTGTCCCAAACTATAAAGAGACAGATTGCATGGAAGCAGATATTAGTAATTGAGTCTGAAGAAGTGTTTGTCACTGGAAGCAGTCCTTTATATATGGCTCTAGGGGGGCTGGGGGATTGTGCTGTCCTGGTTCACTTCCTTTCTCTGAGGCCATTATCAATCAGTATCAATTGGGAGCTATAGAGTCAACCCTCAGCCCCTGCTTTGTGGGGTTCTCAAGGGTCAGTACTGTCTCAATGCCTGTTTAACATCTACATGATGGCAATGGGGAAGATCATCCATCACCATGGGGTGATATATCATCAGTATGTTGATGATATCCAGTTGTACATTTCTGCTCATGATGAGTTCAGCAATGTCACAACTGCCCTTTCTTGATGCCTAGAAGCTGTTGAGGTCTGGATAGGGAGCAACAGGCTGAAAATGAACTCTGGCAAGTTGGATGGCTTTGGGCTCAGAGTTCCTTGGTTCTTGGAAAATTATTGGTATCTCTGGTAAAGGATGGGATTGTATTGCCCAGACAGGCCTCATGTATAATCTGAGATTCTACTGAATTTGTGACTCCTGTTCAAGAAGCAGATGGCAGTTATGGCCCGAAGGGTCTTTGCACAATGTTGAATTATGTGCCAATTACAACTATTCCTAGATCAACATGCTTTTTTTTACAGTTACCCTATGCCCTGGTCACCTCCTATTTAAACTACTGTGATGTGCTCTACCTTGTGCTGTCCTAGAAGAGTATCTGGAAACCTCAGGTGGTTCAAAATGCAGCCACACACAGTTTTATGCAAGCCTAGATTTGTGAATGTGTCATCTCTTTTGTGGGAGCTGCATTGGTTGCTGATTTGCTTCCAGGTACAATTCAAGGTGTGGTTTATCACATTTAAAACCCTAAATTACTTGGGGCCAGGTTATTTGAAGCACCATGCTTCTCCATTTATATCTACCAAGACCACCTAGATGGGAAGGCAGTGGATGTTGCAGGTCCCATCCATTAGGGAAGTACACCTGGTGGGATCAAGAAAAAGGGTTTTCTCAGTGGTGACTCACTCCTTATGGAATGTCATTTCCTGTAGATATAATACTTTGTTACTTTTCTGGAAGGTGCTAAAGATGTGGTTCTGTTAAGAGGTCTAGGCATCCCAGGCTGATACAGAATCCAATCAAGTGGCTAGTGGGATTGTATCTCTTGTTATCATGAGTGTGGGTTGAAATGGGGTGTGGGTTTTATGCTGTGGATTTTTAATATGGTAAGCTGCCCAGAATCACCATGTATGAATTGGGCAGCCATATAAATTTGCTAAATAAATAAATAGTGAATATTTGTAGCTCAGGTGTAGGATGATGGTGAAGGGTTGTTTGGTTTCTGAATGTTTTGTTATTAGGCTAGATAACATCTTCAGCAGAGTTAAGAGGATGTCAGTGAAGTCAAACACCACGATCCCAAATCCTTAACCTCTACCCATACCAACATCAAACAGCACCAGTTCAATTGGAGCAACACAAAAATCATCGGCCATGTTATCATCCACCATGCTCGTGAGTTCATTGAAGCCTGGCACTCCACAAGCAATTCAATCAACAGACACATTGACCTACAATCAGCCCATGAACCCCTCAGAATCCAAATCAACTGCACAGCCAACCAGAGACAGCACCGACCCTCAACCAACCCACACAAGCTCCCCCTCCCACTAGCAGTTCATCTCCCAATGACCCTGACTTGATGTAACCTCCCCATCACAAGACCCATCACAAAACTTGCTGATGACTCAGCCCTGACCTATCACAAGACCCATCACAGACCCTTACTTGACACACCCACACCTGAAGCCCTTATAAACAGAAGAACACTGACATCGCCTAAACTCTGCTAAAGATGTTACCTAGCTTAGTAACAAAATGTTTGGAAACCGAACCTTCACCCTCAAATAAATAAAATATGTCCATATCAACAAATACATCTAATAATAAGACAGAGATAAGTTGGGCTGAAATGGGAGAAGCAGAGCCCCAGGGAGGGAGTCTTCCAATAGTAAATGAATTTTTAAAAATAAGAAAGGAGAGCTAGGTTATTTGATCTATGCTTTGAAATTTTTTGATTTCTGCAAAAAAAAAAATTCTCTCTCCTGTTTTTTATTGTTTGATCAATTAGCAATTCTAATTGAATGAAATTAATAGCTGTCTTCGTACAATGTGCAAACAATTCTATTTTGTAAAGCATGCTTTGTGCCTGCAAACCAGACAACACTGATTTATTCAGAGAACTGTGATTATATAAATCTTGACTTAGTATGATGTGTTAAGCCATCCATTGTATATAGCATCAGGATGCTTTTGCGTGTCAATTATGGTCAGAGATAAAAATACTGTTTTCAGCGATAGGATAGTTTACTTATTTTTTAACTGTATCTGTTCCTTAGACTATCCTGTGTGTTTATCTGCAGTTTTCAATCAGTATCTTTCTATTTTTTTATGTTGAATAAAAAGACAAAAAGAAAAAAGAAAAAAATAGCTCATAGAAGACAGCAATTCCCATCTTTTCCCCTCACAACTTTTGAACATCAGTTAAAATTCATAGAAAATACTGGAGTTGAATCCACATGTAAGAAGTGTCAAAAAGTTCAAAAAGGTCTATTTCATGCAACATTTTAAGCCACTTTTAGCCAATATTTGTTTTTTTGCTTAGCAAGTTATAAGTATCTAGCCATTGTTCACTGCAAACTGTAATACATAGTTTGGCACACTGTGTTAATCAATTCAGTAATTATGGTTAAGCTAATCATAGCTTAGTGTGATATGTGAATCCATCTCATTCTGGTCACTTTTCCATGAAGCTGCTGGAAAAAAGACCTATCTGGGTAAATTTATTCATACAATGCCATTTTTTTTCAGAATCATTATAGCTCCTAATTTCCACTATGAATTGAACTGTCACTCATTACTTAAAAGTCACATTTCTTAAGTTTCCAACTTCAGAAGTTCAGCTGAACTTCAGTATTTCTAATGGGAGTCACTATGAAATAGTAATTACATTCTGCATAAACCTGCAATTTACCCTTCATCCTTTATAAGAGCAGAACTAGTCCAATTAACAAGTTGTATATTATTCATAATGTCTAATATTAAACATCTCACGTGTGTGTGTGTGTGTGTGTAATGTTTTAAATTACATAAAGTAATTTAAAACATGCATGTTAGAACAGATAATAATTGTAAAAGTGGATATATAATATGATCCTTGGGTCATTTGGGGAGTGGGAGAATAATTTCCAGTGCTATTCTTGGCCTTTATTACATAGGAGTTAAAATTTCTGCAGGCAAGAAAATCTGAGTTCATTTGCTATAAATTGACCTACTGGCCTACACCCACCCACAATAGATCAATGCCACAAGTAAGGTTGCTTATATGGCTATTTTGAGGAGCTCAGGAACTAATATATTAATATACTGTAACACACGCATGTATCATATGTCAACATTGAGATGAATCTGCTTATTTCCTGTATGATTATACAGTAACTTTCTTCGAGTCCAGCTTTATATGAAGATGTTTGATCTAGTTTATGTATGACTTTACTTTATCCATATTTTGGAAGGAATCCAGCTTTTGACTGAAAACCAGTTATAATTCAGCTTTGAATCATTCCCTGCAAAACAGATTCAGTATGCTGATTTGGTTTTCTTGAGACTAAAATAATTCATTTATTAGGCTCTTCCTTTGCTTGAACTTAGGTAGTCTTCTCACCCATATGTAAAATAATTGTACAACAGCAGACTTCGAGTCTCTGTGAGTGAGATGGGTGGTATCTAAATTTAACAAATAAATAAATAAAGGAATAAACCTTGAGGGTTGCAGAATGCAAAAAGAAATATGAACACACACATACAAAAAAAACCCTCTTCCACACCAAAATATTTTGGGGAAATGGAAGACGTGACAGATACCAGTTTTTTTTTCTTCTGGCATCTCTGACATTTGCAAAAAGTGAAATCACAGCACAGTTCAAGTTATCCCTGATGGTGTTCTGTTGATGTGCAATAATGAGTCTCAAAGTGGCTGAAGCGATGGTTGTATCATTTGCGTCACGGGAATAGAAGCAGTGTTATGGTTGAAAGTGCCTGTGGACAGAGAGCATGTTTTCACACACTGTGTTGTCCTACTGTGATTTTTTTTTTTTTTTTTAAATCAACTTAGTGCATTGTGTGAATCCAGCCAAATATGATTTCTCCAAATACAGCATTATGTGCTGTAAAAACCTATTATATGAACTAGTCTGTGCAACAATAACCCTATGTTATTAGATCTAAAACTTTGATCAAGAGAGTTAACTAGGAATTAATTGCAATAACGTCAATAGTATTTTGATGTAGTGTTCCTGGGATCCACTTATAAAGTCCTCAATATGTTGTTGCACTACATTTCTCTAAGAATTGCTCTATGGTTTGTACGAATATTCAAAGCATTAAGGATTTAAGTAACTAGAAAGAACAGCCCTCTACTGGGCAAAATATAAAATACTTCTGCACATACACAGATTCATAATAAAGTATAATCCATGTTTCAGGAATTTTGTACAGAATATTTTTTTTTCAGAATGAAGCAGCTTCTCTGTTACTACTCTTTTAAAGGTTACTTCGCATTCTAGTGCACCCAACATGTCTACGCAGTTGTTGCAAGCAGAGAGACTGAACTCAAGAAGAAAAATGAAAACTTTATAGATTGGCTGTGTAGAAGAGCACGATGAGACAAGATTCATTTCTCAGGCTGAGAAATAGAGCTGATACGATATTTGTCAATGATAGTAATAGTCATATTTTTAGAGCTTAGTGTTGAACATAGTACTGAGATTCACCAAATAAATATTCCACAGACATTCTAATACAGCTCCAAATTGATTATGGCTCCTGTTCCCTATCTGTGCTTGTTTCTGAAATCTCAGGGACCATGAATTTACATTATCTGATGGCAAAAAGAAAGAAGATGGAGAGAGAAAATACATGTACCCTTTTAGGAGGAATCTCTAGCTACTTCTTTAGCCTTTTAGAAAGGTGATGTCCTTAATAAAGGATTTCAAAGCTCAAACATTTTCTTCAGCAAAGTGGTCCTGGCTCTTCCATTAACTGCTCTCCTTTCCAAACTTTCTTATGATATTCAAAGATAGCTATTTAATTAATTTTTATTTATTTAATCAGTTTGTATAGCCACCCATCTTACATATAACTCTGAATGGCTTTATGTTAGTGAAGATTTTGGAATCCAACTTCTGGTTCCTAGGATGCTGTGAATAAATGAATTATAGCCTAAACAAAACTTGCTTTAAGGGCAGTGGTGGGATTCAAATACATGAACAACCGGTTCTCTGTGTGGATGCCACTTCCGGAAGTTCATTCTGGGCCTGGGCAACAAAAGTTAGCTACCGTTTCTGCTGAAGTGGTGCGAACCAGCTGAATCCCACCACTGTTTAAGGCTCCATGGTAACCCTTTTCCCATCTCAAAGATGAAGCAAAGGAAAGAATGTGTTAAAAACTGAAAGAGATGAGGGGAAAGAGTGATCATGAAGGCCTCCTGGACCATAAATCCTTTTTTGAAGTAAGATGAATCACAGAAGCTGGTTATGTCATGGTTCCGACAGATGAAACTCTTGAAAGAACTTTGAGGCATTGTTTACCTTAAAGAATCTTTATTTGAGCAGAATAGCATCGGCACATACATAAGCGAAGCCAAAATCTGGATTCCCCTCCCCTTAGCACATAGTATCAAACACAATTCCCTCCTCTAATTAGCAGTCATAAATCACATTCTCCAATTAGTTTGAAATGCAGACTTTCCCTCCTGTTCTCCAACCCGCCATTTCTTATCATTTCTTATTTCAAAAGCCCTGAATTCACACACTATTACAATATTGTTATTCCTCCTCCCCCCCCCCCAGTATCATCTAATTCTAAGAGTAAAGCATAAGAAAGAAAAAGGCTGCATCTCCATATGTTGTCAAAGCAAGAACATCCAATGTTAGCAGTGTTGACAGGTTATTTCACTGCAAGATTATGGACCACCTGAAGTAGTAATCCAATTAAAATGAGCAATTAAAAATGTCAGATAAGCTGTATCCCTGTACAGTCCTAGTTTTGTTATGGAACACTACGTAAGTAATATTTTGTTGTTTTTGTGTCAGAAGCACTGAGGTGCTTCCGGGTTGAAAGGATGGTGACATCACTGTTGTCTGGTTGAGGGCTCCTTTCACATCCTTGTTAATGTGCCCACCAAAGTGTTATCTATTTATCTACTTACGTTTGCACTCTTTAAAACTGCTAGGTGGACAGGAAATGGAACAAATGAAAGGAGCTCACCCCATCACACAGCAGCACTTGGATCTGGAATCCAGGCTTGCTGGTTGTCAACATTAACATTAGAATGTTAACATGCTAACCATGTGAGTCACCATGCTCCTTACTAATATCAGTAAAAAGCATTTAGTTTTGTAAAACGATTATTGCTTTATAGTTTTTGTCACGGAGCTCTAAAATTTACTAACATAAAGCTTTACCTTTGATGAGAGATAGAGGAATCATCTATTTTTAAAGTAAACTTTACAATCATCATTTAGTATAACCAAAAGTACAGGTATTTTACTGATATTGTTTTATTTTTATTCATAAATCTGAAATCTTCCAAAAGGTTGAAAGTCAGGTCAAAGGTGACTAATATAGCCAGTATTATCTTTGTCAAGATTAGAAAACATAGCCAAACGTATGATTCTTGGTTCCAGAAATCTGCACAGCAGGAAAAATTTAAGCACAGAGATTAGAAATACAGTATTAAATGTTTAATCTTTTAATGAATCAATACATAATTTATTTTAATTGAGATAACCTTTTAAAACTAAATTAATAAGCAGCAAAATTTAATCACCAAAATATTTCTGAATATGTTCTCAGAAGCGCAAACAGTAAAGCTAGTCTATTAGCTGATAACAGGTTTGTTATTAGGGTTTGAACTCCCCAAAGAATAGAAAGAACATAGGAAGAAATAATTACAAATGTTCATGGATAATTATGTCTTTTGTGTTTATAGTTTTATTAATCCAGTTTTATTCATTAACATTTAAAAAATGCAAATATACTTTATTTTTATGGATTGGAAAAATAGGATCCGTTGGGAAGTTTTGAGGGAGCTGTATAAATTTTTCAGTTCTTTGTGGTATGTGGTATTGTTTGGTTTCAGAAAATGCATAATTAATTAGCACAAATGACATCAAGGGGACTATTTTCTCCTGGCCATTTAATCATTATAAATTAATGATGAGAAACGCAGTGTTGCCCCAATGGTTGTGCATAAAAATAACCATTAGTTTCTTATTTTTAATAGAAAGAGTACATGGAAATATATGCATTATGCAGAATATCGATTTGCTTTTAAAGGAAGGTTTACTATTTTTTAAAAGAAATTCATTCCTTTCCAGTGCAGATACCACCTATTCATTTTTTCTTATACCATACCATTCAATATCAACTCCAAATATATATTTCTTAAAATATAAAGATACGCATATACAAACCACAGGTCTTTTTGCAATGCAAGCAGAATAAGTGTACAACCCATTATACGAATGTACAATCCTGCATCTCTTCACTAGGCCTATATAATACCCCTGCTAAGTGAATCACAATGGTTACCATTTGGCTTCCAGCAATTCAACCAGCAATTGAAGGTGCTGATAAAGCCCTACAGGGCAGAGGGTCAGGCAGCTTGTGGGACCACCAGCCTTCCATAATACCTTCATTCTCACAGGAATCTGAATAAACTGTTTAACACAAGATGTGTTCTCATAGGTATTTGGGTTCGCTTCATTTCCATAAGAATTTCCCGTTGGTTTTTTTTTTTTAAAAAAAAGTATTTTTCAGAGCTAGCCCTGCCATTAAGCAAAGCAACTGTTTTTGAATTTCATGAAAGGGGAGCAAACTCTTACATATTTCTTATTATTGTATTGTTTTTGCTTGCACAGGAGAAGTGAACATTTGTAGGATTTTATGCCTCTGGTGGCAAAATAATTGGATACAGCTTGCAAACTATATACATTGACATAAAGTGAAGGGAACGCTTCTTATCCTTCATCCTTTGACTCCCCCTTGGACCTGACATTTTCTAACCTGGTTCCCCCCCCCAATCAAATGGTAAAATGGATGGGGAGGAAGATGAGGAGGCATCACAATTTACTGTTTTTCTGTTATTTGAACTAAAGGGAAAGTGGCAGAAGGACACTGTTGTTCTTTCTCTTGGTTAGGCAAGGAGGGGAAAGTGGCAGAATTTTTGTAAAGTCAACTAGTTAAAAAAAAATCAGAACTAGAGAGATAGTGTTTCTGTGTGAATTTGTTAAAAAGCCTTGAGCTGTTCCTCTGGTGAATGTGTGTAAAGAGAAGGACCCTGGAGGGTACTCTGATCAGTGGCGGGAATGGAGGGGAAGTTCCTGCCACAGTGCACGGTAGCTGATTGGGATGGGAGAGTTTGCCTGCAGTGAAATGAAACAAAACAAGCAAACTAGAAAGCTCAACTTGAGCCAGTACAAGCCAGAAAAAGATTATTTGATGCATAAAGAGCCGTGGTTGCACAGTGGTTAGAATGCAGTACTGCAGGCTAACTCACTGCACACTCCAGCAGTTCGATTCTGAGCGGCTCAAGGTTGACTCAGCCTTCCATCCTCCCGAGGTTGGTAAAATGAGGACCCAGATTGTTGGGGGGGGGCAATATGCTGACTCTGTAAACCGCTTAGAGAGGGCTGTAAAGCACTGTGAAGAGGTATATACCGTATTTTCCGACGTATAAGACAACTTTCTAAGCCACAAAAATCTTCTTAAAAGTTGGGGGTCATCTTATACGCCGAGTCGTCTTATATGCCGCAAAATACGGGTATTCTATGTTATTCCTTTACACATGTGGTTTGGTATATTACTCATCAAGTTTTCTCTCCCCCCCCCTCTCTCGCTCAAAAAGAGTCCTTGATTGGTAGAGTGGTGGTGGGGAGAGCAATTAAACTCTAAGCTGTTTGTTTCAGCAATCCGTCCCCGCGGCTCACCTCTAGCAGGCGTGTGGTTTGCAGCTGCTTTTTGCTAACTTGAAGTCACAGGCTGGTAAATGCCTGTGGGTCTTAATCTGTCTCCTCGCTGCTTTGCTGGAGATCGGGGAGGGAGGGAAGGATTGGAGGGAGAGGGAAGGATTGGAGGGAGAAAGGAGGCGTGCGTGCGTGTGTGTGTGTGCGCGCGCACGCGCATGCTTCTCCTCGCTGCTTTGCACTTTCTGAGCTGGAAATTAGGGTGGGGGGGAAGGATTGGAGGGAGAGGGAGGAGGGAAAGGAGGCGTGTGTGTGTGTGTGTGTGTGTGTGCGCGCGCGCACACACACACTTCTCCTCGCTGCTTTGCACTTTCTGAGCTGGAAATCGGGGTGGGAGGGAAGGATTGGAGGGAGAGGGAAGGATTGGAGGGAGAAAGGAGGCGTGCGTGCGTGTATGTGTGTGTATGTGCGCGCGCACGCTTCTCGCTGCTTTGCACTTTCTGAGCTGGAAATTAGGGTGGGGGGAAGGATTGGAGGGAAAGGAAGGAGGGAAAGGAGGCGTGTGTGTGTGTGTGCGCGCACACACACTTCTCCTCGCTGCTTTGCACTTTCCGAGCTGGAAATCGGGGTGAGAGGGAAGGATTGGAGGGAGAAAGGAGGCGTGTGTGTGTGTGTGTGTGTGGTGTGCGCGCACGCTTCTCCTCGCTGCTTTGCACTTTCTGAGCTGGAAATTAGGTGGGGGGAAAGGATTGGAGGGAGAGGGAGGAGGGAAAGGAGGCGTGTGTGTGTGTGTGTGTGTGTGCGCGCGCACGCTTCTCCTCGCTGCTTTGCACTTTCCGAGCTGGAAATCAGGGTGGGAGGGAAGGATTGGAGGGAGAGGGAAGGATTGGAGGGAGAAAGGAGGCGTGCGTGCGTGTGTGTGTGTGCGCGCGCGCACGCTTCTCCTCGCTGCTTTGCACTTTCCGAGCTGGAAATCAGGGTGGGGGGGAAGGATTGGAGGGAGAGGGAGGAGGGAAAGGAGGCATGTGTGTGTGCGCGCACATGTATATGTCAGAAAGACGGGCGGGGGCTGAGAGAGTTGCAGTAAATACTAGCCTGAAATTGTCTAGAATTCGTGGGATGGAAGACCAAGAGGAGGAGATCCAGTCTCTGGAGATCCTGGTGTGCAGCCCGGGGGAGTCGCATGCATGCCACGCGCACGCACACACCCTGAGCTCAGCACTGGCATAAAAGGGCGCCTGCAGAGGAGAGAATACTGTACTCATTTGGGCTTACAGGTGGCCAATGAGAACTCAGAAAACTTCGCTCCCTTTCCTCCCTCCCTCTCCCCTTCTTCAGCAAAAGGGTGTATTAGCTTGTCCATTTTTTCCCTAGGGCATATAAGATGACAGGGAGGGCTGGGCAGGCAGGGAGAGCTGACCCACCCAATCCAACCAGGCTTTGTATACAACAACAAGCCAATCACCGGTAAGGTACATCGCTTGCCAGTGATAAGGTATATCGCTTGCCATGATTGGCTGGTTGTTATATACTGGGTATGTACCAGTACAGTACAGCACCAGTATCTGTACCAGTTCATACAGTAGAGCACCAGTACATACAGTACAGTATACAAATGTCCAATAGTCAAGATGCCATCATGGCTCCACCAGCAAGAAGAAGGAAATATGAAGCCAGTTTCAAACTTAAAGTTGTAAACTTTGCCATGGAACATAATAACTGCGCTGCTGCAAGACAATGTGGAGTAACAGAAAAGATGGTTCGGGACTGGAAAGCAAATGAAAAAGCATTAAAGAGTATGGCAAGGGGTAAGCGTACATTAAGAAGAGGCACCCCACATTGGCCAGAACTTGAAAAACATGTAGCAGACATGGTGAATGAGCATTGCCAAAATGGTTATGTAGTGACACGAAATAAAATATGTTTGTCTGCACTTCAGTGGGCCAAATCTAACCCAGATCACAGCAACAGATTTAAGGCCACTGTATCTTGGTGTACTAGATTCTTGAAAAGGCATAATATGGTACTGAGGCAAAAGACAAAAATGGCACACAAATTACCTGCAGATCTTGATAGCAAAGTAATTAGTTTCCATTGATACGTAATACAACAGCGCATTAAACATGGCTATGTGTTAAGTAGTATTGGAAATATGGATGAAACTCCAATGAATTTTGAGATGGTTGGAAATAAAACTGTCCATCAAAAAGGTGAAAAAACAATTTTAATTAAAACAACAGGACATGAGAAGTCCAGTTTTACAGTGGTACTAGGATGCACAGCTGATGGTGCCAAACTGAGACCAATGATTATTTTTAAAAGAAAAACAATGCCAAAACTCAAGTTCCCTGTTGGTTGTTTTGTACATGTGAATGAAAAAGGCTGGATGGATGAAGAAGGGGTAAAGCTATGGCTTGATAATGTATGGAGCAGGCGACCAGGTGGACTTCTTCAAAAACGTAGTCTACTGGTGTGGGATATGTTCAGGGCTCATTTAACTCCCAGCACCAAGCAAAGGCTTGCAAGAATAAACACAGATGCGGCAGTTATTCCTGCAGGATTGACATCGTTGGTACAGCCACTGGATGTGTGCCTAAACAAGCCATTTAAAGATCGCATTCGAGAACAGTGGAATGAATGGATGGTTAGCGGCGAAAAGTCATTCACAAAAGGAGGAAACATGCGTGCTCCACAGTTGGATGTTTTGTGCAAGTTTGTCATAAAAGCCTGGAATGATATTGATGCAGAAACAGTAATCAAGTCTTTCAAGAAGTGTGGCATATCAAATTCATTAGATGGTATGGAGGATGACTACTTGTGGCAAGATGAAGAGGAAGCTGAAGCTGAGACCACACCATCTGATATGGAATTCGATCCATATGATGACTGCCTTACAAATGTACCACAAGATGTCATTGATATTTTTATGATATCAGATGATGAACAGGATGATTTTGAAGGCTTTTAAGGGGAAACTGTCACGCAAGCAAAACCTGTAAAAATAGCTTGCAGTTATGATGGGTGTTGCTGACTCGCCAGGGACTTGCCCGGCACTTGTTCTTTCTATTGTTTGTTATCTTCCTCCTATCATCATCAGTTCCAGTTTGGTTGACAGCTTAGAAAACAAACAGCATGGCAGCTCCCATGGGTTTATTGTTTTATCCTTCCTTTCAGCTTTAGAGTGAATTAGGAAAAGTTTAATCCACTTGCACTGTTTTATGTTTATATGTTTGATGACAGCCTTATGTTTATAAGTGACAGTTTTTCTGCTAAGTACCTGCATGTCATAAGCATTTGAATTAAAATTACCATATTGAAATCAAATCTGATGTTTTTTAATTTTTATTTGGTGTGCGTTGGAAGAGGAGTAGTCTTATACGGTGAGTATAGCCCAAACTCTATATTTTAACTGGAAAAGTTGGGGGTCATCTTATACGCCCAGTCGTCTTATACGCAGGAAAATACGGTAAGTGCTATTGCTATAGCAGGAAAAGATAAGGAGAGTTTTCCTCTCTAGTGAGCTGTTCAGCCCATCTGAATGCAGTCATAAAAAGATAGAAACAACATGATCAACTGGAAAGGAGAATGCAAATGAGTAAGGTGTTATTAGAATGTGGAAATGCATCTTCAAAAACAAGCATCTTTAAAAAGGAAAGTAAATATGGAAGATAAATGCAGTGATATTTTGGCTCTCAAAAAACAACAACAACCCCATCCCAACTTAGCCCTCCAAGTTTCATCACTGGTCACAAGATGCCAAGGGAACAATATCTTATTCCCATAACTCAAATGTTTTGCTGGAAAAGATAGCACTGGTGAATTGCGAAAGAGATTGACTCCTCTTGAAAAGTATCCTGTACTTAAAATAAACAAACAAACAAAGTACAAAAATAGGTAAAATTATTTAAAAATTTCCAGGTAGATAAGTGTCATATTGATTGTTTTGTATTTATGGAGTCTACATTAAACAATTGTATTGGGAAAGAACATCCTGCAGCCTTCAGATACGTATCACGGGGGAAGAAATCTCAACAGTGCTTTAAAATTATTATAGTGCTTTGTCATTTCTGTTACAATGTTTAAGCAGAAACTATTCTTAAAACACCCAAAATAGAATGACACATTAAAAATATTCTAAAATATAAGTATAATCCTCTGAACACTACATTGATCCAGGGAAGCTTGCATTCAAGAAATCCATGCATGGAATCAAGTTAGCAATTTTTATATCGTTTCTAATATTTCATCATACCATTCTCTTTCCACTTTATGCTGAGTGTCAGTCTGGTATTACTCTTCTTCTGTTTCTGAATCTGCCAGAGGCAGGCACCAAAACTCACAAGGAAGTTAAAAGAAATAAAAGATGTGTGGGTGGGTGCATATTGTGTTCTGCATGCACAGTTTCTCACTGTAGGCTGAATATGACAGATTGGTTGGATGGTGTTTTCCAACTGAAGAAGAGAAATTCCCAGTGACACCATACATTCATTCCGTCTTTCTGTTAAAAAAAAGTAGTTTTATAAACTGTGATAGAGTACAGATTTTTAGGGTTATGTTGGAATGGAACATAATGTTGTCACAAAAAAGTGGTGGTTTGGAGAGGAACAAGTCTGAGTTTAGGACAACATGGTATTGCACAACACTATTATGCCATATCTGCCTATCTACTTAGCTAACTATCTATCACAGAGGTAGTCAACCTTGGCTCTTTTATGATTTGTGGACTTCAACTCCCAGAATTCCTGAGCCAGCTGTGCTGGCTCAGGAATTCTGGGAGTTGAAGTCTACGAGTCATAAAAGAGCCAAAGTTGACTACCCCTGATATCACATGAAATTTCCATTTTTTTAACCTAAATTCTATATGCTGCTGAATAAATCACAGCTTTTAAAAGATACCAATCCTAGCAATCAGAACCAATCCATTCAGAAAAGGGAAATAAGCCATTGTTCTCCATGGGCAACTAAATCCCCAGCATTTCTTTGAAATAGGTTATGTCATTAACTTCAACACAATTTATTTCACATTATTGCCTAATTTGTATTAAGTAAGTCGAAGAGTGTATTATGAAGTGGTGGGGAGAAGAGGCTGGAAAACCAAGATTTTGAACATAGTGTGGGAGCAAATTCATGCATTATTATCTCCTCCTCCTTCTCCTCTTCTTCCTCCTCGTCCGTTGGCAGGGAGGGAAAGAGAATGTCCAGAAAAGTTAAAAAATAAAAATCATGGTGGCTACAAGGCACAGATTGTACTACCGGAGATTGGTACCGACGAGTGTCAGGGCGTGGTAGGTCTGGCTGTGGGAGCCCTTTGGCACGGTAAGTGGTTGTGGGGTGCATGGGGAAGATCCCCCCTCCTCCACCTGCCTCATGGCACCCCTCCCGCTCTCCCCTGCCTCCCCCCTGCAGAGAACCAGTTGTTAAATTATTTGAATCTCACCACTGAGCAAAATGCATCATGAACAGAATCCAGAGTAAGCTCAGGAAACAGACTGCTTATCAGATCAAGCAGCATAGTCTTTCTGCATTCTTAATTGCAAACTAAGGTCCATACATAAAATGACGTGAGAGAAGGCAGGGTGCAGGAATAATCAACAACACCTAAGCCAAAAATCCAGAAAAAGCAATCAAATCAAAGGAAATTGTCAATATGAAATTTCTAGGGAAATAAAAACAACTAAGCTGCACTGATGAGGGCCTGCTGAATTTTGATATGTATATGCCCTCTGTGCAAGTTTTTTTATAGAATGTTTGAAGCTGAAGGCTCACTCACTTGCAGATATAAAGGGATCTTGATTCACAGCATCAAGAACTAAGAAGATTCACAAGAGTTCACACATATCACCCATGTGTTTGTGTATGTTTGTGTTTGTGCGCATGCGTGTGCACACACACACAAACCCTAAGCAGTGGACCAGCCTGTGGAACATAATGTTAATTTTTTTTTGCATTTCAAGCTTAAGCATAATAGCATATGCTTATGCACAAATGAGCATTTATTATATTCATTTTCTTTTCCTTTGAGAATTGCATATATTAACCCACCTATATGAGCCATGAGTGAAGCTGAGAGGTGAGCTGTGGCAGTAGGCTTGAGGCAAGATGAAGAGTCATGAGAAGAGTGATAAATGAATCCTATCGCAACTCAGATAGTACAGGGGCCAGATAAAGCTACAGGGAGCCTCTTCCATTATAAGCCTCACTCACTAGTGTTTTTCAGAGTCTGAAAGAGACAATAGGTGAGCTACAATGATCTTGGGTACAACTTTCAGGTGATATACGTTGAAACAAGCAAGAAAAGATAATTAGAAAACAAATAAAACAAAACATTTCCTCATAAGCAGGCATAAACAACCAGATATGTCCCTTTAGTTACTGCCACAATGTACGAGATGTGCGGGAGGAGTCAAACTTATCATCAGTCTCAAGTCTCTATGAGCCCACAAGAGATCTAAGTCCAGCCCACCTTGAATTCCATTGACTCTTGCTTACCACCAATTTGCTTGGACTACTAGTAGTTCAGATTCTTGTAGAGAACTTAAGCTTGCAATAAACACTTATATACATTTGAACTGCCTGGGTTTCTTGATTTTCACACTTGACACACTCCATTAGAAGCATCAATCTAGTAATGAGGCTGGGATATCCACTAACAATTTATTCCATCTTGGTTTAGCTTATTCTTCAATCATTTTTTTTCTCCTAGAATAATTAGATACAGAATGCTCCCTCACTGGGTCATGTGCTCCTGAAATGCCAGACTGCTTAATTTCAAACTCCACTCAAGTTACAGGCAACACCCATCTACACCAATAGCAGAAAAGATGGGTCCTATACTGTTCCAGATAAAAGAATTCAGTGGAACAGTCAAATTGCAAATGGTAGGACAACTTCCAATCACATCATTAAAAAAGAACAGAACACTTGAAATCTTTTCGGCTCAAAGAAACTTCTTTTCAGTCTGTATCCCAAAAAACCTGCTCTTATTTTGTTTCATGTTCAAAACACACTTTTTGTTTTAGTTCTTAAATTACTCAAAAGCAGCTTTTCTATGTGTAAGAAAACTTGGCCCATGCCCAGATGTTGCTTATAGATGAAATATCCTTTGTTACAGCACAGATAGCTAAATTTTGTGCAGCAGCATGGAAGAATCCCCAAACCCTGATAGGTCAATCTTATGCAATGCATTCTATGTAACTATAATTCATTTAAATTTTAGATATTATCACTTTGCTGTAATTTTAGGTATTTTCATAACTAATACAATGTTAGTGTTTACATTATAATTTAATACAAATTGCACCTTGGACCTCACTTATAGATGTTAGGTTGTTTTACAAATGTATTTTAACTTTATTTTATTTATCATCTATTAAGACAGAAAATATACATATATTCATCAGTACTCTGCTTGTACTGGTCTATTCAGCAATAAACTGAAACTGAAACTACTTAAGAAAAGCATCATTGGCTCTGATAGGTATGACTAAAAGAATCGTACACGATTGAATTATTCAGTGGTACAGTGCTATATGTTGTTTTTGTTAGTTGCAAAGTCGTGTCCGACCCATCGCGACCCTATGGACAACGTTCCTCCAGGCCAGTGGTTCTCAACCTGTGGGTCGGGACCCCATTTAGGGTCGAACGACCATTTCACGGAGGTCGCCAAACAATGCAGTCTGCCATTTTCCCCCCCTTTTCCTTAGCTGTGCTACTCCCTTTTATTCTATTGGCTTGAATAGAGTCTAATTCTATTGGCTTTCAAAAGCTAATAGGAATTGTCCAGGCTGTCTCTGCCCTGCTGAGCCTGCCAAAAGTCCCATTCTGCAAACGGTGCTGCAAGTTGTCTGTAGCGAAGGCGAGCTGTCTGGAAGTTTTAGTCTGGACCCTCCCTGCTGAGCAACTACTAAAAATGTAAGTAAAAGAGGGCCAGGGGTGGGGGGTGGGAGGCCGGCAGGCGCAGTGAGGGTTGCTGGTGCGTGTGGGGCCCGGCGGGTGCTTTACCTCCCTTGGCCTGTGCCATCTCTGCCCCTTGCCAGCTATGCCTCAGACAGCACAGGGGGCGGCACCACACATGCGCGGCCCTCCCAGGCAGGGAAAGTCCTCGACTTACGACCGGTTGGGTAGTCCTTGACTTATGACCAGTTGGGTAGTCCTCGACTTACGACCGGTTGGGGTCGCGGCATTAAAAAGGTTGAGAACCACTTCTCCAGGCCTTCCTGTCCTCTACCATCTTCTGGAGTCCATTTAAGCTCATGCTTACTGTTTTAGTGACTCCATCCAGCCATTTCATTCTCTGTCGTCCCCTTCTTCTATTACATTACATAACTTCCTCACAATCTCCTTTTTTGTAATCATTGAAATATGACAATGTCAATGTTGTTTTAAACTTCTAGATTTTTTTATTTTACATCTACAGTTGTAGTTTTGCAGGCTGTTCCACTTCCTTTGGTAGCATCTCTCTGGTTGATCTCAAATGAATATCTACTGGCTATAGGATAACTGTGCATTTGATGAGGATGTAATGGTTTGGAAGATCATGCATAAGGAAAAAAGATATTTTCTCAAGCAATGTGATATCAAGATACTATATATAGGTTACTGTTAAAAATATAAATTTAAATCTACAGCAAATCAGTAACAAGTGAAATTCTTTCAACAATGGTTACTCTGGCAACCTATAGCATGTCTGCTGCTAGACTGTGCACTAGCCCCATCTAGAGTGCACAACAGTAATAAAATTGTGAGTTATGATATATGGATTATAGTATTCTTGCCAGTATTGATGACAAATCAGCTCTGGAGATAACTGTCAAGGAAATGAAAAAGATAAGTCACCCAATAATATCCACAGCAATCCTTCATCCCTTTCTCAATAAACTCATATGAGATTAGCCTAGACTGTTTAAGTCTCAAAATCATTTCTAAACCCAGTGTGAAATGAAAACCATTTCTAAACCCAGTGTGAAAGTATTCAGTGGAATGGCTTGCCTTCAAAACTTGTGGGTGTTCCATCACTGGAGGTTTTTAAGAGATTGGACAGCCATTAATCTGAAATGGTGGCGTGTCCTTCTTGACAGCTCATTTCAGTGGGCAACTGGTTTCAGAGACCCCCCCCAAAAAGGTTTCTCTCTGGGATAAACACAAAGTTGGCAAGCGACAGGGAAACCTCAAGTCAGCCTGGCTATTCCATTTGGTGATTCTTCTGAATGTCTCCAGGTGGCAATGGAAAATGAAGAAGAGATCACACTTGAGCAATGCAAGTTTCCTAAATGAGATTTCCTTCTCATTTCCTAAAAGATCTCTGCCTCGAGGATAAGTAATCCATCCTAGGAAAATGGGGGAGAAACAAAGGTGAAAAACCACTAACAAAAAAGGATCAGAAAGAGACAAAAACTATGAAACTGCAATTTAATTAATTCTCCTCCTCCACACTACCCTCCAGCAAAAGATGCCCAAAAGTTGATGACCCTAAAAAAAATTTAAAAAACAACAACTCCTTGCCCTTCTCAAAGGAGTTTAAAGCAAGAACCAATGAGTCTGATTCCTATTGTTGCAATTAATAATATGGATTAATGGACCTGTCATTTCTTTATGCAGGTATCTTTTGTGATATCTACCATGGTGATATTTACCAAGAATCAGCAATCACCTATGCAAATAAGGAGGAGTTAAAGAGGGATGTTCATGCAATCTTAGTTTAGAAAGGCTATGCTTGGATACCTTTAATAACATTTTTTATTCTCTCTATTAGCACTGCTATGTCAATTATGGATTGCAACTACTAAGAGTACCCCATTTTTTTCAAACTGGTAAGCCTGGGCATAATCATACCAGTTTTGATTGAATGATGGAGTTGATACTTGAGATCAGTGTGGGTTGAATGCAGAATCTAGCTTGCACAAACCTGAACTGAATTGGGGTGTACAGTTTAGAAGGGGAGAAGCAAATAATTCTACTGTGTACTAAGGTGCCAGGATGGAGAGAGATCACTAAGAAGTGATCTTTTCAATAAGTTCATCTCATCTCTCCAACCAATGTCACTACAGGATCTCCACAAAGGAACCACCAAGAATTTCCACAAAAATTGCTGGATATCAGCAGATTTGAAGAGTCTCCAAGGCAGATAATATTAACTGATTCACAATCTCATTAGAGAGGAACCTCATCAAGAAATGACCTGAGCACGACAATACAGCAACTTAACACCCTCCTATCTTCAGACTATCTTTGTCCAGGTACAAAACCTAAACTGAGGGTGTGTTCCCTCACAGTAAGCAGTCTACAGTAGCTATGTTTTTTGTCCACTAAATCATTTAAATTGCTGCATTGTACAAGGACTGAAGAGACTGGTAAAGGTAGAGACAAAACCTGAAAGGGTATAAAGTACCATGGAAGTATTTTTACATAAAAGGTTAAAAATGCGACAGCTCTTCAGCTCAAAAAAAAATGGCTAACTAGAAATATGATAGGGTCATATGAAACCATAAAAAGCTTTAGAAAACATTAGCAGCTGCTCACTATTCTACACAAATATGGGAGAGGGCATCTGATAGAATTAAAAAGCAAACAAAATTAATGATAGTGTGCGTGTGAGTAAAATACATGCAAAAACATATTAAGCTGATACAAAAGAAAATATACATCTGAATATGGCAATGATCAACAGTATAGAAGTATAAATATAGAAAGGCTCACTATAAATTGTCTCTGGCAATAAAATCTCAAATAGACAGTGAACGTTGTCAGAAATCCATTCCTTGAGAACACAAGTGAACATCTGGTGTTCTTTCTTCTCAAGAGTTCTATAACAACCATATATTGATTTTAAGCAAGGCTGGAATACAGAGGCCATCTAATATATCATTTGATTTTTTTGAGTCCTGAGATCCAGAATTCCTGATTTTATTTAGTTGTAGCTTGCCCCTTTCCAAAGTATGAAAATCAATAATAAAAAAATATGATAGTGATGAGTTGTGGATGAAGATGCCACAAGAAAGAAAAAAAATGATCTCGGGTTCTCCTCCAGCCTTTTTCTTCAAACACAAATGTGGAAGATGTGCTGCAGCTCTGGGCTTACTTCTTTGTCCTCCACCCTTTTTTACTTGATTGAACCACAAAACAAGGTAGACTATCAATGCCAATCCAGTCTTCCCATTGTATTATAGAGAGGGTCTTCTCAAATCAATGGACAATGCCTTTTAATGCAGACCTAAAATAAACCTGTTAAAGGCGGAAGACAGCAGAGGCACCACTTTTCCTTTCAAAACAAGAGAAGACCCGGAAACAATAAGCTACCACCTTTCTTATGGGTTGCATCCCAAAATTTGAGGAAAAACAAGACCGATGCCTTGTACTCTGAAAACCAGAGAATTATGGGAGATGACTGTTATGACCTAAAAAAAACTAAACCAAAACCAGTAAGTCCCACTTACATTATGCAGGCTTAATTGCTGTATTACATTTGGCATTCTTGCATCTTTTTGTAGCCCTGAATTGGTCTGGAAGTGGGTTTGAGAAAGGAAAGCTGCTACTATGTCATGCTGTAATGGTAGAAGTTTGGAATTCACTTTGGGGAAAATGTTTTTATCTTCAGATTTCAATTTCTGATTCTGTCTGAATGGAAAAGCGTGCAGGGGAACTTGTTTCACGAGTAATAATAATTAATTCAAATGATCCAAACAGAAATGAGTTAATAATGTCCAAAGTAGGATTAGGTAACAATTAGTAGCTGAGGGAAAAAAGGTGAGGTGGGGAGTGAGGAAGAAAGGGAAAGTTCATTCCAGAATGCTCTTTTTATTAATTTTAAAATTCCCTTTTGTTTTGCTTTTTAATTTTTTAAACAAAATTCTTTAGATATGTACATATAATTATTTTTTGTTTTTGCTTTGCTTATATGTCTTAACCAATAATAGATTTATTTTAAACAGTTTGAATTTTTTAAATTACAGCCTTGTCAATAACCAATAAAGTTTTGAAATGATTTTATTTGTTATTGGAGATGCAGTGAAATGAACACTTTATTTTTTTACTTTTGGACAAAGAAAATGGACTTAGAATCAAACGACTAACTATTCAGTACCAGAAAGACAAACTTATGACTCCAAAAAATTGTTTATTATAGGTCAGCTTTGTCTGCAATGAATTATGGCATCAATTTATTGTAAATAAATATACATCTTGTATGTTTGTTTCTTCTCTTTTACCTTTTTCCTCCCTTTTACAATTTTGTGTGTTTTTCTTTGTATTTTGCATACGGTTAATAATAATTTAAAAAAAAACAACAACAGTTCAGGCTATCTTTGGTCATCTAGACTTCCCTAATTTTGTGTGGGATGGGCAGCATTTTTATTGTGAGGTCTTGCCACAATGACTACTAGGCATTACATTCTGTCCCGCAAACTAGCTAATAAACACAAGTCTAGATTGTTGTATAAACCCACCCTCTGTAATTAAGGTTCAATGTGTTGTATGAATTAAATAATGACATCATCATAACACAGCTGATCATATGAATGCTTCTGTTTAAATGCTCAGTACACATATGCTCCCTAAATGTAATAGATTTTCTGTCATTTATGCTGATCATTAAAAAGGCTGTGCTGCGGACAGAAAAATAGTACGAAAACACAATAATAATGGTCATGCAACATATTGCAATATGTATACCAACAGCTCATGTAGAAAAGATAGGGCTATTGCTGAATTAAGTTCAAAGATTGTGTTTGTCTTGAGATTTTTTTCAAGAGAAATAAGCAAGTGCAGTGTGGTAAAAGAGGAGCAAGAATCTTTTTTTTTCAGTTTTAACTGAAAATTTTTTTTCAGTTTAAACTGTGAATATTTCTCCAGAGATCCCCTTGCTTTCTTCAGTGGCACTAATTTTTCTATGGTATTTTTCTTATTATCACATCCTCTGATTCCACCAAACGCACAACAGGATTTTGTACTTATATTTTTTCCAATACTGAAAAACAGATAAAACTCTGAGTAACATTCATTCAGCCAATCAATTTGCTTTGCTTTTCCTTTGGGGGTCATGCTTCATAATAGTGCTAACAGGTAGATCAGCTCATAAAAGAGAAGTAAATAAAATATTTTGGTGTGCTGAATGAAAATTATTCATTCAGAGTTTTGTCTCTCTTTGTGTACTGAGAGTATTGTTCCTTACTCATCGAGGACTGGTAGCTTAGATCTGGTTTTGTTTTTATTTAACTGCATTTACATAGCTTAGGCTTAGTTTACAGTATTTGTTTATTTATCTTATTTAATATCACACTTGTTTACCTAGTTTAGTTTACACACTATTTTTTATTTATAATATTTAGTATATTAGTTTAGTTTAGTTTAGTTTAGTTTAGTTTAGTTTAGCTTAGCTTAGCTTAGAACATTGAATTAATAATGGAGACGTTCCTATACTATGCAGGGAAACTCCTGTTGGAGGTAAGAAATCCTCTGTTTTATTTATTTATTTACTTACTTGTCAACTTGCATGTGTAACTCTAGGATCAGTTTAGGATTCAAAGTGGTAACATGATGGGTAACATGATATAAATAATAATAATGAAATAAAATAGAAATCAAAGGAATCTACAAGCCAGCAAAAATTGGTTTAGAACAATTTTTAGAATAACTTTCGAACTTGAATATTTTAAAACTATCAGTACATCTTCTTTCAGGCCCTTTCTTGGTGAATAGTATTTGTTGAGTCCTTCGCGAAAGGCAAGACACGAGAAGCAGTTGTAGTTCTCAGGTTTTCTTTTATTCTGTGTTCAGCTTACAGATGAAGGCTTCAGCAACGCCCAAAAGCTCCCAGCCTCTTATATAGGCATTTCCCGGGTCAATGTGTTACTTTTCCCGCGCCAGCACCCGCGCATGCGCACAGGCGCTGGCGACAGCCTGTCTGGTCCCGGGCAGCTTGCACCTGCCCGGGACTGCCTGCAAACGCCCCGAGCCCGTTTGCAAGGCTCGGGACATAACACCCCTTTCCCCCGGGCTAAAACTACTACCAACATACAATCATTTCTTAATGCAATGTTCTATTCCCCAGTGCTCCTACTGTTTACTGGCTTTTGTTTAGCCAGCAATGTTATGTAATCCTCTAAGTACTTAGGCGATTTCCTCGCTCTCTGTGACCTTCGCAGCTCTGGGTTTCTGACAGGTGTTCCCCGACTGAGGGGTGACATGAGCCTGTTCTCCTTATCATGCCTTGGTGCCTTCCAAGGACTGTGCCCCAATGCCTGGCCTGCTTGCTTGCCCAGCGGGCTCGTCAGGCCAGGGTTTCTGTCACTTTGTGACCTGGTTGATCCGCCTAGCTGTAGGCCCTCGGGCCCCTTGAAGTGATAGCCACTGCTGGGCGTCTCTGTAGAACCTCCTAGGTCTGTCCAAGACCTGTCAGGAGGCTGTCCATCCCCTAAACCCCGTTCTGTGTCCAGGCTTGTGTGGGTTTCTGTGCCTTCCCAAAACTCAGTTACTCCCTGATTTGGGCTAGAGGTGTTGTGGTCGGGACTTGGTTCCTCGACCACCTCCCTGTATGTTTGACCCCCTGTAGGACTTGGGGTAAGGTCAGGTCAACTCTGGGGATTATGTGCCAGCTCTCTTGCGGGGTATGATTTATTGGGACGCTCCCGGGTATCCTCCCTGACTGGAGTACTGTGTGGTGTAGATGGATAGTGATTGTGCCCCTGGGGTGACTCCCTGGCTGGAGTAGGCGTGAATGCCTGATGATTGGGTAAGCTCCCTGAATTCCTGTTTGGGGCACTCGCGGAATCTTGGAATGGGCCGTTTGTGGCTCCATCATTGGAGATGGGCACCAACTCGTGCCCTTCCCTTTGCTCCAAAGGGTCCCCCTCCCCCCCTGGAAAAGACCCAGGAGTCTCAGCTGGAAGATCCCGCCTAGGGCGGAGTTGGTCGATGTGCCTGCGCAGGACACGACCGTTGTCCAGGGCAACCTCGTAGGATAGAGGACCTGTGACCCTGGAAATAGAAGCGGGGACCCATGTATGACCAGGCCCGTAATTGCGAGTCCAAACCGGGGCACCCACATGTAGTTGTCTAGGTGCCCGAGAATGTGAGGTAGATGAAGGCAGTCTGTCCGGATGCAACTGGTCAAGCTTAGTAGTAAGTTGACGCCCCCAACGAAGTTCAGCTGGGCTTCTCCCTGTAGAAGTGGACGGTGTGGTGCGGTAAGAAAGGAGAAAGTCAGCCAACCTGTGATGCCAGTCCCCATAGGTGAGTCTTTTCAAGGCGTCCTTTGTGATGCGAACCATGCGTTCAGCCATACCGTTGGTGGACGGGTGGAAGGGTGCAGACGTGGCATGACGAATCATGTCAGCCTGTAAGAAAGCTTGGAATTCGGAGGAAGTAAATTGAGGGCCGTTGTCAGACACGATGACATCTGGGAGCCCGTGTGCAGCAAAAATCCCCCTCAGTACCTGAATAGTCTTTGCAGTGGTGGTGGATGAGACAGGTACAACCTCAAGCCATTTTGAATGACTGTCAACGAGGACCAAGAAGAACTGGCCCTGAAAGGGCCCAGCGTAGTCAATGTGCACCCTAGACCATGGGGACTGTGTATCCTCCCATCTATGCACAGGAGCTTGGGGCATCTCTGGGCGAGAGCGCTGGCACAGGTGGCATGCATGCACCTTAGCCTCAATGTCCTTATCTAAACCAGGCCACCACAAGTGGCTGCGCGCAAGGGCCTTCATGCGAACAATGCCAGGATGACCCTCGTGGAGGGACTCTAAGATCCTAGTCCTCATTGAGGTGGGAATGACAACTCTGTTTCCCCAAAGCAGACAACCCTGAGAAGTGGACAACTCGTTCCTTTTGGACCAGAAACTCTGAAACTCAGGACTAGGGCAGTGCTCAGGCCATCCAGACAAAACCCAAGAAAGGACATGTGAAAGTGTGTGATCTGTGCCTGTTTCAGCTGCAACATCCCTGACATTCAGAGGGGACTCAGGCAAGGCTTGGATGGATAGAATGTTGACAGCTGGCGCAGGGTCAGCTTCTACTACTGGCAGGGGCAATCTACTGAGGCCATCAGCATGGCCCATTTCTTTCCCAGGCTTGTGGAGTAAAGAAAAATCATGTGCAGACAAAAAAATAGACCACCTAAGCATTCTAGGGGAAATGATTTGGGGAGTTTGCTTACGTGTGGTAAACAGTCTCAGCAGAAGCTTATGGTCAGTGAAGACCGTGAAATGTCTGCCATATAAAAAATCATGGAATTTTTTAATTCCAGCAACAACAGCCAAAGCCTCCCTGTCTATCTGAGCGTAGTTGCACTCAGCAGAAGACAATGTTCTGGAGTAATATGCAACAGGAACCTGAGTTCCATCAGACCTGAGGTGGCTCAGGACAGCTCCTACCCCGTAAGGGGAAGCATCACAAGCAATGCACACAGGAAGGGACTCATTGAAGTGTGCAAGTACACTGTTAGAAATGAGCAAGGCCTTGACCTTATTGAAACTAGCCTCATGTGTTTGTGACCACTGCCACACTGCTTGTTTATCTAATAACCTGTGAAGAGGCTCAGCTACACTAGCTTTATGTGGAATAAAGGAATTGTAGAAATTCAGGAGGCCCAGAAAGGCCTGAAGTTCGGCCTTAGACTTTGGCCTAGGTGCTTCTAAAATGGCAGTTAGTTTGGATTCAGCAGGGTGAATCCCAGCAGCATCAATTTTGAACCCCAGAAATTCAGTAGAAGGCACCCCAATTTTGCATTTGTCTTTTTTGAGCTTGAGGCCTGTTTTCCTGAATCTTAACAGAACAGCCCTTAGCCTTTCAGCTAGGATGTGTGTGGAGTCTCCTGCAATTAAGACATCATCAAAGTAGGGGCAAACCCCCGGTATACCCCGTAGTGTGTTTTCCATTACGCTTTGGAAAATCCCAGGAGCGACATTCACTCCGAACTGTAGCCTTTTTACCTTAAAGGCTCCTCGGTGGGTCACAATAGTCTGAGCTATAGCAGCATCATCATCAACAGGCAGCTGTTGATAATGCTTGAGCTAGGTCAAGCTTTGCAAAAACACACCCCCCCTTGAGGGAGGCCAGGATATGACTGACCACAGGAACAGGATAGGCATGTTGCTGCAATGCCTTATTAAGAGTGCATTTGTAATCAGCACAAATGCGAATGTCCCATTTGCCTTTAGAGGCGTGACAATGGGGGTCTCCCAAGGACTGGAATCAACAGGTTCTAGAATTCCCTGTTGGATCAGTTTGTCTAACTCAGTGTCAATTTTACTCTTTAAAGCAAAAGGGACCCTTCTTGCTTTAATTCTAATGGGAGTGACAGTGGGGTCTAGTTTTAAGGACACAGGGGGTCCCTTGAATGTGCCCAGCTGGGGGGCTGAAGACATCTGCAAATTCTTTGCAGACTTCCTGTAGGTCGAGTGTTTGTAAGCTGTTGAGCCCCGTGACGTGTATCCCCAAGGCTTCAAACCAGTCGAGTCCTATGAGGCTCTTTCGTTCACCCCCTACTACTAATAGGTCTAGTGGACCTTCAAAATTCTTATACTGTACGTTAAGGGTGGCCTCCCCCTTAACACACACTCTCGAATTTTGAAAGTCTGTTAACACAATGTCAGAAGGCCTTAACTTGGCCTGAGTTCCACTGCCGGAACAAATCTTCCTAAATGTATGCAAGGATATGATTGAAAGGGCAGACCCTGTGTCTAGTTCCATAGTTAATGGAACCCCTTGTAGCTTCACCTTGAGTGACAGCTTTTTCTTGATGGGCTTGTGTGTGCCTGTCCTGAAGATGCTCCTTCGCGAAGCGCAAAAACCTACCCTATTCTGGCTGGGGACCCTGGTACCTTTCAGGCGCAGTTCTTCCTGAGGTTGTACCTTTCGTCGGCCCAGACACACAGCTGCAATATGTCCTTGTTTCCGCACGCCCGGCAGATAGTGGAGCGGAACTTGCAGTCGGTTCTCCTGTGGCGACCTCCACAGCCGATGCACTTGAGGGGAGCTGCAGAGCTTCCTTTCTGATTCCCTTCCTTCGTGGGGTGGAGACGGTCGACTTCCTCGTCCAGATCCTCCTCGGAGTTCCCTTGGACATCCTCTTTGTGCACGGATGCAACATCTGGACTGTTCCTGATCGGCCGCATGTTCTTGACGGCGTCGCCTGCTGCTTCTTCTGCGGTGACCTCTCTTAAGGCATCTTGAAAGGACAAGTCTTCTTTGGCGAAAAGCCTCTGTTGTAGATCTCGATGCCTTAACCCGCACACGAATCGGTCCCTCAGTCGTTCTTCGAGGTCCTTGAACTCGCAGTGCTTGGCGGCCTTCCTCAATGCGGCGATGTGCTCTTTGGTCGACTCTCCAGATCGTTGATCCCTCTGCTCGAAGGTGTGGCGCCATGCGATGACGGACATCTTGGGCTGGAAGTGCTCCTTCAGTAGCTTCTTTAGATCTGTGTAGCTGACACACTCTAATGGAACAGGTGCTGCAAGGTTCTCTGCGATTTCGAAGGCGTCTTGACCGCAGACACAAAGCAGGGTGGCAGCCTTCAAGCTATCTTCTCTCACTTGGTTCACCTTGAGGTAGTTTTCCACCCTGGCTACGTAGGACTCCCACCGCTCTGGATGTGAGACGTCAAACTCCGAAAGCCTTCCAACCTTTGCCATCTTCAGGAGACGGGTCTATCAGCCAGCCTACCCCTGAATGCGCACTGGATTGGCGGGTAGCTGCCAAGTCAACGCCATTCCGCCGCTCAGGACTCACTTGGGTAAGCTTACACCTTTTCCTTTTCAGTCGATGTAAGGCATCCCACCTTAGTCGCCAGTGTTGAGTCCTTCGCAAAAGGCAAGACACGAGAAGCAGTTGTAGTTCTCAGGTTTTCTTTTATTCTGTGTTCAGCTTACAGATGAAGGCTTCAGCAACGCCCAAAAGCTCCCAGCCTCTTATATAGGCATTTCCCGGGTCAATGTGTTACTTTTCCCGCGCCAGCACCCGCGCATGCGCACAGGCGCTGGCGACAGCCTGTCTGGTCCCGGGCAGCTTACACCTGCCCGGGACTGCCTGCAAATGCCCCGAGCCCGTTTGCAAGGCTCGGGACATAACAGTATTAATATCTTCTGAAGGGTTCTGGAACAAAGGGAAATTGTTTAGTCTAACTGTTGCTTTCTTGCCTTTTCTAATCAGCTTTTGCACTAGAGAAATTTCATGCAAGCTTGGGAAACGTGTACATGGATGTGATATACTGAAGGAGGGAATAAGAGAGTGTATAGAAATGATTGATGTCTTTCTTATGATGTAATGGCTCTGTTGTCTGATTTTCATTGGCTAACAAAGTTTATAAAGCAATACTATCAACTTTCTAATGCATGGCACTTCTGGGTGTAACTGCCAGCGTTCCAGATTGTTGGCCACCCAGCTGCTTAATTTGATCAAATAAAGTGCTGCTTGATAAAGAAGTCTCCGCTTGGGTTATCTGATTAGATTGATATGGTATCTCAAGTTCAAGTAAGGGACTGGGACCTTACATTTCAATTGAAACATATCCATAGGATAGCCTTCCAGAAAGCTTGGGAAACATGGCTCTGCGCCCTTGCTTGGGGCACACAGAGAAATATGCAATCATGTGGCTGCTTGGAGCCCTCAAATCGCTCTTCCTAATTAATTTTTAAAATCATTTATCTCTTACATTTTAAACAAACAAATAATGTGTCTTCTAGTCTTCTGGTATGCTAAACTGCATTGGCCATTAGTCCTGGTTAAGAACCCAGAAGACAATAATTAGTGAATATTGTTCCACTATCCTGTGTTTCTTTTTAACACTGGAGGAAGTTCAGAGTGACATTATCCCTATTTCAATTCATCAGGTGGATAGCCCAAAATAGTGGAGGAGAGGAAAGGGCTATCCTCACCTTTCCTGCCGTTTTTGGCTATGACAGATCGAGACAACTGCTGCAATGTATGGATGCTGTCCCACCCACCATATATCTGCTCCCATGACAATCAACCCATTTTTTACATCACTGATTGCTCCCTCTGCACAAACAAAACATCTAAGAAGAAAAAGCAACTTTCAGAAAGGAGCATCTTAGTCCCTATAAGTTGACTATGGACCTCCAAGACTACTCCCACCAACACTGACAGGGCAAGCCACTAGAATATAAACCCCACACCTTACTAGCACTGACAATGTTACCTAGTCTGATAACATCTGCAAGAAAACAACCAAGCTCAGAGAGCACCAAGGACCCTTCATTTCAACCCCAAGCTACAAATTTTCTCCTTTATCACTATTATCCTTTCTGTTTAAGCTTCTTTCTAATGTGACTAATGTTCTAATTTTATTTTTCCCTTATACTCCCTTCCCCTATGGATTAGAAGGAGATGTTGACAGCAATGATAAAAGGCAAGAAAGGAAGTACAGGGAATTAAAAAAGAAATATCAGAACACTGTAAGTATCTTATATGATAGTAAGAAATTAGGACAACCTCCGTACATAAGATTTTATAATGCATTAAAAATTCATTTTGATTGTACTTCATCAATTTCTTTTTACAGGAAGTAGAAAAAGGGAGCCAGAAGGAAAGAGACCTGATAATGGCTCCGGAGCATGGAATAGATGCCTTTTGCTCTTATCTCCAATCTCCACCCCTCTGTGGAAGAAAAGTGGGTGGCCATGACAGTAAGATTTGTCCTTCCATTTCTGGGAGAGAAATAGACCTGTTTCAATTTGATGACCTCTGCTTTCCACAAATATTAAGGGAATGTTTATACAGTACGCCTCAGCAGTTGTGAGATCAGATTTGCATGTACATGCTAAGATTTTTCCTTGCAGTTTGGAAGACTGGGGGAAAATCCATTCGACTGATAACTATATCATAAATGAATGGAACTCTACTTTCAGAAAGCTTTAAAAATCAAATCAAAGAGCATCCCTGAAACTCATATTTAAAGTCCAAGGTGAGATCTACTGAATTAAATGGGAAAACATTTAAAATGTTGCTAAATTAAGATTTCATGTTTGAGTTTTTCATGTTTAACTTTACATTTTTGTTTTATATATATATAGTCAATTACCAATATTTTCACTATTCTTATTAATATATATATATATATATATATATATATATATATATATATATATATATAAAACAAATAAAAGAAAAGAAAAAACGAACACCATTATATTAAACAGGTTGGTTTATTATATCCTGGTGTTCGTTTTTTTCTTTTATTTGTTAGCATAATGCCCAGGATTCGCTACAACAGCGAAATCTTCCACGTTCAAGAGGAGAGAAAAAGACAAGATCAGTTAGATCAGGGATAGGCAGTCCACGAGTCATAAAAGAGCCAAGGTTGCCTACCCCTGAGTTAGATGTTTAGCCAAATATAATATAGACAAAGTTGAGCTGCCATGTTTATTGAACAAACATGAAATAATCATATTGAGAGGCAGTTGTTTCAGATATTTACATAGGAATCATGCAAAAAAAGTGAAGAAAATATTTTGTCTCCAAATTTTTCCTTGAGTTTTTCAAATTCTGCGGAATTCTACACTAGCGACGTGGAAGGGGATGTCCCATAATTAGGCTATAACTGTCAGCCATGAAATAAGAGATTTTAGACAGAATGTCCTCTCTCGTGGCCTTAGAAATGTAATTTTTAGATGGCTTGTCTTGATGTGCTTGGCTGAATTGTTTCAAAGGCAAATATGATGAAAAATCTTGCTAATTTCTACTGAGAAATTATTCATCAGCTTAAATTATTGTCTCTTTCAAATTGGCTAGTTTTGATTGGACAAAATGCTGTTTGATATATAATTTATACTTATATTTTTTTTCAAATAAGATCTGGTTTCTCTTCAAATACAGGATTGTACTAATGTAATTCTATTCTAGCTTACTTATTTTTAATTTATTTTAGTGAATTATAATATCTTAACTTCAAAGATCCCTGTACTCCTTTTTCAGGACTTTTTAACAATATACTGCAAGGAGATGAAATTGAATAGTAGTTAACATCTGGCAAAACCTACCAGGAAAGTATATCAGAAAGGCCTACTGAGATAAACTAAGCTGGTATAATATGAAGGCTTACTGATGCATACAAAGTCAGTAAGATAACCATAATAAAAAAAATATCTTGACTTTTAAAATATATTTTGGTCAATTCAAGGCGGCAAGCATACCTAGTACTCCTGCCTTCTATTTTCCCCATAACATGCCTGTCAGATGTGTTGGGCTGAGAAAGTCACCCTGCCATAAATTGTATGATAACAAAAAGGGAAGAAAGCTTTTGCAACCACCATATTGACATTTTTTGTCACCTTAGATTGCAAAATTCTATTGGAGTGGACCTTTGCTTTGGATCAAAGCCTTCTTTGATATCTCTCCCAGAAAAAGAATACCCCCATTTTTTTTTCTGAAAACAATGCTCATATGTGTAAAGGATAAAATTGGCATAAACCTGTTGTCAGGTCAGACAGGATTAAGGTTATGTCTGTTTTGAACGTGCTTTCCAATCTTATGTGAAAATGAGAAAAAAAACAAATATTCATTGATTTTGAAATCCTAGAAAATCTGTCCATCTATTTAGTCTCTTTAATTTCTGTAAACTGCAGTAGGCATAAATTCTGTTTGAATGCGTACAGATATCCCTCGTTTAGTGACTGACTCGTTTAGCAATCATTCATAGTTATGCTGCTGATGAAAACATAGCCTTGTGACCAATCCTTACATTTCCAACCTTCGCAGGTCCGCAAAACAAAGGAAAGCTAAACTAAGATCATAAGCCCTGTGACAATTCCGTTTAGTGAATACTTTGTTTAACTGATTGCCAGTCCTAATCATAGTTGCTAAACAAGGTCATTTGTGTATAGCTTTACCCTTGTCTGCAGTAGAGAAACTAATCCAGAAAAGTTGTGTCAACCAGATTTCTGCAAAATATGCTTCTGCCAAAATGAAGATTTTGTGTCTGGAAAGCTGACAAAACTGAATGGCACATTTTTCTCACCCGAAAGCCTCTTATAAGAACCTCGCTGAGCTTGCTTTCCCTCATTGATTGCTGCTTTATGACATCAGCCAATTGCAACATTCCAAATGACGTCGGGGCGTTCCGGCGAAAGCGTGGTTTGGAGGTTCCTACGGCAACGGCCTCCCCCCCTCCCCCAATTAGCTCCTCCCCTCTCGGCGACCTCTCCGGCGTTGCTGCTCTTCGCGCTAGTGCTGTTGCCGGAAGTAAAGATGGTGGCCTTCACCGCCGAGTCGGACCTGGTGACGGGATGGTGTCTCTTCGGCCTTGCTTTACTGGTAGGTGGGATAAACGAGGGCTTTGGCCTTCCATTCCTTTTCCTCCCTGTCCCGTTTCTTTCCTCGCCGCTGACGAAGCTTCTCCCCGCTCTCAGCGACTATGGGGCGAAATAGTTTCTGGGGAGGCAATTGAGTTCATGGCTCGGCACCGTCCCGCGGCGAGCTGGAGTTTGCTCAGTCGGGCTTACTCCTCAAGTAAACTGAGCTAGTAGTAGTCAAGGTGATATTGGAAAGTGCGTGTATTGGGGCAGCAGTTCAACCGGTGTAACTAACTGTCAGGAGACTCGCCGCCTCTGTCGTGGGCTGCGCAGCGCTGAAGCCGAATCGTTTTGGCTTTTTTGAAACTTAGAAAAAGTATACAAACTTAGTCATGCTTCTCTAGCACTGAGCAACTCATTAAATTAGTTAGGGTTATTTTGGTTGTGCCCGCCAGAGCTGACCAAGCCTGGAGCAGTCTTGAAAAATCAAAAGCCTCTACTGCTTTTAAAGCAGTGTGCCCTGTGTGAAATTGCAAATCAGTGCCACTACTCCAGTGTTTGAAGTATGAAATCATATGGTTTTGTAATATCCCAAATTTGTAAAACTAAGCCAGCATTAATAAATCTCTCTCCCTTATTTTTTTTTTTTTTTTTTACAAAAAGGACTAACTTTGGGTCAGTAGCAGATACAGGCAGGATATTTTTATAGAAAACGCAGCTAGGAAGTGCTGCTTCTGTTTCTCCTGATTAATACCTGTAATTCCATTGCCTCCATCATGGGCATTTTGGGACAGGTTTCCTGGCCAGACAGTAGAGGACCATACATGCCTGGGAAAATCTGGACATAACCATGGTTTGTTAAATAGAATTAGGGGTTTTCATACATACATTAGGATTAAGCCAAAACCCAAAACTATGTAATTTCTTAATATGTTGTATGAAATTGCTTATTTAGTGAACTAATGTGCTGCAGCAAACAGTTTAGTGACAGAGTTCCCTCTGATGTGCTAATTAACAATAAAAATGATTTTTTTATTTTATTTGTATTTGATGACATTCTTACCCACAGTTAACTGAAAAAAGGTAACATTTACTTCAAATGGAATTTGTCTCCTGCTAACTTCATTGGCATATCTGTGTACTTTTATTATAAAATTACAGAATTGACCATTGCTGCCTTTCTCTTTTAGTTTTTTAATCTTCCTAGTCTAATCTACAGCCCTGGTCTTTTGAGTATCTTCCCTTCAAATACTGTTCAGGCCTTAACTTTTTAAGATTAGTCAAGAGTTTCTTTGTACTACAAGAGTAGATGCTAGGTCATTGTTATTATATCAGACATATATCAACATTTTACAAAAGGAAATGTGCTACATGCAAAACAGTCAATATGTTAAAATAATTATAATTGATTAAAAAAAGTCAAGTGCAATGAGAGATGAGGATGCAGTCTGCTTCAGAGATGTGGCAATTGATAGCTTGAAATTATACTTCGATAATATTTATGTAATTTTTCTAACAAGTATTGGAGAATAAATTTCTCCAAATAAGCATAATTTGAAAGATAGCAGTGTTACTTCAGTGTGTATATAAAGAATACAATTAATGCTGAAATTATTATTTTGTTATAATAACTTGTATTATTTTTTTTTTTAGGTCATTTTGGTGTTTTGCTGGGTTTATGTCCGCAAGTACCAGAGTAGGCAGGAAAGCGAAGTAATTTCTACCATAACATCTATTTTTGCTTTGGCTATTGCACTTATTACATCAGCTCTCCTTCCTGTGGACATTTTTCTAGTTTCTTATGTGAAGAACCAGAATGGAACCTTTAAGGTATTTATTCATCCCCCACTTTCTATAATTTTTATAACAAATGCTATTCTTCTGGCTTTTTTGTTTTTGTTTTGTTTTGGAAAGACAAAATTGTTTTAAACCTTAGAAAGCAAACTGCAATAAAACTGATTTAATTATGCATCATATTGAATTTTATATTTTGATAATTAGATTGCTGCTTGTTTCTTTTTTAAAAAAATAGTGAAACATTTGTTCTATATTAAATGTGGTTTTTGTAAAAGCTTTTGATCTGAATGTTTGCCAGAATTAAAAGGCAGTCTAGAAGTTGGATAAATAAAGTTAGTACGTCTACTGAACAAACACTTAGAAAGCCCAGTTTCGTTCTGGCAAAGCTTGAGGGATATAAATTAATTCGGTACAGTTTATATTAAAAGAAGACTAATCACAATAGGAATTGCCTGATACCAGATGCATAATGTTGGATATAACCTGGTTTTCTAGAAAAATATTTTCAAGCATGCTGGTTCCATCTTTTTGTTTTATTCCTGCCATTAATACCGATTTTTAAATGAAATGATTAATACTGGTAGCAGAAAAGAGAGATAGTGTTAAATCCAGTGGAAGGTATCTGATACTAGATGAAAAGCTGGTTTGCTAGAATAACGTTTTGAAAAATATTGGTTCTGCATGTAATCACAGGAATAAAACAAGAACGTAGAACAATGTCTATGGAGATTCTCAGTCATACAGGTCATGGTTGTCTCAAAGATGCTTATTCAGAAGACAACTAGACTTTGTTTTTCTTTGAAGATATTTTGCTTCTCATCCAAGAAGCTGCTTCAGCTCTGACTGGATGATGAGGAATGGAAGGATTTATATTCCTTGCAGACAGCTGGTCATTCTAAATTCTAAATGATCAGCTGTCTGTAAGGAATATAAATCCTTCCATTCCCCATCATCCAGTCAGAGCTGAAGAAGCTTCTTGGATGAGAAGCAAAACATCTTCAAAGAGAAACATGAAAGTCCAGTTGCCTCTTGAAAAAGCACCTTTGGGACAAGAATGTAGAACCACCTTACATTATAATACACAGTGACATGACACCAAAAAGAATCCATAAAAGAATACAACCAATTTATCTGAGTTAAGGAATCTTCTGATTTCTTACAGTGACAACACATATACACACACACAATTTTCTTTTAAACATTCTTTGGAAATTATAATTATTGAACAAGTTTTTCTGATGAATTAACTTCATCCCCAATGACTTAAAGATTCTTAAAATTTGGGCCCATTGATTTTCCAAGATTTCCAATTCCTTATTCTATACATCATATCTGTTGTCATTATTAACCTCCATCTACAAAGTGTACTCTCATTTTTTCATCAACTTCATGTACAGGTAGAAAGGGACACAAATATTTCAACAGCTGATATACTGTACACTTCAGTAGATTAATGGAAAGTCTTAAACTTGAGTACCTGGGTGAATAGCTCTTAATTGAGACTCTAAATTTTGAGTGGCATAGTGGCTAGTTAGGGAATTTTAAGAACAGTAGATCTTTGACTTAACAGACCTCAAATTACTGGACTTCAGGTACAACAAACTATACATGTTTTGCATGCTTCTGCATATGCATAACATCCTGTTCAAATGATTAAGGATGTGTAAAATAGGCATGCATATTCAGATATAATGGACATTCTATTTTAACAAACACAATTTCCCTCCATTAATTTATTAAAGCTTTACTTATGCTTTCAAAATGCAATACTGCCCTCCCAATGAGAGGAAAGGGGTGGGTTTCAAGGGGAAGGAAGTTGGATTTTGTTGTTGTTGTTGTGAGTTTAGGCTGAGAGCTCCTGAGATAAATAACTAGTTGTAAAACAATATACTGGACTAACTGGTTATGAGGATTTTGACCTAGAAAACTCTGAGGAACAGGAGCCAGTAAAATTAAGTTGGCAGGAAAAAAAGTTTAGTCCAGGGGTAGGCAACCTCGGCTCTTTTATGACTCATGGACTTTCAGAAATTCTGGGAGTTGACGTCCATGAGTCATAAAAGAGCTAAGGTTGCCTACCCCTGGTTTAGTCAAATGAGGTTTGAATTGTTGTTTACCCCTGCTGGTGCTATATGATGGATTATGTGCAGTTCTGTGTCTGTCCGAATCCTCTGCTTGCTCAGACAGTTCACTGATTACTAAATGCTGATTTTGAAATGCAGTTCTTAGCATCTTATAGTTTCTTATAGATGAATATGAACAAACATAATGTTTTTTACTCATTTGTTTAATTGGATTTTCTGTATCAAGTCTTAGGAGATTGATTGATTAGTTGATTGATTGATCTGGAGAACAATTGATCTGGAGAATAACAGATTGATTGATATGGAGAACAGATCAATTTTAGTTCACATTTATGTAACATCAAAAAATAGAGTTCAAAATTTTTAAACATTACTGTAAGGGAGAAATTGGATTCTTCAGTTAAAATCTGAGGAAAGGGATTTGCTGAACTATCCAGTTGGATTCTGGAGTGGGGTCTTTAATGAACAGGTGGTAGCCTGTAATTATTTCTCTCTTGGTACTATTTTCACCTGGAGAATAGATACAGATACTGTCAGGGAATCGTGCAGCAGGTGTCCAAATGAAGTCAGAGACTCTGACACGAACTTGTAGTTTTATATAAATAAATATATTTTACATACACCAAACAAGATAGGCAAACAGGAACATCATCAGGTAAATCACAGAGCGCACAGGACATAGAAGAAAAAGCCAGGAAAAAAGGAAATTCCCCCTCCATACCCTCAGCAATCAATCACAGTGCAGATTGCCTCATGCAGAGCCAGCGCTCTTCAACCAATCAGCTATAACTATGTGTTCTGGCTCACTGAACAACCCCACTGCTCCCACTGCAAAATTTAAATATCATAATGGATACCCTGGAATTTAGGAAAGGGAGTATGAAAGTAGATGGCTCCAATTCTGGCAGCTGTGTATGTATTACAGCATGTGCATAAAGCGTCCTTTGCTTTCTTAGTTCTGAAACACCCCCAAATCTCCTTAGAGTGTTCAAGTTATCTCTGGAGGAGATTTGGGAGAAGTGTGGAAGAAGAATTTGATTGGCCAGTAGTCTTTAGTGAAATAGCCTTCACGTTCTCTACCAAATGAAAATTTTAGATGGTCTTGAAAGGCAGTTTCATGCATAATACATTACAGTAATGCAGTTAGGAAGTTATATGTTTGTTAATAATTGTGGCTAAATTATCTCTGTTCTGGAAAGGCTGGAGCTGGTAATCAGCAATGTCAGCAAAAGGCCCCTCTGCCACTGGAACTACTTGGACTTGAGTGACAAAGCAAAAGCTAAGATCCCGAAAGTATTAGAGGAAGTGCTGTCTCTTCCTGAATAGATAGATGCTATTTCTCAAAACTGTATTTGACCCAGGTTCAGTCTGACCATTTCCTTGATAGCTTTTCTCTTTCAGATCCTTAAATTCTATTTTTCCCATAGTTGAATGACTTTCTTTTATATTATTCTAATTCCACATCATTCCCGTACTAGATTTTGTATGTCCTCTTTCTATAAAGTTTTAGTTTTTCTATAAAGTTTTTGCTAATCAGTTAACTAAGGTATGTAGGAAGCACATCACAATAGCAATGGGGGACCTTAACTACCCTGACATCAACTGGGAGACAAACTCTGCACCAAGTGGAAAATCAAACAGATTCCTGACAAACCTAGCAGACAACTTTGTCTCCCAAAAAGTAGGGAAAGGAACTAGGGGATTAGCCATTTTGGATCTAATTCTCACTAACAGAGATGAAATGATAGAAGGTGTTGAAGCCATAGGAACCTTGGGAGGAAGTGATCATGCAGTATTGGAATTTAACATTATGGAAGCACAAGCACTAGAACACAGTCAAACTAGAGTCTTGGACTTCAAGAGCTACTTTCAATAAACTTAGAGAGGGTTTGGGAAGGATTCCATGGATGAGAATCTTCCAGGGGAAAACAACTCAAGAAGCTTGGGAAATTTTGAAAAGAGAGATAATAAAAGCCCAGTCTCGCACAATACCAACAAAGAGGAAAAATAACACCTCTCAAAAGAAACCAGCATGGCTGCATAAAGAACTCTCTGATAAATTGAAAGATAAAAAGGACAAGTATAGAAAGTGGAAAGGGGCACATAACTAATTCAGAATATCAGCAAATAGCCCGAGCCTGCAAAGATGAAGTGAGGAAAGCTAAGGCTCAAAATGAACTAAGGCTTGCGACCAAAGTCAAAAATAACAAAAGCTTCTTTCAACATTTAAGAAACAAGAAAAAAGTGAAGGAAACGATTGGTCCATTAGTGGATGAAAGTGGCAAGAAGGTGACAAGCAACAGGGAGAAAGCAGAACTATTTAACTCGTTTTTTGCATCTATCTTTACACAAAGGGAAAAAACAGACCAACCTATCAAAAATAGTGCCATAAAAAACAGAATAGAAATACAAGTTAAGATAGGCAAGAAAATGGTAAGTGAGCACCTCTCCAGCCTAGACGAGTTCAGATCACCAGGACCAGATGGATTACAGCCCAAGATTCTCAAGGAACTGGCAGATGTAATCTCAGAACCACTGAACTATATCTTTCAAAGATCCTGGAGCACTGGGGAACTACCAGAGGACTGGAAAAGAGCTGATGTAGTTCCCATCTTCAAAAAAGGAAAAAAAATGGATCCAGGAAATTACAGATCTATCAGCCTGACCTCAATACCTTGGAAGATTCTGGAAAAGATAATCAAACAACGAATCAGCGAACACTTAGAGGCAAACAAAGTCATTACTAAAAGCCAACATGGGTTTGTCAAAAATAGATCATGCCAGACAAATCTTATTGCATTCTTTGACCAAGTGACAAAATTAGTGGACCAGAGGAATGCTGTGGATATAATTTACTTGGACTTCAGTAAGGCATTTGACAAAGTAGATCACAACCAGTAGATCACAACCTACTATTTGATAAGATAGATAAATGTGGGTTAGACAGCATCACCACCAGATGGATCTGTAGCTGACTGATGGCCGTACTCAGCGTGTGATCCTCAACGGAACCACATCTACATGGAGGGAAGTGTGTAGTGAGGTGCCCCAGGGCTCTGTTCTGGGCCCAGTGCTCTTTAACATTTTCAACAACGATTTGGACGAGGGGATAGATGGGGAACTCATCAAATTTGCAGACGACACCAAGCTGGCAGGAATAGCCAACATTCCAGAAGACAGGATTAGGATACAGGAAGATCTGGACAGACTTGAACACTGGGTGCTATCTAACAAAATGAAATTCAATGGTGAAAAAAGTAAGGTTCTACATTTAGGCAAGAAAAAACAAATGTACAGGTATAGTATAGGGGGAACCTTACTCAATAGTAGTAACTGTGAGAGGGATCTCAGAGTTCTAGTGGACAATCATTTAAATATGAGCCAGCAGTGTGCTGCGGCTGCCAAAAAAGCCAACATAGTGCTAGGCTGCATTAACAGAGGGATAGAATCAAGATCATGTGAAGTATTAATACCACTTTACAATCCCTTGGTAAGGCCACACTTGGAATACTGCATCCAGTTTTGGTCACCACGATGTAAAAAAGATGTTGGGACTCTAGAAAGAGTACAGAGAAAAGCAATAAAGATGATTAGGGGACTGGAGGCTAAAACATATAAGGAACGGTTGCTGGAATTTGGTATGTCTAGTTTAACGAAGAGAAGGACGAGGGGGGACATGATAGCAATGTTCCAATATCTCGGGCTGCCACAAAGAAGAGGGAGTCAAGCTATTTTCCAAAGCGCCTGAAGGCAGGACAAGAAGCAGTGGATGGAAACTAACCAAAGAGAGAAGCAACCTAGAACTAAAGAGAAACTTCCTGACAGTTAGAACAATTAACCAGTGGAACAACCTACCTCCAGAAGCAGTGAATGCTCCAACACTGGAAGTGTTTAAGAAGAGACTGGACAGCCATTTGTCCAAAATGGTATAGTGTTACCTGCCTGAGCAGGGGGTTGGACTTGATGATCTCCAAGGTCTCTTCCAACTTTATTATTATTATTAGTAGTAGTATCAATAGTGATATTGTGCAATTCATTATAATTGAAGTTAGATTTTGTGCTTTAAAGCAGCAATTATTAATCTTTTGGTACCATAGACTCCTTTGACGATCTGGTGAAACCAAAGGGCATCTTTGCATAAAAATATATTAAGCACATAAAATAAAATACACAGAGACGGACTACATTACAAAAGAAAGCAGTTATGCTAAAACAGGCCATTAAAGTATTTTTAAAACCACACATGTATAATATATCGATTCTTCTTTATTAATGATTTAAATCAATAACAATTCCCGTTTATGGCATTATAACTTTAGATGCTTTGGTAAGATTTATTGAACATTTTTTAAAAGATTTTTTTAAAAATAATATTAAGAAATTTACTTTAGGGAAAGAAATGTTATCTAGAGTTTCATACAAGTGAGATCTTGTAGTTTTTTCCTAAGTGCGCGTAGCTTAGGAAAACAAGAAGTATTTTTTTTTATTTAAAAATTTTATAAATTTATTACAATATAAACCCCCCCACCCCTTCCCCCCTCCCCCACTTCCCAGAACTGATTACAGGATAAAAAATAAAATAAACATAATCTAAGTAACATTAATCAACTATACTATCAATCAAAACCATAACACACTTTAACTCCTTCTCCCAACAAATATTAACAAATTAAGTCAAAAATAATAAAATAATTAAAACTAATAATAATTATCTAAAATCTACTCAAAAGCAAGATAATACTTTTCAATCTCATATTTCCTCTGAATGTAATCAATCCATCTTCTCCAAACCATAATATTGAGATGCTGCTGCTTGTATTCTGCAATGCGAATTCTTATTTGCTTATCAAGTTGATGTGATTTGCATTGGTTGTTAGTAAGGGCAACCTAAGTACAGTATATTGTTTTTGGTGACATTGATGCTAGGAAAGTAACTGTTAACAATTGTAAGATGTACCCAACATCTTAGTATCTGAATGTTAAGCATATCTAGTACTGTTTAGTTGATAACCAAGTGCTACAGAGAATATAAAAAAATATTTACCATATGTCTTGCAGGTGATCATGGAAAACAATTTAGGATAATTCAAAACATTATTTAATTATATTTGGTATTTAGAATCAGAATTATGACAGTTGACAAGCATTTTAGAGATCTACTGCAAATACTTGGTGAAGGCAGCACAGAATTTCCTTCAGAATGATACTGTATTGCAGGAAATTCTCATCTAGGTCTTTAACCTCCACAGAAGTGAAAAGGCTGTCAGTTTTACAGAATATTTCACTGGGCCTTGTGTATGTATGCAGGTCACTTGGGACCTCTATTTGCTGCAACAGAAAGTATCATTCTCAGAATTTGTACTTCTGACGTTGGTCAGTGTAAAAGAAAATAACATCTGAACTTTTTCCAAATCTAATCTACCGTATTTTCCGGCGTATAAGATGACTTTCTAAACCTGAAAATCTTCTCAAAAGTCCGGGGTCGTCTTATACGCCGGGTAGGTGTTCTCTGAATTTAAAACCAATCTGCCCCCTAGTGGCCAGCCCTATTTTTTTTACAGAAATAAGCACTAACACAGTATTTCTCAACCTTGACAATTTTAAGGCATGTGGACTTCAACTCCCAGAATTCCACAGCCAGCAGGACAAAGCATTCAAAAATCCCATTTTTTTACATCGCCATCACTGTGGAATTCTTTTTCAGGAAAAGCAATTAAATAGTAGAAAACAGTAAGCTATATAAATTAAGGACATTACATCTACAAAAAAAGAAACATTTGATTTACTTCTTATATCTATAGCAGCAATCATGAATATATGGAAAAAAATTTTGATTCAGCAAATCAATTGATTAAGAAAGATACTGATCAAAGGAAAAAGATCAAAGTGAAAATTAAGAAAATAGATGATGGGATCTACCAGAGAAAATATTTAAAAAAGAAACATTTGTTTGAATATGGTTAAAAACAGAAAAGATTCTGAATACATATGTCATTCTAAGAGAGATGAATTCCTTAAATAATACTGTATGCTTCCCCCCCCCTTTATTTTATTTCTTGATATAAGTAATATAATACTGCTGAAATGGCCTCTTTTGAAGAGTTTCATCTGTCAGAACCATGACAAAATTCTTGAATATTACTTTTAAAAGGGCTTCAATATTATTTATACAGGTGATTAATTATATATATAACTAGACTATATGTTTGCACAGTTGCAGAGATTGATCTTTTTAAAAAATTAACTGGACATAAAAATTGCGGCTTACGTACTCTAACAGTGTTTTCTTCTTCTGTGGACATTTGTAGGACTGGGCTGATGCCAATGTTACAAGAGAAATTGAAGATACTGTATTATATGCGTATTACAGTGAGTATTGCAAATACACCTCTGTACTGAAATTTTTCGTAAACTTAGAGTAAGAATGAAAAACTTAGCAATTTCCAGAATCCACTTCTATTGGATTCTATTGGATAATTCCTAATTGATCTCATGGTCATTTCTTTCATCTGGTTTATACAATTTCAAAAGTTTTATGCTAGTTTTAACACTTAGGTTGATATCCCAAGATTCTGTGATAATCACTGTATCACCTTCCCTGTCCTTTTTTTCTGATCCTGTTAACATACTGTTTTATATGTTCTTAGATAATACCGAACATTGTTATCTTTCAGCAATTTTTAAAAAAAAGATTTGCTTGCCTATGAAGTCTTTTATATAGGAAGGCACATCAGTTTGACAAAATGTTCAGTTTTCCATGATGACAAATCAGATGTACTTGTAAAAGCATATTTTTTTTATTTTTCATTAAATTTATATGCTGCCTATCTCACTGTCAAGCGACTCTGGGCCACTTACATCATCATAAAAGCAAAAGTACAAAATATTTAAAATGTGACAACATTAAATATTAAAAAGAACAAAGATTAAATAAGTTAGAAACCAGAATACAATAGGATGGAGGAGGGATCTTCTTCCTATCCATTAATCACCTCCATCTTGGAATGCCCGCTTCAAGGCCCCATGTCAACAAGAGCCATTCATTGCTTTATCTGACCCAGCCCAGGAGTGTTTATTTATTTATTTCCTGCCTTTATTATTTTTTACAAATAACTCAAACATATTTACAAACATATCTTACACACCTTTCTATTTTCCCCACAACAATCCTGTGAGGTGAGTTAGGCTGAGGGTGACTGGCCCAAAGACATTCAGCTAACAGATTGATTACAGAAACCTAAGCAAAGTCTGACTTAATCAGTACTTAGGTAAGATACTACCAAGAAATTCCAAAATTCCAGGACTGCAGACTAGGAAGTTGAAAGACATTCCAGTGGAAGGTACACTGGTAATCCAATCCTATATTGTTGCAAAAAAAATCCCCCACAAAGCATGTAGATAATCCTCAAGAGTGGAACTTGACTCAGTGGTGATTGTCCTTTATCTTGTATTTGGATGCAATATATATTTGTCATAAATATATCTGAGTTTATTTGATTTATTAAATTAATTGATATATTGATTATTTTTCATTACATAATACTGTAGCATCAAAATATGGTAGCTAACATCAATTGTATTAATATCACTGAAATGCAATAGGATCAAACAGGATTGTCTAAACTGAGAACTTTAGCCTCACTTTGAGACACTATTAGTTAATGTAATAGTGATCTTAAAAAAATCTCTAATATGCGTGCCCATCTCCTATACTGATAATTATGTTTACAAATTTTAATCACTGCAATGCAAAATCTGGCAACGTTATACTTGATAAATAATTTCCTGTCTGACTGAAGAAAATCAATAGGAATTTTTTTTGTTTTTGACCCATAAAACAGTAAAGGGAGGATAAAAGTTTGTTGATTGCTTTGGTAGTAGGGACAATATAAAGGCATAGATATGATAGTCTCTAAGGCACTTGTGTGACAAGTACTTCTTGGTAAATCTTCCTTAAGAACTAAGGAAGAACAAGGAAGGTACGATGGAATCTTGTATTTAATAAGAAACAACGTATTTGAAAACTAAATGTCCTGCTTTATTTTCACACTAATATTTATTTAAGTGTAAGCCTTCAAGTCATTCTTGACTCTAGGGACTGCCTGGAAATATGCCTGCAGTTTTCTTGATAGGAATGTTTCCCTTTGCCTTCTTCCTAGAAGCTGAGAGACCGTGACTGGCCCAAGGCCATCCAGTTGGCTTTGTGCCTTAAGCAGGATTAGAACCCAGGTTCTCCTGATTTCTAGCTTAGTGCTGACACTACTACACTAAACTGGCTCTTTATCTGTCATAGATTACACATTTACTTGAATCATTGGAATTTTGAATGACAGGTTTGAAATTATGAAAGAAGAAATATCTATTAAGTGGCTGAAACCATTTGTGGAAGTTATAAATATTTTTTGCTTTGGAAGAATTATATTTAGTGTACTATATAAAACCATGGAAATTCGATAGGATATAGGTTTGGTACTGTTACATAAACCAGCCTCCAGATGGTAGTAATGATTTGACTGTACACAAAATATTCCTGATGTTCTTATTCTAAATAAATCAGATTAATGAGGTACATTTCTGTTACTCGTTCTATATTAAACTGAACCATGATTTAATAAAAATATGTATCAAAATAGGCAATAACACAACCAAATATTAATCAGAGCTAAAGATTGGATTAACTTGGGGCTAATTTTTATGGTTTTACGAAAATCCAATGTGTCAGGCCATTTCTGCTACAGTTTATTGCAGTTAGTTTACTGTAAATAGTTTCCTCCTATTCTTCTGCCATCTCCAAAAAGTTCTAATGTTTAGATTATTCTGAAGGACTCCCAGTATTTTCTCTGTGTGATATATTTATCAGCTTTTATATTTTTTGTTTCATCTTTATGTCAGGGCTCCGACTAATGAAACCAAATAAATCAGAATTCCGAGGCTTGAAGTTTCCTCAAAGAACATGTTTATTGGATACATAATATTGGCACGGTCAAAGGTGAAACCAACTCTTAAAAATCCCCCTAGGCATGCAATGTAACTAAATGTAACAATTCCCTCCCCTCTACCATGCTATTGACCACGCTACCCAATAAATGTGATTGGCGGGCTCCATGAAACTTCTTTCCACTTTCCAGTTCCTGTGGGAATGTTCTAGGTTCCCACGGGACTGCTCTGTGTTTAGTCTAGCAATGCTGTTGCTTTCTTTCTCCCCCTTCCTCCTAACCCTGTGGCAACTTAGAATGACAAAGATGGGTTCAGCCAGATTCATTTCAGAAGTTGACATCGCTCCCCTAAAGAGAAAGCAGTTCCTGAAAAATAACAAGCACAGATACACATTAATTTTTCGTTAATCCTCTATTCTATTGTCTGGAAGTTCACTAGGTTTTTGGGGATATTTATCATGAAACTTCTGTATTAATCTATCCGCCTTTACATCTCTACTTTTCACCCATCTAGCTTCGGACAAAGGATAACCCTTCCATTGAACTAGGTACTGTAATTTCTCTTTATACCATCTAGAATCAAAAATTCTTATTTCATAATGGGTGTCACCCTCCACCATAATGGGACCTGGGGCGGTTCGAGGAACTGGACTCCTCGGTCTGATATGATTCTTCTTGGTGCTCCGTGTAGATATGTTTTTAAAATAGTTTAGCCAGTTACTGGGTGGAGGGAAGACCAGGGCAGTGAGCCTGCTTTGAGAAAAGGTTAGTAGCAGTCCAAATTATGGTATTTCTGTATTTTCAGAGAAAAGTCCATTGTGATTCTCCAGCACTGGAGTTGGAGAATCCACCAATGGGTTTAGACTGTGTTCCTTCCCTATCAGATCAAGTCAGCCAAAGTTGCAATGTCTGTCCTGGGCTAGAGTGTCGCAGTCTCGACTTGATCTTGCCCAAGACAGACGTAGCAAGTTGGCTCATAGGCAGGTACAGTTTCCATTGGTGGATTCTTTATTCTCTATTCTCTTCAGTATTCTGAGACAGTGCTATATTCAGCACTGTGTTTTTCCTCTCAGTTGGCTGAAGAACTGTTTGCCTTTAACTAGGAACGGAGGCTTTCATTCCTCCCCCTCCCCCCCACTTCCAACCATAAAGGCTGGGGGGACTTGCTTTTCCTCTGTAACACAGCCCTCCTTCTACTCTTGGACAGCACTAGGCTCAGTGCTGCTCCTCAGCCCTCCACAGTTCCCCATTGCCTGGAAAAGCCTCTGGACACATGCGAAGGTTAAAAACGGCCATTTGCAGCTGGCGCATGTTCGGAAGGCCGATTACCTCTTTTCCAGCTTTTCTTCGTGAGGGTGGAAGGGGGTGCTGGCAGCAATACCCTCAGACCTCGTGCAGCCGCCTTTTTGAGTGTGGCCACCATTTTGAGCTGCCATTCTGGGTGTGGCAGCCTTTTTGGGTGTGGCCGCCTTTTGTGTCCCTTATTGGGACTGGGTCTTTCTTGAGGCCGCCATCTTGGGGCCTGCTCTGCGCTCTTTTCTCCCCTGGTGCCACCATTTGCACAGGGACCCTGCACGGCCACTGTTGCCTCAGAACAGGCCTGCTAGACTCCTCAGGCCTACTTCCTTCATCTGCTCTAAATACAACCTTACCTGGCTAATCAGTGGTGTCTCCACACCTGGTCACCTAGAGACGGGCAGCCATTTTGGATCTTTCCCTCAACACCATTCCAAGGCCTGTCAGACCTCAGTCAGTATTTGATCTCCACAGCCACTCAGGTCTGTAATATATCCATTTCACAGCCTGCTTAACAGGATTGGTTCTATCCGATTTGCTCCTTCTTTCCCGTGCATTTAACCTCCTTGGATTCAATTTCTGGGTTTTTGCTGTCTCCAGGTCTCCCTGAAAACCAGGATTACCCTATTGTGATCCTGGGCCTAATCATATTAACAGCTCTATCTGGGTTCCAGGCGTCCCCTATCGTGCACCTGTTTTTCTCCACACGAACAGCTCTGTCTGGATACCAGGTGTCCCCTACCGTGCACCAGTTCTTATACACACAATGAGTTCTATCTGGATTCCAGGCATCCCCTATCGTGTGCCTGTTCTTATCCACACAAACAGCTCTGTCTGGATACCATGCATCCCCTACCGTGCACCTGTTCTTATCCACACAATCAGCTCTATCTGGATTCTAGGTGTCCCCTATAGTGCACCTGTTCTTATCCAACCAATAGCTGTCTCCGGATATCAGGAGTCTCCTATCGTGCTCCTGTATTACCCGAGAATGGAGGATTCTAGGCCCTCCACAAAGGACGTCTTGCCGTCCTCCGCGACTGCAAAATGCCACAAATCCTCTAATCAAGAGGCCACAGGTAAGATCTCGGCCAAGGCCAAATCTACCTCAAAGACCTCCAAGGGAGCTGAAAAACAGGCCATCAGGAGACACCAAGCCCTAGAGAAAGAATTCTCTAAAGCATAGAAACTAGCCAAGTTGGAGACCTCACAGGCCGCAGTGCCTTCCTTTGATCTACCCCTGGGGCCTTCCGCTTCTCCCCTGGTGATATGGTCGACAGGGTAACCTCTCCTGTCTCCTGCACTGGGGGACACAGACGGGTTCATCCCATTGCTCAGCCCTCTGCTTCACGGGCTCAACAAGTAGCCCCTGAAGCTACTTTCACCCCTACTGCGGCTGGGCTTAGCCAAATGAACCGGTCTCCCTTCCCACGGAGGACCACCTAGCTGAGATGATTGCACAGGCGGTAGAGCGCGCCCTTGAGGCCAGATCACAAGCGACTAGGTCAGCCGTGGTCAACTTTCTACCCACTCACCAGCCGGCCACTGAGTCCTATTGTGTGCCTTCTTCCCCTTCTCAGTCCACCTATTCTGGGGACGCGTCATCTCGCGAGTATGAGGCTGATCTGGAGATTCCGATTTCTGAGGAGGAGGAACCTCCCCCTGAGACACCATCACTTAACGATCTCTTTAACCCTTCTTTTTTTTGTCTCCCTGCTTCACAAGCCGCTTCCACGGCACATCTTGGACCTGATCCTTCCACACCGGCAACTTCAGTTACTCCAGACTCAGGCGGATGCGAATTTCACCGAACCAGTAACAACACAATACTGCATTCCTTGCCCACCCATGTTCCTCAACGCGGTCTGAAAGCAGTAGGTATCTCCGGCCTCTTTTCCCCTTCCAAGTAGCAATGAGAAAAGGCTTTATAATGTGGCCCATGACCTGGAGGAGGCTCTGGAGGTGCCCATGGTAGATGAACCTTTAGGTTCCCTTGTGTCTCTAACCGTCATTCCTGGCGACGTTTCTGAGGCCCTTAAGGCTGAGGACCGTAAATGTGAGCTCTCTTACCACAGAATACATCAAGCTGTGGCGTGGGCTATCAGAGCAGCTACCTCTGCATCCTTTTTTAACAGGTCTGCTCTCCGCTGGCTTAGACAGCTTCAGGCCAGGATACTGACAGAGGATATCCGTATGCATCAAGATCTGAGTAAGATGGTGGTGGCTACAGAATATGCTTCTGATGCCACCCTCCAGGCCGCCAGATTTTCCTCCAGAGCCATGGCATCCAACGTCACTGGCCGCCGTATGCTCTGGTTGAAACACTGGCGTGCTGACGCCAAGTCCAAATGGTGCTTATCAGCAGCCCCTTATCAGGGAGAAAAATTGTTTGGTGAAGCCCTGAATCCTTACCTCACTGAAAATAAGGATAAACGTAAGATTCTTAATCACCTCCTTAAATGATCAGACAAACATCCCAACACCTACTCATGGAGGCAGTCCTTTCGCGCAGGAGCCAGGTCCAACTATTCCCAGCCCAACTGGTCTTTCCCTATCAGACAGGACAGACAGGACAGACAATCTGACAGACAGGTTTCCAGACCAAGGCAACAATTTCAGGGCAAACGGCCCTTTTGTGGGAGCGGCCGCCCATTCCGCCGATCCAGGTGACTCTCAGGCGAATCCTCCCATCGGGGGCAGACTCTCTTTCTTTGCCTGCCAGTGGGAAGCTACCACCACAGATGCATGGGTCCTAAACACCGTGCGTCACATACTGTCCCTGGAGTTCATCTCCAATCCCCTGAATCGCTTCATTTCTTGTCCTCACGTAAGAAATCCAACAAAAAAAAGACTCATGCGAGAGGCCATTCGTCACCTCTTAAACATACGGGCCATAGAACCGGTGCCATTGGATCAGAGAGGTCGGGGGTTTTATTCCATCCTCTTTGTCGTCCCCAAAGCGTCAGGGGGATAGAGAGCCATCCTAGATCTAAAGGGATTAAACTATCATCTTGCATACCGCAAATTCAAGATGCAAACACTCCAGTCATCGTGGGAAGCGTAAGAAGGGGGGACTTCCTGACGTCCATCGACCTCACGGAAGCGTACCTTCACATCCCCATCTCTCTCACCCATCGCTGGTTTCTACGATTTGCCCACAGGGGACACCATTATCAGTACAGGGCACTCCAGTTCGGCCTATCCTCGGCTCCGAGAGTCTTTACCAAGATCCTGACGGTTCTAGCAGCTCACCTGAGAATGGTACCAGTCAGAGTCCAGTGCTACCTAGACGACATTCTAATCCAGTCCTCATCGATCCAGGCTGCTCAGGCGGATCTTGAACTGGTGATAATGCTGCTCCAGAATCATGGGTTCTCGGTAAACTTCTCCAAGAGCCATATGATCCCTGCAACAAGGTAATTACACCTAGGGGCCATCATAGACACGGTGGAATGCCGGGTCTATTTATCCCAAGCACGCTGGGATAGCATCAGGGAATCGATTCTCCAATTGCGCAGGGGTCGAATGGTAATGTTGGCCAGCCTCTCCCAATTACTGGGGAAGATGATCTCGGCCATTGCGATTGTACCTTGGGCCAGGCTCCACTCCAGGAACCTTCAGTGGTTCCTGCTCACTTTCCAGAGACTGAATATCAGTTCCTCCAATCGAAGGGTGAGACTTCTGCTTCATGTCTCGCGATCCCTCACATGGTGGCTCTCGTCGGCTTGCTCAAGGGGTCTTACTTCAAGGAGCCCAATCGACTCACCCTTACAACCAACACCAGCCTGTTTGGCTGGGGAGTGCACCTTCTCTCACAGTGGCCCCAGGGCCGTTGGTCCCACTCCGACCTTCGGCACAATATCAACTGGCTGGAGCTCAGGGCAGTACACCTGGCCCTCCGCCACTTTCGCAGCATAGTGGCTAAGCATCACGTTCTGGTCCTTACAGACAACATGGCTGCCAAGGCACACGTGAACCGGCAAGGGGGCATCCGATCTCGTGCACTCTTGACCGAGGCACTCCTGCTGGGCTCCTGGGCAGAAGCCAACCTGGCCTCCATCAAGGCCGACTACATTTCAGGGGAAGCAAACACTCAGGCCGACTTCCTGAGCCGGGCGACGATGGACCATTCGGAATGGTGCCTATATCCGAGATCTTCAGGGAGATCTGCCAACGCTTCGGATTGCCAGTTCTAGACCTTTTTGCCTCCCCGACAAACGCTTATCTCCAGCTATTCTTTTCCCGCTTTCCATCTCCAGGGGCAGAATGGGCGGTTGCTCTTCGGAGCCCGTGGCCGGAGGGACTGCTTTACACCTTCCCTCCTCTTCCTCTTCTTCCGGCGGTTGTCCACAAGCTTCTTCGGGAACAGGTGGAGGTTCTTCTAGTGGCCCCATATTGGCCACAGAGACCATGTTTAACCGACCTCGTGAACCTCTCTCTAGTGGAAGATTCCCCCAGATGGGTCTCACTCAGCCAGGGGACCCTTCTTCATCCAGATCCCCAATGGCTCTAGTTAGTTGTCTGGCACTTGAGCGCTCGATCTTGCCCAGGAGTCCTGCTCGCCGGGAGTCATTACCGTAATCCAGGCCTCCCATCGGTCCTCTACCAACCGTACTTATGAGGCCACGTGGAGGAACTTCTGTTCGTATGCAAGATGATCCACTTGACCATTCCAGACTTGACAATTCCACATATATTGGATTACCTTTTACAGGGTCTGTAGAGGGGCTTGGCTCCAAACACACTGCGCAGATAAGTCGCTGCTCTCTCCACTGTACTTACCTATAACTCCACGGTTTCCCTAGGTCATCATCCCTTGATCCGCTCTTTCATCAAGGATGCCATTAACACCAAGCCCCCTGTAGTGCACCGGTACCCCTCTTGGGACCTGCCGTGAGTTCTTTGGGCTCTAACCAGACCGCCCTTTGAGCCCCTCAAGACATGTGATATACGTTACATATCGCACAAGGTCGCATTCCTGGTGGCAATCACCTCTGTGCGACGAATATCAGAATTGGCGGCACTTTCAATCAGAGATGACTTGTGCTTTTTTCACCAGTACCGGGTGGTCCTTCGTCTGGACCCTACCTTTCCTAAGGTCAATTCTCTTTTCCACAGGGCTCAAAAAATCGTAGTCCCAGATTTCTGTCCTCACCCATCTCATGCCCTGGAATGGCAATGACACCTTCTGGACATCTGCAAAGCGCTCCATTACTACATCTCACAGACAGCTGCCTTCCGGAACTCTGAGGTCCTCTTTGTCTCCTTCCATCCTTCTTCCAAGGGTCGGAAGATGTCTTCTTCCACAATTGGCAGATGGATTAGGGCGTGTATGGCGGGGCATATTAGGCTGAGTCATTGCCAGTTCCATGATGGGTCACAGCCTACTCAACCCATAGTGCAGCTATTTCCATGGCCTGGGCCAACCGTGGAGTTATAGGTGTCCATCGAGGACATTTGCAAAGTGGCCACATGGCTTTCACCATCTCCCTTTATAAGGCATTATAAGATTGACAGATTTGCCTCGGCAGAGGCCTCCTTTGGTAGGAGGGTTCTCCAACAGGTAGTACCTCAAAGTGCCACTCCGGACCGGCCTGCTCCCCTCCCTCAGGGACAGTAGGCTTTGGTATGTCCCATTGATGGATTCTCCATCTCCAATGCTTGAGAAGGGGCGTTGTCTTACCTGAACGCTTTTTCTCAGCACGGAGATGGAGAATCCACTCCCGCCCTCACAGGTGATTTAGGCCTAGGGCTAGATTTATGAGCCAACACGTCTTGCTGTCAGTCATGACTTCGCCTGCGTCGAGACTGGGACACTCTAGCCCAGGACAGGCATTGCAACTTTGGCTGACTTGATCTGATTGGGCAGGAACACAGTCTAAACCCATTGGTGGATTCTCCGTGCTGAGAAAAGGCGTTCAGGTAAGACAACGCCCCTTTCCTTCCAGGGCTGGGATGGTTCTGCTACCTGCTGTAACAGTCCAGGAGGCTTTCCTGGTCTTTTTTTCATGGCAGCACAAGTTGCATAGCTCCTAACATAGTTTTCAATGTCTTTTTTCATTCCTGGCCACCAGAACTGCTGTCTTACTAAGTGTAAAGTCTTTAGAAATCCAAAGTGACCAGCTTGCTTGGCATTATGGCTTTGTTGCAGGGCTTGGATCCTGAGGATGCTAGGAAGGAACAATTTGGAACCCTTCCATGCTAATTCATCTCTATATGTCAACAATTGCCTGTTGTCTCTGAAACGGGCCAGATTTCAGTTCTGTTCTAAGTCTCTGGGTCAAGCTGCTATCGGGCTAGTGGATTGTCTTTGAGCTTGATGTCTTGTGGTGACTTGCAAGACTTTTTGGGGTGAGGGGATGATAGCATTGACCACTTCCTTGCAATGGCTCTTGTACTGTGGCATTCTAAACAAGACGTTAGCTAGGAAATTCTTCCCCCCAGGAATGTATTTTAGAAGTTAAAACAGTTGAAATATTGCATCCATCGAACCTGCTTGGGGGACAACGTCTGCAGCAATCTAAGTGCTTCAAGGTTCTTATGGTCAGTCCACACTTCAAGGGGTATATTACTTCCCTCTAGGAAATGGCGCCAGGTTAGCAATACCCATCACACAGCAAATGCCTCCTTCTCCCATACAGCCCATCAGTGCTCTGTGTTGGTGAATTTCCTGGAGGTGTAAGTGCATGGTTGCAGGACCTCCTTGTTTTTTTTCTGAAGAAGAACTGCTCCCACTGCAACATCGCTGGCATCCACTTGGATGATGAACTACTCCTCAGGATTAGGATATTTGAGGACTGGTTCTCCTGCAAACAACATTTTTATTTTTTAAAAAGTTTTATTATTATTATTTTTTCTATCAGAGTTCAATAATAATAATTCAACAAAAGTATGTTGTCTGAGTTCTTATTCACTAATACAAATTAAATTCTTATTATTTCTTCTTCTGGTGGTATTTCTTCGTTCTTCCAATATTGTTCAAATATAATTCTTGCCGCTGTTACCACATGTAGAATCAAATATGTACTTTGCTTATCAAGTTTTTCTGGCATTATACCTAATAAACAAAATCAGGTTTACGCTCTATGTGTTTCTCTAACATTTTTTCCTAACCAAGTGTGGATTATTGTCCAATATCACCTTGCTTTAACACAGTGGTTCTCAACCTTTTTATACGGCGACCCCAGTCATAAGGACGCGCCGCGCCTGCGCGGCACTGCCCCCATGCGCAGTGCCGCCCCCATGCACGACCCGCGTGTGCGGGGCTGCCCCCAGGGCAGGGAAAAAACGGCGGATCGCGTTGTTTGGCGACCTCCGTAAAATGGTCGTTCGACCCCAAATGGGGTCGCGACCCAAAGGTTGAGAACCGCTGCTTTAACACATGTTCACCACATATAATAAGTACCTGGTTTGTATTTACATTTCCAACATTTCTCTGACATGTTTTTAAACATTTTTGCTAATCTTGTTGGTGGCAAATGCCATCTATAAAACATTTTATATAAGTTTTCTTTGTATGGAGCTGACATTGTCAATTTATAGTTTCTTTCCCACAAACTGTGCCACTTTTCTAAGTCTATATTATATCCAAAATTCTTTGCCCATACTATCATTGTCTCTTTTACTTGTTCATCTTCCATTTTGATAAGAAATTGTACATTTTTTAAAATTAATTTTTCATCAGAAGTTAATAATGTCTGATCAAACATAGTCTGTTCTTTGTAAAATCCATACTGTTTATTATCTTTATCATATCTGACTTGCATTTGTGAGTGTGATCACCATGTTAAATCGATGCCCTGATTTTCCATCTCTTGCCTGGATTTTAAGTTCTCTTCAGAATTTAGAATATCTTTTTCCATATTTTATCGAGACTGACTAGATTTAGATGTGCGAATGTTTCCATTGTTGAAAGCCATCCAGGAATTTTCAAATAAATTTTATTTTTCCCCAAGTTAATAATAATGCATTTCTAATGTAATGATTTTGGAAGTATTTATGTATTTTATTTTTTCCATATCATAGAAAAGCATGCCAACCAAGTTGCAGGTCATATCCCTCCAGATACAGCAATCTTTTATTTCTAAGAGTTATCCATTCTTTTATCCATGTTAACCTTGATGCTTGATAATATAAAACCCAATCTGGCAAGCCAAAGCCTCCATTTTTCTTGGCTTCTTGTAACATTTTCAATGTAATTCTAGCTTTCTTTCCTTGCCAGATGAATTTTTGAATTAGAGTTTAAATCTTCAAAGAATTTTTTCTCCAGTTTTATAGGTATCGTTTGAAATAAAAATAATATTTTGGTAATATATTCATTTTCACCGTAGCAATTCTTCCTAACATCAACAGTTGAAGATTCCTCCATTTTTCCAAATCAAGCTTTATTTGCTTTAACAATTTAATGTAATTATCTTCTTTTATTGTTGACCATCTTGTTGTCAAATATATTCCCAAATATTTGACCTTTTTGACTATTTGCAATTCTATTTTTTCTTATAATTGCTTTTTTTGTTTATCTATAAAATGTTTAACTATCACTTTTTCTCTATTTATCTTTAATCCTGTTATCTCTTCAAATTGTTCTATCTTTTCCAACAGTTTAGGAATTGTCTCTAAAGGTTCCTCTAAAATGAATACCAAATCATCTGCAAATGCTTGCAGTTTGTAGGTTTCACGTTTTATTTTCAATCCTTTAATTTCTGGATCTTGCTAATGTTTCTTTTTAAAACTTCTAAAGTTAAGATAAATAGCAATGGGGATAATGGACATCCTTGTCTTATGCCTTTTTGTATATCAAAATTCTCTGTGTAATCCCCATTTACAATTACTTTTGCTGTTTGTTTCTGATATATTGTCTGAATCGTATTTATAAAGTTTTGACCAAAGTCCATTGTTTTTACTGTTGAATCATAAATTGCCATGAAACATTATCAAATGCCTTTGGGGCGTCTAAACATACTAGTGCCAGTTGTTTCCCTGGATGAATTTCACAATATTCCAATATATCTAGTATTACCCTCAAATTATTTTTTATTTGTCTCTTTGGCAAAAATCCATTTTGATCTGAGTGCATAAATTCAGTCAAAAGTCTTTTTAGCCTCTCAGCTATTATTGAAGTGAAGATTTTATAGTCCATATTCAGTAGTGATGTCGATCTATAGTTTGTTTGTTTTTTGTATAGATTTTATTAGTTTTTATAGGGTTAGGAATAAGGTGGGGTTGGGGTTGGGGTTGGCATTTGGGTTAGGGTTAGGATTAGGTTAGGGTTAGGGTTGGGGTTTTTCCAGATAACATTCTCAATATTTAGCAAACAGCATAATATCTGTGTGTGTGTTTAACAAATGATAATAGATAATAATTGTTAATTATCATAAACAATCTCTCAATAGCTTTCTTCTTGCTAATATATATTCAAAATTACATATCACATTCCTTTCTCTCTAATTCTTTTTTCTAGCCATTGATGGAAATTATCCCATGTTCTAAAGTACACTGAGTCTTCTTTCTCTTTTCTCTTTAAAATCAATTTATCCATTTCTGCACACTCTAGAATTTTCTTAATTAGTACTTCTTTAGCTGGTCTATTTATTTTTTAGTCATTTTCTCCAACCATAAATGTATTTTAACTCAAAATCTTTTTGCTTTAGGGCAGGTCCACCAAATATGATAATAAGTACCTGGTCTTTGTTTGCATTTCCAACGGTTGTTTGAAGTAATTTTAAACATTTTTGCTAATTTCACTGGTGTCATATGCCATCTGTAAAACATTTTATATAAGTTTTCTTTATATGCTACTGCTTTAGTTAATTTAATATTTCTTTCCCATAACTTTTGCCATAAACCAGATATTTTCCCAATGCTATCCCATTTCTAGTCATACTGGTTCAGTTAGGTGCGTTGCAGGTGACTCTCCAATTAATGACCTATTGACCTCAAATTTCATGGCCAGGGACAATCATTTGGCTTGGATTCCCAGTTTAAACACTGTCTGGAGGTTGATTAGGCATCAGGTGTAGATTAGACATCTATTAGGATGTCTAATTCTGTTTGGACCCTTGTTTTAGTGGGGATGGCGAAGAGAGGGATGGCTTGACTTACCATCGGATCATTCTCACCTTTGTTGTCACTGTCATAGGGGGCTGGTAGCTAAATGCATTCAATCAGAGTTCCCTCTCTCACCCGTGGGGAGGACAAGACCTCAACGGCTTGGCTCTGATGTACCCAGCTTGACTTCTCTTAACCTCTCCGCTGTGGCTTTTTCAGCTTAGTCATAGTGGTAGGGGCACTCTTCACTTGGGGAGCTGGAGCTAGGCTTTTAGCCGCTCGATGTCCTTGCTGGCAGCACTGGAAGCACTTGATAGGGGCCCCAGCAGGAGTTCTGGGGGCACCAGCTACTGAAGCCACTGCATGATGTCATCCGAACTGGTGCCGTTTCTGGAATCGCCTTGGCTTTGATTCAGGTGCACCGGCCTTCTTATAGTGTTGAAGTTCAATGTCCAGTGTCACTGCCATCCGGTATCACTCACAGATCTGTTAGAAATCCCCCTATAGATGCATACCTGAAACAGGTCACAGTCCAAGCCTTCCTTAAACCAGTGGAATAGCAATTGCTCTGGCCACTGCCTTATTCTGTCTGTGACCCTTTGGAACTCTCGAAGAACTCTTGCTGGTCAGCCTCTCTGCTTTAGGGTGCGTATTTCCATTTCAGCTTGCAGGGCCTGGAATTTGTCTTCAAACCTGGCTCTCAGCTCTCCCAGGAAAAGGTTCATGTTTCCAAATTTTGAAGGCTGGTCATCCACTCTGCAGCTTCTTCCTCTAGGTTGACTGCCACTGCGTTCACCGTCACACTCTCATCAGGGGAGATGGGTCTAGATGAGCCCACACCTAGTTCAGGAAGAATGACAGCTTATCCAGGTCCCCATCAAATGTGGCTCTGGTCGGACGTGGGTCTGCAGGAAGTAGAGATGCCCAGTACACCAGGTACCAACCAGGTCGTTAGTACTGGGGCCCTGATTAAAGTAGAGCCCATCTTCGAAACCCTTCCAGTTGCCCCACTGGGCAGGCAGCTTGCTGTTGGCGCGGGAGACTTTGCCTGGGTCCTGGGCTCCATGCTGCTGTAGTTCTGGGAAGTAGAGAAGCCACATGGGACATAATGACTGGACTCGGACTTCGAAAGGCGGGAAGTGGTTGCGTTGACCTGGCTTCGGCTCTAGCTGAGACCTCATATTGTGCAATTGGGGTCACTTCTCTAATGTCCAACCAGTCAAATTTCTCCTTCAGCTTCTTGACCGAGTGCTCATGGACTGCTGTCAAGTGCTTACATTTCCCCAACTCATTCCATCCTGCTACTCTCTTTACCTTCCACCTCGGAGTGAGAGATAGAGGGCCATGGGAAGAGATTAAAGGAAACTCAGCCTCACCAGCCTTGGGTACTTTTGCACTGGAAGTCTTTCTCTGCTGGTAAAGATCCCTGATGGCTAGAGCTAGAACTTCCTCCCGCACCGTTGACCTGTCAGATTTATCCGAACGGACTTTCAGTCGAGCCCCCATCAGTGGAACTCCAGCCCCAGCCTGGGCAGCCATCCGTGTTCCATCTTTAGGAATTGTACCGGTATTAGTAGTTGCTTCCCCTTTCTTATCCATCCTAGCATCTTCCCTGAGTCTTTACCGTCCTCCCAAAACAATTGGGTAGGTGGCCAGGACTCAGGACCCTTAGGATCACTTTTTGATAGTCTTAGAGCAGTAAAAGGGTTTTGGAGGGTTCGTTTAATATCATGGTTCCGACTAATGAAACCAAATAAATCAGAACTCTGAGGCTTGAAGTTTCCTTAAAGAACATGTTTATTGGATACATAATATCGGCACGGTCAAAAGTGAAACCAACTCTAATAATCCCCTAGGGATGCACTGTAACTAAATGTAACAATTCCCTCCCCTGTACTATGCTATTGATCACGCAACCCAATAAAAGCAATTGGCAGGTTCCATGAAACTTCTCTCCACCTTCCAGTTCCTGTGGGAATGACCTTGGTTTCCACTGGACTGCTCTGTGTTTAGTCTAGCAGTGCTGTTGGTTTCTCCCCCCCTTCCTCCCAACTTGTGGCAACTTAGAATGACAAAGATGGCTTCAGCCATGTTCGTTTCAGAACTTGACACTTTAGTTTATGGTTTTCCCTCACTTGTTTTATATATCTGATTAAATGTTGACAAGCCATTTGTAAGTGTGGGTGTGACATCGTATGTTAAAAAATGTTCATCTTGTCCAAAGTTGAATATGGTTGATCGGAGATGTAATGCAAATTTCTGCTTATCTGAGACTGCATGGCAACAGTGAAAAAGGGCTCTTTCACAGATGCTGAAGAATCTTGAGAAAAAAACTGTTTTAACTATTTTTTTGCAGTGGGGAACTCTAGCTAGAGCAGTGCTTCTCAATTATTTTCTGTCATGCCCCCCTAGGAAGAAGAAAACATTTCGCGCCCCCCGCACGACTGTAAAAATTTTTTTTCTGTACAGAGCACCAAACACGGGCGGGTTTGGCCAATCAGGATAGAGCATCATGTCTATCCAATCGGGTCCTTTGCATGTGTCACGTGCGTTGGCGGTCATGTTGTCCTCCGCGTCGGGCTGCCGTTTGCGAGTGAGTCGGATGATCTGATCTAGAAATCCAATATGACAATATTTGCCGAGGTCAAACGAGCCCCTCTTTACGGAGCCGGGGGGCGCGCCCCACTATTTGAGAAGCACTGAGCTAGAGCAACTTGCAGAGTGCACACTTTGATTTTCATTTAAAATAAGTCTTCAGTGGCTTCACAAAGTTATATAAAAATATTCTGTCAGTTAAATAACATCTTTTTTTGAGTGACAGCTGAATCTAATTAATTAAATCTCATTTTATCAAGACAGCTTGACAGTGTACGTTACATGAAACAAGTATTAATGCTAAAGAATATTTTACAGATAAACTAAAATGACTGTAGATGAAGACAAGCTTTGTTCCATCTCTGGATGTACTCTTGAACTATGTAATTATATAGAGATTTTTCACATAAATATTTTTGTTAAAAGATTTATTTATTACAACATTTGCATCCCATCTGAACTCAAGACTTCTTGACAACTCATATATAAGAAACACTATAAATTATCAGGTATAAATTAAAGCCTTTTAAAAAAAAACCCAGGCTAACAATGACACTCATTAAAAATGATATTGAACATAGAACATAGAAGGTTGGAAGGGACCTTGGAGGTTTTCTAGTCCAACCCCCTGCTCTAGCAGTTGACCCTATACCATTTCGGATAAATGGTTGTCCGGTCTCTTTTTGACAGCCTCCAGTGATGGAGCACCCACAACTTCTGAAAGCAAGCTATTCCATTGGTTGATTGCTCTCATCTTTAGGAAATTTCTCCTTAGTTCTAGGTTGCTTTTCCTCTTGGTTAGTGTCCATCTATTTCTTCTTGTCTTGCCTTTTGGTGCATTGGAAAATAGTTTGACCCTCTCGTCTTTGTAGGAGCAACATTCTTTGACCATCTTGTTTGACCCGCTTGTCTTTGAAATTAGCAGCATTCCAAACTCAATTACGGTTGTAAATGGAAGACTACCTGTACTTATGAATGTGTTTGTATTCTTGTACTTTATAGTAGATGTTCTTTGGACAAGCTGTAAAGCTTGCATATATTAATGACATAATACAAAAGTGTATTATTTTACTATTTTGTACATTGAAACTAGAGAGACCTATTTCAGCTGGATTCTTCTTTACTTAGTACCCCTGCTTAGTACCCCTACAATGTAATGCTTTATTACATTGTAGTAAAAATGAATTTAAAGTACTCGTTTTGTGAATTGTTTTGTTTCAGAATGTCCCTGTTGTCTCATCCTTTCATTGCAGCTCTTTACTCCATCATATTATTCTGTGTATTTTTATGGATCCCATTTGTCTATTTCTACTATGAAGAGAAAGATGAAGATGATGGCAATGCATGTTCGGTAAGATGCTTATACTGATGTCAATTGCTTGGTTGGATATACAGGGTGAAAAAAGGGGTTTGATTTCCTTGTTCCAATGGTAGTTGAAATATTAACATTTTTTATCAAGGTGTAAGGAAATCAAGTTTTCTTACATAGATTGCAGCTGGGTTAACCTGTGGGTCCTTCCCCCTCTGAATGTTCTCATGGGAGCGCAGAGACCTGCCTCATATAGATCTGTTTAGTTCATAGTTCAGTATAATCTGCTTTTTCTTTTGCTTTTACTTTGTACTTATCCTTTTAACTATAATGTCAGGATTATTTGACTCTGTCTCTATGCAAAGCATATGCTGTATCACTGAGGTACATTTTCTGCCTTGCATCCACAGCTGTAGACATCTTTAATCTGTTCAGAAAATTAAATGAAAATAAAATGCTTCTAAATATGACAATAAAAAACGGTAAAAATGTTGGAGTTTTGGCCAGGTTTGCAAATTCATTATAAACAGTGAAATGCATTATGTTTAAAAATGCTCATATATTTGTATATAACTAGCATTGGCATCAATACCTTTATTACTGTATGATACTTATAGCCTCTTAGAATAATTGCTCCTTTTTTCTGTTTGGCAAATGTGCCTATTAAGGCAGAATTGGAGACAAACTATGCAGTAAACTTTAATCTTAACTAATAAGGGAAGAAGTTTTAATTAAAGCTGAATATTCATTAAGTGGAGAATGAATTCAAGCTATAGTTGTACATGAACATCTACCCTACTAATTATAGTGAATAATATTTTCTAGACTGATTTACCAAATAACATGCTTTGCTTGGGACAAAGTCTGCTTTTGCCTAAAATTTGGAAAAATATAACATCCAACAGATTTTGTCTATTAAATTGAGGTCTGTTTAATTGAGGGTTTGCTGTAATACAGTACAGTAAACTACTTAACATTTGTCTACAATCACAATTATCAAAATCCCTTTTTTCCCTTTTGTATAAATAGAAGTTGTTGCCACTACATAGTGGTTTTTGTTCTTCTCTGGAAACTAGATTTGAAAGCATTTTATTATTGTGATTGTAAAACGAATGAGAATAATTCCTGGCATTAAATGTTACTTTTCAACCTGACAACCGTAAACAAAAAGGGAACCAGAATTTCCCTGCTGATATACTGGATTGAAACATTACTTTAAAATAAAAATTGTGCTGAGACTGAACAAGAGAATGGGGCTACAGACCTTGAGATAAAATAGCTTTTCTACGCAGACAAAAATATTGAGGCATCTACTGTGAAAACTTACATTTTTCCAATAGAAAGGTCAGGGCATTCCATACAGGACAGATCCTTCCCACATGCTCAAGTGATAGGGCTATAAACATTCTGATATTCTTCCTATTCAAAGAAATGAATGCCTTTCTAATTCTACCTCCAACCAGCGTGCACACTCCTTAGCTAGCTTTGAAAAGGCCAGGAGTCCATCCATCCAATCATTTATTAAATTTATATGCCGCCCATTTTGCCATCAGGTGACACTGGTGGCTTTCAACAAGATAAAAACCACAATTGAAATGATAAGTATTAACATTAAAATGAACATGGATAGCTAAGGAAGGAACCAATATACAATGGGGTAGAGCTGGAGTGATCATACAACCTCATCTTCCTGCCATATTCTAGGTCAGTGGTGGCGAACCTATGGCACGCGTGCCAAAGGCGGCACTCAGAGCCCTCTCTGTGGGTACGCATGCCATGCCCCAGAGATGGCAACCATCCCTCTTCAACCAACCACCCGCTAACTCGCTGAGGTCCCACATGGCCGGATGCACCCCAGCACAGCTGGTTTCTTTCCCCATCCCATCCCTTCTGGTCTCACATGCTCTCCTTTTCCCGGGCACAACACACTGCATTGCCTCCTCAGCTGTCAGCTGGCTGTCTTGCAGGTGGCGGGCTGCAAAGCCCCAGAGTGTGCCGGTCGAGGGGCTGGGAGGCTGTGGCTGCTGACGGACATTGTTGCCCCCCATGTGCTTGTTGGCCTCTAAGTGCAGGGGCCGATGGTGTCAGGCAGCAGCTGCCCCTGCCCTGCCTCACCTTGCCTCACCTCACCCCACAGGATGAGCCTCTGCCCACCGCCCCACCTGCCAGAGACCCCCTGGATCTCCCCCAACCCTGCCCAATCCTCACAGGCGTCCCTCCCTACCAGCAACATCAAGGTGACCACGCCTACCTTGGCCACACACCCCAGTCTGCCATGACCACCACAGCCATGCCCACCCAGTGGGCCACGCCCACCTGGCACCCGGCGATAAATAAGTGAGTTTGGGGTTGCAGCTTGGGCACTCGATCTCTAAAAGGTTCGCCATCACTGTTCTAGGTTTTGGCTGCTGAGCCCTCACCAGTTCTGAATCCAGACCACAGAAAGCCATTTGATTTTCCTATGAGAAGAATCACAACATGGAAATAGCTGTGGTATATGTCTCTAAAGAATATTATCATTTCCCTGTAGGAGAATGATATGTTAGGCTTACCATGAAAGGTTTTTATGTAGACATGGTGGACCTAACATGCTTTTTCTAGAACAGAGAACTTACCCAAGCTTCACAGTAAAAGGGAAAATGTATGGGAAACCATATCAATAATGGCTACCATTTATATATAATTTGACATCTCTCCTCTGTTCTTACCTTTCTCAAGCATTTGTTCTTTGATCCTTCTTCTTAGATCATCTTTCCGAAAGCAGCTATCTCTTCTTATAGGAAAAATGTCAAAACTTTTCTAATAATGATTTTAGAACTTAGTGGACAAAGATATCCATTATACAATATCCTGGGTCCTCTGTGGAAAAAGAAACTTCATAATATGTCTGGGCTCTGTTTAATTGGAAATATTCAGAAATTTGTTTGACTAATGAATTGTCACCCATCCATTATCTTGCAGATGGCTGTGGTTTTACAAAATATTTTGTCTGATTCAGATTTAAAAGAGGCCTTTTAATTTTAATGTGAAAATTACAGAGATAACATAGGAAGAAAATTAGGGACATTTGATACAGTTAATAAAACAGAGTTAATGAATACTGGATATTTTTCTGTTGAACAGGATAGGGAATGTTATATTCATTGTATAAAACTGACTTCATTATATACTAAAGAAAATTCTTTAAAAATCATAGTTAGCAGCTATCACTATTTCTTCATACTGATTTCTTCTTATTTTATTTTTACAGCAGGTTAAAACTGCAGTCAAGTATACACTAGGATTCCTTCTGGTTTGTACAGTTCTTCTAATTATCGGGTAAGCACTATGCATATATATATATACACACACACATACACACACATATACACACACATATACACACACACATACATACATACATGTACGTTACAATAGTATGGTTTATTTAATTAAGTTCATGTAAGCATCAGAAAATATACATTTTTTAGTTCTATCTTATTTAAGACTACAAAGGAACTGCAAACAGAGTAAAAATTGGTATGTTCTCAGTCCTGATGTTTTTGATGGTTGATGGATTCTTACCTCTCATTTTGAAAGTGGAAATAAATACTGTAAAAAGTTGGAAATAAATACAATTTCAGAGGAAATTTGGAGTTGTTTGTGTTATGATGGCGTAGTACAGTTGAGTTTTTAAAACTGTTCTGTGATTGAGGAAGAAAAGTACTATGTCCTTGAAATGGAACTGAAGGAATACCTTGGAATTCTTCAAAAACTTTCCTGCTTCCACATTTTTTTCATGAGTTTTTGAAATATACTGAGATTAACTCCTTGAATATAGCTGACACTGTTGTTATCCATTGTTGTCTTAGGTGTTTATTCAGTTTTCACTCAGCTGTTCTATTGGGCTTAGACCCGGTCCTAAGAGTTGAGAACCTCTTCAAAGTAGAGTAAAGTGTGGCTTGATATATAAAGCAAATTAATTAGAATTGGGTATTTATGCTAGTGATTTTTTTTTTCAGTAACATAAAGTGATCATTAGATTTTAAAATTTGCCCTGGCAAACTATTTAGGAATTACGAGTAGGTAACATTCTTGATTAGAATGTAAAATAGGACAGTTTATCTCTTGTACAGCCTAACATTATGCATATAATTTTTGTCCTAATAATAAATCATGTATGAGACTTGAAAAATTATTGTATGAAGCTGCAGCCTTTTGCCCAAATTAATTAAATACAGTGCATGCCCCACACAAATGTCACTGTCTCCAATCTCTTCGCTAATATGTAGCTTGAATTTGATGAATATTTATTGCTAGCTTGATCTCTACAGTCACTCATTATTTGACTTTTTCACTGAGAAAGTTGATATTTAGATAATAAAAAATCAAAGGTAATACATTTTTGCTTGATAAATGTAATGCTTTTTATATTTGAGTTGTATGAGAAACTAATAATTTTAATTAAAATAGTGTACTACAATAGTTTCATGAAAAGGGTGAGAGATCAACATTTCTTTCTGCCATTAAAAATTAGCTTTTAGAAATTCAAGGATTGAAGGTTTGAAATTGTTCTATTATTTTTTAAGATTTAGAAAGGTTACATATGAGCTGCATTGTATTAGAATATTGACAATGATCATAAAACAGTGTCTGCATATTCTTGTTAAGATTATTGTCAAGTGCCTAGGAAATCAAGAGATTCAGGCGGTTCAAATGAATATAAAGATTTATTGCAAGCTTATGCTCTCTACAACAATCTGGCTAACTGACCATTAAGAGAAATGAGCAGGAATTAAGAGAGGCATTCAAGGTGGACTGGATTAAGATCTCTTGCGGGTGCGAAAGGACTTGTGACTGGTGACGCGTTTGACCGCTCCCTTGAGCTCAGCCTGGTCATTTCCTACAATTATACATTGAACAACATTTCTTCTAAATTAAACTTTTTATTTAAATTCCCTCAGAATGGAATGTTGCAGAAATCTATTTTTGTCTTCCATTTGTAACCTTTCTTTCTCAACAGTACTCCTGCCTCCTTTCTCCTAAATCACTTGAAGTTGCATTTAGTTGCACAATCTCTTTTAAATAACAGTATCAGGAATTTTATTTCTAGATGGAAATTCACTATTTTCTCCAGCATGATTGGATGGAGAATCCACGAGTGGGTTGTCTTATTTGAGCAGGAAGAGTAAGACAACCCACTTGTGGATTCTCCATCATCATGCTGAGAAAAGGCATTCAGGTAAGACAACGCCCCTTTACAGACCTAATTTACTAATTTAAAATAAAATGTGATCTTAAAAGAAATGAGCATGGATAAATGGTTTATTTCATTTTCTTAAAGTGTTTGTTACTTCTCAGAATGGCTTACTTCTCCTTAAGCCTGCACACACATTGCTACTTAATCATTGGTATAACATTGTCAGTATTACTGCATATTCTCAAGAAACCCTATGTCGTTGTGTTGAACAGATTGTCCTTTTGCTGTAAAAAAATTAACAGTCCAATACTATTGAGACTTTGTTTTTATCATAATGTGGTAAATTAAAGCTCCTAGTTTATTATAAGCTGTGTGGTTTTTGAAGATACAAATATTTCAACAGAATGACTGCTAAAATACTTCTTTTCAATGTGGTACAAATGCATACCTATTTCATTGACATAAATTGTCTGCATTATAATGTAGCACATCACTTTTTGTATTCTAATTTTTAAAAGATAGTTGCCTCCAGAAATTTGGGGCAGGAGGTTAAAGCCAATTTCTAGTCAACAATTCCAAGATATACTATAATAAAAGTAGCAATAAAATGTCTTATATTATTTGCTAAGATTTATTTAATCTCAGTACTACTCCAGGTTTATTTTTCATTCTTACTGGAGAAAGCTCTTGTGTGTAGAAACAGATAGCATCAAAATAAAAAGAAAATAAAAGTAGATAGAAGATATTTATTAATTTAAATATTTTTAACTAACCTGGATATAATAAAAAAATTATTAAAAACAACAATAAATGGGAAAATATAATTGTACAATAGTGCATGAAACATAAAGAACAGGGTAAATATCAGTTTTTTGTCTGAGCACCAAATAAAGTCAACAACGAGGAGAGGGCATCCAGCACTAGCCTACCACTGAAAATGGGATAGATTGATAAGCTCCCAAGTAAGTGCATGCAAAGAAAGACGATTTTTTAAATATCGAGAGCTCAAGCTCTGATCACTAATATCTGGTACTCGAAATGGAAGCGTGTTGGAAGCCAGTACATTTTTGTAAAAAGTGATGTTAATTGTGCAAGATCACTAATTTTGAAATAAATGTTTTTGCCATCTGAATTGACAAGACACAATATTTATATTTAAGCTTTCTCTATTCTTCATTACACTTTTATAGCAAATGCTGAATCTCCAAGATACAAAACAATTAAAATACCTTTTAAATAGCCAGACTAAATTGAAAGGTACTTTCACAGAAACCAAGGAGTTAGTTGCCCAGTTGGGATGATTTTCTTTCTTTTGGAGCAAGAGCCATTGTGTTATCTTGCAACTTCTGTTTTCATCTTCACACCTGCGCACCTCTATGGTTCTTCCCCAATAACCCATTTGATTCTTCTTGTGAGACTGATTAATCATGAATTGATGGTTAGAATGGTGTAGAACAGCAAAATTAAAATCTCTTATTTCCTGTTGATCCTTTATCAACATTAGGGTTACTAAAAAGTATGGAGAAGTAACATTCTTACGTGACCCTTGGAATTTTCTGTTGAAACAAATGCAGTAGACATTAATAAAATTTGAATGAAGACATATTTAGAGTTATTTTAGAAGCAAATAGTTGTGAGTTCATTTCTCTTTTGCATACTTTTGAATTTAGTATGTGTTCATATTAGGCATGCTGTACCAAAATAAAGTGCTTACACATTCTGTATCTGGCTGGTTGTCTCAGCAAATGACAGTGCCTGGTAGATCTTATCTAGGTTCATAAGCTAAGGAAGGTCAGGCTTGATGAGTATTTAAAAGGGAAGAGCCCAGACATGAAGATTTATAGGATAGAGAGTTGAAAAGCATTCCAGAAGGTGGCAGTGGTAAGCCATTTCTGTGTTATTGCTAAGAAAACTACATTAGCCGGCCCACCAAATCTGTAGGAGTTAAGCTTCACCTGGAACAGTTAATTTGCCTGCTTTCTTTTCTTGCTTTCTTTACTTTCTTTGAATTTTTGATGTGTCACAAAAATCAAAATGACTCTTCCCAAGCTAGAGATATTGCATTAATTTTTTAAAAATATGTAAAATTAGACATAGAGATCCTGAAAATAAATAGCTCCATTTATATGGAGCAAAGAAGTTAGCTATTGTTTTTATAGTTATTTTAAGTGCAGTTGCTACATTATGCCAGTATTATTAGTACAGTGATACAGGTTGATTTTATATATTTCATTTATTCTTATACAGAGCTTTTGTTCCACTGGATATTCCTGCCAAGAAAAATTCAACAGAGTGGGAGAAAATAAAACTTTTGTTTGAAGAACTTGGAAGTAGCCGTAAGATTTTTTTTTCTTGTAAATCAGTTGGATAATTTTATATTTTCTTACTCTAAATTCCATTGGATTGGGGCAACTTGAATTTCAATATGTGTGAATTAATAAACTGCTAATCATGAGGGAATAATCTGGGTAGTATAGCAGGGGTCCCCAACCCCCAGTCCGTGGACCAGTACTGGGCCGTGGCATGCCAGCAACTGGGCTACACAAACAAGAAAGCCCCATCCGCGAGATGTAGGCAGTACACAAAACCACACACCCTCTGCTCCATGGAAAAACCTCTCTCCACAGAACCGGTCTCTGGTGCCCAAAAGGTTGGGGATCTCTGTAGTATAGAACTATTACGTTAGGTTTAGTTTCAGTATTGAAGACCTCGATACCATTTACTATTTACTATATGCAGAGAAATTCTGTTTATGGTAGTTGATTCTGAGTCTTTTGAGGAACTAATATAAATAACAGCTGGAGAGCTCTAAAGTTTTGTTTTAGCTAATTTAATGATGCCAGTATTTAGACCCAGTTTTATTCATTACTGAATGTATAATATTGTAACAGAGAGAGCTGTTGATCTGTGGTAAAATACCTCATGGAGTAGTGGCTCTGCCCTGCTAGAATTATTAAGGAGAAGCTGGACAGTTCCTGGGATATTTAGGGACATCATGCAATGATCATGGGGATGGATTAATTAATATCTTTGATAACCTCAGATTATATGGTTTATTTAAAGTACCCTATTTTTTTTGAGGTTTTAGTAGCATACTCCCAGTAAAGAAACAATAGATATATTTGAATGATAAAACTTAGAAATCTTATTGCAAAAAGTACAAACACTCCAGAATTAACAGAACTGTTGAATGCAGGCCAACAATCATAGGAGCTTAAGCCTAAAGTATTGTAAGTGTATGGTGTTGACATCATTACTTCTTAAGTAACAGAATAACAGAGGACTAGTGACCCTCCCAGTTTTGTAATATTCTAACTCTCATCAGCACTACCTAGCATAGCTGCAGATCAAGGGTGATGGGCATTGCAAAGTCTGAATGGTCACCAGTCCCCCATTGCTTGAATTAAGTGTTTAAATCAATGCCAACATCAATTTTTAACACAATGAGTGGGGGTGGGAAGTAACCAATGAGATATGACATTGTTTTCTGCCTTTAACAATGTTTACACTACCAGTTTTTGATACCTTATTGTTCCCTGTGATATTGGGTTGGATTTAGTTCATTCACTTTGCTTGTATACATTTTAGGGAAACAACACTACTTTTTTCTCTGCAGATGGTTTAGCTGCCCTCTCCTTCTCCATAAGTTCTTTGACCCTTATTGGAATGGTGGCAGCTATTATCTATACGGTGAGCAACTTAATTTTGGTTTTAACTCCATTTAAGGCTGGCCTCATTTTTCAACATTTTGAACTCTGCCCCTTGTTAATTCAGGGTCAAATCCAGTGTTGTTGAGATTAAGATGTAAAACGTGATTTAAGCTGCAAAGCTATAAGGCTTCGCTAAACTTACTTTGCAAGTTCTCAGCTTCAGGTTAACAAATAAAGTGAGGTTTAATGGGATGATGTAATTTATTCTTTAAAACAAGAAGAGCTAGAATACGAATGATGAATTTTTAGCCCTTTGGATGTTCTTGGACTATTGTTTGCATAATATACTTTTGCATAACACAGTGTGTATTTTAGGAATCAAAGACAACATTGAAGAGCCATGGATTTCCTACTGATTCTTGACATTTGTGTGTGTGTGTGTGTGTGTGTGTGTGTGTGTGTGTGTGTGTCTGTATGTATGCATGTTTCACCTTTATTATTCTTATAACTAACTCAAGGCAATGAACATACCTAATGTTCCATCCTTCTTCTGTTTTTCCCCAACAACAATCCAGTGAGGTGTGTTGTGCTGAGACAGAGTGACCCTGGCCCAAAGTCACCCAGCCAGTTTTCATGCCAAAGGAAGGATTAGAACTCATGGTCACCAAGTTTAACCACTAAACCAAACTCTGTCTCATGGCTCCAATATTTGTTTAACAAAGCTAAATATTTCTTTTTCTTTTAAAACTCTGCACAGAACAGAAATAACAATGTCAGCTTTTACTATATAAGCAGAAGCTGTGCAACAAAGTTTTCTTATCTACTATCAGGAGGCCAGATTTATTTAATCTTTTAATAAGCCCTTAATCTGCACAACAGATTTTAAGGGTGTCAGGAAGGCTCCAGTGGGGTGAGAAAAGCAGTTATGCCATCAGGAAGATTATGCTCATTGTGCAAAGGACAATATAAATTAGGAACAGGGAATTCACACCACTGATGCATTAATGAACCAAATTTTAATGTGAAAGTAGTTTGCAATGTTTAAATCTCAAACAGTTGCTTTTAAAATTTTAGATAGTAAGGTAGTCTTTGACTTACGAATAATAATTAGTAATAATTCAAATTAACAACAGCTTCTAAAAAATTCAGTTATGACCTGAATTCAAACTTAAAACTGTTGCCACTTCCACGGTCACATGATTGCAGTTGGGCACTTAGCAACTGGCTTGTATTTACAAGCAGTTATAGTGTCCCTCAGTTACATTATCACAATTTGTGATGGCTTTTGCTGGTTTCCAGCAAAAAAATGCCATTGGTTAAGGTGGATTTGTCCTTTTGACTAATGCAAAAATGGTCATAAAATCAGATCTGGTTATGTGAGGACTCACAACCACACTGACTTATGACAGAATTTGGCCCCAGCTGTGGTCATAGGATTAGGACTGCCTGTACGGATTTCTCTAAAGGTATTTCATAAATCTAGTTAATAGCTGTTTTGAAATGATTATATATTGCATGTCCTCAAAATTTAGTACCCAGGGAGAGAAGGATATTAAAATGAATAGTGTAATTGTGATGTATTATCCTGACTCCACAGTACAATCAGCAAATATTTGATGCCATTTCTAAGTCACTGTATTAAAGTGGAGGATACGGAGTTGGATTACTGCTCCTGTATATCTCAGTATTCTTAGCATTGAACTTCTCAGCATGTTGGCTAAAATATTTTCATAGTTTAAAAGCTCTTGCCTTAAGTCCTCATTTAGTGACCTACAGTTGGGACTAGCAACTTGGTTATTAAGTGAAGTGGTTGCTAAGTGACACCCCAGCTGTGCTTATGAGCTTAATTCAATTGTCCTTTGCTTTACAGGTCTGTAATAAATACAAGGATTGGTCATAAAGTTACTTTTTTGTCACAGTTGTAACCGCAAACAGTTGTTAAACAAGGCAGTCGCTAAAGGAGGACTTTCTATAATAGGAAATAAAAAAGATTGTGCCACTAGCGGTTCCTATTGTGTGGTGTCCCACACTGTAAATGGGTAGCATAGTTTTAGTTCCCTGGGCACCTGGAGTCCTAGTTATTTTCCTTTGGAATTTATTTGGTACGTTGCTGTTTTTAGAATCAGGAAATATATGTAATCTGCAGGAGAAGAATAAAATGAAAAGATCTATATATTTATTAAGCTAGCTAGCTAGCTGGAATAGCTCAGGCCTTGAGAATGGGAAAGTGATGAGTGAGCTGTTAAGAGTGACTTTCAGAAAAGATTATTCAGTCCTGAGAAGATGAAAGCCTAAGAAGTAAATTTCAAAGTAACCCGATCTTGATTTTGTTTGGTGCAAAGATGAGGCAGACAGAACCTCTGAGAGGCTCTCAAGATTCTATCTTGCTATAATAAACAGCAGTCTGAGAAGCCCTGCTGTCCCTCTTTCTTGATCTTGCTTGCCTCAAAGAATTGACAGCATACATGTACAAATTAACAGCATGGATGCATGGATATTGTTAAAAGATCAACCATAGAAAGGTACAAATAGAAAGAAAGAAAAAGATTTTCAATGAATACGAAGGGGCAAAACATTCCTACAAAAACATCTTACTTGACTTGTCTCTTGTACCTACAACAACATCTACAAGACTATGGGAAGACCTTCCGGTCCAGCGGAGCATACTGATTAGGAAAGATGTTTGGCCAAAAAAAAAAAGACTAAAGTTAGAATTAAGAAATTAGATAATCGGATTTATCAGATGGAATATCTAAAGATTAAACACCTGTTTGAATATGGTTAAAGAAATAGAAAAAAAATCTGGATATAAATGAATTTTAGTTTAAGAGGGATGGGCCCCCTCAAGTAACATAGGTTTTTTTATGATATGAGAAATATAAAAACGTTGGGATGGTTTATATGAGGGAAATGTTTTAGATACTTAAGTGTAATTGATTTTGAGAAAATTTCAGTTGATAAGAATGTTTTGAATAGATTTAAAAGATTAGATTATTGGATTTATTAGATCAGTGGTTCTCAACTTTTTTAATGCCGCGACCCCCAACCGGTCGTAAGTCGAGGACTACTCAACCGATTGTAATTCGAGGACTACTCAACTGGTGCAGCACCGTTTGCAGAATGGGACTTTTGGCGGGCTCAGCAGGGCAGAGACAGCCTGGACAATTCCTATTGGCTTTTGAAAGCCAATAGAATTAGACTCTGTTCAAGAGAGTCTATTCTATTGGCTTTCAAAAGCAAATAGAATAAAAGGGATAGCTTTTATAGCTAAGGAAAAAGGGAAAAAAATGGCAGACTGCGTTGTTTGGCGACCCCCGTGAAATGGTCGTTCGACCCCAAATGGGGTCCCGACCCACAGGTTGAGAACCACTGTATTAGATGGAATAATTAAAGACTGAATGTTTGTTTCAATATGGTTAAAAACAATAGAAAAATTTGGATATAAATGTATTCTAGCTTGAGAGAGACATGTTTCTCAAGTAATATAGTATTTCCTTTTTCTCTTCTCTTTTTTATTTTTGTTTTAAGATATGAGAAATGTAAAATTGTTGGGATGACTTATATGAGAAAAAAGATTTAAATACTTAACTGTAATTAACTCTAAGAAAATCTTAACTGGTAAGAATGTTTTGAACTGTAGGGAAAACAGATCTAAATAAGAACTTTGAAAACAGGATCTATGACAAGGTAATTAAGATGATCAATTAGAAAAGAAACTTTATATTGATGTGGTTGTTACTTGTAGAAATACTAGAAAAATGTTTATATTCAATTGTTATCTATCAAAATACTAAGAAATGTACTAATTTAAGGTTGATAAAAGAAGAGAAAATCAAGGAAAGCTACTATGTGGATTATGGAATTATAGAAATTAATTGTTATTAAATATAAACCCAGACAACACGCCCTTTACCAAATATTAAGGTGATTATGTTAAAAAATTAACAAAATATATTTTTTAAAAAAGAAAGGTACAGATAGTCCTCACTTGATGATTTGTCTCTTAACCACTGTTTGAAGTTATGATGGGCTTAAAAAAAGCTACTTATGATCCATTTTCAAAGTTCCATCTGCTGCACTCCCATCCCATGGTCAAGTGATTACATTTTAGGTGCTTGGCAACTGGATCACATTTTGCAATGTCCCACAGTCATGTGACTATGATTTGCTACCTTTTTTTCATTTTTGTTATTTGTCATTTTCTGGCAAAAAAACACACACTGGATATGTTAGATTTGTTTACTGAGCATCTGATTCACTTAATAACATTAGTGACTCAGAAAAAAGGAATTAAGTCTGGTCACATAGTGATCTGCTTAACAACCGGAATTACGTATGTCCAAAATTCCTGGCTCAGTTATGGTCATAAGTCAAGGACTATTTGTAGAATAAGAATGATATATAAGAAAAGCAAAAAAGAGAGATGCTTGTAATCACTCTATGCCAAAGGCCTCCAAAATAAAATAGTTTGAGGGCTTTTCTAAATTAGGTGAGAGCTAATTGCATCTGCAGGAGTATTCCATAAGATCTCCACTTCAAACTTTCACTTCCCATTGGAAAGGATGATTTCCATAGCTTCTAAAGTCTGATTGGCAATAATACTGAATACCATAGAAACAAAGCCTTATTATTGTTATTATTATTTAAATTTATACGTTGCCCAACTCCCAACAACTTTGGGCAATTTACAGATTATTTAAACAATAAATTTTTCCCATTCTTCATAAAAGTTGCTATCATTCTATTTCAGGACTTGAAAATTACTAAGATTTTAGTTTTATGGATTATCTTTATTGATAATATAACTGTTTATCCATGTAGAAACTTATTTCTCTTTCTATTAAGTACTAAAAATATTTGAGATGTATAACTTTAAGCAAAACCCGTCAGTGCATTTACAAAAAACTGACACAGTTTCTCCAAATTAAACGTAACTTGAGTTTTATTTTATGAAGAGCTCTGGTGGTACAGTGGTTAGAATGCAGTACTGCAGCTTAACTCACTGCTCATTCCAGGAGCTCAGTTCTGATTGGCTCAAAGTTGACTCAGCCTTCCATCCTTCCGAGGTCGGTAAAATGAGGATGCAGCTTGTTGGGGGGCAATATGCTGACTCTGTAAACCACTTAGAGAGGGCTGTAGAGCACTGTAAAACAGTATATAGGTCTAAGCGCTATTGCTGTTCACAAAAACTGTATCTATTCCATTTATTACCCACTAGTGGGCATTTATAAGGTAGCAAGCTTATTTCAAGTAAAGTGTTGTCTCTTAGGAGTCCTTTTTAGTCTTCTTATTTGTACTTACACAAGGCAAGGCACAGGCAGAAACAAGAGTAAAGGCTGAGTTTTTTCCAAAGCCAGGGCAGTGTATGCCAAAGCAAGCAATTGTTCCCGACAAAGACAGTCTCTCCCAACTTCTGCTTAAGTCAACCCGCTCCAGGTATTGCTTGTGAAGAGGGGCAGGGGTGACCTTTTCCCAAGCATCCTTGCAGAACTCCTTTGAGCTTGCCTCCGCTCTACTCTCCGTGCTGTTGGATCGAGTTGGGGAGGCAGCTGTTCCTCATCAGAGGGGATCTGCTGCCAAACAGCACCACTGCCTGTCTGAAGTGCTCTCTGTCTGGTTGATCACCTCCCCCAATGCCCGAGGGGCCTGGGAAAGCATTGTCCTCAGCCCCTGGCCTCTCTAAACATTCCAAGGGACATGTGCCATCCCCACTGGACAGTTCCGGTTCCTCCTCCTCCTCTGAACAGGGATCCGAAGGGGCTATTACAATTGGCTGCAGAAGTGGACTCTGGGCTGGAATCTAGAAAACAGTATGGTGGGAATAGGATAGAATATCTTGCAAGGAAACATGCTGACTGTATTCCAGAGGTGCTTTTAAATTAGCTCACTCTTATTTCAGGCAAATAAATTGAAAGTTTCTGCAAAGCATTGAGTAAATGGTTGCAGCATTTGTTCTCAACTTTTCTTCACCAAGGACCCTTTTAAATACCGTTTGTGGCCATGGATCATGGCCAAGGACTCCCAAGACTTAAGATTTAAATCATAACATTTTTTCAAGCCTTCGTGGACCCCTTGTGATAACATCGCGGCCCCCCACAGATCCACAGACAACAGATTGAGAACCACTGGTTATAGTATTGTGAATTCCAAAACATTTTAAAATTGGATTGTGCTTAATTTGAGCGTTTTTTCTGTTAATATACATTCAAGGTTTGTTTATTTGTTCTAGGTTTGGTTTATTTTAATAACTATTGCAGGCTTCCCTCCTCCGGTTCTGTTTTTCACTAAGGTGTATAGGCTTTAGGTGTACTTTCTTTGTTTCTGGTGTTTTTCTATCATTTAATTGTTAGGCTTTCTTGGCATAACCAACTTTCATTTGTCACTTAATCGCAGTCACTTCTGTAGTTTCTATCTTTATCTCTAAATAATCACTTCCTATGTTTTTATTTTAGAAATGTTACCTCATCTCCCATATCTATTCTTATTATATTATATTGGTGCATAGACTGGTTTTGCAGAATTGCTAATAATTCTCTTTCTTCAGTGTTTGTTAATTTCATTAAAGGGTTATCTTCTCTTGGTATTTTTGCCTCTAAAAGCTTTCACTGTGTTAATATGATATTGCATCTTCTGTGTGATAGTGCTTTGGCTATGGAACAAACTCTCTAAAAAGGATTGCCTGACACTCTGATTACTGAGCTTAACTGCCAAATCAAAATTACATTATTTTCTGAGGCTTTTTATGAATATTGCTGTTGTGGGCTGTGATTGCTGTTTTTAATCTTTTTATTTTGAGGGGCAATATTTTTGGACTACAAGAGATACTTTCAATAATGTGTGTGTGTGTGTGTGTGTGAGAGAGAGAGAGAGAGAGAGAGAGAGAGAGAGAGAGAGAGAGAGAGAGAGATCTAAGATACCTTAGAAGATATTCTTTACTTACAAGAATCATTAGTACTAGAAGATGAAGTTAGATCAGCACTCCAATTATTACCAAATTGAAGACTACAGGAACTGATGGAATATCCATTGAAATATGGCAAGCAACAGAATCATTCAAGGCTCTAAGCCAGCGGTTCTCAACCTATGGGTCGCGACCCCATTTGGGGTCGATCGACCTCTTTTGTGGGGTCGCCAAACGCGGTGATCCGCCATTTTGTCGCCTCCGGGGGCGCGCTGCGCCTCCGGGGGGCGGTGCCACGCATGCGCGCCGCGCGTGGGGGCAGCGGCGCGCCTCTGGGGAGGCGGCGCCACGCATGCGCGCCGCGCGTGGGGCGCCACCGCGCATGCGCACCGCGCGCGAGGGCCCCGCCCCCATGCACACCGCGTGCGGGGGTGGCGCCGCGCATGCGCGCCACGCGCGGGGGCCCCTCCCCCATGCGCGCCGCGCCGTGCATGCCCATAACGTTTGTGTGACGGGGGTCGCCGTCACACAAACGTTGAGAACCGCTGCTCTAAGCTATGTCAGCAAATCTGAAGAATGACATAGTAGCCAGCCAATTGGAATAAGTCAAACTACAGAGCAGTATCAAAGGTGTGCAATAAAGTGTGCAAACATTGTACAGTATCCTTAATTTCACATGTTAGCAAAATTATGTTTAGGATTATCCAGCACAGTTTAGCACTCTATATAGAAAAGAGATGTCATCAATTTTAGAAAAGCCTTTCTAGGTGCTCACAAATCCACTGCTTTTTTTCAGGATATGCCCAGGTATTGATGTCAAGCTGATTTGTCTGTGATTTCCTCAATCTACTTTTTTCCTTTTTTTGAAGATTGGAACCACGTCAGTTCATCCGTGCTCCAAGAGCTCTGAAAGATTTCATTCAATGGTTCCAAGAGCGCATCTGCCAGCTTCTTCAGTACTCTGGAATGTAAACCATCTGGTCCCAGAGAACTGAACTTACCCAAAGTGGATAGGTGTTCTCTTACCAATTCCTTGCCTATTTTTGGCCCGCATTGTCTCCCACAGTGCTGCTTTTGATAGGTTAAAATATTTTTCTTTTTAATGGGCTGATGACATTGCTTGGATAATCAAAAATGTAAAGAACAGACTAGCACAAGCTTCCGGTCTGTGATCGTGGCGCCGGTGGGCCTGCAAAGAGACTGCTCTCTCTGCCGTCCGGTTTCTCTCCGTCGGAAGACCCTGGAAAGGGTTGAAAGTCGCCCTGGAGGGGCGACCACCGCTGAGAAGGACCCTTGATTGCTTGTGGAAGGGCGATAGTCCTTCCGTTGGAGCCGAGGCAGCTCCTTTGGGCCGATGAAGAAAAGATCGGCCATTAACACCAAGCCGTTCCAGCCAAAAGCCAAAAGCACTACTAAGCACGACAAAAGCAATGTGGAGGAATTGGGTGAGACCTTACTTTACCTTTCCTGCTTCCCAACTACTTTCCTGTAAAAGCCTTTGGAAATACCTTTTTCCCTTTTCTCAATTCTGCGGCTTCTGCCTACTCTGGGAATATAAAGCTAAGGAAAAAACTAAATTAAACAACTAAATATTTGGACTTGTAATTTCTGGATACCTGGGCTCCCAAAAGGTTCTTTATTCTTATAGAGACTTATCATTTTGCCTATTTGCTAAGCTGAAAAAAAAAAGAACATTTTTTCCTCCTTTTTAAACCGGATAAAAGCTTAATTTTACATGTTACTGGGGACATCTTATGGCGAACTTTGGTACAGGAAGTGATTTTTTTTTTTTTAAATTGGGAGATTTGTGAGACTAAAATTTGTCCTTGACATCAAAAAAGATAAGAACTTGAAACAGCTAGGTGGTGAAAACAATTATCTATAGTGGTGGTGGATATTTACTGATTTTTATTAAAAATAGCCTCCACTAAAGGACTATCTGTAAATACCACAGAAATGGAGGAATACCACCCACAGCTTAACTTCAAACTTATACTTGAAAAAATCTTAGACGCTACTGAGCTAATGAATTCCAGACAGAAAGATATACGTGCCACCTTAAAGCTACAAAATGCAGCCCAGACTTCAACAGATGAACTTACAACTTAAAAGGCAACAGAAGAAGGAATTAACACTAAAGTGAACTTTAAAAAATATCAGCTACAATCTACTCAGAACTCTGATATCCAAACCTTGATTTCATCTAATAAATCTGCAATTTCAACAGCAACAGAAACTGAAGAAAGCAATACTAAGACGGAAGGTGCTGAAGACTTACATACACAGTATACTGAGAATTCAGATAATCCAGATGATCAAATAACAACTATAACACTGAATATGACTTTGTACCTAAACTAGCTGAAACCAGAAGAAGAAGACCAGCCTGAACTTTCCCAAATATGGAAACTCAAACTATCAGGCCAACAATCTAATGACTATGAAGGGACTAGCTTCCTTGACAAGTTGATAATTGGATGGTCTCCCTTGATTCAAATGACATATGTACAAATGAAGGGAGATCCACCCGTGGATTTAAAGGCTCTGCTATGGAAGCCCGTTTGGCACAAAAGGAAGATCAGAGTTAGATTTAAAAAATGGTTTTCTTTATGTGACCTTTAATGGAAAAACCTAAAATCTCACTTAATGGGCTAAGGAGATTTTAAAAGACATTAATTGATTTAATATTCAGGATTTAGACCTATAAGGGAAATAAATTAGTTACTAGAATAATAGTTTTGAATTATAATATAGAAGATGGGTTCAGAGGACAAAGGTTATTTTATTAGTAAGTGATGATATTAGAATGAGAAGTAGAATATGATTGTGAAGTAAATTAAGAATTTATTTGAATAAATAATAAGTGTATTTTAGATATGATAACTATTTTGTAATGAACTAAGGGAACCGTGGGCTATCCGAAACCTAAACACTATGGACATTAAGCTAACTGGAATACTGCAACTGAAATCAAATAAAAATTAAAAACAGGATCTGGAGATATATAAGTCAAAAGTGATTGATAAATGTTTTAAATGATTGAGTTATAACTAGCAATGTATTAATTTGAATGTGGTATAATAACTAAGGGAAACAGAGAGGAAATTTTTGATGATGTAAATTGACATATGTCATTTTGATGATGTAAATTGACATATAAGCTTGTTATTGGACTATGAATTACCCAACCACCATGTTGCTTCCTTAATATCTGAAGCAGTGTAAAAATGGAAAATTAATAAAACTTGTTTTTTTTTTTTTAAAAAAAGAATAGACTAGCACTCAGTAGAGCATGCATGAAGACCTTTGAAAAGATATTCAGCCCTGATGTATCTGTACCTACAAAAGTGAGAAATGTGCAAGCCATGATATTCCCTGTGACACTTTGTGGAAGCAAAAGTTGGGTTTTAAAGAAGCAAGATAGGAAGAGTAGTGATGCTTTTGAACTCTGGTGTTAGAGGAGACTTCTGAGAATACCATGGACAGTCAAGAAAACAATGCAATGGATCATTAAATAAATCAATCCAGAATTTTTATTCAAGGCATAAATGACTAAGCTCAAATAATCTGGCACAGTATGTAAAGACCCAGCTCTCTGCAAAAGTCTCGAATGTTGGAAAAGATGGAAAGAAAGAGAAAAAGAAGACAACCAGCAGCAATATGAATGGACTGAATTGTAGTGGCGATGAGTGCACCATTGGGAGACCTGAAAGAGGTTAGGCATAGTTCATCTTGGAGAAATCTATACATGTGATTGTTAGGAATCGAAGATGATTGGATGATACATAATCAATAAAGATGAAGCTCCTGGGATTATTTTCTAACTTTATTACTTTTTTCCAGATTTGGTAACGTGCAATAAAAATCTAGTATTATATTTTTTTACTTTGATTCCTTGAATCTTAGTTATAGATTAGTTACGGTTGTGTTCTCCTGTGTTTATAGGAACTTTGTTGCTATATTCCTTCCTTCAACGTTCTTTAAAAAAACAAGCATGCAATCTTAATCTGGGTATAGAAATTCCAAATAACTGTCTTATTGTGGACCAATAAAACTTTATTTAATTTTCTCTCTTTTTATTAAGTTAATAGAATAGAATAGAATAGAATAGAATAGAATAGAATAGAATAGAATAGAATAGAATAACAGAGTTGGAAGGGACCTTGGAGGTCTTCTAGTCCAATCCCCTGCTCAGGCAGGAAACCCTATACCATTTCAGACAAGTGGCTGTCCAATCTCTTAAAAACTTCTAGTGTTGGAGCATTCACAACATCTGGAGGCAAGTTGTTCCATTGGTTAATTGTTCTAAGTGTCAGGAAATTTCTCCTTAGTTCTAGGTTGCTTCTCTCTTTGTTTAGTTTCCATCCATTGTTTCTTGTCCTGCCTTCAGGTACTTTGGAGAATAACTCTTCTTTGTGGCAACCCCTGAGATATTGGGACACTGCTATCATGTCACCCCAGTCCTTCTGGATGCAGTATTCCACATGTGGCATTTTATCTATCTGTCTGTCTATCTATCTATCTATCTATCTATCTATCTATCTATCTATCTATCTATCTATCTATCATCTATCCATCCATCCATCCATCCATCCAGTTTTTGCCAGTATTTTGGGTTAATTCTGTGTCCTGTACTTTACTCTCTGGTAAGGAGAGATTGGTTCAGAAACTGTCTTCATGTTTTGTGAATATTTGGTAAAATTGTCATAAAAGAATATGACTGAACATTTGATGCTAGAATTAAAATATTGATTTTGCACTAATTAAGACAATCAGAAATGTTGGTTCAGTTAACGCTCTGTTTCATTTTTCTCTAGGCTTATGGAATGTCTGCTTTGCCTCTAAATCTTATAAAAGGTACAAGAAATGCTAGTTATGAACGCTTGGAGAACACTGAAGATATTGAAGATGTTGAGCAAAATATTCAAAGAATTAAATCAAAGGTTTGGTGCTATTTTAAAACATTACTTTTCGGACTTTAGTTCTGCACTTTTTCTAAAATCACTTAAATTTCACTCATTATTAGTTTGGAATTTGGACACCTGAAAAATGCAATGTATGTTAAAATAAAATTTTATCTCATTATTTCAAAATACAATAGGTATTTTTTTAATTAAAATTTTATTATTTTATTATTTTATTTTCATTACAATCATTAGAAAAAAAAATTCAGATACATAACAAGTTAAAACACAACACACAAATTCCGGCATTGCTCACCCATTTCCCCCCAAACCACATCCCCCTCTCATCTTTTTTTTTTTTTTTTCTTTTGGTGATAGAGGATTGCTCGGGCATTTTCCCCTAGACCGCATCTGATTGAGAAGAAGAGGAGAGGGATAAGCAAGTAGAAAGATGGAGGAGAGAGGGAGGAGAGGAGGAGAGTGAGGAAGTAGAAGGAATGGGGAAGTGAAAATACAATAGGTATTAATGCAGGATTTCATTTGCATTCATTCACATTTTAGTAGCTTAGTAAAGTAATTTATTTGCTGATAACTCTTAAGAACTATTAAAAGTTATTGCTCTAGTATATATAGTTCTTTGTATTATTAATTTGTATTCTGTTATTCCATGAGTTTTTGTTTATTTAAATGAAGTTTGTATTAAAAGAGATAAAATTCTCAGATTTTGGTGTAATATTTCATTTATAGTACTGTTGAATTGGAAAGCCAATCCCTTTAGAAATGAGTTCTTAGTTTTTAAAAAGATTTTTAAAAAACACACTGAAATGAAATTAGAACTCAAGTAATTATTGGGATTAAACAAAAAGATTGTAATACTGATATACAAATGTTGCATGATTTTCCTTACTAGTGTAGAGATGGCCGGCCTTTACCAAGTCGAGACAGGCAAATGCTGCAACAATTTGAAGACAAATTAAGAAGCCTTCGCAAAAGAGGACGGCGTCTGGAATACATTGAGAAAAGCTGCTGGACAAAGTTCTGTGGTGCCATGAGGCCCCTGAAAGTAAAGACCCTCATTTTGTATTATAGGAAAACTTTCTTCTTACCAATATCATAAAATGCTCATATTATTAGAGACAGACTCCACTCAGAAGATCAGAATGGCTTTACTGGCTCCACAACATGAGACAAAGTGGAACCATTGTTTTTGAGTTGTTGTTGTTTTTTTTAAATAAAACTCTATTGCTTAGACCTTATGCCCAAACATACTTTGAGTGTGATGTGTCAGCAAGCAATATCTTTTTCCACTGCATAAAATTAATCAATATGTTTTGAAAGAAAATAGAGTGGAAAAATAAATGGCTATGCTAAGAAAGTAATAATGATTTGAAAATGCTTCTGGGGAGTACAGTCCCTTAGGTTTAATCCCAGCTATCTTGTTTCATAAACGTGAACACTGCCTGTTCTGTAAACATAAATGTTTACATAAACAACTGCAAAAGAGATTGGATGCTAGCTGGGCATCTATGAGCTTGCCGGGCTGGAATGCTCTGCCTCTGAGTTGCTGTTTAGAAGCAGGGAGGGAGCCTTATTGCTTCAGGCAATCATTCATTGAGATGCTGTGCATAGCCCTGATACAATTCTTTAGAAGACAGATCTAGAGATAGCCTCTGCTAACTCAAATTTGGGCAACGGGAGTAAAATTTGCAAAATTGCAACCCCCCACCCCCATCAGTACACCTACAATATAAATAGATAACCTTTTGCTATATTTCCATGTCTTTATTGTTAAAAATATATCATGATTCAGAACTGTAGCTAAAATCAAGATGTGGAGAATGGGGGGACTCTAATACAGTGCATTAAATGAGAGTATGCATCAGATTGATTCTTCTCTTGTTTCTTGATTTACTTGGAACTATGTATAGTGCCATGGGGTCAGATTCTATTTAGCAAGCGCACAGACTAACTTTGAAATTGGAGAGAGATTTATGGTTTAAGTTACTGTTACAATTGGACAAATAATGGATCAGTGTAAAACGGGTAGACAAGAGGAGAAATGTGTGAACAGATTTGCAGGATGAACAAATAAGCAACAAATTCAATTTAGTGTTAGAAAACCATCATGGTATGAATGTGGAAAAAGGAAAGATACCAACAGAATGTAGAAATAAAAAGTAAGACACTAGGGATTTCACTTTTCCATAAAAAGAATTACACCCAAATGATGCTGAAAATACACCATTACTTTGTAATAGGCATGTTTGATAGCAAAGTTCAACTCTCATATAGGACTAAATTTCCACCAAAAAAGTCTTATTTTGTCATAAAAATAATTGCTTTGTAGTGAAAGATATAAAGATACAATTTCTTTGTAGTGAAAGTTATATGTAGTATATGAAGATTGCTTTGCAGTACACAGATCAAATGTCCATCTTTCCAAACACTTGTGGAAACTTGCTGAGCACTCTGCACTTGTTAAGGCCTCTTACATTTATTTAGTATAAAGATCAGAGTCAAGATTTTGAATCAAATATTTGTAAATAATGGTGTAATCATGTACCAGTAGGTAACGAGCAGTAATCTTATAGTTGCAGCAGCTATAATGTAAACAAAGTACGGTATTTAAATAGGCTTTACATTGTTGTGAACAATGAGAATCATAAAATCGAATCTACTTTTAAATCAAAAATACTAAAACACAAGTAGGATCATATTACATAATAATACATTATTCCAAATCATTTAAATTTAGATAATTCTCTCTTGCAGAATATACAGATACATTAAGACTTCAGCATTCCACTGAGCTCTGGTCTTACTGCTTTAATTATTTAAAGAAGACATTTTTTTAAAAAAACTGAAAGTTCGCTAGGCAGAAATTATCTCTAAAATAATTTTTCTCATTTGTGAAAGTGGCACCTCATATGAACATGTATTTATGTGCTTCATCTGTTGTCTAAGTCTTCATGGACTAGATGGTTTACACATGCTAGTGCAGTGGTGGCGAACCTATGGCACACATGCCGTTGCCCCAGCCTTTCCTCCCCCCGTGACCCCCTCACCAGCAGCCCCTCTGGAGGAGAGTCACTCCTGAGCATGGCCCACATGGAGCAGTGCAGCCAAGGACATGGCAGCCAGGCAGCGTAGACAAGTTGATGCTGTGGGGTGCGGGCAGAGGAGATGGCCACCATGGCGCTGCTGGGCGATCTGCGGCAGGCCCTGGAGGCAGTGAGTGGCCCTGTGGGCAGGTGGGGTGGGGGCGGGGTGGGGGGTGGAGCGGGGCTGGGGCCAGTTTTTGGGAACTCGGCCTCTAAAAGGTTCGCCATCACTGTGCTAGTGTATCAATAAAAATACATAAATATGTGCTTTAATTGTTTTCTCTACTTTTTGGAAAGATTTAAACATACGTTGTCATTTCAGCAGATCTTTCCGTAAATGATCAGCTGAACAAATTAATTTGTCCTATATCTGGAGAAAATTCTTTTTTTGGAAAATGAATTGAAGAATTCAGGTTAACATATCACTTGATTTCCAACTATTATCTTGGATCTCTATAAAGATAATATATCTGGTTTTCTTGTTTTGATTTACATGAGCAAATATGCGTTGCAGAATTCAGAGTAGTTTCTGATATTATTAGCAGAGGCTTTGGAAATACTGTAGCTGCTACATTTTTAATTATGAGAGAAAATGCCCCGCTATCCAATTTCTCATATTTATCTTATTAAATAATAGCAGAACAAACTGTGCATTGTTGAGAATGTGCTAAACTATTTTTCAAACTTATTTGTGTTTTAGATTGTATGGGGAATATTTTTTATACTTGTGGCCCTGCTGTTCACTATTTCTCTCTTCCTGTCGAAGTAAGTATATAACATGTGCTTCGCATTTTAAAATGTATCTGCTGAATATCATTCATGTAGACTCAGGCCAATACTTGATATGAATGTCCTTACAGGTATTCACCAGAAACCTGTGAGCTTGAAAGTGAACAGAACATGGGCCATGTACCCACCATTCTCTTGTTTAGCACAGAAGACTGAAAATACCTTTGGATGTTTATTTGAATGTAAATCAGCTATTTGCATAATAAAAGAAGAATTGACTGCAAGACTGTTCTATTCACCTTTAAGCAAATAGTTCTTCAGATCTTTCTATCTGAGCATGTGAATATTACAGAAAGTAAAGTGGATGACCAGTGTGCACAGCATATTTCAATATATTCTCAAATCCTTATACATTCAAATAAACACGCAAAGAAAAAGCTTAAAGTCCTACTTGGTGCAAGCTTGTTGTTGTTGTTGTTGTTGTTTTTGCTTCAGATTCTCTCACACTGCTCTAACAAGATTTCGTGAGATGAAAGGGATATGGGTACAGAAATCTCAGCAAGTAGCTATTTTCAATTTAGAACCAATTTATTTCCCAATAAATTTCTTAGTTTCTTTTTAATGGCTCTCTGATGAACTGCTGGGGAAGTGGATTTCACAGATAATGGAGACGTATTCAAGTAGCTATTTAGAAATCGTCCTTATCGGTCTGTGAACTAATATTTACAATTATCTTGTTGCCTTTACAATAAACACTATATGGCTTAAACACGGGACTTAATAAAGATAATATAATCACCATTATTTCTTCATTTGTTTGTTTGTTATCAACATTTGTTAAAGGAATATTTGTTGTCGCGCCTATTTAAATCATAGGAATGAAACATTCTTATTCTGGACTATTCTATTTTGATAGTGTTTTGCCAGTTTCTAAAACTAAATCCTGCAGACCATAAGTGGCTTGAAGTATTCTGGGTTGACCCATCCCCCAGGTAGACTTGCTTCCTTTAGAGAAACTTCAAACTACTTAAAATTTACAAGATTTATTCTTGATATAGTTGAACAATCCTGAAAAGCTACAGCCTATAAGAGTTGATGAATGGACTAGAGAGAGATTGGAATACTATGGAATTCCATTTTAAAATCTGTATGTTTTGCATAAGAGCCATTTAGGTACAAAATGAGCGCCGGGTGACTTTGGGCCAGTCACTCACTCTTACCCGTAGGGAGAAGGCAAGGGAAAAGTAATCTTGCCAGGAAAACTGCCTGGATTTCTCCAGACAGTTGTCAGGAGTCAGGATTGACTTGAAGGCATACTTATAAAAAGTTTGTGCATCCCTGTTTCATATATATTAAAATGAAAGGGTGGGATGAAACTTGAGCAACCTAAAACAAAGAAACAAACGAAGTCTGTATATGTCTCTCTTATCTCTAGTGTTTTTAGAGGACTGTTCCTGAGTTGTTGGCACTGTGAACATGTATAAATACCAGGATTTTAAAAAACAGATGTCTGCAACATAATGTGCAAAAATATATAGGATGTTAGTGGAGGAGTGTGAATTGTAATGCATAATATTTTGCGCGTAGAAAAGTGGTTATTTAAAAAAGGCATATAATACATAGAATTTAAAAATAAAAAACCCAGATATATATTTCTGGCTTTGCAAAAGGTTTTCATAAAATTTTGCACTAACAGGGAATTCATTTTATTGCTATTATAGCAAATATGTGTAGTATAGTGTGACGTTTCATTACCCTACTTAGTAACGACATCAGTTCAGAAGTTTTGGAAAGAGGGTTTTGGTTGGCAGGGAATTTGCCCTTTTCCAAAATTCCTGTACATTACAATGGTATTTCCTAGTGGGGTAATGAAATATTAGCAATCCCAAAACCAAGCTTGGAGAACTTTAATAATACAACAGTTCATATTAATGGAAACATGAGTGATAATTATCAGAGTACTGTCTACTTCATGGATCTCCTGAACTTTCTATAATAAAATGGTATGTTTTCTGAATATATGCTTAGAAGATGTATACAAGTATCAATCCTCATCTGTGCATAATTTGAAATAGAAAATGCTACGTTCTTAATCATTGTCACTATCAAATGTTATAAGATAATTTCTAAAATGTTGATGTCAGTGTGTATATTTTTACTTTTAAGTACTTTATACAGAAAATGTACTTAAATGTAGGTTTTTTTTAAAAAAAAAATCAAGCAATAACAATTTATGTCTTAAATTCTTACAGTTTGGATAAAGCGCTTCATTCTACTGGTATAGGTTCTGGATTTATAATCCTGGGAACTAATTTGACCAATCCATTGAATATGCTGTTACCTGTTCTACAGACAGTAAGTAAAAGCTCAGTACAGGAAAATTCCTAATACATTTCTACGGAATGTTAAGGACTTTAATGCTAATAATATGAAAAGAGTTTTAAAAATAAATAAGTTCAATATTAAATGAGTTAATAATAATATAATAATATACATGAAATAGTATGTACATCTTTGACAATGACTGATAGAAAAGGAAAACTCTGATTCCAACAAATAACAATTATCTTTTGAAAACTACTCAAATTATTATTGATTGAGAATATCATAAATTATACATAATAAACTAAATTGTTCTAGCTGGATTGTATCCTGCCACTATGGGTTTTCTTCTTTTAGCATGCAAACAGTTTTAAATCTATTTGTGCCCTGAAATTAGGTTGCTATTTATCCATGTTTTGGAGCAGGGAATCTCTTGATCCCACACCATTCACTAGGGGTCCTATTATTGCTATCCCACCTTCCATAAACTAAATGAGTATTGAGGGCAGAAGAGGTTTTGAGAGAACACGTAAACTCTGACTGTTTAAGAACCCGTTTAAGTCTATTAATTCTTTTGATGATACTTTCTGTCATTGTCTTATCTTTGTTGAATATATTGGATTTAGTAACATTTTTAATTTTATTGCTTGTGTTCTCCTCAACGTTTCATAATTGAAATGTGATAAATTTTCCTGATGTATAAATATAGTGCATTTATATTCTAGGTGTTTCCCCTAGACTATATTCTTATTACTACCATCATCATGTACTTCATATTTACTTCAATGGCTGGAATTCGCAACATGGGTATATGGTTCTTCTGGATAAGGGTAAACTTTATTGTATCTTTCATGCACTTTTCAAATAATTTAGCCTGTTAGATAAATAAATAAAACATTGCAAATGCATATTAGAAAACATGCAGAAAAGGTATTAAAACAAATACCTGTTTTGTCAGGTGTTATATTAGCTTGAGTAAATCATTTTGTTTCACATCCAGACAACATGTGCACAAATTATTCTGAAACTTAATGCCTTGGAATTTGTCCACAATAACTAGGTAGCAATTTTAAAAGTGTTTTAGCATACTGTATTTCATAATATGATATTAGTGTGGATTCGGTTTTAAAGCATTGTGAACAGGATATCTTAACTTTTAACATTTTTCATTTTATTAAATATACAGTACGTTTTTTTACTTAAGCAGGGTTGCTTTGAAAATGGACGCTTGCTAGAAATGGAATGTGTAGGTGCTCATTTTCTTTAAAAGAAACAATTCTTAACCATAGCAATAGCACTTAGACTTATATACCACTTCATAATATTTTATAGCCCTCTCTAAGCGGTTTTCGCTGTCCCTCACCAAAACTGATAGCCATTCTCATCAGTTTTGTTTTCAAATATTTGAAAAGCTAAAACAGAGATGAGATAATACATCAATTTTTTTTCTTTAGTCCACTCTTCATCTGTAGTCCATGTGGGACAGAGGTCTATGGATAGATTTCAGGGAATCCATGAATTTGGATGGGGGGAAATTATAAATGTATTTTCACATAAACAGGTAATTCTCAATTTATGAACACAACTGTTGCTAAATAAGACAGTTGTTAAGTGGGTTTTGCTCCATTTTATGACCCTTCTTTCCATAGTTATTAAGTGAATCTCTGCAGTTGTGAAGTTAGTCACATGGTTGTTAAGTAAATCTGGCTTCCCCATTGACTTCGCTTGTCAGAAGGTCACAAAAACTGATCACATGACCCCCCCCAGGAAACTGCAGCTGTCATAAATATGAGCCAGTTTCCAAGCATCCAAATTTTAATCACATGACCAAGAGGATGCTGCAACGGTCGTAAGTGTGAAAAGGGATCAGAAGTCACTGTTTTCAGTGTTGTTGTAACTTTGAATGATCACTAAATGAATGGTTGTAAGTCAAGAACTACCTATACTGTATTAGTATATTACACGTTTTAATAAATGATAACTGTATTTGAGCACAAATACATTTTGCTTTCTTTGTAATGCAATCTGTGTATTTTATTTGTACATTTAAATACATTTTTTTCTAAGAAAGGATCCATTCTCAAAGGGTGTCCATCGCATGAAAACGTTAAAGACCTCTGCTTTAAAAATAAAATCAGTAACAAGAAATTCATGTTGTAGAAAATTGGATTGATTATATGTAAATCTATCTGGTGGGCTGATTCCCTTTGGAACAAATACTTTAAAAAGATGGATACTTATTTTGTAGAAGTATTTTCTCAAACACTCAATTCTGCAGCAACAGCACTTTGCAGAAATTGAACTGTTCTTCATTTATTTATGTGAATTATAAAGCCACCTATCTCAAATAAGCAGCTTACAAAGATTAAAAAAACAGAAGAAAAGACTAGATGGTTTTAAGTGCCTTTCAAACTATAAGCTCCACAGAAAGGATCAGTAGCATTTAGTTTAATCCCCCAGAGGAGCCCACATCACCCAAGCATAAGATCCCAAGCCACATGCCAGATATTTCATTCATGCTTTGCTGTAGTTCTCTCTCTTCTTTTCTCTTTCTTTGCTGCTTCTGTTTCCTGTCCTTGTTTGGTCCTTTGCTGTTAAGTACATGGGATAATGTGTTGTGTGGGAAAGAATAAGAATATATAACACCAGTGTAGATGTACTCATAATTTGGCTTGGCATAGCCCAGTTTCCTGTAGATTGATATATTTTAACATGATTGTGTATTTAGCTAAGTTAAAGCAGGGGTCTCCAAACTTGGCAACTTTAAGACTTGTGGACTTCAACTCCCAGAATTCCCCATCCAATTCTGCCACATTTGGAGACCCATGAGTTAAAGCATCCATTCACCAGCAATATTTTGTTTGTATGGAATAGTAAACTCCTGTAATTCTTCAAAATTTGGAGCAGAAATTGCAAATAAAAGGTTAGATAGCCTATTTAAATTATATTTTGAGAGGCTTCTTATTTTAATGTCATAATGTGTTAATATAAGAATATATTTTTAAATTTTAGCTGTACAAGATCAGACGGGGGAGGACACGACCTCAAGCCCTTCTCTTTCTTTGTATGATACTTCTGTTGATTGTTCTTCACACCAGCTATATGATCTACAGTTTAGCCCCTCAATATGTTATGTATGGGAGTCAAAAGTATCTAATTACGGTAAGATTTTGGAACTTCACAGTCAGCCATCATGCATTTTGAAATAAGCACTTTTTTGTGTTACGTTGAACATAAGTTCAAGTAATAAATCTAGTGTTCAGTTGTGTAATACCTTAAGCATTATAATGGTAATTTCATAATATGAAGGACAAAATATAATTATTTTCTTCTTTTTCCTTTTCATTGTTTTTTTCCCAATTCCCTCCTTCAATATCTTAACGGTGCCTAAAATTTTCCTAACACTGAGGGTGGGTTTGGTTCATATTCCAAACACACACCCCTAAGAAATCAGGAGGGGTTGGACTAGGGCAGGAGTAAGCAACCTTGGCTCTTTTATAACTCGTGGATTTCAACTCCCAGAATTCCTGAGCAAGCATGGTTGGCTCAGGAATTCTGGGAGTTGAAGTCCACGAGTCATAAAAGAACCAAGGTTGCCTACCCCTGGAGTAGGGAATAGGCCTTTGTGGTAGTGACCCTCCCTTTTGGATCGTAGTTGCCCCATAGATGTTCCCATTCTCTTGGTGTACAGCAAGGGCTCCAAAACAATTTTATTGCAGTGGCCCCAGGGTCCAATTGCACGTATGTTTTAATGTGTTCCCAATAGGTTTCATACAGGACTTGTACTTCTTTCTACAGTGTATAAGTGATATATTTATTTTTTGCCCAGGCCTAGCCTTAATGAATTCTTTACTTTTATTCTTGAAGGAGGGTGTCACACAAATTTATTTTATACTTTTATGTTTTCGGAGGGCCACCGTATTACAAAGCTTGTAAATCTGTTACTACTGTATATCATACTATTCAAAGTAGACTTTGTTTCCTAAGCACTTTCAATCATTCCTTGATGACCCGGTCATCACAATTGAGCCCAAATTTTTTGTTGCTAAGTGAAACATTTGTTAACTGAATCTTGCCCCATGTTGTGACTTTTCTTGCCACAGTTGTTAAGGGAATCACTGCAGTTGGTAAGTTAATAACACGGTTGTTAAGTGAATCTGGCTTCCCCATTGACTTTGCTTGTCAGAAGGTCGCAGAAGCTAATCACATGACCCCTGGGCACTGCAACCATCATAAATATGAATCAGTTGCCAAGCATCTGAATTTTGATCATGGGGATGTTGCAATGGTTATAAGTGTGGAAAATGGTCATAAGTCACTGTTTTCAGTGCTGTTGTAACTTTAAATGGTCACTAATGAATTGTTGTAAGTTGAGGACTACCTGTATCTCTTTTTAAAGAGAAAAGACTCACGATGCTTGTTGCACCAAATAAAATTCATGATGTGTCAATGGCATTAGTTATCTATGAAATAACCCTCAATTAATGTCTTCTTTGTGCAGAATAATAAGACATTTGAAGGACACTTGAACAATGAAACAATATACATATCCAAAGGTTGTGATGCAGATGCACCTGAAGGTGAGATAACTCCATACCAAGTTCTAATATATAGTGCAAGATACTTGAATTGGTAATTAGTATATTTGAATGTATTGATTTTTCATGGAAGACATTAAGCTACTCACCAATCACTATCAGAACTTGCCTTGCAGCTGACATTAATTTGATTCTTAATCCCCAACTATGGTTGCAATCCTGATGATACACCTCCTATCTCATGAATTTCTAAGAAATAAAAATATTGTCAAATCTGTCAATGAATTGTCTTTTTATTTCCACAGTCTGTTCTGATGTTATATGAAGGCCTTTGACCCTGAGTCATCAGATTCCTTTAAATGTTGCATATCAAATATATGAAATTAGAAACTTGTTGATGCTTGGACATAATGGCTTCTCTAAGAAAGTAGCCATTCCTAAATAGAGTTCCCTCAACAAAATTCCCCATCCATATAGATTTTGCTATTATTTTCAAAAGAATATGCTTTTAATATTGTTTTTATATTTCTGTTGCCCATTTTGCAAAGACAGGTTTGTTTTTTTTCCCTACTCTTGGACAGTTTTTAAACAAGCTTAACATTCAGAAGGATGTTCCTTCATAAACAGCTGTTTTCATATTATCTTCCTCTCAAGTAGTCCAGATGCTTGAGTACTCTCCACTTCATTCATTAGGGAGGTAGTCTATTTAAAGGAAGATCATGAGTGAATGAGAAAGTATTTACTACTTCCTCTCTACTGGTGTATGTTTGTTTGCTTGTTTGTTTCTGCAGAGAATGGCTGCTAATTCCTTGTGTATAATTTCCAGAAGACTGTTGGAAAAAATGTGTCAGTATTTTTTTTTTTTTTTGCCTTATAAAACTGTGATTGTAGTCTTAAGGATGCTTATTTTCTTTCAGTAGAATTACTTCTAAGTAATGTGTCAATGACTAAACTAACTTGTATTTTGGAGTAAAGATGAGCATTTGGCCACTAACTAGATAATTTATTACTTTCCCCACCAGCTTTTGGGAAGAAAAAAAAGGGCTGAGATGAAGGACTCTTTAATAAAGAAACTGACACACTAATTCATTTGTAATAAATTGTTGTGGCTGTAACTCCTTGTTCAGCGAGAATGTTCTCTTAAATATGTTCATTGTTCTATAGTGCAGTACATTTTAGCAGTCCAATTTACTTTCTAATTTACATCCTACTTCCAGGCCTTATGGTTTATATACCAGTATATATTGATTATGAGATTATACTGACAGAAGAGTATTAGAAATAAGAGCGTTGCTGATGTGATTGCACATGAATCCCGGTTTCATTGGCAATATTAAAAAGAGGTTGTTATGGCAACCACATTTCTAAAAATATTGCCTCGAATAGAAGAGTAACCTGGCTGAATTAGACTTAAGCATATCTATCCCAGGATCCTGTTTCCCACAGTGCTTAACTTGATGCTTGCAGAAATAACTATCTTCTCTATTCTTCAGCAAATGTTATTTTAGAGCATTACGCCATCAATACATGGAGGTGTTGTTCAGTGATTACAGCTGCTCTTCATTTATCCATCATTTATTTGTATAATGTTTCTCTGAAGAAACTTTGGTTGTGAGCCATCACCGTATCTTGTGGTAATTAAAACGATGTAATTCATTATGTAGGAGAAAAAGGTTTTATTCTGAAGGTCCATCATGGAGTGACCTCACTTTCTTATTTTTAAAATTAATTCCCTGTCTTGTACCACGTATAGAAATGTGCAAAATACCCTTTTTATTGTGATGATAAATTTAAAATAATCTGCAAAAAATAAAATGGTTTTAAACTGGAAAGTTAGCAAGTTGTAAAACAAACTTCTAGTCCTCAGGGCTACATTTATCTTCAGAAATTAGTCTGGGTCTTTCCTCCAGAGGAATTGTTAATAAGTAGAAAAGGGGAGGGGTGTCAGTTCAGATAAAAAAGACATGGTAAATATGATAGTAAAATGTTGTTTGTTATAGTTAGTTGCGAAGTCATTTCTGACCCATTACAACCCCATGGACAACATTCCTCCAGGCCTTCCTGTCTTCTACCATCTTCTGGAGTCCATTTAAGCTCACGCCTACTGCTTCAGTGTCTCCATCCAGCCACCTCATTCTCTGTCGTCCCCTTCTTCTATTGCCCTCAATCTTTCCCAGCATCAGGCTCTTCTCCAGTGAGTCCTTCCTTCTCATTAGGTGGCCAAAATACTTGAGTTTCAATTTCAGGATCTGGCCTTCTGAAGAGCAGCTGGGGTTGATGTCTTCTAGGGCTGACGGGTTTGAACGCCTTGCAGTCCAAGGGACTCACAGGAGTCTTCTCCAGCACTATAGTTCAAAGGTCTCAATTCTTTGGCGCTCAGCCTTTCTTATGGTCCAACTTTCACTGCCATGCATTTACAATTATCAAGGATTGACAAGAAAAGGAATCTCAAGGTTGTGGGTATATATTATAATGAAAATGTCGGGGGCGTCAAGAGTGTGGTAGTTTTTAAATCAATAAAGTAAACATCAGCAGATGTAAAACAGGGGACTTTTATAAAAATAGTAAGGAACAAATTCAAAAATAAAACTATCAATTCTATAATAACTTTTATTCAGATGTATAAGGCCATATTTAAATATTAATATAAGGCTATCCTTAGTTGTCACTTTATACAGTTATTTTCTAAAATTAGAAAGTGGCATTATTTGCACATTTATAACAATAATTTTGAACTTACCACAGAAATAGTCATTTTCAATTCTGAGAAAAACTGCTAATAATAATTCAGAAAAAAATCACTATGTTCATAAGACACAAGATTTCTAGTGGAATTTATAGATGGAAGCAATTCTGCCCTGGTATAATTTTAGACTCACTTCAGGTGGCCCGCAATGTAAAAGCACATGCCTAATTTGTAGGATAATGAGTGAAATTAAAAACACTTTCCCCCTATATCTAAAGCAAGCTCTCCTTTAGATATTTATATCCATTAGCATGCACTATTTACCTCTTTTCAATAGAAAAAAATGCAGTAACTAGTCTTGTGGCTTCATTTACCTGTTAAATTTTGAAAAAGCCGCAAACGTAATGTTTGAAATGTAGGTCAATCCCATGGAGTTCTTCTATTTTCAGCATGGCTTAGCTTTAATTGTGTCCTTTAAGGGCACATAATATTTCTTTAATTATACGTTATCTTAGATTTTCAGGGAGAAGAGAATTGTTAGAAAGTGTACGTGAGCTGAGACAATGTTCCCATTCATTGTAGTTTTCATAATGAAGGACGGATCAAGAAGAAATGGATAGTTGTGAAAAGAACTGTCCTTGGGAACCAATAGGGAAAATCTATCTTATCCACCAATATCAACCCAAAGTTTACCAAGCCAGTGTCACTCAGTAGATTTAATAGGCAGTTTTTATGTATATTACTAGACATTTTGAATGGATCATAGCCTGGTCTCATTGCTGAACATGCATACATCATTTTTATCCAATAGAAGGTGGCAGTTATTTCCTCAAATAATTATCTGGGATTTCACTTTTAATTTCACTGGTAAGAATCAAAGCTATTGAAGACAAAGGAAACTGGGTGCAAAACGTGGATTCCTTTAAATATTAATGCTGCTTGGGCAAATTGATTATCAGATGAATTTAATATTTTCACCCTAAACAGGATTTCTTTCTTCTCCTTCCTTCCATGCCCAGGTACTTTTCCCCTCCTCTCAGCTCTATCCAAATTTGTTCTTTCCCTTCCTGTCTTGTGAAGACCAAATGGATCCAAAAAATCGGCTATAATTTGTTTTGTCAGATTACTGTAGAGAGCCATCTGTAGGTCTGTTCATTTTCTTTAATTCAGATAAGCAGCTGGAGGGGGTTGCGTATGGCATGGAATATGCTACTTTGATTTTCTTGTGTGTTATTTCTTGTCACATAGAGTGAAGTAGTTGGCTCAGAATAATAAAGCTCCTTCGATGCAGAATTAGATCTCAATTTACATTTTGGGCTTTTTCCTGCACATGTTTGATTTATTTAGATGCCACCCTTTTCATCTTTGAAAGAGGCCTCCAAGATAGTTTACAAGCTTAAAATGTAGAGTAATGATGGGAAGAGTGAGAACCCATTTAAGTTATCTTGTAGAGGGATAGTCTATATCAGTGTTTCTCAACCTTGACAATTTTAAGATATGTGGACTTCAACTCCCAGAATTCCACAGCCAGCATTGCTGGCTGTAGAATTCTGGGAGTTGAAGTCCACATGCCTTAAAATTGTCAAGGTTGAGAAACACTGGTCTATATAAATCTGCTCAGTTACTTCAGCTAGCAGCATAATCTCCTTAATGGTGCTGCACTGCTGTTTCCACAACACATTGCCTAAGGAGAGGTGTGTGATTCCCATTCTCCAGATATTAAGAAATGTATTTCTACATCTCTTTTTTCAAGCTCTAAATTGTTTAGTGTTTTAATAGTTAACCCAATATGTTGACTTTACAGTCAAATTTTTAAAAATATATTATCTATTGCAGGGGTCCTCAACCTTGGCAACTTTAAGACTTGTGGACTTCAACTCCCAGGATTCCTCAGCCAGCAAAGCTGGCTGAAGAATTCTGGGAGTTGAAGTCCACAAACCTTAAAGTTGCCAAGGTTGAGGGCCCCACTGTACTGTATATAATATATCTTGAATGCTTATATAACCAGAAAGGCAAGTCCTGCATTTAATAATAAGAACAGCAAAAACAACTCCATTTATAAGAAAAAAAAGTAAAGCAAACTAAAGGGTTTTTGAAATAGAATATGTTTTAAGAGGTCATCTAAATTATTGGAAAAGAGAGGATTTTATGTGGTGTAAATTAATAGTATAAACTAGTTCAATATTTAATCTCAGGCATGTCTGGACAATTCTACAGCAAATATTGTTAATTTTTGTTTTTATGTATATGCTGTGAGATTTTTAATAAAGAGGAAATTTACTAAAGGTATTTCCATGTTTGATATGAGGTCAGTTGGATACAATCACTGACCTTGGAAAATAGAGAATGAGGTCTTATAGATGGATTAAATGGAAGCTAATGCCCTTGGTGAGTGAAATATATATACAATAGTACATTGGTACTCATCCTTAATTGGTTCCTGGGGGCACAATGAGTACCAAAAACAATGAGTAGCAAAGAAATTTTTCCCATAAGAAATAATGTAGTGAGTCTGAAGGCAGTCAGCACTGACCAGTTGTAGCTTGTGCGTTGAATATCAAACAAACAATGAATACCAGGACAAAATTTTCACGTCAAAAGGTGTTGAGTACCAAAGTCAATGAGTTTCAAAGCAATTGAGTACCAAGGTACCACTGTATTTTCTTGTAAATACAGTATTTACAACACTGAATAACTTTATTTTTAATTAAGTATTTGGCCTCTGTAACATCTTCAGGGAAAAGATTTGGTTAAAAATTTCAGGATACCCATTTTGTCTTTTAAAATGTCCTTGGATCACCCAAAGGCATTCTATAATTATTACAGGTAATTATTATTTAATGTCCATTGGTTCAGCAATTGTTGACTGTTCAAACTTAAGATGGCACTGAACAAGGGGTGCCTATGTCACGTTCTTGTAATTGTAGCTGTCACAGGGTTCCTGAGTCATAGGATTGTGATTCAGACAACTGGTTCACAATTATAACATTGCAGTGTCCCACAGTTATATGATCGCCATTTTCGATCTTCGCTCCCTCCAACAAGCAAAGTCAGTCAAGCTGACAAAGGATCACAATTGGTGATCACATGAAAGCAGGATACTGGAACTGGGCAGGATTTGCTTTATAGCAGCTACTGGGGCTGCCGGAATGGCTGTTGTAGCTTAGTGCAATCACATGATGTTGCCCCTTACAACCTGGCTGCTTAGTAATGGCATTCCCCGTTCAAATTACCATTGGTAACTGAGGACTACCTATACTATATTAATTAGTTCTAACCAGTATTAACTATATTGGTTAGAACAGTTAACCAATGGAACAACCTGCCTCCAGAAGCGTTGAATGCTCCAACACTGGAAGTTTTTAAGAAGAGACTGGACAGCCATTTGTCTGAAATGGTGTAGTGTTTCCTGCCTGAGCAGGGTGTTGGGCTCGATGACCTCCAAGGTCCCTTCCAACATCATCATCATCATCATCATCATCATCATCATTATTATTATTATTATTATTATTATTATTAACTTAAAGTTATTTGGTACGTAGAAATTCAGATAATACGTTGTGAAATATAAAAATACATTGATATCTTCATATATTCCATGTTAGTTGGTCTGAGGTTATTAAAGGAAAAAAATCACCTTTAGCTATTAATTGTGTGTTTCAAGATTAACATGGTACATGGTATTTCTGCAGCACATTTCCAGCTTGCCTCATCACTGAAGTAAGGGAATCAAAAACATATTTTGATGCAATATTTTCATGGCTTTGGATCAATGTAAGAACTTCCTGTCTTTAAGAATAGTCTTACAAATATCAGCATCTAGTCATCCTTGTTTGGGCTTAAACATAATCCAAACTAGCTAGAAACTAACTTGGAGGAGATTCAACCTTTTTTACAAATGATTCTTGAAAGATGTTTGGTATGGCACCTTTAGTACTGAAAACTGATTTTAAGATGTTTCTAAAAACAAGGTACTTAGCAGCATTCATTTGTGATTCTTTGTAATTTTATCCTATGATTTAAAATAAAATAGCACATAAATAATTAGCCTCTTGAATTTGTTCTTTAACTTTAGATTCATTGAGATTATTTTTAGACAAACCTTGCTTGATAAACTATTAATGGCTCTCCAGTTTTTTCTTTGGATCTTGCTGAATTTGCTAGTCAAATTCAGGATAGGTTTTTGCTTTCCCTAAATCCATCTTCTCTGGAAAAACATCTGCACTTTACTTACTCATCTGAGATATTCTCTTGAGAGAATAGAATAGACATTTTTTGCCCTGTCTATGTTGTATATTATCTGTAGCAGGTGTTAAAGCTAAATGTTACTTTAAATACGCCTATCTTGGTATGAATAAGGAACAGAAGACCTTAGATTATTTTTGTCAAGCTTTACAGGACACTCCCATTGCATCAGTAGTGTGGGTGCGCTATATCCCCATGACAACAGTTTCTTGCTCCTCTTTTGGCTCTTCGTTGTTTTAGTGAAGGTGAAAGATAATCAAGCTGAATTTCTTCTTGGCTAATTGGTAGGAAAAGAAAAAGAACTGAAGTGGTATTGTACTATGACAGATTTCTTTCTGAAACATGTAGGTTTCTGGTCAACGTAAGTGTTTAATGTTGTCAGCAACTTAATTTGCAAAGTACTTGGTCGTGGGAGTGGACACTGTAGATGTTTGTTTTATGGAGGTGGCTTTCAGGGTCTGTCAGACACACACAAAAAAGTAAAACAGGCTGGAGAGAAGCCATTATCAAAGTATAGAAGAGCCATAGAAGAATGGGTCCAGAAGAGAGCAGCAGAGATTAAGGACCTGAGAGTAAACATTTGTGAAGTGTTGTTGACTATGTTTAGCCTGTGGGGACACATAATAGCTTGTCTTCAAATATCTGAAGTGCTGTTGTGTGCAGAAGTGTTCAGAATTGTTGCAAAAGACAGGGTAAGAAACAATGGCTTTAAATTACAAGGCAGGAGATGTCGAAAATCAGGAAATATTCTTAAAGTAACTTTTCAACAAAGGAACAAACTGCTTTAGGAGTGGTGGTCTGTCCTTCGCTGGAAGTGTTTAAACAGAATTTGAAAACCATCTGGTGGAGATGCCATGATGGAGATTCTTGCACTGGACAAGGTGTTGGACTTGACGACCCCAGAGGAACATCCCACTCTTGCCTTCTTTGATTCTGTGAATTGCCATAAGATGCACAAGAGGGAATGATCACAGGCTAAATTAAAGGAAGTTTCTCTTTTGTCTTCTGTTGGGTTTTTAAAGTAGTTTATTTTTCTTTCCTGAATGGTACTTGAAAACGTAATTAAAAATTTCTGTGTAATCCATAGAAATCATAGAGAATGCATATTCCAATTCTCAACACTCTGTTAGTGATCTTAGTTCAGTCATTCTAATTTGGATTTCTGGGTTATGGTTCTCATTTAACAGAGCATATTGAAGGTTCAGAAGGGCTGTGCTTTCTTAGTATTGTTGTGTGCACTCATAACAACATCAATCAACTCAAAGCAACTTGCTGTTGATTTGCTTTGTTGATACTAAGGCAAACATTTTTTCTTTTTCCCAGATAGAGGATGTATTTTAAAGCATTAAAAAATCAGGTAGAATTTGCTTGAAACAAAAGGGTACTAAATAAAATAATCCTTATTTGTAACCAGCAACTCAATTGTTAAGTGAAGCAATTGCTAAAATGAAACTATGATTGTGCTTATAATTTAGCTTTCCTTTGCTTTACAAGTAGTTATTATCTTACAACTATTCTTTAGTGGTTGTGACCATTTAGTGACCATTTGAAGTTACAACAGCACTGGAAAAAGTGACCTACAACTAGTCCTTGTATTTATAACAATCACAGCATCCCCACCATCACATAATCAAAACTGAGGCACTTGACAACTACCATGTATTTACAACATTTGCCATTTCCTGTGGTCATGTGACCACCATTTACAACCTTCCCAGCCAGCTTCTGATAAGCATTGGGAATGGGGGAAGTTGAATTTACTTAATTCTGGTCCCAGTTTTGACTGTAAGTTGAGACCTACCTGTATAGACCTGTGAAGTTTGTTACTGTGTCGTAACTGCACACACTCGCTAAACAAAGCAGTTGCTAAATGAGGACTGGCTGTGCCTGGACTGACCAGCAAGATGCTATGGAAAAAGCCGAGGCTGCAGCAACTCATTTGTTTTGAGTGGAAATTAATTCAGTGAAGGTAGTATTAAGGTATAATAGGAAAAGATTGTTAACATAATCAGGGGTTTAGACTAGTTGATCTCTTAAGATACGTTCCAACTCTGTGATTTTATGAAAATAGATTGTAGATGATGCAGGTGGCTGAATCTAGTGCTAATTCTGGAGATCAGGGCTGGCTTACAGAAGTGAAAGCAAATGAGTGATTTGAGGTGGTATGTCTTTTGGAAAGATATGGTGCAGAGGTTCTGAGATAACATCTGCCAGCTCTCCTTCAGAACTCTGGGATGTAATCTGTCGGGTCACGGTGATTTATATTTGTCAAGGTCAGATAGGTGTTCTCTCGTATATGTGCCATTGTGATAGATTCTGCATATCCCTTCCTGCCACACTGGTAAGCACCAGGACCTGGATAGCTCCTAAAGCTAATGCACTGCATATGGTAATTTAAAGTTCAGTAGTCTGTAAGTTCAGTTCCCGGAAGAGAAAAGATCTGGCTCTGGGGTTTCAACAAGTTCCAATATTGGAAAAGAGCAGTTCATGCCATGTATAAGAAGTTCTGATATTTAAATGATAAAATGGCAATCTTAACTATTAAACTTGTACTGTAGATCTGTGCGTTGGAGAACAAATGTGTATTTATGTACTTATTTCTCACTTAGCATTTATAAACTACATTCTAAATTCATCTGGAGGACTAAGAAAGTAGGGTCAGTGAAGTAAGTTGATTCTACTGATACTATCCTCCTAAATGAAATGGCAGAAGAACAAGGCCTTGCTTGTAGGATGTGGCTAAGCCTTACTGCAGTTTGCCAACAATGTCCATTTTTTTCCTTAACATGCACTCACATACCCATTCTTCTGAGAATAAAGAGTAGGCTTCTATAGCATATACTGATTCCAGATATTTAAATTGCAAGACATGCTGTTTTGAAAAAAAAAAGTGTAATGTAGATTTTGACAAACTGTCTTGCGAAGCAGCGGTATACTAATTAACCCTATTGAAAGTGCCAAATTGTCAGAATATAAAACGGTATTAATAAATTTGTCATGGATCTTTGGCATATGAGAGTGTGTGAAGCATACAGAATCCTGGAATATCATGGACATAGATGTTAAAAAACATTCAGGCTAAAATACAATCCCTGCCTGACACTATTATGGGTAAGTGTATTCTTAGAGGACCATTTACACCCATGCAGACTTTCAAATGGGTGTTTGAGTAAAGAGTCTGGGTTCCCATATTTAAGTTAGGCAGTTTCTTCCCCGGAATATTTTTGTTTATAGAATCAAAAGCCACACTGATATCTATAAGGTTGTTAAAAGTTTTCTTGCCATTAGTTAGTTGTTCTGTTATGTCAAATAAAACAATTATCTATTGTGATGTGCTCTAGTCTGAATCCAGCTTGCTCCTCCACTTTTTTTCCTATTTCTCTGTCTTCTATTTTACTCAAAGGATGTTTTGTATACATTTTAGACTGAATTTCAGTAAAGCTTCTCAGTCTATAATTTTTTGGACCGCCCTTGCCTCCCTTTTTATATATGAGGGTTATGATGGCGACTTCTCATCTGACTGGGATGCAATTTATATGGGACAATAGCTCTGCTAATAATGGGACCCACCAATCAATGTATGTCTTGAAAAGATTAGGCAGTAAAAAAAAATCTTTTCTAGGTGCCTTATTAGATTTCAAAGATTGAATAGTAAATTTGATTTCTGAAACTGACAAATTGTGTTTATGAATCCTTTCTCATCCGTTCAGATTGAAAAATGAATGATATTTGGTAAGTGTGTGTGGGTATATATATATTGGCAGTAATTTCAGTTGTAAAGAGAATCCATGTATACTTGGAAGAATCATGACCTTTTAAAATCCGTTTCCTAACATTTAAGAGCAATTCTTAGCTGCTTCTTTTTTTATCCCCCTCCAGATCAATGCACTGTTACTCGGACATATCTGTTTCTGCACAAATTTTGGTTCTTCAGTGCTGCATATTACTTTGGCAATTGGGCTTTTATTGGAGTAAGTAATCTTATTTGAAGACGATTATAAATACAATCTAATGTTCTAGGACCGTGGTGGTGAACCTATGGCACGCGTGCCACAGATGGCACGCAGAGTCCTCTCTGCGGGCATGTTGCCCCAGTCCTAGGCCTTCACCTGGGTTTTATAAAATCTTTTCGCTTTAGGCCTCCACTGCCATCTACAAAAAAAAAAAAGGTTCAATCAATCAATTAATTTCAACTTCTCGCGGGAAAAAAAAGATCTCGCAAAGTTGGAATTGATTGATTGAATTTTTTAGTCCCACCCAGTCTGCCTTTACCACCGCAGCCATGCCCACCCAATGGGCCACACCCACCCGGCACCCAATGATACATAAGTGGGTTTTGGGTTGCACTTTGGGCACTCGGTCTCTAAAAGGTTTGCCATCACTGTTCTAGGATAACTATACCTACAGTTTTGTGCATCATGGCAATATTGCCTCACCTAAATCTGTTGCATCCTTCATCTGACCTCCAGTAATACAGTGTGTTGATGTAAATTCACAGGTTTTCTTGATTGGATTAATTGTGTCATGCTGCAAAGGAAAAAAATCAGTCATTGAAGGTGAAATGGACGAAGATGATTCAGATATAAGTGATGATGAGCCATCGCTCTATTACGGCTGACAGCCTGCAGTCCTGAAGGTTAAAGCTTGCAATGTAAAACTGTGAAAATGCCATTATTCTCGGAAAAGTTCACCTTTGCCAATATTGAAGAGAGAAATAATATAAACCAGGATTTGGAATTTCTGAAGATCTGACTGGTTTACAGTTAAATTCATTTGTACATAGACACAAGAGCTAATTTTATGAAGGAAAAATTAAAGAGAACTATTTTTTGGAGTATATGCTATGGAGCTGTGATGTCATTTAAATGGCATTTAACTTTGTTTTTGTTAGTCTTGAATTTTAAGTTTATTAATGATTTTTGTTTCTTTAGATTATTGACAAATCATAAACAAACTGATAAATGTGTCATAGGTCTCATGGAAATCTAAAGTTACAAATACTTGTTAATATGGAACTAATACCTGAAACATACCTGTTGGTGTATGAAGTGTTACTTAAAGACAATAGAACTAAGTACAGGTCTGGTCATTAGAGCAAATCCCTCCCACATCAAATGTGAATGCAGTATGACTGGAAGGCAGATGGTGTGTAACTATTACATTCATAAAATAGTGGAAGAAATATGTATTCCATTTCCAAGTTTTGTTTATTCAGTTTAGTATCTGCCCACATATACTATTCTCAACCCAGTTGGATAGAGAACAATAGGTCCGGCCAGATCAACAATACAAAATATGTCCTGAGACTTCTAATTCAAAATAACAGTGAAAGAAAGAAACTTTTTCCATTTTTCATATAATTTGTGAGCTTTAATTTCTTCATGGTTTAAACTAAACCCTGTATGTACATTTTTAAAAGACATTAAATATTAATCACTTGCTTGGTTATGGTTTGCTATTTACTGTCTTGGCATAATAATACAAATATGCTGAACCAGGTTTTCAATAGTGAAACAACTATTCAGTATAATTTTGCTTAATTATAATTGATGAAAGGCACAAATGCTTAAAAATCATGCCATTTTGTTTCTTATTTTGTAAAATAAATTAATCAGGATCCTAAATACCTACTGTTCTGAAGTATTCAAAATCTATTATTTAATCTTAGTCTTTATTGTTCTTAGATTTACCATTCCTAAATAATTACAGATAAAGAAAACAAACTTCAATGTGTTTTCTGTGTTTTCCAGACTGCAGCAATTTCATATATCTGCTCCCTCAAAATATTATGGAATAATATTTTAGATTTACCATTACTTTTTATGTTTAAGCCAGCTTTTCTTGCAGGATTTCCCATGTCAGAAATCATAAGAGGAATGATGTGGTCAAAAGAGAGTCAAAAAAAGGCTTTGTTTAACATGCTTATTGGAAAAAGCAAGGGGAAGAAAGAGAAGGAGAATCCTTTTGCTTCAGTGTGATCTCTTTCTTAAGGAGTTTTTCCCAGGGATATGCCCAACAGGGAACATAAACGGTGTTTTTGTTTTCAAGTTTGGAACATAAGAGCCCCCTTCAAAACTTTTCATTGGATCACTGTAAATCGGGAATAGCAAGAAGGACAAAATGTCTAATATTCAGACTTCACAATTTAACAAACCTGTGATTTAACAAACACACAATGTACATAAAGAGACACACATACACCAAAGCTCAGCAAAACAGCCCAGACTATGAGCATAATGTTAGTAATGGCTTGCATTTCCAGCTGACAAGCTCAGCGGTTAAAGATATTAAGCTTGTCAGCTGGAAAGCTGGCAGCCGGGGTTCAAGACCCAAGGGCTGCGCAAGAGGGAGAGCTCCCGTTCCTTCCCCAGTTCCTGCCTACCTAGCAGTTTGAAAGCATGGAGATGCGAGTAGATCAGCCAGCTATCACTTTGGTGGGAAGGGGTATAGCCATGCAGCCAAATGACCATGAAAATGTATTCGGACAACACTTTCTCGGCCAAGAAACGGAAATGAGCACACACCTCTGCAGCTGGACACAACCGGACAAGAGAAACCTTTATTTTTGCCTTTATTAAAACTTAGAATCTCAGCTCACATTGACAACTTCAGTGCATGGAACAGGATAGTCCACGAATACTCTTGAATATTACTTTATGTTTATTGGCCTTATATATTTGTAATTTGCCCTTTTCATGCAACTTTCCTTTAAAAAGGAGCACGATGTAACATAGTGTCCAGGTCCAGAGACAAATGAAATAGATTCAGTAAAAACCTAGGCAATAAAAGTCTTCTTTTTCATGACTTTAAAGACATAAGGAAGCAGTTGATACAAGACTAATAGCATTTACCAAAAAGTGGCTCAATTCCATCCAAAGCAGTGGTTCTCAACCTTTTTAATGCCGCGACCCCCAACCGGTTGTAAGTCGAGGACTACTCAAGCGGTCGTAAGTCGAGGACTACTCAAATGGTGCAGCACCGTTTGCAGAATGGGACTTTTGGCGGGCTCGGCAGGGCAGAGACAGCCTGGACCATTCCTATTGGCTTTTGAAAGCCAATAGAATTAGACTCTATTCAAGAGAGTCTATTTTATTGGCTTTCAAAAGCCAACAGAATAAAAGGGAGTAGCACAGCTAAGGAAAAGGGGGGGGGGAGAAATGGCGGACTGCGTTGTTTGGCGACCCCCGTGAAATGGTGGTTCGACCCCAAATGGGGTCCCGACCCACAGGTTGAGAACCACTGATCTAAGGCAAAAAGTTCAGAACTCTGTCTCTGTGATTGCTCCCTGGAATTTACTCAATGCACTTGCAGAATCTTAATTTAAATCCCATTTAGAGGTCTAAGATGACTTAGGCATTTAGAATGAAACATATAAGATTCCTCAAACTACTAAACATGTTACGGCCATTCAGCTCTGGTTCTGAAAATCCAACCAGATCAAGAATTAATTCAACTTTCTTTTCAGGCTCTGAATTTATTTTATTTTATTTTTTAAATTTTTATTTTTCCTTTTTTTTTACAAACAAACATAATACACAATACATTTTTTCTTTTCCCTTAACAATACTATGTCCTATATCTCTTAAGTTTATTTACATTTATGTACATTACTCCTCATACATTTCTAGTCCGCAATTCAAGCCAGTTATAATACATGTCCCATACCTCGTAAAATTCTGTAGCTTCTTTGTCTTTTATTTCTAAGGAAAGTTTGTTCATCTCAGCACAGTCTAATATCTTACATACAATCATTGCATTTGTTGGTATGTTCTCCCTTTTCCAACACTGTGCATATGCAATGCGTGCTGCGGTTATGTATAATGATGTATTGGAGTCGTTTCTCTATTTTTGGGTTAATTATGCCTAATAAAAATATTTCAGGTTTGAATTCAATTTGCTGTTTTGTTATTTCCTGTAACCATCTTCTTATCTGCTTCCAATAGGTCTTTGCTTTGGGGCATTGCCACCATATATGATAAAATGTTCCTTCTTTGTTTTTACATTTCCAACAATCCGGATTCATATTTTTGTATATTTTAGCCGATCTCGCCGGTGCTAAATGCCAACTGTAGAACATTTTGTATTGGTTTTCCTTGTATGCAATTGACAATGTTAATTTGTAATTTATGTTCCATGTTCTTTCCCATTCCTCTAATCCTATATTTCTACCTATGTTTTGTGCCCATGCTATCATCGGGCCCTTTACTATTTCTTCTTCCAAATCAATTTCTAATAGGAGTTTATAAGTTTTTCTTAAGAATTTTTCTCCCTTATTTGTCAATATTTTATCCAATTGTTGTAATGTCCGACATATCCCATACTCCTCCATATCCTTATTATATTTTGATTTTATCTGTGTATATGGCCACCAATCAATAGTTATTCCCTGTTCTTTTAATTCATCTCTTGATCTTAGCTTCCCTTGATTGTCTAATAATTCTTTGTACCTTATCATCTTTGTTTTATCTAATGTGTTTGGATGGATCATCGCCTCCATTGGTGAGATCCAAATTGGAATTTTTGTATAATATTTTTTTTAATTTTTTCCCATATCCAAATTAATGCATCCCTTATCAGAGGAAATATGTATGGGTTTTCTTATCTTTTTCCCATAGGAAAGCATGCCATCCATCCTGTAAATCATAACCTTCAATTGTTAAGACTCTTTTGTTTTCTAGGTTTATCCAGTCACTAATCCAAAGCAATCCCGCTGCTTGATAGTAAATTTTCCATTTTGGGAGTCCAAGGCCACGTCTACTTCTACTATCCTGTAACGCTTTAATATTTATTCGTGTTTTTTTACCTTGCCATATAAATTTATTAATCATTTTATTCAATTCATCAAAAAAAGTTTTCCCCAATTTTATTGGAGCTGTTTGAAAGAGGTATAACAATTTTGGTAGAACATTCATTTTAATCGCCGAAATCCTTTCTAGCAATGATAATTGTAATTTCCTCCAAATCTCTAAATCTTTTTGTACTTGTAATATCATTTTTTATAATTATCTTCTTTTATTGAGGAACATCTTGTGGTGAACCAAATTCCTAAATATTTAATCTTTTTTGCAGTTTGCAACCCCAAATTTTCTTCTAATCCCCTTTTTTGTTTTTCAGTTAAATTTTTAACTAATATTTTATTCATTTCTTTGTTGTTTTTTAATCCCGCCACCATTCCATATTTTTCTATTTCATTCAGTAAAATATTACTTCTTTCCAATGGTTCCTCTATAAAAAAAACACCAAATCATCTGCAAATGCCTGTATCTTGTATTCTTCTGTTTTAATCCTTAATCTTTTTATCTCTTTGTTGTTTCTGATTTGAGTTAGTAGCACTTCTAACGTTAGAATAAAAAGTAGAGGTGATATTGGGCATCCCTGTCTTACTCCTTTGTTAATTTCAATCTTCTCTGTAGTTTCCCCATTAATTATTACTCCGGCTTTTTGTATTCTGTATATTAACTTTATCATTTGTTCAAACTTCTCACCAAATTTCATATTTTCTAACTGTTGGAACATAAATTGCCAATTAAGGTTGTCGAATGCCTTCTGAGCATCTAAAAATACTAATGCAGCCTATTTTTCGGGGTGTGCTTAATATTCCAAAACATTTAGTACAATTCTCGTATTGTTCCTAATTTGTCTATTGGGTAGAAAACTGTTTTGATCTGAATATAGTATTTGATTTAGTATTATTTTTAGTTGTTCCAACATTATTGTAGTAAAAATTTTGTAGTCCGAATTCAACAGCAAGATTGGTCTATAATTTTTTATTTGTTTAGGATCTGTATCTTCTTTTGGAACAAGAGTTGTATTGGCTTCTGTCCATGAGTCTGGTAATTTAGCTTTCTCCAATACATCATTATATATCTCTAATAGTATCATTTCCAAATCTTCATATAAAGCCTTAAACACTTCCCCAGGTAGACCATCTGGCCCCGGAGCTTTGTTATTTTTTTGCTTTTGTACTGCCATTCTTAGTTCCATTGCTGTTATTTTTTTATTCAATAATTCTCTTTGTCCTTCTTTTAATTCCGGAAGACCATTGGCCTTTAAATATTGCTTTATATTCTCCTCCTCTGTTTCCTCTTTTTTATATAGAGATTCAAAGTATTTCTGAATTATTTTTTTTCTTTTACTCTATTTTATAATGCACCTCTCCATTTCTGTCCTGTAGTTCCTGGATAAATCTTTTTTCCTTTTCTTTTTTTAATTTATAGATAAGCCACCTCCCAGGTTTTTTGCATGTTCCAAAAAATTTTGTTTAGTTATTTTCAGTTCTCTTGCCAGTTCCTCTTGTTCTATTATATTTAATTTATGTTTGGCAAGAGTCATTTCCTCTTTAATCATTTCATCTTGTGGCTCCCGCTGTAATTTGGATTCTAATTTTTTAATCTTTTCTAGAAGTATATTTTGTGTCTGCCTTTTCACCTTATTTTTCCTAGTTGTATATGCTATTGCTATACCCCTGAGATATGCTTTGGCGGTGTCCCTATGATTTGTAGTGATGTTTGTTGTTTAGTGTTCTCTTTGAAAAATAATTCCATTTCTTTTTTAATCCTTGCAATAAATTCTCTTTCCTTTAAAATTTGGGTATTAAGTGTCCACCTTCTCTTTATTTTTTTTATGACCTGTCCACACTATTTTCAGGGGGGTATGATCTGCCCATATGTTTGGCATTATTTCTATTGTCTCCACTTCTTGCCCTATTTTCCCATTCATCCATGCCATATCCAACCTAGACCACAATTTGTGTGGATTTGAAAAAAAGATATATTCCTTTTTCATAGGGTTCTGTTTCCTCCATGGGTCAAATAAATTGAATTCCTGCGCCATCCCAAAAAATGTTTTTGGTAGTATTTTTTGTTTCTTTTTATTTTTCATGTTGCTAATATAGTCCATTTTTACATCCACTATTGCATTATAATCTCCTATTATACAAATATTTCTTTGTCCAATTTCAATAAGTTTTTCATGCAGATCTTTATAAAATTCTTTTTGGTTTTCATTTGGAGCATAAATTGTCACCAGTAACCATGATTTCTGTTCCATTTGTAATTCTAGTATTAATACCCTTCCCTCTGTATCTTGATATTTTAAATTGATTCTAATTCCTTTTCTGATATAGACTGCTATTCTTCTCTGTTTTTGTTCCGTTAGTGATGTATATAATTCTCCTAGTTTCAGAAATTCCAAATATTTTCTGTGTAGTTTCTTTATATGTACCTCTTGTAAACATACTATGTCTACGCCTTGTTTAATTAAGTTAGTATTTGTTTTCTTTTAACTGGTGCATTTAGGCCGTTAATGTTGATTGATACTAATCTAATCTTCCCATCCATTATTTTACTTCTGGGTTTGTCTTGCTCTCGAACCTGTTCCTCTTTCTTTCGTCTTCTTACCTCCTTACTTTCTCTCTCCTTCTCTCTTTCTTTTAACTCTAGTTGCTGATCTTCCTGACTTTTGAATTCTAATTCTTCCCTACTGCTATTCTCTTCTTCTTCCCCTTCTAATTGTTTGTAAAATTCTCTTGCCTTATCCAAGCTATCAATTTTAACCCTTCTCTCCTGCCATGTTATCAGCATTCCCTCAGGGATTAACCATCTAAATGGGATGGTTTTTTTTAATAAGATGTACACTAAGAAATCTGTAGTCTCTTCTCTGTTCCCCACTTTCCTTGGAATTTGTTTTAGTATTTGGATTTCTATGCCTTTGTAAATTATTGGATCTTCCCTTGTAATCCTGTATATTAGGTCTCTAATTTTTTTTCTGGTGAATCTTATGTGTATCTCACATGGTAGTTTATTCCTTCAAGCATAATTTGTGTCAATTCGGTACACCTCATCTATTTCTAGCAATATTTCTTGTTTATTTCGTTGTAGAGCCTCTGCTATCAGCTCTACCATAATCGTGCCCAAATCTTCCTTATCCTTCACCACATTTTGAAACCTTAAATAAAATGCTGCCCTATCCATCTCCAAATGTGTAATCGATTCTTCCAATTTTTTATTAGTTTCCATCAATTTTTTTTCTACAGTGTCAACTTTTTTTCTTATTTTATCCAATCCTACTTCTACTATCAATATTCTCTCTTCGTTTTTCTCAATTGTTTGTTGTATTGTTTCAGTCTTATTATCTAATTTATTCATATCCCCTCTCATTTCAATATGATTTTTTGACATTATCTCCTGCATCTTTAACATTGTTTCTTGGATAGTTAATAGTGTTGTCTGCATGTTTTGCATATTTAGTAGTACATTTTGCTTCTCTGTCCCTAACATTTCCTCTATTCTCTGTCCAGGGGGAGATGAAGGTGTCAGTACTAAACTTGACATTGTTTTTTTTCCCGTTCTCAATGTTGCCATCTTAATATCTTATTTATCAAATATATATATTTTTTATTCCTTATATCCCTTTGTTTAATCAGCAAATCTTCTAACTTTAGTCCTCTTTTCTCCTTCCCTAGTCCTCTTCGTTTCCTTCTTATTATTTAACACCCACTCTCTCTAAAACTCCAAATCTTTTCACCCAACTTATATCATCAACTTTTAGTCCATTAGTTCATGTATCCGTTCCTGTCTCTCACCGCCCAATCGAATCCTCTCACCATCTCCTTCCCTTTCCAAACTCTCCACACTTCCTGGTTCACCTTCTCCGTTCTCTTCCAACCTCGCTTTCCTTTTCACTTCTGGACCTTCTCCACGTTCACCTTCAACGTCATGCCCCGTCCTCTCACTGTCTCCTTCACTTCCTCTCACACTCATCACCGTCCTCTTCACTTTCTCTCTTCCCTCTTAACCAAAGACACAGTCTCTCTAGGGCTCAGTATTTCCCCTCCGATCCTGTATCTCCCACCGTCAATCTCTTCCTTTCACTTTCGCACATCCTCTTGCCGTCTCCTTCACCTTCCGGATCCTCACTGTGCTCCACTCATTTTTGTTACTTAATTGCGTCCTCTCGTCATCTCCTTGGCTTTCCGGATCTTCTCCACGACCAGGTCTGTCTCCAACTTTCTCTTCCAACAACTTTCTCCAATCTTCCACAGCGTGTTCACTCTTTCTCAATTTCTCTTAAATTGCCATTTTCTCTTCCCAACCTCACTTTCTCCGATCTTCTGTAACACGTTGTTTCTCCAATCTCTCTAAAATTCCAAATTTCGATCTCTTCCTGTTGCTTTCACCTCTGTATTATGTCCTCTCACCAATTTCTTCACTTTTCAAACTTTCTCCTCCTTTCTGCTACTACTTCTCTGTGTTTGGTACGCAGCCTCTCTATTGTTCTTCTCTCCTTCCGACCATTCTTCTCACTTTCAATTTCGCCACCACAGCACATCCTCTTGCCGTTCCTTCCCTCCTTTCTCCTCCAACCTCACTTTCTCACCTTTTTCGTTCTGTGCTAGTGCACCACAAAACTTTTCTTTCTTTTATGTCACTCCTGTTAATCCTCTGACTATTTTAATGCTAAATTACAGCTCTTCCCCGCTGGGTCACCGCTTATGTTGAGGATGCCTTCTTCTATTGAGCTTCCTTACAACACCAGAACCAACAGATAGGTAAATCTTTTAGACCTTTCTAGTACTTTGGAATATTTTTATAAACTTTTAACTCACTCTTTGACATAGTCCATTAAGTATATCTTGCTTCTGTATCCTTTGTGGTTAGTTGAGGCCTCGGATCCGCCATCTGTTGAAGGCAGGAGTTTTCAAATTGGATTTAAGGGTTTTCCTCCCTCGTAGTGGGTGCCTGCCTCACACCTCACTACTCCCCAAGGGTTCATCCTTTTTGCACGTAGCCCTCCAGACTCTCTATGCCCCGAAGGGTCTCCAAACTTGAAAAAATCAGAGTTAGAGGACGGAAACTGTCCTCTTCCCCCTGCACCACCTCCACGTCACCACCGGAAGTCCTCATTCTGAATTTAAAAGAGGCTAAAAATGTCCCCTTGCACATAGTTTTCAAATCTATAGAAGGAGCCCCTCAGAGATAGGATATTCTAGTTTTTATTAATTTATTAGAGGAGCAACCCCAATTAGAACTGGCAGCTCCACTGTTAAGCATTGCAGTTCAGTGAAATATCACATGGCCATGCCCAACCGATGACATATGTTTCACTGCAGTTGTTCATTGAATCATTTGCAATCATTAAATGCAATGTCTGTAACACATAGCGTGACCACAACTTGAAACTTCCTGCTGATTTCTCCATTGGCTTTGCCAGTTGGAAGCCAGTTGTGAAGGTTGCAGATGGCAATCATGTGACTACGGGATATTGCAACTGCCATAACTTGGAGAACAGATTGTAAATCTGTTTCAGCACCATTATATGTTTGAACTGTCATTGAACGAGGCAATCAGTAACTGAGGACTCTACCTGTATCTGTATATACAACTAGGAAGCAACAGCAAAATTTTTGTTACCATCCATTATTTATACAGGACCCTCTCTTTCAGTTCAGCATCACCTTGGATATTTGCAGAAGTGCTGATAAATCTGAGTACATCTCCTTCAAAAGTAAGAGGTGTTTTTGACACCCTAGTTGAACTCAGAATGCACTTTCTCGTAGCACTGATGATATTATATAGTTGGGTAATGAAACATCTGCAAGAAAACTACCAAGCTTGGAGAGCACCAAGGACCCAGCAGTTCAACCTTTAGCTACAAATATTCTCTTCTATCGGCACTGTCCGCTGTCCTGGATGTGATAGTTTTTCCCCAGTCATGCAGAAACTAATCTGGGGATCGGTGTCATTTTGTAAGGGATTTTTTAGAACTGGCACACCCACTTCTCCCAAAGGTGCCATTTCTGTGCTTGGCATTCCTGCAGTTGATCTTGACTGCCATGTTAACCAATCAGACATTTCAAAGTGCCCCCAGTCCATTACCTTTTTTGGGAGGTCGCTTTTAATGTAATGTAATAGTCCTTTGATGCTGTGAGTATCTTGAAATTCTTTGTTCCTTGACGGTTCGGGGAATAAACTAAAGCCAGATCATATAAACTTAACACTTAACGTCCTCGGAATTTCGAAGGGCAGAAAGTTCAGACTGGATAATTATTCCTTAATTAGAGGTTTGGGCTCCTATCTAAAGCAGATGAGTCACCGTAGCAGTTTTTATTTTAGACAGAGAAAGAGCAAGTAATTCTCAAATAACTCTTTGACCTCTTAAAGTTGGGTTGTAAAATTAGCCATGCAGAGTTATACCTGCCACAATTTCTCCCACGCAGTTATTTGAAATTCCTGAATTTCTGTGGGAGATCAAGCATAGTAGCTAAAGAAAAGCAGATTCCAGATTAAACATGGATTAAAACTTGCTCTTTGCTGTGCAGGTACTGAACAAATAGCTAGAGAGCTGGTGATTCAAGGCTGCAACTCTCTATTTTTTCATAGACATGTATTTGTTTGGACCTTTTAGTGCTGCATCCTCCCAAACCAGATCTTTTAAAAGTACAAAATTCCTTTCTGGCCACCATATCAGTGGCTTAACCATTCCAAAAATAAATGGAAACAATTTCATAGTTTGCTCTGACTGAACATTTTAAAATCAAGATAGAATTTTTGTTAGTCTGATCCTGTCTTATCATAAGAAAATAAGTATCTGATTAGGAAAAATCAGTTAGTAGGGAGCTAGTATAGAGACATAGAGCCAGTTTATTGTAGTGGATAAAGGCACCAATTTGCACACCAGAATAACATGGGTTCTAGTCCTGCCCTAGACACAAAGCTACCTGGGTGACTTTGGGCCAATCAATCTCTTTCAGCCCAACGAAAAATGCAATAGCAAGAAATCAGAGTTCAACAAGAATTCAGAAATCTTGCCAAGAAATCTGCAGGGACTAATCCAGATAGTTGTTAGGAGTCCTCATTGACTGGAAGTGCCCAAATACAAACACACACAGGGAGAGCGAGGGGGAGGGGGGAGAGAGAGAGAGACAATGTATTCAGCTTGCATTTTAACCAATTTATCTGCAGATGTGACAGCCAGAACCTCTCCTGACAGGAACAAACAGCCTGAAAAAACGGTAACTTGCTTAGCTCCTAAGAGTAACATGCTGACATAATATGCAAGGCTTTCTTGATAATATTTGCATGCTCAGTAAAAATGTCACAAGGAATAGCCTGGATGTTTTGAAGAGTTTATGTGTAAAGTGACTTTTTGAACTACTTTGTCCTCATTAAGCAAAGCCTGCTATGTAGAGCAAGGAAATATAAAGTTAGCATTGGGCTACAACAGAGCAACTAAGCATGGTATGCCTCTTGCACAAAGACTACCTATAAATGTATAACTATATTATGCTTTTATCATAATGATCATAGTGCAAGAAATAATAGTCACAAATAAGCGTCCTTAATATTAAGAAGCAACCATTAGTGCAAGAACAAGTCTGATTTCTTTAAAAACATCGGAAGAGAATTAACTCTTGGATTAACTGTTGGATTATTACCAGCTCTTATAGCTACTACCTTGTGCAGGGGAAGAAAAAACAAAGACATATTGAATATAAATGATGGATAACAGGAAACAAACATATTAATGGAAGGGGGCTTGGCTTCATCAATTATAATGGCACAAAATCATTAATGGGACTCTTCTAATGTAGAGCGGGCGTTTTGGAAGAGTAAATCAGGTAAACACAGGGAGATTTGTCTTTTCTACATTCACCAGCATACATTTTCAAGTTGCTCAAAGAAAATGTATTTTTGATAGTTTTAGAATAGTGATGAAGAACAGGTTAGATCCAAAGTTATGCAGATGAGTGGGATATTGCTGGTCTCTCATTCCTCAGATAAAATGCTTTGAAGAGTAAGGAGACATCTGTAGAAGGATCTGTTGAGCAACATAGGTGAAATCTCATGCCCCTTTTCATTTGGGAAAGATTTTTGCTGTAACTAAACAAAGATGATTTGGTTTATTGATGAGGAACACCTTTTAACCCAACCCAAAATCCATGGATGTTAGAAAAGTGCTACTGTCCTACCACAGCAACACACTGCAACACAGGCAAAATAAAACTGATTAAAACGTTGGAAATCATGCAGCCTATTTTACTTTTGTCCTTTTTCTTTACATAAGACCATACTGAGGAGTTAAATTTTACAATGTTGCTTTATATTTTTTTAAAAAAATAATCTTAAATTATTCTGTTTTTAATGCTTAATTTTACTGATTAAATTGTACATCTCCCAGAGCTACTCTCTGAGGGAGATTGGCAGTTAAGAAGTATGAAAAGTAAAATAAAATAAAATAAAATAGGCATGTTGGTGCTGCTCATGTTTTGGGGCAGCTTGCAAAATATCTGGGCACACTTCCTGTGTAAATTTGTTACATGGGTGACATGTTAAATGTGAATGACCTGTCTGTTCATCATATGGCTACTGCATTCTGTGATCCTTTCCTAAAGTGTTTGAGTTCAAATCACTATAGAAAACTGGGAGTGACAAGGAAAGCATCAATATGGAATTTTTAAAATAATGTGGGCAGCCGCCTTCCGCAGAATGCTGATGTTTCTGTTTGAAACCAGAGATAAGCCTGACACGTCAACTGTTTCAACTCAAGGCAATAAAGGCGTAGGTAAGGGTACTTAAATCCTGAGGGGGAAAAAACTGGCCTTCCTCCCACATATAGCTACTGAGAATGACCTGAACAACTTTCACAAATATCACACTCCTTGTCTGGGTTTCAGTATCTGTTGCTTCTGGTCTCAAATGACCCTCAACTATGTGATCTTCACCTAAATGAGTTAGATTGCAAGAGATGGAGTTACGTCATTTAGAGCTGTATCTTTCTTACGGAGCTCATATATACGTTTGAAAAGGAACATGGAAGAAACACCCCGGAATGAAGACGATCAACATTCAGAGGCTTGGCAACAGGCATGTATTTATGAAGGATGCCCTGTCCTGGGGTCATGTGATTCTCTTTTGCAACCTTCTGATAAGCAGTCAGTGGGGAAGCTGGGGACGCCAGATTCATTTAACTGTGTTACTAACTTGACAACTGCAGAGAGTCACTTAACTATGGCAAGAAACATTGTGAAATGGGGCAAAACTCACTTAACAACTGTCTCACTTAGCAAGAGACATTTTGGGCTCGACTGGTTATAAGTTGAGGGCTGCCTGTATTACAGTTAGTTTATTTATTTATATTTATTTATTAAATTTGCTTGCCATCCATCTCGCCACAAGGTGACTTCCACAAATCCCATGATAAATCCCCAAACAATGGAATCAAAGATCTAATGAGATGCCCTCTGTGAGTTCTCTATGCAATATTATAGTCGATTGAAATTCCGACAATGCCAAAAAGTAAATTGGTTGAGAATTCAGAAAATAAGTGGTAGATGTATGTATTTAAAGCTGGGGGGGAGCCATTAATCTCTAATAGTCTTCCCCCAAACCTGGTTGTGCTGTCTGTATTCAGGATAAAATTTGTTCTGATTTTAAAGAGGAATAAAGCACCTTCAGATGTCAAAAGGCATCCAACTTGAGTATTTTTAGATGTGCTGTTTCTTATTTTCAGCAACCATCATATTCACTCTTTTCCCAGCAGCCATTCATTAGTACAAAAGAACAGACAATCAATTGGATTAGTTGCCTATAAGTTCCTGAAAACAAGAAAAAAGTATTTCCGCATGAGATCCTGCAACTCCAGACCTCTGTTCACACAGTGTCAACATTCCTTAGAAGACCGTAGGGATTATTTTTGGTTCATTTGTGGTATGGCCAAATTGCAAAACTAGGTTGTTGTTTCTTTTCTTTCTTCTTTTTTTTGTGATAGCTTTGTTTGCCATTAAAAGTAACTCTTGTTTCACTTTCCTCAGCTTTCAGTCGTGGGAGGGAAAAGCTCGCTTTATCAATGGAAAAGAATGAGTGGACAATATGATTTCATGTGATCAAAGTTCAATTTCTTCTTTAAAAACCGAGTTTGTAGTTGTTTGTGTAACGATACAAGTACTTTTGTGTGGTGCAGGGAAGCAGAAAAAAATATTACGGGTTTTTCTTGCTGTAAGTGCCACTCTTTCAGACTTGAGGAGCAGAAGGTGCATTTTGAGGCTGCAACAGGTTTTATCACTCTTTTCCCCCCTCCTGTCATCCCTTTTCAGAAGAGCTGTCAGATCCCAAAGTTTGCTTAGTTCTTGTTGGCAGGAAAGGAACTTGGGAGAGAAAGTAAAGAAAACTCCCTTTTTATGACTCTGTAGTCCCCATTTGAGGTATAGTTGGGGTGACTAGATGGAGCTTAGTGTTTGCTGGCTGGATGCCCTTCCTGAAACCTAAAAAAAATTCGCACTAGATATTTTTTTCTTTGTGCCCTAAGAGAGAAACACCTGTCGCTACCTAGGATTGAACTTTCTACCTTCCAGGTGGGAGGTGAGCATCTTCACCGCTAGGCCACCACGAGGCTTTAAAGAAAAAACCATGTGAATTTTGGAGGAGTTGACACTCTACTCTATGCAGAGTGAACAGTCTGGCTTTTGATTCAGAGCATCCTACAAGAAGAAAGAGATCTCACATTGTTTCTTCATCTGAGAACGTCTCTTTTTGCAGGTAGACAATGAGATTTACAGTTTTGGGGTCCCTGGTATGCTCTCTAGGAAAGAATAGATTGTGCTCTTAATTATGCAGCCTCAGTCTAATTTTTAGTTCTGTAGCTAATACTGTATCTCAAAAGATCTATCTTCTATTACAGCAGTGGTTCTCAACCTGTGGGTCGGGACCCCATTTGGGGTCGAACGACCATTTCACGGGGGTCACCAAACAACGCAGTCTGCCATTTTTTTCCCCTTTTCCTTAGCTGTGCTACTCCCTTTTATTCTATTGGCTTTTGAAAGCCAATAGAATAGACTCTCTTGAATAGAGTCTAATTCTATTGGCTTTCAAAAGCCAATAGGAATTGTCCAGGCTGTCTCTGCCCTGCTGAGCCCGCCAAAAGTCCCATTCTGCAAACGGTGCTGCACCAGTTGAGTAGTCCTCGACTTACGACCGGTTGAGTAGTCCTCGACTTACGACCGGTTGGGGTCACAGCATTAAAAAGGTTGAGAACCACTGTATTACAGCTAAAGCTTTTCTGTTTCTGATACAGTTCAGGTTGTCTTGTTTCTGTTAATTATTTCTTTCACTGACATAGCATTGAAGTATATGATAAACCCTTTCTTGGTCCTTCAAATATTGAAAGAATTGTGACTTTTGAATTATATTATGCTAATTGTTCAGGAAAGGGACCCAATTGTACATTTACAGTACATGAGTGAAAGCAGTGGAAGATAGCATAATTCCGTCTCTTCTATTCAGTTCCTTGTTTGTGTTTATATATAGACTAAGCTAAAATGGGGTTGGGTAGTTCAGTTTATTTATTCAATATTAATAAATATCTGTTAAAGAAAATAAAATGAATTAAAGTCATAAATTGATGAGACCATAAAACAGTAAAATAACAGCCACACTAGAGGGAAAATAAAAATTTAAAATGCAAACAGTCTAGGGGGGGTCTAATTTGCCTCAGCCTAGCACTTATTTCGACAACCCAGCTATTAACAGGTAGTCCTCAACTTATAACCATCCGTTTAGTAACCAATCAAAGTTGCAACGGCACTGCAAAAAGTTACTTACAAGTGTTCCTCATTCTTACGACCTTCCTAGCATCCCTACAGTCATGTGATCAGCATTCAGGCACTTGGCAACCAGCCAATAGGTACGATGGTTGCAGCATCCCAGGGTCATATAATCACCATTTGCAACCTTCCCAGCCAGCTTCTAGCAAGCAAATTTGATGGGGGAAGCCAGATTTGCTTAATGACCACATGGTTCACTTAACAATTGCCGTGATTCACTTAGAAAACATGGGCAAAAAAAGGTTGTAAAACTGGGTGTAACTCAATTAATTAATCACCTTGCTTAATAATGGAAATCCTGGCCTTGGTTGTGAACACAAGTCATTTGTACCTGGCATGAAAAACCTAGATGATTGCATTAAGCCAAATGAAACTAACCTTTTTGGTGGCCAATAGTCATATTTAATATTTTAGAGAGGGCTGAAGACACAAAGAAGACATGGGCTTGGGAAAGGACCTTTTGGGGTTTGTTTTTTTGTGTGTGTGTTTTGTTTTTATCCATGCAATTACCAGCTTAGGAATTTTATTGCGGTTTTCATGGTTTCTGTATCTCACAATGCAAGGAGAGTACTTTCAGTGCTTGCAGAATCCAGAAGTGGAGTGCGCAAATTGGCGTAGTGATAGGCAAAAAGATAGGGACATGGTAGCAGTGTTCCAATATCTCAGGAGCTGCCACAAAGAAGAGGGAGTCGAGCTATTCTCCAAACCACCTGAAGGCAGGACGAGAAGCAACCGATGGAAACTGATCAAGGAGAGAAGCAACCTAGAACTAAGGAGAAACTTCCTGACAGTTAAAACAATTAACCAGTGGAACAACCTGCCCCCAGAAGTGGTGAATGCTTCAACACTGGAAGTTTTTAAGAAGAGACTGGAGAGTCATTTGTCCGAAATGGTGTAGGGTTTCCTGCCTAAGCAGGGGGTTGGACTCGATGACCTCCAAGGTCCCTTCCAACTTTATTATTATTATTACTTCCATTCTTCACAATAATCAAAAAGAATAGGAAGCAACACATGACCAAAACGTGTAATGCATCAGAACTAGCAAAGAAAAAAAAATCCAATATTTTAAAGGTGGGTCCAATGCCTACCAAAACATTGCTAAAGGCATGGTCTAGCATCCTGTCAAAAGAGCTCTAAACGTTGTGTAGATGAGGAGGCTTATTTGTTTTTGTTGGGTTTGGTTGCATATTTTATATTTTCTTCATTCCTACCCTGACAGTCTCCTGAAACAAATGAAGTCCTAACAACAATCTTTAATATCTATTATTCCATAGAGTGGAAAAACTGAATTTCATGAATTTGGTCACGATTTAAGTTTTTCCACTGCTTTCAGTGTCTACACTTATAGGCACATGCTTTCAGCAACATGTACAAATACTTTGCAGAAGTACACTGTGAATTTAATCTGATGTTCAGAATCAACAAGGTCCAGTAGTGACAAGGAAATGGGTTTCAGACCCTAAATTGCTGACTCTCAGGATCTTTTTCCCTCAAAGTGAGAGTTTAAATGGCTTGCCACAAACTTTCATTTTGAAGATAAATGTGGTCAGTGCCATAAAAACACTCTCCCGGCTAAAAGAGTGAGAGATATAGCAAGTGATGTTTTAATTTAGTTGTTGGTTCTGACAGTTATAAATTTCAGGATCAAAGCTAAGAAATTGCGGCTAACATACTTGTTACACGATTATTGACAAACCTGGACATTGACTGAATGTGTTTCAGTTGCCTGCTCTCCAGGAAATGTAGACAGCATATAAGAACTGTTTTACTACACCTGTTTTACTACAGGTAACGTCTGTTTCAAACCATTGCTAACCAATGCATTAGGGTCATGATGCAATATTATAGTAAGGTATATCTAGATCAGGGTTGTCAAACTTGCAACATCACATGACGTGTTGCGACGTATCACAACAACAATGATGCTGGCATGATGCATCCAGTCTGCAGGCGGGCAGTTTGACACCCCGATCTAGATGCAACTTCTCCAGCAAATCAGTATATGATACCCTTGGACATCCTGAATGCCCTTAAGGCACATAATCTTGAGTTTCAGTCAGCATTAGGCAAAGTCAGCTGAGACCAATCATTCCCCAGAATGACACATAATGTTACGTAAGTAGCATTTTAAGAAATCAGCAGCTGCTATCAACTACCTGGTGTTGAACAGAATGCAATACAGGTAATCCTTGACTTACGACCACAATTGAGTCCAAAATTTCTGTTGCTAAGCAAGACGGTTGTTAAGTGAATTTTGCCCCATGTTATGACCTTTCTTGCCACGGATGATAAATGACCCTGCACTTGCTAAATTAGTAACATGGTTGTTAAGTAGATCTGGCTTCCCCATTGACTTTGCTTGTCAGAAGGTTGCAAAAGATGATTAGAATAACCGAATAAGAGAGTTGGAAGGGACCCTAAAGGTCTTCTAGTCCAACCCTCCCTGCTCAAGCAGAAAACCCTGTACAATTTCAGACAAATGGCTGTCCAATTTCCAGTGTTTGAGTACCCACAGCCTCTGGAGGCAAGTTGTTCCACTGATCAATTGTTTTCATTGTGAGGAAATTCCTCCTTAGTTTTAGGTTGTTTCTCTCCTTGATTAGTTTCCATCCATTGCTTCATGTCCCCTTTAGATATTGAAACACTGTGGTCACATCACTCCTAGTCCTTCTTTTCATTCAAAAAGACACTCCCAGTTCCTGCAACCGTTCTTTGTATGTTTTAACCACCAGTCCCATAATCATCTTGGTTGCTCTTTTCTGCACTCTTTCTGGACATCTAGACAACATCTTTTTTATATTGTGGTAACCAAAACTGGATGCAGTCTTACCAAGGCATTGTAAAATAGCACTAACACTTCATGTGATCTTGATTCTATCCATCTATGCAACCTAGGACTGCATTGGCTTTTTTGGCAGCTATAGCACACCACTGGCTCATATTTAAGTGATTGTCTAGTAGGACTCCAAGATCCCTCTTGCAGTTACTACTATTGAGCCAGGTACCACTTATTCTATACCTGTGCATTTGTTTTTCTTGCCTAAATGTGGAAGCTTATTTTTCTCACCACTGAATTTCAATTTGTTAGATAAGGCCCAGTGTTCAAATCTGTAGAGATTCTTCTGGATCTTGAGCCTATCTTATGATCACATGACCCCAGGACACTGCAACTGTCATGAATACATAAAGTACAGTTGCCAAGTGTCTAAATTTTGATTGCATGACCACGGGAATGCTGCATGGTATGCCATGGTAACTTCAAACGGTCACTAAACAAATGGTTGAAAGTTGAAGACTACCTGTAATAGGTCACTGTTATAGCAGAGAGCTTCTCAGTTAATGTCTGCCAAGCTCCAAGGTATTCTAAATAGCACATTCCCAGCTTTCCTCTGCTCTAAAGCTCTTCTCTGGTAGATCAATACTAGGTCAATACTATACCCCCTTCTCCGCATAGATACGCCTATATAGTAGCCAGTTCCCAGAATTAATTAGTTCTCTCACACGTTTTTACAGGATTTCATCAAGCTTTATGAAGGCATAGAATGTGTGGTAGCTCTGCTCACTAATACTTTTGCAAACCTCTCCCTTAGTGCTTACAACTCTCCTGGCTCATTCAGAATTTTCTTCCCTTTCAGATTCATTAATTTTTTTAAAAAAAAACCAGACAGGAAGATTTCAGCGATTTTCAGTTTCTAGAATTATTATTTTTAATTTGCAAAAATGCCTCTGGGTCCCACAAATGCCCTTCAAATTTTCTTAAAGAATGGTTAATAGCTGTGACTCATTATGTTACATGGAAATGTACTTAACATACCCAGGAGGGAAAAAGACGAATATATAAAGAGGTAAGAAGCACGGAGGAGAGATAGAAGGAGTTGGTGGGGGTATCTTGTCACTGGTTATGTTGTGGCTAGGCATATTTCCTCTCCTTAGCAACAATTTTATCCAGTGGTGGGATTCAAATATATGAACAACCGATTCTCTGTGTGGATGCCACTTCCGGAAGTTCATTCTGGGCCTGGGCAACAAAAAATTAGCTGCCGGTTCTGCTGAACTGGTACGAACTGGCTGAATCCCACCACTGATTTTATCAAAATAACCAGATGATATGAAATGCCAGATGCATCCCTCTTCCCCCAAAATTGCTTAGCCTTGGTCCAGTGTCACATTCAGAAACAGAGACCAGAGCAGAAAGAGAAAGAGAGCTGAGTTCATTTCTTTGTGCGTCTCTCCTGGTCCATGGAAAAAAGCAAAGAAGTTGCAATCTGCGATCTAGGGAAGAGAAAACCAAATTGTCATTGACATCTGTCATGGGGTTCCGCGCCTTATGGGATGCTGTGCTATAAGCCAATAAAGGTTTTCTTTATATGGAGGAAGAACTCAGAAATCTGTCTCCCTGTCACCACCAGTAACCTCTCCCCATCTGCTAAAATGGTGCATTTCTAATTTTGTCTGATGAAAATAATTATCATTTTGCTTCTTGTTCCAGTAAGAAAAAGAATATATACAATAAATAAATTTAATGAATAAACACCCCCAAAATATGTGAACTGCCACAAAACCAATGAGTTATTTCCAACAATGCTTTCGAACTGCATAATATAAACATTTTTCCCCACTTATAGGTGCCAGAAATTATAATTTCCAGATTGTTGCTAATTAACGATTATCATAAATTCCTATCCTTATGACCAAGAATATGTTTTCATTTTAGAACGAACCTTTCAACCTCAATATGGAGAAGTGTATTTATCTCTATATGCAGCTGTAAATTAAAGTGCTGCGAGAATGGCTCAATTCAATTTTAGAATGATAAGGTTCTTTAAGAACATATGTAGAAATCCAAACTTTAGTCAATCATGTCTTTTTATATCAGAAAGCATATTATCCTTAGGACTGTTCTGTTTTTTTTTTTTTCATCAATCCTATTTTAATAATATGGCACTAAAATATATTTTTCTTGGGAGGAGGAGGAGGAGGAGGAGGAGGAGGACAATGTAAGAATTAGAGATGAGTGATGGCCCTTGTCTTCAGTGAAATTACTTCAAAAATAAATTAAAATGCAACTTATTTAAAATAAAAAATGTCAGAAATACTATGTCGTATTTGCCAAGTTTAACTCAGGTTTGGTAGCTAGCAGCTCTTATGCAAACTATGTTTCCCAAAAACATGATGCTAGCTACCGGCTTGGCTGACTTCAAAAAAGGATTGGAAAAATCCATTGAAGCCATATGGATCAATGGCTTACAGCCTTATTGGCAATGTGGCTGCCTATGAATGCCACTGCTGGGAGACAAATGATTTCCTTGTTGTCTGGTTGGCCATTGTGAGAATTGACTGCTGGATTAGAAGAGTCAGGAGTCCAATCCAGCAGGGAACTGATTATGTTCTGCAAATGCTTGGAAAAAGCGAGGTAACTTCACCCCATTTTCTCTTCTTATCAATTGACCAGAAGCCATTGGTATTGCAACTGGACTGAGACAGATCAGCCATGGCTTCCCACTTGGAGAGGATCACACCCAGGGATATAAGTCAATTTTTGCAATTTTCTTGGCCAAAAATTACAATTTGGAAATTAGTTCTGTTGTGCTGCATATGCTTCTTGACTATTAATACCATATAATCAACAAGACATACTGACACACAAACTATACTGAGTAATGTGTTAAGATCTTAAGCTCCAGACAAATGGAAGTTTCTCCTTAGTTCTAAGTTGCTTCTCTCCTTGATCAGTTGCCATCCGTTGCTTCTCGTCCTGCCTTCAGGCGCCTTGGAGAATAGTTTGACTCCCTCTTCTTTGTGGCAGCTCCTGAGGTGCTCATTCATTCATTCCTTTGGCCAATATCCCAAATCTAAGGAGTCTTATAAAAAGGCCAATATGATTGGGATCATCTGAATCTTGGGGAGAAGCTGGCCCATGATAAGATGCCACGACAAAGAAGATCTCTATGACACAAATAACATGGTATGGTCCAGTATCTGAAATGTTCAACTAGAGAAGCAACCTAGAACTAAGGAGAAACTTCCTGAACAGTTAGAACAATTAACCAGTGGAACAACCTGCCTCCAGAAGCGGTGAATGCGCCAACACTGGAAGTTTTTAAGAAGAGTCTGAAATGGTATAGAGTTTCCTGCCTGAGCAGGGGGCTGGACTAGATGACCTCCAAGGTCTCTTCCAACTTTATCATCATCATCATCATTATCATTATCATTATTATTATGGATCATCTCACAGTCAGCCAGATGTTCAGACTGGATTTGGCATTTTGTCTACCTATCGAGTCCTTACCCAGAACCTGGGATAGGCAGATGTGGATGTTTGATGGTATTACAGATATCGTCGCAGGATGGAAACAGTTCCTAGTAAGGCCGCCTTTTGCAATTGACTAATAGCGAATTTGTCCATGCCAATGGTGTTCAAGTGGTGCTCCAGTTGTTTTGGGATTGCACCCAAGGCGCCTATGACTATTGGTACTACCTTGCTTGCTTTTGCCACAGTCTTTCTATTTCTATTTGTAGGTCTGTGTATTTTGTTATCTTCTCCAGTTCTTTCTCTTCTATTCTGCTGTCTCCAGGCACTGCCACGTCCACTATCCAGACTTTTTTGTCTTTCTTATCGACAATTGTTAAGTCTGGGGTGTTATGTTGCAGGTGCTTGTCTGTTTGAATTCTGAAGTCCCAGAGCACTTTAATTTTATCATTTTCTATGACTTTCTCTATTTTATGATCCCAACAGTTTTTGCTTACAGGCAAATGATATTTTTTGCAGATCTTCCAATGCACCATTGTTGCTACTTTGTCATGCCACTGCTTGTAATCAGTTTGTGCAATCTTCTTGCAACAGCTTACCAGGTGTCCACTGTTTCTTCAGCTTCTTTGCATAGGCGGCACTTACTGTCTGTTGCTGTCTTTTCAATTTTGACTTTGTATGCATTTGTCCTTAAGGCTTGGTCTTGTGCAGCCAGAATTAGTCCCTCGGTCTCTTTCTTCAATTTTCCTGCTCTTAGCCATTGCCAGGGCTTGTTATTATCTGCTTTCCCAGCTATTTTTTTAATGTATTGGCCATGTAGTGCTTTGTCTTCCCATGCCTCTATTCTGTTCTTCATTTGGTCTTTCCTGTAGGCCAGTTTGGTCTCTCCAGTAGTCAGTAAGCCTTCCTGATATACTAATTTCAGAGCATCTTCATCATTGTTCTTCAGATATTCTTCCAAAGATGATGATGATGATGATGATGATGATGATCTTTTAATGAATGTTCTGAGCTTCTCAGAGTCTTAAAAGATCTCTAACCAGAATTGAATGGAGGAACACAGAACATAGATTAATAGAGCTGGAAGGGACCTTGGAGGTCTTCTAGTCCAATACCCTCCTTTAGTAGGAGACCTGACATCATTTCAGACAAATTGTTGTTCAGTCTCTTTTTGAAAGCCTTCAGTGATGGAGCACCCACAATTTCCCAAGGCAAACTATTCCATTGGTTAATTGCTTTCACCGTTAATAAATTTCTCCTCAGTTCTTGCTTCTCCCCTTGGTTAGTTTTCAGCCATTGTTTTTTGTCTTACCTTTTGGTGCTTTGGAAAATAGTTTGACCCCCTCTTCTTTGTAGGAGCCCCTCAAATATTGAAACAGTGCTATCATGTCCCCATAGTCCTTCATTTTTTTGTATTGTGGTGACCAGAACTGGATGCAATATTCCAAGTGTGGTCTTACCAAGGCATTAAAAAGTAGTACTAACATTTCACGTGATCTTGATTCTACCCCTCTATTAATGCAGCCTAGGACTGCATTATTGTTGTTGTTTTGTCTGCTGCTACAAATGGTTGGCTCATATTTAAGTAATTGTCTACTAGGACTCCAAGATCCTTCTTACAGTTACTGGAGAATGAGGTGGATAATGAAAGAGGATTTGCTGTTTTAGCCTTTTGCCCAAAGAACTGGAAAACACTTCAAATTATTGTGTTAAATTTAAATTTACCGGCAAAGAATTAAAGGGAGAATTAAATTATTGAAAAACCAATCAGATGCTTTTCCTGTAGGTTTATTGACATGTTTGAATTCATTTGTTTTTCTGATCTATGGATAATGTATTGGTAGATGCCTTGAGCGTATTTTTAGTAGAAAGATTGGGTAAAAATCTTAATTCGTAAATAAAGATGTATCAAAGTAGCTACAAGTATTGAACTTTTTTTTAAAAAAAATAGGATTGATTTCTATTGGAGAATTAGTGGAAGTTTAAACTGAAATGATATCAAAGTCGACCAAAATATTTCTGATGCTGTGTTCCCACACCTTGTGATTTCACATTGACATTGACAAGGCAGGTGGGAGCAGGCTGAAGGAGGGGGAATGAGGCCGGCTGCTTTAGGCAGATTGTCATCTCAGTCATGAAAATATTACAAATGAATGAATATTTGACTTTCACACTGATAAATAGAAGATTACCTTTTTCTTTTGACAACTGAAGCATTGCAGCTCCTTTTTCAGAGCTTAATCCACAGGGAGAGATGACGCTTTCTTCCTTCAGTCCTCCTCTTTTGGGAGGGAAAATCCAGCCATGCACAAAGTGCCAATTATACCCTATAAGGCTTGTGGCCTTTTCCCAGTATGAAATGTTCACTGAGAGCATTCTTGTTAGCTTTATGCTCAGTGAACTAAGGTAGCTGTTCTTGTTTACTATTAACAGAAGTTTGAAGTTGCAAGATAAGTGGAAATGTGGCTTTTAGTTGACTGGAGTTCTACGGAGTCTCTCTCTCTCTCTCTCTCTCTCTCTCTCTCTCTCTGTGTGTGTGTGTGTGTGTGTGTGTATGTGTGGTGTCTGGAGGGGTGGAAAATACAGATCACGCAGTTGCAAACATTGATTTTTTTTTTATAACATTGCTTTTGCCAGATTCATATCTTGTCATTTTCTTCTTTTTATTGAGTTAGATATTTACTGGAAGATAACTATCACACATGACTTATTACAACTGCTCTTCCAAGGAAAATAAAAAAGAATTATACCCTTTCAGTAATAACACTCTCTGTTTTATTATTTCCTCCCCCTCTTAAAGGAAAACAAAGCTTTCTGGAGAAATATGAAGAAGGTACTTCAGAGGGCCATTTTGTACTGACATGAAGCCCTGCACTTGCCCTTGACAGAACAGGCCTGGCTGAGTGATTCCTAAAGGGCTTTACCCCCACTTCTGTCTTTCACCCCAACCCAATTACTTTTCTTTCCAAAGAGCTCTAAACAATCTTTTATCAAAGTGCTGGATGCCTTTTCCCCTCCTAATTTGCCATTTTTAATTACTTTGTTACAGTGGTTCCTAAAAGCATACTTTCCTTTCTGTGTGGCGGTTTTCAAAAACAGCCACTCTCAAAAGAAAAAACATAATTTTGATTATGCTATGGGAGGATAGTTTATAATACAGAAAAGTGAGAATGCATCACAAAACCTAATTCTAATTTACCAAGATAAAAAAAAAAAGATTTGACACAATACTTCTATAGACGATCTATTTCAATGTTCTATTCTCCACAAGGGAGCTTATCAAGGATGGTTTCAGAAAGGGAAAATTTACTCTTGGTGAAGGTCACTTTAATGTTGGGTACCATTATTTGGCTCCCCCTTGATTACAGTGATGCAATTGCCAGCCTGGGATTAGAGCAAAATGGCTGGTTGGATGTACGCCTCATGATTGCATAGGGTGGACAAGCTTGCTCTCTGAGTTGATGGGCTACTTAGCTGCAACTAGAAAACAAGGGTTAGTGCTATTTGTAGCCACTCTGCTGAGGGAGCAGGAATAAACAGAGGCGTAGACTCAAAATCATGTGAAATATTAGTACCACTTTATAAAGCCTTAGTAAGGCCACACCTGGAATACTACATTTGGGTCACCACATTACAAAAAAGATGTTGAGACTTTGGAAAAAATGCAAAGAAGAGCAACTACTGTAAGATGATTAAAAGCCTGGAGACTAAAACATGAAGAACAGTTGCAGGATTTGGGTATGGCCAGTCTAGAGAAAAAAAGGACTAGAGAGGACAGGGACAAGGAGGAACGGGTCAGTTTATTTTCCAAAGCACCAGAAGGCAAAAAAAGTGTCAACGGATGGAAGCTAATCAAGGAAAGAAACAATCTAGAATTAAGGAGAAACTTCCTAATAGCGAGGACAATTAACAGTGGAACAGCTTGCTTTCAGACATTGTGGATGCTTCATCACTAGAGGTTTTTAAGAAAGACTGGACAGCCACTTGTCTGAAATGGTATAGGCTCTCCTGCTTGAGCAGGGGGCTGGACTAGAAGACCTCCAAGGTCCCCTCCAGCTCTATTCTGATTCTGATTCTGAATAGCAAATGAAAATAGCTGGCACTAGGCAAGAAATATTCATTGGAGCACACTGTACTTCATGGTACACGCTGAAGCAAATAGTCTCAGTAGATATTCTAATATATCAGTAGAGATCCGGATAGGCATCCATGTGCAGTAACTCCAGATATGCAGGAATGGGCAACCTAGTGCCAACCAGGTATTTTGATCTACTGCTCTCATTACTCTTGCCACTGGTTGTGCTGGCTGAGCCTGATGGGGAAAAATCCAAAACATCTGGAGGATGCTTGTGTCTGCTGACTTAGTATCCATAAGGAAGAAATCTGTGACACAAATGCAAAAGATAAAACAATATGTATTTCTTTATTTTCAGCTGATGATGCTTATCAGGGCTGGGAAAACATTCAAAGGAAAACCTGCCCTGCTTAGAATACATTGACAATTTATTTTGCATTTTATCATGCTTAGGGGCTCTTTAATTAATTAATAACCTGCCATTCTTCTGGCAGCTGGCCTCCAGACAAGTAAAAATTAATACATAGGAAATATCCCAGCTGAATCCAAAATTCCCTCAAGTGGGGCTGGATTCTTTACACATTCTTGCTGGAGGGAAACAGGAAACATGTCTAACTCCCTTCTCCTGCAGTTTCTTCTGTCCCTTAACAAGCTTCTCTAGGGAGCTAAGAAAGTTTGGGACTTGCAGAAGGAAAGAGCAATCACTCCCCCTATTCTTATGACCAAGGGAAGACTGATGACTCCTAGGTCCTTCTGCAAACTAAAGGAGGTCCTTTGCTCTGGAAAAGGTCTTCTGAATCCAGCTTTTTTTTTTAAAAAAAATGGCACACCTTACTAGAGGACAGTGATATACATTGATCATCCAGGTCTCAGGGCAGTGATTTGAAAATTATGATCTATGGAGATTTACCACAAACTCCTCACGTTCATTGCCAGTCAGGTGATTTGCCAGAGGCTGAAAACTGCTTGGTTGAAATGTATAAGTTACAAGTGGCAATATCTATATTCTACTGGTGTCTGTTTCATTGTTTTTAACCTTCAACTGGGCAAAATAGTGCCTCATTTTTGAACCAACATCCCTGAAATGGGCTAACAGGTTCACGTCCACTCTTGGCCATAGGATCTCACTATGTCACTATGGATCAGATGTTCTCAACCCAACCCAACCCAACCCACAGGGTGGCTGTTGTGGGAATAAAGGGAAATTCTCACAGTTTTGCAGTCTTGAAGGAAAGGCTGTAACTCTAACAAATAAAAATAAACATGTCTTGTTTTCGTCAGATCCCTCTATGTTCAGTAATGCGGTACTAAAATAAACTACCAAGGAAAGAACAACTAAAATTATTCAAAACTAATGCACAATTTTTCTTATACTTGGAAGAGGTCTGGATGAAAGATAGCAAAGGCAGAGTAGATTAAGACCTTGTGTGTCCTTAGCTTGAATGAATGACTCAAAAGCAGACCTTCTTATTCCAACTATTGTAAGGCAGAATTAGCTACACTTCAAAGGCTGGAGATCAACATTCTTCCCCACTTCAGTTTTTCAGTTTCCAGAACTTCTTCAGTTGTTCATCAACTAGAACCAAAGTCTGCAGCCTGAGAATTCCTAATCCAGGATTTGGCTTTGAGTATTGGTATCGAATAGTTTGCAAAATTATTCCAAACAAAATTTCCCCTTGCCCAAACTTAATTTCAGCATTATCTCTGAAGTAGGTGGAGAGCTATTTTATGGTTACTGCTGCTGCTGCTCTAGAGCAGAGGTCTTCAAACTTGGCCCTTTTATGACTTGTGGACTTCAACTCCCAGAATTCCTCAGCCAGCTTGCCTGGCTGAGGAATTCTGGGAGTTGAAGTCCACAAGTCATAAAAGGGCCAAGTTTGAAGACCCCTGCTCTAGAGGGAAGGTCAAAACAAGCAAGATGGCAGTCACATCAGTGTGACCCAAGCCCCATTCCTTTTCTATATGTGTTATTGTTGAACACCTGCAGAAAGAGGTGGGGATTCAGTTGTGATGCTGTGACATCACTCCACCTGTTTTGATTCTCCCCTTGCAGTCACTGGAATCAGGAAAGCCTTGCTGCCAATCATCCAGAGGACTTCCAATAGATCCCAGTCTTAAGCTTCTGTTCAATCCTCTTCTAAAGACAAGGCCCTGTATGCATGGTTGGCATATTCTATGTTCTGAGTTCTCATATGCTCACTGTATTTTTAAATTATATTGACAATGCATGAAGTGGATCGATGAAGCAATGATTCACCATGGCTTTTAAGAGAAAAAAAAAATAACCACCTACAAACCTTTGACCTATGTAGACAGAGGAACTTATAAAGAATCCTGTGTAACAGATACGATTTGCTGGTCATTTTAAAAGACAATCCTTTTGAGATAAATACTCTGAGCTAATTTCTCTCTTCTGAGTTATGTGATCTATTTGTGGGTTTGTCCCATTTACTCAGCTTTTTTTCCCAAACAAGAAACCAAAGAAAGGTAATTTCCCAGATGGTTTCAGAAAGAAAGAAAAATGTTTGACATGGCCTCCAACCCATTAAAAAAAAAAACCCTTTCCTTCATACCTAACATTAAAACTGTGCTCTAGGCTATGGTAGAACCAAAAAGGCATTGAGGAAATGTAGGTTAATGTGTTATTTGTGCACTTCAGTTGATTGAACTGACTGATGCAGTGATGTGGAAGCAATGCAGCAGAGCAACAAGCTCCATCTTCAGCGAGCGGGTGGAGAAGCATTGTCAGCCTGCAATGGGAAGCAAGGGGTTGAGACTGTGTCTGCACACTTAATGAGATTTACTTAATAGTTTCTTCAGGCTTGCATCCTAAGACCATCGTATAAACATGTCGTATAAACACTTTTATAGAACCTTATTAATATTTATGATTCAAGCCAAATTATCTTCTCCATTCTCAGTGCATACAATATTCTAATGAATTATGTGTTTTAAAACAAGTAAACAACAACAGCAACAAAGAGCATTGTTACTGCTGGATCGTCTTTTAATGTTTAGGAGAGTGTTCTGCTGCACCAGCAGATTGTTCTCTGTATATTGCAAGTTCCCTGGTCTAATTCTTCTAGATGTATTTGACTTACCTGAAAAATGAAGGGAAAACATTTTATACCCTGGAAAAAATCCCACTCCCTTGGTTACACAGCTGGAATCAGACAAATCTTTAAGAATTATTGATGATGCTTCAAGAATGAACTGGTTCTCTTTTTTGTTTATTTATTCACCACATTTTTACGCCAGAAACAAATCTGATTGGAACAAATTCTAGAAATAATGAAAAAAAAAAAAGATCCTGCAGCATAGTTAAACTTTAATTATATTGTCTTTAGCAGTTGTATCAAACCATGATGATGCCAGAATGGTGACACATCTGCATGGTGACTGTGTCAGGCAAACATTGTACTGCCATTACTTATTTGTGTCCCGACATCTCATACAAACATGACTTATAAAGCAATATTTGCAATAGATTCCACAAATTCTACAAACCTTGTGGCCTATAGCTGTGGTTGGATTGCCCTCACAACTCCTGTGTTAGTGTGAGAGCCTCAGAAGTCTAGAGGGATATAGAACATTCTAGAATACATCCAGCATTCTAATCAATTTAGTGTAAAGGTTAAAGACTCCAACTAGAAACCAGGAGACTGTGAGTTCTCAGCTTTTTAAGGCTGGGCCAGTCACTTTCTCTCAGCTCTAGGAAAGAGGCAATGGCAAACCATTTACAAAATCTTGCCAGGAAAACTGCAGGGGAATAGTCCCTCATTCCCAGCAGCCTTAAGGCATGGAATTTCTAAAAATTTGGAGAAATACAGGAAATGCAAACGGAATTTCAGGAATTTCTGTGGCAATAAATACCTGCCGCCAATAATTTTTGCAAATGTTCTGTTTTTTTTTTTAAAAAAATCTGTGTGATGCTAGGTTTCACCTTTTTTTTCCCACCATGATTGACACATTTGAACCTTGGTGTTAGAGAAGACTCCAGAGAACACAGTGGACAGCCAAGAAGACAAAGCAAAAGATCATTGAACAAATCAACCCAAAGTTCTCGCTCAAGGTACAAATGACTAGGAGCAAATTATCCCACTTCACCTTGTGATACAATACGGTCCTGAGTATTGTATGCTGGAAATGGGAAGGATTTATTTCTTTTGTTTGTTTGTTTTTACCTAAATTGCAAATTGCAATGCTACTATGATTGGCCATTAAAATTAAGGGAAGGTGTTTACATTTTATCTTTTCAAAGTTGATTTTGTTTGACCTAAAACTGTTTTAATTTCCAGGGGGTTGGATGGGGCAAGGAGAAGAAGGCATAAATTCCCTAGTAACCACACTGTTTAGCCAGGAGGTGGCTGTTAAAATTACAGTTAGTCCCTGACTTATGACCACAACTGAGCCCAAAATTTATTTTGGTAAGTGAGACATTTCTTAAGTGAGTTTTGCCCCATTTTGCAACCTTTCTTGCCACAGTTGTTAAGTGAATCAATGCAGCTGCTAATTTAGTAACACGATTGTTAAGTGAATCTGGCTTCCCCATTGACTTTAATAATAATGATAATGATAATGATAATGATAATAATGTTGGAAGGGACCTTGGAGGTCATCTAGTCCACTTTACTTATCAAAAGGTCACAAGAGGTGATCACACGACCCCAGGACACTGCAACCCTCATAAATATGAGTCAGTTGCCAAACATCTGAATTTTGATCACATGACCATGTGGATGCTGCAACGGTCATAAGTATGAAAAATGGTCATAAGTCACTTTTTTCAGGGCCATTGTAACTTTGAACAGTCGCTAAATGAACTATTGTAAGGGGAGAACTATCTGTATTTGAATATTTAATCATTGGATTATATGAGCCCCATCTTTTTCTTTTCCCACCAGAGTTAATGGGATGGATGATACATGAGGAACATCTTCCAAAATCATGGCAACAGGAACCACCAAACTGCTATCCCAAAACAGGAGGTGGAACCAGGGTGACAAAACCTGTAGGGCTTCTGGAAGAAGAGATTCTGAATCTCTGCTTTTCACTCTGTAGGCCTCAGTCTCACTACACAAGGTAACAAACACCAGGAGACAACTTTTAGAATATAACTGACTCAGTGTGGATGAACAGGATTCATTATTGCACAGCCTACATCCCACTCACCAGATGTTGTTGGCTTGCCTAAAAAAAGGATTTCTACCCCAGATTTCCAGTAAAAAAAAAATTGGTCACTTTCTGTTGGCTTGGAAGCAAGCTTGTGTTACTTAGCAGCTGCAGTTGCTTGTAAAAAGCCATTTTTTTTTAAGATGCCAGCAAACTGAAGAGGCATGACTCACCACTCTTTATAGGGAGCCCTAAAATCCAGGAGTTACTCTGAAGGACGTGTCATCTACAGGGAGGATCAAAATCTGCAAATTGGTCGATGTGGCCTCACTATCAAAGCCTCAGTCCTTTTGCACATGTGTGCAATGTCCTCTTTGAGATTTGGTCTCCCTCCTGCAGAAACTATTGCCCTGGATACAGTCCAGTATCAGATTTTATTAGCCAGAGCTGGTTTTGTTAGTAGAACAGGACGGTCCCATTCTTCCCACTTTTGAGTCTCTCCCAGCAATGCATTTCTATTATATATTGATTGGACTGATCATTTGCTTTTTCTCTGAGGGTTCAAGGTGATACCTCCTCCTCCTCCTAATTATACTCTCACAGACCAAGAATGAGAATAACAGAATAACAAAGTTGGAAGGGACCAACTTGGAGGTCTTCTAGTCTAGGGGTCCCTAACCCTTGGACCGTGGACCAGTACCGGGCCGTGGCATGCCAGCAATCTGTCCGCACAAACAAGCAAGGCCCCATCCACAAGATGTAGGCAGCACACAAAACCACACACTCTCCAGTCCATGGAAAAACCTCTCTCCACAGAACTAGTCTCTGGTGCTCAAAAGGTTGGGGACCTCTGTTCTAGTCCAACCCCCTGCTCAGGCAGAAAACCCTACACCAGTGGTGGCGAACCTTTGGCACTAGTGCCAGAGGCGGCACTCGGAGCTCTCTCTGTGGGCACTCACGTTGTCGCCCTAGCACCGCCTCCCCCATAGCCCCCTTCTCACCAGCAGCCCCCCCGGAGAAGAGTCATTCCTGGGTGCGGCCCGTGTGGAGCTGCACAGCCAAGCACATGGCAGCTGGGCAGCAGATAATACTGTGGGGTGCGGGTGGAGCGTGTGGCCATCATGGCGCTGCAGTGCTGCCTGGGCAATCTGCAGCATGCCATGGATGGCCCTGAGGGTGGGAGGGGTGAGGGCGGAGCAGGGCAGGAGCGGGTGGGCAGAGTGGGGGGGAGGCCGGGTTTTGGGCACTCGGTCTCTAAGAGGTTTGCCATCCCTGCCCTATAGCACTTTAGACCAATGGCTGACCAATCTCCTCTTAAGAACCTCCAGTGTTGGGGCACTGAAAGTTGAGAAAGTGTGAATGATTCAAAGTCACCCAGCTAATTCCCCTGTCCACCAATGACCCTCATCTGGGCCATGGGAGGCACCCCCTCCAGTTTTGCTTGGAAATCCTGTCAACAGAAGCTCACCACTAATTTTTTTTTTAAATACTTCTTCTAAACAAAGAACCAAAAAGTGAACACAAAAAGTCTGTGAAGTAGTAAATGTGGGAAAAAAAATGGCCCATGCTTGTCAGAGATCTATTGTATTTAAGCTGTGTTACATTTTGTTGTACAAATATTCGCTCTGTGTAGGTCACAGTATGAGATGGATTTCTGTACCTGTATTGAAATGTCATTCATTCTCTTCCATCATCTTCAATTACCAGTCATGTTCCTGGGGAATTGCTTGGAATGGATTCTTGTCTTCTGTGAATGTTAAATGCTTTATTTCACTACCAGGGGTAGGCAACCTCGGCTCTTTTATGACTCATGGACTTCAGCTCGCAGAATTCCTGAGTCAGCATAGCATAGCTGACTCAGGAATTCTGGGAGTTGAAGTCCATGAGTCATAAAAGAGCTGAGGTTGCCTACCCCTGCACTAGCCAAAGAACACAAGAGACTTTACACAACAGACATTGATTAGGTCATATTCTTGTAAGAAAGAGAGAATAATTTAGACTAATTGTGCCCCATTTCTATCAATTCAGTTTGCGTAATTTTAAAGGAACTAGTTCTTCGGTGCAACAGTCCAGAAGCCCACGAGTGGGCAGCAAAGACCTCTGGGATTCTCCAACTTTATGCTTCCATGCCAGATAAATCCTGGTGGAACTGACAGAACAGATATTGGAAGCAAGACATCATTTCTGTTTTCTGAATTTTTGGCACTAGATATTATTATACCTTAATAGTTATATTTAGCTTTACATTTAGACACAAATCAATTTACACTAAATTCTATTATGCTCAACAATGTTTCCTTATTTTATTGTTCTAGGCAGATCTTTAAATATGTATAGACCACATTCACTCTTTTTCTAAATGTTTGTGAAATCCAACTTTCAGAGCCATGTTTTCCAGTTATGTAATGGAAAGGCTGAAACTGCAGCAGCATACATTTCTACCAAAGGGAAAAGGTCTCTCTGAACTGGTCAGGCTGACTCCCAAATAAAAGAGCAGAGCTTTGTAGCACAGAGATCTGAATTGCAGTTTTTTTTGTTTAACCAAACGTGAGGCCCTACATTAAAAACAGAGCATTTGGGTTGCTAGGTAAATGAGGCCTTTTAAATGTAGCACGAGATTGCCGAGAGTGATTTTTTTTCCCATTGGAAAAGGTTAAAAATAGGAGAGCTTCAATCCTATTCATTCAGTCATGAATCTGAAACTGGACTTACTTTCCTGAACTAGTTGAAACATATATCAAGGAAAGACTTGGAGGTAAAAGTTTACAACTAAAATCCACCTCAGTTAGCTACCCGATGAGCTGAATCTAAAGTAGCCTGCAGTCAGCTTTAATAGATGAGGAACCATGATTAACAAATAGAGAGGCTAGAAACTAGAAACAAAGGGATTTTTATATCTGTCTATATCTCTCTATATCTTTCTATATCTATCTGTCTGTCTGTCTGTCTGCCTGCCTGCCTGTCTGTCGGTCTGTCTATCTATATCTATATCTATATCTATATCTATATCTATATCTATATCTATATCTATCTATCTATCTATCTATCTATCTATCTATCTATCTATCTATCTATCTATCTATCTATCTTTATCTCTATCGATAGCTTTGATCTTTTGCAGCCGCTGTGTGTTTTACTTTTTTTCTATTGCTTGTAATTTTATTTTAATTCTATTATTATTATTGTTGTTGTTATTATTATTATTATTATTATTATTATTATTATTATTATTATTATTAAGTAATGTTGGAAGGGACCTTGGAGGTCATCTAGTCCAACACCCTGCTCAGGCAGGAAACCCTATACCATTTCGGACAAATGGCTGTCCAGTCTCTTCTTAAAAACTTCCAGTGTTGGAGCATTCACCCCTTCTGGAGGCAGGTTGTTCCACTGGTTAATTGTTCTAACTGTCAGGAACTTTCTCCTTAGTTCTAGGTTGCTTCTTTCCTTGCTTAGTTTCCACCTGTTGCTTCTTGTCCTGCCTTCAGGCGCCTTGGAAAATAGCTTGACTCCCTCTTCTTTGTGGCAGTCCCTGAGATATTGGAACACTGCTATCGTGTCCCCCCTCGTCCTTCTCTTCATTAAACTAGACATACCCAATTCCAGCAGCCATTCCTTATATGCTTTAGCCTTCAATCCCCTAATCATCTTTGTTGCTCTTCTCTGTACTCTTTCTAGAGTCTCAACATCTTTTTTACATCGCGGTGACCAAAACTGAATGCAGTATTCCAAGTGTGGCCTTATCAAGGCATTGTAAAGTGGTATTAACACTTCATGTGATCTTGATTCTATCCCTCTGTTAATGCAGCCTAGCACTGTGTTGGCCTTTTTGGCAGCTGCAGCACACTGCTGGCTCATATTTAGGCGATTGTCCACTAGGACTCCAAGGTCCCTCTCACAGTTACTACTATTGAGCAAGGTACCCCCTATACTATACCTGTGTATTTGATTTTTCTTGCCTAAATGTAGAACCTTGCTTTTTTTATTTTTTTACTGTCCAGTCACTTTTGAGATGGTGATCATATTGAATTGTGGGAAGTCAGCCCCTCCCCTGAGAAAGAATATTTTGGGGAATATTAAATAAGCAGAATATTATATTTCCCCAAAGGTTCTTAAAGGCAGAAAAACAGGCCCAGTTTTTCTTAATAGCCCCAAGCAGAAACTAGACAGGGGCCAAGTCTGTAGAAATGCAAATCTGATAATTCTTTCAGAAAGGTTGGGACCAGGAAGCTTGGACTGATGAGATTACAAGGACAAAACCCCCTGAAATGTACATACTTCACCCAAACTCTAAGGACATGACCTTTAGGACTTTATAGGATTAGCCCACCATCATCAGAATACCAAAAGGACATGCTCAAAAGCTCAGGTCAAAGTTCATGCCACAGGAACAGGAAACAACCTCAAACACAAAAGCCCAAAAAAGTATAAAAACCCACCACTCCCAGCTACATGTGGTCAGCTTTCCCAGAGCCACATTCCTGTCTGGCTCTGCTCTTCCATAAACTACATCCTTCTTTCTAAAGCAGTCTCCATTTTGTTTATTCCCGGCTTGGACTGGATCCTGATGAAGATTTTTCTTTCAACAGAATGAATGAATGAATGAATGAATGAATGAATGAATGAATGAATGAATGAATGCTTAAACGTCCTCTTTGGATACGTGAAAAGTGGTGTGCTTCCTGCATCTGCGAATGTTGTGAGGCTTGACTCTTCAGAATGCTTGAAGCTGTAGTCCCTGTTCAACACTTTATCATTTGCAGAACAGGATAGAGCTATTATGTTTTTCAGGGATAATATATGGTTTTATTACTTGCAAATGAATTATATTCACTTTGTGCATTATTTTGTTCCATTTTGTGTGGTGTAGTCCTAAGAGATGCTGGATTCCTCCTCTGCCTATGAACCAACATGCCTTGCAGATGTATTACAGTACATCCTTACTTTCCCAAAAAAATATCTTAAAACAGTGTTGTGGTGGTACAGTGGTTAGAACATAGCATTGCAGGCTACCTCTGCCAACTGCCAGCAGTTCAATCCTGACCAGCTCAAGGTTGACTCAGCCTTCCAATCTTCTGCGGTTGGTAAAATGAGGACCCAGACTCTGTAAAACTGTTCAGAAGAGGGCTATAAAGCACTATGAAGTGGTATATAAGTCTAAGTGCTATTGTTATTGCTAAAAATGATAAAGGTCAAATGAGATAAAAGAAAGTACCTATGCATGTTGCTGGGCATGAGCACCAGTTGCTAACCTTTGCATGGTCCATGTATACAGCTTACCTACAATACAGTTCTTCAGTTCCTTGAGGAACATCTCAATTTATTTTTCTTCAGGTCTTCTTCTATTAGCCTTCAGATTCTCATTAAAAATATAATTGAAATAAAAATGAAAATACATAAATTTATATAAACCCCATAAATGATTTATTATATTTAAAAACAAAACAGAGAGAGTGGGAGGGAGGAAGAAAGAAATATCTCAGGTTACCCCAACCACTTTTTATTCCCTTTTCCAGAATTGGTCTGCTGCAGATCTGCTTCACTGAGCATATTCACTGTGCTTTTAATTAGAACATTAATATTCCCAATCTTGCTCTGGTTTCCCACTAACACTGCCATTAATTCTTCTCTTTCAGTAACTTGGACAGGAATAAAAAGAGATCAAAATGAAAATCTGTATGCAAAGCATACTTACAGCCTAGATAAAGAGAAGGCAACTTTGGCGCTCCAGATGTTGTTGAACTATAATCTCAGTATCCCTCACCACTGGCTAAACTGATTGGGCGTTCTTGGAATTGTAGTTCAGCAACATCTAGAAGCCACAGTATGTCTCCTTCTGACTTAGATAATATCTGATGTATCACTTTTTCTTATACAAGTACTTATCTTACTCCTTAAGTCTTTTATTCTCTTAACAGCTGTTAACAAGAGCTGTATCACTCCACTTTCATGTTGTAATGTAACAACCAAGAGGAGTTCTGGCTTTAAGAAATGTCCTGATGAACCAAAGGCCAGGTCTGGGAAGTTTTCAAGTGGGAAAAGTGTTGGGCATAGCTCTAAAAGATAGTGCAGTGGTTAGGATGCAGTATTGTAGGCTAATTCTGCCACTGGCCAGCAGTTCGATCCTGATTGGCTCAAGGTTGACTCAGCCTTCCATCCTTCCAAGACTGGTAAAGTGATGACCCAGATTGTTGGGGGCAACCTGCTGACTATGTCCACCATTTAGAGAGGGCTGTAAAGCACTGTGAAGCAGTATATACGTCTAAGTGCTATTGCTATTGCTATTGCTATAAAAGGACTGCACCTTATTTCTATTGCTGCTTTAGTAAATTAATTATTTTTTAAACTTATCGACTTTGGTGCTACTCAGATGTTAGAATACAACATTGCATTCTAACAATTCTGGGATTTGGGGAGTTATCCAATACAATACATTTGAAGGCACAAGGTGGCAAACCCAAAATGACAACGCTCTTGTCTCCTACCACTGTCTCTTCTTCCTCCTCTTCCACACCATGGTGTTTTCCACACAGAATAAAAGTTTTAGAATAACTCTTTGTGCTTAACCTGCTGAAATATATGTAGACATCAGCATCCAAAATACTGTAATCAAAGACTCTATTAACTCTGTAACTCAGCTGGAATTAACTCTTTAAAATGTTTGAATTCTTCAGTGCAATTCTTCTCCTTAGCATTTTCTTCTTTGAAGAATGCTATTTTGGCTGCGACAAAAAAATTTCTGACTCTTCTAAATAAAAAATAAAAAGGCAATTCCGCATAGATGAAGAGAGTTGCTTAGCAACTGTGATACTGCCTGTGACAATAGTTTAGACACATCAGATCAAAGGAGGACTTTAATGTAACTTCATAAAATGGGGTAAACTGAGCCATTAGAGCTCACCACAAATTTAATTCTGTTTTTACAACACTTTGGAATGCGATTGGGAAAGCATCTTTCAACTGGGTCAATGGCTGTATGCACTGGCACAGTGATCCTCAGGACACTTTTGGTCCTTAAGTATCAAATTCATTGTTGAATACCAGAAGCAATATCCTTGTGGTTACCGTTTCCTTTAGGTAGCAATTCCATAGCTGCACTGCAGAAATCCAGCTGACCACTAGAGGGAAGCAAAAAAAAGAGTTTTGTTATCACTTGAGTCTTGTCTTGGTCAGCAAGCCCTTTTTCTAAACTAACTTTTGGGCAGACGGTGCACAGGGATGGAAGACATTTCCTCCCAGAAGAAGCCTTTTCCCTTCCTTCTTGCTGTAGTTTAGGCATGGAACTTAAGAATTAAGAAATTAATAATTAAGAAACATAAGTCTTTCATTTTTAAAAAAAGTTGTAAAAACCTTGAACTGATGCCCACAGCCTCCTTGCCACAGGAAAGAAAAGAGACAGCCTGCTTACTTTTTGTAGAGGGCCAATGCTCACAATGAAGCGTCCATCTTAGTGCCATTTCTTGTTGAGTCAAGCTAAAGCTGGATCAAGGTAGAAATGGTGACTTTCATGAGAAAAGAGGAGAAAATTGCCTATGTGGACATTCTACAGTAGAACACATGAAGGAGGTGAGTCAAAATGATAGCTGGGAGTACGTCACTGGGCTCTCTGCCCATAATTCATTTCTTTTTGGGCTGTGATGGACAGTGGAACCCTGTTTCTGCAGCCACTTTCGATGCTTTTTTTTTTTTTAAATAACACTTAGCTCAACCAGTTGTCTTAATGGGTGGCTGCTGCCATAGCTGATACCCTGCACAGGAGTACCTTCAGATTGCATGCTGTGAAACATGCAGTAGAGCAGAGGTCTCCAACCCCTGGTCCATGAACTGGCACTGGGCTACGGCATGCCAGAAACCAAGCCAGGCAAATAAGTGAATCCTCATCCACAGGATGCAGGCAGCACATGAAACCATGCCATGATTTGGTCCTGAAAAACCTCTCTCCACAGAACCGGTCCCTGGTGCCCAAAAAGTTGGGGGTCACTGCAGTAGAGAGTTGAAATTGATCAGGCTGTCTCATTGATGGCAGTTAAGTTGCTTAGGAAGGCCACTAAGTTAATGTTCCTAAGTCCCAATACATCTTTCTGAGCAGTATTTGATTCACCCGAGTGAGCCATGCTGGGATAAGAACTCAGATCCCTGGCTCACATATCCTAAGATATAGGCACATGCTCCAAATTCCCCAACTGGCTACCTCTTTCAATCCCTAAGCAGCACCTGAGCAATGTTTGTACTGGATCAGATTCTATCTGGGTTTTACGCATTTCCTTGATTCTCAGTGGATGTGTTCCTCATCTCTTCATGGCTCCTCACCTTCTCTCTACCCAGCATTGATGACCCAACAACAATAGCAATGATGTTGATGATGCTGGGCTCCAATCACCAACCTATATGGGGCAAACAAGGTGTACCAGTTCTGAAACCAGTTACACCCCAGGCATTGTACTGGCTTTTAGACTTCAGAGGCGACTTTGAAAGCTTCAATACAGCAAAAGAACACGTATAAAGAATATGTGCCAATATAAATTCAGCAAGCCAATCTAAAGGTGGTTCTCAACTTAGAACCATTCATTTATCAACAGTCAGAAGTTATAATGGCCTCTGAAAAAGTCATTTATGATCGAAACTTGCACTTACAAATGTTGCAAACTGCTGCACTGCCCCTGTGGTCACGGGATCACAATTCAAGCAGTTGCAATTGTCTCGTATTGATGATCTGTTGCAGTGTCTTCTGGATATGTGAACACAATTTGAATTTTTTTTTTTTTTGCCAGTTTCCAGCAGAAAGGCCCATTGGGGAAGCTGAATTTGTTTAATGACTACACGATTCACTTAACAACCTGGATTATTCAATGTACAATTGCTATAAATATGTTTGTTGACTCAGGTCTAGTCACGCAGTGATTCAGCTTATGAATGCAACTACCTTTAGTGTCTTTCTCTTTCAAATGTTTTCTATGTTGGTGCTTTGCTTTAGTTTTAAAATAGTTTATATTTCTTGTTTTATCCTTTGTATTGTAATTCAGGTTTTTGATAGTGCAGCTAAAAATGGAATTCTTCTCTCAATATAATGCAAACTTCCCATTTTTCTTGGAAATATATGGATAACTATGGGCTATAAACACAGACACCTGCAGTATTCTTACTATTCAAATCGGAAGATGTTCCTATTTTGACCAGAAGGACTTGGATTCAAATTTAATCCCCTTTAGTACAATCCACTGAAACCTATGTGACTAATTCCTCCAGACTAAGTTAAATCCCATTGATTTCAACAGCTTGACTCTAAAAACACCCCGATTGTGTTACCGGTGTACATTCAAGTCTGTAAGCAGATTTCACTGTTAAAAAAAGATTGTACTCCAAACTGTGTTGTGGGAAAGATAACAAAGAGGTGAAGAAAGAAAGCTACAAGAACCAGGTGAACCTTCTCTTGTTGTTTTTTTCTGCAGCAGCTTTTGCTTCGAGGGATTTGTTCATAAAACAAAAAACAAAAAACATGATTTGCCGAAATGAAAATTATTTTAACATCCCATCTTAGTTTAATATTCCCTCTTCTCAACGTTAAAAGTTTTCTTTGCTTCTTTTGTGTGAGTTGTTTTCTGCAACTTCGTTAGCGACTGACAATCTCAGACTGAGGACGCTGGTTGATTTTCATTCATTTTAAGAAAGCACTTTTCTTGAGCTGCAGAAAGCTATAATGAACTCTCCAGTGGCTCCAAGGGAGAAGGGACTGCTCATGTGTTAAAAGCAGATTTCCAAATGTTTGTAAATGAGAGAAAGAACCCCAGGAAAAATAGTTAAATTGCACCGGCAAAAGAGATATCAGCATCAATGCTGGAAACAATAATACCGCATGTAGTCTTGTTCTTCTTTAGAAAAGGGACATTTGCGCTTGGATTGCTTTAAGCAAGTGACATGTCTCAGAGAAGAAAGCACCTTGCTTTAGTGTCAAGCTGTCAAGCTGGGCACATCATTTCATGCCCACCCAGTGATTGTTTACGCTGTTGCAAAACCAGACCTAAGCAAATGCCAACTTGGTGCACGGCATTGAAATGATGCTCCCTTTCCTTAAAGTATCATACTGAAATTCTATTTATAAACATGCTCTATCTGCAAAGATTTAGATTATCACCAAATCTTAATATACCTGCCCTCAGGATGTTATATATACTCAATGTTACCCTTATTACCCTGCATCCAGTTTTGGTCACCACAATGTAAAAAAAATGTTGAGACTCTAGCAAAAGTACAGAGAAGAGCAACAAAGATGATTAGGGAACTGGAGGCTAAAACATATAAGGAATGGCTGCTGGAATTGGGTATGTCTAGTTTAGTGAAGACAAGGATGAGGGGGGACATGATAGCAGTGTTCCAATATCTCAGGGGCTGCCACAAAGAAGAGGGAGTCAAGCTATTTTCCAAGGTGCCTGAAGGCAGGACAAGAAGCAACGGGTGGAAACTAAGCAAAGAAAGAAACAACCTAGAACTAAGGAGAAACTTCCTGACAGTTAGAATAATTGACCAGTGGAACAACCTGCCTCCAGAAACGGTGAATGCTCCACCACTGGAAGTTTTTAAGAAGAGACTGGACAGCCATTTGTCTGAAATGGTATGGGGTTTCCTGCCTGAGCAAGGGGTTGGACTAGATGTCCCTTCCAACTGTATTATTATTATTATTATTATTATTATTATTATTATTATTATTATTATTATCATCATCATCATCATCATCATCATCATCATCATTATTATTATTAATCTAAGGAATTTCTTACCATATGGAGTCAGAGAGGTGGTTACATTGGACCTTCATAAACCATTTTCTACAATCTTGATTTGTGCTCTTATTTCTGATTCATCTTTTTATACTTGGAATAGAAAATTTATGACCCATCCTTCTAACATTTCATCAAAGTTGTCTCTTGAGGATTCCTTCAGAACTTATCTGCATGATGCAGCTTCCTTCTCATCCCAAACCATAGACCAGTTGAGTTACAGTTGGAGTTATTGTTCTTGAACCATAAATTTAATTATTTTTCTGCCTGCTAACTGAACAATCACACGTTTATTAAAAAAGATAAATCTGATCTTAACCATTGGATTTTATTCCTAATTAAACGTTCGGTTTTGCAGTTTAGAATTCATGGTCTCGAATATTCAATTATTTATTTCAGGGAAAGAATTCTCTTGTGTTGAATAAAGCTAAAACTTAATGTAAATGATTATATTTTTATCTTGCCTTTTTTATATTTGGTCAACTCAAGTGCAATGAAGTGGAATATGAGAATGACCTTAGAACAGTGGTGGGATTCAACTGGTTTATACTGGTTCAGTAGAACCGGTAGCTAAATTTTGTTGAGTTCAGAACCCGTGCAGTGCTACATGCCACTTTAGCTGACTGTGTTCAGCAGGTCAGCGGTTCAAATCTTACCGGCTCAAGGTCGACTCAGCCTTCCATCCTTCCCGGGTAGGTAAAATGACGACCCAGATTGTTGGGGGCAATGTAAATATATATATACATTGCTTACTGGTGTACACCGCTTAGAAAGTGCTTGCACTTAAAGCGGTATATAAGTCTCATAAATAAATAAATAAATAAAGTTTAGGCCTCGGAGGCCTGGAGGAGGCCTCCCAGGCCTAGAACAGCCCACAGGAAGTGCGTTGATATCCCGCACTTCCATTCTAGGCCTCGGAGGCCCAGGCCTGCATCCATGCAGAGAACCGGATGTTAAGGTATTTGAATCCCACCACTGCCTTAGAAGACTATGGTGGGTGGGTAGGGAGGAAGAGATGCTGCCTAGGGAGGATCCTGGATTACTTGGGAGACTAACAATGGCACACATACCATGTCTTCCTTCCTCCCATGTAAGAGGGGTTATGCTGAGAGAGTGGTCCAAAGTCATCCAGCCAACTTTTATGCCTATGTGAGCCCCAGTACTCACTGCCTCCTGGCTTCTGTGCCAACATCTTCATCACTATACAAAGAACAGCAGATTCTGTTAAGTGTTAGAAATGCATTTTATATATAAGAGGTTCTCTCCAATGCAAGAGTTCTAAACATTGAGAGCTTGATGTAGGCTGCTTGTTTCACAATATACTAACCCATAGCAAACCAAAGCATGGAACACACACACACACACACACACACACACACACACACACAAACACACAAACATGCAAATATATATTCTGAATCATAACCTGACCATGCTGGTTGGGTTAATACTATAGGCTGAGTGTGTGAACCCAGTCTTACTTAAGGATATAACTAAGGTGACCAACTTTTTTACAATGAAAAGGAGGACACAAATAAATTGAAGAAAAAAATATCATAAATAAAAGAAACATTTTATTCATTGCAACAATAATACAGAATACACTATAATATGATAAATGCATAATAAAAACCATTTGTAACAATAATATTTTATATGGTAATTATGCTTACATGCTGCGCCCCTGCCCGCAGCCGCCCCGCCAGCACTGCTGTTCCGCTGTGTAGAGTGGGCCCCATGGCTCCAGCCCCGGGGGGCAGCCCGCTGTCAACACACCCCACCTGCAGCCACCCCGCCAGCACCACCGCCCACCCTGCACAGCCCCGTGTAGAGCAGGCCCCACGGCTCCCACAGTATGGGGGGCAGCCAGCCACCACTGCCCCTCACACTCCTGCCCGCAGCAGTCCCACTGCCCCTTCCTCTTGCGCCTGCAGCCATTATTGCCCTAGCAGGGCCGAAGATCAAGAGAAAGTTACCTTGACATCGCCGCTCCAGTCTCCTCCAAATATCTTCGGGACTAACTAGGAGATGGTGTAGTTGGGTAGCAGGGAGGGGTGCAATGTTCCTGCCAATTCGCCTTCGCTGCAGACAACTTACATGTGCAAAGTTTGCCGGCCCAGTGTTTTGGCGCGCTCAGCAGCAATTCCTATTGGCTTTCGAAAGCCAATAGTGGGAGTAGCCCAGCTCATGCAAAAGTTGAAAAAAAAAAACATCAAAAAAAGGTGCCGGAACGCCATTCTGAGCTTTCTATGAGAAAAAAAAAAGCCCTGCAGATTAGTCTTCAAATATCTAAAAGGAGGACATGTAGGAGGACACTTTTTGAGGGAGGACAGAATTTACAAAAGGAGGACTGTCCTCCCTAAAGGAGGATGGTTGGTCACCTTAATATAACTAAAAGGCACATCTTCTATGGTGCAATTAAATATGTAGAAATGGATTCCTATGCCCTAAATATCAATGCATATATGGTAGAAACAAACCCTCCAAAGTAGCTGCTCTCTGTTCAGAGAAAGCTAATGGGTTCAGCCTGCTCAGGGGGCTGAGCCCAGGCTGAGCCTTCTCTAAGAACTCTATGCTAGCTTGGGTGCATGATTCATATTACATGTTACTTTCTGATTTTAACCTTCAAACAACTATTAGGAAGGACCTGGAGATCAACACAGAAGCTTATTCAAATTGTCAGTTGCTAAAACACTGATGCAGGCTTTTAGCTCTATTGAATTTCTCACAGCCAGTTACCTGAGCAATGGTTTGTAATTTAATTAATTACTCTCCAGTCTCCTTTCCCTATCTTTAATTTTATTACGTTTGGGCATCAGGTTTTTTTTCTTCTTAAAAGCTCAGCTACCTTTCTGAACTAGAAGGGGGTGATTTAATTCAGTTTGAATCCTTTTACAATGAGTCCTTTGATCAGCTTTCAGCAGCAGAGGTCACCCTCAAATGTTTTTTGGGATCTTTGTAAAGGGTTTGTATCTTTTAAAACCTTTTCCTACCTGAGATGTCTGCATTGTAGGAAACGTGGTCCTTGGCCAAGCTTTTTAAAAAATGTATACCTTTCCTTTAAAAAAAAAACATATTTTTGCTGCTTAAATCTTGACGCAGGAAAATTCTTTAGTGTCATTGCTCCATTTTTGTATCAAAGGGGGGGGGGCAATGAAAACATACAAGTTGCAATGATACAATAGTATAGCCACTAGAGGTCAGTGGGATTTCACTTGGGCTTCTGCTTTTCTTGCAAAGGATTCCATGTTTGATCTTTGATGTTAGAACATAATGAAGGAGAATAGCAAGGTTGGAAGGGACTTTGGAGGTTTTCTAGTCCAACCCCCTGCTTGAGAAGGAGATGCTATATCATTCAGGACAAATGGCTGTCCATCTCTTCTTAAAAACCTCCAGTGATGGAGCACCCACAATTTCTGAAGGCAATTGATTGATTGTTCTCCCTGCCAGGAAATTTCTCCTTAGTTCTAGGTTGGAGACTTCTTTCATAAGCTTCCATCCGTTATTTCTTGTTCTGCCTTCAAGTGCTTTGAAGAACAGGTTGACTGCCTCGTCTCTGTGACAGCCTCCCAAGTATTGGAAGACTGCTTTCATTTCATTTCTAGTCCTTCTCTTTGTTAGACTAGACCAGTGTTTCCCAAACTTGATAATTTTAAGGCATGTGGACTTCAACTCCCAGAATTCCACAGCCAGCGTTGCTGGCTGTGGAATTCTGGGAGTTGAAGTCCTCATGCCTTAAAATTGTCAAGTTTGGGAAACACTGGACTAGACATATCTAGTTCTCTTAACCATTCATTGTATGGTTTAGCAATAGCAGTAGCACTTAGAGTTATATACCGCTTCATAAGTGTTTTACAGCCCTCTCTAAGCAGTTTACAGAGTGAGCCTATTGCCCCCAACAATCTGGGTCCTTATTTTACCGATCTCAGAAGGGTGGAAGGCTGAATCAACCTTGAGTGGGTAAGGATCGAACTCCTGGCAGTGAGTTGAATTAGCCTGCAATACTGCATTCTAACCACTGTGCTACCATAGCCTCCAGATCCCTTATTACATGTATTGCTTTTCTCTGTACTCTTTCTAAGGTTTAAGCATCTTTTTTTGTATCATGGCAACCTGAACTGGATGCAATATTCGAAGTATGGTAAAAATCTCACCAGTGCAGTATAAAGCAGCTGTCAAAGTTCCGACTGATGAACCCAACCATGCAAACACCTTTGAGACTTTCCAATCTCCTCATGTAAAACTTCATTGAGTATATCACTTTGGCACTGATGAAAGTAAAACCAGCTCTGGCAAGACCTCTCCCAGCCCAACATAGTAAAAGCATGGAGTTTTTCCTCCTCTCTCTGGGTCAAGTCACATTGCCCAATCATGTTGGGAAATAGTGTTATGAGAGAGCATCTTTGAGTCTGGCCAGACACCTGACAATTGTCCTTGATTCCCATGGTCTGCTTTCTTAATCTTCCAAGTCTGCATTCCACAGTCTCTTTCCTTCCTCCCCCCCCCCGAGTCCATTGGCAAGTTGAGACGTTCTGTTGCATCAGCAAGACAGTACTTCAAAATTTGACAGCACACTATCATTTCATGCAATCTTGATACTATTCTTCTGTTGATGCAGCCTAGGACTGCATTGGGGTTTTTTGGCGGGGGGGGGGGCTGCTGGCCCACTATGCAGAATTTGGTGTTATTGACTCTAATATTTTTCCACACTGCCTGTGAGGTTTGTGGGTTGCGACCACTCTGTTACAACTGTTGCTACAGCAGCAGGGGGAGCAATATTATTATATCCAAAAGTTATAAACAACTCCTGGCTGGCAGTATACTTGAGTCATGTTGACATTTAAAACCAAAAAAATATTACTTATTTTACCAGTTCTTCTATCTGTTGATAATAAATCAAATTCATTCTGATTTGATTTTGTTTATTCCTATTTGGAATCTACGTAAAACATACATTTTCACTAAGTGTCTTCTAACCTCAGTTTTCATCCCCTTCACCATCTTTTAAATGTGCTCTGTGAATACAAGTGGATTTGTTAAATCACATGATATATCTGACCATAAAAACTCTATCCATGAAATTATGCTCACTTTTAAGGTGATAATAGATTTTTTCTTGGTCTGTTGCAACAACACAATTACCTCTTCAGAATTTATCCTATAGAAATTTGTAAGAGTACAGCTGCCTAATTATACCTCTGCTTGCTTCTGAACTAAGATAGTCATCCAGAAACTTTGTTTTGGATTTTCAGATGTGGACATTTTATTCTGAAGGCTATTGTTAAGGAAAAGATTTAAAGCTTGGGATGCACAGCTGCAGGGTGAAAGCAGTTTATTTCTCACCAGAGGGACAAGAATAAGGTTTATCTCTCTATAACCAAGCCTTACTCAAATAACATGAAGTCCAAAGGTGGTCTATTTTTCTATTTATCTATCTATATCTATATTTCTCTCTCTCTCTCTCTCTCTCTCTCTCTCTCTCTCTCTCTCTCTCTCTCTCTCTCTCTCTCTCTCTCTCTCTCTCTCTCTCATTCTCATCTATCACCTCTATCTATATCTATCTTCTATCTATCTGTCTGTCTGTCTATCTGTCTCTGTCTATCTATCATTTATCTTCTACTATATATCTATAATCTCTATCTCTATCATCTCTCTCACACACACATACACATATACCATCTATTTCTCTCTCTCATCTATCACCTCTCTCTCTCTCTCTGTCTGTCTCTCTGTCTATCATTTATCTTCTACTATATATCTATTGTTATGTCCTGAGCCTCGCAAGCAAGCTCGGGGCATTGCAGGCGGTCCCGGGCAGGTGCAAGCTGCCTGGGACCAGACAGGCTGTCACCAGTACATGTGCGCATGCGCGGGTGCTGGCGCGCCAAAAGTAGCAGATTGACCCGGGGAAGGCCTATAAAAGGAGGCCGAGAGTTTTGGGCATTGCCGCCATATTCCAATGTAAGCTGAACTGAAGAATAAAGGTTTCCTGAGAACTACAACTGCTTCTCGTGTCTTACCATTTCGCGACGGACTCAACACTGGCGACGAAGGTGGGATGCCTTACATCGAAGAAGAGAAGGTGTAAGCTTACCCGAGTGAGTCCGGAGCGGCAGGAACGGCGTTGACTCGGCAGCTACCCGCCAATCCAGCATGCATTCGGGGGTAGGCTGGCTGATAGACCCTTCCTGATACGAAATGGCAAAGATTGGAAGGCTTTCGGAATTCGACGTCTCACATCCAGAGAGGTGGGAGTCCTACGTAGCCAGGGTGGAAAACTACCTCAAAGTGAACCAGGTGAGGGAAGAGAGCTTGAAGGCTGCCACCCTGTTGTGCATTTGCGGTCAAGACGCATTCGAAATCGCTGAGAACCTCACAGCACCTGTTCCTTTAGAGTCTGTCAGCTACGCAGATCTAAAGAAGTTACTGAAGCAGCACTTCCAACCCAAGATGTCCGTCATCGCGTGGCGCCACACCTTCGAGCAGAGGGATCAACGACCCGGAGAATTGGCCAAGGAGTACATCGCCGCACTGAGGAAAGCCGCCAAACATTGCGAGTTCAAGGACCTCGAAGAACGACTGAGGGACCGATTTGTGTGCGGGCTAAGGCATCGAGAGTTGCAACAGAGACTTTTCGCCAAGGAGGACTTGTCTTTCCAAGATGCCTTGAGAGAGGTCACCACAGAAGAAGCAGCGGGCGGCGCCATCAAGAACATGCAGCCGATCAGAAACAGTCCAGATGCCGCATCCGTGCACCAGGAAGAAGTCCAAAGAAACTCCGAGGAGGATCCAGACGAGGAAGTGGATCGTCTCCACCCCACAAAGGAAGGAAAATCAAGAGGAAGCTCTTCAGCTCTCCCCAAGTGCATCGGTTGTGGAGGTCGCCACAAGAGAGCCGACTGCAAGTTCCGCTCCGCTATCTGCCAGGCATGTGGAAAACAAGGACACATTGCAGCTGTGTGCCTGGGCCGTCAGAAGGTACAACCTCAGGAAGAATTGCGCCTGAAAGGTACCAGGGTCCCCAGCCAGAATAGGGTGGGGTTTTGTGCTTCACGAAGAAGCATCTACAGGACAGGCACACACAAGCCCATTAAGAAAAAGCTGTCACTTAAGGTGAAGCTACAAGGGGTTCCATTAACTATGGAACTGGACACGGGGTCTGCACTTTCGATCATTTCTATGCACACATTTAAGAAGATTTGTTCCGGCAGCGGAACCCAGGCCAAGTTGAGGCCTTCTGACATTGTGCTAACGGATTTTCAAAACTCCAGAGTGTGTGTTAAGGGGGAGGCCACCCTTAACGTACAGTATAAGGATTTTGAGGGTCCACTAGACCTACTAGTAGTAGAGGGTGAACGAACGAGTCTCATAGGACTCGAGTGGTTTGAGGCCTTGGGGATACACGTCACAGGGCTTAACAGCCTACAAACACTCGACCTACAGGAAGTCTGCAAAGAATTTGCAGACGTTTTCAGCCCCCAGCTGGGCACATTCAAAGGACCCCCTGTGTCATTAAAGTTAGACCCCACGGTCACTCCCATTAGAATTAAAGCAAGAAGGGTCCCTTTTGCTTTAAAGAGTAAAATTGACACTGAGTTGGACAAACTGATCCAACAAGGAATTCTAGAACCTGTTGACTCCAGTCCATGGGAGACCCCCATTGTCACGCCTCTTAAGGCAAATGGGACATTCGCATCTGTGCTGATTACAAATGCATTCTAAATAAGGCATTGCAGCAACATGCCTATCCTGTTCCTGTGGTCAGTCATATCCTGGCCTCCCTCAAGGGGGGCGCGTTTTTGCAAAGCTTGACCTAGCTCAAGCATATCAACAGCTGCCTGTTGATGATGACGCTGCTATAGCTCAGACTATTGTGACCCACAAAGGGGCTTTCAAGGTAAAGAGACTTCAATTTGGAGTAAATGTCGCTCCTGGTATTTTCCAAAGCGTAATGGAAAACACACTACGGGGTGTACCAGGGGTTTGCCCCTATTTTGATGATGTCTTAATTGCAGGAGACTCCACACACATTCTAGCTGAAAGGCTAAGGGCTGTCCTGTTAAGGTTCAGGAAAATGGGACTCAAACTCAAGAAGGACAAATGTAAAATTGGGGTACCTTCTACTGAGTTTCTGGGGTTCAAAATTGATGCTGCTGGGATTCATCCTGCTGAATCCAAACTAAAAGCCATTATGCAAGCCCCTAGGCCAAAGTCTAAGGCCGAACTACAGGCTTTTCTGGGCCTTCTGAATTTCTACAATTCCTTTCTTCCACATAAGGCTAGTGTAGCTGAGCCTCTTCACAGGCTATTAGACAAATAGGCAGTGTGGCAGTGGTCTCAATGAGGCTAGTTTCAATGAGGTCAAGGCCTTGCTCACTTCTAACAGTGTACTTGCTCACTTCAATGAGTCCCTTCCTGTGTGCATCGCTTGTGATGCTTCCCCTTATGGGGTGGGTGCTGTACTGAGCCACCTCAGGGCTGATGGAACTCAGGTTCCTGTTGCATATTACTCCAGGACATTGTCTTCAGCTGAGCGCAACTATGCTCAAATAGACAGGGAGGCTGGAATTAAAAAATTCCATGATTTTTTGTATGGAAGGCATTTCACGGTCTTCACTGACCATAAGCCTTTGTTGGGACTGTTTACGACACGAAAACAAACTCCCCAAATCATCTCCCCCAGGATGCTCAGGTAGTCTATCTTTTTGTCTGCATATGATTTTTCCCTACTTCACAAGCCTGGAAAGGAAATGGGCCATGCTGATGGCCTCAGTAGATTACCCCTGCCGGTAATAGAGGCTGACCCCACGCCAGCCATCAATATTCTCTCCATTCAAGCCTTGCCCGAGTCCCCCCTGAATGCCAGGGATGTAGCCGATGAATCAGGCACAGATCACACACTCTCACGTGTCCTTTCTTGGGTTTTGTCTGGATGGCCTGAGCACTGTCCTAGTCCTGAGTTTCAGAGTTTCTGGTCTAAAAGGAACAAGTTGTCCACTTCTCAGGGTTGTCTGCTTTGGGGAAGCAGAGTTGTCATTCCCACCTCAATGAGGACTAGGGTCTTAGATTCCCTCCACGAGGGTCATCCTGGCATTGTACGAATGAAGGCTCTTGCACGCAGCCACTTGTGGTGGCCAGGTGTAGACAAAGACATAGAAGCTAAGGTGCATGCTTGCCACCTTTGTCAACGCTCACGCCCTGAAATGCCCCAAGCTCCTGTGCATAGATGGGAGGAAACAATCTCCATGGTCTAGGGTGCACATTGACTACGCTGGGCCCTTTCAGGGTCAATTCTTCTTGGTCCTCATTGACAATCATTTAAAATGGCTTGAGGTTGTACCTGTCTCTTCCACCACAACTGCAAAGACTATTCAGGTACTGAGGGGGATTTTTGCTGCACACGGGCTCCCAGACGTCATTGTGTCTGACAACGGCCCTCAATTCACATCCTCCGAATTCCAAGCTTTCTTGCAGGCTAACATGATTCGTTATGCCCCTTCTGCACCTTTCCACCCGTCCACCAACGGTATGGCTGAACGCATGGTTCGAATCACCAAGGACGCCTTGAAGAGGCTCACCTATGGGGACTGGCCTCACAGGTTGGCTGACTTTCTCCTTTCTTATCGCACCACACCGTCCACTTCTACAGGGAAAAGCCCAGCTGAACTTCATTGGGGGCGCAAACTGACTACCAAGCTTGACCGGTTGCATCTGGACAGACTGCCTCCTTCTGTCTCACACCCCAGGGCACCTAGACAACTACTTGTGGGTGCCCCGGTTTGGACTCGTAATTATGGGCCTGGTCATACATGGGTCCCCGCTTCTATATCCAGGGTCACAGGTCCTCTATCCTACGAGGTATCCCTGGACAATGGTCATGTCCTGCATCGGCACATTGACCAACTTCGCCCTAGATGGGACCTTCCCGCTGAGACTCCTGGGTCTTTTCTGGGGGGGGAAGGGGGAGCCCTTTGAGCAAAGGGAGGGGCATGGAATGCTGCCCTTTACCAATGAGGGAGCCACAAACGGCCCATCCCAAAATTCCGCGAGTGCTCCAAACAGGAATTCTAGGAGCTTAATCAGTTATCAGGCATTCACGCCTACTCCAGCCAGGGAGTCACCCCAGGGGTATGATCACTTTTCACCCGTATCACTCAATACTCCAGTCAGAGAGAATACCCGGGAGCATCCCAACAATCCATTCCCTGCAAGAGAACTGGCACACACTCCTCCTAGTTGGCCTGACTTCAACCCTGTCCCTAGAAGGGGGCAAACACACAGGGAGGTGGTCGAGGAACCAAATTCCGACTACAACACCTCTGACTACACTCAGGGGATAACTGAGTTTTGGGACAGTGCTGAAAACCACACAAGCCCGGACACAGAACCGGATTCAGGGGATAGACAGCCTCCTGACAGGTCTTGGACGGACCTAGGAGGTTCTACAGAAACGCCCAACAGTGACAGTCACTTAGAAGGGCCAGAGAGCCTACAGCTAGGCGGGACAACCAGGTCATACACTGGAAGAAGCCCTGGCCTGACGAGCCCGGTGGGCAAGCAAGCAGGCCAGGCATTGGAGCACAGTCCTTGGGAGTCACCAAGGCATAACAAGGGAAACAGGCACACATCACCCCTCAGTCAGGGGTACCTGTCAGACACCCAGAGCTTAGGAGGTCACAGAGAGCAAGGAAATCTCCTAAGTACTTAGAGGATTACATAACACTATTGGCTAAACAGAGCCAGTAGAAGGGTAGAAACACTAAGGCAATGGAAACGGGGGGAACTCCGAACATTGGGGGAGCAGAACATTGTACTAAGAGTGGGTTGTGTATTATTATGGCATTGGTCGTAGTTTTAGCCCGGGGGAAAGGGGTGTTATGTCCTGAGCCTTGCAAGCAGGCTCGGGGCATTGCAGGCGGTCCTGGGCAGGTGCAAGCTGCCCGGGACCAGACAGGCTGTCGCCAGTACGTGTGCGCATGCGCGGGTGCTGGCGCGCCAAAAGTAGCAGATTGACCCGGGGAAGGCCTATAAAAGGAGGCCGAGAGTTTTGGGCGTTGCCGCCATATTCCAATGTAAGCTGAACATCTATCATCTCTATCTCTATCATCTCTCTCTCTCACACACACCTATCATCTATTTCTCTCTCTCTCTCTCTCTCTCTCTCTCTCTCTCTCTCTCTCTCTCTCTCTCATCTATCACCTCTATATCTATCTGTCTGTCTGTCTGTCTGTCTGTCATTTATCTTCTACTATATATCTACCATCTCTATCTCTATCATCTCTCTCTCACACACAAACATATATCATCTATTTCTCTCTCTCTCTCTCTCTCTCTCTCTCTCTCTCTCTCTCTCTCTCTCTCTCTCTCTCTCTCTCTCTCTCTCTCTCTCTGTATATATATATAATCTTCTACATCTATCATCTATCCCTGTTAAATGGATGCAAGTGAAATGCAACAATACCAGAAAAGCAAAAGGCATTTGGGAGGGGAACTAAAGCAGTGGAAAAGGATCGGAATGCCTTCTTCCTCCAATGGCCAGGACTCTAATAGATCTGGAATGCTTGAGATACTCTTACAGTCAGAAAAAGTTTAAGCCTATGGAAAGGTTAAACCTTCATTTTTCCTAAGTACTAAAAAACATGCAATATTTGGGGAAATTGTTGTACATAATGGTTGTTTCTGAATAAATGCTGTATCTGAATCACCTAACAGACCGAGACAATAGCTCCTCTCCTACAACATGCTGAACCACCTCTCTTCATTATAGAAAGAATAGGCTTGCTAAACCCAACATTTTTGCACTTAGAAATATCCTCCTACCTGTCCCTGGTTATGCTATCATATTATTCAGACTGAAGATTTGCATTTAAATGAATTGGTGGGCTCTGAATTGGTTGACTCATCAATAATGAACAATAATTTTTACATGTAAATCCACATGCACAGCAGTCATAGGCAGCTAACCATACAAGCTTCCTACGGATTGCGAAAAACTGTAAGAAAACAACTCTTGATCATTTCTGCAGAACTGATGCTATTATAAATTGCTTTCCCCAAACTGGTTTCAGGAGGGAGGGAGGGAGGGAGGGAGGGAGAGAGAGAGAGAGAGAGAGAGAGAGAGAGAGAGAGAGAGAGAGAGAGAGAGAGAGAGGGTGTCTGTCTCATGAATCCATTCAGTTTTGCAATTATTTCTGCCTCTACAAACACAGATCCATATTTTTCTGCTATGGGTTTTAGCAGCAAACAAATACTAGGAACATGATGATGTAGGCAAATTGGCAAATGCTGTGGTAATTTTTGCATGTAAAAGCATGCACCTATGAATGCCTGATTGAAAGGCCCATGCCTTGCTTTTAACAGAATAATGGAATAACAGAGTTGGAAGGGACCTTGCAGGTGTTTCAGATAAATGGCTGCCCAATCTCTTCTTAAAAACCTCCAGCGTTGGAGCATCCATAACTTCCAGATGCAAGTCATTCCACTGATTAATTGTTCTAATTAAGGTTGATTCTCTCTTTGTTCTAGCTTCAGATGCTTTGGAGAATAGGTTGAACCTTCTTCGTTGTAGCAGCCCTTCAAATATTGGAACACTGTTACCATGTCACTCCTAGTCCTTCTTTTCATTAGACTACACATACCCAATTCCTGCAACTGTTCTTTGTATGTTTTAGCCTCCAGTCCCCTAATCATCCTTGTTCACATCGTGGTGACCAAAACTGGATGCAGTATTCCAAGTGTGGCCTTACCAAGGCATTGTAAAGTGGTATTAACACTTCACGTGATCTTGATTCTAACCCTCTGTTAATGCAGCCTAGCATTGTGTTGGCTTTTTTGGCAGCTGCAGCACACTGCTGGCTCATATTTAAGTAATTGTCCATTAGATTGCAATTACTACTACCTGTGCACTGGTTTTGCTTTTGAGAAATTCCTTCACAGGTTCAACATGTCAGAATTAAAGCTAAGTACTTTCCTCTCTGAGTGCAAAAGTTTTCAATATTTTTGAAACCATTTAGTCTCCTTTTAATTTTATAGGTCGCATGCTCTCTGTCCAATGAAATCCATAGAGGGGATTTTATTCCCTTCTCTTCTTGCTCTTCCCCTCAATTTCATTTTCCTCCAATAATTAATGTCCTTTCAACTCTAGACTGAAAACTTCCTCCAATCTCAAGCAGAAAACAATTTTTATTTCCTGGCCATTGCTCTGTGGTATTACAGGTAGTCCTCAACTTACAACAATTTGTTTAGTGACCGTTCAAAGTTACAATGGCATTGAGAAAAATGACATGTGACCGTTTTTCACACTTATGACGGTTGCAGCATCCCCATGGTCACGTGATCAAAATTCAGACGCTTGGCAACTGACTCATATTTATGACGGTCACCATGTCCTGAGGTCACGTGATCACCTTTTCCGACCTTCTGATAAGCAAAGTCAATGGGGAAGCCAGATTCACTTAACAACTGTGTGAGTAAGTTTAACCACTGCAGCGATTCCCTTAACAACTGTGGTGAGAAAAGTTGTAAAATGGGGGCAAAGCTCACTTAACAAATGTTTCACTTAGCCACAGAAAATTTGGGCTCTTTTTATATAAAAAGAATTTATAATGCGTTAATAGAATTGGATTCGGAAACGGAATTGGTTAAAGATTGTATGGTTAAATGGGCTCAGAATATTCAGGAACAGATCCCATTGGATTTATGGGAGATCATTTGGACCAGAAATGTTAAATTTACACAGGCTCAAAATTTAAGGGAAAATTTTTATAAAATGTTTTATAGGTGGCATTTGGATCCTAAAAAGTTGTCTTGTATGTATCCTAATATACAGCCTAAATGCTGGAGAGGTGGTAGTTCTGATGCAACCTATTTTCATATTTGGTGGACTTGTAAAAATATTAAGGCTTTTTGGATTATGATTTGGTGGAACATTCAAAACATTTTTAAAAGGAAGATAAAGTTTACTCCTCAACTATTTTTATTAGGGATTTTTGAGGATTTTGATGTCACTATTTTAATGTTGAATTTAATTACAGCAGCAAGGTTATTGATAGGTCAATATTGGAAGAAAGATTCGTTGCCTACATTAGAAGAATGGACACTTAAGGTTTCTAATTTAGCAGAAATGGCTAAAATTTCTGCTTATTTAAAGATCATACACAAGAAAGATATATTATGGTATGGAGAAGATGGATAGATTATATTCAGATTAAATATGGAACTAAAAAGTTTAATCATTTATTTTATGATTAAATCTTTAAAAAAGAAAAAATAATAAGTATTATTTTTTATATATAATAATTGTTTATATAATAATTGCTTACAAATGGATTTGTTTATAATATGTTATTAAGATTTAAAGGAAGTTAAGGGTTAAGTATGATTTTAATTGTTGTATAAATTGTTAAATTTAATTAGATTATGTTTAATATATTCGTTAAATTTAATTAGATTATGTTTAATATGCTTGTAATACCCTGTATTTGGCTCTGGGAAGTGGAGGGGTAGGGGGTGGGGATGGGTGGGTTATTTTGTTAATTATTAATAAAACTTTTTAAATAAAAAAAAGAAAATTTGAACTCAATTGTGGTTGTAAGTCAAGGACTACCTATATAGGTAATGAAAAGGGTTTGTTGTTGTTGTTGTTGTTGCTGCTGCTGTTGTTGTGCATCGTCAGTAGCTTTTCTTGAAGAGCGTAGTTCTCCACAAGCTTTGGAACCAAGGACCCATTTCAGCCACAAAGAGGGCCTTACACTTTCAAAGAAGGGACCCAACTGCACATGGCAAAAACAATTGATGGACCCACTGCTCGTTTGCAAGCTTCTTCTAATGAATTAGTCTTCCATGGGCCAAAGCAAACCAGTGGCATTGAGAAAACTGAAGCAATGCACACAGGCCCCAGCACAAGTAACTTTCATGAACGCATTCTTAAGAATACCGACAAATGTTCAGCCAAGAAATGTGCTCCTTCCTTCAAATTGCATGAACTCCGATGGTTTCCTAGCATAAATAATGGAGGGTGAAAAGCATGGCCTTGTCGAAGATCCAGGCATGAGTAGCTTACAAATGGTTCTTATCACTGCTTTTTTTCTTTTTTTTTAAAAAAAAGGTGCCGGAACTCACATATGTCATACAACCCGCCTTGCCTACTCTACAAGGTTTCATCCCCAAAAGGTATCGGAACACCATTCTGGGCGTTCTATGAGAAAAAAAGCCCTGGTTCTTATATACTTCACCATTTTCAGGAGCAATATTTATTTATTTACTTACTTACTTACTTATCGCATTTTATAGCGATTATTTCACAGCTAGTCATTCTGGTGGTTCGCAACCCAGGCCAAATAATAATAATAATAAAAAAACCTTTAAAAGGCAACCGAATTAAATTCAAAAGATTTTAACAGCATACAAGAGAATACAGGGGGTCCTTGACGTATGACACAACTGAGCCCAACATTTCTATCACTAAGTGAGACAGTTGTTAAGGGAGCTTTGCCCCATTTTACAACCTTTCTTGCCACATTTGCTAAGTCAATCGCAGCAGTTGTTCAGTTAGTAACACTGTTCTTAAGTGAATCTGGCTTCCCCGTTGACTTTGCTTTGTCAGAAGGCCGTAAAAAGGCGATCGTGTCCCTACACTACAACCATCATAAATATGAGCCAGTAGCTAAGCATCCGAATTCTGATCATCTGACCATCGGGATGCTGCAATGCTCATAAGTGTGAAAAATGGACATAAGTCATTTTTTCCAGTGCCATTGCAACTTTGAACAGTCACTAAATGATCTACTGTTGTAAGTCAAGGACTACCTGTACATTCCATTAACTATCATATAACCATCTAGCAGGCTACAGTCTATTATGGCAGGGGTCCCCAAACCCTGGGCCCTGGACCAATACCAGGACATGGCATGCCAGCAACCGGTCCGCACAAACAAGCAAATCCCCATCTGCGAGATGCAGGCAGTACACAAAGCCATGCACACCCTGCTCCGCAGAAAAACCTCTTTCCACGGAACCGGTCCCTGGTGCCCAAAAGGTTGGGGACCTCTGCATTATGGGATTCTCCAGGCAGGAACTGCAGGCAAATGGTGGAGGCAGAGTGGGGTGGTCATGAATGCAGGGTACCCCAAATTTTGACTACATAAGCACTGGGAGCTGCAACAGCTGGAACTTCAAGGGTTAGAATAAGTCCATTTTTTTTCAGCACCATTGTGACCTTGAACAGCCATTGAACAAATGGACGTAACTCAAAGACTGTACAATTGTTAATTGATAAGATACTGATCCATCTCTTCTGTAACCTGCATCTGCCAAACCAACCTATTTTCCCCTCCGTACCCCTCTCCTCTCCCCATCAGTCTAGCCACTCAGTGCATCTGATAAAGTGAGCTGCAACTCACAAAAGTTTATGCTTTTTAATAAAAACCTGTCATTGGAAAAGGTGCTACAAGACTCCTGTTTTTTTGCTGCCATAAACTAACACAGCTCTCCCCCTACAATCATTAGTCTAAGGTGCTGCTTTGACGTTTTTATATTTCAAGAGATTGTCCGAAGCTCAATTTCTGTTCAATCTTGTGTGGTTGCACCTGATGCCCCGCGGTACCAAGAATTATTCAAGTCATACTTATGCCCCCTTTGACAACTTGAGCAGCGATTTGTTCCTTTATGTCTCTCAGGAAGCTGTGGGAGGATGAAATTTTGATTGTTATTGCTGCATCTGAGAGTAAAAGTCCATTTCAAAAGGTTTACTAATCCGTTGCTGTCGTGGACAAGGATCAGCCACATTACTTGGACCACAGGAAGGAAGAGCTGGACGAAGAACAGGCAGGTGAGGAGCACAAGGCAGATTCTGCATGGAGAAGATGGAGACAGGGAAACAGGGAAGATGTTGGCTTCCAGGGTCTGGATCAGTGCCGCTAATGCAAATAGCAGGGCTCAAAAGTTATGCCATGTTCTCGTTAAAAATGCCGGGGCCATAAATGTCAGACTTTTCAGCAACTCAGTGCTTGTTGAGGGCCATTTCAAGAATGCACTACAGGAAAGAGTGATTATAAATAGTGCAACACAGCACTTCCAGGAGACATCCTTTCTCAAACTCTGCACTGGGCTGTATTTACTCACAGTGCCAAGGGCTAATACGAAACTATGAATATGTTCTACAGATAATTCATTTCTTTATTAATGTCTCTTTGGAGCGATAATTCTCATCCCTGTCTAGCTTGCTAAATATGTTTTGTTGATAAATTCTGCTTCAGTAAACGGATCCGTTTGGATTTAATGTATGCAGCCTTGAAAGGAGATGAATGCTCCATTGCTGGAATTAATGTTAATTAATATTAGGAACTTCTCAGGCATTGATCATTAAAGCAGCGTCCACATTCTGCCCTCGGGCTTCTGAACAAGCTTGTCCACACATAACATAACCAACATCTGTTTTTTATTTTATTTTGTTTTCTTGTTTTCGCTTCTGAACTCATTAGACTCAGAGAAGTTTGTTGGGGATACTAATAAGGTGGGACACTTTTAAAAATATAAACAATTTCTGCACATTTCACTTAAATGCACTGCTTTAGAATCTTTGGTGCATTCATCCCCAAAGCAACAATGTGTGAAAAGTTATTTGAGTGGCACAAACTTCCTGACAAGTAAACAGCCAGCTAGTTTGTGTCTATATTTGAAAGTTAACCATCTTGCTCTTTCTTTTTTTTAAAGACATGCAAAATCACAACACTGCAGAGATTGAGAAGCTGTGGAAATGGTTCAAGAGGTGAGGTTACATCTGGAGCCTTGTTATCCCTGCCTCATCTTAATTTCATCACTAGGATATATTTTTTTTACTACTACTCATCCCACAGATATTCGTGTGATGATGATTTGCGTTTCATAATATCATCATAAATATAGTGCAAATAGGCATAAATGAAACTGTGATGGAATATAGTGGGTCAGAATCCCAGGAAGGAGGAAGTGCATTCCAGAGGAAGAGGAAGAAGTGACAACTCTGCTAAGATATTTATTTATTTATTTATTTATTTATTTATGAGACTTATATACCGCTTTAAGTGCAAGCACTCTCTAAGCGGTGTACACCAGTAAGCAATGTATATATATATTTACATTGCCCCCAACAATCTGGGTCCTCATTTTACCTACCCCGGAAGGATGGAAGGCTGAGTCAACCTTGAGCCGGTGAGATTTGAACCGCTGACCTGCTGAACACAGTCAGCTAAAGTGGCCTGCAGTACTGCACTCTAACTGCTGCGCCACCTCGGCTCATATCATATGCAAAAGAAAGTAGGTGAAGATCGCTCCTCCCTAATAGTTCCCAGAATGTGTGCTTCATGAGGGTAATAGTCTTAATTAGACTATTAATCACTTCTTACTTGCATGTTTCAGATTGTACTTAACCAAATATTTGATAATTCCAGGAACCCTCTTCTTGTATATGAGTAGTTGGGACATAAACTTGGAAGTTGTCATAATTGGCTATGGAGTATGTATTTGGTCATTGATTGCATTGCACCCAGGTAGTGTCTTTGCTATATCCTTCTCATGAGGGCTCCTTGGTACTCTCTGAGGTTGCTTGTTTTCTTGCAGATGTGCATTATCCATATTAGGTAACATCCTCAACACCGAGGATGTCACCTAGTTTGGGTAATGAAACATCTCATTTCAAACATATGAGCTACAGATATTCTTCTTTATCGATATCCTTCTCAACTGTGAAAGCAACATAACTTTTTTTCCTTTGATTTTCATATCCAGAGCATTTTCTTACTGAAAATATCCAGTTTTGTTCTATTCCAAATTGTGAATGCCTAAGATACCAATATTTGTTTAATTCGTTTCAACATTCATTGTGTTCAGCTTTCTCATGTTGGCGTCCATCCTTTTTAAGTTCCATGTTTCCACTGTAAGTCTAGTTTTGCAGCTTCGTATTTTCTTTCTCAATATGGTGACATCAGCAACTAGTCCTGAAGCCTTTAATCTAGTCATGTTAGGACACCATTAGCACTATGAAAGTTTCTCAGCTCTTCCTCAGTATCAATGCTATCTGACTTCAGGGTCCCATCACCTATCACTGTATTGTTATTTACATTTTTCTATTTATGTGGTTTTCTTGGGAGAACATGGGAGTAGTATGAAATGATGCCTTTGCTTTGCACTAAGGTGAACTTCCATCTCCAGCATGGTCCTATATCTCTGCTACCCAATACAGGTGCCAGTTTGCTTTAGCTGGGCAGCTGGGATGACCTTCATGCCTTGGGAGACCCTCTTGGTAGTATACTGACATTCTTCTCTCTTCCTTCCCAGAAAAAAAACCCTTCCTCCCTCCCGCCCCATGATGAGGCAGCACAGAGAACTTTAAGTATATAGGATATTTATCACTGAATGTATATGGATGAAGGACAACGAAAGATGACTGTTCATTTTTTTGGTGCAAAATTGTATGAGATAGATTAAACAGTGTGGAAAAGACAGAGTTGATAAAGTGGAGAACTGAAGTCAGCATTTCTTGATTCTTGGTTAACCCAGTGACAGACAGCCTCATTGCTGATTGCATTGTCTTGCACCCTCTTTCTTTCAGGATCTCAGGATAGCTTCAGTGGGGAATTTCCCTTCAATTTAGCCCTGCAAGGGCACACTATGGGTAGGCTTTGCAGGAAGAAAATAACTAAATTAAAATCACTCAACATGTTTCCATGATTGAGGGTGAACTTGAACCTGTATCTCCCTGGTCACTGCCGAGCACCTTAACCCCCATTTCACTTGGCCTTAAATGTTCAGGATTTTCCCATCAGTTGAAGTCAGAATGGTCAGGGACCAGGGACAGTTTGAGGACAGAGCCCCAAATATCTGGAAGTTATCCCATTGCTTCTCTCTTATTCTGAGCCAATAATGATTACTGATTCTGAAATTATAATAACCAAAATGTTGTTTCAGAAATACCATTCAGTAGACAGAGCTGAAGGATAAGATAGGCAATGATGTGGTAGGAAAATGGCAGGTAATGACACACCTGCAGCTTTTCAGAGCCCAGTGCTTTAAACATAGCAGAACTTGGTGAGTTAGGTCAAGGTCTTTCAGTGACCAAAATTGAAATGAACCTCTTTTGCATAGATAACAACCCGTCTCTTTAAATGTCTGTGGAAAGAAAGGCTGAATGCAAAGGCAGCCTTCACCCGCTTTCATTCATTTCAGTGCCTAGAAGAACATTAAAGTCCTCTGGCGTCTCACCAGAAGGACTTCATGAACTGCTCTCATTTGCATTTGTTTCAAAAGTGCAAATTGAGGTGGAAGGTCCTTCTCCAAGTAGATTTAAAACAGCTTTTCGCTGGATGTTTCCCTCCTCCCACCTCCACTTCCAGTTATATTATACCTGCAAATCTTTGTAAAAGCTCCACAAAGGTCTAGGGTGCATGATTGAATGCATTCTTATTTCACACTGAACAAATTGAAGATATTTAAATAATCTGGGAGGAGAAGGGATGATAACATTTTTAAAGGTCATTCTTAGCATTGCAATGAAGAATGATGCTTGTCATTCTCTCCCAGTCTGTTTGGACTTCATTGATTCAAGGGCCTGCTAATCAGGATATGTAGCTTTGCCTCCGTGCTGTTCTGAAAGCAGCGAACCTATAAAATAGTCACCTTTTTAGTGGAAGAAAACTGAGCTTTGCTTGTATACTATACTCCCTGGGAAAATCTGGGAGCTGAAGTCCACAGGTCTTAAAATTACTAAGTTTGGAGGCTCCTGATGTAGATGATCCATTCCCTAATACTTGGCATTTGAAGGTAGGCTATACGAGCTCCAGGAATGGATAGGACAAAATCCATTGATTTTGTTCTTCTGGGTTGTGAAATAAACAACTCCCCCACAACCCGGTAGGGGAGGGTAGGGGAGAGGTTTTCATGCTACTTATGCTATATGAACAGTGGATTTCAGCAGCTGGTTTTTCAATTGAAGACTCCTAATAGGGTCTTCACCTGGTCTTTAGAAACGTGACTGCATGGCAACAATGGCTGAAATGACCATGTAAGGTTGGCAGAGGTGAAGAAACTCAATTAACATTGTGTAAACATTTTGCTGCAGTAATAGGTTGCAAACAGGAACAGCTCCCGGCTGTTTCTTAAACCTATTTCAGAAATTCCAGGCTGCAATGCAGTAGAGTGGTATTAGGTTGAGCTAATAGCTTCACTGTGGACTATGATCACTGCAGGACTTGTTTGATGGTTCTCTTAGATCAGGGGTGGCCAACTATGGCCTTTTCAGGACCTGTAGACTTCAACTCTCAGAACTGAAGTTCACAGATCCTAAAGCAGCTAAATTGCCTTATATCTTGCCCTTCTCACTCATTCAGGGAAGGCAGCTCTCACTGTCTAGCTCCTATGTGGACAAGTCTGCCAGTGCCTACCTTTTCCTTTTAGGATTGTTCCCTCCTCACTAATCCCTGTGCCTTCCCATTGCTTTTGAAGAAGATTGCACACGTGGATACCTTCATCCACCACCCTGATGCAGAGGGCAGAGAGGGAGGAAAAAAAAAACTACCAAATTGATCAGATCCTGTAAAAGAGGCCCAAATTAATGACTGGATACTGTAAAAGAGGTCAGATACTGTAAAAGAGGGCAAGAATGTACCATGATGAAACATCTTAGACAAGGTCCTCCCTAATTCACATGAAAATAAAGGGTGTGGAGCATATCTGGACTTGCAAGATTCTGTTGCTAGCATTACTATGGCATTACTTGAAGGGCTGACACCTTCCCATGCTGCAGTATTTGCTTTGAGACTAATGGTTCTGTTGTATCTCCTATGGGGCCGTCATCAAAGCAATAAGAAAGACATTGTCACTTCTTTCATAGGTTCCTTGTATAGGACCATGGATACAAAAGAACTGATAGGCCACCTCCATAGAGGCAAAATAGCAGTGTTCCTATATTTCAGTTTAAATATGTTTAAAAAAAATAAAGGGAAAGGAAAGGAAGCTTTTTAAGACTGTAAACAGGGAAAGCAACGGTAGCATCAACCAGCTGGGTTGAAATCTAAGAATGAACGATGTAAAGGTTGAATGGGGGCAATTCAAAGTTCCCAATTCAATTTAGAGGGAAAATATTATGAGGAAAAATTATGGTTATTAACTGCAAGATTTTTTTTTTTTTAAAAAAATGTGGAGAACATAGAAGCCTGGCATGCTAGAACACCATGACTGCAAAGTGCAGCCACCAGCTCTTGAAGGGGAGGGGCATACCAGGCACTACGGCCAATCAAAGCTGGGTCTGCCACTAGGCCAGAAAGAAATGCTGGAAACATCTACTCTAAGAGGTTTAAAATAGCAAATTTGAAAGGAAGATGGAAAACACAGGGATGAAGTGCATTTACAAGGGGCTGGAAGGATGATGGCTGCTTCTGCACTCAGGAAATGGTGAGTGGCTTGTACTGGCAATGAGCAAATGAAAAGGACAGATCTACCTTTACATGGGACAACAATCTGATTGCCCCTGAAGCAACGGGATGCTGTTGGTCTAATAATAATTCTGGAGGTTGCTGAACTTGCTTGCTGAATACTTTCTGATGGTACAAACTTGTTTCTTTACCGAACTCTGATTGCTGATCACCGTTGCCTTTGGCATACCACTTAATCTCAGATAAATGTTGGAACCGTGGAATCTGAAAATAAAAATAGAGAATATAAGAGGAACATAAAGAAATATACATGTGGCTTGAGGAAAAGAACCAGAAGATTTATCAATAGTTGGTTTCTAGGATTTTTTTTTCTCTCTGCTTGTGTCATACCAAAGCAAGATTAATGCTGGTGGTATGAAGCATTGTGAGGATGCCATCTCTCATAGCAAACATGCATTCTTCTCCCTGATTTAAAAGTTTCAGCCCTTAGTCAGCAAAAACTGGATACAGTGAGCCTTTGCACCAATATATGTAGTACAAATACTAGTATCAGTATCTTATATGTAGTACAGTATCTTTCTACACTAGCTGAAGCCCACTCAAGTCTGGCATTTCTGAAATCCTTCCTTGTACTTACAGTGCTTCATATTGTTCCTTTCCTTCTGGTGGGAACTTCCAGGGGAGCAGTTAGCTTGGTCTGCAAGTAAGAGTGGTCATTGGAGAAGAGAAGTAATAAATAACCATAATACTCTTCTCGGTAGCAAACTCATCTTGGCCTGTCGAGATGTCTTTAACCTCCCGGTGTTCAAAACTATTTGTTATCATGCATCCCACCCCCTTCTCTTACTGTGCTTTTGGCTCAAACTGCAGCCTCTTTTTTTAGACTTGCAGAGGCAAAGATTGCCTCCTACATAGATGAATAAAGGTTTTCTTGCCCTGAGGCTCTTCAAGGCCATCATGTCTTTTTTCAGTTAAAGGCTTCACCAGTAGTCAGATATGCGGCATGATGGAATAGTTGCAATAGTTAGTATCTTGTTTTCCCTCAGGTGTGCAAGTGGGCCCTCTAGGAAAATGAAAACGGTGGATTTTATTTGAGTGGATCGATCGATCAATTGATTATGTGCCATAAAGTTGCTTTTGACTGCTAGAAACCATAGAAATAAGACTTGAGTGGAGTGAGACCTTTCGTAGTTAAAACAGGAAGTCTACAATACCTGACAGTAGATCCAAGCTCTGATTTCTTGACAAATAGGAACCCTGGGAGGTCACCTAATACTAAATAATCTTAGCCTCTTTTCTCAGTATTGAAGAGTAAAAAGGTAGGATCGCAGATCAAAAATATAGGTAGTTAGCAGGCTAAAGGTTGGTAACTCCTTTGTAAAAAATAGCCCTTTGGTTAAAAAGAAGCAAACTAACCAACTTCCAAGTAGCGATGAAAAGTTGAGAAATGGCAAAGATTTTTCAGAGGGCAGGATGGAATGTACGCACTGTATCTATTTATTTCGTCTTCCATCTGAATGGAACTCAGATGGAGTGATGCAGATTTAAAGCAGGAGAGCTTTAAAAATAAATTACTGCAAGGCCATGAAAAGATGGGGGGAAAAAACTATGTGTCATCAATCACTAGAGCCCAGTTACTGCAACATTACTTTGGGCCACAAGGAATTGCTTATACTATATCTCCTCAGGAGGTGAAATTTGAGGCTCATCCTGAATTAGACTCCTTAATTGGAAATAGACTATTTTCATTAGCATTTTGAAGGTTGATCAAAGGATCTATTATAGAATAAATTACTTCTCTCCCTTCTGAATAGCAAGCATAAAGATTTCAGTTTCACCCTCAAATATATGTACTACCAGTGTAAGGTGGTAGCTAATAACCGAATCACATTCTGTCACTTTGGATTGTGTGTGTGCCTGATTTTTTTAAAAATGAATTTTTTTCCCCAGAAGTAACACATTCATCTCCACTTCCTTCTTTCCACCTTGTATGTTGAAGAAATGAAGCTACGTGGGCAGCAACAATTCAGTTGTTCAATGAAACAAAAGATTTGGGAGGACAGAAGAGAAGGGGGAGGAAAGTTATGAAGGTAGCAATTGTATAGTTGGGTGTAGACATACGATCATAGAAAAGAACTAGGAAAGATGATCGCTCCTGGGCTCTTATGCAATCAAGAAACCCACCGTACCCAGGGAACAAGGACGGGCCAATATAAAGCCCATCAGAAACACACGAGAGTGCCAAAAATGGTATGTGGCACCTTTTCCAGACAAAGTTTGTATTCTCTTGCTCAGATACGGGAGACAAGTGATGGACTCTGCAGGTCACAGCTGCAGGGTTAGAATTTTTTCAAAGGTTGAGTTTATATCTCAATGAACAAGTTGGCATCCTTGCTTTCTTATTGCTATATTTCCAATGCCCTTTTTAAAGTTTAGAGGTAGTTGTGACCATGCTAAGGGTAGCAGTAAAACTGCATTCACTCAGGGTGTTCAAGTTAATTCCTTTATGAAAATACTTTCCTTTTTTAATAAATATTTTATTAATTTTCTATTTTTACAGTCAAGTGCTTAATAGACAACATTTTGACTGGGTCCATTAGTAATTCCATAAGCTTCTTCAAACTAAATCCAATATTACACCTTTCAATACATCCTCTCTTCTTCTGGTAATAAACATTTTTCCACATTAAGCAAATACAATTCTTTTTTTTAAATTTTTTATTATTATTTTAGACCAACAAAACAAAACACAACAAACATTACACACATACACACGTAATATATTCTTTTTTGTTAACAGCAGTTTGTAACAGTACTCTTCTATTCTTTACATTTCCCCCCTCTTTCTTCTTTGAAATATTTGTCCTTATTGCCCCATTGTTTCTTATTTACATTTTCCTTCTTTCATATTCTACTACTTACTAGGAATCCAACATTATTCATTGTAGTAACACTCATATTTTTTATAAGACTCGACCGGAATTCCATCTAAGCATGGTGATCATACAAATATTCTCATATTATTTAGTGCATATACTGTTTTTACTCTAATACTATTTCCAATATTAAAATTCACCCCTTTTCATCCAAGTATATTTATTTAATTTTATTTTCTTTGACATATATAATAATTGTTTTATGCTAATATTGTGTATAATGTTTCTAAATTTTACTTTCTCTAGTAATTTTCTATAATCCTATTTTATGTAAACTTCCTAAAGATACATCATATCTACATCCAATTTCCTTAAATTGTTAAAACGTCTAAACTCTTTTTCTTGATATATTTAATCCATTAATATTTATAGAAAAGAGCTTAATTACATCTCCCATTTTTAACTTGATCTATTTTTTTGTTTTTATTTTGTTTTATACTTCTTGTCTCTATAAGTCTTCCTTTTGCTTCTCTTTCTAACCTTTCTCTTTCTTGTAACTTTTGTATTTCTCGCTCTTGATCAACTTCCTCTAATAGATCTTCATCATAACTTTTACTCTCTGGCTCTTCCCTACTTTCTTGTTCTTCTCCTTGTGAAAAGTACCTCTCATAAAAGTCCTGTGCTTTCTCAAGTGTATCTATTTTGTATTTTTTCTCCTGCCAAGTTAAAAGTATGCCTTCAGGTATTAACCAACGAAACTTGATTTTATATTTAATTAATTGAGTTGTTAAAAATTGGTATTCTCGTCTCTGATTTCATATACTACGTGGTATTTGTTTTAATACAATTATTTCTTTACCCTTATACATTATTGATTCATCTCTTGTTTTTTTATATATTTCATCCCTTATTGATCTTTTAGTAAACCTTATATGAACCTCTCTTGCCAATCTATGCCTGAATCATTTGTAGTGTTATCTTCAAACTCTGTGGGTTCATTGCCAATTCTACTTTTTCTTTTTCTTTCCCCAACATGATTCTTTGGCCTGAAGGAGAGGCCATATTTGTGGGATTTGTAACTGTTTTTTTGCTAACTTTAGTTGTAGTTACAGTACTTGTCATTTTTATAACTTGAATAATATTTCTCCACTTTTGCATAAAGAATATATATAATACTTCTAACTATAAATCAGTATATATGACTATAATATCATTGTATAACATTAACCTTAACAACTAAAATTACAAGTAAAGTTGTACCTTTCCTTATCCCACTATTTATCTTGTACACTTTATAATATTCTTAACATCTGTTATGTATGTATGTATATATATATATATATATATATATATATATATATATATATATAACACTATACACAATGCATATATGTATACTATTCTCTAAGTGTTGTCGCCACTCTTAATTTCGTTCACTATCACTCTTACTTGAATAGTCACCTGTTTATATTTCTCTACTATGCTATGATTACTTTTCCACTTCTATTTAGTTCAATTACTCAATTACACTTATTTCTATTTCATTAATACAATTCATTAATACAATTCATTTACTTCAGTACTTTTAGTACATTTGCCTGAGTCTGCTTTTCTACTTGTAGCTTAAACACTGCTTGTATGTGAGTGAATATTCTCAGTCTCAATTTAATATGTCCACCAATCCACCAAATATCACCTCTTATTTCTTCTTCTCTGTATCCAATATTTCCAAAACATCCACTCGTCACTGTGTCCAGATATATGTCAATTAAAGTCCAAGTTTCAATGTTATTTATTCTTCAAAAATAAGCTAAATTTCTCCGTTGTCTCCCTTCACCTTTTTGTCCTTATGTTAATTTTTCAAAGTCCTTCTTAATCACCTTTAATTGTCTCCAACCGTCCTTTCTCCAGTCCTTTCTTTGATTTCATTCACACCTTCTTGCCATTCTTAAATTCCAGTCTCTCACATTTTGTAAAACTTTACAGTGGGCTCTCAGCATTCTTCACGCTGTTCTCATTCTGCTGTATTTGCTCCCTTCTCCGCTCTGTTTCAATTTAGTTGCCGCTGTGTTTCTCTCCTTATAGCTTTACTTTTCCTGCGCCTTCTCTCAGCCAAATGATCCTCACTTCCTTCAGGGGTTTTCTCGTCTCCTGTTACAAAGCTGTCGGTTCAATTTTCCACTCCCTCTCGGGCTGCCGCCATCGCTCCAGGCCGGTCTGAAAGACCGGTTTCATCTCCACCAATTTTAAGAGTGCTGCTTCATTCTGCTCGTGTGTTTGCTTTCCACCTGGCTTCTCTGAAGCTTCCTCTTTAATTTACCGATCTCTCCAGGATTGGCAAAGCCCTTACTGGGCTCTTGGCGAAGATTTTCCGGGACTTAGGAACAGAGATCTATTCCTTCACCCGTTCCACGATGACGTCACAGCTGGAAGTCCAAGCAAATACAATTCTTATTGTTGTTAATAAATATACAGTTGAATATCAGCATTTATTGCAGTTTTCTAATAGTATGATATCTAATAATGATATCTGTTTAAAATATCTTTTCTAACCAAAACATATCTTAATTGCATTTGCATCCTATTTTTGCTTTTTTTTTCAATTTTAATTTCCCATCCATGTTTAAAATATCCCAATCATTTATAATTTCAAAACAAGTTATATTTGGGTAACCAAACGCTTCCCTTATTCAAACTTCTTAGCATTTTTTAACTTACCTTTTCATTCTAAAATATGATATTCTGATTACCAATCTTATCTATCTAGTTATAATAATAGTTCTATTTTAGCAATCTATTCTTAACCATATTCAAACATCTAATTAATAATATAATATCCCTTCTAATAGGTCAAAGCTTCTGTTTTCTTCAGTCTTACTCTAGCTTTCTTCCTTTGGCAACTACTGTATTTTTCCGTCTGTAAGACCACCCTTGTATAAGACGTTCTGGCATGCGAGTGTCTCTGCGCCGATCAGCTGTTTGACGGAGCACCGAAGAGCTGACCCAGCAAATCCAGAAGTTTGGCTGGCCGACGATCTTGCCCCCTCTCCCCTCTCATTAGTGGCAAGCCCACAGAGGCTTGATACCTGTACCAGGTGGCATAGCAACCCACACAGGCATGCCTTAGGCTTAGGAGGTTACCATTATTTTTCTGCTTCACTTGTATAAGATGCACCTGATTTTTGAACAGGATGTTTGCAGGAAAAAAATAGCATCTTATACATGGAAAAATATGGTAACTTTCCAAGTCAGTGCATTTGGATCGTCAAATAATTCTTCCTCTATTTTTGCATATATTATTTGGTGCAAGAGAAGCAATTTAGCTAAAGTATTGTTGGAAGAGTTAGCCCATTGATATTCATTAAAAAGCCTCCCCCCTCCAATTCCCCACAGTTCTGGTAATGGCTCTATCTTCCATTCCATCGGTTTTCCTTCCTTATCCTCCAGTATGCTCTGAAATCTTGGTTGATAAAATGTCTTTTCCATTTCCAGTATGATCGTTATGTCTTCTAATTCTTCATTTGTCTGAGTCGGGCCGTTAGTTTCTTCCTTTAGGTCCTCTATATTTGGGTCAGCTTTCTCTAGTTTTCCTTCTGTTTTCTGAGTTGCTAGTTCCTTCTCTGTGGTTATTTTCTGAGTTTGTAAATTTAAATCAGAAAATTGTTCTTTTATCTCCTTTGTGTTATTTATATTCTCATCATGAGCTAAGGCAATTTTTTCTTGTATTAATTTCAACATGGAGAGAATTTCTTTCTGTGATTCATCAGTATTTTCTTGGTGGTATGTCAAACTGAGGCTTCTGGAGATAGGTGTTAAGGATTTTTTTTTTTACCATTTAGAGCTAAACATGGAACATCCATTTTATTTTTTGTAATTGGCCTGTATAGAAATCTGTTTAAGAATTTAGAAAGTTTCAGTTAATTATCATTGGAGCTCCAGATTATCCAACCCACTTATAAATCTGTTCTTAAACCTCCCCTAAGCAAATATAAGTAAAATTCAATTTTTTCTGTCCAATGAGAAATATATCCTTTCTGTCCAGGGAGGAAAAAAGAACCATTAAAGGTTGTTTATCAATCAAGATTTATAATCCAAAATGTTCCATCATATCAGCCAATAGTGTATATTTCTTCTACAGGAAAATAGTTCCACAATACAGTTCTAAAAGTCAGTATATGTGTTTGTAGTTCAGACAGGCCAATTTTAGAATAGTTTATCATCTCTGCCACAGAGATAAGCAGCCCCTAAGCCTCTTCCCTTTTCTCAGCTGCAATCTTCAAAAGTGAAAGCTTTCAAGGGCAGCCAAACTCTTATCTAAATCTAGGCTTCAAGCCAGGTTTCTTTTAGGCATAATACGTTGTAGTGCCATAATTCACCACTTGATGTTATTGGTGCTGTTTTCCAGTTTTTTTTAAATCCAAACCTTATATTGCAAACTTTTCAAGTTTCTTTTTTTCTAAAAAAGGTCTTAAAAGCACTTTTAGTCCCCAAATTTTCAAGCCATATCTATATCTATATCTATATCTATATCTATATCTATATCTATATCTATATCTATATCTATATCTATGTAGGTCTTTGATTATTCGGGTTTTCTCCTGCATAAAATTGGAAGCGTCTTGGCGACATTTCAATGAAGTCCCATTCATCATCTTCAGGCTGGTGTTTTCAGCTTTGTGCTTCTAAAAGCAATGTGTGATCATAGCTGTTTCTTCCTTTTAACTGCCAGTGGGGGTATGAACTAATTGGGTGGGAGCTTGGCTGTGTTCTGATTGGGTGGAGGTGTATTCTGATTGTTAGGGGCTTGGCTGTGCTCTGATTGGATGGGGGGTTGGATGTGCTCTGATTGGATGGGGGAGTGTTCTGTTTGGGTGGTGGCTTTGTTGTGCTCAGGTTAGTCTGAGTTGCAAGGGAATATAAGATGGTGAACTGTCTTGTATTGTTTGGCTTCGCGTTCGTGGTCGTGCCTCATCTTCATGGTGGGTGTCAGTTTGCTTCATGTATGGATTGGAGGGATTTAAAGTGGCTAATGATGCAGCTGTGGTCTGGCAGCTGCCGAGATCAAAATTTAATCCCCACATGTTTCCAATTGAAATTCCACTCCAACTCTGCAGCCACCAAACGTATCCTGAAAAGAACAGAATTGGCCCTAATCAGAAATGAACTTCACACAAAAAGATTCCTCCTAGACTGAATCAACAAAGATCTCCTCACATTTCACCTCAAACTCAGCAACAAGATCCACCCCGCACTTTGGGACAAATCCAAACAACTCGCCGTCTGGAGAGCCGAAACACAGACCACCCTCAAGACAGACACACACACCAACAAACTCCGAAGACTACAAAAATGCCAGAAACAAATCCCTCCTCCCTCACACCACACATGAAACAAACAGTGCATAACATCTCAGATAGGATCCTCACCAAAGCCGAAACCAATGTCCTTTCCAAAGGATTCAACTTTGCAGTCGCTCCCAAACACATCCCCACTGAAACCATTATATGCGGAGTTGAAACCAGCCTGACCAAAATCAACCCCGACAACGCTAACAGAATCAGACTCGAAATCACCAACATCCTCTGCACCAGCAAGCCACCCAAAAGCAACTTACCCAAAGAGGAACAGACAGCACTACTTAACCTGAAAGAAGACACCAGCATAATAATCTTACCAGCAGACAAGGGCAATGCCACAGTGGTTATGAGCACATCTGACTACCAAACCAAATTAACCAGCCTACTGCAAGATTCCACATACAAACCCCTAAACACAGACCCCACCACCTACCTGGAAAAAAGCACCAGATCCAAAATAAAAGCCTCCCTCATTAGCGAAGAGATACAGCAAAGAATCACTCCCAGAGAGAAATCATCCAGATGCCCTAAGCTTTATGGTCTCCCCAAGATACACAAAGAAGGAACCCCACTCAGACCCATAGTCAGCTCCATAGGCTCACCTCTACAAAACCTAGCCAAATTTCTTGCCAAACAACTACAGCCCTATGCAGAATCCATCACCTCACATGTAAAAACCTCATTCCAGTTCATAGAGATCATAAAGAAACAAAACTTACAGGCCAGCGACCTACTTGTGAGCTTCGATGTCATATCCCTCTTCACCCAAGTGCCAATCAAAGAAGCCTTGACAGCTATCCAAAACAAATATAATCCCCCCCAAACACATCTTAGATCAAACACATACTTCATCTATAATGGACAAAAATACAAACAAGTAGAAGTAGCACCCATGGGATCACCCCTCTCACCTGTCATTGCAAACCTCTACATGGAACACTTTGAAACCCAAGCTCTAGAAAAATCTGATCACAAACCCAAACTCTGGCTCAGAAACATAGATGACATCTTCATAATCTGGCCACATGGGAAAGAAAAACTGGACAACTTCCTCACACACCTCAACAGCCTACACCCCAAAATACAGTTCACCACAGAAACAGAAGCTAATAAAAACTTCCCTTCCTGGATGTCTTAGTCTACAAGAAATCCAATGGCTCCCTAGGACACACCATCTACCAGAATAAAACACACACAAACCGCTATCTGCACGCTCTCTCACACCACGACCCAGCATAGATCAACTCCGTAGCCAAGACACTCATCTCCAGAACAAAATGCTTAGCTGATGAACAACACCTAAAAACCGAACTACACACTCTCACCAATGTACTAACATCAAATGGATTCCAAAGAAATAAGATTACCAACCTAATTCAAAAAGAAACCCCCACTAAAATCCAAGACAGAGAACAAGAAAACGGCAAAGCCCTCCTCCCATACATAAAAGGCACCACAGACAGAATCAGTAAGATCCTCCACAAACACAACATCAAAACAGCATTCTGCACAAACAGAAAAATATCCACCATCCTAAGAAACCCCAAAGACAAAATTAAGTTAGAAAATCAAGGAGTATATGTGGTGGGGCACTGCTTGCCCCACCACATACATCGGACAAACCAACAGAAGAATAAGTGCACACATTGAAGAACATAAGAACTCAGTTAAAAAAGAGGAACCAGCATCTTCCCTGGTCCAACACCTTAAAGCCACAGGACATGAAACTGACTTTAAAAATACCAGAACTATCGCCAAAACTGAACATTTTAATAACAGAATAATCAGAGAAGCCATCGAGATAGAAAAACACCCACACAGCATGAACAAACAAGATGATACCTCCTGCCTACCAGCCATTTGGAAACCCGCCCTTATTGACAAATGACTCCCTAACACAAAGAATGACACCAGACCCACACTCACTAAAACCACACAGGATGTCACCACTACACATCCATGCAAAAAGCAAACCCAAACCCAAACCCACACTGATGATGAGACATGACCACAAACCAGAAGCTGCTGCATCATATATATATATATATATATATATATATATATATATATATATATATATATATATATATATATATATATATATAAATTCCAAATTAATCTTGTAGTTTTCTCCATTTTTTCCAAGTAATTAAATTGCCACTTTTCTTTGCCTGAGGGAATGAGGCAGAAATTCCCCTTCCCTCTCTCATCGGTGGGAGTGCTTTGGGCAGTTTTTCAGTGGGAGGTCTTAAACTAATAAAGAGAGGATCAGGTCTCACCCAGTTTCATCCATGTTGTTGTAATGTTACTTGTTGGTGCTTATTGTCTCCCATTGTCAGCAGTTTTTGACTAGCTTCGTGAATGTAGCCAATCCTTCCCCTGATGGTTTGGAGGGCTTCTTCCGATCAAACAGAAGGGCTTCCACCCTCCTGCAATCAACGAGGGTCCCCTCCTTGCTTGTTGCCTCTATGGGGTGATTTTCAACTCTCTCCAGGGTCCCCAGCGGGGCAAAATTGAACACGAAAGACAGAGCCCCATCTTTCTGCACCCGTTTCTCCACAACATCAAAACTGGAAGCCATGAAAATACTTTCTAAAGCTAGTAGGATGGTAGTCCTTACTGAGAAAAGAAGTCCTAGTGGTTAGAGGTAAACAGCAGGTTCAGCAAATGTGATTTCAATGGAATAACAACAAGGGAAAAAGTTACTAACTTCTTGTTTATCATGAAAATGGGAGCTTTCATTCCTGATAATAAGCCCTAAAAACAGGCGACTTACTAGGAGCTTCCCAAGTCATATATAACTTGGACCAAAGAGTTCCCAGCTACATTATAATTACACACATGAAAATGCCTTAGCTGTTTGGACATGGGCATTTAGTAATGATAAAATCTTTGCCCCAGGCCCTTTGTAGCCTTCTGTTTCATACCTGGAAGTGTGACTCATACAGCACTGTGATTTCATAGCCACTCATAATATACCAATTTATAATTAAAGCTGCAAGTTTAATTGGTCAGTTAATTAACTGTTCTTTTTATTAATTAATCAAAGAGGGCCAATTTTAATTAGCATGAATAAAATTTTATTGGTAAGGCCCAGAGCGAGTAGCAGAATTGTTTGGTACAATTTGGCATTTTGAATTTCGGGTACCGCAATAAGAGAATTTACAAATGACCTTTATTTCTAGCAATGATTAGCAGCTTTTATTAAAGGTCCCAATTCCTCCAATATTTCATTCTTTAGTCACATGGCTGCAATGGAGTCCATATTCTCTTTCTTGCTTTACTCATAATTAATATTCAAGTTGTGCTGTGATGGTTATTTATTATCTGAATGACTGGGACCCTAAATGCAATCCAGAATCTTAAATGCATAATGCAGTTTATTTATTTATAAATCTATATGCTATCCATCTCACTATCAAGAGATTCTGGATGGCATCCGGTATCATAAATAACAATACAGACAATTAGAAGCTTAAAATATTAAAAACTGGGCATTTAAAAATAAAATATTAAAGTTAACAACAAACTAGATTAAAAAGGATCAATGCATAAACAGGGTGGAGGTGGAATCTTGACCTAATCTATTAGCCACTTGCAATAAATTCACAGAAGACAATATTTCAAATCTGCATTAATGATCAGGTTATATTTGGTGCAGCACCTAATAAGCTCTGAATGATTAAAAAAAAAGCTAAGCAGGGTTGCACTTGGCAAGAACTTGGATGGGAACCTTCCGAGAAAGCCCCAGGTCATAAGCTTACTTGGAAAAATGAAAGAATTATGATGCTTCTCTGTTTATACTTAGCCACCCTAAAGTAGCAATATGTTTACTGCTGTTGGTGAGGGACAGAATGGGATCCAATGCATTTTTTTGTTTTCAGGGTTGGGGAAGTTGCACACCCTTTTGCCCATAATGCGGTCACTAGTCATCTGATGTTCTTACTATTGCAATGCCTTGCCTTCATTCGACTGCCTTTTATCACAGACTCCACAGTTTTAAACTTCTAGTTTAATTTTTGAGTTTCTCTTTCTTTCCATATTTCCTGGTATTTGTTTGTTCACAATATTGCATTTGTTGGATTCTGGGTAGCTTGAAAGTTTGTACCCATTTTTTTGTTAATTCTACCAGTATTGACTAACTGGATGGAATTGCTTTTTTACCTACACCTATGAGATTTGAACAATATATTGATAACTATCGCAGTTTCTTCTATATTTGGAAGGAAGCAGAAGCACCAGGAAGAATCCAGCCTAATCTGTGGCATATGTTCATCTGAGGACAAAACCCACATCTCATACACACAACATCGCTGGTGAGATTTAGATTTATCTTTATTTGTTAATCATTATGTCCACCAGCAAGTCAATACTGCTTATTTTGTATTTGAGTTCTTATTGTATATATTTCTATTTTCCTCAGTTTCATCATCTTGTTCCTCTAATAAAGCATCCAGATCTACACACATGATCTGTTTTATTGGAGGACAGGTGGGTTTAGCTGCATGTCAAGCTGCACACAGAGTAACCTGTAGTGAGGACAGAAAAAACATTTGCAAAACTTCATTGAATGTACACTTTCAGGTATAATATTTACACATACAGAAAAGATGGGTATTTAGCTAAAATTATTTCTTATGGAAATTGGCACCACTCTTGTCACAGGAAGGGATGAAGTTCTCCATTTGAGCATTTCATGCCAAGTAAATATGCTGAGGTTAGATAATTAAACAAGGATTGACTATTGTATAATGCCATTCCAACATTCTGTGGCACTTGTAATTAAGGCAGTTAATGATGGACTTTTTCTGAACTTCCAAACCATGATTGAGAATGAAGTGGAGATGCCCTCAGCATATAAAATTGTGGGGAACTGTTATGGAAAGAGCAACATGGAGCACAGAGATAGATAATTATGTACTGTTGCTGCCTTTAATTATTGTTTTTTTCAACTTACACATGACAAAGTATGTTGGTTTTGATTATATTTACTTATAACACACACACACACACACACACACACATATATATATAGAGAGGGGGGGGGGAGATTAGATAAACAATGCAATATAATTGAAAAAGTGATGAAAGTTTAGGCATCCAAAGTGAAAACAATATACAGTAAGTGCATCAAACTAGATGGGGTTAATACTCAGCATTTCAGTAATTTGGGGGATCCTGAAAAAAGTAGCAACTTTGAATGTGTCATTAAAAAACTTTCCATGTGTCCTGACCCTGCATAGGCCATCTTATAGATGTGGGCTCTGTTCTGACCTTTATACAGATGTCTGGTGGCTGAGGCATAATTAGTCTGGCTCTCCTCCAAATACATGAAAAGCTCTCAATAAATATTTCTTTGGGGTCAAGTATACCTACCTGTGTGATCCCTGGAGCATCTGCTGTTCTCATAGGACATAGGTACATGCCTATGAACAAATGCTTAACAGATACCATAGCACAGAGGTCCCCAACATTTTGAGCACTAGGGATCGGTTCTGTGGAGAAAGATTTTTCCGCAGACCGGACAGCACATGGTTTTGTGTGCTCCCTTCATCCCACAGAGGCAGATGCTTGTTTGTGTGGACCAGTTGCTGGCATGCCGTGGCCCGGTACTGGTCCATGGACCAGGGGTTGGGGAGCCCTGCCATATCATATGATAAAAGATCACTGCTTTTTTGTTGAAGAAAACATAATTTGTTTCTTATTTGACAAAATAATGATGTCTGTGATCAGTTTACCTGTTCTTAGTATTTAGTAATCATGGAACAGATTTTCACATACAGCCCACTGATTCATTGTCAGATTTGGCAGAATTTAATAAGATGGACTTGGCCGTCTCCCCAGTGCTTCCCAGAATAGAGACAAAAGCCACAGGAAACATAATTTGTGAAGCACTCTGCCCTTCCACCAATCATCTTGATTTAACACAGTCAAAACCATCATCCTACGCAGGTCCAGATATCAATCTTCTTTTCTACATTTATATGCACTTCTCTGACAATGATCCTATCCCACATTTGTTCACAGGTCTACCTTTAGAAAACAACAGCAGCCTAATGATAGATTTCATAGTCTATAAGCTTCTGGGAATCATGTTTAACACACAAATTGTGTGGACACAGAACTCCTACTAATCTGCTAGAACAATACTAAGTCTGTCCACAGACTGAACTTGTAGAAAAATCCTGACTGGTCCTTGTAATCTCCTGACCATGAACGTGTTGGCTTTGTAAGCATGTTATTGGCAGCAGCACATATTAATGCTTTAAACTGGGGAAATAATCAGCCGGCAAATCAAAAAGTGATCAGAAAATCCAAACATTATTTCAGTGATTTGAATGACATTCAAGCAACCCACTTTTTGGAAAAAACAAGAACACTGATCCACCCCCAGCAGAGGTTACGAAATCCTGCCATAATTATTCTATCATCATTTGAATGGCCAGATAATAATTCTTCCTCCCTCCTTTGTATTCACAACAAAGTCTTGTTTTGACACACTGCTTGGAGTCCTCATTTGGATCAGATTACTGTGTGCTGCATGATTGCTGAAACTGGAGAACAAAGTTGTATGTGGCATTTTAAGATGGGAAATAGAAAAAAAGGAAGTACTATCAGTTCTTAAACAGGTAGTCCACGACATACAACAGTGATTGTTTAAAGTTACAACAGCCTCTGAAAAAAGTGACTTATGACCACTTTTCACACTTATGACCGTTGCAGCATCCCCATACATTCGGATGCTTGCTAACTGACTCACATTTATGAGAGTTGCAGTGTTCCCAGGGTCATGTGATCATCTTTTGCAACCTTTTGATAAGCAAAATTGATGAGGGAAACCAGATTCACTTAACAGTCATGTTACTAATTTAACAACTGCAGTGATTCACTTAACAAATGTGGCAAGAAAAGTCGTAAAAGGGGGAAAAATTCACTTAACAAATGTTTCACTTAGCAACAGAAATTTTGGGCTCAGTTACAAGCTGGGGAAATGGTTAGCATATAGACTGAAAAAAGAAAAAGAGAAAAAAATGATAAGCTGCAAGATCCAAAAGATGAATTACAGTTTTAAAATGATACAATTAAAAAAATTATTAAAGATTATTATGAGATACTTTATGAGGCAGAGGAAATTCCAAAAGAAAAAATACAGCAGTATTTTAAAAAAGCAGACTTACCAAAAATTTTAGAGAATATTCAAAATATATTAAATGGGAAACTATCAATGATGGAGATTATAGAGGCTATAAAAAGGCAAAAAAATGATAAGACTCCTGGCCCAGATGGATTACCTGCAGAGTTTTATAAATCATTACAAGATGTATTAAGTCCGATCCTGAAAGAACTGTGTAATGAAATTCTCCTGGAGGCTAAAACACCAAATACATGGACTGAAACCAACATTACTTTAATACCCAAAGAAGACTCTGATATAATGCAAATAAAAATTATAGACCAATATCACTACTAAATGTAGACTATAAAATCTTCACCTCAATAATAGCAGAAAGACTAAAGAAATTTTTGATTGAATTTATACATACAGACCAAAATGGTTTTCTACCTAAAAGACAGATAAAAAAAAATTTAAGAATGATTCTTGATGTGTTAGAGTACTATGAAATTCATTCAGGGAAACAGATGGCTTTAATATTCCTTGATGCACAGAAAGCGTTTGACAAATGTAAACTGGCAATTTATGTTCCAGCAACTTGCAGAAATGGACTTTGGAAAAAACTTTAAAAATTTAATCAAAACAATTTATTGTAAACAAACAGCCAAAATAATTGTAAATTGAGATCTTATAGAAAACGTTAACATTAAAAAGGGCACAAGACAGGGATGCCCACAATCTCTATTACTATTTATACTAACATCAGAAGTATTGAACAGAAATATTAGACAAGATATAGAAATTAAAGGACTGGAGATAAAAAATGAAAAATATAAACTACAAGCATTTACAAATGATTGGTTTTCATATTGGAAGATCTATTGGAAACAAGCACTAAACTTATGGAGAAAATAGAAAAATTTGGAGAAGTGGCAGGATTGACAATAAACAGAGAAAAGATTAAAATGCTAACAAAGAATCTAACAGAAAAACAAACAAACAAACAAAAACAACTAACAAAAAAACCCCAAATCTTCAAATAGTTAAAAAAGTTAAATATTTGGGAATTTATCTAACAGCAATATGTTGTAACAATAAAAAAAGATAACTGTGTAAGACTGCTAAAACAAATACAATTGGATTTGAAAAAGTGGAAAAACTTCCCACTTTCAATGTTGGGGAGAACAGCAACAGTGAAAATGAGTAACTTACCAGAAATACTCTTTTTATTTCAAATGATTCCTGTAAGGCTGGGAAAAGCCTTTTTTTGATGAACTGAATACAACAATATTGAAATTTATCTGGCAAGGAAAAAAACTAGAATTAGATTGAAAATGCTACAAGATGCGAAAGAAAGTGGAGGATTTGGACTGCCGGATTGGAGGTTATACTACCAAGCAACTATTTTAACATGGCTTAAAGAATGGATAATGCTGACCTACAAATTGGTTGGTATGCCTTTCTGTGGTATGGGAAGAATAAAATACATAGATACTTTCAAAACCATTTTATAAGGAATGCACTTCTTTCAGAATGGGGGGAAAAAAGAAAAAAATTATATTTCAGCAATGGAAGCTTTTGCTTACACAAATTTAATTAATTAGGATAAAGTTGTGAATTATAAAGATATTTTGGACAATGAAGGAAAATTGAAAGACAGACAAGATTTACAAGAACAAGATATTGATCTAGCACGGTGGCCATATCTGCAAATTCAAACAAGATATGAAAAAGATGCTAAAACAATGGGATTTTATAAAGAACAGACAGAATTTGATCAGATACTGTTAAAAACAGATTAAAAATTGATTAAAAAACTCTATAGATTTCTGTTAAACTTAAAGATGGAGGAAGAATAAGTAAAAGAAACAGTGATAACCTAGGCAAAGAACTTCGGATATAATATAGAATTAGAAGACTGGCAAAAGTTATGGGAAAGAAATGTTAAATTAACTAAAGCAGTGACATACAATGAAAAGTTACATAAAATGTTTTACAGATGGCATATGACACCAGTGAGATTAGCAAAAATGTTTAAAAATAGCTCAAACAACTGTTGGAAATGCAAACAAAGACCAGGTACTTATTATCCTATCTGGTGAACAAGCAAAAATATTTTGGGTTGAAATACATTTATGGTTGGAAAAAATGACTAAAAAACCAAATAGACTTTAAGCCAGAATTATTTTTGTTAGGAATAATAGTAGCATATTATGAGAAGGATTGCATATATTTAATACTACACGTACTAATGCCAGCAAGAATTGTATTTCCCCAACATTGGAAAAATGAAAAATTACCAGCTGAAGAAGTACTAATTAAGAAAATTCTAGAGTGTGCAGAAATGGATAGATTGACTTTAAAGATAAAAGAGAAAGAAGACTCAGTGTATTTTAGAACATGAGATAATTTCTATCAGTGGCTAGAAAAACGAGTTAAAGAGAAAGGAATGTGATATGTAACTTTGACTATATATTAGCAAGAAAAAGACTATTGAGTGATAAATTAACATATTGTTTATGATAATTGACTATTAACTATTATTGTTTGTTAAACACATGAACCCAGACATTATGCTGTTTGCTAAATATTGAGAATGCTATTTGAAAAAAACTCAACCCCAACCCTAATCCTAACCCTAACCCAAATCCCAACCCCAGCTCTGACCCTACCTCATTCCTAAACCTATAAAAACTAATAAAATTTATATAAAAAAAATATGTTGGTGCTCAGTTGTGGTTGTAAGTTGAGTACTACCTACACTGCAGTTTAAAAAAAAAACAAAACAGAAAACTTTCAACAACACCCCCCCCCAAAAAAAAATCTAGCTCCAGCAACATCCATTCATGAATTTGCTGACTCACAATCCTCATAATTTAACCTTTTGAATACTCAATCGTTGTCCACTGCAGCTGTATGGATTGGGGAGAACTTCCACCAATGTGCTTTTATCTCTGTCTGTCTAAGGAATAATAAGATGAAGCAGAACATGTTTTTAACAGCATTAATAAAAACCAGGACTGCATGCAAGTAGAAATGTTAGATTACTACTTCAAGGGATGACTGCCCTTTCAAAACCGAGGCGTGCAGTAGGAGACCTTGTCTTCCCTAAGCTGGTATGAGTAATCGCTGGATGAGTTATATTCCCTTTCGTCTCATCTTAGCTTTCAAGCCAAGCGAAACCATTTCAAGCAGGCCGTGCTTAAGCATATTAGCTGAACCATAGAGAGGGTTTTTAAATGGAGCTGATATGGAAGAAGAGGCATTCAGCTGTAGAATTTGGCATCTCTTCAGTGGGTCTTTTGTAATGTATGTAATTATGGTCAGATATTAGACCATAGAATTATAGGGGTGGAAGGTACTTCAGAATTTTCCAGTCCAGCCCCCTGCTCAAGGCAGGATACTTTATACCATCCTGGTCATTTTGAATACTGTGAGCATTGTAAAGAGCGTTAGCAAAATCATATTCTAACTAGACAAGTTGTGGAATCTGTGATTATTCCAGATGTTCTTGAATTGCATTTGTTTTTTGTTTCATACACTATATTTAAAAAAAACATTGCAGCCTGCTTCCAAATTAAAACGATCCCTGTTGGCTGGAGCAGCTGAAAGAACTTCAGGAGACTATGAGTTCTAATCACTTTTCCCTTAGCATGACTAGTCCTTTGCGGCTGAGGACTAGTGACTTGCCCAAATGACCAGAGATTGTAAAACGATAAATTATTAGTTTGAACTGAGCAACCTGCTTAACTGCACAAGGAACAGTGGGATATACAGGTAGTCCTCGACTTAGGACCACAGTTGAGCCCAACATTTCCGTTGCTAAGCAAGACATTTGTTAAGTGAATTTTACTCCATTTTATGACCTTTTTGCCACCGTTGTTAAGGGAATCACTGCAGTTGTGAAGTTAGTTACAGGGTTGTTAAATAAATCTGGCTTCCCCATTGGCTTTGCTTATCAGAAGGTCGCAAAAGATGATTACACTGTATCTGTCATAAATGTGCTAAGGTCGTAAGTGTGAAAAATGGTCATAAGCCACTTTTTTCAATGCCATTGTAACTTTGAATGGTCACTAATGGTCACAAACAAACTTTTGTAAACTGAGGATTACATTATATTGATGATCAACGAGTAGGTTACTGTATATGAGGTCCTTTTTAAAGACCTGATCCACCAAATTTTCATTATCCAAATGCCACTTAAATTCTCTCTGCTGAGAAAAACTCTTTTTGCTGTTTATATAACAGAAAATAAATACTAATATATCAAATTAATAATATAATCCATAATTTCCCCTTCCATTCCATAGAAACATTATTTTCTACTGTATATGTACCATTTGTTCCTCTTTAGGATAAGAAGAAGGAATTAATATTAGGGATGTACAGTGTTTCAGAATGCATGGGAGCAGCAGCATTGTACCCATCTAGGTTTTTTTTTTTTAAAAAAATACATCTTTTCTTGCCATCAGGTGATATTAGAAGGACTTTTCATTTCTTTGAAATGGATTGTGAATCTGTGTTTGGAAGTAAATGAGAACTTTATGGTCTATTCACACAATGGTGAACACTTTGGCCTTATCCTACTTGCGTGGTATGTATTGGTAGTATTAGAACAGTTATTTCAGAATTATACTCTGGGATTATACTTGTAATTGTTGCCAAGGTGATTGTGATTGTGACAGAGCCACAATGATAATTTCATAATCACGGCTTGTGGAAGTTATGTAAATTGTCAGAAAGTAAAATAAAAGGGCCCTAAAGCTGAGCCTTATTACACCATAGACCAATCAATTTATAGACCATTCCCAAAGCACATTTAACATTACTTACCTTTTCTTTTTTTTGATATGATAGCAGTTTTCCAATATCTGAATATTTGCTCTTACAGAGAGGAAAGGGTCAACTTATTCTCCAAAGCACCTTTTACAAGAAGTAAAAGATGGAAGCTCATCAAAGAGAGAAGCAGCCTGGAACTAAGGAAAAAAAAATATCCTGGCAGTGAGAACAATTAACCAGTGGAACAACCTGCCTCCAGAAGTTGTGGGTGCTCCATCACTGGAGGTTTTTAAGAAAAGACTGGATAGCCATCTATATGAAATGATATAGGGTCTTCTACTTGTGCAGGGGGTTGGACTAGAAGACTTCCAAGATCCCTTTCAACCCTGTTACTCTCTATACTAATCATCAGATAGAATAGAATAGAGCTGGAAGGGACCTTGGAGGTCTTCTAGTCCAGCCCCTCGCTCAAGCAGGAAAACCTATGCCATCTCAGACATGTGACTGTCCAATCTCTTCTTAAAAACCTCCAGTGATGGAGCGCCCACGATTTCTGTTAGGAACTTTCTCCTTAGTTCCAGGTTGCTTCTCAATTTGATCAGTTTCCAACCATTGTTGCAAACACTTTCAGGAGTTTACTTTTATTAGCTGAGTTAGTGTAAAATGTGAACTGGAAGGCAGGGAGGATAGTCTTTTGAATTTTTGGAGAATATGGAGAAATATACAGAAATGAATCATGGACATGTGGGTGGATGAGGGCTGAGGGGGGAAAGAGGAGACAATTTTCTGAAGTAGCTGAAAATAGCCTACTTTGCTATCTGCAAAGCACATAAAGCGTCTTTCAGCAGATATTTGATAGGCTCATAACTTAGAGCCAGTATGGTACTATATATAGGTTAAAGTGCTGGCCTAGAAACCAGGGATTGTATTTCTAGTCCAGGGGTCTTCAAACTTGGCCCTTTTATGACTTGTGGACTTCAACTCCCAGAATTCCTCAGCCAACATGCCTGGCTGAGAAATTCTGGGAGTTGAAGTCCTCAAGTCATAAAAGGGCCAGGTTTAAAGACCCCTATTCTAGGCCTTCCTTAGACATTTAAAGCTGGCTGGGTGACATATCTCTAATAGAAGATAACATTTGTAGTTCACAGTTGAACTGTGGAGTCCTTGATGCTCTCTGAACATTTTTTTTTCTTGCCGATTTTTCATTATCCAAATAGGTACCAACATCGGTGTCAGAATGGCAAATCCTCACTCCCTTCTAGCACTGATGATGTTACCTAGTTGGGTTATGAAACGTCTGCAAGAAAACAACCAAACTTGGAGACCACTGAAGATGCCACATATCTCTATCGATATATACAGTATAAAAATCCAATAATAATAATTGAAAGGAAGAAACAGAAGGAATCTGAAAACAATCCTTATATAGGGTGTGCACAGGAATACTTATTTAATATCACTGTCGTGAATTAATCATACCAGATCATGATGGACCAAGGAATACTGCAATTTTCACTCTTAGTCTAGCAGTGTTGAGGTATATACTGAACCCAAACGTAGGCAGAGTGTACAGTAGAACCTACTGGTAGATTTCAGATCCTTTGCAGCAGATTCCTAAGGGCTTCCCATTACTCAGTGGGAACAATGGGGAGAGGAACTTTCTGCCATAGCTTACTTGAAAAAAGCTAGGTTCTACATTTAGGCAAGAAAAACCAAATGCACAGGTACCTTGCTCAATAGTAGTAACTGTGAGAGGGACCTCGGAGTCCTAGTGCAGGGCTTTTCAACCTTTTCACCCATTGTACCACTTTTAGGAAATGGCAACATCCGAGTACCACCAGTCGCCTAGCAAGGTGTCAAAAACGAGATGACAAAAAAAGGAAAAAAGTGATAAAGTACAGGTAGTCCTCAACTTACAACAGTTCGCTTAGTGACTGTTCGAAGTTACAATGGCACTGAAAAAAATACCCCCCCCAAGCCACAACCAAGCAAGACACTTGCCTGCCTGCCCAGCCACGCTCTTCCTCCTGTCTGAGGTTTTCATTCTTGTGAGCAGTTCTGTTGAGGATTGGCAGCGGGGATGGGGTGGGGTGTGTGTTTGGTTTTTATACCCCCCCCCATCTGCTGGGTGGTTGCAGCAGGTTTTGCTCACTTCACATGGCCATGGGACACTGTGATTGTCATAAATATGAATTGGTTGACAAGCATCTGAATGTAAATCACAAGACCCTGGAGATGCTGCAACATTCCAGCTGATCGGCGCTTCTTCTGGGCTCAGCAGAAGTGCCAGGATCAGTGCTGCTTTCCATCTGATTGATACTTCTTCAGGGCTCAGCAGAAGCACCAGGATTAGCGCCGAGCTCCAGCTGGAGCCTTGCATTGACCCTGGTGCTTCCACTGAGCCCTGAAGGCCCTGCAGCTTCAGCCATTCTCACTCAGGATTGTGCGGTGCTGCCACCAGTTCAGCTCATTCCCCTCTCCCGCTACCACTTTTCTAGCATGGTTGTGTATCACCTGCCAGGTGCCAATGTATCACAGGTGGTACCCGTACCACTGGTTGAAAAGCCCTCTCCTAGTGGACAATCACCTAAATATGAGCCAGCAGTGTGCTGCAGCTGCCAAAAAGGCCAACACAGTGCTAGGCTGCATTAACAGAGGGATAGAATCAAGAGCACGTAAAGTGTTAATACCACTTTACAATGCCTTGGTAAGGCCACACTTGGAATACTGCAGTTTTGGTCACTACAATGTAAAAAAGGTGTTGAGACTCTAGAAAGAGTACAGAAAAGAGCAACAAAGATGATTAGGGGACTGGAGGCTAAAGCATATAAGGAACGGCTGCTGGAATTGGGTATGTCTAGTTTAATGAAGAGAAGGACGAGGGGGGACATGATAGCAGTGTTCCAATATCTCAGGGGCTGCCACAAAGAAGAGGGAGTCAAGCTATTTTCCAAGGCAGGACAAGAAGCAACAGGTGGAAACTAAGCAAGGAAAGAAGCAACCTAGAACTAACTTCCTGACAGTTAGAACAATTATCCAGTGGAACAACCTGCCTCCAGAAGTGGTGAATGGTCCAACACTGGAAGTTTTTAAGAAGAGACTGGACAGCCATTTGTCCGAAATGGTATAGAGTTTCTGCCTGAGCAGGGGGTTGGACTAGATAACCTCTAAGGTCCCTTCCAACTTTATTATTATTATTATTATTATTATCAATCATCGCATAGTCAGCCAGATGTTCAGACTGGATTTGGCATTTTGTCTACCTATTGAGTCCTTACCCAGGACCTGGGATAGGCAGATGTGGATGTTTGATGGTATTACAGGTATCGTCGCAGGATGGAAGCAGTTCCTAATAAGGCTGCCTTTTGCAATTGACTAATAGCGAATTTGTCAATGCCAATGGTGTTCAAGTGGTGCTCCAGTTGTTTTGGGATTGCACCCAAGGAGCCTATGACTATTGGTACTACCCTTGCTTGCTTTTGCCACAGTCTTTCTATTTCTATTTGTAGGTCTTTGTATTTTGTTATCTTCTCCAGTTCTTTCTCTCTATTCTGCTGTCTCCAGGCACTGCCATGTCCACTATCCAGACTTTTTTGTCTTTCTTATCGACAATTGTTAAGTCTGGGGATGTTATGTTGCAGTGCTTGTCTGTTTGAATTCTGAAGTCCCAGAGCAGTTTAATTTTATCATTTTCTATGACTTTCTCTATTTTATGATCCCACCAGTTTTTGCTTACAGGCAAATGATATTTTTTGCAGATCTTCCAATGCACCATTTTTGCTACTTTCTCATGCCGCTGCTTGTAATCAGTCTTTGCAATCTTCTTGCAACAGCTTACCAAGTGGTCCACTGTTTCTTCAGCTTCTTTGCATAGGAGGCACTTACTGTCTGTTGCTGTCTTCTCAATTTTGACTTTGTATGCATTTGTCCTTAAGGCTTGGTCTTGTGCAGCCAGAATTAGTCCCTCGGTCTCTTTCTTCAATTTTCCTGCTCTTAGCATTGCCAGGTTTTATTATTATCTGCTTTCCCAGCTATTTTTTTAATGTATTGGCCATGTAGTGCTTTGTCTTCCCATGCCTCTATTCTGTTCTTCATTTTGTCTTTCTTGTAGGCCAGTTTGGTCTCTCCAGTAGTCAGTAAGCCTTCCTGATATACTAATTTCAGTGCATCTTCATCATTGTTCTTCATATATTCTTCCAAAGCCATTTTTTCTTCTTCAACCATCTGATGTACTTGTAGCATTCCACGCCCACCTATTTGCCTTGGTAGATAAAGTCTATCAATGTCACTGCGTGGATGAAGGTCATGATTCATTGTCATTATTTTTCTGGTCTGCCTATCCATTGCTTTTAGTTCTGCTTGAGTCCAGTCCACTATTCCAGCTGTGTACCTAATGACTGGAATTGCCCAGGTGTTGATTGCCTTTATGGTATTTCCTCCATTGAGTTGGACTTTAAGATCTTCTTCACTCTCTTGATGTATTCACCTCTAATCTTTTTCTTGACTTCAGTGTGCTTGATGTTGTCAGCTTGAAGGATACCCAAGTATTTGTAGTATTCTTCCTCATCCAGACTCTTAATGTTATTTTCGTGGGGCATCTTGTTTCCTTCATTTTTCACTATTTTTCCTTGTTTGATAGTAAGTGTGGCACATTTGTCCAAGCCAAACTCCATTCCAATATCTTGGCTATATATACGGACAGTGTTGAGCAGCGATTCTATTTCAGATGATGTTTTTCCATACAGCTTCAGATCATCCCTGTAAAGGAGGTGGGATAGTCTAGCAGATGTTTTTGATGTTTGATAACCATGTCCTGAGTTATTCAGTATTGTTGACAGAGGAAACAGTGCAATAACAAATAGTAATGGTGATAATGAATCTCCTTGAAATATCCCTCTCTTGATATTAACCTCTCCCAGCTTCTCACCATTGATCTGCAACGGTGTCTTCCATTGTGCCATCGATCTTTGCACAAATTTTCTGATGTTTCCTACTGACTCCTGTTTTTCTAGCACTTGATTATCCAATCGGTGCCAGAGAGTCAATCCTTTTGTAGTCTCCATGCAACTCAGGGTTGGTCTTCCTTCTCTTGCATTTTTCCAAGATCATTTTGTCTATTAGGAGTTGATCTTTTGTTCCTCTGCTATTGGGGCTGTTTCCTTTCTGCTCAGGTGGAAAGAGATTGTTTTCAACTAGATGCTGTTGCACTGCATCAGCTACTACACCAGTTAGTAATTTGAAAGTTGTTGGTAGCAGGTAATTGGCCTGTAGTTACCTGGTGTTGCCCCTTTTGCTGGATTTTTCATTATTAGGTAGGTTTTCCCAGTTGTTAGCCACTTTTCAATTTCTCCTCCTTGTAGTATGTTGTTGAACTGCTTGGCAATGAGTGGGTATATAACAGTTAGATGTTTCAACCAAAACCCATGCAGTTCATCTTCACCTGGTGCTGACCAATTTTTGATGTTCTTTGCTCTTTTTTCTACCATTTTTGTTGTTATTACTATTCTTTCATTTCAACTTCTGTTTTATTTGCATCCACCTCTTTTAACCAAGCCGCATCCTTGTTGTATTTCTTTGGGTTATCCCATATCTGCTTCCAGAACTGCACTGTTTCTTCCTTGTCAGGTACTGACTGATTCCTTGTAGTTTCTCCAGTGATGGATTGGTAGAAACATTTCTGATTGGATTGAAATTGGAGGTTCTGCTATAGTTTGCATTCGAGCTTCATATCTGCTGATTTTCCTGCTATAGATGTTATTTTGTTGCTTATTAGTTCCAGTGCTTCCTTGATCTTCCTTGTTTCTAAGTGGTATTTATTGATTAGGTATTCTTTGGTCTTCTTGTTCTTCAGCTTCTTTTCTTTCATCTGTTCTATCTTGCTTGCATGTGATCTTAACTTGCTGATCTTATTTTCTAGTCTAACCTTCAATTTTTCTGGTACTGTTTGTTTGTTTTTCTTCTTTGTTGATTTTGCATCCCAGGTATTCAGTTATAATTGCAGCTGTGCTGTACAGTAGTTGGTTTTTGGGTTTTTCTTAGCCTTGAATTGGTGCTTTATACTTGCTATTGTCGGTATTTCATCTTTAATTCTTGTGCATCTGTTTCTTGAACAACTTCAATGCAGGCATGCCTTATTCTTTGTTTTTGTGGGGGGGTGCTGGTTCTAGATGCTCAATATTCTTTCTTTCAATTCTTTTATTTCTTTAGTTAGAGGGTTTTTTTCTTCCTGAGGAAGAGGTGCCTGGTTTCCAAATGAGAATAGTTGTATATCTCTGCTGGATTCCTTCACTGCCAACTCCCCCTGGTTTGCCTCTACATTCTGAATTACTTCTTGTAAGTCTTTGATTTCTTTGCCCTGGGTAAACCTTTGCAGTTCGTCCAATTCTGTTTCTGTAAATACTTTATTTCGTATTATAAATCGGCGTTGATCTGCTAGTCTCTGTTCTGTTATTTGATCTGCTAGTCTCTGTTCGGTTATTTCTGATTCTGGATGTTGTTCTTTCCAGAACTGGTGCATTCGTTTTAGATATCCTCTCTTGTTGGACTTGATCTGTAGTAACAGATCATTATTTCTTTGTTTTCCATCACTATGTATCTGCGACGGGTAAACACCTTTTCTTCCAGTAGTTCTGCAGCTGCTGGCCCTGGTTGCTCAGCCAACAGTCCTGAGTCCTGTAACCCATTTTTCACCAGATATCCAGGAACTCCAATATCTAGCGCAGACCTTGTTAACCCGGGCGACGTCCGAGCCGGTATGGCATTCTGAATTTACGTCTCACCATATTTTTTATGGGAGAGACACTCTTTGTCTGACTCCTCTGATGAGACCTGTCCAGTATGGTTGAACCTCTGGCATAGCTCTCATCTTCCTCAGAGTACCTACAAGCCCCACAACCACGTCAAGGTAGTGCCTCACTGGGGGATTATTATTATTACTATTATTATTATTATTATTATTATTATTATTATTATTATTATTATTATTACTACTACTATGGATCATTGCACAGTCAGCCAGATGTTCAGACTGGATTTGGCATTTTGTCTACCTATCAAGTTCTTACCCAGGACCTGGGATGGGCAGATGTGGATGTTTGATGGTATTACAGATATCGTCGCAGGATGGAAGCAGTTCCTAGTAAGGCCGCCTTTTGCAATTGACTAATAGCGAATTTGTCAATGCCAATGGTGTTCAAGTGGTGCTCCAGTTGTTTTGGGATTGCACCCAAGGAGCCTATTACTATTGGTACTACCCTTGCTTGCTTTTGCCACAGTCTTTCTATTTCTATTTGTGGGTCTTTGTATTTTGTTATCTTCTCCAGTTCTTTCTCTTCTATTCTGCTGTCTCCAGGCACTGCCACGTCCACTATCCAGACTTTTTGTCTTTCTTATCGACAATTGTTAAGTCTGGGGTGTTATGTTGCAGGTGCTTGTCTGTTTGAATTCTGAAGTCCAGAGCAGTTTAATTTGATCATTTTCTATGACTTTCTCTATTTTATGATCCCACCAGTTTTTGCTTACAGGCAAATGATATTTTTTGCAGATCTTCCAATGCACCCTTGTTGCTACTTTGTCATGCCGCTGCTTGTAATCAGTCTGTGCAATCTTCTTGCAACAGCTTACCAAGTGGTCCACTGTTTCTTCAGCTTCTTTGCATAGGCGGCACTTACTGTCTGTTGCTGTCTTCTCAATTTTGACTTTATATGCAGTTGTCCTTAAGGCTTGGTCTTGTGCAGCCAGAATTAGTCCCTCGGTCTCTTTCTTCAATTTTCCTGCTCTTAGCCATTGCCAGGTTTTATTATTATCTGCTTTCCCAGCTATTTTTTTTTCATGTATTGGCCAGGTAGTGCTTTGTCTTCCCATGCCTCTATTCTGTTCTTCATTTGGTCTTTCTTGTAGGCCAGTTTGGTTTCTCCAGTAGTTAGTAAGCCTTCCTGATATACTAATTTCAGTGCATCTTCATCATTGTTTTTCAGATATTCTTCCAAAGCCATTTTTTCTTCTTCAACCCTCTGATGTACTTGTAGCATTCCACGCCCACCTATTTGCCTTGGTAGATAAAGTCTATCAATGTCACTGCGTGGATGAAGGGCATGATTCATTGTCATTATTTTTCTGGTCTTCCTATCCATTGCTTTTAGTTCTGCTTGAGTCCAGTCCACTATTCCAGCTGTGTACCTAATGACTGGGATTGCCCAGGTGTTGATTGCCTTTATGGTATTTCCTCCATTGAGTTTGGACTTTAAGATCTTCTTCACTCTCTTGATGTATTCACCTCTAATCTTTTTCTTGACTTCAGTGTGCTTGATGTTGTCAGCTTGAAGGATACCCAAGTATTTGTAGTAATCTTCCCCATCCAGACTCTTAATGTTATTTTCGTGGGGCATCTTGATTCCTTCAGTTTTCACTATTTTTCCTTGTTTGATAGTAAGTGTGGCACATTTGTCCAAGCCAAACTCCATTACAATATCTTGGCTATATATACGGACAGTGTTGAGCAGCGATTCTATTTCAGATGATGTTTTTCCATACAGCTTCAGATCATCCATATAAAGGAGGTGGGATAGTCTGGCAGATGTTTTTGATGTTTGATAGCCATGTCCTGAGTTATTCAGTATTGTTGACAGAGGAAACAGTGCAATAACAAATAGTAATGGTGATAATGAATCTCCTTGAAATATTCCTCTCTTGATATTAACCTCTCCCAGTCTCTCACCATTGATCTGCAACTGTGTCTTCCATTGTGCCACCGATCTTTGCACAAATTTTCTGATGTTTCTACTGACTCCTGTTATTTCTAGGCACTTGATTATCCAGTCATGTGACAGAGAGTCAAATGCCTTTTTATAGTCAATCTATGCCACATTCAGGTTGGTCTTCCTTTTGTTGCAGTTTTCCAAGATCATTTTGTCTATTAGGAGTTGATCTTTTGTTCCTCTGCTATTGGGGCAGTTTCCTTTTTGCTCAGGTGGAAAGAGATTGTTTTCAACTAGATGCTGTTGTACTGCATCAGCTACCACACCAGTTAGTAATTTGAAAGTTGTTGGTAAGCAGGTAATTGGCCTGTAGTTGCCTGGTGTTGCCCCTTTTGCTGGATTTTTCATTATTAGGTAGGTTTTCCCAGTTGTTAGCCACTTTTCAATTTCTCCTCCTTGTAGTATATTATTATTATTATTATTATTATTATTATTATTATTATTATTATTATTATTATTACTTTGTTGCTTATTTTTCAACCTCAGTGTACTCCAAGTGCAAAACTGAAGAATGAATAGGGTGCTCTTGGTTCAGTACTGCATGAGAAGCTGCTATTTCTGATAAGCTCATACAACTCACCTGGACTATGGTGTATCAATATACAGTATGATGCCTGTTTGTGTGGAATTAGTAATGGATTGTTTCCATCCATGCCATTGTTTTGTGTCCAATTCTGCACTGTACTTAAAATGCCCTTAGCTTTTATTTTTATATTTTTAAGAAAGCACACCATAATATAGTACTAATCTTACTACTTTTAACAATTTATTATTTTTTCTCTCTCTCTCTCTCTCTCTCTCTCTCTCTCTCTCTCTCTCTCTCTCTCTCTCTCATCTCTACCTTATCTCTATTTCTATCATCTTGATCTATGTACCCCCCCTCTCTCTCTTTCTTATCATCTCTCTCTTTTGATCTGTCATCTATCTATCTCTATCTATCTATCATCTGTCTCTTTCTCTCTCTCTCTTCTTATCTATCATCTATCTACCTATCATCTACCTACCTACCTACCAACTATCATCTATCTATCAACTCTCTCTCTCTCTCTCTCTCCCTCTTTCTCATCTATCTATCATCATCTATTTGTCTATCTCTTTGTAACTGTCAATTTAATTATCAAAACAATAAAATAACATCAGGAGAATAGCACTGTTAGACAAACACATAATCAATGTGCTGGGTAGTGGGATATGTTAATTTATTTGTTTAGCTCTTTTCATTCCCTGCCCTCCCCCACTCATATTGTCTTTACAGGGAGAGATCCAGCAGACTTAGCTGTTAGAAAGGAGACTGAATCTACATTATTTCTGGTGCCATGGGAGCAATCTTTCCCTCTGTCCAAGCTAAGATCTATGATAGCTAATTGACTGTAATTTTGTTTGTTTGCCTGTTTGTTACATATTTTTGCCCACCACAAAAAAGAGATTTTGGCAAGGATTTGTCAAAATGCTAATCACAGAAAATGTAAATTTTGGTGCTGTAAAAGTATCTGTGTGTTGACTTTATGTCCCTCATTCCACAGACCAAAAGATCCTCAATGTTCAGGAGAATCTTAAATATTTTGGACTTTCTCCACTTACATTTTTGATACTACTTTTTTGGATTTTTACTCCATAACTCCACACTATGAGCTCTTCAGAGGTCATGGAATGTATATATCCTTTTCTGGATGGCTTGAAACAGAGGTGGGCAAGTAATTTTTCCAAGGGACCACATGGGAAACTGGGACTGCTATGGAGGGCCGAACCAATAGGGCTGTGATGGTGGAGAGGCATGCATGCATGAACACACGTAAATTAAGAAAAAAAAATAGCAGTCACCTTCAAAATACTATAAAAGCAATCCACAAAGGCTGGACAGGGATAGCCAAAGGGATGGTTGTAGCCCAGGGGCCATAAAATGCTCTGGTCTGCTTTAGAACCTATCATCCTTCACAAAATTGTGAGAAATTAAATGCAGTTTCATGACTTCTGCCTTTATTTCTAGTTGAGTGCCTTGCAGAAATAAAGTTTTGCAAACATTAAAAAAAATATTAAATAGGTTTAAGAAAAACTGAAGTAATTTGAGCCCTCCTCTGCTACTAACATCCCTTCCCTCCTCAGCTTTTTGTGGCCAGGACTGTTTATCACAATGGGTATACTTCCTTCAGGAAGGATTTGAAAGGCAGAGAGCCTTCATATTAGGGCCTCTCTTTTCAACGCAAATATTTCTTTTTTCTTTCATATAGAAAATGGCAAGGGTTTTTTTCTTTCTTTTGACTTTGGTGTTGCTATGGAAAGAAGAGTTCCTTCAGGTATATGGTCCTTTTGAATTGGATTCAGGAATGAACAGAGAGCCAATATACTTTCTTTAGATCTGTTGTAATCATAACTATAAATAAATTAAGGGTGAGAACATGTGGCTTTTCAGGGCTTCCAATATACTAGCACTAGAGACGGATGAATGTGCCAGAATTTCAAGTGATAAATTTAGGCAGGAAGACATGATATATAATTTGAAGTCCTAGAGCTGCATAAAATACTCTCCCAAGGCCTTCAGTGTTAACAGCAACATTCCTCTTGCTACTGAACTGTAACGTCTGGTATGTAACCTCTAGGGGAAAATATTAACTATTAAGAATAATTATATTAACTTTATTAATTTAAATGAAAGCTAATTGGAATTTAAATTTGTGTTCTTGCTGGTACACACGATTCAGTAACCAACAGGCACACTATTCAATGACAGTATGGCCTCTTAAATCCAAAATGTTGCTGGATTGTTGTAGGACAGAGGGGGCCTTGGCGCTCTCTGTGCTCAGTTGTTTTTTTTTTTTCCAGATGTTTCATTACCCAAACTAGGTAACATCCTCAATACTAGTTGCACTGATGAGGTTACTTAGTTTGGGTAATGAAACATCTGCAAGACAACAACCAAATTCAGAGAGCATCAAGGACCCCCCATTAAAATGCTGAGCTACAAATATTCTCCTTTATGTTGTATTACTGTATAATGTATAATGTTACTATAAAGAGGCCACTGCAGCTGACCCAATCCTGTCTGGAAAAGATTACAAGGGATGAAGCAAGCTCAATTCAGAAAAGGGACTTTGAACCATTGAGGCTATTAGGAATCTAATTACAACTTAAATTCTAAGATCACACCTAAATTGGGCCAGATGCCAGTTGTTCTAAGCTGAATAATAAGCTTAAAAATTAATAATACGCTTTACGTAGAACAGCATACATCTTGAGACGACACCTTTGACACTATGAAACAACAGTGTCTGCCTAGGCTCCTTGGGAAAATCTTAATTGGTTGATAAAGATGCCAAATCTAGTCTAAACATCTGGCTGTATGATGAACCATAATAATGATAGCACTGATATTAATCCTGCAGAAGTAGTAGTAGTAGTAATAGTCACCTTGGCTGCCCTCCCCAAACTTCTGGATTGCCACTTGAACACCATTGGCATTGTCAAATTCACCATCACCAATTGCAAAAAGCAGCTTTACTCGGAACAGTTTACGTCCTGTGATGATACCTCTAGCCCCATCAGACATCAAATCTGCCTGTCCCAAATCCTTGGGAAGGACTTGATAGGTAGATAAAAAGGTCAAATCTAGTCTGAATAGCTGGCTAAATGTGCAATAGACCACATAATCCTTAATTTCATCCCACACCATTTAAGACCTTTAATATGTAACCTGGATAAATTTGACTAATAGAATCCAACTCTTTAATCTGAGAAATATTCTGGTGTCTGACCCTTTTGAGGCTGAGATTTCTGAACTCTTTTCCATTTATGCAGCATTGCAGATGTTTAGCCTGGATAAACGTTTCCTTCAGAAAGAATGGAAGAATCCCAATGAATAAAATAGTAGTCCCTATTATTCTTCCCTTTTTAGGTAAAGGATAGTTAAGAAAAATGGAAGATTTTCACAAGATGAGGCCCTGAAAACTGTAAAACCTGATTAGTAAGCTAATTAACCAGTGTTCCTACAAGAAAGTTCAATTAACGGTTTGTATATGGCATCTAAGTTAACACAGTTCTTAACGAAACGTATTTCTGTCCTCAGGACATGTCAGATCTCTCTGATTGTATGACACTGTTACTCTTCATTATAGGGTTTTCAATATTGGCAAATGGTGTCAGAGTTGGGGTGTTTCCATTTTGCCCCAAATTTAAAGAGAATCAGTAATGAAATAAGAATCAGAAACTTCATCACTTCATTATAAGTAATACTTCGGTAGGTTTTCATTCTTTTTTTCTGTTTTTTTTTAAAATAAATTTCCTGGACTGTGAATGGTATGATAAACATTTTTTTAACTAGAACATACATTTTAAAACATCTCCGAGTTGAAGTGAAATTAGCATTTTAAGAGGGATGCCTGCTGTCTGTACTTCCTCTCAGCTGCTGGTTCTTGTCCCGTATATCCTTTATGCTATTGCTCAAAAATCTGGTAAACAGGTGATCCTGGTAGGAAAGAGATTGAGGCACTAAATTTTGACAGCAATCTTGGCAATTTCTTCACAAATGTTTCAATGTTTTAGAGGAGACAGTATGTCTTCTGTGAAGAGAAGCTGATCTGACATTAACCTGACCATTTATGCTCCTTTAAAACCAATTGAACAAGAAATCTTCAATTTCTTCTTGAGACAGAGAAGGGTCTTCTAAACTGTGGAGTTGGTTAATTTTCTTATCTTTTTTCTTGATAGATTTCTTCCCTTCTTTTGAGAGAAGTGACTAAATGCATGAGAAAACCCTATTAGAATCTGATTACAAATTATATCTTTTAGTTAGATTTTTTTTTTTTTTTTACTATGGACACGTATTGACCATCAAGTCAAATGAAAGCCACTCCAAGTAGTTGCCAAATCATGGAAAGCGATACTTATTTTGTGTTGATTATTTTGAGTGTTGCATCCATTCCAGGCATTGTACTTTTGAGAAACAGGGAAGGATTCAAAGAGGGTCTATAAACTGAGTCTGAGAAGAGAAAACTGAGGTCAGTTAGAATAACACTCCAAATCTACTTAAAAGAAAGCCTGTTGAAGACAAATTTAATCCTCTCTTAATCTAGAATGCAAGCCATGGAATAATGGATTTAGGTTAATGGATGGCAGATTCTTCTTTGAATATTGGAGAAAAAGAACCAGACTTCCTAACAATAAGAACAATTTGGTGGTGAAATCATTTACCCAGAATGTTGTCCTTTATTGGATATGTCAAAGGAGATAAGACTGACATCTGTGGTGGATGGATGGCCTAAGAAGCTTCTTTGGACTCTATGATTCTCCATTTCATTTACTTAATAACTAGAAAATTCCTAGTTTCTTAATTGAAATGATTAAATATGCATTATGTTATTTTTTAATGTATTATTATTTATAAGTGTTTAGATCTTCTAATTAATGGATGGTGGAATATGGTAATATAACAGATGAAAACAGCCTTACTACTGATTTTTATAAATCAATCTTCCTCTCCCATCAGGAGTACCAATTATTTAGTTTTTATTCAAAGATACAGTAAGTAAAACCCTCCATATTCTGCATGTAGGTTACCCTATATTGTAGCCCAGCAACAAACACAAGCATGACCATAGCTCCTATATTCTACTCGAGCAGAGCAGCTCTAATATACAGAAAGAGGTTGTCAGAATTCTTACTTTCCACCATCTGCTCAACACAATCAACCTGTGGACAACCACAACAGAAAACTCTAGTTTCATGATAAGTTGTATCTCCAGACCATGTTTGGACAGAAGAATGAACACAGTGCTATACAAATCTGCTGTGATGGAAGAAGTACCATGTGAAGTCAAATTTCTTTGTTCTTCCCAAAAAGCAAGGTGTGAAACAGAAAGATCTAATTATTGATATCCATTTTCAGAAAGAGCTCTTTGTCCAGCGTCAGCTGAAATTAGACCTTGGAAACAGAATTATACTCACATTAAAAAGTAGAGGAAGGAGTTATAACTTGCAGGGCTACCTAGAGGAGGATGCTGAAATACCTTTGATCTTGTTCAAATATGAAGAAATAAACATTTATTTATAAAACCACTGCAACTTGCTTGACTAGTCGCAGCACCCAATTTTAGCTATGACAACATTCATGATATACTCTTCATGGGAAAACTTTGAAGAGGACCAAAAATAATGAAACATCATCTTGAATTGTTGGTTGGATCTCTCTTATAAAAAACCGAACTTGGTCTAGAGAACTGCCGATGTCTTTCTGAGAGACAGAGGGAAGGAAAATGCATTTTCTTCTAACAAAATGGCAAGAGGTATTGAATTGTTTTCAGAAAATATATCCAAAGTGTTGCTCCCAGTGCAGATTGAAATCCAACAGCTTTATAGTATATGCAAAAGATGAAGTAGGAATCCTTGAAAGTAGGCAGGCCTATGTATTTACAGAACAAGGTAATATTCCAGCTATTGTTTTATGTCCATGAAGACTGCAGTAGAGGAAAGTTTCAATGAAGAAACAGATATTTGCTTTTAGCTGGAGAAAAATGCCTGAGCGAAGGTATTCTTTTGTCAGCATTATTTCTTATAAGGAGATACATAACTCTGATGTTTCCACAATGACCCCTTCATAGTTGGCTTTGTTTGGTTTCAACATAATGGACGAGCAAACATTTTAGAAGACCCAGTGTCATTTATTCAATATCATAAAAATATTATGAAGGCTGGGAAAGTGCATTTCAGCCCACTTCAGATCAGCATTTTAAACCACATAGCTTTATAGCCCAAAACTACACCTGACTTTAGTGGAGTTTATTTCCATTTCCTGATAAGACTACAACCTTTAAGTTATTAATTCTTGCACTTTAAAAGTACCTACATTTGGGTAGTTCCTAGCCATATATTTTTAGAATAAGGCATTCTACAAAGCTAATTATATAGAATTAATAGTGAGTGGAGCAGAGAAAGACTGTAATCTGTTGTCTGCATAAACATACTCAATATGTCTTCCAGATTAAGAATAATAGCAGTGTTCTCCATAATTGCCTGCTTTACGAACAATGATAACTAACCCTGTGACAATGCCTGTGTTTCAGCCAACTTCGAGGAGCAGGTGTCCCAACTCAGTATTGTTTCAGAAGAAGACTATACATGTTGGCAAACTTCAAAATATTTTTAAAAAATGTTTTAAAAGGTTGATTTGATTTTTTTTTAAAAATAAATCTGAGTAAAGTATAATTTTGAATATTCAAGAGAATTAATTATTATAAAACTTTTTTTCCTCTCTTGAGGAAGGGAAAGGAAGGGAAGGGAAGAGAGAGAATAATCTCCCCAAATGCCTGCTTTCTCATTCAGACAACTGATTGGTCCTACTGACACTCAATAATTACTGGTAAGGCTGTCCCAACCATTTCCACCAAGTGAAGCTTCTGCTTCTAGCTTTAGAGGCGCTCTAATTACTTCTGGCTACTTCCCATCACTATAGTTGAGGATCCATATGGAAAAAAATCTGCTTCCAAATTTGTATCTCTCTTAGCAGCATTGGCACAGTCCTAGCTGATTTAAAATATTAATTGATACATTGTGGTTGATCAAAACCAGCTATATTTATCCTAAGACTTGATGAAACCTTAGCAGATTTTAAGCAGAGATTTGGGACTTCACTATGCTGGGGCATAGGGCTAATATTTCCCATATTTATTATGGTAGCATCTTCCCTTCTCCTTACATTCTTCCTAACTAGTTTTTCAAGTTCATGGAAAGGAAGGTTTATTTCTTTGACCAGAATCAATATGTTACTCATCAGGGCAACAATCTCCTATATGAAAATCGTAACTGCAGATGCATGGAGGTTAAATCTGTATCTCAATTCTTATGCCCACCACATTCACATTAGAGATCAGAATGTATAAGCCTATTTAAATTTAAAATTTCGGCAAGATGAAGAGACCACTGTTTTTCTTTTAAATGACCAATGTTTATGAAGGTCAGTGGAGAAATTTCCATCTGTAGCATTAGCCTATGGAAACTGCCTATCACTGCCTCTCTCACAGTTTTGATTTCCTTGATTTTATGTGAATTTTTTTGTCTGCATTTTAATTGCCTGTTGGGTGTTTTTTAGTGCAAGTGGCCTTTGTTTGAATCATAAAGCAACAAATAAATAAAAAATTAGAACATCAACTCTTGTCATTATATACAGTACATACAGCAAGTAAGAAACCCCTCAACGCAGTGCTGATTTATACTAATATTTTTTTAAAAAGCCAAACAATTCTTTTCATGAACCTGGCCGTGTCCTTGAAAGCAGTCAATTTATTAATTCAGCTGAACAAATAGTTGGCTGTTTTATAATTTATGACATGCTTTTAAAACATTAATATGTATTGACTATATTATAAGTGCATTCATATATTTTAATTATTCTTTAAGGGGAAAGAAAGGTAGCCCAGCAAAGGTTGTTGAGAAAAAGGGTAGCTTGATTTGTCCTCAAGGCAGGAATTACTGCACAAAGCTTTGGTGGGTTGTTTATCCCTGGAAGGCTGCCACAGTCCAACCTTACAATGAAGAAGTTGCAATGCCATATATTTGCCAAATGAGAGTTGATAGCAGATGTGGAGCAGCACAAGCTCTGGAGGTGGAATGGATAAAAACCTGGTGGGATAATGTCAAGCTGGCTCAACTTCATAGCCCTGTAGTGTTGGTGGAAACATCCCACTTTTTGAAAATGTCATTAGTTACATCAATGTAATGCGGTAAAATTCACAGATACCAAGAACTTACAACAGGTTCTGAATGAAAGCAATAGTGTGCTCTATATATGATGACTGCTACTTCATTACGTTATTGGCACAATGATACAGACACTTTCTTGGTGATTGTCCAGTGGGGGGATTCAAATATGTATGTGAACAACCAGTTCTCTGTGTCGATGCCACTTCTGGAAAAATTAGCTACTGGTTCTGCCAAACTGGTGCGAACTGGCTGAATCCCACCACTGTGATTGTCCCATCAGCTACTATTCATCCACACATGGCTCTGGCCACATGGTTGATGCAGCAGTTAAAGGTCTAAACCAGAAAGAGCATCTATCTTAACTAGTTGGTTATAATGCATAGAATCGCCTTTTGAGTTATTAGAAATTGCCTTTAAATGGCAGAACAGAATGAATAAAGGACTTCTGTCTTTATTCAATACGGCTGAGCAATATGATCTTCCTTTAGCAGAATCATACTGTGGTGTTTAGCCTAAGAGACATAATAGTGATTTCATACCAATCCATATTTGGAGGACCACCAACTAGATTAATTCAAAACCATACATTTGGAAACTTTGGTATATATGTTGTTTTGACACTCAGTAACCAAGTTGGGTATACGAGGAGTTCAGCTTTAGTTGTACCAGAGTGGAAGAGAAGCGGTTGAGACCTTGTTCACTGTGGCCGAATGAGGAATGAGCTCCCTGCCACAATGGGAGGAAACTTCTTGCAATAGGCTCAAGATGGCTAATTCTGAGTGATAAGGACAAAGATTATTCCCTGTACTACTGCCTCTACTCAGCTTCACTACTGCTTTTTTACAGGAAAGTACCTGTTGCATCAAGTTTTGCTTGGACTCTCATAATGCTCAAGTAGTCACTGAAAGTGAGTTGGGCGACCATATAAATTTTCTTAAATGAACAAATAAATAAAATTACAAGCATCAGTCCCAGAACTTGAAAAGATATGACTGCGGTTCTCAAAGTCAAAGGCAGTCATGAGAGAAAAAATCTAACTTTTCTCTGTCATTAGGTAAACGAATAGATTTTTTTCCAATCCAGGGATGCTTTAAAAGTGTGTCGGCAACCATGACAAGGACAAATGCTTAAATGATACAACTAGGTGGAAGATTCTGCATTTAACTAACCTTTCCATTTCAAAATATCTTTATTGTACCACGCAGGCCCAGTTGTATTTCATATATTTATTTAATACTGCCTTCTTTACATACTATAAAATTTAATTCAGCATACAAAATATTGGGTAAAAATATCTTCATTCTGTTTGAGGTTAAGAGGTGATTTGCTACTATCTTAGAAGATAGACAATGGCTGGTCCTTCAGATGCTCTTGGACTCCAGTTCCCATAATTCCTCATCAATGCTCACAGGGTTAAGGCTTCTGGGAGCTGTTGTTCAGAACATCAGGAGCCCCACCCGTTACCTACTGTGTTTAGGTAGTTGTCAATCACACGTGGATTACTATAGTCTCTAGTCATTCTTTTTCTAGCAGAAGCATCATGCTATGTACCCCAGTCCTGAAGGAGATAATACATCTTTGTTGGCTACAGAAAAAAGGAGAAAGTATCATAAAATATCATTATAGTAAGATGGCAGTAAATAAAAAAAAAACATTTTTCTCAGGCTCTGTGTTCTGAAACTTGCACAATGTTTGTCTAGAAAGTTTCCTCCTATGGCAAGATGGAAAAGGACTATGATTTACATATAACAGAATGAATGTAGCAATGCTCTGACAAGTCCAATTTACACTGTATGTTGCCTTCATAGATTAGGAAAAAAAAGAACAGCTCTGCAAACCTATTATTACATTTGAGAAATCATTAGTCCCAAAGGAGTAACAACAGTACACTATTAACATTCTGAGTATGGCTTCGGATAGTGTTGTTAAAAAAAAACATTATAAATATGCAAATTTCAGATCAACAAATCCGAAATAAAATGCACTGAAAATACTGATATGTAGACAAAAGTTTATTTACACCATACAACATTTTAAATATTTTATACACAGCTGCAGCAGGAAAAGCTACTCCAAGCTTCCCAGAGAAAACTGCAATAATAAAGATGTGAAATATATTATTCATATAAAAGTGAGATTATTACTTTATTGCATTTAAAGCAATGAAGAATGTAGCTCAACAGACATTCATTTAATGACAACAAAACTTTGCTTCTTCTGCTTCTTGTTCTTTTTCTGCTTCTTCTTCTTCCTCCTCCTCCTCCTCTTCTTTTTTTTATATTATAAAGTAAAAAGTGTAGTAATGGCCAAACAGACTGTTATAAACTTTAAAAACTGCATAAATATATACATTGTGCTTCATGGTGAAGTTTTCTGAAAACTAAACCAAATGAAGCTGTTACAACATGAACCGTTGTTTGAGGTTTATCTATAAAGATTGACCTTACAAATCCATTCCACGGGTACTTACAAGACACGATGGTAAGAATTGTACACCTGGGGCCTCCACTAGGTTGGCTAGTGGAAATCGATTGTATGAAAAGAAAACCACTGACTTCTGGCCCAGGAAGGTGCTGATATGCCTTAGCCATGGTGTCCAAACAGGCTGGGTCAGGCTTCCCAACGTCTCTGGAGCGTCAGTGCAAACAAAATGATTCTAGGGTAAGCTTTGCGCCTCAGTTTATTTCACCTTTCATTAAACCTCGGTTTGAAAATCACCTTCTTGTACGTCTAAAGGCAAGTTCAGACACTTTTCCCATTCTGCTGGTCTTAGTTCTAAAGCGTCTTTTGCCTCTGAATCTAATACGTTGATGGTGGTATAATGTTGGTAATCGCTTGGGGTTTTGAAACTGTCCCAGGGACTCTTGCTGCTTCCTGCTGGATTTTCCTGTGAAAATTGGGAGATTTAGGGGGCAACAAAAAGAAAGGGAGGGAGAGAGAGTGATTAAAAAAAAAAAAAAGAAAATCTCCTTTTGTGTTTTAGCTTATTCAAGAAATCACACGGGAAAACCAGTCATCAGAAGATAAGCTGATTTATCTCTGTTTGCCATAAGAGAAGATTACCATCATTGAAGGGTGTCAGCCTGGCCTATATTCAGTGTCCATTCTCTCAGTCCTTTCCAAGGGGAGTCACTGATACACTGGAAGTTTTGCCAACAAAGCTGCCAAACGAATTCCCAGCACTGAGGTTAAAACTGAGCAAATTAAGACTTCGATGACCATCCCTGGCAGCTATATATGTTCAGTTGACATTTCTTGGAAGAGAAGGCAGTCATAAAAGACAAGAAGTGATTGAACACTTCCAACCAGATGTTATGAAGTTACAGGTTTCAGGTGTTGCTTTAAATCACCATTGATAATGGTGTGGAAGGCCCTACAGAAAAAAAAATAGCATAGCTTCCTTTTTATGGATAGTTATATGTGAAGAACTGACTTTGGACCTTAAGCTTAAGGGATGCAAATGACATCTATATTTTTATCACTTCGCACAAATTTAAGAAAATCCCAATATATATACATTTGGGAACACATGTATAAGAAGAGAGAGAAGCTTAAATTTTCCTGCTCCTTTTGCACCATGGGATTTTATTTTGTCTTAATCTTTTGGTGCCAATGGAACACTTATTTTAAATCTTTTATCCACATATAGAAAAGGACATTTTTCCAAACAGGACACCAGTGGCAGGGAGTGGTAAGGGAACAAAGATCCCTATTGCATGCCCTACGGTTCCAATATAGATGAGATTACCACCCAGTTTGATTAAAAAAATGTTGCAACACAATCTAATTTAATCATTTTTTTAAACATATAAACTCCTCAGTCACCATAGTCTTGCAGATCTTGGGGATTCCTATTTTCCTTTACAATTTCTGACATGAAGCAAAAATGCCTGCTTTGTTCATTGTACAAGTATAGCAAGGATGCATGATGATGTTAGATATTCTTGCTGGATGCCCTATAGTTATAACATTCTTTCTGAAGTTTATTAAAGTACGGCTTCTGCTTGATTTATGCTGCTTCTCACTGCCTGGATTGGCTTAATATAGAAGCAGGAAGATCAAGCTGATAAGTAATCCTTTATAAAACTGGTAAGTGTATTATATATATATGTGTGTGTGTGTGTGTGTGTGTGTGTGTGTGATTGTGTGTGTGTGTGTGTGTACAGTCTTGGTGTATTCGGGTCTTTTCCCGTGTAAGATTGAGAGTATCTTGGCAACGTTTCAACAAGGTCCCACTCATCATCTTCAGGATGTTACAACACAGCCAACCATCCAGGATAGTGCAACATAGAACTCAGGATATCAGTACACTAGATCTCAGGATGTCATTACAACCTGGGTAACGACCTGGGTAATGGGCTACACTAGATCTCAGGATGTTACCACACAGCCCATTACCCAGGTCGTTACAACACAAAAGACTAATGGGCACACAGCCAGCACCTCAGCTACTTAGGATGTTATGAAACAGCCGAACAATCCACAAACAATAACCCCAACACAGCCAACCAACCCACCTACAGCAACTAAGCCAGCACTCCACACACACCCACCAATATTTATAGAGAGACGGCAGCTCTGATCACACTTTGCTCGCACAAGCACGAAGCCGAAGACCCCAGCCTGGTGTTTTCAGCTTCGTGCTTCGAGGAGCAATTGCACGAAGCTGAAAACACCAGCCTGAAGATGACGAATGGGGCTTTGTCGAAACATCGCCAAGACACTTCCAATTTTACGCGGGAGAAAACCCAAACAACCAAAGACCTACATACAAACACCTGCGAAAACCTCAGAAAACACACACACACACACAGACAGACAGACAGACAGACAGACAGATAGATGTAGGTCTTTGGTTATTCGGGTTCTCTCTCATGTTTTCAGCTTCGTGCTTCTAGGAGCACGAAGCTGAAAGCACCAGCCTGAAGATGATGAATGAGACTTTGTTGAAACGTCGCCAAGACACTTCCAATTTGACATGGGAGAGAACCCGAATAACCAAAGACCTACATACAAACACCCGCGAAACCCTCAGAAAACACACACACATATATATACACATACTAGCTCTTTTTCTATACATACATACATATATGTATAGAAAAAGAGCTAGTCATGAAATTAAAGAACTAGTCATGAAATAAAAAAATATTCTAGATTGTTTTCTGTTCAGCTTTTTATGTGCTTGCACTGTGATAAACTGCCTGACAGAAGAAAAGATTGATAACCTTCTTTAATGAAGGAACAGCGATGCAAAGCCAGAGAGCTCTTAATGTGGAGAAAGTCTTACATCAGATAAAAGCAGAAATGGGCCTAGCTAATCCTCAGAATTTTGTATTAACATGGAATCTGTTTCTAATTTACACAAAAGCTAATGAATCATTTGCTAACAATCTTTTAAGAGAAGCTTAATATTAATCCACTGGAGTTTTATTTTAACATGGTGCTGAAGGCACGTATCACCCTAGCTGCTCTTAAATTTGCAGCATTTGGTACATAAGGCAGAAATGTAGGTTTATTTAAAATTTATTTATTTCATTTGTACATTATGATGTAACTGAATCGCTTTATGAATGAAAAAGTTCAATTGTTTTTGCTAATATTATATAAATGACAATACCCATCCATATTATTTAATCACAATCACTTATATTGGTGGTATTTTTTGCATTTGATTGCTAAAGTTTTAGGCTGTCTTTGTATTTGACTTTGCTAAATTAAGAGAGACAGACCCCTGGAGCATATACAAAGAATCAGTTTCATCTGCTATCTTCCAGATAGCACAAATTGTGTTGACATAAATTTGCTCTGCCCCTATAGTTGATCTTAGGCCTGCCTCATTAGTGAAACCTGTGACTGGTGTTGTCCTAGTAAATGATTGTGGAAGTAGTTAAGGTGGTAAATGGGTCTCCCTGCTGGTGGGCAAAACATTCATCAATTGCTATCCCTAATCTTGGGGATGGAGACAGCATTGGCTGGGAGAAGAATGGTGAGCTCAGTCATCTGTCAGAATTTAATCTGATCTGGAGGAGTAGTCCCAGTAAACCAGAGTTTTTACCCATGCCTTGTGTTGCTTCCAGGGCCTGATGCAGATTCATTCATTCATTCATTCATTCATTCATTCATTCATTCATTCAGTGTATGGCATATCTCAAACATGGACTCTCTCTCTCTCTCTCTCTCTCTCTCTCTCTCTCTCTCTCTCTCTCTCTCTCTGTGTGTGTGTGTGTGTGTGTGTGTGTGTAAACATTTCAACTAGATTAGAAAACACAATAAAATATAAATGTTAAAAAGATCTATGTTCAAATGCCAATGTCTAGGCCAAGGGTAGGCAACCTTGGCTCTTTTATGACTCGTGGACTTCAACTCCCAGAATTCCTGAGCCAGCCATGCTGGAGTGCAGCATTGTTTACATTAAAACGAGTCAGCATCCCCACTGTGCACCTTGTGTTGTTGTGCTATATTGGGATATATTGCTATATTGCCATGCTATATTGTGGTAACCTGGAATCCTGTGATAAACAGTGCCATATGCCACTATACCATAACCTACTATCTCTCTCTCTCTCTCTCTCTCTCTCTCTCTCTCTCTCTCTCTCTCTCTCCCTCCCTCTCTCTCTCTCTCTCACACACACACATGTGCACAATCTCTTCATTTATATCACATTAAATGACAAAAAGCAACACTTCACTAAAAGGCGAATAAGGGTTTTTAAAAATCTGAATGATTGAGAATAAGGTACTTGCCATGATACTACTTGCCATTCAAAAGAATTTAGAATATCACTGCTGAGAAGATTCTGTCAGTTTATCTCTAAAGCAGGGATACTAAGAAAGTTTCTAAAGATTATAATGCAAAGGATGGTTGTTTCTTAATGGAAGAACTCTTCTATTTCAAATAATTATGGTATATGGAGGTAACTACCAATTCTTTGAGTTTTGCTTGGAAATTGACAAAAGTAAAATATGTTTACTTTTGGTAGGGGTAGATGACATTTTTAAGCAACAATTTAATAGTTAAATTTTAAGCTATATAAAATTTTTGAATAGTTTTCAAACACTATTATATATATAATGTTCATAATACTAGATGTCATAATCAACGCTAGCATAACAATTATGAACATTAGAACAATTATAATCTAATATTCATAGTATTATACAAGCACTATAAATATTAGAAGAACTGTGGAAGGTGATTAGTTGGGATATCTCCCTTTATAAGGGTATTTATAAGAGTATTCAATAAGCAATGGATTTGAACAATGTTTTCTAAATCTGCCCTTATCACTAGCAGCTGAGCTTTATGAATAATATTCTACTTCCTGGATATTTTTATTAACTTACGTTAAGTAATATAAACTTTTTTGAATATATTACCTTAAATTTATGGTTTCCACACTCCCCCCCCCCGCAACAGTTCTAAAAAAATAGGGCATTCTTGCATAAATGGAGGTTAAAATTATATATTCCACACTTACCATACTTCCTGATTTTGGTACATCTCTAAATCTGTCTAGTGTCTGAAATTTCTGATTTAATTCTTGAAACAGTTCCATGTGTCTCTTCCTCGTATGCATGACCTTCTGCAAAAATGGAATATAATTGCTTAATACTTATAATGAGCATATTTTTCAAACAACCATGATTTCCTCCAACATAACAAAGCAAATTGAATTTAGCTGAGCTGTCTCTTGCTTAAGATACAAGACATGGACAAGAAACAGGCCATGTCATATTTGATCTGTATTGTGTACCATTGGAATTGGAGGGCTGTTTCTCCCCTGCCCTTTCTGGAATTGCCGTAAAACAATGCTGGTTTATTTTGTGCTTCTGAAGATGCATCATCACAAGAAGAGAAGTACCACTACGAATGATCTTCTTTGTTTGATGGTTAAAATTAGTTTTAAAGAAATGAACTTTTTCTGGGAGAAGGTCCATACCAGGGGTAGGCAACCTTGGCCGGCTCAGGAATTCTGAGCGTTGAAGTCCACGAGTCATAAAAGAGACAAGGCTGCCTATCCTTGGTCCATACTGAGAATCTGGAAGGTCCAATAGTTATACATGTTTCTGATCAGCAAAATATCCATCTGAATTTTTGCAGAATAGGAAAGGCAGCCACTATTTTGAGACCGGTGACAAGAAGGATTACAGGTAGTTCTCGACTTACAACAGTTCATTTAGTGGCCATTGAAAGTTACAACGGCACGGGGAAAAAAGTGACTTATGACCATTTTTCACACTTACGACCACTGCAGCATCCCCATGGTCACCTGATCAAAATTCAGATGCTTGGCAACTGACTCATATTTATGATGGTTGTGGAGTCCCAGGGTCACATGACTCCCTTTTGACAAGCAAAGTCAATGGGGGAATCCCGATTCGTTTAACCACTGGGTTACTAACTTAACCATTGCAGCGATTCACTTCACAACCGTGGCAAGAAAGGTCGTAAAATGGTGCAAAACTCACTTAACAACTGGCTTGCCCATTGGAAATTTGGGGCTCAATTGTGGTTGTAAGTTGAGGACTACTTGTATATTGAACAGGGCTAACGGCTAAAAAATTCTATCACAATTGCTATCACAATTCTAGTGCCATGGAAATGACAGCATAAAAAGGGAGTCCTCTCACTCCTGACCCTAGAAACAAACCAAGAAGACAGTCTTTCCTGGGACTCCTACAGAGCTTGGAAAGAGAGGGGGAGCAGAAAACATTAATGCTGGGAATCTTCATTTTGGGCTCACTCTGTAGGGACAGGCAGAACAGAAATGGGATTATTCTCCAGTGACCTCTTTCTCATTAATCACTGGCACCCCCCAAAAATTCTCATTACTTAAAAGTGGGATGCACACTTATAATGCCTGTGTAGGATATGGCTACATATCTCCATTTTGGTAAGATCATAATTAAATTATGACTAATACTTCAGATTCAAATAATGGAGGAGGAGGAGAGTGATCAGAAGAATAAATTTCAGCATTATAGTCTTAATTTTTCATGCTGAAGGAAGTGTCATATTTCATGATGTGGGCATGAAATTTATAAACCAATTAACCTCAGTAGGATGGTGAGATGCTTCTTGAAGAGCAGAATGTGCAGTGGAGAAAGCTGACCTAAATTTATGGACATCTCACCCAAATGACATTCTGGAGATTTGTAAAAATAGCAATTTTAAAACTTCTCAGGAGCATACTCAGCTCTACAGATATGCATGAAGACATATGTATTTGTTTGTTTGTTTGTTTGTTCAAAAAACCCCAATTACTCATTCAAAATGATTGTCTGCTAGATAAGCCTCATGGTAAGAAATAGCTTTGAAAGAAACTTAGCAAAGGAGCATAAACAAGTATAGTAGAATGTGGAATACTTTTTGCCATTTTATATATACTTCTTAGACTAGAAATGTCACTTAGAGCAGCTATAAGGAGGATTAGAATTATGACTTGTAAGGTGGCTTCAAGCATAAAGGCACACAAGATGTGGTGATTTCATATGACAACAGTCACTTTTTTGAGAATTAAAGTTTGTTTAATTTGGGATACAATGGACATCACTGAGGGCAGCATGAGTGCAGTGATACTGGAAGGCATCATGCTGACAATCTCTGGCTTATGTAGTGATCTTTATAAGCTTTGGATCTATTTAAAAGAGAGCAACAAGGGGAAAAATTCTGAATCAATATAGACAGAATAGTATACAAGATCTCTGCATGCATGGCTGCCTTTAACACAGAAATCTGAAAAGGGGTACTTGGCCAGCTGAGCTTACAAATTTGTGATTGGGAACCAATTTACTACTGAATATTCAGTTCTTACCACTGTATCTCTAAGACAAGCTTAAGTCTACACTTAATTTTACTCAAAAACAATTGATTAGCCACTTAAACAATCGCATTTCATAATTTTTTATTATTGATTTTGAAGGAAGCTAAGTGAGTTGGTAAGTGGATGATATATTTGGCAGAAATCAAAAGGATTATGGCTACATTCAATATAGTAAACCATGGTTAACACATGGGTTAAAATAAATGAATAGCTCGTGTTTTCCAGATTTTGAAGGGAATTGGAAATTTTTTAACTGCTTTAAATATATTTTAAGATTACGCCACTATTTCTGAGTATTTTCACTTCAAAATGGTGAGAAGCTGAGCCCTCATTTGTCACTAATTGTAGTTAGTGATAGCTCTAAAGTTTCAAGAAATGCCTCAGGTCCTGCTTTGCTCTTGAGTTGCCTAATCTCTAGTATATAAGAACTGTGCAAAAGTGTTAGCCAGTTGTACAAAAATGCAGTAAATTAAGAATACTTTCAGAAATAGAAGTGTTAATGGTTTATTTTATCAATTAACAAAGTGGAAAATAAGTGAACAGAAGAAAAATCCAAATCAAATCAATATTTGGTGTGACCACCCTTTGCCTTCAAAATAACACCAAGTCTTCTAGGTACACCTGCACACAGTTTTTGAAGGAATGTGGCAAGATCCCTTCAAGGTTGTTTCAAACATCTTGGAGAACAAACCACAGATGTTCTGTTAATGTAGACTGCCTCAAATCTTTCTGTCACTTCATGTAATCCCAAACAGACTCAATGATGTTGAGATCAGAACTCTGTGCAGGCCAAACTATCACTGCAAGAACTCCTTGTTCTTCTTTATGCTGAAGGTAGTTCTTAATGACATTGGCTGTATGTTTGGGGCCATTATCCTGCTTCAGAATAAATTTAGGGCCAATCACACACCTCCCTGGTGGTATGGCATGAGGGTTAAGTATCTTCCTCTATTTCTCAGCATTGAGGACACTTGATCCCAACCAAATCTCCATTTCCACAAATGCAGTCCCAAACTCCACCATGCTTCACTGTTGCCTGTAGACCAGATGTGTCAAACTCGCGACGTCACATGACGTCGCATAGCGTATCGGAGCTTTTTTGCCATTGCCGGCAATGGGGTGGGTGCCGCTCCAGTATGATGAAACCGGCCCACGGGCTGGCAGTTTGACACCCCTGCTGTAGACACTTGTGTATTGCTTTCTGGATCCTTGGTGAGCAAACTGCCTCCTGCTACAGCCAAATATTTCAAATTTTGATTCTTCAGTCCAGAGCACCTGCTGCCATTTTTCTGCAGCGAAGTTCCTATGTTTTCATACATAGTTGAATTGCTTAGTCTTGTTTCCATGTCGGAGGTATGGCTTTTTGGCTGCAATTCTTCCATAAAGACCACATCTGGCCAGACTTCTCTGTACAGTTTCCTTAGCCAACCACTGCATCTGTAGTCCTCAATCTTGCCCATTTCTTTGTGCTTGAACACCACATCTTGAAACCCTAGTCTGCTTTGAAATCTTTGCCTGGGAGGGACCTTGCTGGTGCAGTATAACTACTTTTTGTCTTATTCCTGTGCTCAGCTTTGCCATGGTGTATGATCTGTGACCTGAAACCTCACCTTAGTAGCAGAGTTTGGCTGTTCACCCAATTTTAAGCCTACTACACTGCTGTTTCTGATTCAGTTAATGACTGTGTTTCAACCTAGATATAAAATAGATGATCGTTAACACTGCCTGGTATAACTGGTTAATCATACACCAGACTCTAATCCTTCAAAATCCCTGACTTAGCGCAAGGGTAAGAATTAATGCTGTTTTGAAGGCAAAAGGTAGTCCACCAAATATTGATTTGATTGGAATTCCTCTTCTGTTCATTTACTTTCCATTTTGTTAATTGATAAAAAATAAACTGAGCTGTATATAAATTTAGTAAAAGAAATGGCTGATTGAGAGCCTCCCAGAGTTCAACATAAGATGAACACACATATATGCATACATATATAGAGACATATTCATACCATATACTGTGTATGTATGTGTGTGTATGTATATGTGCATACATATACATACACACATATACACAAATATGCTTTAAATAACATAACCATACCTCCTCAATCTGCCACCCATTCTAACCCAAGGCTTTTGGAAAGGGCCACATTTTAAGGCTCTTTTCAACACGACCACATGTATTTCAGGGTGAATGGTATGCCAAAGGGCACATGCTGAGATAGAGAAGGCAGATCTCCCTCTTTTCCAAATTACAAAATAATATACAGGGAGTTTCTTATTTGACACATATGGTTATTTGGCCAATTGGTTCTGCGCTCTTCTTCTACCCAATAGAGATGAGCACACGACAGATGTGGGATTATGAGAGATACTGTATGTAAAATATGTGTGATATACGTATGCTCTATATTTAAATACCAAATTCTACAGCAGCAGCAACTGGTAAAATCTGGTGAAATATCCACACTTTGGCTGATGAGTCGAATGTGGGTGAAAGATAAAGGCGAACAGAATGTTTTTACACATTCACAGGAGCAGTGGCGAAGTCTGCTGTCTTAGTGGTAAGAAGAATGTCTTCAAATCAGTTGCCATAGAGAAAAATGCTAAGAAAGAGAACCACGCAGAATATTTGATCTTTTCTGACCCACAAAATCTACTTGGTATTGTGATTATGTAGTTTCTCCTGATATGCTCAGGGAAAAAAAAGTTATAATTGCTTTTTGGTACTTGATTTGCTACTTAATGTTTCACTGTCTTTCTGTTGAGTACACCATCTTATCAAGATTGTTAAGTCGATGCTTTCTAGTCTATTTCTTCTTTGGGCACAGGCAAAATATGTGTAAAAATAGATTTGTAATTTTTAAATCTTCCAAATAAAACTCCCTCCCCCTTTGTTTAGAAAAAGAAGAATGCTTGCATGGGTATTGAAAAACAAGTAGGGAAGAAGGAGAGGGCTGTTGGTTGTGACTGATTATCATGTATAAGAACACAGTACTGGAAATCAGAAAATGGGGCCAGCAGATGAAGTAACCCTTTTGTTTCCCAGTTTTCCTTCTCCACTTATATCACCAGAATGGTTTTCACTGAACTAGTGTTTCCAAATTATGTTATGAATATTCCCTTGGGAAGACTACTATTTTAAATGCAGTCTCAAAACATATCAATTTCTTCTGAGGTAAAGGCCAGGAGGCAATCCTCACAGTCTCTATTTCCTCAAGGAAGAATGGAGTAATTTATTTATTTCTATTTATTTATTAAATGTATATGCTGCCCATTTCAATAAAGTGACTCGAATCATTTTCCCAGTTGTAATGTATGGCTGTGAGAACTGGACCATAAGGAAGGCTGAACGCCAAAGAATGGATGCTTTCAGGTTGTGCTGTTGGAGAAGACTCTTGCGAGTCCTTTGGGCTGCAAGGAAATCAAGCCAGTCCTTCCTAAAGGAAATCAACCCTGACTGTCCTTTGGAAGGGAAGATATTGAAGCTGAGGCTCAAATACTTTGGCCACCTAATGAGAAGAGAGGACTCATTGGAAAAGAATCTGATGTTGGGAAAGGCTGAAGGCAAAAGGAGAAGAAGGGGATGACAGAGGATGAGATAGTTACCTAAATGCCATCAACACACTGAACATGAGTTTGGGCAAACTTCTGGGAGACAGTAGTGGATTGGGGGGGTCTGGCATACTATAGTCCATAAGGTCGCAAAGAGTTGGACATGACGTAGCAACTTAACAACAACAAATTACTAGAGAGAGGGTTCATCTATTTATTTCTGCTTCTAGAATTGGTCTGAGCAGAATCCTATAGGAGGACAGATTGCTTGGAAGGCTATAAATATTTTGGTCTGCTGGTTAAGATATCAGATCCAGTTTGGTCTAGTGGTTAAGGTACCAGGGTAGAAACCAGGAGACTGTGAGTTCTAGTCCTGCCTTAGGCATGAAAAATAGCTGGGTGACTTTGGGCCAGTCTCTCTCTCTCTCAGCCCACCTCACCTCATAGGATTGTGGTGGGGAAAACAGGAGGAGGAAGGAATATTAGGTATATTTGCTGCCTTTGGTTACTTATAAAAATAATGAAGGTGGGATAAAAAATAAAATCTAAAAATTAATTAATTAATTAAGCATTTCACCATGGTTTTGCATGCCAGAAGATGTTCACATAGAAAGGTGATACAAGCTAGTTAAAATGTTTGACAGATTTACAGTGCATTTTTTAAAATCACCCTCACCTCCCTTAACTTACTTTCCTGCAGGTTTTAATAATGCAATTATTAAAATACCATATGTTTTTAGTAAAGGATTTTTTTTAAAAAATGCATTTCATTATGAGATAAATGGTAATTCTCAACTTAGGTTATTTTCTCAACTGCAGGAATATTTGTGCCTAGTATTATCTTCTATTATGTGCTGCTGTTTGTTTATTCACATTAATATGAATGATTCTTCTGGTCTTAATGAGTATAAATGATGATAAAGTGCTCCTAAGAATATGTTGAATATGCAAGCTTTCAGTTTCACACAATTAATTATAATTGTTCCAGTTAGTGTGAACAGGAAGTATTAGGCATAAAAAAAAAAGATTCCACACATTCTATATATTTAGATGAACTGAAGAAGAATACTCTGTTCTGAATAAATACACATGCTTCTCAGTCCTAAATCTTAATGTCTATCATCTAGAGAAACCAATGGCAATTATTTTTAATTAAAGAATGAAGTTGTTAGGTTCTAACTTGTTACATTTTGCTGATCAGGTACATCAATCTTTCACAATGAGAAAGTATGCTTAGGTCATTTGTTCAGTTAAGTTTAAATTCTGATAAATTAAGCAAAACAAAACATATGCATGTAGAAACATATAGTACTACATAATTAAAATTGACCTGAGAGAATAAAAACTTCCAAAACTTAAAAATACTAGAAGAGCAACTATACAGACCATCATAACTTAAGGACTGAATATTTAGTCTGCCTTCAACTATTCAAGTTTAATAGAAGACACTTGGTTAATTAATAAGACTTTAGGTCCAATCCTGACCATGAATAATTTCATCTGAGCAATTTCAGAATATTCTCCCCAAATATATTTGGAGATAGTATTGTACATGCCTAGTACATATAGTACATGCCTCTTTGATAGCAAGTGTCTCTCTTATACATAGCAACTTTCTGCAACGTAGTGCCTTCTGGGTCCTTATGTACCTGTCATGGGTCAGTGGGAAATATATGATGATACTTGATCTTTACCCTTTTATGTGATTGCCTTTAAATTAACCTGACTTTTAATTACTTGGAAGGAAAGGAATTGTATTATCTCTGTATTCAAGTATTTAAATAGGTGAACAAATTTAAAAGTCCATGGTCCAATCCCTCTCCCAAAAATTTTGTAAGAAAGCTGGGAATCCCAAATTAATATACAAGGAGGCAATCTATTTAGGAATAAAATGATATGAAATGGGCTAAGGAAATAGAATTGTGATAATATATATATAAAAAAGAAAACAAACAAAAGGTGTGGGTTTTTTTTTTAATACACAGCATGAAAGGAAAAGAAAGGTTAGGGAATAGATTTCAGTAGTACATTTTTTTTTTAAACAAAACACATACAACAGAATGTTTTACCTTATAATTAAAAGCATTGATTATTGTTTGAATGCTGAATTAAAGTATATTTAAACAAATATCTCTTATTCATCATGATTTAAATAAAATACATATTGGCTGAATATAAGTAGTATAGGGACACTTACTTCAAAGTCGAGGTCAGAATAACGTGATTTTCTCCTCTGTTAAATATTTAGTAGAAAACAAAACAAACAAAATCACATATTAATTTAACTGAGCATCAATACAGTAACAATGCTGCATTTGTTTTGGATAATATTTATTTGTTGACTTACTTAATGGAACTTCTATCTATGCTATTCTAACTGAGCAGTATTCTGCCCTGTTTTTGATGGAATATTTGAATTGTATATATACTTTTTATCATATTTAAAATGGATCCACTGCTAGGCAAGAAAATAAAGATTTACAAGTTCTACAAGTGGGTCATCTCTAAATATGATTAAATCTCGATCTAATCCAATATCTGGTGAAATTACTTTAATATTACTTCAGTGTATTACTTCATAAAACCAGTGCTTTTTTTCTAAAAAAAAAAAAAAGGTGCCAGAACTCACACACGTCATACAACCCACCTTGCCTACCCTACAAGGTTCCATCCAAAAAAGTTGCTGGAACTCCGTTCTGGGCATTCTATGAGAAAAAAAGCCCTGCATAAAACTCTAATTGCCCATGATGCTAATCAAAAAACTATTTCCTTAAAATTATCATTTGAACTTGAGCAATATAGCCTAGCTTTACTTGACAGATTTTGTTCTCAGCTATCATTTAGCCTTTATTGTCACATTAAGAGGAAGATCTTCATAAATCTGAGTTTTTCAAACATGGAAACTTGCTTCCAGCTGATTTTAAAAGAAATAGGAAATATGAGAATAATAGAAAACAGACCAGATTGTTTCATAATACCAAAACTGTCTTCCTTCATTTTAAACTTCATCAGTAGAATGCAAGAAATTACTTTCAACCTTCTAATTTTCATTTTGGTGTTTTAGTATATCTCAAAAGAAGAACTGAAAGATTGGCTAGAGAAAAGAAATAAGATGGCCAACCGCTAATTGAATTTGACCTTTTAAATCTACAGTATCATGCAACCATAATTGTTACCTTGAAAAGCTTTCACAGAATCAAAACTAGAAGGATGTGATCTGCCGAAGTTTGTATTTTGGAGAATCGAACACAAAGTGGTTCCAATTCAATTTTGCATTTTGTCAGCAGGCTCACTTAATAACTAAAGAAATGTCATTTATATAGCCAGAACAGGGCAATGAAATTTCATTGCCATCTGTGTAAGCTCTCTAGAGTAAAAATACACATTCAGAACTCACTTCATTCAAGTGGCAATATATTTAAATAGACAGCATAGGTGAGATGTGCCCAATGGGAATGCCATTTACTTTGGCTCTGTGACTTAGGAAAAAAGGCCTGTAAATGCATTTCAGATGGTGACCCAATACAACAGTGGTGGCAAAACTATGGCATGCATGCCAGAGGTAGCACTCAGAGCCTTCTCTGTTGGCATGCGCACCACCACCAGCAGCAGGTCCATAAGGCCGCCACCGCCGCCCTGAGCAGGAGCCCCGCCCATCACAAAGGAGGCGAAGCGGCCTATTAGCAAGCTCGAGTAGAGGTGGTAGAGCAGAGGTCACCAATCATTGCTGATTGGTGGACTGGAACAAAAGGGAGGAGGAAGCATTTTACATGTGTGCATGCACGCACGGGGCCGTGAGCACACACGTGCTGCAAATGGGGTGGGGCTAGTGCCTGCGTGATATTCACTAGCCTTGCCCCGTTCTTGCGTGATGTAGCACCTTGTATCTGCACCCCGTGGTGCAGCGGTGGCCATTTTTGCAGCCCTGTTTTTTGCATGCCAGAGGCGGCAGTCAGAGCCCCCCCCCCGAGGGCACCACAATGCTGATGTAGCCCTGGCACTTTGCGATAAATAAATGGATTTTGGGTTGTGGTTTGGGCACTCGGTCTCTAAAAGGTTCGCCATCACTGCAATACAACATAACATACATCCATTCAACTCTGCCTTAAACCAAAGATGTACACATTTACTTTTCAAAATTGTACACTCTGAGTAGAGACTATTTCCCAAAAGTATAGAGAAGAAAAAGAAGAACTGAAATTAGTACTCAGACATTATTTGCTACAAAATTCTGGACAAATTATTTGCAAAACCAAACTGGACAGGCTTTCCCCAGACATTTGTTTTGTACTGCAAATAAGTTGTTAGCCCTTTGAGGTAGACCATGTCAAATAACAACAACAATAGATTACTGCTCTTAGGAATCTTGGAAGGCACTTTATTGCAGTTAGATGATTGTAACAGAATCTTGAATGCCTGTCAAAGCTCTAATTAATTAATTAATTAATTGGAAGAGCTGGAAGGGACCTTGGAGGTCTTCTAGTCCAGCCCCCCTGCTCAAGCAAGAGACCCTATACCATTTCAGACAAGTGGCTGTCTAATCTCTTCTTAAAAACCCCTAGTGATGAAGCGCCCATAACATCTGAAGGCAAACTGTCTGAAGTAAAGCTCTCCTTTACAATCAGAGTGGTGTAATTTTCATACGTTCTACTTTTTCCAGGACACAAGTATTTTTTTTTCTATAATAGTTTGTTATTTGCGTCCTCCTTTCCTGAATCAAATGCGTGTTCTTTCACATGTGGGGAGAAATAAATCTTGCCTAAGGGCACATAACACTCTTGTGTGTAAAAGATGCACAGGTAAAGAGTTAGGGTACTGATAAAAAATGGGGGAAAAGGGGGGGGAATGTAAATGGCCTCTGCTGGAAAGATGTGGTCCTTTTGTTGATTACCAGCATTTCTTTGGGTTTTAACTATAACCAGATTAATGTCACAGGAAGTAAACAAAATTGAGTCAAGTTTTAAACGTTCCATCTAGTGAAAGAACAAAGTTGCAAATCATAAAGTTGGCTCCTTTCAACAATGTATTGTTAAAATTAAATAAATAAAGGACAAGGAAACAACAGAATTCTACGAGATATGGAATAAATGTTGTTTGGCTAGAAATAAAAATGTATGATAATTTATGTAAATAATTATAAATAATATGTATGAGATATATCACACAATACTGTTAAGGGGAAAAATGTATTTTTTATTTTAATTTGTTTGTTGTATTGTAAAAAAGGAAAAATAAAATTAAAAAAAATTAGCCACGAGATGGAATGCTAAGCTGTAGTTGACTGAAAGTAGAAATGACAAGTTCTAACAACTTTGTAACCGGACCAGACAAAGGGACTGCAGGGAAAGTATACAAAAATGAGCCCTTTCCTGATACAATAAACGATAATTTACTGTTCCATCTGATCAGAGTCAGATAATGGGAAAATGAGTTTGATGTAGAAGCTAAGGTGCAGGCCTAGAAATCAGGAGAATGTGAATTCTAGGGCTGCCTTAGGCATGAAAGCTGGCTGGGTGGGTTAGGCCGGTCCTTCTCTCTCAACTCAACTTACCTCACAGGGTTGTTGTGGGGAAAATAGGAGGGGGAGAATTTGCTTTCTCTCTCCCACTTAAATTGAGCCCACACACATCCTACGTCACCATGCTCATGAATCATGATGTATTTTATTTATTATTAACATTTATTATAGAAAAGTAGACATCTAGCAATGCCATCTATGGAATTGCAGGAGTCTGATATTTACTCAAGGGCTCTATTTGAAACGTTGATATCTGAAAGCTACTTATTAAAAACAATAGGATGAAATCAGAGCAAAAGGAAACAGGTTGAATGTCAGAATTTAGATTGGCTTTTGTGGAACAAATGAATGTGAGAATGTATTTAATATCTTGCTATTTGGGACAGAGTCCTAGGAGCAAATGTAATGTATTCTCAGACCCAAACAATTGGAAAAAGAGAAACTGATGGCCCTTTTCCATTTCTTTAATTACCCAGCTAGTATAACTATAATAAAATTTTCATTCAGGCAACAGGCTGGGGAGGAATCTAAAAACGTGAGAAAAAGAAAACTTTGGTGCGGTTCATTTTGCATCGATTCGGCTTTGAACTATTCTTAGAGAGAGTTTTCTCAGTATAATTCTAGATCAGCTTTGAACTCTGCTCACTGAAGGCCAAAAATAGAAGAGCAGAGAAGGATTGTTTCCATAGCCCAACCTGCATTACACTGTTCGCAGGAGGAAGATACATTCCTACCCAGTGACTCATGAAACCTCTTTTGGGGTGAAATGGAGGATAAATGCCTCCTGTGTGCTTTCCTCTAATCAACAACCTGATTCATTACACCAGACATTGCTCAAAATACATTAGGGAGTGGAGGTCTTAAATAGAAGGAGTAAATACAATATTTGGGTGAAATATTTTTGGCTAAGCTTGTACCTGCACTTTCATTTATATAAATCCCTGTCATCCATGTTTTATAAGTCACTGAAAAATTAAATTCATAACCAGAGCCAAGAGAGAGAATTTGCTTTTCCCTCCACCAAATAAAAGCAGGAGTGAAACATTTCGTCCCTTTTGGTATTCTAGAGATAAAGGTGTACATAGTCTCTTCTTCTGCCTTAATTGTCCTTACACATGTCTTCCTCTTTTTGAAATCCTAGTTAAGAGGCCTGAATGCAAGATTTGCAGGTGATTAGTCTGTAATTTTAGGGGCAGCATGGTCGCTGGAAAGCCGCTAGCCCAGGTTCCAGACCCGAACACCATATGATGGGATGAGCTCCCATTACTTGCCCCAGTTCCTGTCCAGCTAGCAGTTTGAAAAGATGCAAATGCGAGTAGATAAATAGGTACACTTCAGTGGGAAGGTAACAGCACTTTGTGACATCATGCTAGCCACATGACTGCAAAAACGTCTTTCGACAGCGCTGGCTCAGTGGCCTTGAAATGGAGATGAGTGTCACACCCTAAAGTCAGCAATAACTAGAAGAGTAAAATCCGCGGGGATTCCTTTACCTTTAACCCCTAATTTAGGTAGGCATAGAGGAGTTATTTGGTATGATTAAACATACTATGCATGTAAGTGAGTAGTTTCATTAGATCAGCCTATTATATATCTGAAATATACATGGGAGGGAATAATTACTAAATTGTTGTTGTTGTTGTTAGTTGCGAAGTCATGTCCGACCCATCACGACCCCAAGGACAACATTCCTCCAGGTCTTCCTGTCCTCTACCATCTTCTGGAGTCCATTTAAGTTTGCACCTACTGCTTCAGTGACTCCATCCAGCCATCTCATTCTCTGTCGTCCCATTCTTCTATTGCCCTCAATCTTTCCCAGCATTAGGCCCTTCTCCAGTGAGTCCTTCCTTCTCATTAGGTGGCCAAAGTACTTGAGTTTCAACTTCAGGATCTGGCCTTCTAAAGAGCAGTCGGGGTTGATCTCTTCTAGGACTGACCGGTTTGAACGCCTTGCAGTCCAAGGGACTCGCAGGAGTCTTCTCCAGCACCATAGTTCAAAGGCCTCAATTCTTTGGCGCTCAGCCTTTCTTATGGTCCAACTTTCACAGCCATACATTGCAACTGGGAAAACCATGGCCTGGACTTATACGCACTTTTGTTGGCAGGGTGATGTCTCTGCTTTTTAGTATGCTGTCTAGATTTGCCATAGCTTTCCTCCCCAGGAGTAAGCGTCTTTTAATTTCTTGGCTGCAGTCCCCATCTGAGGTGATCTTGGAGCCCAGAAAAATAAAATCTGTCACTACCTCCATTTCTTCCCCATCTATTTGCCAGGAATTGAGAGGGCCGGATGCCATGATTTTGGTTTTCTTAATGTTGAGTTTCAAGCCAACTTTTGCACTCTCCTTCTTCACCCGCATCAAGAGGCTCTTTAGTTCCTCTTCACTTTCTGCCATTAGAGTGGTATCATCTGCATATCTTAGGTTGTTGATATTTCTCCCGGCAATCTTAATTCCAACTTTTGATTCATCTAGCCCTGCCTTTCTCATGATGTGCTCTGCATATAAGTTAAATAGGCAGGGCGACAGTATACAGCCTTGCCGGACTCCTTTTCCAATTTTGAACCAATCAGTGGTTCCGTGTCCAGTTCTCACTGTTGCTTCTTGACCCGCATATAAGTTTCTCAAGAGACAAATGAGATGGTCTGGTACTCCCATCTCTTTAAGAACTTGCCACAATTTGTTGTGATCCACACAATCAAAGGCTTTAGCATAGTCAATGAAGCAGAAGTAGATGTTTTTCTGGAACTCCCTAGCTTTCTCCATGATCCAGCGTATGTTGGCAATTTGATCTCTAGTTCCTCTGCCTCTTCGAAATCCTGCCTGTACTTCTGGTAGTTCTCGATCCACATACTGCTGGAGTCTAGCTTGTAGGATTTTAAGCATAACTTTACTAGCATGTGAAATGAGTGCAATGGTGCGATAGTTTGAACATTCTTTGGCATTGCCTTTCTTTGGAATTGGAATGTAAACTGACCTTTTCCAATCCTGTGGCCACTGTTGAGTTTTCCAAATTTGCTGGCAAATTGAGTGTAGCACTTTTACTGCATCGTCTTTTAAGATTTTGAATAGCTCAGCTGGAATACTGTCACCTCCACTAGCTTTGTTGTTGCTCAGATTTTCTAAGGCCCATTTCACTTCACATTCTAGGATGTCTGGTTCGAGGTCAGTGACCATCTCATTGTGGTTATCTGGGATGTTAAGCTCATTCTTGTATAGTTCTTCTGTGTAGTTTTGCCATCTCTTCTTAATCTCTTCTGCCTCTGTTAGGTCTCTGCCATTTTGGTCCTTTATCATGCCCATCTTTGCATGAAACGTTCCCTTCATATCTCCAATTTTCTTGAAGAGATCTCTGGTCCTCCCTATTCTGTTGTTTTCTTCTATTTCTTTGCACTGTTCATTTAAGAAGGCATTCTTATCTCTTCTAGCTACTCTCTGGAATTCTGCATTCAATTGGGTGTATCTTTCTCTTTCTCCTTTGCCTTTCGCTTCCCTTCTTTCCTCAGCTATTTGCAAAGCTTCCTCAGACAGCCATTTTGCTTTCTTGCATTTCTTTTTCTTTGGGATGGTTTTAGTTGCTACCTCTTGTACAATGTTGCGAACTTCCATCCATAGTTCTTCAGGCACTCTGTCTATCAGATCTAATTCCTTAAATCTATTTGTCACCTCTACTGTATATTCATCAGGAATATGATTTAGTTCATACCTGAGTGGCCTAGTGCTTTTCCCTACTTTTTTCAATTTAAGCCTAAATTTTGCAACGAGAAGCTCATGATCTGAGCCACAATCAGCTCCTGGTCTTGTTTTTACTGACTGTATAGAGCTTCTCCATCTTTGGCTGCAGAGCACATAGTCAATCTGATTTCTATGTTGACCATCTGGTGATGTCCATGTGTGGAGCTGTCTCTTGGGTTGTTGGAAAAGAGTGTTTGTTATGACAATCGTATTCTCTTGACAAAATTTTATCAGCCTGTGCCCTGCTTCATTTTGTACTCCAAGGCCAAACTTGTCTGTTATTTTGGTTATCTTTTGGCTTCCTACCTTAGCATTCCAATCCCCCATGATGGTAAGGACATCATTTTTTGGTGTTAATTCTATAAGGTGCTGTAGGACTTCATAGAACTGGTCAATTTCATCCTCTTCAGCACCAGTGGTTGGGGCATAGATTTGGACTATTGTGATATTGAATGGTTTGCCTTGGATTCGAACTGAGATCATTCTGTCATTTTGGAGATTGTATCCCAGTAATGCTTTTCCTATTCTTTTATTGACTATGAAGGCTACTCTATTTCTTCTGAGGGATTCTTGCCCACAGTAGTATACCTGATGGTCATCTGAGTTAAATTCACCCATTCCTGTCCATTTTAGTTCACTGATTCCTAAGATGTCGATGTTCAGTCTTATCATCTCTTTTTTAACTACGTCTAGCTTGCCTGGTAGAGGACAGGAAGATGGTAGAGGACAGGAAGACCTGGAGGAACATTGTCCATGGGGTCGCAACGGGTCGGACATGACTTCGCAATTAACAACAACAACAAGCTTGCCTTGATTCATGGATCTTACATTCCAGGTTCCTATGGAGAAAAAATCTTTACAGCATCGGACTTTCCTTTCACCACCAAATATATCCACAGCTGAGCGTCCTTTCGGCTTTGGCCCAGTCGCTTAATTCTTTCTGGCGCTACTAGTACTAGCCCTCTGCTCTTCCCCAGTAGCATATTGGACACCTTCCGACCTGAGGGGCTCATCTTCCAGCGTCATATCTTTTTGCCTTTTAGTACTGTCCATGGGGTTTTCATGGCAAAGATACTGGGGTGGTTTGCCATTTCCTTCTCCAGTGGATCACATTTTGTCAGAACTCTCTACTATAACCTGTCCGTCTTGGGTGGCCCTGCACGGCATAGCTTATAGCTTCATTGAGTTACACAAGCCCCTTTGCCACGACAAGGCAGTAATCCATAAAGGGGTACTAAATTGTGTTGAATACCAATTGGGGAGTTCTCTATAAAGGGAAGTGTTCTGTCTGTCTATTTGTCTGTCTCTCTCTCTCTCTGAGAGAGAGAGAGAGAGGGGGGGGAGGGAGGGAGGGAGAGAGAGCGCTCAGGGCCTACTTTTAAACAAAAATGCTACCAGATTTCCCCCCCCCCATTCATCTCAATACTGAACATATTTGGTAAGCCCTGTTGCTTTGTTGAAGTAGAAAATTATTTGCATTAAATGTTTCTGCTCAAAGCTTTAGTGGCTTATACAGTAATGCAATTTTTCCTGAAAAGTTATTTTGCACATTTTGAGAGGATGAGCTTTTTCTTTTCTTTCAGGATGTCTCTTGGAAAATGCCTCTCCTGAAAAAGTACATATGCCAGATCTATGACTGCAACCATGTTTTATGTCTTTTTCTGCTTCATTTAGACAGTGAGAGAGCAAGCGAGCGAGATGTATTTAATTTGGATTTCTTCTTCCCTAAGTTCCCCTCTTCTTTTGTCTGTGAATCAAAATACCTGGAATTTACCACTCTCCTTCCAGGTAATAATAAAGTCAATATCTTTGCTGTGAGTACACATTGTTTCCCTGGAAAAAATATGGAAGTGGCTTGTCTCCGCCTCCTTCTAGGCTGCTTTATTTCAATTTTCTGTCTAGTCTACAGATGTGGGATCTCCCATCCAAGGACTGACTAGACCAGTGATGGCGAATCTTTTACAGACCGAGTGCCTAAGGGCCACCCACCGCCTCCACGCCCCACTGCAGATCGTCTAGGAGGCCCAGCAGTGCCATGGCTGCCATGCCCTCTGCCTGCATCCTGCAGCATCATCTGTGTGTGATACGGCACGAGGGTGGAATCTTGTCCCCGCTGCCCGGCTGCCATGTCCTTGGCTGTGCTGCTCCATGCCGGCTGCGCCCAGGGGCAACTCTCCTCTGGGGGAGCTTCTAGTGAAGAAGGGCTGTGGGGGGAGGCAGGGCTGGGGCAACAGTGTGCGTATCCACAGAGAGGGCTCTGAGTGCCGCCTCTGGCATGCATGCCATAGGTTCCCCACTACTGGGCTAGACCCACCCTGCTTAGCTTTTTGAAAATCAGCCAAAATCAGCTAGTTCCTGCTGTAACTCGCTTAACAAGTCCAATTGTCTTATTATACTCTTTTTAAAGCACTCTCCAGTTTAAAAGCATGCAAATTTGGACTGAAGAGGTGCTCTTCAAGAGATTTCTTTTGAAACTGCAGAAATCAAGCTAAAAGAAAGGTGGCTTGTCATCTCTGCAGACAACACAAGCCAAGGGAAAATGTTAATGTATTAATTTCAAATCCACTCTGGGACTCTTGAATTAGTATGAATATTCTGTGATCAGTTCAGGATGGTGTGGAAGGAATGAGAACCCTCAATCTCAGACTGTGCCTTTTTGTTACAACTCACAGGCTGTCGGAGTTAGCTTGGATGAGTTGAGTCAGAGCTTTTGTATCCATTCAAAGATCCAGCTTCTCAAACGTTTGAGATGCAAAATTGCAGCAGTTTGTAAGAGGAGCAGCAAGAAATACTGTAGCTTCATTCCCATGATTCATCCTATTCTCAAGTAGTCAAGAACTATCAGTTCATTTCACTGATTATCTAACTAGGCCATGGGAAGGAATTACCTTCACAATTCAGAAAGTAAGTGAAGATGAATTTGCTTTTGCCTTCCCTAGTAGTGGTTTAGAGCAGGGGTCCCCAACCCCTGGTCCGTGGACCAATACCGGGCCGTAGCATGCCAGCAACCAGTCTGGATAAACAAGGAAACCCCTGTCCACAGGATGCAGGCAGCACACAATACCATGCCCCTTTCGGTCCACAGAAAAACTGCTCTCCGCGGAACCGGTCCCTAGTGCCCAAAAGATTGGGGACCTCTGTTTTAGAGCAACCATGGGCCATGGACTACCTGTGGCCCTGGACAGCTAGTAATGCAACCCCACAAGATCATAAACTTTTAACAGGATGTGATTTATATGCATTAACTATATTATATATGTACTTGTGGCCCAAAACAATTCCTCTTCACTCAGTGTAGTCCAAGCAAGCCAAAAGGCTGGATAACCATGCCTTAGAAGAATGTATACGAGATCAGCCAGCTGATTTGGGACAGCTTGTATTCTGATACCTTTAAAAAAAAATAGTCTAAAGCCCCCTGTGGGATACAGTAGGTCTCAGTGGTGAGAGAGTGATCAAGAAGACAAGTGCACATAAGAAGCCAGGTTTGATCCTTTCATAAGCTCGGATGGTCGTATGATTGACTGGAATAGCTCTCTTTCCTTAATATTTATCGACATCATTATTGCTATGCATAGCAATAAAGTCATGGACAAATTATAACCCCAGCTGATGTTCATCTTTTCCTTTGGATCCTCAAGTGGTTATGCATAGGTCATTTTGGCAGTGTGCACTACGTTCTTTAGACTTGCTGTTTATTGTTTAGATTTATTGTTTATTGTTTAGCGCTTCTTCATAACTCATGGTTATTGCATTGCTATGCTTATGCCGCCGTTATAAATAGATATAGCTTAATGGCGGTGTTTTTTTTTTCAAATTTGTGATTCAGATCCTACTTATTATTTGTGTAAATGTGTACACTTTGCAATATATTAGTTCAGAGGTTCCCAACCTTTTGGGCAGTAGGGACCAGTTATGTGGAGAGGTTTTTTAGTGGACCAGAGGGGGTGTGGTTTTGTGTGCTGCCTGCATCCTGTGGATGGGGCTTTGCTTGTTTGTGCAGACCGGTTGCTGGTATGCTGCGGCCCAGTACTGGTCCACAGACCCAGGGCTGGGGACCTCTGTGTTAGCTCATTTAACTCTGACTGCTTACATATATTTACTTTGTTTCCTGGACACATGAAGGAGTCTATAATGGCATAATTTTTAAATTATTATTTGCAAATAATATCATGATTAATGATAGGCCTCATCATTTATTTTATTTGCATAACTTTCTTGGGAAACACTTGGCACTGATAGCAGATTGGTGTAGTTTTACTAACAGTAATATCAATTTAGTATCCAATTGTTCTAGTTATCCTTGTACACATGTAAAAGTTTTTTAAAACTTAACTTTAATTATATGTACACGTATCAATATAGCACTTTGGAGTCCCCCAAATAAAATTTTGTTAACAGGCATGTTTTCCTAGCAGCCCATTTCTGCCTGCAGACCTTTCACACTTACAACCTTTGCAGTATCCCCGTGGTCACATGATTAAAATTTGGACACCTGGCATATTTAGGATGGTCGTGGTGTCCTGGGTTCCTGTGATCTCCTTTTGTGACCTTCTGATAAGCAAAGTCAACGGGGAAGCCAGATTCACTTAACAAGCCTGTTGCAATGATTCACTTAATAACTGCAATGATTCACTTAACAACTGTTGCAAGAAAGGTTGTAAAATGGGGCAAAATCCATTGAACAACTGTTTCACTTAGCAACAGAAACGTTGGGCTCAATTCTGGTCATAAGTTGAGGACTACCTGTAGTCCATTGGAAAAAAATCATCTTGATTTGGGAAAAATTGAAGTTTTGTAATTGAGCAATGGGTGCCTTCAACCTTTGTCAGTATAAGGCACCTATTTGATTGTTAACACACTCTTGAGGCATCTAAACAATTTATCCTTGCCCATTTTTGGTGACTTTAGAGAACGCTGAGTTATCATCCATGCTAAATAATGTACTTACTGAAGCACTAAGTGAACATTTACATCTCCATATGTATATATCAGTGGTGGTGAACCTACGGCACGGGTGCCAAAGGCGGCACTCAGAGCTCTCTTTGTGGGCACGCGCACTGTCGTCCCAGTCCTAGACCTTCAGCTGGGTTTTATAAAACCTTTTCACTTTAGGCCTCCGCCACCATGTACCAAAAAAAAAAAAAGGTTCAATCAATCAGTCAATTTCAACTTCTTGTGGGGAAAAAAAAAGATCTTGCAAAGTTGGCATTGATTGAACTTTTTAGTCCTACCCACTCTGCTGTCACCACTGCAGCCACGCCCACCCAATGGGCCACACCCACCCAATGGGCCACACCCACCCAATAGGCCAAACCCACCCGGCACCCGACGATGCATAAGTGGGTTTTGGGTTGCAGTTTGGGCACTCGGTCTCTAAAAGGTTTGCCATCACTGATATATATCATTATAGGATATTTTCTTACAGTCGTTGATACTTAGGAGCCAAAGGAGGGAGGGAAATGTCTGTTAAATAAGTCATATTACTAGTTTTTTTTCCTGCTGTATGTGACTATATGTTTAATAATAAACCTACATTTTCTACAATTACTGTATGTCTAATTCACCAATGTTCGTTTGATACTTGCAGTAAAAATAAAGGCTCAAAGATTAATCACTAAGAAATATTTACTCGTTGTAAATAAATAATAATAAATCGTTCATTTTCTATGTTCTTCTTTAAGTAGAAAATACTCTGAATGCATCCTGAAAACTCAGAATTTGTTCAGAATTGCTGCTGAAACCAGGAGCTGGAAATACTGCTTGCATTATTAGGGTTTGGTAAGTAATTTCCTAGTTGCACAGTTCCCTTGAGTGCCTTGGCACTCTTTCCTCACTTTTATTATGCATCTAACAATCATTGGTGTTGCATTTTCAGATTTTAAAATGGATGAGCAGAGGCCACAAATCACACCAGTGCCCTTTACTAACACGACTAATTAACTGCGCGGAAGTAATGATAATATGGCAATGTAAATTATGTAAAAAGCTATCAAGATAGTTGGGGTTATGATTACATTGAACATCGAGAAACATGTCATCTGTCTAAATGCACACCCAGTGGCAACATCTAGCGAGTCCTTCTTTTGACTGAGGAGGAACATACCAAAAAACAGACATTTCTGAAGATGTTGTCAGGTCCAAGCAACTGAGAATGGCACTTGAAGTTACTTCTGAGTAGTTGCTTTCTGCTTGCAAACAGAATCTTGCCAGACTAAAACAATTAACTGAAATAACTATAGATATCCTCTGTGGATTGCTAGGGAGGGTCCAGCCTTGTTCTCCTCCTGCCCACCAGACATACCAAGCTCCATTGTCTCTTTGCCCTCTGGGAAAGAGCCCTTCCCTCCTTGCAACTCCAGAATACGTCCCGCCACAGATGTGGCATATCCATCTATAATACAAATACCAGCTCAATATGGTTGTATCTAAGTCCTTAGTGTGCTATGAAATGGAATAGGCTGATTTTTTTTTTTTTTAAAAAAATAATCTGCATATTTTCTTTTTTCTCATATATTAGTTGAAGTATTTCTTTCACCTTCTAGGTGGAGCATACTGATAAGAAAATAATTGAAATGCTAAGATAATTGAAATGCAAAGCAATTCAGAAAACAGAGTTGCTTTTAGTCTCGTGCTTTGCTCTCTACATGTGCTATTTCTAGTTATCAACTTTGCTTTTCATTCATACACAAGGGATATTACAGAGACAAAAGAGGGACACAGATATAGTTCTGCCATGCCGGCTTTTGTTCCGAATGCCAGTATGTACATGGCTTAGAATGCTTAACCATCACTTAACATTTGCTGGGTCCAAGAAGCAGCAAGAAGAGACATTATTGTCAACCTGCATAAGGAAATGTTATCCTTGTGAACAAAGCAAATAAATGTATAAGATTTTCAATATTGTCAATGATTTTAGAGACATGCTAAAGGAAGGAAAGTATTCCGAGGCAGATGTTCTACTGGACTTGATGCTGGAAAGCCGAAACCTCGTTCTTATTCTCCTTCTATTGCTTTCTATAACTCTGCCTAAGAAAACCTTATAATGTTGTGGAAGGACCTGTTTTCCCTGTCTTGGGTTTTAAGTGCTGCTCTAACTCTTCTTGCCTTCTTTCAGGCACCCCCATAAGATCTGGTGATACTTTATACTCTCTCCTCCATTCTTCTGCTTCCTTTCCATACTTGACTAGTTTCTCTTTGTTCTTCTGCCTAGAAGGGTTTCCATTTGCTCCCCATTTCCCAATCCCTTCCACTCTTCATTGGTGCAACCCTCAACAGTCTGACTTAACTTTGTCTTTTATAGCCCATAACAATAACAATACTTTTTTTTAAGGTGAGTTAAATCTTGAAATCCCATTATAGGACTTTCTGAAAAAAACAACAACAACTGAAAAAGACCCATATTGATTTACCTGTTGCAACAAGAGAGGCTAGAATGACATTTTAGTGGGAGTGTTTTATACTTTGCTTGTTTGCCTTTTAGCATGGCATCGGATGCCTGGGAAATGTGTGAAATGGTAAGTGTTTCATACTTTGATATTCCGTTTTTGGCATTCTATACATTTCCTAGGGATTGTATAAAATGCTTAATTTCATACATTGATGATAACATATATACAGAAATATGTACTTATGATAAACATAGGCAATAGATTAGAACCTCTTTTGACCAATTCTATTTATGTTTAAAAAGGTCCCTTCAAGATACTCAATATGCATTGTATGCAAAGCCAATCAAGTTGTAAAGAGGCAAGGCCTAGCCCCTGAATCATAGAACCCTCTTCCCATCATTCAAGCAAAAATACAAAAATCAAACAATGCACATTTTGCCTCATCACACTGGCTAATAGTATGACCAGGCTAATAATAAAGAAAAAAAATGAAAAGAAATAAAATTCTATCACATTATTTGAAGCGACTAAAGATCTAGATTCTTAGAAGTAAAAGGAAAGAATATAAAGTTGGTTTATATTATATTAAAATAGATATTATCTCTGGTAACCCTTAATGGACTTTTGGTGACATCAGAACTGAAGCAATAACTTTATGGATTTGTTTATAGATAGGAGAGGAGATGTGGGAAGGAAATCATTTGTTATATTTTAAGAAAAGGTGATACATTACTAAAATTGTTTATACCTGTCATCATAAAGGGGGAAGTAATTTCTTTGTATATATATTTTTATTTTTCCTAATATTTTTTCTCTTTTCTATTTCTATGTCTATTTCTCCACCTTTTTTTCTTGCACTCCCTTTTTACTTTTTATCAGTTATTGTTTAGTTTGTCTTAGTTCTGTAATTAAAAATCTTTTTATAAAATTACTGTCAGATAAGAAAAACTCTCCATAAGCCATTAGCACAGGGCTCTTCAAACTTGGCTCTTTTATGACTCATGGACTTCAACTCCCAGAATTCCTCAGCCAGGCATGAGGCTGAGGAATTCTGGGAGTTGAAGTCCATGAGTCATAAAAGGGCCGAGTTTGAAGACCCCTGCATTAGCACAACAATAAGTGCAGAAACATGCATTACACCCAGAGAGATAGGAATAGAGGGAAGGAAGGGAAACACAGACAGCCTTGCAAGAGTCTGATACTGCAGCCTATTTCAATATAGTATAGTTTTAATCTTTTTGTGAAGTTGGTTTCCTGATCTGGTCTACCTTGTAGGGTGGAGGGTTGACAGTCCAGCAGCATGAGAAAACAGTTGCATGCTGCATGTCTTTGGTGTGTGTGTGTGTGTGTGAGAGAGAGAGAGAAAGCCATCCCCATCTGTATTTGACACAACAAAAACAGGATGCATGCACTCCATTTCTACATCACTAACCTCCAAAGAACTCATTGATATGGTTGATCCAGTTTCGCTTCTTGCTAGTCCTGTGCTATCGTCCATCTCGGAAGCTATGAAATTCTTTACAGCTGTGCGAGGTTCAAAAGGCAAGTTCTGCATGTGTTCCTGGGTGGGGAGATGTTGATCTAAACTCATACTGAACTGGTCCATTACATTTGGGTTCATACTAAAATCAGGATTAACTTTGTAGTGCAAAAGCCTTTCGTGAGGCAAGGTCTCCATGCCTAGATTCAACTTGCTGTCATCCTTCAGCGATGCCTGTGTGTTCACTGAACCTCGGGGCATGACAATGTAGTCACTCTCCATCATGCGGTCCTGAGGGTGGACTACATCCATGTCTGCACCTCTCAGGTTGTCATCAGTACATAAATAGACAGTTCGCCGTAGCTCAGTGTTGTCTTTTTTAAGACACTGGTTAGCTAATTCACTCATGCTCATAGGCATATGCATGCCTCCCGACTGCTGAATGATCACTTTAGAAATTATATTCCCAGGCAATGTGGAATAGTTCATTCCTTCAGGGTTGGCTGGCTTGTCTTCTTCATCATCATTCAGGGAGATTCTAGATAGGGTGCCTGTTATCGTAGCTGCTCGGCATGGCCCAATGTCCTTATGGAGAACTGTGAATTAAAGAGCAGGAGCACAAATTGATAAACACCTCTGAAATTAGAAGCTGGATTCCATCTGAAAGAATGTCTTTACTCATACTGGTGCTGGATCAACCTTCTTCAACTTGGCCATGAGGAGAAACTACAATTCCTGAATTTTCAACCTGCTTTCAGCCTGGACAAAGGAGGGGGCCAAGTTGAGGAAGGCTGAAAAGTTTTAAACAAAGCAATTATGACATTATATATATCAAAGAAAAGGACAACCATTTAGGATTAAATTGTCAGAGAAAGGAAAATGATTTATTTTAGGATCCACTCCTTTTTTTCTTCCGTCTTTTCCATTTATGGTAGCTGAAATCAAGGGTAGTCTTGATATTATAACATGTATAATTACTGAGAGTTATACGTGGTGACAAATTATTCTATTAAAGATGTGTGATTGCTTTTCTATTTTCAATTAAACAAAAAATCTATTTGCCTCGAAGCAAGGATATAGAGGAGAGGGACGAGACCATTTCAAATCTTCTTGTAATGTAATTCTTAGCGGAAATGGATAAAAATCCATTTGAGAAAATTGTCATTAGATTTTTCCTAAGTGCAGATGTCAAATCACTTCAGCCAGCCACCTTTTATTAAATCTTTCATTTAGAGGGTCAAATTTTAAATCTTTAATTTTTAATAATGAAACCTGGTCATATTTACCATAAAACTGTCTTTTTCAACAGAGTGCTTCTCCCTATCCTTTTTAAGCAGACATGTTTTGGAAAGTAGTATCACATTTCCTTTGGTTTTAAGGAATTGAAATGAATGACTCTGTTTCGAACATCTAGCTAAAAATCACAGTATCATTAAATTGCCAAGGAAGGGAGATAAAGGCATCGTTGTGAAGTGCAGATGTAATTAACAAGTGTTTATTTCAAAGGAAACTAGGAAAGCCATTTCAGCTTAATGAAACAGTATTAATGTATTGTTTGCAGTGATATATAAGCACATTGACGGGAACAATTTACAGTTTGCCATGTATTCACTGACACAAGAGGAACTCCTCAAGAAACCATCACTAGATTCAATTATTCTTGATAACTTTTGTCCAGTTTCTAACCTCCCCTTTTTAGGAAAGGTTGTTGACAAAGTGGTTGTGAAACAGCTTCAAAGGATTCTTGATGAAGCAGATTATCTGGACCTCTTTCAGTTAGGTTTCAGACCTGGGTATGGAGGGAAACAGCACTGATCATGCTTTTGGATGATCACTGCTGTGAGTGGGATGGGGTACTGCATTCATCCTTGGTCTTCTTGACCTCTTGGCAGTCTTTGATCATCTTATCATGGTATCCTTCTGGACTGGCTATGAGTGTTGGGGCTGGGTGGAACTGTATTGTGCTAGTTCTTCGTCTTTCTCCAGGGCTGATTCCAGTCAATGTTGATAGGGAGTGTGAAGTCCCGCCCTCAGCTCCTACCGTTTGGGGGCAGCACAAGGTTGAGAACTCTGCTCCTGTTTGACATCTACATGAAGTGCTGTTGAAGTCATTCATTGTCATGGGGTGAAGTATCATCAGTATGCTGATGATACTCAGTTGTATCTCTGCCCTTAAGTGAATTAACTGTGCTGTCCTTTCTTGGTGTTTGGATATGGTGGAGGTTTGGATGGCAACAACAGGTTTTAGCTCAACCCTGGCAAGATTGAGTGGCTTTGGGTTTTGGGGCCTTCAGTTTCTAGGGTCTTATCATCTGTGGAGCTGGATGAAGTTGAATTAACTTCCAACTAACTCATGACTCTTGCTTAAAGAGAAGATAACAGTTATAGCTAGGAGGGCCACCATGAAGACCTCTGCACGGTCTTGCCAGTTGTGCCTGTTCCTGGACAAGCAAGTCTACTCTCAGTTACACACATCCCAAATGGATTACTGCAACATGGAGCTGCCCTTGAAGAGCATTCAGAGGCTTCAGCTAGGAAAAAAATGTTGCAGTGTGATGTGTGCTCCGAGGTCTGTGCATGTTACACCTCTGCTCCACAAGCTGCATTAGATGCCAGTTTGCTTTCAGGTTTAATTCAAGGTGTTGGTAATAACCTATAAAACCCTAAACGACATGGGGACATGTTATTTGCAGGACTGCTTCTCTACAGTTACATCTACCTCCTCTTATCAGGTCCAGTATGTTACCCATCTTGTTTATAAAGAAGTGCCATCTGATGGAAACCAGGAGGACAGCCTTTTTTGGTGGAGCACCTGCCTTTTGAACATAATTCCTCCCATTAGCTTAGATTAGTTCCAACCTTACTTGTCTTCTGAAAGGCTTTACAGTCTACAACAGTGGTGGTGAACCTATGGTACGGGTGCCAGAGGCGGCACTTGGACCCCCGTGACCCCCTCCTCTCCAGCAGCCCCCCTGAAGGAGAATCACCCCTGAGTGTAACCCATGCGCAGCAGTGCAGCCAAGGACATGGCAGCCAGGCAGCATAGACAAGACTCTACCCTCACACCCCATCATGCACAGTTGATGCTGCAGGGTGTGGGCAGAGGGCGTGATCGCCATAGTGCTGCTGGGCTGCTTGGGCGATCTGCGGTGGGCCCTGGCGGCAGTGAGTGGCCCTGCAGGCAGGCGGGGCAGGGGATGGGGGGTCAGAATGGGGGTGGGGCAGGGGTGGAACAGGGGTGGGGCCAGTTTTTGGGCATTCGGTCTCTAAAAGGTTTGCCATCACTGGTCTACAACATGGTTTTGCCAAATATGCCTGAGGATGCTGTTATGGTTTAGAGCCTGCCAAGTGGTTATATTCAAGATTTTCACCTGCCTGCTTTTTCTGTTTTTTGGTTGTAAATTTGATTTTTAATTGGTTTCTTAACTTGGTTTTAAAGAGGATCATTGTGTTTTATCGATTTTTTGGTTTTGTTTATTCATTATTTATTTGGTTGTTTTTTATTATATTGAAAACAGAACCACAAATGTGAGACAGGCAATTGTACAAGTTGAATAAATAAATTCATAAAAATAAAATAAATAAAAATTGAAGCTCATATCTGGTGGATCATCTTTGCTCCCTTAGATTTTAGTGAGAACCTGATGGCAAAGTTTTTGGCTTGTAGAAAAAGGACCTTTCTACCCTTTACACTCAGTGCCTTGTGACTGATGACAATTGGCATTTTATTGAGCTATAGCCATATTTAATTAAGCACAGCATTAACTGAATATGGAAAAAATATACATATGTATATATGGGAGTTTATATGAATTTGTTTGCCAATTGAACTTCTGCTCCAATTATAAGTACTTTTCTTTCCTAATCCTTTTGTGCTTGCATATGCAGATGATCTAATTTATACAGACTCAGATGCTATCTCAGAGAAGTTGTTTTTAAAACCTTGTAGCACCTGAGTTTTCCCAACCTGCTTAAAAAAATGATTTTTTTTTCATACTCAGTTTATACAGTAACACTATTTTTTTATCAAATTTTGAACACCTCTTAAGGTTTGTAGGCACTCATGTTGTTAAAAAGAAATCAAATACTTCAGAAGGATAAAGCTACTTTTAATTTTATTTCATTTGGTGCTCGGACAGCCTTACCTGATCGACAAGCAATGTCCACATCTTTTTCAAAATCTGTCTGTAACAATAAGAAATAGAAGTGAAATGAGACAACTGTTAGCAATCATCAGCTAAAGGTCAAGCTAAATGTGGAACGTCACCCACAGGTGCCATCCCAGCTCTCAGACTCTGTAACATGTAACACAGCGTGCATCACATCTTCATTACACAGTGCATTGAACCTTCACTCTTCCAGCCAGTGATATGAAATAAAATAACAAGCACAATGATGTACTGAGCTATAACACCAGGCCATGTGTTGGATAATTAAATATTACAGAAGAACAGAAAAGTGTTCAGCAGTAATGACAATTACCAAGCAGAAGATGCTATAGCATCCACTTCTGACCTCAACTATCACATTTCCTGCTAATATCTTCCTCACTAAAGCTAAACTACACATTCCTACAGAATGACCACAACTGAGAGTTTGAAAAAAATTCAGAGAAGAGGAACTAAGACGATCAGAGACCTGGAGACTAAAACATATGAAGAATAGCTGCAGGACTTGGGTTTGGCTAGTCTAAAGAAAAGAAGAAATAGGGGAGACATGATAGCAGTATTCCAGTATCTGAGGAGCTGCCATAAAGAAGAGGGGGTCACATTATTCACCAAAGCACCAGAGGGAAGGACGAGAAACAACGGTTGAAACTGATCAAAGAGAGAAGCAACCTAGAATTAAGGAGAAACTTCCTGACAGTGAGAACAATTAACCAATGGAACAGCTTGCCTCCAGAAATCGTGGGCGCTCCATCACTGGAGGTTTTTAAGAAGAGGCTAGACAGTCACTTGTCTGAAATAGTATAGGTTCTCCTGCTCATTTATTTCATATGTAGAGATATGGCAAAGAAACATTTAGCACCAGTAGAGAAATTCAACAGAAACCATGCTGATGCTAGGTCCATCATAAAAAAGGTTTTCACGTGATCCTTTGTAATTCTGTATTTGTACACGCAGAAGAATCACCTTTATTAAATTTTCAGTTTTGATACTGATATAGGCTAATTAGGTTTTCCCACATAATAACACTTCATCCCTGCATTGCATTTCACCTACCTAGCACTGCAGACGTAAATACACAAACGTTTTTAAATCATGGTTTTATTAACCTCTTCAGTGCATGTTGTTGTTGTTTTTAACAAAAGGTGACTTTTTTCAGTTCTCTTTCACAGTAACTTCTCAACATGTAGAAATAATGGATTTTTATTGCATACAGGCTTAGTCAAAACACTTTGCCCACTATGGAATTCAGAAAAGTACTGGAGATTCTATAAAGACTCACTTGTAAACTTGTCCCTTGCAACAACTGCGACACAATTTCAGAAATGCACATAATATATACCAGAGAAAAGCCTGGGTTTAAATGAACAGGCACTTTAAAAATCACCTTGTTTTTAGCCCACAGAAACAGCTGCATTTGAGGAGATGGTCCTCTCTCCCTACTTATTATATGTAGTTCTCCTTGTACTATTTTGAGTGGTAGGAAACAAGTATGGGAGAAATGTTCCAGATTGCTCAGTTAATTTGGTATATACGAGGGGTTTCTTAACAGTTAAGTACACGTAGTCCTCGACTTACAACAGTTTGTTTAGTGACCGTTCAAAGTTACAACAGCACTGAAAAAATTGACTTATAGCTGTTTCTCAACTTATGACTCTTACAGTATCCCCATGGTCACCTGATCAAAATTCAGATGCTTGGCAACTGGTTCATATTTATGACAGTTACAGTGTCTTGGGGGGGTCATGTGACCTGCTTTTGTGACCTTCTGACAAGCAAAGTCAACGGGGAAGCCAGATTCACTTAACAACCATGTGACTAACTTAACATCTGCAATGATTCACTTAATGACTGCAGCAAGAAAGGTCGTAAAATGGAGCAAAACTGTCTCGCTTAGCAACAGAAATTTTGGGCTCAGTTGTGGTTGTAAGTCGAGAACTACCTGTCCCTTAAACATAGCGGCATATGTGGCAATTTTGTGGTAAGAATAAGCAAATCCTTTCAAGGATATCCTAGGAAGTATATGGAATTTATTTGTAATTTTACACACACACACACACACACACACACACACAGAGAGAGAGAGAGAGAGAGAGAGAGAGAGAGAGAGAGAGAGAGGGGGAGAGGGGGAGAGAGAGAGCAGTATAGTCATTTTAATGTAATGGCTAAAAACTGACCATGAAACAAACAGTTGAAACCCTGATAAGGAAATCCTGTTAGGAGAGCAGCTGACATAATAAATAATACACCATAGAAAGCCAGTTTGCAATATGTAGGATTATAATTTAAAAGCTATTTTGCAAGCTTCTAATAATACAAACAAAACACATTTATCACATTGAAGGTACTATGAATATGTCATAACATCACCATCACCACTGCCATCACCACCATTTATAATCATCTTCTTCATTCCTACATAACCTAAGAGTTTTCCCTTTGATAGTCTCTTTTGCATGCAGGAAAATACAGCAGATTTGAAATTCATCAGAAAATGAATTGTATTTATTATATTATATTAGATTTAGAAGGCCATCAAACTCTCCAGTGGCTTTGGGTGGTTTATGTCATTAAAAGAAAGTGAAACAGTTTAAAAGACAAGAAAATGAACTTATATATTTCTATAATGCATGTCTATGAATTTAGAAATAAAATAAAAGTAATTATATTGTATAATGTTTGCTTTCTATTTCAATGTAGTAATTACTGAATCTATTCATTTTATGATTCTGAATATGGGACAAAGTGTGAAACTTTTCCACCACAAGATCAAAACAAAGAGAGGGGGGGAGGGAGGGAGGGGACAGGGAGAGGGAGAGAGAGATATCAAAAATTTTGCAACCAGATATGTTAGCCCTGATGCACACTATGTCTGCAAATAGTAGTCAAGGGTAAATATAAACTAACCATGATTTGAGCATGTCCATTAGGAAAGGAACTTGATGAATCTGCATTGATTGGATCTTGGCAGTTTCTTAAACGACATCTAAATGCATCTTGAACCTGGCAAGATATAACAGATATTCAATATACTTCTTAAAAATAGATAATCATAGACAAATTATTAAAGCTATAACAAACAAATTCTTGATTCATCATTATTTTCTCATTTGGTTTCAAATGATGTTTACAGTGACATTATGATAATTGTACAAACACAGTAAGCAAATTAAAGCGAATATTTAAATTGGATTAGCCCAGGCCTGTGAATAGCTCTTGAGATGAATGTCTCAGTGAGACTTACTCCCAGGGAAGTAGGAATTGGACTAAAGTCACAGATCCTTTGTTCAGTATGCCAAAGCTATTTTTATGACTTCCTAGAGTAGAACAATAAATGCATTCTACCTTAGTGAGCATAATGGTAAAGACCATTTAGACAATGGGAAGAAATCCAGCAGGTTTCTTTCCATAAATATGGATTGCATCCTTTACCTGACAACTCTTAAGTACTAACTGACACCAATATAGAAAAAACAAATACTATAACACCATAATGGTCTTTTGAGGGAAAAAAAAACCTACCTGAGTGATTCTATTTGGACAATTATTCAGATAAATTCTAAATTGATCATGCCTAGATCTGCTGTGCTATATACAAAAATATCCCAGCCATGTTAATTTGTGATGCTCAGTTGGTCAGTCTAGACCACAGATTATCTGGGAGCTATGGAAGTAATCTTACTGCAGTGTCTAGAGGCTGTAAGGATCTGGATGGAGAGGAACAGGTTAAGGGGTAAACCTTAGCATGATATGTACCTGTGAGTTCAGAAACTGGCTAATTCTGGGAATTAGTTTCTGGGTGTGGTTGACATATTCCTAATCACCTTTCCATCTTATATTGCTTGGGACCCGGCTATCTGAGTGACTGCCAACTCTAAACAAAAGCTGTCCACTTACGGCATGCTTGTAGAAAGTGCTTGCTGAGAGTATCTACTCCTCATGAATTGCAATGAGAGGCAATCAGAGAGGAGGAATCTCTGGCAAAGAATGCTCTTTTTATGCTGTCCCATCAGACATAAGAACTGCATCCTCACTTTGGGCATATTTGAAGTTTTTCAAATACCATTTGGGTACCGAGGGCTAAATTGGCAGAGGTACCTTGCTGAATGGTTAGTTTTAAGTTCTGAGGATATATGGTGTGATTAGAATATTGTGAGTATTTAACTTATTAGAAATTATTAAATATTTCCATTTATAAAGCTATTGCTTTATTTTGTATTATGTTGCTGCTGTGAGCCGCTTAAGATAATTGAACCAGTGTAAAAGCAGCTACGATAAACAAAACAAATAAAACGTCATTAAAGATGGATTTTTGGTTTCCTCATTTTGTATTACTTGCCCAGTGAAATTCCTTAGTTATCATATTTCCTCATTTTTTTTACTCCAACAATCTAACCTCTATACTCCATGGCTTTGTTCTGAAAAACAATGCTTAATTATTATCTCAGTGGGGTTTATTTTTGCTAATTATGTAACAAATGGAACTACAAGCACTCCAGTTGGGTTTAAAGCCAAATTCCAGAATTCTCAACATCTCTGGATGAATGGCACCAGTTTGAAGAAAACTCGCCAGGACTTAATCTGTTGGAAGATAAAACATGCCAACTTGTGTCTGTTCCACTGACATTCCAGGAAAATATTCTAGCTTCTCTAGGTTGGACTATGGCTGAAATGGCTCCTGCACAAATCTTTCCTGTCCCATTTTAGTAACATGCATAAGCAACGTAATTCCATCTCACAGAAATTTTTGCAGTAAATTTCAGCTGTAAAATGTCATGGACTAGCAGTATTGGTTGATATGGCAAAGCAAATTTACTTTATCTCACTTGCAGGAATGGGGTCAATACTGAGCTGCTTATAACAATAATATATTCAGCTACAGCCTGATGAAAGAAGGCATTATCTCTGACTAGTCAAATGTACAGAATGATTATCAGGGCTTTTGTCCACAGCATTGTTTTCGTAGACAAGCTCTATCCTTCTCACCATCCACTACTAGCGGAGGGAAAAGATGATTTTGATCCCCATCTTCACCAATCTTTTGGAAAGTGGAAAGGAAAAAAAAAGCAGAAAGGCCTCCAAAGATCCTGTATAAAAACTGCACAAAAACCGATGAGGGCTTTTTGTGGTCTATAGACCATGCTTTAACAGCTCATGTCCAGTAATATGAATAATAATGATCGAATCCATTTTTTTTCTGAGGGGTAAGCTAACCATGACCTGTCAAAGTCACTCTAAGCTAGCATGGTTGCCCAAGCTTCTAGCTGCAGTGAAAAGACCAGTAACCCCAAAACTGGAAATTAAAATGATGCTGGGGATGGAGGGAGAGCATGATTTTGACTGTCTGTCTCTTTATTGGCCCTTTCCCAGAAATCAAGATCAAGCCATCTGCCATGCTCGGGGTGTTTATAGAAGAATGGGGCATCATCAATTCTGTCTTGAAATTTCTCCCACCCACATTGAGTGAAAATGGGCTGTTCCATCCTATCTGGGCCTCTTTCTGTGCTCTCCCCCCTCCCAATGTGACATGAAGCTGCATGATTGTCTTAGAGTCAAACAGGGAGGGAGGGAGGGAGGGAGATGGAGAGAGAGAGAGAGAGAGAGAGAGAGAGAGAGAGAGAGAGAGAGAGAGAGAGAGAGAGATGGGGGGAGAGAGAGAGATGGGGAGAGGGATGGAGAGAGAAAGAGATGTGCTGAATGTGCGTATACCAGGGAAGTGGTTTCCCTGGCAACAGTAACCAATTCAAAGCTCCTCTTAAAAGTTGCCTTCTCTCTTCCCGTCTCCATTTGAAAAAAAGTCCATGACATTTAGATACTGAGGGTGTGGGGAGGAGGTGGCACATATTTGATGCTAAGCATAATTAAAAACAACAACACAGAGATAATAAAGAGCATTTCCCTTTATCACCAAAAGTTAAGATATGACATAGCTTAAATTAGGGGCATGGAATAATTAGGCATTTGATTTTTCTCTTTCTTTAGCAGACATGCAAGTACCCTACATGGCCACAGTTTACTCTATATGTATAATTGAAAGGAACTATGTGGAAGTTTGGAAGACTACATTGAATAGAGAACTATAAACTGAGGATTGTTAACTATTTTTCTATTGCATTCCTTGTCACTACCTTTCATTCATTATTTATCAAGTCTGGATAATTTTATTATCAAATTAGTGACCATTCTGCCATTTTACTCTGGGCTATGTCAAGCTATTTTTTCCTAAAACCTATGGTTGCAAATAAATGTTTAAATACAAATGTCCAGCTACCCAACTGACAACACTGGATATACTCTATATTTGATTAGGTCTTGATTCAAGCTACCTTGAGATGAATTACATGTAAGACCCTAATTATTTTAGATCTCCTTTTCTCATCCACACATTGTTCAAATGACTGATTATCATCACTATAGCAACCATATCAATACAGTACAACACCATCCATATACTCAATGTGAAATGTCTCTTATTTTATTTTATAACAACAAATGGAAGAACAAGGCAAATCTCTTTCCAATTTACATTTCTGATAATGGGATATAATAAATATGGATGTGTGAATGTCCAGATATTATTGCATGACTCCCACCTAGCACAGGCAATGATGGAGTTAGAGAATTGCAACACAGGGAATAAAATTATATGCATATGCAATTTCATGAAATGTAATTTTTCTCTTAGTTGGATGTTAGGACTGCTAAGCCAATTAGAAGGGGCTCTGAAGAGAAGGAAATAAATAAGGGTATAAGATTGTGGAATGGAGCTTGGAAGGAAGGCAGAACACGCAAAAAATCTCAACTAAGAGACTTTTTGAAAGCTATACAGTGATCTCAGAAAAGGGGCCATCATACGACAGGATATGAGGGACAAGAAAGGTGAGTGATTTCCCTTGCAAACTTTAGCCAAAGGATTGAGCTGATTTTTTTTTTTTTTTGCAAGGTTAACACAAATAGAGCAGATATTTTTCTTCTCCAGATGTATAGCTTCTGAGGCAAAGTACAGACATTGTTGGAGATGCCAAAGCAAAGAGTGAGCACTCTCAATTTGACCTTGCTACGCTATTCTTTCCTGGAGATAAAATTTAGACTGGAAATAGATGATCGATGATGTTTTTGATGCTTTCTATGCATTATGTTGTTGTAGTGACAGAACAAAATAGCTGTGATTTTTTTACTCTGAGATTTGACATTATCTATGACAAGTCATTTGACATTCAGATTTATTGTTTTGCCTGCTAGAGGCAGATTCCGTATCTCACATGGATAAATGACAGGCATGAGATACGGAACTCATTATCCTTTAATCCAACAATATAGGCATGTTTTAAAATTTTACTAAAAAAAAAAAAGAACCATCTAAATAAAGCACTTTAGAACTCGTGTACCTTTTTAGATGGGAAAGAAGACTCATTAAAGTCCGGAATACACAAAATCAGAAATCAGTACTTTGGGGATCTCCTTGGAAGCAAAATTCTTTAATCTTCATAACATTATGAGTTATTTTCTGACTAGAAAGCTACTTGGTGTAGTAGATTTTTAAATTCATGTATATAAAAGGTGCATTTTAAATATGGCTTATATAAGATTAAATATGTTGGATCTTTCATTTTTTTTATAGCACCCTTCCAGGTGGGCAGGCAAATTGAGAAGCAATCACTATCACCTGCTTCAGAGTGTTTGTGTTAAATAGTAGCAATATTCTAGAGTTTTGTCAACCAGATGCTTTTCAGCTGTTCTGGAATACAACTCCCATAATCTCGAATGCCTCCCATGCTAGCTGAGGGGGTCAGAAATATAAATGGGCAGCAAAAGTTCTAAACTTATAGTTACCCAATGATGATAAGGTTTGAAACCATACATAGAAATTGAAGTTATCCATCATGTTGCTCAAAATTTTGAGCCCACTTGGTTTTCTTTGATATGAATTGAAAACACAATCCTGGTAGGACCAATAGATAGATTATCAGTCTGACAAATTTATTCCCCCCCTTTTTTAAAACAAGAATTTAAATCCGCTTATCAGAATCAAACTTAAAATGAGATTTTTATATATTTAGAATTAGGAACCTAGATGCCTCTGATCATATGTTCAGCCTGAGAATTAACTTCCATCAGGTACAGTTTCTTATATCTGATGATTTATGCATAGGACCCCTTGGCTTTCTTTTTATAGTGTTCTAATACACTGGCAGTGAAAATATTTATTGATAACTTATTGGGAGTTAAAAATGCCGGAGTCTCTATTATCAGTCTTCCAAAGATATACCAATCCATCTTCTGCTTATTGAAACATGAAATTGCCCTACTAATCATTTCCTCAGGACAAGCTTACATCTACCATAATAGACAATATACTGCCATGACAAGCTGAAGCCAGCCCAAAGGGGTCAAGCATAAATGTAATGACCAAATCCAGTGTGGCTGTCAGAGATATCTTGATGCCTACTCTTTTACTACCCCTCAATGGTAAATTATTGACCTTGTGGAAGACCGTTTTTTCACTCAACCACCTGTAGCTACTTATTTTGCCCTATTGATTCCCAGAATGAAATGCTACTTGGTGGGCGATAACTACAGGGCTTCTTGGAGGTGAGGTGGAACAGACCTCATTTTCTATCCTGTGGCTATTTTTTTTCTGTTTATGGAATGGTCTCTCAGTGGGCCAAGAAACAGGAACTACTTTAGCAAGGCCATACTGAATTCAAAATAGGATATGTGACTCCTTGAATTGAGAAGCAAAAAACCCAGTACTCTTTTCAAGATTTACTCATTAAAGCAGAAAATTTGGTCTAATATATGCAGGGTCAGTTGCAAATGGACAGACTCTTCAGAGATGGAGTTCCCTGTTCCCAGCAAAAGCTTGGAAGAGGAATATTAACCCATTTGCAAATAAGCTGCACTGTTTTCAGTGAGGACAACAACACTTCCGGCTATGAGGCTGATATGTGGTAGCAAATAAACTATGGGAGGTATAGCTTTTCTGCTGTTGTAGTTCTGCTATTGCTCATTGTGGATCAGCACTGAGTACAACAAAAGTTACACTCTTGATCTCTTATGTGGGACTGAAGTCTTCATTTCAGGGATAGTTAGATTGTTAGGTTCAAGCCAGATGTCTAGGAATAGCAATAACATTTAGACTTATATACTACTTCATAATGCTTTACAGCCCTCTCTGAGCAGTTTACAAATGTCAGCCTATGGCCCTCAACAATCTAGGTCTTCATTTTATGACCTCAGAAGGATGGAAGGCCGAATCAACCTTGAGTCGGTCAGAATCGAACTCCTGGCAGTGAGCAGTGAGTTAGCCTGCAATACTGCATTCTAACCACTGCACCACCATGGCTCAGGAAGCATTCTGGGTTGTTGTAAAATTTCATAGAAATAGAAGATTTGGAAGACAACATCTTGAAGTGGTTTCTTACCTCCCTTCGGAGAATGCAGTGAACCATGACAATGACCAACCCCTGCAATGAATCAAATACAGCAAAGAGTATCTGAAATAAAATGGATCGCTTGTCAGTCATTGCCAGAACTGCAGACATCCAAGTGAGAGCCAGGAGAGGTAGAACAACACAGGAACTCCACAGGGATGCCCTAAACAGAGACAGAGAGGAAAGATAAAAGCAACAAGAAGATTGTAGGACTATTGAACAACAAAAGCAAAATCAACTAAAGAGAGACAGGCATATCCAAATATATAAATCTTACTTAAGGATGGCAACATTTTTTTTTAAATGTGAAAACCCATGATGTTATATAGTTATAGAAAAACTGATATTGTAAAATATTATCCAGTTGAATTAAAAGGTGCGGTTGCCATTTTTCCTTTCCCGTTTTTAAACAATTAATTATGTTCAATATTAGCAGTTTTAATCTTTCATCACTGTAGCATTTTTTTTTTGTTCACATGCACTGCATAAGATTTGTAACAAGAAGATGTAAATGATTAGGACTAACATGGCATTACTGGCGGTGGTGGCTGACAAAGCTGTTGTTGAAACTACTCCACACTTGGCACATTTGAGCGTCAAACCGCTATGAGGCTCACTCATCTGACTGCAAACAAACAGAACACCCACAAAAAAGAACAAAATATTGAAATTTTTGGTCACTGCTGAAATTTAGCTTTTTAAATATGATGTCATGCAAAAAAAAAAAATAGCAAGTTGACTTATTCAGGATGAAACACTCTGATTGATTTTAAGCCTATATAAAAATCATACATTTAAAAAAATTACACATCAAAACATGTTAATTCTATCAGGGGAAGGAGAGGCTTCATTTTATCCAAGGTCTAATTCTTCCATTTGATAATTTTTGAAGCCTGTCCTGTCCCAATCTTCATAGATAAATGTTGATCACACTGAAGAAAACAAGCGTGTGGTAGGTTAAGACAAACAACAAAATGGCCCTTCTAATCAGACCACTCAGAAGAATAAGGATTTGCTCTTAACAGAGTAACAGAGCAGATTGATAAGGCAAAAATACAATACACACATTTCCACTGAAACTGGAAAATTCCCATGAATTAGTACAGATCTGTCAATTTTATTATGGGAAAGTATGAATCAGCTTCCCCTCTTAGTTTCCACTGAATTTAAGTTAATGCTGGTCTGAATAGAGTTTGAAATGAATGGAATTTCATGACAGTGTTAATTCAGGCTAGAAATTTAATAAAACACAGTACACAGGCATTAAGATTAACATATATTTATACAGGTACTTAGCAGCTGATTCTGTCTATTTTCACTGTTTTTATGACAAATTCATTAGCTGGCTATTTTCATTCTTCCATTCATCTTATTTTTTTCTATGATGGAAGATTCTTTTTAATCAGCTAAAGTAGCTATTATTATATACTAAAGACAAAAGAGGAACATTAAAAAAAATCTTCAATTGACTTGTAAAATATTGCATTTTCCCACACCTTTATTTATAGTAATTTATAGTTTTATTTTAAAGCCGTAGGATGAGAGTATATAAAAAGTTTCTTCTGAAGCAGAAGGTACAGGTTTTTTGGTTTTTTTTTGTAACAATCCATTGTTTATTTCTAGAACAAATCATACAAATAAAGAGAGCACACAAATAAAATGGAAGATATTAACATTTTCATTTATTTGATACATATAAACATGGCATGGGAAATGAGAATCTTATACTATGGTAATTTTTATTTTCAGGTCTGTTTTTGTTCAAAGGTACATATATAAGAAAAAAAGAGTAAAAAATAAAAATTATTCTGTATGAGGAACATGATGATGTAGACTAGACATTCTTGCACTGTGATATATTGAAAAACAATGTTAATGTTGATAATTTCAATAACTTTGATATATGTCCACTAATTCATACTTCTCAATTTACAAGTGAATGAAAACTATCTGTGTACAAATTATGTTTCCTTACAAAAATTTTCAGTGTGATTCACAACTAAAAATGTGCACAAACTAAGTGTATGTGTGTGCCCCTTAATGAATATAACAAATTGCACATTACCAAGAAAAAAAATGCAAACAAAAACTAGATGCAAAAAGCAAAATGTATTTATCCAGAATTTTTGGAACGTTTGCGAAATTTTCAAACTCACGTACAAGTTTCAGAAGAAAATTATGGCTGGAAAAATAAAAATGGGAGTGGAACTGAAGTGCACAGTTGTGCCCATCCTTACTGATATAGAGAAAACTGCTTGCTACAGGAGCATTGATCAAGTGATGCAAAAGAGGAGGTGACTGTATGAAAGCCCATGATGGTAGAGCTTGCCAGCTTCAGGAATGTTTCGAAGCTTAACCATTTCTCAGTTTGATGAGAGAAAACCTCTAGGAACCCCTAGAGAAGCCCTCTTTAGGAGTTGAAAAATAGAACATGTAAGAATTATATAGAAATGCATTCCAGCATCACCACTGCCCTGTTCTCTTTCCTATGCTGATGGTAAAATTCTGAAAGGGAATCAAAACTCTTTTTATTCAACAGAGATTAATGTGGACAGTGTGCAGAGAATCCAGACATTCTTTTCCATAATCTTCTTTAAAATTTATTTGTATACATTTTATTTTACAAATAACTCAAGACCGTGAACATATCCAAAACACCTTCCTCCTACTATTTTCCCCACAACAACCCTGTGATGTGGGCTGGGCTGAGAGAAGGCCACAGGCCCAAAGTCACCCAGATGGCTTTTATGGCTAAGGTGGGACTTGAACTCAGAGTCTCCTGCTTCCTAGTCTGGTGCCTTAACCACTAGATCAAATCAGACACTTTCCTACTTTGTAATTTTAAATCCTATACCCAGTGCTTTCAGACGGTAACTTCCACTTTGACATTAGGATTGTGTGTGAGTGCATGTGTGTGTGTTTGTGTTTGCTTATGGAGCATAAAACCCATTTCCCCAAATTCTTGAACTACTATCCTCACTTGGCAGACCATGTACAGTATACGCAGGAGAAAAAAAAATGCAAACAAGTTGTAAAACCATTATCAATTATGTGGCAGTTTGATTGGAAGGCGATGAAAGACCAGCTGAGTTCACAAAGCTCTCTTATTCGTTTAATAAATATTCTTTTAAAAATGCAACTATATCAAATGAAGTATTCCTAACCAATAATAAAACATCTCAAAGTAGGATCCAGCCAAAGTTAGTTCTTCTTGGGGCAGTTATCTGACAAAGGTGGTGGAGTCTTGCTAATCAAGTATTTTGTGAGAAGAAGGAGCAGAGATGATGACGCTACTCCCTGCAGCCCCTTCAGAACAAATGACTGACACAAATCTGACCTTGCTCTATTCATTTATATGTCTAGTTCTTGCATTGACAGGGTAACTGTGTGGTAGCCTACTCCTGAGAACATATACTCCCAAATTAAACTCAGGTTAACAGGGTTTAATTCTGGATAAAACTTGCTGCATAACATAGCATATATAGCATTAATGGGCTGGTGATACTCGAAACCTTTCAGATAGAGAAAATCTAAAGGAAATCACAGAAATGGGAGCTAGCATTATAGTTTTTTTTAATTATACCAGAGAAAAATAAAAAATACAAAAGGAGAACATGCACATAGTCACTACACAAAATTTGATGTTTATTCAAATTCATCACACCTGAGCTCAGCCCAGTGGGAGGGAGGGGAATAGAGCAATCCATTCTCCTTAACAGGAAAGGAAGGCTGCAATAACTTTCTTGTGAGAAAGCTTTTGAGTAGATATGCCACACACCCCCTCAAAAAAAGCATTTTAGGTGAAACCCTTTTTTTGCATAGAAAGCCAGACTTGGAATATTAACCACGTCTTCTACTGCTTTGTATGTAAAGAAACACCTTAAATTCATAGATTCTGAAATTGGTATATGCAAGTGGGAGAATCATTTTTCATGACCTCTTTTTGCCCTTGCAGCTTTCTGTCTATTTTAGAACAACAGTAATAAAGGAATGGGAGGGAAAAAGCAAATTGACAAAATTTCCTCAGCCTCATCTCCTGTGAACGAAAATCTCTGAAAAACCCAGAATCATTCTTTCATTTAAGTGCTACTTTAAGAGCACAGAATCCCAGCGACGAGAAGAAAGAAGAATGAAACAGAATGAGTGCATGCAGAAATGGTATGAATCAAATTTAGACTAATCATTTTTTCTCCATTTCTCTGAGAACAAACACTAGCTCTGGAAGTAGGACTAGCACTGATGACGTTAACTAGTTTGGGTAATGAAACATCTACAAGAAAACAACCAAGCTCAGAGAGCACCAAAACCCCCTAAGAATAAATATAAGTTTTTATATTCATATAATAGACTTTCAAACCCACATTTCACCTGCACATTGGAGAGCCAATAACTGCAGAAAAGAAGAGACAATAACACTTAGCTTGCTTATTCAGTAGTATGTCTAATTCTTCTGGATTCATAACCCATAAGCAATCACACAAATGGCCCAGTTTTAATATTTTTTTTTAATCTGAGAGAGCTTCTGGCATTTTTAAAAGTGGATTTTTTTTTACTAATCAAAATTATATAATTCTAAATACTCAACTTGTACAAAACCAAGGACATGCATGATTATTCACCATCTTTTTTTTTTGGTAATTTAATACAACTGTACTTGTGTTTTATTATTTTTCTGAGGAAATTTCACATTTCCTCAGGAAAAATAAGTTAACTGCAATATGGAGATGAATAGAACTGGAAATTAAATTAAGCAAAAAAAGGTTCAAAGTGAAATTAAATAAAAATACATGTGGTGAATCTAACAATAAATAGACAAAATTTAGTAATAAATCATTGATATATCCCAACTTTTGCTTACCCTGCTCGGTGTTTGAGTTTTTTATCTAGGATTCCATCTCTTGAAACTAGTTTATTAAACACAAGGATGCCAATCACCATGTTGACCTGATAAATGTGAAATAAACAAATAAAAAGGTAACAGCTGAATGAAACCTGAATCTTAATACATTTGGTATAAATTTAAAGAACCGGGAACAACAATTTGGATCCTATATCTCAGCATGTGTGACTCCTACAAAGCAAAGAGATGCAAGGACCTGCATTCTGGAGAGAACTAGATATTCCAGAAAGATGCCATGCCCTGTAAATCAGCCAATCAGTGTGATCCTTGCCAATGGTATCCAAGATAGACATGGATATGTATAGTCCTCACTCTCCTATTTGTATTTGATATAAATGAGAACATACATACTATACACCCATATAGAGAAATACAACTGTAAGACATTGAGCACTATAGAATTCTGCTTATCTATTTTGCACTGTTAGGTTCAGTTTGGACAATGAACTATAATTATAACATAATCTTATGGGAACAGGATAGGAAGGATCACAGTTCACATGTTTTGCATGCAAAAGGGAAAGTACTCGGTCTTGGATATCTCCAGATTCTAAGAACAAAGGGGGAAAATCTCTAATAACATTATAATTCTACTGGGAATACAATTTTTGAATAAGATTAAATTCATTAAATATGCAAATTTATGCACATGCAAAGATTACCTGTAAAGTGAATCCTGTTTAACTCTGATTTACTTTTATTTAGACAAATATAGAATTACACTGTTAATTGACATTTATCTACTTCAAAAGAGTTTAGAGCATAAATGGAAAATCATAGATCCCAGGGTTTCAAGTGGCTTTGTTTTGCATGCCCTTGAAACCCCTTCTCTGCAAAAGTCAAAAACTGATGGTATAATTTCCTGTGATTTAAGGCTTGAAATACATAGAAATTGTAGGCTCTGCTCTAAAGTAAGCTTAATATACTTTAAAGAATGCATGCATGTCTCTGAACAAAGGAAAAACAATACATTCTGGTTCCATATATGTATCTGACATGATTCTGGCTATTTGGCTTATCAATTCACCCACTGACCGATTCTATGTGTCAATTGTTTACCTTAATCTAAAGGAATTATAAAGGAAAAATGGACTTATATCAACATTCTTACAATAATTAATAATAACCTTGGCTAATTGAGATGTATATTGCATTTAAGCTGCAAGCTTGCTTATCAAGGAGTTCAGAAGTCTAATTTTCATTTTTAAACCAATATAGTTTATTGACTCACAGAGGGGTTGTTTTGTTTTGTCATCATAGATCAGCAATTCTCATGAATCCTCTTTTGAGTTATATTAAGTTATTCTTCCAAAGATATATTAATCATGAAAACTTTCCAGTATATTTTCAATACATTTTAGCACATTCAAACTTCACAATCAATCTATTTTGGGCTGATCATTAAATTTAATACGTTGCAGCTAAGTCCCAACAGGATCTTATCTCATAAAGATTTTATTAATTCCACTGGGATACGTAAAGATCTAAATAATTCAGAAATCTAAAATCTTTGAAAAATCATGGGCGTTCATAAAATTTGAACAGTGTTATGAGCCAGTTGCATGACTGAGATGCTGACACTTCTCACTTCTTGCTACATTACACTTTTATACACAGGAGACTGTGTCAGTGACAAAAGTAACACCCTTATTTAAGAGTGTGATAATTTTACTTTGGTTTTACACTAAGAGTCTAACCATTTGTTTTGTTTGTATAAACTTCTATACAATTGTAAAAGGAAGAAAATTATTTTAAAAAATTTACTATCTATTGAAAATAATCTAATCACCATAATAAATGTAAATCATTGAATATCTTAATAACACCATGTAGAAATTAAAACATTAATATAGTCTCTACTAGGCTGTTTAAAATGAAGACATGGAGTACTTCTCCTAGAGGTTGAAAAGAGGGAGAAAGATTACACAATTATAGGAGTATCCTGTGTACCCCCTCCTCCTTCCAATATTTTGGGTGGTTCCAATCCTCTACTCAGTTCCCACTCTTCCAATAAATAAGGTAAAATTAAAGATAGTGGTTTAAATACCAGATAAGATGGTAGAGGACAGATGTGGAGAAATGTGGTTTTACTCTGGACATATCCACTTTTTGTTTTAGCACACCTACTTTCCCCTTGGCCCACCACAGGCAACCTCTCATACATGACACAAGATCCATCCCAAAGAATGCATAATCTTATGGAACTAGATCTTACCACTGACTTTAGAGGCAACTATGACTCTCAGTGACAGTGGGAAGGGAAGGCTCCTAATTTTGGAGTCCCTTTGATATCTGTTTAGCCATTTTGAAAACAATAAACTTTATCATGTTAAATTAAGATATCTTGAATGTAGCTTTAATATTCTAAAAAAGTATACACAAATCTAGACATTAAATTAACACGTGAAAGCAGACAGGGTGTGAAAAAAAGAAGAAAGGGCAATGGGACACAACTACAGGAGTGGAAGATATGATTGTGTGTATGCGCATCTATATGTATATGTAGGTATGTGTTTGCATGTATATGCATACACAGCTACAAATGTGTTACTTGTACATTTATACGCTCAATTGTCTAAAGAGGCTTGCTCCAGTTTAAAAATAACACTTGTAATCAGAGTAGACTGAGCTGATGCCATTCATGTCACCTAGATAATTTTTATTTGCTTCTTTATAATAATACCTTGTTTTCTCCCAAAATATGCTACAAAGTGTTTAACCTAAGATTTTATAAATGAATGAAAAAATATATATTGGTAATTTTGAAATAAAGGCATATATTATTTTCTCTTATTGACATTATTCAAATGTTTGAGACAGTCAGGTAGATACTTTAAGGATGGATCCATTACAAAACAATTATATACTGTACATATATATATACATAGTTGTCTCTCTCTGTGTGTATTTCAGGACCAATTCAATTCCAGGAACTGGCAAAAATGGAAGGCAAATCTGTATTTCAAACATTCAGGGGACTGATACATATGCTGTGTATGATAAGTTATGTGTGTACATATGTATAAGTGCACACACACACAAGAAGAAGTTCTATTAAACAAACAGGTGAAGACTGGAAGCTTTTAAAATTAAATATCTTCTCACTTGGCTTAATATTACAAACAGAGGGCGGGAGGGGGCATTAAAAGATGATCTCATATGATTTTTCTTGGTGTCACCCTACACTACCTAATCTTTATACTAAAGCAAATGAACCCCATTTGGCATGGCAAGTTCTTACTTTAGGTTCAAGTTGGGCTGCAAATCTAAGTCTCTCTCCTAGAGAGAAAGCCCCATTAAATCCAGTGATAGGACTTCTGGCTAAATATGTTTGAGATGATCTCGCCAAGCTAAAATCCTCCTTTTGTTACCAGCCTAACATACGTAACTGGTACCCAAAGTGAGGATAGTTGGGCATCTCATAATAACAGCAGAGGGCTCTACTATTCCTCCTTTCCTGCATCTCTGCCAAGAGAAGATATAACCTGAACATGGATGAGAGATGTCAAGGAAGCTGCATCTTTAGCTGGAGCCACTGATGGAATGTCAGCGGTTTTGTTTTATCAGGTAGGTAAATTCAAACAGCAGTTTTGTGTGACCCTGAAATGACTGTGGCCTAAGGCATCCTCAGACAAATTACTCACCATTTTGCTCTTTGCTTGTACTTGGAGATTTAAGCACATGAAAACTAGGTGATTTATCTTGGGATAACTATTATCTTTTCGCAAACTGCTATTTGTGCTCAGACTGCCCTTTGCTCAGAAATGGCTGAAACTCTCTGTGTGCATTGAATTGCTTCATAATAAGCCTCTTATTTACAGTTGTATATCCTCTAACACAACAGTGGGAAGCAAATGACTATTGTTTGAATAAAATGACCTTTGGTCTCCATTCCAGATGGAATGGGCAAACCTTGTTTATTTGATTGAAACTAGACGACAAGAATAATTTAATACAGGGGTCCCCAACCCCCGGTCCATGGACCGGTACCAGGCCACGGCATACCAGCAACCAGTCTGCACAAACAAGCAAAGTCCCATCCGCAGGATGCAGGCAACACACAAAACCACGCCCCCTCCGGTCCACAGAAAAACCTCTCTCCACGTATCCGGTATCTGATACCCAAAAGGTTGGGGACCTCTGGTTTAATAGATTGACTCATTATCAAGTTTATGTCATAAGCAAAATAAAATAGAAGGTTTTTCACTAATTAAAAGAGCAAGGCTCCTACTGAAAAGTGGCTAGTTCAGACTTCATCTCCCTTATTCCCACGATGACAGAGGATTATGGGATTTAAAGTCTAATAGTTTTGTAGGGCACCTGACAAAGAAAAGACATTTTGAAAGGTATGGACAGAAATTTATTAAGGTGGGAACGTTTGTTTTTGTAATTAAAGTATTTGGTATAAACACAAGGTAGCTTCATAATACTAGAAATAAGTTCTGCTTGTATTCTAAATATTCTAACATTTTTTCTAGATTTTAATCTCATACAGAAAAAAATAGTACATAATCCTCTTCCACAAATAAAACTGCACACATATTAAATATATAAAAAGATGAGAACATTATAAAGTGTGTAACAAATTTATACAGTACAGTTGATTTAAATAAAAAAAGAATTCTCTTCTGTTTTTTTTTTCTAACTATCCATCTATCTATGACTATTGAAAATGCCAACAATATTTACCAGGACAACAGCAGCTGCAGGTCCAACAAAGGCATAGAGAAGTCCACCTTCAAGAGATAGCCAGCAACTGGAAATATTAAAAAAGAACTAATATAAATTAATAAGGTGTAGCATCTGTGTGTTTATCCATTGCAAAGCTTCACTGATTCCTTCTCTGTTAGATTTCAAGGTCCTTTCATCAAATATAGCAAGTATCATGTACAGTAATATTTTTTAAAAAATAATCTATTTTCACCAGTCTTTTTAGAAATACAAAATATACAGTATTTCATTTATAAGGGAGACTTACACTGTAGCAGATGATAAGGCGTGGCACAGAAGACAAAGCTTGCTGAACTGTATATGACCTAAGTCAATCTCTGCTTCATAGTATCATTGTTCCAGAATCATGTTTAACACTTTTAAAACTGGCTAAAGCAGCAGCAGCAGTCAGAAATTTATTCAGTCTTGAAAAAATGCAATTCACTTACAACTTCAGTCACTTTTGAGATCAGCTTCATTTTGGGTGGTCTTGTGAATATATCCATGCAATTTCATTGCCAGTAACACAGAAGTAATTTTCCACTACCTTCTTCCAGAATGTGTTTTCAACTTTTCAACTTTCTTGGTGGGCTCCTAACCAGTTCTGAGTTCAGGTTCAACTAAGCCAGGCTAAATGCTGCCATCTAGTTCAGCCCACACAACCATAGAGCTGACATTGTTACAAAATACTGTCTGCCACCTGTTAAGGAATCTGGGGGATTGTTTTATTTTATGTGGAATAATTATATTTGAAGAAAAAATAACCTGCTTGTCATCAGTTTGCATTCTCTGCCTTTTTAAAAAATTGCCCTTATTTTTTATTAAATAGCATTACAGTTTGAAGAAAATATATCTTATCTTTAAAGAAGTTTTTATAAGGATAAGGTGGGCAGGTTTTTAAAAACAGCCTTTAAAATTCCAATTCCAGTACTAATCCTCCATATATTAAAAGTATATATTTAAGGATTTAAACTAATGAAGGCTTTAAAGTGGTGTTTCTCAACTTTGGCAACTCTAAGATGTATGGACTTCAACTCCCAGATTTCCCAGCATGGCTGGCTGGGGGATTCTGGGAGTTGAAGTCCACACATCTTAGAATTACCAAGGTTGAGAAACACTGAATAGAACAACCACAAGGAAAAGGCAGGCCACACAAACTGATTTTGTTCCTTCTTTTTTACCCCACAACCCTCAGCCCACTGAACAAGGATTGTATTGCCGGAAAACAGAGAGATCTAGTTCCAATGCAAGATTCATTCACCTGATTTTGGATAATTTCCCACCTCTTACTGCATTACATTTGGAGGAGGGAACAATACTGAGGCCAAAAACAAAGAAAGAGAAAGATCAATTGTGTTTCATTTCCTAAAAAACAAAAACAAACAAACAACCCCCTCAAGGGATACAATCTTTAATGCATTTGGTAAGTTAACAGTGCAAACCTATCCGTGTTTACTCAGAAAGCCCACTGCGTTCACTCAGTTGATATCCCAGAAAGGTATATCTGAAATATATGGCTGTAGCCTTGAATTTATTCCGCATAAATATTTAAATAGCTCTTTGATGATAATTTACAATTCAGAACACTTCCTAACTTAAGACACCAAGGCATTAAATTGAAGTTATTAATGTGATGAAATCAGGCTAGTGAGTTCCACAGAAGTGCATGTACAACTCTTCACAAAATAAGGAGCTGTTAATCCCTTTAAACTGAATTGCCTTTAGGGAGATACTGCATCTCCCCCACATTTTAGGAACTGTCATTCTTTCATTTAACGGTTGCAAATGTGGTGAGAAACAAGCCATTTTTCATCTCTGGCAGGAGTGGATGAACTAAAATGCTAAGGTCACTTACCTATCAACCTACATCTTCATCCTATCTATCTATCTATCTATCTATCTATCTATCTATCTATCTATCTATCTATCTCAGGGGTGTCAAACTCACCACGTCATGTCACATGACGTGTCACGATATATAGCAACTTTTTTCCCATTGCCAGTACTGGGGTGGATGATGCATCTGGCTCGCAGGCCAGCAGTTTGACACACCTGATCTATATCTGTTCTGTTCCAACAAGTCAACCTACTCTGCTTGGTATCTGTTGTGTCCTGGGCTTGATGAGGAAACTCAGTAGGCCCAGAATTATTGCAAATGGTTCCGGGCATTCTAAAAGCTGTCCGGGACCAGACAGAGTGGGGCCAGCCTTGTGTGCATGCGCAAGGCGCAAAGGAAGAAGAACTTTTATTGGTTCACTCTGTCCGGGGTTCAAGCCCTATAAAAAGGCCTGCGTGCCTTTTGCTTTTTGCTTGGAGTTGGAGTAGGAGAATAAAGCATTGATTAGTTGTCACCATGTGCCTTCATCATTCGCACGCGAACGGAGAACACAACAGTATCCAATATAAAGATCATTATAAAACATAATCTCTAATATACCCCTCGATTTTCTACAAAATCACCCTAGATAAACCTAGTGTGAAAAAAGTCATGAAGGCATAACCCAGGCTGTCTATCCAGTCACTATCCAACTGCAGTACATATCAAGCACCTGTTTTAAAAGAAGTCTACTCATTGCCTTCTGGAATGCTAGGCCTATATATAGTTCCCAGCCTAATTTCAAAATAATTTTAGCAGAAGTCAGTTCCAGGCTCTGATAGAAGCTATTCCTCCCTTCTCTGTAACTTGATACTTTGAAGAAAGGCAGAGAAAGCTGTCAGAAAGACAGTTAAATAAAGTTGTTATGATCCTACTTCTTGCTTTAATGCTACCCACCCACCTAACAGATCAGCTTTGAAAGAATGATTCAGCCCTCAATTAAAAAGTAAAAAACAAACACCTTTTTGACCAGCTTTGATATAAGGTGGAGTCCTGACAAGCTTCTGATCCTTCCCCAAAACTCACAACATGGATAAATATCCGGATAAGTGCTGTTTTCATCCAAGGCTACAAAAGCTGATTGTGGGTGTTAATTCATCAGTGGCTTCTAATGCTTTCAGTCTTAACTTCATCTATATTTGATAGGATACTGGAACGAGTCCTTTTTCCATATTCACAATTATCTTTGCTCTGAGTGCAAAGGGACCAAAACGTTCCACTTATAGTTTTCATAACAGTCAAGCCCTTTCCCTTCCACCCCAAACCTTTGAAACAACAAAACAGGAAGAAACAAATGCTACACCAGTTACACAATGACTTACTCAGGCCTTTTTTTGGCCTCTTGCATTAAGCCATTTGATGTTGTTCGTATTAAGTACTTTGTTCGCATGCGAATGATGAATACACATGGCGAAGTTAAACAGCTCTTTATTCTTCTTACAACAACACCCAAACAATGGCAAAAGGCACGCAGGCCTCTTTATGTGTCCAGAGACCCAGACAATGGCAAACAAAGTAACAGAGCATTTTCGTGCCTTGCACATGCGCACAAGGCCGGCCCCACTCAGTCTGGTCCCGGGCAGCTTTTGGAATGCCCGGGACCAATACAACGTCCCAAATACCAGTTCGATTGGTATTTGCTTTGCTTGTTGTGTGCCTCTACCCATTGGGGTTTTAAAATCATGATATAATGCTAAAAATATAATGTCCCAAGCAACAATAATTCAAGAAACCATGACTGAGCAAGCAATTGCTTATTATATGCTGTTGTTCCAGTGTGTGTTTCCTTTTCTTTATGGTTATTCAAATTGAGCTGCCAGGCAAGGACAGGAATAACTGAAAGAAGAACCTACTTATCCTAGGATTTGTTGCCCATGAAGGTAAAAACATGTCAAATTCTACAGAGAGCAATTGACTATGTACGATTGTTTCCTGTCACAGATCCACATTTCCCTCTGAGAACTGGGGACTCTCAGGGTCCATCCTAGATCTGGATACAGCCAAATAGCCAAATGCAGGCAATGTGGTAAAGAGGAATGTAGGAGCTTTCCTTGAAAATAATATATATTATGATAGAATGACTTACTATTGAGTGGTTCCATAGCCTTTAGTCTTGGTAAAACCTATTGATATGGCCACGACCAATGCTGGTAAACCTGCAAGAAAAACTCCAATGTTATTTCCGTGTATACTTAATGACCTGCACATCTAAAGATCATCCTGTTAGACATTTCATACCCATAAGGTGCCACAAAACCTGTGGTTGGGGTTTTTCGTACAATGAAACTTAGGCACACTACTTTTCTATTCATATTCCTTTTGGTTCTTATGTTTATTTGTCATTCCCCAGAAAACAAGACATTTCCCCCATTTTTTCCTAAGGCCATCATATTGCCCTTGCTTCTGAAAAAAAAAATGGAAAAAACAGTGAAATTGGATTTTGAACTATTTCCTAATAAGATATTTTCAATAATATATAAAGAAGAATATTCAGTATCAGGAGTGAGATGATAGATCTGATGCTAATTTTATTGCCTCAGATCATTACAATGCCTATCTATACCCAGAAGACAAGCAACTACAGCTTGGGAGATTTTGCAACCAATTCTGAAGAAGTGGTTTGGAAGTCATGACAGTACAAGGGCAGCCTTTCTCAGCTATTACTTAAATAATTAAAACGTCTGGAAACCTTACAGATCTGGTCATTATTCTCAGCTCATTGATTTGTTCCCTATTTGGTTCCTATCTGTACCCTATTCTGGTATGTAAATGGCGTTACCTGGGCCAGAAACCTCTTTTCTTTGATCTGTTTGGTTGCCTTAATGTCCATATGGTTTTTGGCTTTCAGGACATAGTTATAATGGGTAAATAATTTCACCACTGTAAGATAAATAAGGTTGGATAAGGTTACCAGAGGTGGGCTAAAAGAACTGAATGCAATGCATTCAAATTGTCTGTATCTCTTTGCTGCTGTCTAAGATTAATCTGAATTTTTGCATCCCTCATCTGGAAGTTCTAGGAATAGGTGATCTCCAGCTACAGTTTTACTGTGGTTATCATTAGAATTTCTATAAAAGGATTACTTGTGAGAATCACAATTCTTATTGCTTTTCCTGCTTGGATGAGAAAAAACAAACTTCGTGATATAAATTATATGGAAATAATGTTTTCACCAGCATACCTCAAGGGTATCCTTCACCTGCGATTAGCTTGTCAACTACTCCTGTTATCCCATCATGCATTGTGACCAAGCCCATCACCAAGTCACCAAAACATTTGGTATAATATATAATGAAGATACAGCATAAAATTGGATTGATTTTGATTACAGATCCAGTTATGTTTTGAAAAGTCTACATGTTACCATGCTTTACAGAAAATATTCTTAAGACTATAAGTTACTGTATGGTAAACTCTAGTAAACTACGGAACATTCATCACCAGCCAGATCTTGAAGCAAATCAAGAATTAAAGAATATGCTTGCTTGCTATTCTATCAACATTCCAGTATTGATATTAAGTGTAGGGAGAGTACAACTCTCCTTACTACCTGCCAAGATTTTTGAAACAAGCATTCATATTCCAAAGGTTATTCATGTAAAAACATTAAGCTGAAAAAGAAAAGTCTCAGCTGAATAACAGGAGCTCACCCCATCCAAGGCATAAAAAGCGTTTCCTTATGAGCCGTGTCCTAATTTTTCCAGTGACAGCCATGTATGACTGCCACGCTTCGGTCAAAACCCAACAAAAGGAAGCTAAGAAGAAGAAATGTAAAAATGCAGTGGTCGTGGTACAAATGTTCTGTAGACAAAGGAAAAAGAATTGTAGTGAAGGGTCAGAGAGAAGAGGAAAAATTACACTTCATTAGTCTGGCTTCTGCTTTCTTTAAAGATAGATATCAAATAATACTATTATTATTAATCTGTGTAGGATACATGAAAATGCAGCAGTTTGTTAACAAAGGAACAGAATCAACATGTTTTTAATTCTGATACTTTTAAAATGGGGGACTTGGAGAGAGAAAGCGATGGAATGGAAAGAGGGGGTCTAATTTTTTTTTTTTTTTTTTTAAAGGAACATTATGCATGGTCCCAGATTGACCTTCATGGATTGCCTGGAAGAAAGCAGATAATCAGTTGCCAAATTACTTCCCCTTGAAGCACCATGTCTTAAGTGAAAATTACAAGCAGTGAGAGTTTAGATCAGGGGTCTTCAAACTTGGCCTTTTTATGACTTGTGGACTTCAACTCCCAGAATTCCTCAGCCAGCGTGCCTGGCTGAGGAATTCTGGGAGTTGAAGTCCACAAATCATAAAAGGGCCAAGTTTGAAGACTCCTGGTTTAGATGGTGGAAGGCCTTAGAAATTTCCCCTCAAAATGGAATAAGGTGTGAGTTAGTTCTGGTAATAGTAGGATAGATAAGGTTCACATTTGCCTAGGAACAATAGTGCCTGCCTTTCGTGCGCACCTTTTGACTAATAGTATCCACATTTAGGGTCTGTGTTAGCCAATTAAATTGTAGTTATTAGTGAATGCTGTGATTTTCTGACTGTAGCCCTTTAAAACCCACAGTCTTATAACAAATCCCTGCCCTTGTTGTGAAATTAATGTCATCAGTGTCCTTTTTGTTTTCCAGCTATTAAAGTTATATACAACTTGTGTTAATTGGAATGCACGCTGGGTTCAACAAACCCTGAATGTCCTGTCTGTCTGTCTATCTGTCTTTCTTCCTCTTATGTGGAAGAAGTTAGTCTCAGACTGAAACTCCCCAATCCCAATTTCCAGACCCAGGGAAAAAGAGCACATTGCCAGCCATCCAGCTAGAGGGTCCTGTCTGTTTTGGGACATTCTGATGTTAAGGAGCCTTCCAATGTGCAGTTTATCATCAGTATTTCTGAACTGATGCAGTATTTCCTTTAAGATTATTTCCATTGCCCAGAGAATGTGTGGAACAGCTCTGTCTGATTCAAGATTGCAGCCAAAAGGGATGCTGTATCTCTCTTTCTCTGCTCTATGGAAAAACAAAACACTGCATTGCCACTCTTATGTGAGAGAGGTATGCTCGTGACTGCCTTAAGAAAAAGCACCTGGCTTTGCATCCTGCAACTATTCAAGGATTTGAGTGGGCCAGTTAAGAGCTGAAACTCCCTCTTTTGACTTCTGTTTGTTTTATTAAGTCACAAGGCCAATAATGCATCTTCTGGTACAGAACAGAATGTCATCTAACAATCCTTTTTATGTCAATATAATTCAAGTGTAAATTTTTTTGGGGGGAAACATAAACGTTTTTGCTTTAGATTGCTTTTGATATACATTTTAAATAACCTCAAAGCCCAGATATCTGTTTTGTTATTTAGCTATCGTCTGTCTAAGCAATGCAAAAAAAAAAAAAAAACAACCCAAAGAAAAAACATTTATGAAATAATGACTCTATACATGTCAACTGCTGGTCATTTGACAGCCTTTCAACCAGGTGACAAAAGATTTTTTCAGCTATAATTTTGGCTTAATCAAACTACGGTATGCATAAGTGAGAAGGAATTTTCTACAGAAATAATCTAAGAGTATTAAGGGCCAAAATACAACCCCCAAAATTTGGTTGGCCTGATCCATGGATGGGCTTCTTTGTGAGTGTATAAAGTAGTACTTTAAAACAAATCCTTATATCCCATATATACTCATGTATAAGTCCATTTGCAGATAAGCCAATTCTCAACATTTTAACCAAAATACCATGAAAAATGGAAAATTCATGGATTACTCACAAATAAGTCAATTGTGAAATTTAAAATATATGGAAATTTTGAAGATTGTCTCATCTTTCACAGTCTTTTGGTTAAAAATGTGTGAGTTGGCTAATCCACAAATGGGCTTATATATTTCCCTACTTGGCACATAATAACGAACCCCTGATTGTGAAGAATATGCTATAGCATGGGATGTCTGTTTTATGTTACAACATAGAAATCTGTTATCAGAATTTGATCATGCATTGCTTTCAATTCCAAGGCCAAACAGTTACCTGAAATATAACAATGCATTTAAAAAAAAATATTTTTTTTCATGGATGCAAAGAGAGAGAGGTGTTTGGATGCCACAATTTAGCATAAGATACTGAAAGTGCAGGCCTTGTGCATCAACACACTTTCCCTGCACAGCAAGCATTCCTTTCCACATAGAGTACCACAATCAGTGACACCAATTGAATAACACTAGTATTTAGCACTAGCACTTAGACTTATATACTGTTCCATAGGGCTTTACAGCCTTCTCTAAGCAGTTTACAGAGTTAGCATATTGTCCCCAACAATCTGGGTCCTCATTTTACCCGCCTTGGAAGGATGGAAGTTCAGAATTGAACTCCTGGAGTGAGCAGTGAGTTAGCCTGTAGTACTGCATTCTAATCACTGCACCACCACGGAATAATCATCATCATCCTCATCATCATCCTCATCATCATCCTGCAAAGGTAGTACCAATAGTAATAGGCATCTTGGGTGCAATCCGAAAAACCTCTGGATTGCCACTTGAACACCATCGGCATTGTCAAATTCACCATCAGCCAATTGCAAAAGCCAGTTTTACATCCTGTGATGATACCTCTAACCCCAACAAAAGTCAACATCTGCCTGTCCCAAATCCTTGGGAAGGACTTGATAGGTGGATAAAAAGGTCAAATCCTTAATTTGATCCTATACCATTTAAGACCTTTAATATGTAACCTGGATAAATTTGACTAATAGGGTCAAACTCTTTAACCTGCAAAATACTCTGGTGTCTGACCCTTTTGCTACTGAGGTTTCTGAACTCCTCCATTTGGGTAGCATTTCAGATGTTTAGCCTGGATAAATGTTTCCTCCAGAAAGAGTAGAAGAACCCCAATGAATAAAATGGTGGTGCCTGTTATTCTTCCCTAGCTAGTATAAAGGACAGTTAATAGGTTGATAAAAATGACAAATCTAGTCTAAACATCTGGCTGACTGTATGATGAACCATAATAGCAATAGCAATAGCGATAGCACTTAGACTTACATACCACTTCACAGTGCTTTACAGCTCTCTCTTAGCGATTTATAGAGTCAGCATATTGCAACAATCTGGGTCCTCATTTTACCGACCTCAGAATGATGGAAGGCTGAGTCAACTTTGAGCCGGTCAGGATGAAACTCCTGGCAGTGAGCAGTGAGTTAGCCTGCAACACTACATTCTAACCATTGTGCCACTATGGCTCTTAATCCAACAAAACTGTGGCTGAATTGGTAAAAAAAAACAAGCCATATTTACAGAGGTGTTTGCAAAGTTTGGCCAAAAAAATCAAGATGGTGTCCAGACAGGTGTGATCCAAGCTTGGCCTGTTTCTTATGCATGTAGCACCATCTTACTTTTCTGACCATCGTTATGAACACATATGTATGCTCCAATTATGCATTACAGTTTGCATTATAGAACTATTTATCATTATTGCTAGCATCAACAACACTGTAATTTGCACAGTATATTAACTTAAGGGTCACTGAAATCAAAATAAAACCTTTCCAAATTGATGGCTTCAGTAAGAAAATGCAAGACTGGGCAGCCATCATTTAACAAGATATATGGGTGGATTAGATACCCTTGTACCCTGGCATTGTACTATGAGTTGTTTGTTATGCATACAGAGACAAAACAGTTCTTGACGGTTTGCTTTTTTTTTTTTAAAGCCAAGTATTTCTCCAATGTTTCATTTTCTGATGTCCCAAATCAGCTTCAGATCTAATTATATTATGAAGTGCTACTTGGCTTCCTAAACTCAAGGGCAAAAACTGATGAATCTGCAAGCAGCACAGGTGTAAGACCATGCCTTCTCGTCAGGCACACCGAAAATCTAACAGTGCATATTAAATATAAAATTCTCATAAAAATTACAAGTGTATTTTGATATTCACACAGACACATCCAGGCACAGGCACACATATTTATTCAAATTAAGTAGAAAAGCTGCAGCAAGGCAATAAATAAAAGAAGTCAATTTTAGCATTGTTTAAGAACTAAACTTTAAAACAAAACAAATTGCTTTTCTGATGGGATAATGGTGATGATAGCAAACAATCCTGAAAGTCATAAGGAAGTAGCAAAGTAGATTGTAGTGATGTGTCATCTCCAAGATGTTAACAGAATAACAGAGTTGGAAGAGACCCTGGAGGTCTTCTAGTCCAACCCCCTGCTCAAGCAGGAAATTCTATACTATTTCGGACAAATAGTTGTCCAATCTCTTCTTAAAAACCTCCAGTATTGGAGCATCTACAATTTCTGGACTATGGTTCGTGTTGCTGAACCACAACTCCCAGAATCCTTCAATTCCATGATCCCAAGTGGGGCTGCTGGGAGTTGTAATTCAGCAACTTCTGAATGGCCAGATGACCTGATGCAAGAAAAAAAAAGTACAGTGAAAATTCTTTTTTTGCAATGCTTTATTAACTTTTTTTGATAATGGTTCAGCGTTCCAGTTATTTATTTATTCATTAGATTATAATCCTGTCTTTATAAGTCAAAGCGGCACACACACACACATAATACTCCTTTCTCCCCCTAGTTTCCTCACAACAACAACCCTGTAGGTGAGTTGGGTGGAGAGAGGGCGACTGGCCCAAGGTCACTCAACTGGGTTTTCATGCCTAAGGTGGAACTAAAATTCACAATCTTCTGGTTTCTCGGCCAGCATTTTAATCACTAGGCCAAACTCACTCTCTCTTATAGTCAATAGCTGACAGATTGACCATGTACAGTATCTTATTACAGAAATTTCCCATGCTGCTCATTCTCAATTGAATGACCATCGTAGACGCTTTTCAATCTTGGCGGCTTTAAGAGGAATGGACTTCAACTCCAAGAATTCTTCAGCCAGTATTGCTGGCTGGGGAATTCTGGGAGTTGAAGTCCACTCCTCTCAAAGCTGCCAAGGTTGAGAAGCACTGCTGTAAAATATAGAAAAGTTTTGGAGTAAGTATAAGTCATCCTCCCCCCAGACTTTTCCAAACACTGCTTTTATAACTGAGAGAAACATCTACTTTGCAGAAGTAATATTGATTACTGATGCTAGGCCAGTGGTTCTCAACCTGTGGGTCGGGACCCCATTTGGGGTCGAATGACCATTTCATGGGGGTTGCCAAACAACGCAGTCCGCCATTTTTTCCCCTTTTCCTTAGCTGTGCTACTCCCTTTTATTCTATTGGCTTTTGAAAGCCAATAGAATAGACTCTCTTGAATAGAGTCTAATTCTATTGGCTTTCAAAAGCCAATAGGAATTGTCCAGGCTGTCTCGGCCCTGCTAAGCCCGCCAAAAGTCCCATTCTGCAAACGGTGCTGCAAGTTGTCTGCAGCGAAGGCGAGTTGTCTGGAAGCTTCCACCCCTCCCTGCTGAGCAACTACTAAAAATGTAAGTAAAAGAGGGCCAGGGGTGGGAGGCCGGCGGGTGCAGGGAGGGTTGCTGGCGCGCGTGGGGCCCAGCAGATGCCTTACCTCAGTTGGGCTGGGCCAGCTGGTGGCCCAGCCGGTGGTCGGCCTGCGCCATCTCTGCCGCTTGCCAGCTACGCCTCAGCCAGCGCAGAAGGCGGCACCACGCATGCGCGGCGCTCCTGGGCAGGGAAAGTCCTTGACTTATGACCGGTTGGATAGTCCTTGACTTACGACTGGGTAGTCCTCGACTTACGACCGGTTGGGGTCGCGGCATTAAAAAGGTTGAGAACCACTGTGCTAGGCAGAAAACATTCCTAGTATGTTTATTCCCTACCAGTCTCATTTAGTTATATGTCAGAAAATCTGGTCTAGTGAATCACTGAAAATAAAGGATTTCAGAGAAGTATTTCGTGGAAGTCTTACACTAGTTGAGCCACAAGGAAACCAAATCATCTGGGTGTGAGGTTCCTGCTTTCATTACTTGATCATCCCTCTACAACTGCCTCACTTCCATTAATACCAAGTGAAAGACTCTCTCTGCGGACCTTTTCATTAGTAATGTATCAGTCATTGCCCACTCTTTAAAAATTATCAGAATATATCCACCCCCCCCACACACACACAGTTCAAGAAATTGTTCATACAGGTTTTCTTGCTCACAAATATAGAAGAAAATTTTGAAAGGCCTTCTGTGTCCAGCTATGATTGCAATGTCAGATTAATGTGAGAATTCATATTGAGGATTTTGCTTAATCTTTAGCATAGTCATTCTTTATACTACAGCTGCATATTAATCCCCCTGAAATTAGGGACAGAAGTCTTATTGACTTTGGCGATTAAGGACTTAGGGCCAACATCTTTCTGTAAATTCTGGGATTCAGTGGCAGAGGAAAAGATCTGTTGCCCTCAATTTTCTAAGTGGATTATTTTCATTTACAGGAAGAGACAAGTAAGAATAATGAAAAGAGTCAATACAAAGAAGTTTATATTTGCACTGATCTTCAGAAATGGCCATGGAGTCATATTTACTATTGCTAATTTTTCTGTTTAATTATTTTATCATGGTAGCATATTGTGCTTTCTGTTTTGTCCTGTGCAATATAAAAAAAAATGTCCAAATAAGGAAAGACTCAGAAACAAGAAACAAAAGAATCCATTCATGTATTACAATTATTAAAGTTGTGAAAAAATAAGATCCAATCTTCAGATCAAACCTAGAATGCAGATATTTCTAAAAGTATAAAAGATTTAAAAGAGACTACATGTGCAGGTTCTGATTTTATTCCTTGTAAATATATTTGAAATACATTCCTACATGCAGTTTTGTTATCAGTAATAAGTGGAAATATTGCTTTTCTTAATGAGTACTCAGATAGTAAGCACCAAAGATTCATAAATAAAAAAATCCTAAATGTCGCTTATTTAATAAGAATTTCTCTTTCTACATACAAACACAGACACACACAAACACAAATGCACACACACACACAAACACAAATCTCGAATCTTTTAAAGTTATTTTCAGCAAGCTTCTTTTGTTCTGCAGCAATTATCCTCAAACTGCTATTCCAAAAACATCAGAATTCCATCCAATGCCATCTGTTGACTTTGAACTTTGCCTGTTCACAGCACAGCTGGAGGTACACACATAGAAAGAACTTTTTTCTGTAGCCACAATAATGATTATACTTGTTGTCACTCCAGTTTGTTGTCGTTCGTGGTTTGGGTCTGGATCTCTTCTCTTTGCCAGGGGAAAAAAATTGCTTCTGACTCAATTCTGTTTTTTCCCCAAAGGAATTTCCAAAGCTTGGGATAGCTTTTCTCCATCAGTCAATGGAGAGCTGACCTAATCAACTATATCAGTGGTTCTCAACCTGTGGGTCGGGACCCCATTTGGGGTCGAACGACCATTTCACGGGGGTCGCCAAACAAGGCTGTCTGCCATTTTCCCCCCTTTTTCTTTGGCCACGCCCCTGGCACCCGGTGATGTATAAGTGGTTGGGGTCACCACAACATGGGGAACTGTATTATGGGGTCGCGTCATTAGAAAGGTTGAGAACCACTGAACTATATGGACTTTCTCCCAAGGAAAGAAATAAGCTCCTTAAATAAGCAAACACAACTAATCTCTCTCTCTCTCTCTCTCTCTCTCTCTCTCTCTCTCTCTCTCTCTCTCTCTCTCTCCCTCTCTCTCTCTCTCTCTCTCTCTCTCTCTCTCCATTAGCTCAGAAGAGATAACCTGAATGAATATCTACAATCTGTAATTCATTCAATAGAGTTGTTATCTGAATTTCCCTTTACAATTTTATAAAGGCTAAAGATGCAATTTTCCACATAAACCTAGCAGTACTATGTACAATTTATTTTTTCTTTCAACATCAAAGAGTTTTCCAGTAAAAAAACACTAAAAAAGAACTAACCTAAAGTGTCTAGCTGAAATATCACCAATCCAATCATTTGGATTACTGAAAGCATACCGATCATGCTTTGGCTTGCATTTTAATCACATACAGTATAGATGCATGTACTATACTTCTGTTAAAACAGAACTGAGTTTTATTCACACACGCACATTCTCATATATAGGGAGAAATTTTGGTTTATTAAGTTACAATAGTTTGTATAAACTGAGCACAGAATGCGAATTGCTCCATTATGCTGGTCTGCATTAAAGAGAGACATGGCTGGGCTGCATTTTGCATAGCAAAAGCACCACAGTGTTTTTTCAGCACTCTGTAGCATTGGAAGATAATGCTTTTCCTTGTGTAGTTTTAGGAAGATGGTGATGAAGAAATACTTTGCCTAATGAGGGTGGGGTAAAATTATTCCTATCTATAGGGGCCTTGGCTACCGTGCAACATAGGCATGGGTAGCATTTAAAGTGGGTTGTATTTTTGTTTGGGGAGGGCAAAGAGTCCTCCTTGAAAGGCAAGACTCTCAGTGCGGCACAGATTCTCAGGCTTAAAGTCTCCAGCAGCTTGTTCTGTCAGTTAGACTCTCACAGCAAGAACTGCAAGATCTTTTTTCATAAAACATATTTTCCCCCCTTTCAAAATCTAGAAGGCTATCATGTTTTAGCAACAACTGTGTTTTTTTTTTTTTAAATGCATGGCATACAGAACAGAAGCCAGAATAGCTTTAATCATCTTGATTTTCAACCTCAAGATGATTTGGGAAATGTATTCATTATTAGGCTTTGGCACATCCAAGTGCCGTAGACCATTTTCTTCTCTGCTTGATGATTAACGGTAAACTTTTTCCAAACCCAGAAAAAAGTTAAGAGGAGGAAAAGGGCTGCAACTGGGACATCTTTCTGAGTAACTGACCAGTTAAATATATGTTATGGTGGGACACTATGGTGCTGGCCTCCTCAGGAGAATAGAAGTTCTTCAGTGGGGTCAAAAGGCACACAGTGCAGCAGAAAGTACCAGCATGTCTATATTTACCTGCTAGATTATGCAAAAAACATGAGGTTCCAGATGGAAGAGTGATTTTTAATTACATTGTAGAGTCATCTGATGGTAGCAATTTTGTTTCTTCTGACTGAAGGTAGCTTTCTTTGGAACTGAGAAATGTTAGGCAACCACAATGGTTTGCTTTACTGGGAGTTCAGGTGAGTCCAGATTAAGAAAGCTGTACTCTTCAAGAGACAATTGTGTGGCCATGAGCCTTACTGCTTTCTGTAACATAGTTGAAGTATGGCATTGTTATTCTGGGTACATGCTGTAACAATATACGTAGCCTTATCTTCAGAAAGGTCTGAAATGTTGGTGTTGGTGAAAATAACATGTATGTGGTAGTAAGAAACAGAAGAATAGAGGGTGAGAGAGTCAAATCAGTTTCTAAATCTCCTGCTTCTTCAACTAGAACTTCATTTTTTTTTTTAGAAAATTAGCCTACTGTAATTTAGTAACATAAAGTAAAGGCATTGGAAGATATGCACAAATGTGCTTACAATTTAAACAATTTGGTTGGTTCCTTCTACAAACTCATGACTGATCATAGAATTGTAAAATGTTTATCTTATGTTACAAGCGGCATGGAGAACGGATAGAGGAAAGATCCAGGGCTTTTTTTTGTCATAGAACGCCCAGAATGGAGTTCTGGTACCTTTTTTGGATGGAACCTTGTAGGGTAGGTATTGAGTCCTCGGCTTAATGGCGAATAAGCACAGAGCATCTCGTGGTGTCAAGAAGCCTTTATTGTTGTCTCTTCTGCTCCGTTAGAGCTCTGAGGCATGCAGGCCTCTCTGCCTCTCTTAAGAACGCTTCCCCGGACCGAATAGCAACATTTGGCGCGCTCCGCGCCTCGCGCATGCGAGCAAAGCCGGTGCCAGCCAGTCTGGTCCCAGGCAGCTTGCAACTGCCCGGGACCGTTGCAATGTCCCGAGCCTGCCTTTGCAGGCTCAGGACACAACAGTAAGCAAGGCGGGTTGTATGACGTGTGTGAGTTCTGGCACCTTTTTTTTTTTTTTTTTTTTTTACAAAAAAAAAGCACTGGAAAGATCAATATATTGTTACTTAATCCTGGGTTTGTTACTTCTCTCCTTTGGTTTTCAACACTGTGCCAGAAAAGACACAATAATTTGTTGTGGATGATATAATCTTTTAGAAATAATATTGTATCAATATAATAGTTTAAGACTGGACGAATAAATAGGAATGCAACCATATCCAGTGAAATTGTAATTGTGCAGAAACTCACAGTACAATTTTCATTAGTTCTACTCAGCTAACTGGGTAACTATGGACCTGTTATTCTTACAGGATAGCATAAATAAAAGTGATGAGGAACAACCTGCAGTTACAGGTGGGCTAAACATACATTTTCATGAATTGAATGTAAAGGAAATTCCAAACAGATGAATATTCTCATGAAAGTCATCAGAATCAGGCTGAATTTCTTCAACTCAACAATGTCCTGCTAAAATGAACTTGTAATTTATGGCTATGATGGCTAGATAGGGTGATTTACAGAAAGAAAAGTATTATAATGTAACTTTAGAGAGAGAGGTTAAAATATAATTGCATTTTTCAACTGCTGGGAGGAATATCAGAAGCCACTTCTTTGTTATGTTCTTTTTTTTTCTATTTGTCTTCAATTCTTTTCTTTTCTTGCAAATTTTGCTTTCTCTTTTCTTTTTTTATTCCCTGCTTTATGTTAGTTTGCATTAGTTTTAATCTTTTTTTTTTTAAAGTTCCAATAATATAGAAACATTTTCCTAATGAGCACAACTCTTTTACTAGTGAGTTCATGCAGAGCACCATTGTTATCCTCCCCAGGGATTGTTCTTTTACTGAAGATTTTGCTTAGCAGTCTCGTTGATCCCTTTGATCCTTCAAAACAATTGTTTTGATCTCTTTAATCTGGATAACTCTAATTTATAAGAACCACAGGTTAGAGGGATCAAGGTTGTAGCTAAGGATTATGTGTATTTGCTATCTCAGGTAACTTATAAAAATAATAAAAATAGTATAAACAAAATCTAATAAATAACATGAATATACAGTGTGCCACATCTAGTTGCTAACTAAAGTTTATAGACCAGCAAGTCATGGAATGTGATCTCAGATTTCATGAAGACAAAGAATAGGGGTAAAGGACTGGATTTGTTTTCTTTCTGTTTTGCTGCTCCCTTATGGCTGTTTTGGTCTTTCTCCTTATTTGATCTCACATTGTTTGTTCATCGTTCTTCACTAGGCGCTAATCAATTGCAAAACCCTGGTGAAATTTTCCTTCCTTCCTATTTATTTTTGTATTTATTAAACAAACTTATATGGCCGCTCAACTCACAGCAGCTTACAACATTAAAATTCCACAACATAAAAATCACACTCTCCCTCATGGCAGCAGCAACACAATCCAGACAACCACTTGATCAACTTCATCTCCATTTGAAGTTCCTAGGTCTGCTGACTAAACCACGTCTTTAGAGCCTTTTGGAAAAGCAGCAATAAAGAAACAGGATTTTTTCCCCCAAAGTATAAAATCCACATTTCAACAAAGTTTTTCTCTTAATATGTGCAAATGCTGGTTCTGAGTATTTGTCAGTATAAAAACAATCCTTGATTTTCCAGACCTTCATTCTGTAGACCAGTGGTGGCGAACCTATGGCACGGGTGCCAGAGGCAGCACTCGGAGCCCTCTCTGTGGGCACACGTGCTGTTGCCCCAGCCTTCCTTCCCCCCATGATTCCCTCCTCTCCAGCAGCCCTCCTGAAGGAGACTTCCCCTCAAGCATGGCCCACGCGGAGCAGCGCAGCCAAGGACATGGCAGCCAGGCAGCATAGACAAGATTCTGTCCTCACGCCCCACCATGCAGTTGATGCTGCAGAGCACGGTCAGAGGGTGTTGCCACCATAGCACTGCTGAGCTGCCTGGGCAATCTGTGGCGGGCCCTGGAGGCAGTGAGTGGTCCTGTGGGCAGGCGGGGTGGGGATGGGGGGCAGAGTGGGGGCAAGGCCAGTTTTTGGGCACTTGGTCTCTAAAAGGTGCGCCATCCCTGCTGTAGACTGTGGCTGCAACAGACTAATTCCTTTATCCCAGAATTTACCTCCAATATTCCATGGTTATACCAAAGCAGTTTGGACAGTTTGCATAACTTACTTCATCTGCATCCATGTACGTAATTTGTAATTTGTGTAATCATAGATGTTTTTATGGCCATTTGTGTCATTTGTGTTTGTAAGTGGCCTAGAACCACAACATGAGAGTGGCTGGATCAAAGGGATTTTAAAATAAAACTAAACAAAAATTAAATAGGATTGGCAGCCACATTGGCTTTCCAGAATTTTCCAAGACCCCAGATGCCACCTCTTCTGTCTTCATTTTATAGCTGGGGGCATCTGGTTGATCATGTACATAGTTCAAGAGGCTTATTCTACTAATCCCTTTATTTTTCACACACACTCTCTCTATTTCATGCAATTATATATACACACACACAAATATGTAAACACACATTTTTCTGAGGCAAAAGGGCATTTATGCCTAAGTAAAATGTATGCCAATCTAAAGGAATGGATCAAGGAAGAGAAGGGAATACAAGACCAGGCATAAGAAAAGCACTATAACATGTTTGGCACGTGCATATTTGGAGACCACATTGAATCCCTATTCTGATAGATAGGGACTAAACTTTTACCCAAGACCTTGGACAGCCTTAGGCCCTAGACCAGCGGTTCTCAACCTGTGGGTCGGGACCCTATTTGGGGTCGAACGACCATTTCACGGGGGTCGCCAAACAATGCAGTCCGCTATTTCCCCCCCTCCTTTTCCTTAGCTGTGCTACTCCCTTTTATTCTATTGGCTTTTGAAAGCCAATAGAATAGACTCTCTTTAATAGAGTCTAATTCTATTGGCTTTCAAAAGCCAATAGGAATTGTCCAGGCTGTCTCTGCCTTGCTGAGCCCGCCAAAAATCCCATTCTGCAGATGGTGCTGCAAGTTGTCTGCAGTGAAGGCGAGCTGTCTGGAAGCTTCCACCCCTCCCTGCTGAGCAACTACTAAAAATGTAAGTAAAAGAGGGCCAGGGGTGGGAGGTGGGAGGCCAGCGGGCGCAGGGAGGGTTGCTGGCATGCGTGGGGCCCGGCGGGTGCCTTACCACCCTTGGGCTGGGCCAGCTGGTGGCCCAGCCAGTGGTCACCCTGCGCTGTCACTGCCTGTTGCCAGCTATGCCTCAGCCAGCGCAGGGGGCGGCACCACGCATGCGCAGCGCTCCCGGGCAGGGAAAGTCCTCAACTTACGACCGGTTGGGTAGTCCTCGACTTACGACCGGTTGAGTAGTCCTCAACTTATGACCGGTTGGGGGTCGCGGCATTAAAAAGGTTGAGAACCACTGCCCTAGACAAATTAGTACTCAACAGAAACAGCATGGTAGTAACTTGTCTAGCACTGTAGTCTTGGATGTAGGCTACAACACCAATGGAAAAGAGAAAATTCATAATCAAAAAGGAGTATAAGGGATATACATTTGCGTAATGGTACATGCTATAACCATAAAGACAAATTTAGATTTTTTTAAAATAGTATGTGCTATGCTTTGGATTTCAGTTTAAAAGAATGCTTTGGAGCATATAAGAATATGAACCCGGTAACTGTCTGCAATTCTTCAAAGCAGCTGCATGATGCTAATTTAAGCAATTGCAACTACTAAAGTCATAATGCCACATGCACCTTTTGCATGCTTTGAAACAGCTTTTTGGGATCAAAACTACCATGGCCCACAACACTCCTTAGAAATTCAAACAGAAAGACAATTGATTTCATCATAGTGAGGAAGACAGTGTTTGCTAGTGTCTAAAGGTCTGTGTGTCTGTCTAATGTTATGGGTTCTTTTTTGCAAGCGATTCTTGCATTCTTGAAATAGACAGTGTCCTTTTGTACCAACTCATTTTTCCAGTTTAGCCTATTAGAATTTAGGCTACAGAATTCCAAATTTCTACCACTGAGTTTTAAACAGCATCTACAGCGTGAGGGATTTAATGTGACCATTGGATATTCTCTTTTACACTGACGATTAGGCAGTATTTACCATCTAGCTTTCAAGGAATTCATGCAAGCTCCCATTGGGGCTTTTGTTCCATTTAAGTTTCTGTTCCATAAGCTCCTTTTAAATGCAGTCATTTCTTCCATACAAGCATAGATCTGTTGCTTCAGATCCTAATCATGTTGCTTCATGTAGGGATGTGAAGATTCTGGCTGAATTTTCAATTACCGTGACAAGAATGGCTTCTCATACTTCTGCAAAACAGCTCTGTAGTTGACCATTGAACTCATAGGGGGGAAACATATCCCACAAATACCTACTCAATTACTCCGATATGGACCATCTAGTTTATAGTAAATAATGTTTGTTTCTTTTAAAAACTGTCTCCATTCTAGTTATTTTGTGATAAAAGGCATGCTCAATGAGGATATCTCTGCATGCATTTGTGTTACTGTGCTTGAGTTTTTAGTGTTTTAGTAATGCTTCACGATTGTGTGGGTCCTCTAAGAATGTGTGCTAACCTTACCAGATAGATTCCACCTCAACACAGCTGATAATATTGAGAGTCAGGGTAGAGAACACTGGAGTTGGTTATTTCTTTTAATATAAAAATAGAAGGTAAGATGTATTTTGCCAGCTTCCTCTAAGATGGAAAGGAACATCTCACCCCCAAAATGTATTTTCTGAGAGTGCATGTATACAAATGTATTTTAATCAATTAAATGTGATTTGATTTCTGTAATAGATGGTAGTCTGAGGAGGGCCAAAAATACTTCCAATCTGTGAAATACTTCTGCTGATTCTGCTCTAGACTTTATGAGAAGGCAAATTTCCGTTCCATTTGGATCTGAATCCCGCACAGCCTCTTTCCAAAAGTTTAGGAAATTATAGATTTGAAACAAGGTATTAAAAGCAACTACAACATTGTATCTGGATTCTTTCCACTTTTTAGTAATAACTGTGCTCTGGGTCAGAAAGAAGGGAGGGAAGCTTAAGAATGGACCAGTTGGCAACATGTTAAGCTGATGCCCATTGCCTCTGTTGTAGGGATAAAGTGTGGGGTTTTTTTTTATTCATTACTTTATAGCTCTGGTCAGATCCAGCCCCCTAGTTCAGGGGTAGGCAACCTTGGCTCTTTTATGACTCATGGACTTCAACTCCCAGAATTCCTGAGCCAACCATGCTGGCTCAGGAATTCTGGGAATTGAAGTCCACGAGCCATAAAAGAGCCAAGGTTGCCTACCCCTGCCTTAATTAAACCTGACAACTCTCTCCCTTAGTACCAATCCCCTCGATGCTATTTCTTTCCAAATTATGTTGGGTTGCAAAGAATAAAAATAACATTTTGATTGGAATATTTGTAGTAATTAACAGTTCAAGGGCAGGAGGATATTGTCACTGGATTGTTGGTCAGACATGAGAGCAGCAAACATTGCAGAATATGTAATCCTCTATTCGTATTCTGAGGTGCGTACAAATGAGAGAAAAGGAGTGGAGTATTGTGAGGCAGCTGCATTCGAATTCAGTGGAACATGGTGACTCTGCTCGAAGCAGGACTGACCACCTTGTGCATCTTGGCTTCACTGCAAGCTCTGCCCTATCATTTCAGGCAAAGACCTGGAATGAAGTCATGTACTTCCAATCAATCAGAATAGAGCTGGAAGTGTCCTTGGAGGTCTTCAAGTCTAACCCCCTCCTGCTCAATCAGGAGACCCTATACCATTTCAGACAAGTGACTGTTCAGTCTTTTCTTAAAAACCTCCAATGATGAAGCACCCACAATTTGTGGCTGTTCCACTAGTTAATTGTCCTCACTATTAGGAAGTTTCCCCTTAATTCCAGGTTGCTTCTCTCCTTGATTAGTTTCCATCCACTGCTTCTTGTCCTGCCCTCGGGTGCTTTGGAAAATAAGTTGACCCCCTCCTCTTTGTGGCAACCTGTCCAATACTGAAGTACTGCTATCATATCCGCACTAGTCCTTTTCTCTAGACTAGCTGAGCCCAAATCCTGCAGCGGTTCTTCATGTTTTAGTCTCCAGGCCTTTAATCATCCAAATTGCTCTTCTCTGCACTTTTTCCCAAAGTCTCAAAATCCTGTGCTTTGCTTCTGGAAATGACAGTGTAGATTAGATATGTGTCACCTTTATTTACGTTTTTTTCCTAATATTCCTAATAATAATGTCTCAGGTTTATATTGAACGCTTTGCCTAGTCATTTCTGTTACCCATTCCCAAACCATCAGCCAGTACGTGATAATGGTGGCAAGGATTCTATTTGCTCAAAAGTGGAAAGCAATGGAAGCCCCGAGTGGGGAAGCACTAATAAAGAAAATTATGTATTGCGCAGAACTAGATAAGATAACTAAAAAACTAAAAAATCAGGAAGAAACAGAATTTTATTGAATTTGGAATAAATTCTATAAATGGAGGGAAAAAAGAATGGGGTCAACAGAAGAAATATAAGTAGAGGCAGATACTAGGAATGTACAGCTGTATATAGATATGTATAAATATGTATTTAAATGTATAGTATGGACTGACAAGACGGAGATGTATGTCAAAGACGATGTACCATGTTCAATGTTTTTAATCTCTTTTTTTTTCTTTTGTATTCAATACAAAATTAAAACAAAAGAAAAGAAATGACAGTGCAAGCTTACTGAAGAGCTTGCCAAAATGAGAGGTCCCGTCCAAGCACTGCACAGCTTTGACATAGATTGGATATATATACAATTTACTGTACATATATAGGAGGGTCAAGAACAGATATATCAAACAAAAAGCAGTGCCTCTGAGTGCCCTGGGTGTAGCACAAAATGACTTGTGTGACTTTAGCTGTAAGCAGGCTGGCATTCCAGTTCAAGATAGCTCACAATATTTGCTCTCATTTTCTCTGAAATAGCTGGATATAATTGATTGATTCCTGTTACATTTAATTTATAAATCTATTTTTTTTTTTGGTATTTAGCACAGTGTATAAATAGAACTCACAAGTGGTGTCTTATCCAGGTATTGACAGATTAAAATATGTTCATTTTCAGCAGGATCAAAGCCTTCCTTCTGCTCAATTAATAATTTCACTTTGGAACAGATATGACAGATTTTGGGATAACTTTTTCTTTTGTGCTATATTAAACACTTCTGTTAACCAAGGAAGTAGCAACTCCTTGGAATGAAGCAAAGCTAGCATAGCCCAGCTTTTCCTTGGGTTAACATACTGATTAACATAAGGATATGACTCCTTAGCTCATAGGGAGAAGCCAAAATAGAAATGTATCACTATTAGAAGGTTAGGCAGTACTTTAAAAACAGGAGATTGATTGATTGATTGATTGATTGATTGATTACCTAGATGAGCAGTTAAAAATCCATGTTGTTAGAGTAGTCCTGGCTGTTTATATTATACTAGAGAGCTAAGAGAAAAGGAGGGAAGGTTTTAATTGTAGATTACTTCTGATCCTTAAGAACTTAAGTATCTTAAATTAAGATACTTAACAAAAAAGGAGTTCTTAAGAAGTTCTTTCTTGTTCCCTGGCACCAGTGTTGTAAAATAAAGGAAAGATAAACCTAATTTAAAAATGTGCCTCCAATACATTTGGGAAGTAAGCAAACTCTGTAACCAAAATCTGTATGTGAAGTGAAGTGAACCTCTACAGAGGATAACCCAGATGAAAAAGCATGCATGTTGTCTGGCAGAACTTTTCAAAATATAAAATATTTGCATGTGACTGTAAGACTGCTTGCTTAGGCAAACCCTTTGCTAAGGTGAATATCATTACATAATGTACAGTGTATTACATTTTATTTACTAATATTTATATCAACTGTAAGCCACGCTGGGAAAAGTGTTATCCTAAAGGTGTGATGGATACTTTTAAAAATTTCATCCTTGCAGTCAAATATACTGATACGCTATCTTTAGGATAAAGATAGGGACACATATTTGTATAGAAATCAAATGTACTTATATGCTACATATAGAATGAAGATGACTAATGCCATTGAACAAAGATGGTATTGTTCTCCAGTTAGAAGACTACATGGGGTTCACCATAGAATCCTTTATAAAAAGTGCATTTGATTCCATTCAATTAGACCTATTCAAAGGTAGGATCCCCCACTAGACAATTTGGAAGATGTAAATTTGGAATTTATTTAGAAATTACTGTTGAAATAATAGTAATAACCACAGGTTTCAGTGATCTGGAAATAGTGTGATTTCCAGAACTCTTCTCTTGAATTTCTGTGATCTGTGTGCAGATAGTATTGTTTAAACATGATTTTGAAAAGGAGAACTGCCTCAATCCTCTCCCATCATTAATAGAAAAAAATAGAAAATCCTTACCATTCACCCATTTTGTATCATGGTCTCATCACATTTGTTCTCTCTTTATATTATGGCTTTGGGCCCTTCACACAGATAATTCTTCCTTGCTATCATTAAAACAGCCTCTCTTTATATCAGGGGTGGCAATTAATTTTCCCAAGGGGCCACAACTAGAACAGCTATGAAGAGCTATTGCTGCCACTGCCCCCATATCTCCTCCTCACTGCCCCTCACAGCCCCCCATCTCTCTCCTCCCCCCACGTCTGGATGGGACAGTCAAAAGGCCAATGTGACGCATAGGCTGTAAAATGCCCAGGTCTGCTTTAGATGTTGCAAATTTAAAGAATCAATTCATTAAGATTAGTAAAATTCTTACTGCAACCTTTTTTCTTTACATTCTCAAAGAAGCCTGAAAATGCTTTAATAGATTGCAGAAAGGTTTGCTTGCACAAAGCCCAAAGCTTTTCTTGAAAATCATAAAAGAAGTATTTTCCTCCTTATTTTATATAGGCATGAGAATACAGAACTGACTGATCTACGGAACATCCATAGTATTTTCCCCGGGAATAGAATCTGATAATTGCCAGATTGAGGCAGAAGTGCGAAAAATAAATAATGAATTAAAATTAGCCTGTACACAAATTTTTCAACAGCATTTGCTTAAAGATGAGAAGAGTCTGTGTACAAGAGATTTGATTCTATATTGGCCTTTCACGAACAGTTGCTCATTCAAGCAACTTCATTCAACCTTTATGCACCTTTGGCCTGGATAATTGAGTCTGCTCTTGAGAGCTCTGAATCCAACTTATTTCTTCTTCTTCTACTTCTTCTTCTTCTTCTTCTTCTTCTTCTTCTTCTTCTTCTTCTTCTTCTTCTTCTTCTTCTTCTTCTTCTTCTTCTTCTTCTTCTTCTTCTTCTTCTTCTTCTTCTTCTTCTTCTTCTTCTTCTTCTTCTTCTTCTTCTTCTTCTTCTTCTTCTTCTTCTTCTTCTTCTTCTTCTTCTTCTTCTTCTTCTTCTTCAAAAAAGACTTTATCTTGTTAAGATATACAATGGTTAATAAGAAAATAGAATCCAAATTTCAGCTTTTACTAATGAACAGATGATCAGTAGGATGTTGGCTTTTAGAATTAATTATCACCCATTGAATTAGATTAAAGAATCACATGTACTTTAATCATTTTGTGCACATGTAATTCTTTATCCAGCTAGGCATGTGCACGTGGAAACCTCCTCCCACTTATATATATCTTAGAAGTGGATCAGGCATGAGTCATTGTTCACAGGATGCCATGTTAACTCTTTTCCCTTTATAATGTAATTTTCAGGAACTTTTGTAAGCAGCCAATACTTTTTTTTAATTTTATTTTAATGGTAAAATGCTCTAAAGAAAATGCTCTTAGCAAGATTAGGGATTTTTTTAAATAAAAAAGCTTCAATATAAAATATTAGAACTGCAGATGGCTGACAACAGCATATTGGAAATGCATTGCTATTTAGTTTGATTAAAAGTAACAACAACAACAACAAAAACCTTCTGCTCTGCAACTTTCTTAGGTAAAATAGACAATTATATGTCTATTTTAACTCTGAATATTACAGATCAGAAGAAGACTTTCTGTGAGTATTTATTCTTGTATAACTTACATGCAGTGGCAAATCACTACTTTGAACCGAAAAATGTTTTTCTGATTTGCTAAGGAAAAGGCTAGCCAAGAAGAAAAGATCTGGTCATTTAGAATAATAAGAGATTTTGTTCAGTGTATAACTGTAGAATTGAAGAACAGTGCAAGAGAATCGTTAACATCAAAAAGCGCCAAAGATTAGTATATATGCTGATTTTCAGAACTTCGGTACTTTACACCAAACTTCTAAAATTCATGTCCTACAAAAGCATTTGATCACAACTGTTGGAGATTCTGAAAATTGTACTCTAGTATAGCCAGAAGCACCAGATTGGAGAAAGATCCTCCAGACAGAAAACATAAAAAAAGAAACTGCAAATTGCATATTGGGATGATAAGGAAAAATACTGTGATAGAATAAAACTAACAAAAATATTATTAGCCAGAACCTAAGAAAAGTTATACACATTTCCTCCTAATTTTAGGAATAAAAAGAATGATTGCTATTCCAACAAGAACAATGAGCTTTCAATCAATAATGAAATATAACCATTTCTAAACAGATGGCCAGAAAATTCACACGTTCAAAGAGACCTTAAAATCATTAAAGTTCAAGCTCTTAAATATGACAGCCACTTGGAGGAATTGAAGAATATTATTGTTATTTCTCATGAAACCAAAATTAAAAACTTAACAGAAAAGGAATAATGTAAGAATAAATTCATTATGGATTTATAAACTGAATTACTTAATTACTTAATTCTGAGAACAAACTAGAAATAATTTTAAAAATAATTAGCTTAGCTTTGAATGCTGAGTGGCAGGAACATTTTTAATATACATGAAATAATGCATTCAGCAAAACATCTCCCTGTCAATTAATTTTAAAGGTGATATAATGGGCATTTGCAGATTAAGAGCAAATGGGAATGTCACAGAGATTTGTTCTTACAATTGTTCATTTCTGAAGCCTATCCTTTACACTTTCAAGATAAGCTACCAAACTGAAGTATAATGGATATAAAATCATGATTTATTCAAATCGTTTACTATTTTTGTTATATTTTATGAAGCATTTAAAGAACATTTAAAGCATTTAAAATTATGATGCATAGGACAGAAATAAAAAGTGGAAAAGAGGGGCAAAAAAAGGAAAATAAAGTACTTAGGGGATGTAATTAGGTTACCAATTTTTATATTTCATTGAGTATAATATATTGTTTTAAAAACTACAAATCATTTTTAAAACAAAGAATCAAAGCAATATATGAATATCAATAGCAATATATATATATATATATATATATATATATATATATATATATATATATATATATATGTGTGTGTGTATATATAATGTAAAATGAGTTTAGGAATTAGAGGAATGACTTTTTCAGCCATTAAAGACTTTATACTAAGAGAAAGACTAATTTTGGATGGAGTATCAGCCCATATAAACAATTATAATTAAAAAATGGTTCTCATGTGGAATCAAATTCTGTGCCAGATTTACTACTGAAATTCAAAGGTCATCAAAGCATAGTCCCATCCTTCTGCAGAAGAAATTGACTATATTTTCTAAGAGGAAATACAGAATTTCCTTGATGCAGTTACCCCATACAGAGCTAATTCAATATATTTTGTGGCAGCATATGGTTTAATAATATTTTATAAAATAAATAACTGGAGAGGAAATGCTACCTTTGAAATTCATTTTGTTCTATTATAACTCATTTTCCAAAATTGTTGAGTTTTACGACGTTGCTGCCAACACATAGGGTGATATAATCCAATCAATAATCCAATTGAAACAATAGCTAGATCAAGGGTCTTCAAACTTGGCCCTTTTATGACCTGTGGACTTCAAATCCCAGAATTCCTCAGCCAGCATACCTGGCTGAAGAATTCTGGAAGTTGAAAGACCCCTGATGTAAGGTATCCAAGAATCCATGTCAGCTAATATGTTTGACGTCTAGAATGACCAGATTGTCTCATTCTTTCAATCCTATAGTGTCTTAAATTTAGTCCTTGGTCTTTTATCAGACTATATAAAATTCATTATTTGCTTTTGATAATATCTTATTTTAATTTAATTAAACTAATTTATTTTAATTTTTTCTTGGAGTTATTCTAAGCAAGATAGTTTTTACTTTCTCCATCTTGAAAAAACCCTGCCATTATATTTTTTCCAAACTTGTGAATAATGATTTACAAATAGATTTTTACTGTCTTTGCCAATTAAATTTCCTGGATTTTAAGCAATAGTATTAAATCCTATAATTTGGTACAGATATTGCTTTTGTTCGTTAAAGAAATTCCCGAGAATGGTCCACATAAATTTGAAATAAGATTTTGGAATCAGTTATAAAGAATTCTTCCCACAGGAAAATGATTTTATTGGTGCTTTCATTTTACTTTCTGCTGTGAGTTTATTGAGAACTTCCTTTTGTTGATCTATAAATTTTGTAAGTTATATTGTATTCTGGTACTCTTCAATCTTATCTGAATCAATGTCTGTGCAAACAGAAGTAATCATTCTTTTGGCCTGATCCTTCTGCAGTTGGTAATACAAGTTTTTTTTCTGACAGATTGCCTTTTTCAAGATATCTCTGCCTGACCAAACTCAACTTCTTGTAGGTCTCATTTTCTTCTTTTAAATCTTTGATCGTTGTTCTAAATCCAGATCCAGGTTTTGCTTGTTTCTTCATTCTAATTCCTTCAGCTCATCCACCAATATGTCCTTCGGTTTTTGCATAGGTCTTTTTCTATTTGATGCTACAACCCTTTTAGAAATGCTTTGCTAGACTCCCATACATAAATAGGTAACCTGATTTAGAAAAAGCTCTTTAATTCCTGTTGGTACTTCAACTGGTTGCAGTAGAATTTTGTTAAGTTTCCACCTCTTTAGCCAGTTCCTCTCTTTAATTTCACAATTATGGGGTTATCATCTGCATATGTAGAAGTTATGGTTCTCACACATCTACGATGAGTTAAAAATGAATTAGAAATCCAGCACAGTATCTTTCTTTACAAGTGCTTAACAAGAAAAGATTTTGATTTGGCACATACACTGTCAAGAATTAAGAAAATAAAATAATACTTCCTGTATCCAGAGATCCTCTGCCTGTCCCTCAGAGATGAGATCAAAGGATTTACAAGCCCGTCTTTTGCTACAGAATTTGAAAGGTTCTGAACTTATCTGATGAATAATAACTTTACGCTTTTTTTGATCTCCTCCCTCACTCTTTTTTTCTTTAATAGTAGTTGCTACTACATATACATTTGGAGCTTATTCTCTTATATCTTTATTCCCAGAATTGGAGAGGTGTTTGTACAGCAACCTAACCCAAACTTAGGTGATTTTTCTTTTTACAAAACCTAGCACAGTTGGAGGGGATATTATCTTTCTGGTTTAATTTTTTTTCTACTAGGCTCATTTTTGTGAACTCAGATACCTAATAACTACTTAAATCCTTTTCATCCTTATCAATTTGCTCTTCAATCAGCCTTTTCAAGTGTAAGAAGTCTCTAAATGCTGGGACTCTGTGTTTTAACAAGTGTCAGGCAGTGGCCAGGTGTTAGACAATTGGTTCTTTGAGGATCACCAGGTGAGAAGATTTTAAGCTTGAATAATAAGTTTAGCAAGCAGATATAAGCGGAATCATAAAAGCATAATATACGAAGCAAGTATGGCTCTTCCTTCAGCTGTTCGGAGCCCCAAGATAAACAGGGGAGAGATCCTCATTGACTGTTTGTGCACAGCACTGAGAGCTTAAGCCTGTGCGGAAGCTCAAAGCGCACCAGGATTTTTATTAAGGCCGGCATCAAACTTCGTAGCCCTGCTTCCATGAAACTGCAGGATCTGACCTTGACTGGATGATGCATAAACAGATAAGCCAGGGCTAACCTAACTATACGTAGTCCTTGGGTTATGACCACAATTGAGCCCCAAATTTATGTTGCTCAGTGAAACGTTTGTTAAGTGAGTTTGCCCCATTTCACGGCTTTTCTTGTTAAGTGAATCACTGTATTTGTGAAGTTGTTAAGTGAACCTGGCTTCCCCATTGACTTTGCTTGTCAGAAGATGGCAAAAGGTAATCATGTGACCCAGGGACACTGCAACTGTCATAGATATGAACCAGTTGCCAAGCAACTGAATTCTGATCATGTGACCACAGAGATGCTGCAAAGGTTGTAAGTGTGAAAAACAGTCATAAGTCATTTTTTTCAGTGCCGTTATAACTTTGAATGGTCACTAAATGAACTATTGTAAATCGAGGACTACCTGTAATCCTGAGGGTTGTTTTTTTTTTGCAGTTGTAAAAAACAAGTAGGTTAAACAGTTCAGAATGAACCTTAAATTATTAGAATTTTCTATGAAGGAAAAATCAAAATATGTCACTATGCTTTTCAAAACACAATGGTCTTCACAATCGCACTACTGCTTTATACCCTGGCTTTTTATATATATAAAAAAGCATAATGCTTATTTAAAATATAATTGGACTGTTATGTGTATTTTTCTTTTCTTTGATAATTGATAATACATATTGGTTGATCAATTTGATAATACCTGAGTATTTTTATGTTTCTTTTATTTTGATAATGTATGCATTTTTATTTTTTGCATTTCTTCCATTTGTTTTTTGTCACTATTTTAAAAGCAACAATACAATCAATTACATATACAATAGTATACCCAGAAGAATTTGAATGCTCTCTGAAATTATTAGTCAACACCATGGGGAATCACAAAAGAAATAAGGAATGTTAGTTTCTTGAAACAACAAGGTTAGTTTTTTTAAATCTGGAATCCATCCCTTTCAATCTGGAGTTATAAAAATTAGATAAGCTTCTGACAATATCCACCTGCTAACTTCTTTTTGGGGAATGAAGGCAAATTGATGAATTCAGATTTGCTGTTCTAATTTCAATAGACCCTGAAATGGCCTTTGATGTGGTCCAGAGTGACTTCTGAACTGATTCTCAGAATATATGGGGTTTCATCATCTTTTATTCACTGGATTTCAAATTGGTTCCTTCAGCCAGTAGCTAGAATGGCTACTAATGGACTTAACTTGTCAACTTATATCATGGAACCCATCAGGTTGATTTCTTTAATCTTTAATTTGGTTCTTTTGGCTTCTTCTATTAAAAAATCTCAAGATATTATAGTGGCATTTGATGTTTAATACCGGTATAAATTATTCTTACCTGCTGATGATATTATAGCTATTTTGACATTACACTGTGTCAAGTTTATTGAAGTCATGCAGGATACAGTTCATACCCTGATTGTACTATTATCTGGAATAAGTCATTTGCTTCCTTTCTGAGTTTTTATATCAATAGACTACACCGAAAAGATTAGAATTCATCATTTCTACAGACACAATAAAACGCATGTGTTTATAGCTTTCTTGAAATATATCAGAAGGTTGAATACTTCATGTCTAAATGCATAAATGCAATTTCAATAGATATAGCTTGATGGCTAAAACGTCTAATAAAACCCTGGGGTAAGATTAAAATGATTATTACATTAAGACAAATGTATATTTTAAGAGGAGTTTCAGTGTTAATCCCCACTGGACGCTTTAGTCTGCTAGAAAATGTTTATGGCTGGCAAATTGAGGTTGCTACATGATCATAACAGCTTTAATTCTACTAGATTTTTGTCTATGTCACTGTGCTTTTATTTTGATATCTATATTCCTTTGGAAGAAGACCTTGTATTAATCAGGCATTTGGGGAAATATTTATCATAAGGCCTATGTGGAAATAACTATGTAACTGAAATCTTGGCAAATTTTAGGGTTTAGTTATATTAAACAGGGTTTTTTGTTTCCAGCCTTGAAAGTTAATAGGAACATTTGGTCATTAGTAGATAAGTGATTATGTTTTAATCCCAAATCACATGATAAATAGATGTTATGGAATAACACCAATTTGAAAATAGAAGGAAGATGTTTATTGGAATGTTTCTGCTTAACCTTAAATGTAATGGCTATTTCAAAGGTTTGTATTTTGAATATGATTTACCTACAACATTTGCAACGTGAAATATTTAGCTGAAATGTAACTGAGCTTTATTTTGGTTACTAATACTGTAGTAATATTTGATAATACAATTTTGGGAAGAAATATTGTTTTAATCAAATTGAAAGGCTGAATGTGTAATGTTGTGCTGACCAATGACTGAAATAAATATTTGTTTGATTTTGTGATATTGAATTATATTTGTAAAACATGGAATCTGTCATGTCATGAAGAGATTTAAGAAGAGATTGGACAACCAGTTGTTTGAAATGGTATAGGACAGTGGTGGCAAACCTATGGCACGGGTGCCAGAGGCGGCACTCAGAGCCCTCTCTGTGGGCACGTGCGCCGTCGCCCCAATCCTAGGCCTTCAGCTGGGTTTTATAAAACCTTTTTACTTTAGGCCTCCACCACCGTGTGCAAAAAAAAAAAAAAGGCTCAATCAGTCAATTTCAACTTCTTGAGGAAAAAAAAAAAGATCTTGCAAAGTTGGATTTCATTGATTGAACTTTTTGGTCCAATCCAGTATGCCGTTACCACTGCAGCCACGCCCACCTAATGGGCCACACCCAGCCAATGGGCCACACCCACCCGGCACTCGATAATGCATAAGTGGGTTTGGGGTTGCAGTTTGGGCACTCAGTCTCTAAAAGGTTTGCCATCACTGGTATAGGATCTCCTCTTGGAGTAGAGGGTTGGACTAGAAAACCTCCCAGATCTCTTCCAACTCTGCTATTCTGACAGCTTCGGCTCTACTGAATCTGGGATATAGTAAAGAGGATACTTTTCACATACAGGGGAAAAAAATATCCAAAGGATATTAAGGAATGGATTCAGAATACGAGTCTGTCATCTAGTTATAAAAAGTCCTTGTGTTCTAAAATGTGATGACAAAAGACATATGTTTCCCTATAATCTAGTTTGAATGATTTGTGTAATTTTATATGGATAACAATATATTATATGAATATTCCTTTGTTAATTAATTTTATACCTCCATACCCACAATGTATTTATTTATTTTTCCATTGACCTTTTTGCATTTCACTATTAACAAAAAAATAAAATCTTTATCCTGGATATTTATTTATTTGGATGCTTGTTTTGCATCATATTTTTCCAATACAGATAGCATCCTCTTTTCTAATTCTAACGAGCTTCCATACACCCACATTCAGCTGTTATTTCTTCTGGAAAAGAAAGCTGCTAGATATAGTTGCTTAATAAAGTAATCAGTGTGTGCGAGCTTAAAATACGTGACTGTTTCAGCTGGGTTTGGGTTGCATAAAATGTATGTGCCCTCGATCATATTTTACAAATATTTGGGGGCATCAGCATTCCTTTTCATTGCCATTCATCTTGCAAGGGCTACAGATTTAATATCTACTCCAGCTTCATATTGGATTTTAGAAGCAGAACTCTCTGCAATTAGAGGGTGTTTCCTTGGAAATCAGCATGATGGCTGGAAAGGGGAAAAAAAATCAGCAGCAATTCCATTTCTCCCTAATATAAATTAAAAGAAATTGAAGCAGCAGCAATATGGATTTATGGCATGGCAGTCTGCCATGTCAGCGAATTAAAATAGTATATTGATTTACATTGTCTATGTACAATGGTTTCAAAACCCTGTGCTTAAAAAAGGGGAAAAAAAGAGGCAATCCTCCATTTGTAAGTGGCCATTTTAGTGCACTTTGTATATGTATTCACAGGAAGAAAAGGTAGAACAGAAATGTAATGTTAACAACTATCCACATAGAATAGACTGCAAAATGTGTGCAGTCACCTAACTTGGTTCCTACACCTTAGATCTGCTGTTTCCACATTCCTTTCATTCTTTAGAAAGCTGTATTTCTGCCAGCAATAGCCTTCAGTAACTAACCAATAGTTCCTAGGCAACCAGGAGGCAGAAGCTAATTCCAAATTTACTTGAGTGATTGATAGTAGGTTTGTAAGAATTTCAGATGTTCATTGCTTTATTTTTTTACTACAATAGGATGAAAGGTAGCCAGCCGCAAATTATAGTGCTGATTAGTACAGAGGAATCTGCAAGACCGAGTGTTTTCATCAACAAAATAATAAAAGCAACATCATGTTGTCACAACATAATCCCTATCCCCTTTTTATCTGTGTACAACATCACAATACATGTTCAAAAGAGGTGAAGCATGCATCATGATGGCCTAACACTGCTTTGTCACTTGCTCCCTTGAGATCCCCCTGAATGCTTCTACATTGTTTTTTTTCGTTTTTTTTGCGTTTTTTTTTTTTTTGTGGTTTTCTCCAGTTCTTTCTCTTCTATTCTGAGGCCTCCAGGTACTGCCACTTCCACTATCCAAACATTTTTATTATTATTTCTCTATTCACAAAAATGTGAGGGCAAAGCTGCCAGTTCTTTAGCTGACATTGGATATTTCCCAAGAACCTAGGATTTCATAATGTATTGGTGTAATATATGTGTGGATCACAAAGCAAAAGGCCCTTTAAAATATATATTGGATGAGGGATAGTAACTCGAGGACTACCAAAATAGATTTCCAAATATGTACCTATGTTTTCCTGACATAGAAATGTAATTCCTAGGCAGTTTCATTAACGCTGATCTTGATCTGTCCTTAGATCCCATGGACCCTACTGATTTTCAAGGGTGCTTGGGGAAGTTCTCAGCTCTTTGGTAGGCAGTTCAACAATGTACCCACTCAATCGCTAGAAAATAAAGATGATGAGGATGGTGGATAAGCTTGCCATGAGTGGCTTCTCTTGTTTGTCCCAAAGGTGCTTTTTTAAGGAGGCAACGGGACTTTCTTGTTTTTTCTTTGAAGACGTTTTGTTTCTCATCCAAGAAGCTTCTTCAGCTCTGACTGGATGGTGGGGAATTGAAGAATTTATATTCCTTGCAGACAGCTGGTCATTTGCATTCTTTTAAAGAGTCATTGAGGTTTATCTGTGTTCTCAGGGTCACCTGAGTGTGGAGCCTTCTTGACCGCCAAATATTTTCTGCCCTATGTCCCTTCACAGTTGAAGACAGGCGCAGGCTGTTGGGAACGAGTCTGTGGTGTCTGAATCTCAAACTGAAACGCAGATGGTTCCTGTAGTCTGCAGTGTTTTCTGGAAATCCGTTCATACTCCCACATCATTCGAAGGGTGTTCATCCCAAAGTGGATAGCTAAATGTCTATGGAGATTCTCAGTCATCCAGGCCACGGTTGTCCCAAAGGTGCTTTTTGTTTCCTCCTGAAAAAGCACCTTTGGGACAACCATGATCTGGATGACTGAGAATCCCCATAGACATCCTTCCCCTTGTTTATTGCCCCAGGGTCATAATTTATCCAGGATCTCTGAAGATAAAGGGAGAGAACAAATGCCTGGAGTAATGCTGGTGAAAGTCAACAAGCAAATATTATCAGACATGTTCAGTTTTACACCATGGTGATAAAGGCAGCAAAGTACGAAGACGTCTTTGCCTTTTTTATGTCGACTGAATGCCATTTAGTGACATTGTGTAACATCATTTGGTCTCTGAAAGAGAGCAATGGGTTGGAAGAACTACTTTCATACTACTGACAGTGACAGTTTTGCTAGGCATTTTGAGCATAAAATCTTTCATGATTGCTCAGATGTATAAGAGACAGTAGAGTTCAGAACTGAGATTCCAGGGTTAATATTTTGTAAGATTATCTATGATTTGTTTTCAACCTGTCTTCCCTCAGAAAGAGGACAGGTTTTTCTGTGAGGTTAGCTCCAACATATGGACTGGACCATTGTCAGTCATGTCTTACTAGCTCTGCCAGGGAAAGACAAGAGGCTCACTCTTGGGAGGCAATGAATGCTTCTTTGAGAGAGGGCTGATACCACCAGCTTTGTAAAAGTGGCAGTGCATCTCCTCCTCAAGAGGTCAATCCTAGATTTGGCCCTTCTGGACAACTTCCATCTCCCAACTTTTCTTACTGTGATTAGGTAAGACTTAACAAAGACACTGAATTGAAGTGGAAGGTCCAAATTCCCCAAGTTCAGGTTGGACATGGGATGGAAACTACATAAGTGACTCTTGTGACTGACCTGTAGTGGAGCATGATGGAGGAAATGCAATCCTTGTCATCCTGATGAATCTCAGTGAGAATTGGTACCAATGAACAAAGTATCCTTCTGGAATGCCTGCAAGAACTCAGGGCACTAATTTGCACCCTTCCTGAGTGGGGTTCCCTGAAGTGGGGAGAGCAAACTGAAAACAAATCTGAAACTAGAGCAGGTATAATCTGTGCTTATCTGCCTCCTAGTGGCTGAGGGCTGTTATTGTAGAATAACATACTGTGTTAATATATAGCAATAGCAATAGCAATAGCACTTAGACTTACATACCCGCTTCATAGTGCTTCACAGCAATATCTAAGCTGTTTACAGGGACAGCATATGGCCTCCAACAATCTGGGTCCTCATTTTACCGACCTCGGAAGGATGGAAAGCTGAGTCAAACTTGAGCTGGGAAGATTTGAACTGCTGAACTGCTGACAATCGGCAGTCAGCAGAAGAAGCCTGTAATACTGCAATCTAACCACTGCACCACCATTTTACATAAATACGAAATTATTTACTATGCACGCACGCACGCACACACACACACACATACACACACACACACACTTGCTCACTCACACATATACCGTATATGCCGGCATATAAGACGACTTCTGGAAGCGCTAAACTCGGCGCCAAAGACAGGGGTCGTCTTATACACCGAGTCGTCTTATACACCGGAAATACTGGTAGTTTCCGGCGTATTAGACAACGTTCTAGGAATGCGGCTCGGCGATAAAGACGGGGTCATCTTAGACGCCGGGTCGCCTAATACTCCGGCATATACGGTACATACATACTAAGGGTCCTGGTTACATTTTGGACAATCTACTCCAAGTAGATCTGCCTGTTGGATATTAGCAGATGAAGGTGGCATGTTATTGCAGTATCATAGTTAAGGTACTTTTTTATCCTGATATAATGATTTAATGTTTTTTTTTATATATAGGGATAATGTCAGATAGAAGATATTTGGGAAGACTTGGTGAATATTGCTTTAACGGACTTTTTAAAGAAGCATATACTTACTGCTTAAGAAATAAGCAACCACAACAGCTCCTTAGCTGGTATTAATTAATTCATCATGATTTTAAGGCTGGAGAGAAATGCCAGGTATTAATGGTCCTTGGAGAAATCCCTACTAATAGAGATTGCAGGTATTCTGTTAGATGGAAAAGCCTGAAGATATTTCTTTGCAAGTGATTGCTAATGTGATGTTTCATTCTCTAATGCTGTTTAAAGAATAATCTCAATACAGATTATAACAGAAACCTCCTTCTCCTAATTTTGCATCCTTTTTGCTTAAATGCTAAATTTGTACAATGCTGCTTTACCTTCTGCATGTCTGTAAACTCGTCTCCATCCCAACCACCCCCGCTGAGATTGAGGCAAAGAACCAAGGGGGGGGGGCAGTTTTAATCATTCATCTGGCTTTTTTTTTTTTTTTAAAAAAAGGAAAAACGATCCACAATTCAAATTCACACATATTAATTAATAAGACTAAAAAAAAGCTACATAATAAAAAGAATAAAGGGCAAAAGACTAAGACTCAGAACCTTCATATCCTTTTAAAAGAGGAAAAAAAACTATTCTGAAAGAAAGTCAGGAAGAAGGAAAGAAAATAGGAGACATATAAATTGAACTCTTCTCACTTCCTGTGCAAAGAACGGCCAGCAACTGTGATTTGCAACAAACCACAGAGAAATGAGGATATCAGTGCCTCACTACATGCAATCACCAGGATCAGAGACAGCCTAGCTCTCAGGGGAAATAACAGCAAGAGAAGTTTAGTGTCTACATGTTTTGCTTGGAGGCTATTTGCCTCTCTGGAAATAGGCAGATGCACATTCTGATTCATCAGTGCACTTTGTATGTTTTTAAAACCACACATTTCAGACACAGCCAACAAGAGCAATAGACAACATGCCATCCATTGCAATGCATACTGTTTGCTGTTTTAATCCTCAGAGAATTATGGTTGTACAATTGTTTGCCAGTTTGTCTTACCTTCACATTACAGGTGAGTAAACAGATTCATTCACTCACATTTGGAATGAACAGAGACTTCCCCCCTCCATCCCTCATATGTATTTTAAAGGGCATTTTGCTTTGTTGGTGATCTGCACATACCGTGTTTCCCTGAAAATAAGACTGGGTCTTATATTAATTTCTGCACCAAAAGACACATTAGGGCTTATTTTCAGGGAAATACATACTAAATGCATCCGTCTGGCTGACGATCTTAACTGGGGCTTATTTCGGGGATGGGGTTTATATTACGAGTATCCTGAAAAACCATGCTAGGGCTTATTTTCTGGTTGGTTCTTATTTTGGGGAAACACACGGTATATTATACTGATACATTATGATGTGGGAAGCCACCTAGAGAAGGAAATATTAAAAAGGCAGAATATTGTATTTCCCCAAAGGATCTTAAAGGCAGAAAAGCAAGCCCAGTTTTCTTAACAGCCCCAGGCAGAGGCCAGGTCTGTAGAAATGCTGATAATCCTGTTCAGAAAGGTTGAGGCCAGGAAGCTTGGAGCCAATGAGATTAGAAAGACAACGACCCCTGAAATCTACATACCCCACCCAAACTCTAAGGACAGGAAACATGACTTTTAGGACATAATAGGATTAACCCACCACCATCAGAATACCAGAAAGGCACACTGACCCTCAGGTCAAAGTTCATGCCACAGGAATAAGAAACAACCCCAAAAGCCCCAGAAGGTATAAAAACCCAACACTCCCAACAACATGTGGTCAGAATTCCCAGAGCCATGGCTTCTGTATGTCTCTGTTCTTCAATAAACTACAACCTTCTTTCTAAAGCAGTCTCCATTTTGTTTATTCCCAGCTTGGTCTGAACCATGATGAAGACTTTTCCTTCAACAATAACATCCTAGGTTCTTGATAAGAACTCGATGTCAGCTAAAGAACTGGCAGCAGTGATGATGTCTGGAGAGTGGATGTTGCAGTACAGGTAGTCCTCGAGCCCCAAATTTCTGTTGCTAAGCGAGACAGTTGTTAAGTGAGCTTTGTCTCATGTTATGACCTTTCTTGCTGCAGTTGTTAAGTGAATCACTGCAATTGTTAAGTTAGTAACACAGTTGTTAAGTGAATCTGGCTCCTCTATTGACTTTGCTTGTCAGAAGGTCGCAGAAGCTGATCACATGACCCCTGGGATGCTACAACTGTCATAAATATGAGTCAATTGACAAGTGTCTTAATTTTGATCACGTGACCCTGGGGAATGCTGCAACAATCGTAAGTATGAAAAATGGTCATAAGTCACTTTTTTCACTGCCATTGTAACTTCAAACGGTCACTAAATGAACTGTTGTAAGTCGAGGATTACCTGTATTTCTTCCTCCTCCTCCCCCCCCCTACAATAGCAACTCTGGAGGCAGCAAAACAGTAGAGAAAGACCTGGAGAAAATTACCAAAGGGCTGCAAATATAGTACAAGTAAAATGATTGTGGCAAAAGAAAGTACAAATAGTACTGATAGTAATAGGCGCCTTGGTTGCAATCCCAAAATATCTGGAGCATCACCTGAACACCATCAGCATTGACAAGTCACCATCAGTCAATTGCAAAAGGCAGCTTTACTTGGAATAGCTATTATATATTTTTTTAAAATAAAAACTTGTATGTCACTCAATCCTCAGTGATTCTGGATGTTGAAAGGGAGGTGACTGCATGAAAGTGCAGATTAAAAAAAAAACATATCGTGAAAGTGTGATTTATAACTTCTAGTCACAGGTATGCTAGCGTGCACCGGAAAGGAGGCAGGAGGTCTGGATCTTGCAGTTGGTCTGTCACAATGCTAAATCACCCTATTGTTCTTTACTTAGGGGTTTCAAATCACATCTGATTGGCTGCTTCTTACTTAGTCTGCAGTCACCTTGAAGACGACCAGAATATCCACTCTCCCTTATATAGCAAAATTATTCAGTGCATTTGACACATTTGTGTTCTTCCTCAGAAATGCTGTAAATTGGAATGTTGTTGTATCAGCTGCTTAAGTTCAGAATCTTTTTGTTCCATGCAAAACCTAAAAATGAAGGACAATTAAAGTCTGGGTTCCAGGATACTTGCTGATTTAGTTCCTGATAATCTGCTTTATATGTTGCTCAACCTTGACACCAAAGCACTATGCTTATAGGTTTCTCTCCTGAGGCCTAAGTCCATTTCCAGATAAGGTCTCAATTTTCCACAGATGCATAGCTAAAAATCTGTCCCTTCCAAATAAATGACTTAATTTATTTTCTAGGAATCTCTTGTTTATTTTTTAATTCTCCCTGTAAATATTCCACTCTCTTTCCTGCTCCATCATTTCTCCTCTCCTCATTAATATTCTCTTCCCAGTGCATGATAAGCATATCGTTTCAGGAGATAAATTGCTCTCAATCCTTCAAGGTGTTAACATCCTGACAGGTTTATGGTACGTCCTTGTTACTAATAATTTTAGAAGTACGGCTGCAGCAACATCTGCATGTGGCTGAGATTTTGCCTACTGCTCTTCCATCTTCCCATAATTAAACTTCCTATTCCTAGCTGCTAATCACAAATCTTAACTCAGAGTTTTGCACTGTTTCATGTTGCACTGAATTGTTGGCTACATGATTGTTTTCTGCCCATGCCATAGTACTGTATATTATCATTGGCTGGTTTCACTGTGCATGAATTGATTTTCCTCTCTCCTCCCATATTCTTATGCTAATGATACTGCACTCCATTAATCAATTAATCTCTCTAGCCTGCATTGGCAGAACCATTTAAACATGACCCTACAGTCTCCTTGTTCTGACTCACAAATCACTGACATGCAGAATATGAAACCTCTAATTAAGGAAATTCAAGGTTTTGAGCAAATTTGTAGTACTAAAAGATCAAAAGTACTCAGGCAAAGGCATAATGCTGCACTGTGTGCTGAGATAGCTTTCAGCCACATGTCAACCAGCTGATGTAGGGGATGGACTCAGTATCTTAGAAAGTAAGGAACCCTATGGAGTGGCAAGAGGAAAGAATGGAGCGATTGACTTTTCTAGAAGCAGATTAAATGCTCTTTTCATGCACAATGTTCTCTACCCCTTGGGATAATTGTTGCCTAAGTCTCTTTTGATATTAAGGAAGGAGGAATGGAGATAATTGAAGATTTTGGAAGGAGAGAAGAAACAGAATTTTCCTCTGTATTCACAATTTATAGAACTGGGAGTCCTGGCCTTCCTCAACCATTTTGGTGATGCAGTACTAAATTATACTAAATTAAATTGAGTTCCTTTAGATTGCTACAAAACAAACAGTTTTCAGTTTCAGAGCCAACTCTACCTTTTAAAGTGAAATAAAATGGTCCCAGTGGACCCCCAAAAGGAGACAGCCTGGGGATAATTCAGCTCTCCTCCCCCAATTGGCTCTCTTCCACATGGTTTTTCAGGATGAGCCCTCCTAGCAAGGCATTGGAGCAGGATGGCAATGTTGGAATGTAATTCAGAAGCTCAGACTAAATTATTCTTTCTCCCTTTTCCTATCCTATATACGTTCATCTATTCTGAGCCTCTAAAATCCAGATTACTAAACTGAATTTAAGGGTGCTGATTCAATGGATACTTTCTGTAACTATGGTTGTTTCAATGAGACACAAGATTTTAGTTGTTAAGAGACAAATCTGTTAGGCATTATCCCTGCAGGAAAGTCCTGATTTGTCTTATTGACAAATTTCCCTTTCAGGAGGTGACAACCAGGGCAAGAGAATCAGGTATCCTTGGCTCATGGTAATCAAAAGAAGAACTGTAGAATAAGACCCATGAACTGCAAAGAAAGATATTGAATACATTACCCAGTGGTCAAACTATATTTGAAAAATCCTGGAGAACTGGCAAAGTGTCAAATGATTGGAGAAGGCAAAATGTTGTCCATATCTTCAAAGGGGACAAAAGGGGGCTCCAGGGAATTACACATCAATCAGTCTGACAATAATATCTGGGAATTTTAGAGCAAGTCATAAACAGATCTACAGTATGGATAAGTAACTACACACAATGCAGTTATTACCAGACGTCACCGTGAATTTGCTAAAAACAAAGCTTGCAAAAGTGACTTATCCCATTTTCATTACTTTTTAATCCAACAATGCATTTGATAAAGTACACCATGAAATTATTTTTAGCAAGCCATTTATATTGGAGTGGAGAGCATGGCAATTAAGTAGATATATACAGCTGGCTGGAGAGTTATAAGTCAGACAATGCTCATCAATGGCTCCTCATCAAATTGGAGAGAGGTAATAAGGGAGAAAGGGCGTACTGTAAGGGTCAGCCATAGTCTTTTCCTTTTCAATGTTTATTAATGACAATAAAGATGTCAAGAAAATGCTTATCAAATTTACAAATGAAACAAAATTGAGATATCTAATACAACAGAAGACAGAAATACAATAAAATAATCTTAATGGGGTTGAGAGTGGGCTGAAATTAAATTTAACCCAGAGAAGTGCAAAGTTCAGTCATTTAGGAAGCAATAATCAAATGCACAATTATAGTGTGGTGGATATCTGGTTTGGTTATGGTAGTTTGAAAGGAATCTCAGAATACCGATTAATTGCAAATTGAATATAAGCCAGCAGCATCATATGGTTAAGGCAATCCAATTTTTCAGACTGCATCATCAAAAATACAATTTCCAAATCACAGCAAGTAATTCTCAATGTGGGTGATATCCCTTCTTCACGGTTCTGTCCTTTAGGAAGGATTCAAAGAAATTCAAAAATATTTAGATAAACTTTTGAACATTTTTGTAAGCCAGAATTACCTGTATTCTAGCTGAGATATACTCCCTACCAACCAGAGTTTGGGTTGCCTGTTAATTTGAGGATCGCTTCTTAGATTGAAATGAGGATGATGATTAAAGAGCCCTGATGGCGCAGTGGTTAAAATGCAGTATTGCAGGCAAACTCTGCCCCCAGTCTGGAGTTCAATCCTGATGGGGCTCAAGGTTGACTCAGCCGTCCATCCTTCCAAGATTGGTAAAATAAGGAGCCAGATTGTTGGGAGCAATATAATAATGCTGACATTGTAAACCATCTGGAGAGTGCTGTAAAGCACTATGGAGGGGTATAGTATATAAGTCTAAAAGCTATTGCTATTGTTATGGTGCACTGGAACTGTGCGTAGCCCAGGGATCTTCAACCTTTTTGGATTGGCAGCCCGGTTGCAGAGGGAGGGGCAGGCGTGAATGTGGCCACACGTGTGCACATGCATAAAAATAGGCTGCAAGTATGCGCGCCACACAAACAGGGTTGCAAACATGCGTGCCAGGCTCTCAGTGACAGTGGCGCCTGTGTGAGGTATGTGGCACTGCTGCCAGGCTTACAACAATGCTATCACAAGCATGAGGTTCACATCACGGTCCACAGCAATGCCGTCCCTTGTGTGAGGCTCATGCCACCACCCCAAGTGAGGATTGCCCCATGGTTCGCAGTGATGCCACCCTGGCGTGAGGCTCGTGTTACCCTCCCGCATAAGGATCACACTGTGGGCCACCTACTGCTTGTGCTGCCGCTGCCCACACAAGGCTCATGGCAATGCCGCCATCTGCGTGTGGCATGCCTTTGCCTATCTGCCACTTGCAGCACTGCCGCCACCCACCACGCGTGCAAGGTTCATGGCAACACCGCCGCCCATGCGATAGTAGCAGTGCTGCCACCTCCCACACAACACTAATGGCAATGGTGGCACGAAGGGGGGGGGGTGAGCATGCACACATGAGCATGCACTGCCTAGCTACTCACGCAGCCCGGAGGCCAAGAGGCCATGGCCTGGTAGTGGGCCATGGCCCATAGATTGGGGACCTCTGCACTAGGCCTTATGAAGAGAGATTAAATGGGCTGGGTATGTTTGGACTTGAAAAAAGACAACTGAGGTGGAGGAAAATGGTAAAACTCTTTACATATTTGAAAAACAAGTCACAAGCTGCTCTGTTTTATTTTGCTTTAAGTATTTTTAGTTTGTGTGTGTGTCTCTCTGTGTGTGAAGGGTCAGCTTTCCATCAGCTGCATATTTTGTTTTGCTTGTATTATTTTTAATCTTATTTCATTGTAAATTGCCCAAAACAGTTTTGGAGTTGGGCAGCCTAAAATTGCAATAATAACTTAAAGAATTGTTTTCAGTTGTTCCAGTGTGACACAAAAAAATGGATTAAAGTGTATGTGTGTGTGTGGGGGGAGAAGACAGATTTGGACTGAATATAAAAAAAACTAAAATTCTAACCATAAGAGCAGCTTGAAAATGAAACCAATTAGCCAAAGAGGCTTCCTTTCAGTGCCCATGTTCCCTTTCTATGGCTAGAGAGGCATATGTCTGGGGTGATTTAGTTTGGATTCTATACTATATTGAACAGAAGGTTGGACTCAGTGCCCTAAATGGCTCCTTCCAACTTTATGATACAGTGATTTAGTAGACTGATCATATTTTGGGCATGCATCCAATGTAAAATAATTTGTGGATTCATGCAACTGCACACCAAACTAGATGTGAGACTGTGTGATGCTACATACAGTACATAAAGCTGTAAAACTGATTCTTGTGGCTCCTTTCCAGCCATAGCAAGGAACTGGAGGAGATGTCTTTAGCATTTGTTTATCCTACTACAATGACAGTTACCATTTGAGTTTTGCACTTGAAAAGAGGCATTTTTGAATTCAATGATTTGAGCTGCCCCCATCAGCAGTAAGGAGTTAATAAAAATGCTGACACTACTAAACGTCACTGCATGAGTTAAATTCTATCTCTGGATCCAAATTCACAATTATATTAATGCATGCAGTTTCCCCCCCCCCCCAAATACAGACTCAATATTATGAAACAGGACTGAGTCAGAGACTAAATCCAACTATTATTTATTTTTATCTGGCCTTTATCTGTTCAGGGTGGTGAACATACCGTAAATGTCGGCGTATAAGACGACTTCCGCGAGCGCTGAAATCGGCGCCAAAGACGGGGGTCGTCTTATACGCCGAGTCGTCTTATACGCCGGAAATACTGGTAGTTTCCGGCGTATAAGATGACGTTCTAGGAATGCGGCCCGGCTATAAAGACGGAGGTCGTCTTATACGCCGGGTCGCCTTGTACGCCGGCATTTACGGTACATAATATTTCTTCCTCTTCTTCTTTTTCCCTACAATAACAACCCTGTGTGGTGTGTTGGACTGAGAGAGAATGATTGGCTCAAAGCCAACCACCCACCTTTTATGCCTAAAGTGAGATTAGAACTCAGAGTCTCTTGGTTTCTAGGCCAGCACCTTAACCACTATGCCATCTGGCTTTCTACTGTATCCCCACTATAAATTGACATGTGGCTTGCCATATTGTACTGAACTATAAGACAGAGAACAACCGTTTCTCTGTGTGGATGCCGCTTCTGGAAGTCCATTCTGGGCCTGGGCAACAAAATATTAGCTACCAGTTCTGCCAAACTGGTGTGAACTGGCTGAATCCCACCACTGTTCCTAGTACAGAAACAGTAAATCTGGAAACTTATAATGGCCTCATCCTCACTGTGGTCTGAATGTTATTCAGTTCCTCAGCAGTGAATGGTTCCATAACATTGCCAGTAGTGCCAACTCTTTGGAAAGGCAATAGTATAAATTTAGATGATTTACTACTTGCTGACATTAGGCAAACAGAATTAAAATGCTAGCTAATCAAACTTAGAAGGCCTAGGGAATCTAGTTTTTTCATGCTAAAATAACTGGGATTAGTTGTTTCATTAGTTTGAAGAAAATTAAACTGAATATTGGGGAAGAGGGAATTCTTGGCATTAGAAGTGTCAAAACATACTGGGAATTGTCATTATTGTAGTCTTAATATTAGTTCCTTTAGTAGTGGATTCAAGAAAAAGTACAACCAGATATTATAAAGGATGCTTGAGATAGTAATATATCCGAAGAGAAATTTAGAACCTTAATTAATTTAAAAGCCTCTGGTCTCTTGAGTTCAGCTCTCAAAAAAAAAAAAAAAAAAAAAAACATTTCTGCTGGGCCAAGCTCAGTTCAATAAATGAACATATAGTGAAGGGTCTTTGGTTCGAAAATACAAAAGTTTCAATTCCACTACCATTATTTCAATTAAGGAAGTTTTGGTTCTCAGAATCCAGAATATTATCAAATTCATGTGATAGCTATATGGTAAAAGAGGAAATAAGAAGTAGTGGTAAATGTAGACTTTAATGCTATAAAATAAACCCAACCAAATCAACCCAGAATACAGGTAGTATTTATAACCAATCATTTGAAGTTACAACAACACTGAAAAAAAAGTGATTTATCACTGTTTTTCATACTCATGACCATTGTAGCATTTCGGTGGTCACATGATCAAAATTCAGATGCTTGGCAACTGACTCATATTTGTGACGGTTGCAGTGTCTTGGTTCCCCGGATCCCCTTTTGCAACCTTCTGACAAGGAAAGTCAGTGGGGAAGTCAGATTGACTTAACAACCGGGTTACTAACTTAACGGCTAGAGTGATTCACTTAACAACTGTCTTGCTTAGCGATGGAAATTTTGGGCTCAGTTGTGTCATAAGTCGAGGACTACCTGAATCTCCAAGAGAACCTAACAAATTGTAAGTTGTAACACTGATTGGTATTATAGTAGTTCTTTAGCTTTGGTAAGCAACCTTTTTGTGTATCATTGCTACCTACAACACTAAACTTTACTTTCTATTCTTCTTCTTCTTTTCTGAACACTGAACTAAATTTAATATTTTCTTACCTTTCTAGCTTTTACCAAACAAAATTTTCTTAAAATACTGAAGTTACAGAGTTTCTTTGCTGGCACAGTTGCTCTGCCACTTAATGTTCGAATTTCAGTTGCATTTGCTTATTTTCCTTCCTTGAATACTGAAGTTACAGAGTTTCTTTGCTGGCACAGCTGCTCTGCCACTTAATGTTCGAATTTCAGTTGCATTTGCTTATTTTCCTTCCTTGAATACTGAAGTTACAGAGTTTCTTTGCTGGCACAGTTGTTCTGCCACTTAATGTTCGAATTTCAGTTGCATTTGCTTATTTTCCTTCCTTGAATACTGAAGTTACAGAGTTTCTTTGCTGGCACAGTTGCTCTGCCACTTAATGTTCGAATTTCAGTTGCATTTGCTTATTTTCCTTCCTTGAATACTGAAGTTACAGAGTTTCTTTGCTGGCACAGTTGTTCTGCCACTTAATGTTCGAATTTCAGTTGCATTTGCTTATTTTCCTTCCTTGAATACTGAAGTTACAGAGTTTCTTTGCTGGCACAGTTGCTCTGCCACTTAATGTTCGAATTTCAGTTGCATTTGCTTATTTTCCTTCCTTGCTATTGAGCAGATTTGATAGATTAACTAAATAAGCGCTACCTTTAATTTTTAACATGATGGTTAAAGCGAATAAAGCAATCTGAAAAATCTTTTCATTCTTTGTGACCATATTGAAAGCCAAATCTAACTATCCACCTACATGCATCATCTGGTACTGACAGTCATCCTACAAGGGTAAGCCTTCAGTATACAGAAGACATTTCTGCAAATAGCTCCTGATTTTGTTTCCTGTATTAAGATAGATATATGCATATTTGCAAATCAGCTCTGTCTATATATCTCAGCAAAAGTCCCAAATTTCAGACAAAAATTTGTAGGACTGGCAAAAAACAATTTGCAGATTTACTTAGGGAGGAAGAAACCCAAATAAAATCCACAATCTTGCAAGATTCAAAAGAAAGAGGTAGATCACTGTTTTCTAATCTTAAACTTAACTCTGGTAAAAAGTAATAATAAAAGAAAAGAATCTAAAGAAACATATTGGACAAAATTTGTTAAAAATCTGCAATGTTTTAAAGGCAAGGATAATTCTAGTGATGTAATTGTTGGCATCATCATCAAATGCTTTTTGCTCTAAGGACTGCTACAGTAAGATAGGTTTTAATCACCTATGCCAATATTTCTTGTCCAGGAAACAGATTAAAGACATAAGAAGAATTGCTCCATGAAGGAAGGCATCTACCATGGCTGATGTACAGTATTTGCAAATTACAAAGATAAATGCAATCTTAAAGAATAAAGAGGAATTTTGAGAAGAATGACAGAATTTGAAATATTTATACAAAAACAAAATATAAGATATATGATTACATCGATAAATTATTACTGAAATACAATACAAAGACAGATCAATTTAAAAAAATGTATGATAAAATGGATGCAACATTTTAAAGCAGTAATCAAGGTGGATCAATGAGAACTGCTATAAAAAAAATTATACTTTTGAGTAAATGCTAGTTAAGAGAAAATTGGTATGAAATATTTTATGGATAGTATAAAACTCCGTATCAGTAATTGCTAAGATGGACAAATGTTACAAAAATAAATGGTGGAAATGCCGTAATAAAAAAGGAACATTGTATTATACATAATATTATACAAAAAAAAAATCAAGTACTAGAAAGTAATGTACCAAAACATTCAGTGAAATTTGGTAGTAAAATCTGCAAACATTTTTATAAAAATGATCCGGAGAGTATAAATGAAAAAAACCAACACATTATTTATTGAGATATGTGTTGAGGGCAGCAAGAATCAATTTGGCACAATATTGGAAAAGAGAAATGTTGCTACAATATAAGACGGGGAGGCCAAAATTTGAGAATATGCTGCAATGAAGTAACTGACTGTATTTATTTCCAGCACCTGGAAATAAAAAAAATGAAATCAGTACAAGCCTTGTATCTCCTAACTAACCCCATCGTAATACAAAATGGATAAATAAATTCAGCAATAGTATGCCAGAACATTATGGGCCAACTCTTCTTCTTCAGTTCTTGATCCTTAATACATTTAGTAACTTTAACACTGAAGAAAGGGCGAGAGGGAGAGAGGCAGTGGGTTTTTTTTCTAAAAAAAAAAAAAAAAAAAAAAAGTTCCGGAACTCACACACACCATACAACCTGCCTTGCCTACCCTATAAGGTTCCCTCCAAAAAAGGTGCCGGAACTCCATTCTGGGCGTTCTATGAGAAAAAAAGCCCTGGAGAGAGGTGAGATAAATGTCTTAGTGTTTTGATTCTATGTGAACCCACCAGACAGAAGAGGATCAACAATCAATGAATATCCTTCTGCACTGGTGTCTCATGCAGGGAATAGCATATTCATGTCCCTTTACCATCTCTATCAGTATTTTTCTTAATATCTCAGTGTACCAATAAGAAATGCCATGTTCTGACAGTTAATAGAAGTAATTAGGCCGAACAAGAATACAAACTATTTATTTGAGCTCATGAATCAACCCAAGTATTTTTAAATATTGCAAACTAAATTTAGCAAATCATAATAGAAGACAGCATCAATTCCCCTTGTGCGGATAGTTTGTCTTGCTAACAAACTTATGCTTAACTGATTGATAAAGGAGGAGGAGTGATAGTTATTAACAGATGAAGGCTATGGGAAAAATGAATGTAGGATGAAATCCATCAAGGGATAGACCAGTGTTTCTCAACCTTGACAATTTTAAGGCATGTGGACTTCAACTCCCAGAATTCCACAGCCAGCATTGCTGGCTGTGGAATTCTGGGAGTTGAAGTCCACATGCCTTAAAATTGTCAAGGTTGAGAAACACCGGGATAGACTGAAAACAATATGTTTCAGCATCGAACTGATCTGACTGATACTTTTGTTGGTTATAACAATAAATTTTAACTATATAGCTTCTCAGAACAACTTACTATACACAGAAAAGGATTTTTTCAATAATTTTTTTTCTGAAATTTAAAAAATATGAAGTTAAAAAAACGAAACAAGATGTTTGTGTTAAAAAAATGAAGAGGGAAAGAAAATAGGGGGAGAGGAAAAATATAAAGAAAAAAGGCTTCCCCTTCATCAATGCAAGTACAAAAAAAGGTCCGTAACTTATCATCTTTTCCAACATTTCAACCAAAAATTTTGCCCTTCTACATCTCATCTTTTATACATTAGCAAATAAGAAAGCTTCACCATTCAATCTTAATTAGCAAAAATTCCATTAAGAGTTACCAGAAATAAATGTACATTTGAACCTTAAACCAATAAATAAATTTCATATTCCTTTTCTTTACGCAGTAACTTATCATTTTCGCTAAGAGTACAACAACAACAAAAATCTCTTCTTCCCATGTCTTATATCTATAAACAAATATTTTAAGTTTCATCATTTAAACCTAACCAAGAAAAACCCTGTTAAGAGCTGTGATGGTGCAGTGGTTAGAATGCAGTATTGCAGGCTGACTCACTGCTCACTGCCAGCAGTTTGATCCTGACCGGCTCAAGGTTGACTCAGCCTTCCATCCTTCCGAGGTGAGTAAAATGAGGACTCAGATTGTTGTGGGGACAATAGGCTGACTCTGTGAACTGCTTAGAAAGGGCTGTAAAGCATTATGAAGTGCTATATAAGTCTAAATGCTATTTCTATTGCTATCAGAAACAACAATATATTGAAAATCTTGATCTTTAAAAATAATGTTCCACAAATTAATTTCTTATAATTTTTCTCTTCATCTCTTCTTAGAAACTCCTTTGAAAGTATAATACCTTCCTTCAATTTTGACACCATGGCTTATCACTTTCTCTAACAGCAACAACAACAATAACAACAAATTATTCTTTCCATGTCTTATCTATAAACAAATCTTTAAAGCCTTGCCATTCGGTCCTGGTCAAGAAAATCCCATTAAAAGGTACTAGGAAAAACAAATCTGAATCAAATATACTAACCTCATAAACCTTGTTTTTGCTTTTAACTTTTATTCCTTTTTAATAGTGTCCCAAAAGCTGATTTTTTAAATGTTCTCTTCATCTTTTCTCAAGAACTCCTTCATACATATAATACATCCATAATCCAGGATTAAATAATTAATAATGTATCAAAACCTATTAGCATATTTGGATTGCATATTATAAATCTGAGTGGACAATCCATTCCATTTTATTGACATGATAACTTGAGACCATGACAGGTCATGTAAGCACAATCTTTTTTCAGTTTCTTAGACCATGAGCAATATCTGACTGCTTCTTACTCTAAATTATAAAATACCCTCTCTCCTAATAAGTATCTTTTGTTGGCATAAATAGTGAAAAAATGATGACTTCTGGGCCCAGATTTATGATGTCAAGTTTGACTGGATCATTATGACAATCTCAATAAGCTTTATTAGAAGAAGTTATGGATGTCCTTTCATCTTTGTTAGAAGGATTTAGGAACTGAAACTAGGGCAATGACATCTGGGAAGACAATTGCAGTCTCCTTCTAGGTTAAAGAACTGATTTAATTTTAACTCCAGAAACAGTGACACCAGATAGATAAAATATAAAGACAGTGTCTGAATCAAGTTAGGAGACAGATCTAGTACCAATGCTTGTAATAAATACTAATGTATTTATTTTACATGACATTAATAACTCTACTTCTCACTTTCTCATCTAATTACTAGACACAAACATCATCCTGAGTTGGTAGGTATCATTTCATTGAAGGGTCAAAAAATTTAAGTCAAGAAATATGTTAGCATTAATTGGGGAGAAGAACACCAAGGCATTTCCTACCATAACCCATATTTATTTTTTAAAAAACAAATCCAAAGTTTTTGTTTGTGCACTGTGTGAAGATATCCATTACAACTGAAGCAAATGCATTTCACATAACTCACTCAATAGTCCTGGCATGAGTCACACACTTACATTTCATTGCTGAGGATATTAGAATGGTTATTGTCAGCTCTTGAAGAAAATAAATCAGTATAGTTAATAAAGCTTTTGTAAATGCCCTCCACAATCAACTGTGCATAGACAATGATGGCATTTTTTTTAACTCAAGCATATTATCCTTTTTAATCCAAAATCAACCATTCAAATTCTCAAGAATTAGTTTTAACCAAGGAAAGGCACTGTTGATAGCAGAGGCCTATGTTCCAACAGAGGAGAATATATGTAGCTCAGCACTGAACTGTGGCATCCTTGGTGTTCTCTGAGCTTGGTTTTTTGCTTGCAAACATTTCATTACCCAACTAGGTGACATCATCAGTGCTATCTAGTTTGCTTGCAGATGTTTTATTGCCCTCTTAGGTAGCATTATCAGTGCTACCTCATTTACCTGCAGATGTTTCATCCTCCAACTAGATAACATTAACAACGCTACCTAGTTTGCTTGTGGATGTTTCATTATCCAACTTGATAATATCAGTGCACTGATGGTGTTATCTGGTCAGGTAATGAAATATCTGCAAGCAAACATCCAAGCTCAGAGACTACCAAGGATTCCAGAGGTCTATGTGTCTTGGGCTGGCCATGGTTATCAGACTGCTGTGTCATCTCATGGGAAAATGGAAGAGTTCAGTTGTTTCAGATTGCAGACCTCTAGACAACACCTATGGCTTTTGTGGGAGCTTCAGCCTACAAACAGGAAAATATCCCAGAGCCTTTGAGGGTCCTTCAGAATGTATTAGTCTATCAGCAAGGTTTATTTTAAAATATTCTTTTATCTTTATAGAGTGGTAAAACCATTGCCCACTTATACTGCAAAGAGGTTTGATCTGCCGGGGGGGGGGGGAGAGACCATTGTCAATGAACTTTACTGAACATTAACATTCCTCATAATACATAAGTAATTTCAGCAGATTAGAATCTGGATATGGATAATAGTTTTCACTGCTGGACAAATCCTGAGTACTTTTTGCTTTCAGAGAAAAAGAAATTTTAGCCCTCAATAAAATATTTCATCAAATCAATTAATATTTATTCTCAAATAACTGATTAGTCAAACACGTAAAAGGGTGATGGGGGCAGGCATGGTAGACTTACACTTCCTAACTAAGCTTTTGATGAGAAATTATATTTTATTTGCATTGGATGATCCATTCTCTCTCTCTTTTAAAGTGTTTTATTAATTTTCTGTCATTACAATTCATTTGTGCTTAATGAATAATATGTTGTCTGGGTTAATTTTTGCTTAGTCATAAAACTTAAGTTCTTACTCTCTATCTCCTTTTCCCAACCATGTTTGAAAGTATTCTGCATCTTCTTTTTCTTTAATTCTCAATGTGAGTCTATCCACTTCTGCACAGTCTAGTATTTTCTTAATTATCGCTACCTCCGATGGTCTCTGTCATTGTTGCTATCACCATCGTTGGGCCTAATCCCTTTGAACAGTGATATAGTAGATAAGGCAGGGACCATGTTTACTGAAGGAAGCTGTTTTGTGCATGCCAAAGAGATCCCTTCTGTTCAATCAACTTCAAATTCAATCCAGTTAAAAGGATTGGGGCAGTGGTGGGATTCAGCCGGTTCGCACCACTTCGGCAGAACTGGTAGCTAATTTTTTGTTGCCCAGGCCTAAAATGGACTTCTAGAAGTGGCATCCACACAGAGAACTGGTTGTTGACATATTTGAATCCCACCACTGGATTGGGGTATGGATGATGGAAGAAACTATATCAATGTTTCTGAACAGAAGGAAAGATTATATTGCACTAAGGAATAGCTATTAATGCTGCTTCCTATGTTCAAGTGCGGAGGTGAACTTTTGTTGGCCCAGGGTGGGTGATCTTTCCTGCCCCTAAACTGTAATATTTTGGAAGGGGCCACAGCTACTGTTTCTTGATGGAGAGTTCTGAGAGTTTTCTTTGTTTTTAAGATGATATGATACACAGCAGAAGGCCATCGTTCTAAACACATATGCAGATGTTATTTATTCTCAGCTATTGTGATAATGGATTCATAATTGTGAACATGATTATAAACATATAAACAAAGTGGAACTGGGCAGAAACAACAGAAGTGAAAATATTTTATTTGCCAAAACAAAAGCTAACACTTGATCAACACGGATATCCTATATACACATAATGCATATGAAGGTATGGGAATACACAATGAAAGAATACACTCTGATGAAAGAACATTGTTCCACCTAAAATGCTTCCTCAAGACATGTACCGTATAAATATTCCTCATCTACATTTATTCATCATCATGAATGTATGCACATACATATTATCTTTTTTAAAACCTTATCCATTCTCCCACCACTTATTTATTTTTTTCTATGGGTGAAGAACCAACAGATAAGTAAATCTTCAGCAGAGATGGGTTTTGGTTATAATGTATCAATAAAAGATGTTTCAGATCAAAAGAAGACAATCAAAATTAAGAATAAACAAGGATGAAATATGAGCTTAAAAATGTATGTCGTGAAGTTATACTGGACCATTTAAGTATCATATACCGTATATGCCGGCGTATTAGGCGACCCGGCATATAAGACGACCCCCGTCTTTGTCACTGAGCCGCATTCCTAGAACGTCGTCTTATACGCCGGAAACTACCAGTATTTCCGGCGTATAAGACGACTCGGCGTATAAGATGACCCCCGTCTTTGGCGCCGAGTTTAGCGCTTCCGGAAGTCGTCTTATACGCCGGCAAATACGGTATATCACAGTTGATCCTAATGTATTTCTCGTCAAACTGTGTAGCCACCTAGTCTGAGAATGGATGCCTATTACCCTGTACTTTCAATTATACATATGGCTTTAGCTAACTGTAAGACAGGAAAATCCCAGAATTACAAGATACACCCCCAAAGCTATTTATATGCTTTCATTGCTTATTCATGAAATAAGTCATATATCTAACTGGAATAACAAGACAAATTGTAATCGTACAAACAAAGCTCCTCAAACAAAGCTATAACCACAATTGTATGAATGCAGACTTGAGAGTAGCCTACCAAAGCTAACTGCCTCAGTTCTGAGGAAATTTGTACAATATTTTACTTGTTTATTTCATACCAACATAACCTCGTTTAGTCAAAATAAGTAATATTAGCATGCTGCTTTACTGATAAAAATTCTCGGTACGATTCAACCCAATTCGTCAGGTTAAAGAAAAACAATATTACTGCTTTTTAGCTGAAAGGTAAGAATGACATGGAAAATTAATTCATTTTCATGTATGGTAACTCAAAGCTGTAACTGCAGAACTGTAGAGTTATATAGGTTCATGTTTCATAGCAAATCAATAGAAAATGTCTATTCTAATAATAGATTTCATGCTATTTCCAGAACATTAGGAGACCAATTGCTTTGGAAACAACAAAGAATATAATTGTTTTGGGAAGTAAACCTGTCTTTCTTCCTTGTAATCATTCTGGAATACCCACAATGCCTCAGGCGCTTCTTGGCAAAGCAACTCCTCTGCCTCAACCCTTAATATTAGAGTCTTACCAATATTGTGACTTTTCCAAGACACATTTAATAAAACAAAACAATCATCCAGATGATGCGACCTCACAACCATTTAGTGAAAATACGTTTTCTTGACCATCTATAAATTTATAAATACATGCCTCCCAAGGATGATCCACTGTGCAAAATCAAGTAAAATGAAAGTATATTGTGACCGAAAATATTTTATTTTGATATTAATTCAGTGGAATATTCTTTTGACTTGGTTGAAAATGAGCAAAGATTACAAGGAACATTATTTGAAAGAGGAGAGTCATGTTGCATGCCTTGCATTTTCCTTGTTGAAAATCTATAAAACATTGTATAATTTTAGGGAGGTTTTTTTAGTTGTCCTTTACATAAAAGCACAGATACAGAATAGGCTGCTGCTGTAAAAATATTTTATGAGGTTTTATGAGGTTTATTTCTTAACTCTGTACATTCATCATATATTCATCCAAATGCATGACCTAACAGTTAAAAGAGGGCCTAACATAAAAAAACCACCCCAAAAGAAAAAAAAATGTATGCTGAATGCAAAATGCTCTACTTTTTTAGTAGAGCGAAACCATGAAAATTACAATTTCTTGTACTTTCATGCAGAATGGTTTATGATCTACAAATGAACAGAGTTGAAACTTGCCTGAGTTATTTAATTATTTAATTATATCTATAAGCTGCCTGACCTGTGGACAATGTATAATATATGCAATTCAAAATAAAACAAGCCACACGATACAAAAATAATGTTCAGAGGGGAAAAAAAAAAACCCATCCTCGCACAAACAAGACTTGACTTATGACCACAAGTGAACCCAAAATGTCTGTTAAAGTGAATTTTGCCCCATTTTATCACCTTTCTTGCCACAGATATTAAGTGAACCACTGCAGGTGTTAAATTAGTAACACAGCTGTTAAGTGAATATGGCTTCCCCATTGACTTTGCTTGTCTTAAGGTCGCAAAAGGTAGCCACGTGGCCTCAGGACATTGTAAGTATCATAAATATGAGCCAATTGTCAAGCATCTGAATTTTGATCACATGTCCATGGGGATGCTACAATGGTCAAGTATGAAAAATGGTCATAAGTCACTTTTTTCATAACTTTGAACAGCCGCTAAACAAATGATTGTAAGTCAAGGACTATCTGTACTCAAAAGAGACCTGCTATCCAATTTGTCTAAATAAAGTAGTCATAGGAAATATATATTGGCAGCTGGAAGAGTCATTCCAGAGGCTGCAACAGAGAAGGCCTGTCCCATCAGATAACTTTGCGTAATCAATTAGATTTGGATTATGCCGACACTTCTGGATTATGCAGGGCAGACAGGAAACACGGAAGAACACGTGATCCCATAAGTAACCAAGCCCTGTTCCATGAATTATTGTGTTGTGTCTCATTTTTTTCTTCCTGCATCAGGGATGCATAAATGACACACTGAGAATGTTAGGTGGGGATAAGGACACTGTAGAACCAGATAAAACTAAACTTTAATTCAGTTTCAATTAAAATTCAATTAATATTCAATTCTGGGTCAATTAAAATTAAATACTGTTAATATGATTATTCCTTATGCAATTAATACATTTTCATTTCTATCACTTTAAGATTTACAAGTCAGAGGCAATTAGTAGGAAAGCCAAATTAAGGCAATTAACTTAATGTTTAAACTGGATTTTCACAGCAAATTACTACTGCCTTCGGAAGCACAGGAAATATTAGTAAATTCTAGCTTACTACATCTTTCTCAGATTCTGTTTTATATCTCTTGGTTTTAGACAATTATAGATTGACTAGGTTGTGCCTGCTAGGAACCGGTAAGTAATTAAACATTGTGAAGAATAATAGTTTGCTTTTTAAAATGTAATAGGTTCCTCATATATGTCAAAATCTGAAAATCTAGTCCAATATATTTTGGTTAGCACACTTAAAAACATATCACACAAAGGCTATTTGTCAATGAGATATTATCTTAACTGCCCCTGAAAAGGAAAAGTAACTACTCCAATTCAGTACTGTGTCAAATATATTCCAGAAAGAAAGCTACAGAGATAAAATACTTAGTGAAAGTTGCTTAAAAGTATGCCTCTCTTAAACGTTTTGTTCCAATAAAGCCTATTGTTGACACAGTTGGACTCAGCAGTGTTCTTCAATCTATAGTATAAAAAGACTACATGAAAGGTATGCGCATCATGAAAAATAATGCCATTAATAGATATAATCAGGCTCAGTCCAAGATCCATGATTTCCCTTCCAAAGCTGTTTTTCATTCTTCATGTAATAACAACAAAAATCTCTCAAAGGTTGCAGCCATAGCTCATGATTAGTGAGCAGCTTAGATTCCTTCATTCATCCGGAAAGTATCAAAATGCAAAATGAACCTGTTGGCAAGGCACGCTGTTTTCCCTTTCAATATGCCAACCAGGGGCAAGATTTCTTAGCTAACTCCCTCACCAGGGGCTCATTAGTAAAACATATCAATTATTGTACACACCAGGAACAGAGTAAATGAGGTGCTACTCCTTCTCCTAAATTTCAGATAGCTGTGACCCCTTTATATATAGCAGCAATGATGTTTTGCAATCACAGTGTATTCAGAACGATAAGCCATTCTTTAGGGTTTATATTGCTTTATTGCTGCTTTCCACTGCAACAGTGTTGAATGGGAAAGTATAGCCCCATTCCTGAACCAGGAGGTCCAAAGAGCCGCAGCCCCTCAATCTCATTGGGATTGAGCCAAAATCTGTTTCACCCCAGCCTGACCCAAACAGTTTCCAAATACTTGATCAATACATGAACAGTGTCGCCTCTTCAGCTTAGGGTTAAGATGTAGACCTGGCTATCACCAGTATATTATTTGCTGTTTTTAAAAAAAACCCACAAGTTGATATTAAGAAAATAAACAAAATATTAGTTCACTCTTCTGTACTATTTTTCACATGACACAGAAGAGACTCTGAGTTAATCATCTGTTGGCAGAAGACAAAATTAATAACTTTAAAAAGCATTTCACGGGGTGATTTGGGTTTTTCAATTTATGAATTTTTCAGTTGACCTCACTACTCAGACAGGGGTAAAAATGATCCCCAAAGAATTATAAATAGGTTAATATTTAATTAATTGGAGACAGATCGTATCAAGTGTATGCACAATCATGCTTGAGGACAATAATCATACTTGAAATTGTACAGGATATATATAATTGTAATGCCAACAATAATAATAATAATAAGGAGGCACTACCTTGACCTGGTTGCGTGGCTTGCATGCTCTGAGGAAGATGAAACCTACTGAGGTTCAACAATACTGAAGAGGTCTCATCTGAGTAGCAGATAAAGAGAGTCTCTTCCATAAACAATATGGGAAATCTATAACAGACTGGTCAATGCCCAGGTCAACAAGATCTGTTCTAAGTGTCGGAGTTCCTGGACATCTAGTGAAAAGTGTGCTATGGGACTCAGAACTGTTGGTTCAGCAACCAGGGTCATAGCTACAGGGCTACTGGAAGAAAAGTTGCTTATCTATCATAAACACACAAAGACTGAAAACAAAGAAATAATGATTTGCTATTACAAATCAAGTCCAATAAAAAAAGGATATCTGAAAAGAATGCAATAGCTCTGGAAAGAATTACACCCAGAATCAGAAATAACAGAACAGAGACTAGCAGATCAACACTGATTAATAACATGAAATAAAGTATTCACAGAAATAGAATTGGAAGAACTACAAAGGTCTACCTAAGGCAAAGAAATCAAAGCTTTGCAAGAGGCAACCCAGAAAAACTAGTCTGTAGTGGACATCAGCATTGCTATTGGACCATTTTCATTCCCAAACCAGGCACTATCTCCTCTACCTTCTCCTCAAAAAGAACAAAGTCCTCTAACTGAAACACAAGAGCATCTGAATGAATAATAACTCCACAAATACAACACAATAAGGCTGCCTATACTGACACTTGTTACAAAATAACAGCTAGCACAGGTATTAAAAGATGCTAATATTGTAATATCCAATTTAAATAACACCTTATTGCAAGAAGCAAACTAAGTGATGTCCAGCCACAGCGGCAATTATAATATTTTCACTGAAGAACATGAGTTTTTAAAAAAGGAGGAGGAGAACAGGTTAGAATATTACACATGGAGGAAGAGGAAACTTAGACATTTTTATGGTGGGAATCTTTAGTTAACATGACAAATTAGACTTTTCTAATCCAATATAGAAAAGCTACAAACTGAACAAGCTACAAAAAACAAAGGCTGTATGCAATCAACCAGGTGCAAAATAATCTATTACTGCAAAATCCGTTAAATACAGAGTAAATAACCATGAAAATCTATAACTTGTCCATTTTTTTAATTCTCAATTGAGATTTGCACTGTTCAGAAAGTATTGACTAAAGAAATATACTGTTCTAATAAAGACAGCTTGTTTAAACATTCTTTCCAGTTTCTCAAAAGAAAAATATGTGCCTCTGTTAATTAATGGAACAGTCATTCCCCTTCCCCAAGGTGCTTTTTCAAAAGGCAACTGGATTTTATTTTTTTGAAGACATTTTGCTTCTCATCCTAGAAGCTTTTTCAGTTCTGACTGAATGGTGAAGGATGGAAGGATTTATATTCCTTGCAGTCATTTGGTTGTTAACTATCTTCCCTCCCCCCCAAAAAAACTCCCCTTTTAGTAAAGAAGCAAAGGTGATGAACTAGTGATCATCTAGAATGATGTACTAAAATAAAAATAAAAGAATCATTCCACAAAATCTTCTACTAAAATTAAAAGATAAGCTCTTAAGAACACCATACAATACCCACTTGGATTTATTTCTAGGAAACCGTCTTTCGAATTGTAGCCTGGATGTTTCTATCATGTTTACTAGCCTGTCATCCCAAGACTTGCCACATTTGCATGTATGGTTGACAATGTCCCATTTCTACTTAGAACTCTTCTGAGTGCTTCAGCCTCCTGTCATAAATTTTTAATTCCAAGTTAAGAGCTGAAAAATCTTAAATGAAATCTGGGGCTACCTGATAGAGCTACAGGACTCTATTTTGTTTCTTACTCTGTTCTATCAAGCTGTACTTTTTGGATACTTTTGTGTTAGGATCCAAGGGCAAACTAATTAGCAATAGCAATAGTACTTAGGCTTATATACTGCTTCATAGTGCTTTCCAGCACTCCCTAAGCGATTTACAGTACCAGCATTTTGCCCCCAACAATCTGGGTCCTCATTTTACCAACCTCGGAAGGATGTAAGGCTGAGTCAACCTTGAGCCGATGAGGATCAAACTCCTGGCTGTGAGCAGTGTTAGCCTATAATACAGCATTCTAACCACTGTGCCACCACGGCTCTTTTTATTAAATTAAATTAAACTAAAACACTTAAAATCCATGAACACATTTTTAAGCATTTTTTCCCTTTTGGTAAAAATGCTGTACTGTACTGGAAGGATAAGATTCATACACCTGCAACAAGTTAAGTAAATAAATATATAAGTATAAACAAATAATTAATTAAATAATTAAACAAAGTAAATCAGTCACTAACTAATTACAAGGAGGGTACATTTATTTATGTATACATCTGTTACAGGTTTATTTTTCTTGTAATGTGTAAATTGTTTCAAGCTGATAATATTTTGAATGGGAAAGTTTTGTATATCTGTGCTTTAACCTACCTTTTCCTCATGCATATCGGGGTGATTAAATAAACAACTCAAAACAGCAAGATGTGTTAAAGGGAAGTGAAAGTGAAGTTTTAACCTGTGACTTTCAAGAGAAAAACTGTTGATGCCCTGTAAACTGTACTCTCTAAAGATGCATTTTAACACTCCACGCAGCTATTTTTATTACAGGACCTGGCTGAAACTATTAGAAGAACTTATTCTACTAGCATAGATGAGTGAAAGGACAAATGACAGATTATGCAGCAGATCTGTATTTGAATCTGCCAATCTACAGGTACTGCATGACCCTTTCTGGTCGGCAGGCAGTCTTTTGTATAGATTGTAATTCTTGGTGGGACTTCTGAATCAATGAAAAATAATTAAAGGTAAATTTGCAAAATACAATATATTGTAGATTGACAATGCTTTTCTCAGCATACACAATGCTGGCTGTGCTATGGGAATTGCTAAGGTTACAGTAACTTTCCTATGCCTAAACTCGTTGTGTGTTCTTTGCTTAAATTAATTTTACAGGGGGATTTGGCTGGCTGTTATCCAACACTGAACTAAGATGGTTAAAAATGAAGAATTTCAGATTAACTATACTGGGCTAGACGTCAGGCATATTAGCTCACATGGATTTTTGGATACCTTACATCAGGGGTCTTCAAACTTGGCCCTTTTATGACTTGTGGACTTCAACTCCCAGAATTCCTCAGCCAGGCTCACTGTTTGAAGACCCCTGCCTTACATGATAAGAATCCGTTGCAACCTTCTGTTTAAATTAAAGGAACACATTGTCTTGACTGCTCAGCCACACAAGAAATCCATGATTACATGGGAAGAATTCACACTGCAGTTCCTCCCCATGCTGCTGTTATTCCAATTCACAGGAATGGCAACACTAGCATGGGAAAGAGCTTCATTCCATATAACCAAGGATTTCCAAGTTTCCTGGGAATTACATGAAGAAGCTATGCTACTAAGAGCAATGGGGAAAGACGATATACAAGAAGCAATTGATAAAAGCAGAATTATATGCTTGGATATAAGGAGAAATTTCTATTGAAAGTCTTTCCAGTTCTCCCCATATTAAAATGACAAGTTGTTCCTCCTGATTACATTTACTGAAGTAATTTCTTGAAAACATTATTGTTTTTAAACAGTCCCATTTTCAGAATAGTAGAATTCCCTCTTCTTCTTCTTCTTTTTTTTAAAAAATCATGTTTTATTCATGTATAAGCAATAGAAAAACAGGTTAAGGACTGCTGGCTAGCTAATACAAAGTTCAAATATTTATGGAATTAGTTATTAACTCATTATGCAATTTAAAAAGGTAGTTAGTAAATGGGCACAGAATATTGGTGAATCGATTTCAATGGATATTTGGGAACTTATTTGGACAAGAAATGTTAAATTCACACAAGCGCAAAATTTAAGAGAGAATTTTTATAAGATGTTTTATAGATGGCACCTTGATCCAAAGAAAATGTCCATTATGTACTCTAATTTACAGCCGAAATGCTGGAGATGTGGATACTTGGATGCTACTTATTATCATATCTGGTGGACGTGTAAGCATATAAAAGCTTTTTGGATTAAGATATGGTGGAATATTCAGAGAATTTTTAGAAGGAGGGTAAAATTTACTCCGCAATTATTTTTATTAGGTATTGTTACTGATTGTGATGCTAGGGAGGTTATATTGATGCTAAATTTGATTACAGCCGCTAGGCTGTTAATAGGACAATATTGGAAGAAGGAATCCTTGCCTATTTTACAAGAGTGGTTTTATAAAGTTTCGTATTTGGCAGAAATGGCAAAGATTTCGGCTTTTTTAAAGGAGCAATCTCAAGAGAAATTTTTTGCGGTATGGGAAAAATGGATAAATTTTATACAACATAATTTAGATATGGAAAAATATTATTTAGCCTTTTTATAACTTGTAATGATTGTTTTTTTTTCTCTTTCTTTCTTTCTTCTTCTGTATTATTATTTATATACTTTTCTATATATGTTTTATTTTTCGCCTATCTTTTTCTTTTTTCTTTCTCTCTCTCTTTTCTTTTTCCCTTTTTTTCTTCTTCCTTTTTTTACGTATATTATTATTATATATATTATTATTATGATTTTTATTATTATTATTAATTATCTTATAAATTGTATACGTTATTTTTTAAAATTTGTTAAATAATCCTATATTCAGTTCTGGGAAGTCGGGGGGGGGGGGAGGGTGGGGTGGTTTGGGAGGGGGGGGGGTGGATGTTTATTTGTAAAATTTTTGAAAAAAATTCAATAAAAAAAAAAGGTAGTTAGAAAATGCTCATATGGTCACTGAATTATATTAAACGTAGTATGAACCTTTTAGCTAAGGAAAGCTTCAGTTATTTAGTGCAGCACTAAGTATTAATGTATAACCAAAATCAATCCAAAGCAACCAAAAATCAAACAAAAGAGGAGAATTTTAAATAGTTCTGAAATGCCAAGTCAGAAGAAAAATATTTTTTCTCCTTTGCAAGGAAAAAAAAAATTGTCCCATTTCTCTTGCTCTCCCAGTGCAACTTTCTTATTTTAGCCTCTGTTAGGAGATTTCAAGTCTTCAGGGAACAGATAGCAAGTAAGGTGATGTCATGGCAATAGCAATAGCAATAGCACTTAGACCAGGGTTCTTCCAACTAGGCCCTTTTATGACTTGTGGACTTCAATCCCAGAATTCTTCAGCCAGCATGCCTGGCTGAGGAATTCTGGGAGTTGAAGTCCACAAGTCATAAAGGGCCAAGTCTGAAGACCCCTGACTTAGACTTATATACCACTTCACAGTGCTTTACAGCCCCTCTCTAAGTGGTTTAAAGAGTCAACCTATTGCTCCCACAATCAGGGTCCTCATTTTACTGACCTTGGAAGGATGGAAGGCTGAGTCAACCTTGAGCCTGGTGAGACTCGAACTGCCAAACTGCTGTCAGCACTGGTTAGCCAATTATATTTGGATGAAAGGAGAATGTAACCAATTTATGTGATAGCTGAAGAAACAAATATGTTTTCTATTGCATGCTCAACTGGATGATGTCATCACCATGACCTCAAATTGTATACTTCAAATGTGGGGTATACAAATCTGGACAACTACCAGACAGCCCCAGTGTACCGTATGAATTCTATCTTTTAGCTCCCTTCTGGAGCTTTTCCAGATTTATATTGTCTATGTTTTGCAGCCCACCTTTGAGTGCAATTTCATCATTTGCCCTTGCACAATCTATAAGCTGCAGCAGAAGCACAAGCCACTTTCTTTGGCAATGAAGGCATCTATTGTCTGTTTTGCAAAGCTGTGCTACAAGGGCAGGCAACAAACCCATCCTTGCAGCCTAAGCAAAAAAGATAGGGACTCTCATCCCGTTGCCGTGACAACGCGGCAATGTGTTCCATCTGGCTCTCCCCTCTGGCTGTGAAGCAGGCAGTCAGGCTGCCCTCAGAGAAATGATGGATAAACTGCCTGTTGCTCACCAGCAAAATCAAAGGGGACCCTTAAGGGTCTTTGAGGGGTTACAAAACTTTGCAAGAAACAAAGGATCTAACTGACTTTAGACCTCCATTATTGTCTCACTATCCCCCCAAAGGGAAACATCAGTATTGAAGAAGGGAAAGAGGTCTCCTCTTCAGGCATATTGACTATACAAAAACCCAGGTAGCATCCTTGGCTAAAGGAAGAAAAGCTCACAGATCCTTCTCTTGCCTGCTATACTCTGCTTATTCCCCAGGTCACAACCTTTACCAGGACAAGGTACCAGCAAGTGAGGGCTTGGTGAGGAAAAAAAACTCTCTGGTTAGAGTGGAACAGCTCCCTCCTTCTAATGGGAGACGGGAAAGGTTGTCCTATTGCAGTGATGGCGAACCTTTTAGAGACTGAGTGCCCAAACTGCAACCCAAAACCCACTTATGTATCGTCGGGTGCTGGGTGGGCATGGCCCATTGGGTGGGTGTGGCCAGTTGGGTGGGCATGGCCAATTGGGTGGGCGTGGTTGCGGTGGTAACGGCAAACTGGGTGGGACTAAAAAGTTCAATCTATTCCAACTTTGCGAGATCTTTTTTTTTCCCGCGAAAAATTGATTGATTGAACCCTTTTTTTTTTTTTTTGCACAGGGCGGTGGAGGCCAAAAGTGAAAAGGTTTTGTAAAACCCAGCTGAAGGCCTAGGACTGGGGTGATGGCACGTGTGCCCACAGAGAAGGCTCTGCATGCTACCTGTGGCACCTGTGCCATAGGTTCGCCAACACGGCCCTATTGTCTTGGCAAACCTTCCCTTTTCTATTCTCCAGACTAGGATGTACTTCTAAATGTGCCTTGGATTGCAAATTTAACTGTGTTTCTCATATTGAGGTTTCCAAAGGGTTTCATGCTGATTCATATCCAGCCACAAATTTGGCCAACATACCTTATTATGCTGCTTTCTAGAAATTTCACTGTCAGATTATACTTTCTCAAACCCGTGGAATCTCATCCCAATTGAGATGGTAATGTGAAAGCTTTTTCTCTTATTTTTCAAACACTTAAGTACCTTTTCAAGCATCCTGTCAAAATCCTTCCTCCCCCCCACAAAAAGTTGCATTTTTATACATTTTGCAAAACTGTCCTTTCACTACTTTGTCTCACCTCTAGTTTTTATGCAGGGCAAAATGTATGAATTTATTCTATCCAGCATTTCTAATAAGAGTTCAAAGCATCTTACAGAGGGATTTCCTTTTATATATCTCTCTCTCCACAACAGCAATTCTGTGAGGTTAATTCAGTAGAGTGGGTGACTGGCCCAAAATGCCTTTGTGAATATCTATGGCTGACTGTGGAATTTGTACAATTGATAACTTTCGTAATCAATTTGTACAATCATTAAACCTTGGAAGCAAAAATGCCATTGTAAGCCTGAATAGCTGGGTTGGTTAAGTATTTATTTCATTGTATAAAATGTTATCTATGGGATTATTAAGGGAAAGGGCCCATTCTTTCATTTAATTAATTTATTGAACATTGCAAGGAGAAAGATTTTTCTGGGCTGAAAAGCACACTTTTCTATGCCTTTGCTAGGAAATGAGCAGTCAAAAAATAGGTTGAGACTCTGAAACAAAGCTGAAATTTGATTTCACTTAGATTTAAATGAAACTGAAATGAATTACAGTTAATACGATTGCTTTCCAGAAATAAATGTCATATATTCTGTCTTCTATTACATTAAAATTTCCTTGATTATAACTTTTGCACATTTTGGAGGGCAAAACTGGGATTTCAGATTGTGCATTTCTTCTGTAGAATTTCTGCAAATCAAACATGCTGAAGAAATATTGTAGGTCTCCTGTTCTGTTTTCATAAGGACATGTCCTGTTGCTGGGACACCTTGGTTCAAGGACACAACAGAACTCTTATCTAATTCCAGTCATTAACAACAGAATTTACTTTGTTAACACTCAAGTTTGAATTTCAATTGATATGACATAGGAGGGAGGCAGCCAAAGCAGAGACTTTGGGAGTCCTTCTGAAATACAGGCTGCATGAAATCCTAGCACAAAGAGCAACAAATTAATCCTATCTTAAAACTCAAAATGCAACAGCAATGTGTTTTTCTACTTTATTGGCTCAGCCTGAACTTAAGGTTGCGAAAAGAACAACATTTGGACTATGTGACATCAACTAACCAAAAAGTTCTTTGAGATGTGGTTTAATGGGGACTGTAAGTTGGGAGATTTAATAATTACAGAGTAGATGAAATAGGACATTTCAGATAAAATACAGCTATTTGTTTCAAAGTCAAATTATATAGCTACGTTTTCTGTCAGTTTGCAATATTGTGCCACATTCAGCAGCTTTTTCATCCAGCTGCAGGACATCTCATGCCAGACACCACCCATTTTTCATTTGGGAAAAGATTTTAAAATGTGTTCTTTAGCCTGGCTTTAAAACTCACAAACTTCTAATTTGGTAGAAATTCATCAGACAAATATTTGAGGAATAATAATAACAATGATATTGTTTTCCTTCAGGTTTTTTTTTTTTTGTTTTGTTTTGCAATCTGCCTCCTACATTTGTTATAAAGGCCATGATTACCAAGTTACTCCTTCTTACGTTGATAGTTTTCTTTACCCAATTTTTCTTTGTATAGCTGCACATCAAAAACAATAGAACTCTGAGACACGGACAAAAAAAAAACATAACATGATTTATCAGGGATACACAGTACACAGCTTCATTGGGCCTCACAAGAGTGGTCGATTAAGTGCATCATGGGTAAAAAAGGCACAGAGTCATTTGTTGGCCTCAAGGCAATATTTTGGAGTGATGTTCTTCTAACTAGTCTTCCTATAATCTAATTAGGTAAGTTGGTCTCTCTTTGACCTACGAATGAAGGCAAATATACATGTCCCAGGATAATGTTGCACGATCCAATCTGGGTTAGTCACTGGGACCAGAGGTTTAGTCTTTCAAGCTTTTGGACTTGTGCTGAAGCCCATCTTCAGGGAACTTTTCTCTAGCTGCTAGAGAGAAGTTCTCTGAAGATGGGCTCTGGCCTAAATTTGAAAGCAAGTCCCAGTGACCAACCCAGACTGGATCGTGCAACATTATTCTGAGACATGTATATTTGCCTTCATTCATAGGTCAAAGAGAGACCAACTTACCTAATTAGGTTATAGGAAGACTAGTTAGAATACCTTATCACTCCAAAGTTTCATTATGCAAACTAGGTAACATCATCAATGCTAGCACTTAGCACTGATGATGTTACCTAGTTTGGGTAATGAAACGTCTGCAAGGAAACAGCCAAGCTTAGTGAGCATGAAGGACCCCTCATTTCAATCCTAAATTACAAATATTCTCCTTTATTGGCTTTTGAGTAAGCAGGTAGATCAGGCACATGGGATCACTATCCTAAAATATCAGTACTAGGGCTAGGTCCACCTGACACCGCATGAATTCAGCCAAGGATATGAAATTAGAAGCTCCAGCTTTGGGAGGTCATATGATTTAAAAGCTGGGCAAGTAAGAAATGTATGTCTTCAGAGCTGAGAAGAGAGTGCTACTCTGGGTTGATAGAAATGGCATGCTTGCTTAGGACTTCCATGATTACTCTTGTTATTGAGAGGACAACAACCAAGTGAGCTTGCTTTGTAATATAGAGAGGATTTTGGCTGATGGAGGATGACAGAAGTTGGCATACTGAGCTTTTAAACTTCACAGGGTGGAATGAATTTCAGCAGTTAGAGAGAGAGAAAAAAGTCTTGTTGTTTTGGATTGGAATTTATGAAATCTATTTTCACTTCCCCCACAACATTCATATATAGCTCTTAGGCTGGACTGCAGCTGCAGCTTTCTTAGCATGGCTAAGTTAGTAGAATCAGGGCTTTTTTTCTTCATAGAACGCCCAGAATGGAGTTCCGGCACCTTTTTTGGATGGAACCTTGTAGGGCAGGCAAGGCGGGTTGTATGACATGTGTGAGTTCAGGCACCTTTTTTTGTTTTTTTTTAACAAAAAAAGCACTGAGTAGAACCATCATCCAACATAGTTAGATAATACTGTGTCAGGAAAAAACTGCAGTAGCTGAGTGGAGTGATTTAGTGGATGGATTCTGAAGAAGCCAACCCTTCCTTGCAGGTTTTAAGATTGCAGTTGCTTCAAAAAATGCTTAATTCTGTTTTATTTTTGCAGGAATATCCACACACCTATTTGGATTGCACAGACACATGTCCTGCCTGATTGCAGTTATTAATATCCACATGAATCCTAATTCTTCCAGCAGCTTTCTCTTCCTCCTTCTCTTCCATCATGTAGGCAGTTATACAAATTCATGTATTTTGAGAACCCTTGGTCTTGTTTGCTTCCCAGCACTATTGGAAATTTAAGAGATTTCCAATATGGTAATGGCTCCTGACAGAGCCTATGTTGATAATCAAGAAGGTATGGGTTTAGCTCTCTTACTGAAGTACAGTTCTCTAGTAAAATGCATAGTAGAATTGTCACCTCTCTGTATATTCATACCTTATTAAATTCAATGTCAGCACACTGACTGCTGATGCAATCTTTCAGTATATGAGAGTCAACATTGTACTTGATTAAACTTTTAACAAGTTTCATACAGAATTCTCTCTCTCTCTCTGTCTCTCTCTCTCTCTCTCTCTCTCTCTCTCTCTCTCTCTCTCTCATATTACTTTTCTGCAACTCTTCAAGAAACTCAGTATGGAATAGAAGGAACTTGGAAGCTATTCCATTGGATCTTCAAACAGTTCCTATATGGTCATTTCAATCAATAGATTACAGAAAATCTAGCATCACTGATGAGCTTCACACTGAGGGAGCTTGGGATTTTTAGTTCCTATCTATCATTCTTTCTATTACATCCCACTAGTCTAGGATAGCACATCATTGTTTATACAGAGAAAGCATGGCTTTGAAAGGAGAAAGGCTCACATCTTCCTTTAAAAAAGGAAGGCGATGGGGATGCTTTCTCTGTCTGATACACAAAAGGTATCAGCGATGGCAGGATAGAGTAGACTAATGATGCAACTTCATTTCAGAAAGTGGGTCAGAACCATTCCTGCAGGAAAAGGATAGGTGTATCCAGTGGTGGGATTCAAATATGTGAACAACTGGTTCTCTGTGTGAATGCCGCTTCCGGAAGTCCGTTCTGGGCCTGGGCAACAAAAAATTAGCTACCGGTTCTGCTGAACTGGTGCAAACTGGCTGAATTCCACCACCGGGTGTGTTCAGAAAAGGACGACAGAAAAGAGAGGTGGAGGAAGACAAGAAAACTTTTTGCTGGCTCTGCTTACTGACATCTTTGAAAGGGCCTGCAGGATTCCCCTGTTAAGAGACTGATGTCTCTTGGAGATTATTACGGCTTTGTTAAAAACAAATAGTTTTGATAATACATGACACTGTGTCCATGGAGGGAGGTGAGACAAGGTAGAGAAGAACACCAGAGAAAGATGCCCTCAGAGTGGCTGGGCTCCCGTTGCAGGGGAGAAGGTATCAAGAACAAGACTGACAGGGCCACAGTTATATCTCATGTAGGGAGGCCAGGTGGGAGAGCTTTTGATGGAGATCCAAGACTTGGCAGCACGAATCCCATTTGTCTCCCTCTGCTAACTTGCTTCCAGGCAAAAAGCATCAAAGAGAAAAAGGATGCCTTTATTTTTCCAGGTCAAGAGCTATAAACCTCTCTTGTTTCCCTGCCCTCACCAACTCTGACTGGACAGCCTCTTTCTCAGCAAATTGGAAACACATCCCTGCTGCAATTACTATTAGCGCTGGCCATGTGACTTCTTCAATGAGTCAAAAGCATCTTTTTACTGAAAAAGATTCCCCTCCCCTCCCCCGTATAGGCAAAACAGATACAATTATATAATATTACCAGTATGTTACTACACTTTCCACAAGGATAAACCTTCACTGCCTTTTTAAAAAATGATTAAAAATATGAGAAATCTGATGGGGAAGAGAGCAGGCTGGAAAGAATGTAGAATTCTGTTTATATCCAAAACATCTCATTAAATTTAACTTACTGAAGCTAGCTTTGAAACACAAACTACAACAACAGACAATTTTCTCAGAACTAGATTGCTACCAATTTTCCTGAAAGCAACTGGACACTGTTAACTGGCCACTATTAACTTAAATAATGTCTTAAACCAGGGGTAGGCAACCTTGGCTCTTTTATGACTTGTGGACTTCAACTCCCAGAATTTCTGAGCCAGCATGGCTGGCTCAGGAATTCTGGGAATTGAAGTCCACGAGTCATAAAAGAGCCAAGGTTGCCTACTCCTGTCCTAAACTGACCACATATCATCCTCAGTGTGACACTTCCATTATCAAGTATTTAGAAATAATTTTCAGCTATTGTTCCTATACAAATACAGGCATTTAAATTGCTGCAAGAGATACCACAGTCTCTTTGGAGTCCTGAGTGCCTAGCAATGTAATCCCTGAGAATTGCCACCATTAATACATAATTATCAATATGGTATGCCTATACTTGATCCTATGGATATATATTGAGCATAAAACCTCTAGGGGATTAAGTATAAAGAACTCATCTTTAATATGTAAGATCTGAAATATATAACGGTAGTATGATTCAGGATTCAATCGGTCTGAATATTTAAAAAACGAATCCAAATGTTTATTAGAAAAAAGAAATATTATGCCACATATTTACTCTAATTAATGTACACATTGTATCATTAATCACTTGACAATGACAAAGTCAGCTCTCTAAGAAAATAATATTATGAAACATAAACCCACACTGATTTTTTGTAAACAGTGAGAGATAGACAGACTTGATTTGTTTCATCAGCAATGAAACTCCCTAGACATTCACAAGATATGTAGGAGCACACAAGTAAGGGCAGTCAGACAGAAAAGATGAAACTCAATCTTGTAATGATAATTTTTGCATTTTATGATATTCAGAGCTAGTCTTCAGAAACGTCATCATAAACGTTTCCAGGACTTGGAAAACTAAATTGCTTTAACGTGGTTTGGCATTTGAGCATTTATCCAGATTCAGGCAGTCACATAAGAAATGTTAATTGTTAAAATATTAAGTGTTAATGGTTCCTACTTCTTGAAAGGTACTGAATTTGGATCTCAGTGGCTTACCTTTATCATTTGGAACACACTGCCTCTTCAGACATGGAATGCTACAAACCTAAAGACCTTTACAATATTTTTAGTCTTCAGAGTATTTGGGTGCAGATTGCCCGGGGCTGCCTTAATTTATGTTGATAGTTTTTCATTGTTGCATTTTTACTTTTTATTCTATATCAGTGGTGGCGAACCTATGGCATGCGTGCCAGAGGCGGCACTCAGAGCCCACTCTGTAGGCACAAATGCCATCATCCCAGCCCCGCCTCCCCCCACATCCCCGTCCTCACCAGCAGCCCCCCCTGAGGAGGGTTGCTCCTGGGCACGGCCCACACTGAGCAACAGAGCCAAGGACATGGCAGCTGGACAGTGGGAACAACACTCCGCCCTTGTGCCTTGTCATGCGTAGATGATGCTGTGGGGTGCGGGAGGAGGGCCTGGCCACCATGGCGTTGCTGGGTGTCTGGGCAATCTGCTGTGGCGGGCCATGGAGGCAATGGGTGGCCCTGTGGGAGTGGGGTGGGGGCAGAGCAGGGCGGGTTTTGAGCACTTGGTCTCTAAAAGGTTCGCCATCACTGTTCTATATCATTGTAAATTGCCTTCAGTCCTTTTACTATCAGGGATGACCATGGGAGGAGATGGAAAAAAACTAAGATGAGAGTTATGTATTTTTATTGGTGCAGCCCTCATACACACCCACCTCAAAAGAGTCCCTGCTGATAGGGTCCTTCTGTCCCTCTTCTCAGATGACCAACCCACCTAGCCCAAGCACACTGATACACCTTGTGGGTTTTGTGAGGCTTTAGTCCTCTCTAGCCAGAAGTGATGAATTAGCAAACTGCTGCTGGATAAGGAATGCAGCCAATTCTGAGCTCCCCCTTGATTAGGATTTTCCCCTCTCTTATGGCAGCAGGGATGCCATCCACAGCCCAGAATGCCACAACATTTCTTTCTCCCTCAAAACGACACTGACACACTCTCCCCCACACTCAGCCCTTTCTTTCCTGCCTTTTTCCCGTCTCTCCTCCAGAGGCTGCCTCTTCCTTTTTCCCCTCTGAGCAGCTGGGCCCTGTAGTTCTGCTCCCTTGCACTTTGATTTCATTGCCTCTGATGGAGACTACATCTCCCAGAAGCCTCCTCTGCAGTATCCTCCTCCTCCTCCTCCTCCAAGTTCAAAGGGTCAGGTTCCAGCTATAGAGATACATTGCTATTTGTGTCCTATAAAGACTTTCACTTGTAATCAAGCTATAGAGAACCAATAGACAAGTTCTACAGTATGCTTTTTTCTTTTTCTTCTATTTTTTTTTAAACATATCCTGTGCACTCCAATAAATTGGACTTTGTTACTACAAAAAATCTTATGTCTATTGAGACAACTTTTCCTTTTAAGAACCTGACCTTTCTATTCATTTTTAGAACCAGTTCGTTGTTGATTTTGGTATTGACCATCAAATATTGACTGTGTGCTTCTGCGTAGCAAAATAAAACTGAATTGATATGATTAAAGCTAGCACAAGTTCTAGGTAGCATCAGTTTTCCATATCTGTCTCACTTCTTTCTTAGTCACTACATCTCCAAAAAGATTTACCAAATAATAACCAGAACTATTTTGTCTTTATTATATGTAGATGCGAAAGACATAACAATGACTGCAACAATCTGATCCCCTCTGAATGTTTTCAGTGACAACATCCAGAATTCTAGACTAACAAGTATGAATTATCTCCTTGAAGAATCCCAATAAGAGAGGATAATTTGTAAGATCAGAGTTTATGCAGCTTCTCATTTATAGTATCTGTTATTTGAACTGGAATCTAGAAGTTCTGGAGAGTGAGGTGGGAGGAAAGAATGGGAAGCCAAGAATAATTTTCTTGACTCACTAACAGATTGCTTGAAACTGCTTTAACTGGGCCCTATGATATGTTAGCACCCTTCAGTGCTTGGACATGGGGATGATTTTCAGAAGGAAAAAGAAATTAAAAACTGGTATCTGAAAATGCACATCAACAATTTCCATTTTCCAAATGGCAAGTCTGGATGAGATTGAAGTGGCTCAAGCATGACCCTAAATCCAATAAGATAAAGATCTGAAATTCTACACTTTCATTACTGAAACATGGTTTTCAAAGACTTGCTCTGGCTCACAACAGGGGAGGCTTCCATGATAGCTAATATTGTCTATTGTTTCCTTTCATTTTGAAATTTAGATATGAACACCAGTTCTTACAAGGATTATTACTATTATTTATTAAATATGTATGCCACTAAATCATCTAGACCAGGCACGTCTAACCTGTGGCCTGTGGCCACATGTGGCCCTGGACAGCTAGTAATGCAGCCCCACAATATAATAAAAAATGTAAAAAAAATAAAGGAAATTTGCTATTTATATATTTTAACTATACTATAAATTTTATAGTAACCCAAGACAATTCTTCTTCCCTCAGTGAAGCCCAAGCAAGCCAAAAGGTTAGACAATCATGATCCAAACTTTGTAGCTGTTAAAATTTCAATAAAACATCCTCAGTCTGAAAATTAACATGAACACAATAAAACATTCACGGTAAGAAAACTAAACCACACCTGCAAATAACATCATGAAACAATATTATGTGGGTAACAGATCAGAAGCAAAAGCAACAATTAAAATGAACAATAAATAAGCAAAATAGTAAATCTTCAGCACGAATGATTAAGCTCAAAAGGGAATCTGGTTTTGTAGCAACATAAGAAGATTAAAAATAAATTCCCCAACCACACAATGAGGAGTGGGTATGCTAAAAAGCTACAGATTTCCAGGGAGCAAGGGAGAGAGAAAATGGAAACCTTAGCAAGCGGGAGAATGGAACAGAGTAGCACGGGTGACTGACTGAAAAGGGGAATGTATTTCATTTCTTTATGATGATATTTTTGATGTCTGCCCTTCATTGGAAAGTTATTATTACCCAAACGAAATCAAAATGTATTACACTCTATTAAAAGCCATGCTGTTGTGATACATACTGTATGCCCAAACACTGATGAAATGGACAGTTAAAATACCATTGTTTGCCACTTAATAATACATATTCTGTAGTGGAAGAGTATTTCACAGCTTGAGGTGCTTCCGTTGAGAAGCCACTACTATGGATTTCAGAACACTAGATTTCATGATAGTAAAAGCAAAAACAAATCAATTCATGGTGGAATAATAGAGGACAGTGCACTACAAACAAATTTTACTGGAGTAACTTGTTACCCCTTTCCAATTTTCAATTTTTGAAACCAACATGTCTCAAGTGTTTCCAACTATCAGAATATCTTTCTGTGTTAATTCATTGAAGTATATTCAGTTCTAGATAACTACAATATACAAGGAATACTTCATACTCTAGAGTAAAAGCTGAACAAAAACTGTTTCTAAAAGAAGGCATAGATGTTATTAGGGGGACTCTCTTGCTCCTCTTCACTTGCATTTGACAGCCAAGATTAAATCCTATCATTTGTTTCCAGATGAAGAACAATACTCAGGAAGAAATGTAATTTTCCCTCCAAGCTCAATTTAATTTGGCTACTATATTCTGAAATTCCTATGAACGTTTGGAAGAATGGACTAACAACCACTTTCCCCCTATTTGTAGAACTTACAAGGAGAAAGAGCTCCAAATTTTATCCCACCTATTAGAACACCAGAATTTTCAAATTAAAAATATTTAGTTTAGGAATAAGACATGCATAGGAGAGTCTGTGATAAACTAGAACTTCAAATAAGATGTGGCATTGGTCATGCTGGTAGGAGGTATAGGGCATTCCAGTTTAGCTGAAGGCCCACAAATTCTCTAATATGGCTAAACGAAACTTTGAAGGCATGCTTTGCTTCATTCTGATCCATTCTGCCTGGGAAAGCAACAACACTGGAAAAGGTAGTACAAAAACTGAAACCTCTTCCAATTACTGGAGGTGCTAGAAGACGCCCCAAAATGTGATGAAAAGGAGCCACCATGTAACACGCCATGTCAAAACAAAGCATTGCTGCCTAGCACAGGCCTATTTTCCATAAACTGATCTAACACCCATCCAACTATGCCACAAAAGTAAGAAACTACTACTCTGAATGATTCTTGTTCTAGGTCTGGACATGTTGGTAAAGAAAAATTTTATATGTGACCTTAAATACAGAATCAACCAAAGGGTAATATCACTCAAGACATGATATACTTGTTCTAGAAACAAAGATATAGCTAGAAGCCAGCACTGGTTTGTTAAAAACAGATCATGCCAAACCAATCTTATTTCATTATTTGATCAGATGACTAAATTGGTAGACCAGCAAAATGCTGTGAACGTGGTATACTTGGACTTCAGCAAGGCATTCAACAAAGCAGACCACAACCTACTTCCTGGAAAGATTAAAAAAAGTGGGATAGACAGCATCACCATCAGATGGATTTTTAACTGGCTGACAAACCTTGCACTCAAAGAGTAGTCCTTAATGGTACTACATCTACATAAAGTAAGCAGTGGGGTACCACAAGGTTCTGTCCTAGGCCCAGTACTCTTCAACATCTTCATAAACAACCTAGATGAGGGAATAGAAAGGGAACTTATCAAATTTGCAAATAACACTAAGCTGATAGGCTCACGATCCAGAGGGATCTTAACAGATTTGAATACTGGGCCCTATCTAACAAAATGAAATTCAACGTAGAGAAAAGTAAAGTTTTTCTTAGGCAAGAAAAACCAAAACTACAGATATAGATTGGGTGAAACCAGGCTAAATAGCAGCAACTGAGAGAGGGATCTTGGAGTCTTAGTGGACAATCAATTAAATATGAGCCAACGATGTGCAGTGGCAGCCAAAAAAGCCAATACAATCCTAAGTTTCATTAACAGAGGGATTCAATCAAGATCATGTGAGATACTAATACCACTCTATAAAGCCTTAGTAAGACCACACCTAGAATACTGCAACCAATTTTGGTCTCCACACTATAAAAAAGATGTCAAGACTCTATAAAAAGTGCAGAGAAGAGCAACAAAGATGATTAGGGAACTGGAGGCTAAAACATATGAAGAGTGGTTACAGGAACTGGGCATGGCTAGTCTAGTGAAGAGAAGGACCAGGAGAGACATGATAGCAGTGTTCCAATATTTGAGGGGCTATCACAGAGAGGAGGGGGGTCAACTTATTTTCCAAAGCACCTGAAAGCAGAGAAGGAATAATAGATGGAAACTGATCAAGGAGAGATTCAACCTGGAAATAAGGAGAAATTTCCTGACAGCGAGAACAATCAACCTATGGAACAGACTGCCTTCAGATGTTGTTGATGCTTCATTACTGGAGGCTTTCAAGAAGAGATTGGACTGCCATTTGTCAGAAACGGTATAGGGATTCCTGCTTGGGCAGGGAGTTGGATTAGAAAACCTACAAGGTCCCTTCCAACTATTCTATTCTATTCTATTCTATTCTATTCTATTCTATTCTATTCTATTCTATTCTATTCTATTCTATTCTATTCTATTCTATTCTATTCTATTCTATTTTACATATATGTTTACCTATATTCTCTGAGATGGGGGAAGAGGAATCATCTAATCATACTCTAGTTCTCACTGGTTAGAAACACAAAGCTAATTAATATGAAAAATATGAAGTGTTAGCAGGCTGATCAACTAAATTTCATGAAGAGTTATACTGATACAAGTGCTAACTCAGTATCAAGTCACAAGCTTTGCAGACAGATAATTCCAGTTCAACCCTAAAGCTAGAATTAGGAAAGACCTCAAAAAGAAAATCTGGAGAACCACTGCTAGTTAATATAGATAATACAGTACTGAAACAATCTGACAAGGTAAATTAATTTTGTTATTCTGGGTGTTTCCCTGACAGAGTTAGGTACAGAAAGTTGAGATTAGGAATTGTTATCTTAAGTTAATCTGATCAGACATGGATTTATAATATATGCTGTATATCCTCCATTGATAAGCATTAGCACAGGGGTCTTCAAACTTGACCCTTTTATGACTTGTGGACTTCAACTCCCAGAATTCCTCAGCCAGGTATGCTGGCTGAGGAATTCTGGGAGTTGAAGTCCACAAGTCATAAAAAGGCCAACTTTGAAGACCCCTGCATTAGCATTTTAGAAATAATTATTTGGGGATCTTGTTTTAACCTTCTGACTTTAACAATCTCTGTAAGAATCAACTGGATGGCCTATTTAGCACTTAGTTTCTGAATCTCTTCTCCTTCAGCAGTCTTAATTAGAATACTACAAAAGTCTCATTATTTAGAGACGTCAACAACATTCTCCACATATTGTGACAAAGTAGGATTGTATCTCAAAGGGTAATGTGTCATGCAAACTCTACTTAACATAAAGGACATACCAACTGACTAAAACTAAGAAATAAGGAAAGATCCTTAGCTAACTTCTACCTTGATGCTTTTTTTGCCATTACTTTAAATAATCTTCCTGCCCTTCCAGAATAACTCAGAAATTACGTTTGCTCACTTTGGATTTTTTTTGTGTGTGTGTGTTTAAAATGAAGTCATGATTTGATGTACAGTATCTCCCCCACCCGCCCATCCACCACTAAACACTGATGCCAATCAGTGACTTGAAGAGGGAAAGGGATGTTCATAATACAGTATGCTAAAAATAGAGTACAATCTAATGGTTTCAAGCTGCAAGTAAGAAAATGCAAAATCTAAAATCCAATTCTTTGTAGCACAGTAGGAGACAGCAAGCCAATTTGGAAACAATTATGTGGCTTTTTAATTTTTTTAACCTCTTTTTTTTTTAACAAATATCAGATGCAGCTTCCAATGTAGTATGTGGAACTGCTCAAAAGCAGAGAAGAAATAAATAGGGAGATGGGGCTTTAGCGGAAATATCATACACTCATGGCCTGCATATGTTTGCAGCATTGAGCAATAGGTTTGGGCAAAGAGAAATAAATCACTGTCAGCCACAGAATTGCTCAGCTTTGCCATATACTTTCAACCAACATAGATTTAGGTTGTCACTTGTCGGATGCAACCTAAATTAACTTTAATGGATGTAAACCAATTCAGTTATATCGTAAGATATTCCTGTGTTTAACACTGAATGTTAGATTTGGCCTTTTGCTAAAGATTTTCTGTAAATCAAAATACCAGGCAGCACTATGTCAACGTATGTTTCACAGGTGTTGTGCAAAGGCCACCTGTTTATGGAAGGAGGGGATTTCCCCATGCATTTGTGAAACCACATACTGTTAGTCTTTTATTGCACTTACTTTTGTAGGCTTAGTCCCTGGATAACTTGCCTGAGTCCAGGAAATTTTTCAGAAGCTACAAATATTTCAAACTCCTAAAATTTGCATGGCAGTCTTAGAGAGCAATTTCTGGATTCCAAAAATATCTGAGGATGAAATTATATTTTCTCTAGGGGCACTTCTGAAAATATAATGGTGTTACCTTAATATGCTCTGAGGTTTAATAAATAAACAAATAAAAGTGTGCCTTCTATGGGTAAACGTTGCTTGTTCCTACACTTTTCAAGGATATTTTAGCTTTGAAGAAATCAGAAGAATTCTCCAAAAGCCTGATACGTATTCAAGCAAAGGCTTCTTCAGTGATATTAAAAAAAACATTCCAATCTATTTTCCATAATTCAGTTAGGGAAAAGTGCAGTCCCTTTAAGCCCTTGAAATTTTATGATACATAATCATAAAGCCCATTAATGAGAAATAATGGTTAATTCTACCCTCACCTTTTCCACTATAAAAGTACGGAGTATATCCTATAGTCTTTCTATGTTAACTGCTTCCTTGGAATAAAATTTCAATCTACAAATTCCTCTTACCTATTGATTAGTGAACTTAACTTTAAAACAGTTTTTTTTTTTAAAAAATATCCTGATTCATAGATTTAGTATTCAGTGTTGGCTAGATAGTATATAAATTAGTTGCTATAATGAATTCTAATGCCCACTGGGATGGGCAGCACTGTGTTCTGCTAGTTCACCTCTTTTCTCTGTGGTCAATCCATGTGATGGTGATTGGCAGAGAGAGATCCCACCCTTGGTTCCATACAGTGTGGAGTGTTGCAAGGATCTGTACCTATTCAACATCTACATGAGGGGCTGGGTGAGCTCATCCATCACTATGGGACGAGGGAGTCATTGGTATACTGATAGTACCCAATTACATATCTTTGCCCCTGGTGGATTAAGTGATGCAGTGAACATTTGTGCCTGGAAACTACAAGGGTCTGGATGAATAGCAATAGCACTTAGACTTATATATCGCCCCATAGTTCTTTACAGCACTCTCTGAGCAGTTTATAAATGTCAGCATATTTCCCCCAATAATCTGGTCCTCATTTTACCAATCTTGGAAGGATGGAAGATCTGAGTCAATCTTGGGCCGGTCAGGATCAAACTCTTGGCTGTGGGCAGAGTTAGCCTGCAATATTGAATTCTAACCACTGTACCACTATGGTTAAGCCTTGTTGAAAAACAATAGCTTTCATCTGAAGCCTGATAAGAATGAATGGCTTTAAATTTTGGGGCCTACCGGTTCCAGGACTATGCCATTTTTGGTTACGGGGGGATGCACTACCCCAAACAGACCCTATGCATAAATTGGGGATCCTGCTAGACTCATAACATAAAGAACACTTGCAGTCACGGTTAGAAGGATCTTTCTACAACTTTGTATTGTATGCCCATTGTCCTTGTTCCTAGATCAAGGGTCACTGCTCACAGTCACTCATGCCCTAGTCACCTGATTGGACTATTGTAACTAGGCTCCACATGGGACTTCTCTTGAAGAGTATCCCAAAATTTCAGCTGGGCAAAATGCAATGCAGTGGGCAGTTATGTGTGTGCCTTGTAGAACAAACATTACACCTCTACTCTGTGAGCTGCATTTGTTACCAGCCTGTTTCTGGAATCAATTCAAGGTGTTTTTAACCTTTAAAGCCCTACAGGGCCTGGAGCTGGGTTATTTGAAAGACTGTCTTCAGTTACATCTATCTTTCTCACCATATGTATGCATGCTATGGTCCTGTCAGCTAGGGAATTACATTTGGAGGGTCTCAGATGATGGCCTTTATTGCCATGGTACTTTATGGAACATCTCCACTCCCCCCGCTCCTCGAGTGAGGCTAGCTCCATCTATGTTGATTTTCCAAAAATCTCTCAAAACCTGCTTGTGCCATCAGACCTGAAAACCTCAGGGGACTGGCGAGATACTGAGGTGGCTCCGTTGTTATTAACATCTGCTCTTAGCCTAATATCTGTTGTCTCTTAGCACTGAGTTTTTTAAAAAGTTTTTTAAACATTTAGAAGAGTAATAATAATTATTTGTATACAGTACATATTTTATCCTTGTCACTTGTTTTTGAGATGGGCAGCTATATAAATTTGATGAATAAATGAATGCAATGAAGATGAGAAACACCTTGAAGCAATAAACCAATATTCAAATTCAGCCAGGTTTGAAATGTAGCTCTTGACATGCTACACAAAGCCTGGTATGGCCTCTGAGCCACTAACAATTGCATAATCCTGTCCTAAGAGAAGATGCTCTTAAACAAGGACACCACTCTTCTTGAATAGGAAAAACAGAACAAGTTGTCTCTTTCCAATACTGCTGTTAAAAGAGACAAAGGGAAAATATGCAACTTTTCTATTCACTTATGAATTAAAATACCAAGTCACTTAAACTGTAATACTAAATAAGGATTTGATTAGTGTAATAGTACCCTCAACTTAGATATTATTTCTTTTGCAGAAAGCTTAGGAATCAACCTAATTCCAGACCTAAATGTTCTGAAGTGCTTAGTCAAATAAACCATGTAGGAGAATTATGAGTGTATATCTAGTTTCAGTTCTGCATTTTGAACTGTTATACACACACTTATTTTCAGTCGATGGAGTGGTAACCTCTCCCAAAGTTAAACACACGGCTGAATTATGGTTATATGCGTAAAATTAGTAAGATTGCAGAAAGCATAAAGTTAAGCCTGGTATAAGAGTACATGAGTTCAGAATTAAACATCACTGATTTAAATTGCATTTTGCTACTAATTAATAAATTAATAAAGACACGTGTTAGATAGAATATCTTATTCTACCCTTCAGCCATAAAAATACTTTCTTAGCAAATTATAAGAGAGTGTACAGATCAAGAGGTTGAGCAATCAGGAAGAAAAGAAGCTTTTTGTGAAATCATGTGAGAAGAGGAGAGGAGAGGAGAGGATTTATAGGGTTGTAACTATGTTGGTTTCATTGCTAAGCTTGTGGTGGGTGAATGGGAAAGAAAAGGGGTGAAGGAAATCCACCAAGTATTTAAAATACTTTCTAAAAAGAAATACATTTGACATAACAGTATCCCCCCTCACCCAGCTCTGTATTCAGTGACTTTCACACAGGCATGGCTATTTTTTCCTGCAAGATAATATCCAATACAGTATTCACCTTTGCTTTGAAGCAACATTATATTCATAGCAAAGTGACTGTTTAGCATGTATATAAAATTGAGCCTGTAGATGAATTAAGGTGGTACCCTTCTGAAGACTTGATTTATGCATTCATATTTCAGAATTCATGCAGATTAACTGATTTAGGCAAACAGTGAAAGCGAATACACTTTTCAGGGATTTCCATAAAATGACACAGTTTGGGGACATCCTTCTTTCACAAAGATTATTACTGGACAGCTGCTTAACTTTCTTCTTTCTACCTTGCACTGTTATTTGCATATTGTTCTTCATGTGCTAATTTAATTAAGAAGCCTATCCTGTGATTTGAGATACTGCAATATTAAGGATTGGACTAGTTCAGGCAGAATAATGAACTTTAATTCTACGCCATCATCAATGCATTATCAAAACACTGTAGGTTTGTGAAAGAATTTGATTTTCTTTCCTTGAACAATGTGATAAGCCAATGGTGAAATTACCACTGATTATAATAAATTGGGACAGCATCTCATCTGCATATCAACTTGAAAGATATAATGAGATTCATGAAGGTAAATGTTACAAAGAAATACCTAAAATTGGTAATTAGTTTGAGAGAAAGAGAGATTGGGATCAACAGTGCAGCTAATGTCAAAAAAAAAAATATCTTAGCTCCTCAGCTTTACTTGGAGTGACAGTACAATCCTAAACATTTGCAATGGTTCATGCTCTGCAGAACAGGATCTGTGCAACTTGCTTGCTCTAATGATAAGCCCCTCCAATTATGTCTTTGACAATGCAACAGCTCTTAGGAACAGAGTATAAATCACCCTCATTCTTTTTATACACCTAATCTTTAGCTAAGTAGTTTCTCAACAGCTGGAAATAGTAACATGATCAGTAAATCACAGAATTGACAATTGGAAAGTCATAGATTACAGGGTTCACATACTATTTCACATACATGAAATCTTAATTTCCTTGTCTTTTAAACTTTAAAATTAAAGGAATTAGAAAAAAACACAGTTCTTGAGATTATATTTGTGTTAAACTCTGAATTTACACAAATCGTTCATTTCACACCTGTACAAATTACTGTGGTTGAATCAGACTACTTAGAACATCTCATACAACATTAATCTTAGTCTGATCCATGAGCTAATAGAAAAATAGTTGAAAGTAAGCTTATGCTTATGTATAAAATTTATGTATTAAAGTAAAAGTTATCAAAGTCAGTAAAACTATTGTTGACTTTAGAATTAGAACACGAGTGTTGCCAATGGATTTGCCTGTGCTTCAGGTCAAGAAAATTAAATTTATGTTTGAGAATCATATCTCATTAAACATTAAATAAAAGGGTTTTTTTTTTACCACAACTAAGTAACACCATTGAGACAAAAGGAAAGAAACTGAACAATGCAGGTAAAGAACATACCAACAATTCATTTTATGACCGTTAATCTAGTTTTGCTTTAACATTCATCAGATGTATATGTATACTCAGATGTTACTTTCTAAGAATTTATCTGTCTTTATTGAATGTCAATATGTTAACAAAAGACAAAAAACATTGTAACACTATTCATTATAGTTACCATAATGAGCTAGAATATATGATTTTGATGCATCATATTACAGCTTTGAAATCTACACATTTTGCTATTGAAAACACCAATTATAGGAATTATAGGAAATGGAGGTTTGGAAAGGAAAAAAAGATTTTCAACAAAACACATTGAATCTTTTTTTTTCTACTTCCTAATATTTCATCAGATAGCTATCAATTTCTGCAAAGGGTCTTTTTTTTTTTTTTGGTTGTTGTTGCCAAAACTGAAAAGAACCCAGCTGTACAAAAACAGATTGCAAGCAATTAAAATATAAAGGCAGTTTAGTCATACCTTATTATGTGTTTGTGTTTGTCCGACCAATATGAGAATATTTGATGATATAATAGATAGGCAGAAATTAATTAGAATTATGGACCTCTCAGATCTGATGTACCTGTTCAAGGAAACACACACACACAAAATATTTTTAAAAAATGCATTCCAAAATTCAGTAAATTCTTATTAAAACAAATAATTAATACTGATAATTTTTAAGTATTAATAACAATTTTAAAGCATAAGTAGTTTAAAGTTAACTTTTTAAATGAACAGTTAAATGAGTATTTAAACCTCTTTTATTTGGAATTGTACAGGCTAATAGTAATTAATATCAGAATTGGGAACAAAGAAACAAACAATATTTCAATAGTAATAAGAAATTAGACACAAATATGGTAAATTTTGAAGTTTGCAATCTCGAATTGTTTTGATACTGAAATTAGAAGATACTCTACCATCCATTTCAAAAGAATGCAGCTGTTTGAGTGGTTGAAGTCCACTGGGGAATTATTTTTACAGATGCCATAGAGAAATGACTATGAATTGAATTAAGTATGTATGATAAATCTATTCATGCCCTTCCTGTTCTCCTGAGACCTACAGTGGACATTACTGGAGGATTATGCCCACAGATGCAGTAGGAATATTTGAGTGGATGTTCATATGATTAACAAAGCTAAATTGATGGTTATATAGAAATGGATTATTCAGATTCAAAATGGAACATTGTTTGGCTAGATTTGTTTCACTAATTAAAGTACTGCTTAATTATGTTTTTACAAAGTATACAGACATTAGAAGAGATAATTCATTCCACTGCTGAAGAGTAAATCTTGCACAAACTTAATTTTAGTAAATTAATAACTCATTTACTTGATGGACAATCATGGCTTTGCCATTCAGTTTAAGACAAAGTTCATAATATTTTGTACATGTTTGTAAATGTATTGTATTTACATCCCCTCTGATAATTAGAGTAATATATTTAGAGATAGTTTCACAAACTCCATGCTCTTCTATAGCTACATGCCTCATAACAAACTGTTTGAGGATAATGGACCCTCAAAGTTATATTGGGAAGAACGTATATTTTGTATATTTTGATCTAAGATATTTGCTCCTAAAATGGTGAGATTCACAGAGAGTTAGTAGAAAGTTTAGCATTACTAAACAATTTAAACTTCTCCAAAATGTTATACCTTATAAAATATATTTAGCATGTAAAGATATAATTTATTTTCTTAAATCAGTAAAATGTATTTTTAACTACCTGATACTGCACGTTGGATATTGTGGTTTATGTATATATTTGTCCAAATTATGCAAATCCTATATGAAACTTGATTGATGAAAGACCTCATTTTTATGTTGAAAAAAATATTTGGGATTATACCAAACCAAGTATATTCTAAAGCTGCTACATTTTTTTTAAAAAAATCAAGGAATTATACTACGATTTGATTGGCTCAATCAAAACCTCAAATTTACAAGAGGTTGTTTTTTTTAATATGAATCATTCCCAAACAAGGAATTTTGCTACATGGTTATTGAAGAGAACATAATGAGTAATTTTACAGAAATATGAAATCCAATCAATTTATTACAGACATGATGGGTTTCCTCTGTATCTTAAAGGGACCTGGACAATACTTTCTCAAGTGAACAAACAAGGTCCCCTGTTTTTTTTTTCCTCTGGACAGTTACTTTGCTCCATTGATTTGATTTGATTTGATTTTGTTTTGTTTGTTCTATTTCTATAACCATCCACCTCACTAAATGAGTCTGGATCGCTTTATCCCACTTTCCTCCCTATGGTGACTCTACTGATATACTCCTACTCCTAGTTTCACGTTACTTTCATTTTAATGGAAGATATAGTCATTAACACATCATACAGTATTTATAATTCATCTTTATAGCCACTTGGGCCATAAGTAGTGTAAAAGTCCACAGAGGCCATCTCCGTTGCCCCTGAATATGACTTCTAAACAATAAGGCAAAGAGGGAATGGTGCTTTAGCCTTATAGTTTACACAAGCCAAAACTATTATGCTTACTATGTGCAACTTCGGGCAGCATTGTATTTTAGTGTGTTCACCTACATATTTTAATATATGTAGATGTATTCATTTATTTACTTCCTCAGTGTCATGCATGAATATATATTAGTGATTAATAATAAACTAGATCTGTAGTGTTCTGTTTCTTCTGAATCAATTGGATGAAACATCTACTTATTCAGATATCATGGGAAAGAATAAGCTGTAAGCATGCTGTAATTCAGTATCATTTTTCCATTCAGTGGTTACTTCATTTTTTATTTTTTTTTGCTTTTAAATTGCAAAAAGGTCATTCCTTCAAATTGGGTTTTTTTCCCTTGCTTCCACTGTGAATGTGATCTAAGGGGTAGCACATACAATCAGTTTAATCTCAGGTGATAATTGAGGACACATTCAGTTAGTGAAAATCTACACACACACACACACACACACACACACACACACACACAAATCTTCAATCCACAATTGCTGTTGATATGTGGAAATCACTATGGGGTGTCTCAGATTGTGTGAAGCATTCTCTGTGCTTGTGTATTCATGGGTGCATTCACAGAGCACTGTATTAAGAAAACTGAATATATGCAGTGGTTCAAAGATAGAACTTACTGAGGGCCTGTTATGCAATAAGCAATATTGTGCCACTGAATCAACAGGAACTAGGATTACATGAGTAGAAATGCTGAAGTACTAGGAATACTTTTCACTCAATTGTTTTGTTTACCATAATGAATGATAGTCTCAGATTAGAGCCTCAGGGCTTCTCAATGAAGGGGATAGAAGTATACACATATATCTTCATAGAAGTGAAAGGGAAATTCTTTGAATATAATGGAAATTTAAATGTGCGTTGCAGCTTCAGCACTCACAAAGATTTTTTTGGTCAGAACTGATGTCCTTAATGCCATTAAAGAAAAAAGTAGATATTTAATCATGAGTAGGACAACCTTAACAACAAAACATTAACATTTTAAACAGATTACAATATCTAATTAGCAACCCTTATAGAAGAAACACATATTTTTCTTTTATTTAGAGCAGAAAAGCTTCTTTAGTGGTTTTACAAAGCCACTTATCAATTACATACCTCCATAGTGCTGCATAGACAACTGCTAGTGTGATCAAAGCCAAGCATGAAAGGCCACTGCCTACTATTAGGGTTACTGAGGGAGCACCAGACGACTCCATGATCTGTGGATCATAACAAATATCTATCACAGGAAATCATATTCTAATAACTACAGCAAAAAAAGATGTTGCAAAATCTAGTTGGTACATAGTGATTTCATGTCAATGGTATTACCAGTAAGCAGCCATTCCTCCCTACTTTAGCCTCTATTTGAGACTGTAATACTTTTAAGCCCCTGGGATTTCAGAATACTAAATTAATGCCTACTGTATTGGCCTTGAATAAGGATCAAGGCCAATTTCACTCACCAAACAAAGAAATAGTTTTGTTTCTTTCCAAGAAGGTTAGTTCCATGGGAGGCCAGGATATTTATTGCCCTTACAGATTCTTAGCTTTAGGAAAACAGCAACACATTTTGGAATTACATCTTCCCTTGATAGCCAAAGTAATGAGCTGAAGAAATAATTTGGCTCATTTTGACAAATTAAATGCTATCCAGTTCCTTACCCAATGCTTATGACTAAACTTTTTGACAGTACAATAACTTTGCCTTAAAGTCATACAGTTTTTTTCTTGTGGCTTTAAATGGATAAAAGAAACACCAATGGAAAAATTCACAAAAATGCATAGAGTAATTGAAAAATCTGGACCTCTAAAACAAACAGACAAAAAATTCTCATGTTTAATATTTTCACGGTTGGAGAATAAATGACCTTGAGGAAGAAAAGTCTTTTTTAATGCAACCAAATATACCTCACACATACCCGCAATTCCACCTCTTTTATCAGTTTTTTTAATTGCAAAATGTATATGTTATTGGTTAATTAAACAATTAAACCAAGAAGTTTTCAGAGATACCCTGCTTGATTTAGCAATATGCTGCTGAAAAGCCTAAAGGCTCCAGTGTAAATGACATTTTATCTAGATATGATGTGTCATCTAGGCAATATAAAACATATTGTTTAAAATGGATTTTGAGTTTATTTCAGTCAAGACACTTCTTGGTTACAGGTAAGATGATTGCTGACTGTACACTTAACACTGTTTCCCTTAGGTTGCCCAGGTACTTTGAAATCTATTTTAATAGGCAGGGCTTTTTTTTTTTAAAGATATATTCATAGTTATTTTTAGTTATTTTACATTTTTGTTGCTTTATGCATATAGAATTGTCTCTCATAAATGTCAGCAAATAATATATATTCTCTGTACTGAAAATGCACAACTGCAATCTGTTTAACAAGAGTGGCTAGGTTCCTTATTCTGCTGGCACTAATGATTAGAAATATCTCGCCCATTCCTATTTTATTAATTTATTCTTAAATGTAGTCTATTACAGTTGCTAAGTTTCCACTTTACAAATAGGATCTGCTCCACATCTGAAATTGACCGTAGTTGTTTGTGTGGCAAAAAAAATCTGTAATTCATTTCCATAAACTGTAAGCTACAGAGGGAAAAGATCCAATCTCTTTCTGACCCGCAGCACTGATAAAATTCCTGAATACAGGTTACTGAAATATATCTGGAGTTAATCCGGAATGCATTAAAACATTCTCTCAGCCTTTCCATTAAACTCAGCGTTTTTTTTCTTTTAGTTTCCCTCCCCTCCTTTGTTACTTACTATTTCTCTAGGTTGCTGAGCCAAAATGGCGAAGGTAGAGAGACGATCACATAAGCATTTCGTATGGGATGCATCGGTAAGCACAGTTTTACATCCCTGGGTGGACCAGGTTCCCAAAGAGTCGTTCCTGCAAGAAGAGAGAGGGGGGGGGAGGGAGGGAGGGAAGGAAGGAAAGAGAGAGGCAGAGAAGGAGGAGGAGGAGGAGAAAGAGAGAGAAAAAAATCGGGATAATTACGGCGGGCGGTCAATTCCGTGAAAAGAAAAGGCAGTTTAATTGAGAGCAGAGTCTAGTGTGGGTTCCCGGACAGAAGAGAGCTACTTGTTGTTGAATAGGACTTAATTTAGATGCATCTCCAGCTGTACAGTAATGCGCGGGGGGGGGGGGGAGGAACAGAGGCGGCGTGGAACGGGCGGGGGGGTTGTAGAAGACAAGCAGGCAGCTCTGCCGAACGCAGTGAGCTGTCCAAAGCTCTTGGTGCTGAAACCACGTCCAGCTTCGGAGTTCTTTCTGCCTGCCAGAGAAGCGGAAGCTTTTCCCCGCCGCCCGACGCTTCCTAACTGCTCAAAGCACTGCAAAAACTCATCGCGGGGGGAATAAAACAAAAGCCTCTTGTGGCATTCCCTCTCTGCTTCCCCCCCCACCCCCCACCCCGGCTACCCAGTGCATACCATCGCTGCCTGGGTCTGGCTTCACGCTTATGTGAGGCTACAACCTTTCTTTCTCTCCTGTGGATTCGTGTGCAATTTAAATGCAGATGGCTGTGAGATAGCTGCCTGATTAACACTGATTTGAGATTGGCCGATTCTAGGTCTTCCTCTGCTGCTCGCTACGCTCGCTGCTGCTGTTAAGGTAGAGATTTTGCTCCTGTTGGTTGTAACGTTCAAGCCTGAGGATTTCACCCTGGAAACCGGCAATAGCATTCCTCCTCCAACTCTTCCTTTCTTTTTCTTTCTTTCTTTCTTTCTTTCTTTCTTTTTTTTTTTTTTGCCGCGCCTCTAGCAGTGGGGTGGATTTCACCAGGGCACCACATCTTCAAAGAGACACCCGGTCGCCCTCCAGACTTCCCCTTGTCCAATTCGATTTCATCCTTTCCCCTCCTTCCCTCCCTCCCGTCTCAGTTCCAGGGGTATTTGGGGTGGGGTGGGGGGGGGAGAGGGCTGGTTGGAAGGGATCTTTTACTCTCCCCCTCCCACGCCAGCCCCCCCCCCAGCACACGCCAATCTTTTGGTTTTGCTTTTTGAAAACAGCCACCTATCCCTGATTAGATTAGCCCTTTAAAAAGACAAAAGCTCCTGCTCAAATCTTCCCCAACAGAACAATAAAATGGTACTAACCCACGTTTTCCTTGTGCGGAGAAAAAAGAACGAGGCAGGAGTGGGGGTGGGGTAGTGAAGAGGCAAAGCAAGATATTAATCTTGTGCTCGTGTGAATTAAAGGCATTTGGGGGGGGGGGTTGAAAGAACTCAAAACTGCTATCACTTATCACTCATATATAAGTATATTAAAATGGGGTATTTTCCTTCTCCCTTGCATGCTTCTGCATAAATAATCTCTCTAGCCCACCTCAGATTCATTGCCAAACTCCGTATGCAGCTATTCACATATTGCCTAAGCTTCTGCTTATGCACTAGTGGGAGGACTCTGCCAGGAACAGCAAACACTCTTACTTTCCCTCCCCAAGGTCCTTAAAATAAAGAGAAGCTGGAGTGGAGGAGTGAAAGTTTTCGCCTTCAGATGCCAACCCCTTCTCTCTGCCTTTGAACCACCTGCTTTGGATTTCCCTCTTCACGGGCATTATTGTAAATAGCAATCCTTATACACTAGTCCTTTTTTTCTTCAAAAGGTACATCATCCCAACCCACTGTGTACCAATTATATTTCAATGTCCTAAGAGGTTATCCTTTGGCATTATAAATACTTTCAAGACCAGCCCATAAAATAAGGCTTAGCCCTAAATATCATTTAGCTATAAAACAGAAGATCATTTATTAAAAACTTGGAAACTACCCTTACTAGATATATCTGCCATGGATGAACCTCACACATTCGTTGGATTTGTTCTCCTGAATATTGTTTTACTTTGTCTTGTGCTGTTTAAGGCCAAATGAAATACATTTATCAGAGATGATTAAATATTCAGGAAGATGCTAGTTTAAGGGAAATTGATATGGCTTAACACATAAAATCAGTGTTCCGTTTTTAAGTCAGTTCAGTTGAGAGGTGTGCTTAATATGGAACGTACTGGCAACAGCCTAATATTTGATTGAATACTACGTTTTCAGGATATGATGGTCAGAGCTGGGAGAGCTTGTTTAATTGCCATCATATTTAAAGTTAAAACTCACTCCACTGTGAATTAGACCACAAACCTAGCCAGTGGAGAAGAAGGAAGAAAATCTGTTTGGTGGTTAAAGTCTGCATTAGAAACTAGGAAACTAGGAATTCAAGTCTTCCTATAGGAAAAGCAACTAGCTTGGCTGAAAAGACAGAAATCTAAAAAGTTATTTAGTATCATTAGGCACAATTCATGAAGGTCTTTATGGGATGTACAAAGATCTGTTTATATAACCTGGATTTTTGTGGTCTTGTCTCCATTGTATAGTTTTGGACACCAATTCTACCACTCTGTCCAGTGACAGTAATGCTTTGTTTGGTAACCAAGGGAAAACAGGAAGAGAAGAAGCCCTGATTGTGCAGAATCTAATAAAATCTATTGCTTAAATGGTTATTGGCTTCCAAATTAGCAAAGGCTTGATTTGTATGTTGTTTTTGTGGCATGGCTTTCTCTTCCAAAACCATTTTTGCTATAGTTGGTTCACATATATCTCTCATAATGTATGGTTGCCTATAACATAGGTAGTCATTTCCTATGTAAATTTCAAGGGCCTTGAGAAAGACATGAAAATGCAATCAAAGCAATCAATTTGTTGGGTGACTTTGATGCATTAATGATGAAACTTGGAAGCCAACCATGTCAGTCCATTTATTTAAATGGTCTTCCTCTATTTAAGTGGAACGATACACTTAGTACTATATACGAAGCATTATAGCAGTGCTTCTCTACAAGCTAAGATCATCCATTAAGACTACAAGCAAACTGTGAAATGATTCAGAATAATTTTTGCTCCTGATTTGACCACTGCATTGTACATGTGGAGGATGAGAGAGACTAGGATAGCTCAAAAATTATATTATAAGAACAGGACAAGACTAAAAGTTATTCATAATTATAATTTCAATGGATTAACACAGGATTTTTTTTTTAAAAAAAACTTTAATTTTCAAGTCAAAGTTTTTTCCTTATATAATTTAATTAAAAATTCACTTTAGCTGGGCATGACTGCTATTCCCCTAAGTGTTACTCCCCTAAATGAAATTTGCTTAGAATGCACAGTAGCAGCAGCTCCTGGAAAATTGTGCCACCTATTGTTGCCTGAATCCATCTGTATTTTTGATAAACTATCGTCTTCTTTCCAAAAAACTAATACTGAGAAGGATTATACCTAAGGTTTCAGTCATATTTCCACACAAGGCACTTTCCATTTGATGATGGGAAGCACCCAGTATATCAATGAACTATAACAGCAACAATAAAAAAGAAAATGAAAGACTGTGCTATCCTTTGCATTTACACAGGTACATCTGATCCTATTTCATGAGTTTCACCACCTAATTTTGGGAATGGTTATCAGAAGGGACAGAATAGAAAAGTTTTCTTAATTGAGTGGAATAAATCTTGCGTTACTGTGGCTCCAGCCTAAGGCCCATTCAATAACTGAAGGTCTATGAAGGAACATACAAGCACAAAGGGAGTAAGGGCATACAACTTACACTCGAAAGTATGGATACTTTCAACTATTCATACAAATGAATTTGAAGTAATCACAGATTTGGAGAAATGTATGAAAACTTTACCTCTTACACACACAAGCAAAACCATTGCAAAGCCTAGAACACTGATAAAATAAGAATCTTATTGAAATGGTGAAATCATCCCCAGCATCCAAAGCTATGATTTGAATGCTGCCCTTACCATGATCGGAGGGAGCAATAGTTGTCAGATCTTTGCTCTCTCTACAACCTCCTTTCTTCTTTCAACATTGCTCCAAAGAGTCCTTCAGCCTTCCAAATTATATGTTCAATGTCAGAGAAAAGATAGGGGACTATCGAGGCTGGGAAACACTGAAGATTGTTTCCCTCCTCATCCTATCAGCAGAAAAGTTCTACTGGATTGGAAATTTTCTGTGGATGGAAGAAACATTCCTGTTCACAGAAGATTGACTCTGGAGCCAAGCCAAAGAGCATAATTAAGTTTGCATAATAACATGACTAGTTAAATTTATCATGCAATTTCAGTGTTCACAAAATATATTTTTCAGTACGTATTCAGAACAACTTTTTAATTATCCCCCTTAAATTCTATATATTTTCCAAATGATCTGTCTACAATTATAAATAGACTAAATAATGTATAAATTAAAAAAAATATGAAAACAAATCTGGAGTAAATGAGATATATGGGATTCATTTAGCCAAAGTGCATCTTGTTACTTCTGTATGATCTGGTATCTATGGCTTTTTGGTTCCTTATATTAGTCAATTGAGTGTCTATTTTGGTTTTACCAAACTTATGCTATTTTTTAAAAAATATTGTAATTCAATTTTTCTCTACCTAATGCTCTCCAGATTTATTGAGATTAAAACTCCCCAAATTCCAAAGCAATGGCCACAATGGCTAGTAATTCTGGGAACTGTATAACGAGCCTTTTTGGAAGATAGAAGATATGCTGGACGTTAGCAGCATCTGGAAGGGCACATCAAAAACAGAAGATAACAGAAGCAGGATGATCACTTAAGGTCTGCCTCTTTTATATATGCACTGACATTGCATGCATGTATGAAGGAGTGGGACTTGTATGGTGATTCCATTTCCCTTGTTTTGCCATTTTTGACACATATGCGCACTCTTGCTGCTGTGGCTGCTGACGAAACAGTTGTCTTTTGGAATAGCTGGATAGATGCTTAAAAGTCAGTCTGTTTATATGTTCCACCCGCGTCTTTGGTGAAGAAACATGAAGCCCCTCACTTCATATGAACTGTGGTGGCGCAGTGTTTAGAATGCAGTACTGCAGGCTGCTTCTGCTGACTGCCGACTGCCAGCAGTTCGGCAGTTTGAGTCTCACGACCTCAAGGCTCAAACTCAGCCTTCCATCCTTCTGAGGTCAGTAAAATGAGGACCCAGATTGATGGGGGCAATATTCTGACTCTGTAAACTGCTTAGAGAAGGCTGTGAAGCACTGTGAAGTGGTATAGAAGCCTACGTGCTCTTGCTAACATCTTCAGTGTAGTTTGGGGGTTGTCAGTGTCAGTGTTCTTCTGTTTTATAAGGGCTTTGTGTGGTCAGTAGATCTTGTGATGGGTCAGGTGGAGGTGTGTCAAGTGAGGGTCTTGTAATGGGTCTTGTGATCACAAGACATATTGAACACATGAAGCCTTTATAAATGGAAGAACATTGACACAGACGTCCCCTAAACTCCACCGAAGATGTTACCTAGCCTGGTAATGAAAAGTTCAGAAACCAACCCACAAGTTCAGAGAACGAATCTTCACCCACATCCTACATCTGAGCTGCAGATATTTGCCACAATTGCAAAATGCCATCCTTCCTTCCTTTTGGAACCTCCCTGTGCAGATCCAAGGGCTCAGGGTTGCCACTCTAATCACAAACTCAGTGGCGGTTGTTCTTCTTTAATGCTCTCAGCTGATGCTCACAACCGCTACCTGGAAGGAAGGAAGTGCTGTTGCCCATTATACATGGAACCCAGTTGCCTTGATAATTTTGCCTCTCGCAGGATGACAAAGTATTGATTGTCTAATTAGTTGCTTTCCAAAGATGTAACACAATAGAAACTGTGTAGTGAATAGAAACACATGTTTCCTCTTCGTACACAGCAAAGCTTTTGTTTATCTGGAATGTGGGAGTTAACTCTGGAAATAATATTTAATTGCTAAAGCGATACCAGGGAAATACAGTGAAGAAATGATGAGCTATTTACCTGTTAGCTTTATTATGTAATGCAACTTGATAGTCTCAACATCTGTTAGATTACATATTCTATCATTCTAGGCCAATATGGGGGGAATACTTAGCTGATATGAGGGAATTCTAAAATCATGTAAGAAAAAATGGGAGGAGGCTGCTCTAGGGGTGTTGTTCCTGGGTATTCTTTTTCCCCGTGCTGCTAAGATTATATGGATTTTAAAAGTCACTCACATCTATTGATATTAAATGCTGGGCTTCTACTCAGATTTTTGTTTTTGTTTTAAAGCATAGGTGGTTCAGCAAAATTTATGTGGCCAGTTTCAGAATTAGTGGCTGAAATTCTCAGCCAGAATAAATTTGTTTGGATTCTCTTCTGCTCTGGGATAAAGTTCATACAGTTCAGCTCCATTGGATGCACCTTAATGAGTGTCAAAAAAGCCAAAGCTCTAAATAAGGATTCTGAAAAATCCTCACAGTGCCTTGTTTTGTCGCTTTACTTTTGGGTAGAATAGACTTACAACTTAATACTGTACATATTGTAACTGTATTTATGTATCCTAATTTCCATAATATATATATATATATATATATAGTTTCCATATATATATATATATATATTTGAAACTTACCCCATTACCAAGAACTGTGATCTTCAGGTCATCTTTTAGATATTCAAATATTCCATCACATCTTCACAGAATCATATAATATGAGAGCTGGAATGGGCTTCAAGATTATTTAGTCTAACTCCCTTTCCAATTCAAGAATCTGTGACTATAGCATCCTCTGCAAAATAGTCATCCAGCCTCTATTGAAACATCTCCATTGAAGGAGACCTTCCTCCCTCTCTTCCCCTCCACCATCTTCTGCCAAGGCAGCCTGTTCCATGGCTGAATTGTAGCTACTATTAGAAAATGTTTCCTGATGTTCAACTAAGAACATATATTTCCTTACAGTTTAAGCCCATTGTTTCTTGTCCTGCCTTTGGAATATTTGAAAAATTCTTCCTAGTATTATACATGTCAGCCCTTTGGATATTTGAATATAGCTGTCATGCAGCTCCCTGCAATCTTCTCTTCCCCAGGCCAAACCCTCAGGAGTTTCCAACCATTCCCTGTTTTTCCTTCCAGGATCTCAGTTTTATTGAATTTATCTCTTTCTCCATTATTAGACGGGGAACCAATTCTGCGGACCTGTACATGTGCTATACCCTCTGCAAGTTGCTCATCCTAATACTACTCCTAGTCAATTGTTTAGCAATTTGACAGTACATCTTGTTATGTGCCAACAGTAACATGGTAACATCCATAACAAGGCCAATAATATAATGTAGTATATAGTATAGTGTAAATATATTAATACATTTTATATGAATTGATAATATATTAACATATAGTCTAGTAATAGTACAATCCGATATGAATCTATTAAGAAACACATGCCATACGAATGTGCTCCTTCCTTGTTGCTGGAACTATAGCATGAACCTCTACAAGTAGCCATCTATTTCGTGTAATTATAATTGCTTGGGGCTCCAGCGGTATTAAAAATGCCTTCAATTTTGTGAACGTTGAACTTTTATTTAAAATGCAATGGTTTATATCCTTAGTGTCTGTGTATTCCCTTGCTACAAAATTCCAATACTGAAGAGTCATTCAGCCTCACCTCACATTCAGCATCAACTGTTACATTTGTTTTAATTTATTTAGTTCACCTGCTGGCTACATTCTCCCCTGTTGTGCTAAGACTGCAATTGGAACAATCATTCAACTCCATTTGGTGCGGCCATTTTAGATTGCAGTGAGACCTAGTGCATTAAATATTACTTCAGAGTATTTATATCGGAGGGAAGCATGCAGAAGAGATAGTAGTGCCAAAGCAGATCACAGAATAATGGTCCAACTGCTCAAGATGCACTTGCAGCAACATTTCTCCAACCTTGCATCATACAATATTGTGAGAAATAATGGGGCAGAGCACATCCATCCATGATTCTTAGCTCCTGTTGAAAGATATGATGCACACGACATCCTAACTGCAGCAAAAATAATGATTACTAAGAATGTGCCAGGATATACTGCAAAAACTATCCACATGGCAATGAACGTATCACATAATATACACTAATTACTGCATTATTCTTCTCTGATGAAACCTCCACCAAAATGGGGATGTACGGGTATGAGATTTATTTGTTGTTGAGTTGATTTGTTATGCCCTTACTCTAAACACTCCTGGCTCCAGTATCTAATTATCTGAGTAATAGCACCCTAGGGTGTTTAGAGGATGAAGTCCAATCTTACATGTACTATGGGCTTATTTTAAACAGTGCAAGTTGTAAATAGACACTCTTCCTTAGATGCATTATTATGGATCTTTGTGAACAGAAGACCAGCAATGAAATGTTTACATTGATTCCATATTTAAAGAAACAACAATGTTACATTAGTATTTCACATCAAAGACTGCTATATCTGTTATGGCAGTGGCCCCCAACCTTTTGGGCACCAGGGACCGGTTTTGTGGAGAGATGTTTTTCCATGAACCAGAGGAGGCATGGTTTCATGTGCTGCCTGAATCCCATGGATGGAGCTTTGCTTGTTGGCGCAGCCCAGTTTCTGGCATGCCACGGCCCAATGCCGGTCAATAGACTGAAGGTTGGGGACCCTTGTCTTATGGGACAGACTGTCCAGTTTAGCTGACAATGGTAATGTATTGGATAGACATATTACCTTGGTTTCACCATAGCATTTAACAGTCTTCCCATGAGATCATAGTAGAGATGATGGGAAACTGTAGCCTACACTATGCTGTCATTAGATAATACAGTATCGGTTAAAGAAAATACTCCATGAGTGCATGTCAAGGGCCCCATATCAAGCTGAAAGGAAGTGTGAAATAATTAATTGCAAAGCTCCATTTTAGTTTCTGGGCTGTTCAACTTATTAATTATATTGCTCTGTATACTGTATACTCAGTATACTGCTCAGATGTAATCCCTGTGCGCCATAAATTTAAAAAAGGCATTCTTTATTTCAGTAGCTCGGTAATAACACCTAGCCAGCCAAGATGTTTCTGTAAGCTGTGCAATCCTGAGTTTCTATTAAATGAGTAGTATTTCCCTCCTCTAGATTTATGCAAATTGCCCCTCTCCGATGCACTCTCCTGGAGAGTGCGTCTATAGTTTGTATTCTCTACTACAAGGCCTGTTTTTCAGCATCATAATCTAGCCAGATTAGTCTTTCTCCTCTCCATATCTGGCTTTTATTGAAATCTTCCACTTGGTAACCATTTCTTAATTACTATTCTTGCATTATTTCAGCTTTTACATCCTACTTGGGAAGGGAACTTAAAAATCCCCATGCTCAGATGAGAGGAGAACCTACGGTTTAAATAACCAGGAAATTCCTATTAAAAAAATAGTCACAAGAAGTTTGTGAACGTATACTGAGAAGAGTGAAAACTGGCATTTAACACTTATCAAATTAAGTTGTAATTCTACTTGTAGTCTCTAGACATTATTTGCTAAATGATGATGATATATGTGTTTTACCTAGAACAGTGTTTCCTAAAGTGAGGGTCCCATAAGACTCCGTTAGGAGTCTGTAAAATCAAAATTATTTCCCAGATATTTAAGATACTTGCAAAAAACAGTCTTTTCATTATTTCTTTTTATATGTTAAAACATAGCAATGTATGAAAAAAATATTTGTGTTAATATCTAATGGGGTTAATATTGCTATTTTTATTTGATTCAATAAATATTTGATGAATGTCATTTTCAATTTTTAATACAATAAATATAGATAAATATAAAAGAGAAGTTATTTTGAGGTCCTTCATAATTTTAAAAAGTGTAAAGAGTTCCTGAAAGCAAGAAGGTTAAGAAAGTGATCTAGGATACTTTCAATTTGCCATAAATTGTTGTTTCCTGTTTCCAAAATTACCAATCATTAGAAATTAGATTTATGTATAACTTCTTCCAGTTTATATGGCATCCAAAACAGCTTTATTGTTAATGGCTATTTTGGGATGTAAAGATGACACAAATGTTAAGTGATCAAATTTTATGGGTGATCCAAATAGAAATGAGAACCATCTGGAAGTCAGCTACTAATCTCCAATAGCAAATTGATAGGGGTAAATATTTAGCTCTCTTAAACATGTTAACTCATTGTTTAATGGAATTAGAGTCCAGATTACAATGGTACATTTTATTTATTTATTAGATTTATATCTTGCCCTTTTATACTGGAATGTACTCAAAGCCTCTATCGGTATTTGTGCATATTTAGTTTATTAATTGCTTCATTACTGAACATCTGGAGACCCTTTTTAGAAATACTTATTCTAGATGGCTTTAGTATGCAGTTTATGTCAAACTGATTTATTTTGGTATAGTTCCTTTTTTAAAGTAAATTAATGAAAAAGAAACTAGGGAATCTTCACTGAAAGCCAAATGAAGCAGAAGTAAAATTTAAAAAGTATGTTGACTAGGAATTTGTTCTCAATGCAAATATATATTGAGAATATTAAAAATAGAAGCATGATTCCTGGGTATGTACATGTTGAGAATAAAATTTGATCACAGGAAAAGTTAAAACGTTAAAGTTGGCAGGAGCCAACGAAAGCTAGGTTGCTAATTTTTAAAACTTTTAATGTTTTATTTAAAACCTCTGTTTTATATTAAAACTTTTAACGTTTTAACTTTTCCTGGTGATCAAATTTTATTCTCTCTCTCTCTCTCTCTCTCTATATATATATATATATATATGTGTGTGTGTGTGTGTGTGTGTGTGTGTGTACCAAGCAAGAGCATGATGTCAGAATATCTTAAGAATTGCCATTGAAATGTCCCTTGTGGAACGTCTTGTGCCTGGCCCAAAGGGTCTAAGAGCATAAGAGCCTTATAGGCTTCTGTTTCTTGGGGGCCTACTAAGCAGTGTCAATTGGAATCCACATCAAGGCAAGGCCTCAGGCAAAAATATCTCTAGCTTACTCTGAGAAGGCAGATGACAAGAAAAATCAAGGAAATCCTGTCTATTCTAGTGTTCTAGGTTCATGTAAATTTAGGTTCAGAAATTTAATTTCTGGATGAATTAAAACCTTTAACAATCGCTGGTTTAATTATGCTCCATGTGCCTAAAAGTGCAATCCATCTTAGTGAATGAAGGGTGTTGCGTCCTTGGCGGGAAAACAGACACGAGAAGCGGCTGGAGTTCTCAGGTTCTTTTATTCAGCGTTCAGCTTACAGGAAGATGGCTTCAGCTCAGCCCAAACGCCTCACAGCCTCTTATATAGGCAACTCCCGGGTAAATGGGTTACTTTTCCCGCGCCAGCACCCGCGCATGCGCACGGCGCTGGCGACAGCCTGTCTGGTCCCGGGCAGCTTTGCACCTGCCCGGGACTGCCTGCAAACGCCCGAGCCGTTTGCAAGGCTCGGGACATAACACCCCTTTCCCCCGGGCTAAAACTACTATCAACATACAACATTTATTTTACACGACAATTTGCTCCCCAGTGTTCCCACTGTTTACTGGCTTCTGTCTTGCCAACAATGTTATGTAATCTTCTAGGTACTTAGGAGATTTCTTTGCTCTCTGTGACCTTCTTAGCTCTGGGTTACTGGCATAAGTCCCCTGACTGGAGGGAGGCATGAGCCTGTTCTCTCTACTGTGCCCTGGTGTCTTCCAAGGACTGTGCCCCGATGCCTGGCCTGCTTGCTTGCCCACCGGGCTCGTCAGGCCAGGGCTTCTGTTGCTTTGTGACCTGGTTGTCCTACCTAGCTGTAGACCCTCAGGCCCCTTGAAGTGATAGCCACTGCTGGGCGTCTCTGTAGAACCCCCTAGGTCAGTCCAAGACCTGTCAGGAGGCTGTCTATTCCCTGAACCCCATTCTGTGTTTGGGCTCGTGTGGGTTTCTGTACTCTCCCAAAACTCAGGTGTCCCCTGATTTGTGCTAGGGGTGTTGTAGTCGGGACTTGGTTCCTCGACTAGCTCTGTGTATGTTTGACCCCCTGTAGGATTTGGGGTAAGGTCAGGCCAACCTTGGGCATTGTGTGCCAGCTCTCTTGCGGGGAATGATTTGTTGGGATGCCCCCGGGTATCCTCCGTTGCTGGAGTGCTGTGTGCTGTGTGTGGAAAGTGAGTATGCCCCCGGGGTAACTCCCTGGCTGGAGTAGGCGTGAGTGCCTGTTGTGTGGGTAAGCTCCAAGACTTCCTTTTCGGAGCAATTGCAGAACCTTGGGACGAGCCGTTTGTGGCTCCCTCAGTGGCGATGGGCAGTAGCTCTTGCCCTTCCCTTTGCTCCAAAGGGTCCCCCTCCCCCCCTGGAAAAGACCCAGGAGTTTCAGCAGAAAAGTCCCGCCTAGAGCGGAGTTGGTCGATGTGCCGACGCAGGACACGACCGTTGTCCAGGGCAACCTCGTAGGAGAGAGGACCTGTGATCCTGGACACAGAAGCGGGGACCCATGTATGACCAGGCCCGTAATTGCGAGCCCAAACCGGGGCACCCACAAGTAGTTGTCTAGGTGCCCTAGGATGTGAGGTAGATGAAGGCAGTCTGTCCGGATGCAACCGGTCAAGTCTCGTAGTAAGTTGGCGCCCCCAACGAAGTTCAGCTGGACTTCTCCCTGTAGAAGTGGACGGTGTGGTGCGATAAGAAAGGAGAAAGTCAGCCAACCTGTGATGCCAGTCCCCGTAGGTGAGTCTCTTCAAGGCGTCCTTTGCGATGCGCACCATGCGTTCAGCCATACCGTTGGTGGATGGGTGAAAAGGCGCAGATGTGGCATGACGAATCAGGTTTGCCTGTAAGAAAGCTTGGAATTCGGAGGAGGTGAATTGAGGGCCGTTGTCAGACACAATGACATCTGGCAGCCCGTGTGCAGCAAAAATCCCCCTCAGTACCTGAATAGTCTTTGCAGTGGTGGTGGACGAGACAGGCACAACCTCAAGCCATTTTGAATGGCTGTCAACAAGGACCAAGAAGAACTGGCCCTGAAAGGGCCCAGCGTAGTCAATGTGCACCCTAGACCATGGGGACTGTGTTTCCTCCCATTTATGCACAGGAGCTTGGGGCATCTCTGGGCGAGATCGTTGGCACATGTGGCATGCGTGTACCTTAGCCTCAATATCTTTATCTAAAGCAGGCCACCACAAGTGGCTGCGTGCAAGAGCCTTCATACGAACAATGCCAGGATGACCCTCGTGGAGGGATTCTAAGACCCTAGTCCCTCATTGAGGTGGGAATGACAACTCTGTTTCCCCAAAGCAGACAACCCTGAGAAAGGGACAGTTCGTTCCTTTTGGACCAGAAACTCTGAAACTCAGGACTAGGGCAGTGCTCAGGCCACCCGGACAGGACCCAGGAGCGGACACGTGAAAGTGTGTGATCTGTACCTGTTTCAGCGGTAACATCCCTGGCACTAAGAGGGAGCTCGGGCAAGGCTTGGATTGATAGAATGTTGACAGCTGGCGCGGGTCAGCTTCTACTACTGGCAGAGGCAACCTACTGAGGCCATCAGCATGGCCCATTTCTTTCCCAGGCTTGTGGAGTAATGAAAAATCATATGCAGACAAAAAAATAGACCACCTAAGCATTCTAGGGGAAATGATGTGGGGAGTCTGCTTACGTGTGGTAAACAGTCCCAGCAGAGGCTTATGGTCAGTGAAGACCGTGAAATGCCTGCCATATAGAAAATCGTGGAATTTTTTAATTCCAGCAACAACAGCCAGAGCCTCCCTGTCTATCTGAGCGTAGTTGCGCTCGGCAGAAGACAATGTTCTGGAGTAGTATGCAATAGGAACCTGAGTTCCATCAGACCTGAGGTGACTCAGGACAGCTCCAACCCCGTAGGGGGATGCATCACAAGCGATGCACACAGGAAGAGACTCGTTGAAATGTGCAAGAACACTGTTAGAAGTGAGCAAGGCCTTGACTTCTTTAAAGCAAGCCTCATGTGCTTGTGACCACAGCCACACAGCTTGTTTGTCTAGTAGCCTGTGAAGAGGCTCAGCTACACTAGCTTTATGTGGAAGAAAAGAATTGTAGAAATTCAGGAGGCCTAAGAAGGCCTGAAGTTCGGCCTTAGACTTTGGCCTGGGTGCTTCTAAAATAGCAGTTAGTTTGGATTCAGCAGGATGAATCCCAGCAGCATCAATTTTGAATCCCAGAAATTCAGTAGAAGGCACCCCAATCTTGCATTTGTCTTTTCTGAGCTTAAGGCCTGATTTCCTGAATCTTAACAGGACAGCCCTAAGCCTTTCAGCTAGAATGTGTGTGGAGTCTCCTGCAATCAAGACATCGTCAAAGTAGGGGCAGACCCCTGGTATACCTCGTAGTGTGTTTTCCATTACGCTTTGGAAAATCCCAGGAGCGACATTCACTCCAAACTGCAGCCTTTTTACCTTAAAGGCTCCCCTGTGGGTCACAATAGTCTGAGCTATGGCAGCATCATTATCAACAGGCAGCTGTTGATATGCTTGAGCTAGGTCAAGCTTTGCAAAAACACGCCCCCCCTTGAGAGAGGCCAGGATGTGACTGACCACAGGAACAGGATAGGCATGTTGCTGCAATGCCTTATTGAGTGTGCATTTGTAATCAGCACAAATGCGAATGTCCCCATTTGCCTTTAGAGGCGTGACAATGGGGGTCTCCCATGGGCTGGAATCAACAGGTTCTAGGATTCCTTGTTGGATTAGTTTGTCTAATTCAGTGTCAATCTTACTTTTTAAAGCAAAAGGGACCCTTCTTGCTTTAATCCTAATGGGAGTGACAGTGGGGTCTATCTTTAAGGACACAGGTGGTCCTTTGAATGTGCCCAGCTGGGGGCTGAAAACATCTGCAAATTCCTTGCAGACTTCCTGTAGGTCGAGTGTTTGTAAGCTGTTGAGTCCTGTGACGTGTATCCCCAGGGCCTCAAACCAATCGAGTCCTATGAGACTCGTTCTTTCACCCCCTACTACTAACAAGTCTAGTGGACCTTCAAAACTCTTGTATTGCACGTTAAGGGTGGCCTCCCCCTTAACACACACTCTTGAGTTCTGAAAATCAGTTAATACAATATCAGAAGGCCTTAACTTGGCCTTAGTCCCACTACTGGAACAAATCTTCCTAAATGTATGCAATGAAATGATGGAAAGGGCGGACCCTGTGTCTAGTTCCATAGATAATGGAACCCCTTGTAGCTTCACGTTGAGTGACAGCTTTTTCTTCATGGGCTTGTGTGTGCCTGTCCTACAAATGTTTCTACGCGAAGCGCAAAAACCTACCCTATTCTGGCTGGGGACTCTGGTACCCTTCAGGCGTTCTTCTTGAGGTTGTGCCTTTCGTCGGCCCAGACACACAGCTGCAATGTGCCCTTGTTTGCCGCATGCCCGGCAGGTAGCGGAGCGGAACTTGCAGTCGGTTCTCCTGTGGCGACCTCCACAGCCGATGCACTTGAGCGGAGCTGAAGAGCTTTCCTTCTGATTTTCTCCCTTCGCGGGGTGTAGACGGTCGACTTCTTCGTCCGGATCCTCCTCGGAGTTTCGTCGGACGTCTTCTTGGTGCACGGACGCACCCTCTGCACTGCTTCTGATCGGCCGCATGTTCTTGACGGCGCCGCCTGCTGCTTCTTCCGCGGTGGCTTCCCTTAAAGCGTCTTGGAAGGATAATTCTTCCTTAGCGAAAAGTCTCTGTTGTAGCTCTCGATGCCTCAACCCGCACACGAATCGGTCCCTCAGTCGTTCCTCGAGGTCCTTGAACTCGCAGGGCTTGGCGGCCTTCCGTAACGCGGCGATGTACTCCTTGGCTGACTCCCCGGACCGTTGATCCCTCTGCTCGAAGGTGTGGCGCCATGAGATAACGGACACCTTGGGGTGGAAGTGGTCCTTCAGCAGCTTCTTCAGGTCTGCGTAGCTTACAGACTCTACTGGAACAGGTGCTGCAAGGTTTTCTGCGATTTCGAAGGCGTCTTGGCCGCAAGCGCAAAGCAGGGTGGCAGCCTTCAAGCTATCTTCCCTCACTTGGTTTGCCTTGAAGTAGTTCTCCATTCTGGATACGTAGGACTCCCACCGCTCTGGATGTGAGACGTCGAATTCCGCAAGCCTTCCGATTTTCGCCATCTTCGGATCTTCAGGAGACGGGTCTATCAGCCAGCCTACCCCCGAATGCGCACTGGATTGGCGGGCAGCTGCTGAGTCAACACCGTTCCTCTTCCGCCGCTCAGGACTCCTTGGGTAAGCTTACACTTTTTCCTTTCCAGGTAGTGCAAGGCATCCCACCTTCGTCGCCAGTGTTGCGTCCTTGGCGGGAAAACAGACACGAGAAGCAGCTGGAGTTCTCAGGTTCTTTTATTCAGCGTTCAGCTTACAGGAAGATGGCTTCAGCTCAGCCCAAACGCCTCACAGCCTCTTATATAGGCAACTCCCGGGTAAATGGGTTACTTTTCCCGCGCCAGCACCCGCGCATGCGCACGGCGCTGGCGACAGCCTGTCTGGTCCCGGGCAGCTTTGCACCTGCCCGGGACTGCCTGCAAACGCCCGAGCCGTTTGCAAGGCTCGGGACATAACAAAGGGCATGTTATTTATATTTCCTCAATCTTGTAATGTTGATTAAAATCATTACTTCATTCAGAATACATTTGGAAAGAGCAGAAAAAAATCCCAATCATACTGATTTTGGCTTGAATCCAAACTTTTCAGTTCACACATTTCTACAAAAAAAAAAAAGAGGATTGTGTGTCTAAAAAGAGCCCTCTGTAAAGTAGGATTTCCTCTTGAAGCACAGCTCTCATTTCACAAACAAAACTCTATCTTCTTCTGAAAGCAGAAATTTAGGATTCAAATGTATTAGTCCAGAGACAAGTTACCTACAAGAAGCTAAGAGTGATACATTGCAGTCATACTGCAATTGTGGGATGAAATTTTGAGAGACGTGGCCAGTCACCTCTTCACAGCAATGGAAGCTTTTTTTTTTTTTTTTTTTTTTAAAAAAAAACACAACTTCCATTGACCTTTGCAGGAAGAGTTGAGAAGAGTTTTTATCACCAAACAGTGGACCATTTAAACAGAAAAAAATTTCCTTTTTTTCTGTGGGAATATGAAGTGGGAATGAAAGACCAGAGAGGGAAAGAGAAGAGCTTTCAAGAGATCTACTCAAGGCTCCCTAGATCTCTAACATGGATTGGAGTTTCCATGTTGCCTGCTATTCACTGGTGACATTCCTCTCAAAATAACTAACCCTTAATTATATATGCTATAATCCAAAACAAATGAATGTAAATTCCAAGTGAATTGAGTTAGATAGGTACAGTGTAGGAGTGAACTACATGATTTTCAAACCAAAGGAGTTCTATTACATCTCTTGTCAATTCAGGTGAACATGCGTTAATAAAAATTATTTATTTATTGGGTATGGTGGCTACCTGACTCTGGGTGGTTAGGTCTCTAAAAACTGAAAGAAAAAAGACATGTATAGCACATTTGGAACAAACAACTCGATGATGATGATGATGATGATGATGATGATGATGATGATGATGATGATAATAATAATAATAATAATAATAATAATAATATTCAGAGGCTTAATAGCTACTTGAACTCCATGCCTGGGAGCAGAGCTAAAAGACATGCAGATCAGCTGCAGAATGGGAGTGTTAGGGGTCTCTGGGTTAGACTTATATACTGCTTCACAGTGCTTTACACCCCTCTCTAAGCAGTTTACAGAGTCAGCATATTGGGACCTCAGTTTACCAACCTCAGATTCTCAATTTACCAACCTCAGAAGGATCGAAGGCTGAGTCAACCTTGAGCCTGTCAGGATCAAACTGCTGGCAGTTGGCAGTTTTAGCCTGCAATACTACATTCTAACCACTGCACACCCCAGCACCTTTAGGGGTGATGAGGGGATGCCATTCCAGAAGCAGTCACTGCAACAGAGAAGGTGCACAGTCTAGGTCCTGATAAGTCTATTCTTTACATTATTTTATTGAAGAATGTCTACTTTGCCCGATCTTAGTGGGCAGAAATTATTGGAGACAAGTAGTCCCTCCATTAACCAGGCTCTGTGCCATGAAGATCTTTAAAAATGCTAACCAGCAGTTGAATGGCACCTGGAAATGAAGTGGCAGCCAGTAAAATTTGTGAAGCAGCAATGGCAAATGGGCATAGCAAGGTGTTTTTGTCATTGCCCATACTATTATATTTTAGACCAGCTGCTGAGTTGTCTTCAAGGGCAGCCCTAAGTACACTCCATGAGGTGACTAGGGCACGAATGACTATCTAAAGAACTTTCCTTTATATAAACAGGCTCAGAGATTGTCCTGGCCACAGTTGCCACCTCTTCTTTGAATAGGAGCTGTAGCACATTGATCTCAATTGGACAGGTGTATCCAAACATATAAGCATCTAAACATTATCTTCTTTATATATCACATCTGAGTTGGAAACATTCCACTTCTGAGTTGTTTTAACTATTTTCTTTTGTTATCAACCTATATATTTTGGCCATCATCTGTCATAATGTCTAGTCACAAGCTGCTTCATTATCACCAGAGATTAAAATAGAAACATCAACAGTCTCTCTGGAAATTAAAACTTGTTTGTTTATCAATGTTGAACAAAAAACTGCTGCTGTTGTCAATCTGACCCTCTCACATAAAATATTAAAAATCCGAATATGGATCACTATAAAACTTTCCAGAGTCAATAAATGATTAATCTTATGTTTCTAGTATAGTATAGATGAGGATAAATTTTAAGTACATACAAAATTCCCTGAGAATAATACATTTTGTTTTTTCATCTTACCTCATAGAGCTTTTATAGACAGGATCTAAAAGAAATCTATGGCCTGTAGGTCATATTATTTATGCAAACTAAAGAATTTGTGTTGCTGCTGCTGTATATGGATTTCCTCATCTTTCTTGGTGGAAAAAAATGCTGTCCATCTGCAAATAAGAGGCAGTCTTTGATATACAGAGAGACTATCAATTTCTCTCTTCCCTCGACCCAATAGAAGGATTCTAACATATGTCTGCGACTTCCTTGTCATCAGTTGTTGTTCTTTATACTATACACACTACTGTAAGCTCCAGTAGGAAATTAAACTGACAATACATTGATTGAAGAGAACAGTGACAGATAGAGTTGGATGTCAATTGTTAAAGAGAGATCCTACCTGGAACTAAGGAGGATCTGTCAGTGAGAACAATTAATCAATGAAATAACTTGCCTCCTGGGGGTCTGTTCTTCATTCCATCACTAGAGGTTTCCAAAAATAGATTGGACAACTATTTGACCAGTGTGCTCAGGGGATTGGACTAGAGACCTTCTAGTCCAGGGGTCTTCAAACTTGGCCCTTTTATGACTTGTGGACTTTAACTTCCAGAATTCCTCAGCCAGGCATGCTGGCTGAGGAATTCTAGGAGTTGAAGTCCACAAGTCATAAAAGGGCCAAGTTTGAAGACCCCTGTTCTAGTCCAACCCTCCCTGCTCAAGACAGGATATTTTATACCACTCTGAGGCCTCTTCCAGCCCTATGATTCTAATATTATATTGCATTCCTAAGCCTTCTAGAATGTATAATATTTCATAAATGTTAGTTTTTTAAAAATATTACACATTGTTATTATTTTGTTTGAAACATCCATCAGAGCATTGTGCAAAATGTTCTGCAAGAGAAGAATCCACTCCAGGGTTAAATTGCTTTATTTTTAATATTTGCAAAGTTATAATTGCCTAATATATTCTAATATATTTCCCAGGATGGAGTTAAGGCCAGGTCTTTTCTTATCTACAGCCTCAAAGAGAAGCATCAGGAAAGATCCATTATGTATCCCATTAAGTTTTTCTCCCTTTTATTTTAAGTCAAAATTGGAATGTTTTTTTTTTAAAGGGGGTATCTGGCCCTTAGAGGAAGTGTTCCTTCTTTCTCAACATCACTAAAGTTCTCCTCCTATACTGCTACTTAGCCATAAATAGCAAAGTAAGGCCTCTTTCTTTTAAAGAGATGTCAGGCGACCCACAAATGATTGTCAAGAATAAATAAATATTTATTTGATTTTCATTTCCCCCCCACTATATTCTGATATGGTTTCAAAGGTGTGGCACTTGTGTGTTCTTGACACTTGCTCTTGTTCTTTGATACAGAAATAAATGTCAGTGTTCCAGGAACATTCAATATTACATTGCAAAGTTCCATTTGTCTTTGGTAATGAGCACTTTTAGCTTATCTTGATGTGTGGATTGTCTCTTCTTTGCCTTTCTGCCTAGCTGCAGTGCCTAGGAATATTTAAACCAAAGAAACTGCAGGCTAGAACAAAATTAATGCTTTCCTTTAGTGCATTAGATTCCTATCAAATTAGCAGTGTCTTCAGACTGCTGTGGAGAAAACAAATTAAAAAGCTCAGAATCCGATGCCTAGAAACACGACTGATTGTCTTCTTAATTCCTCTCGATTTAGTGAAAGTTAATTTCATGAAACACAGGTACTTAGGCACGCTATGGGAGAGCACAAGCAGACTGAAGACAGCTCTGTGAGAGCAGAGCTGACAATCCTGGCGAAAAGAGGTTCCTGGCGAATGGATCCACTCCCTGGAATTTCTTTCTGGATTACGGAAAAGATTAGGATTACCTACAGGTCTGCTCTTTTGTTTTGCTCACGAAAAGAGCCTGTAAAGCAACGATCTCCAGCAGGTTTGAGAGCTCTTGAAATGGCGAGAAAACCTGCCTAAGCCCCAATTCCTTTTTTTTTCAAAAAGATTCTCTTAACTACTTTAGGACAGGGGATCTTCAAACTCGGCCCTTTTATGACTCATGGACTTCAATTCCCAGAATTCCTCAGCCAGGCTGGCTGAGGAATTCTGGGAGTTGAAGTCCATGAGTCATAAAAGGGCCGAGTTTGAAGACTCCTTGCTTTAGGAGGTTGCTTGTTCGTGAGTTTCCTGATGTTAAGATCCTTCTGAAAGACAAGCTGTCAAAAAGCAGATCTTCCTTCTACCGTGGATGAAAGAAGGTCTAAGTAAGTTTAAGTATTAACCAAAAAAAAAAAAAAAAGATTTAATTTTTGGAAAGCAACAAAAGAGAGACTGAATAAAAAGTCGGTTTTGGAAAGTTAAAAGAGTAGACAGACTTGAGAGAATATTTCCTATGGGATGTTTAAAAATTTATAAAAGAAAATATAAAATCTTTGAGATTAATTCCAAGAAATGCTCCCTTGGGAGAATTTTGCTGATTGGAAAATAAACAGATGATAAGAAGAACTAGGAACAAAAGATTACTCTTAAAGGAGAAGAGACCCATTCATACACTGGAGCAACATTTTGCCTATAGAGGAAATTAAGGCTGTTTGGGAACCATATAGGCATAAGTGACTTACAAAGGATATACTGTAGAAGGGCAATAACCTTTGGGGCACTAGGGACCAATTCCGTGGAGAGAGGTTTTTCCATGGACCAGAGGGGGTGTGGTTTTGTGTGCTGTCTGCATCCCACGGAAGGGGCTTTACTTGTTTGTGTGGACCGGTTGCTGGCATGCCACGGCCCGATACTGGTCCATGGACCAAGGGTTGGGGAACCCTGTACTAGATAAAACAGAGACTGAGATGAATTTGGGTGTGTATTTGGAATTTAAAGAGTTCTGGATTATGTTCAAAAAGTAATAATGGAAAATAATGGATCTGACAATGGATTTAAACATTTCCAGAGTACAAGTGTGATATGGAAAATGATGCCAATATGGATTTATAAATGAAACCAGTCAATATTTTAATAATTAAAGGGGACATATAAATAATAAATCAGAAGAGCGACTTTGAAAACTATTGTAAATCATCTTTGTAAATCATCTTGGATTTACAAAAAGAAGATGTTAAACTAATCAAGCTGTTCTTGAGTGGAGACAGAGAAACATTATTCAAGCTATTCCTAAAAAGGAGACAAACAGAAAATGATAAGCTGGCTGCCAAGTGCTCAAAATGTGGTCATTGTACTTCTGAATTGTTCTTAAACTACTGGTCGTAAGTCAAGGACTGCCTGTAATCGTCTCTATTTTTATTATGCAAACAATTGACATTTGGCTGTGTTCTTGCAATGCCTTTGTCAGAGAGACATAAAATGCAAAATGTAATTAATTTATATTAGATTATTTTTTATCGAATCATATTTAAATTGCTTAATGTATAAAGTTTATTATCCTAAATAAAATCCAGGAAACTCAATTTGAATGAATAAAATATGGTTCTTGATAAAAAGTCTGATGATGGCAATCCTTATCCTCTGAACAAACAATCACCCCAACATAGTCATTAGATTGTATTCTCATGAAAATCAACTTCTCCTTGGGAGATGTTCTCTTTTATCCCAGACAAAAAGCAAGAAAACAACAGAATTAACAACAGAAGTGTTTTAAAATATATCGTAATCGATCAAGTACTGGTCAAATGATAATAAAATCATTATTCAGAGTAAAAAATAAAAATATGGAATACTTCCCCACGTATCTTCAATACATTCCCATGATTCTTATAATTCAAGAAGACAGTGGCAAGAAGGAAAGAATATATATTCAGTCAAATTTATCCAGAGGAGAAAAACACTGGAAAGTGATGGAATGTTTTGTGAATGTTTGTATTGACATCACGTTCAACATCCTATCATCTATCACAGTATAATTATTTACTTTCTGAAATATGTGCTTCTAAACCTGTTGCTTTCTTTTGTCACTCCAAAGGATACCGAAGTTCCATTCTATGGTGACAGTTTTTTTTAAAAAATGGACATGAATGCAAATAATATTGCCCTAAATCAGAATGTACAGTAGGAAACATGTACAGTAGCTATCCCAGTGAGATGGAATAATTAAAATGTGCAGGTATGCTTCTGACAGAAGAATCCTATTTTTCCAAGGATCGGAAAACTCACTTTGGATCAGTTCTTTGCAATGATCTTACAAAGTTGTCCACTTAATCTCCTTTTTTGTGAGTGTGCCCAAAATTCATATCAGACTTGGAACATCTACCATGGAACATGAATGGGTAGACAGTACAAATTGTATCCGTTTTACTGACTACATCAATAGGATAGTATTCAGGTCAAATGGAAGATATGGATTATTTTAAAAAAATAGATTTTATTAGTACCTATAATCACAACATCTATTAAATTATGGTACCTCTAATTTGCAGTTTTTTAAAGCAAATTATCTAGAAACCCTTTTTAATGTAAGTAGCTTTATTTTTATTCTTCAAAGTATATAGATTTTTGATGCAAATGTTTAAACATGTATTTTTCCAAGAACATTTTAAAAAGATACAACTACCCCTGGTTTAGTACAATTATGGACAGTCTATCTTTTTTCCACTCCCCTTGGTATTTTTTGAAAATTTAATGCTTGATTTTGCTTGATACCAACATCTGTGCTCATCCAAAGTACTATGGAAGCAAACAATACGCATTACCTAAGTGATTTTATGATAAAATTCTTTTGCCTTCTTAACATCTTGTGATTATTGTATTATCTGGATATTTTTCAGTTAGATTTTTTACGTGGCTTAGCACCGAAATGATATGTGTCACACTTGTGGGTGACGTCTGGTAAGAGTGGGATGGAGTTGGGAATCTTCTTGATCTCTTGGTGGCTTTCATTTGTCCTCGATCATGGTGTCCTTCTGGACCAATTCCAAGGATTAGGAGTGAGATGTACTGTCAGTAGTCAATGCTCTCCCCACTCTTATTTAATATCTACCTGAAATCACTGGTGAGATCATCCAACAACATGGAGTAAGGCATCGTAAGTATGTTGAAGATACACAGTTCTACAGTTTTGGCTAACCAAGTGATACCATTCCCATTCGGTGCCTGGAGGCTGTGGGGTTTGGATGGAGAAGAACAGGCTTCAATTCAACTTTGCAAGACTGGATATGGGTTTTATCCTACTCCCCTCCCCCCAATTTAATGTCTTTTCACCTTTGGTTTTGGATGGGGTTGCACTATCTCAAACAGAACCATTACACAATCTGGGCATCCTTCTGGACTCATGCTCCTGTTTGAAAAAAGGTGGCAATCATGAGCAGGAGGGTTTCTGTACAACTTTGTTTTGTACATCAAAAACTTCCTGTATTGGGAGGTATTGTCTTAGTTATTTCCCGAGTGGATTTACTACAATGTAGTCTACATGGGATTGTCCTTGAAGACCATCCAGAAACTGCAACTGGTCCAAAATGTGGTAGTATAGGCAGTTATGGGCACACCTCACTATCTCATGTTACATCTCTGGCTGTCAGTGTGCTTCCAGGTAGAATTCAAGATGCTGGCTGCCATCCATAAAACCCTACATGGCATGGCCCAGGGTTATTTATGGAACTGTCTCTCCATGGTTGTTTCTATCCATTCCAATAGGTCTAACCGATAACAGAGATGACATGCTCTGACTACCTTAAATTAAAAATGTTATGTAATGGGATACAGGAAATGAATCTTTTCTTCTTGCAGTACCCTCTTGAACATCATACTCTCCAAAATTAGATTGGCCCCAACCCTGTCAGCTTGTCACAAAACACTTAGAACATGAATATGCTTCAGGGCAAGGGAGTCAGGAGGTTAGATGGCCCATGAGATAAGATATTACATTGATGAGTGCCTATTGGGTTTGTTTTTGACAACCATGTAGATTTTTAATGCTTTATTGACGTTTTTAATGTTGTTTTTATGTGCTCTTAGCCACCCAGAGTTGCATCTCTGAGATGGGCGTCCATATAAATTAAATAAATCAAGAAAATGTTCACGCTGATAGGCATTTTGGCCACTCATCTTTGGAATGCCTGTGAATTCTAAAGTAAGAAACTATGAATATGGTAGCCGTGTCTATTGTGTCCTGATCCTGAAAATGAAGGCTCGGGATGTTGCAATAGTCCCCGGCCTTGCAGAAGCTGCCTGGGACCAGACTGAGTGGCGCCGGCCTTGCGCGCATGCGCGAGGCACGAAAAGTGCCTGTTGGTGTTGCCATTGTGTCCGGGGATCTGGGCGTATAAAAGAAGGCCTGCTTGCCTTTGCTCGTTGTTGGAATTTTGGCTGAAACTGAAATAAAGAGTTGTTCCTTACAAGATGTGTCTTCATCATTCGCCACTACTGAGAGGACTTAACAATGTCTTTTATATTAAGGAGGAATAATAGCCTTCTATTTAAATATAGCCTTTGTTAGAAGTGTTCCAGTCAACATCTAATTATTTTAAAGAGGAAGAGAAGCAGCTTCATGGTCATTTATCACTAACTATCATCTGTCCCCAACAAAAGAGGGATGGCATATTTTATAGTTCCATGTAAATTACATACAAGGCAGATAATAATGTTGGGCAAGTCCGTGTCTTTTTTGTCTTGCTCAGGGGCAGCTCATACAAGGCCATTGAAACCAGAATAAGCTTTATGGTATTTTTGATAGCTTAATAAACAATGTATGGAGAAGCTTGATGATTTCTAAAGGAAAGTAGAATAGAAGCAGCCTTGGACCTCTCAGAAGGTCTAGTCCCAAATAAAATAATTTAAATAGGTTGAGACAAGTTGTGTCACCTTAGAAACACTCCAACTAAATTGCATGGAGATTTGCTTGTTTGGCTGAAAGAGGGAAAGAGTTAAGGGCCTATAGCTGGTGGGTGGGTGGGAGGAAATTTGTGGTACTCTTCTTCCCCATGTGCCCTGAATACATGCTTATTTTGCTTAATGGTTAATCCAGGCCATGAGATTGTTAGTTAACACACAAGGACATGTCTTATTGATTTTGTGACTTCTAAATTAACCAGAATAACAATTCTGTTCAGTGACTTTGTGTTAATATTTTCAAACAAATAAGGCAGAACTGCTTGTATTCACAAACTGCTTCTTGTCAAACTCATTTTATCCAAAACGAAAACATGTTTGCAGATTTACAGCGATGTGCTTAAATTAAACAGAAGTAGTATGGAAGCAGAACAAGGCCAGTTATATTAAGAAATTATCTACAGAGCGATAAAGTCTGGATTCACGTGCAGCTTATTTGCTAAACAATGTCTAACGTTATGCTCTATCTTTACTTTGCATTTTGCCTATCAAGATTGAAAGCGTGTGAAATTAGGCATTTCTGTTTTTATAAAGAACATATGAAATCTTTCCTGCCTGCCTCTTCAGAATAAATGTCTTGAGAAGTGAAATTTTATGTTAAGCATGTATTTTAAACCAAATCTTCAGAATCATGCCTCCATGAAAGCTGAAACGGACAAGTCTGCTGCCTGGGCTGGCATCCTTCCCACTCCTGAAAAATGCTTCTGGCTTTAACAATCTGTATCTAATAGTCTTGAAATGGCTGGAGATCCAATTTTTAAAATTAGAAACCCTGAGAAATTGTAGCTTTCCACTAAGCAGGCTTATAAATACACTTGCATTTTAAAGAAGTTGTATACAGAAGAACGGATTTATATTTCTATAGAAGAAGCTTTTACATACTTTTTGTGTTGTTTATATTTTTCTTTACTGTCCTCTGAGAACTGTGTCCTAGAGTTTTTGATTCCTAGAAAACTTAAAGTTTGAAGAATCTGCCAGATGGGTTCATAGCTCACATACACCAGTACAGTTCTACTGTGGTTAGCAGTCCATACTGTTTTTTGGACCCTAAATGAGGCATTAGAGGTTTTAGAGGTGAAACCTTTGTGATCATGTTAATTTTACCAGAGATGCATCTGGTGAAGACATAGAGGAGCAGTTTCTCCACAGTGAATTCCATATGAATAATATCTGCTTGGAGAGAGGTCATCTATGATACAGGTGCTTTTTCTGGCTGGAAAAGTATCTTATTTAAATAAATATGCACAGTAAATTGGTATCATCGGGAGTACACAATTTCTGAACTGTAACAGACTTCATGCAACATTTTGGAGAACAAATCCAAAAGCGTACCAAGCCACTTTAATGACCCATCTTATTATAATATTTTATTGCTTATTTTTAATTTATTATTTGGGATTTTATTATTTTCATTTAAAAGTTTAATATTTTACGATGCATGTTACAATAGCATCTTTTTTTAAAAGTGCAGCTTCTTTTCTTCATCAGTATGGGGTGCTGTGACACTGAGATCCTTTCGTAGTTTTCCCTACATAGGAAGAAAACCACTGCAGTTTGGTGGCCAGGGGCAAGGGACAAATGAAAGGAGCAGATTCTGCTTCCATATTCTCCAGAAGAAGGAAAAAGGGGGCAGCCTTTTATTATTACATAAACCATGATGCCCTATACCACAGGTTGGCAACCTGCGGCTCCGGAGCCGCATGCTATGCTGACTCAGGAATTCTGGGAGTTGAAGTCCATGAGTCATACAAGAGCTGAGGTTGCCTACCCCTGAGCTTGGTGGAGAACAGCTTGAAGCCAGCTTGCCAAGTGAGCAGAAGATCAGAGAGAGGAGGGGGGGGGAGAGAGAGATGAAAGAGAGAGACAGGGAGAGGAGAGAGAGACAGCAAGAGAGACCCTTTTGATATCTAAAATGAAGATAACACTGCATGTACCCTTTTTTACCTTTATGATAAAGGTAAAAAAGTGTTTTGTTTTCGGTGGGAAATGGGTCCAAGTGGCTCTTTGAGTGTTTTGGGTTGCTTACCCCTGCCCTATACCAGGGGTAGGCAACCTTGGCTCTTTTATGACTCGTGGACTTCAACTCCCAGAATTCCTGAGCCAGCATGGCTGGCTCAGGAATTCTGGGAGTTGAAAACCATGAGTCATAAAAGAGCCAAGGTTGCTTACCCCTGCCCTATACTAAAGAGAAGAAAAATGCCACAGCTTTTTCATATCATGCAATGGACACAGAAACTTATACGTTTAATAAATAAGTGAAGAAGTGTGTGGGTGGGAGAGCTTAGGGATGTGAAGGAATGAGGAAGCTGGCTTTTTGTATTCTTGGATTATCTACTGAATTTTTGTGGGCTATGCACAGATTCCATTTCTAGGCCAAAATGTTCATTGTATAAGAGAGCATGATACAAACTCATAATATAGTATCATCCCAAATTCTTCAAAAAAAAAAAAAAGTCTCTAAATGTCTATATATGAAGCTTAACCACATTCATGGTTAAACTATTCATATGATACAATTCTAGAGATGCCATTTCTCATTTTATAAGCTGGCTTTCAGAAATGCTATGATTCTCTTATGTGTGTTTGTGTGCATATGTTATGCATGCATGTATGTTTGTATGTTACCACTTTAAACCTGAGCTAATCCAGAAGGCACTTGTTTCTGCTGTTGTGGTTTCTAATGTATAACTTTGCATCTTCCTTTAACAGCGGAGCTTTTTAGTGCTGTTTTAATGATAGCAAGCTCCAAATCACACATTTGTGAACTGACACTCTCCAATTATTTCCAACATTTCCTCTCTTCCCCTTTTTTCTTTGTCATTTCAAGGATGTGGCATGGTTTAAGTGGTGATAAATTGGTTCTTGGTGATTTGTATCTTCACATAGGGTCCAGATAGAATAGTCTCTTATCTCTGGAGTCATTGAATATATTTGCACTTTTCCAAAGTTTATTTTTATTACACAAACTTTAGAATTTGAATTACCCTGTGTACTGTTGCAGAGCACTTGGTAAGGTAGGATTTAGAGGACCGGAGATGACCTTTGGCCTTAATGTAAACACATAGGTATTAAAACCAATATGGAAGATCATGTTATAAATTATTCTTCATATCATGACTGCATAAGAAACCCGGAATATGCAAAAGATGGGAGCTGAAGTTTCCATGAGAACCCCTTCCCCCGACATTGGGTAGATATTAGCTACTTACTATTCAAAAGTTGAAACACACTTCTGCTTTTGCATGTAGATGTGTTTGTGCTATGTCCCATAGGCCAATTGTCCTATTTATGGTAAATGAGAATGAGAGATTGGATGCAAGAAGAAATTCATGGCAAATGAGATTTAAATAGTAGAATTTGCAACTCGCATTATATGCGCATTAGCTGTGAAGCAGACTAAAAGAATTATAAAGTAATTCCTTGAGAGCGATTAGCAAGGAAGTATATTTAAAATTTCAGGGATATAATCTTTTATATATTTTCTCCAATAAATCATTTAAATAGAACACACATAACACACACACACACACACACACGCCTACTTACCTACCTGAATTCTGTAAACTTTGTAAGGCATATGGATTTTCTATTTTCCATAATTCAGTTTGCAAGAAAATGAAGAGAGGTAAAGGCCGAAGCAAGAAAAGGCAAAACTGTTTATTAGTAGAAAAGTTTTTCCTTTTTTCAGATTTTGACCAGGGATTCCTCATACTCTTTGATGTTTAATTTCAATATCTTTACACAAAAGAATAAGTGACCCACTCCTTCTTGTAAAAAACAAATGCTGAATTCTGCACTTGTTTTTATTTCTTTGGTTTCTACAGTATAAAGTTGCCTTTAATTTGGAATTATGCATTCCACTAGACAAACATAAGTAAACATAAATAAATGAACAAGTCATCTGAGTTGAAAATGAACTCTGTATCACTCTCTTACACACATTTTTCCTTACACACAGACACACAGGGAGTAATGTTCTTTGTAGGGCTTGATGGGGAAAAAGTTTAATCTTGTCATCCTGCCACTAATTCTGATGAAGATTGTTCTGGGGAAGAATATACATTAGCTATATCCTCTGCATATGCACTTCCTTCCCCAAACACAATGATATTCCAATTCATCCAGCAAAGAATTTTTTTGTGGAGTATCAGGAATATGTCAAGAGTTTCTCATCTTTAGAGTTGGCTATTTCATTAATAAAATAACACAAGGATACCTACAGAATACCAAGGCTGAATCTACGTCACAAGTTCATTAATATATGAAAATTTTGTGCTAGGCTCAGATGATGTTCAAGAAGGACACCTGGTCTATTCATCATCTATGATGAATTCTATCCATTATTAAATAACTGAGAAAACCTAGCCATGGAGCTTGGAGAGATAAACAGGGTTCAATGGAGAGATAAGCAGGCTTCAATCTGTTTTGTACTTGGAATAGAGACCACCACGAAATGCTAAAGCTGAAGACTTACACACCTCAAACAATGAATACTCATTAAAAACAAATTAGATAAGGAATTCTTTTACCGGAAAGGCTATTTTATATTGACATACTGGATCATTTTAAAACCACAAGTAATATTTTATGTAAAAAGCATCCAGTTTATAACCTGAATTCAAGCAAATGCCTTTGCCAATTAATGCCAATTAATCCCAAGACTTGCCTCTCTTGCTTGTCATGAGTTGTATGATCAAATTGGAAAATATTTTCCAAATACCTCTGAAGTTATTTTGTGGTCAACAGAAAATGTAGTGATAATTGGAGTTCCCTAAGAATATGTAGAATGTTTTTTCAAGAAGAGATCTGGTCATTATGGGTAGACCAGGAAAATCTAAGTGTAAAGAATTTTCCCTCATAAATCTAAGAAAAAAGCTTATTTCTTAACTTGTTCTTATTTCACTCTGTATTTCCAGCTTCTTCTTAATGAACTGCGGAATGCTTTGTTGAGCAAAATTGGGGCACCCATATGAATTTTAGTGGAACTTTATTGAGACTAGTTAGGTTTTTAATAAAACAAACAAGATAATGGAAAATATTTTTTTTGTCCGGATATTTCTTGAAATACACCACCATTTTAAGTGGGTACAAAAATCTTGAACATCTTTAACCAGATTGTAACCAACCCACAAACATGGGGAACGAATCTCCATCTCAAACAGACTATATTGAGTTTAGTCAGAAAACTCTAAATCCAGCTATCTTCCTTCCAATTCTTGTAACATACAGTTAACCCAGTAAGAGACTACTGAGGGCAAGCTGGTATATATAGACAGAGTTATGTCCATATGCTAGCATGGGATGCCATTTCGAGCTTCTTTCCAGATTTCATAAAATGTTACTTTGCATCCCTGGCAGATGGAGAATGAGCTTTCTCACTGGAATTCAGTTATATTATAGTTCAAGAGCATACGTTTATATTCTATGCTTCATATAAGATGCCACAGATCAAGGCATGAAACAATAAACGGGCACAAAATGACTTTCAGAGTGGGCAAACATGGAAATTGTTCTCCCCACCCCGTGCTAATTAGCTGAGAACTTGAAGAGGCTATGGATCAGGTTGTAAAAAGATCAACTGACAGAAGGTTACAGTCTGGCCTGTTGATATATTACAAACTTTATCAACAAACAGATAAATAACCTCTACTTAGAGATGCTCCAAAATCTGTCCCTGAATATATCATGGGTGCTTTCCAGTTCAGCGCTACCTACTCGGAGCTGCCTTTTTATCCACAGGAAAGGTTTATGGGATCTTACAGCTTCCCAGTATTTTTCTTCCTAAAGTGAAAAACTGCTGGAGGTGATTGATTTCATTAGAAAAAGGGACAAAGGAGAAAAGATCATACATATACTCTGTTGTGGGTGGGGAGAATGGCTTAGATCTGAAGCTGATCATCAGACAAGCATGAAGGCATAATATTTTTAAAAGTGTTGTCACTGTTGTGAGGAGGGAAAGCAAAATTGGATTGGAGTTTTTAGATTTAAGTGTGTTTGTGTGTGTGTGTGTGTGTGTTGTTATTGTTTTTTTTAAAAAAATCCTCTATTTTGGGTGGGGGTGGTAATAGGGAAACGGATTACCCCTCTCCACCTCCACTGTGACTTAGATGCATTTAATTTTCCTCCTGACAATACAGAAACAAACATCTGAAACAGCTTTTGGAGTTTATGAAACAATTACATCATTTGATTATCTACACATATGCAGAGTGTCTTTTCCTCACCAGTTTGATGCATGGATTTCACCCCAGTCATTCAGCCTTACGAGGTAGAATAGGCTTTTGGTTAGTGCAAACTCAAGGCATTGTTTTTAATCTAATAACCTCAGCTTCTCTAAATTAAGCCCAGAAAAGGTTTGCTTTTTTCCCCCATATGAAGCAACTTTTGCAAGGTGTCATACTCTGGTTCCTGCTTCTTCATTTTTGCATTATTCTCCTTGATAGCCTAGTTTATCAACATGGTCACGCAACTATGTTAATATACTTGGAACATAGTCCAAGAATTTGTTTATAATCTTCTTTCTGTCACATATGTAACATGTACTTCCCAGCCTAATGAAGTCTGGATTTTCTAGAAATGTTAGCTTAATTATTATATGAAAGATGGGCAACACTGGAGACTGGAAGTTCTCTTCTGTTTTATGGTTTTTAAAGAAACTACTTTGGAGTGCATATAAGTACTTAAGCCCAAGTTCCACATTAGGAATTTTCAGTCACAGACATCCATGGGGTTAAATGTGACTATCGGAATTCTTAATTCCCATTCCTGTCATTTGGATTCTGTTATGGCTGTTCTCAGTAATTGAGTATGTCTTTGGGAAGATAAATAGGTCTTAACTGTTGGCAAAATTTATTTCTGGTGAATCTGTAATGACTTGGGTATTCACTCTTCCTATCACTCTTGCTCTCATTGCATTGATCTACCATCACACAGAGCTTCTTGCTCGGAGAGAATAGCCTGTAACAAAGAACTGTGCTAGAACTGCATGGTGACCTGAAGTCAGCACAGGAAGCATTTAAATCAAATTTAAATCTGTATATACTTGACATTATTAATCAAAAGTAGTAAATAATATCCATCATGCAACCCTTGCTAGTAGATATTCTAAATAAGCAGAACTTACAAGCAACCAGATCCACACATGTAGAAGTCAAACTAGCTACTTTATTGTATTCTGCCTATAATACAGAAATCTCCCCAGTTTGCTTATCTTCCTTAGGGAACAGATAAGAGATTCCATGCAGCTTAGGCGGGTCAGTACTGGATCTCTTCTGGCTGTGCAACAATTCAAAGCTCATTTCCTGCTTGAGTCCTCCTGCCTGCCTGGCTGTGTATTTCCCAACATCTGCAGAATTACAGTCCAAAATAGCCATGTTAGCAAAATGAAGGTTAAAGGAGAGAAGGGATAATAAGATAATGTTTTTTTTAAAAAAAACAATACTTCCAAAGAGGTGACTCATGGAAGCAGTTGTGGCTAGCACCAAAGAAGAGGATGTGCTGAGCTGACCACTCTCCAAGATAACTTTATCACCAATGTTTGCCATTTACTCTGAACTAATAACCAGCTAATTGATAAGATGAACAATTAAAAAAGATTTCTTAAGAAGGGCCATTCTTGAAGAAGCAGAGAAATTAAGGCTTATATGGATCATTTGATTTTATGTACTCCGTATGGAAATATCCATGCATCAGGCATTGTTTTGGTTGTTTGATTACAGTGTCGGCTATGAAGAAATCATTGGAGTGGTAGAAATTGTAAGTTGTTCTCCTCCTTTATTTGAGTTTCCTACATCGTACACTCCAACCAGTGGTGGGATTCAAATACCTGAACAACTGGTTCTCTATGTGGACACTGCTTCTGGAAGTCTGTTCTGAGCCAGGGAAGCCTCCTAGGCCCAGAATGGCCCACTGGAAGTGCGTGAACACCACTTCTGAAAGTCTGTTCTAGCTGGGGAGGCCTCCCGGGCCCAGAACGGCCCACCGGAAGTGTGTGGACGCCATGTCTGGAAGTCTGTTCTGAGCTGGGGAGGCCTCCCATGCCCAGTATGGCCCACTGGAAGTGTATGGACGACACTTCCGGAAGTCAGTTCTGAGCCTTGGAAGCCTGGGGGAGGCCTCCCAGGCCCAGAACACACTTCTGGAAGTGGTGTACATGCACTTTTGGCAGTCCGTTCTGGGCCTTGCAAAAAAGGGCTAGGGCATCAGCCGGTTTGCAAAGTCAACAAAATAGTAGCTACCGGTTCTACCAAACTGGTGCAAACCAGCTGAATTCCATTACTGATTTCAACTACATTTTCTTCCTTCCTTAATATTTCCAACTTGGGCATTCAAATTTCCAATGATAAACAGCACATCTTACTTCTTCTGACTAAAAATGTCAAATTAATCTCGGTAATTTTACTGATGCCTAAGATGTCATGATACAGTCATTTCTTTACATCTTACCCTGAGTTGAGCTTTCCCATGTTTGTACATTGTACATTCCAAGTTCCCAGTGTAACTTTATCTTTGCAGTGTCAGATTCCTGATTTTTTTTTTCATCAGGAACTAGATGTCTCAAAAGGCTTTAATCTAGCAATGTCATAAACACCATTAGTACTCTGAAAAAAGTTCAGCTCTTTCTTAGTGGCATGTTGAGTGCCATCTGACCTGTGGGGTTCATCATCTGGCACTATATCATCCTTTTTTTTTATCCATGTGGTTTTCTTGGTAAAACAACATGAATGGTTTACCATTCTCTTCTACCCCTTGCAATTTGAATTATGTCTTCAGCATTGTCACTTTGCTGTTTCTAGTTATTCTAACAATGATTAGACTTTCAGTATTCCCAACCTAGGAGTTTGGTATTAAGTTTGGAATCCTACAGTACTTCCTACCTTGGTATCTGCAATATGTTCTTCTCACAGTACAGGCAGATCTCAACTTACAACAGTTTGTTTAGTGACCATTCTGTTACAGTGGCACTGGAAACAGTGACTTATGAACCTTTTTCACAGTTACGACCTTGCAGCATCCTCATGATCATGCAATCAAAATTCAGCTCCTTGGCAACTGGTTCATATTTATGACGGTTGCTGTGAACTTAAGGTCATGTGATCACCTTTTGCAACTTTATGACAAGCAAAGTCAATGGGGAAGCCAGATTCACTTAACAACCGGGTTACAAACTTATCAACTGCAGTGATTCACTTAACAATTGTGGCAAGAAAAGTTGTAAAATGGGACAATGTCAGAGCATGCACAGTCTTACTGCGCTGAGGTAACCCAGGAGTAAATACAGCAAACAGTGGTTTGTATTAAATTGTGGTTTATATTACACTATCTACAAATATACACTAGGAACAAAATACATACATTTGGTAATACAGCAAACTCCAACATACAGCAATTACAGCAGGAAATGGATGAGAGAGAAAAACTCCAGTAAAAAACTCCCCTTTTATACTCAGCCTCTTAAAGACACAGACATAGACCCTGCTGATTCATTCCTAATATTGCATCATCCTATCATTGCATCATCCACATTACATTCCATCTTTACATAAGCTGTTTAGCTATTAAATTATTATCCTGACAGACAAGACTCACTTAGCAAATGTCTCACTTAACAACATAAAATGTAGGCTCAATTGTGGTCATAAGTCGAGGACTACCTGTATTTATGGCTTTATCAACTATTTCTCTTACATTTTGTTCATGCTGTGTTTGGATGTGGACTGCAATGTGATCACCTTCTCCAGAATTCCAAGTCAATGTAAGATAAATAGGCTGAATGAACTGATGCAGCCCTTCCTTACATTGTAGTTTTAAACAACTAATTACTGGTTTAGCCATTCATATCACCTGCTAATTAATTTGTCCTACAGTTGTTTTCATTCTAATTTTAGTTAACATATGCTGCTTTGCCTATTGTGACTCACATTCCAACAACCTAGCCTTGATTCTAACTTGTTTCTAGACTTTATTTCCCAACTTTGATCTCCCTTAGATTTCTTCATAATTTGGCCTGTGAAATTATTTATTACCATCTTGACATAAAAAATGCAACATAAACATAAAAGTGCAAAATACATTATTTGAGGCTGATCTGACTTAAGTTATATAATCTAAATAATTTAAACTACATAAATGGAAGTAATAAATAAATGCATACATCCAAATATTTTACAGAAAGACAGGTAGTGCTTTTTTATCAGCTGGCATTCGAAAGTACAACTTCTGATTCAAATCTGAAGTATTGCACAGCCCAAAGTCTTACAATGTTATTTGAAAATAATACTTTTTTAAAATAAAGTAGCATCTGATTCTATGTAATTAAGCCACAGTATGGAACTTTGTTTGGAGTAATAACTCATTATAAATATAGTTAGAATTATGTGCAGGCATTTTCTTGATTTTTATTATCAGTTGGGAACATTTCAATAGTTCAAAGCTGCATAGTTGTTTCATTTCTTTTTCACTGCTTAAATATAGTCAAATGGGAATGTTCAAATGATCATACTCTCAAGATTCCTTGATGCTAGCAATGGGGGAGATTCTGTATGTTTGGAATGAACAAATCTGCAATCATTACATTTAAGTATATATTTATGAAATTTAAAATAAAATATGCACTGTAGATGTGAATATACGTCTAAAATGTGATCAGTAATGGATTTGCCACTTAATGCATCTGAGAGTTGGCTTCAACCAGAATGGCTCACGAGCTCAGTAAAATTAATAAAATAAATGAATATGCAAATGCTGTGTTGTCTATATGTCCTAGAGTACAAAAGAATATTCTGTAGAAGAATCTCTTTTCTCCAGGAAACATATAGTATCCTATTAGCCTTTGCACCAGGAGCCTATTAATAGGGCTTCGTCATCTGACTCATCTCTTCTGGACTAACTAGGCAAGAGTCAAAAGATGTTAGTTCACCACCACAATCAAGAAGTGTTTGTGAGTTGTGTTCTTTGTCTCTATGTCCTGGCAGTTAGTTCTATAACAGAGAAGTCTTTTCTTTCCAGTTCTTGGATACATTGGACAACTATTGAAGAGTTACACATTTTTGTCTTATAAGCACTAGGGAGTCCATATAGGATTTCCCCCTTAGTTCATTAGCAGTTGGTTGTGGCTTTGTGAGTTTGGCACTAAAATGTAGATATTGGAAGATATGGCTTATATCTAATATGAGTGAGAAGAGATGTGACCCATACATTTTCTGGATAATTATAATTCTAAAAAGGTGTTTAATTAGTTTCCAGAAAGCCTGATGAAATTGTTGACAGGCCTTCTTTGACAAAACTGGAAAAAATAATTAAAATAGAGAATTCCTGGAAGCCTGGCACTCAAATAAATCGACCATCAACAGGCACATAGAGATAAACAACATCTACGTATCATTCAAAAGAGGTGATCATAAAGCCAAAAAGGAAACAAAAAGACCAAAACACTTCCTCCCCAGCAATAAACACCCAGATGAGCAGTGATTAATGCCAAGATTAACACTAGATCAACAATCAGGAAGCAAACAAAACCCCAATCAAGGAACTACCAACTGAGACAAACAAGCTAACAGTAACCTTCAGCCAAATCAAGGAACCACCAAGACCATTCCTTACTGACAGGGTAAGCCACTAGTACATGAAATGAGAACAAACTCCATTCCCTACTAGCCTTAATGATGTTACCTAATTTGGTAATGAAATGTCTGCAAGAAAACAACCAAGCACAGAGAGCACCAAGGATCCCATAATTAAAATGGTTGATTAATAAACATTAACTGTTTATTAGAGTTAATTATTGGTAATGTTTCTTACACTAAAATTACACACTCCTTCACTCTAGCCTTAAAACTTTAGAAGCCTGGAACTAATTTTTTTGTTTCCTCCCTACAATAATATACATTCTATCTGTGGTTATTATAAAGTGAAGTGGAAGATAATTGTGAGGTTATTTCTCCATTATTCTTTTAGAGGAATGATTCCAAGAAGTGCTAACAAGTTGAAGCAAATGTCAGCAAAAATCAATAACGTTGAGGTGAGAATATCTATAGACTAAATCAACCTTTGCAGAAGAAACCAAGGTGGCTGTCAGAATCCAATTATATTTCATCTTTAATTATCAAACATAGAAACTCCCAATTCTGCCTTCTCTGGATTCTGCCATAAGAGGGAGAAAAGGGGGAGAGCAAAGGGGCTTTATGGCCCTCACTTCCTTCAGCACACTTCAAAGGACTGAATGTGTGTTTATTGTGGCCTCTAAGCTTTAACATATCAAAGAAGAGTAATTGCCTTTCATGTAGTTATCTGAAGTCTCCATCCAGACGGAAGAAGAAAGGGGATGGAATTGTGATACTTGAAACTATCACTGGAAGGGGGGTTGATTGGGTGGGACTACTGGGGAACCCCTTAAAACCTTGAATGGGAGAGCTTGAACCCCAAGTCCTGTCTAGCATGCCTGCAACCATTTTCTCTTAATAAAGGATTCCTGTTGGAAGAACTATTCCAAGAGTTCTGTCTTCTTAAGATGCAAAGTGGGGTGGGTCCTTACAGTGGCCAGAGGAGATGGAGTCTACTTACAAAGATATGTGGCCTCCTTTGGGACTTAAATTGCATTCTTCTGTGTGAATAAGATGTCATAGGTCAGGAAGATTAGAAATTAGCCCATTATGCTATATTGTCCAACTCTTTTAATTGCAGCGCAGAATTTTCCTTCTAATACGAAGCACAATAAAACTAGCATAAATTCCCAAAACATCAACTACAAAATCAGAGGGAACATTGACTGTGGCTTGAAAATACATAATGCTAAAGGATATCATCATGTCCTTACTCCAGTCTTTTAAAGTCCGTTGGTGACATTGGAATTTAAACTGCCTTGTAGAACAGAGGATTTTAGCCATTAGAGGCCCAGCACTATGAACATTGCTTCCCTTGTCTCTTCTTCATAATTGCGGTCTTCTGCACTACCAAAATCTATTCCGAAGAAGGAAAAGAGAGAGAGGATCCTAAAGATCATATTTGCTCCAGGCAGCATAAATAGCAGGCCTGGATTTTGATGTGCTACAGTATGTCAGACCTCCTGTGTGGTTATCCTCACAATACAGGTAGTCCACAACTTATAACAGTCCATTTAGTGACCATTCAAAGTTACAACAGCATTGAAAAATGTGACGTATGAGCATTTTTCACACTTACAACCGTTGCAGCATCGCCATGGTCACCTGATTGAAATTCAGATGCTTGAAAACTGACTCACATTTATGACAGTTGCAGTGTTCTAGAGTCACATGACCCCCTTTTGAGAACTTAAGACAACCAAAGACAATAGGGAAGCCAGATTCACTTAACAACCCTGTTACTAATTTAAGAACAGCAGCAATTCACTTAACAAATGTGGAGAGAAAAGTCATAAAATGGGGCAAAACTTATCTACCAAATTTTTCACATAGCAAGATAAATTTTGAGCTCAAATGTGGCCGTACGTTGAGGACTACCTGTATATGAAGTCTCCAGTCTCCAGAATTCCCAGATGAAGGCAAATATGCATGTTGCAGATCCAATCTGGGTTGATCTCCTGGACCAAAGGTTTTGTCTTCTGAGTTTTCGGATTCGTGTCTGAAAGCTCAGAAGACAAAACACCAGTGTCCTGGTGACCAACCCAGATTGGATCCTTCAGAATTCTCAGAGACCATAATTAGTGTCTTAGGGAAAGATCTATATTGTTGTTGTTAGTTGCGAAGTCGTGTCCGACCCATCGCGACCCCATGGACAACGTTCCTCTAGGCCTTCCTGTCCTCTACCATCTTCTGGAGTCCATTTAAGCTCACGCCTACTGCTTCAGTGACTCCATCCAGCCACCTCATTCTCTGTCGTCCCCTTCTTCTGTTGCCCCCAATCTTTCCCAGCATCAGGACTCTTCTCCAGTGAGTCCATAGAGCCCTGTAAATTCCCCGTGGCTCTTTTTATTGTTTTAACTGACTTTTATTGATTTAATTAAATCGATTTATGTATGCTTTTGCTATTTTTGGTATGTGGCTGTTACGTTTATTTCTCCTCAATTATATTATATATATATAAAATTATATATATATAATTTTGACCTGCTGCATTTAATGGTCTAAAAGTTCATGGCACGATAAACATTTTTGCCTTTAAGTGGCACAACAGTTGATAGGAAAGAAGTTAATCTCTGAGAATAGGAGTATATTTCAGAAGCGTTATCATATTATGGTTATTTCTTTAACGACATAGGTTGCAACCCACCAGCCATGAATATGAGAAGAGAACGTATAGTTCACTACCTAGCAACAGTTCCCATGCCAAAGTACAGTTTTACAAAGGGAGAAAAATATGCTCCCAGGGAAAAAGTATATTAAAAAATAGCAAAATATTTCATGAATTCTTTGGTATTTCAATGAAGTGATGGGCAGAGAACATATTATCATTTGCTACAAGCTCCAAAGTGTAGGTAAGGTCACAATTCATCCTCGCTAATTTGCTACTCTGCCTGATGCAGAGATGACACGAGCAAATGAGGAATAGGTGGCATCTCACCCATTCCTTCATATATAAAATACAGGTACAGTTTGACATTGTGGTTCTGTTGTCTACAGCGGCAATCTGGACTTAGAAGCAAAGAAGAACTAATAGGAGAGAGAGGGGTGGGAGGGAAGCCACCCACGCAGGACATCAGCCAGATTGCCATGTATTGTTTCTCATTTATTTAGTGATATTTCTACCCAGCTGATTTCCAAGAACTCAACATGGCTCATGATTTGATAAAAGAAAAACATGAATAACTAGCAAATAGGAACACATTAACAAATAAAAACAGGAGTTTTTTTTCTTTTTACAAACCAGACCAATTCCAAAATAATTCTTTTTTTTTTTTTAAGCAACAACTACTTCTTCTGGTTCATAAGTAAAAGCCTTCCTAAGTAAAAGCCAAAGCAAAACATTACAAATGGAGGTGGTTTAACCTTCTGCTTCCCTACAGACGTGCCCTCAGATAATTCTCTTTCCAAGGGGAGCCACATACTTGTGAGACATTTTAATGCTGAGCTGTAACTCAATGCAGATCTGTTGATTTTAACAAAGGACCATTCTTATTTTTTTTTTTTAAAAAAAATTCTTATGTGAAGAATTTAGCTAAATGTGTGCAGGATTAAAGCCATTTGAAGATTGAAATAAAATGAAATGAAATTTAGTTTCATTTAATGGTGCAAGTCTCTATTTGGGGAGGGCAGCCTCCAACATGTGACTTAAAGGCAGAAGACTTAGCTCAGAAAAAGCCAAATTAATTAATTAATTAAGTAATCTGTCCCAGATCTTCCCTCATTTGAAGTTGAATTAATCTGTAATTGGGTGTACAATGACTCAGTGTCATTCAGGGAAAAGTGCTTCGGGAGTTCAGAAAGCACAAACATAACACCTGCCCGCAATGCACACTGAAGTACAATAGCCATGTTTTATTCTAGGAAAGTGAAAAAAAAATGTGGTTGCTTCAATAGGTTGCAGACAACTTTAAGTTCACTTTTCTGCTCATTACAAATACTTCTTCCCAATTAGAGTGCACAGTCCTTATTCATAATGCATGAACTGGGAAGGTAGATATCCTATTCTTCCAAATTTGAAGAATAACTTTGACTTGATTTTGGGCCAAGACTAAGGAATGGAATGTCTTCTCCACTCCTGAAATACGAGGTGAAGTTCAAAACTCACATCTGGAGGCTTAACAATATATCTTAAGCAGTTGTGGGATTCAGCCAGTTCTCACCGCTTTGGCAGAACTGGTAGCTAATTTTTTGTTGCCCAGGCCCAAAATGGACTTCCGGAAGTGGCATCCACACAGAGAACCGGTTGTTCACATATTTGAATCCCACCACTGATCTTAAGTCTATTGAGATTGAATATTGCTTGAAAGGCCAGTTTGGGATGGTAGCACAGAAGGCAGCCTGTAAGAAGGAAATGCATGCCCTTCTTCGGCTTCATATGATGGCCTAGAGCAGTGTTTCCCAAACTTGACAATTATAAGGCATGTGGACTTCAACTCCCAGAATTCCACAGCCAGCAATGCTGGCTGTGGAATTCTGGGAGTTGAAGTCCACATGCCTTAAAATTGTCAAGTTTGGGAAACACTGGCCTAGAGCAGCATAAACAAAGTGTGGAACTCTACTGAGCACTTTCAAAGGAGAATGGGAATTAATACATTTAGTGTCTGAATAGGAATATACCTGGCTTTATTGGTCTTTTGGAAAAATGAGACTCTTCTCTCAGGCTTTGGAGCTGGGATGTTAGTTCCTGGAGTTCTGCTTTGGGTACATCTGATAAATGGGAACTGAAATTTATTGAGATCTCGATTTAGTTTCATTTTAGTCTTAATAGAATGTTGTACTTTTATTTACCATTCATGGTTTCTTAGACAGATGTATGGGCATATAAAAGGGATTACGAAAGAAAAGAAAGAAAGAGAGAGAGAGAGAGAGAGAGAGAGAAAGAAAAAAAAAGAAAAAGTATACTAGGTTCATCCTTTCAAAACAAAACATGTTTTTTTGAAAATATGTAGAATGCTTGCATAAAATCCTTGCTTCATCACTTTTTTTTTTTGAGAAGCAAACTATGGAAGATCTTGATAACAGTGACCTACTTCTAAAAGCATTTGGGGCACATGTCAGCAGCCATGACCTGACAATAAACCAACAAGGTGCAGCCTTTTCCTTCAGACCACACACACCACCGAACTCAGAGTGATTTCATTAGTGCTGGATGACCTCACAGCAAAAGAAGATTTCTTTGCTTGGCCTACTCTGATCTGCAGTAGGAAATAACTAGCATTTTGTCTTGATTTTCCACCGTAGCATTTTTGTCATGATAGATGAACACAGAATATTTCCACCCAGGTTTTATTAATAGATAACAAATATCTCTGAGCAAGGCTTGGATATCCACCTATTTAATGCAGCCTGTCAAAGTCCTATCCAAGCATTGACCTACATCATGTTGATAGAAACCAACAGCTTGGAATACATACTAGTACAGCAAGGTTGTGTTGCACCAGTGAACACACAGTAGTAGGTGGTTAGATTCTAATCACTTGTTATCTGGTAACTAAAATGTTACTCAATTCAACAAATTGGTAATATACGGATAGTCCTGAACATATGACCACTATTGAGCCCATAGTTTCTGTTGTTGAGTGAGACTTTTGTTAAGTGACTTTTGCCCCATTTTACAACCTTTCTTGCCACAGATGTTAAGGGAATCCCTGCAGCTGATAAATTAATAATATGGGTTGTTAAGTGAATCTGGTTTCCCCATGGAGTTTGCTTGCCAGAAGATCACAAAAGGGGGTCACATGACCTTGGGACACAGCAACGTTCATAAATATGAGTCATTTGCCAAGCATCTGAATTTTGATCACATGACCATGGCGATGCTGCCAAGGTTGTAATTGTGAAAAATGCTCATACGTCACATTTTTCCACGCTGTTGTAACTTGGAATGGTCACTAAATGAACTGTTGTAAGTCGAGGACCACCTTCAGTTTGAAATAGGCATACCTGGGTTATTTAATTCCACTTAATTAAAAGAAACATAATGCTGTGTCAACACGTTTCAACTGATGTGGAAAATATTTTATCACGGGATGCAAATAAGAATAAAATACAATTATGCAGAAATGCCATAGTCCTAATTGTACTCAAAGCAATGCTATATACTGGTCAGAGAGCTCAAAGGAGAAAAAAAATACAGCTCACCTAAATGCTAGAAAATAAAGATGGCCTTTAGCAACAGCAGGCATATTTGAAAAACACAATAACTATTTTGATACTGAATCATCCTGGGGAGTACCTGGGTGAGCATGAAGTTGGGCATATGTGCCATTTGATTTTTTGACACCAGTTCAAAAGTAATAGGAATACGACAATATTGTCAGTGATGCCTTTTACCTGAAAGACCACAGCAAAAGAAAAAGATAAAGCGTTGATTATGATAAAGATTAGAACTTAACTTTTTTGTACCCTGATTCAGAACTGATTGCAGCATATAGGTAGTCCTCAATTTAGGACCACAACTGAGCCCAACATTTCTGTGGCTAAATGAGATACTTGTTAAATGAATTTTGTCCCTTTTTACCTTTCTTGCCACGGTTGTTAAGTGAATTGCTGTAGTTGTTAAATTAGTAACATGGTTGTTAAGTGAATCTGGCTTCCGCCATTGACTTTGCTTGTCAGAAGGTCACCAAAGGGGATCACTTGACCACCAGACACTGCAACGGTCATGAGTATGAACCAGTTGCCAAGCGTCTGAATTTTTATCACAGGACCACGGGAATGCTGCAATGGTCGTAAGTGTGAAAAATGGTCATAAGTCATTGTTTTCAGAGCCGTTGTAACTTTGAAAGAACTGAAGGAACTTCTGTCAGTTGAGGACTTTCTGTACTGATCAAGCACAGAAACAGCTTATCAGTGCTGATGTGTATTATTTCTGTTTTCTCCAATTTTTTATTTTTATATTTGTCTGTGGCACTATGTATACAGCATGAGAAATCGTTTGACAGTCTTCATTTATAGGCATGGTGTGTATTTTCTTTTTTGTAAATGAAATCACTCTGAATGTTTTATTGACACTTGACGTTAAGGCCTTAACGTCTTAGATAGCACGGTTAAGTTGAGGAGCGAGAAATAAAATAAAGTCAATTAAGTCTGTAAATGTACTAATGATTGAATAAGGTGCCAAAATGATGGTAGTCATGCAGACTTCCTATTGATATACAACAGTTTCTAGGAAAATAATTGTTGGATTTAATCACTTACTCAGGGTATGTATTACCAAAAAGGAACATTATTAACAAGAAAAGTGTGTTTTAGAGGGAGAAGACCATCTGGCACCTAAGAAGAAGCAGATTCTGCTTACGTGACAAGGGAACTTACAGGGACAAACTAGATTCAGCAGAAAGGGAGGAGATAAAAGAATAAGAGAAGAGAGGGAGAAATCATCTTGTACTCTTTGCTCCTCTCTTTAAATATTTATAAGATAATATGGAACCAAATTTAGAACTAAGATGCTGGGTTTAAATGGGTTCATGAGATGGAAACATCCAGAACAAAAATGTGTAGGGAAACAAACAAACAGGTGTCCATTTGAAAGTAATGAGGTATCTCTTAGCTGCGGGAGATATTAGGGAAATATGAGAACCATATTTCATTTATTCAGTTTTTTTTCTTTAAGAAATGAAAGTTTTTCTTTTAAAAAACCAATCCTAAAAACAATCTGAAGAAAATTCAACTGGCTTCGAATCTATTGATTCTTCTTCTCAAGTTCACATAGTTCGATTTCTTGAGAAAATATTTTTTTTTAAACAGCACTTTTGATTAAATAAATAGGAGATGGATTTTGATTTTCACAAGAAAGTTGGACATGGCTGGGTTTTTACCAATCCTTTCCTATTTACGAAATCTTTATATTTTTTTCTCCCCAAATGGAGTTCTGGAAGAGTGGGGAATTTTCCTTTACAAGAAGTTTCCTTTACACCTTTTGCTGAATCAAATGCCTTCTATGGGCACAAAGATCCTTTCTGTTCATGAATACTATCACCTGACTTTTTAAAGCTTTATTACTAGAATTTCATATAATTTATTGCCAGTGGGAAAAGGAAGAATGAAATAATTCTGCCTGAGGAAACACACCTATAGGAAATCCCTATGGGTGGACTTCAACACCCAGAATTCCACAGCCAGCTTCGATGGCTGGGGAATTCTGGGAGTTGAAGTCCATGTATCTTCAACTCTGGAAACTTTAGATTTTTCCTGTGAACTGATCAGAGTCACCTTATAGGGGAGATGGGCAAATATAAATGTAATAAGTAAGCCAGCAAACAAGCAAGCGAACAAACAAATAAATAGTGACAAGTATATAAGACATTTTTTTGCCAGTTTCAAGTCTGGAAAGCTGGCAAATATTTTTATGAGAAACATTTAAATCAGGGGTTTTCAAACTTGGATCTTTTATGACTTGTGGACTTCAATTCCCAGAATTCCTCAGCCAGGCACACCTGGCTGAGGAATTCTGGAAGTTGAAGTCCACAAGTCATAAAAGGGCCAAGTTTGAAGACACCTGATTTAAAGGGTTTCTTTGAAAAATCTGCCTTTGACCTGCCTTTACAGTGTCCTGAATCTGCCATTTCCATTCCTATCTGTCTTTTCTGAACAGGACATTTGTTGGCACTGCTTGAAAGCCCACTCTCTGTAATCAGAACAAGCTGGTGCCCCATCAAGATTGTTGTCCCCTTTCATACACTTTGACAACAAAGAGTATTCTGCCTGTCAGATTTGTATGGTCATTTTTTATTTGAACTTTTGAGTGATGTGGTGGAGACATTTGTCTCCCACTCGAAAGGTTGAGAGTTCAATCCTAGGTAGTGGCAGATGTTTCTTTATCAGGGCACAAAGAGAAAATATTTGCTACAACTCTGCATAGGTGTCAGGAAGGCCATCTGACAGCTCCATCCGATCGCCCCAACTCTACCTCGAATTAAGGGATTATTGTTGTTAGTTGTGAAGTTGTGTCTGACCCATCACGACCCCATGGATAATGTTCCTCCAGGCCTTCCTGTCCTCTACCATCTTCTGGAGCCCATTGCTTCAGTGACTCCATCCAGCCACCTCATTCTCTGTCGTCCCCTTCTTCTATTGCCCTCAATCTTTCCCAGCATTAGGCTCTTCTCCAGTGAGTCCTTCCTTCTCATTAGGTGGCCAAAGTACTTGAGTTTCAACTTAGGATCTGGCCTTCCAAAGAGCAGTCAGGGTTGATCTCCTCTAGGACTGACCAGTTTGATCGCCTTGCAGTCCAGGGGACTCGCAGGAGTCTTCTCCAGCATCATAGTTCAAAGGCCTCAATTCTTTGGCGCTCAGCCTTTCTTATGGTCCAACTTTCACAGTCATACATTGCAACTGGGAAAACCATGGCCTTGACTATATGTACTTTTGTTGTCAGAATGATGTCTCTTATTTTTAGTATGCTGTCTAGATTTGCCATAGCTTTCCTCCCCAGGAGCAAGTGTCTTTTAATTTCTTGGCTGCAGTCCCCATCTGCAGTGATCTTGGAGCCCAGGAAGATAAAATCTGTCACTCCATTTCTTCCCCATCTATTTTCCAGGAATTGAGAGGGCTGGATGCCATGATTTTGGTTTTCTTAATGTTGAGTTTCAAGCCAACTTTTGCACTCTCCTTCTTCACCCGCATCAAGAGGCTCTTTAGTTCCTCTTCACTTTCTGCCATTAGAGTGGTATCATCTGCATATCTTAGGTTGTTGAAAAAGGGAGTATTTTTTTTCTATTTGAACTTTTAACAGATTTTAGACAAAAGCGAAGGAATCATTTTTACTAGTATATAACCTCAGTTTGCGTAAGCAATGAGTGCATTGTCCAAAAATATTACCAGGTATGATATGAAGCATGAGAAGTCTGTGTACCGTTGCTGTAGATATTAGGTATCCATAGGAATGATAATGAGTACTATAAGACTCAGTTGCCTACAATCAAATAGTTTTTTTTTTACTGATTCTGCTAAATGCTGATATATTGTCATAAATATTGCTATTTTTTCTATACCTTGCCTGCCCTGGGAAACTAAACTAAACTAAAGACCCAGACTGAATTAATAACCAGATGGCAGAATATCAGGCCATTCCCAAAGAAAGTGATGGCAAGTTAGTATCATAATGTCTACGGAGATTCTCTGTCATCCAGGTCATAGTTATCCCAAAGGTGCTTTTTCACGAGGCAACTGAAGTTTTTTGAAGAACTGGAAAGTCCAGTTGCCTCATGAAAAGCACCTTTGAATAGAAATAGAAATAGGATAACAGAGTTGGAAGGGACCTTGGAGGTCTTCTAGTCCAACCCCTTGCTTAGGCAGGAAATCCTACACTGTTTCAGAAAAATGGTTGTCCAATCTCGTCTTAAAAGCTTCCAGTGTTGGAGCATTCACAACTTCTGGAGGCAAGCTGTTCCATTGATTAATTATTCTAACTGTCAGGAAATTTCTCCTTAGTTCTAGGTTGCTTCTCTCCTTTATTTGGTTTAGTATCATAATGTTTCTACCAAATTCATGGTTGTGTCTATGTAATCACTAGGGATCAAGTTTAACTCAAGGACATCATTATTGTTATTGGATCTTTAATTGCCTTGAAGTTTCTAAAAAAAGGGAAGCATAACTCCACAAAACAATTAGCAATAGACAACGTGGTTAGAAGCTTTCAAAGACATAGCTTCATTTTATCTAATGGATTCTGTTGCACCAATTGCCTTTTAGCATATACCATATTCATTTTCTTTGGAATTATAAATAAGGTCCTCTTAGAGTCTCTATGGAAATAACATTAATTATTCTCCTTTCATGGGACATACAAGAAAAAAAATAACAATGGGACTAAGGCACAAGAGCCCTATCTATATTGTACATTGTATTGACTGTTCCCCCTTAATATTTCTGTATTGGAATGGGATGGAAATTTTCCTGTTCAGGCATTATACTAGCATGCAAATATTCTGGGGGAAGTATTTTCCTTGTGTAGATTTTTTACATGGGGCTTCATTCTCTTTTTTTCTCTCTCTGCACCTATTTACACAGAAAAAATAAAAGTAACTAACCCAGAATGCAAAGAGCTATGCAAAACAATATTGACTGAAGTGCGGCTGTGTATAAATCTTTATAGGAGAGTTATTTTTATTCCAGTGCCTCTTACTCAAGAATGCAAGATAGAAAGGAGTCCCTGCTTTTTTCCCTTTAACATCTACACTAATTTTATTTACTATATTGCTCTAATATCTAGATCAGGGTGTCAAACTCAATTTCATTGAGGGCCGCATCAGCATTGCGGTTGCCCTTGGGGGCTGGGTGGGTGTGGCCAGGGTGGGTGCAGCCTACTGGGTGGGCGTGGATGGAGTGGGTGTGGCCTCCTGGGTGGGGCATGGCCAGCTCTACATCGTTCGCATCAAGGGTGCCTGTGGGGGCCTGGGCAGGAGTGGGACAGATCTGAGGGTCTCTGGGAGAAGGGGGTGGGACCAGGGCAAGTGCCAGGCATGGTCCATTTCTTCATTCCTCACAAAGGGTGACACTCCCCAGCATGCACCCAGGGGGCGGGGCCGACACAGCAAGGGCTGGTTCCTCGCTGTTTCTGGATGACCTTGTGGAGTTAAGACTGAATGCGTTTCAGCATAGATGGCCACCACAAAATTGTACATTGGCTCCCGCCCGGCCTGGGTCAGAGCCAAGGCAGAGGGGGCCGTTCCCTCACTGTTTCCAGATGGCTTCGCGGGCCACATGAAACCACTTCGCCGGCTGCATCCGGCCCCCAGGTCTTGTGTTTGACATGTCTGATCTAGATAATAGGTGACAAAAAAGCAGCCAAGCTTATCTCTGTTCCCTGCTGTAACAGTGAGAATCAGGCCCAGGGATATCTGAAAACAGATAAAGAGGCAGGGAGCCTCTTAATGTTAGAAAAAGTGTGAATATTAGCTCTGTCTGAAACAGAGACTGAAAAGTACAAAGAGATTCAGATCATATGGGAATAATTTATCATCTTGATTATAAAAAGCTGCTTTGCTAGTTGGAAGTCCAAAATGCATATTATTGGGTATACATTTTCCCACATATCCATGAATTTTATTTTTCAATAGCTTCTATGCCTGCATGATGGAACACTTGTATATATTTCTGTAAACATATAAACCATGGTTGATAATTCTGGGATCTATTTAAGATTCAGTCTTATCTTATACGCTATAGTTTGGGAATATACTGTACAATTATGAATTATATTTGAGGACTATACTTTTATGATTTGGTAGATGTCTATCAAAATAAAAAAGCATTTATGCAAATAACATGAATTATTAAGGTAATCGAAAAATTATGCAAACATAAATGTTATCCAGTTCACCAAACTTTTCCAAACCAAATTAAGATGGCTGTAACCCCAAAAAAGTGGAAGAACCTTCAAAATATTTAATCCATCTATCATTATGCATATCAGTTTATAGGCACTCTTAATTTTTTTTTAAAAAAGATACATTTTATATAGTTGGGTTTTTTTGTATAGTCTTTTTTTCTACCATGTTATGCTATGTCTGATTTTGGACCCTTTCAAAAGAGCATTTTGAATTTTTTTAAAGTTGGAAGCATTTGTGGATGATAATTGATAAATGTCCTTATTTACTATTTAATTTCCATAATAAATTTTAGGACATCACATAGTAAATACATTTAAGCACAAATCAAGTACAAAATCAGAGCAACACAAAAACAGTAACAGAAAATTAAACCCGCATTTACTCCAAAATTAAAATACATATTTTTTTTAACTGAAAGGCTAAAACAATATTTTTCATTTTAAAAGGAGCAGTTCTGAGAAGGTTATTTTATAACCAGGATGCCACTATCAAATTGGGTCCTTCCCTGAACAAATAAATTAGCTTCGCAGTAAATGGATTCTCAGAAGACAAAGTAAAAATGCTGTACAATCTGCATTTCATAGTACAATATTTCATTTATTTCTTAGAAATATTTCTATGCAATTGCCTTCAAAATGACTTGGTAGCTCATGTAATAAAATACAACATAAAATAACTTAGCAAGATGGTGCTGAGGATTTACTGCAAAGACTAACAAATAGTTCTTAAATATATATTGCATATTTCAAAATTCTTGCATTTTGTCAGCAAAGACAAAAGAGAAACTTTGAAATATGACCAAATTTGAGTTTTGCCTTATCTTTTTTTTAAATAAAGTTTTCAACAATTCCAATCCACCCACTCTTCAACAAGTACCCAAACAGGTTTATTGCCTATATGCCAGTTGAGTCATTGCCATTAACTTTTCCTAGTGGTGAATGTGAGAAGGTCTGACAAGGTCTTAATGAGGAAAGGCTAAATGCATATCCTCTGTCACTAATGCCAAGCAAAATATCAAACAGAGTTGACAGAATTCACTAAGAAGCTTAAAAAAAAGTGTAACAATCTAACCTCACCCCATGTATTAGAAGCTCAAAGAGGAAAATGTATTTGACAGGTTTGTTCCCATACAATAACCAATTTACAATGAAAAAAAAAACTATGAAATAATCAACTACAACAACTCATATAAACAACAGAGGCAAACAGTAACATTGCACAGTGCTGGAAGAAGATGCTACACAAGAGAAGGCTCTTGAAAGCTCTCAAGAAAAATAACACCATTATATTACAGTACAGCCAAATGAAAGGAAATTGAAAAAAGAATGCCAGTACTTCTTTTTCTCTCAAAAGTAACCATCCCCAAATTTTACTATTCACAGGGACACTCTATGGGATCAAAACTTGAAACAGCAAAGTCAGGTGAAGCCCCAGGATGAAATTCAATGATCTGAAAAGTTCTCAAGTGGAAGAACACCAAGTTCTTTCACTGACTGCTTAGATATAGGAGATATTCCTGAATAATGGGAATTTTTTTTTAAAAAAAAATCTCGTACCTCAAAAAAGAGGCACCCAAACCTTACAAATTATGGTCAGATCTACCTACTTTCTTCAGCTTACAAATTTTTCATGTGTGCATCAGTCAACATCTGAATGAGTACCAGCCTTGAGAACAAGCTGGCATTCACTTCAGCCGTTATCTACTGTACTCATGTATGATCACCTGGCTCACAGAATGAATTTGAGTAGTCTTCATGCCTTTGTGGCTCATGTTTGCTAACTATGAAAAAAGCATTTGACAATATAGAATCAAATCCACTTGTAAATGTCTTAAAAAAATCAAGTCATTGATAAAAAAATACAGACGTGCCAATTTGGATGGAGTTTGAGCATAATGAAGTCCCAGCTTTCTGCTGGAGGCAGAAGACATAACAATTATTTTGTGCTATACCCTTTTCTCAGCACAACTTCCTGCTTGTAGAAAATAATAGCCCTACAGGAAACTTTAGCATGACCTCAGTTTCCTCCTGTGAACAGGAAGGGATCATTCTATTAGTGGAGGTACACGATTGGCTTCAATCCTATATTTTAGCTTAAGCAACTCAAGATCAGGCTTAAGTATTAATATTTAGCAGCTTTTTAGCTGCGTTCTAAACATCCTTCTGTGCATGTTACTTATGGAAAATATTATTGTATTTATGCCATAATAGTTATTGGCTACAACAGAATTAAATGTCAGAAAGTACATCCACTGTTGATTAAAATTTATTGTTAAATATTTTTGTGCTAATTAATTTTGTGTGCTTAGAGACCATTGTTGCTTAACAATAGCAACTGGAACTGCAGCAAGTGCTCCTGTAACTTGGTATGGTCATATGATGTTGTGCTTTATAGTGTTGCCGGTCCCAATTATTGCCAATAAGTGAGGACTACTTGTAATTGATTAATTAAACACGCTTGTGGTTTTGGATTGTTACATGATTCACTTGGCTCGCCCTTATATATTGTCATTCTGGTAGATCAGGGGTGTCAAACTCGTAATGTCACGTGACGTGTCACGACTTTTTTGCCATTGCCGGCAATGGGGTGGGCATGGTTTCACTATGATGCATCTGGTCTGTGGGCTGGCAGTTTGACACCCCTGCTGTAGATGATCTTAGTTTATTTATTTATTTGATTCAATTGAGACACCATCAGACTCTTCTAGAAATTTCAGGAAAGCAAATAGTAGAAAAGGCCTCCATTTCCAAATGAGGAGACAGGGCAAACTATCTGATGACATGACTCCCCCCATTCAGCTTTAAAGAACTGTCAAATATAATGCAAGAACAATACATAAGATTCATAAGTGCCAGCAATCAAAAGTTAATTGCAGTGTATATGGCTGAACTTAAATGCTGCCCGGAGGGGCTAAATCAGGGGTGTCAAACTCGCAATGTCATGTGACGTGTCGCGACGTATCGTGACTTTTTTTCCATTGCCAGCAATGAGGTGGGCGCGGTTTCGCCATTATGCATCCGGCCTGAGGGCTGGCAGTTTGACACCCCTGGGCTAAATGATGCGTTGAAAGATTAACTAGTTAACAAAATTCTGAAATAAAAACATTCAAAAAGAGCTTTTATCAAAGGCTTATTTAACCTTTAAGAGAACAGTTGAAATCACTATTTCCATGGAAACTGCTGCTAGAAATACTATAAAGCTACAATCAGTAGTAAGGGCAAATGTAAATAAGCTTCATTGGCACACAGATAGTAACATGTCAAAATGAACTACACTATCATTGTGGCAGAGATTCAAATACACCGTTCGATGCAGATTTAAAGACAAACTGAAGAAAATGCAGGAATATGTTGGGAGATGTTTAGTGGATTTGTCTATGGAGATTCTCAGTCATCCAGGTCTCAGTTGTCCCGAAGATGCTTTTTCCCGCGGCAACTGGATTTTCTTGTTTTTCTTTGAAGATGTTTTGCTTCTCATCCAAGAAGCTTCTTGGATGAGAAGCAAAACATCTTCAAAGAAAAACAAGAAAGCCCAGTTACTGTGTGAAAAAGCATCTTTGGGACATTCAGTCACCAGGGAAAAGCAAATTATTTGTCATGGCACCTTCCCTCTGGAGTCAATGTATCCCCTTTAATCTGGGTGCCTTCCATCCTTATAGCGTTTCAGAGGGTCTTGAAGAACTGCCTGTTCTCCCAGTTTTTGGGCTACAGTGGTTGGAGCCCCTTGTGAGTTCTTGCTTCTTTGATCTTGTCCAGCTGTTTGGGCTTACCACATACTCTTCCTCTTGTGATTATAAGTCCGGTCATCATATGACTGGACTTTGATTTTACAATTGTTTTTACAATGCTTACTAAGTGAATCATTGATCATTAAGCACATTTTGTGGTTGCAAATCTGAATCAGTTTATCCAATGGCCATTTTTCTTTGTTTCTTGCTGGAAAATGCCCCCACCCCCAAATCACAAAATGCCATCATAAGACCACAGGATACTGCAACTGGTCACAAACGTGAGCCGGTTGCCAAGCACCCAAAATGTGATCATGTGGCCGCAGGGTTTGTGTGGCAATGGTAACTTTAAGGATGGGTCATTAAGTAACTTTTTTTTTAGTCCATCGTACCTTCAAATGATCATTAAGTGATTGGTTATAAGGTTGTACAGGTAAGGATTACCTGTATTTTAAAATGCTGGTCCAGAATAAATATAGAATCCTGGAATTCATTAAGAGTCTCTGAATGATCTGAGAAACTTCTCAAGTTTCTTCTCTCTGGACCAGGGGTGTCAAACTGCCAGCCTGTGGGCCGGATTCATCATGCCGAAACCACGCTCACCCTATTGCTGGCAATGGAGAAAAAGTCACGATACATTGCGACACATCACATGAGGTGGCAAGTTTGACACCCCTGCTCTGGACTAAGTGCTATTTATGAGATAAACTGTCAACTAATCAGCACTCTATTTCTTGTTTATGTCTACTTTCCCTTAATTCATTTCCCAGCCTTCCTACACTCTCCTGCACAAATATATAGTATATCAAAGTGTTATATTGCTATTACACACTTCTGCACCACTGCTTTGATAGAGAGTCATGGGCCAAATGTTTACGAGACTATCAGATACCCACGGCTATTTAGATAATAGCATTATCAACAGATCAAAGAACGAAGTGAATATGCAAAAACTATAGGTAATATTTCAGAACTTGGTGGACTAAGGACATGGAGCAAAGATAACAAAAATGGCTTCTTTTAACCTAGTATTTACATATTATCCAAGGTCTAGGCACTTGTTGGAGTGTTATAAATTCAAGAAGCAAGAATGCCCTAAGGACATCAGATTGTAGCATAGCTATGATTTTTATAGGATTTGTTAATTATAATAAAATCTACCCAAAGATAGCCACTGTGCTCCCTCCTTTGAATGGTTTACTACAAATAGTGCCATCACACATCATATCCCCAAATGGCTTTCAACGTCTGGTTTCATTGGTGTGGTTTTATCACATGCCATTAAAGAGAGCAGTGAACGCTCAATAAATTTTGCATCATTCTCCCTCATAACCACAGAAAACAATTATGCACAAATAGACAGGAAGTGCTGGATTCAGTTTGGGGATTTAAATGGTTAAAATACAGTAGTACCTGTGCAGATGGAAGTTTATCCTCATCATGGATCATTAGCCACTAATGTCAACCTTCAAACCATAGCGATTAGACTGGGCTTACAGCAGCTGCTCAAATGAAGTGTTGGGCATTATTTCATGGAGGACACAGATATAAAATAAAAATAAAAAATGGACACAGCAATGCAACTGCAAAAAAAAAGTCCTCTTCAAACAAAAACTTGTATCAGATGAGGATTCCTTTGATATTCTGTTATGAAGGTTAGACTTGCACTTGGTTCTTCCCAGTGCTAGTTTAACAACCACAATACCATACTGTTCCACAGGCATGGATTCTCTTGGAGTAGTAGAGATGAGGGCATAAGTTAATAGATTTACTGGATGGACAGAAACAGACCAACAAATCAAACAACCTTCGAATTGCTCATGTTGCCAAGGTGCCAGAGCCAGCACTCTCTTCACCCATGAGATTGATTTTCTTTGCCCTGACAAAGAATTCATGTAGACATAGTAGGACCATGTATAGGCACAGTCATTTCAATTGTGATGAATGCATGTTGAACTTGGCCAGAAGTGTTTCCAATGACTCCAACAACAGCCTTGCATACTACTGATTCATTGCAAGAGTCCAGTGAGAAAATAGATATACCTAGTATAAATAGTGAGTTGCAATGGGCTATAATTTGTAGCTGAATGGTTTCAGAAGTTACTGATATAAAATGGAATTGTATATAACATCAGCACTATAATCATCCAGCAGCAAACGGATTGGGTAAAAGTTTGTCCAAAGCTTCAAGAATGCCTTGTAGGCAGTATTTGGGAAAAAAAAAACATTGTACCAAATGAAATAACACAAATAACAAATAACCCAACAATAATTCAAATACCAATAGAGTTATACTATTGGTATACTATACTATTGAACCGTAGTGGCACAGTGGTTAGAATCTAGTACTGCAGGCTACTTCTTCTGACTGCCGGCTGTCAGCAGTTTGGCAGTTCGATTTTGACCAGGTCAAGGTTGACTCAGCCTTCCATCCTTCCAAAATCAATGAAATGAAGACCCAAATAGTTGGGAGCAATATGCTGACTCTGTAAAACTGCTTAGAGAGGGAAGCACTGTGATGCAGCATATATGTCTAAGGGTATTGCTATACTAGATGTTCAAAATCTGATCTTCTCAAATTTAATATGAGAAGAGGTGTTCAGGATAAATAGCCAAAACAAGTTCTATAGCAGTGGTTCTCAACCTTCCTAATGCCACGACCCTTTAATACAGTTCCTCATGTTGTGGTGACCCTCAACCATAAAATTATTTTCATTGCTATTTCATAACTGTAATTTTGCTACTGTTATGAATCGTAATGTAAATATCTGATATGCAGGGTGTATTTTCATTGTTACGAATTGAGGACCCAGATTGTTGGGGGCAATGTAAATATATATATACATTGCTTACTGGTGTACACCGCTTAGAGAGTGCTTGCACTTAAAGCGGTATATAAGCCTAATAAATAAATAAATAAATAAATAAATAAATAAATAAATAAAGCATAGTGATTAATCACAAAAACAATATAGCAATGCTCGCTGAAGAAGCTTATTCTTCCTTGCTCAAAAATGTAGCGAGGGAGGGAAAGGGAAGGAAGGAAGGAAGAATGAAGGGGAAAGGAAGGAGATGGAGAAGGAAGGAGATTGAAGGGGAAAGGAAGGAAGGAAGGAAGGAAGGAGAAAGAGATTGAAAGGGAAAGGATGGAGATGGAGATGGAAGGAAGGAAGGAAGGAAAGAAGATTGAAGGGGAAAGGAAGGAGATGGAGAAGGAAGGAGATTGAAGGGGGAAGAAAGGAAAGAAGGAAGGAAGGAAGGAAGAAAGGAAGGAAGGAAGGAAGGAAGGAAGGAAGGAAGGAAGGAAGGAAGGAAGGAGAGGGAGATTGAAGGGGAAGGGATGGAGTTGGAGATGGAAGAAATGAAGGAAGATTGAAGGGGAAAGAAAGGAGATGGAGAAGGAGAGAGAGATTGAAGGAGGGAGGCGCTGCCAAGGACGCACAAGCAGCTCCGCACAATTGCCCGGGGAGGGGGGGGAAGGTTTTGGTGGAGAGCCAAGCGGCAGCATATCCAGGGCCTCGGAAGCTGCACGGCCGCCCTCTCACACCCGCCAAGGGATGGAGATGGAGATGGAAGGAAGGAAGGAAGGAAGATTGAAGGGGAAAGGAAGGAGATGGAGAAGGAAGGAGATTGAAGGGGGAGGGAAGGAAGGAAGGAAGGAAGGAAGGAAGGAAGGAGACGGAGATTGAAGGGGAAGGGATAGAGTTGGAGATGGATGGAAGGAAGGAAGATTGAAAGGGAAAGGAAGGAGATGGAGAAGGAGAGAGAGATTGAAGGGGGGAAGTGCTGTCAAGGACGCACAAGCAGCTCTGCACAATTGCCCAGGGAGGGGGGAGGCTCTGGCGGAGAGCTGGTGGAGAGCCAAGCAGCGGCACACCCGGGCCTCAGAAGCTGTGTGGAGGATCCGCATGCCTCGGAGCCACTGGCTGCCCTCTCACACCTGCCAACCTGGAACTCCCCATCCTCATCCTGGCACCTCTTGTCTTCTCCCAGCTGTCCCCCTGGGACCTGCCCACCCCTCCAGCCTCCTGAGAGCCATCACAGTGGTGGGGTTCCGGGAGCCCGTTTCCATGCCGCGCAACCCATCACATGCAAGAGGGATGCGGCCAGAGTGCCAGCTCCCACTTGGAAGTTGCCGCTTCTCCCCTCCTGACCCGGCTAGCCTCCGATGCACATGTGGGCATCACCGCCACCTCGCCCTCTTCCCCGCCCCCTGGCTGCTTCCGAGGCCCGGAGCCCGGCGAGCCAGGAAGGAACCACTCCTGCCTGGCAGCCCCCCAGCCGCGCCAGGGGCCAGAGGGCTGAGGTGAGGGAGGCTGACCAGGCGACACGGGGGAGGCTCCCGCACAGCGGTGAGGGAGGCTGGGGCAGAGCTTGGCCGGGCAACCAGGAGGCGTGGAGACCAGTTCGGTGCTGCAGCTCAGTTCAGTTGGCAGCGCCAGCAGTGGCCCAGACTCAGCTCGGCTCGGACCAGCCGCTGAGCCAGCCCAGGGCAGCATTGGGGGCACACACGAAGGTGCTGCGGTGGCAGGAGCAGGCACTGTCGGAGGAGAAGGGCACCCTGCAGGCGGAGGAACCAGCAGAGGAGGAGGAGAAGGGTGGCGGCGGCGGCCGTATAGAAGAGCGGTGTCTCAGTTTCTAAGACCATCGGAAATATGTGTTTTCCGATGTTCTTAGGCGACCCCTATGAAAGCGTCATTTGACCCCCAAAAGGGTAACGACCCACAGGTTGAGAACCGCTGTTCTATAGTCTTTTCACACTGAGGCAACACACTAATTAAAGAGAACGGAAATACCGAAAGAAGTGGTTCAACTTAATTCCCTAGTAACCAGCAAAAGTGAGAAGACATCTTCTCATACACTTTCCCATCCTTGATATAAACCAGGGGTCTTCAAACTTGGTCCTTTTATGACTTGTGGACTTCAACTCCCAGAATTCCTCAGCCAGGCACGCTGAGAGTTGAAGTCCACAAGTCATAAAAGGGCCAAGTTGAAGACCCCTGATATAAGCCCACAGTTTCTCTGGAGTACCTAGCATGATCACACACACACACACACACCATTTCTGATAGTGATAAAGATGTTATCCTATTTGTATCTGAAAGCCATCATGTTGCCTAGATTTGTAAATATAATACGGGTTTGTACCTTGGCAAATTTTGAAGATCTCATTCACATTCAGTAAATTATTCCTTTAATGGCGCAGAATAGAGGCAATCAATTGACACCTATTTTCTGTCTCTATTCTATACAAAAAAGGTTAGGCCAGAATAGTCAAGGACCACCCCTTTTTGGGATTGTCCTTGCTAAAGAATGCTGTCACAACATTATTGGTAGTCCTTGTTTAACAATAGTTCTTTTAGTGACTGTTCAAAGTTACAACGGCACTGAAAAAAGTGACTTATGACCATTTTTCACACTTACGGCCTTTGTAGCATCCCCATGATCATGTGAGCAAAATTCAGATGCTTGGCAACTAGTTCATATTTATGACTGTTGCTGTGTCCCAAGGTCATGTGATCCCCTTTTGCAACCTTTTGACAGGCAAAATCAATGGGGAAGCCAGATTCACTTAACGACCAGGTTACTAACTTATCAACTGCTATGATTCACTTATCAACTGTGGCAAGAAAGGTTGTAAAATGGGATCAAACTCATTTAACAAATGTCTCACTTAACAACAGAAATTTTGGGCTCAATTATGGTTGTAAGTCAAGGACTACCTGTATTTGCAGTGGCTGTGAAACATCTATCCTTTTGACAGACATAAATGATGTAAAGTCTTACATGAAGTCCATGTCTTTCTCTCTCCCTGCTTTTGCCATGCTGTTTTCTTCACTTGGTCAGTTAACTTTTTTGGGGGGAGGGGGAATGTTGGCTGGTGTGTAATAAATAAATATCCAAATGTATTTTTACTAGGTGAACTAAGTAATGCACATGCTTGCTCTGATTTGGATATAGGGATTGATTGGGAATGTGATGTGGCCAAAGTGAACCGGAAATGACCCACAATAATTTTCTATCAAAAAGGTTAGAGGCCCAGCAAGGAACTAATACCAAACACTGAATACCCATGAAAGCCAGTAAAAAAAGTATTTATTATTTCCAGGCACTTGGTCAACCATATAATTGATTTTAGAGCCCACACAAGATGGATACTCATTAGAATTCAGACTATACTTATTGAGGAGTGGTTTTTCTTGACATCTACAAAGCTAACATAATTTTCTTGAAAATGGCAATCACCTTAGGACTGGAAAATCTCCTGCTTGAACATGGGAAATAATTCAGCATCTGGTTCATAAAGATAAAGGCACTATCTAAATGCTGGACCTCTTAGAGGCCTTGAAGCTACAATGTCGAGAAGATACTCAAGCCAGAACAGCTGGGAATAAAAAAGATGGACTACTTAAGACTGAAAGAATTCTGAGGCTGAATTCAGCCAAGTGTAAATTGATTCAGAATTAGGCTTCAGGAAAAGAAATCTGGAACATGCTAAGACAGATGTAAGGCCCACCACAAATGAGCAATAACACTTTACTGTTCAGAAATCTCATAAAGCTGAAATTATCAGGGAATGGAACATATGTCAAAGTATCTCTCAATTCAGAAGACAACGAAACAAAATAATGTGAACCTTTCTGATGACTGTTATTAAGATTGTTATCTGAAAACTAAAAATGTAATATAGAGTTAATCAAACTTTGTGATGAAATTTCCCTTGATGTTTGGAAATGCTTAATAAATAAACAACAAATTATGTTTTTATAGCTCTCTCTCTCTCTCTCTCTCTCTCTCTCTCTGTGTGTGTGTGTGTGTGTGTGTGTGTGTGTGTGTGTGTGTGCTTGCTATGATCTGAATATAGGGAAGGCCTGGAAGTAAGCTGGTTCTGAACTAACTTGAAAATTACCCACAGTAATTTTCTAACACCAGAGAAAGGTATAGTGAATTGAATTATTGTTAGCATTAATTAAACATGCCTTTGCTCCTTTACTGACATTTGATTAATTTGACTTCTCGGAATGTATTATAATACTTGCAGACTCACTAGAGTTAATTCTTCTAGAAGTTCAGTAAAGCAAACAACCTGAGAAATCTACCCCAATGCTAGAATATCTTGCTCACAGAAAAACAGGTCGGAACATTTAGGTTAAATCTAACCAGAATAGCCTTCCCAAACTGACAGAGGACCAGAAACAGGAAATTAATGGTTTAATTACTAATGAAGAAATTGCGACAGCAATTAAACAATTGAAACCAGGGAAAGCACCGGGTACGGATGGGTTGACATCTGTTTATTATAAAGCTTTAATGGAAGAGATGATCCAACCATTAGGTGATCTTTTTAATGACATTTTACAGGGTTCAGAGATTCCTCCCTCATGGCGTAGTGCTTTTATATCTTTGATTCCAAAAGAGGATCAAGATCTTACTTTACCAAAGAATTATAGACCTATATCTCTTTTAAACGTTGATTATAAGATATTTGCAAAAATTTTAGTAAATAGGCTTATGAGGGTTGTGCATCATCTTGTGCATAAAGACCAATCTGGGTTTATAACTGGTAGGTATATGAAAAATAATGCTAGACAAATCATTAATTTATTAGAATATCTAGACAAGAATAACCAAGTTTCTGCAGGGCTGATATTTTTAGATGCTGAAAAAGCCTTTGATCAATTGAATTGGCATTTTATGTTAAGAGTAATTGAAGAGATGAATTTTGGTGAAAAGATATTACAAGCTCTTACGGTAATATACCAAAAACAAACGGCACAACTTATTGTTAATGGAGGTTTGTCAGAGGTTTTTACAATAGAGAAAGGTACTAGACAGGGATGTCCATTATCACCGTTGTTGTTTGTTTTAACACTGGAAATATTGTTGATTAAAATTCGAGAGTCGCAGGAAATAAAAGGAATAGAAGTTAACAAAAAAGAATATAAGTTAAGAGCTTTTGCAGACGACTTGGTGGTTACTTTGTCGCAACCTACTTATTCTGTAGTAAAGTTATTGCAGCTGATTTATCATTATGGCTCGGTTTCGGGTTTTAAGATTAATGTTAATAAGACTAAAATCCTACCTAAAAATATAACTATTCGGGAGAAGCAGACTTTGGCTAACCTGACGGGTTTTGAAATTGTCAACAAGGTAAAATATTTGGGGGTGATGTTATCTGTTTCTAATGCAAAATTGTTTAAAAATAATTATGAAAGGTTGTGGGTTAGTGTACAGAAAGACTTGAGGAATTGGGAGAAGTTGCAATTATCTCTCATGGGAAGAATTGCAGTGATAAAAATGAATATTCTACCCAAGTTTCTTTTTTTGTTTCAAATGTTACCGATTTTGAAGAACGAGATTAACTTAAGTGAATGGCAGAAAGGAATCAATAAATTCATTTGGGCAGGGAAAAAGCCAAGGGTTAAGTTTAAAATCATGCAAGACTTCCGTGAGAGAGGTGGACTCAAGGTACCGAATTTGAAATTATACTATGATGCGGTGGTTTTAACATCAATCAGTGATTGGATAAATTTAACAAACCTTGAGATACTCCATTTGGAGGGATGGGACTTACTTTTTGGCTGGCATGCCTATTTAATATTTAATAAAAAAGTGGATTGGGCTTTTAAATCTCATATTATAAGAATTTCTTTACTTAGGGTTTGGAGAAAATATTATAAAAGTGATTTTAAAGTACCACTATGGGCTATACCTTGGCATGCGATAGAAGGAATAAAAAGAGGTGTTAAAATGGACATGGTGTCTTATACACAGTTACTTAGATGGGATGGACAAAATTGGCAGTTAAAATTACTGGAAGAGTTAGTACATGAAAACATTACTTATTCTTGGTTTCAATATAGGCAATTAGTAGACAGATGGAAGATGGATCGTAAGGTGGGTTTTCTCAGAGAAGATGAAAATCTTATTAAGCAAGTGAAGGACCAAAGACTAACTCATATTAAGAGAATTTATGGGGTTCTAGTGGAATTGGATTCAGAAACAGAATTAATTAAAGATTGTATGATCAGATGGGCGCAAAATTTTGGTGAACCAGTCCTACTGGATACCTGGGAAATCATTTGGGTGAGAAATATTAAATTTACACAAGCACAGAATTTAAGGGAGAGTTTTTACAAAATGTTTTATAGATGGCACCTTGACCCACAAAAAATGTCTTTTATGTACCCTGACCTACAGCCTAAATGTTGGAGATGTGATTGTTTGGATGCCACCTACTATCACATCTGGTGGTCGTGTAGAAATAGAAAAGCCTTTTGGATTAAGATATGGTGGAATATTCAGAGAATTTTTAGAAGGAGGGTAAAATTTACTCCACAATTATTTTTGTTAGGTATAGTTACTGATTGTGACACAAAGGAGGTTATATTGATGTTAAACTTGATTACAGCCGCAAGGCTATTAGTAGGACAATATTGGAAGAAGGAATCTTTGCCTACTTTGCAGGAATGGTTTCTTAAAGTGTCTTATTTGGCGGAAATGGCAAAGATTTCGGCTTTTTTAAAAGAACAATCGCAAGAGAAATTTTTTGCTGTTTGGGATAAATGGATAAAGTTTATACAATTTAAATTGGATATAAAAAATATTATTTAGCTTTTTTATAACTTTTATTTTTATATACATACATATATCTTAGTTATACTCTCTTTTTTCATATAACTTTTTTATTTATTTTTTAATTAAGCCTATATTCTGCTCTGGGAAGCTCCGGGGGGGGGGAGGGAGTGGGTGTTCTGGGGGGGGTAGGGGAAGGGTTGTTTTGTTTTGTTTTGTTTAGCTTCTTGTCTATGTTGTTGTTGTATTGTTATTCTTTTGTTTTTTTGTTAAAATTTATAAAAATTTTCAATAATAAAAAAAAAATCTAACCAGAATAGTTGGAACATTTCTTCATTTCTGTACTTCTTCCTTTATCACTGACAACTAAAAAAATAATAATGTGATGGGAATAAAGTCCCTTCATTTTAGCTACTATATATTAATATCTTCCCTACCACTGCAGTATATTAGCGGCATGGCTCTTGCAGAATACATTCCTGCCTCCCATTAAAAATGACATTTCATAAAAGCTCATTTGATTTAAACGCCTGTCATTACATTGAAACAAATGGTCTCAGGAAATAAACATCGGTGGGTTCATGAAAGAACATATGGAGGCCTCACTGAAGCCATGCCTGCCTCGTGCTTATGTGCTCAAAAGTCTTTTTCTGCACATCGGGCCCTTCATGCTCAAGTAGCCTTTCAGTCCACTCAGGCACTATATACATGTATACCCATACACTTTTCTAATGGATGGCCTAATGATAGATTATTACTTTTGGAGTGCTAGGCCATTTCCCATTAAAAGCGCATACCTTGTTTATCCCTGAGTCTAATTCCATTTCAGGCTGCAAGCAAAACCTTATTATGAGCTACAGTCAGGAGGTCTGGAGGTGAAGCATTAGCAATGACAGTGGCAATAACATACCTCCCTCTTCTCCCCATTTTTAAAACTGTAAACAAAGGCTGCCTGCACCAAATCAAATGACTCGTCTGCCATTTTCTTTAAATAAAAGAAAAAGCATCCCCTTGCAATGTGTAGGGGGAAGCTGGAATAAAAACTGGGATGTATAGTGGTTTGCCTCTTCCCATTGACCCTAGATTGCTCAAGGGATGCCCAGGCTTTGTTTCATCTGGGGCACTTTTGTCCATTCATGGATGAATGGATGGATGGATAGATAGATAGATAGATAGATAGATAGATAGATAGATAGATAGATAGATAGATAGATAATCCATAAGTGCCATCCACTACACAAATAAATTGGGCAGAGCCATCTTGACTTGGTTCCTCAAGTCCTGCAGATGCCTCTGATTAAAATTCGGAGATCTTTCTGCTCCTTGTTTGATTTGATCCATGCCATCCATTGTAAAAAAGCAAAGCCATTGGAGCTTTTTACAATCTACAAATACTGTATTGGTGCTGTATACCAATCATTGAACAATGTTTTTCTTCCTATTGGATTGGAACACCAGGAGGAGAAAGAATGTTCCAGCTACATTGACTATACAGAGCATCATGCTATGTAAATATTTTCTTTGCTATATTAGATTTATGAAATAAAAATATGAAGTAAAAACTGTATGATTGAGAACATGAAGGTGAAGCTTGCTGATCCATAAACAATGAAATACAGCTATGAGAGTGCCACAAAACCTGAGCCCAAGGTATTTTCTGGGTTCATATCAAAATACTAGTGTTGATTGCTTTTTAAAGTCCTTAATAGATTGAATCTTGCCTCTTTATAAATCTATCTGGGAACTAAGAGTTGCAGGAAGTAATCTTTGGAAGACTCTGCCATTTATAAAGCGCTATTAATCTGACCTTGAGGAATGTACTCCCTTCAATATTACGGTTTCTGTTTTTAAGATTTTTACTTTCCCACCAAAGGGATACCTATTAATCTACTCACATTTGCATGTGTTTGAACTGCTAGGTAGGCAGGAACTGGGGCAAGTATCAGGAGCTCATCCCATAGCACAATGTTCAGGTCTCAAACCTGGGGTGTTAGCTTGCCAGATGATAAGCTGATAAACTCCTGAGCTATCATGCCCCTCCCACCAGTAAATACCAAATGACATCTAGCAGCATTGTTAGTACTACAAAAGATCCTCAGATTGTTTTTTTTTTTCATATTGAGGGCTATCTAATCTGAAGAGCCCATCATCTAGCACTATACTGTCAATCATTTTATATTTCTAATGATGAAGGGATTTTATTTTTTAGTAAATACAGGAGTGGTCTGCTGTATTGCCTTATCCTGTACAATGTGAAATGAGGTCTTATTGTTGTCACTAAAGTGGCATTTCAGCTTATATATAGTTATATATATCTTGAGTGTTTTTTTTTTGATGCACCCTGTCGGCCCAAATATGGGAGGAAGAAATTATATATATATAATTATTCCAGATGGCTGACATTGCTGACAATGATATTAGCTCCAAGGGCAATGTTGATTGTTTTCACAGTATAATAACAATCAATGTTCCAAACCTTTAAATAGGAAAATCCTTTGGCTAGTATGCCATTTGTAAAAGGAGAAAAGTGTATGCCAGAATATATATCAATATCAGGGAGCCTTGACCTCATGTGGCTCTTTGGAGTAGGTACTAACTTGATACATATATAATATTCAGTCAGGAATTAATTATGATTTGTTTGAATATCGTTACCCATTTCAACCAACAAATAATGCTTTATTTGAGTGAAATAAACTTCAGTCTCAAAGCATGTTTTATAAATGGCTTATAAATCCTGTGCTCATCTTGATTATAATTTGTAATGTTTGAACCAACAATTTTGGCTGCTATATACTTCCTATTTCTGCTTTGCTGAAGCAATACAAGAAATAAAAGTAAAAGCAGGAAAAAATGTGAAAAAACAACTAGTCAATCAAACCAACTGCATTGGTTATGTGCATGTCTGACTCACATTCTGGCTTATTTCTCAAGCCAATTTTAATATAAGAAATTCTGGTTTAAAGTTGTACAGCTTCTCGGTTTCAATCTTCCCTACTTCATGAGGGGTTTTTTTTTGTGAGGGGAGCTAAAATAATGCTTGAAATTCAGTCAAGTTAACCCCTCCAGGAAAACTCTGAAAGGTTTTCAAGTGTCTGCTATTATGCTCTATAACAGTAATGTTGTTACAGTAGCCCTTATGGCTTAGCCCTTCGAGGTATTCTGGATAAAAAGCCCAACCATGGGTGTGGTAAAATTAATTTTTGTAAGACCTGAAAGTATTTCTCTCTCCATTTCTTTAACTCTCTGGAAAACTAGAGAGGGTTCCTTCTGAAATATTTCGCACTGTCCTTTCACCTTCAGTGGGCTGAGCTGCCTTTTACATGCAGGTTGTCCAGATCGCTTCCTGTCTTCCAAGGTCGTTCCCAGATACCATTATATTGCGTTGTCTGTTCCGTGATTTGTCTATCCCAAAGGGCTGACATCAAGGAACTTTTAACAATGGATTTTTGTTTATGTTGTCAGCATTCTATCCTTGATGTTGGTGGAAAAGCTGTAAAAAATTCTATAGTCTCTGTAGAGAGTAAAGAGGATGACCTTGACAGAGAAAGGGAAGATTCATTACCAAGGCAACAAGTAAATACTTCACATTCCAAAATGAGAGGGAGGGACCTGAAAATATCTCAGAAAATTCCCTGAATTCACATGAAGATTAAAGACAGATGAAGAGAAGAACAGGCCAGATTTTGTTGTTAGATTTTGTTACAATAGCCAAATAACAATAGGGATTGTTATTGTTGTTGCCATACCTAGCATCTGTTTCTTGGTCTGGTCTACTTATGGGAGCTGATAGTCCCTAAGATGTCTTCAGCCTTAATCTAGTTTTTAAGGTATTACATATTATATAATAATAATAATAATAAAAATAATAATAATAACAACAACAACAACATTAAGAGTCTGGATGAGGAAGATTACTACAAATACTTGGGTATCCTTCAAGCTGACAACATCAAGTACACTGAAGTCAAGAAAAAGATTAGAGGTGAATACATCAAGAGAGTGAAGAAGATCTTAAAGTCCAAACTCAATGGAGGAAATACCATAAAGGCAATCAACACCTGGGCAATCCCAGTCATTAGGTACACAGCTGGAATAGTGGACTGGACTCAAGCAGAACTAAAAGCAATGGATAGGAAGACCAGAAAAATAATGACAATGAATCATGCCCTTCATCCACGCAGTGACATTGACAGACTTTATCTACCAAGGCAAATAGGTGGGCGTGGAATGCTACAAGTACATCAGATGGTTGAAGAAGAAAAATGGCTTTGGAAGAATATCTGAAGAACAATGATGAAGATGCACTGAAATTAGTATATCAGGAAGGCTTACTGACTACTGGAGAGACCAAACTGGCCTACAAGAAAGACCAAATGAAGAACAGAATAGAGGCATGGGAAGACAAAGCACTACATGGCCAATACATTAAAAAAATAGCTGGTAAAGCAGATATTAACAAGACCTGGCAATGGCTAAGAACAGGAAAATTGAAGAAAGAGACCAAGGGACTAATTCTGGCTGCACAAGACCAAGCCTTAAGGACAAATGCATGTAAAGAGCCGAGGTGGCGCAGCAGTTAGAGTGCAGTACTGCAGGCCACTTTAGCTGACTGTGTTCAGCAGGTCAGCGGTTCAAATCTCACCGGCTCAAGGTTGACTCAGCCTTCCATCCTTCCGAGGTAGGTAAAATGAGGACCCAGATTGTTGGGGCAATGTAAATATATATATACATTGCTTACTGGTGTACACTGCTTAGAGAGTGCTTGCACTTAAAGCGGTATATAAGTCTCATAAATAAATAAATAAATAAATAAAGTCAAAATTGAGAAGACAGGAACAGACAGTAAGTGTCGCCTATGCAAAGAAGCTGAAGAAACAGTGGACCACCTGGTAAGCTGTTGCAAGAAGATTGCACAGACTGACTACAAGCAGTGGCATGACAAAGTAGCAACAATGGTGCATTGAAAGATCTGCAAAAAATATCATTTGCCTGTAAGCAAAAACTGGTGGGATCATAAAATAGAGAAAGTCATAGAAAATGATAAAATTAAACTGCTCTTGGACTTCAGAATTCAAATAGACAAGCACCTGCAACATAACACCCCAGACTTAACAATTGTTGATAAAAAAGACAAAAAAGTCTGGATAGTGGACGTGGCAGTACCTGGAGACAGCAGAATAGAAGAGAAAGAACTGGAGAAGATAACAAAATACAAAGACCTACAAATAGAAATAGAAAGACTGTGGCAAAAGCAAGCAAGGGTAGTACCAATAGTAATAGGCTCCTTGGGTGCAATCCCAAAACAACTCGAGTCAATTGCAAAAGGCAGCCTTACTAGGAACTGTTTCCATCCTGCGACGATATCTGTAATACCATCAAACATCCACATCTGCCTATCCCAGGTCCTGGGTAAGGACTCGATAGGTAGACAAAATGTCAAATCCAGTCTGAACATCTGGCTGACTGTGCGATGATCCATAATAATAATAATAATAATTAATAATAATAATAATAATAATAATAATAATAATAATAATAATAATAAAGTTGGAAGGGACCTTGGTGGTCATTGAGTCCAACCTCTTGCTCAGGCAGGAAACCCTATACCATTTCGGACAAATGGCTGTCCAGTCTCTTCTTAAAAACTTCCAGTGTTAACGAATTTGTTTTTCAGTTGTGTTGATCGTGTTTTGAAATTAAAGGTGGGAAATAAATCTCACTATCATCCTTCCATAGGTAGACACTTTAGACAATAGGTTTTCTTCTTACTGTCTTACTATCCTCCTAACACTTTTCATTCTGTCTCCTTCCTATCCCACAAGCTTCTAAAATACTTTTGAACAGGTGAGTTGAAACAGCAGTAGCATGAAGACTTCTGCCCAGGGGCTTTTTGTTGCTAACTCCTCTTCAATGAAACTATTTTTTAAAAATATAGATTGCACTCTGGGGAACAATTCTTTGAACTTCTATATCTTCCTAAAATGAATTTTAAAAAAATGTCTTCCTTAATGATCACCTCCCCCCGACAAAAAAAAAAATTCCTATCACACATCAAACATAAATGCAGCCTTTGAGCTTTACAGGAATATTTATGGAATCTGTTATGCCCTCATAACATGAACAATCTAAAGTAATACTATATTGAGAATTCAAACTGAATAAAACCATCCTTTGCTTCATAAAGATATATTTATTTATATCTATATATCTATATATATATTTATATCTATATCTTAGATATAGATTAGATATAGATAGATATATAGATATAATATCTATATCTATCTATATCTATCTATATATGAAATCTGTGCCATCTTTTTTTTTTGGCATAATGCAATTTTTGATGGAAAACATCGTAGAAGGACAGCACAGCTGGGGCAATACTGCAGCAGACTAAACCTGAATTGTTCCCCTAACCACAAGACAGTTACCAGCATATCTGTTTATACAGCCAGCCTCAAAGCCAGATGTTCTTGCTGTTGTAAGGCCAAAGCCTTAAGTTTGGGTCTTGAAATGGCAATCAAGGCATTATATGGCCTTGTGTATTAATCCTTTCCTTGTAAGAAGCAGAACTCATAATCATAAAGTAAAATATAAGCAGGAGAAGCTTCTGGATCAGGCAAAGTTGTCCTCCTTTATCCATTTTTGAATTCTAATACCAGAAAGATATATCATTGAAGATCCTGTATATTGCCAAACTGAAGAGGACAAATGAAGGAGAAAGAGGAGGAAGGAATAAAATTCAAGTGTAGGAAAATGATATGCATAGAGAGGGACTAACAAATTTACCTGTTATAGCTTCATTCCATTAAAAAATGGAATAATGTAGAAAAAAACTGACAAGTTAAATTTTGCTCATTTTTTTCTCTTATGCAGCCAAAGTTCTTCCTATCCCACATAAATATTCTGATTCATGTGCATAGCACATGCATTTTAAACCATTTTTCTACACTTTTTTGTAGGTAGTTTTCTGTAATAATGTGTTGCTTTATACACACTTTTCCTAAATTTACAAATTTTGCATGCACTTCTCTAAGCTATTTCATGAATTATGGAAAAAGCAGCTTTTATTATAAATTGAAAAACTGTGAATTAGAATAGTTCCATTAAAAGATGGCTGAATGATTGTCTACATCTTTCCTAGATGTTCTATCTAAATATTTAAGTAATTCCACTGATTGCATCTCCATCACTACACTGTAACCTGAGGCCTTTTATGCATGTTGTGATTGTACAATCTGAGTTTGACGCTGTTACCCTTCCACATGTGCTCTTAATGCCAGGGACTTACAAGAAGTTTTGAAAACTGAGTCTATTATTTATCAGTTCCAATTCAGCTCCAAAGAAAGCACTGTAAATATTATTGGTAGCATAGGAAGATAGTTTCTGTAGGTGTATGTACATAATAAGAGCACAGTTGCTCACAAGCTTAGAATACTGAGCTGATGATTGGCAGCCTCATGTTTGAGACCTGTTGCTGCCACAGAGGTGAGCTCCCATCACATGTTCCAGCTCACACTGACCCAGCAGTTCAATAGAAGGGGACCTCAAGTGGATAAAATGGATACCACTTATGTGGGCAATTCACAAGGACCTGAAAGAAGCCCCCAACTGGGTGTCCTCTGGGCAACAGTGATGTCACCAATGAATCCTTTCACCATGGGAGTAGTAGTATATATAAATACTCCTGAGAAGGACCCCTATTTTCAACCTTAGGATTTCTTATTTTATCACCAACCAGTCTACAGAGCGGTTTTGCTGCTTTCCTTGTATATTGACCCAAGTTCCTTGTTCTTTAATATTTTCCCCTTCTCATTTCAGTAAAAGAAAAATGGTGCTCCCTTCCATTAGCCAGCTGGAGGGTGTCCTGTCCTGTACCAATAGTGTTCTAGCAGTGAAAATATTTGACCCTGCCATGAATCTGCAGAACAAATTAAGTGGGTCAAGAGCTGGCTGCATGGAAGTGACTTAGATTGTGCATTAAATCAGATACCACAAAAAATACCACAATCTAAACAGTAAAACAACAAGCACTAAAGCATACGTGCAAGCCCATTTAACTAGATTTAATTAATTAATACTAATGAGTTCTTTGTCAGTACTAAAACAAGCATTTCTCTCCTTAAGACAACAGCCGATGCCTTATTAGTTGACTGTAAATAACAAATCTGTCACTTGGACTGCCAATTTGGAGGGGAGGGGGGTAAGTATTTGGTTTCCTGGGATAAATCTGTCTTAAATTAGTGGGTTGTTTTTCTAATCTACAGTGAAGCCCATGGAATACAGACAGCAAACTTTTGATTAAATCGAGAATGAGTTAATTTGTAATACTATACAGTATGTGATACATTCTTTGCGTCATTTTCGGTGATGACCCTCAAATTTTTATAAACAGAAATGCTTTAATCAGTTTCATCTTTTCCAACATTTGAATTTCTTGCTTTGTTGTTGATGAAAAAAATAATAATATTGTTAAGGATTTTTTTAAAAAAAGTTCACCAATCCATATACATTGCCAATGCTCAATATAAGCACTTCTATCATATTTTATTTGCCTATCATAAAACTGTAAAAGTTGTAAGGAAAAAATACAGCGTCTCATATACACATAAATATATGGAGATTTATACCCAGACCTTTATGATTGAAGAACTTAAACTCCTATGTCTGGATGGATAAATCTGTCAGAATTTTTTTTTCTTTTTTCCCCTTCTCCTGAACTCTTAAGTTCCTTCTGTCCAGTATATGGAAAAAAGATGAGTAATATTCATTTACTCATCTCTATTCTGTATCTGTGACTGATAAAACCTTTGTAGGTTAAGTTATAGTATATAAATTAATAGTTTTGCCATGAAGGAAACACACTGGGATAGTAGAATATGTGGCTGTAATGACCACAGCAGTTAAACAGAATTGTCATTTTATTATTATTTATTTTCCTGCCTGCAAATGGATAAGTCACTGATTTCTATGGTCAGAAAGAATTTAATCCAAGAAACAGTTCCAAAGGTCTTGTGCCCCACCTAAAAATGCATAATACAAAAAGTTCTCATCTTCAGATAGTTCTTCTAGCATCTAATTTACTTCTTTCAGAAACAGATAAACCAGAAAGCTACTTGCTTTCTGATTCAGTTTAACTCAGAAAGTATCTCCTTTCATATTCTCAGAAATGCTTTTGTAGTAACTAATGTCTTGGTTGCAATTATCTAGAAAAATATATTGATTGATTTTCCTAATTGCAAAGATCATAAACACTAGTCTCCTAAATCAATTTACAAATTGTTGAAATAATTATGGTATGAAAAACCCCAGAATATTATATTGGACTTCTGCTATGTTTCATTGCGGAATCTGGCTACCAATTATCATACTATTGTGTAATAGCATTTTCAGTGAGATCTGACCAGTTCATAATTTTGTTTGATTATATGAGGCTAGACTTTCAAGTACATCTTGACAATTATGAAATCCCTTTATGAACAAACTGATTATCGGCTTGCTTTGTAACATGTTAAAGCAGGATATTTCCATACAATCAATTTTCTTTTGTTCTGTGCAATCCACTGGGTTTACAATGACTATTGTCTGGACTCAGAAAAACCATATACTAGCAATTCTTCATGTCTGGGGTCACAATGCTGTGCTTAAAATTCTTAACACTAAAGAAAGGAACTTTGGTTAAGGCAATCTATTGATTTAGGACTGTATAGCAGCATCACCTATTCAGTAAATAGCTTCCTCCATCCTATTGCTTATGCTTCCTTTTAGTTTACTGCATACTGACAAAAGTGTAATTTGTCAATTCATGGGAACAGCTGCTTTCTTAAGATTCTAGGTTATATCAGTTTCACCCATGTGAATGAAATGTCATGTCTAATCTATGAAAAACTCATTATGAATATTATGAATATATTTCTTATTTTGTGGAATGGAATATAGGTCAAACAGATTCTGCCACTCATAGATTTATCTGCAAGCTGAACAACTGCGGTCTACAAGTTGATCTGCTACAAGCACTTCCTGTATTTGGCATATTAGTCAGGCGGCTCAGCAAGGGCTGCTGTCTGTTAGTTTTTCAATGATGCCAAGAAATGACAGAACATTAATTACTTCGGCAGTCTCTTTCAAAGCCTGCTATAATTCATAGCTTTGTCGATCAATTAAGCACTTCTAGTAGAAAAGTGCAAAAACATTCTGTGCAGAGAACTGCTGATTTCAGGAGATCTGGGTCCAAACCAAAACACATTGAATTTCAGATGTTTCGATTAAAAACAAGGCTGCATTATTCTGGAAATAAAGTTCTAGGAAGAAGTCGGGTGTGTGTGTGTGTGTGTGTGTGTGTGTGTGTGTGTGTATGTGTGTGTGCGAGAGAGAGAGAGAGAGAGAGAGAGAGAGAGAGAGAGAGAGAGAGAGAGAGAGAGAGAGAGAGAGAGAAAACAGTGGGGAAAAACAAGGAGAACAGTGGGGAAAAAACAAGGACATAGCATCTGAGGGAGAAACAAGTGAAGAAAGGAAGGGATGTGGTGGAGGGCCTGTCCCTCAGTGCTGGGAGCACACAATAAGAGAGTTCCAGCATCTTCCTTCCATCTGATCTCCCTAATGTGCCTCAGCAACTGCTGAGGGAGATCAGATGGAAGGAAGATGCAGGAACTTCAGAAGACATGCTGTGGCATATGCTGTCCTGGGACATCAGCAATAGCTGAGTGAGGGAAGGCAAGATGATCAAGATGCGAGCAGGCCAGTACAATATCTGGTAGTGGCTTAAAGGAGGAGGGGAAAGATAGTTCTAGGAAGAACAGGGACAGATAGGCTGCTAGGGGTTCCTGTGGGGAGAAAAGGATGGTGCACACTGGCCATGCCCTGCTTATCCCATAAATCACTGGGGAATCTATCTAGATTTTGTTTCAACTAAAACTTGGAACAACCAAAATACAGTTGATTTATGACCACAATTGAGCCCAAAATTTCTCTTGCTAAGCAAGACAGTTGTTAAGTGAGTTTGACTCATTTTATGACCTTTCTTGCCACAGTTGACAAGTGAATCACTGCAGTTGCTAAGTTAGTAACATGGTTGTTAAATGAATCCGGTTTCCCCATAGACTTTGCTTCTTAGAAGGTTGCAAAAGGTGATCACATGACCCCGGGACATGGCCACCATCATAAATATGAACCCGTTGCCAAGCATCTGAATTTTGATCACGTGACCATAGGGATGCTGCAGTGGTCGTAAGTGTGAAAAACAGTCATAAGTCACTTTTTTTCAACGCCATTGTAACTTCGAATGGTGACTAAACAAATGGTTGTAAATTGAGGACTACCTGTATTTTGATTAGGCAGAAATTCTGGAAAACAGTGATTCATTCCATATTTGAAATAAAATATATTTTCCATTTTATAAACATCCCTTGGTTTAGATTCTGCTAAACATAGTGAATTACACTTTGATTCAAAGTAGGAACTAAGCTTGTACACTGCTTGTGTAAAGCAGGCCCCAGAGGACTCCTCTCTCTCTCTCTCTCCCTCTCTCTCTCCCAGCCTAGTAGATGCAATAGTTGCCTTCGGTTCTGTTGCCTAGGCTCTCCCTTTAATATGGTTCAGAAAGTGTGTCCTTGTTTTTTTATGGTTGTTGACATTGTTTGATTTCTGACAGGCTGACCTGGACTGATTAAAAACAATACTGAATGATAGTCCCCAATTGTAGCTTTATTTTTATATATATTAATTGTTGACTATTCCATTATATTGCATTGCTTTATTATATTAACTAATACATTAACTCAGATACATACTCCCCATATTCCAAATCTTTGGGGACTGGGAATATTATTCTACATTTTTAAGAATGGCAACAAAGACCACATGCCCATTATCTTCCTATCAATTTATAATCAATAAAATCTATACTGACATCTATACTGGAAATTGAGGCTTTGGTTGTTTTCAGAAAATATCCTAGCAAAGGAACAGATTTACTACAGTGGGTGGACAATATATCCCCCCCCCCGATGTCTGCTCCATATGTAGCAAGTATTTTTGTAAGTAAGTCTCAGATCCCATTTCCATATGTAAATAAACTTTGTTATCTGTTCTTGAATTTTGAGTCAGATCTTTTCCAAGCCTAACATAAAATAGGAAGCAAAGAGATACGAAAATATTTTTTCAGTTTCATGATAATTGTTGCCATCTTCACTTGTTATGAGTAGGGCGGCACTCTGAATTCATTAGTTCAACAGGTGTTTTTTGTGTTTAATTCACCATAGAATCAGGTGGATTAGGTGGATGTAGGTTTTAAGAGTTACATATGCCCATTTTGTAATTGTGCTGCTTTGCTTCATGAAACAGAAAATGAGAACTGTGATGGACATTAAAACTATCCAGTGAGAAATGAACTGATTGTTTTGCTCCAAAAATAGCCAGTTCTGCTTTACTGAAGACATATTTTAAAACAAACGTACCAAGAAAAAAAAATAGTAGTCGAAACATTTCCAATGCTCCAAGCTTGTACTTGTCCAGCTCGTTTTCTTCCTTAATTAAATGCAGACAGTTTTTCTCATGAGATATGCTGACTGCAACTAGGCTCATAGGGAGCTCTCATATTGGCAGCAGAAATGCCACTTCTGCAGAAACAATACTTCATATCTCTATAGCAACAGAATTATAGCATCTTCCCCCAACAATAGGCTGGATTCAGACTTGGTTCTACTTTAGGTAATTTAATTGAAATTAATAATAACTTAAATACTGTTAGTTTCAACGGGCCTATTTTAAAACAGATTAAATCTAGAGTCAACTCAATATGTCCTATTACCTTGGTCTGGAGGAAAGGATATTGTCTATTCCTTGTATCATAAATGTTCTCTGTTTCCTTGATCTGGTTTATTTGCCTCTGGCAAATACTTCAGTGCAAAAGACTTAAGAAAGACTTAAATAAGGATTCTGTTTTTTTAAATACCACGAAGGTAATATATATATATATATATATATATATATATATATATATATATATATATATATATATATATATATGTATATATATGCTGCGGTTTGAAGAATACCAGCAAAGGATGGTAAGTCTGTAAATGTTCACGTTCATCTGAATGAGATTTCTTGGTTGAGCAAAATATCTGAAGAGTTTTGCTGGTCTCAGTTGTGATCTCTCGACAAGGACTACCTATGTACACCTACATACATGCAGCAAACCAAAATGATATCTTTGGCTAAATGAGGATCTATAAAAATACTTTGACTGCATAGTACTGTTGAACAGTTTGGTTTTCCTTGGCATCTGCTGCTCTTTGATAACTATGGTGTGCCCCTTTCTGAAGAGGCCTGGATTCAATGATTTTGGACAACTGCCATCTGGGCTCAGACTTTCCCCTCCTAGGGAAGTATGCTTGAGATACCTATAAAGATGGTGGAAATGTGGAATACTTAAAATACTGTGGTAGTACCAAGGCGGTAAAATAGGACCATCACAGAAGAGATTCATGAGAAAGGGGGAAACATGAGAAAATGATTCATTCACATTAATTACACCAGGAATGAGTTATGCACAGGAATTATTTAAAGAACTTACAAGATTAATGTCAAGCCCTATAGGATGGCAAACTTAAGAGACATGAACGACTCAAATTGCCAGAAATATTTGTTATTGCTAGTAGAATAATATTACAGCATTGTACATTATCCTAGCCAGGTGCACAATTCTGAGATCCTTCTAGACCAGGAGTAGGCAACTTTGGCTCTTTTATGACTCGTGGACTTCAACTCCCAGAATTCCTGAGCCAGCCAAGCAGGATTTCAGGGTGGAACCTGAATGGGAGAACATTAAGAAATGGGCTAGAGCAGGGATAGGCAACCTTGGCTCTTTTATGACTCGTGGACTTCAACTCCCAGAATTCCTGAGCCAGCCATGCTCTATTATGACTTCAACTGAACTATGCTGGCTCAGGAATTCTGGGAGTTGAAGTCCACGAGTCATAAAAGAGCCAAGGTTGCCTACCCCTGGTCTAGCTTCACAGCTCCTGCTAGAATAGTAGGCAGAATCTGTAGCTAGAGGACGTTTTGCCAGTTGCAATAGGTACATCAGCTGCAACTCTACTTGGTACAAAAAGACCTGTCTCCATCATGCCCTCAAGGACCCAGAGTATTTACCTGCTCTAACTAGAATCATGGATATAAGTAATAATAAATACAGGTAGTCCTTAACTCACAACTGGTCATTTAGCATCTTTTCAAAGCTACATTGGAAGCCCCCAAAAGGTACTTGTGATCCAGTTCTGAACCAAAGGTGTTTTTTAAAGGGCAACTCAACTTTCTGGTTCTTTTTTTTCCTTGAAAACATTTTGCTTCTCATTCAAGAAGCTTCAAGGAATAAAAATGTTTTCAAGGAATAAATCACAGACATGTGACATTTCAGGTGCTTAGTAACTGGCCCACATTTACAGATGTTTGCAGTATCCCTCAGTCACATGACCATGGTTTACATTTTTGTCAAAACCCAGCATTTACTTCTGGTTTTCAGCAAAAAAACCACACACGCCCCATTGTGAACAACTGATTCACTTAATGTCTGCAGAGACATTCATGACCATTTAATGCTCACTTTTATTTGCTTAATAACCACCATGAAAATAAGTAAAATCTAGTCAGTCATGTGATGATCTGCTTTATGACTGCATGGCTTATGACTGTAATGGGCAGTCTCCATTACAGTCATAAGTCAAGGACTACCTGTAAACAAATAAACAAATGATTAAATATAATAAACAAACATAGATGCATAGAGTAGACAATCTTTAGTTTCCTGTCCTTTGTAGACTCTGAAAGGAATGTTTAAAAGGAATGAACTGCTGTGAACATATTATGCAATTTTAGCAGTGAGATAAAAATGCTGAGAGCAGGAGGAATTTGCTTTTCAATTCTGCTCCAGGGTTTATCACTACTTCACAGAGCTTCTTAAGTTTTCTATTGATTCCTTGTGATCCACACTAAAAAATTAGATATTGCAATAAACCTCTAGAGGAAATAAAACCCTGCATGTCTTAAACAAGTAAGTACAATAAAATGAAGAGAGGAAGTGTTTGCCAGATAGGAATAATCAGCAGTACAATAGAAAACCTTTTGATTTAATTAATCAATAATATAATAGTATTCTGAGGTGCATTTTAACAAGCAAATACTATGATCTTTCATGTTAAAGATGCTTAGACTTATCTATAGTGATAAGTACCATATTTCAATCTATCAAGCAGCATAGTACACAGGTAAAAAAAAAACAATCAAAATATTTAACAGTGCTCAGCATGGCTATGGGGTCTAAATAAAACTTTAGCATCTTTACTCCTGAGCTCTCGGTTTATTTTCTGTTGACAACATCATTGTGAGTAATAAAATTCTATGCAATTTGTGATACATCCTTTTCTTTCAACAGATCTGCTTCCACATAGAAACAGGTTTTTCAAATAGGTAGTTTTTCTATCAAATTAAGAAATAGATCCAATAGAAATTAAGGATGCAGATGTATTCATAATAGGAACTGATTCTACACAAACCCTTCATGAATCCAATCTGTGATTTCAAAATATTATGTTCAGAATAATATGTGTGGTATATATACCGCTGAATCCTCATAATTTAGCTGTTCATTGTCACAGTTTGTGAAATATCAATTCAAAAAAAATATTGAACCAAGAGTCCATATATTAGACCTGAGGAGGTTCCCTTTACTGGGGATAAATTTTATATATAGAGTGGTACCTTAGTACTTGACTGCTTCAAAACTTGTTGAATTTTGTATTCAGAGCATTATGACATGAAAATGTTGTCCTGGTACCTGTTGTTTGTTTGCTACTCAACACACTGCAATAGGAAGAAGGGGACAGCTATGGCAAATCGACAGGAAGTCAGCCATGCCAGGAAGGTAGCTGCAAAAGGAAATGGCCGATGGCAACAGAGGGCAGACAGGAAGTCAGCAATGCTAGGAAGGTCACTGACATAGGAAAAGGGAAGACAGGAAATCCTTCCCGGCCAAAACAAAGGGTAATGTGATAAGACATGTGGTTTCTTTGGTACTCATCATTTTTAGCATTCATTGTGCCTCCCGGAACCAATTAACGAGTATGAGGTACCACTCTATTTTACAGTACTTTACAGTATAGACTAAACTTACCTAGAGTTAATTATTATAATTTGTTTTATTCATTAAAAATAAAAAAGAAATAAAATACCTTTCAGGAAATTAACTTCCTGTAGTTCATAGAGATTTGCTCTGTTCTCTCTAATATTGCCAATATTGCAAAGAGCCCATTTCACCATGTAGAAATATAGCTTTGCATACCTTAGGCACCCATAAAAGCACCTTGAAATCAAGTTTAAGACCAGCTTAATTTGTTTCCAATACAAAATATAATTAGTTGTTGCATACCAAATGGCTAAGTATGATCCAAGGTAATCTAATAAACCCTAATAACAAACTATAGCTAATTATCAATTCTCCTTTGATAACCCTGTGCCTGTCTATATTTTGCTAGGATGGGAAGGCACAGAGATCAAGATCTCTTATTTGGACATATTGGTGTTATTCCTAAGTTAAACATATTTGTTACTGAAAAGTGATACTTTGTGATTAGATCAGACCACATGGAATATTAATTATAATTCCAAAGAACAAATTATATATTTCCACAACTAACTGTATATTAGGGACAACAGCATACAGGGACAAGTGAGTGAATCCTTCCTTCCTGAAATAAATATCTCTTAGTCTTTCAAAAAAGTCTCTCCTGATCAAAAGTGGGATCATACTACTGACCCCTGGGTAACTTCACTGTAGGAGATGACCAGGCTGAGCCTGAGAGAAAAATCACATGCGTCATCAGTCCTGACTCTCTTTGCGCCCAGAAGAGATCACCTTGAATTCCTTTGAGTTTTATCTACCACCAAATTGCTTTAACTGTTAGTAGTTCAGGTTCTTATAGATTCTTATTCTTAAGCTCGCAATAAATCTTTATACCCCTTCAAATTTGCCTGAATCTTCTGATTTCCCTCGTGCTTGACATTCACAGAGTTAATACAAGTCAGAGCAGTCTGAACACTGCTAAATTATGGTATTATAAAAGTAAATATTTATTGCTAGAATATGACAATTGCCTGAGTATTGTTTAGTTGTCTTTTATTTATACTTGATTTAGTTTACACAAAATACCTTTTTTACCTTTTCAATTTTTCACTCATATTTTGTAAGGTTGTGCCAAGTAGCAATGAAACTGGTTCTATTTACTATTTGTAAGTTAATATGATTCTGCTTTCAGGAGACAGTAGCTGAGTCTTTAAGCTTCTTCTTCTTCTACCACTCCTACTTTTGAATCCTCTGCAGCATTATCAAAAACTGTTTAGAATGATTCTGTCAGCAGTATGCTGACAGAGACAAAACTGCCTTGGACCAGAAGGTGCAATATGCTAAATGAAACTTACACTGCTCCAGCTATTATGAAGGAAAAAAAAATATCAACCAAACCCAATCCTCTTAGGAAAATTCTTTTCCTTAGAAATTTGATTCTGAGAGAATACAAAGATGCACTCTCTTTTTCTATACATTTTTTCCTAACATTGGTTGTGACAGGATTTGACCAACTGACTTAAAGTCACTCAGCCAGCTTTCACATCTAAGGTGGGACTAGAATTCAGTCTCCCAGTTTCTAGCCTCGTGCCTTAACCACTAGGTGAAACTGGCTGTTGTGCTCCCAAATATATATTTCTGCTAAAAATTAGAATCCACTCTCAGGATAAATAATGCATTAGCCCAATGGTTCAGGGTAGAACTAGAATGTGATGTTTGACACAGCATTAGCAAAAGAAAATAAAAATTCTTATAGAAGTAAAGTCTTGCTGTCCCAAAGGTGCTTTTCAAAAGGTACCTGGATTTGATTTGATTTGATTTCCATAGACAAGAGTATTGCTGGATCAAGCTAATGACCCATCTTCTATGTTTTACAAAGACCACATATATATTCAGAAAGTAACAAACACACAGCTTGTATGAGACTGAAGACTGAGAATAGTGTCTTGCTTTCTAGCATTTGGTATTTAAAGGAAGCTATCCATCATTTAATGATAGGAGACTAGCTAGGTCCCTTTTCAAGGTGTCATTAGATGGCATATTCAAAAGTTCATTATTTTCCCCTTGTTTAAAGTAGTTCCTTTAATTGATCCTGAATCTCCCCATTTTTATTTTCAGCGAATGATTTCATGTCCTAACACTGGGATGAAGGTTGAAAACTTTGCTCTATCCATATTTCCATACCAAATGAATTCTAGGACTGTTTCTCTCTGGAAACAGGATATGTTGGTTATAACTTTAAGTCTCATTTTCAGAACTTCTGTTTTTTTATTTTTATTGCATTTATTTGCCACCTTTTTCCTGAGAACTCAAGATGGCGTAAGTGGCAATCACTCTTAATTTGATCTTTACAGCTTAATTTTGTGGTTGGTCATCCTGAATGCAAAAGATAAGTTTTGTTATTAAGGTAATTAAATAGTCTAGGTCCAAGTCCAATATTTTAATGCTACACTATACTGGCTCCCAAATTATAATTTTTAATGCTATAGAAGAGGAAAATTATTAAAGACAGAGGAAATAATCATAATAACTATTTTTTATTGACAGATAATTCTGGCAAAATTATATCCATTGGGTTATGAAGACTTGAAAGTGACAAACCTAGCAACATAAGAACAACACACTGAAATAAAATCAAATTTATTTTACCCATCTTGAAGGGGAAAGATGGCATCAGAGTGCCCCTAAAAACCCATATGATGGCCCAAAGTTGTGCACTCCAAATCTAGACTAAAAATATCTGGTGAAATGCTATAATACAAACAGCAGGAAAGTACATGCCGTGTGCATGCCATTCATATAGGTACCAATTGGTGTTATTACATAACTGTTTGGGTTACATCCAATCTATATCCTTCACTTCTTTTTTCTTGGTGACTCCATTGTCTGTTTTATGGGTTGAAAAATCATTTCTCTTTCTTTTTTAACATCATAATCAGAGGCACAAAGTGCAGGGACACAACCCATACCAATCATTAGATTAAAAGTTATTGTTTCTCTGTTTGTTTTGCCATGTGGCTTTCAATGCCCCAGAGGATATCTTTGGAACTTTCTGAACTGTTCATTTTCTTTTGCAAACAGAAATTTATTTATTTGTTTGTTTATTTGTTTGTTTGTTTATTTGCTTGCTTATTTACTTAGTCAAATTTAAAACAGCCCAAGGAGCCATGGTGGTGCAGTGGTTAGAATGTAGTATTACAAGCTAATTCTGCTGACTTCCAGGGGTTCAATCCTGACTGGCTTAAGTTTGACTCAGCCTTCTATCCTTCCGAGGTTGGTAAAATGAGGAACCAGATTGTTGGGGGCAATAGGTTAACTCTGTAAAACTGCTTAGAGAGGGCTGTAAAGCTTTGTGAAGCAGTATATAAGTCTAAGTGCTATTGTTACTGCTATTTCCCCACAGAGGGACCCTAGGACAGTGATGGCGAACCTTTTAGAGACCGAGTGCCCAAACTACTACCCAAAATCCATTTATTTATCACAAAGTGTCAGGGCTACATCAGCACTGTGCTGCCCTTGGGGGGGGGGCTCTGAGTGCCACCTCTGGCATGCAAAAAAACAGGGCTGCAAAAATGGCCACTGCTGCACCACGGGGTACAGATACAAGGTGCTACATCACGCAAGAACAGGGCATGGCTATGAATATCATGCAGGCACTAGCCCCACACCATTTGCAGCACGTGTGTGCTCATGCCTCGTGCGCGCACGCACACATGTAAAATGCTTCCCCCTCCCTTTTGTTCCAGTCCACCAATCAACAATGGTTGGTGACCTCTGCTCTACCACCTCTACTCGAGCTTGCTAGTAGACCACTTCGCCTCCTTTGTGCTGGGTGGGGCTCCTGCTCCGGGCGGCAGTGGCGGCCTTATGGACCTGCTGCTGGCGGTGGTGCACGTGCCAACAGAGAAGGCTCTGAGTGCCGCCTCTGGCATGCGTGCCATAGGTTCGCCACCACTGCCCTAGGAGGTACACAAATAAAATACTAAAACATAACAGCAATATTAAACATTTAACAAGAGCCATAGGTCAATGTTAAAATTAAAAGGCAGAGGAGGGCTTTCAGAGTACTAACCCAGTCCCATGGCTGTATGCTCCTCTGGGAGTGCCAAGTAGGAGCCATATTTCCATCTCTTTTTGAAAGGCCAGGAGAATGGGGGGGGGTCATCTCTGGAGATGGAATGTTCCACTGTACTGTATTACTGTTTCTCCCATGTTAAAGTCTGAAACAGGGCTGCTATGAAATGGGGGTTGTGCTTATGTTTGTAAGCATGGCAAGGACAGTATACGGATCTCTATAACTAAAATAGCGAATGGCATGATGGCAAAGATGAAAATGAGATCAGGTAACGATTTCCACTGTGAAAGAATTGAGGTTATGGTTGTATGTGTACTGTATTGCTCAAAAGGCAATCAGCAACAGCTGGAGAAACTGCTTTATAAGCAGCAAACTGCTGTTCATTTTTGTTTCTTTGCATGTTACTACAGCGATGTGAATATAAGATAGGGAGTACTGCTTAGTCCTAACATCTAATTCTTGAAGAGCTAGAATATGATTGGCCATAGGACAAGCCTACTTCATGCTTTCAGATCTTTCAGAAGTATGCAAATTTTGTCAGTGAAGATGCCAAGTTCACAGAGACTTTGACAACTTTATCCTCAAAATGTCTTGCAAAGTTGTCATTTCAAGCCTCTAGTGGTTCTAATGTATTCTGAGACTGAGATGTGATTGTTCCTTCATTGATCTGAAGTTTTATTGAACATCTTTCTGGTGATGTAATGAGAATGGAAAAACATGATGCCTTTACTGCTGTCATTGTCTTAAAAAAAATAAGGATGATCTTCTTCCAGTTACTCTTTACTCTGGTTGTTGTATGATTTATAACAATGCACAGTCTTTCAGTGTGATATAATATAAATATGGCTGTTCAACTATATCACAAACTCTTTAACTTATAGCTGCTTAATTCAGGAACTTCTATACAAGAAATAATTTATACTTTCTGTAATTTTTGGAGAGAGCAATGAGTAAGCAAGAATTCTTACTAATAATATATAAGATCTATCTGCATTTGTCCCAAATAGCTGGCTAGAACAAGTTGTAATATAACCAAACCAAAATGTCTTTGTTTTTCATGGACATAATGATATGCCAGGCTTACATAATTTTAAAGAGTGGTTCATAACTTCAGTCTGCCATGTATGGAAAAGTGTGATATTGTATAGAATAGAATTTAAACTTATCTATAGATGATAGAATCCAAGAAAAATATCCCAGCCTTTATATTACACAGCTTCTCAATAGCACAGTGTTGCACATTATATTTCAATATGTGTGTCAACGCTGCTAACATTGGATGTTCTTGCTTTGACAACAGATGCAAATGCAGCCATTTTTCTCTATTGCTTTTAGAGTTAGTTGATACTGGGAGGGGGAACATGGATAAGAGTCCAGCTAGTCATAACAATAATAACTCAGCCGTGGGAACCCAAGGTCATTGGGCCCAGAGTTGATAGACTTTTGGCGGGCTGGAGGACTGGGGAGAAAGCCCACGCTTCAAGCTAATTGGGGAATGTGATTTATGACTGTTTATTGAAGGAGGGAATTGTGCTTTGTTACTTTGTATCCAGGGAAGGGGAATTTAGATTTTGGTTTCGACTATGTAGTGCCGATACTCGAATAAAAGAATCTTTAAGGTAAACCAGTGGTGGTGAACCTATGGCATGGGTGCCAGAGGTATCACTCAGAGCCCTCTCTGTGGGCACGTGCGCTGTCACACCAGTCCTAGGCCTTCAGCTGAGTTTTATAAAACCTTTGCGCTTTAGGTCTCCACCGCCGTGTGCAAAAAAAAAAGATTCAATCAATTTCAATTTCTTGTGGGAAAAAAAAAGATCTTGCAAAGTTGAAATTGATTGATTGAACTTTTTAGTCCCACCCAGTCTACTATTACCACTGCAGCCACGCCCAGCCAATTGGCCATGCCCAGCCAATTGGCCACACCCAGCCAATGGGCCACACTCACCCGGGACTTGATGATGCATAGGTGGGTTTTGGGTTGCAGTTTGGGCACTCAGTCTCTAAAACAGTGTTTCTCAACCTTGACAATATTAAGGCATGTGGACTTCAATTCCCAGAATTCCTGGCTGGCTGTGGAATTCTGGGAGTTGAAGTCCACATGCCTTAACATTGTCAAGGTTGAGAAACACTGCTCTAAAAAGTTCGCCATCACTGAGGTAAACAATGCCTTGAAGTTCTTTTGAAGAGTTTCATCTGTCGGAACCATGACAATATGTATATGTATGTATTTAAAATTTTAATTTTTATACAATGTATGTAATATTTTGCTGTACACTGGCCACAGTCCTTCTCTGGAAGAGATGGGCAGCTCAAAATATGTCAGTTTCGCTACTATGCAGTGATAGACTGCCATAAACTGTGGGGAGAGGGAATGAAAGATGGGCTGCTTGGGAAAACAAAAGTAAGTGCTGTATCTCCTCGAGAGGCTGTCTCAAGGACATCCAGCTGGAAGAAAGAGGGAGCAGCATACCAAACTGTGCTTGGACTGACCGTTATGAAAAGTTCTTGCCTGAGCCTGATTGGTTACACTGGGGTGGGCAATGAGAGATAGTTAGGGATATTGGCATGCGATTCTCAGTTCTGGCTTTGCAATACTGCAATACACTTGACCTCTAATAAACTATACCTTTCTCAATAAATGGAGCCAAGGATCATTTCTATTTAGAGCTTTAAGTTGTGGCAGGTCCGACAATGTGAAATATAAATAAATAAAAGTAAAACATATATCCTCCCATTCCAGTACATTGGGAACTTTTATTATAATTTAAAACCTACAGTGTTAGAATACAAATTCTGTAAGAAAATCAAATAAAGTAAAATACCCATTCATGAAATCACCGCAGAGGAAAAAATGGTAAAGAAATATAAAACAAGACTATTTCTCTACACTCACAAATTTATTGAAAAAGTAATGGAAGAAAAAGGATCCTTTTCTGAACTCTTGTGAATGATCTGCTTAACTCCAAGGCAGGAGAAGAAAATGAACTGTTTCAGCAACCTGCAGTGGTGGTAGTCATTTTGTAAATTACAAAAGCATAACAAATGGTAGCATCCATCTTTTCTCGTCCCACATACTGTAGTCTCTGATGACTAATGCCTCTCCCATTAAATCTTTAAGCAGCTTTAGGAACAGCCATTTAAAAACTACCATTGAACTATTTCACTGTACCTGAGATTTGAAGTACTTTCCTGCCGTAAGTCATTTTCAAGGATTCCCCAAATGCATTACTGAAAAATGCATCCTTTCTCTGCAATATGGCAGAGAAAGGATGAAAAATGAAAAAGAACCAGGTGCAACTGCACTGACATGAAAACACAATAGAGACCTATCTCAATTAACATACAGAAGGATAGATCTATACTTTAACCATATTCTTTGCCTTCGGAATCACTGATGTTCCTTTAAATAATGATGAGTGCTGTGGAACAATTACAGTAAATCATTATAAAATATGTGCAAAAAGATTCAAATATTTCTTCAATGTTCACAGCTTTTAGCACAATTAAACTGGCGGGATGCAATCATTTTCTGACACAGAAATGTTTACCTACACAAAGGAAAATAATAGTGCATAAATGCTATTTTTGTTCAGTCTCGCTCTTTCTCTTAAAATCTATTTCACACCGATTCTTTACACTTGTAGGTTTGTCACTGGAGTACAGAGAACCTTATTTTGAATAACTGATAATGGGGAAAGAGAAGTCTCTAAAATACAAGCATAATTATGATCAGCCCCATATGTCAGAAAGACCTTAAGAAATGCTCACAAATAATTTATTGTATAATGTGATTTATAAAGATGTGTTTCACTGTACTTTGTAAAAAACTCCAGAAAGTGCCTGAAGAAACTATAATTTCTTCTTTATTTCATTTTTAAGAGTTGTTTTTTGACTAAAACTATCCCCCCAAAAGAAGCTTGCAAGAATAGTTGTTTCTTGCAAGAACACACACTGCCAAATCTGTTAGCTGTAAACAGGCCTTAAAAGGATAAAAAGAGTTCTATTCATGGTCATTAATGCCTACCCAGTAGGACAATTGCTATGTGTTATACACGGGGCTGCCTTTGAAGAGTATCTGCAAAATTTAGCTCAGTGTTTCTCAATCTTGACAATTTTAAGGCATGTGGACTTCAACTCCCAGAATTCCACAGCCAGCATTGCCGGGCTGGTGCAAAATGCAGAAGCGTGAGCAATTATGTTAAGTCTCTGGTAGAGCACAAGTGATATCTCTGTTGCAGGAACTAGACTGGTTACCACTTTGTTTCTAAGACCACTTCAAAATGTTGGTGTTGACTTTTAAAGCCCCACATGACATGGGACCAGATGATTTGAGGGATTGCCTTTCCCTGATTCATTGGCCTGTCACACCAGATCTAACAGAATTTTTATTTTATTTATTTATTAAATGTATTCATCGCCCATCTTGCTGTGATGCAAAGTTATGGGTTCCATCATCTAGGGAGCAACATTTGGCGGGCTCAAGGAAATGGACCTTTTCTACTGTGGCCACCACATTATGGAATCTCCTCCCCTCCCAAGTGAGGATGACTTCATCACTTTTAAACTCCCAAAGATCTTCAAGACCTGGTTATGCCAGCAGCCATGGGGGCCCCAGGAGACAGGTGAATTAGTGAAGTGGCCCCCATTACTGTTAACATCCCTTCACATAGAATGCTTGTTTATTTGTTTTTGTAGCTTTTTGACATTTTAAATATTTGTTAATGATAATGATTTTAGTATTTATTTAGTTTTGTTGTACACCACAGGGTCGCTTATGAGATGGTCAGTGATTAAAAATTAGACAGGTAGGTAGATATGCACAACAATGCAATCTATGCTTAGTCAAAAGTACAGCCTACAATGTTCACTTTGACTACTCTGTAGTAAATGCACTTAGAAATTCAACCTAACAGACTTCATGAGGAAAACATTGTACAGTTGACTATATTCAATGATGCTTGAAAAAAAAAATCATAGTTGATGGCAACTGTGAATATACAGCATCCTAGAAATAAACATACATTTCCTCTATCATATCAATACAATTTCTTATTAATATAAATTCCTTTGGCATTTGTTTGAACAGTGATATAGCTATCTTTGCTAGAATAATAGTTTTGAAATAATTAACCAGCTCCACTTCATCAACCACAATAAATAACACACAAACGTATACACACATATAAACTTTGTTGCCTAAAAATTTGACAATGTGCTCAGAATATGTTGCTTAGTAACATGTTCTTTTGCAATAATAGCACAAATAAGCATTTAATCCTAAGAGTCATATTGGAATTATATGTTTCTGTAAAAATTTCCATGCATACCAATAAACTCTCAGAGACCCTTGATAATAATAAATTATTAACTAATCAATGCCAGAATGAAGGTGGGTAAGTTGGTTAGATTTCCGATTTTCCAGTGCCAATATATAATGTATAAAGACACGATCTTGAAGCTGGCAGAGAACTATATTGGCATAATTATATACTTAAGTTCATGTTTAGCACAGATTTCTGCATATCATAATAATGCTTTTAATCTATTCTCTACCTAGATATTGATGTGATTTGGAAATATAAATCCCAAATAAAAGCAATAAACATCTGTTACTTACATTCTGGAATCGTCCCATAATGCACAATAGGGATTCAATGTACCCTGAAAAAGTGGGAGAATATCCATTAAAATGTATCCTTTACTCAGAGATGTAACAAAAATATGCATATTTTAACAGCAAAAACTCTTCAATCCTGAATAAAAACAAATGTTGTATGAAATATATATAAACATGATATTCTAAATCAGACATGGACAGACTTCAAGCTTTCTGGGACTTGCCTGATCTTTATATTAGAACTTCATGATCCACCAAACAATGACCAAATACAAAACAAACAAAGAAACAAAAAAATCACGCATTTTATATCAAAGAATTCTGAACTCTGAGATTTGAATGAGCATAAGAACCGGATAGAATTCCCAGCTCTGTGAACCCATTCACCATTATTCCAAGTTTCTTTTAATTTCAGAAGTTTAATTTGCACATGTTCACATACAATATAGTTTTGTTTTATTTTGTCTGAATAGTCAGGATCATAAATCCTTGCTGAACCACTGCCATTCATCTAGAGATCTATCTTTTGCACATTGCTTCATAATTTACAAATGATCTTCTGACCAGTTGTCATGTTTCAACTGCACTGCCATTTTGAAGACTGTTTTCTTTTATCTCCATTGACTATATTGCTTCATATATTGTACTACAAACATATAATACTCCATGAAAAATTAGCTTCTGCTTCCTCCTTTAAATGTTAAAGATAGTGTTCATGGCCCTAAGGCAGGGGTAGGCAACCTTGGCTCTTTTATGACTCTGTGGACTTCAACTCCCAGAATTCCTGAGCCAGCATAGCTCAGTTGAAGTCATAAAAGAGCCAAGGTTGCCTACCCCTGATCTAGATTCACAGCTCCTGCTAGAATAGTAGGCAGAGTCTGTAACTAGAGAAAGCTTTGCCGGTTGCATAAAAGAGTCATAAAAGAACCAAGGTTGCCTACCCCTGCCCTAAGGGATGTCTACGCAGATTGGCATAGAAGAAAGCCTCCAGGATGGCTTTCTTTTGGATAGATAGAAAGCAGCTTACTTTCTAAGAAAAGTAAGAAATCAGCAAAAAAAGCTCTTGGGAAGTGATTTATAAACAGTTTTATAGATTGCTCTATTTATGGCTACAATCCAGGTCAGTCTGATCTAGACTGCTGAAAATAAGTATGAAAACACCTCGCCATTCTTTATGCCCAATATACACACGTTGTATATATCTTTTTTTTTTTCTATGCTTGCTCTGGATCAGCTACTCTGATAAATCAGCAGACACATAAAAGCCAACAGACTAACATTTTTAATACGTTTTTCATTGGATTATATGCAAACAAGAACCCTAGCAGGTCATTGTGACAATAGATAAACAGAGTAAGACACTTAGGGGTCTACACTGACAGTGTAACATGATTTTTCCCTTCTTTCACACTGCGAACTTTAAATATTAGCCTGCCCTATTGAGATAAGATAGTTCTTTAAAAACCTAAACTGGAAAAAAGAAATCATCTTCCTGGGTCCAGGAAGATCCAATTACATATTGTCCTTTTCAAAGAATGTATATAGTTAAAATACATTCCCCAATTATATGCACAAATGGGTGTATATGCCATCCATTAACTGATACAATATCTGAAATTGTATATGTTGTGGCCAGTGCTGAAATTGGATATGTGTGTAAAATATTCAACAGATGATTGGCATGATCATTTTTGATGATGCTCTTATGTACTTAAGAAGAAATTCTTAGGACGTTCCAATGTCTGTTTCAGTAGCATGTTGCTACTTTGAATCTTATTTAAGGTGGTTTAAGGCAATCTATTTTAGCTATGTCTTCCATTTACAATGGAAAGAATCATGTCCAATTCTTGGAGACCACCTGGACAAGTCCCTGCAGTTTTCTTAGCAATGTTTTTCAGAAGTGGTTTCCCATTGTTTGCTTCCTAGGGCTGAGAGAAAGTGACTGGCTCACGGTCACCCAGCTGGCTTTGTGCCTAAGGTGGGACTAGAACTCACACTCTTCCTGTTTCTAGCCTGAACCTTAACCACAATGCCAGACTGGCTCTAGAAAGATGATAATGTTGCCAATTTTATATTTGTAAAAGTTAATATTATCAAGCAACTATTTAAGAATTCCTGTTAGTATATTATGAGATAAAGTAAGATTAGTCCTATGTTACATTTTAAAAAGTATAACAGTAAAATTTAGTGCATCATTAAACAAAAATGAGAAGCATCTTTCTTAGAGAGGTAAATGGTATATTTATCAAACAAATAATAAACATCTATCTATCTATCTATCTATCTATCTATCTATCTATCTATCTATCTATCTAATTGATTGGCTGCCCAGCTTACCATAGGGAACTGTATGAAACATGGAAAGTTAAAACAAACATTGAAACCAAAGACACATGGGGAGGGTGGGGGTGGAGTGGTGGGGTAGGTGGGATCTGTTATTACTCAATCAACCACCTCCTTTGCACTGTTTCTCCACTGGGACAGAGCCATGTTTTAGGCCCTTATGAAAAAAGTAGGAGGGTGGGGGCCAACCTCACATTGAGGGAAAAGATGTTCCAGAGGGCAGGAGAAACAGCATAGAAGATCCTCCTCCTCCTTGTATACCGCCATTCGGATTAATAGGGCTGACGGGATCCACAGCATGCCTCTGCTGGCATGAATGGGATGGACCAATCCCAGTGTGGTAAGACGGTCCCTCAAGTAACCTGGGCCCATGCCATGAAGGACTTTAAAGGTAATTACCAATGCCTTGAATTGTACCCAGAAACAGACTGGTACCCAATGCAGCTTGCAGAGCTGTGGTGCTACAGCCCCCCCCCCAAAGGATATTGGGTGTTCAGAGAAAATACCATGATGTGATATTTTTCTGAAATAAAAACAGTGTATATTTAAAAAAACCTGGTTGATAGTTTGAAGCACTGTACAGTGAGCTCTTGATAGAAATATGAAATTATGTTGCAGCACGATTAACTATCCCCTTTTAATTCTGATTTCAAGTCCAGCTTTGGTGAGAAATTGTCATGGGCATCTTAGTAATAAATGCAAAAATCAATCACCAGGAACTATGCAATTTTCTAAAGCAGTGATATTCTTCACTTCGATGTCTTCTTTTTGGAAGAATAGATGTGTCAAAATTGTTGAGCCATCCTGAAAGGTAGGTGCTTTTCAAAAAAAGCTCACAGGTTTGACATTCACCCTGTGACACACAACCTTGCACACAGATACCCCTTGCTTCAGGTCTTTGCTTTTTCCACTTAAACAAGATTCTCGCTAAAACAATGGCTTTTAAAATATTTCAAGCTCGGTATTCATATGATCATAACTATCACATTAAACCACATAAAACAGATTTAACTCACATACGATGGAGCACAGTTATTAGCACAATATGAGAAAAGAATATTTGAATAAAAGTTCAGGATTTTACTTCTTCGTTAGTGAATAAATTAAATAATTAAACAATTAAATTGGTAACATTAACTTCTGTACTTTGTGAGCCATTTATGTACAACGTTCAAGGTCTACAGCTGAAGCAAAATTGTCTTCACCTGATTAAAATTAACTACAGAGTTCAAAGATAGAGCATGAATGAAGCCATTTTAATTACAACAATTACTATCCTGTCTTAAATTTAAGTGAATTATTGTAGAGGAAAAATTAGAAAAACCATTAAATTAGCATATTAAGAAAAAAGATGCTGATTAATTGGCAGTGCTACTAGATAGATAGATAGATAGATAGATAGATAGATAGATAGATAGATAGATAGATAGATAGATGGTCTCATTTTAATAATTCTATTAAACCCTCTTGCATAAACAAAGCAAGATTTGAATCCAAACAGCTACGCAGTCGATTCTTAATGGAATGCTAAAACTATTCTCAATGCATTTTCCCTTTTATGTTGGTGGACCTTTGGAGTGTTTCTGGAGTTCTTTGCCTAAATAAACTCTCTTTCTTTTTCTATTTTAAATCTCAGGTTATCAAATATAAAACCAGCCAGAAGAAAACAACGCTTTCTCTAAGATATTATTGATAAGGTTGCTACTGCCCTTCTGTTTGTCAGCACTTCCAGTCCTTCAGCTAACATGACAGTTATTAATATTGCAAACAAGTGGACAAAGTCAAGCTTCAATTAATGCCTTTCATCTTGTGCTGCCAGAATGAAACTGACAAACATTTTCAAGGTGTGACAAAAAGCCATACGCTATGTCACTGCATTTCTGAAAAATGCAATAAAAGGGGGGGAATGAAAAAGGACTGTTAGAGGTCATTCTCAAGTTCATTTAACTTTCCCCTGGCTTGGTGATACTATGCCATTGTTCTACAAATTGTTATTGGTCCCAGTAGTGATATATAGTTTAGTGACAATATTTGGATTGCTTATTGTGCTATTCCAGTATGAGGACAAAAATACATGCAGTTCTTGGCTTATGGTCACAACTGAATCCAAAATTTCTGTTGCTAAGCAAGACAGTTGTTAAGTAAGTTTTGCCCCATTTTACAACCTTTTTTTGCCACAGTTGTTAAATAAATCACTGCAGTTGTTAAGTTAGCAACATAGTTGTTAAGTAAATCTGGCTTTGCTTGTCAAAAGGCTGCAAAAGATGATCACGTGACCGGGATACTGCAGCTATCATAAATATAAGTCAGTTTTCAAGCATCCGACATTTGATCACGTTACCATGGGGATGCTGCAATGGCTAGAAGTGTGAAAAATGATCATAAGTTGTTAGGAGCCGTGGTGGCGCAGTGGTTAGAATGCAGTATTGTAAGCAAACTCTGTCTATATCCTGGAGTTTGATCTTGAGTTCGGGGTTGACTCAGCCTTCTATCCTTCTGAGGTCGGTAAAATGAGGACCCAGATAACTGGGGGAATATGCTGACCTTGTAAACTGCCCAGAGAGTGGTGTAAAGCACCATGGAGCAGTATATAAGTCTAAGTGCTATTGCTATAAGTCGCATTTTTTCAGTGCCATTATGACTTTGAACTGTCACTAAAAAAATTGTTGTAACTTCAGGACCACCTGTAATTACAACCTCCATTCCTACTATTATGTCCTGGGCCTGTGATTGACAGAGCAGGTGCAGGAAGCTAGAGAGAGACCCGGGCAGACCATGTGGCTGCCCGGGCCAGACAGGCTGTCTCCAGCCTATTGCGCACGCGCAAAGCGGGAAAATACATTGCATTTATTGGCTGACGCTGTTCCCTGCAAAAGGGTATAAAAGGGATCCGCGCCATTTTGTGTTGGTTCTGTTGAAGCTTGAATAAAGAAGCAACTGTTGTTACAGCTGCCTCATCTCAATGCCTTACCAATGCACAGAACAGAACACCTACTTACTGTTTTTTTCAAGTGACTTTTTTGGCCCTTCAGGTTATGCAATCTCAAGAGACAAAAAAGCAGCAGAAATTCCAGAAATTTTCCTCAGTATTGTGAGAGAGAATAACAGAATCCTGAAGGCTTGTCAGAATTTTTGACATAATTAAGATAGGCTTATTTTGAGTTTCTTTCTCATGATATCCACTTTTCTCAGAATTAAATAATCTTTTCCCTTTCACCATTCCCTTTCCAATGCAAGATCTACATTTTTTTCACTCTTCATATTGATCTGTTCATATTTTAGGATACAGCCCAATGAAAAGTTAATTTTATGAACCACTTATTTCAGTGGGGCAGTTGGCCATGTATTGAAATTCCACCCATTCCAATTAATCAACTCTAAAAACCTCTAAAGCATCTGCCATATAACATGCAAGACTTAACAACTGTCTATAAGAAAGGCAAAAAGTCTGGATAGTGGATGTGGCAGTATCTGGAGGCAGCAGAGGAGAAGAGAAAGAACTGGAGAAAATGACAAAATACAAAGACATGAAAATACAAGTAGAAAGACTGTGGCAAAAGCAAGCAAAGATAGTATCAATACTAATAGATGCGATGGGTGCAATCACAAAATATCTGGAGCATCATTTGAACATCAATAGCATTGATAAAATCACCATCAGTCAATTGCAAAAGGCAGTTTCACTTGGAACAGCTTACATCCTGTGACAAAACCTTTTACCCTATCAAATAACAACATCTACCTATCCCAAGTCTTTGGGAAGGACTTAATAAGTAGGAAAAAAAATGCCAAATCCAGTGTAAACATCTGCTGGCTGTACTATACTATACTGGTTGTACTACACTACCTATACTAACATGAGCTATCTACTAGCACTAGCATATTTACAGTATATCTGCATAACTTTTTCTGTGATTCCCCTAGTCACATTCCTCCCAGAATGGATTTTTTTTCCCTTTTCATTCTGTTCCCTCTCAGATGGCTATCAGAGAAGCTTAGGACTGTTCTACTACTTTTACATTAATTACCGATAGCAAAACTCAAACCTAAAACTGATATATTTTAGGTATCATCTTTAAAGTCATGAATGAATTTCCTTTCATGCCTCCATCAGATGATTGTTATTATGGGGTTCAGCATATATTCCTGGATTCTGCAGTCAGTCTTCCGTATGTAATGTTTGTCGAAGTGTAGATAGTCCTCGACTTACAAACACAATTGAGCCCAAAATTTCTGTTGCAAAGCAAAACATCATGCCCCTTTTACGACCTTTCTTGCCACAGCTATTAAGTGAATCATTGCACGGTTGTTAAATGAATCTGGTTTCTCACTTTGATTTTGCTTGTCAGAAGGTTGCAAAAGGTGATCATGGGACAACAGGACACTGCAACCATCATAAATATGAGTCAGTTGCCAATTGTCTGAATTTTGATCATGTGACCATGGGGATACTGCAACAGGCATAAATGTGAAAAACAGTCATAAGTTACTTTTTTCAGTGCTGTTCTAACTGTTGAACAGTCACTGAATGAATTATCGTAAGTTGAGTATATTTAACTCTGTACCACAGAGCTTCTGGCATTGGTAGTTTAAAGATTTTAATAAATGAAATAAAAATTAAATAAATACACCATTTTGGAGGTGTAGTTTATAGAGTTTATAAAGAACAGTTTAATAATACATGGGAACTACTTAGGCATTCAGTGATATGGAAATTGTCATGCTTTTGAATCTAAAATAAGATTAATTTGTCATTCTATAGTGATTCCTTTCTGTTCATACTGTATACATATTGCTTCTAATTATATAAAAGTAGCCCCAAACTACAAAATCAGTGAAAAAAATAAAACATGTGAGCTAAAATTGAAATAGTTCTTGATATTCTCTGTTTAAAATCTTCAGCCAATTGGAAAATAAGCAGAAATACTTACATTTGCCAAGTGAGCTAATTCTATCTCTAGAAAGGAATCTGATGTTCTGGGCTCAGGCCGTATGGTGACTACAATGATTTTAGAGTTGATAACTGTATAATTTCTGGAAAAAGAACAATTAAAAACACAACAGTCACTAAAACTGCAATTTATGCAAAGAGAAATTGTGATTTCTTTAAATAACAGCTAGCTAGAAGGACATTTAAATCAATTTCCCTCCACAGAATTTATAAAAATGTGGTCAAATATATTCAGGAATAAGGACACTCTTCCTGCTGATCCAAGTGCCTTTTACTAAGTACAATTTATTGATTAAAAAATAGATTCACAACATAAATATTCACAGGCCTATAAACTCATTAATCTTCTGGTAAAGCTGAGATTTGTTTTAGACAAAGCACATTTTTTTTCGTAAAGCTCTGATATGGCCATTTTGCTGAAGACATATTGAAAAACATTTGTAAGAATGGCAGCAATCAGAATTTCCTCAAAATCAACTCTGTTTTTCTCATCAATAGATTAAGGGACTTAAATGTAATTTTGTGCCATTTACAAGCTACTTTGGTGTTAAAAAAAAAAAAAAAAGAAGCAGTGAATTCACACTATGCTTGTGATCTCAGTACTGCCCTCTAAGATTCCTAAGTTGACTTGACCTAATGGTCATGAAACTCTCTAGGACTTGACCTAATGGTCATGAGATTCAATAGGAAATATATGAGATTTTGGCTTTGGACCTAGGTATCAGTTGCCAAGCCCTTCACTTTTAAAGGAGTTTCAAAGGTGAATAGTCTTGATGAGCTAAGTCATCTGAGTTAGTTTGCCCTTTGGCCATTGTGTTACTTTGCTTGGAAGCTGAGAGATAGGCGTTACTAAAGGGTACCTTTGTCATAAGGGAGGGAAGAAAAAAATGAGACTTCATACAAAGGAGACAATATTTAAGTGTCCATTCTATGATATTCCTAAATGGATAGTATATTGAGAGGTTTCTCTCTATTGTCCTATTGCAGGGGTAGGCAACCTTGGCTCTTCTATGACTGGTGGACTTCAACTCCCAGAATTCCTGAGCCAGCATGGCTCAGCTTGGAAACCTCTCCCTTTCCCCTCAGCATGGCTGGCTCAGGAACTCTGGGAGTTGAAGTCCACGAGTCATAAAAGAACCAAGGTTGCCTACCCCTGTCCTATTGTATTCATTCTTAGTGACCATTGCTGGTATTTTTATTCCACTGTTTTCTTTTTATTGTTTTAATGTATTGTTAGCTACCAAGAATCACCTTTGAAAGATGGGAAGCTATTTGAATTGATTAAATACATTTCCAAAATCAGAATCAAGGCATGTGATTCCAGTATGGATTAACAATGATGCACTGGGCATGAGGACTGGAGTAAAAAAAAAATCAGGATGCCTTTTATAAATACCTCAGCTCCTCTGCCAAATTCCTAACTGCAGGAATTATATCTTCTTCCCTGTGCAGGCTATTCAATAAATTATTAGTGTGTACCTTATGAAATTGAACTACGTTATGATAAAGTCAATGGCTAATTTCCGTATCACAATTCAATCTTTAGAAGCAACATTTTATTTAATAGCTGTCATTGTACAGCTGAAGTGGACAGTTTTGTCTCAGCTGGAAAATATAGCTCAGGCTCCTGAGCTTCCAGAAAGCTACCCATTAATGCAGTGTTTTCAGGAGAAAAAGGAAGATGAACTTTTTTTTCTCTTGTATATGTTTCAACTTAAATGTGAAGCTCGGATAATTAAGAATAAACATTTTGCCTCACAGAAGGTTTGTGTTTCCATTCCTAAACTTAACAGCATCTGAAAATCCCACTGTGAAATGAAATTCACCTACTGTAGTGTTTCTGTAGCCTTCTAAGTATTAATCAAAGTCCAATCTTGCCTTTTTTTTTTTTTGAGATGACCTAAGGTTGGCTAGGTGCTGCCATCTGCTGGGTTTTTTATTTTATTTTTATGAAGTACTAAACCTATATCTTTTTCTACTGTGTGGAAATTGTCTTACTAAGTACCTTAGCAATAGCATATTGAAATCCTGCACACACAGATTTCTTATTATATATTGTGCAAGATGTAAAACTGTCCAATTAAGCTTTAAAATTTCTATTACATTTTTTCCAATTCAGTAAATGAACGAATTGTGTATTTATGCATTATATCAAGTCTTATAACTGAATAATCACAACCTCTTTGGACTGAATATCCACACAGATATATTTTAATATAAAAATTAGTATTGTCTGCTTTTAAACAAAATTTGTTATTTTTTTCCTGGAAGAGATTTTGTTTAATGAGCCCCCGTTTAGTGTTTGTGGGTTTGTGACATGTCTCAAAACACTTCTGGCATGAAAGGGCATCAAACAGGAAATAAATATAGAATGATTGTGAAAACAAAATCTAGGACAGTAATAATGCATTGACAACAACATTTATGCTATGCCATTCTATTGTTCAACTCTCTGATAAATTAGCCTTATTGGCAAAAACACACAGAGGTGTGATGACAGACTCTTTCCTGCTCAAACAGGACACTTTTTAAGAAGGAATAATATTGTGATTATGTATGCAGGAAAATAACTAAACTCTGTGTATTTTTCTTAAGAGAAATGAAGGACATAGGTTATATTTAGGTAAGGAATACATTAAGGCATATACCGTGTGATGTTTATTTTTTTTCTTGAAATATTAAAAAATACAATTTATTTATCAAAAGCTTATTAAAACAAAACCCACATTTTTTTAAAAAAAAATAAACATTGTTGGGAATACAAATGAAGACAGATCAAAATGTAGGATCAGAAAATGAAGATATGTATAAAAAATATAAAGACATCCAGGTAAAAATGTTTTTATATGATGCCAATAAGGCAATAAAGATGACAACAATAGAAAAGCATATTTGTAGCTCAATTGTTTCATTATCAAAGTAAGTAATATCATCTGCAATAAAACAATCAAGCTCAGACAACACCAAGGACCCCACAACCTGACAGAAGAGAAACTTTGGGGAAGATGGGTACATTATATTCTGTAGCTAGGTTGCAACTTCTAAAACAAAACCTTTTGTTGTTGTTGCTGTAACCAGCTTCACTTTAGAGGTGGATGGTATTTGCAAAACAACACCAGCTAAAGTTCTTAACATGCACAGGGAGAGCAATGGAAGAAAATTTTCCTTCAACCAAGTAGTTTTTACATTAACATAGCAAGATATGTTTCCCTGTTTGATGAGTGTACATCTCATCTTTCTTTGAGGCACAAAAATCAGTGTATTACATCAGTACACGCATGTGTACTGAAGAGAGATGCTACCTGATCCTATGCTGCCAACAATTGCACGTGTAGAAAAAGTTTTCCATGTGGAAACTGTTGTCATGGTGTTACAATTTGATCAAATGCCATTGGGTTCTCAAAGTATGTTATTAATCAGACAATTATATTGAAAATCCAAAAAATTGAGAAAAAGGTTTATGAACATCTGACCTTTCTCTGCACAAAAGAATCAAACTATAAACACAGTGGGATGAAGGACTGCTTTATACGTATCAAAACTAACAAATTTAAAAAGTTAAATTTTCAGAACACATAGATTTTGTACGTATCAAAAAATACAATCTTTTGACAAAAATTATTTGACATATGGTTCTGAAAATTTAACTGATGTAACTAATTAATTAAAATCATGTTATTTACCTGATATCGAATTACCATTAATGAAATGAACATTTAACAAGCACTTGTTTGGAAGGCAAAACATGCATCAAACCAACTTTGGGTTTGGTAAGAACTAGAGAGTGAATTTATTTCCTTTTATTACAATTACATCTTGTTGATGAGACTTAACAGGATATATTGGGGGTTTAAGGTAATCTTCCATTCAGAAGACCCACTTGACTTCAGCAAGGCTGTTAAATCACCATACCACACACCCCAAGAGCTGAAATAGTTATGCTGTTGGTAGAATTAGCTATTCATAAGCAAACTTCTCTATTAAGTGCTCATTAGTTATGAGTAATGCAGTACTAGAAAGATAAAACCCATGGGAGGATTAATGGCAAATAAAGATCTTTTAATCTCTTTTTGCTATCCAAAACCTTTTTTTAAAAAAAAATCCCCAAAGCCTGACTGAGAGGAAAACATATTGTTTCCTGGTCCTAAGAGACTTTTGACAGCTGGGGAAGAGCGAAACATTCTACTACTGTCTATCAATTTTCCTCACTAGTGTTTTTCTCACTCTGCATATGTAGTATCTTGTCCCATACAAAGCTGTTGATGTGAAGACTTCACCAGAGGGAGCAGAAATAAAAGCTACAAAGCTACAATTAAGTACCTTCTCTTACTTCTTCCTGGGTATATAAAAGGCTTCCTGGATATCATCTTGTTTTGCATTCTTCTCTGATTTCATTTATGTTTGTACTTGACAGTTGAAGCACTGTGACTGAGCAAAAACTGCCTTGTCAGACTCTGAACAAATCCCCTTTTGCTTTCTATGGAACATTTTTTTATATAAATGTCTAATAGCCAATGGTTGCAGGGGGGTTTTCCCCACCAAGTTAAGAGGCTTGACTTTTTAGTTATACCTACTCAGCTGTGCCTAAATCTTGACATATCTTATTTGTGCCCAATTATGATAAAGCACCAAGGAAGGGGCAGTGCTATTATTTACTAAGAGTTGATTTCCCCCCTTCCCCACATGCTTAGGGCATCAAGTAGAATTTGTATTAAATAAATGTATGCAGTTGAGATATATCTATATCTTATCTAGTAATGGTGTCAACTGTATTTTTATTTTTATTTTATTATCTAGTCAGTATTAAAGCACTTACATTACACAGATGAAATCATGTTTGCATCTATAAATATGTACAGCCCATCTGCAATTAAGACACTGTGCCTTCACGCTTTCAAGGCTAATATTTATGCTTTAATTTCAGCTGGCAGATTGAAACAGTGGAATTTACAAAAAACAGCACTATGAACTGTTCTACAGCTCTCCCTTGCTCTTTTTGTCCTTCATACACATACAGACACATTCTCTCTTCCCTCTTAATTCTTAACCATTCCTCTTTGCACTGGAGAAAACCCTGCCCATCCCTGTCTCCTTCCTCATTGCTTGTATTGAGCTAAATAAAGTAATTTGGTTCACTCATGAGGTGTATCTCCTCTTCCTTATATGAGCTTCTGCCTTCTCCCATTGTTGTCTTAACTCTGGCTGACTCCTCCAGCTAGATCAACAGGCAACCTTATGTGATCCAAATGAATTGGACATCAAATACCAAAAATCCTTGCCAGTCTGGCTAATGATAAGGGATTGCAGAAATTAAAGCCACATGGAAAATATCAAGTTGCCTGATTCTATTCTAGATGTTCCAATGCTGTTGCCTCACCCTTATTTACCCTTTAACACTATTGCCAGACCTAGGAATGATGTTGCTAAACAAAACTGGAGAATATTTTCTTCTGTTCTGCTATTGGAGGTTAATGGGAAAACCAAGAAAAGCAAATGGCACACTTGATGTAGAACCCAAATGAGGTTAGTTGTTCCTTCTTTAGACAAAAATAAGAAAGGAAGTCTTATATTGCATTTCTGCCTGCTTTCTACAGCACACATCTTAGAGACACCCTCCATTTGAACTGTCTCTTAGAGTTATCACTTACCTTAAGGTGGGCAAAATAAGCTCTAAATTTTTGTACAATACTGCTCCAAGTACAAACACAGTGGATTCATCTAGTTCTAAAATCAAAGGAAGAAAAAAGACAATATGTAGATGAAATTTGATGCCTTTTCAATCATCTCCAAATTTGTCATAACACATACACACACACACACACACACGTATGTATGTATGTATGTATGTATGTATGTAGGTAGGTAGGTAGGTATTTGGTTATTCGGCTTCTAGGAGCACGAAGCCGAAAACATCAGCCTGAAGATGACGAATGAGACTTTGTCGAAACGTCGCCAAGACACTTCCAATTTGACGCGGGAGAAAACCCGAATAACCAAAGACCTACAATACAAACACCCGCGAAACACAAAAAAACAACCTCAGAAAAACCACACACACACACACACACACACACAACACACACACACACACACACACACACGACATAGTCATATATATATATATATATATATATATATATATATATATATATATATATTAAAAATTACATTAAAAATTGAAGAATAGCGATTCCTGGGTACATACATTTCAGTAAAAAAGGAAGTGATCACCAGGAAATAAAACACCAAGGTTTTAATAAATAAAATCAAGCTTTCGATGGCTAACATCTGCCATCATCGTCAGGATACAAGCCAGCTAGTGAGGAAACCTGCTTATAAGCATAGCAAAGCATAAGCAGGTTTCCTCACTAGCTGGCTTGTATCCTGACGATGATGGCAGATGTTAGCCATCGAAAGCTTGATTTTATTTATTAAAACCTTGGTGTTTTATTTCCTGGTGATCGCTTCCTTTTTTACTTATATGTATATTCTTCAATTTTTAATGGTCTGAGGTTGCGTATTTGTATATAGGTCTTTGGGTTTTCTCCCGCGTAAAATTGGAAGTGTCTTGGCAACGTTTCGACGAAGTCACATTCGTCATCTTCAGGCTGGTGTTTTTAGCTTCTTGCTTTGAGCAGCAATGTGTGGTTTTAGCTGTTTCTTCCTTTTAACTGCCAGTGAGGGTATGAACTGATTGGATGGGAGCTTGGCTGTGTTCTGATTGGGTGGAGGTGTGTTCTGAATGGTTAGGGGCTTGGCTGTGCTCTGATTGGCTGGGGGAGTGTTCTGTTTGGTTGTGCTCAGGTTAGTCTGAGTTGCAGAGGGGTTTAAGATTTTGGGGTTAGGGAGTCGTTTGTCAATAAGGGCAGGTTTCCAAATGGCTGGTAGGCGGGAGGTATCATCTCGCTTGTTCATGCTGTGTGGGCGTTTTTCTATCTCGATGGCTTCTCTGATTATTCTGTTATTAAAATGTTCACTTTTGGCAATGGTTCTGGTATTTTTAAAGTCAATTTCGTGTCCTGTGGCTTTAAGGTGTTGGACCAGGGAAGATGTTGGTTCCTCTTTTTTGACTGAGTTCTTATGTTCTTCAATGCGTGCACTTATTAAACCAACAGAAGAATAAGTGCACGCATTGAAGAACATAAGAACTCAGTCAAAAAAGAGGAACCAACATCTTCCCTGGTCCAACACCTTAAAGCCACAGGACATGAAATTGACTTTAAAAATACCAGAACCATTGCCAAAAGTGAACATTTTAATAACAGAATAATCAGAGAAGCCATCGAGATAGAAAAACGCCCACACAGCATGAACAAGCGAGATGATACCTCCCGCCTACCAGCCATTTGGAAACCTGCCCTTATTGACAAACGACTCCCTAACCCCAAAATCTTAAACCCCTCTGCAACTCAGACTAACCTGAGCACAACCAAACAGAACACTCCCCCAGCAATCAGAGCACAGCCAAGCCCCTAACCATTCAGAACACACCTCCACCCAATCAGAACACAGCCAAGCTCCCATCCAATCAGTTCATACCCTCACTGGCAGTTAAAAGGAAGAAACAGCTAAAACCACACATTGCTGCTCAAAGCAAGAAGCTAAAAACACCAGCCTGAAGATGACGAATGTGACTTCGTCGAAACGTTGCCAAGACACTTCCAATTTTACGCGGGAGAAAACCCGAACAACCAAAGACCTATATATATATATATATATATATATATATATATATATATATATATATATATATATATATATATGCCAACAGTGTTTTATCATTATAGAAAACTTTGTTATGCCAACAGTGTTTTATCATTATAGAAAACTTTGTTAAAAGAAAACCAACATTGCAATTGTAATATATTCTAGTGAATTGTTTTATAATAATGTAATAAGATTTTACACTTAGGGATGAAAAAAGGTCTCTAGACTTGAATATCTTACATGGGGTAGGAGCATCCTGAAACCTTGTTATTTGTGAAATTCATTTGCTGCTAAATTGGTATTTTGTGTTATAATCTTAATTATTATAATTAATAGCTTAACCTAATAATCCAATGATTAGGAAACTATTAGGAAAGTCACTGGAATAGTCACTGGTCTTTAAATAACCCCACCAACCCCACAAGTTAAATAAACCAGTTTGCCACAATGAACTCACAGTGAACCCTGGTCAATTTTAGCTAATAAAGTCCTATTTAAGCCTATATTTATAGAAGTCACATCAAATAATCTTGTGCAACAAAGGTAAGCATAGGCCATTCCCATACGAAAATGGAATTATCTCATAATCATGAGAACTCTCTTCCCTCTCCACTCCACATTCATGCACATATATATATATTTGCTTGTTTTGTAACAGGATGCTAACTCGGTAGTGACAAGCCCATCACTTCCTTTCCCAAAGATCAGAATTATGGATAATGAACATGATCATTCACACACAGATACAGAAGCAGGGAAGAGGAAGAACCAGATAAATGTGTACTAGGTCAGTCCACTTTTCACATAAAGAACTGAAATGGCTATTCCTGAAATGGCACAAAGTGGCACAAAGATTATAGCAGCCATTTGGGTGCACTCTGAAGCAGACAAATGGTTTTCAGCTGGTCTCCATTATTATGATTACAAATACTGACTCTCCCTCTTGATTTCTCTACTGACTCTTTGCTGTTGCCATATTATTTCCAACTTCAACTGGGTTCCCATAGAAATAGAAACAGGTTCAAGGTGCATTATAATATGGAGGCACCACCAGCTATGAACTAATGAGGTCCAAAAGAGAAATTCAGGTGTTAGCTTTCACAGGCTCAAGGACTTTGAATTATAGGAAGAATAAGCTTGACATTCTTTCTACTATATATTTTCCTTGCTTCATGGAGAACTACCATATTATAATAATAGAAGTTTAGTTGTAAATGCTAGTCATGCTAATCATTTACACTATACACATTTACACATTTTTCACTATACATTTGTATAGAAGGAGTGAGTCTAAAATTGGGCTGTAATGCTAATCTTCAAATGGCTGATCCAAAATATTGATGAAACAAGCCCACCAATTAGCAAGTTAGCTTTCTTCACAGCGCTTTCATGAAATAGAAAATTAAAATACCTGTTGACATAGGGGTGAAGATACTTTTGGGAATTACAACCCTATCTTCTGAGTTTCGGGCCCAGTCAACCATTCCTTTCCTTCCTTTCATGGGGAAATTGATGTCTGTTAGAACAGATGATGCAGGAAGCTTCTGAATGCTGGCCACTATTAAGAAAAAGTATACCAAAAGAAAAAAAAATATCAAGCAGAATTCTTGTTTTAGTAGTCAAAGTATTTTATTATGGTTCAGTTAAGAACAGCACGTGTATTCCAGAATACTGACTGTAAAAAAAAAGTTTTATAGGGACATATTTCAAATTAAGAAAGAACAAAAATTGCAATCTTACGTTGGTGGACTCAGAGGTCAGCTCATTGAATACATAGAATTATTTTCTTGCATACAAACCAGAAAGACGACAAGCTTAGGCATGACTAATAGACTGCAAGTGCAACACTGTGAATTTTATTCTCTCACTTGTCAGTTAGATTCAGAAACTTAATAGGGAATATTCATTTGGTTACTCCATGACATGAAATTCACATGGAAGGAGATATTAGAGCTATATCTTCAGACCAGATTCTGAACTGATTAAAAATGACAGAATTAGGGAGAAAATATTATAAACTGCTTGAGGAGGTATAATTTCTAGAACCAGACTAATGAAGCAGTAACAACTCTTACATCCATTGCACCCAAACCCTATTAAATAGATTGACATATTAGCAGCCTGCAGCTTCCTTTTGGACAGAGTATAAAACAGAAATCTGGTATCGTACGAGTCATTTTTGACTGTTTTTCAATGTGAAAAATAATCATTACCATTTTATTACTTCTGCTTAGCACATTTAGAGAATAAAACACTATCGCACCTCACTTCATTACCTTCACATTGACCATTCAGAGTAAATGACTGATATTTTTATTTGACATATAAAGAAAGAAGATGCAAATAGTCTGAATAGCTTAAGAAGATTTTTCTCTAGGTTATTTATTACTTGCAGCATGCCCTCCATGTCAAAGCTTCCTTATTGAGCAGAGTACTTTACATAATCCTTTCAGTACATTTATGATCTGGCTGGGAAACATACTCCAATTAGAAAACAGTTCACTTTGATGATGCAAATGAGTATTAATCTCTTCTAATAAACATTTTACCCAACACTTCCTTCCTCACATAGCTTTTTGTATATTTGGTAAGAATCAAATTGTAATTAGCTTGTTTGAATTCAACCTTGGCTCCTACTCATTCAGACATCATTCATCCATCTTGGATTGCCTCATTCAACAAAGATCACCTTCCCTTTTATTTTTTCAAATAATAACATCATCATTGAACTAGTACGGGGTTGTCAAACTGCGGGCCTGTGGGCCGGATGCATCATAGCAAAACCACATCCACCCCATTGCCGGCAACGGCAATAATGTTGCAATACGTTGCGACACACCACGTGACGTTGTGAGTTTGACACCCTTGAATTAGTAGAACAGATACTATATGCAGATTTATCTGTCAAGGTATTGGAACAGCTTGATAAGAACACTAGTTATTCTTCAATGTATTCTCATGAATAGTTCTGGTTGAATGCCCTTGTAGGTTTTTTTATACCACCACCATCTCAACAAAATTTGGCTGCTGAGAAGTTGAGTGAAGAAAACTTAATCCTGGGTAAGGATGTGGCTAGAAAAAGGCATTTTGCAAAGCAAAATCTTAGCAAGGAACAAAAGGTCTGCAAAAATGCTGAAGAGCTTGACATGAAAACAATTACTATCAGGCCAAACTGATTTTATTTATGATTTTAGCTTATTGGACCCAAATAAATCATGATAAGTCCATGGTTGGGAAGAACCACTGAAATTCCAATTTTGAAGGCAGTAAATAAATCATTTAGGGAAAACTTGAAGGACAACATGTAAACATGAAGAAATAAACCAAACAGAATTAAGCTATGCAAACTATTATTTAATGATGAATATAACTCCAAAATAGGACTTATTTTCCCTAGAAACAATGTTTAAGTTGCACTGCAGAGCACAAGTAAGAACAACTGAATACAGTAGATTTTTCCCCAAATAAACATATATTGAATTGTGCTATTAATGTGCAAAATCCAGAAAGCCATTATGGTCAGTTTTAAGTGAATTGTATGAAAATATATACCAACAGTTCATAGCTCTGAATGCCTAATATGGGATATTATTTTTTTAACTGAAATGGCTGCCCATTTGTGTATTATAATTGGTACAAGGGTGGGGAAAACACAGGGAAGCTGAAAATCTGTTTATCCATCTGACCCTATTTATAATGAAGTGGTTATTTAGAGATTACTTGGATCCTGATTTTAGCACACTGAGTGGGACTACATGGTAACATTGTCAGTTTGAAATAAGATTCAGACTAGTTCTAAGCATTCGACAGGCTGGTAACATATTCACATTAGCAAAGCGAATAACAATCCATTTTCTAAATAATTTTAGAAAGAGGTAATAGAGTCAATGTTATTTGCACCTTGCATCTATTGGCAATGATGTTCATAACTCATTTACAGCAAATGCCCCAGAGAGGGGTAAAATGAGAAAGACAACAGGAAGATCTATAAAAGCAGTTATAACAAAATTACAGGATAAAACAATTCAGCCTCTCCTAAATGGGTTTCATTTTAAAGGAAAGTGTAATTCAAACCAAGAGACAAGGTAATAATTATATTAGATTTCCAGAATATATTGTTTGACAGCTAGCTCTTTAGCAAAGCTGAATTTAAGGCTGTTACATGCATGTGTATGCAAACACTCCCAATTCTGAAATGGTTTACTTCAGCAGTTCAAATTTCTCTGTATCGCAAAACTTCCAGCCACTGCACTCTTGAACATTTTTCCTTGTGTGCTTGTGAAGGGAGCAATGAACAGAGGCAGTCTTTAGAGATTCGTTTGTAGGTAGTCCTCAGTTAAAGACCTTGTATTCAGAGACTGAAGCTATGGCAGGGTTGAACAGATGGTACGTGTGCCTGGTCCCCATATTTATAGCCATTGCACTGCCCCTATGGTCACATGATCTAAATTTGGGTGATTGGCAACCCACTCACCCTTACGACCACAAGAGTACTATCTCCAATCACCTGTCTACCTCATCTCCCCCTCTCCCTATCTCTAGGCTTTTGGCTGCCCTGCACAGCAGCCCTGCATAGCCAGAAGTGTCAGTGAGGCTGGGCTGAAATAGAGTCCTGGGCCTTCAGCATTCTCATTTACCTCAGGTCTTCTATCTTATCTAGCACTGACAGCACCATCATCATTGCAAAGGGCTACCTCAATCCTTGCCCCATGGCCAGCCACCCCATTGCCACAGCACAAAGCCATAGCCAATCCTACTATCTTGCGCTTTACCAACCCTGCTTCCCCCCAGACAGCTTTTGCTGGTTTTTTTCCTCCTGTTACTGTTGAGGTGAGCCTTGCATGGCTTCATGGGAGCCAGCTGAGACTATGTGCACCCTTCTCCATATCACACATGGCCTTCACACAAGCCTCCTGAAGCCTTCTGAGGAGGCTGTGCATGACTTGGAGAAGAAGCAGCTGCCTGGTAGATGATACCCAGAGAACATCAGTTTCCCAAAAATCTCCTGAGCAAAGAGAAGCAATCAGAAATCAAAGGATGCAGTGCAAGCTTTTGAACAATAAGCAGGAATGCAATGTAATTTTCCCAAACCAGAGTATATAAAAGAGACTGGTAAGAACTGCTCCACTGGAGCTGTCTCAGGCCAATCCATCTCCTGTAACCTGAATATCTTTAACTTTGGGATAGTTATCCAAAATGTGATTATTTAAGTGTTTTATATATTAATTGGTTACCCTTCAATGTGAAGCTCCGATTACGCTCCAAAGTTTTGTAGAAGAGAGAGGGACGGGGCTACGTAGTACTTTGAAATATATCTAACATTGTATTTGATGTTAATCTGATACTATCTGGCTTATATCCATAACTCTCTAAAATGACTTGTCCACACTTATTCTGTGTTGGGAATAAAATAAACTTCTGTGCTTCTTCCCTAGTCTAGAACATCAGCAGAGTTGAGAATATGATGGTAAATAGCAATTAAAGCCTAATATTTCCCACTAACAATTATGCAGAACTGGAGTATAAGGAATCTAAAAGGACTGGAGATTTATAGGACGGGACAGCATAAGACATGTAGCCATGTAATCTAGCAAAAAAGTGGAGAGTACTCTGATTGCCTTCCAGATTCTCTTTGAAGACTACAGATAGTCCTTGCTTACCGTCCACTTGTTCAATGACCATTTGAAGTACTGAACAGGGGAACTTATGGCCAGATCAGTTGTGGATGTTGCAGCATTGCCATGGCCACATGATTGCAATTAAGGTATTTGGCAGCCAACATGCATTTATGACATTAGCAGTGTCCCTGGATCATTTTACAATTTTCAAGGCCAGCTTCCAACAACCACAACCAAAGTCATTAAGCATGCATTTTTGTCAATAAAATATCTTTAGGTTCTGTGTAGATTTTATTTCATAGAAAACAGAGATTAAGTCATTTAGTAAAATATCCAGGTAACAAAGTTTAAAAAATGCACATACATAGATGCTATATTATTGTAAACAACGTTAACTAAAGTGCCATTTGTTCTGATTTTATAGTGCATGCTTGTATTTGCAAAGTGTGTTTGAAAAGTGAAACAGAATACAGTGCATGATTCATACAAAATAAATTCCTAATTTTGTACAATATCAATGGAGACAAGTTTTATAAAAAGATCTAACTACTTTATAAAAAGATTTAACTATTGTCATTAGAACAAAAATAATGTGTTTGCTCTGTATATCCTAATACAAAGCAGAAAATCATTTTGGGTTAAGTGTTCACAATAAGGAATTATGCAAAAGAAAACATTTAAATGAGAAGCATAAAAGGTCTTTAATTAAAACTATAAAACTATCTTTAATTAAAATGTTAATTATTTCAGATTTGCTGTAAGCTTTAACATTTTGTACTGTATATTTCAGCACAAAATAAAATAGTCAGATATTTTGTGCAAAGGCCCCTTGTGGATTGTCTAATTTGTCAGATGGTGGTGGTTTTTTCTGAATGTTCCTTTTGTATTTTATACTGCATGGAGTTTTTTTTAATGTATATTAAATGCTGCTCAGCATTATAATGGAGTTGAGAAGCTTACTGTCTTCCTCTCTCTGCCTATATATGCATGCATGGGTGGGAAAAAAAAATCTTCATTTCATTTGGAACAAAGAAACATACTTAGTTCAAATGCAGGTTGGATATGCTTGAATCATGTTGAATCAGGAGACTTGTGGCCAGGAATTGTATCTTTCAGAATACAGGTAGTCCTTGAATTATAACCGTTTTTTTCATTTATGACTTATGCAGTATCTTCATGGTCATGTGATCAAAATTCAGATCCTTGGCAATTAGTTTATATTTATGACAGTCACAATCATGTGATAATATTTTGTGACTTTGTTGCATGCAAAATCAATGGGGAAGACAGATTCATTTAACAATTGTGTTACTAACTTAGCAACTGCAGTGACTCACTTAACAACTGTGGCAAGAAAGGTTGTAAAATAGGACAAATTTACTTAACTGTTTTGCTTAGCAACAGAAATTTTGGGGTCAATTGTGGTCGTAAGTTGAGGACTACCTAAACACATATAATCAGTGCTTTTTTGTTAAAAAAAAAAAAAGGTGCCGGAACTCACACACGTCATACAACCCGCCTTGCCTACCCTACAAGGTTCCATCCAAAAAAGGTGCCGGAACTCTGTTCTGGGCATTCTATGACAAAAAGAAAAGCCCTGGTTATAACTATTAACTTAAAAACAACTTCTGCATTTAGATACTGCCTTTGTACTGCAGTACAAGGTGTCATGTACAAAAGGCTCCTTCCTCATGTTCGTCCACATAACAGCAACTGTGTACATTGGGCTGAGCCCAAGCAACTGTCTGAGAATCACCCAGAGTTTCCATGGATTGAAGGCTGATCAAGAATCTGGTTCTTCCCACTCCTAGTCCAACATCTTAGCCAGTTTGGGATTAACAAATTTTATATGGCAACATCTTCATGGATGAAATTTTATCATGAAGCTGGTGCATGTCACATGGGTGCAGCATGGTAAAGAAATTCTTGCCATTAAGAATCCTAAAGAAGCTGTTGCAAAATTTCCCAAATGTGTTTTTTCAAAAGGCAACTGGACTGTCTTGTTTTTTTTTCTTGAAGATGTTTTTGCTTCTCACCTGAGAAAACCTTCTGTTCTTACTGAATGGTAGAGAATGGACGGATATATATTCCATGCAGTCATCTGGTCATTAGCACTCTCTTTGAGGTCACAGATAAACCTCCAAGGGCCTCGACAAGTCTCAGAGAGAGTTCTAATGACCAGATGACTGAGAATCTCCAATGACATGTTGCAAAGTTTTTATTTTTAACCTACAGAACTCACATGGATCATGAAAAACAAATTAATTTTGAGCTGTTTCTTTTGGCTGTACTGTATAGAGGAGAGTTCTGCATAAAGCACTGAAGTGTTACATTATTTTTACCCCATTTTATCATTGGTATTTCTTTCTTTTCTTTTTTATCCTTCTGTCTTATTTTATTCTATTTAACCTAATTGTTCCAATATGTATGTTGGATCTATGACCTGTAATAAAGTTACTGATATTGAAATATCAAAAAGTTAGGTTATATGAAACAAATTTCCCCCTAATATAGTGGTAGACTATTTAGATGCTAACAGGAACACTGGTAAGGTAAACATCATAAGCTGTGTTGGGCTCTGAAGTGGCACAATAAACATTATTTTTGCTTTGAAAAACCAAACTGGCGACATCTGTATTGAGCAAGTCATTTTTTTTGATCTACTGACATTTCTCTTGACCCAACCTCAGTCATCTATTTATGGTTTTTTTTAAAAAAATGGTTTTATATAAAACAGTAAAGATGCTTCTTAAAAAACAAAAAACAAAAACCCACATAACCAGAAAGGTTAGAAAAGAAAGACAAAGATGTATCTTGTTTCCATCAACTTCTTGGATCCTTCAAAGAACATATCCAGCAAAATAGACAAGAGAAAAAAAATAGGTGGAAGGCAGAAGGTCCTGGGGTAAGAATTTGCCTTTGTGAGAAGGATGATGAAAGACTGAGAGATCTGCCTGGTGATTACTTGCTTGTTTTATTCCACTACTTTATTAAGTGATCAATAAAGTAGAATAAAACAAAGCTGCTCTGATCATTCTGATTGAGTGATGAGAGTAGCTTTAGCTCTTATAGCCAATAGCAACTTATTTTAAGATAGATTGGGTATAAAGACTGCAGCATTATACTTGGCAAATAGCTGTGAAAACAAGTTATAGGTAATTCCAATGTCTGCCACCCCTGATCATGTGACTGCATTTTTGGTCCTTGGCAACTGCCCTTCATTTGCACTGTTGCAGCAGCCCATGGTCACATGACCTGGCATTTATTTTCAATTTCTGGAAAAAAAAACACCACCCCATAGTGAACGATGTATTTGCTTAAGGATTGCAGAATTAAGTCGATAAACATGGCGTTCCCTTAATGACCATCATGTTTGCATAATGACTGCTGCAAAAATGGTCATAAGTCAGGCATGGTCATGTCATGGCCTGTTTTATGACCATCACAACTTATGACCAAAATTGTGATTGTGTGTCAAGGATTTGGAGGAATATGAGGCAGATTTTAACAATGACTACCAGAGGGAGGTATGATAGTAGGGCTGGCTGTCTTGTTACCAGAGAAAAGGAATGGGCAATTTGGTATAAATCTCCATTTCTTTCTAGAATCTCTTCCTGAGCTCATAGGCATTCGTATATAATAAAAAAAGAAGCATGGGAAGACAAAGCATTACATGGCGAGTACATTAAAAAAAGTAGGACGAAAAACAGATAATAACAAGTCCTGGCAATGGCTAAGAGCAGGAAAGTTGAAGAAAGACAGAGAGGGGCTAATTTTGGCTGCACAAGGCCAAGCCTTAAGAGCAAACACATATAAAGCCAGAATTGAGAAGGCAGCAACAGATAGCAAGTGCTGCCTATGCAAAGCAGCTGAAGAAACCGTGGACCACCTGGTAAGCTACTGCAAGAAGACTTAATACAGTGAGAAGCAACAAGTAACAAGACTCGAATATGAGGAAAAATGCATCATGAGGCAAGCTTTTCACTTTACAATATACCAACAATACAACATCACACCCAGGTACATAGATAGCAGACTCTGCATTGTCACTCAATTTGCATCATTTGCCTCTTTTTTTTCTTCTCCCAATAAATGCCCATACCAAATCTTCTTATCAATGGATATTTTGGCTTCTGCCTGTTTTTGTTAAACCCAGGTCTATTTATAACAACAATAGCAATAGCATTTATACATCACTTGATGGTGCTTTACAGTCCTCTCTAAGCAGTTTACAGAGTCAGCACATTGCGCCCAACAATCTGGGTCCTCATTTTTAGACAATGGTCCCCCTCGATTGGATTCTAGAGAGGAAGCTATACTCTTACCCAAGCTTCTTGAACTCATGTTGGGTCTGGTGTTGGATTCACCTAGATTATTAGTACCGGGGATATTCAACATTAGAGTCACCTGATGGCAAGGTAGGTAGCATATAAACTAACCATCTAAATCAGGGGTCCTCAACCCTCAGTTGGTGGACCAGTACCGGGCCAGGGCATGCCAGAAACCAGTCAACACAAACAAGGAAAGCCCCATCCACAGGATGGAGGCAGCACACAAAACCACGCTCCCTCCAGTCCATGGAAAAATCTCTCTCCACGTAACCAGTCCCTGGTGCCCAAAAGGTTGATCTAAATAAACAAACAAAGATCCCTACCCTTGGGAGGAATGACTCAGAACTTCTAACCTCCATTGCAGTTATGGGGATATCCCTACCGATATTGGGGTTGATCCATGTATGGTAGGTGTGTACTTGTTGGACCTAATTTTCCTCTCCTAGCAGAAAGAGATCTGAAGATAAAGACCTTTGTCATGAACAGTTGCAAATGAATTCTGCAAGGGTTGGTGGACTAATTAAGATGGATCTGCTTGGATTGCAATAGGTACTATTACCTTAATCCTGCCCCAGTCAGCCAAATCTGGGGAGAAGGAACAGGCTCAAGAAGCGGTAAAAGCTTCCTCAGCAGAAGATTGTTCCATAATTTTTGATGTATAATTTAGCATCATATTGACATCTTAAAATCCCATTCCTGTTTCAGTCTCAGCCATTATAAGGAATAAGAGGGCTTCTTCATTTCTGTTCTTTCCATATTCTGCTGTTCTACTATACTGGGTAAATCCAGTTTTTCCAAATAGTGTTCTGGGATCAGAACATCCCATATGGCATTGGCTCAATTTTTGCCCTTACCCTATTTCAGGGGTGTCAAACTCAATATTATTGAGGGCCGCATCAGCATTGCGGTTGTCCTCGTGGGTCCGGGTGGGTGTGGCCAGGGTGGGTGTGGCCTACTCTACATCGTTCACGTCAAGGGTGCCTGTGGGGGCCTGGGCAGGAGTGGGTCAGATCTGGGGGTCTCCGGCAGAAAGGGCTGGGACCGGGGCAAGTGCCAAGGCATGGTCCATTTCTTCATTCCTCACAAAGGGTGACAGCTCCCCAGCATGCACCCAGGGGATGGGACCAACGTGGCAGGGTCCGGTTCCTCACTGTGGAGCTAAGACTGAATGTGTTTCAGCATAAATGGCCACCACAAAATTGTTCATTGGCTCCCGGCCAGCCTGGGCCAGAGCCAAGGCAGCGGGGGCTGTTCCCTCACTGTTTTCAGGATGGCTTCGCAGGCCACATGAAACCACTTTGCGAGCCGCATCCGGCCCCCAGGCCTTGTGTTTGACATGTCTGCCCTATTTGAAACTCTCTTTCCTCCCCCATTACCAATATACACATAGACATTCATAACACATCACATACACCACAAAAGAGCAACAATCTTGCTGTGGTATTATATATGTCTGCATCAAAATTCTTCATGCAGAGAGTCCCTTGCAAAGGCAAATGAAAAGAATTCTGATGCATTCATAGAAACATTCAAAGCACAGTTGCCTTTTGTACGGTATTTTAACATCTGTGAGTAATATAAAAGTGGAATGAGAATGGAGGCCATGAAAGAAGCAATTTTTAAAAAGTGACAATCTGGAGATTTTGCGAGGCCAAGCTAAAAGACTCTAACCCAAATACATCTTTCCAGGATAAACAAAGCAAGATCTTAGCTATGTGATACCAGATCAGGTAGCTCCCTATTTTTTTTTCCACAGAAATTACAATCAGCTTAGCCACAGAAGACCAAGCTAATAAGCATGGAAAAGATACTAAGAAGAGAGGAGAGCTCTAGTAAAACAAAAGCAAGTAACACCCTAGAAAATCTGTTCGTGTTATACTGCCTCTTAGTTCTTTCAAAACGCTATTGTCTTTGTCATCTTGCCCCATTCGTCATAGATATATTCCAATGACTTCATGCACATTACTAGGCACATAGTATGCTTGAGTACTATATGCAAACAGATGAATATTGTTGCATAAATCTATAAAGAGGGATGATAACTCCCCCTCTTCTGGAACATGGCTCGGACTCTACATTGTCAATAAATCAATTTGTGTTTCAATGTAAGATGTCCTATTTCTGGTTCAAACATACCCCTAAACATTCGACTACATGGACATACACAGCATTTCTATATTATTTAGTGTCTGGCAATGGTACAATTAGCCAGGAGATTACAATGTTAATACATAGTTATTTGGCTGCTGAAGAGTGCTGGTATGTTTAGTTTGCGCTTATGCACTTACCCAAGCTGCACCACACCATTTAATAACACATTAAAATGAACAATAATCCAGATCAAATTCTGTAATGATAGAGGTGTCCTAATCTACATTCAGAAATTTCTGGTGAGCTTTTTTTCTCAGCTGTAATGCAGAATAAGATACTTTTAATTCAACTGATACAATGGCTGCTTTGACAGCTCAGTCCTAGAGACCATCATACAGTCTCTTGCAATCCTTCATGGTGACATAAATGTGTATTCAGATAGTCTTTTTTAAAAATCTCTCCCTCCCCATTTCCCAGTGTCCCACCCCATCCCTTGAACAATTAGACTTTGCAATACCAGCATATTCATCGAGGGAGACTTGACAAAGAGTAAACTGAAAGCAGAGAACTTCATTTGTAAAACATACATTTAATTTTAATTATATTGCTTTACCTACTGGTGAGAGAATAATGGGGATATTTCCTCTGAAGGCTTTTTGAAACAAGCTTTGGGATAATGACGGACTCTTTCAAATGAACTTTTAATTGCATGAGGCCAACCTGTCTTCAAATTTCAATATGCTAAGAAATTCACAAAGGCAGCAAATCCTAAATATAGTTTCAAGAAATATTCTGCATTCAGTACTTATGGGATCTTTTTAATGAAATGTGTCTTGATTATGTTTAAAATGTTTATGTGAAAATTAAGCTGCGGTTTTTCTTCTTCTGTCATTATATACAGTATCCTAATTGTACACAGGGTTCAATAAGACTTGGCACCAAATTACTGAATATAAACTATATGACAAGGAACTAATATGATTTTTTTTTAAGGAAATCTCAATATCTGAGTAAGAAACTGGCAGGTGAATTTAACTAAGGAAAGGAAAGAATCAGAAAAGAGAAGAAGAATCAACTAGGGAGAGATGTCTGTGGAGAATCTCAGTCATCCAGGTTGTAGTTATCTCAAAGATGCTTTTTTTTCTTCAAAAGGCAACTGGACTGATTTTTATCCCCTGAGGAGGAAGAAAAAAACATTTTGCTTCTCATCCAAGAAGCTTTATCGGTTCTGATGGTTTCCTTTCATCTCCCCACTGCCACCATCAGAACCGATGAAGCTTCTTGGATGAGAAGTGAAATGTTTTCTTCTTCCTCAAGGAAAAAAAAAAAAAACAGTCCAAATGGCTGTTCATATTACTATAGAAATGTAAAAAGTTGAGATTCGATCTTAATGTCTTATTTTGCTGCAACCGTGGAAGTCAGAAATCAACGCCTTTTGTTTTTCCCCTCCCCTTCTCCACACCTTTTCGTTTTCCCTTTCCCTATTGCTGTCCCTTACTATTTGCTTTTGTATTTTCATATTTTATGTTGTAAATGAATACAATTTTAAAAATTTAAAAAAAGAAAAGAAAATGCCTTGAAATTTGCTCTAAAAGGTTTTAGACAAAATCCTCTAGTCTAGGATAAGGAGAAGATAGCCAAGAAAATAGTGCAATGCCAAGGCTGGGAGGGAGGTGCAGGTTATGGAGGAACCCAGTAATGTACAAATAAATACAGGAATGCATACTGTTCATCAGGTTACATGACTAAAGATGTCCGGCAATGTGCAGACTACAGGAAACAAACAAGTCTTAATGCTAGAAAGCAAATATGAATTCAGATGCATATGGTAATATGAGACTCATGAGTGAAATGCAAGGACTGAAGGTTTGACAAAAGGAGGAAAGCAACAGTATTATCTTTGAGTTGGGCTTCGAGACAGTACAGAAAAGGAATTGCTCCAAGTGTTCCAGTATAGTTATATGCATTTATTTATAGGGAGCTTTCAGCTGAAGTAAGAGAAACTTGAAGAAACGATGCCTTGGTAAGGCCACACTTGGAATACTGCATCCAGTTTTGGTCACCACGATGTAAAAAAGATGCTGAAACTCTAGAAAGAGTACAGAGAAGAGCAACAAAGATGATTAGGGGACTGGAGGCTAAAACATATAAGGAATAGTTGCTGGAATTGGGTATGTCTAGTTTAATGAAGAGAAGGATGAGGGGGGAATGATAGCAGTGTTCCAATATCTCAGGGGCTGCCACAAAGAAGAGGGAGTCAAGCTTTTCTGCAAAGCACCTGAAGGCAGGACAAGAAGCAATGGATGGAAACTAAACAAAGAGAGAAGCAACCTAGAACTAAGGAGAAACTTCCTGACAGTTAGAACAATTAACCAGTGGAACAACCTGCCTCCAGAAGTGGTGAATGCTCCAACACTGGAAGTTTTTAAGAAGAGACTGGACAACTATTTGTCTGAAATGGTATAGGTTCTCCTGCTTGAGCAGGGAGTTAGACTAGATGACTTCCAAAGTCCTTTCCAGCTGTATTCTATTCTACTTTGCTCTGCTCTGCTCTGCTCTAGTCTAGTCTAGTCTAGTCTTGTAAGTTAGGTTACTTGTGCCCTCAGGGTCACCTGAATAGTGCAAATGGGTGTGGAACCTTCTTGGAACTGCTGAACTGCTCTTTCATTGTTCAGGTGACCCTGAGGGCACAGATAAACCTCTAAGTGGCCTCAATGACTCTCAGAAAGAGTACCAGATAATTGCAAGGTATATAAATCATTCCATCCTCCACCATTCAGTCAGAACTAAAGAAGCTTCTTGGATAAGAAATGTCTTCAAGAAAAAAAAAAAAAAAAAAAAAAAAACAAAGTCCGGTTGCCTTTTGAATAAGCCCCCATGGGACAACCATGACCTGAATGACTGAGAATCTCCACAGACATTTGAAGACAGAACTATGCTCTGAATATGTCCCTAAACTCCTTTTCTCAGTTATATTTAAACCTTAAACATATAACATTGATTGGATCTAGGCCAGAAGTCGGCAATCTTATCTGGCTAGGAACTGCACTTAACTAGGTTTTTGAAACCCGAGGCAATAATGTGTGGGGCTATAATGCAAAGTGAATAGAGTCTCAGTATGCTGCAATCTTCTATAATAGAATTATTTATAATTACATATCATGACAACCCTGTATCAGTGGTAAACATTTAGTTCTCCCTGTGTTCACTGTATATTTCTGAAGATTAGTTGTGAAGATAATCTTATTGGAAATCATTCAGTTTCCTGTGTATTTTTCATAATTTATTTCTATATATCCAAGAAGCTGGATCCTTCACACCAATCAATATTTAACAAACTGGTGCTTTTAGCTGTCTAGAGCAAGCACATTTATCTGTCTGTTCTTCTGATTCATTGTCAATTGATTTGCAGCTAAATGATGTGCAGACAGCCAAGTGCCAAATAAGACATCATTCACATCTCCATCTAATTTTTCCTGAGCTTTAAAAATCCACAATGCTAAAAGAGACTCAGAGAAAATGAAGGAAGTACTACTTGACCCTTTCCTCAAGAGCTCCTCTTTTCTATCTGTTCACTTTACCCACATCTACTGATTGTCAGAATCAGAAGTTTGAGCAACAGCCAAGATTTAAGGCAGAACAGTTGTTGGTTTCTGCAGTTTCACCTGTTTTTCAAAATTATAATTAAGAGGATAAAATTTAGACATTAATTTGTAAAATAGAATATAACAATAAAGTGATAAATTTTGATCTGAAATAGACTTTCTTAAAGACATATTAGACTTCTGCCTTTTTTCCAGGCATTCTGCTGTTCAATGATCTATTTTTAGAATTATAGAATTGGAAGAGGCCATTTAGGACACTGAGCCTAACCTGAACAGGCATGGAATTGAATTTGAATTGTGGGGCATATACGTTCAAATAGGGAACCTCCTCTTCTTTTGTTTTGAAGACAAAGACATTTGCTCTTCTCCAATCTTTTAATCTTTCAATTTTCTCCAATCTTTTAATCTTTAAATCCTCCAATCTTCTCCAGGCTTTTAGGAAGAGACTGGACAGCCACTTGTCTGGAATGGTAGGGCAGGAGTAGGCAATCTTGGCTTTTTTTATGACTAGTGGACTTCAACTCCCAGAATTCCTGAGCCAGCCATGCTGGCTCAGGAATTCTGGGAGTTGAAGTCCACGAATCATAAAAGAGCCAAGGTTGCCTACCCCTGGTATACGGTCTCCTGTTTGACCAGGGGGTTGGACCAGAAGACCTCCAAGGTCCCTTCTATGCTGTTATTCAAATTTCCAATTATCTGGCACTATAACAGTTGTCTAGGATTGCTCAGATATAATTTAATTATGTGGCCTGACCACCTAAAACCACCTGGAATCTTAAGTGTCTTAAAGAATTTAAATAATCAAAAGAAAACACACAGTCATATCAAAACGGATTAAAATAGGAACTAAAATTAAAAGGCTAAAATAAAGACTGTAAAAATGGCCATGTTACTTTGCAGTGTTTCTCAATCTCAGAAACTCTAAGAGCATGGATTTCAAATCCCAGAATTCCCCAGGCATGAACCATGTTTCCATTGTTTTTGGAAAGCTATGAGATTAGAGAATAACCCTTAATGCTAGATCTTCTGGTAGGTCCAGGCCCTGAATAGATATTCTTTAGCTGCCTGAACAGGATGAAAGGGACTGTTGGGAAAAGGAATACTTTCACTGCATATTGCAGATGGCACATATTTTTGCCACAAAGAAGAGGGAATCAAGCTATTTTCCAAAGCACCTGAAGCAACGGATGGAAACTAACCAAAGAGAGAAGCAACCTAGAACTAAGGAGAAACTTCCTGACGGTTAGAACAATTAACCAGTGGAACAACCTGCCTCCAGAAGCGGTGAATGCTCCAACACTGGAAGTTTTTAAAAAGAGACTGGACAGCCATTTGTCCGAAATGGCATAGGGTTTCCTGCCTGAGCAGGGGGTTGGACTAGAAGGCCTCCAAGGTACCTTCCAATTCTGTTATTCTATTTTGTTCTGTTCTATTCTATTCTGTTCTCTTCTGTTCTGCTCTGCTCTGTTCTATTCCAGAGTCGCTGATAGTATATAAATATAATAATAACCAGAGAGGCCAAATTGGTCTATAGAAATGACCGAATGAAGAATAGAGAAGATACATGGCAAGACAAAATTTTACATGGTGATACAAAAACAAAACAATTATCAGGGAAAGCAGATAACAAGACCTGGCAATGGCTAAGAACAGGAAAGTTGAAGAAAGAGACAGAGGGGCTAATTCTGACTGCACAAGACCAAGTCTTAAGAACAAATGCATGCAAAGCCAGAATTGAGAAGACAGCATTACAAGGCAAATGCCACCTCTGCAGAGAAGCTGAAGAAACTGTAGACCACTTAGTTAGCTAATGCAAGAAGATTGCACCAACTGGCTACAAACAATGCCATAACAAAGTAAAACAATGGTGCATTGGAATATCAGAAATACCACATTCCTGCAAGCAAGAACTGGTGGCACCTTAAAAATAGACAAAAGAAAATAAAGACGTTAAAATGCTCTAGAGTTTTAAAATTCAAATAAACAAACATCTACCATACTACACCCCAGAATTAACCATTATTGATAACAAAGACAAAAATATCTGGATAATAGACACTGCAATACCTGAATATAGCAGAATAGAAAAGAAAGAACTGGAGAAAATCACAAAACACAAAGACCTACAAACAGAAGTTGACGATTGTGGCCAAAGAATGCAAAGATAGTACCAATAATAACAGGAGTCTTGGGTGTAATCCCAAAATATCTGAAGCACCAATTGAACACCTTTGGCATTGACAAAATCACTATCAGTCAATGGAAAAAGGCAGCTTTACTTAGAATAGTTTTCATCCTGAGATGATGCCTTTTAATACATCTGCTTATCTCAGGTCTTTGGGCAGGACCTGTTAGGTGGATAAAGATGTCAAATCCAATCTAAACATCTGGCTGACTGTGCAACCCCACTGAAATAATAATAATTTATGCAAAAGTCCTCCTAGTCACAGTCTATTCCTGCTTCTTGAGTAGGAAATGCAAGAGTCGGTAGGGCTCACAGATTGAAAACCAGCACTTTCTCAGGGAGAATAACCCCATTAACAGCCAAATATAGTACAATCTAGAATTAATCAATCTCTAAATCTATAGCTATTGTGTCTTGTCTGGATTGGGTCAGAGTTGAAATTTTATTGGCCTTTAGATTTTAATTAAGGCTTCCACCCTAGAGTATCATCTGCATATAGATATTTTTCCTTGAACTTGTAGACCTATCCTAGAGTAGATGTATTCAACAGGTAGATATTAGAAGAGATAGGGGAAAAGACTGACTCCTCAGGTATGCCATAACAAAGTACCTATGTGTCGTATGTTTTGCCCTTAACAACCACCTTCTGGATCCACCAGTTTAAATAGGATTAGAGTCACTAAAATTTTTAAATTAAACAAGAATGAATGTTCTGAAGTCCACAACAAACAATTAACTTCGTGTTATATGAAATTATTTCAAAAGATGAAACCATTAAAACTGTTGTCTTTGGAGAAAATTTAGTGAATTAAAATGGTTAGAGCAGTGGTTCTCAACCTATGGGTTGGGACCCCATTTGGGGTCGAACGACCATTTCACGGGGGTCGCCAAACAACGCAGTCCACCATTTTTCCCCCTTTTCCTTAGCTGTGCTACTCCCTTTTATTCTATTGGCTTTTGAAAGCCAATAGAATAGACTCTCTTGAATAGAGTCTAATTCTATTGGCTTTCAAAAGCCAATAGGAATTGTCCAGGCTGTCTCTGCCCTGCTGAGCCCGCCATAAGTCCCATTCTGCAAACGGTGCTTCACCAGTTGAGTAGTCCTCGACTTATGACCGGTTGAGTAGTCCTCCACTTACGACCGGTTGGGGGTCATGGCATTAAAAAGGTTGAGAACCACTGGGTTAGAGAGTCACGTTACAATACATCTTCTAAATGTTACCACTATGTATTTATGTAATTCACCTAAGACACAGAGAATTTCTCCATTTCTGTATCCGGCTGCAACTTTACCATTAATTGATATAAATGCTATTAAATTGTTCTCCTTAGGGTGAATTCAGTACATTTCAGTAATGAAATGCATAGCAAAGACAGATATTATAGAAAAAGAATAATCTTCTCTATCATTCAAAAATATAAGTTGCATAGTTAACGCATTTCCCTGTTACTATAGTGGTATCTGTAACAATATGTGCTTATGCAAGTGAATGTATGCACGCATCCCCGCACACATTTATTCAAAAGTAACCCCATTCATAGGATTAATTCCAATACCTGCATAGGACTACAATCTAGTGGATAGCTAGTGGATTAGAACTGAGATCACAGAAATAGTTACAGCACAAGGAATTGGTTTATGAGGATGCCCCATTTTAAAAATGCACATTATTTATTATAATTTTTTTCCTAATGCTCTCCTCCCAGTTTAGGATGACATGCACCGTCCTTACTATAATAGACATAATTTTATTCTCATACACATATTCTCAGGATAATGTGACTTTGTCTTCAAAAACCAATATTCTATACAGAAATTAAAATGGTAATGTGGACCCACTAAACCCAATATGTAATCAGGAAGATAATGGATTGCTGTATGTTACTTTTATACCCTCAGTATAAATGTTGCAATAATAAGTTTTTTTACACATATGTGTAAAAATATTTAATAAGGGAGACTTGAAGGAGTTAAGAAAGAAAGAGGCATTAAAGATAAATCATATTTGAATTTCTGGAGGTTCCTGTATTCATTGTTATGGGGTGGAGGTGCAGTGATAGGTAAGAATGAGATACATCGAAAGTGAAAAAAAACCTGGATCTCTAGAAGAATCAACATTTCAAACTGAAAGCAAATATCAAAGTGGGAAATGGAGACAGCAGAAGTGACTATACAGGCCCTAAGTTCACATTCTAGAAACAATCTTAGTTCAAAGATTCAAGAAACATTCGATCATTGTTTGTTTTATAGGCAGATAGGAAAACTCTCAAGGCCTGAACTTGCTTCTGAATTCTGATATCTTTATAACTGAATTTTATAATCATTATAGCATCAATCACTTTGTCAAGGAGAAAAACAGTCTTTTAAAAAAACTGTGCGATTACTTTAGAATAATAACTATATACCTGTATTTGAATTTTAATGACAGTAACTTGGCCAAAGATAACTTTAACTTTAAAATATTACTGGCAGTGCAGCGATGGTTTTTCTAAGTTTCCTTGCTAAAAAAAATCTCTTCAGGTTACAGTGCATCCCTTTAATTGTATCATCAGAAAATCAAGAAGAAAAAAAATGAAAATGCCTTTGTCTTCATTTTGCATTTGTTTGTGGCAAGCACATTAATTCTTCCTCAAGCAAGGAGATAAGCAGTTGTTATTCTTTTCCACCTCATTAAATTGTCAGAGAAGCTGACATATATAACTGTTTGTCACCAAGATCAATTTGTGAAGTTTGAGGAACACAGTGACCTGCTGTGTTTGAAAGAAAAGCTCTTGGAGTGATTCTAAGAAGTGCAATAGGAAATTTCAAGCATTAGAGGGCCAAATACGAAAATCTACTCTCAATTCCTATATCACACCACGGAAAAGATGAAGGGAGCATACGGGATACCCAATACCTTTATCTAGTAAATACCTAAAAATTTACCCTGTGCATAAAGATGTGAATTAAAAATGATTGACTTTATTGGAAGTGTTGTTAGCTTGCTCTGAAGCTTCTTGTATTGAAGTAGGGAATGAATTTGGAGATGCTATTCTTCAACTGGCGTTCTCTGCCAGATAAAATTGTTTGTTGACTTTATTTTTCTTCTTAATTTGGAATCATCAATCTACTTAGCCTACCTCATTGTCTTCAGTTATGTTATGCAGTCTGAACATTATAGAATATTTTCTTTGTTGTACACCATAAGGGAAAAGATGAAAATTGTCAGTTCCTTTTCAATAGTCCTTGTTTGTAACTCCAGATATTTAGATTTAGAGCTTCTTATACCGAAAGCTTCAATGTGTTTAAGATGGATGTTATTCAATAATCTGCTTTATTACTGGACAGTACAGAGTTACATAATTTAACAGGTTATTTCTGCCCCTTTTAAAATTTAATACTAAACTGTAGAATTCACATATGCACAACTATTTGCAGAAAATTTCATTGAGTTCACTCAGCTTGTCTGAGATTCCTACTGGCATATTTTAAAAGTATTTTAGTCAGCTTTGGTTAAAGGGTGATTTAAAAAACTCACTTGTATGATAGTCTGGAGATCTTGAACTGGAATATTAATGTATAAAACTGAGACATAGTGATTGATTAAGGATACTCCAGCATAGTATATATGCCATTTGGTTTAAATCTGTTCTTTTTCTTTCTTTTTCTTTTTCCATCTTGTTGAATATCTCCCAGAGATTCACAACTAAGGCAGTCTACAGTTATTATAAATGAAAAATAAAAGTAAATATATACAGACAACTTATTTTTGAGGTAAATGCTATTAATCATAGTTATAGCATTTATGGATTGTGAATAATTAATTCTCTGATGCAAAAATCTTCCACCTTTCAAATCTAATATCTGCATGGCCTAGTTAGACTTATTTTGGAAACTGTAGGAAACAAAAGGCATTTTAGAGTTTCCAAATGCATAATAATTGTAACTGATACAGGTCGCTTTTCAAGAAAAATAAGACAAAACATTCCTACTGCAACAAGGCAATCTAAACGCAAAAATGCATTTCCTCATCTTTTTCCAGCACATTTCAATTAAAATAATATAACTTAATAGATATTCCAGCAGTTGGAAGCACAGGGATGATCTTGTATGACTTGGAACCTAAACAATCAGGTACTTGAATGGGAGATTCAATGAGAATCCCAAAGTTGTAGGTTTAACTGAGAAGCTGAAAACAAAAACACAAAAACCCTGAAGAAAACAAGGTCAATAAATCACTTTTGTAATGCTTCCAAGGAAAGTATATTGACATGTCCATGAAGTCACTAGAAGTGACTCAAAGAAATGAAGCAGCCGTTATTAAGCAGAAGGAAAAGGGAGGGAGGAGGGAAATTTATTTAAGGCAGGGGTACCCAAATTCAGCTTGTTGACTCCCAAACATTCAACATTCATTAGAAGAAAATGATTTAATAAATACTATTCTAATAGTACCACAAATCATCATCATCATCATCATGCTCTTGGATAGTTTCACTGATCTTTAGGAGTCAATATTGACCACTTTGGGAAACCCTGATCTAAGAAAAGATATTAATCATGAAATTAAGGATAAGAAATCATATGCTATATGACTACGTGGCTTTTGATACTCTGGAAGGCCCTCGGCTATACTAAAGGAAAATACTACTGTATACAACTGTTTGTAATCTAAAGGGTTAAGACTTACTTCTTTCAACAATGAATTACAGTCATCTATTTTCCTTCTCAGCTCCTATTATAGGCATAACTGAACTTACCATTTAAGCTGCTCTCTTATACTCATTCCAGTTTAATTCTAATTATTATTTTTTAAAAAAATCTTAGATTCACAAAGTTAAATTAAATTTATACATCAAACAGCACACTTTCCTTTCCGGTATGCACTCTAGTAACTTTTCATTTTCTTCCAATTTTTCTGATGTGTTCAACAGAATACATGTCTTGACTATTTGGCAACCAGATTCTCCCTCCTAGTCACAGCCGTATGAATATAATCCTTTTTTTTTTTTTTACATTTGAAATGGTGGGGGATCTGCTATTTTGAAATACAACTCTGTGCAGATTTATTTAAGAGGAAGCATATATAGGCATCTAGGGTAGAGGGCATGGTGAGATAGGATATTGCCATGCAAACTCTGATCCTTAGGTACTTGTATATGAGGGTAATGGTTGTATCATGCCATCATTTAGTCATCATCATGGTTAAGAAAAGATTCTATAAACATACATCTATGTTTTTGAAGTGTGAATTATACTCTTTATGAAAACAACCAGAATAGTGACAAAGTAGTTCAAACAGATTATGAAAATAATAGTAATTTTTACCATTCCTGTATCATATGCCTGTTTGGAATTGCAAGGAACAATTGTAAGTGATAGCGCAGTTAGTTTATGCTAAGCAGGGCTTTTTTTCTCATAGAATGCCCAGAACGGAGTTCCGGCACCTTTTTTGGATGGAACCTTGTAGGGTAGGCAAGGCAGGTTGAATGACATGTGTGAGTTCCGGCACCTTTTTGTTTTTAGGAAAAAAAGCACTGGTGCTAAGTATTAAGATGTTTTGTGAATTCACAGTCTTTTCTGCAGGCAATTATTGTGATTATGCTTGTTAAATATATCAGTTTTAGTTAAGCTGTTTACACAAACATCACTTCTTCTCTCTCTCTCTCTCTCTCTCTCTCTCTCTCACACACACACACACACACACACACACACAAAGAGCAGCAGCAGCAGATTCTTGTTTCTCTTTAATCGGTTTTTTTAGAAACTTGTTCGGCTCAGAATTGATTTTGCTGACATAAAAATTATGAATAGTGTTAGATGTCAGTGCCAATGCCAATACCTATTTTGCTCTTGTTAGATATAAGAGAGGAGCCTCCAGCTTTTTCAACACAATTGAAGCATGTCGTATGATTGCTAAATCCAGTATATTTAATAGCTGTTTCTCTTTACTCTTTCAGATTCTTTGCTAACACTTATTAATTCTATTAACCTGAGGTATCTATTTAAGGCCATTCAAGAACTTATTTAGTAACGTTCACATGTGCAGAACTGCCACAGAATTAGGGGAGGTTTTGTCCCCAAAGTCTTCTTCACTCACTTAATTATGGCAAACAGCTATTTCTGCCTCTTTTAGTGCATGAATTGAGAGCAAGCCACCTTAAAATAAAACCACTAAATGTCATCCTTCAAAACACCTCCTAATCCATAAAGCCAGTAAAAAAAGTATGTCTATTCAGCAGTTTGTATCAAGCATCAATTTTTCTATTGCTTTGTCTGTGAAAGCAAGGCTTCTGTGATTTTGTGATTTTTCTGAAATTGACACTTCTATATATTTTTTAAAGATTTCTTCTGATGGGAGAATTTAAAAATAGACCTAGATTACAAATCAACAATAGGGATTATTGTATTCATGATGGCTGAGAAGACCAGCATGTCTACACTAAAGTAAATAGTTTTTTCAAGATGTTGAAAACATTAATATTTCGATATTTTAAGAAGACGTGGTGATTGTCCTTATAAAACAGCTATGGAGGGGCTGGTAATTCACAAAACACTTACATGGTAGAGAATGAACATTTGTCAGACAGTAAACTTCTACCTGCTACCCAATCTTAGCCTTCAGGGTACTCTCTAGCCAACTAATTCAAAGACTGATGGTGATTATGTCCTATCAATTCAGTACTGATTCTTAGCAACCACATAGACAGATTTTCATCAGTAGTATCTATCCCTAATCTGGTCCTTCACGTATTCAAAGGGTGCAACCATTGCCATTGCAGTTGAAGCTATCCACCTTACTGCTGGTCATTCTCTTCTCTTCTGCCTTTCCCAGCATTATAGATCTCTCAACACAGGTAGGTAGAACATACACAATATATTCAGAATATAACTTGAAGCAGGTCACTTGTGCCTTAAGTGAGAACCTGGATTGATTTGTTCAATAATCCATTTGTTTTTTCTTCTTGGACTAGGACTCTTCTCCAGTACCAACGTTTCCAAACATCAACACTCTTTTTATTCTGCTTTTTCAAAGTTTAACTTTCTATGGCCTGCATGATTCTGCATGTGACATTTTTCTTGACGGCTTCACTGTTGATAGTCAATGCTAAAGGGTAGAAGCTATCCATCACTTCAGTATTTTCTTTGACAATTCTAACAGTGGTTGCTGTAGCTGTTAGTCTTCGTTATATTAATTTGTTCTTATTTACCTTTAATCCTACTCCTCTTTTTTATGTGCATCTTGATTTTCGTTCTTAGTTTGCCAAATGTTTTCATTTCCAACTACCAAAGTAATATTATTAATATATTCTTCCTCCAATTTTAAAACCCCATTCATCTTTTTCACTTTCCTTCAATATATATTTGGCCTTATCTCATTGCTGACTTGGAGCCAGTCTGTTTTTCCATGTTCCGTCTGGAGTATTATTATTATTTATTAAATTTATATGCCACACATCTTGTTTGAGGTGACTCTGGGCAGTCTATGGCATCCTCTAGATATAAGTTTCACATGAGGACAGTAAAATATTCTGCGATTCCTATTTTCCTGAAGACATTCTACTAGCTTGACATAGTCAATCTACCTGAAGGCTTTTCTGTAAGCAATAAACACATATTGACTTTTTTTTGAGTTCTATGGCTTTCTCAATTATCTACTGTGCATCAGCAATAATGTCCCTTATTCCTTGATCTTTCCATAACTCTTAGAGAAAGATGCACATTTGGAATTCAAATGTTAATCAGGATATGGATGCAAAATAATTAACTATGCTACATGCTTAAAATTTTATGTTTTTAGAAAAAGCCACAAAGTTTCTATCTAATACTTGTATTTAATTTGATATAAAGTCATCTTTGAATCAAATTCAACTCCTGGTGACTTACGCAGAGATAACAGTGCAGTTGCCCTCATATAACATAAAAATGATTTGCTGTTGCCTTTTTTCCAGGATATATTTTAACTCCCTGAATTATAAGTGATCGTTGCTTCTTGGAGAAACTTCTGTTTATGAAGTCTATTTGATTCACCTACACAGGTCTCCATTAAAGTGCCTCATATTTTAGTTTCAGAGGAAGAAACTAACATGTGTAACATTACATATAACAGAATTGAAACTTTATTAGAAGAGCTGCAAAAGTAATTTCAGAATAAGTTTATTTGCTCCTGTGATATCTGCAACTTCAAATTAGAAAATTTGTTTTGCTTCATAATCATACTTGCTTTCAAAGTGTGTATCAAAAGAGAACACAATATACATGCTTTAATTGCCAATACGAAAAAAAATACATTTGGAACGGAGGGTGGATCTCAATCTTATTTGTCACATAAATAATATTTACATGATATGATTATTTAAGAAAGCTTAAAATATGTATGTGGTAAAAGACATTCCTATTTCTTACCTACATTTCCAGTCATTAAGTACGAATTCTGAAAGTCCATCATCCCCATTCCAACAATGTGTATAAAATCTTCAATCACCTGCATTAGTTCTATGGAGCCTTGGTAGATCTTTAGAGAGAAAAACAAAAGGTTTCACGCTCAGTAACTGCAGGATCTCAATATGTCCAATAATCACCAGCAGCATAAGAAAATTAATGAAGTCTACAACAGTTGGGTTGTTCGATGGATGCCTTTTCAAGCAACAGTACATGCTCTCATGGATGAAGGTTGTCCTCCCCAGAAATATCTATAATGGATTCCCATACGTGCACTGAAAGGTAGGGGAATCTTTTGGGATATAATGAGGGTTAAATGAGAATCTCCTGGGAGAAGTAGAAGGGACCTGCTTGAGTTCACTGAGGAATTTAGCACACTGTTAGTTTTTGATTTATTGTATAAATTCGCAGTGATTACCAGGCAGGCAATTTTGCATTGCAAGTTCCTTTAGTAAGAAATCAAATGGAAAATGTGTTAAACGTATGATAGAAAGAATAACATTTTGACTTTTCCATCCATAGAGAACAGTTATGGGAAATCAATTAAGTATGGGATTGGGGGAAAAATGGATAATAAATGGATATCAACAAAGATTCATCCACTGATTCTTAAAATCAAAAGATGAAGAAGCAATTGAATTAACTGTACATTATTTCTGATTTGGCCTTTACATGCTAAATTTACATATACAATTTGCATTTGTATGTTTTCGGAGTTTTTCCTATTGGACAAAGGTGGAGAGATGTTTTAAGTAATTATTTTGCAATATAAGGAAAATTAGATAATTATTAGATGCATGTCACTCACTCAGTGCTAACTATCTTAAAATACGGTATGTGTTTAAAAACTCATTGTGATATATCATCCTAAAATCCTGTTGAAGGATTTCTGAAAGATATAAATATATCATCTCATAAGCTATAAAATATGCATACATAGTTTATAACAAACAATGAATATTTAATCTAATGACATCTTGTGGAAAACCAGTTGTTTCTTTCCTGACAACCTATCTTGTTATGTTATCTTTTAAGCGTTCTGAATTAAATATGTGCAAATATACTAAGGCTGGGACAAACAAAGGAACCTCTGTCAATTACAATGTTAATGTCCATAAAATAAACGTAAAGGTTTCCCCACTCCAGTGGTGTCCAACTCTAGGGGTCGGTGCTCATCTGCGTTTCTTAGCAGAGAGAGCCAGTGTTGTCTGAAGACATTTCTTGGTTATATGGCCAGGATGACTGTTATGCCAAAGCACATGGAACGATATTACCTTCCCACCAAAGTGGTCCTATTTATCTACTCACATTTGCATGCTTTTGAACTGCTAAGTGGGCAGGAGCTAGTGCAAGGACAGGAGCTCACCCCGTTGCACGCCATTTGGGTCTTGAACCTAGGCTGTCAAGCTGACAAGCTCAATGTCTTTAAACACTGAGCCATTGCACTCTCTTAATGTCCATATAAGTATATAATCAGGCCAAGTATCTATTTGGTGTACCATCAATTATACACAAGCAGAACATGAAGTCTTAATTCTGATACTTGTTCTTCAACAAAGTTAAGTTACCCTTCATCCTATAACTTATCGAGAACTAGCAACCTATATATTTAACAATCCAAGAGACAGAAAACATGCAGTTACTAGACACACAGATCTTGGGGGCTAGGCCAGTTAGGATGATCTTTGACTGATGAATCAACAACAATCCTTTTGAAGCAGAAAAGAGGGAATGTCAACAGCACATGGGATATTTACCTGCTGCGCATCTTCCCATTTTTCTTTGTTTTCTTCATCCAGAAGGTTGCTAACTATTTGAAAGAAGTTCTGAAAATTCAAGGAGACAATTACTTTTTATATAAAAAATAATGCATCAACACAATATAAACTATTAATGAAAAACACAATGAAGTCCTAGAGAAGCTTTGTAGTCAAATCTGATCATACGCCATTTCCCTAAGTCAGAAGTGGTCAATCTAGAACCCTCCAAACATTAGGGATATAGATGCTTCTTTGGCTATGTAAGATGGGGCTGAAGAAAGAGAAGTCCAAAATATGTGAAATGCCCAGATTTCCTGCCCTAAATCAAGGAAAGCCATGGTTTGTTGTTAAGTATGCTTCTATGTGATAAGCAGTAATAACGCTTGCAACTCTAGAATATTTGTCATGATAATCAGATGTATTAACTATTGAGTTTTATTTGTGATTGCTATTATTCAGCATTCAGTTCTGTTGCCATAACAATTATTTATTAACTTTTGTGTGAGCTAGATATTTTAACAAATCAGATCTATCCATTATGGCACCAGCCCTATAGAACACCTCACCCTGAGATCCAAAGGTGTCCAAATTTCCTGGCATTTTTGATGGTTTTGATGACCTAGTTTTTCCCCCAAATGTTGGATCAGGTTTTTAGTTGAACTCTATATGTGGATAGCTGCTTCATGAGTTCCATATGGTGCTTGGGTTCTTATATTATGGTTATTTTTAATTTTGCATGTGTTCTGATTGTTTTCTATATAAAGTATTGTAGTGTATAGAATAGATTGTTCTTAACTATTTAGGATTATATATTTAACATGGGTGGGCTATAAATTCTCTAAAGAAATAATCTTTTTTTTAAAAAAAATGTGAGTTCAGAATGTATGTATGAGAAAGATATGCCTGCTATATCTGTGTTACTCTGTGGCAATTATTGTGTAAAAGTGAAAAACACACAATTTCTATAACACCCTCTGGTAGCATCAGGATATATGATTATAGTCCTCTCTCCTTGTAAATAAATCAGTCCCAGAGGGATAGAAAAAATTAAACTTTATTTAAAGAAAAGAAAAGGTAGCAGTGTTCCAATATCTCAGGGGCTGCTACAAAGAAGAAGGAGTCAAGCTATTTTCCAAGGCGCCTGAAGGCAGGAGAAGAAGCAACGGATGGAAACTAATCAAGGAGAGAAGCATCCTAGAACTAAGGAGAAACTTCCTGACAGAACAATTAACCAGTGGAACAACCTGCCTCCAGAAGCGGTGAATACTCCAACGCTGGAAGTTTTTAAGAAGAGACTGGACAGCCATTTGTCCGAAATGGTATAGGGTTTCCTGCCTGAGCAGGGGGTTGGACTAAATGACCTCCAAGGTCCCTTCCAACTTTTTTATTATTATTATTATTATTATTATTATTATTATTATTATTATTATTATTAGTAGTAGTAGTAGTAGTAGTAGTAGTAGTAGTATGGATCATTGCACAGTCAGCCAGATGTTCAGACTGGATTTATTATTATTATTATTATTATTATTATTATTATTATTATGGATCATCCACAGTCAGCCAGATGTTCAGACTGGATTTGGCATTTTGTCTACCTATCGAGTCCTTACCCAGGACCTGGGATAGGCAGATGTGGATGTCTGATGGTATTACAGATATCGTCGCAGGATGGAAGCAGTTCCTAGTAAGGCCGCCTTTTGCAATTGACTAATAGCGAATTTGTCAATGCCAATGGTGTTCAAGTGGTGCTTCAGTTGTTTTGGGATTGCACCCAAAGAGCCTATTACTATTGGTACTACCCTTGCTTGCTTTTGCCACAGTCTTTCTATTTCTATTTGTAGGTCTTTGTATTTTGTTATCTTCTCCAGTTCTTTCTCTTCTATTCTGCTATCTCCAGGCACTGCCACGTCCACTATCCAGACTTTTTTGTCTTTCTTATTGACAATTGTTAAATCTGGGGTGTTATGTTGCAGGTGCTTGTCTGTTTGAATTCTGAAGTCCCAGAGCAGTTTAATTTTATCATTTTCTATGACTTTCTCTATTTTATGATCCCACCAGTTTTTGCTTACAGGCAAATGATATTTTCTGCAGATCTTCCAATGCACCATTGTTGCTACTTTGTCATGCCGCTGCTTGTAGTCAGTCTGTGCAATCTTCTTGCAACAGCTTACCAGGTGGTCCACTGTTTCTTCAGCTTCTTTGCATCAGTGGACCACCTGGTAAGCTGTTGCAAGATATTATTATTATTATTATTATTATTATTATTATTATTATTATTATTATCTGTAGAAAAACTCATTTTAACTTTAAATATTGAAATATAGATGATCAGTGTGGTATAAGATGAAAGTACAGAATTTTTAAAATGTAGGCTTTCAAGCTTGGCCCAAATTTTAAAAAATCATGAGCTGATTTTACATATTTCATGAATCAGCAGCAGATGCATTCAACTGAAGCCAACTTGTATTTAAAGTAGACCAATTTAAATCAGAAGATCTTCTGTTTAGTCATTGATTTCAATGGACCATCTCTAAATATGGTTAAAAATGAATCCAGCACCCTGCTTTTTTCTTGCTGTACTTTACTCTTCCGCAAAAACAACAAAAAATAAGGTTGCTCAATATTAGTATAAGTAGAACAAAAAAGTGTATAGGAAACTGAGTGCTACACAATGGTTACAGTGTGAGAAAAGTTATTATTATTTATTAAATTTATTGGCTGACTATCTTACTACAGGGTAACAGTGGTTGGATCACATTAAAAAGATAAAACTATGCAAAAGCTATAGACAATATAAATAAAATGCTATAAAAATCCAGGAGTATAGCAAATAAGTGGGTAATGGAAGATGCTTAATTATTTGCCCAGTTGTCTCTTTTCACTTGCAACTTTTCCCTACAGCTCTTATTCTCATAAACCAAGTGGAGCAAGGAAGAGTTCAAGGAAGAACCTCTGGGGAAAAGAAGTTGGCAAAGGAAGAATAAAGCACTTACTTCCCTGTTAGAGCTTTTGTGCAAAGCTTTATTTTTCTGAGCTTATGGCAAATTGGCACCCCTAACATTAAACATTATGGTCGGCCATCATTTAAAATATTATAGTTAAAATAAATAAATAAATCTAAATCTATGAAGGCTCTTACATCTTTCAAACAGACTATGCTTTTTTTAAAAAAAAAAATACAAAAATAGGTTTGCCAATTCACTAAGAGAATTAACATCAAAATTCGGAATTTTCCTTGGAGTTTCTGAATTTCTGTTTAGAACTACGTTGGGTATGTTCACATAGCCTTTGTCTCTGTGCAAGAGACAATTGCCAAATAAAGTCTTTTGCTCATGCAAAACAACTTGTAGTATTAATTCTAGACAGAATACTCAAAGGCAAAAACATCACACCATCCTCCAAAGTCCACACTGTCAAGGCCATGACTTTCCCAACTGTGGCATATGGTTGTGAAGAAATGCAGAAGAAAAGGTGATGTTTTTGAATTATGAGGATGAAGGAAATAGTAATGGACATCTTGGAACATAACAAACCATTCAGTACTATATAAAGTAAAACTTGATTGGAACTAAAAATTCAAGCCTCTTTATCCTTCCACAAGAGTTTGAAGAGCTGACTCTGCCAGTTGGCCATGGACCAAATGGGGGACTTTCATGCTGGAGATAGCTACTGGATTGATGGCAGACTCCTTGTTCTCTGTTCTCCACCCGTCTACCTTTTTATTTATCATATTAATGTATTCTCACTGGGTTCCTTTTCATTGTTTACTTTTTGTTCTATTATTTTACCTCTGTTTACACTCTTTCCATTTCTTTTTTTTTTTTCTGTTGTTATAGGCAACTTAGAGCAGCCCCACAATGAAAGGAGGTAAATGAATTTAACAAATAAGTAAATGCAGTAAATAAGGCAGAGAGAGCTTCAATTCATACCTCATCAACCCCACTGCCATTCCTAGGTTTAAATTCAATGGGTAGAAACATCTCACATAACTCACTGGTTCTCAGCGTGTGGTCCATGGACCCCAAGGGGAGAGGGATGCAATGTTGTCACAGGTGGTCCGCAAAGGCTTGAAGAAGTGTTATGATTTAAATCTTGATTTCAGTCTTGGTGGTCCGTGGCCATGGTCTGTGGCCACAAAAGGTATTTAAAGGCAGTCCATGGTGAAATAAAGGTTGAGAACCACTGACATATCTCATAGTTTTGTTCTTTTCTAATATAGAATGCAACCATATCCATTCACCATTGGGATACAAAGCCAACAAAAAATGAAAACAAATCAAATCAAAGGTAACTGATTGTTTACAAAGGCCTAAAAAGGCAATACACCACTCTATAGGATCAAGTTATGAGCTAGCATTTTCCTTTCAGTTTCTGCCCCTAGCAATGGTGTTTGCACTGGGTAGCCTTTCCATTGCCAATCTAACAAAATTTCCCAGGACTGAGAACAAAGCCATCTTAACTCTATCCATGTAGCCAAGGACTTGATGCTAGTTCTCCTACATAAAAAGCAGCTACACAATAACTAAGCCTTGCTTTTTCTGCACATAAACGGTATAAATTCTGCAAATGTAGCACATATATGCACAATGTGTGAAGTTACTATGGTATATAATTTTATGAAACATCCCAAATTCTTGTCCCAGTTCAGAATCCAGGTCAAATTGCAAATTAAGAAAATTGATTCTACCAGATGTTACTTGAGACAGAATTGGGTGATGATATTTATTTCTAATTACTTTATTACCAAGATTTGAAACTTCATCATACTTGAACTGGAGGGCTAGAAGAAATGCAGACTTGATAAATGCTGTGGAATGTGAATAGGAGGAAGAACAAAATCACCCACATTTCTATAATGCATTGAAAGAGAGGTACAAAGCAAACAATTCCCTATCTAAGCTTTTGTTTATTTTGCATACAGAATCATTCAAACAACGTTAACTACCCTTTCATTAAAATAATATCAAATAATATCTTGAAAATACTCTAAAGTATTTTGCCACTCTACTATCATCTCCCACCCACTCACACCTCCAAAGCCCCAACATACTCCAAAAAGAATAGAGCAGATGGTACAGAAGGAACTAGGCATAGCAAAAGCATCCAGCAGCAGCATCTCACAGCAACCCACCTCTCAGCCTGATCTTAGCATCCATTAGCAGTCCAGTCCTCCAAAAATATAACCTCAAAGTTGGCACCCCCATTCAAAACCAGTCCAAAAGAACCACTGCCAAATCTGCAATAAGAATAGTGCAGCCACCAACATGCTGTCAAACACTATGAAACAATTAATGATGTATTCCCCTCAACAACTATCCTTCAGCTTGCTGCATTCTGGCCCAGTCCAGCCTACTCCTGAACCCCAGATCCTACCTTTTATTCCATTTATATTCCTTTTTAATGTATCTTGTCTTAATACAAATACATTTCTGAAAAAAAATCCTGAACATATTTTTATGTACAGTACATACTTTCATTGGAAGATTTGAAGTAGCAGGGGGAAAAAAATCTGCATCCATTTATCTGGACCCATTTTTGTTTGATTTAAGGCTGGGTTTCAGCATGGAGACAGCACTAGCTATGCCTGCTGATGGTTTTGGCAAAGGTGTGTGTGTATGTGTGTGTGTGTGTGTGGGTGGGTGGGTGGCTGTGTGTGTCCATCACTATGCTTCTGGTTTGCTTGGTGGCTTTCAAGACAGCTTATAATGGTATTCTTTTAGACTAGCTGAGGATTTTGGGAGCTGAGGGCACCATGTTACAGTAGTTCTTCTCCTTTCTTGATAATCAGTTTGTTCTGGTGTTGGCAATGGCTGCATCTTTAGGCCCTCATCTGTAGTGTGCCTTAAAGCTGAATCCTCCAGCATTTCCTACATCTATAAATCTATAAAAAAAACTTCTGCGTGAGGTCATCCACCACTTCAGGGTTTGTTATTTGCAAAATACAGGTGATATTCAGTTATAGATCAAAATTCCAGACCAACCGAATGATGCCTGTCAGTTTCCTCCCCTAGCAACTGGAAGCTCTAGATCACGGGTGTCAAATTCACCGCATCACGTGACATGTCACATCACAACTTTTTTTGCATTGCTGGTGCTGGGGTGGGTGCGGCATCTGCATGATGCAACTGGCCCACGGGCTGGCAGTTTGAAACCCCTGCTCTAGATCTAGATAAGGAGGAACAGACTCAAGTTCAAAGCCTAGCGGCTGTTAGTTTTCAGTTTCTGTTAGAACTGGGGACTTTCCAGCCTTAGTCTTTGATGGGGTTCTACTCCCATGCCCTAGACTGGCGCACAATCTGGGGGTCATTTTGAACTCACAGCTCTTACTTAGAGCAGTGGAAATACAAACAATCTTTGCCCAGTTTCAACTGGTGTGCCGGTTGTACCTAATTTGGATTGGGAGCCATTTAAATCTGTCATTCGTGTTGTAATCGTCTCATAATTGGAGTATCACAATGCACTCTACAAGGGACTGCCTTGAAGACCATTTGGAAATTATATTAATGTAAGCGTTAAAGAATTATCCTGGAATCAGACAACTTCTAACTTTCATCAAAAGAATAACTAAGGATACTTCAGGTCCTTATTAAGTTATTTGTTGGGCAAAACTCTGTTAAATAAGGTCCTTCCAGGAAATTTAGACAGAACATGGTCATTTTTCTTTCACAAATCAGTGAAAGCACAAAGGATTCTCAGTTTGAGCCTAAGCTTGATATGATACTAACTTTGCTAAAAAAAAAAAAAAAGATAGCATGATGTTGGAAGAGAATGTAATGCAGACTCATACAGTCGTAAATATAATTCCATGTCAAAAGAAGGTGATGAGAAAAAAAAACTCAAGATGGAAAAGATACCTAAAAATGAAGATACTCAAAGCACAATCATTCTAATAAGAAAAAAAAATGGAGAGCATTGGAAAAAAGCCAACGTGTCTGAAGAAAAAAGCTTTAGTACAAAAAGAATCCCAAAGCCAAGGTGCAGTGATATGGTAGAAAGAGGAACCAGTCACCAGGGATGAACTCATATAAGTAGCAGATTTATAGGGATGAAATCAAGAAAGCAAACACTCACAGTGAGCTGAATTAGCAAAGGATGCTGAAAACATCAAAAGGGTTTCTTCAAATACTACAGAGTAAAAATAAAAGGAAGAAAAAAGAGTACACCAGCTACTCCATGAAGATAGCAAAAGAAACACATCAAGGAGAAGGCTAAGCTACTATTCTGACTCATTTTTTTTCCCCTTGTGAAAATGATATATGTTCTAGTAGACAGTTGTGAAGAAGTAGTTTAAATGGCACGATCCCACTCAAGCTCCATAGAACACGGCAGGGAATATCTAATGACTTTAATAAGCTCAAATCTTTAGGGCTAAGTGGACTGTATCCAGGGTGTTAAAGGATCTCGCCAATTGTTTGACCCAAAATCTAGCTGTTATATTTGAGAAATCCTGAGTAATATTCAATCAGAACTTTAACATTTAACATTTAACTTCACATCAATACCTGGGAAAATTCTATTAATGAGTGCTTTATAAATAACTTGGAAGCAATGAGTGATTCCTGGAAATCCACATATATTTGTGAATAAAAAAGATGAATCTCATTTTATGTCTTGACTGTGTAACTTCAAAGCCAAGCCAAAGCCAAAGCATACAATTCATCATGTCTTCAGAAAAACATTTATCAATGTTTTGATTACAGACCTAAAGAAGAGGCTGAATATATTATTTTGAAAAATGAAAATTAGGTCAGTTTGTATTGAAATAAAAGAAACCCTACATTCCTCAGCATTTACAGCTACTTTACTGTCTTTTATTGCTAATTGAAGAATATCACATGTATATAGAAGTATAAAAATCAGATAGTCACTTTCTCTGAAATTATTTATTCTCTTAAAGCGATGGGGAAAACCTTTCTCTTTCATGTCTGTCGATGCTTAATCAAATAAGCGCCCTGTCATAAGGTGACCAACTTTTTTACAATGAAAAGGAGGACACAAATAAATTGCAGAAAAAATATCATAAATAAAAGAAACATTTTATTCATTGCAACAATAATACAGACAACTTTCATGTGCAAAGTTTGCCAGCCGGGTGTTTTGGCGCGCTCAGCAGCAATTCCTATTGGCTTTCAAAAGCCAATAGGGGGAGTAGCACAGCTCATGCAAAAGTGGAAAAAAAAATCATCAAAAAAAGGTGCTGGAACGCCGTTCTGAGCGTTCTGTGAGGAAAAAAAAAAAAGCCCTGCAGATTAGTCTTCAAATATTGAAAAGGAGGACATGAAGGAGGACACTTTTTGAGGGAGGACAGAACTTACAAAAGGAGGACTGTCCTCCCTAAAGGAGGACGGTTGGTCACCTTACCTGTCATTTAGTTCTGATGGAATGTGCATCCATGTCCAATTGCATTACATAGCCCTACTGATAAAATTAACCTCAAGTTGTTTGATACAAGGTGCACATCTTATTCTGCAAAGAAAAATGAAACTGGATAGAATGTGAATGAAAGTAGATCTGAGGCAACTGGAATGCACACCCATTTTTTTTCTATTAAATAGAGTCAAAGCCTAAGAATTAGGCCCCAAAATTGACTTCATTCTTTTGTATTTTTAAGTTAGGAAGAGCCTCTTCTCCTGGTCTTACTGTCTGTCCAGGTTTGCAACAAGAGACAGTCCGACCTTAAGATATTCAAGGCTTAAACATTCAGCTCAACATCTTAAATTAAGCCTGTGAGAAGGTGGCAGTTAGCATAGATTATCGAGCATGCATAGCTAGTTATTTTGGAACATACTAAGTAGTTTACCCCCAACTTTTCAATCATTTGAAGTTTCTACACACCTTTCAAGACTTATTTGATAAAGAATAGAAAGCTATATTCAAGATGGGATAAAACCAAAGCATAAATAGCTTTTGCCATCTCAGGACTAAATGGCAGATGGTACACGAACATAATTGGAAAAATGTACTGATAAAGCTGACAATGTCCTGATAAGATTCTGACATCTAAGGATCAAGAAACTATTAACAAAGCTGCTTGAATTTGATATTGTCATTACGATGATGAGCTAAGGGGATGGAGGACTGTTATAATGGACTGCTGCATATTAAAATTCATCACTACGTTACTAATACTGAGTTTTGCACTGATACTCCTAGCACTTTGAAATATTGGCCAGACAGAAGCTAAACAAAGCACTATCACTTTTATAGGTTCCAGAGGAAGCATTGCAGCTGTTATTTTTATATTGGTATGCTGTAGCAAGGGGATGTTTTAAGAAAAAATGATTTTAATTAGGATATTACAACAAACCAATTAGCCAACTAGAAATTTTCCATTCCTTGCTCACAAAGCCAGATATGCAAACGGTTGCATGATTAATTCTTAGAATAAAATATTTGTCTACTAAACAGATGCTCATGTTCTTCGTGCATAAAAAGGTAGCAATATTCAATAACAATTCTAAGCCTGAGGTCATTTGATAAAATTAGCATTGAATCAACACCTAGGAAAATCGGATCACTTTGAAATGCTTTATTAATGTATTTACTGGGTGTAATCAAAACTCATCTGAGTGGTTATAGAAATTTGGAAACAATTTAAGGCTAATATGTTTTTTAATCTCCTGCTTTGATGGCTATTGCTTGTTATATGACTCTATCATCAAAAGTAAACTTTTGATAGAGCAAGTATCTGAAACCAAGCCTCTTTTTAGTAGATTAGGATGCTCTAAAATGGATAAGACCTTAAACTGAATATAGACATGTAGTCAGTTTGCTTGAGATATTAAGAGAGGAAATCTGAGAATTTGTCATTGTTGCCTGTGTCATTCCCTACAGCTGATGACAGAAACAATGTGCCTTACATAATTATTGTCCCTATTCAAGCAACCGTGAAATATGACCACTGTTTTACATAGGGTAAATCTATGAGTTTTGCTGTTGTTGCTGCCATAAATTTACAACTCATTATTTTTGCATTGTTAAACTTGTGAGACTGTTATGCAGGATTTCTTTGTATGCAAATCACATATGTTATTGATGTCCAGGTTCTAGGAAATCCACCTTATATACTGCGATGCTACTAACCAATGTCTTTGATGTTATATTAGTAAAAATAAAATTTTGAGAAATGCATTACATGTATTTTAAAACATTGGTCAGTTAAGCCATGCTTAGTTGCTTCCTCCAGTCTTTTCAGCTTCTTTGATAAAAACAGCATTATATTTTTATATTGCAATACTGTTGACAATAGCTTAGACCAGCTAGACAAGCCTTAGATTATACAATAACTTTGACATCATTTTTATAGCGATTTAGATTGCACGTAATTCTAAAAGGTCATAATACTCAGAAATGGAATATTGCTACTATACTACTACAAGTTTCAAATTCTAATGCAAACCCTGTCCCTGCCATGATTATATGACACCTCCCAAGTTTGAAAGGAATAACATTTGCAGAGCTATATCACTGTGTTTAAAATGTAGTAACTATTTCTTCACTGTAAAATATGTGAACAATGTCTAAGATGCTGACAGCAGGGGGAGTTCTTAGAACATAATGATTTTTATTAATATGAAAAACTGGGTTGCAGTTCTGCAAATGTAATAATTTTGTGACAATAAAAAGAAGAAATCTGAACAGAGAGTTCAAACATAATGATAAAAAGAAGAAGTCTGCGTCCCAAGCAATTTTGGAAGCATTTTGATGGCAAAATGATGATACCCTCATAGTGCCATCATCATGGAAATACCACATATAAATGCTGCATACAAATTATGTACTTGCATCCCAACTGTGGCATCATGGTTTACATTAACATGCGGTTTTGGTCATTTCCTCCCAACCTCAACTCCTCTGAGTATTTATTTATTTTTTTTGTAAATAGCGATTTATGATTGTCTTTCAAACCTGAAGAGGAAACTGTAGCTGAAAATAGATTTCTAAATCACATTTAGAGAACAAATGCAAAACATGATTATCCTTTCAGAAGCAATGATGAACAATGGCTTTCTTGAAACTGGTAATCAAAGAGATTTTTGACGTATTTAATGGGAAAGGACGGTTTAAACTCATCCCAAAATAGGATTTCATCATTGTATCTGAAATGACCTATGCTGTAGTGTTTGCATACAAAAGGTGAGTACTGGCACAGGACAATGTTGTATTGTTCTATGCATATCATGCCATAGGAATTTCTGGTGATGGGAAATAATGGGCGCATGAGTGAGCCAGGAGGATTTTAAAAATCAGTGCTTGGCAGCACTTTTGTAGTTCAACAATGAGCAATGTATGTTGATGACAGCAATAAGTAACAGGGTTAAAACAATCTATCATTTATTATGATCAGTGAACTCAGCCAACATGTACACTGGGTGACAAGAGTTCTCCAAGATCTTATGAGCCATTCTGTTCCTTGACATTTCTTTTAACTGGTGATGTTAGGAACTGAATCTTAGCCTGTAAAATCTTTTTACAAGACAGTTTAGTACCATTAAGGCACCAGGCTAGAAACCAGAGGATTCTAGAACCTCTAGGAGTTTCTAGTCCTGTCCTATGTATGAAAGACAGCTGGGTGACCTTGGGCCAGTCACTCTCTCGCTGCCCAACTGTTGTGTGGAAAACAGGAGGAAGAATGAGTATTCAATATGTTTGCCGCCTTAACTTGTTTATAAAAATAATAGACAGGATTATAAATAAAATGTATAACAGTAATAATAAAATATATTAAATGTTTTTCATATTGTTCTGTAATTATGGTTTCACATACCTGAACGCCATCAGATGCAGGGATGTAACTTGCTCTTTTAAATGTATCTGTAACATTTCTGAGAATTTCCACAGAAACTAAAAGATCCCCTGCATAAAAATTCTTCCTTTGAGTTAAATCCAAAAGAGTCTTCGTCACCTGAGACATTCCTTCACCAGCCAGCGTCCTCTGTCCTTTTGCAAGATGTTCTTTAATCTGTAAACAGTAAAAGGAAAATAAAAACATTAGAACCTATTTTAGAACATTTTTTTAAAAAATGCTACAAAGATATTTGCTTGCCTTGCACATTGGGATAGGGTCAGAAGAGTGTATAACCTGGGCTTCACTTTGTGATTGCTTGCTTTGAGATCTTCACACAGTTAGAAACTTTCCCGAAGTTTCATCGTATTGTTTCCATTGTTCATTTGTGTTTATTTTAATGTTTGAATGTTTAGGGCAGGGGTAGGCAACCTTGGGTCTTTTATGACTCATGGACTTCAACTCCCAGAATTCCTGGCTGGCTGAGGAATTCTGGGAATTGAAGTCCATGAGTCATAAAAGACCCAAGGTTGCCTACCCCTGGTTTAGGGTATTATACTGTATGTACATTAAAATTACACTAAAGGGAGATGCAATGAAAAAAAGTTTAGGAATTCTTGCTATAAACATTTCCAAGTTCAAGAATTCCATTGTATAAGGTGCTGAATAAATGCTTTGAGTCGAAACACTGCTCATACAGACCTTTGTATGACACTTAGGAGCATGGAAATGTTCAGAACCAGACTCATTTGCATGCTCACAGCTTCTCCTAGTTTTAGCCCTATTACACTGTGGGCTAACACCTGCACGAGGCTTATAACATTACTAAAATAATTTACAGAAATTATGTAGTGTTTGTGTGTGTGTATGTGTGTATGTGTATCAGGAGGCTGGAAAAATCCAACTACTTAACTCTTCACATAATAAAATGCTGGTACATGAACTGGAGAATCTGGAGGATTATTATTTTAAAAAAAACAGCTGTAGCTTTATATGGAGCCTTCATACATATTTTCTATGAAAACCAGACATCACTGTACAAATAACCACTTTAAGACAGCAAATAACCACTTTATGATAGCAATCTACATTCTATTCAAGTCACTGGCAAAGCATTGATTTATAGATTCTTTTATATTATGTATGTCATGGAGATAAGTGTGAAAAGAATAGCATAGTAGAATCTGACTGACTCAGGCTTGATGCATTTTTGAGCAATTTATCCCCTAAGATGAGCAACTGATGGGTTCAAAACATGCTGGAATTTATTTTAGCATAGCATAATAAGTTCTATTTTACTCAGCTGATTTCTTAAGAAGTAAAATCCAGCTCTATGCAATTGCCAGGTGACAGTCTTTTTCTCTATATTCCTTTGCTAGTTTTTTTTTTAAATTTAAATGGATGATATAGTCTAAGCCACATAGAATCATTCTGTGAGGCAGATGGGCTGTTTCTAAATGTGATATATAAACAAACACTTTTAAGAGTAATGAATGGAAAAATCCTCTTTTTGTCTATGTAACTCTACTTGATATCCAAATTACTATAGAACTCCTGGCAGTCACAGTTGCACATGGAAATGGTGATAAGAACAAAAACTTGTTCTTGTTGAAAGAGAAGAACTATAAACTGCTATTCACATATATCCAGGAGCTCTTTATTGCATAATTTCTGTTCTGTTGCCCCCATCTTACATATCTTATTTGGAAAAGCTCACACAACAGGACCAGCAGAATAAATGATGAACAGGGAGAAATCCAGTGGCTTTAAAGGGATAAACGTTTAAACCAACAGAACTGAGCATGACATGACATGAAGTCAAGGGATAATGCTAAAAGATATCTTCTTAGGGAGAAAAAAAGACAACCTTGGATTAAATAACAAAGAGACTCAGAATAGTATGTAGAACAGCAGAGTCTATTCTAGCCAAAATTATCCACCGAGTAGATAGCAAAGGGTCATATTTTTTTTTTCTACAGGGAAGACATAACTATATAGCAGGTAAAATACATTTTATCTCCTTGATTATATTTGTTTTTAATAACAACAGAAAAATGTATTATAGCTCCAGTAAAATAAGTGGTCCCTTCACTGTGTATTAAATATTTTGATAGCAAAATATAGAGAAATTAAAGCACTGTTGTGGCTTTATCTTGACTATGAAATATTTCCAAATTATGAACCAAAAACCATTGGATTCTTATATTGCCTACTTATCAATGATGAGTGAATATATTAATATTCTGTTGGAAAACATGTTTATATCAATAAGTCAGTAGATTAAAGATCTGTCAAGATGTTTTGACAAGAGCAATCCAGATTTGGTTAAACATCCTAGCTTCTCTTTTGTTCCTGTGCCACTAACAATGGTAAAGGTGCATTGTGTTTTGAGTTACTGAGTAGAGATGATATTTCTTGATATAGTTACCTACAAATAGGTATATATGATTATTGCATTAATACTGAGCTTCTGGTCACTTAAGAAAACTGTTTAGATCAACATACATTTTTTATTTTCTACATGGAAGGTCATATTTGTAGTGATCTTATATGTGGGCTTATTAACATTTCTATAAGGCAAAGGTGATGAAATAAAGCAGCTTTTGAAATACTATTTCAGTTGCTATCTTCCTCCTGTGGTCAAGGTAATAGGCATATAAATGAAATTGGTCTTTCAATACTTGTGGACATTGATGCAGGATTCCTAGAGACCTATTTTGTCAAAACAACATTCTGTAAAGTTTGGCTAAGAGCAATAAACACCTATTTCGTTTCCAGTTACCATAGTTACAAAAAAAACCCACCCAAAGTAGGCATATACAAAAGTTCTAAGGAATATTCACAAGATGAATTATGAAAAATACAGGTTGAGAATTTGTTACGTCCACAGATTATCAGTAAATTAATTATTTAATTTATATCTTTTAGGCTAGAGAACTTAGAGACAAATTATATGTCCCTAAGTTTATGAGTAGAACTCCAATTGGCTCAAGTACAGTAGGAATATTCCTCATGAGTTAAATTTAACCATGAAGCAGTTATATTTTATTGTAGGTATTTCTACTTATAAATATCATTTGCCATTTGGATTCTATCACATGAGTTGCTTATATTTTATTACTCTGTAAGGAACTTCCTTCCTTCCTTCCTTCCTTCCTTCCTTCCTTCCTTCCTTCCTTCCTTCCTTCCTTCCTTCCTTCCTTCCTTCCTTCCTTCCAACAATTCTCTTGTTGCTGTAATTTTCTATAAGGTATGTTAGGCTGAAAGAAAGTGAGGGCTTAATTACTCTCAAACTTCAAAGTTCACTGGTTATGTTTATACAGAGCCCATCCAGCTGTGATTTCTGCAGGGTTGGTTCTTGTCTTTACCTCAGTTCCAACTGTTCTGTCACTAACTCTAGCTACAAAATGTTGCCCTTCCAATTCATGATGCCTAAAATTCATCAGGGTAGGATGTTGTTAAGGGCATGTTATATCAGATGATACTTATTTTGGGTAAAATACATTTCTGCTCCCATTACACTTATGCATGAGTAGCTCCAGTGTTAATACGTAGTTTAAACTGTTTATTTTTAAGTATATATTCATGTGATGTTTTGATTATAATATCAGTGTGAATAGTTTTTCTACTTTTTGGAACTGTTAATGAAGAATTTTGAAATGTGCTAATTATCTTCATCTTTGAATTCTTCCAAGCAATTGAAAATACTGCTCAAACAAACATGTGACTGTAGAGTTGCTTAATTGTATAAAATAATTGTCATTGTTCTCCCTTTATATCTAGACAAGGTAGTAGATAGATGATTTTTCCAATTGTTTTCTAAGCAAAGCTACTTCGTTACTTTTTTTTAAATTTGGTATTATTTTGAGCACGGATCAAAGAGTAAAAGAGCATAAACAAACAGAAGAATAAAGTATTACTCCAGTATTACTCCAACATGAAATGGTGGGTCAATGGAAGATAATAAGGAAAAGCAAAATGAGTAGTGATAATGAGCCAAATGAAACAAAGTCGAATGGAAATAAAGATTTGAAAAGGTACCATTAGAAATAGGAAAAGAACTTAGGATAATCCTTCTCTATTCATTTGGCCACTCTTATGATTACATTCTTTTTCCTATACAAGCCTCAATATTTAAATACATTACCTCACCTTAATACAGTTAGCCATTGCTATGATAGGTTCTTGTTCTTAAAATCAGTATTGACCAAAATAGACAGACCCCCATAATTTCAACCATTTTTACAGAAGAAAAATATTGTTATCTTAGCAAGTTGTATCTGCCAATTTTACAGGGACAGTAGTCCTGCCTTCTGTGGCATATGTTTACCCTGTTTGAGGTTTATGTGCAAAACACAGATGGCATGATTCTGATTTTTATAGCTAGATGGCTCCATCAGCTTTCCCACAAATATAGTTACAAAAAAACTAGACAATGCCTACTCAAAATTCTTAAAACAGTTCAGAAAATTCTGTATTTTTGTATTCTGTATTTTATATGATGCAATATCACCTTGAAAACTTGAAATCTGTTATGGAATCAGTTTTATGGAACACCATTAAAAAATGAACAATGTTATAATGTATGTCCTTGTTCCGGTTATTCCACAAGATGCATCTATTCCAAAAGCTCAACTTCCCTCTTGAATCCAAAGCTTGTGGAATTTCTTTAACTTTGTTGTTTGTGAAATGTCTGTTACCCATTTTTTATTTGGACTGTGAGCATATAATTGTTTTAAATCCTATCTCTTAATATTGCAATTATCTATTATTAATCCTGTTGACACTGAAATGCTGTGTGAAGAATTTGCCTGCTGGTGATGTTTAATCAAGGAGAACGTCTTTAAGAGTTTGTCTTCTTTATCTTTATAATGTGAGTTGACAAGGGGAAGAATCCAGGAGGAGGAAGCTGAATTTCAAAAACCTACTTTTAAAAATGGTACGTTGACAGATAAAACTTGGGGCCAAATGATATGGTTCTTCTTATTTTATGAATGGAAGGCATAAGGTGATATATTATGACTGTATTTTAAATAAACTCAGTCTGTTAATGTATGCCATGGTTTTCTGGGGGTTATATTAAGATTAATTACAGTCAGTTGGGTAGGTATGCAGACAGACATAAGGGAAAATAGCTAATCTGTAAACTATATCTGCTACACTGAACACGTCTCAGAAATTGGTGGATGAACTATTAATAGTTAATTGCCCAATCACCTGGATACTGTTTAACTCTGTCATCTCCATAGTACTGATTGTTCTGGCTTTTTACCTCAGCTAGCTGATTTTCTGTCCCTCTCAGTTCCTGCATCCACATAAGAAATTCTGTGATTTATTCATTGTACTATGGGTATACAATTTAGTGTAATGTGCAAGCCCAGTATATTTTGGTGTGTATCTGTTTATTTAAACAAATCATATGGCTATTCATCTTGCTATTGGATAAATAATGAAGAAGGCCAGGAGTATATGCTCCCTAAAGGATCACCGAAAACATGAAGGTAACTCCAGCTCCCCAGCTTAAACAAGCAGGCTCCTATGTAGGAAAGAAGTAATATAAGAAGCTACTGGAGGCAGATAACTTTCTGTCAGGTGCAGAAGATCAGGTCCACACATAAAGGTCCAATTAAACTGATTTATTGTCAGTCTATGCACAGGAATCTTCTCATTTAATGGTAAGCATCTGCCTGAAATTACACAAGGGTCAATGGAATTCAAGGGAGGTTGTGGCTATGTTAGGATTCTAGGCTGATCCCTCTTTTAAATTCACCTCCCAGGTTCTGTCACATATTCTCTATACTTCCTTGAAAATGGCAAAGGCATCAATTCACATTGCACATAAGAAGGCAATAATTAACCATCTCTGTATTTTACCAATAAACTTCATGTATAACAATTTTAAGTGATTGATAATAAAATGCTGGATAATGGGCCCCTCTGTCCAAATGACATTCAACATGCTACTGAGATACCTGGGGATCCTTACAGTACCAATAGTATTATGTTATGGCTAGCTGAAAATTTTGGGGATATCTGGTTTCTGATGTTGCCTGCAGGGGAAAAGAAATTTAAAGCTGAAAAGGCAGAACTACACAGGAACATAAAATATAAAAGTAAAAGCATGGGGAAACACAACACAATGAAAACTAATTAATTGATTACATGCAGTTATCTTAGACACCAAATTATTGGAATGGACTGGAATTAGACACTTTCAGGCATAAAATTAAACCGTTTGCTACTCAGGGCTTGAAAAACAATGAAGGGATGGCATTGCTTGCAGAATCAGGAAGGACATAGCAAACACAGCTGGGTATAATACAGTGACTGAATAATATCAATTAGACGTCATGGACAATAGTTTAATATGATGATTATCCAAGTCAGTGCTCCAATCACCAATGCAGAAGAAGAAGTTGATAAATTTTATAGTCAAGTTCAATCTGAAATTGACAGAACATGCAAGAAACATGTGCTGTTTGTGCCTAGAGACCGGAATGTCAAAGTCTGAAATAGTAAGGAGGAAAATATAGTTGGATTACATGGCCTAGGAAACAGAAATGAAACAGAAGAATAGCTTTTTTTGTTAATCCACTGATTTTGTCATTCTTAACATAATATTGAAACAACCAAAACAATGTTTATATACAAGGGCATCTTCATATAGAGCACCCAGAAATCAAACTGAGTAAATTATTGGCAAAAAGAAATAGACTACTCAGTTATGTGGAATGGAATCAAAGCACTTGTTAAGGATAAATGTGAGAAGAGACTGCCCAAAGCTGAAGAAATAGAAGAAGGAAAACTGGAGGGCAAAACAAATTGTGCAAACAAGAGAAGCCCCAGCCAAAAAAAGACAAAGATCTCAGGAAGGCATTTAACAAAGAATTCAAGAGAGCTGTTAAAGAGATAAGAAACAGTAGCTACAGTGATCTGTCTAAAGATACTGAAGATGGAAACAGACACAGGAAAATAAGGAAAGTAAGTATTTTAAAAGATGTCCAAACTCAGAAGAAGGTTCCAGTCTTAAATTAGTACACCAAAGGATGCCAATGGGTATCATGTTAAGGAATTTCATAATGTATCTGCAGATTTAGCAAGCTACAGAAGAATCAGTAAAATATCTAGCAAATCTGGAGAATGACATAGTGTGCAACAGTTGGGAAGAGACCAGTCTTCATATGAATACCAAGAAATAAGATTTAACAGAGTGTGCAACAATACATTGCATAATACTCTTACTTTCAAAGGTTAGCATCTAACCAAGATTAGACCTTACCTGGAAAAGAAGATGCAGCTACTTGAGCTGGTTTTAGAAAAGACCTAGAAAAAAATAGATGCTATTGCTGATGTACAGCCAAGTAATTGAAAGCTACAGAATACCAAAAAGAAGTCTATACTATGGTACTTTGGTTCTCAACTGCTTTGAAACTCATTGAATTTGGCACTCAACACATTTTGACAGGAAAATTTTGTCCTGTTACTCATTTGTTTGGTACTCAATACAGAAGCTAGAAGTTGTCAGTGTCGGCTGCCTTGTGATTCACTACATTATTTATTTGGTACTCATCATTTTTGGTACCTATCTCACCTTCTGGAAACATCGATGAGTACCGAAGTACCACTGTATGTGGATTGTTGATTATAGAAAGGCCTTTTGAATTGACCATATCAAGGAATGATCTTAAGAAAATAGGAATCTGAAAATGTGTCATTATCCTCATATGAAATTTATACATAGCTCAAGATGTCACAGTCCAGATGGAACATGGCAGCAATATTGCCATTTCTATAGCAATGATTCTTCTTTGAACACAGACGTAAAAAATAAACAATCACAATGTGTGTTCAAAATATTCTCAAAAGTGACTTAGCCACAAACATACACGAGGAATCAGTTATAGTGGAATATCATAGCAAATATGACTGCCAGGTAAAAAAATCACTTAAAAAGGTATCATGTTTTGTTCTTCATCACTCTATCATCATTTAGTGATTCAATGTTTCTCTTTTACGTGGAACTAAAATTAGGCATGTTATGGCAAGTATATTATTAGTTCTCCACACATTTTTATACTTAAAATATGCACAGAGGCCTGTTCATCTTATCAGAGGAAATAAAGCAGGGAGAAAGGCTTATTATTTTTCTGGCACAATGTTTCCAAACTGAAACTGTTACCAGAGGGTATAACTAATATGGGTATATGTATGCCCTGTTCATCCATCCAAACCTAATAGCAACAGCTGCTGCTGCTTCCTGTTATGCCATGGCATTGATACATAAAAAAAGAAAAGCTGCAAAACCTGGTGATGATTTTCCTACATCAATACCTCATTTGGTCTCCTTTTATGGCCTCCAAATGCCACTTTTAAAAATTTGCCCCAGGATGAGTATTTCCCATGAACATTATACTAAGCCAATTAAATTGTGCCAGAAATTACAGAAATTAGTAGTGATTTCTCTTAGAACAGTATCTTCTTTGAGTATGTGGGATGGGACATCTTATTCATAGGGATGCTTTGTTTGGGTAGTACTTCCTTCAAATAATCATCATGCTTTGTAAAGGCACCAAGAAAGTGCTGATAAATAGCTGTTGGCACCGTAAAGGACAGCAATCATATCAAATATATTAAAGTCTTATTTATACTGCTATATTTTCTACCTGCTTACTGTTACTCCTGTTGAGAAGCAGATAAACTACAGTAATGTCTTGTGAGCAAAAGTTCATGCCACAAATATGATTAGTCTTAATGTGCCAGGAGGCCTGCTGAAGGCATCTTAAATAAAATTAATTTGTCTTGAAAGGTAGTTCTGATAGTTGCCTGCTTTTTATTAATGCAGAAGTGAAAACAAAATACGGATATTTTAGTGCAAATGATTATTTTAATCAACAAGTGGTTTGTTTGATCATAATGACCATTCCTTTGACATTAGATACGGACAAAGAATGGACTTCCCCTTGGATTTACATCCATCATCTCTTATCATGGTTTCTTCCAACATTTTCTTTTCCACATGTAGTCCATTGAAGAGGAATCATGGAATAATTCCACAGAATTTTTTAGTTTGTAGCATGTGAAGTTCGCCATTGAAATTAGTTGACCATCATGGTCATTCTGGAATTATACACCTGACTTCATTCTGGATGAAACAGGGTCTATAATGCAACATGAAGGCCCCATGGAACAGAATTCAATCAAGTACTGAAGAAACTCCAGTATAAACGTTTCTGTACTTGCCTTTTAGCGAGACATCTTGCTTATATTGTAAAACTCTGAAAGGCCAAAAAAGAAGAAGAAGATAAGAATAGGAGATAACTAGCTGGGCCTGAAAACAATAGAATATCTTGATTTTTAATGCTCTGTCAGGTGCCCAGACCAATGGGATATTAGAAACAGTCTGGCAACTCTTTTTGATTAATTTCTCTCTGATATTATATTATCAGGAAGGAAAATAGATTTAACTATCTCTGCTTTCATACTGATATGCACCTGCAAATCAATGACCTCCAAAGAAGGACTTTTATATCCTGGTTCTGGGAATGACAAAAGAAAAGTTGATAGTTTGATTGTTGCTTGCTCAGAGCATCCAGGTAAGGCAAGAATCAGACTAGGGCAGATCACTGTTGCAACAGAGAAAAAATAAAACTGTGGTAAGAGAAAGAAAGAGGGAGGCAGGGAGGGAGGGAATGAGGATATGTTTAAAATACGTATGTAAGACAGTCCTTATCGATGAGTATAGGGATAGACTGGGAAAGAAAGTTTTTTGGGGAGAAAAGAGCAGTGGCAAAAATTGAAAGCCTCGTGGGATGAGGAATTCAGTAATACTAATTTCATATCTATTTGAAGGAAAAATTTCTACCTGACTCCTATAATGAGCCATTAGGGAAATAAATGAATTGGATAGAAGAAAATCTTCAGTTCCCAGTGTTAGAGCAAGGAAATTTCATCATGGAAAAGAGGCACCGGAAGATACATGAATTTTGTAATATTATTTGGAACAAAAAAATTGAAATCAACTCTAATGAACTGCAACAGAAGCAAATAATTATTCACCTCACAGCTCTTTTATTCAAGTTCCATTTAATTGTACCAGCTGCAATAATACGAGAAAGAGGGACACCACTTTTGTGACCTAAATTTGTAAAAAGAATAGAAGTATCTTTTACAGGACACATGCTATTTTTGATAACTATTTGTTCTCTCTCTTTGGTTTCCAACATATTAGAATGAGAAATGCTTTTCGGAGATTAGTTTTCTATGACCCAGAAATGTGCAATTTAATCCATTTTTTAGAGTTCACAGGTACATTTCATTTCATAGTTGATCTGCCAGAATAGTTGGGTTCCACTGTAACTTTTCCATTTAAGAAATGACTGATCATTAAGTTGGGAGTGTGCCATGGGCTCATTTAAAATGACCATCCTTTCATTTGAAGTCAACAGGAATGTAGTTCAAGAGAACAAGATTGCAAGAATGATGGGAGGGGAGGAATCAAGGACAGTACAGTGAATCAATCACTATAACCTAGTTTAAGAAAGAAGTCATTCCTCAAACACCTAATAAATTTGAGTTTTTGTTTTAAAAGACCAAATGACAATATCAACTTTTGTCAGAGCTGCTATCAGGAGATGCAAATAAAACCTGTATCTAAGGACGTGATTTTAGCATTCATGGGTATGCATGTATGTGTACGCATGTGTGTGTATGCATGTATGTATACACACAAAGAGAGAATCAGAAAGTAATCACTATGTAATGCTTACTGAATGACCAAAGAGGGATAGGAAAGTATAAACATTTTGAGTGCTACTTCAAATACTTGATGCCAGCTGGAGTTTTTATTCCCAGTTCATCACATGTAGATGATTCAGTTACTGAATTGACAACACTGATGAATATGTTCCTCATTTCCTTCTTAGATAAAGCTTTTCCAAGCATATTGTTTGTGCAATGAGTAATTTCTTTTCCAAAGACACTTGAATATGGTCAAATGATCAGCATGTATATCTTTATGTATATTTTCTGAAAGAGCTCTCACACATCACCTACAATTTTTTAATTGCCAGTACTTGCTACTATAGTGAGCAATAGAAACAATGGAATCAGATTAACTGAAATGAAGAAATAGAATACCAAGTAATGTTTTTAAGACAAACAAAATAATATTTGTTGTTTCAAGACAACATTACTGCCCACTGAGCATTTATATATTCTTTTAGACTGCATGGAACATATAAATGCACCACAAATTATGTTATATGAATCAAGTTGGAAAGGGGGAACCATGTGAATTGTTAGACAACATTGGAAAGACAAATCTATACCTGACTTTTCGCAGCAAATTATGCACATATGTCAACTGTTTCTTTATAATGGCATTTTTTAATTTTAATTTCTTTTTTAAGAATAGTAAATCAATATAGATATTATAAGACAGATAAAAAGTATAGCATTTTTATAATGCATGACATAAAATACCTAAATGGGAAAATTTAGACAGTGAAGATGACTAATATGAAGAAATTATGACTGATAAGAATTGGATTGAGTATAAGGGAATCTAAGCAAACAAAAATTATAAAAATAGGATGTATGCTGAACTAATGAGATGATGGTTATGAGAATAATGTAAGCTGAAAAAAATGTTATGTAGAGAGATTATTATTATTTAGGTCTTTGGTTATTTGGGTTTTCTCCCGCGTCAAATTGGAAGTGTCTTGGCGACGTTTCGTCGAAATGTCACCAAGACACTTCCAATTTGACACGGGAGAAAACCCGAATAATCAAAGACCTACATACAAACACCCGCAAAAACCTCAGAAAACATTATTGTTATTTGTATAAATATAAAAAATGCCTATACCTAATCATTTATATATTAAAAATATTAAGAATTATATTTTGGCTACTGTTGAAGAAGGAGAATGGGAGAAGGGAAGATCAAAGAAATGTATTATTAATTAATATATTATTATAGAATTATCAAATTTAATCATTGAGTGTTAATTATTACTGTCCTTTTTTTCTTGTTAAAATATAAATCAAGACAACATGCTGTACACCAGGCACTAGAGATTGTTATAGTTAAAAACCTATAATATATATATATATATATATATATATATATATATATATATATATATATATATATAAAATGAGGATTACCTCTATTGTACTTTTGTTTTCATCCCCACCCCCCCAAAAAAGGTATATGAAGAAATAAAATTGTATTCAAGAATATTAGGTTCAGTTGTTAGGTCCAGTATGAGCTCTGTCAGTGGCAGCTGTTATACCTTCTTTCCAGGTTGGGCAGAAGCAGGGCTCTTTTTGTCACAGAACACCCAGAACGGAGTTCCGGCACCTTTTTGGGATGGAACCAAAAGGCAGGTTGTATGACGCGTGTGAGTTCCAGCAACGTTGTTTTTTTTTGTTTTGTTTTTTTTTACAAAAAAAGCACTAGGCAGAAGTGAGGATGAACAGCAGTGCTGCTTTGAAGATCCCAGACAGATATGTGCCTGCTCTTCCACTGGCTACAGAGGAATAGGGCAACAGCAGGAATAGGAATAGAATTTCTAATTGGTATGTGTTTAATGTGCATTTACATAAAGCTATGCCTTCCCAGTGCAATATAAATTATATAGAGACAAAAGCACCGTGGTATTTATGGGAGTATGGGGAAAAAAGGAAAATAGGGAGGAAAGTGCATTTGGAGAATGAAAGGAGAGAAATAGCTAAGAGAGTCTTTGACTGGTTATTTTTGCATGAAGTACTATTAAGATTATTTGTTTTAATCCCAATAGCGAATTCGGGGACTCAGAGTCAGTTGATTGGAGCAGTCTATAAGTTGTGTACCAAGAAAGAAATAATAATAAAGAAATTATTGCAAATCTAAACAATATTTAGAATGGAGGGAAATGAACTTCCATATGTTCCTATTATCTGGAAAAGAAAGAAGATCTTTGATTCACTTTTCAAAAGCAAACTGCACGTCTGTCATTTTTCTTTGGTTATCTCATGCGCTAAATTTATGCCGTGCTTGTGCTTGTTCTCAGCTGAAGTAGAACTGAGGGGAAAAAAAATGTATCCGTGCTACTGATTGATGGGCGCACCATTAAAGCGCTGAATGAGTTATAAAATGTTCTGTAGCTTCAGGAAATCTAATATATTCACCATCAGGATTCCCAGTAAACCTAAAGAAGTTTGCGGCTTCCAGTGCTTATAAACATTTTATAAGGGAAAGACTAGAAAGGCCAGAAACCATGCATTATTTTATAATTACATGCACTCATGGGAAAATAAATAAATAAACCCAAACAAAATAACAAAACGAAGGATGAAAACAAATGGCATGCATATCCCCCCCACCTCTAGCAATGTTTATTTTTTCTTTAGCATCAGATGATCTGACTGAATAGCAAAACAGTTTATCCCCTTAATGTTGTTGTTTAAGCAATGAGTAAATAGAGCAAGTACTAAAGCTGGCTTTGCACCTACTGAATGCTGCAAGTGTTTGTACTCATTTGATATGCATCTAGCAAAGCTCGGCTGTTCCCAGAAGGCCACTCCGTGAAGACTGAGAGAGCAGCGCCTGCTACTGGTACCTGTGAGTCATAAAGAACAAGGAGGAGGAGGAACAAAGGGATGAGGGGAAGGGGGAGGAAAAATGCAATGGAAAGACAAGTCAGAATCAACCCAAGAAATCCATTCAGAAGAATTCTGTATCCTTGTGGAAAGTGTGCACTACAAATATCACATTATAACAGGAAGCATTAGCTTTTCCTTAGGAAAATGATTTCCTTAGGACAGGGGTAGGAAACCTTGGCTCTTTTATGACTCGTGGACTTCAACTCCCAGAATTCCTCAGCCAGCCATGCTGAGGGGAAAGGGAGAGGTTTCTAAGCTGAGCCATGCCGGCTCAGGAATTCTGGGAGTTGACGTCCACCAGTCATAAAAGAACCAAGGCTGCCTACCCCTGCCTTAGGAAAAGGATCAGAGTAAAATATAGGAATATTATGAATTTTTTTGTTGAGCAGGTCATTATTTCCAGCAAACTTAGCTTAAGAATAGATCAATAATTGCTTACTACAGGAAGTACCAGGAGGCTAAGTGTGAAACATACCAATTTTTTAAAAAAGTAATGTATACATTATTTAGGACTGGAAGATTTTAGTTTAAAGAATACCGTAATCATATAAACTATAAAGGGCCAATTTTTTTTTCTAATTTATAATAATACGGATTGGATTAAAGAAGCAGTAACAATACCTGTAGCATTAAGAGGGCATCGGTTGAATGCCATATCCCCTGCTGGCGTCCTTTTCCAAACGAATGATATCAAATAATCCTCAGGACATATTTCATAAGGTGCTGCAATTTAAAAACACTGAATATGAATTGTGGACTTGGCAAGTACATGCAGTGAGAATAATTGATCAGTTGAATAGCTTGCCTCCAGGAGTTGTGGGTGCTGGAGATTTTCAAAAATAGACTGGGCAACCATTTGACTGGAATGGCATAAGGCTCCTGCCTTGAACAGGGGACTGGACTAGAAGACCTCCGAGGTCCCTCCCAATCCTATGCTTTTATGTTCTAAGTATAACACTGTGTGATACACCAGCTTGCAAGCTGCAGGACTCTGTAAGTTTCCAGGTAAAATGTAAAGGGTTTGCTATCACTTATAAAGGTTTACAAAGATGGCCCTGACTTTGATGGTCTTCTCTAAATGTCTGGAAACCTGGTTCTTTCCCCCCAGAGAATGGGCAAGCATATGGGATGAACATTCAAACTGGAAGAAATGTAAAATGGTTTGGCTTGTACATTCTGCTCTGTTTTATTTTCTGTTCTGGGTGTTTTATGTATTCTCATAGCAGAAGACAACATTATCATTCCATCAGCATGGTCAATTCAGTTTCTGACTGAAGTTTTTTTTTTAAAAATAAAAAAAACAATAGCTATTTTTTTTTTAAAAAAAATCACTTTGATTGCCCTTTAGGTCACTGAGAAATAGGGCCCATTTCAACGGCCTGCCCAAGGCAATCTATGGTCTCTGTAAGGTTCCAGAGAAAGCTTGGGATTTTCCCTGAGGATATGATAGGCATTCAGTTAAAGCCTTGGTCACATCATGGAATGGGCTGTGAAGGAAGCCTTGGATTGATCTACACCACCTGTCTCTCTGCACTGATCCTAGTTTTAGTTTTATAAACAGTTCTGGGAAACGAAGCACCAGAAGAGATGCCTGGAGCATCATTACAGGAAGGGAAAACTTGACCAAACCTGATCAAGAGCCCATATTTGGGATTATATTGTGCCGGTAATGGTGGCAAAGTGTCATTTCACTGCCTTTATGCATCCATAGATAGATTTCCAATGGCTCTGATCAGGTTGTCTCATTTCTTGCTGAGTAGGGATGAGTCACAGGAACATCTACTGGGATGCTGGAAGAATATTCTAGTGACCTCACAGATAAAATCATTTAGGTTTGCTGAGTGTCAGACTCCAACTAGGCAAGTGCAACTGAGCTGCTTGGTGGATGGTCTTGTGGGTTTCCTTGTGTTGGGCTTCAGTCTATGACTCCATATGAAGTGGACGGGCTCCTTCAAATTGTGAACTCAGTCACCTGTTTCTTAGTTCCAAACCTTTCCTGAGTATTTAAAGTTGGCTTGGAAGCAATTTATCAATGGTATCAGCTTCTCTCAGAAAATGGGTGGTTCCTTTGAACCTCCTTAACAAACCATTGCTGGACTCAATAATCTTAAACATATATATTTTTTTTGGTAGTCTCCAAGAGGGAAGGTTGTTAAGGAGGTAAGTGGGCACTAGTTCCAAAGTAACATGGAGGAAATGGATTATATGGACCCTTTCCAGTCAGATTTCAGGCACAAATATAGTATAAAAACAACACGGGTGTGCTTGTTAATGACTTTTGATGGTGCCAGGATGGTGCATTCATCCTTGTGCTCCTTGATCTCTCAGAATTATGATACTGTCAATAATGATATCCCTTTCCCTATGGTCTATTTCAATCGCTGGTTGGATTCAGACAGCTTCACTCTTCCTGAGAAACATCCACATAAAACCAGTGGGTGAGATAAATTATTATAGGTATCTACCCTCCGGAATAATATTTTCCCAGAGATCTGTATGACTCCCATCCCGATGATGTTCCAAAAGACACTGAAAAGCTCTGCAGTTCTCCCAGGCCATGGGACAGGGTGGTTGGTGAATCTGATTTTGTTCTACGGGTAATCCTCGACTTACAACAGTGCATTTACTAACCATTCAAAGTTACAATGGCACTTAAAAAAGGGAGTTACAACTGTTTTTCACACTTATGATCATTGCAGCAGGCCCATGGTCATGGGATCAAAATTCAGACACTTGGTAACTGACCCGCATTTATGACGGCTGCAGTGTCCCAGCCATCATGTGATCATCTTTTAGGACCTTCTGACAACAAAAAGTCAACAGGGAAGCCAGATTCACAACCGTGTTCCTCACTTAACAACTGCAATGATTCGCCTAACAGCTATGGCAAGAAAGGTTGTCAATGGGGCAAAACTCACTTAACAACTGTCTCACTTAGCAACAGAAATGTTGGGCTCAATTGTGGTAGCAATTTGAGGACTACGAGTATTTTATATGGTTTCTTTCTGCCTGGACACAAATATGCTTTTTAAAAAATTTATTGTTGTGGCTTTTTCATTTGATGAAATGCAAAGAGTTGTTAGTTGCTGTTGTTTAGATCAGGGTTCCCTAACGTTTCCGGCTTTGTGACCGGTGGGGGGGGGGAGGAAGGGGATAGTTCACACAAGCAACTAGCAAGCGTGCACACAGCTCCATTTCTGCAAGCGGCGTGCATGCATGCCTGCTGCTCACGCAAATGGAGTGTGCGCCTGCTGCTCGTGTAAATGAGGATGTGCATGCACGTGGGCACACTCACCATCCATTTTTACAGCCCAGTTGTAAACCCCTCACAGCCCACAGGTAGGGGACCCCTGGTTTAGATCTATATCAACAAGTTAAAAAATAGCAGATTCATGTATCTAATTACTGTTCTTGACCCAACTGAATTTTATATTTAAGCCAGGGGTAGGCAAACGTTGGCTCTTTTATGACTCGTGGACTTCAACTCCCAGCATAGCTGGCTCAGGAATTCTGGGAGCTGAAGTCCACGAGTCATAAAAGAGCCAATGTTGCCTACCCTTGATTTAAGCAAGTTTTCTCAAAAGTATTTTGACAACATATTTCATCTTTGAAGAAACTAAGAATCTGCAAGGCTTCCCAGTGATACACTTGCTTCCAGAGTCATTTCTTTTTTACTTCTAGGAATGCTTCTGGGCCCCAGCTGAGCCCATGGACTTCTTAATTTTTTTTTTTAAAAAAAATAGATGAGTAGCCTAGAACTTTGTCTAAAAGTATGCTGATCTGTTGCAAAATAAGGCAAATGGTAAGCGGGGTTTGTAAAAAGCATTTTGAAGACAGGTTAGAGAGTATGACCAAGAACATTCTGTATATTGATGGTTTGTGACTAGTTACATCCCCCACTGCAGCCATTTTATGAATGGACAGCCTCCCAATTGCATTGTGAGAGCAGCGATAACATGCTTTCAAAATTAAATGGAAGACATTCCCCAAAGTACACCTGCCATTACTTTTCTTTAAAAAGAAAAGTTCTTAGGGTGCCATGACACTCTTTTAGTATATTTATATAGTAATCCATTTGGTATTTTAAATCAGGATTTGCATTCATGTCTGTAAACACATCGAACAAAGCTGTGCATTTTTTCTGCTACTACAGCTTTACTAATTCAGCGCGCGAACATTTTTATGGGAAACTACCTTGGCTTTTTTTGCCGAGATGGCAAACACATCTAGCGGAAATGCAACTTACGGAAGCAAGAAATGCGCATTTTAACAGATGACAAAATATCCCTGCAGATGTTTCTTGAAGCTAATGTGAAGTGCATGAAATAGGTTGCTAAAATTACTTCAGTCAAAGCTCTTTCAGATCATGTCAAGAAAGCTGACAGCGCCAGAAGGGCAAGAATATATCTTAATGGCAAACATTTAAGAAAGGGAGCTGTTTTCACTTCATCTTAATTGCAAAAAAAGAACTGTTCTGAAGCACGGGGATTTTTTTTTCCCCTGGGATTCGCACACAGTGCTGCTTCTTATCCTGAATGTATTGCAGGGGTCCTCAACCTTGGCCACTTTAAGACTTGTGGACTTCAATTCCCAGAATTCTCAGCAAAGCTGGCTGAGGAATTCTGGGAGTTGAAGTCCACAAGTCTTAAAGTGGCCAAGGTTGAGGACCCCTGATGTAGGGTATGTGCATGATTGTACATAGTTCATTAAATGTTATTTTTTTTTCAGGTTCATAGTGCCAGGACTGATCTTTTACAATTTGATCTATGTTGCTTTTATTTTTTTAAAAAAACACACACCTTATAATGAATGTATGCAGTTAACTATGTGCATAATCAGACTTCATAAACATGTTTTTTTTTAAGCTATCTAAAATAAAGGGATGCAGTGATACATTGCCACAGAGGTAAAAGCCACAAAAGGAACAAAGAAAGCTGCTTTATCCCATCCTGTTGCATTTGTTCTTTTAGCTTAATATTAGCTTCCCTCACCAGTAGAAACTCCCAAGTTTCATGCAGAGATCTCCAGTCTCTCCTCAGTTTTAACTAGTAATATCAGGGCTTGAATTGGTACACTTCAACATGCAAAACACTGTTCTAACAGCGAGGTGCACTCGGTTTTGCTTTGAACAGCAGACTGAAAGTGAATTTATACAGGCTCTGAAAGTTAGCTGGTTAAAATGGGTGGCCATTTAAGTCCAATAAAAGAGAAAAACAAATACAATATCTACCTTCAAAAAAAACACACTAATGTACCACAGAAAGAAACAAAAAGAGGAACCTGACTTTACTCCGTATTGAAAAAAAAGAATTACAAACAAAACAGTCCCTATTTAAAAGTACATTGCTCATGGTACAGCTACAATAAGAATGCAATCCAAGTTATCCTGAAAATACCATCAAGCATCTACAATTTGATCTGAGCTATACTTTTTACAGTGTGTGGTTTAGTGATTAAGGTGCAAGATTAGAATAAAAAAAAAAAAAAGACCCAGGTTTGATTCTCTACCAGGGAACCACACTGGGTAACTTATGGCCGGTCACTTTCTTAATTCAACCTGCCTCACAGGATTGTTATTGCAGGGAAAGCCTGGAGAAAATGTTATAGATATTGTCTTGGGCTTCTGAAGGCAAGATAAGATATAAATCTATCCAATAACTAAAATGTATGCTATGATGTCTTCCTCCTTTATACCACAGTTATTGGTATTAAAATATGTGTATATTGTACTTTCTCTTTCCTACTCTCCCTCGCTCTCACTTTCTCTTTCTGAACAGAAATGCCTAGCAGTCAAGCAACATCAGATGATACTATTTATTTCATAAGAGCCCTGATATAGAAAGCTGCCAGTTTTTCTATTCATTACATAAGCATATTACCCACAAGAAAAAGAAAAGAAATAGAACGATACACAAAATTACTGTACTTGTTTGCAATCCCGTTTAAATGGCTGTGTTAGGTAGATGCTATTCCCACATATTTAGTTGTAAATTCAATAAACCAAATCAACAGTGATGCTTTTGAAGTACAAGGAATAGAAGTGGAGAAAAGCAGGGCAGTCCTGAGTAGCTATGACAGATCTGCTGAACTGGAAAAGGACTAAGGGAACACAGGCTCAAAGCAAAAAGAATAATGCGCCTGCTAAGACTTCATTCAATAACTTTAACAGGACCTTATCACTCTTGGTTGCCTATACAAGCGGGCTGGTGGATGGTGTCCTGTATGTATCTATGATTTTCTTGCTACACAGAGAAAATACACAGTCTCTCAAACAGACCTTTGTGCCTAGAAAGTGATGGCACAGTGGTTAGAATGCAGTATTGCAGGCTAACTCTGCCCACAGCCAGAAGTTTGATTCTGACCGGCTCAAGGTTGACTCATCCTTCCATCCTTCTGAGATCAGTAAAATGAGGGTCCAGATTGTTGGGGGCAATAGTCTGACTCTGTAAACTGCTTAGAGAGGGCTGTAAAGTGCTGTGAAGTGATATATAAGTCCAAATACTATTGCTATTGCTAGAAAATGGATGACTCTAGTACTCTCATCCCATTTTCACCCGGAAGGAAATCAGCCAACAACATCTTAGGAATGTCTACGAAGCTGGGTTAAAAAATACCATACTTATTATCAGAGGCCAAAATTTTGGCATAAACTTTTTCCTGTCCACATATTAACTGGGGAGGAGATAGCAAATTTTACATAAAGGGTTTTTGATCGGGTGGTAACCTCTGTCAATAATCAAAATTATTATATTTTTGCTAGATGGTAAATTGGATTTGTCTCTTTCAACGATTTCTTCATATGAATTACTATGCCAGCAGTCTTGGTTCTAAAATATGGCTTCCATTTTATCATCCACTTGCTATTTGACATACTATCATATTATGTTTATTAATTTTATGTTTGTTAATGAACAACACATTTACATCTTTTAAATTATTTAAAATGTATTAACTGGTTTGGAGCTCATTTTAAAGGAAAAAGCTGACTAGAAGTAATACATGAACAAAATTTGCTTCTAGGCAGAAGTAGCATTTTTATTTTGCCATATTATATTGTCCCTAGATTTGTTTTGTTAGCCATGCTGGGCAATAATTGCTTGGGAAGGAAAAAAAGAAGATATCAAAGATTCATCTTGCTTCATCTTTGCCTTCTGGATGGATAGAAAAAATATCTATCCATGAACTCCATGGATACTGGTGATCTCCATTAACAAAACAACATTTTTCTTCCTTCCTTCCCTCCCTCCCTCCCTCTTCCTCTCTCTCTCTCTCTCTCTCTCTTTGAAGACCATCATAAATGCCAACAGGTTTATAAATATAAATTGCATAAAAGTTGTATTGCATTGGGGTATTTTTTTTAATATTGGGCATCTTGGCTTATATGCTCACTACTATACTTTATGTGACCTCTATAGATGCCATATGCTAAATAAATGAATGGCTTATTTGTTATTGTTGTTTGTTGTCTGATGGCAGCTATAAATCCAATAAATAAACAAGAATGCTTGTGCACACAAATTTCAGATTTATGGTTGACAGTAGCATACGTCAGCATGTTTTTTTCTTTTTAGAAAACCCCTTTTTTTGTTACTTGAGCTTTCACTCTTAAAAGACTCTTCTTTTGTTCAGAATGAAATCACTGCTCTACTTTTACAAAAAAAGGTGAGGATGAAGTTTCATCTCTGGATTAATATCTAAGCCATGGTTGTCCAACCTTTTGGCTTGCCTGGAAGAAGAGGAATTGTCTTGGGCTGCATATAAATATATATAATATAGTTAATATACAGTGTATCTTACATAATAAATCACATAATAAAGTTAAAAGTTTACAATCTTGTGGGGCTGCAGTATTAGCTGTCCAGCCCGTGGGTCACAGGTTGGACACATCTAATTTAAGGAATTTAATCACCACACAATTATAAAATCACAAACATTTCTGTATTATTAGTGATAATGATAATTGTGGAGTATGATATCCTACCCTTTTCTTGACCTAAAGTTGTTTTTATCAAAATTAGATTAGATCTAAATATTTTTTTTTAAATCCTCATAAAAGTAATAGAATATTTTGACTTGTACCAGAAATTATCATTAACTTATATTATTTTTTTACTGGGGGAGGTAAGAACTTTAGGCTGCTGTTTGTGACTTGTCCTTGTTTTTTACAGCATTTAGAAAACCTTTTTCCAAGTCTTATTCAGCTTACCCTTACAACAGACAAATTATCCATTTTTAGTTTTTTCCCTTTTGCACACAAAAGGAGCTGTTCCATGTTGTGACAAACAATTCTGTCAAATTAATCTGAGCAATTGTTTAGCCTAGCAGTCTATTTCTTAATTCAATGCAAGGGCAAAGCTCTGCTAGAGCTTATATCCTGGGGACACACAGTCACTTCTGTCCCTGACAAATCATAGATGGAATTGCCATTTTGAATGCCAAACATTCATGTTTTCATCAGGGCTTTTATGCCTGGAAGAATCTTCTGAACTGGCACTGTGTAATCTTAGATCATTTTCCTTCAATTATTCTCCTTCACCAGCTATCAAAACAGCAATGATTATATGTTATTGGCCCTATGCACAAAGCTGATAAGCACGACAAAATTTCTTGTAAGATCATACAGATTTAAATATATGATAATTATAAATCATGACATACTGGTCACAATTGCCAACAAATGTACATCTCTAAGGCAGATAGATCCTTCATTTATGTTCATTTCAAATGTTGCTAGTCTGTAAGATTACAGGAGATGTTGAACTGGTAGCACCACACTTGACTATAAGAGAATTGTACTTTTACTTGAATTTGGAGGTGAAATTAATATATCAGTAAATAAACCTTGACAGTCATTTAATATTTTTAATTAGGGGTAATGAGATACCGAAAGGAATTTTCTACCCAAAATGTGAAGAAATAAAACAGGAGGGCCACTGATTAACAGACTGCCTATCAGTAGGCAAACCTGGCTCTTCTTGAAGACAACATATGGAAATTCAGTTCTGATTAGTGCTTGGATAAGAGATCACCAAGAAAACCCAGAAATACAGTTTTTTTTAAAGCCCTAAAGAAAACCAGGATATAGAACCTCATTAGGGTTGCCAAGAAAATGATAGGGCTTTGTAATCAAAGTCATACATTATTTACACAGTGACGCAATACTCTCTCAAGAATTATACACAAAATAGCTATGAGCTAAAATGACCATGTTCAGTCTGGAATTATGTTGGACCCTTATTTTTCCTGACCTCCTTCACATGGGGTAATGCTCTCTGGGGATGATAGCAGATGTATTCCAGAGGTTCTAGAATGTATCCACTTCTGGAGGAAAGAGAACATTGAAAAAAATTGAATTTTCAGGAACATGGCTAAACCACAGGAAAAGGAATCCTATTGTTTGGTTGGAATGCCCTTGTCAATTTCTGAATCCAAGGGCAAAAGTAAGAAGGAAAAATGTTTTATTAGGTGATTTAATCCAGGAAGGAATAAATTCGGAAAAGTTATTGAGGTAATATAAATTTACTTAGCAGGGGCAGAGTGCCTCAGGGCTACGAAGACTTACAATCTAGTGAATTATCACTGTCTGCACAAAACTTCAGATTAGCCACAAGATCAAAGAGCCCTCAACACAGACATCCAACTCCAAGGCTGGCAAAGAGGGAGGAGAGGCAATCCAATGTCTAATTTAACTTTCTGAATTTGGGGGCATCCTTCTGGCCTCCAGAGAGTGAATTTTACATACCTTACTTCCCTGTTCCAGGTATGACATGTACCATAAGCAGAGATCATAGCATAGCATAGCATATATCTGATATATAGTATATATCAGATTATTGATATTTGAAATTACCAAATTGTCAATAAAATATTATTTAAGAAATATGCAATTCAGCATTGACTGCACATTGCCACTAGTATATAAGTAATTATATGAACATAGAGTTACAGGTAGTATTATAGGGCAGAGCAAAGAATTAGGTCTTCTTGGGTTCATACTGTGAACTCACACTTGGGGATGGATGGGACTTCATTGCACATTTCTCCCAAATGGAGCACTTGGCATAAAAGAGACTCTTTCCAAAATATAAATAAGAATTTGAGGGCCTTAGAAGCCTTAGAAGAAATTTGCCTTGTCACTTCCAAAACTATGCACCCATTACTAAATTCCACTCCAAGAATCAAGCGTGGCAGGAAAGAAAAAAGGAGGAAGTCAAGACGAAGGAGCGATAGACACAAACCTCCAAACCAAAAGCGACACAACTGTCTTCAGTATGCCTTTCTACCTAAGCTTTCTCATGTATATACTGTGGCTTCTTCTTCTTCTTTTTCTTCTTCTTTTATTGCTATAAAATCTTTTCCTTGGTACTCTATAGCCCCTAGTCAGGGGACAAACTCCAGTCACCACCTACATTTCATCTGATCTCTGCTAACAAACATTCATAAATACTTTCCACTTGCAAGTTTTATGCATGGAGCACAACAAGCTGTCAGCACTGCGGAGATTCTGCTATCATCTCCACGGGCTATGCATCGCCAGTGGGAAATGTACCTGGAGCACAGAAGTCAGGGAAGTCTGTCCACAGAAGTTTCTTCTACAGAAGTCTCTTGTTCTTAATCAAAAGTTGCATGCTCTGATCTTGTCAAACCTTTTCTATTATATTTCTTGTAGCTTAGCACGAGGGCAAGAATGAACTACTGTGTTTTCAATGATATAAAGCTGGCTGAAAACCTAGGGCAGAGGGTGGCCTCAGAATGCATCCTCTAAGAACCAAATGAGCAAGAATTAAAGCATGAGGGATGCTTTGCAGAAACACTGGGTTCCTGGACATGCAGTATTTCCTGAAATGGGCAGAACTCCAAGACCAGAAAGAAAACTAGCCTTAACAGCCAACACATAAACCAGCAAGGAGAGTAAACCTCAAAAAAGGATACAAAATCTACGTCTCCCTAAGCTTTGGATGCAACCTGCCAGACCTCTCAAAATAACTTTCAAATAATATTTTTTGATGGAACAACATAGCAAAATAATAGAGGATAAAACATATTAATTTTAATAAAAATACTTAAATGCAATTTAAATTAAATCAAATTTAGCTTATGTTTTTGGTCAAATCATTGGGGGAAGGATAGAGGTTCCTTCTTCACTCCAAAGGGGATTGCTTTTAGAAAAAAAAGATTTGTGCTCCTGTTCTAAAGCTCCAGGCTTAGGGAATATATCTCCTATATACTGTTGCTAATTCTTTGCTCTCTCTGCAAGTCTTCATTTTCTCTCCACAGAGCATCCTCCAATACGTACAGTTGACTAAACAGTGGAAGACTCTTATCCCATGATAGAAGTTTACCTTTTTCCGCCTGGGCAGTGATCCAGACTTGATTAAATGTTTGTTTCTTTGTTATATTGGTTTAGAGAGCCTTCTGGTATTTGCATTTCCTAATTTCTCATCCAAGGTGAGCCATCTCACATTAAGCAATCTCCTATGCCTGGGAAGAACCATGGCAAGCAGACAAGGACCAGGTATTAACTACATGGAACTGGAGCTACAAGGGATAGTGACTCCTCTCTGTCACAGCTGTGTCTCAATCACAAGAGATCTGATGGAGTGCTTGACTGACAAATCATTAGAATTTACTTTTCAAAATTCACTCTGTTTTGGATCTTGTGCAGTAAATCACTTACCATCCAAATGTGCTGTTATTTATTACCTAGGCAAAAAAAGGCAATCTAAGGTTTCAACCATATTTTGCAGTATGTTTTTTATAATTCCCAACCAGTTAGTTAAATATAATTTCCTAAAATATCAGTAGGACATCAGATTTCCTATCTCTGAGTTAGAGATTGATTGGCAAATGGAAGTGCTCTATTCCTAGCTCTCTTGAAGGCTGAGAAACACAATGATGCTCTGGTCACCTACAGTATTTGTACCTGAACTAAGGAAAAGGATTTCCAATATTCTTCAGCATGCTTTCTTGTTGCCACCAACCTTGAACAAGGAGGTGGAGCAAAGAAGAGGCAACATAGAAATGAGCAGCTGAAGATGATAGTTCTCTGATAATACACTTCCAGGATGGCATCAGAGTGACTCTACTTCTCTCCTTCCATGATAGGCCCAGCCAATTTGCGTGGTGATGCTGGATGAAAGGTTTTTGAGAAGTTCTTGCTACCAGCAACCCAGAGGAAGTAGTCATTTTTTAATCAGCAGCTGTAGATTACGGGTGTCAAACTCGATTGCATCACGTGACCTATCGTGACATATAGCAATGTTTTTTGCCTTTGCGGAGCCAGGGTGGACGTGGCTTGCACGTGATGCATCCGGCTGGTAGACTGCTAGTTTGACACCCTTGATATAGATCATCAATTCTATTGTGCTGTAACAGTGTGATTGAGGGATAGAAACTATGGGTGGCCACAGCTATTTTCTCTTAGTCTATATCTAAGTAATATATATGCATACCATAATAGGTGGTGCTGGTTTTGTATTAGAGTCTCAAATTCTTGGGTTTTTTAAAAATGTTTCTCCTTCATTCTTGAGATTCAATTTTATTCTTCTGACGGTTTGAAAATATATGAGCCATGGTATATTCCAGCTTTCACTAAGGAGTTCTTGCTGTGTTTTTAGTTTATTCATAGAATCTGAGTGAACCATATCTGCATATGTAATTACATTTTTATTGCTGTAATTATCTCTGTCATAAAAGGCATTTAAAGGAGAAACTAGAAGTATATTTGTTGAAGATATTTGGATGGATTTTGGATGTTTTATTGTTGACTGTTTTGTACAATGCCATGGGTTTGCACTGATTTGCTAGTAGGCAGGGTAAACAAATAATTAAAAATGTCCAAAAGAAATCCAATCAACAGTTGATAGATGTTGGATCCCTGATTCTATTGGAACAGACGTGTCTTAGGGACCACAAATATCTTTTGCATTCCCGTAATGTTGACTAGTTATGGAGAAGATTGTACCATGAAAGAGCAGAATGAGATTAGGCTCTTTCTCCCATTTCACTTTGCAGTTCCGATCTCCATTATTGCTGATTATCCCACCAACTTATGTATTGTTTCAAACCAAGCTTTATAGTGACAGATAGTAAAAGTAGAAATAAGAGATCATGAACATGCAGCTGAAGGGTCCACTGGACAATAAAACTATGGAATAATTCTGACTTGAGCAATATTTTCATTAGGTTCTCCAAAGGCTTTAGCACCTTTTTTGTAGCATGTGTTGATTTTAAATTGATAGTTGCTTAAGGTCTAGCACAGACTTTCCAGGACTTCATGTGATTTCACCAAGTGAAGAAGAAAGATCAGAAAGGGAAGAGAAATATACAGTTCTGGCCTATTTCACTGGCTGGTAGCCTTGGATCTATGAGCAGGAGCAAAGAACAAGGCACTATCTAGTTCTGACTTGCCATGGGGGGAGGGGGGGGAGGGGAAATCAATCCCAGTGAAATTACCTTAGATCAATGTTTCCCAAACTTGACAATTTTAAGGCATGAGGACTTCAACTCCCAGAATTCCACAGCCAGCAACACTGGCTGTGGAATTCTGGGAGTTGAAGTCCACATGCCTTAAAATTGTCAAGTTTGGGAAACACTGCCTTAGATATTCACAAAAAACTTGAAATTACATATTGAGTCATCCACAATGACCTCTTCGTTTGTTTGCTGTCATATTTGTATTTGTATAATTAAGGAGGGTTTGTTGTCTATTGTCATGATAATGAAATATACTGTAGCTATTTAACAAAGATACTACAGATACATAAAATGAAAGCATGGAATTTAAAATATCAAGCTAAAATACATAACAGTTATATGAGCTAATTTGCTATGCAAAAAAAAAAAAACCTATCAGGAATAGAAAGATATCAATTAATTTTGTCCAATTATGATTTCATATGATTGAATGAACATTTGTTCTTGCTCTGTTTTCCAAGGAGAAGGTTCTGTAATTACCTTGGAGTAGAGACAACAGACTAAACTCAAATTAAGTACATTTACACATTTTAATTTATTTCAGTCAACTGCAGTCCTACACAAACTTTCCTACGTCCAAGTTTCATTAAATGGCCTCAGTCCTTAGTAGACCTAGGATTGTAATAAGCAGCATATATTTAAGTTCTATTAAGCCAAAAGAGAGTTCAATGTAATTTTATGAAACAGTTTTACCTTGTGTTAGGATTTTATTCCACAGTTTTCATTATTTAACTTCCAATGAAAAGGATGGGTTATAATTCAATAGCAGAGCATCAGAAGGCCAAATCTGGATCCCAGCATTATCAGAAAGAAGGATGAAATAGCAGGTCATTATTCAGACCCTAAAGAGGTGCTGTTAAAGCAGCAGAATCTGATATGTTGGTTCCCTACATTCTCCAAAACCTGTCGAGTGATTGGCTTTCACACAGAAATGTTTCTAATACTTAACGAAAGATCCCGAGTCCTTGCCCAGTTTGTTGCTTCTACTTACGTTGATTATATGAATTCAAGAGCAGAATTTAGAGTAACAATTTCGTAGCAATTTGTTTGTAACAAACACAAATCTGATTGTCAGCATTTCAAATTTCATCTACTTTTAATACTTGTATCAAGTATTAAAAAGTCATCATATATCAAACTGAAATAATTTATGAATTGCTGGGATACAGTTTGTGAAGAAGTCAGAATGGCTTACAACATTATTTGGAGCCAATTCAATTATCAAACTAAAAAAACAACCACAAGGGACCATTATACATAGTTCCCACAACCACCACCTACATCTTCCTCTTCAGAGAAATCTGTCAATTTTTCTTCAAAGCATGATAATAAATAATGGTCAAGGTTTTACCTGGTGGCAATTTACAAATATAGCTTGTTAATTGTTTCAGTAGTTTCAGATGAATTGTTCTTTTGTGATGAAATGTGCAGGTGGAGAAGGACTGGGGAGAATCTCAGCAATTGCACCATGGCCGTCGGGCACAAAGAATCAGGAACATTTGTGAAGGTTGCCGCATAAATGATTTATTGAGGCCTATACACAAAAATCCAATCAACTAATGGCCAGCGCTAAATCAGTGCTAGATAAGAGTCCATGGAATTCAAGAGGTTTGTTTGGGGGGTTTCTTGTGGCAACTGATGATGTGTTTTAGTCAACCCTCAGTTGTGCCTGCTCTTTTTCTACAATGGTTTCCCAAGGAGGAGGCAGCACGCTCCAAAAATCGAAAATAAGGGACTGTGCAGTCCTGAACTGTATGGGGGAAGGAATAAAAGATTTAGAGTAGCCCATATCTATTAGATCAGAAGATTATAGTTCTAATCTGGTAAGATTCGGCCTTAGACTTATATAAAAAAGAACAGAACTCAACTGAATTTCAATGTGTCTTCTTTGGGCTTAGGCCTGATATCTTTCTTTCACCTTTATTTTAAATCCTAGATGTGATTGTGTTAAACCTGAAAGCCATATAGAACCACATTCTACACATACCTGCTACTTACCTGGGCATCGCTGTTCACTACACCGTCTAACCTCATCTCCGCTTCCTTCACACTGTTGCCCAGTAGTAGCTGCACCTTGGCATATCCTTATTCTCTTCTCCCAGCCACCATCACAAGACTTGGAACATCCACTCCAGTGGCCCCAGTGATTCCACTGACCATTAGCTGAAGAAAATATAAATATATATATAATAGTTCGATACCACAACAGTAGCTATTACAAACAGACCCACCCAAATGGGTAAAACAGCCATTTAAAAAAGGACAGAACAAAGTTAGTTGAGAAAATACTCCAGAATAGGCATAAGCTAGCCAGAGTTAAGCATATATTTCAATTCAGTGGGGAGAGAGAGAGGGAGGGAGGGCACAATTTGCTTGAATCCAGCTGGTAAATAAATTTAATGCAATATAGTGTTGTCCATATAGTAAGAGCAAAGAGAAGTTGCTGTGGTTGAAAAAAATACAGTAACTGAGAGCAAACCCCACTGAATTCAGTAGAAGTTACTCCTAAATAGGCATGCATTGGATTGCACAGTAAACATATATTGATGGCATCCTCATGATTGTAACATGTAAATATGAAATATTTTAAATAACTACCAGGCTTCATTTACACAGCTATTCTAATATTGCAGCATAATACAATGATTTATTTTTATATATTCAGCAATATCTTTTTGGTTCATCTACTGTAAATTTCTCATTATATATATAATCAAATAAAATAAATCAAATAAAAAAAAATCTAGGAAAGAATCTTTAGACTCTAATCATGATAGAAAAAAAGGATTCTCATTTGCTCCTTTGGCTTCAGCTTACAGAACAATTTGCATCAATTTAACCTTTCAAATATCACCCAAGGAATTCTTCCATTAAAAAAAAAAGTTTCATTAATAAACACTTTTTAATCCTTGGAAGAATTACGATTTCCCAGCAAAAAGCTATCCCTGAAATGTGTCATATGGTGGATTTCTTTTTCAATATCTGCAGTAGGAGGCAGTTTTTACAGATTTTTGCCCTTCTCTTCAATTCTGAATAGCAGTTGCCATTGATTGATAAATAATAAAATAGAATAAAATAAAAAATAAAATAAAAGAATAAAATAAAATAAAATAATAAAACCTTAGCAAATCAGTAGTATATTAAACTCACCTGAAAGCAAGTGAAGCAACACTAAACATGCTACTGTTCAGAAGGCATTTAGCAGTGCAGTCTTAATCCCTGGAAGTTGATAGGGAGCATTTAAAATGATGTTGTGCTGCCCTCTACCTGCCACTGCTAGCAGAAAAAGAACTGGCTTTTATATGGGGAAGGGGAGGTGCTGCTGCTGCAGTGATTGCCACCATGGTACCCAGACATTTTGCCAAAATGTCTTGTGGCTGAACAAGGGGAAAATCTAATTTTTGAGATATGCTTGCTGCAGGCATGTCAATCAGCTAAAGTCTCCCTTTCACCCGCTCCTGGCATTATAATAGGTGGAGCTCCCTGTTGAAGGTTTCAGTCAGTTGAAGGTGTCCCCACCCAACTGAAGGTGTCCCCAGGACTGAGGAAGAGGAGGAGCTATGCCCTGGCATTCTTCTCAACTTCGCCTGGATTTAGTTCCAGTGAACTTATATGCTATTTACTTTAAAGTCACTATTTTAACATACAATAAAGTCTGCGTTAAAGTCTGCAGCTGATAAAAAAGGTCTTTGCCTTACACAGATAAGATAATGAAGCTGACAGAAAGCAAGACTGAAAGGAAGGGATGTTATCTTTTCTGTAGTTCACCATCACCCAGTGGTGGGATTCAAATATGTGAACAACCGGTTCTCTGTATGGATGCCGCTTCCGGAAGTCCATTCTGGAGCTGGGCAACAAAAAATTAGCTACCGGTTCTGCCGAAGTGGTGTGAACTGGCTGAATCCCACCACTGCCATCACCTCAGGACATGATTAAGGATTGAAAGCGGAGGGCCACATTCTTTGCAGGCCCTTATAAATTCAAAATGTCCCAATCAATATAGTGGCTTTTTCAATTCGCTCCACCTCTTCTTGCAGTTTGCGGACACGGGTGATTTGTTTTCAAACTACTTTCTGATTTCAAACCAACCAACACCTACCCAAATATCCCTTTTCACATTGCTTATGTCAACATATATTATTCAGAGGAGCACATAAACAAGACTGTGAGTACAGACACTATTTTGTTCTGCCTGTATTTTTAAGCAAACTGACATGATTTCAGACTAATATTTTCCCTTTGGACTTAGTTATGTAGTGCAGTTCTTGCTCTGAATGTTTCAAATCTGGGTATTTGGGGAGGAGGTATAGATGAAAATAGACATTACCGAGTAGAATACTTTAAAAAAAAAACATGCAAAATAACAATCATTATAAAACCATGCTTTAGATAGCAATAGTACTTAGACTTATATACTTCTTCATTCTGCTTTACAACCCTCTCTAAGCAGTTTACAGAGTCAGCATACTATCCCCAACAATCTGGGTCCTCATTTTATCGACCTTGGAAGGATGGAAGGCTGAGTCAACCTTGAGCCAGTGAGGATCGAACTGCTAGCAGTTGGCAGAGTTAGCCGGCAATATTGCATTCTAAGCACTGCACCACCACGGCTCTTAAATGTAAATTCTTAAATTAAATGTAAATAAAAGTATTGCAGATTATTTCAGAATTAAGATGCATCAGTTGCATGAACTTGCAAATTTTCTATGGCACTACTTCTGGTGTGGTGTTGCTTCACAATAATGCTCGCCCGAACACTGCTAGACACACCCAAGAACTTTTGAAGCAGTTCCATTGGGATGTACAACAAATACATTGATATTTTCAGAAAGGGAATTTGACGTACTGAGTAAACAACACTGATAAGAAAGAAAGAAAGTCCTACACATTATTAAAAACTGAAACCACTTAATTAATAGAGGGCAGACCTATGAGATAACTAATACTATTCTGATCAGGAAATCCATACTTTTTTAAATCGTGTTATTACATTACCAATAAATCACTCTATATCTTTTGCTAGAAACATGCAAAGCAAGAGGCTGATACAGTTCCAAATTAACCTTCTCTGTCCTTGGTAGAGACAATCGGAAAGCAGGCTTTGAAAGGAAGCTGCTATTCCTGCCTTTGCTGCTCTGCCAATCTTTAGTTTTTGACTGTGATCACAACCTGACAAGTTATTAAGAGCCGTCCTGAATACATTTTTAATTTAGACTGGAAGATGAAAAAAAAAAAAAAACAAGGCTGTAAAAGCAATAGCTGTAGTCCCCAGATGTCTTCTCTATCCAGTCTTTTGTACTGATCCTTCTCCTGGTGCTAGTGAGAGAAATTCGACTCAGCCTTGCCATAAATAAGAGAAGACAGAGAAAGAAAAAGAGAGAGCCTGCATAAATTCCTCTCCTTTGGGGATTTCACATATTGCATTCCTCAAATCCCTTTCTTTCCTTCTTACGTATTATGGAGTGATCCAAATGTGCTTAATTCCCTCTGCTCCAAACAGGCTGTTCTTTCTATACTTCCTTTAATAAACCGACAATCCTAAAATCTCAAACAAGAGGATTTACTACAAATAAAAGCATCAGAGTAAAAGCAACTAGCAAAATGCTTCCTTTTCTTGCCGGTGAGATTCTGGAAGCCTGGCTTTGTGCTGAAGTTAAACCTGCAGCAAGGAAATTCAAGTCAGGTGTATGTGCAATTTTGAAAGTAAAAAAATGAAATAGAAGTGAAAAACTATGTAGAAAATGGTGGAGGAAGAGGGAGAGAGATAGATGGTAAGTGCTAGTAAAATATACATGTACTGCTGTACAGTAACATGTCTGCAATTAACCATTCTAGACAAGAATTCTTTATCTACTAAACTTAGAATAAACTATTTCAAAATGGAATTTAATTAACTTAACTGGTATATGACTTGTTGCGAATTTAAAGCAAAAGGAACTGAACTGAAACTACATGAAGTTATTCATAATGCAAGCAAGTTAATTAAAAAGGGTGGATTACATGTAAATTGTATGGAGAATATGAAGTATTGGAGCAGCTGAGTTTTAAAAAAAATGAAGGGAAACAAAATAAACAGATAAATCTTAACTATCCCAGTTGCTAGAATTAGAAGGAGAAAAATTATTTTGGCAATATTGAAAATATTCAATAAAATGCAAGTATTGAACTTCTTAAATTAACGATAATTTAAAAACTGCATTTATCATTTCCTATGCAATAATTCTTTTAAAGAGCAATTAAAAGGAGCCAGTCTCCAGCATTAAGAGAGATTCTCTACTATATTCATAAGACCTTCCAGTAAAGCCTTTAACATTTCTGAATTTTGAAATACAAAGCCATTCTTCAGTAATGTACTGTAATTACAAAGTGATTTCTATTCCCTGAACAGATTAAACTTCAGCCCACATTTCTTCTGGAACAGGTATGACTGCATGTAGAAAATAAGGGTTGTTTAAATGTACCTTTCATTTTCTCATATATATATATATATATATATATATATATATATATATATATATATATATATATATATATATATATATATATATATAAGTGCTCTGTAAATATATAGGAGTAGCCTTCAATAACCCAAGAAGTGATAATCAGAATTTCTTTTTTAAAAAGATCAGTCTTTATCTCATGCAGAAGGTGATTTTGAAGCTGCTATAAAACAATATTGAACTGTAAAGAAGCAATAACAAAAAGGATGCAGCTTTTGGGGGAAAGGAAAAGGGAAAGGAAAAAAGTGAAATCTCCCTTAAATTTATCCTGGTGACAACAAGGACATACTCATGTTGGGTTGGTAACAATATGGAGGAGGTTTACTCTGCGCTCCTTTTGGATTTCTTTTCTCCCAAATTCTCAGCCTGGTCTACAGTCCTAGAGTGATAGTCTTCCACTTAATCAAATCAGACTCTGCTGAATTTTCCTCATGGTTAGCCAAGGCCAACTTGATGCTGATCCCTGTTATAAATTAGTCTTAATAAGCCACTTAGGGCTTTAGAAGGCCAGAGTTTTTCAAGGATGCCCAGAGGAGGATGCCCAGAGTCAATGCAACTACTTTAACTTTGATGATATATAGTTTTCTGCACTTGGCCTCAGTAAACAAGGTTACCGCATCTTTGGCACTAGTGGAGTCTGCTGAATAGTTTTCAGTGTATTTCAGTTGGCCTGAGAGACAAGCTGTCCTTTGGATGTTGGGCTCCAATTCCCAGCAGAGTTAGCCAGCATAATCACTGTTGGGAGTTGTACAGCAGTAATTCCGGGATTGTATTTTTCTCTTTCATCAGAGTAGTCTAAACAAGGTATTAAAAAGATAGTAACTAGTTTAATCTAAACAAGATATCATCTGATGGATAACTGTACCAAGATATCTGTGTCCACAAGGTTTTGTAGCAGATGCATATTTGATATCACAAACTGCAGTCTAATCAAAATGAGGCATTTCATTATTATGGGTCTTGTTGAAGCATTCTTAAATTCTGGCCCTATAACTTGTCATCCCCCCTTCCATTATTTTAGCACTGCTATTCTTTCATTCGTGTCCCATCTTTATTATTCTTACAAATAATTCAAGGTGGTGAACATATCCAACACACCTTCGTCCTCCTATCTGCCCCACAACAACAATCCTGTGAGGTGAGATGGGCTGAGAAAGAGTGACTTTATGTTTACTGTTTCTCCCCTGAGGTACTCTAAAAATGAATACAAATGAGCAGAACGAGGGGGGGGGAACCCTGATATTGTCGTGCATGAAACATGAAGCAACTTTTTTAGCCAAGGATGGAAAGAGTGGTATATTAGACTATGGCAGAAGAAGACCAAGTTCAAACATCTAGATTACAGCTTAGAAATTGCTCAAAAGCATACTAGATAATCTTGTACCCAAGAGCAGAGGTCCCCAACCTTTTGGGCACCAGGGACCGGTTCTGTGGAGAGAGATTTTTCTGCGGACCAGAGGGTGCATGGTTTTGGGTATTGCCTGCATCCCGTGGATGGGGCTTTGTTTGTTTGTGCAGACTGGTTGCTGGCATGCCACAGCCTGGTACTGGTCCATGGACTGTGGGTTGGGGACCCCTGCCCAAGAGTATCTCTCTGCCTCTATGACATCCCAGACTGTTAAGAGAATAAAGAATAATACCCAACCTTTTCTCACCACTGTATAAGAAGGGATCGAGAGAATGTAATGTACCTGTACATTCAGAGTTGTAACATTCCCTGCTTTCTGCCCATGGACCTCTGCACTCAGAACCTCCATGAGCTGCTGCTGTGCACTGCCGGCTTCTCTGCTGGGTGCCGTTGGAGCAGGTCACCGAGCATTGACTCCAAGTACTCCATTCTTGCCACTGTCCATCAACTGTTGCAACAGACGCAAAATAGAAATGAAATCCATTTACCTTTTAGAGCCCAGAGAGCTTGTTCTTTTAGTATAACTTGTTAGTTTTAGATTTACATTTGGAATTGAGAACTGTGGGACTTTTTTTGTATTGTGAGTTTAATGTTTATTCATATTTATTGATGATATTGATGAATATTATTGTTCTAGATAATTTAACTCCTAACCTGTAAGGGGTACAGATAGTCTCCGGAGTTTAGAAGCCTTGTTTACCAATGTCCCATAGTTAAGAACAGAACAAAATTTAAGTTAAATACACAATACTTCAGGTTAAATACACACTGGTTTGAATTTATTACACAGTACTATACAATAATACTGTCCTAGTTTACATACAAATGCAATTTAAGGGCAGACCTTGGGAATGGAACTCATTCTTAAAGTGGGACTACATGCAACATTTGCCAGCCTCTATTTCATTTAGATGCAACTTTTGGTTTCTAGTAGGTGTGGTGTCCGATAGGTGTAGGAGTCCTTTCTTATTCATTTTTGTCGGGACTGATGGCCAAGCATCTCTTCAGAGGGATGGTCTATGTTTTAAATTTAATTCAGAAAACATACTTTAGAACAGAGGTCCCCAACCTTTTGGGCACCAAAGACCGGTTCCGTGGAGAGACTTTTTTCTGCAGACCGGTTTTGTGTGCTGCCTGAATCTCACGGATGGGCTTTGCTTGTTTATGCGGATTGGTTTCTGGCATGCCGCGGCCCAGTACTGGTCCACGGACCGGGAGTTGGGGACCCCTGCTTTAGAAAGTTCAGGATTGTGAATGCAGCACCAATTTGAGACATATTAAAGACACTACATCTGTTTTCATAGGCAGGTGCTTTGTTCATGTTCCCTCTTGTTCTATGATATCTCTTCTGAACCTAAACAGAAGCACTACACAACACTATTGCCTTGCAATTTTTAACTTCTTATATAACAATTGTATTCCAGACTCACAAGTAAACGTGATGCTCTGGATGAAGCAGCTCCCTGGCAGGCTAAAATACACAGCACCAATGAAAGAGCCAGCAGAGGCATCATGAGTAACATTTTGAATATGACAAGCAAATGATAGCTTGTACCCCAGCTCTCCATTTGGAAAGCACAAGAACCTCTGCCACAAAGAACTACACATCTACCGAAGCATAGGGTGGTGCTCTCATATCCAAAGACTTGATTTATGGCCAGTGGCCAAAATATATTTACTTGGGGATTTAACCAGTAATACTTGATGTTAGGATATCAAGTGCCACTGCTTAAATCCATAAGTAAATCTATTTTGGCCACTGGCCATAAATCAAATCTTTGGTATGAAGCATATAGCCTATGGAGTTCCTCTAAGCAGTTCTGGAGCCTTTTAAATTTTTTGTCTCAAATAAAGTATGTATGAAGCATGTCGCTGATCACTGATCTACTACTGGACAAAAGTAAGGTAAGGTGCATTAAGGAAAAATATGATTAGATGGCCGGAAGGTATATTTGCACTACAATTGCAAATGCTGTTTCAATTAAGAAATATGACATGGGAACAAGTTAAAATGTGGTATTTACTTAAAGATATAAAATATTTGCACTTGATCCCAATACTAAGCTCCTTCTTCATTTATGTTAATAATGGAAACTTAAGTCATTGGACATAATAATTCTGGATAACTGGAGAGGCTCAGGCAGTTTATAAAGGATTATTCCAAAGAGAGAACTTTGAGAAACACAGACAGATCATATAGATGCAAGGCATGTCCCAATCTCTGGTTCTCGCCCTTGGAAGTATATTTTCATTGTAAAATAATAGAAAACAAGAGTGACTATGTGAATGCAGCCTTCCATTTTCTACAAAAAATAGCCTCTCAAATAACCAACAGTCTTGAAGACATTTACGGTGGACTAAGTACTACATTCACTTATAAACATCAAATGTCATTTATTTCTAGTTCAATGACATTGCGGAATGATATTAACAAGAAAGGTGACAAACTAAGTAATGAACTCGGAACAGAACATTATTTATGAGATATGATTATACTTTGAGAAATAGGTTGAAATGAATAATTAATGAGCCACCCAACATTTCTTGATGCTGTAGGCTTGTACTATATTGTTCTCTTTGTACTTGATTTGTGTGTCTCCTTGTACCGTGTCTGTTAAATGGTTATGGCGGTATTCTATCACATGATATTTTTAAGCTAAAGGGACTGTTGTTACCAATGCTTAATAGTATTAACTACTTAAAACCACACCATTTTAAGAGCACTCTTATAAATATATCCTTTACTTTGCTTTATTCTTTTTTCCTTCAGGGGAAAATCACTGGGATAGTAAAACCTAGAGATGAGATTTTCTCCCTAATAGCTCATACCAAAAACATCACAGGCTGCAATGCATAGACAGATATAACTAACCATCTTACTCATCAGTACATCAGTATTCAGAGTTGTGATAGATTTCATTTAAATAATCGTTTAGTTTGAATCGCTTCAGAAGTGTTATCTACTTCCATTTTACTAATATGCCTCACATCCAAACACACTGAACACTGCAACTGAATAATATTGAATACACAGTAAATGGATTAACATATAGATGATTGATAATATCTGATAGGAATAGACTAATACAGAGTTTTAAAATAATGTTAGTATTAAAACTATGCCTGGAGAATACATTGAGAAGAATGAGAAAGAGATGTCCCTTATCTGACCATTTCTAAAATGGTCATTATTGTTATTTGATTCAGCATCATCTACTTAACCTTACTTTTTGTTCCACAAGCCACCACAATTTTTCTGTTATAAGTACCCACAAAATCATTATATACAGTACACAGGGAGCTGCAGAGAGCCATGTTGTATATGTTACATCCTGTGCCATTTTAGATTTTTTTTCTGATTTTTAGGATTAGTTTATATAGTATAAGGGGCTGGAGCAAAAAGGAGGGGAAGCTATATTGCAACAGCACAACTCTGGATTCTACGTGGGGTTCCCAGATCATCCGTTTCACGTCCATATTGTTTTACAGATTAAGCTAATTGTCAAGATCCAAGAGGAATTCTTTGGTCTTTGTGTAGACTGTTACATGTTATTTAATAAATTGCTAAAAAGTATCTCTGCCATTCCACCACCTGACAGTCCTCCCCATGCGTTCACAATAAGTGGTTAGTTGAACCATGTTTAACTGAAGGCACCAAACTGAGTAAGTTTACTAAACAAATTAGTTATTCAGATTTTAGTCTGATCAGCAAGTCTTTCTATTCGAGGAACCAGAGGAGTCACTGGTAGACCTGTAAAGAGCTGCCCTTCTGACAATAGCTTTTTTTTTTTTTACAAAGGGGATTATTACTGGATTAAAAAGTCATTCTTGTTTTGAGTTTTCATTTTTCATTCATATACCATGGATCCCTTTAGTCTTTTTGGAGAGCATTTAATGCATAGCTATCTTCCTTTTCCAAGGATGGATTTGTATTTATTTGGGACAAGGGATCTGGTGGCAGCTGATAAAAGCCTTGACATTTGTGTCCCTGGAGCCTCAATTTGAGTTCTTGCTCTGCCTTCCCAAGGATTGCCAGACATGTGATTTTAAGGTCTAAGAAGCACAAATGTCCTGTTTTGATAAGGTTGCTAACCCAACTCTAACCATACATATTAATTAATTCTCCAATTTACTCCAGTAATGAATCCTTCATGCAGTTTTTAGGCTCAATGTGTAGAAAATGACAAAAGCAGGCCACAGAGGAAGTAGAGAGAGAGGGAGAGAGAAAGAAACAAACCTCATAAGCAAAAACAGTCATTCTATGCATGCTCACCAGGGCACAGGGCAATATTGCAAGGCTTATGCTGTGTTTCAGGTCCGTCACATGATCTTCCCCCATACTGAGGAGGTATACATGACCTCGTCCTAGTTCTTTGGCCTCGACCACATGTGAATGAGCACAGACTCCAAGGTGACCATTCCTCCCAAACTCCATGTACTGTAATAAAGCAAAGAGGCTTTAAAAAGAAAAGAATACAAGTAACAAAATTAATTCAAAACAAGCAGAAGAAATGATAAGAGGAATTACTTGGCCAACTTCAAAGACAGAAAGAATGAGTAGCAATTCCACCAGTTACAAATATCGATTAATGCATCTTAGAGAGCACGCTAGTGCTGGATAGAAGAACACTGATTGTTAAGTCAACTTATGACTCCAGAGCTAATGTTATCCAAAAGAAATCTAATTTAATACAATGTGGAACGTATAGGTTTGAAATATGGACATAGCTTCTGCATCTAGTTTTAGAGAGCTATGAGAATCCTAGACAACCAACAACTTTTCCATGAATGCCATTAACTTTATTAAATTCCAATGAAGAGAGCGGATCTACACGCCCAAAGCAACTTTAGACACATAATGGGGGTTTCCTCTAGAAAGGAATGTTAATATTATGATTAAACAGCTTCAAGGATATGGTGTTTCACCTTACATTTGAAATAGATTAATAACGTATAACTTCAACTAATGAATAGGAATAAATAATAATATTCATATTATAAGTGCTCTTAGAAAAAAAAATAAACAGCTGGTAACACAGGCTTCTTTAATGTAGCCTTGATAGTCTTATATTACAAATGACATAATGTGTATTTAGTAATAATGTGTTGAACAGTACAACAAATTGATTATCATCAGGTAGATGGATGAGCTTGAAATTTACCCCATCAAGTGTTTCATTTTAATATAAATGTGAACTAATTGATCTTTGACTAGGCTATGCAAACTTGGAGGGGATGATTAAATATTTTCAAAACTGGGTTTTCTCAGTCAAAATGAAATGCTTCAAAAAAGCAGGTGACTATAAAATTAATGTTCTTTTTTTATTTTGTAAAAGTTCAAAGCATGTCCAAGGTGTGCTATAAAACAGTCCTAAACTGGTTTCACTCTAAGGTACTTTATGATAAAATGTCATCTATTTATCAAGCTTAAATTATAAATCATTTTCTTATTTCCAGCTTCAACATTAAATTTTATTTCATTGTGTTCATGTACAAATGGCATATTTGTTCATTGATTGTCGATATTTCTATTTTGCTCCAAATAATTCTAAGAATTTATATTATGAAACCAATAAACATAGCCAAAAGAAGTCACCAGTAAGTCCAATTATAATGAGACAAATATGTATTTGCACTCTCTCAAAATGCAAGAAAAAAGCTCATGAGTGAATGCCACAACAAAAATGTTGTTAAGAGGTGAAGGTATTTTAACCTCCAACTTACCAGTTTTCTAAATCCAGGAGTTTTAGTCAATAGACATGAGTGTCCTATATTGTAAAGCTTCATCTGAATGTTTTTTATTTTATTATGTTTATTTATACATAGTACCCTATAATACTGTATTATCATACTCAGCTAAAAAGGAACAAAAGGTATGATTAAAATGTCAGCTTCCATTTAATGTTAAGTATTCTTTTCATTGTAGTAAACTATAAATCAAATAAAAGTTCTGAGTTCTATTTGGAGCCAATCAAGAGAAGCAGGACAAATTTGCTTCTAGCTAGCAGTTCAAATTTAAACAGAAGTATAGGCTAATGCTATTTGGGGTGGAACAACAAAAGCATATTTGTTAGCCTTGGACCTGCCAGACAGTCTTTGTGTATTGGCAATAAAATGTAACTGATAGCTTTCCAGATAAAGTTCAGGATGCCTGGAGCTGATCAATGGTAACATCAATGGAAAAATATATGTGTGGGCATAAACCAACACAATAAGTTTGTTTTCCTATTCAATAAATGCAGTTGAGTTACCTCAAGCCATAAATTCTGGAGACTTTAGTGTTTTATTATTGTTTTCTCTGAATTATACCTTGAAAAACATGGTGCTCATGTCACTAGACATATGTAAATGAGCAGAGAATGTAAAATACTGCCCTATCATATACTTCCGTGGGCGTGTTTTTGTTCCAAGTTCAGATGTCTCAATGTCTCCAGCCAAAATCTCTCGTTTCAACCTAGTACATTTATTCTTTCTATAACTGGTTTCATTGGATCGGAGGAAAATGAGGAATGTATTGTTGTTCTATTAAGTTCAATAAAGGCAATCAGGTTTGAACACGAATGAAGCTGCTTTGTCGTAATGTAAGTGTACTAATCTTATTCATACTTATATTTTCTTTAAAAGGCATGATTGCTTGCAAATAATGATTTAGCTACTCAGTAAATGAAATAATGAACTCCATAATTATCTCTCCAGCCATGTGAAATCCATCAATCTCTATAAAATATGTTGACATTTATTTTAAGTATTCAGTTCTAAAAACTATTGCATCAGCTCTGCCAAGGATTCCATTTCCCTGAATGAAAAAAAGCAATGCAGGTTTTTTTTAAAAAAAAATATTGCAGCTATACAAGTTGGTCCACCTCAATTCTATAATCAGACAGAATTATTTAACTGCAACAAGATACAGAAATTATTTAGCAAAGTGGAGCTCCATTTTCAAGCAAAGAAAGCACAAAGTTTCTGCTGAAAATATTTTATGCAACAGGGGGACGAAATACAAAGTTCATATCCCTCTTCTGATTGGATTATCTTAAGCATTTTAGCAATAATTAGTAAGGTAAGTCTGGTATAAATACAGCTGATAAGATTAAAAAGTGGGTAGGGATTAACAACTGAAGAGCAAAAAGGCTATGGGATACTTCCCATCCCAAGCATTCATCATTTCTTGTGATGCTTTTGTGAAAGATCTATTCATCTCAGAGTCATTGTAAGTCAATAATATGTTGCATTTTAACTGATTTTCATTTCATTTTACCATAGTATGTTCAACTGCGTGGTCAGTTTTTCCAAGGGCTTTTTTTCTCATAGAACGGCCAGAACAGAGTTCTGGAACCTTTTTGGGATGGAACCTTGTAGGGTAGGCAAGGCGGGTTGTATGACGTGTGTGAGTTCCGGCACCTTTTTTTTTTTTTTTAAAGAAAAAAAGCACTGGTTTTTCCTATATGGAGAGAAGCCATTTAGAGACTGTGACAAATCTAAGAGCATGGAAGTTCTCTTTCTAACCTCATGTATGAAGTCCCTCTATCTAGGTAATTATACGCAATATATTTGATTTAATCTGGAGGTCAATGTTATAAAGCAATTTCAGATGTTTATTGCATACCAACCCCCTATTTAATTAGAATTATCCATTATTAAATTTGGTATGATATAAACCATGGTTAATTAAGACGGTGAAATTTGCCGGTTAGTAGTAATTAGTTAAATTCACATTTAAATATCTACATTAGTCCTATTTCCCATATGCATTTTTTCCTTTCTCATAAAGATCAGGAAACTGAACAGAAACGGCAGATGAAAATCTGGATTCCCTCAATGCAAATGGGCAGGGCCTAGGCTAGGGGTAGGCAACCTTGGCTCTTTTATGACTTGTGGACTTCAACTCCCAGCATGGCTCAGGAATTCTGGGAGTTGAAGTCCACGAGTCATAAAAGAGCCAAGATTGCCTACTCCTGGCCTAGGCAATTACTGTAAAAAAAAAAAATCACAGGTCTTAAAATTGCCACAGTTGGGGACCTCTGGCTTGGAGCACAAAACAAAATGCAAGTGTTTCAACAGTTCCATGCTGTTTCAAGCGAAGTCACTGGAAGCTGTCTTCCCTGCAGTGGTCTATTGGAGAGATATCTGTTGAGCCATTTTTCCTGGACCAAGAGTGATCATTCCACTCTTGCAATTGACTTAAAATGGGTGGAGTGAGTTAGGAGTGAAGCTTTGCAGGGAAGCAGCAGGCATCCTAAGGAATGAACTAAAGAGCACAGTGCTTTTTGGATCCATCTATTTCTTCTCCTGTAATCCCTGTAAGCAGTTGTAATCTAACTACAAAGTAAGTTAGATTTCCTGGGCGATGGCAGAGTACATTCCTACATGAAAATTGGGAGTCTTGTGCATGTGTGGCCTTAAAAATAAAAACAGGAAGAACATACATGGAAAAAAAAATACTAACAGCATACAGCATTGGTTTGATTAGCCTGCTAGGCTAAAGAATGTGGACTGAATCTCTATGTGTGCATGTATTCTGCATGATACAGCCCCTTGTTGATTTAGAAATTTAGGATGCCTTTATTACAATGCAGTGAATCTTCATCTTCAAAAACACTCTTCATCTTCAAATAATAGATGAACAACTTGAAACAACTGGAAATTCCACAACAAGACAGAACAATATGCAGAGAGTGCGCCTGTATACCTAAGCTTAGCTATATTGATAAGCTTGCTTTGATTTGGTAAGTTGTTTGAACGCTGGCTTTTTTTTGGTGTTTCTGATTTTGAAATGTTTGAAAAAAGCAAAAAAAAAAAAAAAAGGAGTAATTCTAGCTGGCTGATTTGCTGAGTTTTTAGTATCCATCATTGCAATATTTTCTGCCTTTAACTCCAGAAACATTAAAATGCAGGATTTTAAAATGCAAAGGATTATTGATTGGGTTGCTTAGCTAATGTGGGGAACATACCCCGTTCATAGTCTTATGGATTATTTTGCAAAGGCATGGCTGAGCTTGTTGCTTTGACTCATGTGAGGACTCTTTCTTCTGTCCCTTTAGTACTTCAAGGGTAACAAGAAGAGCTGTTTTGTCACTGAGGTTTGTACATGACTCATGTTTATTCTTTGATTCTCTTTGCAATTATGAAGTAAAAGCTGGCAGTCAGTCAGGGAGGATTTTTTTAAAATATACTTTGCAGGGTAGCAATAGCAACAGCCCTCCCTCCCTCCCTCCCTCCCTCCCTCCCTCCCTCCCTCCCTCCCTTCCTTCCTTCCTTCCTTCCTTCCTTCCTTCCTTCCTTCCTTCCTTTCTTCCAACTGAACTAAAATGTTTTTTGTTTGGTTTGATTCTCAGCTAGTTCCATGCTTCCCAAAGGAAGATCTGCAGGTAAAACTTTAAATACTAGAATCAAATAATAATAATAAAAAACCCTCTGTGGTCATGATTATCTGCAAAGTTAGATTTAGACATACTTAGATTTTTAAAAGGCTTATTTTAAAACTTTTTTTTTAAAAAAAAGAAACTTTGTGACTGTTTTGTTTGGTTTCTTCCTGGATGTCCTTCTGCCTAGAGATCCTTTAAAGCAGTGGTTCTCAACCTGTGGGTCGGGACCCCATTTGGGGTCAAACGACCATTTCACGGGGGTCGCCAAACAACGCAGTCCGCCATTTTCCCCCCTTTTCCTTAGCTGTGCTACTCCCTTTTATTCTATTGGCTTTTGAAAGCCAATAGAATAGACTCTCTTGAATAGAGTCTAATTCTATTGGCTTTCAAAAGCCAATAGGAATTGTCCAGGCTGTCTCTGCCCTGCTGAGCCCACCAAAAGTCCCATTCTGCAAACGGTGCTGCACCAGTTGAGTAGTCCTTGACTTATGACTGGTTGAGTAGTCCTCGACTTACAACCAGTTGGGGGTCGCGGCATTAAAAAGATTGAGAACCACTGCTTTAAAGGGAATTGAAATTGAAATATTAATGGGTAAATTAAATTAAAGAATCTGGTCCATTATCAGGTTTCAAGATTAATAAACAGAACACAAATCTTAACAAAAAAAAATGAAAATACACCAAAAAGTACATGAATTAAATCAGTTTTAAATTGAGAAGAAGGTAAAATATTTAGGCATCAGTAAGACAAATATGAATTATATTTATTTCAGATAACTATGTTAAGGAATGGAATTAAGTTAAAAATATGTTAAGATGGGAAAAGCTACAACAGTCATTGCCAGGGGGAATTTCCTCTGATAAAAGTGAAAGTTTTGTCTAGAACGTTATTTTTGTTTCAGACAATACATGTTTTGATAACTATGTACCAGTTAAACAGTGGCAAAAACTATATCTAAATTTGTGTGGCAGGAGAGAAAAACATGAGTTAAATATAAGGTGTTAGAAGATGCAAAGAAAAGAGGAAGACTGGATTTACCTGATTGAAAATTATATTTTGTAGCCTGCTGTTTGGTTTGGGTAAAACTGTGGGTGTAGCTGAGAAATAGAAGACTTCTGGAGTTAGAAGAAGGAGTTAGATATTTGGGTGGCATGGACATTTGTGATACACAAAGTCAAGGTTAACATGGATTTCAAAAATCATTGTTAGATGTACCATATTGAGAATATGGAATAGATACAAACCCAGGTTGTACCCAAAAAGATATCTGTGGCTCTCAGCATAAGAAGCATTTTATAGACCCGAAAAAATAGGAATATATAGCTAACTTATTGTGAGAATTGTGTCAAGAATAATATCCAATAAAATCAAGGGAAGAACTGGTAGCAGTTCTCTTATTTACAATTATTAGAAAAACTCAAAGCAGACAAAAGTATTCATGGTTTGAACATTGTAAGGTTGAGTTTGAGATAAAATTGTGTATAAATGAGGGACATATAATTGCTAAAATATATACACTTTTATTGAAATTGAAATTGAAATAGAAAAACAAGTGAAATATGTATGATAAAGTGAGTTAAAATTTTTGGTTACAATATTCAGATAGAACAATGTGAAAATATATGGAAGGGCTGAAATTTATATTATATTATAACCTTAAAGATATTGGTAATTGGTAATATATTGGTAATACTGTATATCACCAGATAAATTGTTTAAAATATAAAAAGGCACTTCAAATTTAAGTTGGAAATATGAACAACAAGAAGTGACATTTTATCTTGCTTGGTGAACATGTTAAAAGCTAGAAAATTCTGGACATAAATACAAACATTGATTCAGAAGATTTTAAGATTAATATACAGCTGAAAACAGATGTTTTTATTTTGGGATTGTTGGATAAACAATTGGAAAAAAATCATGGAACTTTGTTTTTGTACATGATAACTGCATATGCACAAAGAAGGAAAAATTCAATGCTATCCACAATGAAAGAATGGTTGGTAAGGATGGTAAAACTTGCTGAAATTGACTTTTTAACTTCATTTCAGAGAAAAGAAAATATCCACATTTTTTGGCTGATAAGAAATCTCTTATAGACTTTTTACATGAAACGTAAAAAATGAACATGATTTATGTTTTTGATGATTAGACAGGATAGATTATAGAAAGTTATGCTGTACTCACAGAATAAGAAGTTGATTTATAGTTGTACTTATAACTGCTGCAAAAAAACCCAGAAGCTACTTCTTTGCATCTTTTTTTAAATTTCTTTTCTTTCTTGCACTTTTAGATATCTCATGGATTTATTTCCTTTTTCTTTCCTTTTGTTACTTTTATTAGTTTGTATTAGCTTTCATTTTTCTTTTTAAAATATTTAATTAAAATTATATATATACCTAGCATTCTAACTCTGATGATGTCAGTAGTTTGGCTGATGAAAGCTCAGTAAGTAACTTTTTAACTCACAGGCTTGTTTATATTAAACGGTCCTGTCTATTTTTATCCTGGGGTTCGTTTTTCTTATATACCTTTCAGAAATGTTCCACATAAGGAAGGTAGCATGAGAGGCTGGAGCAAGAAGGTTAGTCCCCTTTCTAGAAGTATTGAAAGCTAGAAGAGGGTTTAAATTGCACAAATATAAGAAGATACTTAAAGATAAAAAGGCTATTTTTATTTTTAAGTAATCTCAAATTATGATTTTGAATTGCCACAACACAGAACAACTAAATGGCCTCTGTTAGTTTAAATCATTTCAGCTTCAGATTAACTTTGTAACCATGTAAACCAATTAGAGAGTAAAACATGTTTAATTATGTCTGTAATAGTTGAGCTATTATCCAAAGTAAATACTGTAAGAAGGTTTTTAAAATGTTGGAATGCAAAATATCCTCAAATAATGCACTGCTAGCTCCAAAAGAAAGCAATTTGAACCAATGACTAATAATTTAAATCGCTAGGTAAAGTGCCTGTCACCAGCCACATATAAAGGATAGTATTTCAAGTGGTTAGCATTCAACAGTTCAAAAATATCCACAAATTCATTTATTGCCTGCTAACACTACCTGGACAGAGGGCAGTGTTATTGCAAACCCTTGATTCTCTTAAAGGGCCGCTGCAGTGTGTCCCGTAAGGTGATACACAAGTTCTGGTTCGCACCTGCGACCCTTGACCACAAGTAACTGAACATGTACTCCACTGGGCCCACTCTTCAGCACCAGATTCACCTGTATTCAAGACAATAAGAAAAATATGAATACAATCATGAGTGTAGAGCCAGAGCTGTACTTTTTTTTTTTTAAAGGCAAAGAATAGCTAAGAAACATTTAAAAAAAGATAACATATTTTTAAAATAAAAGCTTATTGGACTTAAGCATTTTTGGAAAAAATATATATATACAGTGAGTTAGAAAGTAAGTATATTTCCAAGGAAAAAGGAAAATCAAGTAACAAGTAGCGTTAAGGAACAAGCAAACCTAATCTTATGTGTTAATTTATTTCTATAATATTTGTAGTGATTGTTGAATTATAATAGAACAAAATGAAAGCAGAATCTTATAGTTCTTTAGCTAAGTGAGGCCATTTCTCCAAAGATTTTGTGGGATGGGAGAGTATGACTTTTATTGCCCATTGTGAGTGACAGTTTTAGTTTCTTGGGATGGGGAAGCTTAACTTTTTCCCTCCATTAATGCTGATATTAGCAAAATGATGGCCGGCCACCATTTTGTATCAACCAATTGCCAAAGGCTTAACATCATTCTGACAGGCTGTAGCACATCTTAGAGAAATTTCCAAGAATAGTTTGCAAAGCAGTTTTCCCCAATGGGGGAGTGAGAAAAAGAAAAAAACAACACTATTTTTTCCATAAAAACTTGCTTACTTACATCTAAATCATATTTATATAGCTTTCCACTTCACAATCAGATAATTTTGGGCGGCATACAACAAGTTTGAGAAATGTTGGCTTAGGTTTGAATGACAAAATCATGGGCACTCCATCACTGGAGATTTTTAAGAAGAGACTAGATAGCCACTTGTCTGAGATGGTATAGGTTCTCCTACTTGAGCAAGGGGCTGGACTAGAAGACCTCCAAGCTCCCTTCCAGCTCTATTCTATTCTATTCTGTTCTATTCTATTCTATTCTATTCTATATATGTCAGCCATGTACAAGCATAAAATAAGTAGATACAAAACAATGGCTAAATTATAGGTGAAGTGTTAGCAGAAAGAGACTCTTCTTAAATTTAAAGTATGTAATATGAGTTTTACTTTCAGACAGTTACTTTTTTTTCCTATTAAAAAGTCCCAAGTCCAAACTTTATTATGCTGGAAGGGCAAGACTATTGAATGGTAACAGCAAGAAAAGTCCAAGATGTTACAAGGGTGCTGCTGTGCTTCAGATTCAATTCTGAAAAGGTCCTTTGGCTCAGACAAGAACGGAAATGTAGCACCGACCAATGCAATTACGTCATTTCTGGGGATCATATGGCAGCTGTGTGATCCTAAGAAACAATGTGGCTGCATTAAAAAAGGGGTAGGCAGATAAAGCACAGTTTCTGAAGCCATGCACATCCATTGCTCTTTTCCTCTGCTATGCTTCTGAATCCTATCTTGTTTCAAATGAAAACAAACCACTCTATTCTTGTGCACTAAAAAGGACCATGTAACATTTTTTTAGACCATGTAACATTAGTCTTTAGACACTGAATGGTATGCAATGAGCCACATTCCAAAAAGTGGGCGGGCCAAAGTAAAGGAATAGATATATTCAGAACAAAACCTAATATGATTAAATATAAATCCAACTTAAATTAAATGCAGTCAATATAATAATGTTCCATATATTGAACATCGCCTTCTTTTGTCACCTTAAACAATAAAACTCTGTAATGATATTTGAAGGGGGCTTTGCTTTCCTGGATAATTACAAAGATACAGACAGTCACTGCTCTTATTAAGTTTCTGTCTTGCCACATAAACAAGAAATGTAAAGAATGTCTTTTTGTTAGGCTTTTACAGAAGAGGAATTCATTTCATACATAGTATCCTAAAATCAACTTCAGCTTAAAATCTAGCAGCCCTATTCATTTCATTAAGAAGTGGAGTGAGAATAATGTGAATCACTTGTATTTGTTTATTTTCTGGTTTTAACTTGATATATGACATCTTATATGATTATGCTTAGCCTACTTCTCAACTTTTCAAATATCCTAATTCTTAACTTTTCAAATAGGAAATAATGTTGAAACCATGGAAGAATTGCTAGGGTTTTCCCAAGCAAGAATCAACATATAGTATATTTCTCTTTCTCTTTCTTTCTCTTTCCCTTCCTTCCTTCCTTCCTTCCTTCCTTCCTTCCTTCCTTCCTTCCTTCCTTCCTTCCTTCTTCTTCGTCATGAATAGGAATGAATGTTTGCCATTCCTATCAGGTGAGACATGTAAACAAAACTTTACATTATCCATGGCATGGCATACTCTAAAATATATTAACCGACATTCTAGTAAGACATCTCTAGTTTCAACATGTCTATCTGCACATAAAATCCCAGTGCTAATATGTTACAATTTTTTTAAAGTTTCACATCTAGGCAATGAGACTTTGACGATGTGGGTTCCAAAATATAACATGACTCAAGGATTTTCACTTACTGTAGTAGTTGTGACAGGTGTTGAGGAATAGATTGATTGACAAAATGAAATTTATCTAACTAGAAAAAAATCAGCCATTGTCATCAATATGACTGATATTAGATTAAAAAGCAGACAGATGGATAAGGTATCTTAAGTACACAATGGGATTTAAAATTTTTGCACTCAGTCATTCCTATCTCATTGCCTGCTTCAGACATGAAGTAAGTGACAACAATCTTCAAGGGGGGACAGAGATATATGTGCTCCTCTATGTTCAAAACTGGAAGCAGGGAAGGAGGGTAATATGGCTGTGTAATGTGACTATGTTAATATGAGGTAGTGAGGGAAAGGTAGGAAGCCTGCTCATCTGCTACACAAGGATTATGAACTATTAAGTGGCAAGAGTGTTAAAGATTTCTCTTGTTCAAGAGTAGTGCAATGAGCTAACAGGTCTCTGTTGGGGGTAAAAAAACTTTAAGGTGAGGTAAACGTAGAAAGTGTTAGGCTGCAAACAACAGATGACTTTAGGAGGGATTCGGATTTTGACTCATGCAACTGACCTATGAACTACTCTGCTGCCTGTGGTCTGCCTTCAAATACTTCAAGGATGATTGTGACATCCTATTGAATGATATAAACTGAGATGCAGAAGCCTGATTGGAAAAGAGAATCTGGATAATTGAAGGCATCACCCCACTTTGGAGTTTTCCCCATCCTTCCCTGACCTTGGTCCCATAGCTTAATGATTCAGTTGAGTCACTAAATATGGCTTTGTGTACTGGGATAAAATCTGCTAGAAGAGGATAGCATGGGAAGTTCACACCTACCAGTTACATTTGTAGCTTAAATCAGGAAGCAATCTGTTGGCTTGTTAGTGAACAATTCTAGGATTTATTACATTATGGAATAGTTTTTTTTTCTCTGTGGCAAGTCAGAGGGGAACAAGCATATGACTGCACTGTTCACATCTCAGGAGACTGCTATCCACATTGCATACACCCCAGTACTGAGCTTTGTGTACTCCATTGAATTAATTGGGCCTTACTTGGGTCAACTGGAATTTAGCTTTCACTCTTGACTTTGTTAATGGGACTGAAGATTAAGTGATGGTCCTCTTCTTTGTGTCAAATTAAAAGTTATATTAGAAGTACTTTCTTGACTGCACCAAGCCTATATAAGACATGCAGAGATGAAAGCTGTGGAATACATACATATTATTTTTATAATACACACCAGAATTCTAGAAGCATATGTTGCCATCAGTTGTGCCTGAGCAAGTTCCACAAATTTTACTGAATGTACTAAACCTTTTGTAAAAAGAGGTACATGCAGCACATAAGCCACTGAATTAATTATATCTTTTCCCCATGGGACTTAACAGATACTGGACATTTTGGCGGGCCCTGTGGAATCAGACTGTCATACAATGATTTGCATTAGAACATCAGAAGATTTAATTGGTGCTAACATTCAGCATGATTTTATTTTGTCTGGAGTAGATTCCTAAACACTAAGAGTGATCTGAACTATAAACAAATACAAAAGTACATTTAAAAAAGTATCCAAAGTAAATGTATTGATTAAAATGGCCCACAAATCTATATCACACTTACCTTGATGATAATTTTAAATTCTTAATACCTAAAGAGAGGATAATATGGAGGAAAGCATAACTCATTGTTGGAGAATATATACAGTCATGCTGCAGACATGTGTTGTTAGGGCCAATGCACATTCGTGTCCTTTTTTAAAAAAACATGGATCATCTTCTTCTTCCAACAAACATCTAGCACCTTCATTTCATATATTCCCCACCCACACTCCCCTCTCTTCATAAACTAAAATAAAATACATGATAGGGATGCAGTAACATGATTACTTCATTGTGAACCCAAATCAGTCCATGTCACTGGAAGAAAAGGGTCTTTTCTTGTTTTGAAGGTTGCACATTTGTTTGACAATAAATATCCTACAGCTTCTTCCATCTACAAAGCCTTTTCAGTTCTCTTCAGTGGAAAAGGCAGGACACATATGGGAAAAACTGGTCTTCCATTCTCCACTGAGGTGAAAGCTGCCTGAAAGTAGAAAAACTATGCATTCACTAGAGAAAAGCACAAAATATATTCTGGATGGAAGTGTTTCAATGTTAGCAGTGCAGAGTTATCATAACTAGGCACATGAATGCAGCATAAAAATAGATTTTTCCCCTTAAATATCTCTTACATCAAATTTCATCTTTCCCTCATTTTTAATTAATTTTTGTTTAAATAGAGAAATGAGTTTCTAGATATCATGTCAAATCCATTCTGAACAATTTTAACAGTTGCTCATAAATAACTATAAGATATGACAAATAATCAGGGTTTATCACCTATGCTTTTTTTTTTTTTAAAAAAAAACACACACATACATAAAGGAAAATAAACAAGGAATAACTTCAAATCACAGAAACAAATGAATGCCATTTCTAATTCCGCTTATCAATCTTATTAATTTCCGAGCAAGTACAGATAAATGTAGATGCATGTTAGAAGATTCTAATAATGCTACTGAAGGAAATACAACATTAATTTTATCACAAGAAAAGAAAAGGTTCACAGTGAATCACATATGCAATGATCAGTACTAAAAGAAAATCAGAATGGAAAAAGGAAGAGATGGACTAGATATTAGTAGCTGTGTTGGAAAACAGAGCATAATATTTTGCAAAAACAAATTAACCTACAATATGCAAGCTACAAGTGGTTTTATTCCATGTTAGACAAGTGGGTTTTGTTTGAAAAGGCTGATATAAGATACTTGATTATCAAATCAGGATTTTGGAAAATACTTTGGGGAGTGGGTTTAAATATTCATTTTCTTTGAATCATAAAAACATTTACTCAAAAGGGCGGCTGCATTTTTAGTGTTGTTCTCTGTGGAACACTGTAAGTGTGTTGAAGTACGTGCTTGAACATTATTTCATCTACAGGCTACTATAGCAGACTATTGCACTATTTTATGATAATTCTATGAAAATACAAATCAGACTAAGAACTCTTGGGTCATAAGAATCTGGCATTATATGGCTACTTGAATGTCCAGAAAGGCCAAGTCCTGTTGTGATTGCAAAAGAGAGATGTGATTAAAGTTCTTTTTTTAAAAAAAAAAATCAAGATAGTACATTTTCAGCGATGAATGGAGCCTCAGTTGGAGCAAAGCTAAACACTTTTAAGATAACTGTGTAAGGTTTTCAACTTATAATAAAAGCAATAGGAGTTAAATTGAATTGGACTGGATCATATTGATATCTTCCACCTCAGAGTTCAGGTCTTAAATTATGGTTCAGAGAACCCTGTTTTCTACTTTATGAAATTGAGAGATGATCAAAAATTATTTACATCAGAAGTTTATTTGATAGAATCATGACTGTCTACACACAGAGCCTCTATAGCCCAGGAAACATTTCACACTGAAATTTACCGTAGGACACATGGGAGAATATTACACAAATATGTGTAGAGGGCTGATCACATGGTTCTTTCCTCCACTATCAGAACATCAACATGGAGAAAATATATCTTACCAGCCCTGTGTTTGCTATTGCTTTATTCGTGTTCATGACCTCACTGCACAAAACTTAACCATAGTGGAGAAGTAACTGTTTGTAGAAGAAATTCTATATTGGCCAGGTTATGGTCTTAATTTTGTGCTAGATGTTTGTATTATACTTTGAGTGACTTGGTTATATGTAGTGGGCTGTTAAATATGTCTGCATTTAGGAAAATCAAATGGCTAGATGAAATGAAAACTGCCTTGTGTTAAGTTTCATCACTGTCCACCTAATTTAATGATTGATAGAGAGTAGCTTCTCAACTTTTTTTGGGGGGGAGGGAGGAATTTCCAGCACTGTTTGGAAATGCTGAAGGTTAAATCTGATACTGTCTGCTTGTGAAGAGGATGCTCTGTCATTGAGCACAGCTTGTAATTTTTAATCATCCCTCATTTCCTAATATGAATTTATAGTCACTGTGCTTAAGAAATGCAGTATTTATTCTGGTTGAATTGTTAATCATAGGGAAAAGCTGGGTAAGATCCTTTGCACATTTTTCTGTGTGTCCCATTAGTGGGACATACAATGGGGTTGATTTCTAAGTAGACATGGGTACATGATAATACAAAATCTAAGTAGAGAACTGAGATACTCACTTGTGCTATTTATTGAAGGTAATTTGTCACCCAGTAATCTGAACTTGAAGCTGTGAAACCTCTGCCATTCTTTCTACATATTTAGATTTTTTAAACACACACACACACACACACACACACACACTAAATTATATTTTTTCCTGAATGTGTGATTAACTATGGTTTTTAAATTTAATAGAACTTTCAGATTAAAATAAATACATTTGAAAAACTTCATATTGATCGCATGTGTATTGGACACTTGTCTAAGTCTTCGATCTTTTATTTATGAGTTTTAACTGTGTGGTTAAAAAAAATAAGAATAAATGGCTTTTTAAAAGTATCAGCTTAGAAAACTGACAAATATGCAGCAAAAGATTATGGAGACATGCAGTGGCATTGCTAAAATTAAACACAGTAAGGAGATAAAAGGTAATTAATGTATTACCAGTTTGTGCCATAAATTTAGCAGCATCAGCTTGTTCCTGAGGGACCCTTTTTTCATGAACAGATCGAGGTCGCTGACTTTTAATTGTATGATCTCCCATCATTCCAAATTCTAAAGACAGAATAAAGGTTTATGAAAGCTTGTGCGTAGACATTTCTCAAAAAAGGTCACATACTATCTCATGCAGTTGTTTGACAAAAACACCTGAAAAGGGCATTAGTAGAACATACAGTTTACAAGGCTGGGTTTTTACTTTGTTTTATATTCTTTTAAATGCCTCAACCTGTGTTTGGAGAGAGGTTTTAATCTAAAACTTGTTTATAAAGTTATATATATATATATATATATATATATATATATATATATATATATATATATATATATATATATATATATATATTTCAGAATTGTGATACATGAAAAACAGCTGTGGTACAAAAAATCAGTTATTTAAGCTAGATACATTATATTAAGAAATAATTTAAATCAGTGCAAACCACACCAGAAAACTACTACCGGCGCATTAAGTGGTGTCATTCTGCAATAAAACTTGGTGTTTCTTGCTGAGATCAATGGTTTTCCTGCTTAAGCCTTCCAACCAGTGGAAAGGCAAGGAAACTTTCACAAGAACAGTACAAATGTATCCTAATGACGGGCCAAAGATGCCTTGTGTAATCTGGATGCAACAGCAGCTGTGTCGTACTTTCATTGCTTCAGAAAATTCTCTGCTACAAAAGACATGGAAGTCCCTGGGCTTTTTCCTCCCTGCTGTTCATTCTAAAACAGAATCACTCTTTGATTTTAATAGGGGAAAAAAAACCTATCTTAAAAACTCCTGCATGGAAATCATGAGGTGCTATTTAAAACACAAGACAGCACTGCTAATTTTTCTCAGGGCCTTTGGCAAATCACTTAATCTCCAGCAGTTTAAACCTAATTTTTTTATTGCTCATAACTATGTGCCCCAACACCTTTAAAGTGCAGCATCACAACATACGGCATTATTTTAGAAATAGAAACAAGTGTTCTGGCAGCATTAGCGTCAGCATGGTAGGCTCTTTTGTTCATTTCCACAAGTAGCAAATTTCATAACCCAGCAACTGGCAGGCCTACAGCAGTAATTGAGCTAAACCAAATTTCTTTGTTCTTTTTCTTAATCTTCTTTCATGAACCAGGTAACCAGGAGCTGTGGCGGCACCATGGTCAGAATGCAGTATTGCAGCCTGACTCTTCCCACTGCCAGGAGTTTGATTCTGACTGGCTTAACATTGACTTAGCCTTCCATCCTTCCAAGGTCAGTAAAATAGGACCCAGATTGTTGGGGGTCAATATGCTGACTCTGTAAACCACTTAGAGAGGGCTGTAAAACAGTATGAAGCTATTTCTATTGCTATTTATAGTGAGTGAGCCAGTTTGGTTAAGGCATTAGGCTAGAAACTGGAAGACCATGGTTTCTAGTTTAGCTTTAGGAATAAAACCAGCCGAGTGACCTTACGCTAGTCTAGGGGTAGGCAACCTTGGCTCTTTTATGACTCATAGACTTCAACTCAGAGTTCCTGAGCCAGCATGGCTGGCTCACGAATTCTGGGAGTTGAAGTCCACGAGTCATAAAAGAGCCAAGGTTGCCTACCCCTAGGCTAGTCCCTCTCTCTCAGCCCTAGGAAAGATACAAGCGCAAGCTACTTCCAAAATCTTTCTAAGAAAACTGCAGAGACTTGTCAAGGCAATAGCTAAGTCAAATATTGACTTGAAGACACAATCTTGTCCCCCACCCCCACATATTTATAACTGTTTTCATGCAAAGTCTAAGAATATGAGAGTATACACATCTAGACACATATATACCTACATAAGGAATTCCATTTGAACATAGATTAATTTGTAAAATTTAGTAAGAATAAACTACAGCAGCAACTGTATCATCATCTCAGCTACTGCATATCAAATTCACATTTTAGGATACCTGTTCTCATGAAAACTATAATGCCTCCTGTTAGTAGAGGATACTATGAAGTTCATGTTCCCTGGGAATTTTCTTTTCTCCTTACATAAAAAATATACATTAAAATATAATGATAATAATAAAAAATCTTTTTGCATTGCAAATAGAGTATTTTTTAAGAAATATACATTTAGTCACAGCATGATTTATTTTAGAAACAATGATTAAGTAAAAATGTATTATTTAAAAGATGTCTGATATTTGAGCAATTATTGTGAAAATGGAGCCAAAAATGACTCATTTCAATTATCTGTATCTAAACCCACAAATGATAATCTGGCAAGGTTAGTACTACTCTGCAATTGGTTTCAGGTTCTGGTAGTCTATCAACCCAATCTCCAACTCCAAAATATGGTGACCTCCTGTTCCTCATCTCCATTTTTGTCACTGTTGTTTCTTGCTTTCTGACAGCTCCTCTGGGCACAGAGAATGAGCAGTCAGTAGTTATTTTTCCATCAAGTGGAAAAAGCAGCATAAAAGGAACAGGCCATCATACCTCTCACCCCTTCGGTTCTGTCTGAAGTAACCCCCCCCCCCAGGCAGTTAATAAAAGACTATGATAATAATTTTCTTGTTGCCAATGCTGAATCCTTCCTATGCTGGACCTTAGAGGAAAGAAAGCAGAAATTCCAACCTCACTTCCAAGACTCTTCCAAGACAGCAGTAAGGGTCTTTTCTGATTGCATGAACTCCCAGCTAGTTCTTGAATTGTCCTTCCTGTTTCTCTTGGCAGAAGAGAAAATAGCAAGTCAGTGCCTTGCTAGCTTATCTAAGGCTCCTCCATTTGAGAGGCACAAGCAAGTCAATGTTGTTCCAGAAAAGTCAGATTTTTTTTTTAAATTACTCTTTAAACTTCCAGTTCTGAGTAGGAAACAATAACTTTCTTGAAATTCCATCTGTCAATGAACCAGCTGTCACAACTCTAAGTGTTCCAAAAACAGGACATACAGCAATATATGCAGGCTTAATGCAAAAGAGTGCAGGCTTAATGAAAAAAAAAAAAAAAAAAAGAGCAAATGTTCAGTTGATCAGAGAGCAACTAGAATGATTGGGTGAGAGAGGAAATTTCTTGAATTTCACCTGATTTCACTGGGCAACAGCAATATTTTCAGAGTGAACATTTGAAATGGCTTTTATGTAGGAAGAGCTTTCAGAGGCCTTGAGGAAAACATCATTTGGAATCATTGCTGATGAGAATAGGCCTTTTAACAGCACAATCTTCTGACAGGGTATCACAAGCCTCTGCTTGTGGATACCAGACCTGTGAGGTTTCCTATCTGCAAATCGTCTTACTTGTTGCTGTCAGCATGGAACCAGCACATGTTGCTGTCCTTTTATTGTTAAGTTTCATTTCACCATAAAGCAATTTGACATTCTTTTAGACCCATATCCTTTCTTCTGCAGTTTTCTAATTCACTTCTGCCACACAATGTGAAAGTGCATAAAATGGCTTGAATCATTTGCAGCTTCTTTTCATTTCTTAACATTTCATCTCAAGTGTTTTTTCCCCATCTCTGTATTTGGCTGGTAGAATTTTGTTTTCACCACTAGATGGCAGGAGATGCCTTAACTTGAACTGCAAATGAGCTGCAGTGAAATCAGAATCTCTCTCGCCCCCCCCTCCATCCGCCCTTTTCTGTATCTCCTTCCCTGTTCCAGAAAATCAAATCCAAAAATTAGCAGCAGAATATTCTCTTGAGGAGAGCTTGAGTGAAAACAGAATCCTAAGATTAAAGACCTAATAAAGGATGAGGAAACTATGGCAATTCTGAGAGCTTTCTGCCATCCAGAAAAAAATGCTTTGCTAAATTAACTGGACTGACACGACTGAGGTGTCAGAGCAGATCACCACTGCACCCATTCCCAGTTATGATGTCCCACATTTAGAAGCACAATATTGAAGTCCTTGGCTTACATATTCCCACATGCAGTTGTTGTTAATAAAGTCTAATCCAGAAGGAAAAATGTGAAATAATTCATAGCATGAAGGCAAAAATCTAAATAGAAATAAAACACAACAGTCATACATTGCCATGAATGATTTCATGGCAATCCTGGACATTGGAGAATAATTTGGCGGGGGGAGGGGGGAATAAGAATGATAATAATTACCGTAAATGCTGGCGTATAAGATGACTTCCGCGAGCGCTGAAATTGGCGCCAAAGATGGGGGTCGTCTTATACGCCGAGTCGTCTTATACGCTGGAAATACTGGTAGTTTCCGGCGTATAAGACGACGTTCTAGGAATGCGGCCCGGCTATAAAGACAGGGGTCGCCTTATACGCCGGGTCGCCTAATACGGCGGCATATACGGTAGTATAATATAAATATTGTATAATAATAATAATAATAATAATGATGATGATGATGATGATGATGATAATAATAATCCCCCAGTGAGACACTACCTTGACGTGGTTGTGGGGCTTGTGTACTCTGAGGAAGATGAGAGCTATGCCAGAGGTTCAACCATACTGGACAGGTCTCATCAGGAGTCAGACAAAGAGTGTCTCTCCCATAAAAATATGGTGAGACGTAAATTTCAGAATGCCATACCGGCTCGGACGTCGCCCGGGTTAACAAGGTCCACGCTAGATATTGGAGTTCCTGGATATCTGGTGAAAAATGGGTTACAGGACTCAGGACTGTTGGCTGAGCAACCAGGGCCAGCAGCTGCAGAACTACTGGAAGAAAAGGTGTTTACCATCAAACATCCACATCTGCCTATCCCAGGTCCTGGGTAAGGACTCGATAGGTAGACAAAATGCCAAATCCGGTCTGAACATCTGGCTGACTGTGCGATGATCCATAATAATAATAATAAATGCTACAGGTGTATGCCAGTGACAAAGAGTATGATTGAAGAGTCAGAGAGCCCCTGGTTCAAATCTCCTAAAAGTCACAATTTCAGGAAAATGGCTGAGATGAGTCTGTTTCTTGTGTTTTCCTCTCTCCTTTCAAGTTATCAGAATAATACTGACTTGGCAAAGTTGTTGCCATTATTGTTGAACTGATACATAGCTATGATTTAAATATATTTAAATATATTTAAATTTGTATGACTACAAATATGGCTACAGTTCCTCTGCTTCACAGCGTAATAAATTTAGTTAGAAGTATGAAAAATTTCCTCTTAATTTACAGGACAGCTAAACTGTGCATCTTATTCCTATACATGCAAACCTAAGGCAAGTGTTGGCTGTTTATTTTATGGGAAGATGGGATCAATTTCTTTGAATTATTCAGAATGTGTTGTTAATTTTGGCTGGCTGCCTCAACACACGGACATTAATGCAAAGGTTTTCTCACCCTCTTCCTAGTTGGGAGAGATTTTCACAATAGCTGGTGGAAGAAGACTTAAATCTCCTTCCCCCTGCAGTTTACGGCAATTTCAGTTTAAATTCCTTCCTGTCCCATCTTTCCATGATTAAAGAAACACATTAAAACTAAGCTGATGTGGCTAAATATGAACATAGTTTAAGCCTCTTAAACTTAGGTTAATAGGTTAAATCTCTCTCACTTTCCAGTCTGTTGCCTATTGGGATCTCTCTCTCTCACTTTGCATGCACGTGTGTGTGTGTGTGTGTGTGTGTGTGTGTGTGTGTGTGTGTGTGTGTGTGGAGAGAGAGAGAGAGAGAGAGACAGAGAAACAGAGAAAGACTCTCTCTCTCTCTCTCTCTCTCTCTCTCTCTCTCTCACACACACACACACACACACAGAGAGAGAGAGAGAGAGAGAGAGAGAGAGAGAGAGAGAACAAGAAGATGTAATATGCTGGTTGCATCATGCTAGGCCATGCCCACCCCAGCTCCGGCAATGCGAAAAAAGTCACATGCGACATGTCATGTGATGTAGCAAATTGGACACCCATGGTGTAGACCAGGGGTCTTCAAACTTGGCCCTTTTATGACTTGTGGACTTCAACTCCCAGTCATAAAAGGGCCAAGTTTGAAGACCCCTGGTGTAGACTATCAATAACTAGTAGTATAGACACAAAGAAAAAACTCTTATACTGTATCTGATGACAACCTAGCAACAGTCATGCATGTTCTGTTCATAATCTTACACGTTCTTATTGTCCAATTTTGGTAAATATTCCCAAAGTATTAAAATTTCAACTCACTGATATTATGAACAGCATGCTGGCTGTTTAATGTTGGAGTTGCAGCCTTAATACATTTAGAGAGGATCAAATTGGGAGCTGCAGTTCTACATTAGTGTTTCTCATCAAAGGCTGGAGTTCTGGGATTTGTAATTCAGAAATATTTGAGGGCTTCCTCATCCTTTATTGAGAATTAAAGGGCATAATGACTTTAATGGGACTTACTTTTGAATAAACATAATGATAATTGCATTTAGAATATCCTTAACTCTTGCCTGAAAACGAAACTTTTCTGTTCTAAACTATGTCGTTTCATCTTTTTTTTTATCTGAAGTAACCTGGAGCAACATCTAAATTGCATTCTATATTTTCCATTTTTTGAATATAATATATTACATATCTAATCTTCTACCCAATTTATATATGTCATCCTGTTTATAGGTTTAGATGTCCAATAACTATGTATCTTCCTGGTCTATAATGCTAGGAAATGTGGAAGAAAACAGAAGACCATCAGCAATAAGGTGGGCTATCTCAGTTACAGTAGTGATTGGTACACTAATGGAAGACTTGAAGAACCAGGCTAGGGGAATCTACCTACATGGTCTCTAGGAGTGAACACTGACTTGATGACACATAATCAACAACAATCAATCTACTATAGAAATGTCTGACATCCAGACTGTCAAAGAACATCAAACACAATGAGATTAAACAAAAATGTGTGATATTCACAGCAATAGACTACTGTATCAATATTTACAATAAATAATATGCTAACCATTGCAGATACAACCAGATTATACCTTGTGTGTGGTTACTTAACTGGAACAGAAACAATAGTTTCAAGGGATTTCTACTTCATTTTACTTCTAGCAAGCTCTACACTGTATAGGCAGACAGCAGAACTGAGTTAATACCCTAGTTGTTTAGTCATTGGTTAAGAAATAATTTAGAAAACGGGGACATTAGGGAAATAATCAAGTCTAAAAAGTCCATAAAACGAACTTAGTGTATTTTGTGCCAGTAACTATAGAACAAGATGAAGCACACTAATTATAAGTAGCAACTTATATCTAAAGCACCTTAGAATGAAATGGTTTAGAGCAGGGGTCTTCTTATGACTTGTGGACTTCAACTCCCAGAAGTCCTCAGTCAGGCACACTGAGTCTGAAGTCCATAAGTCCACAAGTCCTAAAAGGGCCAAGTTTGAAGACCCCTGGTTTACAGCTTCCTGAGTTTTTAAAGAAAATATTTCCTTACAGACCTTGCATTGTAATCCAAATTTATTCTTCTCATTTTTTTTTTGAGAAGGATATTTAAACATATAAAGAGGATGATATAAATTATGTATTACTTTCATTAACCATAATAACAATATTGTCTCCCTCCCAATATATTAAATTTTGCTGTAGTTGTCTTTGAGACCCCTTACCACCTTACTATCCAATTCTTGCTCGGTTGATTTGAAAAATGGCTATGCCTCACTTCCCAGATTTATTTACTGCAATATAAATTCAATACAGTTCATTTGCTGATCATCTGTAAGCCTGCTAGCCAAGGCTGTCATTATTGCTTTATATATTATTAATGCAAAATACATGCTTCATAGCAACAGCAATTCCATAGCACAAAAATTAGTCGGCCAGTATTTTGTCTCTATAGGCCCGGAGGGATGGCCTGTGGTCAGCCATGTGCCAGGGCGACTTAGCTTAGGGACTACAGATCACTCTCCCATCTGACCTGAATGAAAGACTGAATGCTAGAAAGCAAAGTTTCCAGCTTCAATTTCATTTCTACAAGTCTTCTGGAAAACATATGGAACTTGATAGACATTCTTTAAAAGTAAGCTTAGTAAATGGCCGCAGTCCAGTACTTTATCAGGAAATGAATTTGCCCGCTCTCTGTTCCAAAAAAAAAGAAAGAAAAAAAAAAGGTCAAAATAAGCTGGACTGAAACACAGGGTATTAAACTGATCTACAACTATATATTTCAAGACACCTTTCCCTGAGAGTATTTTTTTATCTCTCTGAACTCATCCGGTGTTACTGTACTTCTGAAGAGAACTGGGCATAGAACTATACAATCAGAGTAACATCGGAATCAAGTTTATTGTGTTGAAATGGGATTTCTCTTAGGTTAAATGTACTTAGGACTTCAGGGCACAACTGTCAACCTAAATATATTCAAAATACATTGCAAATGTATTTCACGAGGTTGGATTCTTACATAACTCTATATAGAGCAGACATATAACAGTCAATAGAATTTGTCATTACTCATGTAAGCTTCATTTCTTTTGGTGATCCTAAATCCAAGCATGAGCATCTAGAATTCATCTGGTTTTATCTTTTATTTTTGGATTATTCTCTAAATCAGTATTTTTAAAAATTATGGGACACTCAAAAAACCTCTTGTTTGTTTGAATTATATTTCTCAATATTTATCATATTACAAACTAAAACTGATACATTTGAAGCATATTTATTTATTGAATCATATAAAAAATAGCAGTTTTAAAGCTATTAGATATTAACATAAATAAACTATTTTCCTGAAAAAAATCCTGCATTTTTAATAGTAAAAATTGTGAAACAATTACAAGAAATAATGAGAACAGTGACATTATTTTAAATATGGCAAACAATTTTGATTTTATGAACCCCCAAGAGAGTCTTGAGGGGAATTGGAATTTACTACATTCTTTCTCTCAATGTTCCTTTTAAAATTAGAATAGTTAACAGAATATTGAAATATTTGAATCCTCCAGTATAATTTCCCTATATTTTATATTTGTATCAAATAATTTATTTTCAGTTTGGCCAGAAAAATCAAAATTATTGTTCTACTTTACTTAAATACATCGAATCCTAGCTCTTGGTTGTAGATAACCTGCATTTCACAGACATTATCTAGGAAGATGCAAATAAAAATATTGAATTAATTAATTAATTAATTAATTAATTAATAGAAGGAAGGAATAGCATGGATCTTATTCTTTTAGTTGCTCTGGTAATCAGATGTTTACTATTGTTTAAGAAACATCTGAAAAAAAGTATCGTTTAGAAATTTGGATTTAAATGCGCCTCTTCCTTGGTACTTTGGCAAAAGTGGCTGTGGGATACCCAGGTCATACTGTGGTCACTCACTCACTCACTCAGACAAGGAAGTTGTTATAAGGATAAAATAAAGGGAGACCTGTATATAAGCCACCTTAGAATTAGAGAGAAAGGCAAGATATAACAACATTTATTACAGCTACTAATACAGCTGAATTTACAACTAAATAAATAATACAACTGTCTAAACAAATAAGTGGAGTAGAATAGTTTTGTCCTTGGTAATCCTTGGTAAGGATTCTTTTTGGCAAATTTTAGACTATATTGCTTAACTGTAGAAGTTGACTGAAATTGACCCTTTACTACATTCAGTGACTAGACTTCCACTTAAAGAGGATTGAAATTAAAATATACAAAAAATAAACAATAAGGAAGTTTCCAGAACTATTCAAAGACATGTATGCAAATGTCTATGGAGATGCTCAGTGATCCATGTCATAGTTATCCCAAAGATGCTTTTTGTTGAGTCCGTCGCGAAATGGTAAGACACGAGAAGCAGTTGTAGTTCTCAGGAAACTTTTATTCTTCAGTTCAGCTTACATTGGAATATGACGGCAATGCCCAAAACTCGCGGCCTCCTTTTATAGGACTTTCCCGGGTCAATCTGCAACTTTTGGAGCGCCAGCACCCGCGCATGCGCACACGTACTGGCGACAGCCTGTCTGGTCCCGGGCAGCCTGCACCTGCCAGGACCGTTTGCAATGCCCTGAGCCTGCTTGCACAGGCCCAGGACATAACACCCCTTCCCCCGGGCTAAAGCTACGACCAATGCCATAATAACACACAACCCATTTTAGTGCAGTGCTCTGCTCCCGTTACCATCAGTCTCTGTGCCTCTTTTGTTACTGGCTCTGTTTTGCCAATAGTGTTATGTAATCTTCTAAGTACTTAGGAGATTTCCTCGCTCTCTGTGACCTCCTAAGCTCTCGGTGCTTGCCAGGTACTCCCTGACTGAGGGGTGACGTGTGCACGTTCCCTCCATTCTGCCTTGGTGACCCCCAAGGACTGTGCTCCAATGCCTGGCCTGCTTGCTTGCCCATCAGGCTCGTCAGGCCAGGGCTTCTTCCAGTGTGTGACCTGGTTGTCCCGCCTAGCTGTAGGCTCTCTGGCCCTTCTAAGTGATTGCCATTGTTAGGCATTTCTGTAGAGCCTCCTAGGTCCGTCCAAGACCTGTCAGAAGGCTGTCTGTCCCCTGAATCCCGTTCTGTGTTTGGGCTTGTGTGGGTTTCAGTGTTGTCCCAAAACTCAGTTGTCCCCTGAGTGAAGTCAGAGGTGTTGTAGTCAGGATTTGGTTCCTCGACCACCTCCCTGTGTGTTTGCCCCCTTCTAGGGATAGGGTTAAAGTAAGGCCAACTAGGAGGAGTGTGTGCCAGCTCTCTTTCAGGGAATGGATTGTTGGGATGCTCCCGGGTATTCTCTCTGATTGGAGTGCTGAGTGGTGCGGGTGAGAAGTGATCATGCCCCCGGAGTGACTCCCTGGCTGGAGTAGGCATTGATGCCTGGATTCTCGTTGGGCTCCATGACTTCCTGTTGGGAGCAATTGCGGAATCTCGGGACGGGCTGTTTGTTGCTTCCCCATCTATAATGGACATCAGCCCTTGCCCTTCCCTTTGCCCAAAGGGTTCCCTCTTCCCCCCTGGAAAAGACCCAGGAGTCTCAGTAGGAAGGTCCCATCTAGGGCGAAGTTGGTCAATGTGCCGACGCAGGACACGACCGTTGTCCAGGGACACCTCGTAGGAAAGAGGACCTGTGACCCTGAATATAGAAGCGGGGACCCATGTATGACCTGGCCCATAATTACGAGTCCAAACCGGGGCGCCCACAAGTAATTGTCTAGGTGCCCTGGGGTGTGTGACGGAAGGAGGCAGTCTGTCCGGATGCAACCGGTCAAGCTTGGTAGTCAGTTTGCGCCCCCAACAAAGTTCAGCTGGGCTTCTCCCTGTAGAAGTGGATGGTGTGGTGCGATAAGAAAGGAGGAAGTCAGGCAATCTGTGATGCCAGTCTCCGTACGTGAGCTTCTTCAAGGCGTCCTTGGTGATGCGAACCATGCGTTCAGCCATACCGTTGGTGGACGGGTGGAAAGGTGCAGAAGTGGCGTGACGAATCATGTTAGCCTGCAAGAAAGCTTGGAATTCGGAGGAAGTGAATTGAGGGCCGTTGTCAGACACAATGACGTCTGGGAGCCCATGTGCAGCAAAAATCCCCCTCAGTACCTGAATAGTCTTTGCTGTGGTGGTGGAAGCGACAAGTACAACCTCAAGCCATTTTGAATGGCTGTCAACGAGGACCAAGAAGAATTGACCCTGAAAGGGCCCAGCGTAGTCAATGTGTACCCTAGACCATGGAGACTGTGTTTCCTCCCATCTATGCACAGGAGCTTGGGGCATTTCAGGGCGTGAGCATTGACAAAGGTGGCAAGCATGCACCTTAGCTTCTATGCCTTTGTCTACCCCTGGCCACCACAAGTGGCTGTGCGCAAGAGCCTTCATTCGTACAATGCCAGGATGACCCTCGTGGAGGGAACCTAAGACCCTAGTCCTCATTGAGGTGGGAATGACAACTCTGCTTCCCCAAAGCAGACAACCCTGAGAGGTGGACAACTCATTCCTTTTTGACCAGAAACTCTGAAACTCAGGACTAGGACAGTGCTCAGGCCATCCAGACAAAACCCAAGAAAGGACACGTGAAAGTGTGTGATCTGTGCCTGATTCAGCGGCTACATCCCTGGCATTCAGGGGGGATTCGGGCAAGGCTTGAATAGAGAGAATATTGATGGCTGGCACAGGGTCAGCCTCTATTACCGGCAGGGGTAATCTACTGAGGCCATCAGCATGGCCCATTTCCTTCCCAGGCTTGTGAAGTAGGGAGAAATCATATGCAGACAAAAAGATAGACCACCTGAGCATCCTGGGGGAGATGATTTGGGGAGTTTGTTTACGTGTGGTAAACAGTCCCAGCAAAGGCTTATGGTCAGTGAAGACCGTGAAATGCCTACCATATAAAAAATCATGGAATTTTTTAATTCCCGCAACAACAGCTAAGGCCTCCCTGTCTATTTGAGCATAGTTGCGCTCAGCTGAAGACAATGTCCTGGAGTAATATGCAACAGGAACCTGAGTTCCATCAGCCCTGAGGTGGCTCAGTACAGCACCCACCCCATAAGGGGAAGCATCACAAGCGATGCACACAGGAAGGGACTCATTGAAGTGAGCAAGTACACTGTTAGAAGTGAGCAAGGCCTTGACCTCATTGAAACTAGCCTCATGTGTTTGTGACCACTGCCACACTGCCTGTTTATCTAATAGCCTGTGAAGAGGCTCAGCTACACTAGCCTTATGTGGAAGAAAGGAATTGTAGAAATTCAGAAGGCCCAGAAAAGCCTGTAGTTCGGCCTTAGACTTTGGCCTAGGGGCTTGCATAATGGCTTTTAGTTTGGATTCAGCAGGATGAATCCCAGCAGCATCAATTTTGAACCCCAGAAACTCAGTAGAAGGTACCCCAATTTTACATTTGTCCTTCTTGAGTTTGAGTCCCGTTTTCCTGAACCTTAACAGGACAGCCCTTAGCCTTTCAGCTAGAATGTGTGTGGAGTCTCCTGCAATTAAGACATCATCAAAATAGGGGCAAACCCCTGGTATACCCCGTAGTGTGTTTTCCATTACGCTTTGGAAAATCCCAGGAGCGACATTTACTCCAAATTGAAGTCTCTTTACCTTGAAAGCCCCTCTGTGGGTCACAATAGTCTGAGCTATAGCAGCGTCATCATCAACAGGCAGCTGTTGATATGCTTGAGCTAGGTCAAGCTTTGCAAAAACGCGCCCCCCCTTGAGGGAGGCCAGGATATGACTGACCACAGGAACAGGATAGGCATGTTGCTGCAATGCCTTATTTAGAGTGCATTTGTAATCAGCACAGATGCGAATGTCCCCATTTGCCTTAAGAGGCGTGACAATGGGGGTCTCCCATGGACTGGAGTCAACAGGTTCTAGAATTCCTTGTTGGATCAGTTTATCCAACTCAGTGTCAATTTTACTCTTTAAAGCAAAAGGGACCCTTCTTGCTTTAATTCTAATGGGAGTGACCGTGGGGTCTAGCTTTAACGACACAGGGGGTCCTTTGAATGTGCCCAACTGGGGGCTGAAAACATCTGCAAATTCTTTGCAGACTTCCTGTAGGTCAAGTGTTTGTAGGCTGTTGAGCCCTGTGACGTGTATTCCCAAGGCCTCAAACCACTCGAGTCCTATGAGACTCGTTCGTTCACCCCCTACTACCAATAGGTCTAATGGACCCTCAAAATCCTTATACTGTATGTTAAGGGTGGCCTCCCCCTTAACACACACTCTGGAGTTTTGAAAATCCGTTAGCACAATGTCAGAAGGCCTCAACTTGGCCTGGGTTCCGCTGCCGGAACAAATTTTCTTAAATGTATGCATAGAAATGATCGAAAGTGCAGTTCCATAGTTAATGGAACCCCTTGTAGCTTCATCTTAAGTGACAGCTTTTTCTTAATGGGCTTGTGTGTGCCTGTCCTATGGATGCTTCTTCGCGAAGCGCAAAACCCCACCCTATGCTCGCTGGGGACCCTCGGACCTTTCAGGCGCAATTCTTCCTGAGGTTGTACTTTCTGACGGCCCAGGCACACAGCTGCATTGTGTCCTTGTTTTCCGCACGCCCGGCAGATAGCGGAGCGGAACTTGCAGTCGGTTCTCTTGTGGTGACCTCCACAACTGATGCACTTGGGGAGAGCTGAAGAGCTTCCTCTTGGTTTTCCTTCCTTTGTGGGGTGGAGACGGTCCACTTCCTCGTCCGGATCCTCCTCGGAGTTTCTTTGGACTTCTTCCTAGTGCACAGATGCAGCATCTGGACTGTTTCTGATCGGCCACATGTTCTTGATGGCGCCGCCCGCTGCTTCTTCTGCGGTGACCTCTCTCAAGGCATCTTGGAAAGACAAGTCCTCCTTGGCGAAAAGTCTCTGTTGCAACTCTCGATGCCTTAGCCCGCATACAAACCGGTCCCTCAGTCGTTCTTTGAGGTCCTTGAACTCGCAATGTTTGGCGGTTTTCCTCAGTGCGGCGATGTACTCCTTGGCTGATTCTCTGGGTCGTTGATCCCTCTGCTCGAAGGTGTGGCGCCACACGATGACGGACATCTTAGGTTGGAAGTGCTCCTTCAGTAACTTCTTTAGATCTGTGTAGCTGACAGACTCTAAAGGAACAGGTGCTGCGAGGTTCTCAGTGATTTTGAATGCGTCTTGATCGCAAACGCACAGCAGGGTGGCAGCCTTCAAGCTCTCTTCCCTCACCTGGTTCACTTTGAGGTAATTTTCCACCCTGGCTGCGTAGGACTCCCACCTCTCTGGATGTGAGACGTCAAATTCCGAAAGCCTTCCAATCTTTGCCATTTTCATATCAGGAAGGGTCTATCAGCCAGCCTACCCCCGAATGCACGCTGGATTGGCGGGTAGCTGCCGAGTCAACGCCGTTCCTGCCGCTCTGGACTCACTCGGGTAAGCTTACACCTTTTCTTCTTCGATGTAAGGCAATCCTACCTTCATCGCCAGTGTTGAGTCCATCGCGAAATGGTAAGACACGAGAAGCAGTTGTAGTTCTCAGGAAACCTTTATTCTTCAGTTCAGCTTACATTGGAATATGGCGGCAATGCCCAAAACTCGCGGCCTCCTTTTATAGGACTTCCCCGGGTCAATCTGCAACTTTTGGCGCGCCAGCACCCGTGCATGCACACACGTACTGGCGACAGCCTGTCTGGTCCCGGGCAGCCTGCACCTGCCCGGGAGCCTGCACCTGCCCGGGACCGTTTGCAATGCCCTGAGCCTGCTTGCACAGGCCCAGGACATAACACTTTTTCATGAGGCAGTTAGACTTTCTTGTATGTACCTAATTTAACTGTGTTTTGTTCATTTCTTGAGAAGGAAGTAGTCCTCTTCATAGCCAGGGCATTGGATATATTGATGGAACTAATTCATGCCTTTGGAAAGAAAAAGAGCACTCAAATATGAAAGTATGAGATGGCCTGGGAGCAGTGATTCTTACAGGTATGTATAGAATTACCCTGGAGTTCATCAGAAAGAAATTACTATGTGAACATATGAAATTAAAGAAGAAATTGTACCGTAAATGCCGGCATACAAGGCGACCTGGTGTATAAGACGCCCCCCGTCTTTATAGCCGGGCTGCATTCCTAGAACGTCATCTTATACGCCGGAAACTACCAGTATTTCCGGCATATAAGACGACTCGGCGTATAAGACAACCCCCGTCTTTGGCGCCGATTTCAGCACTCACGGAAGTCGCCTTATACGCCGGCATTTACGGTAATGATATTTACTGGAAAAGCCCCAAGAAGCTCAATTGTCCTTATTAATCAGTAGATGTGCTTAGGATTGTAGTATGTGTTAATTAAAAAATTCCAAAGGGTTTACTGAATTTATGGAATAGAGCAAGAATGTTATATCCTGAGTAAGCGTTTGTGAGATGTGACTGCAAGATCACTAACTTCTAATTAGCATTAAATCCTTTCTTAAATGGAAGTTCGTTTAATATTCATACAAAGATGAAAAAGGAGATAGAAGACAAAACTGATTCACAGCTTCGCAAAAGAAATGCATTGTTCATTCGCAAGCAGGATTTTTGTCCTATCCCAAATTAAAATCAGTATGTATATTTTGGAAATCGAAGTTGGTAAGGGAACTACTTACAGAGAACCTACTGGAAAAAACAAATCTAACAGATCCAGAGTTAGCACTTGATAGCATTTAAAGCATAAGAAATAATGCAATACAGGCTAGTTAAATTTCCCTATTAATAAGACTGTTTCCTGTTAAAACATGTTAATTGATTGCACTGTTTCCCAAAATTATTGGACCCTTATGGTCCAGTATATTGATCTCACTTTTTTACAGTTTTTTAATGTACTGACACTACCTTTGAGCTAATTGTAGTGCATGCACTACAAAGAAGTATATCCAACTTCGTAAGATAGAATCTTATTGTAATATAGTTTAAATAAAAAAGATTAATGCATCTGAAACATCTTGCCTCATGCTTTTATTTATTGTGGAAGCTTTGCAAGTATCTGATGTTTACACTATATTCATAAAATGAGGGAGCACTACATCTATATGTACTATCAATTTGCAGAGCAAAAGCCTTGGTTTCATGGAGGTGTGAGGTTGTTCTGCTCTATGCCTAAAGAATCCTGATTAGCTCTTGACAGTTGCTATTTCTCAGAAACCTTTCTCCATCAGAACAAAGAATCAGCAGGTGATACTGGTACCTTCACAAAATGCTAAAGGATCTATCTACTGCTATCTCAAAATGATAGGCTGAATAAATGATTTTTGAATACTGCTATAATACCCATCTCCCTGGGATTTCCTAATTGGAAAAAAAGCAAATATTCTTTAAAACATGATCAAAATAATTATCTTGTAAATACTGCAAATCAGTGGAATGAAAGATCCAAATACTTTCTGACTGGAGCATAAGCTGCTCTTTGTCACACATGTAAACAAAAAATGACTACTTTTTCCATGGAAGTGTAGAAAATTGCTTTTGCTTTGTCTAGCTAGAAGAATAGTCTAGAAGCACAATTCTTCATCTAAATAGACAAAATATATAACAAAGTATATGAAGAAATGTGATGGATATATACTTACATCTCTAGAACCTTGAAAGAAATATTGAAGGCATATTATTTGTGTCAAATCATATTACCATCACACTGTTGAAGTGCATGTCATGATTTTTTTTTAAGTACTCTATTTTTTCAATGATAATTGGCAGTTTCATGCATTCAAAATTCACGTACTCTCTCTTTATAAGTGATGGAATATGGGAGAAGAAATATGCTAGCTTTGTTTCTTCTACTGGCATTCATATTGCCCTCCAGTATAGTGGATTAATGTCTCTATAGGGACAAGTGCTTCTCTCTGTAAAAACTCTGCAGGTTTTAGAATTGTAATTTTTTTTTTTCAGGATTCTAAATTGTACAGTGTATCTCTGTTCTATCCTGATATTGGCTACCTTAAGAAGCTGAACAATACGGTGAAAGAGGAAGAGTGGCAGACGATGGAATTGGGTCCCTATAAATTTAATAAGCAAATAAAGAAATGCTTATTTTTGTGCCCATTTTTTATTTATAGCTTTAAGAACAATTTGAAGCCATGAGAATGACTGCCTTTTCTAGAGTTTTCTGCCATGTTTTGAATATTCCACAGATTCATTCTGGCATCATTTTCTCTGCACTGCTGATCTTAATATCATATGGTCATGCTCATGATATTAATTTGGAGAAAATGCAAGGGCACAACAGCTGTATGGAAGCCGTGAACAGTCAACTGTCCAACCTGCCCAGACAGTCTCATATCTAGCAGTGTAGCAGTAAGCATTAGGATTCAGTTCACAAGAGAATCTCAGGAGTTTTTCTTTCTCTTTTGTGTCCCATTGGGAAGACTCTGATAACCACTGTGTTAGAAGTATTGTGTCATCCTTGCCTCAGTTTGTACAATTTTTCTGTTCTATCCAAAGATGCATAGACCTAGGCCCAGAAAGATGGCTTGCTCTCCTTCATAATACTATAAATGTAAGTACTATCTATCTGTCTAACTGCTAACATTTACCAGTACTGCAAATCTTTGTAGGACATTCATTTCTGGGTATTGCACAAAAAAAACCCCAAGTATATTATTCTATTCATAGCTTAACATTTCTTAACTCCCGGATTCTACAAAATTATCTGGTAGCATAAACAAATAGGCTCAAGCAAAAGCTTGGTTTGATAATTTCTGCAGACAATTGCAAATAATAATCACTTAATTTCTTAGATATGAAAGCTGTGTACAATACTCAACACCCAACGGACTAATAATTATGCCAAAGGCATAAGAAGCAGATGCAAAACAAACATGTTTACTTCAGTCAAAAAATAAAAGAAAAATGTTAGTCTCAATGAAGATGTTCCAAGCACAGTCTTCTAATAATTCTGGTAACTGTGAAATATCTTCAGTTACTATAAGCAGTACTGGTCTAACATTGTTTTAAGGGAAGCGGGGATGATGATGTGAAATTAAAATAGCATTTTAGGATATAACACTGGGTGTTGCATCACCCCAGTGATAGTGGTTTGGAGAGATGCCATTTTTAAGTATGAGAAGATGCTCTGTAATTTTGTCTAAGCTACCTTCTGGAAAATGCTCGTATTTATTTTTGAAAGTTTTGCCAGCTTTGATAACTTTCTGTCAGCTCTAGGGAGACAGGATCATACTGATGAGTTTTAAGCATGGGCAGTGAGGATATGAGCATCACTACCTTTTACTCAGTCTGACAGATCCTTCATAATTGTGCATCTATCATATACTGGCATTTTAAAATGGCAGTCATAATTTCAACTTGAGGCAACTTGCTAAGAGCTGCATTTTCCAGCTACCCTTTAATATAAACACTGCAGGGACTAGCCCAGGCAGTTGTCCGGAATCAACAGTAACTCAAAAGCACATACATGTACACTAATATACAATATGGCTTTTTGCATAAAGCATAAAGTGCTAGGCTTTATTTGAAGCATTGCTGTAATCAGGAGCAAGAATATGAAATTTATCCCATTGTAAATATTATATTCCTTAATGAGCTCTTCAGTCCTTATTAAGGTTTGTGGCCTTACTAAGGCTGTGTTGGCAGTAGAAAACAATCTTTCTTGTTTTGCACTATCCTCCCTACTCTATTCACACATGAAAAATGACTAAACCAAGATGCCCATGTTTAACAAGGGTTTTTTCTAGAATGAATAACTCAGATCAGTGCTGAAACAATAAAGTCAAATGAAAAGTGGCTTGTAGAAGACCCAGAGTGACCTTTTCCAAACTGACTAGTAATTTAGTTGCTGAGAACACCATAGTTGTCTCAGCTGGCTAGAAAAAAAAAATCACACATACACATACATACATACACTTCTCCTTTCAATGACACAAAATCTATGAATTGAGTTTTTTTTTTTTTTAAGTTAAATTTTGGGTGTATTTTATTATGGCTGAAGAAAACTATTCAGGCTTTAAATACATCCTTCCCTTCCCACAAATAATTAAAAGTGGTATAACTCTTTTTTAAAAAACCCATAAAACTATTCTCCATAAATAACTGCAAGCCTGTGTAATTTCAGAGGATATATATTACTCTTTTAAAAAATATCATTCAGGAAATATACTGTATATGCCGCCGTATTAGGCAACCCGGCATATAAGACGACCCCCGTCTTTATAGCTGGGCCGCATTCCTAGAACGTCGTCTTATACGCCGGAAACTACCAGTATTTCCGGCGTATAAGACGACTCAGCGTATAAGACGACCCCCGTCTTTGGCGCCGATTTCAGCGCTCACGGAAGTCGTCTTATACGCCGGCATTTACGGTAGATAAAATTTATGGTAGCATTTAACAACAATTCTCTGCAGATATAGTGTATGTCAGGGCTTTTCAATCTTTTCACCCATTGTATCACTTTTAGGATATGGCAACATCTGAGTACCACCAGTCACCTAGCAAGGTGTCAAATACTTGATGACCCCCCCCCCAAAAAAGGGAAAAAGTGATAAAGTACAGGTAGTCCTCGACTTACAACAGTTTGCTTAGTGACTGTTCAAAGTTACAATAGCACTGAAAAAAGTGCCCCCCAAGGCACAGCCGAGCAAGACACCTGTCTGTGGCACTCTTCCTCCTGTCCAAGGTTTTTATTTTTGTGAGCATTTCTATTGAGGATTGGCAGTGGGGGTGGGGTGGGGGGTGTTTGGTTTTTATTCCCCCCCGTCTGCTGGGTAGTTGCAGCAGGCTTTAGTCACTTCACATGACACTGGGACACTGTGACCATCATAAATATGAATCAGTTGCCAGGCATCTGAATGTAAATCACAAGACCCTGGAGATGCTGCAACATTCCAGCTGATCGGTGTGTCTTCTGGGCTCAGCAGAAGGGCCAGATCAGCACCGAGCTCCAGCTGGAGCCTGGCGCTTCCACTGAGCCCTGAGAGTCCCGAAGAAGCACCGATCAGCTGGAAAGCAGCACTGATCCTGGCGCTTCTGCCAAGCCCTGACAGCTCTGCAGCTCCAGCCATCTCTCACTCAGGCTTGTGTGGTGCTGCGACCAGTTCAGCTCATTCCCCTCCCCCCTACCACTTTTTTAGGATGGTCGTGTACCACCTGCCAGGTGCCAATGTACCACAGGTGGTACCCATACCACTAGTTGAAAAGCCCTGGTGTATGTAACTAATATCCTGTCACAAAAGTATTTAGTATTTAGGATGTGTATTATGCATTATCTCGATCTACATGTACTTATGTATGTATGAATGTGTATATCTATCTGTAGACAGGTACAGTCTTCCTAAGCATATAGTAATATACATAACGTTACACATATTCATGGAGAAAGAAAATCAGTCAACCCTTCAAACGAATATGAAGATGTTGAAGTGCATCCTCATTAAATGCTGAAATTAAATACATGTAAATTTTATAATATCTTGAACCATCTATTTCAGGACTAATGTATCTGAGCCCTAAAGCACAAGGTGACTTTTTTGTCTCCTGTTTCAGTGTAGTATCAAAACAGCGATCAAATTAAATGTAAATTATAACTCATATGCCAATGCATTATAAGATGGCCCACCAATTTATTGTACAAAAGAAGAAATGACTGATAGAATTTCATGAAAACAAGACATTGTGTGTGTGTGTGTGTGTGTGTGTGTGTATCTGTTCATGTTTACAATGCTGTAAATTGTTCAGTTCTCTGTGATCTAGAAAGTTGGTTCACACATGTATTCAGAAACAAAATAATTATTAGCAAACATTATTACAACCCTCAATACAGAGAGTTGGGCAGCTAATAAATTCAAATGAAAAATAACTAACTAAATAAATAGTTCTCTTACTTCCCAGGACATCTATCTGAAGAACAACAGGTGAAAATTGGACTCTCAAAAGTGGATAGGCTGTGGAACTAAAGAAATTGTTATATTTATAAATCAGAGGACATCAAGTAGTATCTTTTCAGATTAACATTTCATTAAAAGATACAGGCTTTTACTCACTTCATCAGATGCATAGAATGTCTAAACTGATGTAGCATTTAAAATGGGATGAGCTGGAGGTTGGGAGGGGAAGAGAATGAAGTCAGGGTGGTTATGTAAAAGCAAGTTATGGTGTGAGATAGATTCTAAGTATCTTATCAATTAACAATTGTAATGTGTTCAGCAATCTCAATTCTGATGGTAAACTACCTTTTTTTTTTTTTTACAAAATAGTTATTCTAAGATCTGTGATGGAGTGCCCTTGGGGTTTGAAATGGTCTGTTATTACTTTGTCCTTGTTTTGAGTCTTGGTGATACATATATGTCTATTAATCCTCTTGTACAAAACTTGGTATGTGGGTCCTACACAGAGTCCAGAATTCACTGCTGACAGATGATGGCTTATATCAAGCAACAGTAGGAAGAGTATATGAAAAGATTCCTCTGATCTTTTGTGTGAAGTTGTTGGGGCTGTGGTGATACTGTTGGTATATACAATATATAACTTTCATGGACTCTAGATTCATGCCTTATGCCACCAATACTTCTAGGTGCATGAGATATAATACAGACTTATGGAAAACAGAAATCCATTAACAATCTCTCTCTGCAACCTCATTTTAGTCATCCCGTGTTGATGTACTACATACCAACACTGCCCACAAACATAGATCTAAAGCCATCAGGAACATCATCACTGATAACAAAACAGCATGCCTTGCCACCAACATATGTGATTTTGTATTCATACATAATTACATCAGCTTTGGCAATAAATCAGTGGCATAGCCAATAGGGGCAGCTGTGGATCCATAACTTTTTATAGCTGACCTAAAACAATGTTTTCTTGCCCATAAAGCTAATCCTTTAGTTGAGATCTGTTAAAATTTCATCATGTCCTCAACAATTTACATCCCAACATCAACCTCAGCCTAGACCTATCTACCAAACAGCTCTACTTCCCTGCTGTCATAGTAAAACAACACAAAAGACATAAACATCACATTATACAGGAAATCTACAAATTGCCATGCGTACCAACATGCTTAGCTTTCATCTAAAACACACACCACCAAATATATAGCCAAATTCTATGCTACAGTTTCATTTGTTTTGACCAACTTGACAGAGATGTTTAACTGATGGAAATAAACCAGGCATTCAGGCATTCAGGATGCTGAAACACCCACTCAGCAATGAGCAGAGATAAACTGATTCCCAAGAAAGACATATTAGAAGATAGATAAACAAAAAGTAATTAGCAGAAAAAATAGAATTTCAAATAGTCAAAAAGGTCAAATATTTGGGAACATATTTGACAGCAAGATGTTCAATAATAAAAGAAGCTAATTACATTAAATTGTTAAACCAAATAAAGCTTGATTTGGAAAATCAAAAAATTAAAAATAATAATAAAACTTTTTTTTTTAAAAAAAAGGAAGATAGACCACAAAAATAATAACATAACCCCATTGGTTGTCACATACAATACATTTTTAATAAATTAGTCTATACTAAACAATGACACTGCAACTCGGTGGCAGATGCATAACTAATACAGACCATGTGTACAAAATACCACATGTACAAAATTAGAGGGACCTTCATTACTTTTTTCCTGTAATGTGATGTATGCCATCATCTGCCAGCAACACCCTTCTGGATTCTGTGTAGGATGCACAAAGCAAAGATTGCACAAAAAATTATTAATGTGCACAAGTGCACAAGGACAAAGCAATATCAGAACATTTCAATCTCCCAGAACATTCCATGATTGATTGATTATGTGCAACCGAGTCATTTTTCACTCCTAGCAACCCCATAGACAGATTTTCTCCAAGATGATATATCCCTAACAGTACTTTCAAGTCTCCCAAAAGAATACTCCTTGCCACTGAAACCAAGTCCATTCACTAGTCATCCTCTTCCTCTCTTTCGTTTATCTTTCCCAGCATTAGAGCCTTTTCCAGAGAGCTGGGTCTTTGCATAATGTGTGTGTAAAGAAGAGTAATTTCAGCTTGGTCATTTGTGACCTGAGTGAGTGAGAACTCTGGTTCAATGATCTATTGGTTAGTTTTCTTGCTATCCAGGGTATTCTCAGGGGTTTTCTCCAACACCAAAGTTCAAAGGCATCAACACTCTTCTTATTGCGTTTCAAGTCCAACTTTCACTTCCATATAATGTCATAGGGAATACCGTGATTTGTCCAGTTCTGATCTTCATAGATATAGACACATCATAGCATTTGAGTATCTGCTATATGGAGTGCCAGAATGCTTCATAGTAGACCTCAGCATTAAGACTTTAGAAAAACAGGCCTTTAACTTCATCATTAAGGGAGAAAGTGTTGCACTCACACACATGAATAGGTTTCAGGATATTTCAGAAGGTCTCAACAAACGCAGTAGGTTTTTAACATGTGGGTAGTCCTTGGCTTATCTCCATTCATTCAATGACTGTTCAAAGTAATGGCTGGGCTGAAAACATTGAACGTACAACTGATCGTCCAAGTTTTGGCCATCACAGCACATCTGCAGTCACTTGATTGAGATTTGTGTATTCAGGTGCTCAGCTTGTAATTACAACATTGCAGGGAGTCACATTCAGGTGATCTCCATTTGTGACCTTCCCTGCCAACTGTCCACAACCAAATTTTAAATGTGGAATCTAGCAGGGAAAGTTGCAAGTTGTTTCAGAAGTCTCTCTAGCTTTTTTGCATTGGGACAGCTACACCCCCTACACCCCACTGCCCTGACTTCCCCCCCCTCCAGCTCATACTAATTTAAAGCCTACATCAATTTAGTCACCTGCTGAAATGAGCAGTAGCTCATGTAAGTTTATGCCTTTAATTGAATTTATTATTCTTAAAAGGCGCTACCAAACTCTTGATTTTTTGCTACTCTCTTTATACAATATCTAAATTCATAAATCACTGTGATAATCCCTTATCCTCTGCTGGATGCCTGGTGCATTGGGGATGTTTAAAAATATGTGTTTATTTAAAATCCTCAGCTAAATGATAAGTAACTTGGCTCATTAAAAAAAAAACCACAACAACTAAGCAGTACTTTATATTAGTGGGGGTGAAGACCGGAAGCTCACAGCAACACCTAGACTGGGAAATATTAAAAAGAAATTCTTGGAAAAAAAAGCAATGAGAAACCATTTCTAAACTATATCTACTACTATCATTTTACCTCCACAACACACACACACACACAGAGAGAGAGAGAGAGAGAGAGTGAGAGAGAGAGAGAGAGAGAGAGAGAGAGAGAGAGAGAGAGAGAGAGAGAGAGAGAGAGAGAAAATGCAATCAGCAAGAAGGACATTTTTACTTCAAATAAATAGAAATAGCATCCGTAGAAATACTGAAGTCATCTATCATCCACTCTCCAGGGCTACACAGGCTTAATTTTAGCAAGCTTAATGTATCATACAATTCTAATCCATGGTATATTCCTTTCTAAAAGCCATGTTACTCGTCATAAAATATACTGTAAGGAGAAGTAAAGTTCTTGTCAGGCCCAAACCTGTGCCTTTCTGTTATCATTCTTCTTTTTCTCTCATGCAGACTCAATCAATTTATTTTTAGCTCCTTTTGCCTTGCATAATCTCAAATGTTTCTCTTCCATTTCTTTACGCTGAACTACTTTTTAAAAATCTTTTATTTATACACTAGTTAAAGATTTGAGGCCCAGATCAGCCCTTGTGACTCTATAGATTGCAAGATATCCAAGACCCAGAAAAAAAGATTCTATAGTATAGCCCAGGGATCTCCAATCCCCAGTCCGTGGACCGGTACTGGGCCTCAGCATGTCAACAACCGGTCCACACAAACAAGCAAAGCCCCATCCATGGGATGCAGGCAGCACACAAAACCACACACCCTCCGGTCCGTGGAAAAACCTTTCTCCGTGGAACTGGTTCCTGGTGCCCAAAAGATTGGGGACCACTACTATAGCCAATAACACGGTTGTAAAGTGAATCTGGCTTCCCCACTGACTTTGCTTGTCAGAAAGTCCCAAAAGGTGATCCCCTGACTCTAGGACAAGGCAATTATCATAAATAGAAGTCTCTTGCCAAGCGTCTGAATTTTGATCACGTGTCCACAGGGACCCTGCAATGGCCGAAAATGTGAAAAATGGTTATAAGTCACTTTTTTTCAGTGCCGTTGTAACTTCGAACAGTCACTAAAAGAATGGTTGTAAATCGAGGACTACCTGCATTCAAGGAAAAAAAATCTGGAACTGAGCATTTGTCATATGCTCTTCATATCTATATCCTAAATCTAAACCAAGTCGAAATAAAAGGTCATCAGATACTACTTAAGAATATACAAATAATGATCCATAAACGCCAACACAGTTTTAGCTTAATAATCAATGTCCTTAATAAGTCTTTTCTTGGATGGGTATATATTGAAGTCTTTTAAAAATATATATAAGTTTAGAAAGCTTAGAAAATCAGTAACTAAAAAGAAAAGATTGAAATATGTACTATACTGCTGACATTAGTCATACTGGGCAAATTGCTGGAAGTTGTGGTACAATCATTATGTACAGGATCACCATTTATCCTTAACATACATCGATCTTACTTCCATATGTTGACATTTCAGTATGAACTGAACCATGACCAAGATACTAGAAAGATGTAATTTGGATGAATTTCCTTTGAATGATGAAACATGAAACTCTGATGCAGAAAGAAGGTGAAACAGCAAATGCATATCTCGTGAATTTTTGGGAGATGGATCTGCTGAAAGTGTAGTTTGATAATACTTTCAAATACTTGCTGGCGATATATTGATGCAAACAACAACTACCAGGAATAAGAAATTACTGGGAAATTATACACTTAACAAAATGACCGATATGCAACTCTTTCCTATAGAGTTTGGAATGGAAAACAACACATTTCTCAGGCAACACGTATAAGCAGATAATATCTATGTGTGCAACCTTCTCTACATCTTTCATTTTTAAACACTGTATAGACTTTGGATTGCTTAAAACAGTATAATCATAAATAATAAATTAAGCCAAGTTTTAATGCAATTCTGTGAACTTCAATGGATGTAGCGCTGAGGGCTAAATCAGGCCAAATCTATATTTTTGCTTCAAGCTAGAATTTATATATTCCGTACACACGGGATACATAATTTAAGCAAATAAGTGTCATCACCATTATTTTCAATACTGAAAAACACAGAAAGATCTCAAAATTTTATGAGTGAGACAGTCATATATATTTAATGGCAAATCTGTCTTTGCAACGGGAAAGCAAGGAAAGTTGTTTTTATATTGTTCTAAGAAATGGAAAATGGGAGGGGGAGAGGGCTGACAAAGTTACACGTACATTCTCTTGCATTTAGTTATGGAAACATTGGAAACATGTCTGGTTTTGCTTTTAAAAAATAACATTATGCCTGTAAAGTTTATTTTTTTTCTTGAATCTTTAAATGTGAATCTATAGTGTAAATGTTTGTTGAGTTCCAGATGGGAGCAATACCTTTCATGTAATGTACTACTATTCCCAAACATTGATTCCTGCAGTTAAAAGGAACACTGCAAGGAAATTAATATTGAAAGCCTAAACTTTCACTTAGTATGAGATGATAACTTTGCAATTAAGTCCTTGTATTTAGTAGAAATAAAATTTCCTTCAAATCAAGTTTAAATCCTGGTGTCTTCATGGATATGTCTACCGTGTTACCTAAAAATAAGACCCACCCTGAAAATAAGCCCTAGCCTGATTTTTTGGGTGCGCCCAATATAAGCCCTACCCCAAAAATAAACCCAGGAGGATAGGTTTGGCCAGCACAAGTGGCAGTGAGCATGTGGGAGTCAGCAGTGTCCTGCAGCAACCGCAGCCTGCCAGCCCCTTGGAACAAAGCAGGTAAGTCCAGTGCAGAGGCAGAGGCGGGGGGGAGGCAGATGATTTGGATGCATCACACACTTTTTGCCTAGAGAGAGAGAGATTGGAACCTTCACCTGCTTGCAAATGGGGCAGTTAGAAATGGAGTTAACCCCTCGGTTTCCAACAACTCAATTTGCAAGCATTTTGCCCAGATGGAAAAATGACGGAGACTGGAAGCTTTGTCTGCTTACAAATGAAATAGCCTCAGAATGATTCAGGCATTGGTGCAACAGGTAATGGAGCATGGGAGGCCTGGCTGTGGGGGTCCTAAAGTAAGCAGGTAAGACATCCCCCCAAAATAAGACCTGGTAAAATAAGACCTGGCAAAAAAAATTAAATAAATAAGACTGGGTCTTATTTTCAGGGAAACACAGGTACATGTCAATTGCCAAGTGGCTGAATTCCCCATTTGACATAAATGTGAGGACATCATCACTTACTTTTCTCAGTGCCATTATAGCTTTGAATGGTCTGTAAACAAATGGTCATAAGTTAAGGACTCCCTATATAAGATACCATGATCTTGGACATTGATAATTGTGACTTTTTTATCATTAACATTTTCTTGTTGATAAATGATAGATATATTATCCTGACATGAATATCACCTCTTTGTAAATAATTCATAATTTCTGAAAACATGTTTTTAAACCACTATTTATTTTATGCCATACTTTCTTTTATGCTTCCTTATCACGTTTAAGATAAAAACCCATACAAAAATGTTTGCAAAAACAGAATAAATTGCTTTTCAAGTGTAGCTGAAAGTTTTGATTCACGTGGCATGCTGTATTTACTCAGCCCTTTCCCCATTAAGGAGATTAAAACTGCTTAACTCAAAATTGTAACTTGCAGTTGGTTAATTGAAATGGAAATGTTTTAATAGGCTGAAAGGCATCTTTCAGTGCATCAAGAAATAAACATGACTTCTTCCGGGGCCAAATCTAGCAATCATTAATTTATTTATTCCTCTGTTAATCTGATAATACTTTTGGAAACCCTATCACATTAGCATATTGTACACTATCAGCTCAGGAAAAAGAAAAGGAAAACATCCTCAAGTAATGCATTGGTTACCAAATTTAAGGGAAGCAAACCTGTTCAGAACAATAAACATTGATGCACATAAGTAGTGTCTGCTGTCTAACTACATATTCGTCTCATCAGAAGGGCTGGCACTAGTTCATTACAGCTTTGCCCTGGGGTTCCCCTTATAAAGCAATGAAAAGTGACTGCGTGGAGGATACCAAATGAGGAGGTCAGATAGGGAAACATGTCAGATAAAGCATGGATAAAGAGACAGAGCAGAGAATTGCCTCAGGGAAAACTATTATTACTAATGATTGGGTTACTAGTTGATATATACAGCAGCTCCTTATTATTAAAACTTTAACTATCTAAAGCCTCAACTAGCAAATGTCCCTGACTGGCACATTTTATTTGCAGCCTAGTTCATTAGATATATCAGTGAGCTACAGCTCGCAGAAGCTGACACCTTTTAATAAAGCACGTTAGTCAGAAAAGGTGTTACCAGACTCCTCCTCTCTGCCCACAAAATATATTTCTAGGTTTTATTGCAGACTCATAGCAAAGAGTATTAGGATGATAGCAGTTCTCTGTATGAAAATATATCCATGCTCCTCAAACATTTCATGTGAAAATTTGATTTGTGCATTTAATATCCACAAAATATTTTATGTGTCAACAATTTATTTTTAAATATTTTATGTCACAATTAAATATATATAAAATATTTAAAAATCTTGGTTTAAAGTTTTGTGGACAGGCTTCCCTCAGTACATCACTGATATCAGAGGCAGGGAGAAAGGGTGTGTGGTGAGAACAGCATGGGGCTAGGTTACCTGAGAAACTGTCTCATCCCAATTACATCATCCTATCCAACTCAATTATCCAGGGATGATGATGATGATGATGATGATGATGATAACAATAAAGTTGGAAGCGACCTTGGAGGTCATCTAGTCCAATCCCCTGCTCAGGCAGGAAAAACTATACCATTTCAGAAAAAATGGCTGTCCAGTCTCTTCTTAAAAACTTCCAGTATTGGAGCATTCACAGGCAGGTTGAGACGGATCCCATCAGTTAAAGAAGGATCCAGGAAGAGAGCCTTCACTGCCATTGCCCCCACCCTTTCTTACCCTCAAAGTTGAGGTGACCCTCACACTTCTGGTCTGCTGAGAGTGTGTTAATTCATGGCTCTACCAGTTGGGATCAGAGAGTAATATGAAACCTTGAATGTGAGTGATCAAGTGCGGGTCACTCTCCCTGCCTTTTTTAATATTTCAATTTTAATTGTAACTTTCTTCTTAATTCTTCTTAATTCCCTTTGATTTTTATTGATGCTTTGAACTACTTGTTGTGTTTTTGTTGTAAACTGCTTAGAGTCACTTAGATGAGATGGGTGATGTAAAATATGAGGGAGTGGAGGGAGAGAGAGAAAGAGAGGGAAAATAAAAGATCTTTATGATGGCTGGGCCTAGTTAGAACTACCTGCAAAGGCCAGTGAGGCTAGTCTCCCCCTTTATCTGTTTGGTTTCTGCAAGTGAGAGACAACATTCAAACTGACATTTGTTACTTAAGCTAGTTGGCTTCCAACTGTTCAGTTGCTTTTTATTTCTTTTGGCTGATGCCCTCTTTATTATTTATTTATTTTTTTAATTAGAATTTCATAATTCTAATTTAATGTTATTTTTGCTCCTGCTGGAGGAAAAAAGCGGGAAATAAAAATATTTTTTTTAAGTAATCCAAAATAAATGTGGGTATCTTAAAAAAAAAAAAAAAGCATATAGCTATAGCTATACTAATTTCAGACCAGCTATATGTCATGATGTTTTCAATTCCAGAGCCGCAAAATAAAAAAAGGACTACCACAACCTCTTCTTAGCCTTCACAGGCTACATCCAAATTCCTTTAAAATATACACAACAGACATACACCCTGGAATACTTGGAAAAAGTCTGAATTATTTGCTGTGTTGTACATCACAGCACATCCACCTTTGCAGAGCTAGTATAATGTAGTGTCTCAGCTTTCACCTCATTTATTGCAATGCACATATAATAACGATGTTCTTCTGCATTACCTGACCATCCACCTTGCTTCAAAAATCACCACTCTGGTAAGAGGTTTGAATGTTAGAAAATCCTATCCTAGAATACTTACTCTTTACTACACTTAAATCTAAAAAGCCTGAATGATGATGGTGATGCTTTCCTTATCAACAGCTTCTTTTGCCAATCAATGTATGTATGATTTATTCCTGGGATGGTTTACTCATTATTTTAGAAAATAATGAATGGCATTCCACAAGAGGCCTTTCCTACAAAACAAATGGGCAGAATGCTTTTTTCCTTTTATCTTGGTTTAAGAAAGGAAGTCTGGGATTGTGTCTCAGGAGAACAAAACGTAAATGGCCTCAGCTCACTTTCCCTAGGGTTCAAGACAATGAGTGAACATCATGTCTTCTATTTATCACCAGCATTTTCCCTGTACATCTGTTTTTTTGTAGATTATTATTCACTAGTACATCTTTGCTTTATCAGGAAAATCTCCCACTATCTAATTCATTTCATCAAGTTTTTGTTCATCTCCCTTTTTCCTGTTCTCAATAAAGCCTCTGCAGAGACCTCAACAATTCAGCAGTATAGAATAGAACATGAGCATCCATAGCTGCAAAAGGAAGGAGAAAATTTGAAGAACCAATTTGCAAATGTGTTTTCTTCTAAGCCAGAGATACATGGTTGCAGCTCTCCCAAACGTGAGGGAATCATCTTCAAAGCCCTGCAAAGTTATCATTCAATTTTATTTAATACAAAGGTGGACATTAACCACATAAAGAATAATCATATTTATTGCATTTAATTCATTTTTTTAAAAAAAGAAATCAAATTTAGATTATCTCCTGCTTTGTTCACTTATATTTTTTTAGGAGGGGGGAGGGAAGAGAGAGTGGGCTCCAGTACAATATTTAAACCCTAAATTTAACTAGATGACCTCCAAGGTCCCTTCCAACTTTATTACTATTACTATTACTATATTGCTGCCTCTGTTTGTAACTTTTTGACCCTCGCCATACCTAACTAATGAAATAAGGGAATTCATGGATTGTGGGAATTCCATGGTGGTGGTAGGGTCCAAATTTAATTTAATTTAATTTAATTTAATCTAATTTAAGTTAATTTAATTTCAGTGACTCAGTGAAACTAACTGCATTCACTTAATTGTACTGTGAGAATACCTAACTCGTTGAGCAGACCCATTGCTGGAGACGAGAAACAGCATTCCATTACTGAATACACCTTCCAAGCATTGACTGAAGTTACAAGTTCCCCAAATTTCTCTGTTCAGGGTACCCCTTCTGATTCCCAAACTGTGTGCCACTCTCCCCTAGGGTGCCACTGGAAGCTCCCATCTGTTCCATCTATTCACAACTATTCCGTTGTGTCTTTGTGAGTTCTCTGTGCTCTGGGGCACCCCGGCAGAGTTTTGGAACTGTGGATTTAGGCCATTTTCAATGCAGTCTTATTGGCATACGAATACTGTAGCTGCATAATGGATTAGTTGTAAAGCACTCTACCTGGGGATGTCCTTGAGGACTCTACAAAAGTGAAGATAGTCCAAAAATTTCTGGAAGAAAGATTTTATAGATAAACATTTGATTGAAACCATGCCTCTTTTTTGTTGGGATTAATTTAAAGTCAGTTAGAAAAGACTCACAGAAGATTATTTTTATGTATGATTAATGATTAATGTGGCAAGAGTAATATATGCACAAAAATGGAAAGGAATATCCACAGTGGAAAAACGGTCAGAGAAGATGACAGAGTAAACAGAGATGGCCAAATTGTTTGATTAGAGAAAGATCAACAACATTTATCAGTGATTGGAAGCCCCTAATAGACTTTTGGCTGAAGAAGACAAAAATGAGCTTGTGATTTATGTGTTTAAAGATTAAACAAGTAGCTTATGGAAAGAAGAAAATTATGATGCTATGAGAGAGAAAGAGTGCATGTGTGTGTGTGTGTGTGTGTGTGAGAGAGAGAGAGAGAGAGAGAGAGAGAGAGAGGAGTAAAATAGAAATGCATTTATAAATGTAATCAAAAGGACTGGAAACCACTTCTTTTATAATATTTTCTTTCTTTTTTATTTGTATTTCTCTTATATTCCGTTACTTATTCAATATTTTTCATTTTTTTTGCTTTCTAATATTTGTATTGTTTTTATGTTTTTTTAAAATTTTCTTCAATTAAATTAATCAATCAAATTAACAAAAAGAAAGCTTCAATTGGTTCAGAATGCAGCAGGGTGAGCAGTTATGTAGTACTCCATGAGTTGAAGTGTCTCTCAGTGTGCTTCTGGAAGATGCTGGTTGTCACCTGTCACATACTATAGTAGAGAACCTCCCTCTAGTTTGCAACCCAGAAATAGTTGCAATGATATGCTGCCATAATCATTGATGTGAAGATTTGACTGGGTGAACAGCTGACTGGGATAAGAACTGTCAGACCCAGTGTAAAGAACCTTGACTAAGCAGACGGCGACGCTGCGGAGAAGGCTCGACGATACGGCGAGGCAGATGGGCGGCGCTAGAAATGCCGACGCTCAGCTGATGACGTCTCGCCTGCGGCGCGTGTCTAAAGACAGATTTAGGCTGCCGATGCCCCGTTAATGATAATCTACATGCAACGCGCGTCGAAAGGGGATTGAGCTGAATTGACTGCTTAACTGCTAAATTGAATTAACCGGGATGCTGGGTCTGACAGACATGAGGGTGTGGCGAGGGTGGAGTGGTGATTGGTAATTGGTAATTGGGGCGTACACTATGGGTGTGGTGGCGGGGCTTATTTAATACGCCGGAGTGGGAGGTTCCCCAGGGCTGACTTTCTTTTCAACTGAGCAACGTAATAAAGTCTGAAACTTTGTTGAATCCTGCATCGTTCCTAATTCTTGGGATCAGTTGCCTATAGTTAGGACGAGCTTACATTAAGTCAGCCCTCATCCTAGTTACATTAATTGTTCTAACACCCGGTACTCGCCAGGGACAAGGGGCTATGGCAGAGGGAACGCAGGGAGAGGACCCTGTCATGGCTGAAGACTCGGAGGAATCCGGTGAACAGCTGGAGGGCCTGGCGGTGAGCGACACGGGGGAGGAGCCAACGGTGGTTCGACGGAAGGAAAAAAGTTGTGCTCCCGTAGTTGAGGCTCCAAACACCCGACAGCAACGTCCAGCGGATACGGGGGGCGAATGGTGGTTTAGCCCAACGCTGGGGCTCCCCGAGGATGGTCGTGGACGGCGATTGGCGCCAAGCTTTACCGGTTGGAGGGAACGCCGGGTCACTGGAAACCATGAGGAGGAATGGAGCTGCTCCACAGCCCCGGGGCAGTACACACTGGATGTCCTTAGAGACCAGTTTGGGGAACGTATATACCCCACTACTATACATAGCCCTGGCAAGGAGAGCCGACCTTACACCTCCCAATTCCGATTGTCCGGCACAGAACTTAACCTGCACCCGGATGACCAGTTCACGCTGCGGGAACCTACCACAAGGCAGGTGGGAACAGAGCGTACACGTTATGGAATGGGGATGAGGGGAACGGGGAACAGGCCGGCAGACCCTGATGACATGGGCGCAGGACCCACGGGGGGAGGAGCAGGGACTCGCCCTAGACCATCCCCGGCGGCTGGTCGGTATGGGGGACAGGTGCCGCCTCCATGGCCTCAGAATATGGTGTGGAACCCTCCACCTATAACGCTTACATTTGATGGGGACCCAGATCGCCTGGCAGTCTTTCTCAGTCATGTCCTGAACCATCTAGACCGCTATTCCACCTTGTATTCATCCAATTGGTCGATGGTGGTCGCGGTTACATCAAGTCTGCAGGGAGAGGCGGCTGCATGGGCAGCTGATCTTTATAGCGACCAAGCCAGAGAACTAGCTGATGTGGGGCTCTTCCTGGATGCGTTAAGAACTAGGTTTGAAGATCCAACCCGCTTACAGTGGGCGGAGGCCCAACTAGTGGGCCTGCGACAAAGAGGGAGACCGGCAAAAGAATACATCCGTGAGTTCCAGAAATTAGCGGGGAGACTGCGATCGTGGCCGGATCGTTTAATGGTCCACCACTTTCGGAATGGCTTGGACAACGAGATACGCCGGGCATGTATAGTGAGAGGGATAGGGGGGCGTCTGTCCGATTGGTTTAAAGCTGCAATGGAACTGGACATCGGGTTGAGGGAGCATACCGGTGGACGTGAGAACAAACTACCATCCCGCCGGGGCCAGGACCCGCTCACAGGCCCTATGGTCCAGGCCACACCGGATGCAACGCGCTCAAAGACAACTTTTAGGTGTTTCCGCTGTAACCGACCAGGACACCGAGCAGCAGAGTGCGGACTACCGGCAGTACTAGGGACACCAACAGCAATCGGCAAGCCAGGTTCTACACCGCAGAAAATGACGGAGAAGTCACGGATAGCCCACCAAGCGGGACAGACACCGATACAGCCGGCTTCCGGTGATCATTCCCCCATGTTACAGAAATACGAAGAAGACGACCCTATAGAAGATTCAATGGTGAGTGAACCAATTGCCCCATTCACCATTCCAGTAACTCTTACGAGCCCAATCACTGGGGAAGCGAGGTCCTTTCAGGCATTGCTTGATACCGGATGTACCCGATGTTTAATTAATAGGGGGGTAGTACAACAGATGGGGATCAGGGTCACTCGGCTAAAATCCCCAATTCGGTTCGAGCAAGTAGATGGTTCACTGCTAGGGGGGGGCTCCAACCACGTTGGTGACCGAACCAATCAGGATGGATGTAGGTGGTCATTGGGAGGTTATCCGATTCGTTGTGGTCCCTTCCATGACCGAACCTCTCATTCTTGGTTTGGCCTGGCTGGATAAATGGACACCGGTCATCTGGTGGGAGGATGGGTCTCGACGATTGCGGTTGCCCGTGGGTCCTCAGCCACCACCCACACCTGATTACAATGGGGATAAAGGGCTGGGTGCTGTGGATCCGATACCGGAAGGGGACGGACCCGGATACCCGTCAGTCTACAACGACCTGGCAGCAGTCTTTAGCGAACATGAATGCGATACCCTACCACCCCATAGGGTAACGGATTGCGCCATCGAACTTATTCCCGGAGCAAAGTTGCCTAAGCCCAGAATGTACCCCATGACATTCACTGAACTAAAGGAAATGAGGGAGTATATCGATAAAAACCTGGCTAGGGGTTTTATAGAGCCGGCTCGCTCTAAAATAGCAGCACCCGTAATATTCCATGAAAAAAAGGACGGAGGCCTGCGGCTATGTGTAGATTTCAGAGGACTGAACGCGGTATGCATAGAACCCATTTACCCGTTGCCTCTCATGAAAGACCTCCTTGCCCATTTAGCTACTGGCAAGATTTTCACGAAATTAGATCTTCGGGAGGCATATTATAGAATACGAATAAGGGAAGGAGATGAGTGGAAGACCACTTTTAACTGTCCCTTAGGGAGTTATCAGTTCAAGGTGATGCCTTTTGGTCTACAGGGAGCCCCGGCTGTATTCATGCAGTTAATAAATGAAGTCTTGCATGACCATCTTTATAGGGGTGTACTTGTATACTTAGATGATATACTTATATACTCAAGTACAATGGAGGACCACATACAATTAGTTCGAACAGTGTTGAAAAAGTTACTAGATTCCAAACTATACTGTAAAGTGTCAAAATGTGAATTCCACAAAGACCGTATTGATTACTTGGGATTCCGGGTTTCGGCGATGGGAATAGAGATGGATCCCAATAAGATACGCAGTGTACTGGAATGGCAAGCCCCAAGGACTCGTTGCCAATTACAGCAGTTTCTGGGGTTCGCTAATTTTTATCGTCAGTTCATACCATCCTTTGCTGATGTGGCCCTACCATTGACTCAGTTGTTACGTACCAAACACAATACTGGTAAACCCCGACCAAAACAACCGCTGGAATGGACTATGGCCTGCCAACAGGCCTTTGAGAAATTAAAAAGCCTGTTTGCACAGGGGCCGTTATTGGCACATCCTGACCCGGACAAGCCCTTCATCGTACAAGCGGACGCTAGCGACGTAGCTGTTGGAGCCATTCTATTGCAGCGTAATGAGAAGAATATACTACAACCGTGTGCCTACACGTCCAAAAAATTCACTGAAACGGAACGACGCTGGGCGGTGTGGGAAAAAGAAGCATTTGCAGTGAAATGGGCATTATCCACCTGGCGCCATCTGTTGGAAGGGGCTCAACATCCCTTCGAGGTCTGGACAGATCATCAAAACTTAACAGTGCTTCAAACACCAAGGAAGCTAGCGCCTAAACACGTCCGATGGGCGCAGTACTTTCAACGCTTCAAGTTCAATTTGAAAGTTGTTCCAGGTGGAAAGAACTTCCTAGCGGACGCACTCTCCCGAATGCCCCAATATGACAGCAAACGGGAACAGGTGATCCAGGCCGTCATACCTCAGTGTAATGGGGAGTCCGAAAAGGCAGAAGTTTGTACAAAGGTAGCAACCTTTGAAGAAGAAATAAAGGCAGCTTTAGTAACCGATCCTTGGCTATCAGCGAATCCAGGGATATTGACCCATCGTAATGGCTTGGCCTGGTATGGCGATAAATTGTATATACCTCAGGAAGTACGCGACCGGGTATATCATCAATGTCATGATTCCAAAGTAGCAGGTCACTTTGGTTTTGTGAAAACGCTACATCTAGCAAGAAGGCGATTTTGGTGGCCAAGTTTAAGGAAAGACATTGAAACATATGTAAAGGAATGTGGAGTTTGTGCCCAGGCGAAAGTAATACCTAAAAAGCCAATGGGATTATTACAGTCAGTGTCTGATCCGATACGACCATGGCAAGACATTGGCATGGACTTCCTGGTGGAGTTACCTAACGTAAAAGGTTACACGGTCATATGGACGGTAATAGACTTGTTTTCGAAACAGGCTCATTTTATACCCTGCAAAGGGCTGCCGTCTGCAGCGCAACTAGCGAAGCTATTTGTACAGCACGTTTATCGTATACATGGAGCTCCGCGACGGATCATATCAGACCGCGGGGTTCAATTCACAGCTCGATTCTGGCGCCAATTTCTGGCCTGTATTGGAACTACTCAAGGATTGAGCTCGGCATACCATCCATGTACCAACGGGGCAGCGGAACGGGCCAATGCGGCAGTGTCACGGTACCTACGCTGCTATGTCTCTCGTCAACAGACAGATTGGATGGAATATATACCCTTTGCCGAACTAGCTTACAACAATGCAGTGCATAAAAGCACCGGCTTAACCCCCTTTCAGGTGGTATATGGCTACGATCTAAATCCCGTACCAGGGTGTGAATCACTGGCATCCCTGGCCAAGAAGCCAGGGGACTGGATGTCCCGTGCTGACCAAGTATGGCATACAGTAAAGAAAGCACTGATACAGGCGGGACAAATAGCCAAGGAACAAGCAGATAAAGGTCGTAGAATGTCAACCCGGTTCCGAATAGGTGATCAGGTATATCTCTCGACCAAATATCTTAAGTTACAGGTACCCTGCAAGAAGTTGGCGCCGAAATACGTGGGTCCATTTCGCATAATACGCATCATTAATCCTGTTACGGTACAACTCCAACTGCCGGCCTTCCTTGGTAGAATACATCCGGTTTTCCACGTGAGTCTGTTGAAACCGATAGAGAGGAGAACTCATACAGATCCTCCTGGACCTATAGCTCCAGGACAGCATGAGATACAGGATGTCATGGACTCACGATGGCGGGGGGGCGAAATATACTACCTGATAGTATGGAAAGGATATCCCCTATCCGATGCTTCATGGGTGCAGAGTAAAAAGGTTTTCGCTCCGGAGCTGCTCCGAAAATACCATAAACTATGGCCACATAAACCGAAACCGAATGAGAGAGGGGGGGGGGTTAGATGATATGTAAATACCATTAACTAAACGATGCTTTAACCTGTGATATTCTGTTCTAGGGGACCCCGTGGTGAGGGGGGGCCGAATGTCAGACCCAGTGTAAAGAACCTTGACTAAGCAGGCGGCGACGCTGCGGAGAAGGCTCGACGATACGGCGAGGCAGATGGGCGGCGCTAGAAATGCCGACGCTCAGCTGATGACGTCTCGCCTGCGGCGCGTGTCTAAAGACAGATTTAGGCTGCCGATGCCCCGTTAATGATAATCTACATGCAACGCGCGTCGAAAGGGGATTGAGCTGAATTGACTGCTTAACTGCTAAATTGAATTAACCGAGATGCTGGGTCTGACAGACATGAGGGTGTGGCGAGGGTGGAGTGGTGATTGGTAATTGGTAATTGGGGCGTACACTATGGGTGTGGTGGCGGGGCTTATTTAATACGCCGGAGTGGGAGGTTCCCCAGGGCTGACTTTCTTTTCAACTGAGCAACGTAATAAAGTCTGAAACTTTGTTGAATCCTGCATCGTTCCTAATTCTTGGGATCAGTTGCCTATAGTTAGGACGAGCTTACAAGAACATTATAAGAAGAGGGCCACTGTGTATCTCCTATATGGATACCAGATCAGAAATTTGAAACTAATTACATTTTTCAAAATGGTGTTCTTTTCTTTTTAACTTGTATTGTTTTATCAATGTATAAAATACAAAGAAAAATAAAAATAGAAAATTAAGGGAAGAAAAAAGAAAGGGGGAAAGAAAGTATGAGGTACCTCATATTTTCTTTACCCCTAGCTTTTTTCTTCCCTTAATTTCCTATTTATATTTTTCTTTGTATTTTACACATTGATAAAACAATAAAAATTAACAAATGGTGTTATTTTCTTTTTATACATGCATACATATATATAGAAAAAAGGGATGACAGAGAATGAGGTGGCTGGATGGAGTCACTGAAGCAGTAGGCATGAGCTTAAATGGACTCCAGAAGATGGTAGAGGACAGGAAGGCCTGGAGGAACATTGTCCATGGAGTCGCGATGGGTCGGACACGACTTCACAACAACAACACACACATACACACACACACACACACATAGAGAAGTTCTTAGTTCTTAGTTTCTATTGTATTGTTTTATTCAAAAGCTTAGTAAAATTATTTGGAAAAAAACTCAAAGTGGTAACAGTAGCTTTCTTAGAGACTTAGGTAATTTGGTTAAGTTGACATTAGCATGATATTCAGAGACACAGAAGCCAGCCTTGATTTTGTCCATGGAAGTGCTCCTTTGAATACATTTGCAGACAGCTGGGGACAATCTTTTTGTAATAACTGCATTGATTCTGTTTCACTACTTTGGGAAAGGTGCTCTTGCATAACCCAAAAGTGACTGTATATGCATGTTTTGTTAGTGTACTTATTATAAAATAGAGGCAAAACAATAGAGTGATGCATATTTTCTATTCCATTATGTGTCAAGATTTGTTTTTGGTTTTTTGGGTGATGAAGGTTGGAAGTCACTTCTTTACATATTTATTTTCTCTTTATTATAGTCTTACTTTTTCTTGTATTTTCAACTCCTTTCTATTCTGAGTTCTTTCTTTCAATTTAGTTTGTATTAAACTTTATTGCTATAATGAAAATTCTTAACAAAAATTATATACAAAAGGATTACAAAGTGTGCAGAGTGATGGTGCAGTTTTTGTTTTTGCTTCAAGCCTAAGCATCACCTCATTTGCAGTATTTATGAACTAAATTCTCAATTAGCTTTTGCTATGCAAATGTCAATTACTTTTTTTCTTCACTGCTGTACAATTCTCTGTTCATTATACATGAAACTTTTAAAATAGCTTTTGAAGTTTCTGAATGTTTAACATATTTTCATGTCAGAAACCTTACCACATGGTGTCAAACCCGCGACGTCACGTGACATGTCACAACGTATCGTGACTTTTTTCCCATTGCCCACAATGGGGTGGGTGTGGTTTTGGTGTGACGCATCCAGCCCATGGGCTGGCAGTTTGACATGTCCTGCAAATCAGTTTTCATTGTTCATTTTAGTTGTTTCTATGGATGTTTTGAACTACAATTGAAAGGCCCTTCTGCAAATCAAACAAAATCAAACATCAGCCTTGTAATGTATACAATAGTTTTGCATATTTGATCAAATACACAAATACACACAACAGAGCAGAGAAGAGCAACAAAGATGATTAGGAGACTGGAGGCTAAAACATATAAGGAACGGTTGCGAGAATTGGGTATGTCTAGTTTAACGAAGAGAAGGACAAGGGGGGACATGATAGCAGTATTCCAATATCTCAGGGGCTGCCATAAAGAAGAGGGAATTAAGCTATTTTCCAAAGCACCTGAAGGCAGGACAAGAAGCAACGGGTGGAAACTAATCAAGGAGAGAAGCAACCTAGAACTAAGGAGAAACTTCCTGACAGTGAGAACAATTAATCAGTGGAACAGCTTGCCTCCAGAAGCAGTAAATGCTCCAACACTGGAAGTTTTTAAGAAGAGACTGGACAGCCATTTGTCCGAAATGGTGTAGGGTTTCCTGCCCGAGCAGGGGGTTGGACTAGATGACCTCCAAGGTCCCTTCCAACTTTACTACTATTACTATTACTATCTACCAAGCAAATTCAATTTAGTATTCATTTGTAGAACTTCAAACCTTTACTGCCAGCATTTAAGGCCATTCTCTTATAGAAAATCTTTGAGAAGTACAAACCCTATGCACATCTACTCAGCAATAGCCTTCAGTAAGAAAGTAAGCAGAAAAGGAACTTTGATCATGTGCCATCAAGTTGATGCCAACTCTTAGCAATAATCTGCTTTTATCCTGGTCCTTCACATCTTCCAATAGTGTACCCATTACAGCAATAACTCAGTTTATCCATATTGCTGCTGGTCTTTCCCTTTTTCTCTTTTGGTCTATCTTTCCCAACTAACGAGCTTTCTCCAGAGAGACCTTCATGTAATATTTCCAAAATATGATCATTTGTGCCTGGTCATTTGTGCCTTGGGTGAGAACTCTTGATCATTCCATTTGTTTTCTGATTGTCATGATATATTCAGGAGTTTTCTCTAAACCAAAGTTCAGAAGCATCAATTCTTTTCCTATCTAGCTTTTTCAAAGTCCAAATTTTGTTTCTATAAAGTGTCAAAAGAAAAACATTGCCTGAATGATTTTGACCTTTGCAGCTATAGATATATCTGAATATCTTTTACAAGGCCTTGAATTGTCTTCCTCAGACATTTTTGGCACCTCCTTTTCCACGTAAGGGTCTAATCTGTGTTCAGGGATTCTTAATAAGAATAGTAAGCGTATAACTATATAAAACAACTATATAAATAAAACATTCTTTTTAGATTTACTTTCTGTGAAAACCCCTGGGGAGTACACCTTTGCGATTTAATGGATTCACCCTTTGCAGCTCAGAAAATAAGACGTTGTTAAACTTTGCACATGAACATCTATATATATATTAACTTGTCCCAAAGGCGCTAGCACCAACATTCAGTCTCAAATCCATTTCTAACAGAGTTCTATGTTCCTTATCTGTCACACAAGGCAAAGAAGTTCCTTATCTGTCATACAAGGCTAAAGATCTTACTTGCTTCAGTCAATGAAATTCAAAATCAGCATTACTCATATTATTTCCCCCCAACCAGCTGTTGCAGTGGTATGTATAATGCTGTCCATATCTAGAACTACTATCCACATGATTGTCTTTATTTACCGGGTCATAGCTTCCTTCATCCTTCACTTGCAGAAATCACAAGGGTATAGATAGCTGTATAGGCAAAATGACATCTGAACAGGCCTGATCATATTGTCAACAGATGTTTGTGGCAATAATTGTCATGAGTAGACAGCTGACATATTTGTCACAAGAAGTGGCCCAATTTAAACTTTGTTTAAGGCTGTAGATCTTGAAGATGTATTATGTCTTTCCTTCCTTTTGCTTCAAAAAGTGGAGTTGCACTGAGATCTTCAATCACAGTATATTAAGTTAGATCACTGAAAAGAATCCCATGAAAGATAAAAGCTGATAACACCCTACCAAACAGCTACACATTTGTAGATTTGTGCTACATCTGGTGTTCTGAGCTAAAATGTTTGCAACCTCACTTATAAAAAAAGAAACTAAGGATTTTTCCCTGCATTCTTATCTGAAAGAATTACACTTATTATACATATAGGCAAAGTTGTCCATTTGGGATTAAACCAATTGTAGCAACAAAAAGGCAAACATTATGCTACTAACAGAAGAGAATATTTTTAGCCCAGGGTTTAACTGTAGGTTCTCTGGTGCTCTCTGAGCTTGGTTGTTTTGTTGTAGATGTTTCAGGACCCAATGTTCTCTAGTTGGCTAATGAAATCTACATGAAATGGATGGCACATAAATCTAATAAATCAATTAAATAAATAAATAAAAACAATCAAACTCAGAGAGTACCAAGGACCCCAAAGATAATTCTTCTTGGTACAAGATATGTTTATTCAATCAATCATGGTTAATATAAAATAGAATATCTTTGTGTTGGCCTCAAAACAATACATTTTATCATACATTTTATACTCTTCAACTGAACAAAGAACCCAATTAATGGAAAAATTGTAAAGGCAATAAGAACTAAAAATTCACATCAACAATCCCAAATTGCAGTTATAATTATAATTTTAAAAAACCCTCATGATTTCACCTCTTTTGCTTGTAGGTCTCATTCTGTCATCACTTTTGATGTTTTGCGTATTTCTTTCTAAAGACAATGTGTAGACTTGAAGGCATACAGGTCTACAGAATTTTACTAGCTATAAGTCTTATCTGAAGGTAGTAAATCTGTCAACTTATTAATATTGGGTATAACTTTACACTAAATAAGATGGGTTTTTATCTTGTATTTATTCAAGCTTACTGGTTTGCTGTTTCTTTGTGTGTGTGTGTGTGTGTATATATATATATATATACCATCTTAATAAATAATGCTTAGCATTAGCAATAACTATTATTTTATGTAAGGTGACATCAAAATTAACAAAGACTAAAAGAAAGTAAATTCACAAAATAATCAAAATTAGTTTTGGCTATGTTTTAGCAACAGGTGATAGCACAAAAATGTTGCAAATAAAGCAACAGAAAACCTTCTAATTCTTAAAAAAAAAGCTGATATTTTGGCAGTACCTAATGCTAAGAAAAACTCCAGTGATTCATAAAGAGGTTAAAAAGGCTGGGTAAAATCTTAGATGGTCTCAAGAGATGGAGCTCAAAACCCCAAAACATCCAGTTTTGGATAGCATCCATTTTCTGGCAAACAATCCCAAAAGAATTAAACTGTTCATGTCATTTCTTTTTGTTAAAGAAGAAGAAAAAAGGTTGCTTGTATTCCAAACACAAATTGCAAATAACCTGAAATAGCCTCTGATATTTATAACTCCTCTGACCTTGAGTTTCTTTTACATATATGCTCTTTCCAGAAACATTTGCAGTCAAATATGCCAGAAGAAACAAGTTGTCTTTTTTTAGAATGCATGGTCTGGATTTTCAGAGCTTCCCCCAGTCATTGTCTTTCATGTACTCATTGTAGTTAATGAATACCTGTGGCAGGGCTACAGTTTTTTCAGACAATCCCCTCAGTGCATTCACTAACTATCCAGAGGACTTCTAAGAGCTGGGAGGCTTGAAAAGCTGTCAAAGCATTGCAGCAAGATTCAGTATTTTTTTCTAGCAAAAATCAGTACAGCGCTTAGATTTATAAAGTAAAAAGAGCAGTATTTTGCTAAATAAATAAATGAATAAAGTGGTCTGAATTAAATTAAATGGTTGTGTGTACTATATAGTAGAGCTATGCCAAGCTTCCAAAGCGATGTTTTGATCTGGCAAATGTTAGATCAAATCACACCATCATCATAGGTGTGAAACTAATGGGGATCTTGATTTATGCAGTGGAGTAAATTAGGTTCCTAAAGTGCTAAACCAATGTGATGGGGTTTTTTGCTGCTTCTGGGGTTATTGCTGGTATTACAGTTATAAACTGTGCTAAAGCATAAGGGGAATGTTGAAGTGATGGGTTTTCTGACTTTGTCACAAGTAGCTTGGCTTATAAATTTATTTGCCCAAAATAATAGTAATAAAAATAATTTTAAAAGACTTATATTACCACCCATCGCATGTGACACAATTCTCACCCTTTCCTATTTTGTGGTGCCCAAATTAAATTGAATGGCACTTCTTTCACTTGCCTGGCTCTCCACATCTTGAATATGGTCAGCCTTAGCTTTTCTGTCCCTTTGAGCTAATGAACTGTTCTGCTTCTTTACCTATCTTGCTAATGCAACCTGGAGATCAACTCAGCTCTCTGCATTCTGCATCAGGATTCAAGGCTGATCAACGCAATGTGTCCTCTGGGATAAGCTATGCTTTTAAATTCCGTAAGATTGGGGCAAGTTTACATCTAATGACAATGAGTGAATGGATGCCAGATTAACAGAAGCGCTGACCCAAACCTTTATTACTTCTAAGAATAAAAGGTGGCAAGGCTATAGATGTTATTTTCTATGGGTGAGGATAGTGTCTGTATCACACTATGCCAGCTGTTTCTACTGTCTGGATTAATTAACTGAGTTCTAGCCAATGAAGGCTAAACGTTGCTGTGTGCTTCTCCAGATTGGCATCCCAATGAAGCCACAGATCAGGAGGGATGAACAAAGCTTGCCAACTAGCCATAGTAATTGTTTGAGTAACCCACAACTCTCACTAATCTGAAGGAGGAAAGCTCTCACAGATATTTGGCTACATACAAAAAGGTAATGCACCTTTGTAATGTTGATACCCCAAACTTATGGAATTAGGTAGGGAAATAAGATCGTTTGTTTCTGTTATGTGTAGATATGATTAAATATCATTTCTGAGATAGGTAAGCTTCTTCCAAATCATTTGCATATTTAATCTAAAATGAAATACATTTAGTAGGGCATGTCAAAGCTTGGCCACCTTGTCATAGGATTGTTGCTGGCTTTTAAGATTAGAATCCAAAGAGCTAACTTAATACAGGACATCCAAAATGAAATTTTAGCATGATGAAAATAGGATAAAGCGGTTCAAATTAAATATTCTTTTCACTTGTGCTGCTTTTCTTAAGCCTATTATTCCTTTTCAACAATCCTCGATGTTTCGTTCATTATTTAAATGAGATTTGTCTCTCACAATGCTTTCTTTAAAAGATTTATTTTACTTGCCTTCCTAACTTTATTAAAAAACACTGCATTTATTAAAGTCATTCTGGTAAGCCCCTCCCATACACAGTGTAATTAATTGTTGATTCTTCTGTTTCTGTGGAAAAAATACCGTAAGTATTGATTGCACTATATTTTTATCTTACGCTCAGATCGACAGCGTCATGAGGCACATCTAAAACATACTACTATGTTTGATGAAAACACCTGCCTCAGCCCTTTCTGATTTTCTTTCCCAAGTGATATGAGAGCAACTGTTTTTCTTTAGTTCAGTAAGCTGCTAAAGTGCATTTATATATACTTATTGGCTTAGAACTAAATAAAGTTTCCCATAAGGATTTCCACAGTACAAATTCCACTGAGGTAAATAAAAATCCACAATAGAGGTAATTGACGTTGAACTACATCTGTTACGAATCATAATGAAATTGTACTACCTCATTGAGAATCATGGCTGGGTATTACCTTTATATGCAGTCTTTAGAAGATTTGGGAGGGAATCATTTTTTTTTTTCAATTGTTGTGACTGAACTCACATGTCATGACATGGCTTCACATAGTTCTTTTTTTTTTTTAAGTCTGTTTTGGAGATTTATTCATCCCAAATGTTTTGCAACACTGTGTGCTTGGAGCATTGCATTTGCAAGCATATTGAAAGAGGGTCTCTCAACAAACAAGATTCCATTATTTTAAAAGAAATTAAAGGGTGCCAACTCTGTGGATAATAAGCAGAACCCCAATTTTCAAATAAGGCAATGGACACAGGAAAAAACCAGGAGTGTGATGGGTTTCGATACAATGTTTCAAAAGAGGAAATAATACTAAGCATGAGCTTATTTTGAATAGTGGCCCACTGAACTGCGTGAAAAGGGAAGTTACTTGCAGATGACTAGATGAAATAGAAGCAACAATGAGAAAAATATTAATAGTCATGCAGTATTTCAAATCTCTAAAGAATTCTTCACAATGCATGGGAAAGCAAACACGGTACTTTTCTGCAACACTTTAAAACAGATGTGTTATTTAGTTTGAATGAAGGCAAATATACATGTCTCGGGATAATGTTGCAGGATCCAATCTGGGTTGGTCACCAAGACCAAAGGTTTAGTCTTCTGAGCTTCTGGACTTGTGCTAAAGCCTGAGGATGGGCTCCAGTATGAATCTGAAAGCTTGGTCCTAATGACTGACCCAGATTGGATCCTTCATTGCTTAGTTTATTTGCATGGTTATCCTCTGCAACTTCTGTGCAATCATGGGAAACACATGGTTGTTTTAAGATGCTGCAGACATACGTGCACTTGTGTTTCCATACGTACTATACTGAGGGCTGAAGTTGAAGCTGTGCAACCCTAATAATAAGCAGAAAGCCATATTTCCATCTTAAATAATAAAAAAATGAGCAACTGAATGTAGAAACAACACCTTCAGGATGTTAATAACTTCAATATTAGATATTACCAATTTCAGATATTTTTAAAGAAGCAGAACACAAAGGTCTTTGAAAGTGAAAGCACACCTTCTTATATTGCTTGAAGTCAGACATTTTCTAATTACAAAAATGAGAGATAAAGATGGGGAGGGGGGAGGGGGGAGAGCAGAGGCAGAAACTTTACTGAGGATGAAATTCTCCTAAGCCTTGTTATTTTGTTTATGCAACCATCTGTTTCCTGTTCCTAGAATGTTCTTAGCAACACTAGCTATCAAAATTCTGTATTAGACTGCTTGAAGCCACAGCCCCACTGTTAAGACCTTCACACCTCTGTCTTATAGCTCTGGGCCCTCAAAGCATCTGCATTGAAATTTTGGAAGCATACAATGTCTACACAGCCTTAAATGATATTCAAAAAAGAAAAGAGAAAAAGTGTCATTACACTTCTGGCTAAGTATAATATCTTTTCATTTTATGAAAACTGAGGTGGAATTTTTTTATTCAACATCTTCCTGAGGCCACCAAGTGAGGTCATTTGTTGGCATGGAGTCTGGTGTCCTCAGTTAGTTGACAACTTTACACCTTGGTCTTTGGCCATATAAGTAATATTACCCTATGCCCAATCTATAAAGGCCTGGTTCTTTCAACAGGATTTGGGGTAGGATGAAGTGATCTTCAATCATCTCTGATGGTTGCTTCCGGGTAATATGCTTGTGCTAGTTATCCTCCCAATATGCTTTACTGCTTTCTGTTTTGTTCGCTTTAATTATTTTTACTTAATGTTCAATTATTTTTACTTAATGTTTAATTATTTTTACTTGATGTAACTATGGTGGCATATGAATTGAGAATTAAGTAAAAAATATATAATAACAGCCACATTCTCAGCTTGCATTCTTAGTATATTTTCCTATATTTTTCTTTAGGAATACCAATTAACAATCAATTTACAAATTTGGTTAGAAAAGGAAAAATGCCAACTCAGTGTCCTTTTAAAGGTGCTGAGCACAGTTCAAGCAAGATGGTATTCCATTGTCTCCCAGTGCTCAAAACCTGCTGGAGACCACAATCTTATGGTCCCCTCATGAGGAGCAACTGTGTATGGCACTTGTTGGCAATTTCAAGTCCTTTCCTTGTCTAAAGAAGAATTATGAAGGCCCAGACTACTCTATTCCACCACAGTCCATCATGTCTTCCCTGGAAGTCATGGATGCATGCTTTGATGTCCAGAATTACATTGGATTGGATTTTAAAAAATAAACCTGATATAGAATTCAGTCATTCCTAAACTTTAAATTAATGTATGGATTTGTATTTCATCCAAAATTTCGATTTTTCCCTTTAACTTTAACTTTAACTTCATGAGCTATTTAATTTTTTTGTTTTTTTCAGATTAATTTTTTTGGTCTCCTGTATAAATTCTCCCTCTTTTTATGAGCTCTTTAAATTTCAATAGTAATGGTTGAATTTATTATAACTTCTAATTTCAATAAATAATGTGTTATAACTTCTAATTTCAATAAATAATGTATTCTTAGCTTAAAGCTTAATGGTGATTTTATTTTATGATTAATAAGTAATTACAATATATTATAAAGTTATAATCATTACATCTTAGAGCTCTTGTTTGCTTATTTCAATTTTACTATTTGTGTGTTTATCCTGTTATTCATTTTTATATGTCTTTTCTCACTTTCTATTCATAATCCTCTAAAAAGCTTAATAAAAATTCTACATTATGACATTGTAAAGGACTGAAGTAACTCCTACAGCTTAATTTTAGCAATTTAATTTCTAGAAAGGTTACCAACCTTTTTTGCCTTACTAAGATAACTCTAAGCTCTATCTATTCAATGCAAATGTGATTAAGATCTACAGTGAAATGAACCATTTCACACATGTAAAATATGTGCTGTATTTCCTAAAAAATTAATAATAGGTATTTAGATAATGGAATGCAGTAAGGAGGTGGATTCCCAGGAGGGAGGGGCTACATTCCAGAGGAGTAAAAGCAGTGGTGGGATTCAGCCAGTTTGCACCAGTTCGGCAGAACAGATAGCTATTTTTTTGTTGCTCAGGTCCAGAAATGGACTTCCGGAAGCGGCATCCACACAAAGAACTGGTTGTTCACATATTTGAACCCCACCACTGAGTTTTAAAAGGCAATTCAGTCCAGATCTTATGTACGAATAAAAGTGGGTGAAGATAGCCCCTCTCTTAGAGTTCATAGAATATAATGTAAAGATGGGGACTGCAGCCAAGAAATTAAAAGATGCTTGCTCTTGGGGAGGAAAGCTATGACAAATCTAGACAGCATACTAAAAAGCAGAGACATCACCCTGCCAACAAAAGTGCATATAGTCCAGGTCATGGTTTTCCCAGTTGCAATGTATGGCTATGAAAGTTGGACCATAAGAAAGGCTGAGCGCCAAAGAATTGAGGCCTTTGAACTATGGTGCTGGAGAAGACTCCTGTGAGTCCCTTGGACTGCAAGGTGTTCAAACCGGTCAGTCCTAGAGGAGATCAATCCCGACTGCTCTTTAGAAGGACAGATCCTGAAGTTGAAACTCAAATACTTTGGCCACCTAATGAGAAGGAAGGACTCACTGGAGAAGGGCCTAATGCTGGGAAAGATTGAGGGCAATAGAAGAAGGGGACGACAGATAATGAGATGGCTGGATGGAGTCACTGAAGCAGTAGGTGTGAACTTAAATGGACTCCAGAAGATGGTAGAGGACAGGAAGGCCTGGAGGAACGTTGTCCATGGGGTCGTGATGGGTCGGACACGACTTCGCAATTAACAACAACAACAAGAAGAGTGCTCAGAGTTGGCTATAGGTGTGAAATAATAAAATATGTAGCTTAGAAGGATCACCTAAAATTTTGAAGAGAGAAAATAAAAAGTTAAGGATTCTTATACAGGATTTGTCATTCCAATTTGACCTAAATCCATAAATATTAAGCTGATACAAAGCTGAACATACAATAACTGAAAGAAGCTGTGCTTGACAGGGTAGCTTGGAGAGCACTTGCCTATAAAGCCACCAAGAGTTGGATATCACTGAGCAGTTAAAACTAAAATTAAAACAATTTATATATATACAGATTTTAAAGATTACAGCTAAAGAAGGACAAACTAAACTTTCCCTGGCTACATGTAAAGTCCCAATGAAAATCCTTTTGTCCACTATTAAAAAAGAGAAAAAAAACACCAATAAGATTCTGGATTTAGAATCTAATAATGCATTTGCATCTAGCTTAGCTCGTATTCTTAAATGAATAATAGCATTTATTTTTATCTATGAAAAAGTAACACCTGCTTTTGAAACTTACGTTCCCCATTTTGGAATTTAATAAGTCCGATTACAAAATATAAGAGGAAATTTATGAATGACATGTTTGACTATATATACCCTTGAAAATAACCTATATTAGGGAATATCTGCAGTGCATCCATGTGTTGTTCCATAACCTATGTTCATGCCAGCTTAATTCTAAGCCATTTTAAGAAATTCCTTTTTGGACTCGGGCGTTTCAGCAACAGTTTACAAGATTATATAATCTGCATAGCAGGCTTCTCCATCCTCCAATTGGACACTTCCCTTGCTGCTGTCCCTCCCACCTTTCTCTTCCAGACAACAATGACCAATCATTTTCCTTCCTGTGGGCAAGTCTCTTACAGACATTTATAGATTTCTTTGTTTGCATGTGCATGTACACATACATACACAAATGCATGCCCATGCACATATAAACTTAATGTATACTGTATATTCTAAGTTAAAATATCAAATAAATATATATACAAGCAGCACCTAGCTTTAAAATAAAATTCCCTTTTTTAATGTTTCATTGTCTGCAATGACTCCTAGAGCTAGCAGCAAGGCTCTTACAGCATAATAATCATTAATACAGGTAGTCCTCGATTTATGACCTCAACTGAGCCCAAAATTTCTATTGTTAAGTGAGACATTTGTCAAGTGAATATTGTCCCATTTTACCACCTTTCTTGCCTCAGTTGTTAAGTGAATCACTGCAGTTGGTAAGTTAGTAACCCGGTTGTTAAGTGAATCTGGCAAAGGGGATCACATGAACTTGGGACACAGCAACCATCATAAATATGAACCACATGAATTCTGATCACATGATCATGGGGATGCTGCAAAGATCTGTGAAAACTGGTCATAAGTCACTTTCCTCAGTGGCGTTGTAACTTTGAATGGTCACTAAATGAACTGTTGTAAGCCGAGGACTATCTGCACTTGCCTGGTAAATAGAAGCTTGCTGGTTTGAAACCTGACAGAATTTTTTCTTCTTTTTAATAATTATTTTTCCTTCCATGCCTTTTTTTTATAGTAAGTCCAGTGGTGCAAATTAAAGACCAGGGAAAATACTGACTCAATTGAAGGGCTGTTTCTATCTCTGCAAATTAGTCTGTGACATGCTGTAGTTAGCCTATAATGAAATAAAGCATACCAGCCAAAATGGACAGATGTACTTGGCACAATATAAGGACAGGGGAAAATACTTTAAAACTGCAGCAGGAAAATATGCCTGGAGGTCACATCTGTGACAAGAGGGAGGTAAACACGGAGTCATGTCATCCATTCCTATCTTCCAAAATAGCTGTTGTAAACTTGGCAGTATGGAAAAGATTTAGCTGCTGGTCTGGTAACAATAGCTTAGCAGCAGGAGCAATCAATTATGTTTTATTTGTATACAAACAGCAGTGTCCATGAGAAAGGAAAATCCTGCTAAACTTTACACATTTATTCAAATTCAGAAGACACTACCAAACGGAGAGCATGTTAGAAGAACTATCACAGGCTTCCTACTGCATTCTTTTAAGAAATAAAATACCACTTTTCCACAAAACAATGTAGTGGATATAATCAGTAAACAGTGGTGGGATTCAGCCGGTTCAAACCAGTTCAGTAGAACCGGTAGCTAAATTTTGTTGCATTCGGAGAACCAGCTGGCTTCTAGAAGTCCAGTCTAGGCTTCGGAGGCCTAGGCCTGCATCGAATAAGAGAACTGGTTGTTCAGGTATTTGAATTCCACCACTGTCAGTAAGGATGTCAAAACATTCCTATTGCAAGTTAAAAATATTCTCATTTAAGCAACCATGTCTTCTGGGAAATTTGTTTAGATTTCTCATATGTCTGTGTGCATTTACATGCCTGTACAACTGTTTAATTTCATGGCACTCCAAGGAGTAATGCTGTTTATGCATGCACATACTGATGCAATCAGCCAGAAAAGTCTATATTGCAGCCACACTGATTCTTCCAAAAGACATGACAACTTTAAGATTTTGAGAAGAGGTTGCACACTATCCCATTTAAATGCACTGCACACCTTTATAGTCCATCACATATGTACCTTGAAATTCCAGTTGCATTGCTGATCTTGAATTTATCAAGTAGTAGCTTTAACACAGCAGAAAGTGAAGTCTTCCAGGGTTTTTTTTAGTCATCCAAACATAACACCTCATTCTAACAAACTCCAGAGAATAGTGGAATCTTCCAAAAAATAATGGTATGAAAGCCCAAAATAATCAATGAGAGGCAGTTAGAGGGAAGGGAGGAGACTTCCATCAGAGCAAAGTCTCCATTAGATAATATCTAAAATATTTAACATTAGCTGCTGGAATTTCTGCTACATCTGTAACATCCCATTCCTATTCTATACACTGAAAATGAATATAATTTATTCCATACAAATTCTAATAGAATTAATGTCAGAAAAAGAAATTAATTATCTTCTCTGTATATTGATTATCTTGTTCTTGACAGTTCACATTTTCTATGGTATAGTCTTCAACAGAATGACATTTTTAGAATGGAGAAAAGGTAATTGTTTCATAATAAACATAAACAAGAGATCAACACAAGAGGTAATTTCTAACAGAATGGCAACACTGACTTTTTAATAAAACCCTAGAATAAGAGTTTTATTGAGCTTTTTTTAAAAAAAATACTATTTGATTTCATTGCATTTATATGACACCAATTAAATAAATAAATTACTAATAAAGATTGTGTGAATCTTCTGACTTGTTTGATGGTTTAGCTTTCTCCAAAATAAATAAATTTTGCTTACTAAAATGTGTACAAGTAATTTTAATGCTATTTTACCAATTATATCATGGTTAACATTTTGAATCTGCACTTCAAATGTGATTAATTATACCCATTTTTCACATGTTGAGAATTTATAGACCTTTTATTAAATAATGTTAGTTACACACCTACAAACACACATATACAGTATGTGCATGTGTATCTATGTATATGTGTCTATGGATGTGTACATATGTGTGTGTGATTGGGTGCATTTTGTTGTGTGTGTAGTTCTTATTAGTTTAGCTTGAGAATTTAATTATCAAGCTGGATGTTAATAAGATAAAGTGTGGTTCAGGTAATACTAAATACTTTCTAAAGAAAATATTATTGACACACTTTAACAAAAAAAATTGGTAAATAAATAAATAAAAATAATTTCTTAAAAGTAAAGTACTACACAAAAGTATTAAGGAACATAAATCTTTATTCAGATATCATGTAATGGCATGCTTGTAAAATTGAACTTTTATTGAGGGATTTAGGAATTTGATGCAGTTTGGGAATAAAGTATATGACTTATGGAATTCCATATTATCACAAAATACTTCAGCAGCAGTTCTATTCATATTTACTAGAATCAATAAGAACTACCGATAAGTAAATATAAAAACAGTCAAGCTAATGAAGCGAAACATGGACATTAACCTCACAATCAATACAAAAACTACAAGTGGCACAAAGATCCATGGAAAGATACATGTTCAGCATTTATAAGACAAGATACCTATGTTTTCCCCAAAATAAGACCGGGTGTTATATTAATTTTTGCTCCAAAAGACACATTAGGGCTTATTTTCTGGGTAGGTCTTATATTTGAGGAAACACAAAAGAAAGACCTGAACAAGGATTAGAGAAGAAACAAAAGTATACAATGCCATCAAGAGAGTAAAAGAACTGAAATGGAAATGGGCTGGTCACAAAGCAAGAAGAACTGATGGCAGGTGGACCAAGGCAGTCATTGAATGGATTCGAATTGATAAAAAGCATACATGAAAGAGACCTAAAACAAGATGAAGCAATGACATCTGCAAGTATTGCGGGCCCAATGGACAAAAGAAAGCTCAGGACCATATAGGTTGGGAACATGCAGAAAAGACCTTCATCCTGCAATGGATAGACGATGGCTAGGATGATGATGATAAGGAATCAAGCTAACATGTATTTAGTTCTTTGTATTTTTCTCCTATATATTTTACGTACTTAGCTTACTAGATAAATGGTAACTTTGGCTGATCTTAAAAAGCTCCTGGTTTTTGGGGGGATGATGGTGTTAGGGCATTCACTTTAAAATGATGCATATATAACTTATAGTGTGATTACAAAATTCTGATGGTACAGTCAAGATGACTTTTCCACTAAAATACAAAAGATTTGTCGAATAACATCATGCTTTTTTTTTAAAAAAAAACCTATGAAATCTCTAAAATATGTTTAGAAATAATTTTTAAATTTTGTCATATTGTTTCAAATGAAGAATGTATCTTTTACTTTTCCAAAGAAATGCTGTCATACAATTAATAAAATGCCGAAGAAAGGTTGTGTTTCCTGAATATGGCAGATAGATTCATCACTCTTAGCTACTTACTTTTATTGATAAAGTAAGGTTAAAGATTAAGACAGCTTCCAAGGAAATCGAAACACAAGGAAGCACAGAAAGTGATGTATTCAAATAAAAGTGATCATTTTCCCAAGGTCTGTAAAAAGCATCATTTTAAACCACATTTAAAGGACTTTAATAAATGTATCAAACTACAGTGATATATCAGTTCCAAAACAAAACCTTTATATTTTGACAAAAAAAATAATAATCTAGCATCAGATTGGATATACCATGATAGAATGAGAAAGGAATAATTTATATCAGACATGTCAAACTCATGATGTCACGTGATGTCACGAGACGTATCAGGACAGTTTTGCCATTGCCAGCAATAGGGTGGGTGCGGCTTCTGGATGATGCGTCCAGCCCGCAGGCCGGCAGTTTGACACCCCTGATTTGTATCATATAAAATGGGAGTTTTTCTCCTCTCAGTGTTACATATTTAAAATGTTAATGGCTAGATTAGTTGCGTAACTGAACGTTAAACTGAATTTCTTAGAAACGTAAGCAAAAAGAAGAGAATAAGAGAAGAATGAATGGTGTTAAGAACAGAAGAAAAAGTCAGCACCTATTAAGATTAAATGAGAAAAGTTGTATAGTTACTTATGTTTAATTGTAGGGTAATTGTTGACAAGTTTTATTTCTTCAGGGAAATGAAGACAGATGTAATAAACACAAGTTTTGCAGTGTTGTGCTAAACCTGCAGAATATATTTGCCAAGAAGCTGTCCTATAGAACAGGCTAATGATGCAAAATGTGGTATAAAAGAAACCACTTTTCAATTGTAACAATAAAATGTCTAGCTTTTGTAATTTCAGAAATAAATGTAAAAATCTGGTAGGAAAAAATAATTTAAGCTAGTGGCACATGTGAAATATTTCTGAAAGATATGAATATCTCATGGACTTATTGAGGGATAATATTGAAACGGTATCTTTACAATTATTTAGTTAAGCGAAATTACATTTATTCACTGTCATCCTCCACAGTTCCATTTCAATACTAAGCCCAATTAAGTTTATGGAATATACTCCGCGTTAGGTATGTACTGTTAACCAAGCAGTTTTGTGTGTTATTTCTCTCTAATGCAAACCCGGAAAATTATCCTATTCCGCAGGATAGGGTGAAATGCTTGTGAACATTTTATATAACTCTAGTTCTAGAACACCATAATATCATTTTATTAGTTTTTATTTTTCAGTAAGAAGAGAGGTTCCATATGCTTTATATTAACAGTATTGGACAATTCTTATCCAGTTTCCAAGCTTCTCTTTCTGGGTAAAGCTGTAGAGAAGGTGGCCATGCTAGCAGCTCTAGAGAATCTTTGTAGAAATGCATTATCTGGAATTTTTTGGTCAGGATTCAGAGCTGATTATGGAATGGAAATGACATTGATTATACTGATGGATGACTTCTGATCAGAGGGGGCAGATAATCCATCCTTGATCTTCTTGACTTTGTGGTGGCTTTCAATACTATTGACTATGACATTTTTCTCAATTGGCTCCAGGGACTGGGATTGGGTAGTACTGTATTGTACTGTGTTGTGTCCTGAGCCTGCAAAGGCAGTCTCGGGACGTTGCAATGGTCCCGGGCAGTTGCAAGCTGCCTGGGACCAGACTGGCTGGCACCGGCTTCGCGCGCATGCGCGAGGTGCGGAGCGCGCCTAATTGTTGCCATTCTGCCCGGGGAACGTTATTAAGGGAAGCAGAGAGGCCTGCGAGCCTCAGAGCTGTAACGGAGCAGAAGAGACCACAATAAACACTTCTTGAACCACGAGATGTTCTGTGCTCATTCACCATTAAGCCGAGGACTCAACATACTGGTTCTTTCCTTTCTCTGCAGCCAGTTCCAATTGGCACTGATAGAGAGCGGAGGCCCATTTCATAGACACTGCTCTGTAGAGTTTCATCACGCTAGGTTCGCTCTCCTTTCCTGTTTAACTTCTATGTGAAACTACTGAGTGAGGTTATCTAATGGCATGGGGTGAGATCTGATCCATAGATTGATGACATCCAGCTTTAATTCGCCAGCCAAGTGATACCATGGAGATTTTGTGACAGTATATGGAAGCTGTTGGGATCTGGATAGAACAAAAGGCTTCAGTTCAAATGTATCAAGATTTAGTGGTGTTGAGTATTAGGGTTCCCTGGTTCCAGGGATTTTTAACCTTTAGTTCTAGATGCAGTTGCACTTCCTAAACAGAACCAGCTCTAATTTGGGTTTTTTTTCCTGCACTTGATTCTTTTTCAAGAAACAAGTGGCAACCATAGTTAGGAGGATATTTGCACATCTTTGTATTGTACTTTAGTGGTTCTCTTTCCTGCACCAAAGGCCTTGCTTATGGTCAGTCATGTTTTATGGTCACTCCTGAACGGACTGCTACAATGTAGCACATGCTACACCTCTTCTCCACAAACTGCACTGGTTGGCAGTTTGTTTCTGGGTGTATTCTGGGTGGACCATTCAAGATGCTGATTATAACATGGGGGTTAAGTTATTTGGGGACCACCTCTCCCTGATTATTTGTGCCTGACCTACTAGATTCAGCAGAAGAGGCATGTCTGTCTGCTAAGGAGTGCCATTTAGCAGGACTCAGGAAGACAGCCTTTCCTGTCACCGTGACCACTTTTTTGAACATCCTGGCCTGGAGAGCAGAAGATAGGGTGGAGCCTGTGTTTTCTAAAATTCTTGTATTGTCAACTAATTTAGAATTTGCAGGACAGAAGCAGGAGGACATTACAAGAGGTGCCAGGACTGAAATAAACAGTATTGTGTTTATTTAAATGGTCCCCATAAATTACAGCACCAGGGCTCCATTCTCTATCTGCCAGATGAGCCTAAGAGGCAAAGTTGGTCTCTGGAATTTGATTCACAAAAGGGTTGCTTTTATTGGACAGTTTTAATAGCCCTGCAATCTCTGTTTCCCCTTCAACCTCTACACTTGCTAACTTTAGGCATTAGCAAAGAAAGATTAGATATTAATGAGGATATAAGAGCTGGAAGTTTGATATGTCACAGCTTACAAGAGTAAAAAGGAAGAGCTAACTTGTCTAAGCGGTCTTTGTTCTAGGAGTTAATTGAAAAATGCACATCAATCATAGTACAGCCTGTACACTGTTTTAATTTCAGGTGATGGGAGTGTTTTTTTTACTCTGGCTATTGTTTTAGATGTGTTGTTTTTGTTTATTTGGCTTTTTTTAAATGCTTTTATATTTTAGCTGCCTAAAGTCATGAACCTGAGATGGGCAGCCATATAAACTGACTAAAAAAAATAAACAGATGGTGACTGAGATGATATTTTTACTGATCGAAGTTGAACTTTTTGCTTGCCTACGCTCTTAAATGCCTGGTATATTTCTAAGCCTCTATAATAATAAAAAACCAATAAAGAATTTCAGGGGAAAAGAAGAATCTGCTGTGATCTCCATGGATAAGTGTGTTTGAGATTAGGAGAGTATATATTATTAATAGGGCAACACATAGGGCTGAATCAATATTGGCTCTGCATTTGCTTCTAAAAAAAAGATTTTCAATACTAATCTAGATCCATCACAGAGACAAAACAGAGAGACAGGAGGGTAAAGCACAAAGCTGTTTAGAAGAGGGAGAAAGAGACATGTTTTTGAACATTCTACAAGCAAAAGTATGTTCAAAGCCAAAATAATTAATTCCAAATATGTCAACAGTTGTCATCAAATAAGATAAACAACCATCATCAGCATCTAGAAAAATAATAACACAATTGGTTTACACCTTAAAATATATATTTCTGCGTGGTATGTGAAAGCAATATTTCTATATATAGATTTTAATTTTATATGTACGCCTGTTATGCTTTGTAAGATAAACTGTATAAATGAAGATTCACATTAAGACCCTGCTTGCAAAATTACTCTTATAAAAGCAATTTTAATCATGCTCCAGTTTAAATAATAAATTCCTGTGGTACCTGGATAAACAGAAGCATTAAAATAAGGTGACCAATCATCCTCCTTTTGTAAGTTCTGTCCTCCTTCGAAAAGTGTCCTCCTACATGTCCTCCTTTTTCAATATTTGAAGACTAATCTGCAGGGCTTTTTTTTTCCCTCATAGAACGCTCAGAACGGCGTTCTGGCACCTTTTTTGATGGCTTTTTTTTCCAACTTTTGCATGAGCTGTGTTACTCCCACTATTGGCTTTCGAAAGCCAATAGGAATTGCTGCTGAGTGCGCCAAAACACCTGGCTGGCAAACTTTGCACATGCAAGTTGTCTGTATTATTGTTGCAATGAATAACATGTTTTTTTATTTACAATTTTTTTCTTCAATTTATTTGTGTCCTTTTCATTGTAAAAAAGTTGGTCACCTTAATTAAAATAAAATTACATTGGGGAACAGTGGGACTTTAAAGAGCACCCCCCCAGCCTTATAGTAACATTACAGATAGATCCATAGTCTTCTGTTAAATTTTGAAAACCTGGCTTTTCCCACAAGAGCTGGAATAAGATTGGAAAATTGCAATTAGACTTGGTGCCAGAGCTTTGTTGTTTTTTATGTTTTAATCTTTTGTTTTGTAGTTTTAATAGGATTAATATGTTTTTTTAACTTTTGATTGGAAGTTGCCCAGTGTGGGTTAGAAGGTTGGGAAGCTATATAATTTTAAATAAAAATAAATAAATTCCAGCAATATGGGTATTAAAATTATGCACTAAAAACATCAGAATCTGAACGAAAAATCAAGCTGTTATCTAGAAGAAACATATTGGATGCAAAACCACCACACATTAAATTCAGCTTAGAAAACGAGTCCATCATAACTAACATGGAGCTGTGGTACCCTATTTGTAAACCAGCCCACCAAAAATCTTTGGCAATCCAAACTTTCCAAGAGAGGAAGAGATGGAGCAAGCAGCTGTAGCCTCTTTGCTTTCATACTGTCAATTTGTAAATACATTGTCCTCACTTTTCTGCCCTGTCATAAGGCATGAGAAGTCTGGACTCTTACCAAGTTGGAATGAATCCCTGATGGTGGAACAGGAGCTCTTGCCTGTTAGTTTTAAATACATTCTTTAAAAGACCATTTGTCACCTGGAAAACTAGCCTTGTCATGGAGGCAAAAAAATTTTGGAAGACAGGGAGCACTGGCCAAATATTGGGCAGATCTGTGGATAACACACAATCTGTAGGTTAAACTAATGAGAGACTATTTATTTATATTTATTTATATCCCACCTTTATTATTTTTACAAATAACTCAAGGCAACAAACGTATCCAAAACACTTTCCTCCTCCTATTTTCCTTACAATAACCTTGTGAGGTGGGTTGGGCTGAGAGAGTGACTAGTCCAAAGTCACCCAACTGTCTTTTACGGTTAAGGCAGAACTTGAACTCACAGTCTGCCACTTTCTAGCCTGGTGCCTTAACCACTAGACCAGGGGTAGGCAACCTTGGCTCTTTTATGACTCGTGGACTTCAACTCCCAGAATTCCTGAACCAGCCATGCTGGCTCAGGAATTCTGGGAGTTGAAGTCCACGAGTCATAAAAGAGCCAAGGTTGCCTACCCCTGCACTAGATCAAACTGGCTTGTCAATCATGTTAAACAGTCTGGATCCAATTGTCCCCTTTGTTCTTTGTTCCTGGTGCCAATGTCTTGGCCCAGCCCTGGGCAGCATGTAATGTGGTCAACCCATTTTAGGCCAGGGATTTTCCAGTTAAATAGATGCAGGTAGGAGTCAAATGAAACACATTATGAATCAAATTCCACATTTTTCTACAGCACATTTTTTTCAGAAAGAGTTAAGAAAGATTTAAAAAAAAACATGAAACCTTGGGCCAGAATGACAAATAATCTAACCTTCTTTTAAGGAATCACGTTCTGTGTATTTTCAGTAAAGATTCCAGGAAGAAGAATGGTAACTACCTATGAATTAAGAATTCTGCTACTGTTTTCTGTTTGGTTTGCCATCCAGGATCTGCTGATGATGGTATTCAAAATAAGAATTACAAACTCGCGTTTCACATGACTTCCACTTAGACAACTCTATCACAGATCTTTCTTGCATCCTGTGTTTGATTGCGGTGCTTGACAGAAATTTAGCTTCTATCTATCATAGTAGATGATAATCTGAATTTTCTCATTTGATTTCCAACAGGACTCAATGACTATCATTTTCTTTACTGTGGAGAGAAATCAAAGATCTCTCCACTGATGCCTACAATAGCCTCTTATTAAGTGAGCTTTAAACACCGAAGAATGTGCTTACACTTCATCTGCACAGCAGACAACATAACCAGGAAAAAGAAGAATTAGCTTATGTCAGTAATGTGGAGTGACTGAATTTGAGTAAAATGAGTCACTGCAGGCTTCAATCTGTACAGCAATTTAATTTTAACTCACAGCAACTTGATTTTTACAAAATATTTGCTATATTGTATGTAACGAACTATACCTAAAGCTGAAATATACATGTGTGCTATCAAAATAAAACTATATAAGGCATATACAGTAATATATTACAATTATATAATTAAATATTGTATGCAAAAGTCCAAAATGGTTTTATATCTTTGATATAGAGTAAGGGCTAAATGCAAAATGGTTTATCTCTCCAAAGGTCATCTGTTCTGGATTGTGGCCTCCACAATGCTCAAATAAGTAGATTCTATTCAGATAGTTGCTCCTCAGAGGACTCAGCAATACATCCAACCTTGATAACTACTTCCACTTTTGATAAATAATACTTTTAATTCAGTTTATTTGTTTATTTATCAAACTTCTTAATCCCTCTTAGACTCTAGGTAATATATAATCCAGACAGTTGCTGGTCTAGATATAACAAACAAATCATTCCTTGTTTATTCTTCCATCAACTTTCATTCTGTATACCTGAAATCAATTAAGAAATCATACTGCAACCATGAAATAGTATCTAGTAAATGGTATTTACTAGATTCAAATAATAATCAAACATAAATGCTACAGTAAAATAAACCTAAGATTTAAATATCTATGTATCTGTATTTCATTATTTACATTTGTGTTCTTCCCTTTATATTGCAAAAATAGCAGGGATTCTCTTCTATTTTGTTTAATCGTGATCATAAAAAGTTATTGAAGGAATAAATGCTTTTCTCTCAGAGAAGAATATTTTTTAGCAAATTATGGCATTCATATAAAATTAAGCATGACTCGGTTCAGGGAAGGTTAATTTTACAGATCTTATTTAAATCAATACATAATTAAATTTCAACTTGCTCAAGTTCTGTGTACTTTAAAAAATTATTTGAAGGCAGAGATAATTATAAAAAAAACAAAAATAAAACAAGAATTTAAACCTTAGCTTAGTTTACTCAAGCTTTATTTTTAGCAAGAATTTAAAAAATCAGGGAATGGATAAAAGAGCAATCTGACTAAAAGAGATTTATCTTCTCAACCCTTTAATTTGACATGCAATCACAACATACCTCAGACAGTGCTGTTTTGCACTGCTTGTTAACAAAAGTGAGCTAAAACATGTCTGTGCATATTTCATCAGGATAATTCCTACACTCTATTGCTAAAAGTTTGTACCTGTTATGAGCTCAGACCCTTTATATTCAAAGCCAAAACAAAAGTGTGTTCATATTCAAAGTAAAACTGTCCTATTGTTGTCTACTTACATGTCTGAGTGTAAAATCACTTTTTTCTTATTTATTTTTAGCCTTCTATTCTATTCTTAGCATAGATGGGAGACCCAACAAAAACAACAATAATTGGATAGATGTAAATTAATTAAGGGATGCTTATGTAAAAATGGGTATTTATGGAGTCTTTTTTATTGAAAACTATAAAGAGGACTCAAACATATATTTCAGAACATTATTTAGAGACAATAACTTGGGGTACTAATTTATTTTTCAGAGGAGAAAGCATTGATATTATTCAAAGACTGTTGGGCTAAATGTACAGGATCTATGAACTTGCTGCCTATTGTAGATATAAGAGATATCAAGTATCTAGGCCCATTGTTTATATAATGAGCCACAAGGATGTAAGGTTGCATTTTGTATTGTGGTATTACCACACACATGTCGTTCTTTCATCATTTTGGCTCCCTGCCTATGCTGTAGTAAGCATAATGCTTACAGACCATATTTTCCATGGCTTTGTTCATCTGTTCATTTTCTCTGTAGGAAAGAAGAGGGACAAATGAAAGTGATGCACTAGGAAGGCAGTAGTTTGTCACGAAAAAGGTCTGTGAATAGGATGTATATCTGGGTAAGTACACATATGTGAAGAGCATGTATATATCGTGGGTGAATGCTGTGGCTCACTGAAATGCTAGAATGTAGCCTCTGAAATGCTTCCTCATGAATGCTCTCCATTCCTTTGTAAGTAGAATGTCTCTTAAGTCAGGGGTCCCCAACCCCCATTCCGTGGACTGGGCCGCACAAACAAATGAAGCCCCATGAATGGGATGCAGGCAGCATGCAAAACCATGCCCCCTCCAGTCCATGGAAAAACCTCTTTACACGGAACTGGTCCCTAGTGCCCAAAAGGTTGGGGGACACTGTCTTAAGTCATACTTAAATCCTAGTGAATACGTGGTGTTTTCTCAGTGACAATATAGGAAAATGTTGCCAATGTGATCTTTTAGGATGATTAACTTTCCATGTATCTTTGGGATTTCCAGTTGTCTTTGTGGAAGTATGAATAATGCTTTGCTTTTCCAAGATCAGTCAAGTTTGGATAGAGGCTGCTAGCAGCCACTACTGCTATTAACCATAAAGTAGATTTAAGCGATGAGTGTGCATACTTGCACAGAACTTCCTGCTTGAAACAGATGGGAAGAGCATTTGTTTCACCTGAGATAATAATACTGTTAGTTTTTCAGAGGTATAAATAATTAGCCACAACAAATACACTGAGCTTTTGTATTGCAATTAAACACTGAATATATATATTTAAAAATCATACTATCAGTATTACAAACATCTGTAGTTTACCTTAGAAATCGTAAATGATTTTCCTGATATGATATTTTTTTTAAAAAAATATGCAACAGTGTGGTGGGGAAAAATAGAGGCTGCAGACTCTTTCCTGGTTTTAAACATAATTAGAGTAATTATGCTGTGCCTAATCGCACAACACCCCAGGAATGACCTGTCCCACCTTTAGCCTGCAATCCTATTAGTCTAACTAAAAGAATACAATAAAAAGGGGGCATTGTAAAGAGATAAGAAGCCACAAGCAATCCGTCCCCATTTAAAAAGAGGCGCACAATTGTCTTAAGGCAGGGGTGTCAAACTCAATCTCACTGAGGGCCGCATCAGCATTGTGGTTGCCCTTCGGGGGCCGGGTGGGTGTGGCCAGAGTGGGTGCAGCCTACTGGGTGGGTGTGGATGGAGTGGGTGTGGCCAGAGTGGGTGCAGCCTACTGGGTGGGTGTGGATGGAGTGGGTGTGGCCTACTGGATGTGCATAGCAAGTTCTACATCATTCGTGTCAAGGGGTCCTGTGGGGGCCTAGGCAGGAGTGGGATAGATCTGAGGGTTTCAGGCAGAAGGGGGTGGGACCAGGGCAAGTGCCAAGGCATGGTCCACTGGGGCAAGTGCCAAGATGGCCACCACACAATTGTACATTGGCTCCCAGCTGGCCTGGGCCAGGGCCAAGGCAGTGGGGGCCGTTCCCTCACTGTTTACAGGATGGCTTCGTGGGCCACATGAAACCACTTCGTGGGCTGCATCCGGCCCCTGGGCCTTGTGTTTGATATGTCTGTCTTAAGGTTTCATTTTTCTTAATAATGGAATTCTCCAGCTTGGCTGCTGCCTCTGAAAGTACAGATTTTATCTAACAGAAATCACCCATTTTCATCTACAGAACCCAGCCCAGCTTCCCCAAAATCTGTTAACAAACCTGATCCCCTGAATTTCACACTTTAAATGTGACTTTTGCTTCTCAATTATGATCAGACCTTCAAGTTGCTAGTTTTGGTTTTTATTTCTCTGATGTTTATAAGCAAACTTTCCCAGTAATACCAACAATTACTTAATTATTTCACTTCAGTGCTATAACTAGATCAGGGTCATCTCATATGAGGAGGAAAGCCTACAATGAGGACTACTCAGTGCATGCACTTGATTGACATTGAAGGGTCCTGTAACTGGAACAAAAAGAAATTGTTTAGTCTAACTATTGCTATCTCACTTCTGTAATCAGCGTTTGCATCAGGGACAAATTTCATGCAAGCATGGGAAACATGTACATGGATGGGATGTACTGAAGGAGGGAATAAGGGAGTATACAGGAATGATTGATGTCTTCCTTATAATGTAATGACTCTGTTGTCTGATTTTCATTGGCTAACAAAGTTTATAAAGTAATGCTACTAACTTTCTAAGGCGTGGCACTTCTGAACGCAACGCTTCCAGTGTTCAGATTGTGTTTCCACCCAGGACTTATTTCGATCGAAAATAAAGTGCTATATCTTTAAGAAGGCTCTGCTTGAGTTTTCATGATTAAATTGTTATATGATTTCTCAAGTTTTGCCAAGGGCCAGTGACCTTACAACACAAAAAACAGAGAAGCAAATTCAATGGAAATTATGTTTGACCTCCTTAACCGCATCTTAGGAACGATTAATTTTTAAGGAACAAGAGACCCTGTGAATTATTAGGCTACTCCCTTCCTCATGTGGGGATCCTGATTTATGTCAGGCTCCCATGTACTAAGGGAAAATAAAAAGGGAATGTAATACAGTTTTTACATATTATGTAATTTTGCCCTGAGAATGAAGCACAAAGGATAGATGACCTGATATATTTTATAAATACTTACTTGCCATATGATTCAGAGGATTTTGTGTGTGCCAAACATACATTTTTTTTAACCCAGTGTATTGTTTGCATCATCATTTACTTTACAAAGAGCAAATTTTAAATGAAATAATGATGTCACCATGTCACATTATTGTTTTAATTTTTGGAGTTTTCCTTGTGATACAAATTTGTCCTCAGGCTAATGCAGTATCATGTTCTAGTGATTATTAATATTCTTTCCTCTTTCTTTTTCTTTCTGCCTTTCTCTCACGATCTCACTGACTAAAGGTAATTTATATATGAGGAAAAGCATGCTTTTAAATATTGTACTTTTTCTACCTTTTAGAAATACTGTACTGTACATAATGCAACTATATATAGAGATTTACAGTTCTTGTGATGCTCATACCATGCATACCCTGTTTTCCTTTCCTTTCCTTTCGTTCCCTTCCCTTCCTATGAAATGATCATTTTGTTAAATGAGTTAACAAGGGACAACTTATTTATCATGACTTTGTCTTTTCTCTGTCTGGCTTAGGGAAATACACAAAGTAAGTATAGAGTTAAAGCAAGCACATTCCTCAGATTTTCAACAGATATATAATTATCTTTCCAGAGCAAATTTAATAATGGGCAGCAGAAGCTGGCTGTGTTTTGTATTGATTGGCTTATGACTTGTGATATTGCTAACCCACCCTAGAACTGTTTCTAAGCTTTTATAAATTTTTAGCTTATGTTTGCCCAAACAATCATGAGAAAATGTTAAATTATCTCTTAAATGTATATATGCATAAATAAATACATATTCATTGGAAAGGTGGAATGTTCATGTTTTAAATGAAACATTGGGATAAGATAAAACCGAAGGATTAAAACAGAACTCAAAGCATGGATTATGATGTTTATAGCATAAAAAGGGAAAGAATAATATTTTTATGATATCGAAAGAAAAAAATCTATTAGCTTTATTCATCGGACATTTCTATAAGAAAATTAAATACAAACCTATTCTTGGTGAATTGAGGTTTGGTACACATTGTTTTAAAAAAAAAAAAAAAACAGACTCAATTTCTAGCTTCCAGTATCAGGGAAGAAAGCCAGATCTTTGAGAAGTATGTGAGAGTGCCAACATACTGCTTTTTTCCAAGAAAAAATCTAGACCAACTGTATTGCATTTAGAAAGGCTAGAAAAGATAAAGACTTCTCTGAGTTGTGTGTGTTTGTACCTATTTTCTCTTTAACTTGTCTTAGCAGTTGGCAAACTTTGGCTGACCTTGTCAGGGTTTTGAAGCTAAATAGGGTTGGCACTGATGAGTAGATGGAAGGAAACTACCAGAGATTTTTTTTTTAATACAAGAGCTGTTTTGTTTATTATAAGGGGAAGTATTAACTGCAAGGATACAGCATCAGTTTTTACACAAAATGCTACATGGGTTAGTGCTAGATAAACTGCAAGAACCAAAAGGTAAATATCGAGATAACTAGGCAAAAATCTAAGACATTTATAGCAAAGGAGGCAAACATCCCAAGGTAAAATAGCTGAAGTCAGGGAGACAGCAAAACTGCCTTGATGGGTAATATTCAGGCCAAAACATTTAGCTATAATCCCGCTAAGAATCTTCAAGACTTCCTCTGATCTCCCTCTCAGTATAGGAAAAATGACATTATCCATTACACTTTACAGTTAAATTGACAATTTTAGAATATCTCCCTTAAATACTTTTCAATCTGCCAGTCTCAACAACTGCATTAAGTGTCAGAATACCATTTTGCTATATTTCTCAAGATAAATGTGTAAATGACTACCCTCTTCCCCCAATTTAGAGGGTTTTGTTGCTGTTGTTCATTTGCTGTAAGCTAAAAAATAAAGTATTTAAAAAGTCACTTCTGCATTTTTTCTAAGAAAACTATGAAATATCCATGCAATCAACACTTGATTCAGTAGATTTAAATCCTTCTTTCCCTCCAGAACCCATGGCACTCTCTCTCATCAATTTCCCCCCCTATATGAGGCAGATTGGGCAAAGAACTGATGAGTAACCAAGAGTCATCCACTGGGGTTCTATAACTGAAAAGAGTCTCAACACAATAGTGGCTTTTTTATCTTTCTTCTTAATTCATGTTTTCCTATGCAGGCTTCTTAGTACATAGCCTGTAGTGAAATGTAGTCCAGAGTCACAGGAGGGAGGGGCTCTTTCAAAGAGAGCGAAGCTGCAGCGAAATTTGGAATCTTTGGTATACAGGAAAAAGGCGAAGGAGGGCCCACCCTAGCAATTCACAGAATATATCTAATAAATTGGTTTAATCTGGCAAGATTTCTGTTTATAGGTGAACAATAATAAAGAAACTAGTCAGAAGTAACTCTTCATGTCGTTTTTGGTTCCTTGGGCCGGATCCAGTCAGGATCAGTCCAAAATACATTAATGCCTAAAAACAAGGTCCAGTTGATGTCCACTTTTCATTCCATGTGCAGAAGCCAATTGGTCTGCAGTTGAAGTTTATATAGTCCATGTTAAATCAGTAGCTTTCCTTAGAGCAAGAACTGGGTTCCCCAAAAATCTGGCAGTCCTCAGTTCCAAGATGAAGAAAAAAAGAACCTTTGCTGCAGTGCATCATCACCCAGTTTTGTTGTTTTTATGAAATCAATTTCCAAAACTTCTTGGAAAATCTAACTAAAAACAATAGAATGAATAGAATTAAATCTAAGTAAAAATAAACAACATAATGATAATCTCTTAAACAGACTATATTTACTGTTAATATTATTAATAGGAATAAAATTATTAAAAGAGGTTTATGAGAAACAGGAAAACCTGTTACAGTTCCTTCCAAATTCTTTTATACTGATTAAAAATCCCTTTTTGTCTCAAAATCAGCTTTAGTGTTGAAAAAGCTTGCAGGTAACCCCTCTCCTTGAACATAAACTCTCTGTCCCATTCCTTCAAATTTCAAATCACTCACTTTCCAGAGCTGCTTCTGAAACTGGCACTTTACTGAAGGCTTGTTAAAACTGGAGGCCATATTACAGTTGTCTATATTCTATTTTTGAGTGATACTATCTTTCTTCACAATGAAACTAGCTTCCCAAACACTGAAGGATGGATTATCAATCTAACTGTTAGCAAATCCTGCTGACAAGCTGACATCATCACTTAGGCTGACACCCCCCCCCCCCCAATCTCTACATATAACTCTTCCTTTGTGTTACAAATGTTTCTCTGGATAAGAAATCCAGACTGACCTAGGCAAGAGTCTACACCTCCTCATCTCTAAATCAAAAATAGATAATGATACAAGCCACATTTTAACCTTTTAGATAGCACAATAGAGATTTTGATTATACACCTTTTAGTTTCCCATCTTTAAATCAATAGTCAGCACCTTTACAGTTTTTAGAATAGGGAAACATCTATATTTTTAGTTTAAATTGCTCCTGCACGATGCCGAAGATCATTCTAAATTGAATTAAGAACAGTATGTCCAGACTGAAGCATTTGCAACAGCTTGCAAGATAGTTAGACTATAGGCTATTTTATCCTCCCAATAGATAATTCTCCTGCTTCTGTGTCATTCTAAGTTACTATTCCAGGAAACCAGTGACCAGTGCTTTCCCACTGACATATCTTCCTGGACATGTTCTATATATTTATAAATAAGCCAAGAATTTGGGAAGCCAAAATGCCCCCAAATTGGGTTCAGCTTATACATGAGTATTTATGTAATACTTTTGCACAAATACACAGTATTTGTATATCTATGTATGCTCATGTACAATCTCTTCCTTAACAAACCCTCAAAAATGTTAACCAAATTCCATGAAAATGGAATAATTAAAGGATTACCCATGGATAAACCAACTATGAAAGTTAAACATACAAAAATTTTGAGAGTTGGCTTATCTGCACATTTTTCATGGTACAGTATTTGGGTTTTAAAAATAGAGGGTCAACTATACAAAAATGGTCTTTATATGCTAAAATATACGCATATTTCTGAGACATATTACACGTGCACAATGTGTGCGTGTAATTATATTTAATATACACAATTTAAAGTATCAAAATGTACATATATGCAAGCACACACCACTACCATTATTAAACATTCCTTTCTTATTAGCCCTTTTTGCATTCTAATACTTTTATGATATTCCTTTTAACATTAGCATTATTTCATGGTATGAGACCTTTTTAAAACTTTTCCTTTTATTTCAAGTGACTGGAAAAATGAGGAGACACTGGAATCCTGTACTTACTATTTGTTTACTAAGAAAAAAAGAGCAAATCTTAGAAGCTCATATACTGGATTAGGAAACCCAGTTAAGCAGGTTCCTTCATCTATGAAGTAGCAAAAAAATGCTAGGGTTAATAGAAAAAGAAGTAAGGCACTCCAGTTGAAAATGGAAAAGAGATCTGAAAGTGGAATAAGAGAAACCCCTTTAAACTGCAATACTCCTGGAGATTTACAATAAGATGGAGGTGCATACAGTAAAGGATGAGATCATCTGATATTTTTCTTGAAAATGATTACCGTTTCGTTCCAGGCAAAGGAAAACTAAATAGGGCAAAAAAGCCTATAGGGCTTTTTATGTTAAAATTATTAATCTCACCACCCATTTTTAATTTATGCTGATAAAAGAAATGTATTAAAATAGACTGATCTCTCCATCTGTGCAGATCCTCCAAATAAACTCTTTTTCACTCTATGATCTGCATCTCCTCGATTTATCTAGCCACCAACCCTGTTCTGTCCCATTCTAATTGCTCATCTTGTCTTTTCTGGGCACAGTCCCTAGCCACTGTGCTAGACAGTTCTCTTGCTGGTCTCTCTGTTATCTGTTTTCCTCCTTTTCCTGTCTTCTGCCAAATACAATCCCTGTGTCAAACCTTCAAATGATTCTGTCTGCAGTCATCTTTACTTTGTTTTCGGTTGCCACAGCCCTGGGAGGGGGGAGATGTGTTCTTTTAGTTCTTGTGGGAACCAAGGCCTAAGTTTTGGCAGGCTGGACCTACTGTTAGAAAGTCCGCCAAAGCAGTTGATTGGAGATTGTAATTTATGACAACTATAGGGATGGGGAGTTCAACTTTTACTTTGTAACCTTTGGGGGTGGGAACTTTCAGTCTTGGGTTCACCTTTGTTCATGCTGATACTATGTAGCCATTAAAAGTATTGCCTTAGAGTTCTTATTTCTTCTGGTCTCATCTATTGGAACCATGACACCTTGCTTCTTTGTGTTTTCAAGTTCTTTCTATTGCTGTAGGAAGAAGCCCTGCTGAGTCCATACTCTCTTTGGGATTTCTATACAAAGAAGAATCTCTGCTTCCTTTATTATTCTTTAATTTTCCTCAAGTTCCCTTTCCCCTTTACACTTTCCCCCTAAATCTCATTTTTCCCCCTTTTTCTCTTTGTTTGGCTCCTATTTGCTGGCCCTGGCTCTGCCTCTCCTGTGCCCTTGCCTAATGCTCTGCCATTTTTTGTTATTCATCTCTACTCTGTTTATCTCCTTCAGGCTTCCCATGTTGGATCATCTCCACCTTTTTTTTTTTCCTTTTGCTTTTCCATCTGTCTCCTTATTGCAGCAACATAGTGTTTTTCCCTCTAATCAATTGCCTCCCAGTTACTCTGCCCTGCTCTAGGATCTAGTTTCCTCTTATTTCTTCAATTAGTTAATCTTCTTGCCACCTTTTAACCAGGTGGTTTTGCCCAGTAATGGTATTGAGATAGTATCTTCTACCTGCATGACACAGGAACACTCTCATTGAGTCACTGGGAGCCTTCGCGACTTACACAGCTCTTTTCTTGAACCAGTGGAAGATTCAGGGGGAAAGCAGTACATATCCACTATTGCCCACCAGAAACTGCTCCCTGAAGTGGTTGCTACATACTGTGAATGTTGTGTGTGTGTGTGTGTGTGTGTGTGTTGTAACTATTCTCTTAATTTTATTCTGTTGAGATGATGATGGTGAAGGACAAGGTCTTTGCAGAGCTCTGGAATGTAAAGGCTTGTCATGAAAATGTCAAAAGTAATAATTCAACCTCAGCGAGTTAACACATTTGACCCAGCTCTCTCAAGTGTCAATTCTAAAAACAGGTTTGCTATTTTTTTTAAAAAAAAATGCTGGCTCTGATTCATATAAACATAAAAGATTTCATTGTAACTAAATTTTTATCTGCCTCTCTTGTTTTCTAAGACAAGGTTTAGATGCTTTAAACAGAGCTACTACAGATGATATGTAAGCAACTACAGCAGGCATGTGAAAACTGCCGGCCTGTGGACCGGATGCGTCATGCCAAAACTGCGCCCACCCCATTGCTGGCAATGGGGAAAAAGTCACGATATGTCGCACGATGTCACATGACATCACGAGTTTGACAGGCCTGAACTACAGGGTTGCCTTCTTTATTTTTATCCTATCCAATTATGTAAAAAACTGATTAAGAAAATGGCACTTCTATGAAGCTATTAAGGTAAGATTTATCTCACAAAGAAAAAAAAATCATTCTTGAATGGTTTATGATTTTTCAGCAAAACATGGATTTCCTCATTTTATCCTGAATCTCATACAGGATTCTATAAAAGTACCTTGATTGTTCTCTATTCAAACTAATTTAAAGAATGTATGCTATTTGCAGCAAATATGATTTCACATATTAAGCCATACTTAACAGATCCTCAATTCTTGTCAGTGAACACTGACATGATGAGTCATAACATCAATGCCTAGCAGAAGAACATCTTTCTAAAAATATCCATTACAGACTTTTACACTTCATTGCAATAGGAGTTTAACCCCATATCAGAATAAAGATATTTTATGTTGGTGATCTTCTCCACTCCCACTAGGGAAAGAACTTCTTTCTGTCTTGCCTTCTTCCACATCATTTCCCCTCTTCAATATTCATCCCTCCATTAAAGATATATTTGTACCAGCTGTTGTCCCATATGTTCCAATCCAATTCTGGAAAATAACAACTCGGCATGTAAACCATTAAAATGTTTATATTACCGTTTTGTTTTACTCATAAGACTCCATTTAAGACATACTAGTACCAGGACAATAAGATATAAAATAAAAATTTATTATAGCTAGGTTAAGAGAAACATAATTAGGGGATTCACATAAAAACATGTAATTCCAACAGCTTTTCAAAGCACCTATTACCTAATATTACTAAAAAATTTAAATTACAGAACAATAATAACTATTCCTCTCTAAAAGAACAAAACAGATGTGTTGAAAGTGTCTTTGTAAGTATCTCTTGTTAACATAATGCCCAACAGTTGCATTAGATCAGCAAAAGGAATAGTCAGATATTTGTGTTCAGTGCAATCTAGCAGTAATTAAGATGGTATAAAATTATGCCAGGAAAAAAAATACTATCGTGAAAGCTGCGTGTGCTGCCCACCTTTCCATTTCAGTTAGTTTAATTTCTCTTTGAAATGAACAGTCCTGGCCAGCAAATAAAATTGCTACCAGTTCTCATTAAAATGTGATGGGACAGGGCAGATATAGCTGGGTGCTTTGAATAGCTGGCATAACCACCGTCAAGTTGCAGTTATAGATGCAGAATGTTCAACATATGTGACTGGTCAGTTGGGTTAATTTTGACCATGGATTTACTGTTCTTTTGAAAAGGCTTTAGATATAAAGAAAAACTCTCTCCCATTTCATCCCATGGTCCTCTTGTATGCCCACAACCTATGTCATCTGAGAGAATTTTGGACAAGTCTTTAGCAATCTTAGTTGTAGACCCCTTTTCCAACATAGCCAAATAGGGCAACAGACATAGAAAAAGGATTGTGAAGAACATCAGGGAGACTCTCTCTTTATTCCACTAAAGTGTCCTCCTCCACATGTGTGACTCATCACTCCAGCTTATAGGAACAGAGGAGTGTGGAATGAAATGCCAAAAAATTATCAGTAACAATGCAAGCTCTGTCTTCAGCTACTCCTGCAAAGGAACAGCAGTATTGACAGGAAGTGTCCATAGACAGCAACATCTGGAAATAGCCAATGCAGTAGAAAAATAGCAGATTTGCCCATAAACAAAGTAATAAAAACAGTAAAAAGTATGGCACTCGTAGAGAGTACTAGGTTTGTTTTAAAACAGAGATCTATCACTTTTTCAAAAAAAAAGAGTAATTCAATGTAAATAAGAACCCCATGTAAAACCTGGCAAATCCTTCAGCTATTATGTAGGCCACTGTTGCTTTGGAAGGCAAATTTCCCAAATCCAAGCCAAAATGGATGGGGCCATAGAGATAGAGCCAGTGATAGGATTCAGCTAGTTCGCACCACTTCGGCAGAACCGGTAGCTAATTTTTTGTTGCCCAGACCCAGAATGGACTTCTGGAAGTGGCATCCATACAGAAAACCGGTTGTTCACATATTTGAATCCCACCACTGGATAGAGCCCAGTGATCAGAGGAAATAAGCCATGACAACAACAGTCTAAAGTGTTCAACAGGACCTGGGATCTTCAGTTCCATCTTCAGGATAGTTTGTGTCCATGACAAGAACATTGAAGATGTTACTTTAAGAAACGGAACTGCTAAAGACAACTTACAGCTGCTTCAGTTATGGACTGGGGATGAAAAGAAAGCAAGGTTTAGACTTTAGAAGACATGGCTTATAAAAATGGTTTCAGGACACAGGTGTGTCCAATGCCAGGGATGAACCCAAAGTTAGCAGTTGGGGGTGATAAAGAATAAGAAAGACATAAGGGCAACCACTTTACTCTACCTGTTACATATTGTATGATGGGATAACAAACCAGTGATTATATGTTTGCTTCCCTATCACACTTTGAAAATTTGTGATTTTTTTTATTTCTCTTTCTCTCCTGTGATTCTGCTACAGATAAAGCCAACTGTCATGTGATGGTTAGTGGACAGACTGCCTGACATATCCCTCTGGTCTGTCTTTGGATATGTTGCTTCTCTTTGTAATTTACAAAGTTAGTTATGTATGTAAATTTAACTCTGAAGCAGTATTTATTTATTTATTTATTTATTTATTTATTTATTTATGAGACTTATATACCGCTTTAAGTGCAAGCACTCTCTAAGCGGTGTACACCAGTAAGCAATGTATATATATATTTACATTGCCCCCAACAATCTGGGTCCTCATTTTACCTACCCCGGAAGGATGGAAGGCTGAGTCAACCTTGAGCCGGTGAGATTTGAACCGCTGACCTGCTGAACACAGTCAGCTAAAGTGGCCTGCAGTACTGCACTCTAACTGCTGAGCCACCTCGGCTCCACTTTAGGTTGAGCAATTACTGGATGAAAATGTTTCCCATAAACTTAATATTATGATAAATATATATGGCATCTGAGGAGAGCGAGGAAAAAATGGGGTTTTAAATTGAAATTTAACTTTAAAGTTAAATTACCAGGCACTTCTCTTTCTTCCTGAGCAACATTTCTGAAGATTATTTCTTCTTGTGGTTGCCGCATATGCCTTCTCCAAGCAGAGGAAGTGCATCAGAGAAAAAGGGCAATATAGTATAAATTTGCATCACATTTGCATAGTATTAATGTTTATTTTGAGAAGCAAATCTTAGAATGTAAGTAATGTAAGATATGCAACCACTGTTTGGAGCACTAAAAATCCTGGCCCTTCCAACCACGAGAATGTAATTTTAGCATATAGAAAATGGTAAATCAAGATTCTTTTATAATTAGCTTAGTCATAATACACATAACACCTCTATGCTGGTTCAAGTGCCTTTTACCAACTGCCATGACTAATCTCTAATTTTTAAATAACTGGTAGAGGTCTTTTGTAATAAGATTTAGAAACTTGACTTGGAAATATTCCTGCAAGGATGTTAGCTTTTGTCCTTATAAACGTCCATGTCAAATTCACTTTTTAAAATGATAAGCTGTCTTGGATGTTTTCGCATATTTGGGGTGGGGGATTAATATTGAGAAAGGCATATTAGAAAATGTTCCTGGCTTAACAGCATAAAATAGAAGGTTGCTTCTACTCTGAACAGTAAAAGAACTTTCATGATTAGGTTTTTAAAATGAATAGTGTTTTGTGTTAAAAAGCTTTAAGATTTTGCAAGAAAATGAAAAGGGGTAAGTAACTAAATACTGTCATTGACTGATAATGAGGAAGAACTACTTATACTTTTCCTGAGCAGAAAGCATGGAGTTCAGTATTGTGCACATTGGATCCATTCTAATTGCCCATCTCATTAAACAATTTTCAAGGTATTATGCCACACCAATTATGAATGAAGAGAATTTTACTCCAATGTTCATTTAAAATGTCACACTATAGAAGACTGGGTGAGGAGAGGACACTATGATTCTCTAGACCAGCGGTTCTCAACCTATGGGTCGTGACCCCATTTGGGGTCAAACGACCATTTCACGGGGGTCGCTGTCTGCCATTTTCCCCCCTTTTCTTTAGCTGTGCTACTCCCTCTTATTCTATTGGCTTTTGAAAGCCAATAGAATAGACTCTATTAAAGAGACTCTATTCTATTGGTGTTCGAAAGCCAATAGAATCTATTGGCTTTTGAAAACCAATAGAATACTCTCTCTTGAATAGAGTCTAATTCTATTGGCTTTCAAAAGCCAATAGGAATTGTCCAGGCTGTCTCTGCCCTGCTGAGCCCGCCAAAAGCCCCAGTCTGCAAACAGTGCTGCAAGGCGAACTTTCTGAAAAGCTTCCCTCCTTGCTGAGCAACTACTAAAAGTAAGTAAAAGAGGGCCAGGGGTGGGAGGTGGGAGGTCGGTGGGTGCTGGGAGGGTTGCTGGAGCACGTGGGGCCCAGCGGGTGGCTTACCTCCCTTAGGCTGGGCCACCAGCTGGTGGCCCAGCCGGTGGTCGGCCTGCGCCATCGCTGCCGCTTGCCAGATATGCTTCGGCTGGTGCAGGGGGCAGCACCACGCATGCGCGGCACTCCCAGGCCGAGATGGTTGCTGGGCGACAGCCTGCATGCAGCCGCAGGAGAGGAGACGGAGTGTGCACGCCTCCTCCTGCCCCGCCCGCAGGGAAATATAGGTAGTCCTCGACTTACGACCACATGGTTGTGGTCGCGGCATTGGGAAGGTTGAGAACCACTGCTCTAGACACTGCTGGACTAGAAAACCTATCATCAGTGATTAGCTAGAATGACAGGCCACAAGTTCTTTATACCTGCATGAAAATACAGGATTAGATCAAAGGGCTGTCTTGTCCAATGTTTGTTCCCACTACTGGATAACTAGATCCTTCAGAAACCTCGTAACTATATAGCCATTCCTATAGCAGTATTTCTACAGTCCCATGTACAAGTAAGATTTTGACTTATTTAATTGATTTAATTGATTAGCGATAGCCAATCAACATGGAGCTTGCAGTTCAGCCTGATGATACAAAGGAAACAAGTTCTGCGTTGATTGGCTGCTGCTGCTGCCTTCACACCCCAATCCCTAAAGCTGCTCATTTAAACCAGCCACCCAGCTGTAAGCAGGAGGCTGTTGCTATGCCGGCCAGGCTGGGCCCAAACGAGGCCTGCAGGAACATGGCAGAAAAGCCAAAGTCTTTTATTCAGATCCTGGTGAAGCTGTTTTCTTTAGATCTCACATTCTTACAGCTTCACCAGCATCTGGATAAAAGGCTTTGGCTTTTCTGCCATGTGGGTCAGCCTCTTCTGGAACTCTGGAGATCTTCGAAAAGTAAGTCAACGATTGGACATGGGGTGGGGAGGAGCAAGTGGAATCCGGGAGGATAGCAAAGCAGGGCAGGATGGGGGAAAAAGCAACTATGGGGACCCTAAGAGATTATAAGCGAACATGAGATATCTCAGTGGATTGGAGGAAGCCTTGGGTGGTTAGAAGCACTAGGACTCCCACAGTCTTTCCCACCCTGAGATATGTCATGTGCACTTAATGACCTGCACATTTGATTAGCAAATGCATTGAGTAAAGCAGGGAATTAATGAATCTTCAGGTTATGAATGTAATTGGCAGGGTATATTACATTTGTAACTCAAGGACTTCCTGTAGTACCTCAGGGGAGGGAGGGAGGGAAGGGGGAGGGAGGAAGAGAGCAAGGAAGGAAGGAAGGAAGGAAGGAAGGAAGGAAGGAAGGAAGGAAGGAAGGAAGGAAGGAAGGAAGGAAGGAAGTCCTTATCATAATATTAAGTTTATGGGTCCTGCATTATCTAGTGTATTCTAAAGAGGAAATGGAAGAAATAAAAACAAAATTCATTTGTGACAGAATATCTTGTTATTTTGATCCAAGGGGGTAATTTGACATCATCTCCTATACAAATATATTACAAATGGTTATTGCATAACATCTTACACTTGCGGATACAATGATTGATGAGATAAACTCAGATCCATTTCAGAGTTCTGTGCTGTAAATATGACAGTTCTGAAAAGGTGAAAAATATATAAATACCAACCAAGTTCCTTGCACCATTTAACTGAAATAGTCTTTAGACTGAAAAAAATCAATCTTCCATCAGCTTTTTAAAAACTTGTCTCCTTCACTTCTATTCAAGCTGTAAAAGAAGGAAGTTTGTACTTTATGTTATGGAAGATAGTAGTGGACTGTAAGAATGAACAGAATTACCTGAAAATGTATTGTAATGACCCCCCCTTAACAATTTTTTTCTGGCAGAAAAGAAATGATGAAGTGTTATCTAAAAATGATTCCTCAATAATAATAAAGTAATGACAGTTCCTTAGCGAACCACTTTTGAATTAAATGATCTTTTTTTCACACTATCACATAAATTACTACAATTATGTAAATACAATTTTTCACGATATACCCATTGTTTTTTTTTAAAAAAAGACTGATTTTATTGTCATATTTTATTGTCATATTTGCATCTTTAATAGGGGAGAGGGCTAATGTACACAGGATAGGATGTGCTGGGCCCATGCTGATTTATGCAAGAAGCCTCTGGACTCTCCTTCCACAAACTCACTGCACATTCCCAAAAGTCCAGGGAAGAGACAACTATATACTGTATGCCGTCAACTAGCTGCTTTACATTGTACCAAAGGGTAGGCAAGTGGCAACTCCCAGATTTCAGTTGCATGACTTTGTGAGAAGGCTTATGCTAAAAGCTAGACTTCTTTTCCAGAATCAGCACCATTGGTTCATAAAGAATTTAAATATTTCTTGAATAAAACAAATACTTAAAAGAAAGTGAATGGATGGATGGATGGAGGGAGGGAGGGAGGGAGAAAGAAAGAAAGGAAGGAAGGAAGGAAGGAAGGAGAGAAGAGAAGAGAAGAGAAGAGAAGAGAAGAGAAGAGAAGAGAAGAGAAGAGAAGAGAAGAGAAGAGAAGAGAAAAAGGAAGGATTTCTGAAGAAGTTGATCTCAGGTATGTCAGCTCAAGGACTGGCTCTTCCCTCACATACAAACATGCATACATATCCGTCACTCTATACCACACTTTTCTTCATTCATCTGAATTTGCTGCTTGTATTTTCTAAGGAAAAAAGCAAAGAAATCCTCAAAGATAAACATAAAATGGAGGCTGCATCCTTTTTTTTAAAAAAAAAGAGAAGAAACCAATTGACTCCTCAGAATTCAATTCCTTGAGAGAAGAAACCAATTGACTCCTCAGAATTCAATTTTTTAGTGCTCTGTTGCCTGCATCCATTACTTGGATAGACTGATCAGCTAAATTTTCTCACTCCTTTCAGGAACTGGATTTCTTAAAATAGAATGTCTACACATCATCACAATATCTGAAAAAGCTTTGTGGTTTCACATTTAATCCTCAAACTCCATGGAATAAGCAAAAAAGGGGTTTTTAAAGCTGAACAGAAACATACTTCAAATCAACATATATTCGGTTTACTACGTTGTCCCTTTCTTGGGACAAAGTAATTTTTTTAATGTAATTAGTTCTTCTCTGAAACCAATATAACTTGTGGAGTATGGATTTCTTCACTATACACAACACAACAATCAATTGTCCTAGTTTCTTTTTTTTATAATGCTTTATTGATTTTTTAATTTTACATTTAAGTATTTAAAAAGCAATGTGGAGGCTGAGTTAATCGATAATTCAATGACATACAAGTATCTTTAGTACAAATCTCAAACTACCACATTAAATATTTCCTCTCTTTTCCCCTTAGTATTTACTGTCTCATGTTTAAATTAATACAATTCTTATTATATCAATTAAATAAAAATAACATTCTTACATTTATCAATAATTTTTAGCTTATACATATCCTGGTTATTTTAACATTCAGTTTTTATAGACAATCAATGTCCTAATTAGTTTTTCCCAATATTTAGTTCCCCATTAATATTTAAATTTAACATTTAATATTTATAATTTCCAAGTTTTAAGTAACCAAAGTTCTCTTTATCACAATTCATCACAAAGTCTAATATTCAGGATACATGTCTTATTGATTTGAATATATTCTATTGTTCACCATCTTACATCATATAATTAATAGTACAGTATAACATTCTTATTTTCTATTAATTTCCAAATGTCTTAAATTTAGTAACTAAACTTTCTCTTGTTTCAACATCAAATACTTCCTCTCTTTTTCTCTTAATGTCTACTATCTCATATTTAAACTAGTACAGTTCTTATTATATCAGCTAAGTAAAAACGTGTTTATTACATTTATCAATAGATTTTTATATATCTTAATTACTTTTACATTCAACCTTTATAAACAAATTAATATTCAAAGTTTTAAATGACCAAAGTTTTCTTTATCTCCGTTCATAACAAAATCTAGTATTCAAAGTGCACAACTTGTCCATTTGAGTATATTCTATTTTAATCCTCACTCATAAGTCAAAATCCCAATTTTCTTCAGCCTTATACTAGCTTTCTTTCTTTACCAACTCACCTTCCATATCTATGCTTTTAAGTCATCAAATAGATCTCCCTCTGTTATTATATATATATTGTTTGAGATAAAAGAGGCCATCCAATCGCCATTTTTTGGGAAGGGCTAACAAATTGTCTATTTTTCCATCTCGACGTAGTTGTCCTGAAATGTTTATCTTCCCTTCAGTTTGTTCTTCTTCTTGATCCTCAGGTTTCTTCTGGTTTATATAGAAAGTCTTTTCCATTTTCAGTGTTGTCAGTCCCTTTTCTGGGTTTTCCGTTAATTGTGTTTGTTGATCAGTTGAATCTTCTATCATAGTATTTGATTGTTCCACTTCTTCTATTATATTCTGTGTAGTTGATTCTTTAGGTGTAATTAAAGTTTGGGTTCGTATATCTAGGCTGACTTCTTTTCTGTAGCTTCTTATTTCATCAGAATAGTTTCATAAATTGCTTTCAACATAAAGAGAATCTGTTTCTGATCTTCATTCATGACCTCTTAATGGTGTGTTAAATCAAAAGCTTTACAATCAGAGAATGAAAATTTTTTTTCATTGAGTATAGAACACAGCTGGGCTTCTCACAGCTGATATCTGCCAAGGTTGCAAAAGTCTTATCTATAGTCTGTGCTTCAAGCCAAGTCTCTTTTAGACAATAACAAATTGTAATATCAGGTTTAGCCACAAGACGTCACCCATACCATTTAATTTTTATAATCCTTTTTCCAATTTTACTTCTTTTTTGTAAGTAAAAACTCAAATCTTTAATAAAAATAAGAAATCTTTTACTCCTTAAATTTTAGAAAGATAGAAACCCAGTTAGAATCAGGTTATTCTTTCAGTGTTTTAAGCTCCCCTGGATAGTCAGTTGCTGCTGTTTTTAGAGGATGTGGTAGAATTTCCCTTCCCTCTCTCCACAGGAGGGTATACTTTTACACAGGTAGAAAAAATAGTTAGGATTGAAGAGAGGTTCAGATTTCACCCAATCTCATCTGTGCTGCTTTATAGATGCCTGGTGGTAAGTTTGACTTTGGCTGTCTGCAGCCTAGTGACGGGCCATATTTCTATGGCTGGTCCTTCATCCACCAGTTTGGACGGCTGCCCCGGATTGAGCAGAAGAGCCACCGCCCTTCCGCGATCAACCGGGGGTCCCCTCCTTGCTTGTCGCCCTTACAGGGTGACTTTTGACCCTTTCCAGGGTCCCCCAGTGGTGTGAAATTGGATGTGGAAGATGGAGCTCACCTTCCAGTGGCTGTGGCGGCCGTGGCAGCAAACAGGAAGTCAATTGTCCTAGTTTCTTATTCATTCTTAAACTTTCTTCCTGATTTATTTCACCTTGTCTGACAAAAGAGAAATTAAATGCCCTCTGTTATCACATGTACATTTTACATGCAAGTCAAAATAATAATCTGTCAATTATGTGCACCAACTGGTATAGTCTGTTAATTCATTTTTTCTTATGCATGATGAGCAATAATATGTATTTACTTGTCACAGTTGTCAAAACTGTACTTTGGAGATGCACTACTATTCGATGTAAGGGAACAATTATTACTGGTATTGCTTAGCTTTCTTTCAACAAGAATTTCTTCTCAATTGTTGGATATACAATATCATTGCTAAAAATGTAGGACCTCTTCAGATAATTATAACTATGAATAGAGGGTTCAAGGTATGCTTTAAAATGATTATGATATAATAAAGTGCAATTTATATTGGTCAAATTGTGAACAATTTTGGATTGCTGTGGTTAGTTAGAGATTGCAAACCTCAGAATTTGACAAGTAAGTCTGAAATATCCTACAGTATGTGAAAAGTGGTTAATATTCACAGCTATGATATTGGAAAGCAGTGCAAGTGGCTGAATTTAATATAAGATTCAGTAAGAGTCCTGATTAAATGGACTAAAGTAGTAAAATATATGTACTATACTTATACCTATGTAATATCACAGAGGATTTTATACCTAGAGAAGAATATATTAAATAATAATAAAAATAAACAAATAATTATCAACAAATATTGTTAGATTTGACTTTGTTTTTACATAAGTGTAAAGAAAAGGTGGGGAAGGGATGGAAGGACCCTTTTTAATTTTGTCACTAATTCAGTAAGCATTATTCCTGCAATCCTAAAGCTTTCATTACCAACCAAATTCATTTAATTAGGTGTTAACATCTGCATTTCCTAATGATACTTAACTGTGTTGTTAAGAGATTTGATACACTAAGAATTACACAGTGCCAGTCCTTTGTTTAGAACACCCATAAGAATCTTGATTTAAGTATAATATAGTGTTAGTAAGAGAGAATTAATTAGACTTTAATCTTAAAATTAAACTATCCCCAAAGTATTTCTGAGTGTAATGAAGTTGAGGGTTTTAGAGTTTTACAGGTTAAATTATACAGAGGAATGTCATTAGAAAATTTACAATTGTATTATTTGAATATAGACCTATTTATATTTTCTGATAAAGGCAATTCATTGTAATTGTTTATTATTATTAATATTAATGCAACTTCATAGTACTAAAATTAGTATGAAATCAAACAGTTCTCTTTTGCTATCTATTAAATCTAGCAAAAGAAAAAATCTCACATCAAATCATGAGTGCCAAATGTTCAGAATGTTCAGGCACACTTTAGATTGTGGCTGCAGCATCAGTAGTGTTTGTTGTCAAGAAGTGGCATAAACAGTTGGGATTAGTATTTAGAGTATTATCTCTAGAATACATAAAGAGAAAAAAAAGGCTGTGCATAATCAGAAATAATCAGGGAGAAACACTTTGTTCTGTCTGCTTTTTACTGACAAAAATAATTGTTGGTTATTGGTCTAGAAAACAATTTTATTTATCAGTTTTTCTCTCAAGTAGACCTTCAAAGCACTGAACTAAATACTCATCAATTTATTAAGTATGCACAGTGGTGGGATTCAAATATGTGAACAACCGGTTCTCTGTGTAGATACCACTTCCGGAAGTCCATTCTGGACCTGGGCAACAAAAAATTAGCTACCTATTCTGCCGAACAGGTGCAAACCGGCTGAATCCCATCACTAAGTATGCATGATAATATCACATTCTGACAATTGACTCACAGACATATCATATCTGTTACGATTAGCTGTATAAGCAATTGTTGATTTATTTTAAAAATGATTTGGCTTACTCTTGCTATAAGATTTTAGCAATAAAATATTGGATTATGTTCCCACAGTCCCAAAATGTACTTTATCAGTTTTCTTTGACGTCTGAATGACACCTCGCTTCCTCTTTCATAGTTATGTAAGAAAAAAATTACTCATCTCTTGTATAAATTAGTGATCACAATTCTTGCAATCTTCCTTGTTACATGAAAAAATTCTTTATGATTCAGGTGACATTTTAAAAGGTAGAATTCTAAAGTTACATACTTTAATCTATATTTAAATACTGAGCTAAGCCAGAAGTTTTTAAATAGTTCTACTTGACTTGCAGAGCCAAGCAAGATTAATGCACTTTTAGATTTTGACAAAATCTGAATTTCCAGGAGTATTTCTTCCAGATCAGTTGCTGAAATAAACAGGAACGTAGGGATGTAGAGTCTGAAATGTGTAGTTGTTTGTACCATTTATCATTTCAAAGAATTAATAATTTTGGCATCTCACAAAGTTGTATATTGCAACAAAGATATTAGCATTGTCATTTTGTCACTGCTCAAAGAGATGACTGACTCAAAAAAGTAGAAAGCAGATGACTTACAAAATTTAAAGCAGAAAAATTACACATGTATTTCCAAACTTTGATTTAAAGAAGGGCATTCCATCGTATGCTATTTAAGAGATTAGCAATACAAGGAAGCATTTGGGAAGAAGAAGCAGAAAAGATGTGGCCTACAAAGGTTCTTCTGTACTTACTTTGAATTTGAAAAGAAAACAGAAGAACAAAGATAGCAGTAGATGATGGATAGAAAACAACATCTAACTTGTCAGAGAATAAAACTGTCATTTTGAAAGACAATATTAATTGGAAGCGAAGGACAAAACAAAACAAAAAACAAAACCTACTACCATCAATTATTGAAGGAAACTGACTGAACCAAACCTTGTCACTGACTATTGCACTTAAACTCTCCTGATATCAGGCACAAGAAACCAGAACAAGGCCATGAATTGGTCAGAGTTGTTTCTTTATTGTTGATTACCTATTTAGAAGAACCTTGTCAGACTGACTACATCTGGGAACAGCCAGATAAGGTTACAGGCAGAGGTGGGATTCAGCCGATTCGCACCACTTTGGCAGAACCAGTAGCTAATTTTTTGTTGCCCAGGCCCAGAATGGACTTCCAGAACTGGCATCCACACAGAGAACTGGCTGTTCACATATTTGAATCCGACCACTGGTTACAGGGTTTCATGTGTGCATCACTTCCTGTTATGCAAGGATTGTAAGCTAGCTCTTCATACCTCCCCCTGCTCTGACTAGAGATTTCACCAGAAAGCAGCTTCTTTGTTTCTTTCTTACAGAAGAGTCTGTAAATAACAATTCTTTGGAATGCTTAAGTATCACCTGTCTGCAACTCTTTAAAGCAGCTGCATCATTTCCAGAAGTTTATGATTGCCCTCTACAGCTGTTTCATGATCCTAATCAACAATCAAAAAGGATTTTTAACATAGCTATCTCTTCACCTGTTTCTAGAACAGTGGTTCTCAACCTGTGGGTCGGGACCCCATTTGGGGTCAAACAACCATTTCACGGGGGTCGCCAAACAAGGCTGTCCGCCATTTTCCCCCCTTTTCTTTGGCCACGCCCCTGGCACCCAGTGATGTATAAGTGGTTGGGGGTCACCACAACATGGGGAACTGTATTATGGGGTCGCGGCATTAGAAAGGTTGAGAACCACTGTTCTAGAAGGTCAACAGTGTCAAGAGAGTGTGTCTATCTTTCAGGGGAATGCAAATCTTACTCTAATTCTAACCCTCTATCCTCCATATGTTTGACTTTTAGAATTCAGGTAGGCAATGAAGATATAATTATTTATGAGATGGCGGTGGCTTTAGATATCTGTTGTTTTCTATTTTTTAGTTATTTTTGTTGTTTTCAATAACTGGATTTGTCATACTGTTTTTATGTAAATGCTCTGGAATTTGTGGATTTCGGTTAGATGTAATTTATGTAAATAAATTATATAAATGCTACACACCTGTCATGCTAGTCACACTCAGGGTAGGTAATTCATAAAAGCACAGAAAAGAATAGTAAGTAGTAATTAAATTACATTGAGATATAAAATTAAAACACAGATAGATGAATATTTTATTGCAACACTTTTCCATAATTTTCCATGCCTTTCTATCTTTGTAAACCATCCTTTTTTACGCCATATCTATACAAACATACACTGGCTGTTATTCTTTAAACTTCTAACCTCTTAACTTTTTCAGAACCTCAGTAAATTCAACCATGATTTTCTCACTTTCTCCCCCTCTACATAACCCATTTGGTCATCGTTTCTATGTTTATTTTATGATTTGATTCAGATTCCTTCGCTCTATATAACCAAACAACCTCAATATATTTACTTTATTTTGGTTACACATATTTTTAGCCAATCCATTCAATAATTTTGGGAACTATTTCTTGTTTTAGAGCAGATATTTCTTAAGGTAAGATATTATTCTCATACACTCAAATGACTTTGATATTTCTCCAGACACGCCAACTTCTTTAAAATAAAAAAGGAAATGCTTATATACTTTTTTTCAACAAACATGTATTGTTAAATATTGTTAACAATCTTGGTAGATACAATCTTCTATATTTTTAAATGAAATTTACTCATATATTTTCATATACTCAATTGCCGTATACCACGGCCATTTTGGTCTTGTGATTAAGGCACTGTTAGAAAGTAGGAAATCTTGAATTCTAGTCCCACCTTAGCCATGAAAAACCAGTCACTCTCTCTCAGCTCAACTCACCTCACAGGAATGTTGTTATAGGGAAAATAGGAAGAGGAAGGTGGATTATTTTTTTCAAAAGTAATAAGAGTGGGCTATGAATAAATAAACCATGTAATATCTAATCCTGTATGTTCCCATTCATTGGACTCATCAAATGTATATTTATAATTAAAATGTAAATGATGAAGGAATGGGATAACAAAAGAGCACAAAGCAGAAAGTTGTTTTTTTTCCCTTTTCTAAACTTCTAATGGAATTGTTCAGTATGAATTTGAAATAAGAGCCAAGACAAAATGTGTTTGCTATAACATAATCGAAGATTCACTCTAATCCAGTGTAAATACTTGGCTTACTCTTTAAAAAAAACCCCAAAATCATATTTAAAATTTGGCATAGATGCACCATCGTGTTTTTGTTTACACATGTAGTTTGTTTTATCCTAGTTCATAATTATGTATAAATAAAGCAATAATTCTTTATCATATTCTTTGCCTCAGGTATTTCTTTATTTTTTTTCCTATTTCTTTTTAATAGAAAAGTTGAGCAACCTGAAATTGATTGAAAGAATGAATGGGAAATCAAATAGTACATAATAGAATTGAAAATATTTGGGCAGAAAATCTTGGGGAGAGTAATCCTTTAAATTGCTGTTATCTTGCCAAACATTGATAATGTTTATAAACTGTCTACTGTGGATGGAATCTGATAAGATTTAAATGAGTATAAAGGTGTTTTGTTTTTTTTTCTTTTTTAAGTTTTAAGTAATGTATAAATTTGTGTTCTGGGGGAGCTTATGAAAATGATAATAATATTTATGATATTAGAAGGATTGGAGTATATTACAATGTGTTTAGTGTTTGGGTGGGGATTCTAATGTTTAAAGTTTTAAGTAATGTTTAGATTTGTGTTTTTGATTGACTATAATTTGTTTGTTCTAATGTCTTAAGTTTTAAGTATTGTTTAAATTTGTGTTTCGGAGGGACTATAACTTGTTTAACTAAATGTATTTAGATTTGCTTATGATTTATGCTAGACTTTATATTGTAGTTATAGATGTTTAAAGAAAGTAGTGCTTAAAATTGTGTCTTGGAAGAAACTTATGTAGAATGATGGATAATATTATAAGTAAGATTAGAAGATTCTTAGAGTATATTATAATGTGTTTAATGATTATTATTTTCTAGAAATAATTTATTTAATTTAAGGTACTTAGATTTGTTTAGGATTTATAGGTGTTTTAAGTTTTATATGTGTTTTAAGTTCTTTTTCTTTTTTTTCTTTTGAAACATTTTGGATAAGCCTGTAATCAACTCTGGGAGGTTCAGGGGAGGGTTAGGGAGGTTTGGGGAGTTGGGGGAGGGTATGGGTGGGCGGGGGGCTTTGGGGAGGGGATTTATTTTGTAAAATGTTAAAAATTTTCAATAAAAAAAAAAAGATAATGACATATATTGCCCAAATCTAAATTCAGTTTTAGTCTTGTGCAAACAGGGCGGCAATTCTAGTTTTGTTTTGTTTTTCCATTTTAAAGTGCTGCCAAGTTTTCTGTAATATGTACTCGTGATTATCTAAATCAGGGGGGTCAAACTGCTGGCCCTCAGGCCTGTTGTATCATGCCTTGCCCACCCCAGCTCTGGCAACATGAAAAAAGTTGTGATATGTCACATGTCACATGACACAGTGAGTTTGATACCCGTGATCTAAATCAACATTAGCTAATATTAAGTGCAATAATTTTTTGAAACTGCTTTTGTGATTCTTTTTTTGTAAAGAGTTTTTATTTTTGATTTTTCATTACATTCATAAAAAGTACTTCAGATAAAGAATAAAATAAATTTATACACACAACTTTCGGTATTGCTCACCCATTTCCCCCCAAACTGCTTCCACCCTCTAACCTCTTCTCTCACTTCCCTCTTTCTCCCTCTTCTTCCTCACTCTCCCCCTCTCCTCCTTCTCCTCAACTTCCTACTTACTTCTCCCCTTCCTCTTATCTTCTCACTCCGGATGCAGTCCAGGGGAAATGCCCGAGCAATTCCTCTCTCCAAATTGAAACATCAATATTATATACAATAAAACTATTTCTACTTATCTGACCTATTTAACCTCGAATCCATCCTCCCCCCACCCCTCCCCCTCCCCCCACTTCCCAGAGCCAGGTACAGGGTTATACAAACTGCTTTTGTAATCCATTATCAATGTTAATTAGCCTAGCAAACAACTTTTTAAATTGTCACTTTTAGAAAGTTATATTATTCCAATTGCAATTGAGGCATATATCTGCTCTCATACCTAACAAATAACTAAGTTGCTCGCAAGCAGATTAATTACATGAGATTCTTTTTAAAATGAAGATACTGAATATATTTGTTCTTCTTAATATTCTTTACTATAGTTTTAATGATGACATTGAACAAAATCAGTCCGAGCAGAGACGTGTTAAGTACTCATATTTATTAGAAAACATTCTGTATTTGTTCAGTTAATGCTAATTAATTTAGTTTTAGTTGAAGTAGAATTAATTATGGAAATGATGTTCCTCTAAATCCCATTTCAAAGGAATTTTTTTTTTGAGAAATTTACTTTTCTGTCAAATGTTTTAAAACATGTGTTGATAGCAATGTTAATAGAATTTTAATGTATTAATAAAATAAATTGCATCTGATACTTGTTAATAGAGTCTGATATATTCATTTTAGAAACAAATCAAAATTGATGTGAAAAGTTGTAACTATTTAAAATATGTTTTTTTTTTAAATCAATACTGCAGGATATTTATATCCATATATAAATGCATGGCAACATCTCTTGAAAAACTTTATTTGGTTATCAAGTTTGTTTCAGGTGTAAAATTATTATGACATAGACATAATATTCTTTTAAAACAAGTTTATAGTATTCTGTCCACATCAAATCTGAAGCCCCAACATTTAAAAACATTTGTTATAAAGCTACACATTTCATTCTTTGTAATGGTTTAATATAATTTTATATTCCTTAATTAATTTTGTAATTGTAGAATATATATCCCCTCAAATGTAGGATGTATAAATTAAGAAATAATGTTTTCCTAATGCATTTTGTTTAGTGAAAAGTATTTGGATTTTGCCCATTATACTGCTCATTGTACTCCTATTTTTTTCCCAACAATATTGACCTCCATACCCAGCATGTTGTTTTGTCCTGGCCTGTTTTCTCATACCAATACATGCTGGGTTACAGCTGTCATTTTGTTTCCTGCTGGTGGTGCTGACACCAGACATGTTTTAGCATATTAAACTCTTGTGTCAAACTCTTTGACAGCTGCCTAAATCAAAAGTGATTCTTCTTCAAGCTTGATTCTCAAAAAAGTTGTCTGCATCAAGATTTATTAAAATGGATAGGACGGGATTACAGGTATTCCAACAACTGAACTATGTTCCATTTGGTATCAATAATCTCCTATTTATATTATGATGGAAATATTCTGATTCCCTTTTTAAAATGAACCAAAGAAGAATATTGAAGAAAATTGCAATTGGTTGTTTATTTAATCATTTCATGAATCTCTGATCCGACTCTCAGAACTATATTAGTCCACTCAGTGTTTCCAGTTAGTAGAAAACAAAAATGTCATTGCATGATAGGGCAATGTAATCTTGCCAATACATTGATGGCAATGAGTGCAACATTAGGACGTTGATAAGCATTTTTCAAAATAATAATATGCATACTTCATACAAACTGCCTTTGTTAACCAGTGGTAATAATTCTTTGAGAACCAGTTTGATGTAATGCAGAGGTCCCCAACCTTTTGGGCACCAGGGACCGGTTCTATGCAGAAAGGTTTTTCCATGGACCGGAGAGTGCATGGTTTTGTGCGCATCCCACAGATGGGGCTTTGCTTGTTTGTGTGGACCAGTTGCTGGCATGCCATGGCCCAGTACCAGTCCATGGACCGGGGGTTGGGGACCCGATATAATGCTTAAACATCAGGCTAGAAAACAGGAAACTGCAAGTTCTAGTCCTGCCTTAGGCTGGCTGATCTTGGCCACTCTCTCTTAGCCATAGGGAGATGACACGGGCAAACTATTTCCCAAATCTTGCTGAGAAAACTGCATGGAAAATGATTCAAAGGCACAACATAATAATTATTATTTACCCTGTATATTTAAGGTTTCAAAAACTGCAGAATTTTGTTTTTGATGTTACTTCTGATTTGTCTAAATTCCATTACTTTATTTTTAATCTTTTTGCCATGCTTAAAAAATTCCCCTTGATATCCATAGATTATTAACTTAAAACTCATTTTGAAATTCTTTTGAAACCTTTGATTCAAGTGTTGCATAGTAACCATTCAGTCTGCTTTAAAAAAAAGAGATGAAGTTATTAGATTGTAATAACTAGGACATAACGAGAAATTATATTGTTCCTATTGTAAATATACTGATAATCAACTAATATCCAGGTGATAGAATTATGCCATCTATTCTTGATGTTTATTGCAATGGCTCAAATATATTATTCTATTGCAATGTTCACACTTTTATTAGAAACCGAGGAGCACAGCAAAGTAGGCAGGTATATGGCTGTGCACAAATAGCTTACTTGTCTGCATGTGTTTGTATATACCCAGGTAGCCAGAGACATTTAAAACAACAAAGTAAATCATGCAAAAGATGTAGCTGCTTTAAGTGTTTTGCAAAAGATTTTTTTCAAATGCTTCTCATACTCCTAGTAGATCAATCAATCAGAATAGAGCTGGAAGGGAACTTGGAGGTCTTCTAGTTCAACCCCCTGCTTAAGCAGAAAACCCTACAATCTGAGACAAGTGGCTGGCTAGTCTCTTCTTAAAAACCTCCAGTGATGGAGCACCCACGATTTCTGAAGGTAAGCTGTTCCACTGGTTAATTGTCCTCACTGTTAGGAAGTTTCTCCTTAATTCCAGGTTGCTTCTTTCCTTGATTACCGTAAATGCCGGCGTATAAGATGACTTCCGCGAGCGCTGAAATCGGCGCCAAAGACGGGGGTCGTCTTATACGCCGAGTTGTCTTATACGCCGGAAATACTGGTAGTTTCCGGCGTATAAGACAACGTTCTAGGAATGCGGCCCGGCTATAAAGACGGGGGTTGTCTTATACGCCGGGTCGCCTAATACGCCGGCATATACGGTAGTTTCCATCCATCCATCCATCATTTCTTGTCTTGTCTTTTGGTGATTTAGAAAATAAGTTGACCCCCTCTTCTTTGTGGCACACCCTCAAATACTGGAATACTGCTATCATGTCACCTCTAGCCCTTTTCTCTAGACTAGACATACCCAGTTCCTTCAACCATCATAGACAGATATAGATAGATGTGACCATGTTTTGCTTAAATATTTTAATTATATCCATAACCTATACTTGCTGCATCATGCACAGCAAATAATGTGGCATCACATCTTACCTTAGGCTAAAAGATAAAGCATAAAGCAAAGTATAATTGGCTAAATTAATTTCCAATGGTAGATAAGAATCTTTCACTATATGAATCCAGAAAGTAGATGCTTGCATGTAAATATTGCCAAACCTAATTTGTCTAAATGTAGCAATTACGCATGTGTGGCAGACAAAATAAACTAAGTATAAGAGCCACATTTTCCACAAAGAAATTAGGTTGTATTTACTTTCTGGAACATTTCCTTTAATAAAAGAAATTTAAATGGTTACAAACCCTATTAGCTTACCAGCCCATGGGTCTATTAAAGTTGCCTTAATTTGATCTCTGCACATAGTTCTTTCATCTGATATACATCTGTCGTCACAGAGGAGACCAGAATAATTTCTCTGATTAGAATGTTTAACTCATACTAGTACACACACAGAAACAATTTCATCAATATACCTTAAGAGATCTTGTACCAAACTAAGCAGGCAGAAGTGGGGGCTGTTTTTATTCTGATTGTGGTTAATGATTTTATAGTTAGATTCCTTTCTGAGTCTTTTGAATTACTTTTTTTTTTTTTTTTAGTTCAACAAGCAAGCTTTATATTAAGCTGCCATTAGGGGGCAAATTTAACAATCAGAAATCAATTAAGGGCATTTTATTTCACTGGATTGTTAATAGTCAATTCATGCACTCCGGTTAAGATTGGGTAATTCACAGAGGATAGAAAAATGTGAGGGGCAACTTTCCATGCATACTTAGTTCTTGACTTTGCTATTAGGGGGACTGAATGGGCAGAACTGATTCACATGGGGAACTGTGAAGCATTGAAGTTGGGAGTTTGTCTCTGCTCTTTTGAAAAGGAGGCTCCTATCCATATACAGAGGGAGAGGGAGAGAGATCCATCAGGCATTCATCGATTCCCTCAGAACTGCACTCACAGGCATTCAAGCCGGTGTTCTAGTGGCTTGACAAATTCAGCCACACCCTGGTGATTCCAAGGATGTCCAGAGGCAGCCTCACCCTCCCAGTTTTTTTTTCAATCTAGAAAAGCAAATGCTAAGAGAGAATGAGAATATGGGTGTATACTGTATAGCAAGAAAGGTGAATGCCAACAGCCTATAGACAGGGAAGTGGAGGTGACATCTGAAGATTGAAAGCCATTGCAAGTAGGCAAGAAGACAGCCAGGATCACAAGCTATGGAAAGTAGCATATTCTGGTGGAAGTCTTGCCTGAAGTTTGGGGCTTTGTCTGGAGCTCAGCAGTAACACTGAGCTGAGCACATCATCCCAACTAATGTTAAGAACCTTTGGGGGGAAAAAGGTAAAGGTTATGTTCCTTTAAAGACTTCGAGACTTTTGTTTGGACAGAATATAAATGACTGAGTACTAAAGATATATTCACATGGCAATTTCACCTTGCTAAATCTAGAAGGGTGGAGTTGTCTTAGAGCATGGGTGTCAAACTTTCCATGTCACTTGTTGCGACGTATCGCAACTCTTTTTGCATTGCTGGCAATGGGGTGGGCGCAGCTTCGGTATGATGAAACTGGCCTGTGGGCCGGCAGTTTGACACCCGTCTTAGAGCAATAGCCTGTTTTAGGGAAGGTGTGTGTTGCAATAAGGCATTTTGTACAAATTTACTAAGCTATTGTGTGTCCAGTTTTGGAAAGCAAAGATCCCTTGCAGGAACACAATTAGCAGGACCAAATTGTGTGGAACTTTCTCTCTAGATGCTAAGTCTTCATATATGATATTCACTGCAACCCACAACAAGGGGGGAAAAAAACACAGGAGTATGCAATCCCATAACCACAAGAAAGTGCCCATAAAGTGTAATAATATAAAAATTGTGCAGGTATTATATTAACCCAAAAGAAGGTGATCCTAGCTTAAGCTAATTCTCTCAAAACCATCTGGTTTTACACACAAACCAAAGTCCTCAGCACTGTCTGGATTTCCTACCTCATCAGCTAAGATTGCCAATTTTTACTGAAACCAATCCTTGTGATTTTTTTTACAAATAAAAACATATGTCAGTTACAACCAATCCACTGTAATAATTCTTTCTTTAGGAACTTAAACTGCACTTAAAATCTCAGGCAGGAAAATCAATGAACAGCTTAAGTAAGTATTTTGTTTGTAGATACTGAAATACTTTATAACAATGAAGACTTCTACAGGGTCTAAGAATCCAGCTGTTCTTTTTTAAATGTGTATGTGTGTGTCTGTTTCCCAAATTTTAAATTCTGAGTTTATTTTTCTCCTGCACTTTAAGCACAACAGTTCACAGGTCATTTCTCAGCCTGGGTTGTTGGCAACACCTGCATTGTGTTTATTTGCACAATGCTTTTCTCCATGTATATCATCTGTACATTGAGAAGGCACTATGAGAATATTGTAATAAATATTTATATAAAAAGACTCTGAGTAATCTAAAAGAGCTTTGAATATTATATGAACACTGCTCCTTTCTACAATCAAAGGAGTTGGATATTTTTCAAACTTTCCACTCAAGTTTGGAAAAGATGCAACATTTTCTTTTTATGTAAACTATGCACTTCACATAATGCCCATTAATGTGGTTTGCCACTTCTCCCTATTTCTTTTGATTCTCTTTTATCATGTTCATGTTACACTTCAATATTTACACTTGTTACATGCATTTTTTTCAGAACCCTAGTCCTGTGCAAAATGGAATAATCCCACAATAAAGTAATGGTTTTTACATACTTGGGAGAATCCCTAGTTACAGGTATTGATTTAAAAATGTCAATAAATTAAACACACATATTACACCTCAGAAAATCTATTTGCTCAGTGCTTACTAGAACTTTACACCATTAAAGAAAAATCATATACAGCGATTTCCCCACTAGTGATTTACAGTGTCATCCAACTATCACTGTAATGGAATAAAATCTGTCCCTATTATTTGTTTACCGCATCAGCAATTGCTAGATGTTGAGGTAAATTGCTATCATGAAAATACATTTAGCAAGAGAGTTAACATGGTTTAACTTCTAATAGACTAGATTGAATTCAGGAGCAGAGTATACAGACTTCAATTTGGCTGGACATAGAAACCCCAAATCCACCAGCTGCAAAGACATTCATAGACAATTCTTCCAATTGCCACTGGCATGCCATCATCTCCAGTTTAATGTCACCCCATTAACAACCCCATTGCTGTGTTTGATCTTTCTGTAAGGCTATATTAAATTATGTTCCTTTATGAGTTCTCTTTGGCTTCCTTTGACTAGAAGCTTTTGCTACACAAAAATCTTAAAAACAACCATATATAATTTCTAATGATGTCCAGAAAGCTGGAGTTCCTGAATTTATTTGTGGTTAACCATATATTAATCTTGTTGCAGTAAAAGGTATATATGTATGTATGTATGTATGTATGTATGTATGTATGTATGTATGCATGCATGTATGTATATGTATATGTATATGTATATGTAGATCTTTGGTTATTCGGGTTTTCTCCTGCGTCAAATTGGAAGTGTCTTGGCAACGTTTCGACGAAGTCTCATTCGTCATTTTCAGGCTGGTGTTTTTGGCTTTGTGCTTCTAGGAGCAATGTGTGATCGTAGCTGTTTCTTCCTTTTAACTGCCAGTGGGGGTATGAACTGATTGGATGGACAGTTGGCTGTGCTCTGATTGGATGGGAGGTTGGCTGTGCTCTGATTGATTGGGGGAGTGTTCTCCTTGGGTGGGGGCTTTGTTGTGCTCAGGTTAGTCTGAGTTGCATGGGGATGTGAGATGGTGAGCTGCATTGCTATAATTTGGCTTCGTGTTCGATCCAATCAGAACACAGCCAAGCTCTCATCCAATCAGTTCATACCCCCACTGGCAGTTAAAAGGAAGAAACAGCTACAATCACACATTGCTCCTAGAAGCACAAAGCCGAAAACACCAGCCTGAAGATGACAAAAGAGACTTCATCGAAATGTTGCCAAGACTTGTCATCGCTACGTGTTCCAGCTGCTGGTGTTTTACTTCCTGGTGATCGCTTTCCTTTTTTACTGAAATGTATGTACCCAGGAATCGCTATTCTTCAATTTTTAATGTAATTTTTAATATATATATATATATATATATATATATATATATATATATATATATATATATATATATATATATATATATGAGGTTTTCGCGGGTGTTTGTATGTAGGTCTTTGGTTGTTCGGGTTTTCTCCCGCGTAAAATTGGAAGTGTCTTGGCGACGTTTCGACGAAGTCCCATTCGTCATCTTCAGGCTGGTGTTTTCAGCTTCGTGCTTCGAGCAGCAATGTGTGGTCTTAGCTGTTTCTTCCTTTTAACTGCCAGTGGGGGTATGAACTGATTGGGTGGGAGCTTGGCTGTGTTCTGATTGGGTGGAGGTGTGTTCTGATTGGTTAGGGGCGTGGCTGTGCTCTGATTGGCTGGGGGGTTGGCTGTGCCCTGATTGGCTGGGGGGTCGGCTGTGCTCTGATTGGCTGGGGGAGTGTTCTGTTTGGTTGTGCTCAGGTTAGTCTGAGTTGCAGAGGGGTTTAAGATTTTGGGCTGCCTTGCTATTTTTTGGCTTCGCGTTTGTGGTCGTGCCTCATTTTCATGGAGGGTGTCAGTTTGCTTCATGTATGGATTGGAGGGCTTTAAAGTGGCTAATGATGCAGCTCTGGTCTGGCTTCTGGTTTGTGGTCGTGCCTCATCATCGGTGTGGCTTTGGGTTTGCTTTTTGCGTGGATGTGTGGTGGTGACATCCTGTGTGGTTTTTGTGAGTGTGGGTCTGGTATCATTTTTTGTATTAGGGAGTCGTTTGTCAATAAGGGCGGGTTTCCAAATGGCTGGTAGGCGGGAGGTATCATCTCGCTTGTTCATGCTGTGTGGGCGTTTTTCTATCTCGATGGCTTCTCTGATTATTCTGTTATTAAAATGTTCACTTTTGGCAATGGTTCTGGTATTTTTAAAGTCAATTTCATGTCCTGTGGCTTTAAGGTGTTGGACCAGGGAAGATGTTGGTTCCTCTTTTTTGACTGAGTTCTTATGTTCTTCAATGCGTGCACTTATTCTTCTGTTGGTTTGTCCGATGTATGTGGTGGGACAAGTGGTGCATGGGATTTCGTATACTCCTTGATTTTCTAATTCAATTTTATCTTTGGGGTTTCTAAGGATGGTGGATATTTTTCTGTTTGTGCAGAATGCTGTTTTGATGTTGTGTTTATGGAGGATCTTACTGATTCTGTCTGTGGTGCCTTTTATGTATGGGAGGAGGGCTTTGCCGTTTTCTTGTTCTTTGTCTTGGATTTTAGTGGGGGTTTCTTTTTGGATTAGGTTTGTAATCTTATTTCTATGGAATCCATTGGATGTTAGTACATTGGTGAGAGTGTGTAGTTCGGGTTTTAGGTGTTGTTCGTCAGCTAAGCGTTTTGTTCTGGAGATGAGTGTCTTGGCTACAGAGTTGATCTGTGCTGGGTGGTGGTGTGAGAGAGCGTGCAGATAGCGGTTTGTGTGTGTTTTCTTCTGGTAGATGGTGTGTCCTAGGGAGCCATTGGATTTCTTGCTGACTTTGTGGACACACTTAATTCGGTGTGTGTGGATCTGCAATTTACAGAGGAGGAGGAGTATCAGGGTAGGCTGGCATTTTTTGATGTCTTAGTCCAACGCCAGCCAGATGGGACGACCTGGGAAAAAACATCTGAGTAACATCCTTGCATTGTACCCAATACTCAAGAATAAGAACAACAAGTGTCCCAATTAACACAAAACAAACTCGGTACCCCAGTGACTATATCGGCTCCATTGTCCCCAATGGTGCCCCCGCTACAACGTATCTGGTCGCCGGCACCTTGGAAATGGATAGGAATTCAAAAAAGGCAACACCTACCATAAGCGATGGCAGAATAACACCTTTGCTATGCGGCCACACTGATCAGAGCCACCGAGACAGAGACATGCCTTCAATGGATGTACAGAAGATCAATACTTACAGCCGCCCCATTATGGGGGTAGTCACGCGCTCCCGGAGAGCGGCGTTACAGAAGACTGAAAGAGAGGCAACCGGATTGAGAGTCACACCAGGTGGCATGAAGGAGGAGCATGGAGGATGCGATATGCTGGGAACAGTGGGGGGAAATAAAATTGTGGATGAGATTGGTGGCAAGGATTGTGGGGGGATTGAAGGAGTGACAGGATTGAAGAATCCAAATGAGTGCAATGCGTGCCGGAGGAGTGGAGGAGAGAAATGTCCCAAGGAACACAGAAAGAAGAATCAATTCAATAGTGCAGAGGACCCTTTAATTTTGAGAAACACACGTTGCCTATATGACTCAGGAACTAAAGGGAGGGAGGAAGTGGGTGGTTGTGTGGATGTAAGTAAGAGCTATAAGAAAGAATCACTGAAGGCTGTAAGTGAAGCAAGGATTAGTCGGCCTGGACCTGTTACAAGGTCCATGCGTAGAGTTTAGGTGTGGCTATGCTTATAAGCAGGTTTCCTCACTAACTGGCTTGTATCCTGACGATGATGGCAGATGTTAGCCATCGAAAGCTTGATTTTATTTATTAAAACCTTGGTGTTTTACTTCCTGGTGATCGCTTTCCTTTTTTACTGATATATATATATATATATATATATATATATATATATATATATATATATATATATATATATATATATATATATATATATAAAATCATTCACACCAGTTAAAAAATTATTTGCTTAAACTTAAAAAATAATTTTATTATTCACTTCTTGATTGACCAAATCTTCTTTGCATAGCTTCCAACCATAGATATGAGCATTTTTGGTGTGAAAATCCAAACCCGTGCTTGAAGTTGAACTTCAGAAATCTAACAGGAAAGGTATTCAGGCATTTTCCTTCTGTACTATTACTGTGCTCTGTTAAACAGAAAATGTGTTCTAACTAGAATGGTAACCCAATTTGAGTGACGCATGAAACAATGCATCTCTGCAGTTTGCAAAATGCTTAGGGCTCCTTTGGGATAAAAAGTACTGTGCATTATAAGACAACTTTTTTTCTTATGTGTTTAACTTGTCAAGTAGTCATACTTTTGCTTGATTCAAACAGCTACCTTAGACTAATATATTATCTGAACCACTTTTACTGTTAATACTTTTGATTGGAAATATGTCCCATTGCTTTTTGTACAACTTATTCTGTAGTCTCTATTTATTGCTTTGCTAAGAAGTACATGAAACATTCTCTTTCTCTCTCTAGTGATATTCTGGCCTTGGATGCGCTGAATATTTCATTTTATTTGTCTGAGTATATGTATATTCAGAAAATGACTAGGTGCATTCTAGAACTGAGTGGGAATGGTTTTTTGGTTCTGTTTTGCTTATAATTTAATTACTATGTCTTTTTTTCCCCCCACCATTTTTCAGAACCTGTTGAACTACTTACATGAAGTTTTTGATACACATACATTTGTGAGATAATTAAACATTGGTGCAGACTCAATGCAAAATCATTTCTATAATGTAAAATCTGAGTTGGCTTTAACTGATAATTATATCACATAACATGTTAGGTATGGGAACTGATTAATTATGTGCCATCAAGTCACTGTCAATTTTTAGTAATTAGATATAGATATGTAGAGACATATATAGATACAAACCAGTATCCATATATAGTAATATATCAATATACTGTAGTGATATATGTAATATATATACTGTAGTGATATACATTAATAATGATATGATAATATGTTGTAGGCAGAAGATTATCTTATTGATAATGTCAAAGGCATCATTTAATTTTGTGTAGGAGAAAGCAGTGCTAAACTTGCCTGTATTTTACCAAGAAAAGCATATAGAGAGAATATAAAATAGGAACTGAATACATACATTATTCTTTTGTTTATTGTTTTAAAAAAACAAGAAACTTTCTGACTCAAATAAAATGTCCAAATAATAGAATATCTTGTGGATTTCTTGAAATAGAAATAGCTCATTTTTCAACACACATTCAGTAGATTATAAAAAAGCAGACAAAATCTCAATTTTTTACAGGAGCCACCTTACAACACACCAGATGAGCTGCATAAGAACTTTCAACAAAAGAGTGAGCCACTCACCAATGCTCCAAAAAATCAGAATTTAATTACTTCTAAAATATCCCTCCCCTTCCACTTTTATTAAAAATGCCTTAAGAAACGAAACAAACAGAAAATCACCACAAGAATAACACTCCTATAGATTAAAAAAAAATGCATCAGAGCATACCAGCAGACTACCGGGGATGAAAGTGGCCCACAAATATATAAAAACATTACAAAGACTACTGTGAAAAACCTGAACATCGCCAGATTGCAATGAGCATTGCATAAGACAAATAAGGTGCCAGCTGAATAAAAAAAGAAAGAAACATAACTACAATTAAGGACCAAGATAGATACATAACAGCTGCCCATGCCCTCAATACATATCACAGATTTGACTGAGACAATATGGGAAAAAGAATCACAGGAATAGCAGGTGGACTATGCAAAAGATAGACAATGCCATTCCCAACAACCAATTAATCAAAATAATAATTTAAAAAACCCAATAATCTCAGGAAACCTCCAATCACTAATCCATTCCTTCAACTTCAGATCTTATAGATTACAAATTCTGCAAGGCAATCGCTATTTCTAACTGTTGCACTGAAGAAACCTCACAGGGATATGAGGTGAAATATTTGTAAATAAGCAAACAATCCTGATAAATTCTCCCCAAACCTAGAAATCCAACTATTGTATGTATAATACCGTTTCCCACAGGAACCAACTAGATGCCTACTGAAATCCAATAAAGGCTTCATAGACACAGACTTCTCCTCAATTGGTATACAGAGATCACTTCCCTTTGATGCAGAAAGGAATATCTAGCTTATATTAAATAAGGATTAATACCCATGAAGTTGCCTGATGACATTTTTACACATACTGTTGGTTTATTTATTTAAATTATTTATACCATCACGATTGTGGAAAGAGCCCCTGCCTTGGGGATTCTTCCAGCCGGGATGCAACGATCAACACTTTGGAGAATTAATTGAACTGAAGCAGAGCTGCTGGAAAGAAGTCTTTTAATGGCAAGAAACTAAGATGAGTGACATTCAGCAAAGTTTCTTGGCTAGCTAGAAAGAGTGGTCTCCAAATGTGTGTCTTTATACCTTTCCAAGGTTTTCAGAATTGTCAATTTTGATTTGTTGAATTTCTGAGTTCTCAAACTGTCATTCCTGATTTGTGGAGCAGTGTCTATTGATGGGCTAGTTTCTTTATCCAATTTTGTTTAGGAAAAAGGTGAAAAGTTAATCCCTGTCTCAGGAAAAAATCTGATGGGCTTTATTAATTTTATGTATTTTTCTGTGTTTCTGTTCTAATCCTGTCAGTCTTAATTGCTGGTCCTGAATTCCTGTGGTTAAGCTTATCTTCAAGTTGATACTTTGTAGCTGTTTGTTTGCACTTGTCTGAGGCTGTGGGTTCTGAAAATGACCTAGACAGAGTATTTGTTTTAATTTAAAAAGGACTCATGATTTAATTAATTCTTTTTTGGAGGAGGGCTTATTTCTACGTTGGAAAGATTTAAACTGTTGTAATTAAATTTTCTTCCTGCCTCCAGATTCTTCTTCTATCTGAGGAAGGGGGGGGGGTTCCTTCACTCATTTTATTGAGTGACTCTAAGCAGCCTATATGGATGAAAACCACCCTAATAATATAACTGTTCCTGCTAAATAGGAACCCCCAAACAGAAAGGCACATCACAGTGTCTTTTGTTTTGAGGGTTCCTGATCCAAACACTTGAGGGATCAACTAAGTCTCCAGAGCAGACATGTCAAACTCGCGATGTCATGTGACATCGCACAACGTATCGGGATAGTTTTGCCATTGCCGGCAATGGGGTGGGCGTGGCTTCCGCATGACGCATCTGGCCCGTGGTCCGGCAGTTTGACACCCCTGCTCCATAATGTTAGGAAAGATTAGCAGGTTTGGGCTACATGGATCACTAGGAGGATAATGTTCCACAGGTGCAGCCATGAGCTACTCCTTCCTGGGCTCATCCTGGCTTGACTCTAAGAAAGCAACTTTGAGTCAGTTTGCCAACAGCTTGTAGGGTATTCAGTTTGGACAGCCAATTATCTTCCCATGGGAAAAATCTCCCTGCTGCTCTGTCTTGCCATCTTTCTGCTCCTGGAAAGCAGCTGCCACTTGCTTTTGTTTTTGTGGTCTGGTCTTTCTGGGCATATACACGTGTGTGTGTGTGTGTGTGTGTGTGTGTGTGTGTGTGTGTGTGAGAGAGAGAGAGAGAGAGAGAGAGAGAGAAGAATCTTCATTTGTTCTTAATATTTCTTTTCTTGAGCTTATTACTTTTCTCGGTGTTAAAAAAAAGTCCAGTAGTTCATCCTTTCACTCCAAGAAACCAATGTAAAAAAGTTGTATATAAGTCTTTGAGTCAATTTCCTACCTTTTCACATAGGCTGATTTTTCTGTAAGCAAACATTATAACTGATTTATGGTGAATACAGTTTGTATTTATCTTTTAAGTGTATTCATGAAAAGCTACTTCCCTGTGACATTCCCAAACAACCAACATTTAATTTCAAAGGAGTTCAAGGCCTATATTTTATTTCTTCTGTGCAAATTTAAACTAGATGCTCAATGTCATTTAAAAATATTTTGGGAAATATTAATTCTCTTTACTTTTATTCATTCACAACTCTCTGATACTTTACAAATTACTTATCTTCCATTAATAATGCTTAACATGGGGTATTAACCTTCTATACATTTCTAATTAGTTTTTAATGAATTTTAGTTTGCTTGTAAGGAAAAAAAGCTAACTAACTACCACAAATTTAATCTCCATTACTGAAGCACAAGACAATCACCCTTGGGAATTCATGCCCTTGAAATGTTCATGTTAAACTAGCATGACTCAAATGAAAATGCACCTATGCTTATCCCATTAGCTTTTATCCTGTAATAGGTTCTGAATAATATCCATGTAACTCCTAATGGCAACACACTACCTCAGCATTACTATGTAACTAAACCTTTGCATTATCCCAAATGCAACTAACAGTAGTCTACATATCAACTTTTGTGTAATAGAAAAAAACTTCAAAAGAATATAAATATCTGAAAATATAAAAATATGAAATCTCCAAGTAGAGTTATTATACGTATCAATTTCTTTCCCAAGTAGAATATATTTAAATAAAACATTAATTTCACTGTACCTCCAACAATATAGATATTATGAAGTCATTTTTAAAATACTATTTCTTGTTGAAAAAGATGCAGTCTAAAAATCTATTGAAATGTTTACATTTTTTAACTTCTTTTTTATTGGCTAATTAAAACAAGGCAGGCAAAAAGCAAAAACAGAAAGAGAAAAGATACACAAATACACACACATACACACAAGCAATACTTTGGAAAAAAACTTAAAAATCAAAACAAAAAAGGATTTTAAAAAATTATAAAAGGGGCATTCTGATCATCCCCTTCTCTTTGCCTACCCTTTTTGTCCTACAACTAATTACTACTTGAATATTTTTATCCTTATTTAGAACATTATTACTCATTTCTGTTTAGATTACTGTATACACAACAATGTGAAATCACAACTGGCAGTTCTGTAGCTATTGTTGGCCTCCATATATGCATCACGTTTTTCCTAAGAATTTAAGATGCTCTAATCCAGGGCTTTTCAATTGGTGGTATATGTACCACTGGTGGTATGTTGGCACCTGGCAGGTGGTATGCTTACAATGGGTTGAAAAGCACCTATTAAAAAATGTAAACAAAGTGTAAAAGTGTGGTGTAGGGATGAGCTGAAGTGGCGGCAATGCCTGTGGGAAAGCCAGCTGGAGCTGTGGTATTGCCAGGACTCTGCTGAGCACGCAGGATCCACGCCAGGCTCCAGCTGATTGGTGCACGCAGCCTGGGGAAAGGAGTCAGTTGCAGCTACACCGAAGACAAAAGGAGGAGGAGGGGATAGACATGCCTGTGGGGTTTGTACATTTGGCCCGGGGCTGCCCTGGAGACAGTGAGGGTATGGTCCACCCCAGCTTGCAATCAAAGGAAAACCCTGAATCCAGCAGGCCAGAAGGCAGCCCAGCCACTGCGCCCTTCCATTTCCTTCTCCTTATCCCCTGGGCACAGACACAATCACTGCTCCTCACTATAGGTGGGGCAGGACTTGCAAGTACCTCTGTCCTGCACAGCGGCAGCCTTGACTAAAGACCGCACACTCCAGCCTCGCCCTGCCAAGGAAGGGGGTGACAGCCGAGACTACATCAGATCTGCAGCTTATCAGCGGCACTCAAAGGCTGCCCAACTTTACTCTGGGATTTCGGGGTTGGGGCTGCACTGTGTTTGAAGGCATGGTGGTACCTGCTGAAAAGCCTCCTGCTCCCCCCCCCCCACAGCTACCTCCTTCGGAGCCATCCTGAATCTGATGGGCCTGCCGGCATGGCGGCGGACAGGAGCACTGGGTGAGCTGCGTTTTGCAGGATGAAGCTGGCGGATCTACAGAACTATTCCAAGTTGAGGACTACCTGTATCAGTATATATCTTAAAAAATATCATTCTCTGTGATCATACCTAATCAAACATTTGGGATTTTAATTTAAATTTTATTTTCAGAATTTTCGCAATGTTTTCATGTTTTTTGCAAACATATCACATATGATTAAATGTTGCTTTTTTGTGACATGCCATATCCAACATTTAGTTATATAATTTTTCCATCTTAGCAACGGTTAACAAATACCATGTGTGTGTGTGTGTGTGTGTCTGAGTGTGTGTGTTTGTGTGTGTGAATAGTTGCTAAGATGGAAAAATCATATTATATATATCTGCCCGCTTGTCACTCATACACATACACACATTCCAAACACACTAAGTGTGGAACATTTCCCTTAGATTGTAGCATGATATAAATGTTAATTTCACTATTATTCCTTCTTTGAAATTTTGCATCCATTTGCTTTATGATTCCAATCACATATTTATAATCTGAGACTTGGGAAAGCTAATCCACTACTTTTATGTCTTGCAAAATTTTGAATTTCATTATAGCCTTTTTCCTGTTTGATATAAATATATAAATTGCTATTTGCCAATTCTGCAATTTTTTTATTTGATGCCCTTTAAAAGACGAAATTAATTTTGGGTAATACTTTCACTTTATTGGCACTATAAGTCCTAGTCAGGAAAATGTTACGGTTGTCCATATGCCAATGTCTTATTTCTTTTCATAATTTAGTGTAATTGTTTTGAAATTTGTTTTTACTGCATCTTGCCAAGACCTAAATATTTCATTGCACACTTTGTTGTCTCACACCTAATATCTTTATTCACAAAACTTTCTTTCTCATAGCCTTGCCATTATCTTTATTTTTTTTCACTGATTTTGCATCCAGAAAAGCAATCAATTTTTTTTATTATTATTTGCATCAAATACTATATGGACCTTTGTGGTTTTATAATTGTTAATACTTTCAGCAGCAGCATAGCATTTCATTTTTTCTCTTGAATTTTGATTCCAATCATATATTTATTTTTTCAGGTCTTATTGGGCAAGATTTCCAGAATTACAAATTGTAAAGGGAAGAGTGGACATTGTCATGTGGTTTTGCTAATTGAAATGAAAATCTTATGGGATTCCATTCATAATGAAATAATCTTTTATTTCATTAAAATTGAAGAGATACAAATATAACCACATTTCTCTGGATTAGGATTTTATGCTTCAACTATAAGAAGGACAAAGAAATAAATGGTAATAGGAATGACATATAAATTAAAGTGATTATTTAGCCTTGGTAGAGCAATGTCAACATCAATGTAGGTGTTTCTGTGCCAATATCAGAACTTGTAAATATTATTTACAGAATATGTAAATAATATCCTCTTATGTTTTGAGATGCCTCTGATTATTATCATAATTAAAATGTTCACAATCAATTTACCATGTTGTGTATACTTTAACAGATAGAGTTTCAACTTTATTGAAGGCAATGTTCTCCTGGGCTTTTTCATTTCTTCAAAATATTCAATGAGACTCAAATAAGGATCCTACTATAATCTAAAAGATTAGTGCAGTTTCAGATCTTTTATCCATTGCATTAAATATGCACACTATGTAAATTATAACATCCATACATAACATATTATATATAAAGATGAAAACAATGTCTTTTAAACTGCTGTGTTTCGCATTTGGCTGAGATGGGGCGTTGACTTACCTGAACGCCTTTTCTCAGCACGGAGATGGATAATCCACGCAGTGGGTTGAGACTGTATTCCTGGCCAATCAGATCAGTCAGCCAAAGTTGCCACGCCCCGTCTTGGACCATGATCTTTAGTCTTGACTCGAGCGCAGCCATTGACTGACAGTAAGACGTTTTGGCTCCACTAAATATACCCTATTATCCTAGTCTATAAGGGTGGGTGTGGATTATCCATCTCCGTGCTGAGAAAAGGCGTTCAGGTAAGTCAACGCCCCTTCTCCAGCACTGGAGATGGATAATCCACGCAGTGGGACATACCAAAGCCTATTGTCCCCTGGGTTGGGGAATAGACCGGTCCCGTGTGCAACTTTGGTCTAGAACCTGCTGGAGAACCCTCCTACCGAAGGAGGCCTCTGCAGAGGAGTTCTTGTCGATTTTGTAATGACGAATGAATGGAGAGGGAGAGGCCCAAGTGGCTGCCCTGCATACCTCTTCAATAGAAGCCTGCATGGCCCATGCTGCTGAGGTGGCAGCACTCCTTGTGGAATGGGCCGTGATATGCTTGGGGACTTGCAAGGACTCCGCCTGGTATGCCCCAGTGATGCATGCCCTAATCCACCTACCGATGGTAGAGGACGAGACCTTCCGGCCCCTAGTAGCGGGGTGGAAGGATATGAAAAGCGCTTCCGAGCGTCGGAATTCCGCTGTGCGTGAAATGTAATGTCTTAGTGCCCTTCGTACGTCCAAGGTGTGCCATTGTTGCTCTAGGGGATGAGCTGGGTTTGGACAGAAGTCTGGTAGGACTATTTCCTGTGATCTGTGAAAAAGGGAGTTGACCTTTGGAATGAATGAAGGGTCTATTCTTAGGACTACCTTGTCCCTGTGAAAATGGCACAGGTCCTTCCTCATTGAGAGAGAAGCTAACTCGGATATCCGCCGAGCTGACGTGATGGCTACCAAGAATGCTACCTTATGGGTCAGATAGCGAATGTCACATGTTTTGAGTGGTTCGAAGGGCGCTCTGGTAAGAGCTTGTAGTACTCGTGGTAGTTCCCACGATGGATACCTGTGCACGGTTGGCGGTCTGATGTTCGCAGCCCCCTTGAGGAAGGATCGTATTAAGGGATGCTTGCCCAAGGATTCACCGGGGCTGGCAGAAAGTATAGTTGAGAGGGCGGCGATTTGCCTGCGCAGTGTGTTTGGCGAGAGGTCCCTCTCTAGGCCATCTAGTAAAAATTCTAGGATCTTGGGAATTGTGATCCCTTCGAGTAACAATTCCTGTTTAGAGCACCATGATTGGAAGCTTCTCCACGTGGCCTCGTAGATACGGTTCATGGAGGGGCGCCTTGATGCCTGTATGACCCTAATTACACCCTGTGAGCAAGCCCCCTTGGCTAAAATTGACCGTTCAAGAGTCAGACGGCTAGTTGTAGCCATTGTGGCTCTGGGTGGGAGATCTCCCCATGCTTGAGGGAGATCCTCTCCGGAGGAATCCGCCATGGATTCGTGCGGGAGAGACTCCTCAAGTCTGTGAACCAAGGTCTCCTTGGCCAATAAGGGGCCACAAGGATTACCTCGGCCCTTTCCCGCAGAATCTTGCGTACTACCGCCGGAAGGAGAGGTAAGGGTGGAAACGCGTACAGGAGCCCCCTTGGCCATGGGCTCCGTAACACGTCCGTCTGCTCTGCTCCCTTGGATGGGAATCGGGAGAAGAAGCGAGTTAGGTGGGCATTGGAAGGAGAGGCAAAAAGGTCCACCTGGGGAAGCCCGAAGCGTTGACAGACCTCCCTGAAGATCCTCGGGTGTAGTTGCCACTCCGAGTGATCTATTGTTGATCTGCTCAACAGATCTGCTTGGATGTTTGCCTCCCCCGATATGTGGTCGGCCTTTATGGAGGCCAGATTTTGTTCCGCCCAGGCCCCCAGTAGGAGGGCCTCGGCCGAGAGCGAGCGAGAGTGTGTGCCCCCCTGATGGTTTATGTGGGCCTTGGCTGTCACGTTGTCCGTCAGGACCAGTACGTGCCTGCCTTTTATGCTGCTGTGAAAATGCCTTAACGCTAGGTGAATAGCCCGCAGCTCGAGCCAGTTTATGTTGTGTCGGAGATCCACCGCTGACCAGCGGCCCTGTGTCCACTTGGTCCCCAAGTGGCCTCCCCAGCCGAATAAGCTCGCATCTGTTGTGACTACTACTCTGTCTGGTTCCCTGAAGGGGGACCCCCTGAGGAGAGCTGGAGATAGCCACCACCTGAGGGAGTGTCGTACTCTCAGAGGTATGCCTACCCTCTTCCGGGATGCACTGATTTGCTGTCTCTGAAACGGGAGCATGAACCACTGCAGTTCTCTTGAGTGCAGCCTTGCCCAAGGAACTATTGCTATGGTTGATATCATCTTCCCTAGCAGCTGGGAGAGGCAGACCAGCGTCACTGACTGACCGCGGCTTACCTGTTTTACGGCTTTCTTTATGCTGCTGAGGCGTTCCTGTGATAGGTACACCTTGCATTCCTTTGTGTCTATGACCGCTCCCAGATGGAGTATTCTCGTAGTTGGGGTTAGATGGCTCTTTGGAAAGTTCACCGAGAAGCCGTGGTCCTGCAGCAGTTTTATCACTAACTTTAGGTCCGCCCGAGACTGCTGGGCGGACGATAACTGGATTAGAATATCGTCCAGGTAGCACTGGACTCTGACTGGTACGTTTCTTAGGTGTGCTGCCAGAACCGCCAGAATCTTGGTGAACACCCTGGGCGCTGATGACAGGTCGAATGGAAGTGCCCTGTATTGAAAATGGTGCCCCCTGTAGGCAAACCGTAGAAAGCGGCGGTGAGCCAGAGAGATAGAGATGTGCAAGTATGCCTCCGTGAGGTCGATCGATGCCAGAAAATCCCCTTTCCTTACGCTTCCAAGGATGGAGCGTAGTGTCTGCATTTTGAATTTGCGGTATTTTATGTAGAAATTTAGCCTTTTCAAATCCAAAACGGCTCTCCAACCCCCCGAGGGTTTTGGGACCACGAAGAGGATAGAATAAAACCCCTGGTCTCTCTGGTTCATAGGCACCGGCTCTACGGCCCGTATGTTTAGAAGGTGCTGAACGGCCTCGTTCATGAGCCTTCTCTTTGTTGGGTTTGTGGGACAGGGGCACGGGCGGAAGCGGTTCGGGGGCTTTGAGAGAAATTCTAGAGATAGACCATGACGTATGGTGTTCCTGACCCATACGTCCGTGGTGGTCTCTTCCCACTGGGGAGCAAACCCTGCTAGTCTGCCCCCTATGGGAAGGTCTGGGCGGGAGTCATCTGGTACGGCGGAAGGGGCGGTTGTTCCCCCGAAAGGGCCGTCTTCCCTGTGTTTGCCTATGTCTTGTGTTCTGTCTGTCCCCCTGTCTTTCCCTATCCTGTCTAGCTTGGAAGGGTTGGGAATTTTGAAAGTAGTTGACCCTGGCTTCCGTACGAAAGGATTGTTTCCTTCCCCAGGAGCCGGGTCTCTTGTCCTGCCTTTTAAGCATGTGTTTAAGGACCTTGCGCTTGTCCTTGTTCTCTGTCAGGTATGGCGTTAGTGCCTCACCAAACAGCTTTGCCCCTTGGTACGGAGCCGAAGCCAATTTCCACTTGGATTTGGTATCCGCCTGCCAGTTCTTTAGCCAGAGGATGCGCCTGCTCGTGTTGTTTGCCGCCATTGCCTTGGCTGAAAACTTGGTCGCTAAAAGTGTTGCGTCCGACGCATATTCCGTGGCTGTTACCATTTTGCTGAGTTCCTGGTGAGTGCGTATATCTTCCATGGGAACCCGGCCCTGTAACTCATGGAGCCAACAAAGTGTGGCTCTGGTGAAAAAGGACGTGGAGGTAGACGCCCTGGTAGCCCAAGCTATTGCCTGGTGCGTTCTCCTGTAGTTGGACTCACTCTTTCGGTCCTCGGCTTTAAGAGCCTCAGCAAAATCTCCTGATATGGCCGTGTCCGATATCAGGGGACCTATGGGTTCGTCCACCACCAGGCACCTCCAATGTTCCCTCTAGCTCCCTTGCTACGTTAAATAGCTTCCTCTCCGCATTGCTAGGAAGCGGTAGGGAGGTTGGCGCTGCCCACTGTTTCCTTATTGTGTTTAGGAACATGGTCGGGCATGGTATGCGGTGTTGAGTGGTTACCTTTTCGGCGAACGTCGGCTCAGCCTCCGTGTCAACTGTGACAGGCTCCGCTGGTGTCCCATGCCCCAGATGGGCTGTGGCCTCAGCCTTGCGCAGAATAGTAACAAAAAGAGAAGGGTTAAACAGGCCGCTGAAGGACGGCCCTTGAGGTGAGGTGTCCTCCTCCTCCTCAGACATTTGAATCCCTTGTGACGTACCTGGCTGGTCCAGGTAAGCTTCCTCAGAAACCGACAAGTCTGAGATGGAGGAGAGGTCCTGATGGTCCTCCGTTTCCTCCCGATGCCTCGTTCTAAGTCCTAGAGGCTTGGCTTTTGAAGTTTGAGCCCTGGCCTCAAATGCACGGTCCACTGCCTGTGCTATTAGTGTAGCTAGCAGATCCCCCGTCAATGCAGGAGGAGTGACCATTGCCTGCGACCCTGCAGGTGCTGTGGTTAGCATGGTCCTCGGGGTTTCCTGTAACCTCCGTGGGGAGGGGGATCGGGAGAGCGATGAGAATTCGCCTATCCCACCCTCTGTTTGGGACTGTGATGAGTTCCCTAATGACCAAATGGCCCGTGGGGATGAAGGGAGACCCAGCGGTAGATCAGGACCTATTCCCCCATTCTGCCTATTTTCAATTCTGGCCCTTTTCTGGGCTCTGTCGAACTCTTTTTCTAGGGCTTGGTGTCTTCTGATTGCCTGTTTGTCAGCCTTCTTTGATGACTTCCTTGCAGCCTTTCTAGGGGCTGCAGAGGATTCCGAATCCTCTGAAGCAGGTGCTCCAGAGGATGAAGGCGGGGCTCCAGTGGAGGGAATGATTGCTTCCTCCATTCTCCACTAACGCTGGGCCGCGATAGGGGGGACCCAGGTAGTAGGAGAGCTCCAACTTTGAGTAAGGACAGGCGCACTACTGGGGGCGTCTGGAACTCAGGAGCAGACTCTGCAAAATTGTCAGAGTTAGTCACTGTGCACGGATAAGAACAGGCACGCTAATGGGAATGCCTGGAACCCGGCTTGACTATGGTGGGTAAGGACAGGCACGCGACTGGGGATGCCTGGAACCCACCACTAAATCCAGAGGCGTACGGGCCACTAATGGGGGACCCGAAGTCTGGAAGGAGCCAAAGGCAACTAAACACAGTTAGTTATGAAAGGTTCTTATTTACTTTAGGTAGAAGACACCAAGTCCTGGAACCAGTAGCTATGTGTCTGATTTGAATGTCTCTGAATGAATAATAGATGCTTTAGTACCCCAGTACTGCTTGCCTATTAATTCACTCCAGCGGCTGAACCTAGCTTTCTCAGGGAGCTTTAACTCCTCTGTTTGGACAAAAAATATGGCCGCCGCTGCCAGGAGACTACTGCGCATGTGTTAACAAGGCTGCCTATGCCACGTGCGGTTGTAACAAAGAGCTGCGTGTGCTTCCAGCTGTGCAGACAATGGCGCCTCGTTTAAAAAATCCTGAGCAGCCTGGAGTGAAAAAGACTGCTTCTTCGCATGCCAGCTGTTTCCCTTAATCAATCTCCCTCCCAGCATGCGTCCCCTTTGTCCTCCGCTTCCCTCGCTAACTGCTTGCCTTTCTGTCTTTTTTGTTTTGTTTGTTTTAAACGCGAGGGGTTGCCCGAGCCTCCCCGTTTGTTTAAGGCGGCTGCCGGCTGCTGGAAGGTGGCTGGGGTTTGGGTTAGGGAGGGCAGTTAGGGATTTCCCCCTTTTAAGTGGGGGTGGTTTCCCCTGTAGGAATCTGACTTCCTGAGTCTTACAATTTAGCAAGGAAATTTTTGAGTAATCAATTAAATTGAATTAAATTATCTCTAATTAACTTTTAAACTAAGCAATTTCAGCTACTAGAAAAAATCCCCCCCAATGGAAAGAAACTATACCTGCCCAGGAGCCAAAGTTGTAGGTCTGTCTGTATGGCCAGATCAGTCAAGACTAAGGATCATGGTCCAAGACGGGGCGTGGCAACTTTGGCTGACTGATCTGATTGGCCAGAAATACAGTCTCAACCCACTGCGTGGATTATACATCTCCAGTGCTGGAGAATGATAGGAAATCTGGTCAGTAGTGACAGGCTATGGAAAGCTTTTTTTACATTTGTATGCATGACAATATTTCATTGGTAACAAGAGAAAGATAATGTCTTTTTCTTTCATATAAGCAGTGCAGCAGCAATGTAATTACAAAAAGTATAGAGGAGATTAACTGAATTTGAAAATATTTTATAATATAAGATGTTTTACCCATTAGTATACCACTCCAGGCTTGCTTGATAAAATAAATGGACATGTGGAATATTGACCAAACTTTGTGGATTTTTTCATGTGTTCCTCCTCCTACTCATAAAGAAAAAGTTAGGAAGAGGGATGGTTTACACTGTTAAATATGACAGATATAGTATGAGTGAGGACACCACTGGTTCCAATTTATAAAGTTTTTTTTCACATACCCTTTCAGTAGTACTATCCCAGTACATTTAAGAAAGCCATTCTTTTTTAGCTTTAAAATTTGCTTTGGTTGGTGGCAGTCCAAATGATAGTGACTTACCGGTATCTGAATTCACACTCATATTTAGAAGACCAGAATGGTTCTCTGAGCAGTTGTCCAAGCTTTCAAGAGATACCACTGTCATTTTACAAAGTGTCCTTTGTGACTGATATTGTAGAATCTTCAGATGTTTAATAGGATTGCTAGAAATCAAATATTTATCACCTTTTCACAGAATTGCAGAAAAAGTTATAGATAATTTGATGAGTAGTTGAGGAATCAATCTGACATGAAAATCATATACTATCATCTCTTTTCATTTCTATAGAGGAGGGGGAAAAAATCTCTTTTGCCCCTGAAAAATACTTTATCTGACATCAGTGTCCTTCATTAGCTTCTCCTAATATCTTTATAGAATGTAAATGTCTTATAGTATTTTAACATGATGGCTGATTGGATCTCATTCTGGAAACCTACTGATTAGGAAGTATGAAGGAAACTTTGTTAATAACCCTAACACAATTTAATTTAAAAAAATAAAATCATGCCCTGAATTTATAATACAGAAAGGAGATGCAAAAATAGAGTTGTGTTTTAACAAGATGTATAATTACTATAGGAATGCAATTAAGATGCCAGAAGGACAACTTAGATTCCCCACTACTAGCATTTCTCAAGCTAGTAGTGCCATGAGGATATTTGCACATGTCACTACTCATTAGGAGATGTATATTGTTGCAATACCAACCATTAAGTGATATCTGAAACAAGTCAGCAGTTCAACAGTCAGGATGCTCTTTTATTGCAGCAAAATATGTTGAATTACTGTTTAGTTTCATATTATTTCTGACATGATTATTTTTATTACCCACAGCTTGCAGCTCTCTTTGTAAGTTTTAATACATTTTTAATATACTTGCACAATCCTCAGTAGATGCTACTGCAGAATCTTAACTATCTGATTTTTTTAAGCTTGCAATGTCAGTGAAATTGCCATTTCCACAAAAGACTCTGTAACTTACTGTAGTGATTAAAGTACAATGATTTATCATTCATTTTACTATACTACTTCTCCCCTGACTGTTGCAGCTATATTAGCAAAATTCATATTACTACAAAACCATGTTATGATGCAGTCATTTTAAACCACTTCCATTCAGCACTAAAGTATTTCACTAATGTAGCTATAACAGTGGCCAATAAAATTTAAATACTGAGAACAGTTGAGTTTGCCAAGTGGAAGAATAATGCTGGAACACAGTGTATTACCAACACATACTTTTCACCAGCTAGTCTATGGTCCCTTCATATTTTTGGGAATCTGACATAACTTAGATTTTATGTAGCTATTCATTTCTATAAATTAAAATGCCTACTCTAATTAAAGTACACATTTAGATTTATAAAATGAATAGCTACATAAAGTTGAAATATTTAATATTCAACTCCCATTTTTTAAAAAAGAATGTAACATGTTGAAAACTAGCAAGAATGAATGGAGACAAGAATGCATCACTGAACATGTAACAGGATTAATCCTGTTTCGTTCTAAAGTTAAGCATTTGAGAAAATCATTTATAAAAATATAATTCCAATTCTCGAAATAGCCAGGGCACATAACATTTTTGATTATGTCTAAAAATAAAAAAGGATTTTCCACACATTATTTATGGTTAGATCCACTAGCACAGTGATGGCAAATCTTTTAGAGATCGAGTGCCCAAAAACCGCCCCCCACCCCTTTCCCCGCTCTGCCCTGCCCACTGGGCCACCTGCCACCTCCACGGCCCACCACAGATCACCCAGGCAGCCCAGCAACACCATGGTGGCCACGCCCTCCGCCCATGCCCTGCAGCATCATCTGCGTGCGATGGGGCGCAAGGGCGGAGACTTGTCCCCGCTGCCCGGCTACCATGTCCTTGGCTGCGCTGTTTCGCGTGGGCCACACCCAGGGGCGACTCTCCTCTGAGGGGGCTGCTCATGAGGAGGGGTCTGTGGGAGGCGGGGCTGGAGAGATGGTACATGTGCCCACAGAGAGGGTTCCGAGTGCCGCCTCTGGTACCAGTGCCATAGGTTCGCCACCACCACACTAGTGTGTTAAGAGAGCATTTATTTCTAGTGACCCTGGAAACATTTCTCTTATGGTTTACTAGGCAAAACTATAGTCTGCTGGATGTGATAAGAAGAGAGTTCTCAATTTTACATTTCATTGATTGAGGCAGTAATGGAAAATGCTGCAGCCCATTTAATGCAGACACTTTTGTCATCTTACATAAGAACTAGATATGGACTACTGTTATAGAGAAAATATAGAAGAGACCACCATATATATGTATCACCATGAGCTCCTGAACAAAGAGGACAGTGGTATGCTGATAAATGTATAACAACCTGTTCTGCTATCGCCACACAACACTACTTGCTACCAAACAGGTGATCAAAATGCTAGATCAACCAGCTCACAAAATTCCAGGAAATGTAACAATTGCTTCTCACAATCTGCTATGAGCTAGCCCACTACACCGCTGCATATGAATCAAATACATACATAAATGTGTGCTCTTGTTTCACTTTAGTTATGGCAACATTACAATTACAAGATGTACTACATTTACAAAGGCTTCTGTAAATTGAAGCTAGAGCTAGTGATTTTCCGTCACCAAATGCCACCCCATTATTTTGAGGTAAGGGAAACAATGCATTTAAATCACTGCAAGTACACAAGCTATCAGAACCATCTAATTTGCAATGAACTGTTTTTATAGTGTCATTCTTGTCTGCAGTAAATTTGTCATCTAGCTGAGGCATCTATTTAGATATCTACCAAATCCAACTGAAAAACTGAACTAAGTTAGAAGGTGATCTGCGAATTATCACTGAGTCCAGGTCAGGGATGCCAAACATGTATGTAAGATGCAGAAGGGATCATGTAAGTAGAAGGAAACATATACCAACAAAGAGGAAAAGTAACAGCTCTCAAAAGAAACTAGCATGGCTGCATAAAGAACTCTCTGATAAATTGAAAGATAAAAAGGACAAGTATAGAAAGTGGAAACAGGGATACATAATTAAGTCAGAATATCAGCAAATAGCCGAGCCTGCAAAGATGAAGTGAGGAAAGCTAAGACTCAAAATGAACTAAGGCTTGCGACTAAAGTAAAAAATAACAAAAAAGCTTCTTTCAACATGTAAAAAACAAGACAAAAGTGAAGAAAACGATTGGTCCATTAGTGGGTGAAAGTGGCAAGAAGGTGAAAAGCAACAGGGAGAAAACAGAACTATTTAACTTGTTTTCACATCTGTCTTTACACAAAGGGAAAAAACAGACCAACCTATCAAAAATAGTGCCATAAAAAACAGAAAAGAAACACAAGTTAAGATAGGCAAGAAAATGGTAAGTGAGCACCTGTCCAGCCTAGAGGAGTTCAAATCACCAGGACCAGATGGATTACACCCTAAGGTTCTCAAGGAACTGGCAGATGTGATCTCAGAACCACTGAACTATATTTTTCAAAGATCCAGGAGCACTGGGGAACTACCAGAGGACTGGAAAAGAGTTGATATAGTTCCCATCTTCAAAAAAGGAAAAGAAATGGATCCAGGAAATTACAGACCTATCAGCCTGAACTCAATATCTGGGAAGATTCTGGAAAAGATAATCAAACAATGAATCAGCGAACACCTAGAGGCAAACAAAGTTATTACTAAAAGCCAACACAGCTTTGTCAAAAACAGATCATGCCAGACAAATCTTATTGCATTCTTTGACCAAGTGACAAAATTAGTGGACCAGAGGAGTGCTGTGGATATAATTTACTTGGATTTCAGTAAGGCATTTGACAAAGAAGATCACAACCTACTACTTAATAAGATAGAAAAATGTGGTTTAGACAGCATCACCACCAGATGGATCCCTAGCTGTCTGACTGGCCGTACTCAGCGTGTGGTCCTCAATGGAACCACATCTACATGGAGGAAAGTGTGTAGTGGGGTGCCCCAGGGCTCTGTTCTGGGCCCAGTGCTCTTCAACATCTTCATCAACAATTTGGACGAGGGGATAGATGGGGAACTCATTAAATTTGCAGACGACACCAAGCTGGCAGGAATAGCCAATGCTCCAGAAGACAGGCTTAGGATACAGGAGGATCTGGACAGACTTGAACACTGGGCACTATCTAACAAAATGAAATTCAATGGTGAAAAAAGTAAGGTTCTACACTGAGGCAAGAAAAACCAAATATACAGGTATATTATAGGGGGTACCTTGCTCAATAGTAGTAACTGTGAGAGGGATCTCGGAGTCCTAGTGGACAATCAATTAAATATGAGCCAGCAGTGTGCTGCAGCTGCCAAAAAAGCCAACACAGTGCTAGGTTCCATTAACAGAGGGATGGAATCAAGATCACGTGAAGTATTAATACCACTTTACAATGCGTTGGTAAAGCCACACTTGGAATACTGCATCCAGTTTTGGTCACCACGATGTAAAAAAGATGTTGAGACTCTAGAAAGAGTACAGAGAAAAGCAACAAAGATGATTAGGGGACTGGAGGCTAAAACATATAAGGAATGGTTGCTGGAATTGGGTATGTCTAGTTTAATGAAGAGAAGGACGAGGAGGGACATGATAGCAGTGTTCCAATATCTCAGGGGCTGCCACAAAGAAGAGGGAGTCAAGCTATTTTCCAAAGCGCCTGAAGGCAGGACAAGAAGCAATGGATGGAAACTAACCAAAGAGAGAAGCAACCTAGAACTAAGGAGAAACTTCCTGACAGTTAGAACAATTAACAATTAACCAGTGGAACAACCTTCCTCCAGAAGCGGTGAAGGCTCCAACACTGGAAGTTTTTAAGAAGAAACAGGACAGCCATTTGTCCAAAATGGTTTAGGGTTACCTGCCTGAGCAGGGGGTTGAACCTGATGGCCTCCAAGTTCCCTTCCAACTTTATTATTATTATTATTATTATTATTATTATTATTATTATTATTATTATTATTATTATTATTATCGATCATCGCACAGTCAGCCAGATGTTCAGACTGGATTTGGCATTTTGTCTACCTATCGAGTCCTTACCCAGGACCTGGGATAGGCAGATGTGGATGTTTGATGGTATTACAGATATCGTCGCAGGATGGAAGCAGTTCCTAGTAAGGCCGCCTTTTGCAATTGACTAATAGGGAATTTGTCAATGCCAATGGTGTTCAAGTGGTGCTCCAGTTGTTTTGGGATTGCACCCAAGGAGCCTATGACTATTGGTACTACCCTTGCTTGCTTTTGCCACAGTCTTTCTATTTCTATTTGTAGGTCTTTGTATTTTGTTATCTTCTCCAGTTCTTTCTCTTCTATTCTGCTATCTCCAGGCACTGCCACGTCCACTATCCAGACTTTTTTGTCTTTCTTATCGACAATTGTTAAGTCTGGGGTGTTATGTTGCAGGTGCTTGTCTGTTTGAATTCTGAAGTCCCAGAGCAGTTTAATTTTATCATTTTCTATGACTTTCTCTATTTTATGATCCCACCAGTTTTTGCTTACAGGCAAATGATATTTTTTGCAGATCTTCCAATGCACCATTGTTGCTACTTTGTCATGCCGCTGCTTGTAATCAGTCTGTGCAATCTTCTTGCAACAGCTTACCAAGTGGTCCACTGTTTCTTCAGCTTCTTTGCATAGGCGGCACTTACTGTCTGTTGCTGTCTTCTCAATTTTGACTTTGTATGCATTTGTCCTTAAGGCTTGGTCTTGTGCAGCCAGAATTAGTCCCTCGGTCTCTTTCTTCAATTTTCCTGCTCTTAGCCATTGCCAGGTTTTATTATTATCTGCTTTCCCAGCTATTTTTTTCATGTATTGGCCATGTAGTGCTTTGTCTTCCCATGCCTCTATTCTGTTCTTCATTTGGTCTTTCTTGTAGGCCAGTTTGGTCTCTCCAGTAGTTAGTAAGCCTTCCTGATATACTAATTTCAGTGCATCTTCATCATTGTTCTTCAGATATTCTTCCAAAGCCATTTTTTCTTCTTCAACCATCTGATGTACTTGTAGCATTCCACGCCCACCTATTTGCCTTGGTAGATAAAGTCTATCAATGTCACTGCGTGGATGAAGGGCATGATTCATTGTCATTATTTTTCTGGTCTGCCTATCCATTGCTTTTAGTTCTGCTTGAGTCCAGTCCACTATTCCAGCTGTGTACCTAATGACTGGGATTGCCCAGGTGTTGATTGCCTTTATGGTATTTCCTCCATTGAGTTTGGATTTTAAGATCTTCTTCACTCTCTTGATGTATTCACCTCTAATCTTTTTCTTGACTTCAGTGTGCTTGATGTTGTCAGCTTGAAGGATACCCAAGTATTTGTAGTACTCTTCCTCATCCAGACTCTTAATGTTATTTTCGTGGGGCATCTTGATTCCTTCAGTTTTCATTATTTTCCTTGTTTGATAGTAAGTGTGGCACATTTGTCCAAGCCAAACTCCATTACAATATCTTGGCTATATATACGGACAGAGTTGAGCAGCGATTCTATTTCAGATGATGTTTTTCCATACAGCTTCAGATCATCCATATAAAGGAGGTGGGATAGTCTGGCAGATGTTTTTGATGTTTCATAGCCATGTCCTGAGTTATTCAGTATTGTTGACAGAGGAAACAGTGCAATAACAAATAGTAATGGTGATAATAATAATAATAATAATTATTATTATTATTATTTGGTTGTTTCATAATGAGAAGAGGCAGACAATAAGAGATTATGGATATGTTATGATGAAAATAGTAATGCAACAACAACAATACTTTTCTTTGGAAAAGTTAGATTTTATAAACTTCCAGAAGTCTGTGACAGTGGGTACCTACTTTCCCTTGGAAAGTCATCTATTCCAAAAGATGGAACTTTCCAAAATAAAATGTCCATTATCAAATCCACTTCCATTCTATCAACTTCTATAGGACATTGCTCATACTGGATGGCTAGATTCCTATCTGTGAAAGGTACTTTCTTAGATAACCAGACCCTGAGCTTTTTAGGGTTCTGTAGGAATAACCAGTAACCAGTAATTACTACCAGTAGAATGGTAGCAATAGAACTAACCAGTAAGCACATGGGCTGCTGAATTTTGTACCAGCTGAAGTTTTGAGGTGATATTCAAAGGCAGTCCTATGTATATAAAATGTATTATAGTAGTCCATACCAAAGATGACAGAGCATGAATATCCACCTTGGGAACATTATGCTTCATGTAAAACCACAGATGGTCTAGCAGCATAGGTTTTCCTGTTATTTCTTTTTGATTTCCTTTTTATTGCAGAAGATCCATTTATGTGTTCTGCTTCTCTCTGCCTCATTTTTCTGGGTCTCCATTAATTAGTATCTTATCCACATGTTCAGTATTGTTTGGAAAGAAGGGACTTCAAGATAGAAAATATCTATATAAACATCTTCTGAAAGTAAAAACACAGAAGACCTAAATTCATGTCATACCATTCAGTTTACTGATATTCCTGTAGCTAAAGAAAGACTCCTTGGTTTGCTACCACGGAGAAATTTAGAAATAGGTTTATCTGTGACTTAGTCCATAGTCTGTTTTTCAAATTCATATTATGATCTGATAAATCCATAAATAATAGGTCAAATGATACATAGGGAGGTAACTAAATTGGAACTGGTTGTAGATTGCAATTACGGATTATCATTCATCATACACAAAGACACACGCGCACACACTCTTTTTGTATTTTAGACTTGTTACCTAGAAAATGACGTAAATTAATAGGATATCACTTACAATGCAGGGAAAACCTGACGCTTTAGGCTGGAGAAAATGGGGGGTGGGAATCTCAGAAAAAGAAAACTGAATGGAAGTTAACTACGATAGGAGTAAAAGTCGGTTCAAAGGAGATTTTACCATTAATATGAATACATGAATTAAAGCAACCAGAGATATACATGCAATTCTGGAATAACAGCAAATGTCATTTAATAGCTATGAAATTGGCATTAAAAAGTCTTATTTTTCAATTCAATCCCCAATGAGCAGATCAGTAGAAAAGATTCAAAGTCTCAGGAGAGAATGAGGGTAAAAAAACCTGGCTTTCAAACATTGACTTTTACTCTGTAGTGTATTTTCCATTTACTTTTCAGTTCTAGAAAAAGCACAGGGGCTACATTGAGGGGAAAAAAGTTGTTGAATACAGCATGACTCCTCAGAAATATTTTGCATCAATCTGGGAGTACGCATTATGATATGCCTGTTATTAAAATTAAAGTAAAAAAACTGCTGATCTTAAATGATCAATTATTTCAGATATCAGAAGCAATGAATATACATATATGTGTTATAAAATGACTGAATATATGTTTGAATATGCAATATACCATTGCATTCTTAAGTTGATCTGGAACTTTATATGGATCCTGATTAGCATACTGATTTTTTTTAATACTACAATTTGCCAGATTCTTAAACCATGAGTAAAAGTAGGGGCATATAGTACTTCTACCTTGCATCAGGGTTTTCTATCTGGAATAAATACTAATACTCTGACAAAGTAGTATATGGCATTCTAGGAAATATCAAAACATATACTTACTTCCCACTCTGAAGCACAAATCTTCAGAGATCTTAAACATAAATTTTGGTATTAATTTACAGTGGCACTTAAAAGTTTATGAAGCCTCTTGAATTTTCAATTTTTCTGCATGAATATATATTTAAATATAACCCAAAATGTGATCTGTCTTTAGAACTATTTAAGTTCTAAAATGATATAAAAAGAACCTAATTAAATAAATGAGTAAAAATGTTATAGTTGTTCATTTATGTATTGAAGAAAATTTGAAGGAAAAATTAGATGTTTCACTCAATTGGATGATAATGAAGTGTGAATGTGGCAGGTCCTTCCTTATTTAACAACAACAACAAAAAATCTGGGTATTCACTATCAAGATTTGATCTTCACAACACAGGTATGTAAAAGTATGTCATGACCTGAACAAAAGGTGACTTCCAAGGAAGAAAACTATTTCCAAAGAGTTTGGAATCCACTAGTCCGGGGTGTCAAACTGCTAGCCCGCGGGCCAGTTGCATATGCGGAGGCCGCATCCACCCTAGCTCTGGCAATGCAAAAAAAGTCACAATACATCGCGACATGTCACGTGATACAGTGAGTTTGACACCCATGCACTAGTCAACTGTCAGGCAGATCATATATAAGTGGAATCAATTCAACATCATTGTTCCTCTTCCCAGGATTTGTTGGTCATTAAAAATCACACCAAGAGCAAGGTGTATAATATTATGGGAGAAGCCCAGGGTAATGTCTAAGAAACTAAGGGCCTCTTTTGCATTGGCAAATATTGGTGGTCATGAGACCATAATCAAGAGAATTCTGAACAACAATAGTGTGCATGGTAGGATTGTAAGGCGAAAGCTGCTACTTTTCAAACAGAACATTTCTATTTCTCTATAATTTGTGAAAGGCAGGTTACTGAAATAATGTTCTATGGGTGGATACTATCAAAATAGAACTCTAATCTTAAGCTACTTTTTTCTAAATAAATTATATTGTATATAATAATCAAATGGAAAATATACTGTAAATAACATTTTAAAATGGAGTATTTGATTTATTAGTTAATTGTTTGTTTCTTTGTGCCCTTGAATCAACCTTGATTCTTGTTGATTGCTGGACAAATCCTTTCAGTTTTCTTGGCAACATTTTTCAGAAGTGGTTTGCCATTACCTTCTTCCTAGGGCTAAGAAAGACCTCAGGACCAAAGCCAGCCTACTGTCTTTATGCATAAGGTGAAATTAGAACTCATGGTCTTTAGTTCATAGTACTATAGCACCAAACTGGCTCTCTTTATTTAGTTTTACTAAACATTTAATTTCAACTATTTAAATTTGTGTCTTTCCCATTTCTATTTGTTGAAGGAAAAGTCTTCATCATGGTTCAGTCCAAGGCGGGAATAAACAACATAGTGACTACTTTAGAAAGAAGGTTGCAGTTTATTGAAGAGGAGAGCCAGACAGAAAGATGGCTCTGGAAGAAAAGAGAGAGAGCACATGTAGGGAGTGGGTTTTTATACCCTCTGGGGCTCTTGAGGTTGTTTCCTGTTCCTGTTTAAGGCTTTGTATTTCCTGCATCATGTATTTTGACCTGAGGCTGAGTGTGTCCCTTTGGCATCTGTGGGTTAATCCTATTATGTCTTGTCTTGGGGTTGGGGTATGCAGATTTTAAGTGTCTTTCTCTTCTTAATCTTCTAGCTTCAACCTTCCTGAATGGTTTACATCTGCATTTCTACAGAGCTGATTTCTGCTTGGGGGAGGGAGACTTGGAGCTATTAAGAAAAAACTGGGCAGGCTTTTCTGCCTCTTTAAAATCCTTTGAGGAAATATATTTTTCTGCCCTTTTAATATTTCCTTCTCTGGGGGACTGACTTCCCACATATTTATTATAAACAATCTCTGAACAGAATAGATTGGTATTATCTCTGAGTACAAACTTTGTCATTTCAAAAGAGTTAATCAATATAAATTCAAATAATATTTTTTAAATTAAATTTATATACTGCCATCTCACTGTTTAGGATTATTCTCTTTAAATGTTTCTAGTATAAATTTTATTATACATTATCTAATAAGGTGATTGTTTAAAAAATGTTTGATTAGCCACTGTTACTTGGAAACAAGGATTCACTAGGTCTTTATACTGAAGTGTGTGCACTTTGCTGTTTGGATATAAAAGGTCAGTCAATTGATGTTTGCCAATTTATTTATCTATCCCTTCCACACATTTCACATGGATTCAAAGTCACTCCTGATATGATGTCACAAGATTGTATGAGGGGACAGTATTATTATACAAAATATTTATTTCAACATCTAGAAAGTTTTCTGAATGTTTATATTTGATATAGAGCAGAATTTTGGGAATGCTATCATAACATCTATCTATAATATGCATGTAACTGTGTTTAAACACAAAGAATATAAGTATTTGTTTGTGTGTGTGTGTATACACTGACACATATTCTATTCACTGCAGTTCATATTTTTAAAACATACATTCTTTACTAAATAATACTGAGTAGGAATTTATTCAGTAAAGATATAAAGGTATGCTTTTATTCAGATATACTTTTATGTAAAAATAAGCTGCAGTAAAGTAATAGATCTGGCATTAGGTGTTTAAAATGGATTTGAATAAATTTATTTTTTTAGTCTATTTAAAAGTGGACAAGATTTTAAAGCATATAATTAAATTTAATTCATGGCTGAAATATCAACATTCTGTGATAATGGATTAGAGAATTGGCCTTAATTGATGCTGAAAATCTAAATATAATAATGATTTATAATGGATTATAGTTTCTTAAGACTTCTAAATGCTTATATGACTTTCACACTTTGAAATAATGCTTATTTAAACCTCAGTTCTATCAATTACATACAAAAACCTTATATATAAAAATTGGTGGTTTCATTCATTGGTAGTTTCATTACCATATTAATTTGAATGTGTAAATACCATTCAACTTCTACAGTGTCAGTTTCATTTTGTAGCCCTTCAAGGTAGGCCAAGAAACTGATTGTGCTGTTAAAACTCTATTTTATTGTTATGACAGCCTTTCAGAGTTTCTCTCTGCCCCTTCTTATAACATACAAAAATAAAGTGGGTTATTTTGAGTCTCTTTCTTATGCTTACCATTCTTCCATGGTTGAGATTTTCTTTATTGTTTATTATTTGTTTGTCTACTTTTCACATTATTTCTACATATTCTACACACATTATGTCTACATATTCTTTGGGAGGAGCTCTGTTACAAGGGAACATACTGCACAAAGTTTAAAAGGGCAAGCCCAAGGGAAACCAAATGGAAAACTGCTTTTGTGACCTGGAAATTCAAAACATTAAGCCAAATCAAGCTTCAGTTTCTCATACATATTTATTTTATCATATTTATTTGCCACCCATTCGCAGATCAGGCAACTCCAGGAGGCTTACATCAGGATAGTAACATATAACAATAATTATAAATATAAAAGTGAATTGAAATTACAAAAAAATAGAACAAGCTAAAAAATAGGTGTTAAGTCCTTGAAGTGATGGCGAAGGATGAAGACACATTTCTACAGAACAATTTATTGTGCTTTTAGTGAAAACTCCAACAATGAGCAAAGGCACACAGGCCTCCTTTTATACGCCCAGATCCCCGGACATAATGGCAACATAGTCCTGCACTTTTTGCGCCTTGCACATGCGCGCAAAGCCGGCGCCACTCAGTCTGGTCCTGGGCAGCTTCTGCAAAGCCCGGGACCATTGCAACGTCCCGAGCCTGCATTTACAGGCTCAGGACACAACACCCTTCCCCCCTAGCTTGGAACAATCCTGACACTTCAGTATTCTTATTTTTGGGAAGAGTATCAAACTTCCTGACAGTCAGGCATGGAAGGGAGTGCCTGAGGTTGCCTCCACCCACAAGTTCCTATCCTTGTTTCATCAACTAAGACACTCAAAATCATAAGTAAACAAAATACATTATTAACTAATAACCTTAAGGGTAGTACCTGTTGTAGCTGGACAGTAACTTCACAAAGTCTGAAAGATATTTGGGAGGGCACTTGGCCCTTTGTGACCTCCTTGGACTGGGAGAATTTGCTAGTTCCTTTTCCTTGCCCACCAGGCTAGTTGAGCCAGAGCATTGCTGCCCACTTGCCTCAGGCGACCCTCGTATTGTTACCTGACCTGCCTGCTCGCCTGCCAGGCTCAGTAGGTCAGGGCTTTGCTGCCCCAAGTACCTGGTTGATCTGCCCATCTGCTGGTTGGCTGTGCCCTTTGACCTCAATGCCTTGGAGGCATTGTAGTCCCCAGATCCACAATGGACTATTTTTGGGAGCACTGTCCCTCAAACCCAAGGTCTGCAGATGAATAGTCAGGAGTGGCTACAGGGCCTCAGTATCCAGTGGACCCCAAGGTCATGCCTGAAATGCCAGAATCAGGAGTAGCCTCTCTGTTTGCCCTCCTTAAAGAGGACTTCCTTCTGGGAGCAACTGCGGAATTTGGCTTGCTCCCGTGCTGTGTTGCCAGTTCTCTTGCAGGATGTGAGTTGTGTGGATACCCCCAGTCAGTCTCCCTGTCTGGAGTGTTACTAGTTATGGGTGAATAATGTGGATACCCCCAGTGTGACTCGCTAGCTGGAGTAAGTATGGGTGTATGGGGTGACCCCCTGCCCCATGACTTCCTGTTCGGAGCACTTGCGGAACCTTGAGATGGGGGATCAATGGCCTCCTCAGCGGCCGGTAATGGCTGCTGACATTGATCCTCAGAATGCACTCTATAGCCTTCCTCCCCCCCCCAGTGCAGAGCCAGGAGCGGAAGGGTGTAAATCCAGCCTCACACGCAGCTTATCTATGTGCCACCAAAGAACGTGGCTGTCTTCCAAGGACACTTCATATGACAAAGGTCCAGAGACCTTGCAGACCACATCTGGTACCCAGAGATGACCAGGCCCATAGTTCCAAGTCCAAACCAGAATACCCACTTGCAGGCTCCTCGATGCCGGTGGATGCAACACCTGAGACACCACCCAGTCTGGGTGCAGTTTGTCCAGCTTAGTGATAAGCCGGCGACCCCAGCGAAGTTCAGCAGGGCTCTTCCCGCTGGCTGTGCAAGGTATGGTGTGATGTGCAAGAAGAAAGTCTGCTAACCTGTGATGCCAGTCACCGTAAGTCAGTCTGTTGAGGGCATCCTTGGTGGTGCATACCATACGCTCAGCCATTCCATTGGTGAATGGGTGGAAAGGAGCCGAAATTGCATAACGGTTCAGGTTGGCCTGAAGAAAAGCCTGGAACTCAGAAGAAGTGAATTGAGGACCGTTATCTGAAACCAGAACATCTGGAAGGCCATGAGCTGCAAAAATACCTCTCAGCACCTGGATAGTCTTGGCAGTAGTAGTGGAGGTCACATGAACAATCTCTAGCCATTTGGAATGGCTATCAACAACAACCAAGAAGAATTGCCCCGAAAGGGCCCAGCGTAATCTATATGTACCCTAGACCATGGGTTTGAATTTCCTCCCACCAATGAACTGAGGCCTGAGGCATTTCAGGCCGGGACTGTTGGCACACATGGCACCCATGCACCTGGGCCTCGATGACTTTATCCAGGCCAGGCCACCACAAATGGCTGCGCACAAGCGCTTTCATCCTGACTATCCCAGGATGACCCTCATGCAGAGAGATTAAGATTCTAGACCCCAATGAAGCTGGGATTACTACCTATTGCCCCATAACAAGCATCCCTTGAAAGTAGACAACTCATGCCTTTTTTTGCCAGAAACTTTGGAACTCAGTATCAGGGCACGTGTCAGGCCAACCTGACAATACCCACGTCAACACGCGTGTAAGTGTGTGATCAGTGGCAGTTTCAGCAACCACATCCCTAGCATTTTGGGGAGACTCAGGTAGCACTTGAATGGATACAATGTTAATGGCTGGAACAGGATCAGGCTCCAGAGTTGGCAGGGGTAATCTACTCAGGGCATCTGCATGACCCATTTCCTTTCCAGGTTTGTGAATCAGTGTGTAGTCATATGTGGACAGGAAAATGGACCATCTCAGCATACAAGGAGAAAGGATATGTGGGGTCTGTTTGGTCGTGGTAAACAACCCCAGCAGTGGCTTATGGTCAGTGTAGACCGTGAAGTGGTGGCCGTATATGAAATCATGAAACTTCTTAATGCCAGCCACAATGGCCAGCGCTTCCCTGTCAATATGAGCGTAATTATGCTCTGCAGAAGACAGGGTTCTGGAATAATAAGCCACAGGGACCTGTGTCCTGTCAGCCATCAGATGGCTAAGAACTGCCTCTACTCCATATGGAGAAGCATCGCAGGCAATGCAAACAGGTAGTTGCTCATTGAAGTGAGCTAGTACAGCATTAGAAGTAAGCAAGGCTTTAACCTCATTGAAACTTTTTTCATGGACCTTAGTCCACTGCCAACAGGTTTGTTTGTCTAAGAGCCTATGCAAGGGCTCAGCTACTGCAGCTTTATGTGGCAGAAATGCATGGTAAAAGTTTAAAAGCCCCCAAAAGGCTTGTAGTTCGCCCTTAGACCTAGGGCTTTGGGGCCTGCTGAATGGCCTTTAATTTAGCTTCAGAAGGGTGAATGCCTTGAGCATCTATCCTGAATCCCAAAAAGTCAGTAGAATTGACTCCTATCTTACACTTGTCCTTTTTTAACTTCAGGCCTGCTCTTTTAAAATGAAGCAAGACAGCCCTTAATCTCTCTGCCAAGTTTTGAGATGATTTCCCTGCAATGAGGACATCATCAAAATATGGGTAGACTCCAGGAATACCCCTCAATGTGTTCTCCATGGCATTTTGGAATATGCCAGGGGCTATATTCACCCCAAATTGCAATCTCTTTACTTTAAAAGCTCCTCTATGGGTTACAATTGTCTGAGCTTCAGCAGCTGCCTCATCAACAGGCAACTGTTGATAGGCCTGTGCCAGGTCAAGTTTTGCAAAAATGTGCCCCCCTTTAGGGAAGCCAGAATGTGACTTACTACAGGTACTGGATAAATGTGCTGCTGCAGTGCCTTGTTTAGTGTGCACTTGTAATCTGCACATATACGTATGTCCCCATTAGCCTTAAGAGGCATTACTATGGGGGTTTCCCAAGGACTAGAATCTACAGGTTCTAAGATGCCCTGCTGGAGCAATTTGTCCAGTTCAGCATCAATCTTGCCTTTGAGGGCAAAAGGTACCCTCCTAGGCTTGACCCTAATGGGTGTTATGGAAGGATCTAATTGTAATGAAACTGGAGGCCCCTTGTAGGTTTCAAGCTCAGAGCTAAAACATCTGCAAATTCCCTCAGACTTCTGCAAGACTAGATGTTTGCAAATGGTGCAGCCCCGTGACTTGAATTCCCAGAGCCTCAAACCAATCGAGTCCAATAAGACTCGTACGTTCACCCCCAACAACCAACACATCTAAGGGACCCTCAAAATCCTTGTACTGTACCTTAAGGGTGGCCTCCACCTTAACACACACCTTAGAATTCTGAAAGTCTGTGAGTATCACGTTGGATGGCTTGAGTTTAACTCGAAGGCCACTGCTACTACAAATCTTCCTGAATGTGTTGAGGGAAATTATGGAGACAGCAGACCCAGTGTCCAATTCCATGGATAAAGGAACCCCATGCAACCTTACTTTAAGGGACAGTTTCTTCTTTAGGGGTTTATGTGTGCCTGTCCTTAGAACACTTCTGCGTGTTGCGCAGAAACCCACCCTATTTTGGCTGGGGACCCTGGTACCTTTCAGATGCAATTTTTCTCTAGGCTGTACTTTCTGACAACCCAAACAGACAGATGCGATGTGGCCTTGCCTACCGCATGCCCTGCAAATGGCGGAACGGAACCGGCAGTCAGCTCATTTGTGGCGTTCTCCGCACCCGAAGCATTTCTGTGCATTCCTTCTGTCTCCTTCCGGCTGCCTGGTAAAGCTTGTCCACCTCATCTTCAGGAACTTCTTCCGACTCTTCTCGCACGTTCTCCTGGTGCGAGAACGTCCCAGAGCGCTTCTGGAGTGCCGCATGTTCTTTACTGCCCCACCTGCTGCTTCCTCTGCTGTAACCTCTCACAGAGCATCTTGGAAAGAGATATCTTCCTTAGCGAAGATCTTTTGCTGTAAGTCTCTGTTCCTTAATCCGCATACAAAATGATCACGCAGCCTTTCTTCCAAATCTTTAAACTCACACGGTCTGGCTGCTTGTCTCAAGGCCGCAATAAAGTCCTTAGCAGATTCACCTGCCTTCTGATCCCTTTGTTCAAATGTGTGCCTCCAAGCAATGACAGACAACTTGGGCTGGAAATGCTCTTTTAGAAGCTTCTTTAAATCCGTGTACATTACACCTTCCAGTGAGGCATGGCCCACTAGATTTTCTGCAATCTCAAAAATCTCTTGTCCGCATACACACAACAAGGTGGCAGCCTTCAACCCATCTTCTCGAATTTGGTTGACTCTGAAATAGTTCTCCACCCTCGTAAGGTATGATTCCCATCTTTCTGGGTGTGAGACGTCGAACTTTGATAAGCGGCCGATCTTCGCCATTGTAGCTTGTGCTTCACCACTCACTTTTTCAGGGAAAGGGTCTTTCAGCCAAACTCACCCTCCAGCGATGCTGTACTGGCAGGATGGATGCTGACTTTAACGCCATTTTCCCTCTTCAGGACTTCTTTGGGTATGTCTTACAGCTTCCTTCTAGTTATCTTGTGAAGGATCCCACTTTCGTTGCCAGTGTTAAGTCCTTGAAGCGATGGCGAAGGATGAAGAAACATTTCTACAGAACTCTTTATTGTGCTTTTAGTCAAAACTCAGCGAGCAAAGGCACGCAGGCCTCCTTTTATACGCCCAGATCCTCGGACATAATGACAACATAGTCCTGCACTTTTTGCTCCTTGCCCATGCACGCAAAGCCAGCACCACTCAGTCTGGTCCCGGGCAGCTTCTGCAAAGCCCGGGACCATTGCAACGTCCCGAGCCTGCATTTGCAGGCTCAGGACACAACAATAGGGATCTGGAGGGAAGAGGTGGGGTTCTCCTCCAGCCACCAGTTTCTCTTTTAGGAACCCGTGCCAGCCGACATAGCCAGTTTTTTAGAACTTCTTTGAAGCTCAAAGAGAAGGGGCAGATCTTTCTCCTGTGGCAAGATGTTCCAGAGGGTAGGACGACAAAGCAGAAAAGGCTTTTCAACCACCAGCCAAAATTTCTTGTGATGCAGTATGTTTATTTCTATTGACTTCGGTAAAATTACTTTTACTTAAGATTGTCATAGATATCTGTCAACAAAATGATAACTGTTGGAATAGCATGTACCTTATATCCCCAATCTGCTTAAGAAAATTCAGGAAACTTTTGCATCCAATTTTGGATGCAGAGAATCTTTCAGCCACAAGAAGAATAAAAGAAGTTACTACCTTAATATTCTTGTTTAATATTGGATGCTGTCCAATCATGATTAAACCACTCATAACAAATGCATAAATCCCACTGATTTCAATAAGTATACTCTGATTAAATCTGCTTCCACCGCAATATATTAAAACACAACACAATCAGAATCCACCAAAAGCAACATAAAGTGAAAATGTACAAAAACTGTTAGAAAATATAGATAAATTGAAAGATCTTCTGGTATATAATCTCTTTATTGTTTTAAAATAAGGCTTCACATCATTCCTCTTTGTCAAGCTTCAAGACATTCTTCATCACTCAGTCCTTTAATGAGTTAGACCTCATTCACAGACTGTCACTAAATTCCTTCCTACTTACGGCTCTTTTTTTCCTCAGTTCATTAATTCTCATGGGCTGCTTCTTTCTACTAGAGTAGGAAGATCAAATGCTACAGACTGAGTGTGGGAAGCAATTTATTTGCTTGAGCTGTGCTGGATGGTTCCAAGACTCCCCCTCACAGCATGTCTTTGCTTTTGTTTTTCATTTTTCATAATTAGCCAGAAATCTTCTGTCTGGTGATTGATACATGTTCACGGTTTGATTTTATTTTTTAGGAACCTCTCCCCTCATCTCTACTTTTAATAACTTTAAATTTAATAAAGTTTATAGCCTTCATAAACATATTTTGTTCCTATATGTTTTAAATCCAGATTTAATTTAAATATTATGATACTAGAGAGCTAATTTATTATAGCAGCTAGGGCAGTAGGTCAGAAACTGGGAGAAAAAGAGTTAGCACAAAGCTAACTAGGTGACCCTAGGCCAGCCACTCTCTCTCTCTCAATCCTAGGCAGGAGGCAAGGAAAACCACTTTTGAAATTTTGTCAAGAAAATAATAGGGACAGGGCCAACTATGACTCAAAGCCACAGAAAATATAAATGAAATGAAAAATTACTAACACTAACCAATCCTAAAAAAAAAAAAAAAAAAAAAAACAGAAAGGAGAAGAATAACCAGCAATTCTTTAAAGGTTTTCCCCTTCTATTAATGTGGATTTTTATATTTTTGTTTTTATTTATTGTTTTTTAATCTGATTATTGTACACTGTCCAGAGTTACTTTTGGTGAGATGTGTGGCTATGTAAATTTGATTAATAAATAAATATGATTGATTTAGTATATTAACTTCTCTTCTACCACTAAATCCTTGAAGTAATTAAAAATGAAAATGAAAATAGGAATTAGAATTAAAAGGAACTGCAAATCAACTGAAAATATACCACCAGCAGCTCACAAAGAAAGGCCATTTACATATCAGAATTCTGCACTAGTATAAAAGCAGCTTCAGTCTTCATATCCCCAAAATATCACCATGTTTGGAAAAAACTGCAGGTAGTCCTTGCTTAAAAGTCACCCATTCAGCGATTGTTTATCATTATGATGGTGCTGAACAAAGGGAGTTACAATACTAATGTCTGTGCAGCACCCCTGGAGACACACAATAAAAAATTGGGCACTCGGCAATGGCCGGCCCTTATGATTCTGGGAATGCTACAACTCCCCAATACCAGTCTATCACCCCTTTACTCTAGGCCACCTTGCAGCAGACAGACATAGTGTCTGACCTGGGCCTGAAGTAGAGGCCCAGGCCTTTGGCAGTCTCAGCCCTAGCACACTGCTGCCACTCAGAAATTCCAATTTGCTCCATTCTCCCAGGAAAGAGAGCCTTGGGAAACAGAATTATGGCTCCCGTTGCTCCTGAAGATTTACCATGTCCTATCTACCTTCAGATGTTTTTATTCTGCTCTTGAGAGTCCACAAGGCTATCCAACCCAGCTTCCAATTGCACAAGGCCTTTCCCCCTAAAGCTGCCTCAGAGCCAGTTCTTGGAGAGTGCTGGGCTGGAGGACCCACCAAACACTACCTGTCTGCAGGCATTTTCTGCTGCTGTTGAGTGGCCTGTGCAGCCTATCTGAAGTTTTGGAAGGCTTCCGAAGACCTGCTAGAACTGGCTCAAAGGCAACTTGAGAAAAGAATGGCTGGTGTGACCAGAAGCTGATCAGATAGGCCACTCAACAACAACAACAAGTAAACAGTGTGCAACAGATAATTGGGAGTGATGGGTGAAGGGACAGTCGCACCATTCCCCGAAGCCCATGCACATTGAAAAATGGCATGAGGCATCATTTCTGAGTGGCATCTGTGGTGGTAGGGCTAATGTTGAAGATTTGGGTAATGGCAGCAAGCTGAGACTGCCAAAAGCTCTGGGCCTCCACTGTGGCCAAGTGTCGCTGTGCAGAGTGGCCTAGAGAGTTGGGTGGCATTCCTTAGTTCCTTAGTTGCAGTGGTATAACTAGGGCTGAAGTCAAGGCCTGGGATGGTATCAGCTGGTTAAATGCAGAAGCTCCTCTACTTCAGTCTTAGGCCCTGGGCTTCTTCTAAGGAGTGGCATGTTGCAGGGTCTGGCTGGGAGGGTTGCTGCTTTGCTTTGCACTGCAATGCAACCTCCTCAGCTTGTGTATGGCCTGTGCTAGGCCTCCCAGAGCCTCCTCCCCCCCCCAGAGGAACCCATTTAATAACCTGTGCATTCACTAAAGAGAGCAACAATGAGTGCCAGGATTGTGATCATTGAGCAAAGTGGTCACGGCTTCTTGTTTAATGACAGCAATGATTTACAATTGAAATTCTGGTCTCAATCGTGATTGTAAATGATTACATCTATTTATTTTTGATTGCACTGCAGTGTTGCTGAAATTCCTGTAAAGATGGGGTGCATGTATAGCCCGCAAGACATTAGAGGAGAACATTTTATGTCATCTAGTCTCTAAATATCAGGATATGAAAGCGAAATGGTGGTCCAAACTAAATAAGCAAGGGTGAATAGTAAAGAATGTTATAATTTTTGCACTTCTCTTTAGCACTGGAGCTGGTATGGAAAACTCCAGAATACATATTTTTATGATTGATGTAAGACCTTCAGCCATTCAGTGAGTTATTTTTAACTTCTTGTGCTCAGCCCTTTAAATGGGCAGATAGGTGAACAGTCATAGATTACCTGCAACTAGTTCTATAAAGTTAGTACAGTAGTATTATGGAGGTACCCCAAAACCATTAAGGATTCATTAGATTAAAAGCAAGTCTGTCTGATTATATTTGGGGGGGGGCTACCAGTAGAACAACAATAATTAAACTAACCTGGAACTGCCATGGCTAGTTATAGTCATAAGCAGAGTTAGTTGTTTGTGCCAGACACCTTATTCAGCATATAACGGAGGTCAGAAGGTGGTGGTAAGTTATTTGAGAGCAAAACTTTGTGTGCTGGTTCATGTCCTTCACCATATTGCTGGTTTATTATCTCAGACATAGTACAAGTGGAAGATATTCTGTTGCCAGAATAATGTCTTCCTCCTTTCTTGTCACTAGAATGAATAGAGGATGCCATTTTGTCTTAAGCAGCAAAGTGACTTGGGTTAGTTCAAATAGCTGACAGATTTAATGCCTATGGAAGTAGGGCTCTGAAGAAAAGCAAACTCATACACTCTGAATTTGAACATAGAAACAGACAATGGCCAAACCATAATTTTTCAATTCTTGATAAGAAGTGTGGCCATCATCTGACCCCAGTTTTTATCATATAGTGTAGGTTGATCAAGTATATTTCTTTAGCACTCAATTTTTTCCAGGAAAATAAATTTTAAATGGTGGGTGGAAGGAACAGCAGCTTCAGTACATTTTTCTCTGTCGTACATCATTATGAATGCATGCATATGTGTATTTAGACACTGAGCACTTAATGTACAATTTTCCTTGTCCTCCCCAAAATTAGAAAAGTCCCCCATGACCCCATAGCATCAGTGCCATCCTTCTATAACTTCATCACATAAAATTTACACATGAAAGTACTTGTAATGAATAATACTATTTCTTTTGTTAAATATTACCATGTTTTCCTGAACAAAGTGATCACATTAGATGTTGTTATTTATGTATTTCATTTATTTATTGTTAAATTTAGATCACTGTCAAAGTGACTCTGGGCAGTTTACAGATAAATTATAAATTGCACTTTTTAAAGAAGGTCTCTCTCCAGTTGTTGGAACTATTGCAAAACTCAACTATTCTTTTTCCAGTGAATGTAAAAGCCACTTAAAGAAAATCAATAAAAGCAAGAATAGCCTTTTGTCATTAAGTTCTACACCATATTACATCTCTATTACAGGTCTTCTGAGCAACATTTTTTATTTTTTATTTTGCTTTTACCAATTAAAAAGAAAAAAAATCAATCTCACTCCTAAAAGAGTCTATGATTTTTTTTCCTGATATTGCAGAATTTGCAGATATTCAAATAGTAAACAATACCCCAATCAAGGAACTATCAACTCAGACAAACAAGCTAACAGTAAACAACAGCGTAATCAAGAACCAAGAACACTCCCATCAGCACTGACAGAGCAAGCTAATAGGATATAAAATGAGAACAAACCCCAGTCCCTTTTAGCACTGATGATGTTACCTAGTTGGATACTGAAACATCTGCAAGAAAACAATCAAGCTCAGAGAGCATCAAGGACCCCACAGCAACTTAAGTCTAAGGTGATGAATTATCCTTAATTATATTTTTGGGAACTGTAAAATCAAAGGAATATAAAAAACATATTTGAAAGACCGCATTTTTCCAGATTATCTTTTCTGAGGTTTAATATGATAGGGAAAGCGTTCTGGGAATATAAAACATAAGTAAGGGACGGTCAGGGTGCATCCTTCTCTTCTCTTGGCGGGCAAGCTTACTTGTATTTCATCTGTTGATGCTGTTACTTCTCTTGTATTGTATCTCCTTAGAGGACGGGAGTCACAAGCCATGAAGGGCTTTAAAAGTGACAACCAGTGCTTTGAATTGCACCCAGAAGCAAATCGGTAGCCAAGGCAGCTCCCACAGGAGAGGTAACACATGTGCACACTTAGGTCTGCACAAAAACCGTTCAGGCCACTGCATTTTGAGCCAACTGAAGCTTCCAGATGCTTTTCAATGGCAGCCCCATATAAAGCACATTGCAATAGGCAAGGTGGGAGGTAACTGGGGCATGAATGACCATGAGTAGGGATTGTTGATCCAGGAAAGAGTGTAACTGGTGCACAACCTGCAGTTGTGCAAAGGCCTTCTTGGCCACGACTGCCACCTGCTGCTCGAGCAGGATTCACGAGTCCAGGAGAACACCCACATTATGCACTGGGTCTGTTTGGGGCAGTGCCACCCCAACCAAGACCAAAGGTGACAATTCCCCATGAACTAAAGAACCCCAAACCCAGAGCCACTCAGTCTTGCCAGGGTTCAGTTTTGGACCGTTGCTCCCCATCCAGCCCCTAACAGCCTCCAAGCACTGCAAGAGAGAGGTCACTGCATTGCTTAACTCACCATGGGCCGAGACATACAGTATCATCGGCATATTGAGGGTATCTCAGTCCATAGTAATGGATGATCTCACCCAGCAGTTTCATGTAGATGTTAAACAGAAGGAGAGAAAGTACTGAGTCCTGCAGGACCACCAAAGCAGTGGACGAGGGCTGGACTCTCACTTTAAATTGAAGTGGGACAGGGGGGTAGGGTTATGATAGAGTTCTTGCATTTTTCTTCCTCATATTTTTATCTATGGATAGGCTGTTTACTCTCATTGCCTCTCTCCTTTCAACAGGATGAAATTATTAGCTACTGTTGATATCATCATGACAGTGATCCATACAGTAGTACCTCTGCTCTAGAAATTTCTTCATACAAGACCTATACATAGGCCATTATGGAGGTTTTTTTTTCTTAAAAGCTAGATGAATATATTTATACATGTTGAATGCTTACCAGTATACACTGAACAAGAGGAGATATATATTCTCTGTCACTGGGAACAGAATAGTAAACTTTACATTTTGTACAAATAGCCCAACTAAGAATGCAAACTCTATTGTAGGCAGTAAAGTTCCTAATTCTTTTTCTTTCATCCATGACTCTTTATGTAACTTCTTTTTAGGCCTTTGCTATCTTTTTTCCTGTCTCAATTTTTCTCCCTCTCCTATAATCTTTTCTACCATCTTAATCACAATTTTACTTTGCTTAAAAGAAAATCTCCCTAACATTCCTTTCCTTTTTTGATTAAGTATATATTGGATCTTGATTCATCACCTTTATTCAAGAGGTAATAAGAAAGCAAAAAAAGCTAGGCAAAAATAATGCTTAAATCAGATCTCAAAGTAATAAATACAACCATATACTGTTTATATATGTATAGCCAGTGCTTTTTTTCTAAAAAAAAAAAAAAAAAAAAGGGTGCCGGAACTCATACACGTCATACAACCCGCCTTGCCTACCCTACAAGGTTCCATCCAGAAAAGGTGCCGAAACTCCATTCTACGAGAAAAAAAGCCCTGTGTATAGCTATTATATTGATGGCTAATTATGGTTGAAGAACGATCTAAGTACTGAATTCATATGAGAAGAATTATCATAATATAGTCACTGAGACTGAAATTTCTAGCCCTAATGGAAGCCACTTGTTCTTTATATATCATATATGTATCTGTATTATTTTTACATTCATACATTTAAAATGTTATAGTAGTAAACATCATTGTTTTATCCCACACCTCAAATCAAGATTGCACTTTTTATTGTATACTTGGATCAGCTCACCTAATTTATTCCTTTGGATTTGCGTTAGGGAAAATAATTAAATATTCAGGTAGTACATAATTCACGAACCAATAAATGGCAGTAAAGAAGTTAATCAATACTGCAACTGACAGAATCAGCAGTTAGGATCACAATAAAAAAATAAATTTTACTTTTCCACTGACTTTTAGGAGTGTAACTGAAGGGTTAGTTAGTTCAAATTATAGACATTTTGATACAACATAAATACCAATTATAAGCAATATTTTTTAATTAATATTGATTAAATATTATTATCAGAATACTAATTTGGTATACTGGTTAAGATACCAGGCTAGAAACTGCGCTATTGTGAGTTCTAGTTCCGCCTTAATTTCAAAGCCAGTTGGGTAACCTTGGGCTAGTCACTTTCTCTCAGTTCAGGCAGTTGCCAAAAGTCAACACTGACTTGAAAGAAATAGCTGTCATTTTACAGCTTTGCCACTAACACTGGTTCATAAATCATGTCAAGATTCAGTTAAAAATCTGCTTTGACCATTTATGATCTTCATCATTTGTGACCAAATTACTCAAAAGACTAAGAACCATACTTAAACTAAACTAAATTAAACTGCCGGCCTTTTCAGTAGGATGCTCCATTGATGGAATCTGTCTTTTGAAAAACTTATCTAGTATGCACTTCAGTGTTATTTCAACTTGTAGCAAAAGCCTTTTTCTTTCCCCATGATTTTTATAATAAATTGTTTCTATCTTGTTTTGCATTTATACTTATTTCTGCTACTTCCTTCTATGTTCCATTTTATATGAGATATTTTAAAATGTTTGCTTTCTTTGCATTTTTTAAACATAATTTTAAATTTTATCAACTGTCATGAAGCTTGTTGACAAGTAGAGTATGTTATTTAAAGAAATCAGTGCAATTAACAGTCTGCATGATGTAGTGGTTATAAAAATTGGTCCTGGCATGGGAACATTTTGTAAAAATAGCCCAATTAAAAATGCAAACTTATGCAGGTATGGACTAGAATGGACTAGAATGCAAGTTCTAGTCCCTTCAAGATATAGAAACTCATTGGGGGATTTTAAGCCAGCCTCAGCACACTCTTGTAAAGAAAAGTAGAAGGAAACATCTATGTACAAATCTAAAACCTAAATATTTTGAATCACTGGCTGAAGGAGAGGGGACTCCTCTAAAGGGAGTAAGGAGATATTCCAGCTTGGAGTTAGTTCAGGGGAGGAAATATCTGAAATCAAATCCTTAGGTCTATATCTGCTGTTTCCCAAGGGAAGGCAGACAGTCTTTGAGATTCTTGTAATAAAGGTGACCGTCAATAAAATCTACTTGGCCCTGTATCCAAGTGGTTCAGGTTGCTTGCTCCTGACAAATACTTTTCATTTACTGAAGTGATGTTCTAAAACTTGTGATGTTTGATCCGTGATGGCCTCTTTTCTCTTGCATCTTGAATCATCTCAACTTTTACAGAGTGAGCTAGGAAGTGATATGAATTTGCCCTAAGATAAGAATGAATTGGACACAACTGAATAGACTGGACAGTTATTTGTACTAATACTGAAGTGCATTCGTGCTGAAATAACTTAATTATGAGATTGCACAAGCTTTATATAATACTAATATAAGCTAGACAAAGTTCATGTCAGTATTTTTTGTGATACTTTGAACCCTGTGCTTTAAAGTTGAACATTAGTCTGTGTTATATAGAGTTCAGAATTAATCTCAAAATCCTTATGAAATGCAAATGTGAAGAGATTTAATACAAATTATTCTTTATTCTACATCGAGAAGAAACAGAACATTTCCTAAAATATAATATGAATATTTTTCTACTGAGTTTAGTACAGATTTGAATGTATTCAAAAACAGAAAGAAAGATATGCATAATATAAAACATGACAGGCCTGCAAGCAGTTTTAACTTGCATGGTTGATTCTTACACTGAATAACATTCTGGGTCATGTTGACCTTGGCGGTTTTATGGAGATCACATTAATATAGATTTGAAATGTTCTTGAGCAATTTCAGAAATGTATTTGACTAAAGCTAAAAGACTGAAGAATTCTGTAGGCGCGTACTTTTCTTGTCAAGGATTCTATCCACCAAGCAACTTTTAGGTGCATTAAGAAAATATCTGGCATTTTATAGATTGCATTGAGACAAGCTGAAAAAAGCTTGTTGAGGCAAAAATTAATAGGGCTGTGAACATTTTTAAAATGACTTAGAGTGATTTGGAATAAGTGCTTCAAACCTTGCATGAGGATATTTCTTTCTTATCTATTAAAAAGTTTGTTTTCTTGCAAACTTCTGGGCAAGACTGGGGGGAAAAAAGAGATGAAGCAGCTTTAAAGAGAGTTAACTCTTAAAACACTAGCCTATTTTTTTTTCAGGTTTGCTGGGAAACCTGACAAAATTGAGGCAGCCTTCTTTAATAAATAGCAAAGAAGTGCTGTGCTCACACAAGGGGTGAAACACTTCTTTCCAAATAATTTTCAAAGAATGCCTCTCCCTAAAAAGTAATCAGCTACGTATGAACATGTATCAGCATTACACATCCTGACATTCTCTAACATAAACTTTATTTTAAAAGAGGTTTAAAGTGAATATTTCTCATCTTGGCTTTTGATCATCACCGCATCCTCCTTTCTCTCATACCTGGGAGATATCCACAGCAGGAAGCCTATCTTAATAGACTCCTAGAAGCAAAGTGATGACAATGAACAGCTTCTGTTCACTGCCCACTGATTAAATCTGTGGTGTTTTGGCTGAATATATTTTAAAAGGAATACTTCCTGTCATCCATACTATTCTTCAAGATAAGCAAGCAAAAACCCAAAACCTTCACAACATTTTTTACCCAGCAAAAACCCTAATTTCTGGCAGGAAAGTATTTATGTCATGGCTGACAGTCTTATGGTTGACACATTCCTCCAGGAGGAGGAGGAGGAGGAGGAGGAGGAGGAAGAAGAGGAAGAAGAGGAAGAGGAAGAGGAAGAGGAAGAAGAAGAAGAAGAAGAAGAAGAAGAAGAAGAAGAAGAAGAAGAAGAAGAAGGAAGAAGAAGAAGAAGAAGAAGAAGAAGAAGAAGAAGAAGAAGAAGAAGAAGAAGAAGAAGAAGAGGAAGAAGAAGAAGAAGAAGAAGAAGAAGAAGAAGAAGAAGAAGAAGAAGAAGAAGAAGAAATAATTTATCATGTCTTAATGCTGCTGCCAGGGTATGAAAATCAGTATTTGACAAAATCTGTTTTCCTGTGCAATTGTTAAAGATCTACTACCTTTGTCATATCATCAAATCTTTTGCAGCCAAAGACTAGCATATGGAAGGTAGGGTATAGTCAATTAAAAACATAGAAAACAATCCAAGTCTTATATAAAGCTAAAAGATATATAACATATATAACAACAGAAGTCTAAAAGCATTAAATGGATATAGGGGAGCATCAAAGTTAGTATGTGGCAGACTAAATCTATCACAATATGGAGCACTAAATGCTCATTAAAACTAGTTTATGGCACAGGATTTTAAGTGCTGCTGTGCAGAACCTGGCAATATTGTACATTGCAGCAGGATTAGCAATCTGAAAGCAGCATTGTCCTGTGCACCCTGGGTATTTCTACAATAATGGTGAGATGAGGCTAGTACAAATATCAGCAATGCAGGCACTGGAAGATATTTCTGTGTGACGTGAGTCACAGGGACAGTCTCCCCAGATAAGAAATCTTATATTGGCTTTCAAGGACAGCTGAGAGCACACTGTGTCAGAGTAAAGGCCCTCCAATGGTTAAGTACTTTAGGATGAATTAAATAGGCCATAGGGGAGGCAGACTACCCATTGGATTCACTGGAAAGGTTGGGGTCCTGACTAATCCAGTCAGTGCTTTTGTCTGCTACACTCTGTTTAATGAATACTTTGGCCTGATCATGCCCCATACTAAGTAGAAGACCTGGAGGGAAGCCCAAGGGTGAGATTTTAATTGCCACTCCTTTGCCCTTGTGGACTGAAAAATATCCTTCATAGTTAAGGGGGAGAAAGACTTGTTTGAGCCAATATGAGTATGGTCACCCACACTTTAATCTCCACTTTCATGAGGCCTGTCTCTAGGCCTCAGAGTGGTATTGGAGACACATGTCAGAACTTGAAGGGACGATCTTAGAAATTTGGACTGAACAAGTTCTAATGGTGCAAAATTTTCCAGACTTTTGTTAAGACTTTACAACTCTAGATATTCTTCCAGGCCTTTGGACTGGAAGATTAAACCTGCCTGCCGATAGATTTGTTTGGTATGTTTTTAATGTTTTTAAGCCTGGACATATGCTATATATTATTATAATTATTATTCTATTTGGCATAGTGTATTATAGTCACTTTAGTGAGATGGCAGGCAATATAATATTTAAATAAAAATGGCTATTAATATGTATTAATTAGACAAAAGCTATCCAATAGACTAGGAGAGCTATCTGGACTGCACAATAGAGATGACCACTAGATGGCAGCAGGGTGTGAGATATTTCTATATAATAGTTACTATCTAGAGCACGGGTATCAAAGTAGATTGCGTCACGTGATCTATCATGATGTATCGCAATGTTTTTTTCCTTTGCGGAGCCGGGGTGGGCATGGCCTGCACGTGACGCATCTGGCCCACGGGCCACCAGTTTAACACCCCTGATCTAGACAGTATCTTTATTTTTTTCAGGCTAGATCTGGTAGTCCATAAATATTAGATTAGATTTGGTGGCCCAGATTCAAATACCTACTCAACCATGAAGCTCACTGGATGGTTCTACTGGTTGTGAGAATAGAGTAGAAAGTATATGGTAATTATGAAGTTTGCAGGAAGAAAAGGAAGATACACAATTACAACATATACCGTAAATGCCGGTGTACAAGGCGACCCGGCGTATAAGACGACCCCCGTCTTTATAGCCGGGCCGCATTCCTAGAACGTCGTCTTATACACCGGAAACTACAAGTATTTCCGGCGTATAAGATGACTCGGCGTATAAGACGACCCCTGTCTTTGGCGCCGATTTCAGCGCTCACGGAAGTCGCCTTATACGCCGGCATTTACGGTACATGTATACAATATGTGCATGTATATGTTCATATGTAATTATAAATATTAGCAAAGTAAAACTTCTGGATGGGAGACTTTTTCTATTATACACAAGGCCAAATATATCTAATAATATATTATATATTCTCTGTTTAAAATAATACTTATTAATTAGTTGATTAATCAGTTAATCAGTTGACAGTCATTGAAAAACCACCAAGAGTAACTGTGGATTGTAGTGGGATATAAATGAAATTAAACAAATCCCTTGGACAAAGATCTATAAACACTGAATAAGTTATATCTGTTCCAGGTATATCTTTAAACATAGACAACTCAATGACTCAGCTAAAAATAGGACTATCAGATCCAAGCTGCAAAATATTGCATAAGCACCAGATGGCATAAAGTTTTCTGCCTTTCCTTGCTGCCTTATTGTGATTATAAGTATTTTTGCATCCCAGTTCTTCTGGGCCTAAGACAGGGGTCTTCAAACTTGGCCCTTTTATGACTTATGGACTTCGACTCCCAGAATACCTCAGCCAGAGTGCCTGGCTGAGGAATTCTGGGAGTTGAAGTCCACAAGTCATAAAAGGGCCAAGTTTGAAGACCCCTGGCCTAAGATAATGGCTAGACCAGTTACGGTTCCAAGGGAGAGTTACAAGATGTCTTTCCTCCTTTCCTTTACCACCACCAACAAAAACCTCTACCATTTTTTAAATCCACTTTTATTATATTTATAAGTAACTATAGGTGGAAAACATACCTAATACATTTTCCTCCTACTATTTTCTCCACAACAACAACCCTATGAGGGAAATGTAGCTGAGACAGAATGACTGGGCCAAAGTCACCCAGCTAGTTTCATGCCAAAGGCAGGACTAGAACTCACAGTCTCCTGATTTCTAGCCTGATGCCTTAATCACTAAACAAAACTGGTTTCCATTCCTTCTCCACTCATTAAAATACAGTAGTCCTCAACCTATGACCACGATTGAGCCCAAAATTTATGTTGCCTTATGGGAAACTTGTTAAATGAGTTTTGTTCCATTTTACAACTTTTCTTGACACATTTGTTAAGCGAATCGTTGCAATTGTTAAATCAGTACCACGGTTGTTAAGTGAATCTGGTTTCCCCATTGACTGCTTCTCAGAAGGTTGCAAAGGGTGATCACATGATCCTGGGACACTGCAATTGTCAGAAATGCGAGTCAGTTGTCAAGCATTTGAATGTAAATCCCATGACCACAGGGATGCCACAACATTTTGCATAAGTGTGAAAAATGGTCATAAGTCACTTTTTTAGGTATCGTTGAAACTTCGAACAGTCATTAAGCGACTGTTGTAAGTCAAGGACTACTAGTAAAGTAGCATATCTGATTTATTTCGTCTTAATTTTTTTCTGAACATCTTACTTTTTCTGCAACTCCCCCACCCCGTTTTATACAGTTTGGATCTGTATTCCAAAGCACTTGAGGCAGGTCAATAGCCTTTTTCACTTAGAACTATTATTTTGCTCAGTTTGACCCATAGATTAGGTCTTATTTGCCTCAGTTTTCAACAGTCTAATGTCACATAGGCATTACATGTTTCTAAATTAATCCCAAATTAATCCCCAAATTGTTTACACTTCCAGCTCTGCTGTCAGAGGTATTTCTTCAGTCTTTGACTCAGTCTAGATTAGCATGTCTAATATATGTATATTTCATTAAACTCTGCTCATATTTTCTCTCACCCTCTTAAAGCTGTATTTTTATTCCTGCATGAGGTACAGAATAGAGTATTACAGACTGGCATGTTCTTATTTCATAATCCATATAATTTTTTTTGTAAAGAAATATAAGGATTAAAACACAATATACCAGTAAAATCTTCAAATTCTTCAAATCTCTGGGCAAATCACAAACTATGCATGCCAGCTTCAGAGTCAAACAATGAATTTGTATACTATTTTTACATGTGCATTGCATTTTTCCGCAATATAAGAAAATATGTGATTATAATTTCTGATTTATATATTTAAACAGATATTACTACCCTGAAAAACAATAAAAATATTTAAAAGAGTTCTGGATCATTTTACAGAGAAGGACAAGGGGGGACATGATAGCAGTATTCCAATATCTCAAGGGCTGCCATAAAGAAGAGGGAATCAAGCTATTTTCCAAAGCACCTGAAGGCAGGACAAGAAGAAAGGGTGGAAACTAATCAAGGAGAGAAGCAACCTAGAACTAAGGAGAAACTTCCTGACAGTGAGAACAATTAATCAGTGGAACAACCTGCCTCCAGAAGCAGTAAATGCTCCAACACTGGAAGTTTTTAAGAAGAGACTGGACAGCCATTTGTCCGAAATGGTATAGGGTTTCCTGCCTGAGCAGGACTAGATGACCTCCAAGGTCCCTTCCAACTTTACTACTATTACTATTACTATTACATCACTATAGGACAATATTTTCTCAAAGTTAACTAATTAAGAATTATGAAGAAGCAATAAATGGTTGGTTATTTAAAAAGTATATCTATTGCAGATATGGCTGACTCTAGGTATCTTTTCTTATTATTGAGTAAAGGAAGTAGCAAAAGAATATAAAGTTCATTCTTATAGGAAACATTTTAGAGTTGAATTCTACAAGTATATACTGTAAGCAGACATATGTGAATGAACTTTCTCCTCCTGCGTTGTAGACCCATATCCTCAAACTCTTGAGAATAAATTTTAGAAGACTGCAGATTGCTTGCTTCCAATCTGGTCAATACTGTAGTGGTTAAGTTTCTGGCTTAGAAAACAAGAGACTCTGAGTTCTAGACCTCCCTTAGATATTTTATTTTTTATTTATTTTGTGTCCTGATCAAGCCTTGAATTGCCAAAATAAGGCCACCTTTTTGACTTTATCATTGGCCAAAAACAAATGACTTTCGGTTTACTTCTACTGGGAGTAATCAACAGACCAACAAATGGGCCAGCCTCTGTGTCTCCCCACATTCACACTGCATGTTGTTATCTGCTGGCAACTCGCACTTGAGCATATTGATCTTACATTTAGGCACTCCAAGTCTCAACCCATTCAATGCCCTCCAAGTAACACAGGAGAGATCAGATCCTTCAGCCATGTTGACTTCTAGAATTATTCCTTGTTCCACAAATTCTCTCCTCCATCTTCTAATTCGGTTTTGCTCCTGCGTGCCTTCAAAAGTATCTGTTCTTGCCATAAAACTCTTCCTAGATCTAAGTTGGTCATATATGATACGATGTGATGTATCATGGATATAGCTATGATATCACATATATGATATCATATGTATCATAGATCATATCCCACCAAAGTGGTACCCATGTATCCCATAGATATGAAAGCTGGCTAGGTAACTTTCACACAGTCACTCTCTCTCAGCCAGTCCATCTCACAGGGGTTGGTATTTTGGGGAAAAATAGGAAGTAAGGGTATCAGATGTGTTCATTGCTTTGAGTTATATATTTAAAAGGTGGGATAAAATATCATCTCCAAAATGGAAGATCATCTTGGAAAATAAGATCACCATGTTAAGATCAGAGGCAAGCAAGCGAGAACAGATGAAAGAAAAGAAACTGAAGTACAAGAAGACAAAAGAATACCTGATCAAGAAATAACACCTAGAGACAAGACAAGGAAGCAATGGAAATTTAATAAAGCAGTAAACAACAGCCATAAACAAAAAAATCAACAGATACTAATCTGGAATTACATACTACAGTAAAAATCTCCCATTTCAATCAAATCAGAAATGTTTTATCAATTCATCAACGGAAAAACTATAATGAATCAGCCAACACTTGACAAAAAAGAAACAGTGCAGTTCTGGATGGGACAATACAAAAAGACTGCAGCTTGAATAAAGAAGGTGGGAAAGGAAGAAAAAAGGGAGCTGAAATAAAAGAACTTTTAATAGCAGCAGAAATTGTAGAGAAAAAGACAAAAGAGATCAAGAATTGGAAAGAGATTAACTGCATGGCTTTTGATCGAAACACCTGATTGGGCTACACCAGGAGTGTTAAACTCACAATGTCACATGATGTGTCACAACGTATCGTGACTTTTTTGCCATTGCCAGCAATGGGGTAGGAGCAGTTTTGCTATGATGCATCCAGCCCACGGGCCAGCAATTTGACACCCCTGGTCTACACCCACTCATTGCCAGGTATTTAAATAACATATTGCAAGGATATGAAATTGAAGATTGGCTAACTTTTGGTAAAACCCACCTGACAATGAAAGATCCAGCAAAAGGGACAGACAACTACAGGCGAATTAATTGCTTACTAACTACTTTCAAATTGTTAACCATTCCAGAATTATATTCTGGCCTTTGCTTTTTCTCTTTGTGAGAGACTGTTCTCTATTTACTGAAAATACAGATACAAAATACTTCACCCAGCTTCAACACCTGACTTCTATGACATAACTTAGAAATAGGTTCAGATACTGGGAGGATGCAATGCAAAGGTTGCTCATATGTTGCTTATATCCTTCACCCATCTAAATAGTGTCATCAGAAACCCGTATCAGAGTAACAGGATATGTGTTCTTATGTTTACTCTTGTTTTCTTAAAGAGAAAGCAGAAAGAAATCTGCAGCAGAAGACAAACTGCCAAAGTTACATAAATTACCGGCATATACAGAAGAGGATGGAGCGCACTGGCTGATGTGGTTAGAATGCTGGTCTGACGATCAGCAGGCTCATGTTTGAGACCCAGTTGCTGCTGTGGGATAGGGTGAGCTCCCATGACTCAGTCCAACTCCTGCTGATCCTACTGCTTGAAAGTGGGCAACAGTGAATATGATGGATGGGTACTACTTTGGTGGGCAGCTTAATGGGGACATGAAAAGAGCTTCCAAATGGGTGTCCCCTGGGCAATGTTGATTGTCACCAGCTAATCCTTTCAACCTGGAAGTGCTACGGTGCTCCCAACATGACTGTAGCAATACAGAAGAGGGAGGAAGGAAGAGAGAGAGAGGCTTCTATAGAATACTGCAGATTATATAGACATGAGTTTCTACTACTAAATAATGGTCATAGCATATGCCAATAAAAGTGTTGATTAAAAGACAGAATGTAAAATATAATTAAAGCAAACATCTATATATCTAATAATAAATACATAAAATACATAGGTATAAGTACAATAATGAATATACTTTATTACACATTTTGGATGAGTCCACATTTTGGATATTTTGTGACTGTGGATGCTGAACAAGATAGCTTGTCCTGACCTGTGTTAACACAGGGCTTTTCAATCAGAGGTATGCGTACCACCGGTGGTACAATGGCACCTGGCAGGTGGTACGCGTTCCTGCCTAACTTAGCCAAGTGTAGCAGAGGGAGGGAATGAGCTAAGGCGGTGCAGCACAGGACTTGCCATGAGAGAGTTCTCAGAAGCTTCAAGGCTGCTGGGGCCAGACAAAGGCCCCAGGAAGAGAAAGGAGGCGGGGTGGAGTCAGGAGAGGTTATAAAAGGAGGCAGTTTTGGCAGGAGAGGGAGAGGGACAGAAAAAAAGAGAGTCAGAAGAGAAAAGGCTTTTGTCAGAGAAGCAGTGTGAGAGGCAGTGAGGAAATGCTTTGGAAAGATGTCTGTGAGAGAGAGGAAAGGCATTTGTGGGGAAGTTGTGTGTGTGAGAGACAGAGAGAAAAGGCTTTTGGAGAGATGTGTGTGAGAGAGAGGAAATGCTTTTGAGGGAAAGTTGGGTGTATGAGAGAGACAGAGAGGAAATGCTTTTGGAAGGAAGTGTGTGTATGAGAGGCAGAGAGGAAAGTCTTTGGGGGGAAAGTTGTGTGTGTGAGAGAGACAGAGCACGAGAGCACGAGGGGCTTTTGCAAGTAAAGGGTGAGGACAAAAAGAGAGGAGAGAGAGAGAGAGAGGAAGAAGGGCCAACTAGCCACCTGACCACCAAGATAGTGGTGCATATTAATAAATATGGAATTCATCATACATTTGTCAGTGTAAAGGGAAAGTGATTTAGCAAAGGAACCTTCACCAAAGAAATTAAAACCGGTACTTTTTTCCTGGTTTAAAAAATCTGTAACATTTTTTTAGATTATAGACTAAAATACAAAAATACAAAAGCAAATAGTAGGACACAATGGGGAGGAAGGAGAGAAAAAAAGTGAGGGGGAAAAGGGAAAAAGAAAAGGCATTGACTTCCGACTTCCTCTGTTGCAGTAGAAGGAAGCATTAACATTGAACCTCATTTTTTTTACCTTTCCATAATATTATAAACTAGCCATTTCTATAACAACAAATGAATCTAACCAGTAAAACCCCCAATCCCCCCTTTTTTTAGTCATCACGTTTTTGACACCTTGCTAAACACTTTTGACACCTTGCTAAGCACTGGTGGCACTCGAATATTGTCATGTCCTAAAAGTAGTACAATCTGTGAAAAGGTTGAAAAGCCCTGTGTTAACAGGACTGGAGCAGATATTTTTCTATAAAAGACTGTAAAAGACTCATAAGCTTACTGGAAGTGTTTTCTTCTAATTTTGCAAAATGTTAAGCCTTTTTTATTTCTTACATAACTTACTTCTCTGAGATATACAATAGTGGTTTCTGTTCATATTTTAAATGGTGTTATTCTCTAATGACTGGCATCATTATATCAGCATGTGACCTTGAGGTCCCTTTACTAATGGGGTTGAAGCATGAGTGCTATAGTGCTTCTTTTGTACAGTAAGTACACAGGAGAACATTGAAGCATTGCCCCATACAGGCCTATGCTCCCATAGTTTTTCTAAAGGACAAAAGTCAAAGGTCCTTGGGATTGAGAGGAAAATATGTTATCTGATGAATGCTTTGCCCGAGCTATGAATTGTGTCCGTATGGTAGGACATTAAATCAGCTGCAGAAATTCTGTGACAACAACTGAAGGTATTTGGGTATAATATAAAATTACTCAATTACTATTAAAACCAAATTTAATCAATTATATTATATTGCTGCACAGCATAACTAGCATGTTTATGATGTGTTCAGAATTGTCTCATCTGTAATATGAATTGACTTCTATATCCTTGGCTATGCCATAAACTTTTAACTTGTATTTAATCTGCGCCGTGTACATGTGATTTACGCCATCTGCACCAGTTAAGTGTTGTGCTCAAATTTCCACTGAAGAAGCACCTACCTGGTATGACTTAATTTGCTTCAAAACATCTGTCTCAGTTAATCTCCTTTAGCTCAAATGGCAAAATGATTATTGTTAGTGCAACTGCACAACTTGAGCTCCAGTACTTATGGATAATTAAGAAGGAATCTTAATGTCAAGATGTAAGGCAGTTGATTCTAATAAAAAAACACCCACAGTTTTCAACTAGTTCAAAATAGCAATCTTAAATAAGCCAATCCAATATTATTAATGTGGGATCTTCTTTAGAATCCCCTTATCATGAATAGCACAAAATACCACACAGAGAGCTATTTGATCTGGTCTTTTTTTTAAACCAGGATATAGAACTCCTTAGGAAATATATGATGCCACTAGGCAATTGAGACACGTAGGAGTAGAAATTACATAGTCTCTACAGGACATCAAACTGCCAATCATTCCCCAGGGTAGAAGTGAACAACGTGTTCCCCCAACTAGCTAGAAGGCTGCAAAGGATGTTCCTGGGAGGGTGTTGCTTGGTAGGTTAATTATTTTCTGTCTGTTTTGAGCAGGTTGAAGAATGGGGGGGGGGGAACTAGCACTAAGCTTTTGAAAGTCAAAATCCTCTCATTTCTAACCATAAAAATGACCTGAGATTATATGACTGAAATTTGGTAAAATTGCCAAATTTCAGCTATCTATAATGTTGACACATTTTGACTTTGCAAAAGGGGATCAATGAGCCTGGAACACTGCAACCATCATACATATGAGTCATTTGACAAGCATCTGAATTTTAAAGCAAGCTAAGTAATTTAGTCCTTCTGGGAAACAAGTCATCTTGAAACAGGCAGAAGGAAATAACTGTTTGGCTGTTTTAAAAACTGCCATTTTGTGAGCAAGATAATCCAAAAGCTCTGTGTGGTCTCGGAGAAGACAATTTCTGAACCCATTTTGAAAAAGGACAAGATTAATACTTTCTTGGTTGGCACAATATAATGCTAAAGGTGAACAAATACACTCTAAAGTTCTATATTTTTTTCATCTAGAATTATCGGCGACTGAATATTTTTGGACTATATGTGACAGATAGCAACATTTCCACACTTACTTAATGGATTGAAGTCAGATATGGTTACTGGTCCAAATCATGGGATTTAAGATTTGTAACACAGCAATGTTCCCTAAATAAATTTATGAGTTGAAAGAGATTAATTATAAAAAATTTAACAAGAAGTAAACCAGATACTTTTTAAGATGGCGACATACTTGTTTACTTTATTCTGGATGTAGCACTGATGCTTCAAGTTGAAATGTTTCTGGGCCAACTATGCCCCTGGATGCTTATCTTTCAAAAATAGTCATGGGTTATCTTTCAGCAGCTTATAAGGATAGGATTTAAGGTTAAAGCTGCAGGACTGTCAAAATTGTCCAGAATATAAGCCAGGAGACCTTAAGAAACTTTTATCAGGTGTATCTCCTGTACTTTCAGCTTACTGGGTGAGGCATTGTTTCACTTCTTATCTCTCATGGTGGGTGAATCTTCTTTTTAATGAAACATATCACATTTTTTGTTGTTTTCTGGCAACTAATGATGGGCTCTGCCCACCCATATTTATTTTACTAGCTAATGGTTAGTTCTTTCAACTGGAATTTTGCAGATAGGACTTTTAAAAAACTTTTTGGTTTGAAATGTGTTTTAAACTTGACAATATTTTATTATGGATAGTTTTTTTTTTACTGTATCATCATGATATATGAAGTTGTAAGAAAGTAAACATATTGACAGAGTAACAACATTGTAATTTAACCTCCAATGATAATAAAAGTATTTAAATGTAGATAAAACTACATTTTCTCTGATATTATGCCCATTGGATATAATGATATACAGCTGATCCAGTGACTTGAAAAAGCAGTAGATAAATGGCAAAATGTTGTAGTAAAACATAGCTTTTCTAAGCAATGTTGCTACATGCCTTGTGAGGCCTTTGAATTCAATCACCAAGAGCTTATTTTAAGATGGAAGCAAGCCAGCCCTTTTGTCTTCCACAAATAGCTTTGCTGAACTCAGAACCAATTCGTTTTAAAATATTAATTCCAGCTTAAATTTCATTTATGGACCAAAGCCAGCTTTGCTTGTTTACAGATCATAAAACAAAAGTCAACTTAACTGTCAAGTCAAAGACAAAACAGTACATAAAGATTAGGTCTTTATGAGCTCAGTAAAAACAAAAAATAAATCTGTCATTACAAAATTTAATGGACTTTCCTAAATAATAGAGAAAAGCATAGGCTTTGAATGCACTAGGTAATTTATTGAATTCTTGGCAATTCCCATTAATGGATTTTAAACAGCAATACTAGAGCAATTTTAATCTGAAATTAAATGGAGTCATTTGTGATTACAGCAGATAATAGTTGCTTAGGCAGACATGAGAAAGCTACTGTACTGTATATTAGTAAAGTCTCCAAATTATCTTTGGTTTCTGGTGACCTCCTGAGCACCCTGCCTTAGCCTTTTCCAGAAAGTTTTTACAACTTTACAGGTTAATTTACATTCCTAGTAGATCTTCCACCCAAATTCTAACCAGGCATAATCCTGACTATCTTTCTAGCAGGAAGTTGCCTGGGTGCTGAACCTGGAAACAAAATATGTCTCTTTTGATTCAAACTTGACTCCTGGTAAATTCATGGAGATGTCCATGGAGTTTAGCAGGCAGGAGTATAGAAATGGTTTGCCACTGCCACTTCTTCCAGGGTGTTTTTTTCCATAGCTTTCCAGTTTAGTCTTTATCGCCTTTGATTATTACAGTAATTATAGAAAATTGTGGGGATTAACCTATATGTCAGAGCATTTCTTGTTTGGTCCTAGAAGGTTAACCTGTGTGAGAGAAAGATGTATGGGTATGTATGTAAGTATGTTTCTCTCTCTCCCTCTCCCCTCCCTTCTCATTAGATATTTGGGCCAAATTCATATCTGATTGATCTATAAATCTTTTCACTGGCTACAGGATTCATTTTTATATCTGGAGCAGTTTCATTAACTGACTTTCAGAGAGACATCCCAGTGTTAAAATTTTCTCTGTGTTTTTAAGTGTAACACAATATACAGGTTTTCCTTTATTACTGGTTGTTTAGTGCCCTTTTGAGCTTATAGTGGACCTAGTCAACTGCTATTTATGACCCAGATTCAAAGTTCCAACGGTCACCCGTTCAGGGTCAACTAACTAAATTTCAGGTGCTCAGCAACTGGGCAGCATTTACAGCTGTTTGCAGTGTCCCACAATCATGGAGTTGCAATTTGCAATGGTTCAGCAGAAAACTGGCAATTACTTTCAGGTTTTGGAAAAACTGCGCCCACAGTGAACCATTGGTTCATTTGATGACCATGGCATTCACTAATGACAACAGTGGCTGCTTTATGACTGGGGTCTTGTGGAAAAATAAAGCCTTAAAAAAATAAGGACTTTTACGAAATTCCATGGGTGAAAGAGAGATCTTTATTGTTGCGCAAAAAGGTTCAGAAGTGATTTAACAATCAACAAATTTCTGAACAAGGGGGAGGGTCTAAACTAAAGCTTTATAGGTTTCTTTCTCTCAGGAACAAAGGAAGCATAGATGGAATCTTACATTGTATATGGAATCTACTTTTGTGTAACATTCAGATAGTTTCTCACAGGTTAGCTCCATTTCTCATGGGAATACAATGAAGGCAGTTTTTACTTTTATACAATGTTTCTAAATATGCATTAGGTCATTCTCGTACTGTTAATACAGTTTTTGTTAACACAGCTTTCTTTCAGAGATTATGCAGACACATGATTTTTGCTTTTAGTGATTTTTCATTATTATTATTATTATTATTATTATTATTATTATTATTATTATTATTATACTTTATTCTTCTTTATTCTATGTTATTCTATTTCTTTCCCACTTTAGGGGCATCCACATAAAACCACTGCAGAAAAAGTTGCAAAATCAGGTCGGTCACATACTTAATCTGTTTTATGACCGTCACAACTTATGCCCATAATGGGCAACCTCCATTATGTCAGAAATCAAGGACTATCTGTTATAAGTTTTATTTGTTTGGTATTCTCAGTAAATGCATTTTGTTGATATTAGTTGTTTAGTTTTTGTTAGAATTGATCCTTCCATGTAGGATAGGTAAGGCTGAAGATGTGCCATATTCACTTAGGAGCTCCATTGCTGATGCTGAACTTGGCCCTAATTCTCAATCCAACACTTTAAGTACCACAACACCTTAGATTTCTTCATACGAATCAATGCACTAATAATTATTATCTACACTTCTATTTCTCTTTTAGAAAAACTTATTAAAATTTATTTAACTGCAATAGTAACAACAGAATTTTAAAACAGGATGACAAACAATTTTTTAACAATTTAAGCAATGGCTTGTATTACACTTCAGGTAGAACAATTGAAAGTAAACTTAAAGTGAGGTTTTAAAAATTAGTTTACATTTAAATAAAATAACTTCCAAATCTAATGGGAACAAGCAATGAGAAAAATACAGTAAAATAAATAAGTTAATGGAAGAAAAATCTGTGATGCTTAATTGTTACATTCTTGGAAATCATTCTGCTAAAAACCAAATATTTTTATTCCATGAGACATGTTTGAACTTCAGTTTACTTATGTCCCTAAAAGCAGAAAAACCCAAATCCAAACCTGGATTTATTTTTTTAAATAGATTGAACACTTCAATGCTACGAACACTATGTTTAAAATTTTTGAAGCAAGCAGCCCTAAGATTGTAGTGAGCTCCCAAATCAAGAAGCATTAATAACCTACCATTCTTTACACATCACTCGCAATACCAATATTTTTTGTTAATCTACAATTCCTATTAACAAGATAAAAAGTGTTCCCAATTAAATAGAGCATCTCAATTAAGATTACAGTTTTAGCAACACTGATGATCTACTGTAAAATAGGGAAGCCAGAGAACAATCATCCAAATTCTAAAGCTCTAAAGATTCACCTGGAAAAGTCTTAAGAGGTCTTCTGATGTCGGCAAGATAAAGATAACAGGAAGAGAAAGCTGTTTTATTTGTCACCAATGGATCAATCTACCCATTTAGTCTCCTGCCTTAAATTTAAGAGCACAGACATCAGTGAGAGAGAAAACAGCAGGGTTCCTTTCAACCAGAGACAAAGTTTGGGAGGTTGCTTTACAGTTTTATCTGCACTTTTCCAACTTTACTCTTCTTCTGATAGGAATAAAAATGTTTTCATTATTTAAAGGAAAAGACAACTTCTGGGACAATTTTATGGATGGAATGCAGGGTTTTTTTGCATTTACCTTGGTGAATGTAAGCATCCTATCATCAGTCATGTCTCTAGCAATCTGCATCCTCCCTAATTTCCTTCTTAATCTGAAAGAAAAACTCAGCAAGGAACACCTTGCACAAGGCTTTTTTCAGATCAGTAAGTGCAGGCAGCAAAGTGAGGGTGGGATGCTGCAAAGAAACTAATTGACAAATAACAAAAAAATGATCAGTAGCTTGCATCCCTTTGTAACAAAGTACATGCCACTGAAAGAACTCAGGCTATTAAAGGCGAAACAACAAATTTCAGGAAAGCTTCAAGGAACTTGAAAGATACCATTTGGCATTTGTTTGGTATGGTAGATGGTTTCCAATACAGGTAGTCCTTGACTTACGACCACAATTGAGCTGACACTTTTTGTTGCTAAATGAGATATTTGTTAAGTGAGTTTGCCTCATTTTACGACCTTTCTTGGCACACTTATTAAGTAATATAATATAATAATAATAGAGTTGGAAGGGACCTTGGAGGTCTTTTAGTCCAGCGCCCTTTCATTAAAGTGAATCACTGTAGCTGTTAAATTAGTCAAACTGTTGAATCTGGCTTCCATATTGACCTGCTTGTTAGAAGGTCGCAAAAGGGACTCACGTGACCCGGGGACACTGCAACCATCATAAATATGAGTCAATTGCCAAGCGTCTGAACACATGACCATAGGGATGCTACAATGGTTGTAAGTGTGAAAACTGGTCATAAGTCACATTTTAATGCCATTGTAACTTTGAATGGTCACTAAATGAATTGTTGTAAGTTGAGGACTACCTGTATCTCATTTCTGCTACTACTAGAGATTGTAACTCAATTTGCTCTAAAGTAAGGCTTCAAAAGCCTTTATTTTATTTTATTTATTTAAAACATTTATAGGAAGTGCCCATCTTCTAACCAACTCTGGGCAGCTCCCAATCAAAAGTTAAATCAACAAATAAAACTAAACACATCAAAAACAACAAAAATCAGGTCCCAATAAATTATCTAATCTTAACCCAGTGCTTTGGGGAAAAGTCACATCTTCAAAGCTTTTCAAAGGATTGGGTGTGTGTGTGTGTGTGTGTTGAGGTCTGTTAGACTTCAAGGGACAGAATGATATGTAGGGCAGAGTTTGCCATAGAAAAGGCACACTGCCTAGTTCCCATCAGATGACAACATTTAGGGAAAGGAACTAGGAAGCACGCCCACTCTATCTGACCTTGGGGGTGGAAGATGTCCTTAGAGAAAGGAAGTCACACAGATAACCTGGCCCTGTGCCATATAGGGCTTTAAAGATGATGACCAGCACCTGGAATTGTACCTAGAAACTGGAAACAGTGCAGTTTGCACACCAAAAGTGTTACATAGCCAGACGCAGGGGTTTTGTTTAGAATGCCTAAGTTTGCAGGTTGCTTTGATGTTTGCCCTATTTTTTTTTTATTTTTCTAAAATTTAATTGCCTTATTTATTTATGAGACTTATATACCGCTTTAAGTGCAAGCACTCTCTAAGCGGTGTACACCAGTAAGCAATATATATATATATATATATATATATATATATATATATATATATATATTACATTGCATTGGGTCCTCATTTTACCTACCTCGGAAGGATGGAAGGCTGAGCCGGTGAGATTTGAACCGCTGACCTGCTGAAGACAGTCAGCTAAAGTGGCCTGCAGTACTGCACTCTAACTGCTGCGCCACCTCAGCTCTTCGGCCTTCCAACGTGTTTGTGATTTTTATTAAGCGCCACATATTTTCATTTAATTCTTAAGTCTTTTTTCCCATAAATGAACAGCCTCTATCTTTTTTTTAAAAAAAAGCTACAGTTAGGATTAATTAAGGTGTTTGGTAAAAGCAAGTTCAAGTTCAAGCTTCTTAGAAACCTGTTATTGTCAAAGGTGCTTGTCTTTTACTTACATTATTCTTTCAAAATACATGTTTTAATTTTTATCTTTTTATTTTGGCAGCACACTTTTAAAAATATGATTGGAAATACAGCAAAAATGTGTAAGAAGTTATACACCTATAGAGAAAAGTAACAGTTTTATATACACAATGAAATTAGAGCATTAAAATTATATAAAGGCAATGTAAATTGATTCAGGCATATATGGTATTCATGGTCCAAACCATTTACCTGGAAATTATTTTTAAAGTGTAAATATTTTTGGTGACAAAACACATAATACAATATGGAAGAATTTCATATACTAAAATATATTAAAAAATGGAGGAATCATCTCTGCAGACATCAGGCAATGAAGGGTTCTGACATAATTTTGTTTTTAATATTGAGTTTTCTACAGCAAAAACTGAATCCAGATTATTCATTTCAGGGGCAGCCCTGGAAGCAAAAAATAAATGGGTAAACAATAAAATTAATTCATACCCTTCCTTCTGCTGGATACAAATACAGCAGAAGGAAAGGTAGCAGCATATCTCTGGTTACAAATACAACTCTCTCTCTTTCACGCCACCCCTGCAATTTCTATTGAGGATTTGGTACCTATGATCTGAAATAATATGGCCAGACACAGGATTATCTTTATCTGTAACAAAATAATAAATATAAGGCAAAGAAATCAATGTTATGCATTAGAGGTTTTTTGCAATCTGAATGTAAGCAAAATATTGTAATGGCTAAAATTTATACACACTAGTCTTCTATTATTTTCACTTGGATGTTATATAATCCTTTTATCTCTTGAAAAGACTTTTTGTGCAACATTTATTAAATTTGTTATTTTACTGTTGAGGCACGTTTTCAGAGAAAATTAAATTGTACCAAAGATCTCATGCCATGAATTTGTATTCAGAGTACTTTATAACTTACAAAGATTATTGTTGCCCTGTTTTGTACCCTTATCCATTCTTAATGTCTCATGGCTTGCATTTTTTTTAAAAAAAAATATCAATGGAGAGGGGGGTATAGTACTATTGTATACATTAAAAGGAACAACTCTAAATGCATGATCTCTAATTTACAGGTATAACTCTGAGCCAAACTTCGCTTTCTGGCATGCACATTTGGCTCTCACAGAAATAGCAAAAATCATCAATTCAAGATATCTTTGATGTTTGTTTAATACACTTAACATTTGTTGAAGCAACAAGGGCATAAAAGGAGTGATTTGGAATAATAAAAAATCAAGAACTGTTCCTTCCTATCCTGAAGACAAAAAAGGCATTTTCAAGAACGGAAGATAATGTTTGTTTTATTAAGGGCACATGAGCACATCATTATATTGCAGTAAAACCTCTGGCAATTTTTTTCCTAGTGGGGACCACACAGTTTTGACTGATGAAAACCTAATAGCCCCATGTCATGAGTGGCTGTTCAGGAAAACAAGGTTTGAATTAATGTGCAATGATTCCTCTGTCAGCAAAGTGGACATGGTCCAAAGCAAACTTAGAAGATCAATAGATTCTAGCGTGCCTCCTTCTGTATGCAAATCAAAGCCAATGTCATTACCTGCAACAGTTTGGGTGTTCTCCAAAAACTGCACTAACCCAGTAATGGGAATCTATTCTATAAATAGCCTCCACCTGTGCAATGAATGTAACATATACAACATTCATGTATAGGATAGACCTCTGTATGCTTAGGACTTCTAATAATAAATAAAAGAAGTTCAAATTAAAACCATTATAAAAGACAGATTCTTTGTCCAAAAACCATTCCCATTCTAAAGTATCTTTCCCTCTCTTCTTTCAACTCTTACTACCACACTTGCTTAGGTGCCTCACTTTGTAGAAGCAGATTTGGATCCAACCTTTTTAACATGTGGTTTGTCTCTTTGACTTAGGAACTCAGGGGAGTAGCTAGGGCAGGCATGTCAAACTCGCGATGTTGTGTGACATCGCTCGATGTATTGCAACTTTTCCACCACTGCCAGCAATGGTGTGGATGTGGTTTCATTGTGATGCATCCGGCCTGTGGACCGGCAGTTTGACATGCCTGGGCTAGGGAATGAAACAGGAGTAGACTTATCTTGATGTTTGCCTCTATTATTTGATCAGAGAGAAGTGCCAGCAATCTTGCCCTTCCCTTAAAACAGATTAGAACTTAATGCTTTTCAGAATGGAAGGAACTCTACCGTTATAAATTTATATAGGATATGTATAAGGATTTTTATTTTTGAAGAGCTAGATTATTGGATAATCTCAAATGATAATTGATTGGATCTAGACATTCAGCAATTTATATTATTTGATAAAGCTGTTTTCTTGGATGATTTTTCTTTTTGTTAATAAATATTTATTGGCATATTGTAAGAGTAGAGAATAAAAAAAAAAAACCTGAAACTATGTAGCCCAAAACCCATACAGACCACACACCATATAGCACCTTATTTATTATTCACCTATTGCATGCATATTCTGAGAAATTCTAAAAACTGTTTTGGTATAACTGCAGATTCCCACTGATCAAATCATTCCTTCACCAAAAGTAGTCAAATTTTGGGGGGGGGAATGATTCATCTCAATGACTGAACAGTAGTTTTAACAAAAAAAATGTCAAGGAAAGCAATAATGATTTCTTTCAGCAATTTTTCCTTGATTCATTTTTTGTTCAGAAAGAAATTTGATTAAGGATTGGACCACTGAAAGTTCAAGGTTTTTTTTCTCTTTATTTTAGCTAGTCTCCTATTGCTCTTCTCTAGAGGATGCTGTAGGATCAAGAAAAATTTCTGAACAGCAGTCACCCATTATTTTACCTGCACTCCACTGCATCTACTCTCTAAAAATGAATTACTATTCCATATTTATTGCATTACACTTTAAATTGCTACTTGCATTTCTGACCTTCATTAACTCTTATACTTGCTTAAGCAAGGAAATGTGGAAGAATTCAGTACATAATTGTATTTATAGGTTCCAATGTTGTGATGTTCCCTGTAAAGAGAACCTTGCATCAAACTATGCATATAGCTCCAATAATTATCAACATGTAATCATTTTATTATGAATAAAATGAGAATTAACAAGATACAGAGTATGGCTTCTGGAACTCTTTCCAAAACCTTTACCAGCAATGGCCATAAGACATATCTATATTTTTTTCCCTGGTTTCAAAATAAGAGGTTGTGCCTTTGTGTTTCTGTGGACTAGGATGCATTTGGATAGGCTGCTTTGAGTCACATGACCAGGAGGGGAAAGGGAGGGATGTTAGAATGGAGCATCAGCTGATAATCTGAGCCACTGCTTCATCCAATTGTGAAGCACTAAGGGGATTTTTCAGAATGCTCTCCCCCCCCCCAGAGTCCCAAGTGCCTTTCACTTTCTCAATTCATTGCTTCTTTTGCTGGCTTCTTCTGCAGCATATTTGGTTCTGTTTTTTTTTCAAATGTAACATTAAGAATAGTGGGTTGTGTTGAAAAAGCACAAATTTTGTCATCTGTCTGGTTAGCCTTCAAATGACCCTGACATTTTGGAGGCATCTGGCAGCAGATAAAATATTTCTTACTTAGTTTATTAAATATTTAAGTACACACACAAACTCCAGTTTGTTTTTTATCACTTTGATCCCAAAGATTATCTCTCTCATGAGGGATAGCAGACATACTCTACTAGAGAGAACTTTCCTGAAGATGGGTCCAGCACAAGTCCAAACGCTTGGAAGAATAAACCTCTTATTCCGGTGAATGACCCAGATCGGATCCTGCATTATCTCTCTTAGGCATTACCACATTTTCCCTCTACCACATCCTCGTTTCCAATGCAACCATGACCATGCCAAACATATCCAGTAGCAGCACCAAGACATCTTGAAAAGGTCTTTTTTCACTTGCTTTGTTTGATCTTTACTTGTTTTATTTGCTTTTTAATTTAAATTGATTGTTTTAATTGTTTTTAATATTGTATTATGATGATGATGCCACCCAGTTGCAAGCTGAGATGGGCAGTTACATAAATGTGATTAAATACATACCTACAAATTAAAAATTAATTGTAAATATATTTCTAATGTATATCACTGATATACATTACTAATGTATTGCAGTATACTGCAATATATATGCAGTGATGCATATTTTGTAAATTTGCACAATCCACTCTCTACATCCTGTTTTAAATTTTAAATGAAATAAATATAAATAATGCCCAGTAGAATATTATGACCTTTATTTTATTGCAATTAATATAGACTTACAGAGAACAGTTAAACTTCAATTTGAGATTTAAAGAGCCACAACAACTTAGAATTTGGGTGATTTGATTGAGCACATGGAGTATGACTGAATAATATTAATAAAAATTAATTCCCCTGGAAGAAAGAACTCATCCCTGAATAAATTACTTTCTCTATATTGAAATGTTAAACAGATCATTCTGGTACAAATTAATACTGAAAATTGAGCACTGCAATGCTGATATTTTCAGCTGATAATATTAAAAATAACACAGGAGAATATAGAAGTAATTCAAAAATTCAATATATTTTTTTAAAAAGATTACCGTAATGTCATTTAATATGTGCAATTGCCCTAGGAATTCAATGCCAGATTTTTGGTGCATGTTATAAAACTGGGAACTGAATAAAGCCACTATTTTCTTGTTTAGTTTTTGCAACATTTTTGCATTCTCTCAAGGAATTAACTTTAGATTTGTTCACCATGTAAACTAATGTGTCCTAAAATACTCTACAGTTAATGCCTCTAGTCAACCAAAGAAAGTATGCATCCTGGTTTTTTTTAGTGTAGACAAAATATAAAAGCAACAGAAGCAAAAACTGAATAGTTACTGAAATCTTCAAACAAGTTCATATGAAAATAATATAAAGAATATGAACATTTCAGTGATGGTGCCAGCATTATGGAACTTATTAACCATTTGAGACACATTAGGCTCATGCTTTTGAGCCCCAAGACACCTATGGATTTACATAGGGCTTCTTGATGGACTGATTAAATGCATGATTGATCTAATTGTATTTAGTTGGTTACAGTCCTACTATTTGAATTTTATTAGTTATTAAGTTGTTTAATGGATGTTAATGGTCTATTATTTATCTATTATATATCTGATTTATACCTCTTCTTTCTATTCACGTGAAACTCAAAACAGCTGTGAATTTTTATGAATTTGGTAAGCAATTTTGCAGATTTCCTCTTAAAGATATCCTTAAATAAACAAACATAGGCACTAAAGAACATATTATTGAACAGATTACCAATCATTTCCTAGGTTTTGTCACCCAAAGCCTACATACCAGAATTCTTATGAAGTTAGCTCCTTAGCTCCTTTTAAAAGCTCAACTCATTGATAAAAATGAATGATTAAAACAGTTATGAACTGCATTCCAGACTTTTCAGGCAATGCAGTTAATCCAATGAATATTTTACCTTAACGGATAATAATCAAAATCATGTCAAGCCAACATTATATCTCCACTGAGATGCTGATCAGAAGTCTGTAAGCAGGACATGCACAACAGTAACCCTAATCACAACTACTCAGTTCCCCTGAATAGCTAGCCTTGAGTGTAACAACCACTGGCATCCTTCATCTCCATCAAGATACTAATCTCTTTTTTAAATGATTCAGGTTGGTGCCCATTTTGTCTACAAGTTTTGAAAACTAGTTTAGCTAGATACTGAATCAATTATTATAACTGTTCAAGCACATGGAGCACAGAATACTGAATCACTTTATTTTCATCTGTTCTATCAATTCATGTGAAGAAGCAAAAATTCTCCTCCATTCTCCATCCCTAGTTACATACACAAGTTACTCATCTGCTTTTGCATTTTTTGCTGAGTTACAATGCCTTTTTTCTTTCAGAGCTTCATCCTTTAAGATCTTTCTTCTTTTGCATCCTTTTTAAATGCAGAAGATTCTTTCTAAGCTATCTAAGATCACTGCAGAATACAACTACCAGCTCTTATGAGAAAATTTTATGATGCTTTGAGCATTATATCACTGAATCAATAATCAGAAGTAATATCCATTTAAATGTTTTTATAAATAGAATATCTGATCAGAAGGATGAACCATCTGATCACCCTGCAAACCTCCAAAATCTGGAGCTTTGTGGGACTTCTGGCACAGTTTTCAAAATACACAGCATGATTGCAACGGGGAATATTTCATTTCCAGAGTAAAGGTTACCTACAGATACTTTCACAAATCTAATCATATGTCAGTATTATTATTTCTAAGCAAAAATGTCATTATATAGTTCTTATTCTATTGAAAACTTTATGCAATAAACTGTATATAATGAATGTTCATGGCATTAAAACTTTTATTACTTAAAAAATAATTTGCATGTATTGCAGTAGTATGGATAAGCTATTCAAACATACAAAAAACTGAATTATGAAAATCTACTTTTTCACTTGCACTATTTAAAAGGGTACCTAACCTTTACCAGGATAGAGATAAAAAATAATAAAGTAGAAATAACATGTATTTGGCAAAATTACATGTACATCTTCTTTTCCTAAGTATTTTGCTGAGAGAAGTATATTCAAAAGGGGGGATTCTTCCCAATTAAAATTTAATTCTTCCTCAAAGTGAGCAATCAAAAAGGCACACACATAATTTTGTTGTGTGGCCTTCACAGTTAAGGAATGATTCTTCTACATAAAGCTCTCTGGGAGAAATCAAATGCAATTTGCCAAAGTGTGATAGCAATCAGTCTAATCTAAAACACTTTCTATAGCTTATACCAAATAAGCTATCTTCTGTGTACAAATACTTACATTCCCATACACATTATTTTAAACCTATTTTACTTAGAAGGAAATTCTACTGCCTCATTCTCAAACATGAAAACTCAATAATTTACCATGAATACATTCACAATGTGTAAAACAATATCAGACTTTTGATGTGACTTTAGAACATTTGAAACCACCATATGGAAGGTGCAATCCTTTAGTTCTGCCTTTAGTACTGGGTGAGATTCCAGGTTCCCTTTTCAGTGTTTGGGTGTTTCTTACAATCAGGGTAACGTTCTTAAAAGCTTCAATTGTGGCTATTTCCAAATAAGACCAATTATGAACTAAATCCAATCAAAGCTGCCTATTAATCAATCTCCATCAAACATAGGACTAACTTTATCCATTTATCACAAGAATAATCGGCAAACTAATATAAATCCATCCATCCATCCACCCACCCATCCATCCACCTATCTCCAGTTGTGGTAAACAGCCAACTGGTCTGCCAGCTGCTGCTTTTCTATAAAAAAAGCAACAACCTGATCTCTGAGGAGTAAGGCGGATAAAAATAAGATTGCTTTTCCCGTTGCCATCAGGAATGGGTTAAATCCCACAACTGTTCCCCAAAACAATTAAAGATGCTAATATATTCTCACATCTCACTTTCTGTGGTTTAACTGTCTTACAAGTTATCTTCAAGCTTCACAATATGGGAGAATTTTTCCCCCTATTCTAAGGGAGATTAATTCATGTTAAAAGATGTTAAATACTATCCCTGCTCTTAGAAGGGTTTCCAAGGGGTGTTTACAGAAAAAAAATAAATGAATAGTTTAAAATCTAGACTCTTTCCCCTTGCTGTAGACTATATAAAATATTGACCTGCTAGAAATTAAGTTTTGCTCATTGATAAATTGACTCTATGCACCCATTTTGTTCCTCTCAACCTGCATTGTCCTTTAGCTTGGCTATAACCGAGTCACTCTCCTGCTGTGCCCAACCCGAAAAGTATCTTTGGCACCTCTGCAGTTTGAGCAGCTTTATTTTTTTTTCTCCCACACCACTCAGCCTTGGCTGCCCTTAAAGAAAATCCTCACAGAACAACGTGTCAATTTTGCATTCCTTTACAAAGGCAACTTCTATTACAGAGACCAGTAGCTTGGCTCTGCTTCCCCACAGACAGAGAGCTTTGTGACCATGTAGAAACCAGGGGGAAGGAAAACATTTCCTGCATGAAAATGCAACCTTCTTTAGCACAGGGAGCTAGGGCTGGATAAGATAGAAAATTCTCTCTGTGTTCCCCACCTTCTTCAATCTCTTGTTTTTGTTCTCTCTTTCCTTGATTCCAGGCATCCATGTATTCTTTTACAAAAAAAAAAAATACTTTTCTCATTTGTTCAATAAATCTCTATTCATAAACCTATGTACTAAGTCATTTAGAATGGTAATGTTATTGACATCACTTATCTCAGCAAATTTCCACATTTAAATGTTTCCACTGGTCATTGCTAACATTTCACTCTTTCATTTCTCTGAGAAATTGTCCACATCTTCTTTTTTTGTACCTGTTCATAAGTGGGCCAGGAAGGCATGTTAAAGGATATAGGTAATCAAATGAATCTCTAAATGAATAGCATCTAGAAAGCTTTATTATTATTATTATCTCAAAAGCCTCCACCATCCTCTTTATTAAACAAATAGGCTATGATCCAACTTACTAGAAGACAATCTCCATTTTGCCATATATTTTGCCATATTGAGAACATAATGTTTCTTCTGGAACTTTTCCTGTCTGGGATAGGAGCAAACGATCTTCCAGTTTTATAGACTAGAAGATGTTAAATATGTTTAAATGTGGTCACTAGCTATTATATTGAGGATTACCGGATATTTACCATTTACCATTTAATAGATGTTTCTTAATCTCAGTAAATCCCAAGGGAGGTCTTAAAAGTCACCCTCTTTTAACTTCTTCTTCTTTTTTTTTTTTTTTGCTAATCTTAAATCAATGATGTCTAACCAATTGGGAGTCAAGATTACCCATTCAACTTCTGCTATCCTAGTCTATTTGGATTTTTAAACTTTCAATATTATTTATTATTAAGATTGCCACATGACTTTGGAAATACCTTCCTTGCAAACTACAACAAAGGTCACTGGTGAATAACCACGTGTGTAAAGTCTCTTGCAGTAAAAAAGGCAAGCAACTTGATAACCAACCTGTCAGCATAGTTCTATGTTTACTGGAAAATAAAATCATAAATCCTAATTTTAATAGAGAAGGAAAGCCTTAGCTAGATTAATATTACATATTACATTAAATGAACAAAATTAGATCCTCACTCTTAGAAGGAATCCAAAGAATGACCAACTGCAGACCTTCAGAAATCCTTTTATGCAGCAACTGGTGTGGAGTGCAACTCAGTTTGACTTATACATCATTTAAATTTATTACACAAAAGGGCAGTGGGACAATAGAGCCCTTTTGAAGAGCACCTACCTTCCTTTGGTGGCCGCTTGGCTTCTCGTGTGAGATTGCAGATCTGGGTGGTCTGCAGTTCCTGGGTGAGACAGCCTTCTGTCTGCTCATTCAGTGGCAATATGACATTATTGAGCAACACCATGGAATGGTCATTTCCCCCTTCTTCTCCTAAATGCTGAGGGCAGGTGCATTTTGTATACATGATCCCACAGGATTCGGTTCTCCCATTCTCAGATTTCAAGCAGCTCTCCAGCCAAGTGCATAATACATGGCAACCAAACTGGCTTGGGCTCACCTTGTTCAAAACCAAAAATTCAAAGAAAGACTTTTTATCATCTTCCTTTTTGTATAATCCTATGAAATCAAAGGGGTAGACCCGACGTATCTGAATGAAATTCTTATCATATTGCAGAAATACAAAAGCACTCTTGGAATCACACAGCTGCATTATAGAATGATTATTCTTTAAGAGATCCTTAATTTTTTCATGTGAAAAATGATCAAATTGGTAAGCCAGCAAGGAAAAGTTAGAGCAAGTAAAGTCCTTTTTGGAAAATTTCAGGTAAATACTATATTTGGTTGGATCTGGGTTTTCCAGCGTCCATGTGCAGTTGGTAAAGTTTTTGGGAAACATTTCGCTTAGAGAATACGATCCATAAATGACCCCCTTCACCAGCGTTGAACACCAGAAGTCTTGGGCAGCATTAAATCCAAACATAACCAGGAGATAGGTGGAAAATATATAAATCAGCAAATTACGAACAGCCTTCATCCTATGTCATTTGGCCTGCAGAAGAGGAGAGGAAATCAAGAATGCAGGTCAAATGCTTCATGAAACTCCAATGTCTTCTAAAATTGCAGCCAGATATTTTCAGGATTCTATTTAGAATATATATGTAATTTCTCCCTTAAAAATAGTTTTAAATATATTATTTTAATTCAAGAAATTGTTGGATGCTGTGTGAATAGTGCCACCACGTGGTCAATTTGGCTGACTAATCTGCTTTTCCAGACTTAAAAAATAACATTTGTTATATTATTATCACAAAGGTATCTTTTTGTTTTGTACAAGTTGGAAAGTCCTGATTATTTTAATTACAAACTTTATCAGATAGATTACAATAGAGAAATTATTTTATATAGCTCTTCTATACAATATTTTCATGCAATAAGGAGAAAAATTAGAGCAACTATTGTTATTCAGCATCTTTTCTACTGTTATTGTCAGTTTGAACAATTATTTCAAATCACTGTCATAATTTTAAAAATGCACAATTTACTCTTTCCTATACTTGGAGCAATATTTTCTATATGGTTATCACTAGAATAGTAGATTAAGTAAATTAAATTAACATTTTTTTAAAAAAAAATCTGAATAAATCATTATTTATTTGGGGGGGGGCAAACTTTCTTCCATCTATCAGTAGGAGCAAGCTACAGTACTCTGAATACTGAAATGTCTCTGAAATTCACTCCATGTGGAATATGTGGAGTCAATTTTCACTAGAAATTAAAGGGGCTACTTGCTTTCTTGAAATACAACTTTCCTTTTAAACAGACCCACATTGATGCTTTTTAAAAATGTATGTTAGGTAATACTGCCATCTCTTCTCTGTTATCAATTCTATCCTGGAAATAGCACATGTATTTAATCCTCACAGTAGCTGCAATTTCTATGTATCTCTTTCTAAAGGAAATGAGTTGCAAATATATTTAAGAAAAACCATGTGTGAGAGAAGATATTTCCAACAGTCATATTTGTGAAGTTGCTTATTTCTTTAGTTAATGGTGACCAATTCTCTGTGATGTCAATTTATATTTTTAAATGAATTAGTTAGCACTTTTTCTATTATTTATGTATCAACAACATATATACAGTTAATAATTTTTTATATTAATTCCTCTTATTCTTTCCAGCTTTTTTTATCTCCACTCTGAATAACCAGGCAGGCATCTCTCTTCCCCAATTGCGTAATGCTGAACAAATCAAGAGATTTTGAGCTTCCCAGATTATAAACCACAAACTCTAAACATGAATAGGAGGAAATCAAATGACTTTGTTTTTCTTTAAATCTGTAAATTACTGAAGAAAAATAATAGGACAGGGAGCAGTATGTATTGTGGAAAATAAGCTTTCCCAAGAAATGACAAACCCTTTTCTGTTTGCTGAGCATTATAAGCAACAAATGGCTTCTTTGCAAAATGAGGCTGAAAGGATGAGAAGGAACTTGCTTATGAGCAAATCCTGCATATGATGCTCTACAAACGTTGCTGGAGCACTTTGTGAGCACTGCAGCCCTGTTATTATTTGCAAAGGTCTTGCACTGAAAAACAATGTGGGATTAAAAACATAACTTTAGGAATTCCATTAATAAAGGACATCTATTTCAGAATGTGTAGTAAGTGTGTTGGCCTTATTTAGACATTTAATAAAAATCTGAGGAACTGCAGGAAGAGACCTCAGGAAAATTATTTCTTAAAAACAGCAAGAGCTTCCACTGCTATGTTCTGTTAAGAATCTTATAGTCCAATGGTTATCATTTTGGCTTTCCTGTTTGATCAGGAAAAAGACAATTCTCCATCATTTACACAGGGGCAATCTTTTAAATACACCAAATACAGCAGAACATAATATTTGGGGGACTGATTCAGCAAATGCCAACGATAAGCTCTCAGTCATTTCAGAAGCAAGAGTCTCATACGATTCAGATCATGGAACGGGGAAAGGAGAAAGCTGTTTTAAAAAGCCTGATTCCGGAGGACCCAAAATCCATGGGAATTCAGTTTCTTCCACTGAAAAGCAACTGCTTCTCTCTCTCTTTTGCCCCCACCCCAGGTGATACTAGTTTAATCAAACCTAGACGGCGCCATCACTCCATAGATTGGTTCCACTAAGGAAGAGCCACATACTCCCTGAAACTTCCCATTAACCTAAGCATCCCCTTCCTCCTCTTCTTTCATTGAAATCACCACCTCCATTCACAGACCTTTCCATGGAGGCAAGATTCTTCTTGCAGCTGTGCTATCCATTCTGATTACTTGTCTACCTGCCAAGGAGAGTTTTCTAACTTTTGATAGCAGGGTAACACTCAATGAAGAATTTTTTCGGGTTAAGGATTGTGTGTCAGGTCCTATTACCTCACCTTGCCTTGCTTCCCAAGCAAAAAGCAGGCTAAGCTTCCCACCCCACCACTCTAGCCTAACTGCCCCTACCACCTTCCCATTTCCCGCACGACCCTTACCTTCCACTCCGAAAGCAGGCAGCTATATCTCTAAGAAGATCCTAGCACCACAAGCACATGTCCCAAAAAGAAGCACGGAGACATTCCCCTTCTGGCGGAAGCATCGTTGCCCATTTTCCTCAGCTGGCATTCAAAATCAAAGCAGAAGAGAGAGGTGGCGGCGGGATAAAAATGAAAATGCTGTTGGAGGCGGAGGGGGGGGGGATTTAGAGGCACTCGGTTCCGGCCAAAGCTTTTCTTCCAGATCTATAAAATCCAACCAAAAATAAAGTGAGTGAGGGAGGGGGAAAAAACCCAAACCGGATTAAGATGGGGGACGGACACTGCAGGAGGGGGGGGGGGAAAGGAAAGGGATAAAACGGACTTTTTTTTTTTTTTAACAGCAGCTCATTTGTTTTGTTTTACTTGAAAACAGTCAGAACCCTACAGCAGAGAAACCAGGCGAACTCAAAAAGATCCACTTGCCCTACTGCAGATTTGTTGGCGGGCTTTGGGTCTTGGCTGTGATAAGACCGCTTATTCCCTTTCCTCTCTTCGCCTCCCTTCTCTCTTCTTTTTCTTCTGCTTCTTCTTTTTCCTCCTCCGGCTCTCAAATACCTGAGGGAAGAACCGCGACTGAGGATGGGGAAAATGAATATCTCGCCCGCTCTTTCTTTCTTTCTTCTTTTTCTTTCTCCTTGGTCAAGGATGGCGAATAGCTGTTTCGAAGGGAAGAAGCAAGACTCCGTCGAAAGAAGAGAGAGTGACGAAGGTCTGGGTGAAGCGCGGGAAGAGAGTTACTGTTATCTCTATGTGTGCGGGTGAGTGCTTGCGTGCCCGAGTTTGTATGTGAGTGAGTGCCTGCGGGTGTGTGTGTGTGTGTGCGTGCGTGCGTGCGTGAGAGAAAAATAGAACTGCTGGGAATGTGTGAGTGCGCTTTGGCGTGCGCCCGGGCGCTCGGCTTCCTCTCCAGTGGGTCTTCGTGGATGTGTTTCTGGGTCTGTTGTATGTGTGGTGTGTGCGTGTGCGTGTGTGTGTGTGTGTACGCGCGCGCGCGCCATGCTTTCTCGCTCTCTTCCCAATGATGGGTGGGCGCGCCTTGGCGCGCTCCCAGGAATCACTGCCTTCCCCCCTTCTCTCTCCCGTTACAGCAGCCAGCGCGGGCTTGAAGCGCAACTATGCGCGAGCTCTCTTCGGGGGCGCCCAATCGCGCGCGCGGGCGCGGGAGGGGGGGTGCTATGAGGAAAGCTTTTGCGCGAGCGCGTGAGGTAAGCTTCTCCCTCTCAGGCTCCGGCTCAAGTGGAGCCTGCCGCGGTGCGATTTTACACGTCACAGCTACTCAACCCTAAGCACGTTTTTCCCTCCCGACACCAAAAGCCCCTCTCTTTCTCTCTCTCTCTTCCCCCCACCTCCACGTCTGAGAGGTTTTTCCAGAGTCAGTTCCCTCACCGCTGTGTGGCCGGGTGCAAGCGAACCTCAGAGGCTGAACAAGAGAAGGGGAGCGCGCGCGCGCGGGGGGGGGGTAGTGGGGAGACGAGGAGAGGCGAGGATTGAGGCAGCGCAGGCATTGATCTCTTACTCTCCCCCACCTCCTCTTTCCACCCCTCACCCAAAAAAAAATCCTCCCGCCTTTGGTCTTGGCTGTTTTGAGTAGAGCCCTCTGTCGCAGCCTCGAGAGCGACCGGTTCGCCACCACGAAGCAGGTTTCAATGATCTGGCGCTCCGTAGGGGGGGGGGGGGGAATCACAGATCTCCGCTTTCAAAGTGCCGCTTTTCCACAAAGGGGAACAATGGCCATTTTCTCCGCCTGGCTTTAATTAACACTTTGTTCTTTGCTCCAAAATCTAGGGGCTCTCTGGGTTTAAGAATTGGGGTTCCGTTCTCACGGCTGAGGAGAGATGCGATCAGCCTGCAGCAAGCAAGCGCTTCTGGACTCCTGCGATTCCCGCTTCCTCTTTTAGCCTCTCTATTTCCCTTAGATTAACGTCTGTGGGAGGGCAGAGAGAGACGGGAAGAGAACTGGGTATTTATTTCTTTATTTGTCGCGCTGTTTTCATCTGTTTGTTCGCGGCGATAGGAGCTCGCCTACTTTCCTTTCTTTGTCGCGATAGGGGGAATGCCTGATGGCGTAAAGATGTAGCCAGATGTTCGATTTGTCTGGCTGCTTTTTTTTTTAAAAAAAAAACATCTATTGTCTCCCTCCCCACCTGCCCCACTGGGATATTTTAACAGAAATGACAGAAAACGGAATGGCCATTTGAAAGTAAGATTAGCCTGTCCGGAATTATTCTTGAAAGTAAGAGGGTCGCAGCTGAATGACAATAGTCATAAACGGACTTTCTTTTTTTAAAAAAAAAAATCGTCAGAACTGCACTGCAGAAGAAAGGGAAGGCAGGTCAGCCGTGTGTTATTGAACCTTGAGATTTGTCGATTGAATTCAAAAACTCAGAAGAGTACCAGATAGAGTCAGTTAGTCAGTCAGAGTCTCTCTCTCTCTCTCTCTCTCTCTCTCTCTCTCTCTCTCTCTCTCTCTCTCTCTCTCTCTCTCTCTCTGTGTGTGTGTGTGTGTGTGTGTGTGTGTATTTGCATGCAAAACCGAAAAAATGGAAAACTTCAAAGAATAAATACCAAGGACTGCACTAAGGGTGGGGATGATGTCCTCAGAAGAGTGTGATGAGGGTATCCAGAATGCAGGGGTCAGTGTTCATACCAAAGACCTATTATCTGAAATGAAGCCTAAGAGTAAGGGTTTGGGAGGAATGGCAAATGAATGATGAAAACACCCGATGGAGGAAGGGATCTTGTCAATGTGATGACAAAGTAGAAACCTACTGGGAAAAAACAGGCAGTAATTTGAGAGTGAAATAATAGTATTTAGATTATAATGATATGTGTTGTTGCCCAATGTGAACAAGAAAATGGATATTCCAAATGGGAGGCAACAATAGGCACACTTTGTGGCCATGAGACACTTGGGATTGGGCAGAGCACTAACAATGGAATGACAGTCACCATGGAGGCCTAATAAGGATTTGGACCCAGAGCAGAGTACAGAGCTATGGCTGCTGAGCAAAATAGTGGAAGAATAAGGCTGAATGATAAATGGCTGGTATGGAATTAACACAATTACTTAGAGGAAAAGGGAGTAGTAGACTAAGGTGAGTTGAAAGAGAAAGTGGAGGTTACTAACAGTACCAAATGACAAAATGCATCAAATGCCAAGGGATCTCTTAGAATCAAAAGCAGTTCTTCTGGGAAAGAAGTATTGAGAAAATAATTGATATTGAGAAATATTGATATTGAGAAAATAATAGCAATTGGAAGTAAGAATTGGGATGAATGGTAGGATGGAGGAGATCACGGAACGTAAGTCACCTAGGTTGGCATCAGGCCTTTGAGGAAGAAATTTAGGAATTGGAGGAGTTGATTAAAATGCCTGAGGAATAAATTAATGGGACAATCTTATAAATGCATCGTAGAGTTAAAGGGGACTTCTTCCAAATAAATGTTACTGGGAATGAATGAAATACCATGGGGTGGCTATAAAAGCTAATCACAATTTTAATGGCTAACAGGAAATGTAAGACTTTTGGAAAGCATTGATGTCAAGGACGCAGGGTAGAATGAGAAAACGAGCTATAAGGAATTGGTAGAATTATTCGATGGGTTTATAAAGACATGACAAAGTAATAAAAATGTCAAGCATAAATTGGTAGGCTGATGAAAAGATAACATTTGACAGAAAAGATAGATTTCACTGGAAAAGATAAAATGAAACTCATGGAAAGTGTGCATAAGGTGTGTGCCCAAGAAGAGATAGAAATGATGGATATTTTGTTAAAAGGAAAGGTACAAAGAAATTGTATATGTCATCCGAAGCTACAAAAGGCATAAATAAATAACCCATTATGATTACCATTGATTTCCTTATAATCAGTGTAAATTTCATGAAAGATAAAAGACAAGTTCTTCATCCCTTGGTACTTCCCAGATACATTGGGACAATTCTAAGAATTTCCTCTATGTGGTCCATTTGCAGTTGTTTCAATGTCTCTAATGGGAGGTACATTGGAAAGTCATATAAAAGAAATGCAGTCTGAACACACCACAGATTGGTGAACAAAAGTTAATGCACAAATCAGCATTAGTACTGTCTTGCATAAATAGTGCAACATTTGCTCCTGTTCATCTGACAAAAAAACCTTTTATACTAACAAAACTTTTAAACATATTGTCAACTAGAGAATACAAAAGAACATGAAAATAGAAAACAAAAATCTGATTTGCAAAAACATAAATTCTTTATTAAAGTACTAGAATTTATTAATTTTAATGAATATCTTTCCCTTCCTCCAAAATCTCGAGACATATCATAATACTCTCCTTAATATTTTATAATCATAATAGTTCAGTGAGATATTTTGGCCAAGAAATAGTGATTAGTTCATAAGCTTCAGTCTAAATTTGTATCTATTATTTTATTCAGGAATCTGTTTGTTGCTGTGTAAACAAATGCACTTTATAAAGAAATGAGAATATATTATAGACTTTTGATTGTTTTTCTTTTATTCTTCCATTATTATTTTTTACATAAGGCATTTGTTCTTTGGGAGCCAACATTTCACTGTTCTTCATAGAGACTATTTTTAATGGAGACATCACTTCATGCAATCTTGCCTGCATTGATACATAATGCTAATCCAGAATTTAATTGAGTGAGTCAAAGCTTAGTCTTGACTGTGAATCAAGTGTCTGTATCATTCCATTATTTTTCATGTTTGACATTCTACCTTGCAGTGCCTTCCCATTTGAATAGACCACTAGAATAGGACAATTGGGTCTTTTTAAATCAGGGGTCACCAACCTCTGGGCCATGGCCCACTACCAGGCTAGCTGTTCAAAACCAGGCCCACCCAAAGCAGCAGGCAAGTGCATGTGCATCCCCCCCTTGCATGAGCAGTGGGCAAGTGTGTGCACAACTGCTCCATTTGCGTGAGTGATGATTGCACGTGCCCGCCACTTGCGCAAATGGAGGATTCATCATGCACTTGCCTGCCGCTCACACAGAACCATCCCCTCTGTCCCCTCCCCGCACCAGTCCACAAAGCCATAAAAGTTGGGGAACTGTTTTAAATGTATTTAATTCAGGCATTTAACAGCCACTCATGCTTCTTTTCTGTTTTTACTTGTTTTCAATGATCATGCAGATATCAATTGCTATAAGTGGACATTTGGCCATCTATAATTTGTTTAGAATCTCCCTTTTTACAGACTTCCTATTTAGTTCAGGCTGGCTGAAGTTAAGCAATGGAAGAAAACAATGTAGGCAGGAGTGAGGGGAAGGAAGTAGTAACTGTGAGCATAGACATATTAGATTTCTTGAAAATCAGTGTTTCACTTTTTCCTTCATTATTTCTTCGTCAACTGCCATGTGTTGAAATGTTCGTCAGTAACTTCTTTTTTGGAGAAGTTACAATAAGAGTTGTTTTGTTGTTTGTTCATTTTGCTAAATTTTATACATTTAATGTTTAAAGGAGACTTTGCTAAATCTGTGTCCACCACTTTAAATTTAATTGGCTGCCTGCAGGATACACTTTTTTTGGGGAGGGAATGTCAGGAAAAGCTGCATTAATATACTAGAGAATGTACAAGCCAATTATTATTTTTTAAATCATAGGGTATTTTTAAAGATATTGTTGCAGTTACATACTGACTAATCACTTTTCACATAGGGTACCAAAGAGGATAAATTTTCACAATTCCTCAGTAGATATAATTTTGAAGATGTGAAAGTTGTACACTGCATCTACTGGGAACAAGTGAACAGTTGGCAGTAAGGTCTGCTTGCTAGGAATTCCACTGACTTTCACTGATAAGCAAATTCCATACCAAGTGTTACTTATATGTAACATATAATTTATTGTACGGACACTTGGCAGAGTCACATTCACTGTATCTCTGATCAGCTGCCACAAAATTCTTTTGTCTTTAGAATTCTCTTGTTTCCCTCGAAATTCTTAAAACAATCCACCATTTAGGAAAATATGGAAAATATTTAGGTTATCCAATGCAAATAACCTGAGGAAATTTGCATTGCCTGCTTGCATAGCAGTAGAATAACTATAGGATGCATTTGTTATCATCATCACTTTTATATTGCACTTTTCCACTAAAACTGAAGAGAAAGGGTGTTGGGGTTTCTCACTTGATCTTCACAATAGAGGTTGGCCTCAGAAGTAATCACTATTTCCAAGTAATCTATTACCTCCATAATTGAAGCGGACTAAAACTGGGATAGAAGTGCACCATTATAGCTATTATTAGGTTACATGAGTAACTTCTGTGGTGTAATGATGAAGATGTAGGAACAGGAGTGTGGAGTTCACCTTAACCATGGAAATTCATTGGGGGACTTTTGATCAATCACTCTTTCATTTAGCCCAACTTAACTTACAGAGATGGTCTTGTGGGAAAAAATAGGAGGAGGGAGCAGTATGTATGGCACATTGACATTGTATTTAAAAAATAGCGCATGAATACTGATGTACCAACAAAGCATTTAATAATGTCTTCCTCAGCCATCATAACTTACTGTGACACCATGGTACAGTTGATGATATCATATTAGTTTTGATTAAATCATGTATATAGCGAAATCTTCGGTAAAATAACACAGAGATAAATGGCTCTTTGAATGCTGAGCAAGAAATAATGGCCCTGGAATAAATACTTCAGATGATAGATATTCCAAAGAATATGTACAAATAGAAACCTTAATAGTAAACTATGAAAGAAATCTTAATAGTAAACTATGAAAGATGAAAACATCTAAACATTTTATCTATGCTTCCTTTTAGTAAGTCCTTTAAAAACTATTATGTTAAAAATGTATGTGCTCCGTATTAGCTTCTTTCACTTTTTTTGAATATAATGGTAGCTAAGCAGCTCTGTACATAGTTTGAATCAACTACCATGCTTCTTAGTAATCTGCTACTGGTTTGTGATAGGTTAATCTGCCACAATTTTAAATTAATTACAAGGTCCAGGGTTTTTTTTCATCCTAGGTAATTTTTGTATCAGTGAAATATGATAGTTTGTATCTGAAATGATCTATTTAATTCAGCCTACAAACCAGTAACAACCTAGAGCCGTCCTTCGCAATTGCAGCTCCTGGCAATATATATAAACTATATTACAACCTTGTAACTTTCATTAAGAGGTTGGCTTTGAAAGCTTCTCTGCATTTCTAAGGGGCTCTTCAGTAGAAACCAATTAATGATTAATGATTAAATGGCAGAGCCTGATGATGATGATAATGATGACGATGATGGGAGTCTGCAACAAAATGTCATAACATCTCTAGCATATTATAAGCTATAAGGAGATCAGGCATGGCATTTTCTCTCTTGCTAATGAATTTTCGGTTTTCTTCTCCCACTGACATTCTGTGATGGTATATGGAATGACCTTGGCGGATTGGAGAAAGAGCCACAGCCAGAGGAATAAGAGGCCTTTAGCCTGTAGCAGGGACATGGGCATGACAAACATCTCAGAAGGGATCCTCCCTATTTTTTTTATTCTGTAAAGGCGAAAGGGGAGAAATGTACTTACAGACTTGTAAGATTCTCTTAATATGACCTTACAATAAAGTAAAATTAGTTCATGGGAGTGTGCTTCCTGTCTGGACTACCTCACAAGGCTGATATATTTTGCCCCGGAAGCGAAAGTGGAGACTGAACCCAAGGAGGCAGAAAGGGAAAAGGCTGGGATGGAGGGCAAACCTTCATTAGCCACCTTCCTGATTTCCCTCTTGAAAGTTGCTGCATTTTATGCCTCCGTTAGGGGAAACTGGGGAATATGATCTTTCTATGGGGAGAAATCCATTCTCTATCACTTCTCCAAAAAGAGCTTGTATGGGTAGTTCTCAACTTACAACTCCAGTTAGGACCAGCTCTTCCATTGCTAAGCAAAGCAGTTGTTAAGTGAGTCATGCCCAACTTTACTATCTAGTAAAGGTGACATGATGGCAGTGTTCCAATATCTGCCACAAAGAAGAGGGAGTCAAGCTATTCCCCAAGGCATCTGAAAGCAGGACAAGAAGCAACGGATGGAAATTAATCGAAGAGAGAAGCAACCTAAAACTAAGGAGAAATTTCCTGACTGTTAGATAAGTGGAATGACTTCCTCCAGAACTTGTAGGTGCTCCAACATGAGGTTTTTAAGAAGAGATTGGATAGCCATTTTTCCAGAACAGTTGGACTAGAACACTTCCAAGGTCTCTTCCAACTCTTATTAGTCTGTTATTATAGCATTCAGGCTGTTCAGTTCTGAACTGTTCTTTTGAGAAATGGGGAAAGATCATCCATTTAGATGCTTTTTTTTAAAAAAAATAAAGCTGCTTTAAACTCCAGTTTTCCTGGGGATGTAGGTTTGTTCTCTATTTATTTTTATTGCCTCAGTTTTAGCCCCAGTCCTATAAGCCTCTCCACTGGAGGCATAAGCAATTTATTATATCTTCTGGCATAACTCAGCCATCCCTATGGAAATATAAAGTTGGCTCTCGTGACCACTACTACAGCACAATAGTTGGATGAAGCCAGAAGGCTCTCTAAAGTGAGTTTGCTGTTAAAGAGTAAGTAATTATCTTTTAAAAAAAAATCTGATATATGGGAGTTTTTATCAGGACAAGCACTTCTACACAAGGATTTCATGACCGTTCAAATCCCATCTCTGAACTTCTGTGTTCTAACAATGTTACAAAGGCAACTAATGTCTCTCCTTCAGCCTCAGAATATTTAAAAGGCCAGAAAACCTGTCATTTTCTTTAAAGCAATGGAGTTCTCTCAGATTTATAAGTATTCTGTTTTCCCATTTGTAGAAATGTTTATCTCAGTCTGAATTTCTGGATTTCAGCAGCCTTACATATTTCACAGGAAAGGGGGTTTGCAGTTCCACGCTCCTCCCCAAAGGATCTGTTAAGATTTTAATATTTGGTTTTGAATAAATCCAAACTTATGCCCACAAAATGAAGAATATAATATGGAGAACGTACACTATACAAACACACTCATACACATACATATGGTATATGTGTATATTATTTTGCATTAGGTTGGAGAGAATTTTTGTTTCTCCAAATCCTATAGAAGCTCAGGACAACAATTCTTGTTTTCATTGTTGCAAGATTGACAGAGCAAAAGATGAGTATGGATCATTTTCAAACTGCTTCAGGAGTTTGGGGAATTAAAACATGGCAATTCAGAAGTACCCTGAATCCTATGATTTTTACATGGATGTTCTTGCTTTGAAATGATTTCATTTCAAAATAGATTTTGGCTGGTCTATGTTGCAATGCTAAACTTTTGTATCCATCTCTGCATCATTTATATGGTACCAATATTTGAAATTTGGTATTTATTATTTCCATAGTTGCATTTCCATGCAATTACCAGAAATGGGCTGTGAAAAACCCAGTTTTGAGGCATAAGATATCTAAATTTGAAAAATAGATGATTAGGATACTTTCTAGGGCTGTACAAAGTATTCTAAAAAGAGTAAAAACACAGTATTTTTCAATCATTAAAGTAGCCATTTCTTTGTAAGATTTGCATGGTTGCATTGCAAGTTATTTTTGCCTGTTTGTTCTGTTTAGTTTCCCAGTTTTCTTTCCCGGGTAAAGAAATTGCTTCATACTAAGCTTTTCTGAATGTTTTACATACTTGTGATGCTTTTTATCCTGGTAACTTTGCTTTTCTACACAAACAGTACTACTTCATTAAGCAACCACACATTGCTTTGCTGTTATACTATTTAGGTTTGCACTTCCAGAAAAGTGTGAGTATAAGACACTGCTAAATAGATATCTAAAAAGATGCTAAATAGAGAACTAAGAAGAATCTTATTACCCCCTAGGCTTTGATATAACATCAGCACAAAAACAATGCACAAAATCTACTTAAAGTCGCATAATTTTAAATACAAATGAGTATCCATCTGCTAGAAGGAACTTTGGGTGGCAAGTTCCTCAAATCTCCCTGGAGAGAGTCAGGTACTATTCTTTCACTCTTTCATTGAAAGATAAGTGAAATAGGGAGGGGATGATTTTTCTGCTCACTGCAGCCATGTGCACTATCTACATCAATTACAGAGAATTTAATCAACCTTGTGGGGAGAAAGCTGGCCATTAGAGAGCTGTACTTGGATGTCTTACAAATACTCTTCTTTTGGTAGCTGGAATCAACCCTGGATTTCAGGGAACAGGACAGAACAGAGTAACAGAATGGGAAAGCACCTTCTAGGCCAGGGGTAGGCAACCTTGGCTCTTTTATGACTCGTGGACTTCAACTCCCAGAATATCTGAGCATGGCTGGCTCAGGAATTCTGGGAGTTGAAGTCCACGAGTCATAAAAGAGCCAAGGTTGCCTACACCTGTTCTAGGGCAATACCCTGCTCAAGCAGGTGACCCTACACCATTCCAGACAAGTGGCTTTCCAGTCACTTCTTAAAAGCCTCCAGTGATGGGGCAACTTGGTATGTGATGAGCAACTTGATATGTGCTTATCTAGAACATTAAAATGAATAGAAATCAGGTAGGGATAGTGGTTAAAGTACCAGAAATCAAAAGATTGTGAGTTCTAATGGTGCCTTTGATGCAACCCTAAGAAGCAGGCAGGGGTAAACACTTCCAAAACTCTTGTCAAGAAAACTTCATAGAATTACCAGAAGTCAATACTAACTTGAAGTCTCCCTCCTTCTATCACATATATCACATTGTGCGTGTGCGTGCGCACGCACACGCGCGCACGCACACACACACACACACACATTGAGTTGAGACTTAAAATGGTTCAAGTAAGTCCCAGTGATTTAGAGGGCCTTAATTCTGAACACTGGGTTGCATAGAATCAGATTTATTCAATGTGTTGTATTGCAGAAAAGAACTTTGAGTATCTCAGGTACTGCCGAATCACAACTTTCAGCAACCTCTGCCACCATAGACAATGATGAAGAATGCTGGGAGTTATAATTCAGCAATTTATTAAAAGCCCATACCTCCTCTAGTGGAGGGAGTAATTTTGGGAATTAAAATCAGGATGGAAGATATCTTCAGTCAGTCATCAGGCTCACTAGATGATCTTCAATTTATCTTTCACCCTATGTTATTTCCAAGGCTGTTACATACTGAATAATAATAATATGAACCCTGTCCTGATTTTTTAGGAGGAAAGGGAAGCTACAAATAAGTAAAATGCAAATAAAATCTGAGCTTCAAAGCATATATTTTCTTTCTGCTATATTCTGGAACCCAATCTCTGGAACTGAACATATAGAAATAATGACTTTATTGTACTATTCAGGATAAAGAGCATAAAGAGGCTTTTAACTGCCAATACTGTATGTTGGAAGCAACATCGCAGTTCACAGAAAGAATGTGTGAATACAGTGATGTTAGAAATCCATTGCCATAATTTATGGTAGGTCTTTCGTCCCTGCAAAGAAAAGGCATGCATTCAAAAGGGAATTCAAGGTAAGTCTCAAAATCCTGACTAGAAACTGATAGTAATCCTATCCTCCTCCTCTTCAAAATAAGGATTTTTTGGGGGGGGATTAGATGGGAATAGGGGAAAAAAGGAGAATAGGAATTAACTAAGTATTTCTGATACAGAGCCAATTTGGTGTAAAGATTATGGCAGAAGTCTAGAAACCGGAAGACTGAGTTCTTATCTTACGCACCTTAAGCACAAAGTCTTCTGGGTGAGCCAAGGCCAGTCACTTTCTCTCAGCCCTAGGAAGGAAGCAATGGCGAACCACTTATGAAAAACTTTAGCAAGGCACTTATCCAGGCAGTCTCTGAGAATGGGGCATGATTGAACAGAGGAAATGTGTGTGCGTAGGTGTATCATCATCATTTTAGCCATTGCCAGTTGGGCCCACAATGCTTGCTGATATTGTCAATCCATCTTGTTTTAGGTCTCTTTAACTTTCTGTCAAGTGGGATCCATTCTATGACTGCATTTTGTGTGTGTGTGTGTGTGTGTGTGTACACACACACTTCAATGTAGAAAACTCCATTGAATGCTAAATGTTTAGCATGGGCCCTATTTTGGGCAGAATGGAACAAGAGCCTCAAGCAGCTCTTGTTGGATTATGAAAACGCACCATTTAAAAAATAAAAATGAATTTATTTATATTTTTAGTAACCAGAGAAGGTCAGGTATTTGTAATTTTTTTTTACCAGGTATCAGAATAACTTGGCTCACCTTAAGGTTTGGACTCCTTTACCTAAAGGGAAGTGTCTCATCTGCTGCTCTGCTTTAGGCAGCAAAATATCTTGGGCCAGGGGTAGGCAACCTTGGCTCTTTTATGACTCGTGAACTTCAACTCCTAGAATTCCTGAGCCAGCGTAGCTCAGCTTGGAAACCTCTCCCTTTCCCCTCAGCATGGCTGTTATTATTATTATTATTAATAATGATGATGATGATGATGATGGAAGGGACCTTGGAGGTCATCGAGTCCAACCCCCTGCTCAGGCAGGTAACCCTATACCATTTTGGACAAATGACTGTCCAGTTTCTTCTTAAAAACTTCCAGTATTGGGGCATTCATTGTTTCTGGAGGCAGGTTATTCCACTGGTTAATTGTTCTGTCAGGAAGTTTCTCCTTAGTTCTAGGTTGCTTCTCTCCTTGCTTAGTTTCCATCCATTGCTTCTTGTCCTGCCTTCAGGCGCTTTGGAAAATAGCTTGTGGCAGCCCCTGAGATATTGGAACACTGCTATCATGCCCCCCCTCGTCCTTCTCTTTATTAAACTAGACATACCCAATTCCAGCAACTGTTCCTTATATGTTTTAGCCTCCAACCCCCTAATCATCTTTGTTGCTCTTCTCTGTACGCTTTCTAGAGTCTCAACATCTTTTTTACATAGTGGTGACCAAAATCAAGTGTGGCCTTACCAAGGCATTGTAAAGTGGTATTAGTACTTCACGTGAAAGATTTAAAGGACAAGTATAGAAAGTGGAAAGAGGGACACATAACCAAGTCAGAATATCAGCAAATAGCCCGAGCCTGCAAAGATGAAGTGAGGAAAGGTAAGGCTCAAAATGAACTAAGACTTGCGATCAAAGTCAAAAATAACAAAAAAAAGCTTCTTACAGCATGTAAGAAACAAGAAAAAAGTGAAGGAAATGATTGGTCCATTAGTGGGTGAAAGTGGCAAGAAGGTGACAAGCAACAGGGAGAAAGCAGAACTATTTAACTCATTTTTCACTTAGTGCCATAAAAAACAGAATAGAAACACAAGTTAAGATAGGCAAGAAAATGCCTAGACGAGTTCAAATCACCAGGACCAGATGGATTACACCCCAAGGTTCTCAAGGAACTGGCAGATGTGATCTCAGAACCACTGAACTATATTTTTCAAAGATCCTGGAGCACTGGGGAACTACCAGAGGATTGGAAAAGAGCTGATGTAGTTCCCATCTTCAAAAAAGGAAAAAAAATGGATCCAGGAACTTACAGACCTATCAGCCTGACCTCAATACCCGGAAAGAGTCTGGAAAAGATAATCAAACAACGAATCAGCAAACACTTACAGGCAAACAAAGTCTTTACTAAAAGCCAACACGGGTTTCTCAAAAACAGATCATGCCAGACAAATCTTATTGCATTCTTTGACCAAGTGACAAAATTAGTGGACCAGAGGAATGCTGTGGATATAATTTACTTGGAATTCTGGGAGTTGAAGTCCACAAGTCATAAAACAGCCAAGGTTGCCTACCCCTGTCTTGCACCAAATCTTGCCATATACAAGTCACTAAAAGTAGCCATTTATCTTTGGGGTGATTAAAATGAACTGGCACCACTCCTTCTTGCTCTATAGTATTTGTGTTTACTTGCCTGATATTTATGTTCTGAGACATCTACTGCATAGTCTTTTGGTATGATATTTCTTAGAAAATTCACTGAAGGGCAATCATCCCAAGCCAAATGATATAATTTCACATTAAAATCTTGACTTATCTTGATTGCCAACAACAGGGAAGAGAATTGAAATCAGTACACAAATAATACATTTTTAAGTTTAAAATGTTTTCAGTGAAAAAAAACAAACATATTTTCTTTCATACTGAAATTGATGGGAAATACTGAATTCTTTAAAGTATTTTTTTAGAAAAAAATGTTTTTGCAATTAAATGGAAAATTAAATAGTTTTTTCCCCTTATTTTTAAGAAAAAACAACCTTGTTGATTTTATTGCAGTAATGAGTACTAGCATACTGGAAAATTAAATCATTAAACTTTTCCTTAGCTTTTAAGGCCTGAAAAAGTTTCATGTTGCATTCATCTTCTTGCTTCAAAAATCTGATTTATCTTCTTTCCTCCTCCTCTGCTCCCTCCCCCACCCCTCCCCCTCCTCCTGTCTTCTAAAACTCAAGCACAGCATTTTTACATATATTTTACTGCAAATGTTGCAATTATTGAATCGATAAATTATATGAGAATACATAACTTAATTATAATGAGATTACTTCCTTTTTATAACATGTTTCATCCTTGAAAAGTTTTCAATTATGTTTTCTTTACTCTCCCTGCTCCAGCAGCATACATTGCTAAGTACTGTATGGTTAGTGGAATAACTTGCCTCCAGAAGTTGTGAATGCTCCAACACTGGAAGTTTTTAAGAGATTGGACAACCATTTGTCTGAAATGGTATAGGGTTTCCTACCTGGGCGGGGGGGGGGGGGTTGGACTAGATGACCTCCAAGGTTCCTTCCAACTCTATTATTCTATTCTATTCTAATATATAATTGAGTATGCAACCAATGACCAGGTATATAAATGTCTGAAAATGGGAAAAGGCCCAAAGGGGAAAAAAATGGAATCTGCAATTTGAGTTTATCACTAATATGGGATTTTGAAACGCTATAGAATTTAATATGATGTTGCATTCAATGTATTAGATACATATGACAATAGAACTAAAATGACTTATAAATTCCTACCTAACAAGAATAGGCTATTTCACCATCACTTTTCTACATGAGCTTGTTGAGATTTAAGTTCCTCACCTGGACATTGAGAAACGGTCTTTACTGATGGCCATTTCAAAATTTCTAGACTGGACTTTTCTGCCATGGATTTTGTCATTTAAGCTGCTGTAATTGTTGCTGAAACAGGTTTTAATATGGGACTGATATGATTTTATTTGATGTTTCAGTTGTACTTTTGTGACTTGGTATTTATTGTTAAGACCAACTAAAGTTTTAATGGAAGGAAAAAAAATCATGCAATAAATAAAATGATTAGGAATTTGTATATAAACATGACTAAGGACTTGCAGGAATTACTTCCATGCATAGCTTTTATATTAACACCTATTTCTGTATTTCTTATTTTTTTAATTTCATGATAATCTTCATTAAACAAAACAGAGGTTGGATGATAAAAATGAATACATAGAAATTGAGGCACTATACAATATTACTTGCAATAACACTATGTAGTATACAAAACACAATCTGAAGCACTTTTTAATATTACTATATTTTCTTGACTTTTTCTAGATGAGAGAATAATATTCTCTTTAAATATGTTTCAAAATTCAGTGTTCAGATAAAGATATTTAAAGGAAATGCAGAATAATTCCTTCTTTTTTCCTTTTTCCCTTTGCTTTCTTTGGACATGGGTTATACTGTTGAGCATGTTTTATTTGGAGGTTGTTCAATAACATCAACTAATCAATAAATGAAATGCAATTATATTACCTATTCCACAATCAAGCATTTTTAGCATTGAAAGTGCATATTTAGAATAACTTCTTGACCTTCCTTCCTTCCTTCCTTCCTTCCTTCCTTCCTTCCTTCCTTCCTTCCTTCCTTCCTTCCTTCCTTCCTTCCTTCCTTCCTTCCTTCCTTCCCTACTGTATAAAGATGCCAGGAAATAAATTCTCAACCCATTCAATACAATACATTATATAGAAAACTCAGTCTCCTTCTCTCAGTTCAGCTGCTATCAGAAACTGGAAATAAATAGTTTACACTCAGTAGATGGATGACATGGCCTTAAATCTGTCCCTTATTAACTAAAGAACAGTTCTATAGAGAAGAATAATATAAAATGGAGGCCACTTTTTTCCTGTTCATTTTCTAAATGCACCCAAATCTTTTTTATATTAAGATTTTTTTTAAAAAAAAAATAAACACTTTTCTCTGATATTATTCATATTCTGTGAAATGTTGACTGGTCATTAATCAACCTGAAGTATAATGAATAAAATCTCCCCCTAAAACTCTCCTCTGTGAGTTTGGCTCACTTCTACAAAACCTGAGAAAAATACTGAATCCTTTTCATTTCTTTCTTCATGAATTGTACAACTTTGTTCAGCAACTGATGTTAGTCTACTGCTAGAGTTTTTGTAACCCCAGGTCATAAATGTACTAGAAGAGATGGAAAAGAAAAAGAGAAAACCCTTTTCTATAATTAAAATCATCTATAAGCCTTGATTCTAAGATTCACATTACACAATGTGGATATGAGATATGATTGCCCTAATGACCTGAGGGACAGCAACAAACAACTTTCATTGGCACAAATCAGATGTATATTTGCATAGATTACCAAAGGACTGAATACAAGTAGTTCTCATTTAGCAGCCACAACTGGGACTGGAAATTCATTCATTAAGTGAAATAGTCGCTAAGTGACACCGCTCCTGTACTTAGGATCTTATTCCAGTTTTTTTTTATTTTTGCTTTACAGATCTGCGACAGTCAGAAATGCAACAATTTGTTGTAGTTACTTTTTCATCCCCATCATAACTGTACATGACTGCTGAACAAGGCGGCGTTTAAGCAAGGACTGCCTGTTTCTTTCATTGCCCTTGAACTGCATATTACTCCTTTTCCTCTTCTTTCTTCCTTTACAATAATACCCTGGTTCTGACACCATCCTGATGATCTCAAGCAACATCACCATTACCTCCCAAATGGAAAAATGTGTTTTATTGTGACTTTACTAATTAGGTTTAAGGTAACATATGGTTGGAGTGCTTATGAAAGGAAGGATAAGAGAGAACAGGGCTGTTCCATATTCATATTCTAATGCAGTGCTATGAATGTTGATTAGGACAGTATGTCGGCTTATAGATTAATCATGCTTTGCAGCAATGTACCCCTCAATACATTGTAAAATTGGAAAATTGACATGTGATCAAATTTGTAACCCAATCTTCATGTGCCAGATCACCTGTGTAATTCATCTCAAGGTTTTCCTGCAATCTATTAATATATAAAGAACAGAAATTCTAATATATTGGCTATCAGACATAAGAGAAAACAGCAAGTGCTTCATTGTCTCCTGTCTCTGATTATTGTTTTCACTTTCCATTTTAAAAGAATATCCATCTTCCATAAAATGATAAATATTATTTTGGGTGGATGATAATGTCACATGTGCCTGTATGTATTTCTCTAGAAATTTATCTCTCCCCAGAAGCAATTATTTTAGCATTACTCGTGTCAAAGCTGTTTAAACAGACTGATTCTTTAAAAGTTGGCAACACTTGTTTGAGTTCTCATGCAAATGAAATCACACTGAATTTTAAATGGGTTCACCATAATGATGCACTTTCTGTTCTTCCCACTTTTGTCTTTCAGTATGTACCTTTAGAATTTACCATTGCATTTATAGACTTTTTACTTCAGAAGGATTTGCAGAACCCAAGTGTTCTTAGTTTTATGCACTTTAAATGTCCTTGTTTTCAAGGATTTACATTTATTCTGGATTCATCTGTGCAGAAATGATGACAATTCTTGATTAGTAAAATTAAAATGAGCAAAATTTAGTTATTTGCTATATCATACCTATATCCCATCACAATCACATATGGATTGTTGATAGCACAAAGAACAATAGCAAAACCAACAGTCAAAAATGAGCACACCTCTATTCCAAGAGGAAGTGAAAGAGACCAAAGCTGATGAAGAATAGCCCAAATTTTCCCAACCTATTTTAGAGTTCCCAGAATTTGGACCAAATATGGTGCTAGGAATTTTGGGAACAGAAATCTAGAATATCATGAACACAGAAAAGGAGCCAACTGCAATAACATTGCGGGAACATGATATTTTACAATGGGGCTGGCTACTTATTCTGTTCACCAGAGTTGTTCTGTGGTCCAAATTTCTTCACTTCCAAACTTTTACTCTTTTTGCCTTTTTTCTTCATCTGCTCTTTTTTCTAGATCAATCTATGTCCGGTCCTTTCAATTCTTCATCCACACTGCTTCTTGCTTCCTTAATTTTTAACCTCTTCACCTGAGATTACTGCCCTCTTAAATCTGCTTTTATACTTTGACTACATGACTTTTTCAAACTGAACCCTTACAGACTTTTTTTGTCAGCTACATCGACTTTTCAATTTAAGCCACATAAAATGGACTACTGTGAACATTTTGATCTTGATCATTTCTCTTAGCATTTAGAAAGTGCATAAACATTCACCTTCATCATCATATCAGTTTAATGAATGTCAGATTTTTCCCCCTTGTAACTACTACTAATGCTGCCAAAATATTATTTATATAATATAAATATAAGAATGATTATATTATAGAGACAAGGACCAAAGATTTTAGAGCTATCATGATAAATAAGAATACCGTACTTGTACATTTTCCATCTGGATTTGGTTGACTATTGTTGGAAACTGAATACAAACTTGATTAATGTTGGATTTTAGATAGTCGTCGTCTCCTTACCCCTAAAAGAATACAATGTAGACATCAAAAGTATGTTAATAAAAGGTACTAAATACTGATGCAATGATGCCTATCAGACAAAATCCTATAGTTATAACAGACCATATCCCTCACATATTCAAGTCACTGCTTATCATCTAGCAGGACTTCATTAACAGACTCGCTCAGGAGGTTTTTATTTCTCCCGCGTTTCGTATGCAGGCATGCTCTTCCTTTGCTTTGTGTTCTTATCACAAAGCAAATTGTGGGGATACCCCAGTCTAATATTGACCCACACACCCTTCTCAGGAGTGTGCCAAAACAGCCAAAATCAATCCCCAATCTTCAGCATGTCCCACGTGATCATGGTGAGCTACCAAAAATTACTATTAAGATAGTGGTTCGGTAGATAATGTAATTTCTACTCAAGGAATTGAACTTCTATTAATTATCTTAATTCCTTAGTGTAGTCTTTCGGTGTTAGACACTACATGGAATGTTTTAATTAAGGGCTCATTCCAGGCAGTTCATACCCCTTTCACCCCTTTATTCTGTATTTTAACTTTAGAGATAATTTTTTTTTAAAAAAAAAATGCAAACTTGGTCAAGACCTTCCGGGTTTGATCTTCTGAATTTGATAGAATTATGTTAAAGAAATATGTTAAAGCTGTGTTGTGGCTTCCAGGATAACTTAAAATTATCTTGTCTTTAGGATTGTACCATGCATATTCAATAAATATAATGAGATGGAACTTTCCCCCCTTCTTCTAAAAAATAATTTAGCATTTATCTATCATGTGTTTTCAGGTTGCCACCTTGTTGTAGTAACTTTTAATACAGCAGTATTAAATAGTCATCATGACTATCAGATATTAGACAAGATTAACTTTGGGGATGATGCCTTGTAACAATGTAATATTGTACAATCTGCATATATATTATCCATTAAATCCCCCACCCTTACCCACCCACATTTCACCTGTGTTGGTAAAAATAACTTTAAATTGCTGGGAGAGATCATTTTGAGCTTGGGAATAAAGTGTATTTTAATATATCTAATGCCAGTTTATTGTTATTTTTGTCATCCGATACCTTTCTTTGATATTGTTGATCAAGCTATAGGTACAATGACATTCTTCGCCAATACAACGTTTCGAGGGAGGACTGATATTTATACAATTTGGAAAGATGTAAGATATTCATTACTTTTGCTAGTTCAGAGTGCTTTGCACAGTTACAGTCAGTGCTTTTTTTTGTAAAAAAAAAAAGAAAAAAGAAAAAGGTGCAAGAACTCACACATGTCATACAACCCGCCTTGCCTACCCTACAAGGCTCCATCCAAAAAAGGTGCCGGAACTCCATTCTGGGTGTTCTATGACAAAAAAAGCCCTGGTTACATTAGCATTTCCTAAGCTGGCAACAAATAACTGTCATATTATTACATCACATTATGCTAGTGTGATGCTCTATAGAAAATTTAAGCGGAGCAGAAGCTGTTATTAAGTTGCTAAATGGTAGATGGTCTCAAAAATCATGTGACTCTCAAACTGAAATCTTACTCTGCTTTCTGTTTGTTTTTGGCACTCAGTTCATAAAATGTTTTTAACTTTTATTTTTTATTTTTTTTATTAAACACATAAACAGAAATACACAAAATTATAAAAAAGGGGGGAAATCTGGAAAAAGCAACAAAATCCTACAAGATATATATTTACAGATAAACTGAAGCCTTGATTCATTGGAGTAAACTTGATTTATATTAATTAATTCAGCAAAACACTGAGTAATTGTAGCCTTATGTTTTTGTTTCTGATGCCAAATAATAACTCTTTTCATTGCATGTAAGTCCAATTTCTTTGGAAGTCAACCTCCATATGATAGAAGTAGAATATAAATATCTGAAAATATTAAATCTCTAAATTAAATTAATGCATATATATAAAACTGAAGTGTTAATTTCACTGCATAATTTCACTGAGGTTATTCTAAACTATTTCTTGCTGAAAAGGATGTAAGAGATGTACAATCTTTTGAAAGTTCATTCCTGCTTGAATCTGATTGGACGTCTGCTATGAATTTATATATAATGTATTTTTTTTTCACTGCAAAGAAACAGAAATTCACATTATCTAGAACCGTGGTGGCAGAGCCCTCTCTGTGGGCACACGTGCCATCGCCCAAGTCCTAGGCCTTCAGCTGAGTTTTATAAAACCTTTTCGCCTCTGCCACCGTGTGCAAAAAAAAAAAAAAAAAAAGTTCAATCAATCAATCAATTTTAATTTCTCACGGGGAAAAAAAGATCTCGCAAAGTTGGAATTGATTGATTGAACTTTTTAGTTCCACCCAGTTATCACTGAAGCCACACCCACCCAATGGGTTACCCCCACCCAATGGGCCATGCCCACCCGGCACCCAATGATACATAAATGGGTTTTGGATTGCAGTTTGGGTACTTAGTCTCTAAAAGGTTTACTATCACTTACTTAGAATCTCCCTGTTTAAAAGAAATAGGCAGAGGCCAATTTGTGGGGTTTGGTCAACAAGGCAACTGACCTTCAAAGGACACAAATATATAAGCTAAAAAAAGAGGTTGTTTTTAAGATTTTTTTGTCAAAAAAAGACATTTATGTTGCATAAATGGGATGTGGTTTATAGTGACTTTTAAAATTAAACCCAAGATATTTTCTCTACTCAGAAATTATAGACAAATATGTTTAAGAATGTTGTGAATAAATGTATATATCAACTAACGATTCATTTAATATATTTATATTAGAGAAAATTACATACACAAACGAAGATAACATTTTTAGAATATAAAAAAATGTTGCAAAACTGAAACTGTCCTATTGAGTTGGATTTCCAGAATTAAAAATATTGATGTTGTTTTCCAGAATTGGCCAAACTGGTGCATGTCCCAAGCTGCACCAGGGCAATGAAATCTGGGCTTTCATCATACTTCTGTAAAATTTGTTAGCTAAGGGACTAGCGATAGGAATACAGCTGTAGTTGTATAATTGGAATAGTACTGGCTACTAATGGCAGAATTATAAGAATAAAACTTTGCTCCAACTTTGTCTCTTAAATGAATATTAGCACAATTACTAAATGATCTGGGCAGTCTTGGTTTCTGGTTTTGGCCAAGATTCTGATGTACAACCCTAGTTGTGTATACACAGTTCCATATCAGCCATATGGTGAACAGAGAAACATATGAGTTAAGAGACATTGTATAGTATAGTATAGTATAGTATAGTATAGTATAGTATAGTATAGTATAGTATAGTATAGTATAGTATAGTATAGTATAGTATAGTACACAAAATAGATCTAGAAAGCAGTGTCTACCAAAGACAAAATTAACTGGGATATTATGCTTTCCTACTGAGGTCTGGAAGAATGCCTGCAATCAAAAATGTAAAATAACCATTCCCAGGCACTCTAGCAAATTAACAAGCTCTTGTATTTTGTTTGATTTGCCTCCTGCTGTGTCTAAGGTGTGGCGATGGAAAATAGTAAGTTGGCAGCCATTTGCAGCAAGGACCCCCAAGGAATAGATTCTGCAGTGGTGCAGAATCAAGAATGAGGTATATTTGTAAATTGGTGTTTTCAGATCACTTTTATTAACCAGAAAAAGGTTCTTTACATTGTCTATATTGCTGTCCCCATAAAAAAAATCTTTCTTTTACAATGTATATATTAGGAAAAATTTGATGTGATCATTAAAGGAAAGGGGTAGTGGCCATAATCATAACAAAGTAGAGCAAACAGGTATCAATTTGAATGTGTACTTTTTCAGTATGAATTGTGAAATTACGAGTATAGTGGCTGTTGGACTAGGTCAAGTAAAATTTCTCAGTTATAAATAACATCCTACAATACAAGAAAGAGCCATTACCTATGATGGAAATTACAATAGCAATAGCATTTAGATTTACATACTGTCCTGTAGTGCTTTACAGTTTTCTCTGGGTGGTTTACAACATAGAAGCATTATTTGTGTATTGCCCCCAGCAATCTGGGTCCTCATTTTATCAACCTTGAAAGGATGGAAGGCTGAGTCAACCTTGAGCCCTGTCAGGATCAAACTCTTGGCTGTAGAGTTAGCCTGCAATGCTTCACTTTAACCACTGTGTTGCCAGGGCTCAAATCACCTGTAAAGATGTCTAATGTCCTTTTATCTCTTTCTTACAGTAATATATCTGCGAATCACGTTCTACCAACAAAGAAGGGAAGGCCAGACCAATGGAACAGGTGCTAAAATGATTCTTCTACTGCCCAGTCATGGTGTCATAATTTCAGAAAGCCCCATATGTATTAAAAACCATCACTATCGTGCCTCATAGATCATACTAAGCCCTACCTTTCATTTTTGGTAGAGTTCATGTTCCTGTCAAATATGGATTTGGGAAGCTTTTCTTTAACTCATTTTTCATGTCCATAATTTTTCTCTGTCAGAAAATTTCAGGTCTAGAAGCTGTGCCAGGAAAAGTTGGCAACAATTCTGAATATAATCATCTCAGTTAAAATCCCACACTCTGCTTTCCTTTTTTTAGCTTTTTGTTTTTGTGATTTACTTTCAATCATCATCTGTTAATATTAATCTGCATCACAGGGAACAAATAAAAATCAGCTAAAAGCCTAAGAAAAGGCATTCATATCAACTGATCTTTCAACAAAGATCATGAAAATGAAAGCTTTAATCAGAAAACTACAGCAAATGTTCACTCTTGGGGCATAAAAATGTAATAGTAAGATTGTAACATTGCTTTTATTTCACTGCTCATAGTCCAATTCACACTGAATTGTATGTTTTATATATGAATTAGCAAATACTCTGTCTTTATTTGAAATCTTGAATTTATTTTTTTATTTACTGAATTAGTGCTACTATCCCACTATTGCTTTGATAAGTCTCCTGATTACAAAATTCATATACATGAATAATGAAATATACTCTTATATAGATTAATGACATGCTTCTAATCTTGTGGGTAATGGTGGTGGGTCTTACAGCAAATTGCAGGGAAATTGCCATAGAAGTCCCTCTAAGGTCAAAGGTAATTTATTTTTCAAAAAACATTGCACTGATTGAGAGTAAGTAACTCAGATGATCCAGTCTTCTTGGGCAAATCACAGCACCATTATCCACTACTCTGATATCAGTTTGCCCACTAAAACTTTCTGTCTCTTTCAGTCATGTGACCCTATGACCACTGAGGACAATTCAGCCTCTTAACAAAATATCATGCCATCTTTGGTGGTAAAATATGCTCCGTTTCCTTACACACAAGTAAAATTTCATTTAAAAAAAATAACAGGTCTTGTGCTTTTAGAACAGTATATTTCATGCAAACCAGCAAGTACAGATTTTCTCAGGAATGTCCCCCCATAATGAAAGAAAATGAATTTGTGGGATTTTTGTCTGCAACTAGGCAATAATTTCACATTCTGGGGAAAAAAGAGAAAAGGCTGATAATCCATCTGGAAGTCTTTCAATGTAGCAGATCACATATTGGAATAGGACACTGGATTAGATGCTATGGTGCTATTGCTGTGCAGTAGAACATATAGCAACTATTTTTAAAATAATCAAAATAAGGCAAGCTAATCTGTATTCAGAAAGATAATATGTAGATGGCTTTCAATATACAGTTTTGAGAGAATGCCATCTGTTAAGCAGCTTTTCTAAAAAGTACAGAAAATGCAATATTTAAGTAGGATTGAATAAATCCAAGCATCTACATACATGAATCATTAAAGATTAATCACACTTGGTAGTCTGACATCCCTGCTTCCTCTCACTAACATGCATATAGTGGTGAACAGTGCAAAAGGCAAAGAGATAGACAGAACCTGAACAGACCACATATTCAAAGCAACTAATAATCATAAGACCAGCTGCAATGGCTGCAGATTAATTTATTTGTTTGTTTATCAAATTTCTAGAGCTCTCCATCTCACGAAGAGTGACTAGATTTATTTCTGGACCCAGTTTGAAATGCTCATAATTAGTTTTGAAGTAGTAAGTGGTTGGGACGCAGCCTGCATCTCAATAAACCTACTTTTATGTGAATTACCAAGGCAATGTTGACCTTAAAGTTCCCATTAATTTTCCCATAAAAATGGTAAAACTGATGGGCAGGACAGATACAGACTTTTCATTTTTAATACCTTAAGTGGCCTATATATTGTGTGGTGGATAAAGTCTTCCTGATTTTAGTTCACCCTCAACTTCTGAAGGTAGCCACTATGGACCAATCACTTATTTTTAGCCTAACCTACTGCACAGAGTTGCCATTGGGGAAAAAAGTTGGAAGAGGGAGTGTTATATGCTGCTTTGAGCTTTCAGAGAAAAAGTGGATATAGATGTAAGAGATGAATAATTTGCAGAATTTTCTCATTATGGATATATGTATCCTGTTTTATTGTCAGGATATTCGTTGTTTGTTTGACAATATGTGTAGGCTGCTTCAGTTTACTAGGGTTTTACAGGGAACAACAAACAAGAATGCAACCAGTGAACAGCTGTGTTAAACAGAAAATTACAATGATTATTGCCAATCAACTTTCAACAACGGTACATTGGAATAATACAATTTTAATGGCCTCTTGAAAAGCATGGAGTGGGGCCAACATAACTAAAGGAAGCATATTCCAAACTGTATGAGTTAGTTCTGGAAAGGCCTGTGTGTCCAGTCAATACTCCACGTATCTTTCAAGGTGCAGGTCCACAAGCAAGTCCTCTCTAAAATGGATGGGCAGATTTGACTTTGACACAGTAATGCCTACATACCATAGTACCATGTCATACAGAACTTTGTAGGAAATGACCAGCAATTAGAATTGGTCTGGTAATGTATGGTCAACCACTACAGTCAACATAAATTGTTGCTACCCTGCAATTAAATGGTTATAAGAGCTGTTGTGGCACAACTGGAGCTGATGAAGGTCTTTAGCTTGCAGATTACCCCTGTTTCGGAGATGTGAATCTAAGATCTCCAAGTTACAAACTACCTCCTAGAGGAAGATAGGCGTTTTCAGATTAACTGAAAGAATCAATAGTTTGACCAGTGTTTTCTTTCAAATAGCAAATCTTTACATGTTTTATGCTTCATGATTCATGCCATCTAGTCCCCAGTAATAAACAGAACAATTAACCAGTGGAACAACCTGCCTCCAGAAGCGGTGAATGCTCCAACACTGAAAGTTTTTAAGAAGAGACTGGACAGCCATTTGTCCAAAATGGTATAGGGTTCCTGCCTGAGCAGGGGGTTGGACTAGATGGCCTCCAAGGTCCCTTCCAACTTTTCTATTGTTGTTGTTGTTGTTGTTGTTGTTGTTGTTGTTGTTATTATTATTATTATTATTATTATTATTATTATTATTATTATTATATCTAGATCTTGGCCAGGATTGTCATGGTATTTCCATATTAGCTAAGTGATGCATACAGATGACACCATACAATACCCAATTCTGATATACTTTCATATAATTTAATAAAATATAGAGAACTCAGAGTCCTGTTACATGCTTGAATAACCTAGGGTTTGAATGCTACACAGCCTCCCAATAACTATTAACTGGACTATACCACTCAGGTAGGAACAGGACCACTGTAACATATACTCCTAACTCATCCTTGCAAGCAAGCCAGAAAAATACCATGGTTTTTCAAACACTGATTATATCCAACATTTATCAGGTAATATCAAAAGGAGCACCCTGTCTCCATCAAAGTCCAACAGAGTTCATATACTAGAAACAATGCCATTTTCATCCTATGGACCTTAACCTTGACTGAACAGGATCCTGTTAATTTGCTTCCTTTAGGTTCCTTTATAGCTGATTTCCCCATCCTTGCTTAGGAAATTAAAGAATGTGATTTGATGATTAAGTTATATATTCTCTCTCTCTCTCTCTCTCTCTCTCTCTCTCTCTCTCTCTCTCCCTCCCTCCCTCCCTCCCTCCCCCTCCCCCCTCCCCCCTCCCTCCCCCTCCCCTCCCCTCCCCTCCCCTTCTCTCTCTCTCTCTCTCTGTATGAAAAAGGAAAGTAATGGAACTATGTGATTTCATATTTATTTGTAATTACAATAGATAGAAGGGGGGTTAACTTCCTTCTTCTCATGCCACCAAACTAGAAATATAGATGTGGAAATCACACCAAGAAAACCATATGTACCTACCTAGTTAACTGCCTACCTACCTACTCTCTTCTTTCTCTTGTGAATCTTTACAGATTTAGTTGAGGTCTTTTTTGAAGATGCCTTATGGGAATATACTTATCCTAGATTGTGAAGGTCACACCTTATCCACATCTATTTTGACAGGCTTTTAATTGTTCAGAAATGTGGATGTTTATTCTACTGTTAACAGTAATGTGTTCTTAGCAATTTATATACTACTGCATTATGTTTTAAACTTTGTTAGCAATGTGACAGTGTGAATCAATAAAGGTATGCTTTTACTGTTTTATTTAATGTAATAATTAATTTGTCTTTTACTTAAAGTATGTTTCCACTCTATCTTTTAGTATAAAATGAATTTCTAAGGAATTTAGAAATGCATAGGTATTAAAAGAAAAGTAACTAAGCCATAAAAGCCATTAAAATAGGAATAAAATTATTATTTTTTCATCTGGCATTTAATGGTTTCCAAACTCAGTGTGGGAGGAATAATTCTCCCACATCCTCCAATCTCTTCTTATGTACTTAGGCCAATATCAGAAGTCAATAATCACCTAATAAATTGTTATAGTAGGGATTGGCAAAGTTTAAGTATGATGGATTTACTTTGTTTTTTACTTTTTTATTATTTGATAAGGGGTTGCTAGACAGTGGACTTCTTCAAGGTTGCAAGTAGCTTAGGAAAGTCAACTTTTTTCTTAAAAACATTGCCTCAGATTATGATAGCCAGGCTTGCCCTAAGCTTACAGATCAGGGTTTTTTTTTACCAGCTTCCTTTTCTTAGCAGACACATAAAAGTACTACGAACCATTAAAAATTGTAGTAATTAAATAATTTTGTTATAAAATATTATTTTGAAATGAAGCTTTTTGTATTCTATTTTACATGCTTCTAATTTTTATGCTCAGCATAGAAAAAGTGAAAGTAGAATTATAGTTTGAAAATTTAATCATTGTCTGTTATAATACTGGCTTGTAATTAATTATAGGTCATGTAAAAAGTTGAGGTTATTACCATATTAATATTTTATGGTGTTGAAAAGGATTGGAAGTCAACCTTTTGTTCTTTTCTTTTTTTTTCTTTTCCCAAAATCTTGCACTCCCTCTTTTTTTCTTAATTTTTACTTTCATTGTGTTTTATGGTATATTAAATTTTAACAAACAGTTTAAAAAAACTTGTCTCAGACATGGTAGTTAGGCTTTGAACTGAACCTTTTTATACTCTATTTTTACAGGATGCCTACTCTTATCTCTTGAAATCTGTTATTGTGTCAAAAACATCAATAAGATTTTATAATTTGCTTTGACTAAAGAATAATGTACTTCATGAATGTGAGCTTTTTTACACATCTGATGTGGAAAAACTGTAATTTCTGCAGACAGTAACAAGTGATATGAAAAACTATTATCACATATTCATGACCCTGACATATGGCCACAGATAGTTTGGTTTAGCTTTCCTTGGAAATGTTAATTTGCTCTAACTTTCATAAAGTAGTGTACAGCAGTATATTCAGATTCTTTAGAGAATATATATAGAAACATACATACATACATACATACATACATACATACTCTCTCTCTCTCTGTGTATGTGTGTGTATATGTGTGTGTGTGTGTGTATACCTTGATTTTCTAACTCAAAGACTATATGAAATCCCATGCACTGCTTGTCCCACCACATGCATCGGACAAACCAACAGAAGAATAAGTGCATGCATTGAAGAACATAAGAACTCAGTCAAAAAAGAAGAACCAACTTCTTCCCTGGTCCAATACCTTAAAGCCACAGGACATGAAATTGACTTTAAAAAGACCAGAACTATCGCCAAAACTGAACACTTTAATAACAGAATAATCAGAGAAGCCATCGAGATAGAAAAACACCCACATAGCATGAATAAATGAGATGATACCTCCCACCTACCAGCCATTTAGAAACCCGCCTTATTGACAAACGAGCCCCTACCTAACACAAAGAATGACACCAGACCCACACTCATGAAAACCACACAGGATGTCACCACCACACATCCACGCAAAAAGCAAACCCAAAGCCACACCGATGATGAGGCACGACCACAAACCAGAAGCCAGACCACAGCTGCATCATTAGCCACTTTAAATCCCTCCAATCCATACATGAAGCAAACTGACACCCACCATGAAGATGAGGCACAACCACGAACACGAAGCCAAACAAGAGCAATGAAGCTCACCATCTCAAATCCCCCTGCAACTCAGACTAACCCGAGCACAAGCCCCCACCCAAACAGAACACTCCCCTAACCAATCAGAACACACCTCCACCCAATCAGAACACAGCCAAGCTCCCATCCAATCAGTTCATACCCCCATTAGCAGTTAAAAGAAAGAAACAGCTACAATCACACATTGTTCTTGGAAGCAAGAAGCTGAAAACACCAGCCTGAGATGACGAATGGGACTTCGTTGAAACGTCACCAAGACACTTCCAATTTGACGTGGGAAAAAACCCGAATAACCAAAGACCTACATAAAAACACCCGCGAAAACCTCAGAAAACAAATATACACATACACACACACACACACACACACACACACACACACACTCTATATGGTAATTTTTACCATATAAATTTCTTTTTAGTCATACAAAATGGAAATATTTTTATTACATGGTAAGGACAAAGTGAAAAACTAGTAATCTACTAGCAATGCAAATAAAAACAATTTTAAATCAAGAAAGTGTAATACACTAGAGAATCATGGAGTGAGATCTTGGAGCTATTCTAATCCAATCCCAATATACTGTATATCTTTGATTTTACAAGTGTTTTGTGACTGCAAAAAATAATGTACTTGGTATGTTATTTATTTATTTAAAAAGACTGTTAAATATACAGTATAAAGACAACAAAAACAAAACTGAAAACAAATCATGAAAAATGTAAGATTCTGTCATTGTTTTAGTCAATGCAGTATTTTTAAAAACTACATCACTGATCTGGAATTTTGCTTTATTTACCAGAATACTTTAGTAAAACTTCCACTTTTATGAAATTCATAATTCCAGAGAATCCATCAAATTCCAGTTTCCTGGTGAGTTGACTTGCAGGATATGAGAACATCCTAGTCTGACGAATGAAGGTGAATATATATGTGTCCTGGATAATGTTGCAGGATCCAATCTGGGTCGGTCACCAGAACCAGAGGTTTAGTCATCTGAGCTTTCAGACTTGTGCTGGAGCCCATCCTTAGTACACACACTGTTAGAGTGACACACTCTGCTAGAGAGAAATTTCCTGAGGATGGGCTCCAGCACAAGTCCAAAAGCTCAGATGACTAAACCTCTGGTTCTGGTGACCGACCCAGACTGGATCCTGCAATATCCTAGTCCAATTTGTCAAAATTTTATATCAACAGATGTCATTATTTTTGTTCTCAGATTTAATAAAACACTCAAACAGGTTTCTAAATAGCATCAACTTGGCAGGATATGTTCTGTGATCTCACTGAAGCATTGTATTTAAATTACTTCAGGTATAATTACCTGCAGACACAGAACCTATAGATAAACTAAGTCCTTAATAAATATGCTCTGTTCTTTGGGGTTCCATCTGTTTTCTTCTATTTTGTACGTTCTTAGTAGGAGAGGTTTAATTAGCTTCAGCACAACAATATATGAAAAACCATTTTCATATATTTCATTTTCCTATATTAAAACAGCACATTTAAGGCCATTGCACTTGTTGGTTTCAAACCCTCTCTGATGATTACAAAATGAAATATTTTTTGTGAGAAGTGCTTATTTTTTAAAGCAGGACCCTCTCCTCCTCTCACCCCCCGAAATATTAGAAATTCAGCTGGAAATTGTGTGAATCAAAGGAAACCTTGCCTGATTCTTTTCCTGCTAAATTTTAAAAACAGATGTCCTGCTATGGTTCGATTCAAGCGAATGTGTGCTCTCTAGCACCACAGCAGTACTCCATCTTTGTTGTCAACAAATATTGAATTGTTAATAAAACCGTGGCAGGACAATGGTGGTTATGCAAAAGATTTTGGTTATAAAGGACTCAATTATTTACTGTAAGCATTTGAAGAAATCTCCCAGCATCTGATCCCGCATTGCATTAGTGTCCCACTGAGAATCTTAGGCTTAACTAAAAACAAAACAGCACAACCTAAGTTAAATAAGTTAACAGTTCCAACAGTGCTGAGATCTAGTTTAAAATGAACAGTTTCTCCAAAATGTCCTATCACCTTTATGCATGACAGAAACAGATAACTAATAATTAGGCTTTACCTGTTTCCAGTCTCCTAGAGGCAAAAACATTATTCTCATTTTCAGCAAACTCCCAAGTATCTGGATCTACTGCTTTTTACAGAAAAAAATGGATTCTCATATCTGTGTAGAACTCATAAAAATACAAGGCAGAGTTCTAGATGCATAGATTGCCCAGCATATCTGAGCAACTCCACAATAGTCTAAAACAGTGTTTCCCAAACTTGACAATTTTAAGGCATGTGGACTTCAACTCCCAGAATTCCACAGCCAGCAACGCTGTCTGTGGAATTCTGGGAGTTGAAGTCCTCATGCCTTAAAATTGTCAAGTTTGGGAAACCCTGGTCTAAAACTATCAAGAATTGGGTGCTTTAAGCACAAGAAAAGATCCCTGTTTCTTGGTGCTGAGAATATCTTATGGATTTCACAATTTAGAGCAAATCAAATATTTAAATTAAGGTTATTGTTTAATCCATTATCTTAAAAAAATAGCAATATAAATATTTACAAAAACTGCAGGTCATGAGCAACATTTTTTTTTAGTTTCTCTCATATACGAAGGAATAGCTCTTCTAAGAAACTGTCTATAGGTAGTCCTTGACTTATGACCACAATTGAGCCCAAAATTTCTGTTGCTAAGTGAGACAGTTATTAAAATGAATTTTGTCCCATTTTATGAACTTTCTTGCCACAGTTGTTAAATGAATCACTATAGTTGATAAGCTAGTACCATGGTTTTTAAGTGAATCTGGCTTCCCTATTGACTTTGCTCGTCAGGAGATCAAAATGGTGACCCTGGGACACTGCAACAGTCATAAATATGAGTCAGTTGCTAACTGTCTGAATTTTGATCACGTGACCATGGGGATGCTGAAACAGTCATAAGTGTAAAAAATGGTCATAAGTCACTTTTTTCAGTGCCGTTGTAAGTTTGAATGGTGACTAAATGAACTGTTGTAAGTCGAGGATTATCTGTATTATGGCAGGTGCATCCTCCTTCTAACACAGGGGTTTCCAACTGGGGGAGGCTTGCACCCCCTGAGGGTGCGAGACAATATTCCAGGGGGTGTGAAAACTTGGTTTTTCAAAATTATAGCATATATGCATAATTTGTTGCTGTTATTTCAAACATTTGTAAGGGGTGCGAGAATATATCAGAACCGTTCTAGGGGTCCAGGGTGTAGAAAAGTTTGGGAGCCACTGTTCTGACCCATATCTGAAGAAGCCAAAAATCACATATGGACTTTCATCTATAGCTTGAACCTCCTTTGTCAGCTTCAGCAGCTTAGCCCACTTCTGTTCTAGTCCCACCCAGATTACCTTTGACCCCCACCCTCTCCTGACTCTGAGCATTCTATCAGTAGCATGTGGTCCTTACAGATGGATCTTGAAAGAATCTGGTTTTTGATGTAATATGAAATAGTAGAATGCTGTACATCATTATGCTCTTCTTTTGGAAGAGTTTTGCAACTCTGCAATATAATAAGAAAGAATTTTCATATAACAAATGTTAAACTCAAAATTCACTTGCTTACTCATTCGTGCATACTTATGTAACAAATTATTTTTTTCACAATCTAATATAATAGGGGGATGTAACAGAATATGATCTACCAAAGTCATGATGCTGAGAAAAGCATCACATTTCAAACGACAGAGTTGCCAAAAAAAAAAAAAAGGCATCTAATTTGCTTGTACAAGATTTTTAAAATTTGATTGCTACTTATAGAGCTGCAGCCAGGAATAATGATATTTCAACTGATTTGGTAAAAGATAATCAAAAAATATATGGAATAAAGCTACTAGAGCCCATTTTCTTGTTGCCCAATGCAACAGAGGTGTAGAATCATTTCACCCTGAATGAAATTTAAAGAGTTTTGAATTCCAGTTTTCATTTGTTCCAGAATAAATGCACAGAAGTCAGCATGATTCATAGTGTGCAGAGAATTGCTGGACCAGGATTTCATATATTTACATTATTTGTGTCAATTGTTCTAATTTGCGTAATGATATCACAGAAGTGATATTAAGTGAGGCAAATGACATGATTTAAATATTTCCCATAATTACATGATTCACCCACTTGGTATATTCTGTGATTTAGTGAACAGTGAAAAATGATGGACATGCTTTTGGTTCAATTGGTCTATTAAATCATGGTTTCCAAAGTACTTCCATGTGTACCTCTTCCCGCCCTTTAGAAGAGATTTATTGACTTCATAAGCCATCATGGCAAAACAGTTGGATTTCTGACTGCTGAAGAACTGAAGAGGTGAGGATGTAATTAAATAAAGCTTCCTTTGATTTCAGTATGATTCCTGGTGTCCATCTTGTCCATCTTGCTTTATTGGCAACAGGAGGATCTAGTTCGCCAGTATGGCCTTCTGCGTTTTTTTTCCTCTCATTCCTTCTCAGTCTAGTGAATAGACATGGGGTTTACTGTTATACTTCCTCCAAATTGCAACCAGGGCCAACTTGTGTGTGTTTGTGTATTTATTTCAGTTTTTGCTTTTGTATATGATTGGCAAAGTTAGTTATATGCTGAACTTTCTCTGTTGGGAATAGTATAACAGTAATCCAAATCATCCTTATAGAAAAGGGGAATAAATCTGTGGATAATGAAATCAATACACTTTTAATAAACAAGTAATACAATACATGGGATAGGTCTGAAAAAGAAGGATCTGAAAAAGAAGGCTCTATATATCTAAATAGCCAGCCTCTTAAACAGTACCCACCATAGGGGCTGGTATTTCTGAATACACATTTACGCCAGCTCATTTGGACACACACACACACACACACACACACACACACACACACACACACACACCAAATCCGGAGACACATATATTTGGGATGATCGTTGTAATAGCCTCCAATTCAGGTGGCAGATGCTACCATGCATAAAATTTTGCTTTTGCTTTTATATTTTCAGAACTGTCACAATCATATCTTTTTGGAATATAATTTTCCGGAGTATTTTCTACTGAGATACTATCCAAGAATGACTCTTTTTCATCCTGATGTGCTCACCATTAGCATTTTCACACCCACAAATATGAAGACTAGTAATTCATACATCTAATAGAACCTCAGTAATGCATTAATTAAATATGACACAGTGCAAAGGATAGTAAAAGTGTACATTTCAGAGCTGAGCATATTATATGCATGGTTCAATGACATTCATTCACTAGTTTATGATTATAAATTCCTTCAGGCACTGTGTCAAATCCATCTAAAGTCCCTTAGTGATATATTTTGAATTTTGTAGATGTGTTAAAAATATTCCCCGTGTAGTTCCCTGTGGCTAGACATCTGAGAATCTCAGAAGCACAATGTTGTTTCAGCTAAAGTTGGCAGTAATTTACACTCAGTGAATTGGTTCCACATTTGCTTGTTTCAAATTACTTTAAAAAAGAAAGAAAACTTTCAGCCAAATGCATTCACCTTTGGACAAATTACACTTTTTATATAGATTTTCCTTCACTAATGAAGATTACCAATTGCTTCATTACTAGTTTCTCTATATCAGGGGTCCCCAATCCCCGGGCTGCAGCCCAACTACTGGACCACAGCCTGTTGAAAACCGAGCTGCAGGAGAAATGGACAAGCACGTGTGCGTAAAGCTGTACTGCGTGTGTGAGCGTCCTCCGATTGCCCAAATGGTGCTTCAAGCACAAGCACAAGCATCTTCTGCTTAAGCGCCCTCTGCTCAGGCAATTGGAGCTTCAAGCACTAGCGCAAGTGACTGCCACTCGAGCGGGTTGAGTTTGCCCGTGAGTGCAAGCACCCTCTACTTGCATGTGCCCTCACAGAAATGGAGATGTATGCACCTGTGAGTGAGCCTACCACTCACACACCCTCCCCCCCACACTGGGCTGAGCTGCCAACCTGGAAAGGTTGGGGTCTACTGCTCTATACCTAAATTGCACTGCTGTTTATAGCAATGTGTACTGTACTTCCATACTGCTATTCACTTGTGACGTAAATGGAAAAATCTTGATTGTCCATGTTTAACACCCAATTCTTAAACATTCCTATTTATTGTACAGTATAATGAAAACATGGGTGATATAAGTTTTTAACTGCATTGGTGTCACATCCCTGTTTTCAGTTAGCCAGGCGTACACAATTGATGGTTGCAATGTATTTTTAGCTGTTTTAAATTGAGTCATGAAATGCACAATCATTTAAAAAGTTTTATTCACGAGAGGGTCAGAATTATCCTAAGATTGGAAGTGTACTTGCAAAGTATACATGGTTAGGATATGTCTGGCACTATTTCCACTCTCTGGTCAGTTCAAACCAAGCCAGCTATGCTTTTCTCTATGTAGTTGCAGACTTTGGAACACAGAAACAGATGCAAGTCCATCATTGTTCTCCCTTCAGCTGACAAAAAGGGGAGCACAGACAATGTGCTCTAGCCCAGGGGTCTTCAAATTTGGTCCTTTTATGATTTGCGGACTTCAACTCCCAGAATTCCTCAGCCAGTGTGCCTGGCTGAGGAATTCTGGGAGTTGAAGTCCAGAAGTCATAAAAAGGTGAAGTTTGAAGACCCTGCTCTAGCCACTGTAATATAGGTTTTGAAAGAAGATAAATTTCCTAACGTCCCAGTCAATCCAAAAAAATAAGTACAGTAAATTGCTTTCTTGCCACCATCACAAACATTTCTAGAGCAGATTCGCTGCATTTGTCTGCCAATTCGTCAAGAAATAATCTGAACATTTGCTCTAAGGCAGTGATGGCAAACCTTTTAGAGATCGGGTGACCAAAACCCACCCCCACCCCCACTCCACCTCCCGCCCTGCCTGTTCTGCCCCCACCCACCCCCTGCCCCACCTGCCTGCAGGGCCATGCACTGCCTCCATGGCCTACTGCAGCAGATCACCAGGCAGTCCTGCAGCACCATGGCAGCCATGCCCTCTGCCCACACCCCACAGCATCATCTGCATACTATGGGGTGTGAGGGCGGATTCTTGTCCCTGTTGCCTGGGGGTGACTCTCCTCCAGGGGGCTGCTGGTGAGGAGGGGGCCATTGGCTGGGGCAATGGCGTGCTTGCCCACAGAGAGGGCTCTGAATGTCGCTTCTGGCACCTATGCCATATGTTTGCCACTCCTTCTCTAAGGGGATAGCTATGAAGCTGCCAAGCCACCATTCCTCTATTCCCTTTAAAAACCACTGTTTAACTGTGAGTTGGTACCTTGCTGGCAATGTTAAAGCCAGGCATCCTCTATAATCATGGTCACATATTGCTACAGTGGATAGAATGAAAGAAAGGTGAAGATACTGTATATTTTTAATTGCTTAAAGATGGACACCATGAATCAATTAAAGGCTGGGGAGGTGTGTGTGTGTGTGTGTGTGTGTGTGTGTGTGTGTGTTTGTGTGGTAGTTATACAGCAATATGACTCCTTTTCCTCACAAAAACAGAAATAAAAGTAACCCAAGCAGCCTCTTGATATTTTTCAGTAGACTGGTTTGCTCCTGAAGAGAAGTAGTAAGCAGAACTGTTGTTTCTTTACTCAAACTCTTTTTGCCTGGGCTATGATTTGGGATGACAAAACAGCCCAGATTAACCCTGGTTGCATGCTTAATACATTTGATTGCTTGATTGATTGATCGATTGATCGATTGATGATATTTATATAACCATCCATCTCACAAACATGATTCTGGGAAATATAACATAAAACTGCATGGTTATATACATGTAATAAACATTTGTGAAATGTGATCACCATACTGAAGAATTCTCTCACCCCCGCTACTCTCTTCTTTTTTGACAAGTAGAAATAAATATAGTGCAAAACCATTAAATCTCTCTTTTTTTCCCCAATTTTTTAAATTAATTTTCTATTATTACATTTGATTAGTATGTAATCTGGTTAGTGTGTTGTCTGGGTTAATTTGTTTACTTAATAATACAAGTTACATTCTTAGTCTCTACCCCTTTTTTCCAACCATTCATAAAATAAATTCCATGCTTGAAAATATTCTGTATTTTCTTTCTCTTTGATCCTCAATGTAAGTCTGTCCATTTCAGCACAGTCCAATATCTTCTTGATTATCTCTTCATCTAGTGGTGTTTCTTCATTCCTCCAGTGCTCAGCAAATACAATTCTCGCTGCTGTTAGTACATGCAATGTTAAGTATACACTTTGCTTATCAGATTTTTCTGCTATTATACCTAGTAAGAAAAAATCAGGTTTGAAATCTACATGTTTTCCTAACATCTTTTCTAACCAAATGTGCATTTTGTCCAACATTTTTTTTGCTTTAACAGAGGTCCACCACAAATGATAATATGTGCCAGATTTTTGGTTACATTTCGAACATTTACTATTCATATTTTTAAACATTTTTGCTAATCTAGCAGGTGGTAAGTGCCATTTATAAAACATTTATATAAGTTTTCTTTATAAGAAGTTGCCATTGTCAATTCATAATTTGTTTCCCAAAGATTTTGCCATTTCTCTAATTCTATATTATATCCAAAGTTTTTTGCCCATTGTATTGTTGAAAGAAAAATCTTCATCAGGATCCAGTCCAAGCCAGGAATAAACAAAATGGAGACTGCTTTAGAAAGAAGGTTGTAGTTTATTGAAGAGCAGAACCACAAGACAAGCAGCTGACCACATGTAACTGGGAGTGGTGGGTTTTTATACCTTCTGGAGCTTTTGTGTTTGGAGTTCCTGTTCCTGTTTTATACCTGACCTGAGTTTTTGAGTGTGTCCTCTTTGGTATTGGTGGGTTAATCCTATTATGTCCCAAAGGTTATATCCTGCTTCCCTGGGGCTGAGGCTGATGACTTTGTCCTGTGTTGGATTTTTTGGGTGAGAGGTTGTTGATTCTAGGGATCTTTTGTCTTTCTACTCCCATCAGCTCCAAGCTTCCTGGCTCCAGCCTTTCTGAATAGGATTATCACGTCTGCATTTCTATAGACCTGGTTTCTACTTTGGAGAAATATATTCTGTCTTTTTAATATTCCCCCAAATATTTCTTTCATGTGTGTGTGTGTGTGTGTGTGTGCATGTGTGTGTGTGTGTGTGTGTGACTTCCCACAGTATCATTGTATCTTTTACTTATTTATTTATTTATTTATGAGACTTATATACCGCTTTAAGTGCAAGCACTCTCTAAGCGGTGTACACCAGTAAGCAATGTATATATATTTACATTGCCCCCAAAAATCTGGGTCCTCATTTTATCTACCCCGGAAGGATGGAAGGCTGAGTCAACCTTGAGCCGGTGAGATTTGAACCACTGACCTGCTGAACACAGTCAGCTAAAGTGGCTTGCAGTACTGCACTCTAACTGCTGCGCCACCTCGGCTCCATTTTCAAATTTAATAGAAAGTTATATAGTTTCTTAATCAGTTTTTCATCAGAGGTCAACAATATCTGATCAAACATTGTCTGTTCTTTAAAAAAGCTATATATTTTTGCATCTTTATCGTATCTCAATTGCATTTATAATTGAGGCCACCGTGATAATTCAATACTTGGTCTAAAAGCTCTTGTTTACATTTTAGTTTCCATTCAGTATCCAAAATATCCTTATATGTCAATTTTTTTTCATATTGCACAACGTTCGGGTGAACAAACGCTTCCATCCTTGAAAGCCATCCTGAGATTTTCAAATAGATTTTAGCTTTTATCTTTTCCCACACAGGAAGTAGTGAATTTCTTACATAGTGGTTTTAAAAGTATCTATGAGTTTTATTCTTCTCATACCATAGAAATGCATGCCATCCCAGTTGCAGATCATGTCCTTCTAGATATAACAGTCTTTTATGTTTGAGAATTATCCATTCTTTTAGCCATTTTAAGACACATGCTTGATAGTATAAGACCCAGTCTAGTAATCCAAATCCTCCATTTTCTTTGGATTCTTGTAGCATTTTCAGTTTAATTGTAGCTTTCTTTCTTTCCTTGCAAAATAAAATTTGAAAACAATGTATTCAAATCATCAAAAAATTTCTTCTCTATTTTTATAGGTACTGTTTGGAACAAGAAAAGCAGTTTTGGTAATATATTCATTTTCATAGTAGCTATTCTTCCTAACACTGATAGTTGTAAGTTTTTCCATTTTCCAGATCTAATTTTATTTGATTAGGTAATTTTATGTAGTTATCTTCTTTTTTTGTTGCACATTTTGCTGTTAGGTATATTCCCAAATATTTCACTTTCCTAACTATTTGTAAATCCATTTTTTCTGACAATTTGTTCTTTTTGCTTAGATGTAAAATTTTTAACTATAACTTTTGTTTTTCTCTGTTTATCTTCAATCCTGCTACTTCTCTGAATTCCTCAATCCTTTTCAATATTTAGGAGTTGTCTCCAATGGTTCTTCTATGATAAATACCAAATCATCTGCAAATGTTTGTAATTTATAACTTTCATCTTTTATCTCCTTTCCTTTAATTTCTGGGTCTTGTCTGATGTTCCTGTTCAAAACTTCCAAAGTCAATATGAACAGCAATGGCGATAGCCTTTGTCTTGTGCCTTTCTTTATATTAAAGTTTTCTGAATAGTCCCCATTTACAATTACTTTTGCTGATTGTTTATGATATATTGTCCTGATTGCATTTATAAACTTTTCTCCAAAATCCATGCAATTTAGTTTTATGTCATAAATTGCCAGCTTACATTATCAAAGGCTTTTTGAGCATCTAAGAAAATTAGTGCCATTTGTTTTCCTGGCTGCATTTCATAGTATTCTAATGTATCTAAAATAATCCTTAAGTTGTGTTTTATTTGTCTTTTTGGTAAAAATCCATTTTGATCTGGATGAATAAATTCAATCAAAAATCTTTTCAATCTCTGCTATTATTGAGACAAAAAAATTGTAATTCATATTAAGTAGTGATATTGGTCTATAATTTTTAATCTGTAACAGATCTGAGTCCTCTTTTGGTATTAAGGTGATATTTGCTTCCATCCATGTATCTGATAATTTAGCTACTGATAATACCTCATTACAAACTTCTTTCAGCTTAATGTATCTTGAAAACATTTATAGAACTCTACAAGTAGCCCATCTAGTCCTGACGTTTTATTATTATTGTTGTTTTTTCATAGCTTCCATCAGTTTCATCATTGTTATTATTTTTTTTTTTTTGGTTTGGCATATTTTTAAAGTTTTCTGGAATTTTTGGTAAATTGGCTTTTTCCATATATTGTGTTGTTTTTTCCAGAGACATTTTTTTCTATATCATATAGTTTTTCATAATATTTTTAAACTATTTTTTATTTCCTCATTTTGGAGTTGCATGTCTCCCTTCTCATCTTGCATTTTATTTATCAACTTTTTCTCTCTTTGTTTTTTTCAGTTTATAAGCCAGCCATCTTCCCGGTTTATTTGTATTTTCAAAGAAGTTTTGTTTTGCCCTTTTGATTTGTTGAGCCAATTCTTCTGACTCTATTAGATTTGATTTATGTTTAATTATCTCCATTTGTTTTTTAAGGGTTTTGTTTTGCGGAACTCTTTGAAGTTCTAGCTGCAATTTCTTAAACTCTTCCCTTATCATTGTACACTGTTGCTTTTTCTCTTTATTCTTTTTAGCCATGTAAGTTATAGCTAGTTCTCTGAAGTATGCTTTAGCTGTATCCCATATGTTCTGGAGGAAGTGTCTTCTTTTTTATTTTCTTTAAAAAAATTCCATTTCCTTTACTGCTATTTCTGTAAATTCTTTCTCTTTTAATAAGGATTGATTCAATGTCCACTTTAATTTCTTCTTTACTCCTCACCAGATCAGCTTTATCAGATTATGGTCAGTCCAAATATTGGGTTCTATCTCAACCTCATGTATATTAGTTCTTAGTTCCATGATTTGTGTCTATTAGAATGAAATGTATACTGAGTTCTTTTTGGATTCATTTCTCTCCAGACATCCTGTATGCAGATTTCTTCTGCCATTTTAGAAAAAAAAATGCCTTAGATAATCTCTTCCTCCCCCCCCCCCATTTTACCACTGTTGTAATCTAATATTTCATCCACAATTGCATTAAAATCTCCTACTAAACAAATATTTTGATATTCCATTTTTAATATTTTTCTGTGTAGTTTTTGATAAAAAATTCTCATTTATTGTTTGGTGCATATATTACTATTATCAATATCTTTTTTTGATTTATCATTATTTCCACCATTAGAATTCTTCCTTCTTCATCTGCATAGACCTGTTTGGAGTCTACTGTCTCTTTCATATATAAAGCTACTCCCCTTTTCTTTTGTTGTGCTGCTGTGAAATAAAGTTTCTCAATTTTTGAGCATTCTGGAAGTTTATAATGCGGTTTTTTATATGTGTTTCTTGAAGGCAAATTATGTCCGTTTATAATTTTCATAATTGTGTAAAGATTTTTTTCCTTTTTGAGGGGGAGTTCAATCCATTAATATTCATTGAAAGGATCCCACTTTATTTTTCCATTTATAGATAAGATAAGATAAGATGAGATGAGATGAAAAGAGGAGAGAAGAGAAGAGAAGAGAAGAGAAGAGAAGAGAAGAGAAGATAACCTTTATTGTATATTTTTATACTGTGGGCACAATGGCACACATCAAAAATGAAATTTGGTTGCCCGCTCTCAAAGTGAAACACATACATGACACACACCTAAACATACTATGAACAACATATGTATAGACCCACATCCCTACATATACATAGCAAATAAATATTAAATATTGTCCATCTTGAATATATAATGGAAGGAGGAAGCTTGAGAGTTCACAAGATTAATGCTGTATGGAATGAAACTCTGGCTGAATCTGGATGTTCTGCTGCAGATACTATGAAGCCTCTTCCCAAAAGGTAATAAGGAAAACAGGTTTTGAAGAGGATGTGTAGTGTCCCAGATAATCTTATGGACCCTGCTCAAGCAGTGCTTCTGTACTATGTCCTGGATGGAAGGTAGGGAACTGCCAATGATCTTTTCGGCCATTCTCACCACTTTCTGCACCGCCTTCCTGTCTGAAGCAGTGATGCCTCCAAACCAGACTGTGATGCTGTATGACAGGATGCTCTCAATTGTCCCCCTGTAGAAAGTGGTCAGGACAGGGGAATGAAGATATTTACTTATATTTAGGTTTTGGTTTCCTAATAGTTCCTTTCTGTCTTTGTTCTCTTATTAGTCCATCTTCTTCTAGGTTTGTATTTTCTTTTTCTTTTCCTTCTTCTTGCTTTGTATAAGGCCAGTGCATAGCACAATTCAATATGTGGCTAAAGGAGTGGTATAAAGGGGAAGGCTTTGGATATATTAGTCACGATGTCAGTAGCTGGTCCAATCAAAAGATGTACACAAGAGATGGTTTGCATCCATCAAAAAAAGGGACTGAGTTACTCGGCTATAAATTCACAGATTTTCTGGAGGGAAATTTAAACTAAACAGCGGGGACAGGGAGTTAATTGATACGGAACAAGCCTGTCCCCGGAAATTTAAAAACTATAGGGCTATCAGTGCATGTAGCATAGATATGTGTGTGGACAAGAATATCAACCTTGCTATCAAGCAAAATGAAGCCTCTAATAGCGAGTGCCACATAAAGTGCACTAACCAAATAGGTGGTAAGACAATAGGGGAACTCAGGCACCACACAGGTTATGTAGAAAGGAAACACAGGGCCACTCACAAAGGACTCAAATGTTTATACACCAATGCACAGAGTATGAACAGCAAACAGGGTGAACTAGAAATTCGGGTTAATGAGGGAAGATACGATATTGTTGCCATTATGGAAACATGGTGGGATGAAACCCACACATGGAACACATAGCTAGAGGGATTTAAATTATTTAAAAGAAACAGACCAAATAAAAGAGGAGGTGGAGTTGCTCTCTATATAAGAAATAACTACATCTCTACAGAAATAGAGCACAACAATGATAAAAACTGTCTTGAATGCATTTGGGTCAATATAAAAGGGGGGGAATGACATTGCCATAGGTGTATACTACAGACCACCCAACCAAACAGAGGAAATAGATGAACTTTTTGCTAGTCAGCTAACTAAGGTATGTAGGAAGCACATCACAATAGTAATGGGGAACTTTAACTACCCTGACATCAACTGGGAGACAAACTCCGCACCAAGTGGAAGATCAAACAGGTTCCTGGCAAACCTAGCAGACAACTTTGTCTCCCAAAAAGTAGAGAAGGGAACTAGGGGATTAGCCATTTTGGATCTAATTCTCACTAACAGAGATGAAATGAGAGACGGTGTTGAAGCCATAGGAACCCTGGGAGGAAGTGATCATGCAATATTAGAATTCAACATTATAGAAGCACAACCAATAGAACACAGTCAAACTAGAGTCTTGGACTTCAAGAGAGCTAATTTCAATAAACTTAGAGAGGCTTGGGAAGGATTCCATGGATGAGAATCCTCAAGGGGAAAACAACTCAAGAAGCTTGGGAAATTTTGAAAAATGAGATAATAAAAGCACAGTCTAGCACAATACCAACAAAGAGGAAAAACAACAGCTCCCAAAAGAAACCAGCATGGCTGCATAAAGAACTCTCTGACAAATTGAAAGATAAAAAGGACAAATATAGAAAGTGGAAAGAGGGGAACATAACTAAGTCAGAATATCAGCAAATAGCCCGAGCCTGCAAAGATGAAATGAGGAAAGCTAAGGCTCAAAATGAACTAAGGCTTGCAACCAAAGTCAAAAATAACAAAAAAGCTTCTTTCAACATGTAAAAAACAAGAAAAAAGTGAAGGAAATGATTGGTCCATTAGTGGGTGTAAGTGGCAAGAAGGTGACAAGCAACAGGGAGAAAGCAGAACTATTTAACTCATTTTTTGCATCTGTCTTTACACAAAGGGAAAAAACAGACCAACCTATCAAAAATAGTGCCATAAAAAACAAAACAGAAACACAAGTTAAGATAGGCAAGAAAATGGTTAGGGAGCACCTGTCCAGCCTAGATGAGTTCAAATCGCCAGGACCAGATGGCTTACACCCCAGAGTTCTCAAGGAACTGGCAGATGTGATATCGGAGCCACTGAACTATATTTTTCAAAGATCCTGGAACACAGGGGAACTACCAGAGGACTGGAAAAGAGCTGATGTAGTTCCCATCCTCAAAAAAGGAAAAAAAATGGATCCAGGAAATTACAGACCTATCAACCTGACCTCAATACCTGGGAAGATCCTGGAAAAGATAATCAAACAACGAATCAATGAACACCTAGAGACAAACAAAGTCATTACTAAAAGCCAACATGGGTTTGTCAAAAATAGATCATGCCAGACAAATCTTATTGCTTTCTTTGACCAAGTGACAAAATTAGTGGATCAGAGGAATGCTGTGGACATAATTTACTTGGACTTCAGTAAGGCATTTGATAAAGTAGATCACAACCTACTACTTGACAAGATAGAAAAATGTGGGGTATACAGAACCACCACCAGATGGATCCGTAGCTGGCTGACCGGCCGTACTCAGCGAGTGGTCCTCAATGGAACTGCATCTATATGGAGGGAAGTGTGTAGTGGGGTGCCCCAGGGCTCTGTTCTGGGCCCAGTACTCTTCAACATCTTCATCAAAGATTTGGATGAAGGGATAGATGGGGAACTCATCAAATTTGCAGACGACACCAAGCTGGCAGGAATAGCCAACACTCCAGAAGACAGGCTTCAGATACAGAAGGATCTGGCCAGACTTGAACACTGGGCACTAACTAACAAAATGAAATTCAATGGTGAAAAAAGCAAGGTTCTACATTTAGGCAAGAAAAACCAAATGCACAAGTACAGCATAGGTGGCACCATGCTCAATAGTAGTAACTGTGAGAGGGACTTCGGAGTCCTAGTAGACAATCACCTAAATATGAGCCAGCAGTATGCTGCAGCTGCCAAAAAGGCCAACACAGTGCTAGGCTGCATTAACAGAGGGATAGAATCAAGATCACATGAAGTATTAATACCACTTTACAATGCCTTGGTAAGGCCACACTTGGAATACTGCATCCAGTTTTGGTCACCTCGATGTAAAAAAGATGTTGAGACTCTAGAAAGAGTACAGAGAAGAGCAACAAAGATGATTAGGGGGCTGGAGGCTAAAACATATAAGGAACGGTTGCTAGAATTTGGTATGTCTAGTTTAACGAAGAGAAGGACAAGGGGGGACATGATAGCAGTATTCCAATATCTCAGGGGCTGCCATAAAGAAGAGGGAATTAAGCTATTTTCCAAAACACCTGAAGGCAGGACAAGAAGCAACGGGTGGAAACTAATCAAGGAGAGAAGCAACCTAGAACTAAGGAGAAACTTCCTGACAGTTAGAACAATTAATCAGTGTAACAGCTTGCCTCCAGAAGCAGTAAATGCTCCAACACTGGAAGTTTTTAAGAAGAGACTGGACAGCCACTTGTCCGAAATGGTGTAGGGTTTCCTGCCCGAGCAGGGGGTTGGACTAGATGACCTCCAAGGTCCCTTCCAACTTTACTACTATTATCTTCTATTGCTGGTTCTTTGTGTTTTTCATATTCCCTGTCTGCTTGTGTGTCTTGTGTTTTTTCTTCAGAGAAACTTGCATGTCTCCAGTGGTGGGATTGAAATATGTGAACAACCAGTTCTCTGTGTGGATGCCACTTCTGTAAGTCCATTCTGGACCTGGGCAACAAAAAATTAGCTACCGGTTCTGCCGAAATGGTGTGAACCAGCTGAATCCCACCATTGCATGTCTCTCATAAAATTCTGTTGCTTTAAAGGTGGAGTCCAATCTGTATCTTCTAGAATTCCAGTTGATTAGGATACCCTCCAGGACCAACCATCTAAAATTTACTCCTTTTTCATTTAATTTTGTGGTCAAAAATTGGTATTGTTTCTGAGAGTCTCTTATCCTCCAGGGTATCTGTTTCAGAACCACAATCTCCTTTTTTTCTGTATTGCAGTGGTTCTTCCCTCACTCTTTTCAGTATTTTATCGCTTATTGTTCTCTTCACAAATCTAACATGCACCTTCCTGGGCACTCTATGTCTTTTTGCATTAAACTTCCCTTTTTATGATCCTGTAATCCCTTAATTTGGGGTAGAGTTGGGGCAACGGGATGGAACTGAGCATTTACTAGCCGGATACCCTTCCTGACACCATACAGAGTTCACAATAGATATTTTTTTCTTTGTGCCCTAGGAGAGAAACATCTGCTGCTATCTAGGATTAAACTCTTAACTTTCTGAGTGGGAGATGAGTGTCTTCACCACTAGGCCATCACACCACTCGCTATAGCGCAGAACCATTCAGATTTCCAAAGTATATATTTTGCAGGGCTTAGAAATAATTGAGCTTTTAAGGATTTGTTTTCAAATATTTGGACATGTTTAGAGACAATTTACAAGAATCTAGGTATCTTTGAGCTGCAGTACGTATGACCTATTTTTTTATATGTGTTGCTCTGTTTTACCATTAATATGCTTAATTATAATTGTAAGTTTGGTCTGTAACTGTAAAAGTGCACTTAATCTTGAAAATCAGCTCAGGCAAGAAATAAACCTCTGAAATGTATATTAAAAATAGCCATAATTGTAAGATGTATACAAAACCATAGGGGAAAGAGTGTTTATTATTGTTTTTTAAATTGATACATATTTTATTCTTCACTTTTGTTTGTTCTGCTTTTATTGCTTGCTCAATTTACACAGATTGCTCTGGAAGCAATCACTGCACCTGACAACATGATGGGAAAAACAGAATCCGGAACAATGCATTGAAAAATCTTCTCATTTTCTAGTACAAATCTATAATTTAAGGGGTGCTTTCCAGTGTGAACAATCAAAATATGCATTCTATGGAGCAGTACATGTATACAGAACTATTCTGTTAAAATGAAATTGTATCCTTCAGGGTGGTTTTTTTTTTTCTGTGAAAAGAGTCACTTTATAGGGGAGATGGGCAGAATAATAAATAAATAAATAAATAAATACTTTTTTTTAAAAAAAAATAGCACCATGAAAATGGACCTTACCCAAGGAAAAGTCATAGGTTTCTTGGCTATACAGCAAGCACTTGCTACTTGCTCTTGAGTAGAATTGCTGCTGAAACCCCATAATTTAGTGATTTTGAGGGTACTTCCCTAACCCTCGCTATCTTCTTCGGTAAGTGTCATCAGTTCTAGTTGTTCTGGTCAAGTGTAAATTTGCAGGTGGCAAAGCAATGTAGAACATGGTACAACACTCTCTCTGTATTATCCTTTACGGTTATAAACTATACGTACTACACCTCTTACTAGTCAGAGGGCAGGCTGCTTCACATTTGCATAACAGATCACTAGGGAAAGCTGCAGGTAAAATGTCAAGTAGGACCTGTTCACCCATTCTGCACACTTTGATGAAAAACGAGGACGGTTGTACACAGGGTTTTGGGGGAGAGGGGCAGTGGTGGGATTCAGTCAGTTCACACCACTTCGGCAGAACCGGTAGCTAATTTTTTATTGCCCAGGCCCAGAATGGACTTCCAGAAGCAGCATCCACACAGAGAACTGGTTGTTCACGTATTTGAATCCCACCCCTGGAGAGGAGTGGGTATTATGTCTTGGTTGTATCTCCACTCCTGTGAAACAGCCTTCCTTGGAGCCTCATAGTGCCCTTCCTACTGATCTCCAGGAAAGTGATTAAGACCAAGCTGCTTAGTACAGTTTTCAATTAGTAACACTGCTTGGAAAAAGCACACTAAACAATAATTATTACTTTATTTATGGACTTTGATTTTCTGATATTTTAATTGTGTTTGCTTTTTATTTTAACTGGAACAGCCTTTCTGGTCTACAAGTATGAAAACAAACAAACAGGTTTCTTTAAAAAGCAAAATAATAATCCCCAAAAATGAATGACAAATCATTTCTGAGTTTTTGCCAATAAAATAATATGGGAATGTCCATAAAGCTAGCAGGTGTTGAGACTAACGTAAAAGAGATTTTCTTTTTATCCCCCCCCCCCCCAGGAATAGACACTATAAAACAGACAGCTTAGGACACGGAAGCCATAACTTCCCAACAATCTTAGCTACATCAAGATTGCCTTGTTAGAAAGAATGCTTCAATTTTCCCTCCACAGCAAACTTGATGCAACTAAAGTCTCTGAGGGAAAGATTGGCTCTGTGTGTGTATGTGTAAGAAAGAATCTAGGTATATATTGCAATGAAATTTGGCAGCCTTTTTTAGCCAGATGTCTCACTTCAATCATTTTTTTCTGATATTTATGGGCTACAGCGGGTGGACTATAATGATGTGATGACACATATATAATGGTTACATAATCACAATTACATAATGATGTCATTGGGAAGGAACACACATTTCTAAATAATAATCATTAGTGGATATTGCAGTACTTGGACAGGGCAGAAGAGAAGAGAAAGAACTGGGGGAAAAAATAACAAAATTTAAAAAGACCTGCAAATAGAAGTAGAGCAGCGGTGGCAAAAGATAATACCAATAATAATAGGTGCCTCGGGGGCAGTCTCAAAACATCTGCAGCACCACTTGAACATCAACAGCAATGACAAAATCACCATCAATAATTGCCAAAGACAGCTTTACTCAGAACAGCTTATATCCTGCCATGATACCTTTAACTCCATGAAACAACAACATCGGCCTTTTCCAGATCCTTGGGAAGGACTCAATAAGTGTATAAAAGTGCTAAATCCAGTCTCAACAGCAGGCTAACTGTGTGATCAACCGTAATATTTTCATTCTGTCTTTTAATATACAACTCAAGGCCGCAAACGTACCTATTATCACACCCTCCAACTTCCCTCACCTCAACAATTCTGGAAGTTGGGTTGGACTGAGAGAGAATGAGTGGTCCAAAGGCACTCAGCCAGCATTCATGCCTAAAGCAGGTCTAGAACTAGAACGCACAGTCTCCTGGTTTCTAGGCATCTTGCTCCTTCTGTCCAGTCCCTGGACTTAATTCCTATTCTGCAATGCTGTTTTAGCTATGAAGGACCTGGAATCCTGGCTCTTTTTCAAAATGGATTGTTCAGTTGGTTAACCAGGGTAAAGCCTAGAAATTAACTAGTCGATCTCATTTGAAAAGACTAGAGCCTTGTGCTTTGGTAAACTACATGGCAGGGGAACTCCCTTCCAAAAGCAATTTTTCTTGGGGAAGATCTAGCACTTCACTCACACGTCCACTCCATGATAGAATGCAATCTGATATGGATGTGGATAGAACATACAGCCACTGTGACAGGCTCTCCTACCTCTTCGTATGGTCAGAGTTGAATGTATGTTGGGATTTGACAGCAGCCCCCAGTGATTTCTCAAGCTACAACACTTCAGCAACACATGTCCAGCAATTGCAATTTAGTCCTACAAATATGCAACATTGCTAGATGGGAACCAACAGGTCAGAAAGCATTTGGTGAGACTTATTTGTTACTTAAAGTTCCATAAGTGACCCAATCTCTTACACACCAAATCCCCTTTTCTTGTATTCTGGCTCTAAGAATACTCATGCACTGAACAACTACATGCAAAACAAACACTTTCCTGTCATCATGTGATTGTTACGTTAGTAAATCAACACAAATGTATAAAATCCCCCATCTTAGAAGCCTCAACCTAGCATACATTCTGCATGATTATGGTACTTTTCTCACAATTAGTGGTCTATGGCTAGGGAAAATTCTCCAGTCACTGCTATAACAGTGTTACGAGGAATAATTGTACGGAGGGCATCACAACACCTCATTCCAGATGTGTTTTAAGTGCAGGAGTGTTTTAAGTGAGGAAAGCAAAATTTATGCTGCCATTATCTCCTTTGAGTTCTGAGCCAAGAGGAAAGCATAATAAAGCATCTATGTGGTAAGCTTATGGTCTTAACCCACCAATGTTATCTGATTGCCTGTCAAATGCCAACATTAAAATGGGCCACAGTTATTTTGACTTTTGCCCTAATGAAGAATCTCAGTGTCACAATCGTAAGGGGTAGGGAGGGATGCCTGCCCCTTACAGCCCATCCCAGGTACCTGTGAATATGCTCAGGAGTGTGTGTCCAAATGCATATTGACACACATCTCTTGAGGACTGAAATATTTATTCCTAAAAGGTAATTTCATTGTCTCTGCTTCAGCAATCTAGCCTGAACAGAAATAGTAGTCAGACCTTGATTTTTATTGCAGTGTATAATATTTCAGCATCTCCAGGAAATACAATTTTAGTGACAAACCACTATTCTTTCGGAAAATAACTGTTTAAAAATAAATATGCAGAAACTGACAGTTTTTATTTGGAAAATGTCTCATGTATCAAATATTTAGACACATTATTTGCAACAAAGCAAAACTTTCAGCCCACTGCTGCTTAATTTTTTTGTTCATAATTATCCATGCTTTTTAAATGTGGGGTCTTTTAAAAGTTAAAGAGGAAAACAAACATACATAGTGTGGAAATATGTAAACAAGTTGTATTAATCCGTTTTAAGATTAAGGTGCTTAGCCAATCACATAGTAATCCATTTTTACTTGGAATGATAGTCATAGATTTACTATATCCTTCTTATCTATGACAGAGTGTGCATATGAAGTTGAAGGTACCCACAGATCCAGGGCTAAAATACCGTAACTATCTTTCAAGCAAGCTTTAGAAAAAATTTACATCATTAACTTCAAGATTTATAAGCCTACGACATGGCCATTAGGGTACTTATCAAAGACAAATCTAAGAGTTAGATCATGCCTATAATAGAGAACTCTATACAAAATTCCAGAGGGTAAATGAGTAAAAAAAACTCATTAAAAATTCTATTGATTTTGGTCTTGAACCTGTCATGTTGAAAGACAAAATGCTTCTTCAGCATCATCTTTATTTCCAATATCTTTGGGCTCCACTGGCCCAAGAAACATTATTTAACAACAATAACAGTAGTAATGGTAAGTGGCAATAGCTCATATTTGGTCTCCACAGTTCCCAATCTCTGCATTCCTGAAAGGACACAATACAAGCGCAGGGAGTAATTCTGACAGCCTAGGAATAGTGATGGTGCTGCCCAGTTGGACACTTAGTTTTCCTCAGAAGAGGAACATAAAGAAGAATCAGGTATATCAGGGGCACAGGAATCAAGCCCCTATTAGCTATGAGAGGGAGATGCATTTGTAATGCTCTGCTACTTCTGACTGATGATGAGGATTCAAACCTCAGATTATAGCTAAAGTAGGACAATGGTCTCATTTTGACATGTCAGAAGAGCTCCTGGAAAATCTGATAAATTAATCCGTACTGAGAGGCCTGATTAGATGGAATTCCTCTTGTTCTCTAGATGAACCCTTCTCATGATCCTGTTGATACAAAGGATAAATGATGAATTTATTGTTCCATCAGGGTTCCTTGGGAAGGCTTATTTTGTCCATAAATATTTTTCTGATCCAGACATCAATTCTGGGGCCCAGAAACCAGGAGACTTTGCATTCTAGGTCTCCCTTAGCCATGAAAACCATCTTGATGGTTTTCTCAGCCCAGCCCACCTCACTGGATTGTGGTTGTAGGGGGTAGGAGTATTAAGTATGTATGGTGGCTTGAGTAGATGTATAATAAGGTGGGAAATAATAATAACATCAAAAAGGTAGACATAATTGCCTATCATAGGTCCTGGGGAAGGGCTTGATAAATAGATAAAAATGTCAAATCAAGTCTAAACAACTGGCTTACTGTGTGATCAATAATAATAATTTTCCTTTTCAAACAAAGCAACAATCAAACTCCCCAAAGAGGCTGGGTTTTACTTTCTACTGACCATAAAACTGTGGGTAAGTATTCAGAAGAAGACAATGAGAAGAAAAGAAGAATAAGACAAGAATGGAAAACTAGAAGAATAAACCCCAAAGAACTCTTTCTAACCATCCTCCTACTCAATATGTGCTGAAACTTAAAAATGTAATCAAGGACATTATCCTGAATCCAATAAGTAATTAGTTTAACTAGGCTGCTTTAATCTGGAATAATCTAAGTCTGATTATTGTCAGACAATTTCATCATTGCATATTCCTTATTTTTCCCATTCCCCCAATCACCATCTGTTTATACTGGTAGATTTGGCTTTGTTGATTTTAAAAGACATTTTCTCATTAAAATCTTTTCAGTATTATGTAACTACTGCTTATGTTTTAGGACAGGCATAAGCTTTGTCAAGTTTTGTATTTCTGGTTTTTGAGTAGGCAGATCCAACACATTCCTTTTTTGTTTTCCTAGTCATAAGTTAAAAGAAATTCTGAGTAGAACTTAGATTCTCCTACAAGACAGAGTAGAAAACTCAATTGATTTTTATTACAGTGGTACCTTGGTACTCAACTGCTTCAAAGCTCGACAAATTTGATAGTTAACACATTTTGATGTGAAAATATCCCAGTACTCAGTCTTTGTTTAGTACTTGACACACTGCTATAGGAAGAGGGGGAATTGGCTATGGGAAATGGAGAAGAAGTCAGCCATGCTGGGAAAGTTGCTGACATAGAAAAGGGACAGGCAGAAAGTTCTTCCTAGCCAAAACAAAGGGTTACATAGTAAGTCCTGTGGTTTGTTTGGGACTCATCCTGTTTAATACCCACCATATCCAAGAACCAATTAACATTGAGTACTGAGGTACCACTGAACTTTATATGGGAAACAGACAATGGATAAGAGAGCCAGAGCCAACCATAGTAAAAGAATGAACACCTAATGGACAAGGCTTCTGATGAGAACAGATATGTTGCAGAATTAGAGCCAACTAAATGAAAACTATAGAGCAGGGGTGTCAAACTGCCAGCCCATGGACCAGATGCATCATCCGGAAGCTACGCCCACCCCATTGCCAGCAATGGCAAAACGGTCCCGATACGTTGTGCGATGTCACGTGATATTACGAGTTTGACATGTCTGCTATAGAGCTTTATTTGTATCTGAGTGGGGAATAAAAAAGATTGAATAATTTAAAATTATTCTGAAGTCTGATGCTGTGTTGAGATAATTTTGATTGTGGCATATTCAGTGGTGGGATTCAGCCGGTTTGCACCACTTCAGCAGAACTGGTAGCTAATTTTTTGTTGCCCAAGCCCAGAATGGATTTCCAGAAGTGGCATCCACACAGAGAACTGGTTGCTCACCTATTTGAATCGCACCACTGGGCATATTGACTGAAATATGCCATAATTGACCAACAGTGGCTTTACTGCTAAACAGAATATTGTAAGTGGTACATGATGACCAAGGATAGTTATTTAGTTTGTATTTTCTGAACCTCAGGAAAAAGTAAGAAATTACTTTGATTAATTAAAGCTATGATGGGCAGTGGAGGTCAATATTTGTGAATATCAAGTGGTGATTATGACAGGTGGAAAATTGTGACTTGTAATATAATACATGGCAAAAAGTATGGATTAATAAATGAACATAATGAAAGAAAAGTAGATGCACTCATTGATAGAAAGGGGAAGACTATAATAAATCTGAATGGAGATAGTCAGATAATTTAGAATTAGGGAATACACCCAGAGAAGTGAAGCTATATATTAATAATGAATGAAAGATGTAAAGACTATTTCAGAAAATATCAAGTGGTATCATCTTGTTGTGGTTATATATAAATGTAAAAATCCATAGGTTGATCTTAGCTGCATAACATTCTATCCCACAGTAATAATAGAAGAACCAAAAATTAATTGAGAGAAAAAAAATATTCTGTATGAAGTTTCTTTGGGTAGATATGGAAATCTGTTAGGTGACAGAGCAGGAGGGATTGGAACAAAGTAAAAGAGGTGCTTGCAAAAGAATAAACAAGAATAATGACCATTTCATGAGTACATATTTTCCAAAAGGGCTACTTTTTTTAAATGCATAAGAATGAAGATAAACTTAGGTGTAGGACTGTGTATTATGAAAGATTAAGAGAATTAATGAAGCATGCACAGGAGATGAGGGATTCCTTTGGGTGAGACAAGCCATGGGGTTTTTGGGGGGGAGGGGTAGTGTCAGAAGTGGATCTTTGGAAGAAATGGATATAAAAGAAAAGGAAGCAGTGAAAGAATGTGGAGTGGAATTAAATTATTTATTTATTTATTGTGCAGCATATCACACATGGACTAGCAATATAAATTAATATTTCAAGTAGATTAGTAGAACCCAATAAAATATAAATGTCAAAAATATCTGTGTTCAAATACCAACGTCTAGGTCACCTAACCACTGAAGCTCAGCATTGTTTATATTAAATAAATAAATAAATAAATCAGATACTGGACCGGTATATGCCCTCAGGTCACAGCGGGTCACAATGTGATCTACAGTTTGACATGGGACCCACTGAGTCACACTGAGGGGAGGATACTATGCCCCATTTATACCGAGAGTCCTGGCACATGCCATGTGAGGTGAGAATCCTATTTAGGATTATTGATTGCTGACGTGGTAATTCCAAGCCTGTTACTGTTTTTTGTGGCTTCACTTATATGTGGAATTAGAATGACTGCAGGAAGAGAATGGATTCTGAAGGGGAAAACAAGTACAGTATAAGAAACTTAGTCTCCCAATAGAATGAATGGAAAATGGACTTAAGGAAATAAGATATGGGGGCTACTTGGAGCTGTGCAAAAAAATAATTTTTGTTACCTGGTGCCACAGAATTGTGTGGAGTTAACACTAATGAGAAATATGAAAAAGGTTGTTTGATGGAATAATGAAATGGCTGGGATGAGAGAAAATCTATATAAGAGAACGATTGCTGCAAAAAAAAAATGAGATGAAAAAGTTATTCTATAGCAGCCACAAAGAATATAGCCCCCCCCCAAAAAGCAAATAATGGTTAGGATTAATAGAGGCAGAAAAAAATGCAGAATGATACTGATGTACATATAAAATTACTCTGGAAACAGTGTAAGAAGTCTCCAGCAGTGAATTTAAGAATAAAAATGATCAAATAATTAAGGTGAAACTGAAATGAGAGCTACTGAAAGGAATATTCCAGAAAGGTGGAATGTCAAAGAATGGAATCAAAATAAATGTTCTAAATATTATTATCCATTAAAAAAAAAACAAATGTGAAAAGGAAATAAAAGCTCACATCTTAACTTTTCTCAATCCATCTCCCCATATTTAGCAAATATCCAACTGAATGTTTACCTCTGAAATATAATATTCATTTGTTAACTCCATTTTCCCTAGAAAGCATAGAATTAAGTATAGAATATGAAAATGTTACATAATAAACTAACAGGGGAAATGTAAAATATAAAAGTCATTTAAAATGACTTCCAAAATATAAAAGTCACTTTATATTTTAAATATAAAAGTCATTTGCTTATAGAGTGGCTGCACAACTCGTTTGGTGTATATGTGAAGAGCACACCTGTTTCTGACAATTGGAAGAATGTAATTATTGGACCCTATGCAAAGGGAAGAGTAGTAGGAATAAATGCAAAAACTGCATTTAGTTTTTTCAGTGTGTCTGGTAAATCTGGTAAGAAGGGTGCAGGAAGTGATAGACATGAAATGAACCTTAATGGTAGTACAGAACTGTTTGTTGCTGCCCAGCAAGTGTTGGAAAAAAAACATTCCAGTGTAAGAAAAAAGTGTGCTTTACATTTATTAACTAACATAAACTGAACAGCTTTGAATTATAATGTTGTACAAGTACTCCTCAACATATGACCACAATTGAGCCAAAAATTTCTATTGCTAAGCAAGACAGTCGTTAAGTGACTGCCTTTCCACTTCTGCACTTTGCATAAAGTGGCCTGTCTTGAAATAGTGTGAGGGATATGTATACATAGTATGGCAGGCACTTCCACATCCCCACAATTTAATCCAAGAAACAATTTCAAGCAGTTCTATCAGATCTATCAATGTTCTCACCATCATCACCTCAGTGCTTGCTATGAGCATCCACATTCTCTTTCCTCTGATTCATATTAAACCCCATTGAGAATTGCTAGAGAGGTGCTTGCCCACTGAAATGGAGATGAGCACCCTACCCCCAAAGTAGACTACAACTAGTGGAGTAAAATATGCAGGGACAGCTCTATCTATCTTTACTTTCTCTCTGACAAGGAGGCAATGAATCAGGCCATGAAAAAAATAGTTCCCATCAATGGGAGCTAGAAGCAAATTGACAGAATGATTGTACACATAGAATAGAAAGAATGGCCTTGCTGGAGACAGGGAAGATCCATTACCAAGGCAATGAGTAGTTAAATATTGCAGAAACCCAGGCTAGGTATGAGTGGCCTTTAAACATCTCAAAGCAGAAACTCCCCTGAATTCACACAAAAATAAAACAGAAAGGAGGAGAAGCATATCCCGACCTGCAAGATTCTGTTACAACAGCCAATTTTAGTAAAAACAGTTTTGGGCATGGCTGGCATCTGTTTCTTGGTCTGGTCTACCTTGTGGATCTGACAACTGCCCAAGGCAGCTAATCATATCGAAGTACTGGGCTGCTCACCACTGGAAGTGCTTTCAGTGTAATTGAATTAAAGACCTAAGCCAAAAATGTTCCTCTTTTTCATGTGTCATGAGGAGTGGTATCATCTCATCAATCAGCAACTGTTTTTATTGACTGACAAAATATATTTTGTGTTCATGAGATAAAATGTTCTCATTTATCATCATACTTCTATTGATTCTTCACATGATATTGTGTGACTTAATTTTCATTGAAGAATTGGGAGTTTTTTTCCTAGGGGCATAATATTATCAACTCCAGGCATAGAAGCTCAAATGTTCTAGACCAAGGATGTCAAAGTGGCAGCCCAGGGGCCAGATGCGTCATGCACAGGCCACAACAACCCCGGCTCCACAAAGGCAAAAAACATCGTGAGACATCACAATATGTCATGTGATGTGATCAAGTTTGACACCCGTGGTCTAGACTACTCCTTGTCTTGTTCCTCATATTATGATTCTACTTAAATGTCTGACTTAACTACCCTCTTCGTTGTTTTTCTTTAAGTGTATAAAAATAAGATAAAAAGTAGGATTTTCTATAAAATGAATTTTGCCACCTGCAGTTAATTACTTGGCAATCAATTATTCCTTTTCCCTCTTCTTTGTGAAATTATTAGCATTATTTAAATCACATACTAATAATCAATACCCTCACACATGACATTGGTAGACCTAAGAACTGCAAGTTATGTATTAATACAAGGAAAAAAAGAGTGGTTTGAATGCCCAGGAGAACTTTCATTAGTTTCTTCAGATAATACCCTTTCTCCAGCATGATTGGATGGAGAACCCACAGATGGGTTGTCTTAATCTATCTGCTCCAATTAGACTAAGTCTGAAATTGTTTTGTGACAATTCATCTTTTATCATTGCAGAGTGACAATAGATACAATTTGCAAATGCTCTCATACTAGTGTTTCATTTGCTCTGAGATAAGAAATGTGTTTTCATTAATTCTTCGTGTCTTCACAAATCATTGGTCTTCTGTTAATACAACACAGCTTATACAAATTAAAAATGGTCTGTGTTCCATAATGTTTTTCTCTGCATTTAAGAATATCTCCCAAGAATATTTTTAATTTATAAAATACAGATTACTAAAACCCTGGAAAATATCATAGTTTATTAAATATGCGTAAAACCTGAAGGATTTGGCTTGTTTTCTCAGCACTTATGGACTTGAAAAAGCTATTGAGTCACTTAGGCTTTCACTCTTAAAGGGGTCAATGGAAACCAATGAGCAGTGGAGAAAAATGATATGTCTTTGCTGCAGATGATATTTTAGTGCAAGTGATATGGTGAAGCTAATTATTTGGAATTTGGATATTTTCTGTATTTACTTGATTCCTACCTACAGCTTGCTTATTATTTTTCCACATGGACAATGGATTACCTGATGATGGGAACCCTGTTAGAGAGAATTTATCCAGGAAAATGAGATTATTCATTAAACATTCCATCTTTAAAGGAAATCTTGAAGCAATATTGAATTCTATCCATAAGAAATCTTCCTCATCCCTATTTAGTCTTATACTGTATGTAGAGGCAGAGTGAGATGCTGGATCCTGAACCAGCTGGCTAATTGTTTCTCTTGTCTGCAAGAGGACCAGGCCAACAATTCTTCTTGCTTCCTTTACTTTTATTCTACCAGGGACTTTAAAAGAGGTTAACACAGACAATCAAGGGATGTTATGTAACACAAGAGAACTAGATGTAACTCTGGATGAAGACAGGAGTAATTCCTCTTTCAGGTAGCAGCTAATGGAACATACAGAAAGTCATCATTATTGCTTCAGTAGTAACAGGTACAAATGATGCCATGCTGAGAAAGGGGCGTTGTCTTACCTGAACGCCTTTTCTCAGCATGATGATGGAGAATCCACAGATGGGTTGTCTTAATCTATCTGCTCCAATTAGACTAAGTCTGAAATTTAGTACTGCCCCCTCTGTGCCAACTGCACCCCAGTTTTAGACTTAGTCTCTTTGCCCCAAGACGCGTTTTGTCTTCGCTCCTGGAGCAGAAGACTGTTTAATTCTATTTAATTACTCAGCTCAGGCTATTATTATTATTTGTTATTTTATTATTGATTCAGAATCGATTATATCTAGAAGAAAGATCAATTATCCCAGTCTGAAGCCTGTTCAGGCTGACAGACTCACAATCCTCTCCCTCTAGGGGGGGGGGAACTTTTCCCTTATTTGTTTTCCCTCAGTTAGGGACAGCAAGATCAAACCTTTGATTTAGGTCGTTTTCAGAGCCTCATCAAGCCTGGAGGGAGCCTTCCCAGGTCCCTCGGCCCCAGCAGAGAGCAGCAGGTGAGAATTTGGGCGCGGCCCAATTTTCGGAGCCGGGAGGGCGTGTCAGGCCTTGGATGACAGCTTTTCCAGCCGGCCTAATCACATGCCACCAGCTGCTTTAGGAGCCCAGGCGATTCACCCGAACGAGGGCTCGTTGCACCTTAGTCGCTAGGCCTCAAGGCCTTCTTCCAACGGCCGTTTTTTAGGGCGTGAAATTGGCAGCCGCCATTTTGAATTGCCTCCCAGAGGCCATTTTGGGTGTGGCTGAAGCCCCCGGCGGCCATTTTGTATGTGGTTGAGGCCCTCGGCAGCCATTTTGTGAGTGGCGGAAGTCACTGGCAGCCATTTTGTGTGTGGCTGAAGTCACCAGCGGCCATTTTGTGTGGGGCTGAAGCCTTGGTGGCCATTTTGAGTGTGCCTGAAGTCACTGGCGGCCATTTTGTGGGTGGCTGAAGTCACCGGCGGCCATTTTGTGTGGGGCTGAAGCCTCAGCGGCCATTTTGAGTGTGCCTGAAGTCATCGGCGGCCATTTTGTGTGTGACTGAAGCCCTCAGAGGCCCTTTTGTGTGTGGCAAAAGCCCTTGGCGGCCATTTTGTGTGTGGCTGAGGCCCAGACTGCCTGGAATTTTCTTCTGAAGGCAGTATTACATCATCAGTGGCAGGATCGTCGAGAGAGCAGGTTCGACCGGGGAGGGCCTGATCGATCCCAAGTGATCGGGGTGCCCATTAACTCCCCGCCCATCCCCTTTTGGGCTGAAGTATCTCTGTAGACTCCCTTGGTGAAGTACAGCACCGAGGGGGGGCGTTTTGCCAAGGTTGAGACCAGAGCAACTCATCATGGCAGAGAAAGGCAGCGAGCCGGCCAAGAGGAGTCGCCAATCAGAGGCAAGTGGTAAGAGCACCGCCAAAGACTGAGAGCGGCCTCCCCAGATCTGACAGGCACGATGGGAAGGTCTATATTTGAGCCCCTTTCTTCGCACAGTGCCTCAGCCCCAGGGGCCTGGTCTTCCCCCAGGGAAATTCCTGAGTCAGATTCAAACCTAACAGTGGCTTCAGGGAGGGGTATAACCAGTCAGGACACCTCAGGGCCCCAGGCCACATTCACTCCCACTGCAGCAGGACTTCGCCCTCCTGAGAACCAGGCCCTGAACCCGAACCTCCTCCAGTCCATGATAGCCCAGGCTGTGGCTCAATTTATGGCCTCCAACACCCCACAGCCACCCCCACAGGCCACACATCATTCACAATCTCCGGATTGGATGGATGATCCCGCATCAGATTTGGAATCTACAGGAGCTGAACAAGCTGGCCTAATTTTGTCTGAGGACGAGGGCATCGCCCCATCCGAACCCATCCCTCCTGTCAGTCTCTTTGACCATTCCTTCTTCAATTCCCTGCTTCTCAAGGCCTGCACCACTGCAAACCTCGCCCAAGAACAGGAGAACCCACCAACATCCCAGGGTCCCCATGCCATATACACTGAGCCCTCTGTCTCACAGAATCATATTCCCTGCCCTCCCCTTTTTCTAAATATAGTCCAGAAACAATGGGAAAAACTAGGATCCCCCTTAAGCCCTGGTGCGGTAGAGAGAACATTGTTCAATGTTGCTCCTTCCCTGACCTCCCTTTTGGAGATTCCTGAGATTGATGAGCCCTTGAACTCATTGTTTCCCAAGTCCAACATCCCTGGGGACATAAATGAGGCACTAAGGGCAGAGGACAAGAAGATTGAGTCCGCCCTATGCAGGTCCCACCAGGCATCAGCCTGGGCAACGAGGGCGGCAACCTCCATGGCCTTCTTTGCCAGGGCTTCGGTCCTGTGGCTACAGGAGCTCCAGGACATGATCCCTCTGGACCAGCTCAGAGCCCACCAGAATCTGGGTAAGTTGGTGGCCACGTCCCAGTATCTAGCCGATGCCTCCTTACACACGATCAGATGTTCCTTACACACAAACCATCGCGGCAGACATTTCAGCACGAAGGCTCCTTTGGCTCAGAAACTGGCGAGCAGACACCAAGGCCAAGTGGCGTCTGGCCTCTAAACCTTATACAGGTGGACAACTCTTTGGTAAGGCGCTAGAGCCATACCTAACCGAAGGTAAGGATAAACGCAAGACCTTGGTTAATACATCAAGGAGGGGAGATAGACGCTGGGGGACCTTGTCGCAGAGTAACTACAGAAGGCAGCCCTTTCGGCCAGCGCCAGCCTGGGACTGGGCCCAGGCTCCTCACCCCTCCTTTCAGAGACAGGAATGACAACAAGATCGTTCAGCATACAGAGGCAGATCACAGTTCCAGACCAAGCGGTCCTTTCGAGGTGGAGGGAGCCGCTCCTTTAAGTGAGGCAAGTGAACCTGCAGCCTCACCTCCCATAGGAGGCTGGCTGGCCCTCTATTCCAGCATTTGGATGGCCACTACTACGGACGCATGGGTGTTAGACACCGTCTCCCAAGGTCTGAGACTAGAATTTTGTTCCCCTCCACCTGACAGATTCCGCTCTTGTCCTATTTCAATGAACAGGACCAGAGCTGAACTTATGTCAGAGGCAATAGCTCTGTATTATTGTATTATTGCAAATACAAGCAATTGAACCAGTACCACAAGACCAAGAAGGACGAGGGTTTTACTCAAACCTTTTCGTCATTTCCAAGACTTCAGGGGGCTCTACTTGAGATATAAAAAATTTAAGGATCAATCACTTCAATCAATCCTGGCTGGTGTCAGGCAAGGTGACTTTCTTACCTCCATAGACCTGACTGAGGCATATTTGCACATCCCAATTTTTCCTGGACACCACAAATTCCTCAGATTCAGTTATGCACGATGCCACTACCAGTACAGAGCCCTTCCATTTGGCCTCTCATCTGCACCGAGAGTATTTACAAAGGTACTGGCAGTGATTGCAGCCCACCTTAGACAAATTCCCATCAGAATTCAATGCTATCTAGATGACATTCTAATTCAGTCATCATCATGGCAAGGTGCCTAAGCAGACCTCGCCCTAGCCATCAAAGTTTTGCAGGAGCACGGTTTTTCTGTGAATTTCCAGAAAAGTCATACTGTACCAACAACTCGGCTCCTCCATTTGGGCGCAGTTATAGACACAGGCAACTGCACGGTCTACCTATCTCAGGACCGACGGAACTCTATCCAGACTCTTGTACGTCGGATCCGAAAGGACAGAGTAGTCACATTGGCATCCCTTTCACAACTACTAGGGAAGATGGTGTCCTGCGTGCAAATTGTGCCATGGGCACGTCTCCATGCCAGAGAATTACAGTGGCTTCTCCTTCCATTTCAGAGACTTCATACCAGCACATCCCACCAGAAGGTCCGAGTTCCACGGTCGGTGTTGAACTCCCTTCGTTGGTGGGACTCTCCGGCACTGTCACGGGGAGCAGAATTCAAAGAGCCAGACAGGATCACCATCACCACAGACGCAAGCCTATTTGGGTGGGGGGCACACCTCCACACACACTGGGCCCAAGGTCAGTGGTCCAGGCAAGATCTAAAGAACAATATAAACTGGCTGGAACTAAGAGCCATACACATGGCCCTAAAGAGATTCAGCAGCTTAGTACAGGGCCAGCACGTCCTGGTCTTAACCGACAACATCACAGCCAGGGCCCATATCAACAGACAGGGGGGAACAAGGTCCAAGCCTCTCATGCAGGAGGCCAGATTGCTGGGGTCTTGGGCGGAACTGAATCTTGCCTCCATCAGGGCGGAGCACATATCCGGAGTGGCCAACCAGCAGGCGGACTCACTGAGCAGAGCCACCGTGGACCATTCCGAATGGCAGCTGGATCTGAAGATCTTCAGAGAGATCGTGGACAGGTTTGGTTCCCCAACCCTAGATCTGTTTGTCTCCCCAGCCAACTCACAGCTTCCCAGATTCCTTTCCAGGTTCCCATCTCCATCAGTGGAAGGAACAGCTGCACTCCGCAGTCCCTGGCCCAGGGAACTGCTCTATGCCTTTCCTCCCCTGCCCCTTCTACCTGCCACGATCAGGAAGATCCATTGCAAACAAGCAGAGGTCCTCCTGGTCACCCCGCATTGGCCGAGACGATCTTGGTTCGCTGACCTGATGGAGCTCTCCGCATCCCCTCCATGGAGGATTCCAGCCAATCGGATCTCCCTCATTCAGGGGGAGTTACATCATCCGGACCCTCAATGGCTCCAGTTCACCGTCTGGCACTTGAGAGGCAGGCCTTAGGCCTAGACTCATATTTGTCAAGGGTCATAGCCATGATCCAGCAATCCAGGCGACCCTCAACGAATAGAATATACGATGCCACGTGGAAGAGCTTCTGTAATTGGTGTTTAGCTCACAAAATTGAACCCTTACAGGCTGCAGTGCCAGTTATCTTGGAGTTCCTGATGGACGGTTTGGACAAAGGGCTTTCCACAAGCACCATCCGTAGGCAGGTAGCAGCACTCGCCACGGTTATTTCCTGTGGCAAGGAACCCTTAACACAGCACCCTATGATACGCTCCTTCCTAAAAGGAGCTAACAATGCCAGACCACCAGCGGTACATAGATACCCCTCCTGGAACCTTCATCAGGTTTTACAGGCTCTTGTCTCACCACCCTTTGAGCCAATTGACACTTGTTTGCTCAAACTATTATCAATGAAGGTGGCATTTCTGGTTGCTGTAACTTCAGCCAGAAGAATCTCTGAGCTGGCTGCCCTGTCAGTGAGAAAGGACCTGTGTATCTTCCATAGGGACAGGGTTACTCTCAGGTTAGATCCCTCTTTCGTGCCCAAGGTCAACTCCTTGTATGATAGATCACAGGACATAGTTTTGCCGGATTTCTGTCCGAACCCATCTAATGACATAGAGGCTCAGTGGAACAGATTGGATGTTCACAGGGCCTTATATTGCTATATACAGAGAACCTCATCCTTCCGCAAGACTGAGGCTCTGTTTGTGTCATTTCACCCTTCGTCGTTAGGACAGAAGGTTTCCTCACCCACTATAGGCAGGTGGATTAGAGCTTGTATTTCTCTGGCATACCAGACTCAGTCACTACAAGCTCCCAGCCATATCATGGCCCATTCCACCAGGGGCGCAGCCACTACAGCAGCCTGGCATCCATAGAGGAAGTTTGTAGGGCAGCAACATGGGCATTGCCCTCCTCCTTTGTCCGTCACTACAAGATGGATATATATGCATCTTCTATGGCTTCATTTGGCCGCAAGGTCCTAGAACACGCATTAACATTGGGTGGGAACCAGGCCCAATCTAATTCCCCACCCTAGGGACACAGGGCTTTGGTATGTCCCATCCGTGGGTTCTCCATCCAATCATGCTGGAGAAAGGGGCGTTGTCTTACCTGAACGCCTTTTCTCAGCATGATGATGGAGAATCCACTCCCTCCCATTAGGTCAGTTGGCCTGGTCCCCATTTGTTCAGACGCGTCGGACTAAAGTCTGGTATTGCCTTAGCCTAAAACTGGGGTGCAGTTGGCACAGAGGGGGCGGTACTAAATTTCAGACTTAGTCTAATTGGAGCAGATAGATTAAGACAACCCATCTGTGGATTCTCCATCATCATGCTGAGAAAAGGCATTCAGGTAAGACAACGCCCCTTTCTCAGCATGGCATCATTTGTACCTGTTACTACTGAAGCAATAATGATGACTTTCTGTATGTTCCATTAGCTGCTACCTGAAAGAGGAATTACTCCTGTCTTCATCCAGAGTTACATCTAGTTCTCTTGTGTTACATAACATCCCTTGATTGTCTGTGTTAACCTCTTTTAAAGTCCCTGGTAGAATAAAAGTAAAGGAAGCAAGAAGAATTGTTGGCCTGGTCCTCTTGCAGACAAGAGAAACAATTAGCCAGCTGGTTCAGGATCCAGCATCTCACTCTGCCTCTACATACAGTATAAGACTAAATAGGGATGAGGAAGATTTCTTATGGATAGAATTCAATATTGCTTCAAGATTTCCTTTAAAGATGGAATGTTTAATGAATAATCTCATTTTCCTGGATAAATTCTCTCTAACAGGGTTCCCATCATCAGGTAATCCATTGTCCATGTGGAAAAATAATAAGCAAGCTGTAGGTAGGAATCAAGTAAATACAGAAAATATCCAAATTCCAAATAATTAGCTTCACCATATCACTTGCACTAAAATATCATCTGCAGCAAAGACATATCATTTTTCTCCACTGCTCATTGGTTTCCATTGACCCCTTTAAGAGTGAAAGCCTAAGTGACTCAATAGCTTTTTCAAGTCCATAAGTGCTGAGAAAACAAGCCAAATCCTTCAGGTTTTACGCATATTTAATAAACTATGATATTTTCCAGGGTTTTAGTAATCTGTATTTTATAAATTAAAAATATTCTTGGGAGATATTCTTAAATGCAGAGAAAAACATTATGGAACACAGACCATTTTTAATTTGTATAAGCTGTGTTGTATTAACAGAAGACCAATGATTTGTTGTATTAACAGAAGACCAATGATTTGTGAAGACACGAAGAATTAATGAAAACACATTTCTTATCTCAGAGCAAATGAAACACTAGTATGAGAGCATTTGCAAATTGTATCTATTGTCACTCTGCAATGATAAAAGATGAATTGTCACAAAACAGGCGTAGTCAATTAACAGATTTATAAATAAGTAAATAAACCAATTAGGCAAATAACAAAAGAAAACATTTTATTTTACACGGATGCCGCAAACTATAATTATTATTTACTCTCCTGTGTTTTCTCTTATGATGCAGTGGACTGAGAGAGCAAGTCAACTATACTTCCCTTAAGAAATGTGTCATTCAAGGAAGATATAGAACAAAAGGAATTTACTTACATATATGTATTTAAAATCTCTAATAACTGCCCCAATCAAAAAAAAAAAAAAACTCTGAGGGCAGATCTTCTGTTTCCTAGTCTGTTACTGTAAGGCCATTTGCCACTTCTAGTGTGCAAGAAAAGGGGACATTGTCTACCTCCCACTCCATGTACCACATCCATGTTTTTCAGCTTCAACTGGAAAAATGCTGCTTTTGCAATCTGAGCCACCTTCAGAACAGATTTTTTCAATGCTTCATTCCATTCTAGTAGCACCTCAGGTCTGATTAGTTGAAATATCTACCATAACCTTCCCTTCCAGCAGCTGGTTGCTGCCCTGGACAACTGTTTCATCTGGACTGCTATGTTCTTTACTATTCAGCAGTTGCTTTTTTTTTTTATAAATAAACCCAAGACTGATCTAATAATGGTTGCTAAGCCATTGCATTATCCTCAGTCCTTGAAGTTCATGCTTCCATTTTCCAGTGGATCCAGTTTTGGGTTTTGTCAAGTGTGAGTGAGCATGTTCCCCTTGCTTTCCTGGTCAATCGTATTGCACAATTTCCTTCCCCTTCCTTTTCTTTTTAAACCTCTTAAGTCACATGCTGGCACGCTGCTGTTTTGTTTCTACGAAGCTGAACTGTCAAATTCCCCTGGACCTAAAGAAGATTGTACAAGTGAAATAATAACCTGTGTTCTATTGCTTTGTTTGCTGCAGGATTGTATAATGCTGATAGTATTAGAGAAAAGATGGTACCATAATGAAGAAGAAAAAAGCAGAACTGTCTACATTAGTGTCAAAGGGGATAATGTGGGAAGGGTGTGTGAATGCACTGATCCGTGCAAACACCTGGGAAAGAAAGGAAAGGAAAGAAGGAAAGGATAGGATAGGATAGGATAGGATAGGATAGGATAGGATAGGATAGGATAGGATAGGAAAGGAAAGGAAAGAAAAGGAAAGGAAAAGAAAGGAATGGAAAGAAAAGGAAAATCACTTGGTTAGTGAGAAGGGAACAATTCTCAACAGGAAAAGGCAGGAATGATTCTTAGTGGAACCAGCTAGTATAGTTCTATCTCTGAATAGATAAGTAAGGGTAGACAGCAAAGAAGTGTTTCCAGGTTTTGCAGGGGCCATGATCTGTACTGAGAACCAGCACTAGCCTTGTCCCAGGAAAAATACTTGGAAGGCTTTTCGTGTCATGCAAAATTATGAAACTAGAGCTAGTCGCTATCTGAAGTCTAGAAACAGTTAACATCATTTGGATCTTACTTGTGCACACGGAATTCTCTTTGATTGCATGACCCTTAATTTACCTTAAGTCGCAAATGCACTAGCTTGACTCTTCAAGGAAGGGTGCAAGGCTTTGTTTGCATTTGGGAAACACTGTTTGCTATCAAGTGATTCTTCAGCTGCAATGATCATAATAGTGATGGTCATGTACAGGTCTTAGTCTTGCTTTTCAGAGTCCGTTCCTTCAGTTTCAGTTCTGTTCCTCCCTTCTAGTCAAACCAGGTTGAAATGGATGGAAAGCAGAGCAAACGTGAACAGTTAGTAAGAATATGGTTTGGGTCAATTGAAACATTCTTAATGGAAGTTTTATCAAGCACTAGAAGACAACATGGAGAGAGAGAGAGAGAGAGAGAGAGAGAGAGAGAGAGAGAGAGAGACTCATGCAATCACGACTTAGGGTGAATTAAGAGTCATGCAATCAAAAAATAATTCTGCAGTGCACACACACATTTACACACATACACACACACACACACACACAGAGAGAGAGACAGACAGACAGACAGACCAGAAGCCATCAAATATGTTCTTAGGTTATTGAATGCTTCATCCTAAAACAGAAAAGGTACAGAATACTAGTAAGAATCCACGAACTAGCATCAATAAATGGAAACAGGATTCATTGCTGGCTTGCTTTCTCTTCTCAAACCTGTTGAGTAAACTCACCCAGGCCTGTGATTGTGATACATGTTGCTGTTATCATCCTACAAAATAAACAATTGTTTAAGGAAATGGGCGATGATAGCTGTACTCTGGGCTCTCTCTCCGACTCAGCCATGCGGGACTAATTTCCTGGCTGTGTCTGAATGCCTAGAAAGCTGCTCTGTAACTGCTGCTGACAATGAACTAGTGACTGGAAATAGGAATCTTAAACACAGTCACATCTCCTGACTGCTGAAATCCTTTTCAGAAAGCCTGTTGATCTAATGTACTATAGTATGGTCTCTCTCTCTCTCTCTCTTTTTGCTTTTACACAACACACACACACACACACACACACACACAGAGAGAGAGAGAGAGAGAGAGAGAGAGAGAGAGAGAGAGAGAGAGAGAGAGAGAGAGACGATGTGGTAGTAGGAAAAACAAAGTTTTAATACTTGTTCTTCATACAGCAGTTACTAGGAAACCAAATGCTCTTTAAATAGATCTTTATTACCAGCCTTGCATTATTGACTCTTTCTTCCCTCATTTTACCAACACCTTCCCCCCTCCTCCAGAATTGGCTCTATGTTCTAGATATTAAAAATATATAATTTTGCAACTGATCACCGATGGAACAATTTTCTCCACAAAGGGGATATCTCAGCATTACCACTGCCACCTATGACCATTTTAAACATCTGTGGCTTCATGAACTTTGAAGCAGGAGATGCAAATGATCCATTTGGCTCAAGCAAGAAACAAACCTTCCTCATTTGCCTCTTTAATTAGCAGCCTGCTGAGATAACAACCTTGTGAAGTGTGCAAAAGTTAAGCAAGCCTATTCCCACCCCCACTTTTCACCCTCTGCCCCTGAATGAGTGAAATTGGTTCTCTTCATCCATACAATAAGAAAGGAAGGAAGCCTGGGAAGAACAAGCAAATATATGTACACAGTACTGGCTGCCTTTAATGCTATTCATAGATTAAGTGCAGCGTTTATAAATGCTGACAGTAAGGAACAGAAGTGAAAGCTCTAAATTCACTGAGATCAGAGTTTATCATGGAGATAAAATGAAATGCTCCGGAGAACTCGGATCAGCTGCATCCACAAACAAGTATGCTGTGCTAAGCTTCGCACAGAGATGCAAATGAAGATCTGGGCACTGTCCGAGCGTGGTGAAGCAGATAGTTTTCAGAAAATGGTGATCTCTGAAGAAAAAAAGAAAAGAAAAGAATAGACAAGTTAAATCAGCCATATGAAACACAAGAAACTCATACTGATTGTCCCCCAGAACAATTCTAAGGAACTATTCAAGCGACTCATTCCTATCTCTGTGGGGAAAATAATGGAAATAGAAAGTATGGAATTATTATTTTTTTTTGCTATGGACAAGGTCACATGGAACAGGCAGTACCATCAGTTTTGGGTATTGGGTTGTGTGATTGTGAGTTGTGATAGAGGAATTCAATCCCACAGTTTTACTTCTGTCTTTGCCACCTGGGTTTAAACATTTTCCATACGAAGGATAGTAGCAGTAAACAGAAATACCAGCTTGACATTAATGCTATCCACTATGTTCCAAATTAATGCACATTTTTGTGCTGTTAAGTATTATTTTTTAAAATAATAGAGACTTTTTTTTGCTTTTAAGTAGATACATGACAAATAAGCATTATACTGCCTAGTGCAACTATAACTTCAGGCATTGAAAAGGATCCACAATTCCTTCTGAATATACTGCAGCATTGAGTAGACACTTTGGGAAATGACACCTGAGTAAAAAATATTACCGACCAGGAAGCATTAAAATAGAACATGACATAGGTGTCACAATATTTGCACATGAACTCCATTTTCCAGACCAAGGAAGAAGAAACTGCATATCTCTAGATGATGCTGAATTATAAATACCCAGGATCTATTACCATTGACCATGCTTGTTGGCTCTGTTGAAATTTTTTAGCTGTAATTTCCTCATCCCTGCACATGAGAATCCTGCATGCTACAGTAGAGTAGTTTTATTCACTTAAATGGAAGTATAGGATTGCATCCCTGGCCTTTTCCAAAAATAAAACAAGATCTCCCTTAGTGGATCAGACTATGAACATGGACTAGGGATGTCTCGGCTTGCTTCAGGGTGCAAAGAAAACAAAGGAGGATATTACCAAGATGCACACTATTTGGCAAATACCAATCATGAGGAACTGAAGTGTGAAGATGTTAGTTCTGTCAGTAAAAAGTTATGTGCTGACGTGTTTGGATTTGCTTGTTAGTGGAAAGGGGCCAATATAGCAAGTCAATTGTGTTTTGAAAATTGGATACGAAAAGAATTTTTGAGTGCTAAAAGTAAATTCCTGATTAAAGTGAAATTTCCATTCTAGGGATGTTGTCAGTCACCACTGAATGACTGAGCACCGCGGAAAACAGATGAACAAATAAAGAAAAAGCAATTCCGTAAAATCTCTTTTGTATTAAATCTCTATTCCTGTTTCACAGTATTCTGGATCCTTTTGCGTTATTACTGAGTTGCTGTTTGTCTTTCAAAGTGACAGAAATAATTGAGAAATGTAATGGAACCACTACATCATCTTTTTGCATATGACACCCATCAGCTGTACAATCTGATTGGACTGGATACATAATTGGAATAAATGGATTTCAAGGAAGAGTCCTCGGAGGAGCTCTTTCTGGAAAACACCCATTTTTGCTGAGAGATGCTCCCATTATTGCTTCCCTGTACCAAAGTGACCATTATCTGGCACTCAGCCAAGAAGATTTAGAAGGCCCTGAATTATCCTTTTGACCCTCTTTCTAGGGAGGGTGGACTAATATATCAAGGAGCCTACAGCCACTAAGTAGTAGGCAAACTGAGGCCAGATTAAGCAATATAGGAGTGCTGCTGCATGTGGTTGGCTGGCAGGCATCAAATAGAAATCTCCAGAGCTGTGCACAGCAAATTTTGAAAAAAAAAATGAATTCTGACAGGGATCCAGCTTTTGGGTACACAAGTCTGTGTGTTGTGCTGCCAGAGTGTGCTCCTGCTCTGGCCATACAAGCTGATAGCCAGTCTGTCCAGGCAGAGTAAGTGTAACCCATCTCAAATTTGCTCATGACTATCTATCCATGTTTTCAAACTGCAGGCATAATGGCATATTGTAGTGGAATTTGTTTTTAACTCAACAAATACTAATAATCCCGGACAAGCTACTCCGAGCTTTCTGAAATATTGATGTACATGTATGTAATCTCATCAAATTCAATGACTACACATCCAATGATTCATATTGCAATTTATGCCTTCTGCAACATTTCTGCAAAATCCTCAGCCAAAATGAAAATGACCAAATAAGGAGAGTTGTGAATATTTCAAGATGCATAAAGCAACAGCCGTAAGATGCATGAATGCTCAGTAAACATTAGGAAATCTATCACTAAATAACAATCAGAAGTGAGATATTTAAACAGAATTGGAATTCATTTCAAGCATAAACAGTGGTTTTTTTTAAAAAAAACTTTATGCAAGATTAAATAGCACTGTTGAAAAAAAACGAGATGCCCTGATAAAAGCACTAGACAGCAGTCTAAAGTCTTCTAAAAATAGGATGACTATTTTCAACATGATTTTAGTATTTGTTTTTTAATTGAAAAAAAAATGAACCTGAATCTAGAGATATCTTATGGTACTATCACACCTCCTTCAAAAATTGTGTCTAAAAACACCCATTTGTGAGAGCTGAAAGCAGATTATGCAGTGGCAAAGCACTATTACTAAATATAATGTGCAAATACTTATATCTGGTCAGCAGCTTCGGTTGCTGCAAATGGCAGCACCAGTATCTGATATAAGGATGTTAGTTGTGTCATTTCATGATGAATTCTTCATAACATCCCTTGGTCTATGCTCTGTTTCTGTGATAAGTTATCTGCCTGTTATCTGGGCTTCATAGGGTATTGTTATCTCATCAAACATGATAATTACAGCTAGCTCCTCCCTTTGATCAACCCATCTCTTAGTAGTAATTTTTTGTGTGTGATGATTCAAAGATCATTTTTATTATATTAGACTTTCAACCCTAGCTAAGTCTTATCGGTATCTATCTTGGTGAAGGGTTGGTTTATTGATTTACTGCAGTTATTTTTTTTTATAATTTTGATTTATTTTATTGTAGCATTAATAACTTTAACTTCTTGTAACCCTCTCTCCCAATTTTTTGAATTGAACACCATAAAAAGTGGAAGATAAACAAATTACAGAGACCAAAGAAAATCCCAAGAGATATTTTACTTATACAGCACCCAAAATCACACCGTGAAAGAGACAGGCAGTTTCTAAATTTGATATATAAATAAATAAATAGTCAACTCTTGCAAGATTTCATTGACTTAATGTGAAATCTTACTAGACTTTGTTAAATTTTTACAAAGGATAGAGTTCTTTCAAAAGCTAGGCATAAAAAGGCCAAATGGAACTGCAATATTTTTTTTAAAAAAATAAGAATTAACTTGAATATTTTATCCTACTAGTTATCAGATAGCTTGGTGAGAATCCCTAACCTAAAAAAAATGTTAATGGATTTCTAAATATTGATACATTCAAAAATAATAGGTAGATAGACAGACAGACATACAGAAAGATGGACGGACGGACAGGCAGGCAGATAGGTGGGCAGGCATGACCACATGGTATCTTGGCCATTTCAGCTTGTGGGCAAAATGTATTCTATTCTCTAGCTGTGGCCTCTCATTCTCATCATTCCATCTTTTGTTCCATCTGATTTTCTTGCTCTTGTCCTGCTTGGAATGTTTCCCTCTTCAATTCCAAAGTACCTAATTCCATTTGGAGCTCAAAATGTTCTTTATTGTGCGGAATTGACCCTGTGTCCCCATCCAGTTACTGACCTTGCTGCCCCCATGTTAGGATCTTAGCTGGCAATACGCCTACCCATCCACCCAAAAGAGCTTGGATTGGTGTGCAAGTTATTTCAGTCTGCATGGGTTTGTGCCTTCTCTTTTCGTCCCCTCAACCAGTGATTTAACAGCAAGGACAACAGAAGGAAACTGCCTCCCCCTTTCTTTTAATTGAAAAACACAAGGGCAGATAGTCAATCTGCAGAGCTCATAGCATCAAAATGTTTGTTTTAAATTGTATTTACTTTTTTTTTTTTTTTTAGAAACACAGATGCATGTTAGACTTTGAGAAAAAAGGCTTAGGATTCAAAGAACAAGTGTAAAAAAAAAAAAGAGTGAGTTGGTCCTTTGAAAATGGAAATTGAGCCTCAAGGAAAACAGCTTTGTAAGGAATTGGACAAAGCCTTTGAGCACATTCAAAATAAAATAAAGAAAGCAAGCTAATGCACTGTATACAATTGCCTACTACATCTAGAAGTCTTGGTACATTGGGTTTTCTTTTTGAAATCTGGAAGTGGACTCAAGTGGACTCAAGCAGCTGTTCCTTTCCTAGGTAGAGTCTAAGAACAAAAGCCCAAGATAAGCCCTCCTTGGCCATTTAACACAAAGGAGGGGATTTTTGTTAGCTTATGAATGGTGCTACCTGGTTTCTATTTGAGGATAGAAAAGATTTGGCTATAAGACAATTTTGTATTGTATTCTGATTTTGTGAGGATCTCTAAAAGCTCATCTTATCAGGGGTTGTTCTAAAATTACAACTTAATTGAAAGTATTAATAGAGAATGAGATGATGGTGAATACAATATGTATTCAATAAAAACATCTACTTGCATGAATTGCAGATACCTTGCATATTTTGGTAAACATTTATAAAGTACTAAAACTCAAATCTAAAGGATAAACAGGGGTTGGAATGACAGAACAAAAAAGAAGATAGAAAGAACAAAGGGGCAAAGTTGGCACCTAAGCAGAACCATATTATGTGATCAGTCTTCACCATAAATACATGTTGGCACCGATCACAAAATCCTGTGTTTCCTAACTATCTCAGTCTTGTAACTATCCAAAAGGGCACATAGCAAATCAAACTTTTACAGGTTCCTAAATCTAAACCAAAACATCCCCTCCAAAAAAGAAACATCGGACTTGTGTAAAAGAATGGATGTCCACATCTTTTAAAGAAAGCAAAAGGCAAAAATCAATATAAATTATAAATTAAAAACATAATTATCATAATCTGAAAATTATAAATAAAAAGATGGACAGAGGTATTAAAAAAAACCTAAGGGAAATAGAAGGCATTAAGCTGGAAATCAGAGCCAAATACAAAGCAAGGTCCCAGAACTATATCAGTCTGATCTGCCACAGAGTCACTGGGAGATTGAGTAAGGTTAGATCAGGGGTCTTCAAACTTGGCCCTTTTATGACTTGTGGACTTCAACTCCCAGAATTCCTCAGCCAGGCACACTGGCTTAGGAATTCTGGGAGTTGAAGTCCACAAGTCATAAAAGGGCCAAGTTTAAAGACCCCTGGTTTAGATAAATGAAGAGAGATCAGAGTCAAGATAAGCATACAATGGTAGTCCTGCTCATCAGAGAATATATTATAAACCAGACCCCCAAGACTAGGTCAACAATATTGTGTACTGAAGCCAGTCTGCTTATGGCTTTGAGTTTTTAAGTAATTATTCTAAACTACTGTAGATCTAAACTATATAGCAACCTTTGTGAGAGCCTTCCAATCAAGAAACTATTACTGAGTTAATGTAACTCAGTAGTACAAGATATGCTACTGGTAGAACAGAGGCAGTGAGTGGAAAAAAGAAGGATAAATTATTGTGAAGCGTAGCTGAATGCCCTTTTGAATACCTCAAAGCCTTCATTCAAGTAAAATTTGATACCATTTTATTTGTTGCTTTTATTTATGTAAGCTGCCCTGAGCTGCATGCGGATTGGATGGATTTAATAAGTAATTTTTATATTCTACTACCCCAATGTTTCCACTTGATATATCTCTAGAAACCAAAGAACTAATCTACACAGTAGAATTGGGACATCATTAAACTCACCCCAGTGATTTTACTATCAACATACAGCATAAATGAGAGGGGAAAAAAATCCTTCATAAGAGTTTCAGTGATCAGAACCATGCGGACAATATGGCCTTAATTTTCTTGGGATTAGCTTTGCAAAGACCAAGAAAATTCCACATTCCCACCTAGTTTCTAATCGTAATCCAATCACTTCATAATAAAAAATAACACAGAATGCTGACATATTTAATCAATAAGATAGAATTTCCTCCATCTATTCCTAAAGATGAAGATGTCATTGCAGATCAGAAATGCAGAATGAAGATCTAGACCAGGGGTAGGCAATCTTGGCTCTTTTATGACTCATGGACTTCAACTTCCAGAATTCCTGAGCCAGCGTGGCTCAGCTTGGAAACTCTCCCTTTCCCCTCAGCATGGCTGGCTCAGGAATTCTGGGAGTTGAAGTCCATGAGTCATAAAAGAGCCAAGGTTACCTACCCCTGACAGTTTCTAGAGGGTTTTGGGTTTTAGATTACAGTTGTCGGTTGGCTCCTTTGATTGCCTTCCCTTTCTGAAGTTTATGGAGGGAGAGAATACCGGGCAATCAGCTTGTAGTGATAATATTATAGTGTCAGTGAGTTTTAAAAATTCATTGCTTTTTATGCCTTGTTGAAAAAAAAAAAGTCCCTTCTGCTGCAGTTTAAAGTATTATGAAGAACTTCACATGTCTTTATCTTGTTTTCACAAATATACTTTTGGAATATCAGACAACAAAATAGCTCACAGAAGCCATTCTTTGTATAGTTTCAATAGAAACCAGGAAGGGATATATGCAGAAATTATGCCAAACACTACAATGACTCTGCACTGATGAACAGATACATATTAAAAAGCTGAGATTTTTTTCTTTTAATTCACCAGGAACCAAATCTCCCTTTGCCTCTAGAATCCTTTTGCGCTTTATAAAAGAATATGCCCCTCTTCCCTGCCTGGTGTTTTTTGGACACTTTCAATGAGAATTTCCACTATTCCAGGAATTATAATCCAATATTTCTAATGGGCACCTCAGGCTGGCTGGAGAGTTTGAAATGTAAGGTCCCCCCAGATTTATATTTGGGTATTAGTCAGCTCAAGACCACACAGTAAGTTGAATAGATTTGAATTGATTTGATTTGATCATGTGCCATCAAGTCAGTGCTGACTCTTAATAACCACATAGATCAGGGGTCTTCAAACTTGGCCCTTTTATGATTTGTGGACTTCAACTCCTAGAATTCCTCAGCCAGCGTGCCCGGCTGAGGAATTCTGGGAGTTGAAGTCCATAAGTCATAAAAGGGCCAAGTCTGAAGATCCCTGACATAGATAGGCCTTCCCCAGGACAATCTTATACTGACCTGGTATTTAGATCTTCCAATAGCACATTCATCATCTTGAGTCCATCCACCTTGCCACTGGTTGTTGTCTTTCCCTTCCTCCCTTCCCATCTGTACACATCTCTAGAGAGTTGACTATTCACCTAATATATTCAAAATATAATTCAAGCTTGGTGATTTGTGCCTCATGTGAGAACTCTTGGTAAGTTTGTTCTATGATCCATCCATTTGTTTTCTTGGCTCTCCTTGTTATTCTCAGGAATCTTCTCCACCATCGAAGCTCAAAGGTGTCAATACTGCTTTTTCAAAGTGTAACATTCACTTTTATATAGTGTCAGTGTTGGAATGAACAAGCATTTATTTACTTGATTAACTTCCATGATCTGACAGCAATAATAGTGAATCTGCGGACCACCAATATTCCCTTCTCTATGGACCATGCTGGCTGCCAGATGTTGCTAATCCAGAACATCTGGCAGACATAAGTTCCCTATGCTTGCTTTTCATTTTTTAATGAGTAGAGATACTGTGTATGTAAAAACTTTAAGTCACACAAATAGTACCTGCATATAATGTGGGGAATTGTTAACTTGGTCACAGAGCTTTACATACCCACTGGGTTTTGCTGCTGGATAAGAACCATTCCTAAGAAAATAGATTCCTTTGTCTTTCATACCAGCCTTCAAAAACTGAATTAAGTGATAAAACCTGGATTATGGATTATGTCTTTCAGTAGCCTAAAGTTTCTACAACAAATACTGAGAATGACCAATTAACATTCAACTTAAATAAAATTATATTTACAATATGAGCCACCGAAGAGAAGGAATGTTTAATGCCATATTGCTTGCATTAAATTGTCAGTTTTAATAACTTTTTAATATTTCCTTTTATCCTGAAGCTTGCACTTTATAAACCTCTTATGAGAGAGACAGGGGAGTATTTAGCCCCTAAATACTCCAGAAGGGAAGTTTCTTTGCTTTAGGTGAGCAGAACAGACTATTTTCATATTTTAGAAAAGAACGTCAATTCTTGATTAAGCCACTTTGTTTTTTTTTAAAAAAAGGTGTCATTTTTTTTCTTGATCACCATAAAAAGGTTGATATAGATATTGCTAGATATAGATAGCACTATTTCATGTCTGAATTTTAATTTTAATAGCCATATTTGCACTGCTCCTTTGGCAATTATATGCCTACAAAAGAGGATGTCTATCAAAATGTTAACAAGTATGGTGTTTAATCCATCAGATTTATTGAAACCAAATACTTTTCCAAGTTCTATCATAAATCTAGGTCAAGTACTGAGAACACGGCCTTATTTCCCATAAACCAGTCATTTTATTACAAGCAAAAATGGCAGACTGGAGAAGAATTCCATCTCATCAGATTTCCATGCATAAATAGAATGTTGAAATTGTATTGTTCAAGGTCTGATTTTATATCTGTCTGCTAAATGTTCAGACTATTTTATTAAAACCTGTAAATCAAATCAAAGATAGGAAAATCAGAACCGGGTATGGCATATGAGAAATTTAATGCCAATAAGAAAACCACAACGCAGAGGTGTTGAAATTTTAACACATTGGGTGGCTATTAATGTAACCTGATTTCTATATGGAAAATGGGGAAATCTCAAATTCTCCTCAAGTTGATGAACTACAACTCAGTAGCTCCAGCCAGTGTGGCTGATAGTAAAGGATGTTGGAACTGCACTGCAGCATTTGTTTGTTAATTAATTCTGGTGCTTATATAAGTAGTCTTTGGCTTACAACTATTCATTTAGTGACTGTTGGAAGCTACAACACCACTAAAAAAAGTGAACATTTTTCACTCTTAGAACCACTGCAGCATCCCTGTGGTGATATGATCAAAACTGGGATACTTGGCAACTGATATGTATGTATGACAGTTGCAGTGTCCCAAGTCACATGATCATCTTTCAGAACTTTCTAACAAACAAGATCAATGGGAAGCCAGATTCACTTAACAGCCATTTTACTAACTTAACAACTGTAGTGATTCACTTAACAACTATGGCAAGAAAGATAGTAAAATGGGGCAAAATTCACTTAACAACTACTTTGCTTATCAATGATAAGTCATATTTAGATGGCCACAAGTTCCTCACCCATACTTGCTCTGCCTCAGAGATATTTGCATTGGCATGTGAATGGAAAGAAGTTACTACTACTACTACTAGTAATAATGTTGAAAGGGATCTTGGAGGTCATCTAGTCCAACCCCCTGCTCGGGCAGGAACCCCTATACCATTTCAATCTCTTCTTAAAAACTTCCAGTGTTGGAGCATCCACAGCTTCTGGAGGCAGGTTGTTCCACTGATTAATTGTTCTGACTGTCAAGAAATTTCTCCTTAGTTCTAGCTTGCAAATGTTTGTGTTGCTGGGTTTGGGAAAGCTGGGCAAAACCCAGAAATGTTTCCAAATCAAACAAAGCATCATCCTTCTTTACCCCAGTGCTTAGATGCCTGCTAACAATCTCAAAGCCATCCCTACCTCTCGCTACTGAACATATTACCTCTCCATTTTTTCTTCGATTAGGAGTAGCATGAGCAAGAAGAAGATGCAATAGAGAAATGAAAGGAAAGGATTCTTCTTGTACTACTCTTTTCTTCTTTCTTTCCAAAGCAAGCAGCAGCCTCTAATATCACCTTATCTTCAGTAATGTTTTCATTACTGCTGGGATAGTAGAGAGAGCACCCTGTTGACTAGTTTGCCTTCCAGTAGTCACAATCCTGTGGGCTCTGTTCCGCTATGGCAGCCATTTTGTAAAACTGGCATCTCTTCCAAACTACCCCAGTTTGTACGTATGCTCACAAAATGCTCTTCAAATTCAAAAATATGCCTCTAGCCTCACAAGGTTAATTAAACTTGCTGTAGGGCCTTTCCTCATGGGAACTAACATTCAAAGAATCAGCTTTTCATGTTCATTTTTTCCAGCACTCAGAAGAAATAAAAAAGCATTCTACTAAGCTTTGGGGCTGCAATTACTGTCTCTGCTTTCTCCTGCCCAAGTAGGCTTTGGAGCAGAGGTGAAGCTTGGGTGGTGAATCACAACACTAAAACATCCTGATTTTGTTTTCAAGCTTTTAAGAAAAGCATTTCTTACCTACCCAAATGCCACAGGGATGCTTCCTAAGCTTCTCTGTAATAACTGACGAGCATCTATATATAAACATTAGGTTGAATGAATCTCAGCAAACTTTCAATAAAATTAGGGTTTCCTCCTAATAAAATAAGTTACTAATGCTGATTTTTCAGTTCATTTTAATTCTCAGGTCCAAGTTTCCAGTAGACTTTATATTTCATCATCTTACAAGTCAGCAAATGAAGAAAGGAAAGCTAATTAGATATTTTTAGGGGTCAATATATTAAGATTCAGCTTTCTGTTTAGTGCTGATAATATATACTAAGCTATTGTTAGCTATTAAGCAAACCGTAGCAATGTTCTAACTCTAATGGCTCAATTGAGCACAAACTTAAATCATGGATTTGAATCACTTTCAATTAAACCCTAGAGCTAATAATTAACATTTCCTAAAATTAACAAAAAAGAAAAAGTGCTGTGATGTGTCAGATCACATTTTAGGACTCATGCTTCAAACAATGCTATCTGCGTTAGAGACAGTCTAAACTGAACTTCCACAGCAAATTAAACAATTGGGCACAATTCCATATAGGATGAAATATTCCAAAGATGACACTCATTTCTTGTATAACTGCCCAGATTATAGCAGGGTAATGTGTTGTGATAAATACTCTTCCTGCTGGTCCTGCTTATATGACTTTTGCATCTTTTAAATAAATAAATCAAAAGCATCTACTTCCTAGGATATGTCCTGCTATCCTATAGTGTTTTTTTTCTTTCCTTCTAGTGAAAGCATTAGGCTGACTCAGGAATTCTGGGAGTTGAAGTCCACGAATCATAAAAGAGCCAAAGTTGCCTACCCCTGCATTAGGCCATGTCCAGCCACCATTTTTAGAAGGCTGCAGAGAGAGGCTTGTCAATAAAGATGATCCTAAAGGCAGTCATTCTGTTTGTAGGATGCCAGTTTTTAGCTTAAATTTTTGAAATAAAAAATAGATAATATTAAGGTAAAGTAAGCCAGGGAGCCTGATAGGTTGAACTGTATTAACTCCCTTTTTATGACCTTATAAGTCTTAACTTGGGGGTAGACTTGAGATGCCTGGATGGAGCATCTGGATACCCTTCCTACATGGAGTTCACAGCAGGTATTTTTTCTTTGCACCCTGAGAGAGAAACATCTACCACTCTAGGACTGAACTTCACCTTCTGAGTGGGAGTCAAGTGTCTTTACCACTAGGCCACCATGCTGCTTTAGGTTGAACCATATTAACAATCCTTGAAACTATTGATTTCAAATCGTCTGAAAACACTGACTAGTCCAGGGGTAGGCAACCTTGGCTTTTTTATGACTTGTGGATTTCAACTCCCAGAATTCCTGAGCCATGCTGGCTCAGGAATACTGGGAGTTGAAGTCCACAAGTAATAAAAGAGCCAAGGTTGCCTACCCTTGGACTAGACAGTGAATAGAAATATCACCAATTATGATTTGTGGAACAAGGATATGTGGGTAATGATCTTGCTTTATTTCTGAAAATATTTAGCCTACAGAAGAAAAGATAATTAAATTATATATTGATATGGCTAAAAGTTCGGAATTTCAAAAATTAGGATGACCTCCAAATACCTTCAAAGCATTAGAGTTTTCTAAGTCTCTTTGCTGCCATCAAGTAGTTGTCCTACATTTTGCAACTCAAATCTAGCCGCTCTATACATTAATTCTTATTCACACCTCTTCTACAATGTTAAATGCTAGTACGAATGCAAATACATCAAATAAAACATGCAGTTATTTTCAAGCAATGGTGGTTCATTCTGACTGTGTTTATAATTCAGTGCTTCCATTATGCATCTGAATTGCTGAAAGGTGTAAAAAAATATGGTTTAGCTAGTATTATGCGGTTTGTTGATTTTCTTCTGAGTATATCACCTTCACTAATCGAGAGTTTATTCAAAGTATTGTTTTCAGAATGACTCCTGTGATTTCTACTCAACTTGCTTGGCTCCTAAGAGACTCTTTTATAAACACAATTTCTAGCAAATCTTGCTCTATTTGCAGCCAATTCCACCTATCCTACATAATTTCAAAGAAATGTCTCAATTTCAGAAGCAGCAAAGGTCTTCTATTTCTGGAAGAAAAGTTAGGGCAATAACCAAAACATTTGTTTGTAACTGTAATCCTTTAAGGCCCGGATTCCCAACTGGCGGAGCGAGATGATATTCCAGGGAGTGCGAAAACTTGGGTTTTCAACATTATAGTGTATATGCATAATTTGTTGCCGTTATTACGAACTTTTGTAAGGAGTGCGAGAATATATCAGAAGCATTCTAGGGGTGCGGGGTATAGAAAAGGTTGGGAGCCAATGCTTTAAGGGTTTTATTGTGTACCTTCTTGTTATGTTGTTCTGAAGTCACAAATGGTATGAATATATAACAAAGTATTTTCAGGAGATAGTTTATTTCAAAAAAAGAGAAGACAAATGGGATTCCTCTTACAATTGCCCTATCTCACCATCCCCCCAAAATTCAGAATAAAATTGAAATGATTGTTTGGATCATCATCTTCTTAAGCTAATATAAAAATACATGGTCATAAACTCTTAAGAGAGGCATTTCTGAATTTTGCTTACAGTGTGGCATCAACAAAGATTACTTGCATTGCAACAGAAAAGAGTTCTTAACTATCACTAGTTAAGGGGGGAAAAAACCCTCTATCCATATTGCCTGTTTTAAAATGTTAAAGCTTGGACAAGAAAAAACTATTGTTACATGGTTTGTGAAGTAAACAATGCTGGATACACACACACACACACACACACATTTCCTTTTGGGATAAACAATATTATGGAAACGTGGAAAAGGCATAAAAAGTAGTAAGCCAAAGGAATTAAAAACATGGGATAAAAAGGGGAAAAGAAGCATGGCTAAGTAGTTTACATCAACCAAGTTATTATATTCTGTATACCTTTCTAACTTTGCAAACCCATCTTGTTCCAACTACATGCGTGCACCATTTCCAACACTGTACTTTGTCCTTTAAATTAAATATTTCATCAATTTCTTTTAAAGAATCATGTAAATTCCATCCAACCTTGACTTTTGGTCTTTCCCTTGCTTTAAATCCCATGCAGTTTTCCTTCAAATAATTATTTTGCGATTCAACCCTCATTCATTCTCTATGACCAAGCCAACCTCAGTAATAGTTCTATTATACCTCTCATTCACTTTTGCATTTAATCCATATTCATTCAGCATTCCTTTATTCTTGACCCTATCTCTTCTTGTTTTACCATCACACACTTCTCATATAATCAATTTCTCCTGCATTCAGAGTTCCTCTTGGAATACACAGCTCTCATTTCCCTGTAACATTCTATACATAGCAATTTTTCATTTCTTTGGCCCAATAGTCAATCCTTGCAATAGGCAACATATTATTCATTATCTTGCTACCACTAGTTGCATGTTTTAAAAATTCCTCCATCCATATCTTACTTTAGCAATATATTAATATTACTTTACAATTGCATTTTATTGCTATATATTTATTTTACAAAGATACATCTTCTTGCTGTAGTTCTTTACTTTTTATAATCACTTATACAATCCATCTTTATGTACTTTTTACAAGTAATCCAACTGTTATTCGCCAAATTGTTGGTTCTCCAAATGGCCCAATGGAATGGCGAGAAACTAGAAATGTGATCCACTATTTTTCTTCTGCCCATGTAAGTTGGACATTCTAGAAGCTGTGGCAAATTGTGTGTAAATTAGCAAGCTTTGTATTCTAAATGTCTCCATATATGCACTTAGCAATTTGTGTAAATTAGCAAGCTTTATGGATTTTAATATTACTGTTGCCTCTGAGATTTTCATTTATATTGTTACCTGTATTAGTTAAAGAGGGCAACATGAGTTCTCTAATCTATTAGCTGCTTTTTTTTTTTTCAAATGGTAGGCAATGATCACCACCTGTCATCAGATCATCTTTAAATAAAGATGATGCTTTATTTAAAATATATCTCTGCCAGAGGCTCAACTGTCTGAAGTTGTGAGGAAGTCACTGATAAGACATGCTATCAAGCCATCTCCAGGTGTTATTGTTTAAAAAAAAATGTAAAAAAGTTGGAAAGGTACTTTGAAGCTCAAGACTAAAGACCTGGAAAGAAAAGCTGATTCATAAATGCCAACTCAAGGGGGTCTGTCCACTAATATTTCTTTAGTGTTCCTAGTAAACTGAAAGGACATGGATTGGTATATTTCTTTCTCTTCAGCTCTCTTTATATTTGTTCAATGAAATCCTTTTTGGATTTTCACTTCGATTTAAGTCTTGTTGGAATAAAAATCAGGTCCAGTTCTAAGCTGGGAGAGAAACGTGGAAATAAAATTGAAGCTGCTTAGGAAAGCAGATTTATTGATGAGCAGAACCACCCACTGTTTTGGGACAGCTGACAAAACAGAGTTGAGAATAGTTGGGTTTTTATACATTCTTTGGGGCTTTGTGTTCAAGATGCCTGTTCATTATGAAATGTACTTTGACCTATGCTTGACTGTGCCCTTTTAGTATTCTAATTATTGTTGCCTGACTCCCATTGTGGCTGGGAGGTCATGCCCTGTCCCTGGAGCTGGGTGGGGAATGTAGATTTTAGGAGTCTTTGTTTTTCTAATCCCATCAGCTCCAGCCTTCTGTGGGAGCTGTGCCTGAAGGCATTTTGCTTATGAATAGGGTGGCCCCAGTCTTTCTGGATATAATACCTCAATAAGACTGGCTTCTTCATGTCTTTGCTTTAGGCTGGAAGACTGGGGCTGTTTCTGCTGTCGAACCCCACAAGGCTGACCTGTCTGGGCTGATGAATGGTGGGCTGCACTCCGCTGCCACTTTGTGGCCCTCCCTCATACTTTGTGGCTCTATCGGCCATCGCCACTGCTTTTACTGCTCGCCTCGCCATCCTCCATTGCCGAAAGCCACCTGTGATGTTGCATGACCAACAAGTGCGACGCCTAGACAGTCTGCGGTCAGCTGCTCCGTGTGGAGGATGGAGCAAGCCTGCAAGGCCACAGAGAGGAGCCGGACGAGACTGTGGGACGCTGACGCTCCAGCTGGCTGATTTTTCCTGTTGCTGCACCGGATGGTGGTTTGAGGGGTGGGGTAGGTTTAATGAGGGTGGGGCAGGCACACAGAGCCTATGTAAAGCACTGGGAGCAATCCACTCCCAGTGCTATCTTTTCCTTTGTACGGAGTGAAATAAAACTACCACAAGTCTTTCATTCCTGCTTGTTGGCTATCAATTGGAGCACCAAAAAGGATGACATTGACAGTAAGACAGCACTCCTCACCATCTTTTGTTTACCTTCTTTGGTTCCTCATGGGTGCAAGGGATGGCGGAGGGAACCCAAGGGGTCCTGCCAGTGCAGGAGGCCACTGAGCCAGTGGTTCAAACAGAGCAGCCGGCCGCAGCAGAGGCAGGGGAGGAACAGCCAGCAGTATGGCCCAAGGAAAAGGCCCAGCAGCCCATGGAGCCAGTGGGTCAGTCCCAGCAAATGGGCCCTACGGTGTCTTCAGGGGAATGGTGGCTAAGTCCTATCCTGCACTGCCCAGAGGCTGGCTGGCTGCATGTGTCAGGACTAGGGGAGGCCCTGTCTGGATGGAGGGAGAGACGTGTGACCAGAGATGATGAGGAGGAGTGGAGCTACTCTTCAGCGCCAGGACAATACATGATGGACATCCTTCAGGACCAGTTTGGAGAGGCAGGCTATTTGGAGCCACCATCCCGACCCAGGGGTGCTCCCACCTCTGGGGCCCTGGCTGAGTCATCCAGGTTCCAGGTAGCTAGCCCAAAACTTTGCATACCTCCTCGCAGTGGCTCTTTCCATGCAGGGGCTTCCAAGGTGGGTGTTTCAGCCACGCAGTCCCGGCCTCACAGGGAGGACTGGATGACCACAGCTTCAGTGGCAGCGCCTACTGGAAAGCCTGTATTGTCATCTGGGCCCTCAGGAGCCTGGGGGTTGGATCCTGGTGGTGATCGTTTTGCTCCCATGGCTGGTGGTCAGCCCTGAGTGCAGGCTATGGGTCCATGGGCTTCGGGGTTCATGTGGGGTCTGCCACCTATTGCAGTTTCTTTTGATGGCAACCCAGACATGTTAAATCCACATCTTTAGTTCCTTGCATACATTAATGGCTCCATGAAGATCAAATCATCTTAATTTAGATTCACAACATCCTTCCCCTTTCTCTTTTTATAAACCTGTGGTTCTGTTCTATTTTGGTTTCATTTGACTTCATTCCTTCTTTTTTACCATATACTCTTTTGACCTAAGTTGAAATCTTCCACATGCATAGTCTTTGTGGTAGTGGCCCCAGATATTGATCTCCATAGCCAATCATAACTTTGGTTCATCTGTTTTTTTTTTACATATTGCTTTTTCATAAGAGGAATAAGTTGTAGATTGTGTGACTACTTTTGTTGAGCCTGTACCACAGGTAATATAAATGGCAAAAGGACAGTACTTATCAGATTTAGTATATGTTGGAGAGTTTATCACAAGTGCCATCAAACTGCACTTTTACCTCAAGCATGTTCACATTCTTTTATGCAGTACAGAACTTCTAAGCTAGAGACTGTTTTGCAAGTCAATGTACTGTCCCTCCATGACACCAGCTTGGAGGTCCATGCAACGTAGTGACACATATACAGAGTGTTCTGACACAATCAACCATAAAACCAAATAAGCTGTTCATTCTTTATCAGTATAAGGATAAATATATCTCCAATATAAACAAGTTTAGAAGGTAAATACATATGTAAATAAACAAAATAAAATGTTCCTCTTCAACCGTAAAGATGAAATTGCTTCAATGTGCAGTTCATAGTTTATGGTTTTTAATATCCAAGATATTCCTTCCTAGCACAGTAAATTTCCTCCTTTGCTAACCTATTTTTCTTTTCATACCAGTTTATCTGACACTTTCTCCCACTCTTTCTCCTATTTTTATAGCTGGGATGATTCAGATATTTCAGAGTTTATCTACTGATTTGCATTCACTAAAAAAATTTTTTTTGACCCTTTTAATATTGGTCTTTGCTTTTTGTTTCCTATAGCTTTCTGTTCTCCTTAGGCATCAGTTCTGGTCAGCTACTAATTCTGCTCTTCAAGACTTAACAGAATTATAACAGAATAACAGAGTTGGAAGGGACCTTGGAGGTCTTCTTGTCCAACCCCATTCCAGACAAATGATTGTCCAATCACTTCTTGAAAACCTCCAGTGATGGAGTACTCACAACTTCTGAAGGCAAGTCCTTTCAATGATTAACTGTTCTCACTGTTGGGAAATTTCTCCTTAGTTCTAGGTTGTTTCTCTCCTTGATAAGTTTTCATCCACTGCTTCTTGTTCTATCTTCTGGTGCTTCAGAGAATAGATTGACGACCCCCCTCTTCTTTGTGGCAGCCCCTCAAATATTGGCACACTGCTATCGTGTCACCTCTAGTCCTTCTCCAGAACTTGCTCATTACACAACTCTGAGCTCTGTTCTTCCTTCAGCTGATAGGCAGCTCTCAATTGGTCTTCCTATTCAGTTTCTCATACTGTCAGTTTGAATCCCCTCAAACAGTCATATTTAAGGCAGTCATAACTGGCTTAAGCCCAGGACACCATTTCAAAGTCAGGCTTCCAGCTAATTTGATTTCATTACAGTCCCACAGAGAATTCGTGTACATATTACAACAAAAACAAATAAACAAATATAAAATTCCAATTTAGCATTTCATCTCTGCATGATTTCTTTATATACAAGTGTCTAAAGTGTAAGTTTCAGTTGAGCTGAGTTAACTTGTTACATGTTACTTTCCTCATTAGGTTTATTTTAGAAGACTTCAGGAGCATCACATCCCCAGGCTGATAACTGCATGATGGAAAATCCATATGGGGAAAAAAAACTGAAATTAGCAACTCTGTTCAAATCCAAGCTACCCAGTACTAAGGAAGAACAAATGGGAATAAAATGTGTACCAATGAAGGACATTTACTTAAAGTAAGAGGTACTGAAGAATTGAGATTGCAGAGAATATACGCAGTTCAGTGTTGGAATATTCAATTGTAGGAATTCTCTGAGCATGTTTTTTTTTTTCATTTGCTAACTTCTTATTATGTGTGTACATAGCACTTTCAGTGATAAGACCTTGAAGAAAATGTATTGAAGGAAGTCATAGTCCAGGTGGAATGTGGCCAAACAGATTGGTTCCAGATCAGTAAAGGATTAAGACCAGGATGTATGTACAGGTAGTCTTTGACTTACAACAGTTTGTTTAGTGACTGTTCAAACTTACAACAGCACTGAAAAAAGTGACTTATGACAATTTTTTACAGTTACGATCATTGTAGCATCCCCATGATCGTGTGGTGCTTTGTTACTGGTTCATATTTATGACCACTGCTGTCTCCCAAGATTGTGTGATCACCTTTTGCAACCTCCTGACGAGCAAAGTCAATGGGGAAGCCGGATTCACTTAACAACTGTGTTACTAACTCAACAACTGCAGTGATTCACTCAACAACTGCAGTGATTCACTTAATCACAGAGGCAAGAAAGGTTGTAAAATGGGGCAAAATTCACATAACAAATCTCTCACTTAACAACAGACATTTTGGGCTCAGTTATGGTCTTAAGTCGAGGACTACCTGTGTTGCCTTATTTATTCAAGCTATATCCTGAATAAATATTGGGGGAAGTTGTATTGGAAGATGAGTATGGTTTTAAAACAGGACAAAGAAACAGCAATAATCGGCACCACATACAATGACAGCTGTAAAAGCAAATGAACTGCAGGCTCTAAATGTGAATGCAGAACATGTATGTATAGCTATGGGTGCAAGAGTAAAAAAAAATCATAGGACCATTTCTCTTTTCAAAGCAATTACCAATTTTTTTCTGAGTGCTTTGCCCTACAATTAACTTCTTCCCCTTAGGAGCTGATGACAGAGGAGATGAATACAGTTCCATGGGAAATTCTGTCAAATACTGAACCTTCCCTTAAAACTTTTTACGTTTAAATTTTTTAGGTTGTAGGTGTGAAGGGTTTTATGCTCCTTTGTTTTTAGCCCATGGACTAGAAACTCATTTTTTTTCTACCAAAGCAGATTAGGGAGGGAGCAAACAGGAACGCAGAAGGCAAAGCATGCTGCAAATATTATCTCTTCTCTTTAGTCAATAAAAAATAATTTCTGTCCCTAGGAATTTTTTGTTGGTTACAACTTCTGGATAAATTCATAGATAAGTTCACGTTGCTGTTCTGAAGTATTTTCTCTATAGAATTATAACTAGCAGCTATCATATTTCTGAATGTCCTAAAAGATAGATGCAGGTCTGTAATTTGGTGGATGGGTAGTGTATTTCTTCTCTAAATAGGGAAGATTATTATTTGAATGACACTTCGAATTCTCATTTAAATGTAATGACACTATTCATAGTTACATTGATGACGGTTGAAGAATGCACAATCTGGCATATAACGTTTTAGGAGATCATGTTTTGTTGGCATGGGGACAGGCCACAGCAGGAGATTTAATAGCTGGATAATCTGTTGCTATAGGGTGCAAATATGCAGGACAGAATTTGTAACAACTTGCAACAATTACAAGAGGACAAGCTCTTCCTACTGTGTCATGGAATACCCTGGAAAGATAAAGAATTCTTTTAGATGAAATCTTGAAGGTGGCTTTCAGGATGAAGATAGTAAAACCAGGTTTCCAGGAATGTCATACAAAGTAAAATTCCAAGGACAGTACAAATCCTAACCATTAATTCAAGGCCAATTTCATGTCAGATTGAAATCTGGTATGGTGTACTGTAGTAATGAGAGTGTAATGAAGATCCAGCTAATTAAATTCTGAAAGCTGAAATGCAGTATTATAGTCACACACCAAAAGCAAGCAAGCAACCCACCCACCCAGCCAGCCAGCCCAAGGATTCATCCAGAACTGAAAATGTGAAGAAAAATGGCTGACCCTAAATAACAAACTGAGAAGCCAATTAAATGTGCCTGAAGCATTAAATATTTCAGTACATCAGATAAATGTTTGAAAGCATCAAATCAAGGAAAAGCAATATTGTGTATTTGTAAAATAAGCTTTGAATAATTAGAATGTATTGTGGAAGTGGGGGGAAAGTCACCTTTTCCTTTACAGAACTTTTCATAACACTTCTTCTTTAATAATAATAATAATAAAGAGGCAAGGTTTAGGAGACACATTTATGATCTGCATAAATGTTAAAAAAAAGACAGTGTGTTTAGATAGGGGTAGGCAACCTCGGCTCTTTTATGACTCAAGGACTTCAATTCCCAGAATTCCCGAGTCAGCTATGCTATTCTGGGAGTTGAAGTCTATGAGTCATAAAAGAGCCGAGGTTGCCTACCCCTGGTTTAGATTGCTTAGTTTTGTCACTTAAAGTGGGCCATTCATTCATTCATTCATTCATTCATTCATTTATTTATTTAAAGATTTGTATGGCCATGCATCTTAAAACAGCTCTGAGCAGCTCACAAAGGCAATAAAAACCAGTAACTATAAAACAGAATCATAAAACAATCAAACAAAATCATAAACTCTGGGTCTGATTCACTCTCTTAGGATGTTGCACAACAAGCTCAGATTGATCCCATCCAATCCCATCCCAACATCTAGGTAAAAAGCCAGGTCTTGATGGCATTCTGGAAAGCCAAAAGGGTAGAGTCCTGCCAAATCACTGAGGGGAGGGTGTTCCATAGGAAAGGGAAGCCACAGAAAAGGTAAAACTCTAAGATCTTTACTGGCAGCAGCATTTCAGAGAAGGAATCTGAAGTATGCCTATCCTATCCAACCTAGTGGGATGGCCAAAAATGCTTAGGAAGAGGTGGTCCCACAAATAACCAGACCCCATGCTACATGGGGCTTTAAAGGGATCACCAGCACCTTGAATTGTATCCAGAGGGAAACTGGGAGTCAGTGCAGCTTGCGTAATAGAGTTGTAACACGGGTGAATACCCAATTTTGTGCAGGGGTTAAAGGAAGAGGCCCTGGATAGAAAGACTAGAGGAAGAACTTCCCCAGCTGAGAAAAATAAGAGGTCATCCTCATGTTCCTTTAAACCAGGAAGTGTCCAACCTGTGGCCCAGGGGCAGCATGTAGCCCTGGACAGCTGTTAATGCTGCCGCACAAGATTGTAAGCTTTTAATATTATTATGTGATTTATATACATTAACAATATTATATATTTTATATGCGACCCAAGACAATTCCTCTTCAGTCAGTGTGGCACAGGTAAGGCAAAAGGTTGGACATCCATACTCTAAATGAAGCACAAACATACACCAGTAACATGTTTTTAAGCTATGTCTTCATAATGTGGTCTTTTTCTCTTTCCCTGCTTACAGCTAAGTTAGTTTCAAGTCATCTTTGACTGTTCCAGTTTTTGATGGCCTAACATGCTTTCATGGAGAATGTGGATGACAGCACAGTCACAGGTTATGATTTTCCCAACAATTGATCAGCAATTTTTGGCCTCTTTGTTTCTGGTTATTTGGGCTGCACAAAAAATGGGATTTCTGGCAGAGTCATCTGCCACACCCTCCAGGTCTTAAGTAGTCTCTGTTTGCAGAGATTTCATACTACTGATCTTGTGTGATCTTGCGGCACCTTAGGCCTCCATTCTCTGCAAATGCACCAAAGGCCTGAAGAACTGAAGCAGGCCAAGAAACCAAAGGCTTGCTAGATCTTCGCAAGGTGAGTATCAACAGGCCCAGTGCCTGTGGAGACCCAACGGGGGAGAGGGGGGAAGTAATAAGCAGGGCAAATATTGCAGTGCCTCTGCATTTGTAAAGGTGAAAAACTGCTAACTGCTGTGGTGCTGTAACATTCATAACTTCAGGACTGTGTTGTATGTACCTGGGAAGGGGTTATGTTGTAACTTTGAACGTTTGCTAAGTGAACTGTTATAACTTGATTACCTGTACCTACATGTCCCCTACATCTTCCCATCCTTATCCCTCCATACATTCTGGAGATGTTGTTTTCCTCCCAGAAGATGACTCTTAGTGCAAGGGAAAACAAAAGTACAGGAGTCTAGCAATCACCTTTGAAAACTTGTTCCTCATTAAAACAGGAAGAACAATGCTACCTGCCAAGCTTGTTACTGAGGCAAAACAGGCAATGAAAATGAGAGCAACATAATTATGCTGGCATACTTTTCTGCCAGCTCACAGGATGGAGGAAAACACTTTAACATCTGGCTGTGCCTTGGGAGGGGGAGGGGGAGAGGTGTTAGTAAGTTCAACCAGATTGGTAGCAGCCTCTTGTAATTATCTTAACGGAGAGGAACCCTTAGGAAAGGAATGCTATTATCCCCCATCCCAGCTTGTAACATCTTTTTGTTAAATGTTATTTTGGGGGACAGGTAACTAATAGTATAAACTGAGAATAAATTAGATTTTTTCCCCCAAAAAAATCAAGTATTTAACATCATTGCTACTTTCCTGGGGTGGGAGCCTAAATTCATTTAAATTTTGACAGTCAGTAGGAACATTTCTAGCATTTAGCATCAATGATAGCTGGAGGTCATAAGTAATAAGGAGCAACATATAAAATATAGACAGAGACGCTAACAGTAGCCAAATTATCTCTATACACAAAGGTGTATAACACATGTAACTTAATCTTTATTACTTTTGAACCAAATAAGCAGAAGAAAAATATATTAGGGTTTCATTTTGTTTTGCAAATGGTTACAGGGTATTATTCTCATCAGGAAAACCAGAATACAATAAATGAAAGTAAGTGAAACTGTGGCATGGTGAAAAATAAACACATCTGGTACATTATAATAATTCAAATATTTTAAAGGTTCCTTCTTTGTTGTTGAATGATGTAGGTTGAAGAAGTTTTAAAATACAGTTAATATATTTAATCTGACTATATGAGTGTGTAAAAATGAGGCATTTTGTAGTAGTTACCCCTATCCTATTTCTTTTCTTAATATAATTCTTATCATAAGACAATTCTTAATATAATAGAAATGAAAGGGCTTGATAGGATGTTCTATCACTATAGTTAGTGTCAAATGCTGCAGGAATGATGCCAGCATGGAGACTTGGGGATTGATACAGGTGGTCATTCTAGAGACCATTCCTGCTGTTGGCTGCAGCTCAGACAACCAAGAGGCCATCATAGAATCCAACTATCCTGTATAATTTCCAGCTAGTCTTTAACTTCCTCTTCCAAGGGAGGCTGGTGAAGAGGCTGGTTTGAGCTTCAGTTCTGCAGGATTCTGAAGGAAATAGATTATCTAGGCCAATTTCAAAACAAGGTTTAGTACAGAAACAGCAATTGTTGTACTTGTCAGTGTCCTGGCTGGAGTCCATATGAAGGTGCTGCATCCATCTTGGCATTTCTTGATCTCTCAGTGCCTTTCGATATCTTTGACCATGATATCCTTTTGAATGAACTTTGGGTGTTGGGAATGAGAGATACTGTTTTATGACTATTTTCCTCCTTTTTCTGTGGCTGGTTTCAATTGGTGTTGGGGTGGGGGAGAGCTTGTGCTATATCCCTTGCTGGTAATGTGATACAGCACTTTATACTCTTTCCTGTCTTGTTTAACATCTACATAAAACTGCTGGGTGGGATCACCTATTTGTTTGAAGTCAGGTATCATCAAAATGTCAGTGATACTCTTGACCATTGATATAATTCTGTCAAAGTCTCAGCCTAGTGCCTGCAGGCTATGTGGGTCTGGATACAGAGGAACAGACTCAAGAGCCATAATCCTCACAAGATCACATGATTTTGTTTGGTTCTCCCAGCTCTAGAAATATTCCTTCTTTAGCCTTTGAGGGCTCACACTTTCCCATGAAAAACTGACATGTAATCTGGGGGTCAAGAAGCAGATGACAGCTGTGGCCAAGAGTCCCTTTCCACATGGGTGCACTGGTTTTGCCCATTCCTGAACCAAGAGGCTCTTCAGACAATCACTTGGGCCTTGATCACCTCAAATGGGCTTACTGTAATGCACACTACATGGGGCTGCCCTTGAGCTACATCCGGTTCAGAACACAGTGATATAGGCAGTGATGTGATGGGCATGTGTCCCCACTGTTTTGCAAGCTGTGCTAATTACAACTTGGCTTCCAGGTGCAGTTCAAGATGTGCTGGCTATTACCTATACAGCCTTTCATGACACAGTTCCTGTATACTTGAGGACCTGCTTGACTTCATATGTATTTGGCCATCCAATGAGGTCAGGCACACTGGGCACACTTTAGGTTCCATTAATCACACAGTGTCTTTTTATGGGACCCAAGAATCATGCTTCCTTGGTGGCAGCCTTTGGTGTCTGAATGATATCCCCTCAGTATCCCCTCATATTGTTCCCCATCGTATTGACTTTCTGTAATCTATTAGAAACATAATTGGTCTTCTAGAACTTGGGATAGGTAGGATTTGTATGTCTATGCATGATATAAAGTGTATCTTCCAGTTGACTGAATGTTTTTCTTTATATATGTTTTTTTTACTTCTAATGGCAAGCTATCGATGGTCATTGAGAGGAGACTTGAAACTACATTAATTAAATTTTTAAAAAGTTGGTTGCTTAATTTTTACTCTTAATATACAGAAGAGTGTTGCAGTAGGAGAGTGGCTGTACAACGTGTCTCAAGTCCAAAATATCTTGTTCAATCCCACCTAGAATGGCATAGAATTCACAGGATACACCTCAGTTTATTTGGGGTTGCCAATAAATGTGGATTTTGCCCAATACGTCAAATACCTTCTGAAAACTAGTCCTAGATATCTATTTTTTGCTGTAAGAACAATCATAGGTGAAAACGTAAGTATACTCTGCCTAGAAAAGGCTGGAGGACAATGTCTGAAATTGTGCAATGCAGACAGATAATTTATCCTTCCTTTCCAATTGCCTTAACATGCTAGCTATCAGCATATTGTTACTGATGCACTGATACCACTGGGAATTATGAAGAATAGTTTTCTACTAAGCTCACAGTCAAAGCTAGAGGAAAATGGTTCCACGAGGAAGGATCTCATTATGAATGTAGAATTGGTTGCTTGTTTACTTATGAGGACTCAGATGGTTACTACCCTTGTGTATATATAATGCATTTATTTATGCTCCAAAATTCAGCATTTTTGAGAACATAGAAAGCCACATTCAACTAAGAATATTTGTATCATATTTCATTATGCATGGAGTATGAAAAAAGTGCTGCATGAAGAACTACAAACAACAAAATCTCCTCCCTTTCCTTCCTTATTTATTTAGCTGAATAGCACTACCAATCTATTTCATTCTTAGAATATATGCTTGTCTTTTCTGCTGAACTTCCCTCCTGAAGCAACGCAATGTAGGATTTTGGCATAAGAAACAATAAACCAAACTCAGCCCAACAGCATATTGATGAGCATTCTTGTGCCACTGAATAGAATAAATAATAACTTTATTGTCACTTTGAATGTACAATAATCGACATACATTAAAATGAAATTTTGTTGCATACAGCTCTCAAAGGGTCACCACCTCTGATATACATTACATAAATATGACAAAATTAAATAAATACATAATTATGCATATACCCACATATATTATATGAGAGTATACTTACAGAGAAATAACAGCCTAATATACATTGCATGGCAAGAAAAATGTATCTTGCGAGTTTACTAGATGGATGACATAGAACAAAACTATTATAGAATCAGACAGTCCTGTTAGAAATACTTCAAAACTCCTCCCAGAGGGGAGTAGTAGAAACAGACCATAAAGTGGGTATGTGAGGGCTCTAACAATGCATTGAGCTCTAAACACATAGCACTTATAAGGAGCATCCTGAATACCAGGAAGTGAGCTTCCTATGATCTTTTCGGCTGTCCTTACCACTTTCTGTATGGACTTTCTTTCTGAGGCATTGCTGCCACCAGATCATACAGTGAAGCAGTTTCAATCGTGCCTCTGTAAAAAGTGGCCAGGACAGAAGGAGAAAGATGTGTTCTCCTCATCAAACGCAGGAAATGCAGATGCTGATTTGCACACTAATCACTTTGTGACCTGCTAGCTCCACCACATTGGAACTAGTACGGTAGGTCACAAACACAGTGGTGGGATTCAGCCAGTTCGCACCACTTCGGCAGAACCAGTAGCGATTTTTTTGTTGCCCAGGCCCAGAATGGACTTCCGGAAGTGGTATCCACACAGAGAATTGGTTGTTCACATATTTGAATCTCACTACTGCACAAACAGATCTACATCATCCCAAATTGGGAGATGTAGATGGGAAAATATTAAAAAAAAAGCCCGCTAGTGTAAATTGCGTGGAATGAATTTTATTTAAAATAACTCCACTATTAATGGTACAGGACTTGTAATCTGTGAAGGATGACTTCCTATAAGGAAATTACAACTGATAGGCAAGGCAAATTCTCATGCCATGAAACATGAACACTTGACATACAATGTCTGAAAATTATGAATCAGAATCCCTTTGGTCCTGTTAATCTTTTTTCAGTCTCCTGGGATCAAATGAAAGATTATATTTTTTCCCTCCCCTGGTTCCCATTTTGGAAAATTGAACATCATTTGTCTTTAAGAAAGGATACGCAAAAATAGCATCAGGGTTGGCCCAAGATGAGTTGTTTGCTCAAAACTAGGAGAAGCATCTGGTGCTGTTTGTGGATTTCTATAGTACAGAGGTTCCCAAATTCTTCAGCTCACTGATTCCTTTATGAAGTTTCAGATTGTTCCTTGACCCTCAAATATTCCTCATATGAAATTAATTTAATAAATACTTTTTAAAAAATAGTACCACAAATAGTAATATATAATAATAGATAGTCCCATATATCCTTGGAAGTCAAATTCAACTGCTTTGGAGAACCCTGCTATAATATGACTAGATATATATTAAGGCCATGTGTATGTTTCTAATATGGAATCCATGAAAGGAAAAAAATGACCATTTCCCACAGTATCTGATAAATATTAAGATAGTACAATAAGAATGAAGAACAAATTGATTCCATATTTGTAGCTATTCAGTGTTTCCTTGCTGTAGTCTTGGTAATTCTTTACCACCACCACCAGAATGATTATTCCTGTATTACAATAAGATAAACACAAAATAGCTTTAAACGTGCCTAAGGAATTGGTTGCACTTCATGGCTGAGAGGCAATCTGAACTAAGGGTTTCACAGGTAAACTGTATTGGCAGATTATGCTAAGCCATTCCTTATGAATAAATAATTTTCGTATTCTTAGGTTCTTTTGTACTTTCAGAATAACAGAGGCTGACCCACCAAAGAAAGAAATTATCTAAATTATCCTCCTAACAGCAAAGAATATCAGTGCTAGATGCCTCATCTAAGTTGGAGCTTGGGTAACATTATACTGGTTTTTTCTACTATATGGCATTCTTCATATCAGTGTTGATTGTTTTTTTTTCAAAGGTAATTTTTATTAAATTTTTGACATTTTACAAAAAACAAAACAATCTTCCCCCCAACCTCCCCAACCCTCCCATTCCCTCCCCCGACCTTCCCAGAGCTGGATATAGGCTTAATTAAAATTTCATCAAAAAATCTTTAAAAAAGATATAAACCATAAATAAATCTAACATTAGTTAAAAATCTAAATACATTAATTAGAAAAATTATAAAATAATTAACAATAGTATATATATAAAGAAAACATGAATACAAAAAATAAATGTTTAGAAAAAAAAGAATGAAAAAAGGGAAAAAAGAAGAACAAAGAAAGAAAAAAACCCAAAATATTCCATTTTAAATATAAATTGTTAAAAGACTAAATAATATTTTTATATCTAACTTATGTTGTATAAAATCTATCCATTTTTTCCATACCGCAACATACTTCTCTTGCGATTGATCCTTCAAGAAAGCCGAAATCTTTGCCATTTCCGCCAAATAAGAAACTTTAAGAAACCACTCTTGCAAAGTAGGCAAAGATTCCTTCTTCCAACATTGCCCTACTAACAACCTTGCGGCTGTAATTAAATTTAACATCAGTGTAGTCTCCTTAGTATCACAATCAATAACGATACCTAACAAAAACAATTGTGGGGTAAATTTTACCCTCCTTCTAAAAATTCTTTGAATATTCCACCATATCTTAATCCAAAAGGCTTTTATATTTTTACACAACCACCAAATATGATAATAAGTAGCATCTAAGCATCCACATCTCCAACATTTAGGCTGTAAGTCAGGATACATACGAGACATTTTTTGTGGATCAAGGTGCCATCTGTAAAACATTTTATAAAAATTCTCCCTTAAATTCTGGGCTTGTGTAAATTTGACATTTCTCGCCCAAATAGTTTCCCAAGTATCAATAAAACTATATCAGTGTTGATTGTTATGTATTACGATTACAGTGTTTTTTCATCCTGCCATTTTGTGGGATTGAGGATGCGTGCTTTCTCTGTGGTGGTCCCACCATTTGGACCAGCATTCCCTGCCACCCTAGATTAAGACAGCAACTGCTCCTCTGGGATTCTGCGAAGTCCTGTCTTTGTTTCCAGGACTGCAGTTATGTGGGTGTGATATATTGATCGAGCCTGAAGTGTTTTCATATTAGTTTTTGTACTGACTATACGGTGTATTATTCTATTTCTGTTTTTGTGGTTTTGGTGTTAATTGTTTTATTCTTTTTTATATATAGATTTTGCAAGCCACCCAGTATCTTTTTGGAGTGGGTGGCTAAATTAAATTCAGTTAAATCAAACCAAATCAAATCACAGTAAAGATGACTGAAAAATAATAATTCCAAATAGTGCTGTCCAAGAGAGAGATAGACAGAAATGGAAAACCAAATCATGGAAAGTAAATATTTATTGGGTACTTCTGATATCAAATCAAGATCTGGAAAGTGGAGTGGATTATTTGGGACAGGTAATAGGGAAAGGAAGCTAGAAAACATGAACCAAAATGCAAAAATGTGATTTAAAATAATAATTGTGCCACTGCATAATTTTATATGATTCCAAGCATTCTCATGGAACTGAAAATATCATTAAAATACAAGAATGAATTGTATGTATTATATATACACTCATAGTTTACTCTTTATAGACCCTCTTTTAAAGAAAGTTTTACTTATTTGTGACAGAATTCTATAAAGATGATGAATTCTGTCTCATTAGAATTAGATACTTAAGTGTATGTTGCTCAGGAAATCATTTGGAAAAGAATACTTATGACCCAAGAGATTATTTAGTTTTGAAATATTGATATTCTCTGCTTAAAAAGTGACATTTTTCTAGGAAACAACATTAAGAGTCTTATTCATCAATATTTGACTCAATTGCCTGCATTACTATTTCTATGGTTACTTGATATGAATGGATAGGTGAGTTTGCACAGATGCAAAGTTACACTTGGAATGCCAGGAAATTTACTGTAGTACTGGAAGGGAAGGGAAGGTGATTTGGTAGTTCATAATGAATAAGTGCTGTGATGCCTACCCAAATTACAAAATATATTATTGGACTGTAGGAAAGTTCAGCATTGGCTCCCTAAGAGACAGACCTACCACATGCGTTGACGTAAAATATTCACAACTGGAGGATTCTTCTGGCTGGCTTGCACCAATAATGGAATAAAGAAGAGACTTTAATAGAGTAAGACAAAATTTGGAAATGGTCACAGCTGAGGCAGAATATAAAGTAGAATATGGGTATCAAACTCAATCATCTCATGTGATGTATTGTGACGTATCACGACTTTTTGCCTTTGTGGAGCTAGGGTTAGGCCTGCACATGGCATATCTGGCCTGGTGCAGGTCACCAGTTTGACACCCCTGAAGTAGAACACCTCTTTATGTTTCCCTAATCCAACCAATTCTATTTTTTGCTTATTGATCCAGAAGACAGCATGTAAAAATGTATGGGAAAAGATCAGTAATTCATGGACAGACCCAGCATCTATTCTATTTCTGCTGGATGAGTTTCCTGTACCATAGTCTTCAATAGATCTATTAGGCTAGAACTTCTGCTTCTTGGAACCCTCATTTCTTTGAATCCTTTTCTCCAAGAACCCCTTTCTCTAGTTTTGTATTTGTGACCTTGTTCCTGTTTTGTTTCTCTAACCCAGTGGTTCTCAACCTTTTTAATGCCGCGACCCCAACCGGTCGTAAGTCGAGGACTACCCAACCGGTCGTACGTCGAGGACTACCCAACCGGTCGTAAGTCGAGGACTTTCCCTGCCCAGGAGTGCCATCCATGCGTGGTGCCGCCCCCTGCGCCAGCCGAGGCGTAGCTGGCAAGTGGCAGAGACGGCGCAGGCTGACCACCGGCTGGGCCACCAGCTGACCCAGCCCAAGGGAGGTAAGGCACCCGCCGGGCTCCACGCACACCAGCAACCCTCCCTGCGCCCACCAGCCTCCCACCTCCCATCCCTGGCCCTCTTTTACTTACATTTTTAGTAGTTGCTCAGCAGGGAGGGGTGGAAACTTCCAGACAGCTCGCCTTCGCTGCAGACAACTTGCAGCACCGTTTGCAGAATGGGACTTTTGGCGGGCTCAGCAAGGCAGAGACAGCCTGGACAATTCCTATTGGCTTTTGAAAGCCAATAGAATTAGACTCTATTCAAGAGAGTCTACTCCATTGGCTTTCAAAAGCCAATAGAATAAAAGGGAGTAGCACAGCTAAGGAAAAGGGGAAAAAAATGGTGGACTGCGTTGTTTGGCGACCCCCGTAAAATGGTCGTTCGACCCCAAATGGGGTCCCGACCCACAGGTTGAGAACCACTGCTCTAACCAAATCCCAACTAATCCTGAGATCCATTTGTTCTTTTTCCATTCTCAGTTTGTCTCCTCACCATCTTCCCCCTAATTATTTGCTTCTAGGAAACCTAAAAAAAAAACATTTTCTATTCATGTTTAGTTTTTTAAGAAGTCATTAACCATCAACTTTTCTTTTTGATTCACTGGCAATGACAGGACATATAGGCAGCTTGAGTGTAATGGCCCCAAGAACACAGAAGAGATATTTTGACTGAGGAGTACTAAAACCAGTCCCTTCTGGCTTTCACATTGATGGTTAGCAACTGTAGAAGATGTTGGAACTGAACCCTTGTATAAAGTTCTGAATCTAAATGTATAATATTTTGCCTTCATTACAGAATGTGAAGGCAACTTATATTGCAACCACTTCATTTAGCCATTATGTTGCAGAGATTACTGGGGTTGATGTAAACATAAATATAAATGTTGTCTTGGAATCTAAAGTTCTGTTTACTTCAGAAGAAGGAATTTCTTTAGACAAAACTGGTGCTATTTGAGAAGGGTTTGTTCTCTGACAAAAGGACTCCATTGACTCCGCCTGTCCTTTTTTGAGATTGAAAATTTACAGATTACACTAGGGACTGCAGTTCAAAAATATGAGTGCTAGGGAAAAACCAAATTTAACTTACGTTTACACTGAGTTCAAATTATATTACAACAATGATGTGCAATTAATATGATTATTCATCACAATTACTGAAAAATTATTCAATAATTTTCCGTAATTCATCACAGCAGATGGCACCACTTAGCTGACCTTGGCTAATCCGAAAACAGCTAACAAAGGTGAGACCTGGTTATTAGTTGAATGGGAGTCCGTCAGGAAGTTGCAGAACAGTAGGCTAGAATGAGCAGTTAAAAGAAAGAAGACAGCAACAGTAAACTATCTTTGCATTGTTCCTGAGAAAAGTACATGTACATGCCTGTATAACTTTCAGGATTTGACATCAGAGTTAGTCTTTAATTTTACTGTCACTTTCAAATTTATAATTTGGTTGCAATTTCTGAGAACCCAGCAGCGGTGTCCATCTAATTTCAAACTTATAACCCACATGGGTTTTTAATATAAAATTTCAGTTTGAACTTAACTCCTGATGATTCCCTGGACATGTTTATTTTGTTTTCTACATAACACTAAAATTAATTTACTATTGACCACGTCTTATTCTAACTTATTCTCCAGAACCAGGATATTTGATGTGTTAATCATTTCTGATACAATGCTAGCATATTTTAAGATATGTTTAGCTGCATAGGTAGGAAAAGTCTCTTAACAATCTTATGCCATAATTGGAAAGCTTAAAAGTGCTTCTTTTAAGCTTTCTTAAAAGTGCTTCTTTTAAGCATTCTTCCCTGCCCCAAGGGATAGCATTTCTCTTTCTCATGATATCTTTTCAAACTATTCACTATTGCTCACTATACTGTATTTTTCCCAATGTATAGCAAGCCTCAGCATGTTGCTATGGAATAAAATGCATTAACATTAGTGGGAAACATGTCCCAGTGATATATATCAAGACTCGGGTGTTAAATTTTGTTACATTTCATCTAAAGTATGTAATGGAAAGATAATTATCAAGCTTTTGCTCCAGCCAATCTGGTGGGGGAAGGGATTTAAGGTTTTTACATATTGGCAAAACTTTTACTATAGTAATTAAATATGTGTATGCTTCATATCATATTTTTCATTAAATTCTTATATTTTGTAAATTCATAAACTTACAATGAGAGCTTCAACAGTAAAATAATTGTTTGGGCCTTTCAGAACAACATTCTTTTAATTTGGTTCTACTTTCCTTTTTTCTTTTTAATAGCAGGAATGGTGATTAGTTTCCAATGTTATAGAAGATCATATTTTAAAATGTCAAGTAAAATATTCCCATATGATAGTTTGTAAATAATATATCCAAATGCATTTTTGGCCTAGATTCTTCCTATTAAATTTTAATGACTTTTAAAATGACTTTTCATAACAAAGCACAGTAATAAAAATTATATTGATTGGGGGGAAAAGTTTGGAATTTGGTAATACTTTTGTCTTATTCTTGTTGAAACACACAACATAAATTAAATACTTCACACTTTTCAATATATATAATGTAAGGGTGTTTTTTTGCACCATCATATATATGGAGGAAAAGTAATGTCCTTACACTTCCCAACTTTTTTTTTGTAAATCAAACGACACTAATTTTGGATAGAATTATGCTAATATTGACAAAAATAAAAGTTTTCAAGGCATAGTAAAATGTTCACACATTCTGTAAAGCCCTTATAAAGTTTATTTTGGGATTAAGCATGTTGTATGAGTCCAATCATTGTGGCTTTGTGAAGGGTGATTGAGCATGATCCATGAATTAAGCCAGCTGTGCCATACTCAGAAAACCATGCTTTAAAAACATGACTCTGCACAATTGGGGAAGAAATTCAATAACTAAAGTATATATTCTAGCATGCAACATTGCTGCAAGGGATGTGCTTTTTTTAAACGAACAGTTTATCCTCCTTTCCATCAGCCACATGCAAACTATGTCTCGTGTACAGAGTCTGAGTTCTGAGAAAATAATTGGAAATATTGCTTTGGACTATATCTGTGTTTGAAAATTCTCTCCATTGGGCCTGTTTGCATGAGTTTGCTAAATATCTACAAAACATCAAACTGGGCCAGAAATGCCACAGAAATGAATAATCTGTATGGAAGAAGTTTTCTTGTTTCATTTTTGCATTTAAAACAGGAGCTGTCCCAAGTATGAGGCAATTTCCTAAAAGGGCAAATCTTATGACTCTGGTCCATCTCTATAAAAATGCCCCCCATTTTTCTCTCTCCATTCACCCATTTACTTTACTAGTTCTATCTGTAGAGATAACAGACTTCTTGGTGACAGGAAGTGAAAGGAATTATCTCTGAGGAAATGAGATATAGTCAGATATATATTCTTCCCTCTCAAATAAATAATGCAAAGTTTAACTGATAAACCATAGGCTATACTTTCTTTTTATGTTCCCTCCTATTTTGAATTCTAAAATAATGTGAGGTAATAACCAAGAACAACACACAGAAGAGGAGATGAAAAGATGTACAATATTAAGACATGCTCTAATATATATTCATACATTTTAAAATATTGTACTTTCTATCAAGTTGGAAATTTATGCCTACAGCACATCAGTCTTGAATATAATGCTAAATTAAGTATAGTCTACATATACTCAAGTATGAAGAATTACTGTTGTCTGAACCATGAATATAAATACATTTCTGGTTCTTTTTAAACCTATCAATTGCATAGTTCAAATATCCCTTAGTTTGCAAGAATATAATCAAAAGAGTTAGTTAGTTCTTAACAAGTACATTTTTTAATGTCCATTTCACTGTTTTCTCACAGTGCCTTTATTCGCTATCTTTATCAAAATGAATCATTTAGAAGTTAATTTTACTTTCCCTAATATGTTTGTAATAGCCAATATAAATATGAAAGTAGCAAATTAGTTGATTCTCATCTGTTGTTTAGAAAACATACATGCCATGCCCCTTAACTGTAGTTATGGAGATCAGATGTAAAGTATTTAAGTGTTTAAAAACTTTGTAGCTCTTCTAATTTTTAGACTTTCCAGCAGCATATTTGTGGGGCGGCGTTGCTGAGAAAATAAGAACCAATGACACAAATTCTTTCTGACAAATGCAGGCAGTACATATGAGTTTATCAATATTTATGTGGACAGGGTCTGGGCTATGTGGATTAATCTGCCACTGTAAACTCCATATTCGTTATCATCTCCCCTTGATGAATCTCGACAGAGGTTACCTATGGAGAAATTCTATATGTGAAGAGGGTCCCTGGACAACCAAGGTAACTAGTTAAGAGATTAGAGACTGAGCTGGGATACTTAATTAAGCCTGGCATATTTATATACGTTGGAACATGGCATTAATGCACATGAGTTCATTAATCAGAGACAGGCTTCACTGTATACCACTGTACATTAATTTAATATGTAGATGGATTTGTATGTAACTCCATAAAGTAGGAATTTTGATTAGAACTCACTTTGTAATAGCAATAGCATAGTACTTAGACTTACATACTACTTTACAGTGCTTTACAGCCCTCTCTAAGTGATTTACAGAGTAAGCATATTGTCTCCAACAATCTGGGACTTCATTTTACCGACCTCGGAAGGATGGAAAGCTGAGACAACCTTGAGCCGGTCAGGATTGAACTCTAGGCAGTGGGCAGAGTTAGCTTGCAATACTGCATTCTAACCACTGCGCCACCAGGACTCTTCTTAATACTGTGAATAAAGAGTAGGAAACAACAGTAAGCTCTTCTGAGATCTGGATCAAATGAATCTTGATTCAAACTCATGCTTTAAGCATGTTCTGAGCAAAGAACCAGGTATAATTGGAGAACTGAGGCCTGCTAGGACCTTAATAAACTGTAATCTAAATTAAGCTAAGAGCATTAATTCTTGCTTTGAAGAATTATGGCATAACTGCACAGGAACCATGGCTTAGCCAAAAACTGCTTCTAAGAAGACATAAGGAATTTCTATCCAGCTGAAAAAGGCAGAGTTGTAAAAATGAGACTGGGATGTTTCAGTGAACTCTGGAAGAAGTTTGAATTTCCGAGTTCTATCTTAAATGAAGAATCTGAACTCTAGATGAAAATGTGGTCTGATCAAAACGGTATATACCAAGAATCAAAACAATACATTATTAGGAATTGACACAAGGAGCTAGTTTGGTGGAACTGTCAAAGCCTCAGGCTAGAAATTTTCTTTGTAGATTTATAACTTTTCATCCAATCCTAAAAGCCATCTATTTTTTTTTTAAAGTGGAGCAATAGATATGAGCCTTTCTTTATGTTTAAATATTATTTAGTGTATCAAGTTATTTGTATAATTTTATATATTTTCTATCCAAATAGGGCTGTAATGATTATATAGCAGAAAGTAAAACAACAAAGATAATGCAATATCAATATAATGGAAACAGTGATCAGTTAATACAATGGTTCTCAACCTTCCTAATGCCGCAACCCTTTCATACAGTTCCTCATGTTGTGGTGACCCCCAACCCCCCATCCAGCTGGCCAGGGAGGGGGGGCAGGAAGGTCACTCCGCCGGCTCCGCCCAGCCTGGTTGGAGAAGCGCCATTCTTCTTCCTCTTTCTCTCTCTCTTTCCTCTCTCTCTTTCTCCCTTTCCTCTCTTTTCTCTTTCTCTTTCCTCTCTCTCTCTTCTGCCTCTCTTTCCTCTTTCTCTCTCTCTTTCCTCTTTCTCTTTCTCTTTCTCTCTCTCTTTCCTCCCTCTTTCTCTCTTTCTCTTTGTCTTTCCTCTCTTTCTTCTCTCTCTCTCTTTCCTCTCTCTCTTCTCTCTCTCCCTCTTTCCTCTCTTTTTCTCTTTCCTCTCCCCCTCTTTCTCTCTTTCCTCTCTCTCTTTCTCTCTCTCTTTCCTCTCTCTTTCCTCTTTCTCTTTCTCTTTCTCTTTCTCTTTCTTCTCTCTTTCTCTCTCTCTTTCTCTGTTTCGTCTCTCTTTCTCCTTCTCTCTCTCTTTCCCTCTGTTTCTCTCTCTTTCCTCTCTCTCTCTTTCTCTCTCTTATGGCAGCATTGTTGGGGGTCCCTGCTGCCCCTGGCCCGACCTCCGCTGCATTCTCAGCTGAACAGGTGAGGACGGGGAGCAGGATGGGAGGTAGTGGCTCCGGTGGTGGCAGCAGCATAGCAACATCGTTGGGGTTCCTTACTGCCGCCCCCAGCCTGGCCGCCGCCCCGCCGCGTCCTAAACCAAGTGGGTGGGGAGGGGGAGCAGGATGGGAGACAGCAGCCCCGGCGGTAGCACAGCAGTATCATCGGGGTTCCTTGCCACCGCCCCCGGCCTGGCCGCCACCCCTGCTGCATCCTCAGCTGAATGGGTGGGGAGAGGGAGCAGGATGGGAGGCAGCGGCTCCAGCAGCAGTGGCGGTGGCATGGTAGCATGGTTGGGGTCCCTACCACTCCCAGCCCGGCCGCCACCCCTGCCAGGACTCCGCGCTGCCTGGCCTCATCCTCTGTCCATTGATAGGCCCGTGGTGGGGGCTGCTGCCACGTGGCCCCTGCCAGCCCCTCTGTCAGTCCGGCTATTCCCCCCCAGGCACCCCTCTTGTCCTGGTGCCCACTTGAGCCATCTTGGGGGTAGCAGGAGGAAGAAGGGGAGGAGAAAGAAGAAGAGAGGGAGAAAGAAGAGGGCAAGGATGTCACTGCCACCACCGGGCCTCAGGAGGTGGCTCTCCTCTCCTTACCTTCTTCCTTCTCGGCAGCCTGGACTCCAGCGCACCTTCCCGACCAGCAGGTCCAATGGTTGGGCTGGCTGAGGATCGCAGGGGCTGGTCTCCCTTGGGCCTTGGCTTGCGGGAGGGCTGACCCCACTCCCAGCAGGGATCCCAGGGCTTCCCCGGTGGCTCCAAGGCCACAAGGCCCTGGCCGTGCTTCTCCCAGGTGTTGAGGTACCCGGGCACAGGGCCAATCAGGAGCCCTGCAGGAGGTAAGTCCTCCTGAGAGAGAGAGAGAGAAGGGAAGTGAAAGTGCCTCTCTGTCTCTCTGTCTGCAAATGGTGGAGGAGGCCATGCGGAGACAGATGCAGAGCGGTGTCTCAGTTCCTAAGACCATCAGAAATATGTGTTTTCCGACAGTCTTAGGTGACCCCTGTGAAAGGGTCGTTCGACCCCCAAAGGGGTTGCAACCCACAGGTTGAGAACCACTGAGTTAACATATGTCACATTCTCCACCAGTCTTTTAGAAAAAAAGAAAAAGACAAACAAGTTTTGACAAGTCCCTGAAAGTAACAGCCACTTTATATCTCTAGGATACAAAGGGGAGAGAGAAAAAAAGAACACTAATTTTCCTAGAGATAGACCTAGCAATTAATATATTTTTTCTTGATTAAATATGTCTTTTACCATTGATAATAGTTTTGATTTATTTTTGCATTAATAATTTTATGTTATAACTGATTTATTGGGGATCAAACAGATTTCACATTTCACTGTCTCACTGACACCATTTTGCATATTATTCAGATAAACTGCAAGCAGAATTTCCTTTACATCAAACCACTGATTTAGTAGTCCCCTTGTATAAAACCACCAGTGCAGCCCAGCAGAAAGCAAATAAAAGACCCCAGGTTTAGCTAATAAAGTGCTAAATGACATTTTATCATCTTGGCTATCTGGCAGACCACATTCAAAATTTTTGGATTCTAGTTTTTAAGGCTATGATTTCTCTGAGCAATATCTTTGAAGGAGGCTATCAACAATGAATCACCACTTTTATTCCATTTGCGACTATAAATTCAAATGAATTGTTCAAAGGGCAGCAGCTCCCAAACAGGTTAAAAATAGCTTGTTTTATTGTTATACTCAACTTGCGAGGATATCTTGGAGGCCTGCAGCTGGCACTGCCATTCTGAGGTCAGTAGGAACTAAATGAAAATGTGATAAGCTTTCTAGTTTAAGTGATGAAATCTATCATCTGCCCCTTTCTGCAGGTTTTTTTTTTTTAAATGTGATCCATTATATCTAATCCTTATTGGGAAATATACAAATTTCCTTAATTTTTTTATTGAAATATTTTGATATTATCATGATACTGTAGTTGATTTGGAATTGGTAAACCTCAGTATTCATTCAAAGAAAATATTTTTTGGGGTTGAAAAATTGCCTTGATATGCTTAAAGCCTGGACAAAGAAGATTGGATTAATTCCAATCAATACATTAACCAGACAGTATACAAAGGACTCTTCTTCAGTACTCTGGTCTTTCAGATGTAGAAGAATTTTGCATATCAGATGTTCTTCAGTGTTTTGGGCAATTGTGATATCAGTTGTACTGACCTTTTAGCACCATGCAAGGCATTGACCATGAGATGCAGGGGGGTAGAGGAGTCTTCTTTGTTTGGTCTTTATTTTTTCTATAACTGCTCTTTGTTTAGAAATAATTAATCCCAGGGACTTCCTTCCTGTCTTTGTCTTCCCAAGTACATTCTGCCTGATACATTTGACTAACTAGGTGCTTTTTCTGCCTCCTTCATGACTTTCTTACAATAAACAAAGATGTAACAGAGATGGTTAGGGGACTGGAGGCTAAAACTTACTAGGAATGGTTTCTGGAATTGGGTATGTCTAATCTAATGAAGAGAAGGATGAAGGGGGACATGATAGCAGTCTTCCAATATCTCAGGGGTTGCCACAAAGAAGAGGGAGTCAAGCTATTCTTCAAAGCGCCTGAAGGCAAAACAAAAAGCAATGGATGGAAACTAACTGAGGAGAGAAGCAACCTAGAACTAAGGAGAAATTTCCTGACAGTTAGAACAATTAATCAGTGGAACAACCTGCCTCCAGAAGCGGTGAATGCTCCAACACTGGAAGTTTTTAAGAAGAGACTGAAATGGTATAGGGTTTCCTGCCTGAGCAGGAGGTTGGACTAGATGACTTCCAAGGTCCCTTCCATCATCATCATCATCATCATCATCATACCTTTTTTTGTGTCAAAGTTACAAAGAACTGTCCCACTAATCTGTTCAGAATAGATTTACATTTTTTTAGAACATTTACGTTATTTTCCTCAGCAATTCGGTGTATTATGCAAAAGAATAGAAGGGCTGATAAGATGGAGTGGCTGTGGATATACAGAGCCTTGGGTTCCAGACATTTATCATTTTTAGTTCTACATGGGGTTGCACTATCCCAGAAAGATCCAGTATGCAATTTGGGGTTCTCCTAGACTCATGAATCGTGGTCAAAGAGCAGATGGCAATCAAGGCTAGGAGAACCTTTGGACAACTTAATGTTGTGCACCAATTCTGGAGGCCCTTAAGGGGGCACCTGTAATACCAATGTGCAGAGACTGAGAAGGCAGCACCGCTGCTCCTTTCCAAACCTGTGGTCTTTTAATCTGTATTTAATCTTTTGTAATTTTAATCTGTTTAAACAGATTTTAATCTGTTTTCACACTTATAATGTTTTTATATCTCTTATGGTTTTTTTTTTACAATATTGTAAGTGACCCAGAGTCATCTTGTACCTCAAGTTGGGTGGCATAAAAATGTATAAATAAATAAAATAGAAACTATTGAAATGCTTGTTTTGCAGTAAAGGTCTAGTAAAGGAAAGTTATCAGCTGTGAAAATGGTTGGTGAATGTTATGTTAGAGATGTATATTGAACATTTTCATCTTTTAACAATTGTTAAAAAAATACCACATCAAAGCCCCCCCAGCATTACTTTAGTGGTTTGGTTGCTTAGTCATTCTGTAATGTACTGAATTCCATACTTTTAGAAATATTTGGAGTTGGTATATCCTTCACTCTTTTTTTTTTCTTCTCTGCTGCCAAACAGGAACATTTTGGGGATCACAGAAGTCTCAATTCACAACCATTGTCAAAGCGGATAACGTTCTATTGATAGCAATATGTAAATATGTAAATGTCATGAATATGCAATATGTAAATGTCAAACTGTCGGCCCATGGGCCGGATGTGTCATGACGAAACTGCGTCCACCCCATTGCTGACAATGGGAAAAAAAGTTGTGATGTGTCACATGTCACGTGACGTTGCGAGTTTGACACCCCTGATGTAGACCACGTGAGTGAAGCAAATGCCTGGCTTGCATCATAGAGCAGACTAACTCAGACTTACCTGCTGTTGACATCATATGAAACGTGGATCCTGCTATTGTGGTTTTTAAATTATCAAATGTTAAAATCTACTCACCTGCTGTATCTGAATCAATGTTCATGTTAATGAAACCACAGTCTGTACTGCAATTACAAACAATCTTTATAAAATTGTAACAAATGTCAGTTGTTTTTGGGAAAGGGAATAGATGCTGCTGGCCCAAGCTGTCTCAAGATGTCTTGTAAAGAAATGCACTAGTGTGAAAGGCTGGCATAACAATGATTAAATATGGTAGAATTTATATAGCAGCACATAACATGACTTCATTGCAGATAGCTACAAAAATAAATCAATGTAAAATAAAGATACATGTTTTTGTAAGCAATGAATTTTTACTGTTCTTTAGTACAGGATGAGGGTATTCTGTGGATGGAGTTCAACTGACAATTGTTAAGAAACACTGTATATTATTATTGTTATTGTTGTTGTTGTTGTTGTTGTTGTTGTTGTTGTTATTATTATTATTATTATTATTATTATTATTATTATTATTATTATTATTATTATTATACTGGGGCTGTGACAGCTTGTGGTGTAAAGTTATTTCCATTAATTTTCTCAGTATTTCTAGCATGGCAGAAGTGAAGAAAACAATTGCAATTATGATAAATTGAGAGGGGGGGGGAGGGAGGGAGACCTACCAATATTATCTTCTTCCTCAGAGAGTTGGAAAATTCTGAGAATTATGAGAGAGCATCAAAATGTTCACTAGGAGAGTATTTTTTTTGAAAGAATACTGATCTTTCTGGAGCTAGTATGGTGTTTTCAGAAGCTATATGCAGACTTCCCTTGCTTCCAAGTATCAGAATATTAATTCAATCCTACAGTCTGCTTGAAATATCATGATAAGCCTTGATTTGACAATAGTTTAGTCAATAAATCACCATTGGCTGAGTTCACATTTCACATGAAAACATAAGTCATGGTTTATAAATCACAAAGAACATGTTCAGTACAAGATTGAAACCCAAACAAATGATTTGGTGCATTAGAATGCAATGTGATTTATCCTTCTAGAACCCCAGAATTTCACTTCATTGTTCACCCTGTGGTCTCCTCAGTGAGAAAACGGCATACTTTTTCACCCTCATAGAATGAGCTGTGAAAAAAGACAGAGATTGTTGTCTAGAAATTGCAATACTAATATCCTTTCAAAGTATTAGAACTTATCCAGTATCATGAGAATCAGTTTTGTGTGATGGAAAAATGGAGAAACAATTCCTGGTGAAGAAAAGTTGCTAGTTGCTTCTCTTATTGGAAATGGGCTAGGTGCTGGAAAAAAAAGTGGATATTAATACTGTATATGCAAATAGCATATGCCAAAATATGACATTGGATATGAATAAATCAAAGAAAAAAATGACTAGAGTGAACAGGAAATAATTAAATTATTCTTATGTGCTTTACACTTGAATAATCTTTTCCTTAATTCCTTGCCCATACCTTCTTCTTTTTTAGTGTCCTTTGCAGTTCTTTCTTGGTAATTCTTTTTTCATGAATGATTTATCTTTTTATCTAAATTGCAAGCTTAATCAATCATCATCTAATGAGAAACATGAATATGTCTGGCGACATAGTGGGGTTGCTCAGTCTCCAGCAGCCACAACATGGAAATGTTAAAGAGAAACCTTTGACCCCAGTAGAGTAATGCAGGTACTGAAATTATGGACTTTACTGAGGTGTCTTGGAGAAGAGCCAAGATGTTTTTTCTGCACTCTCACCTTACCTTAATCCAGAGCATTATCTTCCTTTTTATTACAGCAGATGCCAAAGCACAGAAAGAGATGATGACGCTCACATAGCCCACAGCAGACGTTCTAAGGAGAAGAGACTCTGGAGGCTGCTTTACTGATATGTTAACACAGCCCAAAGTAGCATAGCATGTTCTTAGTTGCAGACTAAAGTGTAGGCAATGTGATGTCTTCAGGTACCAAGATGCTCCCTTGATGCCTGCTTGACTTTTGAAAAAGATGTATGTTACAAAACAAAACAGTAATCTTTAATATCCTGTTTACAGGAATATTTTTTGGTATTAGAAAGGCTCCTGGCGATCTTAGTAAGATTTGATATTTTAATTCTGATCCTTATGCTTCCTGTGGCAGGTATTTGATCTATAGGCAAATCTCCCATGTTGTAAATCAGGGGTCTCCAATCCCCGGGTTGTTGTTCACTACTGAGCCATGGCCTGTTCAGAACCAGGCTGTGCAAGTGGCTGGCTGGTGCACATGAACCAGGCTGTGCAAGTGGCTGGCTGGTGCACATGAGCACACACATACAACTCAATGTGGTGAGTGGTGGCCCAGAGTGCACGTGCTGGGCCATCGCTTGCATGGTCCGCTTCCATTCTTCCCCTCCTCTGGCTGCCAAACTGTAAAGGTTGGGGGACCACTGTTGTAGCTCCTTCCACCTCCTGATATTGAAATGCCAAATGTGCACTTATTTCAAAAAGGTTACCTGAGAGCCCTGGATCTAGATTCCCAGCTGTACCATAAGCACAAAGAACCAGAACAGCTCTGTTTAATAGGTCAAAACTGTTTCTTTATTTCTGGTTGTCTATTAACAAGAATCTAGCCAGGCGGACTACCTTCCCTTGGGAAACTGCAGATAAAAGCTTCAATAGTTTGATATCTGTCGTTTCCTCCCCTAGAGCAACACCATGTTGGAATGCCTTTTTATCCCCCCTCTTTCCTTTACTGGTGAGTCCACCACATTCTCTGAGGGAGTCAAGTTTTCTCAATAAGGCCGAAATAGTAGGAATAACAATAACCGCACAGTTTCTAATAATTCAGAATGTTTCAGATGCATTATTTAGTGGTAATTTTTACAAAAGCCTATTGATAGCAATATGTAAATGTTCTGCACACAACAGGAAGATATACAGAGACTAGGATGATGGCTTTTCTAATGCTTCAGCCACACATTCTACCTAGTCTTTCTTAGCTATACTTCATCAACTTTTTGATGCAGAAACTATATAAAGAAAGTGTAATATTTAATAATCCATGAAAAATCTATATTCATGCTCTTATTAATGAACATTCACTATGAGAGAAGTAGAAGGTCAGGTCAACCTACTTAAATCTGGCCATTAGAAAGCTTGGGTGTGATTAAAGATGCTAGGTGTTACCTTTAACATGACAAAGGGTCAGGCTACTCGAGGGACTGCCTATATCCCATAATATTGGCATAGCTGATTCAATCTTGCAGTGTTGATGTGCTCCAGGCTCCTTTGATTAAACAATCCCCTCTATAGGGATACCAGAAGCATGCCTTCTCTGTCGCAGCACCTGCCCTATTAAACAACATTAAGACTAAGCAAGCCTTAAGAACAAATGCACACAAGACCAGGATTGTGAAGACAGCAACAAAGAGAAAATTTCACCCATGCAAAGAAGGTGATGAAATAGTGGACCACATAGTTAGCTACTATCAGATGATTCAGGCTGACTACAAGAAACAGCATGACAAAGTAGCAACAATGGTTCATTAGAATGTCAGCAAGAAATATCATTTGCTTGTAAGCAAGAATTGGTGCAAAATGAAAAAAGTAAGAGAAAAAAAAACCTAAGATGCCTGGAGCCACACAACACTCCAAACTTAATCATTGACAAGAAAGACAAAAAAGTCTATATAGTGGACATTGCAATACCTGGAGACAGCAAGACAGAAGAGGAAGAACTGGAAAAAAAATTACAAAATATAAAGATCTGCAAATAAAAGTACAAAAACAGTGTGGAAAAGAAAGGAAAGATAGTACCAATAATAGCAGATGCCTTGGATGCAATTCCAAAATATCTGAGCATCACTTGAGCACCATCAGCACTGACAAAATCTCCACTGGTCAATTACAACAGATAGCTTTACTTGAAACAGTTTACATTCTGCGGACAATGTCTTTAATATTAAAAAAAAAAATGTCATTTGCCTACCCCAGGTCCTTGGAAAGAACACAGTAGCTGGACAAGAATGCAAAATCCAGTCTAAACAACTGGCTTACTTTATGATCATCATCATTAACAACAACAACAACAATAATAATTCAAAAATAGAACTGACTTCTGGTGAAAAGATGGCCAACTGATGACATGCCCAGGGAAGGATCCCTGAGTGGCTTTTCCCTGGAATGTAGCTTCTTCAACTATCAAAAGAAGGAACCTGCATTCCTTTGATTTATATGGCTCTACTGGGAGAGGAAAGTCCTAGAATTATCCCTCAATATCCCCTGATACAGCAAAGGTCTGCAAGTAGCTTCAGGAGCTGCACTTCAAAGTAGCTTATGTGCCAAAAGCTGGGGGTCAGGACTACAATCAGTTTATTGTTGAAGAAACAGTCATTTGGGAATTTATTTTTCAAATGGACAGTAAGTTGTGCCTTTCATTTCTTAATTATTTTTAAGGACTATTAATCTTTATTAAGCTAAAAGAGGCTTTCTTTAGCTAAAGCCTGTTATTCCTTTTTGAAGATCTGTGCTATTTTGGGGATTTCTTGTTAAACAACAAGAAAGAAGGCTGCTAAGGCAAACTAAAATAAGAAAGTGTGGACTATCTTTTAAAAAAAAATGATGGAGGGCATAAAGTAGTTGTTCTAGTTTAATAGTTTTAGTAATTTGTAGTTTGGTCTGCTTTGCTGTGGGTAGCTAAAACTTTCCAATTTTTATGATTCCTGACTGGTCAGCAATCCTTAAGTGACTTACAAAAAACTATTCTTTGACTAAAGAAGGAGTTAAGAAGATAATATAATAGTAATAATAATAATAATAATAATAATAATAATAATAATAATAATAATAATAAACAACTAGACATACCCAATTCCAGCAACCGCTCCTTATATGTTTTAGCCTCCAGTCCCCTAACCATTTTTATTGCTCTTCTCCGTACTCTTTCTAGAGTTTCAGCATCTTTTTTACATCATGGTGACCAAAACTGGATGCAGTATTCCAAATTATTAGAGATGTATTTGAAAAAATCTTTAAATAAAATCCATCAGTTTGTAGATTGGTGATGCTCCAAGGATGTTAAAAAGACTACTCAAAGTACTTCAGAAATGCAAATATGCATAGAAAATTACCAAACCACTGAGGCAATTTCACAAGTAACTGACAATGCAGAGGAGTCATCTGTAATTTTGGAATATAAACCTGACACCAATTTTTATTATGATGGTTTAAATAGAAGCCTCCCAACAGAATTGAAAGAAGAGCTCTAAGAAAATTTGCAAATTTTAAAAGGACAAGTTTGGGACGTCATCCTCATGGATATTAACAAGGTTGAGAAATACTCGAGAAAAAGAGAAGCGTATAACTACTTGACAAACATTCCAGAGAAGAAAAAGATTTTATTCTGTGAAGACAAGCTGGAAGGAGTGACTTAAACTTAATGAGTTAATTAGAATTAAGATGGATTTTTATTGGTTTGATATTTGTAATTGAAAGAAAGCCTTAATCTAAAGTTTGAAAATGTATTTTTCCTTTATATATAATGCTTACGGTAAGTAATTTCCCAAGTTTGTAAAATATTATTGAAAAATGTATTTGAAAATATTTATGTTAAGAGAAAGTTACAGAAAAAGATGTATTGGCTCAAAGAAAAATCTAGAGTTTTAAAAAGGATCTATACAACAAGAAGAAAAATTGTATGAGGGTAACTTGGAGGGATTGATCTAAATTTAACAAGTTAAAAAAAGATGTATTAGAATATTTTAATTTTAGAAATGTTTTTAAAGAAAAGTTTAGTGTTTTAAAATGGATAAAAAAAATTTTCCCTTTAAGGTTAAAGAATCTGAAAGAATACAATGAATTTTGTTAATATAAGTGATGATAGTTTATAAATATTATTAAGTGCAAATAGAAATATATATTATTTCAACAACAAGGAAGATAAAGCAGCAATGGTTAAATTGATTGTTCTATTCAAAGAGGAGAATATATGTTTTTTATTTGGATATCACTTCTGGATTTTGTGCTGGTGATGAAAAAATGAAACTTTGACTTTGATTTTGCCATTTAGATAAATTAGTTGTTGTAGAAATAACTAGTTATATACTAATGTGTAAAAGTAAAAAGTTGAGGTTGTAATGTTGTTATTTGTACTGTGCTAAAAAGAGTTAAAAGTCAACAGCTTTTTCTTTCTTCCTTTGTACCTCATATTTTCTTTCCCCCTTTCTTTTTTTTTTACTTTCCTATTTTTATTTTTCTTTGTATTTTATATATTGATAAATCAATAAAAGTTATATAAGAGGGAAAAATAGAATTATTAGATTTGGGCTGAAAATAATTGGATAACAACCAGATGACAGCAAGTAATTATCTCTTTGCTATCATCTAGTGGTCATCTGGAGTTTTGAATGTCACATCTGATAGCTCCATTATAAAAAAAGTTTAACATTTTAATTTGATTTATGGAATCTATTAAACTGACCTCAGTGGGGCTTAATTTGGCATCCGTGTAAAAGTTATTTATAGATTAACTTAAACCACACTGATTTTAGCACCTACTAAATGCTATCCACTCTGAATTCAGTTCATACAGCAGGTGCAAGAAATGAAAAGAAACTGATTTTAAAATCAACTGCATTAAGGAAATTAAAAATAAAAGATGCCTTTTTAAATATAAAAATGAACAATTGATTTGCTTTCTATTTTTATATTTCCAAAGTGTTTTTATAATGATACAAATCATTTTAATCTTTTCCCATGTGTTGGGGTTATAGAGATGGGGAGAAAGATCTGCCTGAATCTGCCTGAAACATTCCACCCAGGAATATTATTTATTAATTATTTATCTAGCATATTTATATATAGCTACCCTTCATACAAATACATGACCCTGGGCAGTGTACAACACAACGGTTAAAAACTCCATAACAATCTAAAAATAATAAATAATAAATAAAACATTAAATATACATATAAAATAAACAAATAAAACTCAAGAAAGCAGAAGAACAAATATAACTTAATCTTCTACAGCCACTTTGCATGTTGTTCCTGGGATTCCCAAGGTCGATGAGGAAGCCATGTTTTACAGGCCTTCTAGTGAGCTACCTGATATTGGGCTAACTTCACCTCAGGAGGAAAGAGAGTGGAGGCACAGCAGGAAAGGCATATTGTCTAGATCCAGATGGAGTTCCTTTGGAAATGGGATCTGCAGCATACCTGTGGTAGAATGTAACTGGACTTGCAGGAAGAAATAATTCTTTTCCAGAGAGCAAAGAGACAGTAGAGCTTGGAATGTCTGTTGTTAGGCAGGAAGAGAGCAAGTTTGGACCCTCCATAGCAGCTCACAGAGTACATCTATAGTTATAGTTATTGTAGAAAATTGCTTTAGTCTGGCAAGATTCTGTTTGTAGGTGAACAGCAATAAAGGAACTATTTAGAAGTAACTCTATTGTCATTCTTGGTTCTTTGGGTCTGACAATACGTCCCCTGCTTGACCTGGTGGTATGAGTAGATAATTGCCATTCTGCTGCTGAGTGCAATGGGAGAACTTAAAAAAAGTGGCATGGAATTCAACAACAAATGGAAAAGTGGGGAAATCAAATGAGGAAGCCACTGTCGAGTACTCTAACTGATAGGAAGAACATGGCTATAATAACACCTACCAGCAGGGCTTTTTTTTGTCAGAACACACCGGAACGGAGTTCCAGCACCCTTTTTCGATGGATTTTCCAGAGTTGCATTCTTTTCCTATTGTTTCCCTTCCTATTCTCATTTGTTTTTGAAAATACCCTGCTGGCAGTGCAGTGAGAGCGGAGTGCCCTCTGGTGCTGTCTGCCTCCTCTAGGAGGAGCCATGAGGCACCGGAGCACCAAGCCAAAGCGTGGCTTGATTGGCTGGGTCAGACCATATTTTGTGGAAGCCGATAGTGGCGGTGGGAAACACATAAACATGGAGGTCATCTTTCACAGGAGGGTGAGTGAGCCTTTTGCCTTCCCTTACAGAAGGTGGGGTATGAGGTTAAAAAGAGGCGAAGCGAGAGGAAAGAAAGGCATTGGCATGGAAGCTTGCCCAACAGTGAAACTTTGCTGTTTCAGTTCCTTGGGTAGAAGAAAGACTGGGATGTCTACGAAAATCTCTTAGTCTTTTATACTTTATATTCAAACTGCAGAGGGGAAGAATAAGAATTAAGAATGATGCCAATGTCTTGTGATTTGGAGGTATTATTATTATTAATAATATATATTATGTATTGGTCAGATGTAAAGGTAGACCTACAGAATAAGATTTAATCAGATCTATTTATTAAACTGGGTTTAACTTAAAGATAAATTAAAAGTAATCTGTTTACTGACAAAGTTTCAACTTTAATTTGTTTCAAGTCAATATCCATATTAAATTCCAAATGTAAATTTTTCCATCTTGTTTGACAACTTCTTAAAAATAATTCAATTTTTTATAAGCAACCAAATTTTGTTTTATTAGGCCAATTTCATTCCACATAGAAAGCTGACATTTCCACTCATTAAACTAAATAGGTATGCCAGTGGTAAATGTCCCAAAAGAGTAATAAAATGCCTTCTTGTAATTTAAAGCCACATGGTGCATGGTAACATTAATAGTATTAACTTACCTTGAACAAAATCCTAGTCTTTTAGATACACTAAAAATTGAAGGGTTTTTTTTTTCAACTACAAATGATAGGGTAGGCAGGGTGGGTTGTATGACAAGTGTGAGTTCCAGCACCTTTTTTTTAAGCACCAGAAGAACGTGATGTCACATGACATCGTGCAACATATTGGGACAGTTTTGCCATTTCCGGCAATGGAGTGGGTGCGGGTTCCAGATGACGCATCCGGCCCATGGGCCGGCAGTTTAACGCCCCTGAACTAATGGAAGCATAGTTGAAAACCAGTTGCAGCAATTTGATGAAGCTTGTGTTACTAACAATATTGTAGTTATTGGTAGATGAATATGCCATGATATTTAGAGAACTTTTGTTAAACAAAAATATTTTTGTATATTGGATCTGTTTTTTTTTAAAAAAATCTGTACCTAAATGACATGAATAACATGTTCATAGTTTAAAGAAAATAACATGAGCTATTACTATCCACACTTCTGTACTTTGCATAACAATAATTGATTTTTCTCCTTTCTAAACTGGTATGGATTTGGCAGGATTGCCTTCCCTCAATAAGCAATGGTAAGAATATCAGGACAGTTTTGCCATTTCCGGCAACTTCAACAGATATTTATATTTTATTCAGTCTATCACTGTGGTGTTCTAGTTGGGCCTGAGATTTTTCCTTAATCCATCTCTTCATAAGAAATGCTTTATGCTTCTTTTAGAACTCACATATAATTACTTTGTATAGAGGAATGGCTAATTAAGTTGTAGGAGTATGGATTGATGTAAAAAAAATATATCTAAAAACAAATCTGATACAGAACTCAATTTAACTTTTACTGGATTATATTGTTACATATAAAACTTGTACTCTAGCCAAACTTTTTTTTGACACAAGGTTTTAACACTTTTGTCTGATTAGCTAAATTGGAAAAGAATTCAAAATAATCTCTTATTTAGATATATAATTCGTATCATACAGTTTTTCATTTTTAATCATTGTATGTTGTTGTTGTTGTTAATTGCGAAGTCGTGTCCGACCCATCGCGACCCCATGGACAACGTTCCTCCAGGTCTTCCTGTCCTCTACCATCTTCTGGAGTCCATTTAAGTTCACACCTACTGCCTCAGTGACTCCATCCAGCCATCTCATTCTCTGTCGTCCCCTTTTAATAACAAAGTTCTAAAGTGACACAAGGTGTTCCAATATGCAGGACTATACTAATATTACTTTTGAAATTGCTTTTTAAATTTAATTTTATAAAGATTGTAAATCACTCTCTTAGTAATATTTTTGCTTTTCTTTTTGATCATCTTTTAAAATATCTAATAGAATTAATTTTAGAAAAGAAAATGAAAAGAAGATTGAGTATCAAAATCTCAACAGCTGGAATCGCTTTCATCTTTAAAATCCATTTTATCTCATAGATTTCAGGGCTAGAACTTTCTTAAACTCTTAGTCAAGGCCTCTGTGTGGTGTACCAATTGTTCTTTTGAATGTTAAGAGGAACGTCCAGCCACCCAAAATGGAAATTTCTTTCCAGCCCTGAGCATTCCATTATAGCAGCTTTTTGCTATTGTCTTAGTGGCATGTTAGGTGTTCCCACTGATTCTTTGCAATTTTGTAAAACTGCTTAAATATAGAGCTTTATTCTTTGACAACAGAAACCTCTCTTTTAACCTGTCTGTTAACAGCACAGCAGCCTTCTTCCTTTAGTCTTCTACAGATAGGTGTCATCAAATTGCTGCAAAAATCCACATATGACACCTAAGTAAGCCATTGTAATAAGACAATTACAATCACTACATCTAATTTTGTTTGACATGGAACACCTAAATGAGGAGTCTGAAAGTGAATATTTTCAAGGCTGTGTAATTACAGAGATGATTTCCCGCATGCTTGAATGATGTCAGTATTAGATTGCATTTCTCCGGAATAGGCTGCCAGTGTAAAGTGGCAATGATGTAAGCCATAGCTAGGGAATATCTACACTTAACCTTATGTTGTTTTGGCTATCCGTGTAATATTTTACATTTGTATAAGACTTATACAATCTCTGTATCTAATCGTTATAATTTAAATTATTCTTATTTTTATAATAGTTTTTGTATTTCTATCTTTATTACATTGTAAGCCCCCCCCCTCGAGTCACATTGGATAGTGAGATGGGCAGCATATACATTTAATATTAATTAATTAATTAATAAAAGAAGGTTAAATCATTAAAAGACACATATGTGCAGAACAGCAAGCAATTTTTATTTTAAATCGTTTCTTACTTTCCTGTTGGATGTCAATGTCTTTTATATGGTCTTTTCATGTTTGGGCAACTTGGAAGTTCGGCCTGCAAAATTCAGGTGATTGGAAAAACGGTGACAGGGTTACCTCTGGATTTATTCAAATGTGCATTGATGAGGGAATATTTGAATCAAACGCCAGCTGCCCAAATAAGAAAATGGCACAAATGGATAATGTGTAAGGATCTGCTTCTCCCTTCATCTCTGAGCTGGAAAAAAAAAAAAAAAACAGCTGAGGAATTCTTCCTTAAGCAAGACAAATGGGATACTAATGGGAAATTAAAATACATTCCTTCCATTTAATGATAATGTGAGCCCACAGGTAAATTGTTCTACTATATCCTTTTCTAAACTTGAGGCATCACTCCTGTATTTAAAATGGCTTCTACTTCACAGATAATTTTAAATTGGTAAAAGCAAAACAGCATGTGCCACCTATCTTCTGATGTAATAGCTAGGTAATAATTTTATCCCCTCCTGAGCTCAGGTTCTTAGTGGCAGCCATTTTGCCCAGTTCCAAAATGCTTTCTAGCACTACGTTCCATATTTCTTTCTAATTTTAAGTGCTTTTCAAGTGTGGTACAATTATAACTTATTTTGCTGTGTGATTAAAATGTTGAGTATTCAAACTGGCATCAGTTCAAACATCAGAGTTCATTAAATTACTCTGGAGACTCTTGAGCTGCAGTCAGAAAAGCCCATGTGGTAAAATGAAATGTTATATTCATCAAATTGTACCCTGCTGTGCTATTCATTTGGTAATAAAAATTATTTTCTCCACTTGTGTCCTCTCTTATTCATGAGATAAAAAGCATAGTCAGGTAACTGATTTGTGTGAATACATGAATAATTGAATAATCAATCACTGACATGCAATATATAGGCGAAATGGCCATGGAAGTAAGAAAATCTAGAAAGCTAGGGAGCATGTGTGCAGGATCAAAATTTAATTTCTCAGGTCTGTACAGTTGTCGGAAAGTGCCTAAGTTTGCACGTAGGAGAAAGAAGGATGAAAACATATCTATTTCTCACCCACATCTTGCTGTACAGCTAAATTGTGGTGGTGATGGGTGTTCCTAAAACAATGGGCAAAAAACCCCACTAATGTGTATAGAGATAGACCTGGACTTACAACAGTTTGTTTAGTGATCATTCAAAGTTATAACGGCACTGAGAAAAGTGACTTATGATTGTTTTTCACAATTATGACCCCATGGACATGTGATCAAAATTCAGACGCTGGCAACTGATTCATATTTATGACTGTCGTTGTGTCCCAAGGTCATGTGATCACCTTTTGCAACCTTCTAACCGGCAAAGTCAATGGGGAAGCCCGATTCACTTAAAATGTATCTCTAATTTAACAATTACCTGGGTTCACTTAACAACTATGGCCGGAAAGCTTGTAAAGCAGGGCAAAATTCACTTAACAAATGTCTCACTTAACAACAGAAATTTTGGGCTCAATTATGGTCATAAGTCAAGGACTACCTGCAACATATCGTACCATGTGGGAGAAAGCAATGGCAAACCACTCTTTTATTTTCCCAAGAAAACCACACAGATAGAAAATAAACTTCTTGGTGATATGGTGCTGGTTGATGGACCTCTCAGGCTGGATAACATTCAACATGCTACTGAGGAAAAGTTGAAGGTCTTTCAGAACACTAATGTTATTTAAGACATAGATGCATTAAAGCCTTTGGGATATATATATATATATATAAATTTCCAGAGCCGCAAAGAACAGAATTATTGTGGGAACATGGAATTTCCAAATAAATAAATAAATAAATAAATAAATAAATAAATAAATAAATAAATACATGAACATAGGAAAATTCAGCTTAGAGCAAGATGAAATGAACTGATGACATATTGATATTTCAGGCAACTGCAAATTGCAGTGGATTGGAATTGGACAATTTCAGTTAGGAGATCACATTGTTTACTGTTTAAGATACGAAAAACACAGAATGGCATTGTGTCAAGACTTTTAGAGCCTCAAAGTTCTTTAAAAAGCTGCTTCTTTTCGGAACCATGACACATTGCTTTCATATATAGGAAGAATATCACACAAATAGTACTTGGCTACAATGCAATCAATGACTACATATTATCAGCTAGACCATATGTACAACTATCAAGTTTAATTTGGAATCAAGCAAAGATGGAGAATGGAATGCAAAGATTATAAATATTGAGGAATATAGTTGGGCTCTATGGTCGAGGAAACCAAAAGGAAGGAGGATGACAACTTCAATGTCTGTCAATCAAATTATTTCTTCATTGCTAACTTGTTTCTTAAACAATAAAAATGAAACCTATTTTACATGGACATTAGTATATGGAGCACATAAGAAACAAATAGATTGTATTATTGGTAGAAGGAGATAGAAAAGCTCAATTCTAACAGGAAAGGTGTGTTTGGGGTCTACTTGTAGAACAGTAACTGCTCATGTGCAAATTCTAAATTAAGTTAAAGTGGAAGAACAAATTTAACCAATTCCACATTTTCAAGGAGAACATCAGGAACTGGTCTGACATCCTGAACTTCATGCATAGGCAATCAGAGGAACTGTGCAATGTACATAAAGAAGTTGTTAAGGATAAATGTGAAAAGAGACTGCCAAAGATAAAAAAAAAAAAAACAGAAGAAAGCAAACTAGATGTTTGAACAAACAGTGGAAACTGCCAAGAAGAGAAGCCAAAGCCAAAAAAGACAAAGATTTCAGGAAGGAACTTTAAAAAATAATAATAATTTTATAGAGCTTTTAGAAAAACACAAGTTATTCCAACAGCACCTTTAAAGACATTAAAAAGGAAACACGTAAAATACTGAGTGCTGAGACAACTTTGACCAAACAAGTTGGATTAAACCTCATTTTAATGGCAGCAACATTCAACTTTTGTTGGCTGATGGACCAACTAGGCCTTGAAGGCAGGCTAAGGGATCCACTCCAAAATGGATGCTAGGCAGATGACCATCTTCAGTTTACTTATTATCTCTACATAGCTCTACCTACTTTGACTATCCTCCTTTCAGAATAAGCCCTATAACATAACCCCATATTACTTTTTTAAAATAGGTCCATTGAAATCCCCGGGTTTTCACCAACCTAATTATTATTATTTATTTATTTGTTATTTGCTGCCTGCCTTGCCTTAGTGCTACTCTAGATGGCTTACAATAATAAAAAGGAAGAAAAATTAAAAAGGCGTGTAAACAGAAGTAAAATAATAGAACAATAAAGTAAACAATGACAAAGGAACACAATGAGAATAAATACATCAGTATTATAACCAAAAAGGTGGATGGGTAGAGAGCAGAGAACAAGGGTTGGGGGAAGATAGGACAGTCACCTCCACTGTGGGACTCCCCCATTTGGTCTCCTGGAAAACAGAAGTTTGGTAGGGTGGAGAAATTTTCATCTTAGTGGGAGAATCTACCTTAATCATCACATAGTTTATTAGCAGGGACATATTGGGGAAAGAGCCCAAAGGTGTTTGGGCAATCCTGTCTGCCTGGCCTTTCTTATATGATTGTTTTACCTTCAATGGATGAACATCTATTGAGATGGACAATTGGCATGGCTCACCTCTCCTAGGTAAGTATAGAGTATTGATTAATAACATTGCATTCATTCTGATCACACTGGCATCTGTTCATTCTTTCCTTAGAACCCAATCTGTGACAGCCTCAATACAGTGTCAGTAAGAAAATGAACAAAGCCAGGCATCACGTCCTGTCATTGGTTTGTACCACTTTGAGTTTAGCTCTGAGGTGATTATCTCTTGATATCTCTGCTGGGCATTTAGTCTATTCCTGACTCTGTTTATCTGAAGCCACAGGAAAGTAAATCTTTCCTTTTATAGCACTATAGTTTTGGGGATATTGCAGGCAGCCTGCTTTCTCATTTTCAGGAACTCTTGTTTTGCCTTGTTTCTCAGATCTTTTCGGTCTCTTGCTGTCTTTTCCACTGAATTTCTGTGCCCTGTGTTTATCTTGGTTTCTTCTTATATGCATTATTTAGGACCTTTTTCCTGCCTCTAGGCAAATATGCTTGATTGCCAAAAGCCTGGTGTTGTGTCCTGAGCCTGCAAAAGCAGGCTCAGGACGTTGCAAATGGTCCCGGGCATTCCAGAAGCTGCCCAGGACCAGACTGAGAGGCGCCAGCCTTGCACGCATGTCTATTTTGTCTGGGGATCTGGTCATATAAAAAGAGGCCTGCGTGCCTTTGCTTGTTGGTGGTGTTTTGCTGTAGAAGGAATAAAGAGCTGTTAACTTCATCATGACTCCTCATCATTCGCCATCGAACGGAGGACTTAACACTTGGCATGTTCTTATTTCTTCTTTTTCATAATTCACAGAGCTTTAAAAACCAACAGAAGAAGGATAGCAAAGTAGCTAGGAAGACATAGGAGCATGCGAATGGGTTCGTTTCTTTGTTTGCTTTACAGCCAGACTTTCCTCTTATAGCCTCCCATCTTCTCAGATTCTATTTTGCTAGCTACCAGATGCCGCAAAGGCAGACAAAAGTATGTTTTCTCTTCTCTTTCTGTTCAGTCATGTTTGATTCTTGGAGACTGGAATCCCTGCAGTTTCTCAGAGGCTGCCTGGAAAAGTTCCTACAGTTTTATTGGCAGGTTTTTCAGAAGTAGTTTGCCATTGTCTTCTTCTTAGAGTTGAGAGAAAGTGACTGGCCCAAGGTCACCCAGCTGCTTTTGTGCCCAAAATGGGACTAGAACTCACAATCTCTCAGTTTTTTAGCCTGATGCTTTAACTACTATGTCAGACTAGTTCCCTTTTGAAAGTATACTGAAAAAACAAAGTTACTGAGATGGTTGGAGGTAGTAAATGTTAGTGATTAAATGTACACTGTATCCTACTAACCTCTGTAATTCCAGGTCATCAGAATACAATTGTGGGCCAGTGTTAAGCTCTATTGCTAGAGTAATGGGAAATTACCATTGATGTAAGAATGTTCCCAGTCTCAGGAGATTTTGCTGCCATCATTTAGCTGAAATAACTAGATTTACTCAAGCTTGATTGTTGTGTATGCTTGGCCACATACATGGAAGACTGGAACTATTGGGGCAGAGCTTGATGAGGAAACTCAGCAAGCCCAGAAATGTTGCAAATGGTCGCAGGCAACCTTAAAAGCTGCCCGGGACCAGACTGGTTGGTGCCGGTCTTGCGCGCAGGCACAAGGCGCGAATAAAGGGGATTTATGATTGGATGTGGGGAAACTATAAAAGGCCTGTGAGCCTGTTAGGTTGCTGAGTGGTAACGTGGAACAAATAAAGAAGAACTTGGTTAACAACTTGTATGTCGCTTCAATGCCACGAACCCCAGTACACAAAATGATGATATCTGCCTTTCTGTTGTTGACAACATGGTCTTGGACATACGATAGGTATTAGTCCCTGAGTTTTAATTCAGGATTGCTTCCCAGGACCAGGTCTAAGAAGCCCTTCTCCCTGACATAAAATAAAAATTCCATAAAAATTCAAGCCATTGGCATGATTGATAATAACATGAGCGAGGTATGGCACACCTTGATTAAAGAAATATTGAAATAGGAATAAAATCACAAATTACACTCAAAAGTAACCAGCACAATAACGACACTTGTTATGAAATCTCAGAGAGGTGCAGAAATCCAGGATGAAAAATGAACCTTCATAAAATCTGATAATAAATATAAACTTTTTCCATTAGAAGTGTGCAAAGGGCTGAAACAAAATGAAATGGAATAATTTTAATGTAATATTTGAGCATCGCAATAAAGAAAGTTATATGTATTCCATGGTTAAAAATAAAAACACTGTGGCAACATTTTTATAAGGAAGAAGAGGAGAAGAATACATCATTCTTAAACCACAACTTTATCTGTTCTGATCTGGAGTTAAATCGATACTCTGTATTCTGACCTGTACAGAGAGCTCTTATATGACCAAGTTGATCTTTATGCATTAAGTCAAGGCCTCGGGATGAAAAAGAACACAAATGCATGCAGATATCCCTTTAAACAGCCACTACTTTGAGGTGAGGAACCCAATTGTGAACATAGCTATCTCAGATAATTCTTAAAGAACCTATCTGGAACAAACGTAATCACAATCACACCTTATTATGGTTGGTTTAAATGCTCTTGTATTGCACAAACCAGCGTAACTGTTTCTTCAGACTGGAAAAATAAAGTGAGAACCAACAAAGATAAATCAAACCAAGGGATGTCTTTCAAACTTCTGAAGCCATAGTTAGCCCTACCTGGTCACCAGTTCTAATTCATATCCTTTTATTACCAACTAATCTCAATGATCTCAAGCAATGCTTCCCATTGCTCAGAGCCTGGAACAGATGGCACAGATAGTCTTAAGCTGTCTGCCAGAGGGTAGTAAGTTGACTAGAGTTGCTTGCAGGAGTAATAAACAATAAAAGTGCAGCAGGCTATTGCAGCATCCTCAACAACCAAAGAGAATCAGGGACTGGCAATGGGGCTGGGGGAAGGAAACAGTTGGGGGGAAATGGTACAGGAACAGGAACAAAGTATTAGGTTTTTCCCTTTTGAATTAACTGCTTGATTTCAGTGTGAATTTTCTGTTTAAATATCCCACCTCTGAGGGAGGGAGGGAGAAAAGGAAGGCAGGAAGGCAGGAAGGCAGGAAGGCAGGAAGGCAGGAAGGCAGGAAGGAAGGAAGGAAGGAAGGAAGGAAGGAAGGAAGGAAGGAAGGAAGGAAGGAAGGAAGGAAGGAACCCAGCCTTCCTTCTATCTGATGTAGCCTAGGACTGGCAATGTTGGGGCTCTCTATGCATATTTATTATGTTCCATCTGGTTGGTGTGGACTCTTAGCTTCCACACAGATAGATTTTCTACATGATGGACCATCACTAACTTGGTCCTTCAAGATTGCACCATCGCCACTGTAACAATTTTGCTGCTGGACATCTTTTCTTTTCTTCTATCTTCCCCAACATTACAGCCTTCTCAAATGATTATAGGATGCTCTTAAAATGTGAGAGTCTCATTCACCTGACAACATCTTAAATATAAACCTGTATTATGAATTCACTAACAGTTCTCTTTATTAAGAGGCAAACTATCCTAATGTAACCCTTTTGATTATAGTACACAGTTTGGGACTTATGGAAAACTTATATCATGCAGTCTAAAATTGGCTTTTTAATTAAAAGATTAAATAAATAAATATTTTGGAATCTTATTATACAATAAGATGGAGAGCGGCAAATTGGTCAAGTTTTTTTCAGTCAGAATCTCATTTTTACAAACTTAAAGTGATTGTACAGTACTTTTTTTATGTTACACCTACACATACCCATGCATATAGAGTCATACATGCATACACTTTATGAAGAATATTCAGCAAACACTGGTAATTTAAGATTAATTCAAATTTTACAGTATCTCAAAGCTTAAAAATTGTCCAAGAATCCTAATCATTAATACCATCATTATTATCACCACAGTTATATAAAATATTAATATTTTAACATAGAAATTTTCAGGGATATTTCAGCATTCATTATTATAGGTATTTGTTTCTAATATATACATGTTTGTAGACATTTTATATTCAAAACTATATGACCATATTTGGAAAAGAACGAGTAAAGGTTTAGAACTATGCATTGATTCACCTTTAGGTTCAGAAATGTCACCTCTGCAAAGAAGCTGAAAAACAGTGGACCACCTAGTCAGCTGCTGCAAGATTGCACAGACTGACAACAAACAACAGCATGGCAAAGTAGCAACAATGGTCCACTTGAACATCTGCAAGAAATACCATTTGCCTGCAAGCAAGAACTGAGACTGCAAAATAGACAAAGCAAGGGAAAACGAAGAAGCTAAAGTGCTCTGGAATTTTAAAATCTGAACAAATATCTGCCACATAACACCCCAGATTTAAGAATTATTGATAAGAAAGACAAGAAGGTTTATTGGAATTGACATTGTTTAATTGATGGAATCTGGAACGTGTCAACTCTGCCAGATCAAATCAGAAAGACAAGTTGTGCCTCAATCTACCAGGACCCATCACATGTATAATGACCATTATAAGGTGGAAGTTTAAAATATATCAATTATTTGTGTCCTGTTACATCATGTTTTAGTAGATTATTCCAATCTGAAATGAACTGGGCTAGTTGTGTAATTTAAATAATTACCTGAGGATTCTCAGCATATTGCCACTTGCTATGAAGTTTGGATTTGGTGCCAACAAGCATCTAATTACTCTTTTAATCAAGTCCATACATACTGGCTGAGATCATAAAATAAATTATCACTGGAAACATTTCCATTTCCCCTCCCCCTCTTCTTTGCAGCTATCTGTACCATTGAGAAACCTCTTGGAGAAGTAAATAGGATAAGGAGAGCTGCCTATGAAAGATGATAAGAAATAGTTTTTATATACCGGTATATTATTATTAAATTTGTATGCTGCCCATCTTACTATCAGGTGATTTTGGGCAGCTAGTTTTTTTTTTTTTAATTAATTACTTTGGGTTCAAGCCAAAGCTTTTTTCTCTATTCTTCTATCTCTGATATTGTAATACTCAGATCTTATTTTGTCCAAGATGACTTTTAATATACAGATCAAAGCCCAATGTCCTGTTCACTGCTGACTGCTTTGTGGTGAATGCTATCATTACCAATTAACATTTGCCATATAATAAGAAAGATGACCAAAAAGAATATTTTCTCATTCTAAAAATATTCTTATTTTTAATTTTTACATCATTTATTTCTTGCTTGTGTGATGTTGGAATGAATTGTAAGCTTTTTTATAACCTTGTTGCTCTTGATGAGCTCTGAGTAGATATAATATTACTTCACTTTTTCTTCTCAACCATTTCTCATTTTCAGAGGCCAAATCAATGAATTAAAACCATTTTCCAGCTCTGACCACATAACTTTTCCTGTTATTGTTTGTTTCTTCATGATGCAACTAAAATGCTAGTTTACTGTTAGTTTGCTGAAGTAGGAAGCCTTTCTCCTACCTAAATTTAAGACTGATAACTTTCTTGTGGTGTTTATATTAGCAAAATATTCAATGGCAACAAGCGATCATTACAATTTGTCCAGAATTGATTCTGCTGTATCTTAACAAATGTGCTAATTCTGTGAAGGTGCTGCTTTCAAAGCAACCATTTGCTGCTCTTTCTCTTTTCTGGGCTAACAAATTGTCAGTTCTCATGAGACATATCCGGAGAGTAATTTTCATCTTGAGAAAACAGTTCAGAGTCAGTGGAACCTACTTGGAAAATCTGAGGTCTTCTTTTGAACATAGCAGATTGTCTATTCCTGATGACAAATTCAATTAATGTACTTTTCAGCACATAATCGATGAAGCTTTTTTCTGTATACGCATCTGTGTCAGGGGTCAATTCACACATTGTACCTATTCTCTACAAAAGGAATTTTTGACTAGAAAGAACAAAGTGTGTGTGTATATGTGTATGTATAGATAGAGAGGACACCATGCTTTGTCTTTCATGTTATGAGACTAAGGAAGAACCTAAACTGAACAAGGAAGAGTATAAACTATTTAACCTTAACATGCTTTTGTGGCATACTATATTCAAAATACTTAGTATGAAGCTGTCTCCAAAATTCATATGGTGTAATAATGGATATAGATCAGACACAAGGAATTTTATTGAAGGCTTTTATAATGTCTAATCAATTTTTTTTAAAAAAATATTTTATTCCAGTAAATTGATTCATGACATTCTATATTGGTTCCAATATATATCTACCTCTAATGAAATAAAAGTGTTAAGGAAAGTGTTGTTTGACCTTTCTTAATATAATCAAAAGTATGTTTGCCCATCTATTTACTAAAATATTTTTATAGGCATGATTGATTTGCTTTTGGGTTTTTGGTTTGAGTAACAAGCACATTTGTGTTTATTTCCATGATTATTTATCTATTTATTAATAAGTACATTAATTGATATGTACATTAATTGATATGATAATTCAAATGTGACTCTGGGTGGCTAAAGACGCTCTAAAAAGAAATATGAATCAGTCTCCAATTTTGCTTGTCAACCATGGTGCTCCATCCTAGCTGAAGATCTTTCAAATATAATTAAAATTTACATTTATATAATTATATAAATATTACCGAGAATATTACAGAGGATATTGGGCTATAATATCACAAGACGTTTGTAAATTTCTCCAGGAAACCTGTTGACATCTGAAGATTTCCCAGATTTCTGTAGGGGTTCATTACATTTGTTTAAATCAATTAAGGTGTTCAAGGAAACCATATGGTCTTGAGTAATACTAGATAAAAGAAAACATTCTTAAAATCAGTATTCATTACTTACCAAGTTTCAATGAAATAATTATTTCACATCAGTTTTTGAAACTTAAAATATTGCTGCATTTTGAATTCAGACATATAACTAGAAGAATCCATATTTATGTCTGGAAAGAAGCATGTTAGAATCTACTTCAATGTTAATGTTACCTTCAGAGAAGGAATTTAAAGAATGTAATGTTGTTTGTAAGAATTCTAATGGGTTAGAATTTAGGCAGTAGATTGAACCCAATGTGATTTCTGGGGCTTTTTCTTTAGATTTTACATTTTTATCCTGCCATTATTATTTTTTTATAAATAACTCAATGTTGCAAAAATCCTTCCTCCTATTTTCCCCATAACAACAATGTTTGAGATGAGTTGAGCTGAGAGAAAGTGACTGGCCTAAAGTCACCCAGCTGGTTTTCATCCCTAAGGTAGGACTAGAACTCACCGTTTCCTTGTTACTATTCTGGTACCTGAATGTAGCTTTAGATTTTCTTGGACTTTGTACCCATTTGCCAGAGTTTATATAACCAGGTTGGTCTAATTTCAGTTCTTCACCATACTGTTAAGTATTACCCCTGAGCTTAACCTGTTAGCATCCCATAAACATGTTTTAGTGTCTTATATATTAAACAAACCAATTCCTTATTTAACTGCAGTGTTCTAATTGTACATGGGTCCAGTAATTTTACTCTCATTAAGTTATTCAGACCATTTCTTTTCTTTATTCCTTCCCAAACCCTTCCCACTAATTTGAAATATATTTATCCTAAAATATGTTTGCAATGTGTTTTACTTTATTTTAATGAGCCCTAAATTGCATAAAGTTCCCTTTTAGAACCCTATAATCCCTTTTTTTTCGGGGTAGAGTCCGGGTGACTGGATGGAACTGAGCATTTACTGGTGGGATGCCCTTCCTGACTCCACACTGAGTTCACAGCCAATATTTTTTCTTTGCACCTTAGGAGAGAAATATCTGCCATGTCAACCTTCCAAGTAGGAGAAAAGCCTCTTCACCACTAAGCCAGTATGCCACTTAAGTACCCTAAATTGTAGATTGTCTTATGTTTTATATTTAGGATTTCAACATGTTTTGCCCATTTCAGTTGCAGTGCACTGCTCTGTGTTGCAATCTACTTTTAACTGGAGAGCTGATAAAAAGTTTACAGTGCTAAAATGCAGGCATGCTTAAATATCTATATTGTTATATATTGCCATGGCACATACCTTTAATAAACCAAACAGAATAATCCGGAACTTAAGTCGTAGCAAAGGTGATCGTATATAAGTTTTCCAAGAAAAAGCCTGTCCCTGATCACATGGTTCGTCAATAGCACTGAGATGGTTTATTGAACCTCCGTGTGTTGAATAAATTAAGTTAGGTGGCACAAACAAACCTGAGTAGTTGGTGTTAATTAACCTCATATTTTGCATGCAGTTGGAAAGGACAGAAATGGCTAGCGTCACAACTCAGGCAGAAAAAGAAGGCTGAAGAGTAACAGGAGCAGCTCTTAGGCAAAGCAACCATGCAGCCCAAACACCTCCAATATTAATAGCCACTTTGCTCGAATGGCAGACCAGATCTATTTCATTGCAAGAACATATGGTGTCATGCAAATGACTGAAACTGAATGACTAAACAGGCAGGGGGAACATTTAAATGCAAAGCACAGAGCCTGTAGCCTTTTCGAAATTAGAGATGAACACTCATTCTAAAAGCTAATGAAATCAGAAGGAAGCTCCTCTCCCACCCTCTGAAATGAACAGAGAGAACTTCAGGATCCTGAATATGCCCTGATTACCTCAATTAGTTCTAATGTCTGTACATTTTTAGTTCTTTCAAACCAAGATAGGAAACTATTAGCAAAACGATTTCGCTGACTGGTGCATATGAGGAGGGAGACATATGAAAAAAGGAGGAAAAACGTTTATTTTTAAGAAGAAGTTCAGCCATTGGAAGGATCATGCTTCCTATTATCTTCATTAACTTCAGTATCTTACCTGCTGCAAGGCCATCCATTATGTCAAATAATGTTAGGAGAAATGGATTTTATTTATTGAGGAGAAATAGGAGAAAACTGAGCAAGAAATGATGTTAATTACTTATAGCAGAGTAGAAAGAGTTCAGTTTCAGGTTTTTGTAGGGGATGGGAAACTATTACTATTCAGGTTATCCTTGACTTACAACCATGTGTTTAACAATGGCAGTGAAAAAAGTGACCTATGACCTTTTATCACACTTAGAAGCATTGCAGCCTCCCTGTCATGTGATCATGTGATCTAGATGCTTGGCAACTGGCAAGAATTTATGACAGTTGCAGTGTCTTGGGAAGTAAGGTAAATGGGGAAGCCTGATTCATTTAATGACCATATTACTAAAATAATAATTCACTTAACAACTGTAGCAAGAAAAATCATAAAATGGACCAAAATTCACTTGAAAATTGTCTTGTATGGCAGTGTAAATTCTAGGTTCAACTGTGATCTTAATTCAAGGGCTACGTGAATACAGGTCATTCCCTATAATCTGAATAATTTATTTTTTACAATATAACTTTTATTATTAGAGTATAAAATACAAATAAAAATGAAAATGGTGGAAAAAATGGGAAAGGGCAAAAGGAAAAAGAGAAGTATAGGGTGAAGGGGGGGAGGAAAGCATTAACTTCCGACTCTTTTCAGCCCAGTAGAATAAAAATATCATTTTTTCACTTTGCATACTCAATATATACTAGCCATTTCTATCAGGAAAAAAAAAAACCTGTCTAATGGACAAAAACCCAGAGCCAATGTTTTATTCTTGTTCTACCTCAAGCACAAAATCCAGAAGTGTGTTTCAGATAAAAACAAAATTAGACAAAATTCTTCTCTTTGATTAAAGCATTTATTTGCACTCCATCAATTATTCCATCCATTCTGCCATTGAGAGAATTAATATATCTTCTCATTTTTGCTCATAAAATATTCTCGCTGCCATTAATATGTACAATAACAAATTCCATTTTTTTTTCAAGTTCTTTGTCCATTAAACCTAAAGGAAAAGTTTCTGGTTTAATTTTTATATTTGTTTTAAGAATCTTCTGTATTAAAATATGAATCTTACCCCAGTATTTCTTTTTTTTTGTCACAAGTCCACCAAAGGTAGTAGAACCTTCCTTCCTTACATTTACATTTCCAACATACATTTGAAGTATCTTTGATAATTTATTGAGTGTTAAATACAAACAGTACCTCATTTTATAAAACCTTTCTTTTAGGTTATAATTCAGTGTAAATTTTAGATCCCTCGTCCAATGTTCCCACTGTTCAAGCATTATATTATGCCCCAAATTCTTAGCCCATTGAATCATACATTGCTTCACATATTCATTCTCCAAATTAAATTTCAATAACAGTTTATAAACTTTGGCAGTAACATGTTCAACTTTACCACACAATACAATTTCAAATTCATTTTTTGCACGATCAAACCCATATCTATCTGTCTGTCTGTCTGTCTGTCTGTCTGTCTGTCTATCTATCTATCTATCTATCTATCTATCTATCTATCTATCTATCTATCTATCTATCTATCTATCAGATTCTACCTAATAATGATAATTGCACATTATCCCATCTAAATACATCTTTTTAATGCCATTCCACACAAAAATTATACAAAATTGTTTTACAACAGTTTGGAGTTTGTATTTGTCAATGTAACCCCAAAGTATTTAACTTTTTTCTTCACCTTAAAATTCAACTTTCTTATCAACATTTCATAATCTTAAGAAACCATTTTCTTAGCAAGCATTTTTGTTTCTCTTTATTTATTTTGAAGCCTACTAAAGCTCCAAAGTCATTTAGCTTTTTCATCAAGTGTTCTATAACTGTTTTGGGATGTTGCTCTCAATTTATAAACTTTTTTTAAAAAAAATTATACCCGTTATCTTCTCAACTTCTCTGATATCTCTATTCAAAACTTCCAGCACTAATATAAACAACAGGGGAAATAGAGGACATCCTTGTCTTGTACCCTTCTGAATTTCATATGTTTTAGTTAAATCTTGATTAATGATAATGTTTGCTTGCTGTGATGAGTATATTTCTTTAAACCCTTGGATAAGTTTCTTTCCAATACAATCTCAATAATTTAGAGCAAATTTTTATGTAAGACAAAATATGTGAAGCCTTGATATAACCCAACCCAAACATGCAACTTGATTGCAAAAATGATTCTCAAATAAAAAACAGGAGGCAAGAAACAAAAGGACTGAGGACTATGATACTGCTATGATCTCTGATAGACATGACAGTAATACCTATTTTTCTACATGGCTTCTAAAGTAATGAATTCAAGAGTTCATCTTTGTCAAGTTTAGACATGTGTATCAACTCAACCTGCAATGAGGGATTCTATTATCTCTTAGACAACTTTTCCTTCTGAGGCATGCTAGCACTTCTTAATTTAATAATTCATGGAGGTTCATGAACAAAGCAATCAAACCCCTTTTGATCTTGGCATTCTATTCAACTTCTCCCACCTACTCTGCCTTCTCCAGAATAAAATAAACCATAGATCTTGAGTGATATTAGACAAAGCAAAAGGGATCAAAGTATAGGGAACCAGCACATCTATGTTTCTGTATACCAGTGCAGTGATAACATCAGGCTCTTAATACTAGGTGATACTGAGGGTCATACTAAGAGTACAACATACTATTATCTCAATTCAGTTAGGCTAGATGAGCCTTGAATGTAAATAGATAGAGTACATTTGGTTATTAATACATAAGTCAGGGGTCTTCAAACTTGGCCCTTTTATGACTTGTAGACTTCAACTCCGTGGCTGAGGAATTCTAGGAGTTGAAGTCCACAAGTCATAAAAGGGCCAAGTTTGAAGATCCCTGACATAAATAGTTATATTTTGATTCAAAATTACATAAGAAATTGATGCTGTGAAATCTAAATTTGAAGATAGTATGGAATATGTTTTATTGGAAGTATGGACTAAACAAGTTGATTTATAAAGGTGATTTAAGGTTTTTTGATATTCTATCTATGACACTATTCCGATAGCTCAAAATGCAAGAAAGACCAGGAAAATATAAAAATATGGGATTATGAATAAGTATAAAGAAGATCAACCTAATGACAACAGATGCAGCAACCAGCCTCAGAACTGACAATGAAAACTTTCACCTTTTAGGATTGGTTATCAGCAGTTAAAGAACCAATAGACAATATGCTGCAGACTGATATTGGCTGGAAGGAATGAAAAGATTGCTTGAAAAAGATATTCAAATACTATGAAGGATCTATATCTACAAAGATCAGACTTGTGCAGGCAAAGATTCCCTGTGACATTTTATAGATTGTCAAAGTTAGACTTTGAAGAAACAAGCTAGAAAGAATATTGACACTTTTGAACTTTGGTGTTTCAGAAGGTGTTTAATAATGATATGGATAGCCAAGAAAACAAACAAATAAATTTTAGAACAAAATAATCCAGAGTTCTTACTAGAAGGCACAAATGAACAGTCCCATTTTGGGCACATTATGTGAAGGCTCAGCTCCCTTAAGAAATCCCCAAGGTTGGGAAAGGTGAAGGGAAAGATAAGAAAAAGATGACCAGCAACAAGGATGATGAACACTATTACAGTATTGTTGAATATATCATTGGGAGATCTGAGGAGTGAGATTGGGGATAAATTACCCCAGAGAATATCAGACTATGTGGTTACTAAGAGTTGACAATGACCCAAAATGGCCCAAAATCAATGACTTATATATAATTTCACTTAGCAATATATACAATAGAAATATATTCCAGATGCCCTATCAGATTCAAAATAACTCATTTCTTAGGATTGTTAGGATTCTTAAGAAATTCTACACTTGAAGTGAAACCAACAATTCAAGTTTACATTGAATTAAAAATAGAATGAAAGTTAGCTTTAGTTATATGCCTGAAATGTGGAGAAAAGAATACTGCATCCAATTTTGATATTTGGAAAACCAATGGTACCAACTCTCAACAAATGTAAAATATGCTTCTTATGATTTAAGAATTAATTTAATCAATCAGAAAGTAGGTTTTCATGCTTGTTGGAGCCCCAAAAGAATGTTTATCATATTTTTTCCAATAGAAAAGAATACATGTAGCTCATGCTTGAATGAGGTCCTTGCTGCTTTCTGAGCTTGGGTGTTTGCTTACAGACATTTCATTAGCTTCCAGAGTACCAAAGATCTAAAAATAGAACAAGTTGAAATTATGGCTTCATTTGATGTCACAGCACTGTTTACATTCATATATCCAGAACTAGTAAAAGCATCTATTTATACAATGCATCCAACCTAACCAAAGTGATTGAAATATCCAGAATTATGGACCTCATCAAACTGTGCCTCACTACCTACACTATTTTTAGTTTGATGGACAAACATATCCATATCAGAGGAGCATCCATGGGAATCACATGGTCCTGGTCCTGCTCACCTATGTTTTATTTTGAGAGGAAACCATGTCTCTCAGCTCAAAAAAAAATATTGTGCACTTTTTCCAGCCTAAGACACTAATGTTGGCTACTTCTTCATTACTCTATATTGTTAAAGATGCTGGTATTTAGTTTCAAGCCCTAAATGGTTTGAGATTCTGATCCTTGACAAAGTGCTTTCCCCCATTTCATGGTGCCCAAAATATACTCCATCATTCTGTTGTCATGATAAAGTACCGGTAGTAATAGTCATAGGAATAATAGTAAGGTATTCAATGCACAACTGACCATCACAACATCTTCACAATTTTTACTAAACTTTCTTCTTCTCTCTCTCCTTCAAAAAAGTGCAACATTAAAACAGCATATGGTATATAACAAAATGTTTTAGTCTTTACCTAAATGATTTTCTTAATCCTGTCTTATGTAACACCAATTTTTTTCTACTCATCCCTAAGCAAAAGAGAACCAATATTCTCCTTTTTAATCTTATTAACATTTATGAAGACATCTGTCAATATATTTCTGAACATGAGATGTTTAACATTATTTTAACTTTGAACAACTTCCTTAAAATGCAAGCATAATTCCTGCACATAATTGCTATATGAGAAGAAATATGTGTGCATATTTGAGGACACAGCTGTTAAAAGAGGGGATAAGTACTTGATAATTTGGTGGTAAATCAGCATTCCTGGTGATTGACGAGGGGCCCATTTCCCAGATTTCAATCACTTCCCTGGCTGTTTTTGTGCCTGCTCATCCAACAATCTTAGTAGCTGCAAAATTGCCCTTGTTCATTACAGTGTGAGGCTACCAATGAGTTCAGGTTTCCTCATTTGATTGCTCATTTGTTTCTTGCAGTCTGGTTGTTAGCTTCCTCCTCCCTATAGGGTCACTGGCCAGTATTCCTCAAGGATTATGGTGCACTGATATGACAGACCAGGTCATCCCTTCTGCTTCAATAGGTAATGATTGTGGGGAATGGACCATTTGCATTTCTCTGTTTCCCCAGATGGATTAGGCTTCTGTTCTTTCTTGTATCTGACATATATTGAGGTTTTCCTAGTATTCTTTTATATAAAAAAGTGAAGAACAGAGCTATTCATGGAACAGAATATATGCCTCTCATTATTCTGATGTCTAGAAGTATACTTTACGGTAAGACTTTTCCAGTTATAGGGAATGGGTCCTTTAAAAAAAACATAGAAAATAAAGCTTTCTTGAAGCATGAATGAAAGATGAAGTTGGAACTGGATGAAGTACATGTGTTAAAAGAGGCATGACTTCAGAACATGTTTATGGTGCTTGTGCAAAAAACAGCCCAAACCTGCACTCCAGCTCTAACCTATTTATCACCACATAGCTTGCAATGTCAGCACTCGGTACATTTGCCCCAAAGGTGCTTTTTCATGAGGCAAGAAAGTCTAGTTGCCTTATGAAAAAGCACTTTTGGGATAACTATGACCTGAATGACCGTAGACATCTGTACATTTGCAGTTTAAAAAGAGCATTTATTTCTGCAGGTGATTTCTATCAACTTTTCTAGATTTTTTTTTTGGGGGGGGCTGGAAAAGTGGATTTCCTTTTCAGTTCCTGATCATGTCCCCAGTGATAAGGCAGCCTGTGTTGTTACAGGTGTTGCTTTTACTTGAACCTAACCATTGTTGAGATGTCATCTTTTCTCACTCAATAAAAAAGTGCCATCAGCAGCATGTTAACACATGCTAATTAAACAACAGCAAATTATCAGCAGCAGTTCAGACAGGTTTTTTTAAAAAAAACAACAAAACAGGTAGAAAGCACTAATTATCCATCCATGACATATTTCGACGTCTAAAGGGGAAAGTATGCATTACTGAACTTGAATTGCCCCACCTTACAGTAGTTGCTTTTTCAGGAGGTGAGACAAATCTCATCACCAGTAAAAGAAGAAAGAGAAAAAACACCCTGCAAATTGCAATTACGCCAAAGCTTTTCATTTCTGCAGGAAAATGCAGAATAAGTAAATTAAGGAGCTATTCGCATTCATCTTTCTCCTCCCTGCTCCTTTGTTTTATCTAGAGCAGTGGTGGCGAACCTGTGGCACGGGTGCTAGAGGTGGCACTCAGAGCCCTCTCTATGGGCACGTGCGCCGTCGCCCCAGTCCTAGGCCTTCAGCTGGGTTTTATAAAACCTTTTCGCTTTAGGCTTCCGCCGCCGTGTGCAAAAAAAAAAAAAAAAAGGTTCAATCAGTCAATTTCAACTTCTCATGGGAAAAAAAGATCTTGCAAAATTGAAATTGATTGATTGAACTTTTTAGTCCCACCCAGTCTGCTGTTACCACTGCAGTCATGTCCAGCCAATGGGCCATGCCCAGCCAATGGGCCACACCCATCTGGCACTCGACAATGCATAAGTGGGTTTTGGGTTGCAGTTTGGGCACTCAGTCTCTAAAAGTTTCGCCATCACTGGTCTAGAGGGTGGGTTAATCTGTGTTCCTCAGAGAACTGAAGGTACTGTTGTTGGCTTTGGTTTCAAAAGCTTATAAATTACAGTAGATTGACTTAGACCTTCATGTTTTGTGGCTAGAGAAACATCTTAATGTACCAGCATTTCTCTGGAGGAATCAAAGTTTATGAAGGAGTATGTAAAATAAGATCATTGATTAAGATTTAAGCAACTTTGATATCTTACATCAATTCTACAGTAGGTGGTGGAACCAATGATAATAATAAGCCATCATCATTGGCTATTGTCACTATAACTGATGGGAATCATTTTTCAACAGCATCTAGAAGATCATAGTATTCAGAAATTCTCTTGGCAAAGGTAAGAAATCCCTTTTAGTCAAGTCAAGCTCAACTCATGTGGCTTCACAGAGAGGTCCATGTGTAACTTTCCTGGTGACATGGTAAATCTGGTTTGCTACGAATGAAGACAAATATAAGTGTCCCGGGATAACGTTTCAGGATCCAATCTGAGTCGGTCGCTGGGACCAAAGATTTAGTCTTCTGAGCTTTTGGATTCTTGCTGGACCTCTTCCTCAGGGAACTTCTTCTCTCCACCCCCCCCCCTCTCTCTCTCTCTCTCACACACACACACACACACAGAGAGAGAGAGAGAGAGAGAGAGAGAGAGAGAGAGAGAGAGAGAGAGAGAGAGAGAGAGAGAGAGAGAGATTCCTTGAGGATGAGCTCCAGCACAAGGTTGAAAGCTTGGAAAACTAAATCTCTGGTCCCAGTGAATGACTCAGATTGGATCCTTCACCTGGGTTGCTGATGGCTTCTTCTGGGAGGACTTTTCAACTTTCTAGTCTAGCCTGCTGGAAATTTTCCAATTCTTTCATTTAAGGACTAACTAGACCTGGCCCTGTTTTGCTTCTGAGGGTGGACAAAGTAAGCCAGGAATTACCATCTGCTAAGACTCACTAAGTTATAAAGGGAAATACTTGAGGAAAAAAAACCCTAAAAACTTGTATGTGGTTAATGGTTCTTTTCTTTTTGCAACTGTTAAGTCAGGCAGGTAGTAAATAACGATGTAGCACTTTATTTTAGCAAATTGCTTCCAAGGCTCCAATTTCCAAGTTCTCATTCTTAGTGATCCTCTTCCTCTGTCTCTGTGCTATTATGCTGAGCCACTCTACTAAACACTACAATTGGTGCTTTCCCTCAGCCTTGCCAAATTATACTTCTTGCCTGATACCTGAGCTGGCCTTTCACATGCCTTGGTTCAGCATCTTCCTTATCTATACTGTTTCCATAGAGTTAGTAATATAAATTAAGTTCGTACAATAGTAATTTTTCTTTGACTCTTCATGGCTTCTCAAGGAGTTGCATTTTGCTTTCAAAAGTATGCTTTTGAAAGTTTCGAAAAGCTCACGAACTTTTTAAAACAATTATTTAATTCAAATGATACTATGCTATATAATACATATTATAGGATACAACTATTAAGCTGCTGGTTGCCTATACAGTAAATCAAAGCAGCGGTAGACTTACATATGAGCATTAATGTTTCATATAAATATGAAACATTTTCATGATTTTAACATGTTTTGTTCTGGAAGGGCACATGCATGCTTTGGAAGCCTTGGATGCAGCCTCCAGGAACTTCCAAAATGTATTAGCAACCCACATATATATATTACTAAAAGTCTTGCTGTCATGACCATAAACTGGGCAAAATAGTGCCTTACAGGGCAACAGGTTTTGAACCAAGGTACTTCAAATGGCTAATTTATAGAATGTATCTAAAATCCAGGCTCATGACCTCTAAGAGTATTAAATTTGAGGAAATTGTGGCTGTTTCAGTGTACTTGCTACTGCTGCATTGCTGGATTTCTTATGTGGTCGCATGATCTTCATTTTCCTGTTCCATGACAATTTCCCAGCCAGTCTTGCAACCCACTGTCCCTCCCACATCCAGCAGCAGATGAAATGTCTCTCAAATGATAACCCAATGGGACACAGGTTATCTAGTAAATGTTAATATTTATTATATGCATCACTGGAAAGTAATTGTATGAATTATTTGATTATGTATGTGTGCATGTATTTAATGCCATAAAACCCATGTACACTCGTAATAAAATATATGTAAATGATAGGAATTCTAATTCAGTTTTTTGTCTGGGGATTGAAAATGAGACGAGAGAAAAGTTTAAGATGATAATAACTTGATAGAGCAGAAAGGCAGAAGGATGGAAGACACAATTCTAGGTTGTTGCTGTTTTATTTATTTCTTGTATCTCTGTTTCTTATTTTCTATCTTTGTTCTTATTTGTTTTGTACATTTTACTACATTGAAAAAATACTGTATTAAAAATCAACTCCTTTCTTTCTTTCTTTCTTTCTTTCTTTCTTTCTTTCTTTCTTTCTTTCTTTCTTTCTTTCTTTTTGGAATGTAATCTTTGGGATAGCACTCTGTGGTGGAATCTGATCCTTCCCTAATTTATTCCAATGAGAACCAGGCACAAGGCAGGATATTTCAGGCTTCCTTGCCCAGAAAAGAACCTTTCTCAGGGCCAAATTTAATGTTTTATGCTTTATAGTTCTTAATGGGAGTTTTACTAAAGTCCTCATGTGGATGAGAACCTGTCCAGGTAGCACAAATGTTACTAAGTCTATCATAAAAGTAATTTACGCTGCCCTTATTATCAACGTAGTCCACAACTTTTGTCCTTCCTTTATTGACACAAATTATAGGTCATTGTGAAAGCTTTTCTACTTGATTTTCTCCCCTTAGATAAAGAAACATTTATTACATAAAACATGATTAAATTTTGCCTAGCAGCAATTAAAATTAACTGTAGGAGATGACCAGGCTGAGCTGGAGAGAGGGGGTCAAACACATCATACGCCACAAGTCTCTGCATGCCTGTAAGAGAACTAAGTCCAGCCTCTTTGAATGTCTTTCTTATCCCCTGCTCATTTCCCTTGACTGTTAGTTGGTGAGATTCTTGTAGAGAGTTTAAGTTTGCAATAAATCTTTATATTCATTTGAACTGCCTGAATTTCCTGATTTCTCTGGTGCTTGACATTAACAGTACCGGCTATCGATAGGTTTACTGAGAATATCTTTTTAATGATTGTTTATTTTTTTAAATCTGATTTTACATCCTTTTTGAGGCCATCAGAGTCCCTCCTCCCTTACCTTTGTCCATAGTCTTTGTATTAATATTAAGACTAGCATTCAACCAGGTTATTGAGGGATCACCTGTCTCCTATAGTATTTACCTGGCTGATCTTATTTGAGAGGGTTGGTTGGCTCCAGGTCCCTTCAGTTCAACAATACCATCGACCAAGACCCCAGAGGCATGTCTTATGTGTAGCAGCACCAGCCCTATGGAATGAGGTTCTCTCCTAATTCAGAGTGCCCTATTGTGGTTTAAAAGGGCCCTGATTCTTCACCCAGGCCTTTGGCAAAGGAGAATGAAAACCCTTTGCTTGGTCCTTGTCCAATCTGTCATTCTCAATATCATTTATTGATTTAGTGGCTTGTTTGTTTTTAATAGGTTATTATTGCATGCTCTATGTTTCAATTGTTGTGAGCCAACGACAGCTGTTGGGAGTTGGGAGCATACAAATTTGATTAACAAATTAATAAATGATTTTTATAGAGAGATCTTAGATGTTTAATGTTATAGCATTGCATTAGACTAGAATAATAGAATATAATAGAATAACAGAGTTGGAAGGGACCTTGGAGGTCTTCTAGTCCAACCCCCTGCTTAGGTGGGAAACCCTATACCATTTCAGACAAATGGTTTTTACAGTCTCTTCTTAAAAACTTCCAGTGTTGGAGCATTCACAACTGCTGCAGGCAAGTTAATAATAATAATAATAGTAGTAAAGTTGGAAGGGACCTTGGAGGTCATCTAGTTCCGGCTCAGGCAGGAAATCCTATACCATTTCGGACAAATCTTAGCTTTTAGTTATCTTTTATCTTTTATTAATGATAGTGCTATTAATGGAATGGGTGTGATTTTTTTTCCAGATTGGATTTTATGTTGGTCTATGGCAGAAATAAAGATTTGATTTATTGGTTCTTAATCTAGGAAAAACTGGCATTCCTGCTCTAGATTGCAAATCGCAGAACAATTACAATGGTCCAGAGTCATGATGATGTTGGTCTTTGTTTCATGTGGCTTTTCAGATGGCCCAATGGGCTGCTTGCTGGCTAGCTCCCGAGTGCTCATCTCTTTCTGGATTAGCTGTTTCCTTATCTCCTTTTTCCTGCCAATAGTTCCACACATTAGATCTCAAAAATTCAGTCACTCCATCCCTCTGTACAAAGATGGCACTGAGAATGAAACAGAGGTTTACTTTTATCACAGATATAAATATTTTAATTTCCTTCAAGCCTGGGCTGTTTTATTTTATTTTGAAATAGGGAAACCACTGCTGATTTGCAAATTTCCAAAGTACCTCCCAATTTTCCCTTTCTTCTGAAAAGGAACTTTTCAGAATTTCAGCTATTAAAAGGAGCTGCTATACAAGCATTGTATGCTCCCACCCACAAGTGTACCTTGATAATACTCACGTGATTGCAGAAAATTCTGTTCTCCCCACCCACAATACTCACTTACCCGTTAGATTTATTCTGAACCATGCTGTAAATGTAAGTATACTTCTTATGACTTCTGCCCACCTTGAAATCTACAAAGAAGATAATCTATAACAGAAATAAAGGTTTGATTTTTCAGCACTTGTGATGGGAAAGTCATAGTAGATGGAAACAGCTAGATGGTGTTTGGCATTGTGCCAATATATTTTAGAATACTTTCCCCAATTACATAAACTAAGTCAAGTGTTATTATTACCAAGCAAGAACTGTGCTTTCTTTCACTTCCACAAATAGAGAACTTTAATTAGAGAACAAAGTAGTCAATGATTAAAGTCATGGCAACTTTCATTGTAGCAGGAGCTGAAATTCAAAAGGAACTGGGACAACTTCATTTGTTATATACATCATCTTAATTGTTGCTTTTAGGTTGCATTTAATTTTTTAAGTATACGTTGTGCACTGATACAACATGAGTCATTCTAACACAAGATTAGGAATAAGTAGATAAAGGTCACCCATTTATTAAACTTACCATATTTCCTTTAAAGTAGGTAGAACCATTAAATCAAACAATTAGGTCTTCTCAATGGAATTTCCCCAAGAATTCCCCTCTCCCAGCTATATGGTAGATCAAATAGCCAATGAAAAATGCTAGTCTATGTTTCATAGTGTTCTACTATAAATATCAGAAAATGTAAATATGACTGGTAGCAGTTGCAGGATCTCATTGCAGTTTCTCAAAGCAAGCTCTGTTTCTTGAAAAGGGGAGGGTCTTGTGTCATGATTCTGCAAAGCTGCATTTTTTAGTCTGATCCATCCTGTCTCCCTCATGGAGACACCTCAAAAGAGTTCATGCAGTTCCATTTCTATTTCAATACACCTATCCAAAAGAAGTGCAAATTTATTTATTTACATTTTTTATATCAGGGGGACAATTGCTCAGTAATTAAAGATGCTGAGATTGTCAGTTGGAAAGCTGACAGCCTGAATTTGAGATCCGAGCACCGCATGAGAGAGTAAGCTCCTGTTACTTGCCCCAGCTCCTGCCATCTAGCAGCTTGAAAGCATGCAAATGCGAGTAGATAAATAGGTACCACTTGGGTGGGAAGGTAACAGTATTCCATGTACCTCAGCATATAGTCATGCTGTCTGCTCAGCTAAGAAACGCAGATGAGCACCACCCTCTAAAGTCAGATACAACTAGATAGAGAAAATATTTAGCTTTATTTTTATGCCATTTTGATCAATCAATTCTAGACAGTCAGCAACGGAGGAAATAATCTGAACATTAACAATCCAGTTGTGAAACTACTCCTCCTATCATCACAACCAGTATAATGGCTTCATTCCTGGGGTGACTATTTTCATCCTCTCTCTCCTGGGGTTTCTATTTTCACTTCTATAATATTTATTAGTAGTGTTTTTACATTTTGTTTTCATTTATTTTTATTGATTATTGATCACTACCCAGAGTGGTGAAATGGGCAACTATATAAATTTGATTGATTTAATGGTATGATGTGGCACAGCACAGCACAACACAACACAGCACAACACAATACAGCACAACACAACACAACGTAACGTAACGTTAATGTAACATAACGTAACGTAACATAACGTTAACGTAATGTAACGTAACGTAACGTAACGTTAATGTAACGTAACGTAACATAACATAACATAATATAACATAACATACCAGAAGACCAATTTATCCCATTGAAGCTAGGAGAACTCTATCATTTTAAATTAATTCTAGAATGCTATCTATCAAGAAACTATCTGCAACAATTCAGTCATCACCCATGGGGTATATAGTGAGGATATGCAGATAAACTCATGCAAAAAGATTACTGGGTGCCTAAACTCCTCCAAAGACCTTCTCTGGTTGCTGCTAAAGTTTGCTATGGGATTGCAAACATATTTGGCTGTCCTGTATGGGATACCACACAACAAGGGGGGGGGGTGGCCACAGGACAGGAGGCACTGAGGGACCATCCTATAGCAATGTGTACCCAGATACGTCCAAAGCGGGCAAAGAGAGCAACTACAAGAGTGGCGATGATCCCTGAGCTTAAAAGTATACAGACGGATGCGAGATTATTAGAAGCAATATGGTCAACTGGGGTGGGTAGACCGGTGATGCGTTCTATGAGCAGAGCACACAAACTGCCGGTCTTATGAACAGGCTTTCAAACCTCCAGCATTCGACTCTGATGACTCGGCAGTTAGCTGACAAAAGCTAGGTTTATCAAACAGTTGTTAGTTTATTAAACAGTTGTTTTTATATTTATCCCAGTGTTCGACTACTTTTCTCAACATACACACACACAGACGCAACACCACTGAAAAAATAAAACAAGAAATTCAAGAAGAAACCATCACGGCTACACAAACATCTTTCTGGCAAACTGAAAGACAAAAAGGACAAATACAAAAAAATGGAAAGATGGGCACATAACTAAGGCCGATTATCAGCAGACAGCCAGAACATGCAAAGATGAAGTCAGAAAAGCAAAGGCTCAGAACGAACAAAGACTTGCAACAGAAATCAAGGATAATACAAAAAAGTTTCTTCCAATACATTAACAAGAAAAAGTCAAGGAAACTGTAGGTCCACTAAAGAGAGAAAATGGCAAGGGAGAAAGCAGAGCTGCTTAACTCATACTTTGCATCAATCTTCACACAAAAAGAAACTATAGCCCAACATACAAAAAAAAAAAACATTGCAAAAGACTAACTAGAAACAAAAATTAAAATAAGTAAAAAATTAGTAAGAGAACACCTATCTGACCTTGATGAATATAAATCACCGGGACCCAACAGATTGCATTCCAGAGTTCTGAAGGAGTTGGCAGATGTTTTCTCAGAACCATTACACCACATCTTTCATAAATCCTGGAGCACAGGGAAGTACCTGAGGATTGGAAAAGAGCTGATGTGGTTACCATCTTCAAGAAAGGGAAAAAATGGACCCAGGAAACTACAGACCAATCAGTTTAACATCAATACCTGGGAAGATCCTAGAAAAGATAATCAAAAAATAGATCTATGAACAACTAGAAGCAAATCAAGTCATAATCAATAGCCAGCACAGGTTTGTTAAAAACAGATAATGCCAAAGCAATCTTATTTCTTCCATAAAGTGACTAAACTAGTAGACCAGCGAAACACAGTAGACATAGTATACTTAGATTTCAGTAAGGTATTTGATAAAGTAGACCACAACCTACTCCTTGGTAAGCTACAAAAAGGAATAGATAACATCACCACCAGATGGATCTGTAGTGGCTGGCAAACCATACTCAATATGTATTCCTCAATGACACCACATCCATATGGAGAGAAGTAAGCAGTGGGGTACCACAAGGTTCCGTCTTAGACCCAGTACTCTTCAATATCTTCATAAATGACTTAGATGAGGGAATTGAAGGGGAACTCATCAAATTTTCAGATTACACCAAACTGTCAGGAGTAGCCAATACCCAGAAGACAAAGTCAGGATCCAAAAAGATCTTGACTAACTTGAACAATGGGCCCTATACACCAAAATGAGTTTCAGTATGGAGAAAAGCAAAGTTTTACATTTAGGCAGGAAAAATTAAAGGTATAAGTACAGATTGGGTGAGACTTGGCTCAAAAACAGTAGCTGTGAGAGGGGCCTTGGAGTCCTAGTGGATGATCACTTGACTATGAGCCAGCAGTGTGCAGCAACAACCAAAAAAGCTAATACAATCCTGGGTTGTATAAACAGAGGCATAGAATCAAGATCACACAAAATATTAGTACCGCTTTATAAAACCCTAATGAGACCACACCTAGAATATTGCAGCCAATTTTGGTCACCATATCATAAAAAAGATATTGAGAGTTTGGAAAAAAAATCAGAGAAGAGCAGCTAAGACGATCAAAGGCCTGGAGAGTAAAACATACGAAGAACGGCTGCAGGACTTGGGTTTGGCTAGTCTAAAGAAAAGAAGAAATAGGGGAGACATGATAGCAGTATTCCAGTATTTGAAGGGCTGTCACAAAGAAGAGGGGGTCATATTATTCACCAAAGCACCAGAGGGAAGGACGAGAAACAATGGTGGGAAACTGATCAAAGAGAGAAGCAACCTGGAATTAAGGAGAAACTTCCTGACAGTAAGGACAATCAACCAGTGGAACAGCTTGCCTTCAGAAATTGTGGGCGCTCCATCACTGGAGATTTTTAAGAAGAGACTAGACAGTCACTTGTCTGAGATGCTATAGATTCTCCTGCTTGAGTAGGGGGCTGGATTAGACCTCCAATGTCCCTTCCAGCTTATTCTATTCTATTCTATTCTATTCTATTCTATTCTATTCTATTCTATTCTATTCTATTCTATTCTATGCTATGCTATGCTATGCTATGCTATGCTATGCTATGCTATGCTATGCTATGCTATGCTATGCTATGCTATCATCTCGGATGTAAACATGATTCAACTCTACCATGTAGAGAAATCTGTTTTACTGTCTCTTCATGACACTTTCTTCATTTATTTTAATTAACTAGTTTTTTTTTTTAAAAAAAAAGTCCTATGTCATCAGAAAAGGTAATGTACAATAATCTGTGTATTTATCCTTTTTGGATTCCTGTAACCTGGGACACCTGCTTTTTGTTAATTGTCCATTTACCTCCTCTACTGTTCCAGAAGGATTCAGTCCTAAGGAAAGCCAATTGTTATTGCCTCCTAGTGCAGAGCCACTATGAGATAAAAGTTCTGTGTTTTTGGTTGCTCATGAAAAATGCATTTTTAAATAAAGAATAAGGAATAGAGCTTAAATAAGCAACCGACTATTAAATAAGAGGCCTTCTCACTTTAAATTCTCTTGTGTAACTAACAGAAGGCATTATGTATGATCAGATACAACCATTAATTTACTGTAATTAAAATATTTACTGCTCAGTGACTACCCAGAGGATCTTCTTGTGGATTACAATCCATCCATACAAAAATAAAACTATAAAGCCAAGAAAATAAAATAAAATAATCTAAAACATAGAATTTAAAAGAAGCAATAAAACACAATTAACAGGCAGTCTAGGGACAACAAGCAAAGTGAGCATGGATGAATAACCCTTTTGATTAACAGAAAAAAGTATTCTAAGCAAACACCCCATTTGTTAATACAATTTTGAATGAATAAATAAATAAATGAATAGGATCAGAGTACTGAACTCATTTCACCTTAGAATTTATTAGCTATTAAACTTGCATGTCTTTTGTTCTCCTTTAATTTTATTCTTCTGGTTGTGCAGTTCTTGCTCAGAGCTGTGATAGACTTCAAACACTTCACTTAGAGCTGATTTAACCATACACATATTTAATTGGATCTAAAGCTTGGGAGGTCTCAGTTATTTTAAACCTGTCTCTGAAAAGTGACAGCAATATTGTCGAGAAATGCCTATTTTTCACCAGCCAATACATTTTATGGGTGAATGACTGATTGTCATTCAAATTGATTATTTCTCTTAGAATGTTAAACAGCTGAAAGGTATTTCTTTCACATATCTACAATTCAAGACATGGCGAGGCCTGTTATGGGAAAGCTATTAAGTGTGGGGAAAGAGAAATGGAAAGACATTGTTATATGGGAGAAATTACTAGTTTTTGTAAAAAAGGAAGTTTTAAAGTTTGGTTGAAGTTTTTAATTTTCTTCTACTTCATATGATTTATCTTTGCACGATCTGGATCTAACGGAAAGACGATAATTTCCGAAGACATTTATTACTGTTAATTTTGAGATAGATGTTAAAAGAAAGCCCAGTGATGATTTTAATTGAAGGCTGCAATCTAATCATAGATGCTCGATTCCCATTAGAAGCATAACTCATAATGAGTCACGAAGATGACAGAATGGCGAAACATATGTTCACAATATAAGCTCCACCTTTTTGTACTTCTCTGCAACATTCATACATATATATTAAAAGGCAGAGTTTGCATTGCAATGTTGCAAGGAACAGTTGGTCGTTTGCCTTCCATTGTTCTCCTTCTGTGGATGGTCATTGTTCCTGGTAACTCTTGAGGGTGATTCCCAGGATTTCCTGAGCACACCTACACACCTTTTTTTGTCAATAATATAGAAACTGTTCACCATTGCCATATTCTAAGACGTTTCTACACTTTAGGGACTTCCTGGCAATCTTCCTTCCCAGCAATAGCCAGGTCTAGACTTGCTTAACTCCTTGAGATGAACCAGAGTGTGTTAGAGCTCCCATCTAGCACAAGTTACAGGCAGTCCTCAACTTACTACCACAACTGAGCCCAAACTTTCTGTGGCTAAGTGAGACATTTATTAAGTGAGTTTTGCCCCATTTTACGGTCTTGCTTGACACAGTTGTTAAATGAATCAGTGCAATTAAGTTAGTAACATGGTTATTAAGTGAATTTGGCTTTCCCATTGACTTTACTTGTCAGACATTTACAGCAGGTGTTCACATGACTCTGGGATAGTGCAACTGTCATAAATATGAGTCAGCTGCCAAGCATCTGAATTTTGATCATGTGACCATGGGAATGCTGCAATAGTCCTAAGTGTGAAAAATGATCATAAGCCTTTTTTTTTCAGTGCCATTGTAATTTTGAACAATCACTATATGAACTGTTATAAGTCAAAAGTTAGGATTAACATTTCCCAAAAATGATTCTTATACATACACGGTTTGTTAAATGCTTGTCATTGGCACATGTCCATTTAGATACCCGATTCTTGCTTGACATCATTCAAGAGTTTTGCCTTGGAGATTTTATTCTGTTTTCATTTTAATCTGAATGACAGCAGTTTCTTTTGAGAAAAGGCTGGATAAAGTCATTGGAACAATCCTTTTGCATGGAACATTTGGGTGCCATCTTTTCCTAAGCCCATTGCACACATCACGTGGAAGAAAAGGTTAACAAGCGATGAGAAGAGGAAGAAATGGTAAATCTTAAAAGGTGAGAGATATGGGCCAGAAAGGAGTAATAGATTCAGGATACCATTATGGCAGATGCCAAGGAATACAAGCCAGATTTCAAATGCAAGAAGAGAATATAGGGATAAAAGGGTCAGATTGGCTAGCACTAGAATGCTTCCATATTAAGAATTATGCCACCATTCTATAGGGCCCTGGGTTTAGATGCATGTGGTACATGGTTTAGATGCATGTGGTACATATTTTTACATTAAGTTTTTGCAAAGTGTATAGTATATAGGGCACTGTTATGACCTGTGATTCAGAATCTGTAGATATTTCACCCCTATTTTCTTGGTAAGTAAGACCTCCAAATCTCACCTGATGAAACCTTTCCTAAGACTACAATAATTTCCTTTTCCTTTGCTGTGTTAGCTTTAGTGCTGTTTAATTTTAAGAACCATTTCTGACCTGCTTTTCAGTCATCTGATTTAACTGAAAGTTATCTCATTCTCATTCATAAGAAAATCTCATTTTCTTATTGCTTTACAGTATTGGGCTATCTGCACTGGGGGGAAGGAATCTGTGTTGTACTGCTATTGGATTAAGAACATAATGTTTACCATTTTCGTCTTTTCTCTTTTTTAAAATCAGTTTTCTTTTGTTAGAAAAAAAAATAGAAGATTAAAAAACAGAGATACAGCTGATAAGGATATACTTAACAAAATGTTTAATTTATTTATTAAATTTCATGTAAAAATGTGAGGTATTACGTTATTATTGTTACATTTTGATTAAGCATGTCTATGATTTAGCATGTTGTTCCATCATCATGGCTCTTTAGGAATTCTGAAGTCATGGTGGGCCAGTGGTTAGAATGTAGTATTGCAGGCTGACTCTGCCCACTGCCATGAGTTCAAACCTAACCGGCTCAAGGTTGACTCAGTCTTTCATCCTTCCAAAGTTGGTAAAATGAGGAGCCAGATTGTTGGGGGCAATGACTCTATAAACTGCTTAGAGCAGCAGTCCCCAATGTTTGCAGCTTGGCGGTCTGGCTGGGAGGGTGGGACAGGGGAACTGGTCCATGTCAGTGGTGGGCTGGCATGTGTGCACAAGTGGTGGGATGGTGCACATGTGCGCACCTTGATTTGCACATGTGGCCAGCCAATTGCATGTACGTGAGTGACCACTGGCCTGCCACTCATGCAAGTTGAGCTATGCATGCACTCCAGCCAGCCACTTGCATGACCCAGTTCTGAATAGGCCATGGCCCAGTATAGTGGGCTGCTGCCTGGGGTTTGGGGACCCCTGGCTTAGAGAATTCTGAAGCACTATGAAGTAGCATATAAGTCTATTGCTATTGCCTGAAGTTTCAGTAAAGCAAGCTGCAGAAAGAATTAATCTTATACGTGACATCCTGTGTTTGATCCATAGAAATATCACAGCCAAAGTCTAAACTGAACCTTGAAGTGAAGAGAGCTATAAATAATAGCAATAGCACTAACAATAGCACTTAGACTTATATATATACCGCCCCATAGTATATACCGCCCCATAGTACTTTACAATATTTTCTGGGTGATTTACAATGTCAGCCTATTGCCCCTCCACCCCCCACCAACAACAACCTGGATCCTCATTTTACCAACCTTGAAAGGATGGAAGGCTGAATCAACCTTGAGCCTTGTCAGGATTGAACTCCTGACTGTGGGAAGAATTAGCCTGCAATACTGCACTTTAACCACTGCACCTCCATTTCTGAATAGAAAATTCAGAAGGGCTGAGTTTAAGGAAGGAAAGAAGAGCCAGCTGACAATGGAGGATATCAAGCCAAAGTTTTTCACCTAGTGGTTTTGACTGAGAAAAAAAAAAAACTGTCTTAGAAAAGAAACCCTAAATGCTTCAAGGAATGAGAAACAGAACATGGGAGAACCTGAGAAAAAGATTTTGGAACAGAAACGTAGGAACATTATAAATATAAAGTCACTGGGAATGGGCAGGATATAAATTTATTAAATTTACTATTACATTATCTTACAGTAATATTATTGTAGGATCTTATCTGTACATATTACTATCTTGTTAATCAATATATTGTTTATCACCTTATGTAATCCGTTTAAGTTTTGAGCAAATTTTATGTCCATGCTGTTTTTTATTGCCATGCTGCTTTCTTAAATGCAACATATGTGGTCTTGATCCAAAGGTGGGATCCTTCATTACTTTTTAGCATTTATAACTAGCTCTTAAGCCCCCAAAAGACTTCTAGAGAAGCTTAAACAGTTTTATAGTGGAGCTTAGTCTTAAATAATGAAAAGAGAGATTGCCTTCCAAAGTTCAGACTTTCTGGATGAACATCACTGGACCCTTTTATCTATGATGTATAATTTATTTACAAATATATACAGATGGAACAAGAGAATGGTTCATAGTTCTAGCTCATCTACCAATTCCTGTTTCCTGTTAGATTTTTCAATCAATTCTTGATGCCACAGGATATCATGCAGAGTATAAGAGTTTCTGCTTCCTATGCTTCCTATTTGAAAAACTTAATTGCTTTAGGAAATGGTTGGATTTGCTTCTAGAGCAAATCTATAAATGTACCTCTGTCTAGTTATCCCAAAGCCAGAAACTTTGGGGTTTATCAAGAAGGCAGATGGTACCCTGGCTTCTCTCCTTCTGGATTCTGCTGCAGCTTCCTTAAAGAAAATGGCAAAGGAAGAGTTTTTCACATGTGCTCTGCTTTAGTGATATTTGAATATCATTTTGGGGGACAGTATTGTTTTCAGTTCAGCAGAGCCAATGATTGCTCTCAGATTCTGAATTTTCTGAAAACAGCATGGGATAGCACTTACAGCAAGAAAGTGCTTAACCAAACTGAAGATCAAAGTATGAAAACGGGAGGAGGCATCTGTGATTTATAAGATATAATCTATGTTTTATCATGCATCAGATTGCAATGGTGCATTAACCCTGCTATATTTTGCATCTCAAAATGTTCTAACAATTAGTCAGAGGTTTCTCATTTATGTATTCCAGATATGACTAGACTACATCTGGAGGCTGAATTTTTCAACTAATTATCCTGAATTTAAGCACCGCTCCAGATATGTTTTAAATAAAGTAATCATGAATACATGCTGTAGTAAGAATCTCATTTCTGAGCAATAAGGATTTAAGTTATATTTAAAGGAATCTAATATCTTCTAATTACAACTGAGCTTAATTGTGGTGTAGGATCTTTATTTTTTATTTTAAACCAAATTGCATTTCAAGGGCTTTCAGGATAAAATTTAATTGTATTTTTTAGTTTTACTTATATATTATATGTCCAGAACTAAAATTAAGGTTTTAATTAGAGCTATCAATTAGCACCACATACCATGTTTCTGGAAATATGTGTGATTTAATATAAATCCAAAACTACCTCTGGGAAAAAAGGAAAAAAAAAAACATTTTTCAGCAGCCAATCATGGGGAAAAAAATGTAGATAAAAAAGAAAATGTTAAATAATCCTCACAGAACAGTGTTGAGAGTGCTATATGAACTCATGCTTTCAGTTTGTTTTTACATTTAGCATATGACATGCTGGATTATATGAACATAAAATTAAAAAAAAAACTTTTTTTTTAATTTTTAAGGCATCACTTAAACAAAAATGTAATCCATATAGTGTATCATACAACCAAGTTAAGTAAATGTACTGTATACCTAGCAAAGAGAGTGTCAAGTAGATATTTAATTCTTTCATTGAAATAAAGCGGAGTAAATATTTTTAGCTTTGGTTTTTGGATGTGCAGTAGATATGTCCTATCAATATGCCACTTAGGCTTTCGGCAGAGTGACATGCAAATATAAACACTGCTCTCTTCATATATTATGTACTAAGACAAAATGGGACATGCTTACTATATTACTTTTTCTGTCTGAAAGGCATCGACTATTGTTGGCAATAAACTCCCAGAGAACATAATAGGGATCATCTTCTATCTGGCAAAATTGATGCCTTTTTAAAATATTAAAAATGCTTAAAGAAACTGTAATCAAGGCATTTCTCTCTGCTTTATTGAATGCTCATATGTAAAGGAGTGAATAACAGATGCTGCCCATTTTGAAGATCTGTTTATCAGATGGTCATTTTAAGACTGCTCTGTTTATGTTGTAAATTTGAGATTTATAGATACCAGTTGAAGGCTAAATATATTAATGAAGGTTGATTTGTCTGACATTACATTAGGTTTGATGCTAGATTTCAGAGCCAGTTAATTTGGGCAAAGCCCAATCGATTATCCCCCTCCCTGATTTTGCTGATTGATTTAGGTTTTCATGTGAGGTACATATATTTTTACAGTGCATGAAGATTTTAAATATGTGGGTGCTCTGATTATGTCTTCCACTTTTCTCTTTATTTTTAGACTTTGCATTGCACCCAATATTGTATCACAGCAGCTGAATTATCTACAGCTCTGAACAAATCTTTTGTAGAATTTTCTCTTATTACAGTACTTCTGTAGGAGTAAGTTTTATTTCAAGGGACAAATATTACAAAACAGATTTAACCCATTAAACTTAGGAAAGTGTCAGCCCTGTCTCAGGTTGGGCGTTTACGAAAGAAAGGCCCTTGACTCCATTTGTAGCAAAAAGTATACTTTTACTAATGCCAAGTGGTTGTAAGTGTAAGCAAAGCCAAATCTAAATATTCCTGCATAAGCCCAATGTTTTCCCCTTTTGCCAGGCCCTCCCTCCTTGGTCATCTTGTTGGTGTTCAATGGTATTCGAACTAGGTGTTTTGGTAACAGTTCTAAAGTTTGGTACCTCTTTGGGGATTGTTTGCATTCTGTTCTCACATCTGTGTCTTTGGGTCTTTCAACTTTTATCTCTGGTTGGTACTTCTGGTTCCTGTCATCCCCCCTCCCTCTTTTTATGGCAGGATGCCATCAAAGCAAAGTAAGGCTGCAGTGATGTAATGGCAGATCTGACAGCTTGATCAGAAGTGTTGTGTCCTGAGCCTGCAAAGGCAGGCTTGGGACGTTGCAACAGTCCTGGGCAGTTGCAAGCTGCCCGGGACCAGACTGGCTGGCGCCGGCACTCGCGCGCATGCGTGAAGTGCGAAGCGCGCCAAATGTTGCCGTTTGGCCCGGGGATTGCCTTTAAGATAAGCAGAGAGGCTTGTGTGCCTCGGTGTTGTAATGGGGCTACTGAACAACAATAAAGAGGCTCCTGAAACTACCAAAGGCTTCGTGAAGTTATTGCCATTCGCTGAGGACTCAACAAGAAGCCTCCCTGAAAATGAAACTGCTCACAATAATGGATAAACCCTCCTAATTATGGTTAATAAAAAAGTAAAATCCTTATGGCAAGAATCAGCAAAACAGGGCCTATAGAATCTCATTTGATGCTCCTCAGATTGGATTGATGTATTTATTTTGGCCTAGGAAAGAGGTATACTTCAGTGATGAAAGCCATTTTAAAAATGTAAAAGGACATTGGGCTTCTGAATGGCCTTCATGCCTCCTTTAATTTTTTAATATACATAACTGGATACAAACCAGTCAACAAGCTAAAGCTCAAAGCAAAATAGTGCAGAGCTCAAATTTGTGAGAGCAACCTTATCCACCTGACCGTGTCTCTGGGAGCTTGATGCACAACAGAATGAAGAAAGGAAGGCGCTCCACCCTAGAAATGTCTTTAGAAACATTTTGCTACGCTCTATTTGTCTTCTCCATTCTTTTTTTTCCCCATTCACCTCCCTTAGATAACGACACTGCAATCATTTACAAAACTTCAGATACTGGAGTTTGTAATTTCTTATTCAGCCAAATAAAGAAAACATTTAAGTGCTACACTTGGTTCTTAAAGAGAGTTTAATCAAGGAGCATTAGGGGCATAGCTTGCTGTGCTTAGAAGGAATGGGAAATATGAGTAAAACCTACAAGTCTTTATAGTCTCAGTTGACAAAGGTATTGCTGCTACTACTGATGATGTTCCTAGTTTGGTAATGAAGTGTCTGTAAGAAAACCACCAACTTCTTTTATTTATAAGAATGTCTTTGCATCCATATAGGCCCATAGGTATTCTTAGAAGATGAAACATTCTAAATCAGGGTTTCTCAACCTTGGCAGCTTGAAGATATGTGGACTTCAAGGCCCACTGGAGAATTCTGGGAGTTGAAGTCCACACATCTTCAAGTTGTCAAGGTTGAGAAACCCTGTTCTAAATGTTCAGAAGGCTCAGTTTTTCTTTTTCTTTTTTTTAAAGGTTAGGCAAACTGAAGAAATAAGAAGCACATTGGGAACACAACTGGAATGTTAAAGACTGTTTTGCAACATGCCTCATCAAGATGAGACATCATTTTGTGAATGGGCAAGACCCTAGGGCAGCCATTTTGTAACCCTTTGATGTACTCTCAAAAGTTCAATCCTCCTTACCAACACTCCAAATATACTCTGCATTAAGTGTTTGTTTGGATTTATTTTTGTCCATAGAAAAGCTCAGAATTTTATTCTGCATTTGAACTCTAATTTTTTAGAGTTCAAATACAGATCCTTGAATGTTGGGCATAATTCAGCATTCAACTGAGCACACCCCCTGTAAGATCCAACCTCTGAAATATTCAGCTTTTTTAAAAAAGCGAATTTAAGACGTCAGAGCCAGCAGAGATCCTTTTCTTCAAGAACCACTACTTGGAACAGATTATACTAGATATACCAAAGTTGGGTCCAACGATATGGCAGCCTTTTCCCTGTAATGTTTAGGTTTATTTATTCTTCCAAAAATACAAATATTTCACAGATATTACCCAACACAAAACACTGAATACATAATTCAGACTTGCAGCTTTTGAGATTTATTTTTCCAACAAACTATAAAAGAATGCCAACATACTTGCAAATAATTATGGGATTGCTTTCTATCTCTGGTTTAACAGATGCAGCAATGTATGATTTCTCACTTCTGCATACAGTATTTGCCTCCTCCCGACTCAAATACATTGGATCCAGAATTCAAATATCACTTCTGTTCTTCACTACCTAACAGTACATTCAAATCTGAACGGATGCCTTTTTCTTTGCAAATTGGAACTGCAGAACCTATTCAAGGCTTAATGAGTTTCATAGATTCAATTGTAATTGAATGTTCAAGCATTTCTGAATTGACCAGCATATTCACAAGAGCTGGAGTTACCCGAAAGAGCTCTATTGGAAGAGGGATATTTAATAAAAGTCAGAGGCCATAGGGACTGAGTACAGTTGTCCTGTTTCTTTGCCAAGGCTGCATCCTTACATCTTGAACAGGTGGTTGCAAGTAATTTATAAACTTGATCATGTGACTATCTCATGCACAATGCATATATACAGTATGTATCAATCATTCCATTCTAATTTATGAGAAAAGGAAGTGAGATGAAGCAAATCTAGTTTGCCACAACATTCATGATGCATGCCCATACTTATCTATTATTTCAAGGTACCCTTGCTGCCATCATAGAGATAGCAATAGCACTTAGACTTACATATTGCTTTACAGTGTTTTACAGCCCTCTCTGATCGGTTTATAGAGCCAGCATATTTCCCCCAGCATTCTGGATCCTCATTTTACCAGACTCGGAAGGATGGAAGGCTGAGTCAACCCTGAGCCAGTCAGGATCGAACTCCTGGCAGTGGAAGGCAGAGTCAGCCTGCAATACTGCATTCTAACCACTGTGCCACCACAACCCTCATATTCACATTCCACTTTATACATTGCTTTTCTTTATTAAACGTCTCATCTTTCTTTTTAAATATCTGCTTAGCTTCTTCCAATTATAACTTCTTCCTCTCAAACCTGTTCACTCATCTTTTGTGTATTTGTCTTACAGTTAGATTCTCATTCATTCCCTCTCTAAGAAGAAGCCATTTCAATGTATTTTTGTTCTGATCACTCACCTTTGTATTCAGTTCACCTGTTCAGTACCTATTCATTCTAAGCTATGTCTTCTTGTGCATACCTATCTACAGGTAAGTCTTAAGTATCTAGAGAGAGTAAAGAAGATGACTTTGTTGGAGATATGCAGAACCCGCTGCCTAGGTAAAGGGGGTTGAAGCATTTTTTAAAATCTAGGTTGTTCACAACATTCAGACGTGGCGCAGACAGATATCTCTCTAATTCAGCGAACTATAAGAAATAGGAGGCAAAGCACAGTGAGACTTGAAATATCAGTGTCAGCCCACTTGATAAAGCAGACCATGAAATCCACTCTACAGAAAGGCTAAAACTACTTTTATGGGTAGTCCTCGACTTACCATTTAGTGACCATTCAGTTACAACGGCACTGAAAAAAAAGTGACTTGTGACCATTTTTCACAGTTACGACCTTGGTAGCATCCCCATGATCATGTGATCAGAATTCAGATGCTTGGCAACTGGTTCATATTTACAACCATTGCTGTGTCCTAAGGTCATGTGATCACCTTTTGCGACTTTTTGACAAACAAAGTCAACGGGGAAGCCAGATTCGCTTAATAGCTGGGTTACTAAATTATGAACTGCAGTGATTCACTTAACAACTGTGGCAAGAAAGGTCATAAATAGGGCAAAACTCACTGAACAAATGTCTCACTTGACAACAGAAAGCTTGAGCTCAGTTGAGGTTGTAAGCCGAGGACTACCTGTACTGAGATTGGCTATAATAATAGAATATTGTAAGTCAGTAAATGTTCTTTCTCACATTCATACATTTCTCTATGACTTGCTGAATACCAAAAATCTGGTTTGAATATCTCCTGCTGAGCATAATATCATCCTGGACTTCCCACCTCTTGTGACTTTTAATCAGAACTCTGCCAAATGCATACCCAGAAACGTTTAAACCAATTCTGATATAGTTTATGTATTCATTCTTGCTAACTTTATACAGTTATTTTTATTTTACATATACTATATTTTTACAGAAGAAAATGACAGCATTCTTCTAATAATTGGGCCCAGAACCAGTATTCATAGATATGTTAAACAAATAGTATCAACTATTCTAAAAGAAACTACATTTAATTTAATATTTCTCTAGTTACAGTCTAAACCTTCAGTATTTATGAGTTATAGAAAAAGAATGGAAATGTTCATTCTTTTTCTATAAATGTAGCATTTCTAGCATTTACTTAAATTCTGTTGTTTAACATGCTACAAACATTTCTATAGACATTTCTTAAATATTCATTTTGCAGTCATTCCATTTTCATTCTACCTTCTTTCCATTTTTCCTTTTCTTGCATGTACATTTTATTTCTAAGGATTACACCTAATAATATCAATTAATGCTCAGTCCAAAATCAGAACATCTCATATTCTTCTCTGTATCTCATTCTTTCATTCAAAATAAAAACTGTTCCATGTGTCCATTCACATCACTCATAGAATATATTGTTTCATTCATGCATTCATTAACATCACTCACTCACTCATTATGCTGCATATTTTTTCCTCAAAACTCATTTTTTTTCTTCTATTATCACTTAAGTGACAATATCATCATGCTATGGATTTAAATACATCCACAAAAACCATAGATGACTCCAACTCATGCTTTCTAAAATATGTTTTGGCATAAGCATTCATAATTAAACTTTCATTCAAAAAATAAATTTTCATTTTTTGGAATGAGCTCATCCATTTTATTGGATCAGCCCACTACATTCAAATCTGTTACTTCATTGTTCATTTACCTGCATAGCATACTTGTTTTTATTTTGAAAATGTTATCCCTCAAATCATGATATTTACCATTTGCTTGTACACTTCAAGACACGATCTTCCTTCTATGACAATTCCTATATGTGCCCATAAATATTGACGATTGCTATCTATCTTCCTTAAAGCACGGAAGTATAGGGTGAGGCTGGAGCCCAGTGATTTTACGATTCGATGTCTTTTAAAACAATGGTTGAGGCACCAATTAGTCATTATCATGATTATTTACACAAAACTGTGACATCCCAGTTGTCAGTTTTTTAACTAGCTTTGGCCTTCATATGCATCAAATTCTTCCCAAAAATGTCAGATGTCCTAATGAATTGATGTAGCATGCAAACAGTGTAATCTGTTGTAATTGACAGATGGGCATTTTATCAATGTATAAATGTTATTTATTATCATACCGATGCAGTCCAAGATGTTTTGGTGTAGCAACCAGCATGCCCAAAGCACTGGGATCACCATGACTGGTTTATTCATAATCTTTCAATTTGGGTTTTCAGGTCTTGATACATTGTGAAAAGTGGGAATGTGAGATTTTATTAGCACTCTTTGCTTTTTGATAGCCAAGATCACTGAAAGCCAGAACATAGCAATGACAAATAATAAAGGTGATAATGAGTCATTATTAATCAGAATGATCATTATGGTTTGTCACACACTCATCCAGATGTTTAGATTGGATTTGGCATTTTTGTCCACCATGTCCTGGAACAGGCAGATGTTGTTCTTTCATGGTGTTGAAGATATTGCAGGGTATAAGCTGATCCAGATAAAGCTGCCTTTTGCAATTGATTTACAATTACTGTTGTATTGTTTTTGTTTTCTTTGTTCTATTTCTATTTGTGGGTCTTTGCATTTTGTGACCCCTCCCCCCCATTCTTCTATTCTGCTATATTTGGGTATTGCAATGTCCACTATCCAGACTTTTTTTGTCTTTCTTGTCGACAATTGTTAAGTCCGTTAAGACAATTGTTTGAATTCTAAAATCACAAAGCATTTTAGCTTCTTCGTTTTCTTTTACTTTATCTATTTTGTAGCCCCACCAGTTCTTGCTTGTAGGCAAATGCTATTTCTTGCAGATATTCCAATGCACCCTTGCTGCTACTTTGTTATGTCATTGTTTGTAGTCATTCTATGTGATCTGCTTGCAGCAGCTAAGAAACTGTTTCTTCAGCTACTTTGCAGAGGCAGCATTTTCTGTTGTCTTGCTATTATTATTATTATTATTATTATTATTTTTAATAATTTTTTATTTTTCCAAACTCTCCCCCATACATATACCATAATATTTATCAGATGTCAACATACATTCTTTTTACATTCATATATAAGATACTTTTAATAAAATAAAATAAATACATACACATGACTTTTGGTGTTGCTCGCCCATTTCCCCTTTCACTGTATCCACATTCCTTCTTCTCTACCTTCTTTCTCCCTTTCTTCTCTTTCTTCCCTACTTCCCTCTTCTTCCTCTCCTCTTCTCTTTCCTTTACCACTCTCCTCCCCTTTCTCCCCACTTCTCCTCTTCTCCTCCAACCTTCCTACTTCCTTCTCCCCTCCTTTACTCTTTTCTCTCTCCTCTCCTTTCTTCCCTCTCATCCCGTTTTGCTATTATTATCTGCCCTGAGTTTCTAGTCCTTTGAGATAGAGAATGGAGTTAAGTGATAAACTGATCACTTAACTCCCTTCTCTGCCCCAAAGGACCAGAAATATAGTCTCCACTCATCCAACAATATCATAATGCTCCCCTGCATGACAACATTTTTTAGAAGAGGATTTCAGCCTCTGGCTGGAAAAATGTTACTCACCTTTGTGTTAAAATAACTCACTGGATGCTTAGGCATTTTACTTAGAAAATTACTTCAGAGTACTTTTGTAATGAACACAGGATTGAATGAAGAACTTAATAAAATAAACCATCAAGTCCTGTGATTTTAGTGAACTTAATACAACTAAATTATGGAATTGATTACATTTTTACATTTGGATGCTGCCTAAATGGGTAAAAAGAGTAACTCTATATCTTTGCCTCTCTATATACAGTACTTGCCGTTTTTCTTATAAGTAATGTGACTTTTCAATGAATACAGTATATTCCATATTGACTAACATATGTTTTTAACTATAAGTTCTGTTAGATGCATTGAAGGCTACTCTGCTACCAGAGACCATAAGATTCTAGTCTTATTTTAGCTGAAGGATGAATCAAAGTTTATTTCATTCAGATAAACATGGTTCCTTCAAAGTAAGAACCAGAAGCTTCAGTATGAATTTCACTGAAGGAAATAAGTCTAGGGTTGGATTCTCAATGTTTTGTGGATGTCACATAACAAAAAAATCCTCAACACCTCTTCTCAAAAGCAACATAGGTTCCAGGAGAAATCACTGAGGAAAATAAAGGAGAAGACATTGAGCATTATTGGGAGCATGAAGATTTACCTATACATTAAATACATTACAGGGATAATTAATATTGTTACTTTTCTTAACTCATTAATACAACTGAATATACTGCACTTGTGATCAGACAAACATGACTTTACCACTTTCTTCAGATCAAGAAACGTTGACAATTACTTTCCCAGGACCACACTAAGCCCCTAGCTCAGTCTTTGCCATGCCGTTTTTCAGAAATAAACAGCAGTTTCCTACTGATGTTTTCGCAACAGTTTCTCTGGATCTATCTGCTTTTAAGGAAGGTAATTTTTTTTTTCTTCTAAAGATCTGCAATTGTCAGTAATTGCTTGCTTGACAGTTTTGGAGTTATTTTTTGAAGAAAATGGGATGAGTTCCTCTGTAAACCACAGAAAGAAAACGAATAACATTTTGAATTAAAGTAAGCTTTCTGAGCCACTTTCACAAACCAGCTTTTTCTTCTTGTGGGGGATCACTGAGTGGGAAAGATGGGGCTTGACAAAGGAGGCAGTACTAGCTCAGCTGAAATCTGCAGATGAAACCAATGGGTTTTTGGTCCTGGTCATCTATACAAGGGGAGTTCATATAGCACTCTCAATAGTGTTCTGTGAGGATTATTTAACTTTTTTCTTTTTTTAACCTACATTTTTTCTATTATGTCTTTGTCTAAATGAATGTTATGATTTTGGCATCCATTGGATCATGTGCAGCTGACAGAAGCTGCATGAGTCCTGTCAATCAAGGAGAGAAGCAACCTAGAACTAAGGAGAAACTTCCTGACAGTTAGAACAATTAATCAGTGGAACAGCTTGCCTCCAGAAGCAGTAAATGCTCCAACACTGGAAGTTTTTAAGAAGAGACTGGACAGCCATTTGTCCGAAATGGTGTAGGGTTTCCTGCCCGAGCAGGGGGTTGGACTAGATGACCTCCAAGGTCCCTTCCAACTTTACTACTACTACTATTTGTGTGATGGTATATATGATATTGTGGTTTCTAATGGATACCTGTGTGATAAATGTCAGTTCTTATATTTACCTGATTTCACTGACTTCTCATCAATAGAACATAGAATAACAGAATTGGAAGGGACATTGGAGGTCTTCTAGTTCAACTCCCTGCTCAAGCAGGAGAATGTATACCATTTCAGTCAGGCTGTCCAGTCTTTTCTTAAAAGCCTCCAGCAATGGGGCTTTTAATAGATGATAGCAACTTCAGTGCATTACCCAGCCAACATTGATATAAGGTCTGTACTCATTACTGTTTTTATTGGACCTAATGATGAGTAGTGGCAGGATAAAAATGTGACAAACAAATAAATAAACAGACAAATAAAATATGCTAGAAAATATTATACGTTGCTAGTGGGAAGGGATCACAGGCTACTTTGAAAAACAAGGCTTGATTCAAGCTATGGGAAACACAATATTCTATTATTGTATTGTGTGGTGTGCTACTGGGATGTTCAGTCAGTTGGATGCAGAAGCAAAAGGAAGAACAGATATTCTATACAGTGGGGTCTTTGCTGCTCTCTGAGCTTTGTGATTTTCTTGCAGACGTTTCATTATCAAGCTAGGTAACATCATTAGTACTAAAAGGGAATGGGGTTTTGCTCTTATTTTTGTACTATCCCATTTTATTATTCCTTCCTGCTCTTAGTATTTTTCAGCAGAGAAGAGAGGATGCAAAAGGCAAACATTTTGACTGTAAGTAAAAATGGTCTCTCTTTTGTTCCAATAAGTTTCTTCAGAGAAGCTAAGCAGACATCATATTGGCCTGTAGCTTTGTTTCCAGTTGATGTTCTCTTTAACCAAACCAATACCAAATGTGTGATTTAGAATTCAGTTCTTGTCAGTCAAGAGCAGGCGGGCCGGACACATCATGTGGAATCTGTGCCCATCCCATTGCCAGCAATGGCAAAACCAGCCCAATACATTGCACAATGTCATGTGACGTCGCGAGTTTGACATGTCTGGTCCAGAGGATCCTCAGCTTTATTGTTGGTCCCTTTATTGTTTCTCCCCATCCCCCCAAAAATGAATCAGGAAGCCAATCCAGTTTGTATTCAAACCAATGGTCATATTTATTTATTTGATTTTTATCCCACTTTTATTACTATAGAAGTAAATCAAGGTGGTGAACGTACTTAATATTCCTTCATGCTCCTATTTTCTCCACAACAACAACTTGATATGGTGGCAGTTTGAATTGGGAAAAGGAGGAGCATGGTGTTGATATAATTCTGTGAAGCATGTGTAATTTTTGACTTCTGCAAAATGGCTTTCAGTATTTTTTTTCCCAAGGTTGGGACAAAAAGGTTATATAAGCATAGCTATAATATGTTAGCTGGTAGAATATTACATGGATCTATAATTCTGAGTGCAAAGGCATATTTGAATCCATTCCTTTATGTTACTTCTGAAAATACAAGCATGTATTTAATTAAACATGACTAACAGAGAAAGTTTTTGGGTTTATTGCAGCAGCATCCTCAGGCTCTCTTTGATTTTATTAGCTTTTGAAAGCCCTTCTTTGGGATGTAGGGACAAGTTCACAACCCATATAGGAAAGGAACAGGGCTTGTGTTGTTTTGCAATGACACAATGCTGTGTTACTCGGACCTCTCCTGTTTCCTTCTATCCTTTCCTGTTCCTATGGGATGCCAATGATTTGCTGACTTCATAAGGTAAAGCAGGGGTCTTCAAATTTGGTCCTTTTATGACTTGTGGACTTCAACTCCCAGAATTCCTCAGCCAGGCATACTGGCTGAGGAATTCTGGGAGTTGAAGTCCACAAGTCATAAAAGGGCCAAGTTTGAAGATTCCTGAGGTAGTTTGGAATGTGAAAAAAAAACCCTATTCTCTTTTATATTTGGAAAAAAAAACTTTTTTGGGGGGGGGGAAAGCCTTTAAAATAGCACAGTGCATTGAAAATTGAGAGGATGTATCCGTATTACATGAAAAACAATGACAAAGTTATATCATTCTCATAACAACCATCAGGCTATCAACAAGCTTCTCTTCAGGAGAGCCCTTGGATTCAGCATAGAAATTATAGCAGCTGGATGGGGGAAACAAGGAAGGGAATGGAATCCAATGGAGTTACTGCTTTTAAAACACATTTTTAGTTGGGGAAACCAGATTTGCAGCTTTATTGCAGGAAAGGAATCAGTTTAAGAATGTGGGATACTCAGAATGCCAAGTGGTTACATCAACCAATATTGCATGATAGCACGGTTTTCCCCTTCCCTCCGTCCCTTCCATTTTAGACATATTCATATCACCTGCATGTTCAGTTTAAATATATTTTATTCATGTTCTGAGCAAACCAAAATAATTCCCATTGCAAGCATTCAGCAAGAACACAATCTACTAAAATGAGAAGTAAAGGGAGACCATAGAAGGAAAAAAAAATCCCCAGCATGTTCCAAAGTGCTTTGATGCTAATGTCTGCTGCTAACATCTGGCCTGGTATGGAAACAACTCTGTTCTTCTTACCTGTGGCTCTTTCTTGGGCCATCAGAAGCCAATCATTTGTCTTGGCAATGCAACCTAATTTTCAAGGGCCTAATGACTATAGCACAATGAGCTCCAAGATACAATTACAAGGTACAGGCAGAGTAAATCTAGATTCAGTTTACAACAATTATGGCAGTCTATGCGATTCCTTGCTGAGCCAATCCAAATGAACTTATAATGAAAGTTTGCATTATTTGCAAGGATTTCCAAGATCTGGTTTTGTTTACCAGTTTCTGAAGGGAAAACAGAACACCCATTTAGCACGAGTGTACCCAAGCATGAAATAAACTGCAAGAAAGTTGTACATACAATAATTCTTTTTTAAAAAATGAATGGACTGCATCCAGTCTGCCTCAATAAGGTTCATAGCCTTGCAGAAATGTATCACTTTGTCTCAATGCAGTGAAACAGCTGGTTGGGTTAGAATGCCTCAAATGAGCTTTCAATGCACTATGAGCCAGCAGGGTGCAGCCGCCGCCAAAAAAGCTATTACAGTCCTTGGTTGTATAAACAGAGGCATAGAATCAAAAACATGTGATGTATTAGTGCAGCTTTATGAAGCCTTAGTAAGGCCACACCTGGGAAAAGTGCAAAGAAGAGCAAGTAAGATGATTAAAGGCCTGGAGACTAAAACATATGAAGAATGGTTGCAGGATTTGGGTCTGGCTAGTCTAGAGAAAAGGACCAGGGGTGATATGATAGCAGTATTCCAGTATTTGAGAGGTTGCCACAAAGAGGAGGGGGTCAACTTATTTACCAAAACACCTGTAGGCAGGACAAGAAACAATGGATGGAAACTAATCAAGGAGAGAAGCAACCTGGAACTAAGAAGAAAGTGAGGACAATTAACCAGCAGAACAGCCTCAATTCAGAAGTTGTGAGTGTGCCATCACTGGAGGTTTTTAAGAAGAGACTAGACAGTCACTTGTCTGGAATGGTATAGGGTCTCCTGCTTGAGCAGGGGGTTGGACTACAAGACCTCCAAGATCCCTTCCAGCACTATTCTGATTGATTGATTGACTGCTTAGTCCTCAGCTACTTTTTATGAGTGGAATAAAGTAATGCAGCTGCTTCCTTTTGGCCCTCAAAAGTGGAGTGTTCCAGGGCTTTCCAGTAATGCATTAGAGCAGACATGTGAAACTCGTGACATTACGAGTTTTGTGTGGTTTCTGTTGAGTCCTCGGTTAATGGCAATAACTTCACGAAGCATCTCGTAGTTTCAGGAGCTCTTTATTTGTTTTCAGTAGCCCCGTTACAACACTGAGGTGTGCAAACCTCTCAGCCTCTCTTAAAGACGATTCCCAGGCCAACAAGCAACATTTAGGCGCGCTGCACGCCTCGCACATGTGCGCGAGCGCCGGCGCCAGCCAGTCTGGTCCCAGGCAGCTTGCAACTGCCTGGGACCGTTGCAACGTCCTGAGCCTGCCTTTGCAGGCTCAGGACACAACAGTTTCCTCATGACGCGTCCAGCCCACGGGCTGGCAGTTTGACACCCCTGTATTAGAGCAAAGCATGGCTCAAATCTTTGTTGCGGCTAATGATTCCTCCAAGATCTGCTTAACCTCATTAAATGTTTACAAAAAGGTCTTTCTTCAAGTCTTTGTGCCAATTATTTGTATCAGAAATTCTCTGTGGAGTAATTATGTTCTGTATAAGGTCATTTGGTTTGTCATTTGTGAGCATTAGTGCTAGCAAAGGCAACTGCAAACCGTCTTTAGATGATTGTCATTTGAACAGAAGCATCTAAAGCACTCTGTATTAGTTGCAGCCAAACTCAGAAACCTTGCCTAAGTATCACAATGTACCTTGTGATCTTCAAAGATGATGGTGCATCTTCTTAAATTCCAGTTGATGTTGTTCTGTCTGATGCAGCTTCCCCATCTCCAATTTTGATACTGTAGTGTTATGACAGTTATGACATATTGAGATTCTAGTGTAAAAGCTAACCATGGTAGGTATCCCCCAATCCAAGTCCCCGTTATTGTAAAGGGGATCTAATTCAATGAATGACTAGAATACCAGTCAAAGATAATCAGTGCCCACTGAAGACCCATTGGAAGAAATGGGAGCAATGAAAATAATTGAAAGATTAAAATAAATGCCAGCCTACAAAGTAAGTATGGAGTGGATTCTGAAGGCAAATAGAGATAAAAGCTCACAGGGATAAACACATTAACACAACCTCCCCCCAATATAAAATTTGGATTGCTAGCAAAGAATTAAGGGAGAACTGGAATAGCTATTTCGAACTCTTTAGCTCTTTTCAACCAGACATACCCTTCTGAGATTCGAACCTGGCTGTCTGCATGTTAGGCAGCTGTATTAACCTCTAGGGCACAGGCTCTGTCTCACTTTTGCCAGCTGTGTTAGGGAGGGAAGAAACAGGAGGAGTAATCTCGGATGCTGTATGTTACACCCTGTTGCCCAAATACGGGAGAGAGAAATCTTTTGCCTTGTATCAGCTCAAACTAGAGCCATCCACAGGCAGCAGTCACAACTGTGACATCATATACATTTCTAAAATTTGGATTGCTAGCAAAGAATTAAGGGAGAACTGGAATAGCTATTTCGAACTCTTTAGCTCTTTTCAACCAGACATACCCTTCTGAGATCCAAACCTGGGCTGTCTGCATGTTAGGCAGCTGTATTAACCTGCTGTATTAAGACTGCTGCCTGTGGATGGGTCCTACAAAGACCTACATACAAATACCCGCGAAAACCTCAGAAAACATATATATATATATATGAAATATCACAATAAAGAATATTGAAAGTGTGATATGATAACCTTTAGGTATCTTTTTCCAATCCATGAACAAATTAAGTGCATTTCAGCTACAATAAAAGCACAGGCAGTCCTTGACTTAGAACAATTTATTTAGTGAATGTTCAGTTACAATGGCACTGAAAAAAGTGACTTATGACCATTTTTCACACTTACAACCATTGTAGCATCCTCATGGTCACTTGATCAAAATTCAGACAGTTGGCAACTGACTCATATTTATGATGGTGGCAGTCTCCTGGGGTCATGTGATTAACTTTTCCAACCTTCTGACAAGCAAAGTCAATGGGGGAAGCCAGATTCACTTAACACCTGTGTTACTAACTTAACAACTGCAGTGAGTCACTTAACAACTGTGGTAAGAAAGGTAGTAAAATGGGCAAACTCTCTGAACAAATGTCTCACTTAGCAACATTTATTTTGGGCTCAATTATGGTGTAAGTAAAGGACTACCTGTGATATGTTTGTAAGGATTTTCACTTGCAAACAAGTCTGATTTCCAATCTCCCTTCTGTGAAACTTCCATGCTTAGAAATTTGTATCTGTTTCTCTGAAGTCATTTACCTGTGCTTTATTCAGAAATGTTTTGTCAACATTATCAACAGAAACATTTCTTTTAAGTGAGCTATACCATTCATTGTAAATGCACTCACGTTAAAAAAAAAAAAAACAGAAAAAAACCAAGAGTGAGATGGCTGAAATAATATAGCTATGCATCATTTGTATAAGCAGGTCTTTATATGTTTTGCTTTGGCTTACAAGTGTTGATGATACGAACCTCAGGATGTCTGAATAATGAAATAAAAACCAAACTCACAGTTGTACCAAAAAGACATTAATGTACAGTGATGGAGCATGGAGAAAATACAGTCTGAACTAACATTGAAAAAAAAAATCAAATATAAGCATCAGCTCACTGCCAAGAAAAAAACTTGCTAATGTACAGCACGGCTGCTGTTATATCTATATAACTGGGATGGAAAGGTGTTCACCTGTCATAAGTATACAAAGATTGAAAATAATTATATGTGATTACAAATCAAATCTAAGAAGAGGATAACTGAAAATAATGCACCATGTCTGGAAAGAACAATATCCAGAATTCGAAATAACAAAAGAGAGGCTAGCAGATCAATGTCAATTTATAATATGAAATACAGTATTTACAGAAGCAGAATTGGAATAACCGCAATATTTATTCAGGAAAAGAAATTGAAGCCTTCCCAGTAGTATAGTAGCTCAGATTGTAGAGGCAAACCAGGGGGATTCAGCAGTAGAGGAAGTCAGCAAAGCTATTGAATCATTTTCATTCCCAAACCAGGCACCCTCTCTTCTGCCTTCTCTTCAGAAAAAATAAAACCTTTTAATTAAAAGAAAAGAGAAATTGAAACAAAGAATAACTGAGCATTTAGAACAGCACAAAAACAGCAGAAACAGGTTGACTGTATTGACCCTTGTCCTAAAGAAACAGTTAGCACAAGCATTAAAAGATGCTAGTACTGTAATATCAAATATAAGCACCAACTACTCAAGAAACAAACCAACAATTGTACAGTATGGCTACAGTTATAACTGAATATCTGGGATTCACAGTCAACAAGGAAGGAAAAAAGCCAACAGTGCATCCCCCCCCAATGGAAAAACCAGCATTTGCTTGGAGAAGTAGTATACATTTAAAAATAAAAAGTTTCTCCTGAACATTCCAATTTATTGAAACAGTGTTAGGCCACTGACAATCACTCTGTTGTTAGACCATGATCTCTCTTCATTTTAATCAATAACAACAATTTTGCTAGGTTGGCTATAGTAGAATAATTGGCTCAAAATCACCCACCAAGTTTCTACAGCTGACAATATTGCAGTCCTCTCAAAAATATGAAAACACTGACAATTAAAAAAAACAAGTATTTCTGCCTAGTTCATCATTTTGATTTGTAGCTTCTTGAATATCAAAAACTGATATTAGGTTACTGTAATATAAAAACAAACAGCAACTATCACTGCTTTCTTAGGATCTGGAATCTAAAAACTAAAGGTGATATATTACTGTATAGCTTGCATTCCCCGAATAGTATTTTCAATAAAATCAAATTAAAGAGATGGTAGTTCCAAAGAATGCAAAACAAGAGAGCCATCCCAAAGTTTTGATGTTAGGGACAATATAATAAATAATGCCTCTTCTCTAGGGCAACCACATTGTGGTTGCAAAAAAAAATATGATAATAAATAGGTGAAGGATACTCAACTTTTGCTTTTCAGCTAGGAGTAACCCAGATTTTTTATAGTTCAGAAATGGCAGTGCTATCCTTCTACAGGTCATTACCTAAGTCAAATTGTATAAGACCCAAGTAATTGTTTTGGCTATCTATACAGCTTTGTCCTCCCTTCTACTGGAATAAAACAAGAACAATCCTATCAATAGCTAATCATTGGAAGTGGGTTGGGCTGGAAAGAAGGAGTGGCCAAAAATCATTCAGCAAGAGCCATCACTGAGATATAATACACTACACTTTATTGGCCAAGAGTGATTGGACGCACAAGGAATTTCATGAATGAAGGCAAAAAAATGTGTCCCAGGATAATGTTGCGAAATCCAACCTGGGTCAGTAACCAGGACTGGAAGTTTAGTCTTCCAAGCTTTTGGACTTGTGCTGGACCCATCCTCAGGGAACTTGTCTCTACCGGAATGTGTGCAGGAAACAGCAGCCAATAGATGTCCAGCAACACAGAAATCAATCAATAGAAAGACTCCACATAAATGCAACAAATAGAATAGCCCAAAGCACACATTCTGGAAGAGAGAAATTCCCTGAGGATGGGCTTCAGCAAGAATCTAAAATCTTGGAAGACTAGTCCTGGTGACTGACCCAGATTGGATCCTACACAAAGAATTTGTCTTCCGTGCATCATCTCTCAGTGTACTGAATGGACAAGAACTTGGCTCATCCCACTCCTAGTCCAACATTATACTACACTGGATCTTGTTATTGTCAATTATTCTGTTCCACAGTGCCATAACAGGTATCTGAGAGTGGTTAATGAGGATATCAGAAAAATTGTCCTGTTCCTGAATCAAACCCTTGTTCCCTCCAGCTTCTTGACCATGAGCACTTCTGTCAAATCTATGTTGACACTGACATACAAATTCAGATCTGTTTAATCTAAACTATAGTCCACTGCATTGTAGACATACCTCTACTATCTTTCGGCCACTTATACAACAATGAACACAATAGTTAAAAATACCTCAATACCTCTTTCATCTGACTAGACAATATTACAGATCAATTATTATAGCTAACTGCAAATTGTTAACAGTTAATGGAATGACAGAGCATGTTCCTTTGGGCAATAATTCATGGAATTTTAAAACCTTCACAACTTAGCACTTGAACTGTTTTACATCTTCCTTTAAGCAAAGGTTTTAGTAACCAGCCGAATATAGGTACAGTGGTATATTGAAGTTATCATATTAAAATTAATTATAATTTAATTGATTATAAAAGAAACACACACCTTGTATGCAAGGTGATAGATCTTTCCCTTATAACAGGCTCATTCAAATTTTGTTCATTTTATTTGCATTCCATTCTTTCACTTTTCCTTCAGGTTGCTCAGGATAGACTTTCTGATCCTTGTAATAACCTCTAAGTTTGATTGAAAGTGAGTCACTTATTTGAAATGACTCAGATGCATGGCAAAATTGGAATTTATGAATCCTGGTATCTCTGAATCCCAGCCAGCCTTGTGCTTTTCCTGATAGGGCAAGGAAAGAAAAAGTCGCAAGTAGCTGAGGGCTATTGCAAGAGGAAAATCAATGGGCAGTAAAGATTTGCAGCAATTTCTCTGCCCTCAGAATTCCAGCAAAGGACTTATTCCTATTTTCCTAGGACCATAGAACTATTCTGATCCAAGCATCACAAAAACCCCATCTTGAAATGTGGAGGGGCACAACGGAAGACCTCAGGACCTTTTGTGCCTCCTTGAGACACCCTCCAAAAGTCCCCACTTCTTCCCAAGGCAGCCATTTGCCCCAAATTTTGAGCTTTTTTTTTTTTGTTCATGACATGAAATTGATAAGAATACTTTGATATTTTGAATTTTAAATATATGTAGTACCCAGGAGGAGAAGTGGAGGGGAGGGAGGGAGGGAGAGAGAGGGAGGGGGAGGGAGGAAGGGAGGGAGAGAGGGAGGGAGGGAGAGAGAGAGAGAGAGAACTATATACTTATTTCTAAAATATAGCAAAGGGTCTTTTAAAATAGAGCCATCATTTTCTTTCTGAAAGCATGTGCTCTTCTCCCAGAGGAAGAGACCTGTTTTCACCCATCAGAGAAACACCCCCTCCATGTTGTCCTCCTCTTCTGCATCCTAATGATGGGATGGGACAGGGCGAACATTGCAATTTCCATCCCTCCACACTCTGCAGCACTTTTGTCCCAGGAGGGACCACGATTAATGAAATAATTTGGGGCCTCGCTGACTGCTCTGTCAACTCTGTTTCTAATGCCTGGCCAGTAAAAGGAGTCATTAAACAGTGTGGAGGTTCACCTCACATTCAATTACATGTGCCTGAGCAGTGTGTGCAAGAAGCCAAAATGGGAGGGGGGGAGAGAAAAGAAACGAGCCCCCCCAATAAATTTACTTTGCCTTCACTTTTGCCCTCTCTGCATCTTACAGTGCCAACTAGCTGAGAAGGCAGCTTAAAGGAAATGGTAGGTTAGCTGGACCTCAGAATAACAGAATAATAGAGTTGGAAGGGACCTTGGAGGTCTTCTAGTCCAACCCCCTGCACAGGGAGGAGACCTTGTATCATTTTGGACAAATGGCTGTCCATTCTTAAAAGACTCCAGTGATGGAGCACCCACAATTTCTGAAGGCAAGCCGTTCCACCGATTAATTGTTCTCATTGTTAGGAAATGTTTTAATTCTAGGTTGTTCCTTAGTTCCAGGTTACAACATCCTGCTGTTCTGAGAAAATGTGAGCAACCTGGAGTCTTGGTGAAAGATAGAGCTAAAATAAAGGACACCAAACCCTAAGTCGAATGGAAGAAACATCCAGGAAAGCTTACAAGCAGCAGCAGCAGCAGCAGAGCAGCAGCAGCAGAGAGTTCTGTAATGGACATTCTATCAATAAAATTCCCTAGATCTTCAGCATCATTATTCATATTCAGATCCACTCCAAAATAGAAAATTAAAGTGACTTTTCTTCATTGCCTCCCCATATTAGGTAAGAAAAGTGGTAGCAGCCCAGAGCTTTATATATATATACATATATATTATTTTTAAGATATGGGTTTATGGGTTTATCAGCAAGTTTCTTTCTAAGTCAAGAAAGCAAATTACTGGTTTATGTGCATGGAACTTGTTAGGACTGAGGCGCATGCATGGGGAGAAAACATGCCAACAACATAATCTTAAGCCAAATATAGATTGTGTGTGTGTGTGTGTGTGTGTGTGTGTGTGTGTGAGAGAGAGAGAGAGAGAGAGAGAGAGAGAGAGAGAGAGAGAGAGAGAGAGAGAGAGACTTTTAGTAGAATCAAATTTTTCAGCCATAGCTGGCTGGGTGGCAAATATTACAGATATCATTTGAATACTGGGCAATGGCAGGTGGCAAAATGTAATCTTTCCATAGCTTTTAAAGCCATCATGAATTCACTGTCTCAGAGCTATCTCACACATGCGCTTCCCCTCCTACACACCTAGCAACTGCCTTTTTGCATTGTGTGTGATTCACTGCCTGGAAGCTAAAGTTCTGCTAAACAAATAAATAAGCACATAAAATAAGTGGTTGCCATAGGAATTAGAACACCATTTAAAAATGATAGCTCTTGGTGGCGGCTGCTGCTGCTGCTGTGCAGAGGGACTTGTTTATATTCTGGGGGGGGGGGGAGAATGAAGTTTGAAGAGACCAAGTTAATCAGTGGAAATCCTGTGCCGTCCTCTCCAGAGGCTGGCACAAAGCCGTGCATGAATGGGCTTGGGCCCATGCTGTTTGCTAAAGCTCAGGCAGTTCCCACGTGAAACATCCGCTAAATGGCTCCTGTGCAGCAGAGGGAGCCAACGGTGGTGAACTACCCTCTCGGCGCACGGCATCAGAGCATCTTTCATCCTGGGGGAATTGTAGCCCGAATAGTTTCTTTTACACAATGATGTCTCTGTGGATTTAAGCTGGGTGCCTTTCCTAGGATGGAATCTCAGACTCCTATTGATGCTACTGCTGCATCAACTGAGATAGATTTTGAAACATTTGGGCCAAACAGAAACAGCAGAAAGAAATGTTTTATGAAAATGTATAAGCTACCTTTCCACGTCACCTTTCAGCTGTTCGGTGTAACTTAGTATCAGTCACACAAGCAACTCAACTCAGTTGACTGAGAGCAGACCTCAAGCTCCCAATAAAGGAGAATATTTGTAGCTCAGGGTTGAAATGAGGGGTCCTTATTTTATTTTTAAATGTTTTATTGATTTTTAAGAATTTCAATCTTTAATGCTTAGTAAACAACATGCTGTTTGGGTTCACATATTTAACATTAATTTCTTCAATACAAATCTGTTCAGTACCGCACAATCCAGTATTTTTTCCCTGATCCTTCTTTCTTCCCCATATTTTTTCCATTTTCCCCTCATTACACAGTTACAATTTTTGGTACTATTGGTGTATACAAAGTTAGATATAAACTTCATCATATTTTACTAATGTCATGCGATTAACAATAATATCAATTCATAAATCAATATCCCATTTTTCATGCTCTTGCTAGGGTTTGATTTCCCATCAATATTTGAAATAACTTTGTCAGTTATGATTTTCTCAATATTAATTACATTTCCATGGCTAAACTTTTTATTCATACCAATCCTCCTCTTATTTTCATATTTCCCATATCAAAAAAGAGAAAGAAAAAAAGAATGCTATTTTAATTCTAAATCATATCTTTCATTATAAAAATCTAATTGTATCTAAGAGTCAATTGTTCTTTTAGTCTTATTCAAATAAGTATTTAAACATATAATGCCCCCTCTAAAAGGCCAAATCTTCTGTCTTTTAAATGTAACTCTCCCTTTCTTTCTTTGCCAAGTAGCTTTCCACACCAGGGGAATTAAATAGTCCAGGAATTTTATTTTTATTTTTGTGAAATTTGCTTGGCATGAGGAAGACAATTTAGGTAGGGTATTTTGGGGGGAGAATTCTGCCCATTTATATTCCTTAAGCCAGAAGACCCCAACCTTTTGGGCACCAGAGATCGGTTACGTGGAGAGAGATTTTTTTGTGAACTGGAGTGGGCATGGTTTTGTGTGCTGCCTGCATCCTGTGGATGGGGTTTTCTTGTTTGTGTGGACTGGTTGCTGGCATGCCACGAACTGCTCCATGGACTGGGAGTTGGGGACCCCTGCCTTAAGCAATTCCCAGTTTCCTTCTCCCTCAATTTCTCATTTCATTCCTTGTCTCCCAAATTGTGGCATTTCCCCTAACAGCTCTATATTCCATTTTTAAAAATCTTCCTTGCCATTAGATGTATTCTGCAGACCTAAGGGGTAAAGGGTCTTTTGCATTTTCACTGTTATGGCTAAGTCTTGCAGTATTTTATTTGTATATGGTCATTTATATTTCCCTTCTTTTATCTCTTCTGTTTCTAAATCAGTTTCCTCTGCTTTGTCTTCTAGTTTGTTTGTTCATACTTTGTAATCATTGTCTGGGAGTTTTCTAGTTGTAGATTTAGTTTGGAGATTTGTTCATTTATATTATCTAAATTGCTTTTAGTCTCAATATAGTTTCTTTTTACATCCTCTTTGTATGCAACAATTGTTTGGTGAATTAGTTGTAACATAGAGTATATTTCCTTCTGAAAGGTGTTTTTTTTTTCTTGAGGCATCATTCCTGGACATCTTCTAGTATCACCAGACTCAGTAAGAGTAGATCAAAGTTTCATATAGTTTTCTGGTCTTTATGTGTAGCCTTTATAATCCAATATATCCCAGAATATAGGTCCAGTTCTGAAAGCAATATTTTATAGTGATCCTTTGTCTCAGGTACCCCCAAAATTGTCAGCCAGGCAAGGTAGTTATCCACAATATTCAAAGTGTTCAAAATGTTCATCCTCCCTGAAAACAGCTCAAAAGTCTCTCTCAGCCACACATAGCCCAAAGTTAAATTTTCCTTCTCTCCCAATAGCTCTTGAGATTAAAAGTCCAACCTCAGTAGGTGTTTATAGTCCAAGAAGGTCAGGGTGATAAGTATGCCAAAATATTTCCCTTTATTGCCAGCTGTTCTCCCAGGTTAGGAGTCACCAAGCAGCCAGGAAGCAAGTTATAGTGCTGTACACAAATCCACCACTAGATGTCACCCAAAGTTCATTTTCCACTCTTAAGACAAAGGATGGATTTCTTATATTTCACCTCAGTGTTTTTTTCCAAAGAGAAAATCTTAACAATTATCTCAGTTCTCAAATTTATCAAAACTATACCTTTATGTTATTTTAGTATTGTATATTTCTGTCCCCCATAAAATTAAAACACTGCTTCCGTTCAGATTCGGAGGTTTTTATATTCTTGGGAGCTTTTCCCAAGAAATTTAGTTGTAAAATAGTAAAGAAAGGATCAATATTCTCACCCAGTTCCAAATATGCTGTTTACGATGTGCTAATTGGTGCTTTTTCTTTTCTTTGGTTATCAGTAAATAATGGCTGGCCACAGGAATGTAGCCAGTCTTTCCTCTATCGGTTTGGAGGGTTTTCCTCAGATCAAACAAAAAGACCTCCATCTCTTTGTGATCAATGAGGTACCCCTCCTCTTCATTGCCTCTCCAGGGTGACTTTAGGCCCTTTTTAGGGCCCCCAGCTGGGCAAAATTGGGTATGGATGGCAGATCCCTGTTTTCCTGCATCCCGTTTCACCACAATGCAAAACCGGAAGTCTTGAAATGAGGGGTCCTTGCTGGTCTCTGAGCTTGTTGGTTTTCTTGCAGACGTTTCATTTCCCAAACTTCATGGGTAACATCACAATTTACCAGCTAGTAAATTGGCAGTGCAGGAGTAGCACCGATGATGTTACCTAATTTGGGTAATGAAATGTCTGCAAGAAAACAACCAAGTTCAGAGACCATTAAGGATCCCTCAGACCTCAGCTTGTGGGATCAACTTTTCTTTTGAATAGAATCTAAAAAACTACAAATCAGACATGGACTGGGGTGGGTGGGATGGGGATAGGGGGCAAGAGATGTTAACTGCATTGTTGAATTATTGGATTGCAATACTCCTGCATCCAAAAGTATGGAATTTGCATCATTTGTGTGCATGACATAAAGATGTTGTTTTGATACTGTTATGTCCCGAGCCTTGCAAACGGCTCGGGCGTTTGCAGGCAGTCCCGGGCAGGTGCAAAGCTGCCCGGGACCAGACAGGCTGTCGCCAGCGCCGTGCGCATGCGCGGGTGCTGGCGCGGGAAAAGTAACACCTTTACCCGGGAAGCGTCTATATAAGAAGCTGGGAGGTTTGGGGAGCTGCTGAAGCCATCTACTTGTAAGCTGAACGCTGAATAAAGGAAACTGAGAACTTCAACTGCTTCTCGTGTCTGCTTCCCGCCAAGGACTCAACACTGGCGACGAAGGTGGGATGCCTTGCACTACCTGGAAAGGAAGAAGTGTAAGCTTACCCAAGGAGTCCTGAGCGGCGGAAAGGAACGGCGTCGTGTGAGTAAAACACACTGCGGGGCATACCGGGGGTTTGCCCCTACTTTGATGATGTCTTAATTGCAGGAGACTCCACACACATTCTAGCTGAAAGGCTAAGGGCTGTTCTGTTAAGATTCAGGAAGTCAGGCCTCAAGCTCAAAAAAGACAAATGCAAGATTGGGGTGCCTTCTACTGAATTTCTGGGGTTCAAAATTGATTCTGCTGGGATTCACCCTGCTGAATCCAAACTGACAGCTATTTTAGAAGCACCTAGGCCAAAGTCCAAGGCCGAACTTCAGGCCTTCCTGGGCCTCCTGAATTTCTACCATTCTTTTCTTCCACATAAAGCTAGTGTAGCTGAGCCTCTTCACAGGCTACTAGACAAACAAGCAGTGTGGCAGTGGTCACATACACATGAGGCTTGCTATAACAAAGTCAAGGCCTTGCTCACTTCTAACAGTGTACTTGCACATTTCAACGAATCTCTTCCTGTGTGCATCGCATGTGATGCGTCCCCTTACTGGGTAGGAGCTGTCCTGAGCCACCTCAGGTCTGATGGAACTCAGGTTCCTGTTGCATATTACTCCAGAACATTGTCTTCTGCTGAGCGCAACTACGCTCAGAGAGACAGGGAGGCTCTGGCTGTTGTCGCTGGAATTAAAAAATTCCACGATTTTCTCTATGGCAGGCATTTCACGGTCTTTACTGACCATAAGCCTCTGCTGGGACTGTTTACCACACGTAAGCAGACTCCCCAAATCATTTCCCCTAGAATGCTTAGGTGGGCTATTTTTCTGTCTGCATATGATTTTTCTTTACTCCACAAGCCTGGGAAAGAAATGGGCCATGCTGATGGCCTCAGTAGATTGGCTCTGCCAGTAGTAGAAGCTGACCCTGCACCAGCTGTCAACATTCTATCAATCCAAGCCTTGCCCGAGCTCCCTCTTTGTGCCAGGGATGTTGCCGCTGAAACAGGTACAGATCACACACTTTCACGTGTCCGTTCCTGGGTTTTGTCCGGTTGGCCTAAGCACTGCCCTAGTCCTGAGTTTCAGAGTTTCTGGTCCAAAAGAAACGAGTTGTCCCTTTCTCAGGGTTGTCTGCTTTGGGGAAACAGAGTTGTCATTCCCTCCTCAATGAGGACTAGGGTCTTGGAATCCCTCCACGAGGGTCATCCTGGCCTTGTTCGTATGAAGGCTCTTGCACGCAGCCACTTGTGGTGGCCTGTTTTAGATAAGGATATTGAGGCTCAGGTGCATGCATGCCACCTGTGCCAACGATCTCGCCCAGAGATGCCCCAAGCTCCCGTGCAGAAATGGGAGGAAACGCAGTCCCCATGGTCTAGGGTGCACATTGACTACGCTGGGCCCTTTCAGGGCCAGTTCTTCTTGGTCCTTGTTGACAGCCCTTCAAAATGGCTTGAGGTTGTACCTGTCTCTTCCACCACCACTGCAAAGACTATTCAGGTACTGAGGGGGATTTTTGCTGCACACGGGCTTCCAGATGTCATCGTGTCTGACAACGGCCCTCAATTCCCTTCCTCCGAATTCCAAGCTTTCTTACAGGCTAACATGATTCGTCATGCCACGTCTGCACCCTTCCACCCGTCCACCAACGGTATGGCTGAACGTATGGTGCGCATCACAAAGGACGCCTTGAAAAGACTCACCTACGGGGACTGGCATCACAGGTTGGCTGACTTTCTCCTTTCTTATCGCACCACGCCGTCCACTTCTACTGGGAGAAGCCCAGCTGAACTTCGCTGGGGGCGTCAACTTACTACTAAACTTGACCGGTTGCACCCGGACAGACTGCCTTCATCTACCTCACATCCTAGGGCACCTAGACATCTACTTGTGGGTGCCCCGGTTTGGGCTCGCAATTACGGGCCTGGTCATACCTGGGTCCCCGCTTCTATTTCCAGGGTCACAGGTCCTCTCTCCTACGAGGTTGCCCTGGACAACGGTCTTGTCCTGCGTCGGCACATCGACCAACTCCGCCCTAGGCGGGACTTTTCAGATGAGACTCCTGGGTCTTTTCCAGGGGGGGAGGGGGACCCTTTGGAGCAAAGGGAAGGGCACAAGCTGCTGCCCATCTCCACTGATGGAGCCACAAACGGCCCATCCCAGGGTTCCGCAATTGCTCCGAAAAGGAATTCATGGAGCTTACCCACACAACAGGCACTCACGCCTACTCCAGCCAGGGAGTCACCCCGGGGGCATACTCACCTTCCACACATATCACACAGCACTCCAGTCACGGAGGATACCCGGGGGCATCCCAACAAATCATTCCCCGCAAGAGAGCTGGCACACAATCCCCAAGGTTGGCCTGACCTTACCCCAAATTCTACATGGGGTCAAACATACAGGGAGGTGGTCGAGGAACCAAGTCCCGACTACAACACCTCTAGCCCAAATCAGGGAGTAACTGAGTTTTGGGAAAGTACAGAAACCCACACAAGCCCGGACACAGAACGGGGTTCAGGGAATGGTCAGCCTCCTGACAGGTCTTGGACGGACCTTGGAGGTTCAACAGAGACGCCCAGCAGTGGCTATCACTTCAAGGGCCCGAGGGTCTACAGCTAGGCAGGTCAACCAGGTCACAAAGTGACAGAAGCCCTGGCCTGACGAGCCCGGTGGGCAAGCAAGCAGGCCAGGCATCGGGGCACAGTCTTTGGAAGGCACCAAGGCAAAATAAGGAGAACAGGCTCACATCTCCCTCCAGTCAGGGAACTCATGCTAGTAACCCAGAGCTGAGAAGGTCACAGAGAGCAAAGAAGTCTCCTAAATACTTAGAGGATTACATAACACTGCTGGCTAAACAAAAGCCAGGTAACGATAGGAGCACTGAGAAGCAGAACACTGCATAAAATAAATGTTTATATGTTGGTAGTAGTTTTAGCCCGGGGGAAAGGGGTGTTATGTCCCTAGCCTTGCAAACGGCTCGGGCGTTTGCAGGCAGTCCCGGGCAGGTGCAAAGCTGCCCGGGACCAGACAGGCTGTCGCCAGCGCCGTGCGCATGCGCGGGTGCTGGCGCAGGAAAAGTAACACATTTACCCGGGAAGCATCTATATAAGAAGCTGGGAGGTTTGGGGAGCTGCTGAAGCCATCTACTTGTAAGCTGAACGCTGAATAAAGGAAACTGAGAACTTCAACTGCTTCTCGTGTCTGCTTCCCGCCAAGGACTCAACAGATACCATTGCCATTTGTCCTGGATATCTATGCAAACAGATGCAAAGCACAACTCATTTAATTGATTGAGTGATAGGCTGCCTTCCTGCTCAAAATAAACTGGAGCAACAAAACTTTCTCATCCCCACTTCTTGCCAAAAGGGAATACAATGAAATGAAACAACATACTAGCAATTCCTCTCTGCTTTTGACAAAATATAGACTGTGCTTTTTACTGATCCTCTATGCTCTCTCTCTCTCTCTCTTTCTCTCTCTCTCTCTCTAAGCAGATGCTATACATGGATGGTCATGAAGCTACTAACAGTATGTCTCAGTTGCATTTAAAAGCTTCTCGCTAGCTGTGATAGTAAAACAACATGCATCCTGGCAATTTTCAACTAGATACTAGGGAAAATTGAGAAATACATGCAGGGAAATAAAAGTTTAAGTTTTAATTCTGGATGAAAGGATGAAAATGTCAGAAAGTATGAATTCATGTCATTTATTGACATGGCACAAAAAAAAAAGGAATCAGTAAGTCAGCGATAGTTGTTATGTTATGCTACAGTACAGAATACTAATAACTGAAGACCAGAATTTAACTTTTGGGGAAAAAATGTGCACTATTGTGAATAAATGTGATTCAGTAAGAGAAAGAAAAATCTATTAGGTCATGTGAATGATGAGTGGGAATCGTAGAAGGATGTACTGATAAAGTGACTGGGCCATTTGGAATTCTAAGACAAAATAAAAATACTAAATTCTGGTGAATATCTTCTCAGACAATACCTTTGTTAAGTAAAAGTTTATTTATACCTAAAGATGGCCATGGAATACATAGAAATGCAAAAACATCATTAAGCTTATGATAAAATAATGATAGAATTAGAGGGACACATAACGATGATAAAAGTTTCTGATTATAAGCAAACCATTATTTGATATTATTAAAAGTGGATCTTGGGAGAAATGAAAAAGGGAATAGTGAAAGAAATGAGAATAAAAGTAAAACAATTGCAAAAAAACAGAAAGTATGAATCCTGGGTGAAAAATAATTAGATGGTCCCATCAGAATGAATGAAAAGAGAATATAAAGAAAAGAGAGGTGGGAGCTGCTTGAAACATAGTGGAAAGAATTATATTATGGCAATTTGCAGAGTAGGTTAATGGGAAATATGAAAAAAGAATGCTTGTTAAAATGCTGAAAGAGACTGCAAGTGAAAAAAATTAGTGCAAGGCAATGTTTGCTGTAACAATGAGGATGAGAGAAAGATACTGAAGTTAGTAGAAAGGAAAAAAAGTAGCTACAACGAATATATTCAAAAAGAGCAAGGGATGGTTAAGATTAAAACAAGGTAAAATAGAGAGTGCTGACGGTGACTGTTCTGTTTCAGGAAAAGAGGCATTGAGACAAAGCAACGAGTTCCAACAGTCTCCTTTATTGCAACACCAATAGAACAGGTTTTAAAATGGTGCGGCCCCCTTTTATAGCCCCCCTGCACAATACCTTTCTGGCCAATCATTGCAAGACTGGAAACAGCCTTTCTTGTTCCGGGCATCCACATGGTCTGCCCGGGCCAATCGCTGCAGCCTGTGCCTGCTGGCCCAGGACATAACAGTGACAATAATTTTGGAAGTGGGTAAAACAGGCTAAATAAAGGAGTCTTCAGCAGAATGAATAGAATTAAAATAAAAAAGAAATGAAATTCTTTGAATGAAACTGGGGAGGAAGCATTTTAGAGACATGTGCAATGTCTCAGTGAACACCCAGTTATAGAAAGACATACAAATAACCCCCAAAAAACCATGCCAGGCTTTGAGCTACCACACCAGCAATGGACAATCCTGAATAGAATTCTCACCTCAGACGACGTCTGTATAAATGTGGCATAGTATCCTCCCCTCAGTGTGACTGCAGGCTCCCACGTCAAACTGTAGATCACATTGTGATCAGCTATAAACTGAGAGTATATACCGGTCCAGTAACTGTTTTTTTTTTCTCCATATAAATGATGCTACGCTTCAATGGTTAGATGGCCTAGACATTGGTATTTGAAAATGGATCATTTTAACATTTATATTTTTGTGTTTTATTAATCTAGGTGAAATGTTAATAGTCCATGTATGATATGCCATAAACTAAATAAATAAACCAACCAACCAATACATACATAAATAAACAGACATATACAGCATGTGTATGGTAATAAAATGTTTAAGAGTGAACTGAAAGAAATGATTTAAAAGTTTGTGTCCCAGAAAAAAAAAAAGAAATGGAAAAATAATAAATGCAGAGAAGTTGTTGAAAAAGAGAAAACTACTGATGTAGATGGTTTAACTGGAGAAATGTGAAAATATAGATGCGTTCTGCTTATGACCAGCAACTGCTGAATGTGTGCCTGATTGTATTGTTCACTACACCAAGAAAAGGGAGCAAGAATGAATATTGTAACTGCTGAAGGATTGACTTTTTAAGTGTGCTTGGAAAGGTATTTGGCAGGACTGAAAAGGTACAAGAAGTAATAATAAGCAAAACTGGAAAGTGCAGTGCAGTTAGATGCAAACAAAAAGTCCTTCAGTAAAGCACTGAGAAATGAGTCTACGTGAGAAGGGAAATGTGTTGTAGGATTGCCCCTGTGACTATGTAAGACAGATCGGGAGGAAACTGACCATCAGATTGCAAGGACACAAGTGAGTGGTCAGACAAGGAGATCCAAACTCATTGGTAGCCTCACATTGCAATAAACAAGGACATAGATTCAATTTTGCAGCTACTAAGATTGTTGGACAAGCAAGCACAAAAACAGCCAGGGAAGTGATTGAAGTTTGGGAAATGGGGGCCCCTTATCAATCAACAGGAGTGCTGATTTTCCCCCAGTTTATCAAGTACTTAAGAGGCAAGGGCTTGGCAACACAAGGAAACAACAGCCAACAATTTAATACCCAGCCATCAACACCTCAATCTACATCTAAAAAGTTATACACAATAGGCACCATAAAAATACCACACATAGAACAGCCTGAAGCACACAGAGAAGTTCTCCAAGGATGAGCTCCAGGATGAGTCTGAAAGTTTGGGAGGTAAAACCTCTGTTTTTGGTGACTGTAATATTGTACAACGAATGTTGTTCATGTGTTGATTTAGAGAGAGCGCACTGTGAAGTGAATAGACTAGCATTATGGAATGCTTTGCAGAACTATAATGTCAAACCTGGTTGCCATTATGATAACTATAGGAACAAAATAACAGTTATATTGGTTCAAAACTGAGCAGAGATTAAGACAAGGTCACAAGTTGCCTGTTTGGTTGTTGAATGTATTTCTGGATAAATCTGTAAGAAATGTTTGTGGTGGACTTTTGATTGGGAACATGAATATGCATGCATTTTTGTAAGCAGATAATACCATGTAATTTGTTGGCTGAAAACCTGGAATTACTCACTGGTAAATGATGGAAGGTTGGTCAGCACGGAAATGAGATGTTTGAAGAAAGCTGCCAGAATGATCAGAAGGGATTAAAAAAAAAAGGTCATAAGAGAAAGAATTAGAATAGAACCAATCTTAAACTACATACAAAGACAGCAACTTAAGTGGTTTGCTCACCTGGAGAGAATGTCTGGAGATTCTACACCATACAAGGCATATACAAAAAGAGGAGAAGGCCAAAGAACTTGAGGCAGACCCAGAAGAAGAAAGAGAGACAATATCAAAGACACAATACCACAATATCAGTTAACAATGGTTGAGGCTGCTAGTAGTGCAAGAAACAGAATTTTGTATCTCCCTTGACACCTAAACTGGTAAACGAGAAGGAAGAAGAAGAAATGATGGAAGGAAGAATATGGCTCTACACATGATTATATCAAAGATCAAGCTAATTGAATTTGAAAATGGAGTAAATCATAGCAGGTTTTATATAAATAAATGGTGATGAATGAGAAAAAAGTAAATGAATTTAAAGTTTGTTGAAAGTCAAAAAAAAAAAAGGTTAATTGAAGAAGCGTAAATGTTAAGAACTGCAAAGACAGGAGAGAGCGTGTGTCCCACAGTGAAGAATGAAGGTTAATTGAACAAAGCAAAACAATACAAAACAGTGTGCCTCTACTTGTTATATTGAAAGCGAGAGTTGGGTACATTAGGATAAACATAAGAGTTGAGTGCACTGGGAATGTAGTACTTAAGAAGTGTATGGTAAGGGATGAAGAGAATGAATGGATGCTGAAGGAATGCATAATGAATACAAATCTGAAATGCCTTCAGAAATCGTGGGTGCTCCATCACTGGAGGTTTTTAAGAAGAGACTAAACACTCACTTGTTTGGAATAGTATAGGTTCTCCTGCTTGAGCAGGGGGCTGGACTAGAAGACCTCCAAGATCCCTTTCAGCTGTATTCTCTATTCTCTTTCCAAATGTTAGCCATCAGTATGAAAGAAGCATGGTGAGATCAATCTGATCTCATATAAAAAATGAACTGAATAGATGTCGTCATTTCGTCTTTTTCTCACTTTTAGTTTATTGGGCTTACAGTTGCTTGTTCTTTTTCTCTCTTCTGCAAATCATTGTTTATCTTAAAAGGGAACAGCATGCTGGCTATTTATGTAAGCATGCTTATGCTACTGTATGGTTGTGATGTGTGGAATGGAGGGCAGGCAAAGGTAATTCTAAACAAGGCCTCCTGAACATTGCTGTGAGCACAATCAGTTGCTGAATGGAAGGCATGGAGGGGGAGTGGAATGATCTTGGAAGAATGGGGGAAAAAAACCACTCCCCTCCCACTCTGCATAAAAGGGGAAGAAAAGAAAGCCCTTTTTTTTACCTGGGGGAAAAAAGCATCCTGTCATTTTGCACATGCCTTTACTTTTTGAAAAAGAATAGAGAACATAATTCTGCCTTGGTTCTGAAGCAATGCAAAGACTCTGAAGAAACTCAGTAACCTGGATGACTACCAGATTGTAGCAAGGGTTATGGAAAACTCCATCTCTTTTCTTTGATTTTCATTTTTGTAAGCCAGGTTTGGTTTCCATAGAATAGGAGCCCCTGGAGATTTTTCTCCACAAACAGTGGGACAGGCTCAGTAAAGTTTTAATGGCTGGACTGAAGTAACTAGACTTTAGACCTCTGAAAAAAGTGTTGGAGTCTCCTTTGTCAGTAATCGACAATTAAGAAGGCTTACTCAATTTGCAACAATTCATTTTTGTCATGTTCAGAAACAAAATCACCACAACACCCTCCCACACCAAAGTTCACGTTTCCTAATCCATCGCCATGGTACACACACTCAACCAGAATTTAATACACAGATTTCCCCTCCCCCCTAAATTGACATGGTTACTGTTGACTCTCATCTTTACTTGACAGGCTGTCACTTCCTCTGTGCCTCTGGTTCAGCCTGTGGGCTAAGCTGCAAGATCTTTTTGTCATGATTCCTTCCGATTAAACAGTGGGCAGAAAATCCCATTCACAAAAAACACACTGGCCTTTGCAATGTGTCTACTAGGCTGTCTCAGCAGCAGTTGGCAGTGAGATGGAGGTCCCCAATCCCTGGGCTGTGACATAGTACCTGGCTGTGGTCTATTCAGAACTGGGCCGCATGAGCAGAGTGCTGGTGCACCTGTGACTGCACGCAGGTCGACTTGTGTGAGTGTCAGGCTGGTCCCGATGCACACATGCGTGCAGTTCAACTTGAGCAAGTTGAGTTGTGCAGACATGCATGTCTGCGCTAGCTTGCTGTTCATTCAAGTGGAGCTATACCCATAGGTACATGCATGATGCCCGCTGCTTACCCCTCTCCACAACCCCCTTAGCCATACTTCCAAGCCACAAAGGTTGGGGACTCCTGTCTAGATGTATCTCCTACAATTGGAAATATCTTTCCAATACTGCACATGGGTCATGTCCATATTTCAAATACAGGTAGTCCTTGACTTACAACAGTTTATTTAGTGATGTTACAACAGCACTGCAAAAAAATAATTTTTGCCCATTTTTCACACTTACAACCGTTGCAGCATTCCCATGGTCACATGATCAGAATGCAGAGGTTCAGCAACTGACTTGTATTTATGATAGTTGCAGTATCCCGGAGTCCTGTGATCCCCTTTTGTGACCTTCTGACAAGCAAAGTCAATGGGGAAGCCAGATTCACTTAACAGCTGTGGTTATTAACTTAATAACTGCAATGATTCCCTTAACAACTGTGGCAAGAAAAGTCATAAAATGGGGCAAAATTCAGTTAACAAATGTCTCACTAAGCAACAGAGATTTGGGGCTCAATTGTAGTCATATAGTGAAGTTCTTATTTTTTTTTTTTAAAAAAAATAGCCCATTCATAGAAAATAAGGTAGGATAGATAGATGGATGAATACATGCAAAACCATTCATGTTTGTATTTGATATGGATTGTAAATAGGGAGGTTTGCTCATTACTGTGTGACAATTATGTTAATAGATATTTAACTGCCAATAAAAGGATGTTCCTGATGTAGATAGATGCATCCAAAGACCAATATTGTACTGAAATGAGTGAACTAAAGGAAATAGCACACACAAAATCAATGCTACTTTGGTGATAAAGCTGAGTAGACCTCTGAAAATGCTGCTAAGTATTAAGAAAGAGCTAGTAAACATTAGAACAGCAGGACCTGCAGTCTGTTGTTTGGAAGCACAAAGCAAATTCAACTCCTTGGAACTTAAATGACTTTAATATTCTGATTTTCTCTTGTTTTAGGTAAAATTAATGTGTCATGTAGCCATAAAAACTACCATTTAGACTGGGATTGTTTTCACAAAGCAGGACAAATCACATCTATTCAATGCTGTACAAATTTTTGAATACCTATGAGGAGCAAGCCCTTAAAATGCCTCTGGCAACAGACAGGGACAAGATCATTTTTGCTACACCATACTCCAGGGCATCAGGGAACATTTTACGGCACCAGGACAAACTCTGTCTCGATTGCCCACAACAAGGAATCAGTTCGCCTGGAAGATGAATTTATTTTGCATAGGAGCCGTGTTTCGTACTCACTCTTTTAAGGAACAAAATTGAGAACTTCTTCTGGAGTTAGAATTATTATGGTCTATTCATAGCCCATTAAATAAGCAAATAAATAAAATAAATTTTGAATATGGGATGGAAGGTGTCATATCTTTAAGAGAATTTTATGTAAGGTGATGGGATATATATATTTAAAATATATTTATTTATCCCATTTTTGATCCAGGGGTCCTGATGTGACTTACCTATAAAGTTATGTCAAATATCAGCTGGAACTAGAACAAGCAATTCTCTGAACAAAGAATTAATAGTTCTTAATTGTTGTTAAGCTTGAAGCATACTTTTCTATTTTAAACATATGCATGTACAACATTAATTTCTTATTTTAAATATCTATTTTATCCCAATATGGAAATTGTTATGATAGCTTACCTAGGTACCCTCTCTAGCCATTTTACATTGCCAACAAATTAATAAGTGTTCTTGATAAGAAAGATAAAAAAAGTCTGGTGACAGCAGAAAGGAAGAAAAAGAACGGGAGAAAATCACTAAAAAACTAAAGACTGCAAATAGAAGTAGAATAACTGTGGCAAACGAAAGCAAAGATGATATCAATAGTATTAGGTGAAATTCCAAAACATCTAGAGCACCATTTGAACCCCATCGGTATTGAGAAAATTGCCATCAGTCAATTGCAAAAAGACACCTTTACTTGGAACAGCTTACATCCTACAACAATATCTTTAATATTATTAAAGAACAACACCTGCCCACCCCAGATCCTTGGGAAGGATTTGATAGTTGGACAAAATACCAAATTCAGTCTAAAGTCTGGCTGTGTAACCAACCATGATAATAAAAATAAACTTGAAATGAAAAGTTGGAAACCATATATATATATATATATATATATATATATATATATATATATATATATATATATATATATATGTTTTCTGAGGTTTTCGCAGGTGTTTGTATGTAGGTCTTTGGTTGTTCGGGTTTTCTCCCGCGTAAAATTGGAAGTGTCTTGGCGACGTTTCGACGAAGTCCCATTCGTCATCTTCAGGCTGGTGCTTTCAGCTTCGTGCTTCGAGGAGCAATGTGTGGTCTTAGCTGTTTCTTCCTTTTAACTGCCAGTGGGGGTATGAACTGATTGAGTGGGAGCTTGGCTGTGTTCTGATTGGGTGGAGGTGTGTTCTGATTGGTTAGGGGCGTGGCTGTGCTCTGATTGGCTGGGAGGTTGGCTGTGCTCTGCTCGGCTGGGGGGTTTGCTGTGCTCTGATTGGCTGGGGGAGTGTTCTGTTTGGTTGTACTCAGGTTAGTCTGAGTTGCAGGGGGGTTTAAGATTTTGGGCTGCCTTGCTATTTTTTGGCTTCGCGTTTGTGGTCGTGCCTCATCTTCATGGAGGGTGTCAGTTTGCTTCATGTATGGATTGGAGGGGTTTAAAGTGGCTAATGATGCAGCTGTGGACCACAAACCAGAAGCCAGACCAAACTATTGGTCTTTGGAGGCGTTAGTAACCTTGCATCCCCTCCTCTTCCGATAATACCAACACCTGCCGTATCGGGGGGAGGATTCAATCTGATGTTTTCGGCAGGTGTTGGTATTATCGGAAGAGGAGGGGTTGCAAGGTTACTAATGCCTCCAAAGACCAATAGTGGAGGGATAGGGAAAGGCATCCGAAGAAAAGAACATAACGTTACAGACACATCTTGGTTATCAGCTGGCCAATCAGGGCCAGTAACATGGACTAGGAGCCGTGCGCAAACGTTACTTGAACCTACTTAAACCACCTTTATTGTAATGGCCTTTTAGCCCTGACGATGCTGGGGAGTTCCCCCAGCGAAAGCTTGGCAACTTTTTAGTATAAGTATATTTTTAGTAAAGTATTCTTATTTTAACCCTCCCGGTGATCGTATTTTATTCTTTTATTCATATATATATATGGTTTTCGTGGGTATTTGTATGTAGGTCTTTGGTTGTTCGGGTTTTCTCCCACGTGAAATTGGAAGTTTCAATTTTACGCAGGAGAAAACCCGAACAACCAAAGACCTACATATATATATATATATATATATATATATATATATATATATATATATATATATATATATATATATATAGTAGGTCTTTGGTTGTTCGGGTTTTCTCCCGCGTAAAATTGAAACTTCCAATTTCACGTGGGAGAAAACCTGAACAACCAAAGACCTACATACAAACACCCGCGAAAACCTCAGAAAACATATATATATATATATATATATAATATATATATATATATATATATATATATATATATATGTTTTCTGAGGTTTTCGCGGGTGTTTGTATGTAGGTCTTTGATATATATCTGTCAATGAGAGACAGGATATGAGATTTCTATTCTTACTTGCTACCAATAGTAAAAGGAGGCTTCTTGAGGAGGATGATCCATCCTTCTGAAGTTGACATACAAGAGATGGAGGGTCTGGCTACATTGCTTGATAAGGTAATATGGCTGGTAGCTCTGGAAGACAAGTAGTTGTGTAGGAATGATAATATTGGGGTGGTTGAATATTTTTGTTTTATGAGTAGTTGGTTGGGAATTTTGAAGATGTGAATGTGTACTATGAGTGATGATTTTGTTGCACATGTGTGCTTGGGGGAATTTGATTATGAAGATTGCATTCTTGGTGGATAAAGATAACATTATCCTGGTGTTGTTGGTCAAGGAGAGTGGGGATCATGGTGGGTGATCTGTCCCAGGGGATGAGAAATCAGTAAGATGGTATTGGTCTTCATCTCCTGTCCACAGGCCTTTATCTTGGTTCTGGAACTTAAAATAATTTTTACTTTTATTAGTAAATTCAAAATCCATTCCTAATAATACCACATTTAGTCAAAATTTAACTGCAGATGAGTGGATGGACCTGGCTTGTATGCTTGAACAAGCTGTCTGTCAGCCCCCAAGAATCTGGTAATGCATGTGGAATTACTACTGAGCAGTTTCCTTTATTCTTCCATAGTTATGGAAAAAAATCTTGCACTATTTGCATCACTATAAATACACTGTGAGAATTGCTAGGGAGAAGCCTTCTTAACTCTCATTCTCCTATCTAAGTTTCACTGCCTTATTGCTCTGTGGAATGCTGTCCCAGTGCCTCCTGGAAATCTAGATTACATTCCACCACAATGTACTGAGTTTGAGGTCTTCCATAAACTATGATGCAGCTGGAAAGTTGGTAGGAAGTTTGGTATTGATCTTATGACACAACTTTTCTGTTATCAAGATTCATGCTCTTGAGGTGGTGGGATGTATTTCAATTAAGTTAGGCTATAATGACAAGCAGAGTGGACTGTTCTCCTGGCTGCTTGATCTAATCTGTGGACTCATATTGGAGTCCCCTTTATATATGGAATTGGATAACTTCAATTTCTATGCCTTTTGAACCAGATCAGAAAAATTCAAGGATATAGGGCTTTGATGTTGAGCATAAGATTGTACCAGTAAATCTGTGGCTGATTTTCTAGGCTGAAAATTAGGTTGTAGAGGAGAATGTCCACCAGTTGGATTAAAATAATCAAGTTGGTGATTACAACTCTGTAGTTGAAACTCTATCACTTTTTTATGTGCATTGTACACAGGAGACAATAAAAGAAATGGAACTTTGATCATGTGATTATGTCTGCCATTTTAATTTTATTTTATTCTCCCTATAGGCACTTCTGCTCTGGAGAATATCTTTTTCTCTCTAAGTTTTACTGTTGGATATCACTATAAATTAACTTTCTAAATATGGAGCTGCTTCTGCTTTGGGATTAACAATAGGAAAAAAATAACAAGAATCACAGGATGTGATAATTTATAAATTTAACAAATAAATAAGTTGCTCAATAATCAGGGCTTATTTCTTTTGGAAACATCGTATAACATATGCAAAGCTGGACAAATATTGATGAATAATATTGTGCACAATGTAATAATGTACTGTCACTGATTTATTACAATCCAAAATTAACCTATTGCTGAAATGACTTTAAAAGTTTAGCTATTCTTAAGTGAATAAATAAGGCTGGACTAAAAATATTGACCTGGCTTGAAAATATTTATTGATTTAAAACTTACATATACTGACCTTTATTACAAGACATTCTAGGATGGTATATTAGCCTACCTAAGCAACCTATCTGGCCATTATACTTTGTCAACAAATTAATAAAGAGATGATTTATCCCATAATGTAAAATCCAATCAATAGGATCCCCAAGGAACTGTGTTATAGCTGGAAAGCTTTAGCTACTTATTTATTTATTGTATTTATAATTTACTCAATAATCAAAGTTTCCTGTGTGGATTACATTAAAGAAAAAAAGTGATGAGCTTGCTACAGATCATATTTGGGCAAGCTAAAAAGGCACTTTCCCAGAAATGCAGTTAGTGCTGCAAATAGATTGCTTCAATATCAGGCTGAGTGGGTGCTTCACTTCAATAAAGCTTCAGATAAAATTCTTGGTCAAGACGGTTTTGTGCAGTGAATTCTCTCAGTATGAATACCACTGAAGCAAAATGCTCAACACTGGTCTGCTTTGGCTTCCCTCCTGACATTCTCCTGAAAAGCTCCTTCCACATGGGTAAGAAGGAGCCTCAATACAGGACTGTCCCAGACTGGATGAGGGAGCATCAGAAAAGGATTTTGTCTAGATTCAACTACCCGGGAAACTTCATGAAATCCATGGAATGTTCTCAGCATTCAGAAAGAAGTCATATGGGGTGTCTTCACCCAATTCCGTTGCCTGGTCTTGGAGCCTCCTCAGCACATGCTAAGTGAGTTCAATGGACCTTGGTATGTACTAGACACTTCATGGTGTTACCTAGTTTGGTAATGAAATGTCTACAGCAGTGGTTCTCAACCTGTGGGTCGGGACCCCATTTGGGGTCGAATGACCATTTCACGGGGGTTGCCAAACAACACAGTCCGACATTCCCCCCCCCTTTTCCTTAGCTGTGCTACGCCCTTTTATTCTATTGGCTTTTGAAAGCCAATAGAATATTCTCTCTTGAATAGAGTCTAATTCTATTGGCTTTCAAAAGCCAATAGGAATTGTCCAGGCTGTCTCTGCCCTGCTGAGCCCTCCAAAAGTCCCATTCTGCAAACGGTGCTGCACCAGTTGAGTAGTCCTCGACTTACGACCGGTTGAGTAGTCCTTGACTTACGACCGTTTGGGGGTCGCGGCATTAAAAAGGTTGAGAACCACTGGTCTACAAGATAACAGTCAAGCTCAGAGAGCACCAAGGATCCCATATTTCAACCCTGAGATACACATATTTTCTTCTACTGGTACTCTGTCCATGGAGTTCCTGTTGCCCAGCTCTTCAATCCCCTGCTTTAGCATTTGCTAAGAAGGTTTCAGACTGCTCTGGCATACTGTCAGGTAAAGATATCATTCTCTGTATATTACTGTATATTCACCTCATGGGATCCAGGAAGCATGCCTTCTTTGCTGCAGCACCTACTTTTTGGAGCATGCCCCCTCCCCTATCTGGCCCTCATACTGTTCAGAGTTACAGATTCAGTCAGAAAAAAGCCATGGAAGATTATTTTAATACATGGTTATTGTGGCAAGAGTACTGTATGCACAGAGATGGAAAATTGGATAGTACCCTCTATGGAGGAATGGTGGTTAAGTTGACAGATTTTGCTGAAATAGATAAATTGACTTCTTTGATTACAGAAAAGGCCCTGTCTACATTTATTGATGGCTGGAAGCCTCTTATGTTGTTTTTGTGTAACAATGAAATAAAAATGAACTTGTAAGATATAGTTTTGATGATTAGATTAGACATATTATAGAAAGAAGAGTAATATGATCTAACTTTAGAGAGAGAGGTTCAAAATATATTTGTACACATAACTGTCATGAATAATAGAAGGCACTTTATATTTTTTTCCTTTCTTTTCTATTTTTCCATTTTTTTCTTGCATTTTTTTTCTTTGACTTTCCCCTTATTTTATATTAATCCGCATTAGTTTTTATCTTTTTGTTTAAAAGTTTTAATAAAAATTACAGTATATACAAAAAAATATACACCCAAGAAAAGTTCTGAAAACCTGACTCTTTCCCAAATTTTCAGTTATAATGGATGGGGGGGGGGGGTACTACCTGTGGATCTATCTTTTAATAGTTGTTTTTTCTTTCAGTGTTTGGGTGTTTGTTTGTTTTTTAAAAAATCTTCTATTATGGTTTACAGTATAGAGGGTGCAATGACTCAGTGGTTAAAGATGCTGAGCTTGTCAGCTGGAAAACTGACAGCTGGAGACCCAAGGGCCGCACGATCAAGTAAGCTCCCATGACTTGCCTTGACTCCTACCCACCAAACGGTTTTAAAGCATGCAAATGCAAGTCGATAAATAAGTACCACTTCGGTGGGAAGGTAACAGTGTTTCATGTTCCTCAGAATATAGTCATGATGGCCACATGACCACAGAAATTTCATTGGATAACGCCGCCTCCCTCTGCTAAGGAACGGAGATGAGCACTGCCCTCTAGAATCAAACTTGACTGGACAGGGGAAACCTTTATCTTTTTATTCTGTTAATATTTTAAATTATGCTACAGATTTGCTGTATCCACATACATTTCTAAAACAAACAAGTAAATAGATGTGAATCAATCTGATCAGGTAGAGATACCTTCTGGCATCTCCTAGTTAAGGAGTCAAAATAAAAGATGGCACAGCTATCGGACAAAAATGTGACTCAAAATCAATGGCTGAAAAACCCCACAAGAAGTCATACTGCACGAAACTTACCAACTGAAGATAGCAGCTGGTCAATGTCCTTTTCACCATTATGATCAATTATTTCCTGTGTCTATGATTGCTATCATGTGAAAAAGCCTTTGGCTCAGTCTTATACCCCATCAGAAACATTCCTGATCATTTGACAACAGGGGGTCTGGTCAAGTGCTGAAAGAATTCTCAAGCAATTTGTGCAACATTTATCCATAGGATTACCAAGAGGGCTTAATCTTTAATACTTGTCTTTAATATTCAGTCTTAATGTCTTACTTATTGGTGTTCTGAAACCATCTTCCCAACCTTTCACTAGTAAGAGTTAGAATGGCAAATGGAGACATTTGAACTAGCAACCATTTGTTTTTTAATCTGTCTCTATTCCAGGGTTTTCTTAAGATTTCTCCTCTTTCTTTGAATTTTCTTGGTTATATCTGGTAGAAAAGTAGAACATTTCAGAAAAAGAAAGATAACCCTTTACACTTACATGGAAAATCAATATCTCAGATGGTCTTTTAGCTTACTTGGACTTAGATGTTTCACCTACCCCAGAAAGCCCTTCCGGTGTTCATCAATTATTGTTTTACTTCAAGTGAATAATAAATAAATATTCTTTTTTATTTGACAAATGACAAAAGAAATCAGAGGCATTTTATTATGGTGCACTTCAGATGTGAATGCCCCTAGGCTAGGTAGCAAAGAGGAGTTTTCTCAGCATTTTTGTAAAGTATTGTGTGTTGTGCAGATTTGATGTCCTTTTGGAAGCAGTCAACAGGGGGAAAAACAATATTGATTATTCTTACAACGCAATACTGTGTTTCCAGAGTAAAAAACTCTATAGTGAGGTGACATTTCATTTAGAGCACCATTTAGTGGGTAAATAATTTTTCATCATTCTAAGACAGCAAGAACACATACATTTCCTAAAGGAGAAAGTCATGCTGAATTTCCTGGGCTTTATGTGCAGTTTAGTTCTAAACTGTCTATTCAGATTAAACATTTAATTGTAAAATATTAGGCTGGTGCATCCTAAATGCATGCAGGAGCCTATGAAGCAGAAAAGGTGAAAACTCATTGACGCTGGAGGTTTTCAAGAAGAGACTGGATTTGTCTAGAAAGGTATAAGCAGGGGTTCTCAACCTTGACAACTTTAAGACTTGTGGACTTCAACTCCCAGCTTTGCTGGCTGAGGAATTCTGGGAGTTGAAGTCCACAAGTCTTAAAGTTGCCAAGGTTGAGAACCCCTGGTATAGGGTCTCCTGCTTGAGCAGAGAGTTGGAGTAGAAGACCTTCAAGGTCCCTTCCAACCCTGTTATTCTATGTTCAATATTCTAATGGAATTGAATAAGTAGTGGAATATTTCCAGAGCAGAAAGGGTCACAGACCCATTTGGTGTGCATTTAAAGTGTCTCAGAGAACCTCTTTGTCCAAAAGGCAAATGTCTGGAATGCAGCCCCTCCCTCCTGGGAATCCAGACTATATTCCACCACAGTTAAATGGCGAAGGGCCACTTCAAGGAAGCAAATTGTCCTAGTGGCAGAGGTTGCATTCAGAAGCCATTCTCAGGAGGGAAAAGGGCTGGCTGATGGAATCACTGGAAGGGAAACCAGATTTGAACTGCAAAACATTAGGGTTGCCCTAATCAAGTATGCACTGGGACTATCTGTCTGCTGTCTGCATTCATGTCAGAAGCATATACAAAGCTAACCGAAGAGTTCTTCTGGGCTGAGAGGATTTAAATTCACAACACCATTGCCCAATTGCCAAAAGTAATGAAATCTTCAGGGAGGTTTTGCCTATGATTGCATTCCCACCCCTTCTGCTGTCCAATGCAAGGGCTTAAATTCCTCTTTGGACACCTGCCAGTCAGGTAGTAAAGCATGCTAATTTGTCTGTTTATAAAGACAGAAAGTTGAATGGACCTTTCCATGCTTGTGGGCCCTAAGATAGCCATGAATCTTGCTTTTATTGTAATTGTTATGTCTGTATTATGTTTACCGCAGCTACTTTCTCTATATTTAGTAAAAAGAAAATCATCTTATGGATAATGACCTGCTCAACCTACTAGCTTTCTTCTTCTTCTTCTTCTTTTATTTCCAAAACTGATGTGTGAGATCTGTTTATGAAGGGTTCAAGCAGGGTTTCTGCAAGGAGGATGAGTTTGTGCTAAATAATTCTTTCCAGCAGTATTTCCTAAATAGCTCTGAAAAAGCTTCTGAATTTCTGGAGCAGGTTTTCAAGGTTGCATATACTGTAGGACTTAAAGGTAGAATAATCAGTTAGGGATAGTCAAGCTTACATTATGTCTCTAATGGGAATCCCAGATTGGAAATTTGGCTTTGAAGATGTGTATATGGACTTTAGATGAACATCTCAATGAGCATGGGAGGAACAGTAGGAGAGGGACTTGGATTTGGTACATGTTATTACATCCATATGGAACTCTTACTTAAATATTCAGCAATTCTGACAATTTCACATGGGATCTGTGGGAGGTTCCTATCTGAGACTTTGTGGAACAACTGTTCGTGACAATGAAAGTAATAGACTAGAGACAGACCAAGAATTGAATTCAACACTGTAGAACCAAAACTTGATTCAGCAGAAGTGAAACCTAATTTTATGAATCAGCAAAGAAGAGCTGAAACGGGAATCAAAAGAAATTAATGGCAGGACACCAAATTTCTGCTTTTACAGATATTGTCTTGTGAATAGACATGGAAAGCAATAATCTACATAAATCTATCTGACTTGATGCTATGTATGACACAAAAGAGGAGGCATATGCCTCATGACTCAGAAATGTGATATTTTCTCCTGTGACTCAAAATAAATGTGAACTCAACTCCAGGTTTTTCTTGCTTGGTCTACTTTTAATGAGCACTTTTCAACTATATTGAACTTTAGCTTACTACATTCTGTGCAAAACATTTGAGAGCTAATGAATACAGAAACCAGAAATAGTTACTTAAGACAGAAGGAGTACCAGGGATATATTTCTTGTGTTTTCTATTTAGGGAAGCCAGCTAGACACAGACACACAAATACACGCAAACACACAGACACACACACACACACACACACACACACACACATGTTAAAACTCAACATTTCAGTTGAGTTTTAACCCAAAAACTGAGCCTAGACTAGCTAAAGGAAAAAATATGCTTGTTTATAGTGCCCATATTAAATATACGTATTTATAAGTATTTGGAAATATATAAAAAGGTATGCTTACAGACTTAACTAAGAATATATCTCATTCAGTTAAATGGGATTTGCAACTTGAATAGTCCCACGAGAAGGATTTTATTGGATAGACACATGCAGTCAACCCAAAAGAAAGCCCACTAAATTCAACAATAAGTTATGAATGGCCTAAGGAGTAGGCAACCTTGGCTCTTTTATGATTTGTGGATCAGGAATTCTGGGAGTTGAAGTCCATGAGTCATAAAAGAGCCAAACTTGCCTACCCCTAGCCTACGTAGTCCTCAATTCATCTTATATATGAATTGAGGACCCCTGAACTCAATTAAACTTACTTCTGACTAAATTAGCATAGGATTGATACCATTTCACCTTACTGTTCTTTGGATTCTATCAGTTTTGTCAAAAAATCCATTGTGACTGCATTTGATTAATGATGGAAAATAACTGGGGAATGTGTGTTCAACTCCACTCAGACAGAATACTTTGGAACCCATAAAGACACAGCATGGATTTATTTATATATGTATGAGTTTACAATAATTTATATCCTGCCTCTTAAGATAGTAATCCTCTCAAAGCAGCTTGCGAGCAATATAAACAATTTATAAAAATGCAATAAATATTATGTAAAACCAAACCAAGAAACAAACTTTCATGATTTTTCTCAAGCCTACTGGTGGTAACAGCCCTGAAAGAGGTAATGGAATTAACAGCGTTACCCTCCTTAAAACATAACTCAATTTCTTATTAGTTAGTTCAAGAGGCATATATCTGAAACATAAATGCTGATCAAAAATAATATTCCTTCATATGAAATTGAAGACCATGAACTAGATCATAATCAAATACAATTTTTCCAGTAAGGAATTTATTTGTTCACTTGGATCACAATCTGAGTCTACAGATATATACTTACATACACACATTAAATAACATCTAGTCAGGAATTTCTCTCAGGAATTGTCCAAATGAAGGAAGAACCTGGTCCTCAGAAGCTCAGAACCTGCTTTTCATACAGAAGATTCCAGATTCAATTTCCACATGTACAACTACACATACTACTATTGACAGCCATGCTAGATATTACAATTCAGTTAATCCACTTCATTGTAGATTAGAGAGAAACTAAGGGAAAACATTTTTCTGGTAAGATTTCTTTGAGGCATAGTTGCTCTAATAAAGTAGACACTCCTTTTCAAAAAAATATCTATGGACTACAAATTACAGCACAGATAATTAATTGCAGTGCACTGTATTGTAAGGAGTCCTTTCTAATAATCTTCAAAATTTATTTATAGAATTAATGTTGCTACCGAAAAAATGCTTTCACACAGAGAATTGCCAGGCTTTCAACTTAAATTTAATGTGCTGGTAAATGGATAACATGGCATTACCCCCCTCCTCTTTTTTTAATATCATCTCATTCCTCTCAAATTATATGCATATTGGTTCAGTCTCATTTGTAAGGAATGGATATTGTAAATAATATCCCTTTCTAGTGCTGTCTCTGAGAAATGATTGCCTGCATGCACTCATTATAAGAAGACCCTTGTTGTAAATATGCTGGGTGAAGCTGGATATGCTTTATATATTTGGTGAAATGGTCTCTATTATATAAATCGTTCTCTTTTGCTTCCCATATTCACCAGGACATGATTCTTCTTCTTTAATATCAAAAGCATTTGCAATTTCCTCTTTGCATTCTGTGGCTTTTTCCGCTCCCCAGCCTTCAGCTGCTCGTCTCCCGTATGGACACTGGCTAGAATTGTCCTTGGTCTAAGAAATCCCTTTCTGGATTTCAGTTCTTTCCTCCATGTTGACCACAAAGTTGATCAGATTTTTTTTTTTACTAATCTGCATTTATCACAATTCTTGATTGATGGATTCCCCTGCTTTTTTTTTTAATTTACCTGGAGTGATAAAAAAGAGGCCCTCAATGCTATTATTATTATTTTTTGTCACATATAGAGAAAGTGGAAGAGCCATTGTCAAGTTGTTCACCTGGTTAAAAATACAAGAAGAAGAGGGAAAAAAAGACTATTTTGGATGCAGAGCAGAAAAAGATAGATGGAGATTGTCTTCCTGGTGCACTGATGCAGTCCTAACTTCAAGAAATGATGAGTGGTCTGACCTGGCCTTGGGTCAAACTGGTCCTGCGGATCAGCCCTTGGTAAAATTTTGTGACCTGGCCCTGGCCTTCTCAGTTATTAAGTACTGTAACTTCCTCCCTGCATTTCCATTTTAGTACTGAGTAGTACTGATGTCCATAAAAAACAAGGCATAATTCAAACCACATTAGTAATTAAATGAATAATGTAATAATTTAAATTATCCTTCTCTTTTATTATTCTAGCATCTGTGGTGAGTTAACATCTTTTACTTCTAAAATCTTACCTCTAAAAATCCAAAAAGGGTATGGATGGAGGAGAGTGAGTCTCAGGTCAGTGTCACAGATTAGAAAGCTGAGGAATGAATTTCCATTTATTGGAATTTCAGCTTTATTTCCCCTTTTTCTTTCTGTGCCTTTGGACTTGTTGAGTTCTGAGAATGATTTGGAGATTATATAGGTCCTGCACCTGTCTTGTTTCCAAGTAACTGGAATTAGCAAAAACAGCTTTAGACCTGCCAGAAGGGACCTCATCTCCCCACAGAATGATTGCTTCAGAAATTTCAGTATTCATGTCTGGGCACTTTTCTCTAAAGCTGTTTTGTTGTTGTTCTTGTTGGTTCTTCAAAGTAGTCCGGGCAAACACAATAATGCATACTAACTTTATCTTTATTGTAAAGTTATATTAACAGAACCTTGCAAGACTGAACTGAACCTATTTATCTCCTTCTTTCCTTTTACACTCCAGAAAATTGGGGAGGGTCCCTTCTGAAATGCTTCCCATGTCTCCTCTCCTTCTGTGAGCTGAAACATCTTTCACAGGATGGTTGTCCAGTCTGCAGCTCTTCCTGCAGATCATTCCCACAAACCATTATAGTTTCAAAGCCACGTTGATGGTGTTGCTATCCTAACATGTCATTAGTCATTACTTATAATTACTCCTGACCTGCAATTATATTGCCCCCCTCCCAAGTACAGCCAACAGTAACTCTGAGAAGACCAAGAAATCTTTGCAGAGTACCAGGCTTCCAACTCTGTACTAAGGGCCCATTTTATACTAAGATGTTCCTTGACTATACTGAAAACTCAAATACAAATGAAATGCTTATCTGGATGCAAGCATCCAGCTTTTCTTCTTATGGATGAATAGGGTTGTGCATTTGTAACTGAATTGGAAATGTGAAGAGCAGTATATTTCTCAGTGCTGTTTCAAGATTTGGATAATGACCACTATTAACCTGTTTATTTGCAACCTGGGATAGATTTGATATTATGCCTTCCCAGTGATCCACAGCTGGTATGCCCAGTTATGATATTAGCATTCAAGTGGATAAGGCCAAAAGTTTTAGCCATTTTGGGGGGGATGGTGGGTGTTTTTCCAAAGAAAGCTTTAAGGAACAAAATGTGTGCCATGAACATTGTGGAATCCCTTTGCCTATTAAACCTGCAAGTAGAAAAAGTTGACACTTTTTGAAATGGCATCATGAGGCCTTTAAGCTACTGCTTAACCTATCCTGGGTAAATAAAAAAAAAAATCTGTTTTGTGAAGGCTCTATGGGAGCCAAGAAAAATTGGTTGAAGCTCCATGAAGCCTATGCAGAAATGCACTCCCCTTGTTTATTCAGAACTTTTTTCCGAAAACACTATTAAAATGTTCTTAAAAAAGAATTGACAATGAACATGGCTTGTTTATCTTCATTTCATCTGATTGTTTCTCAGAATATTTAAGACCAGCAGAGTGGGAAAACTGTCAATAAGAAGGAGGTTGCCTATATTTTTTTAAAAGACAAGTCCATAAACAACATTTTTCTTTATTTCTACTATCCATATTTATTTATTATTATACCCTCCACTATATTTTGCATCTTTACTATTCGAGAAGTCAAGTTTCATTTTGACCAATATAAATTTTATGCCATTTATCTTTCATTGAAGAATATAGCATGGTTATAGAAATGTGAAGGTTTGTGTTGAAACTGTGGTCCAGTTCCAAATTTAGGAAGTGGAACATTAGGTGTAAAATTTTCAAATGAAATTTGTTTTATTAAACTTGTTTGTAGAATTCCTTGAAAGAAATTCAGAGACGAGGTTCGGAGTAGTAGAATAAAGTTTCTTTTATTATCAAAGTTGAGTTTAGTAAAAGGAAACGGTTTGCAAAGCGTGGTGGAACTCAGCCATGCACTCACAGGAGTTACAGGGAAGAGCCACACCTCCTACAGAAGCGTAACAGCAGTTATACCCCTCCCTATCTCCTCCTATACCTACGTCAGCTATTCCTGACGTGGCAGGTCACAAACCTATCAGACGACACAATTATTCTACCTTACCTCCTACCTTACCATATATGGGTATTCTTTTGTTCTCTACATGTGGACATTCTCTACTTAGTTTCAGGCACGTACTCATGTTTTCTTGCACATGCTCAGTGAGCCTGTTGCTGAATAGAAAATTTTAAACTTTTCTAAAACCTTCCCATTCAAACTGAATACTTTCAGAGCAATTTGAAATTTTGAAGCATTCTTTCATATACTACAATCCTACTCTCTTTCTCTCTCACTCTCAATCTATCATTCTCTGTCTCTTTCTTTCTTCTTTGTGTGTCTATGACAAATTTTGGAAGTTCAACTATACGTTTAGCATTCAAAATCAAATACAAGTATTTCTTTTGATCCTTACAAAATTTCCAGATTGAATTACTTTAATTGATAGTATTTGCTGTAGTTCCCGTAGAGGTATAACATTCTTCAATAACAAATCCATTTATCTCAAATGAACAAACAAAAAGCTTGCTGCTTTTTAACATCTCCAAGGAGAAGTATGTCTTTACTAAATTGACCATTGCCAATGAGGTGGGTGGAAAAACTGCAAAGTAAGCTTATTCCTGACATTTCCGAGGCATTCAAGAAAAACAGTAGAAGAAAAAGCCATCAGAGACAAATCCTTACCCAAAATAGCACATAGGAGCTCACTGCAGAAACTCTTGCCACATTATTTTTGAAAATCTGCATTCACTGCTATTTGTAGCTTTACCTAATTGAGCATTTTATATGTAGCTGTCCCTAACATACAGAATTTTATATGTGGTTCCCATATGTATAGTGTTCTAAAAATGCAGTTTGTGACATTCGTCTGCAACTTCCCAGAGACCTTCAGTTAGAATTGAAGAAGCTTCTTGGATGAGAAGTGAAACATTTTCAAAGCAAAAAAAATCCAAGAAAGTCCAGTTGCCTTTTGGGGGGGAAACAAGCAACTTTGGGACTTCTTAGACAGTTCTTTGTGGAATGCTTTTTGAGTATTAATTGGACCACCACCTTGTTCTTTTTTAATTTTTTTGCCCTTGTTTTTCGTGTTATTTATTTCATTTCTTTATTATTCATACTATATTTAATTGTTGTTATTTGTGTGGCAGTCAGAGTCGTATGAAGTCAGATGGCACCTAAATTGAAGAAATTAAATTAAATGCACTCGGCTACATACCAGGAGTGGCAAGAAATTTTGAACAGGAAACTAAAGATTACACTATTCAACTGAAATGGGAGGAGGTTGTGATAATAGTGGTCAAAGCCAAAAGTTTCTAGTTTTTAAAGAATTCATATGAATATATGCATATGCATACATACGCACACAAATATGTGGATGGTGGAATGTGGTGATGCTTTTTAAAAACAACAACAGAATAGATTTAAACGTAAATAAGGAAGCAAATAAAGATAGATTTAAATACAGTCCCACCCTTTTTAAAGTCTGTATGACACATGAAAAGAGCTTTTTGCATCCACCACAATGACTTTGGTAACCCTCCCCATGGATGCCCTTGGTTTTAAAATGGGAAAATGGGTTGTTACTCCCTCCTGCTCACTCACTAATAGGAAGCATATTTAAGTCAGAATTTTTAGTAGCTTGAAAGGTAACTTTGGGTAGGTTTATTTATAACTGCAATCCCCTAGTTATAGTTAGGAGAGTGTAAGAAGGTTAATTTGTAGAAGAAATAAAGGAAATGGCACTCTGGAGATAGGACAGGATAATTAGGATGAAAATGATAAGAGGAAAAGATAGACTGTTGCTGAAATATGGAAAAAGACAGAGAAAGAAAATGAGGTAGAGATTAAAAAGGGTGTGGTTAGGATTAGTATTATATGCTCAGCAAATGTATAGCCATCCCCCCCCAAAAAAGGGGGGGAACCAAAGCAAAGGGAGGGAGTGGAGATTTAGGGAAACAAGATTTGGGGGAAAACAAGCTTGAGAAGGGAGACAGAAGAGGAGTCCAAAGGATACATTTAGCTGGGATTCCTTTCTCTGCAGACACGTAGGAGCATAAAGAAGCAGATATTCTGGTCAACTAAAGGGAGAATTGGCAAGGCATCTGGAAGTCTGTGGGGGACTCCCTTGAAGAACAGTTAGCTAGGTATGGGGCTAGAGATGCCAAGGCATGCAGGAAGAGTAGGAAAATGAGGAGCGGAGTTCAAGTGGCCCAGCAGACTCAATGGCTACAGAAGTCCAGGAAGTGAGAATCAAACCCAAACCAGAGAGCGCAGAGAAGTTGGGTTGATCAGCCTGTGGACATGCCCTTTTGATTTTTGGGTGTGAGCCTAATATAAGCCCTATCCCAAAAATAAGCCCTAGGTTTTTTTCAAGCTAGGATGGGGATGGGGATGTTGATCTGTCCCACGCGCCCCACATCAACTTACTTGGTAACCAGGCCCTTCCTCACTGGCCCATTTTTCCCGTGGTGTCTTCTGCAGTCAGGCCTGCATTTCTTAGTCACAGGCCTTTCCAGAAGACCACTGCAGCAGAGAACTGAGCTATGGATTGAATCCATAGCTTGGTACTTGGCTGCATAGGCCTTCTGGAAAGGCCTGACTGCAAAATGCAGGCCAGAATGCAGCTGCAGAAGGAAGCTGCTCCTTTGGCCCCAAAAGAAGTGGACCTGCTGGGCAGGGCTGTCGATGCTGGAGCTGAGTAAGACATCCCCCCAAAATAAGACCTGGTGCCTCTTTTGGAGGAAAAAAAATAAAATAAAAATAAGACCTGGTCTTATTTCCGGGGAAATATGTTATATAGGAATTTCCATTGAATGGATGCACAGGGAAGCACTGATGATGTTACCTAGTCAAGTAATGAAACATCTGCAAGCAAACAACCAAGGTCAGAGAGCACCAAGAACCCCACATTGCTTCTCCTACTTTATGTTAACATGTATAAGCAGACCTATAAATGCTCATATTTTGGAGCCCTGAGAGGTTAAAAAAAATCAATAAGAATATATCCATCTCATCTGTCTCTTAGATGACAGTCTCCAAATCAACCCTGAAACTAGTTTGGAATGGATCTGAACAATCAGCCTTACCTAGCATTTAATTCTGAAGCCAATATGCACTCCTTCATCTGAGCAAAGAGTAACATATTAACCATCTGATAGCAATCATCCACAATAATTAAATCTAAATTCTGTTTCTTCAATTAATTTAATTTCTAAGCATACTTAATTTAATTTCTAAACATAATTTCTAAATTATGTTTCTTCCTGAGCCAGTTTGGTCTAATGGTTAAGGCATCAGGCTAGATATCAAGAGACTGTGAGTTCTAGTTCATTCTTAGGCATGGAAACCAACTGGGTGCACTGGGCCAGTCACATTCTTTTAGCCCAACTCATCTCACATGGTTGTTGTTATGGAGTAAAAAGTAGAAGGAAGGAGTATTAGGTATGTTCGCTGCCTTAAGTTATTTATAAAACTAATCAGGGCAGGATAAAAATCTAATAATAATAATAATAATAATAATAATAATAATAATAATAATAATAATAATAATAATAATAGTAAACAATAACAACAACAATAATAATGGTATTGCTATCTTTTGTCTCAATACATTAAGGACTGCAGTCTTTCTCAGAAGCAATTACCAATTCTACAGTGTATCTTAAAATTAACTCTGACTGATTTCAAGTGCAAGATTCTGAAAGATCAAGAAAATATTTAACACAACTTTCAAGCAATTTTGCAGTCACACAAAAGTATTAAACTTATATTCCAGTTCAAGCACATAGTACATTTTGTTAAAACATGGTATCTAATATATATTTACGTATGTGTATGTGTATGTGTGTGTGTGTGTAAAATCTTACAAGTTTATGATGATCTTGGTATATTTAGTAAGTCAACTGTTAAGCAATTACAGAAGGCTTTCAGTTTTCAAAATAGTTTGCTCTCAGTCTATTATTCCTTTTTAATTCTTTATTTAATAATCTACATTGCTGGGTATATGCATTATCTAATGAAGCATAGTTCTAGTTAGAGTAGCCAGAATTACTATGTTTTTTTTTTAATCTAAGGCAAAAATGCTGCTTGTTCAATAGGTTTCAATATAATATCACCTCTAATCTCTGAAAATGCAATGGTCTAGCATTTACTGTATGGAAAAAGGAGTTTTACTGTTTCTGTATATTTTGTAGAAACAGGAAATGCCAGACATAGAAACTGCAATACGGATACTCTTCAGGGTCATGAAATGTTAGCAATAAAAATCTTCCATCTCTGATTTTTGCCTGCCACAGAGATACACGTCTGTCTGGCAGAGCAGTTGGTGAAGCAGATAAACATTCAGCCAGAGAAGCTAGGTGGAACAAGAGGGCAATGGAATCAGGAAACCAAAGTAGGTAGCTTGGAACTGAGACTGGCATGATAAGCTTTCTAGTTAAGGTTGGATGGTGGAATTTCTTTCTGTTGATCTTTCAGTGTTTGCTATCCTCTAGAGGTTAGAATTCAGTGTTGCCTTAATGTTAGAGACAGAATTTCAGAATGATTGGCTTTAATTTCCTGGCCCTGTATGATCTCATTCACTGGTTTACAGAACTCCCACAAATATGCCCAACAAATGCTTCAGAGATTGCGAGGCATGTGATATCTCCTGACTGGGGCATTTCACTCTGGCAGAAAATACCCTTTTGGGTACATGTGCACAAACACTTATGTGTGATCTCTGAGTTACTCTCTGGCATCATATTTTGCCTCATAGCCAAAAAAGGAACCCTCCTGATAAAAAAAAAATGGAGGTTAAAAATTTCTCCTGGATGCCACAACGTATTTACATTTTCATACAACTGTGTGAAAGCATTTATTATAGGAATTATCAGAAATAAGCAAAACCATTGTGTGTCTGTGCATATAGAATATTTTAGTCAACAGATAGCATATACAATTCTCTGCCATGCAGAGAAAAATGTTTTTACACTTCAGTGAGCACAGCAAAAAGTGACATGGTCATCATAATGCAAATGATACTACTTTTATGTTTGTGTCAAATAGGACAAGGCAACTATACAGCTACATTATTTTTGCGATGACATTATAATGTGTGTGCCATCCTTTTGATGGCAGGGTGGTTTGCTACAGACATCTGTGCTCGTTAATGTAATTTTGAGATTCGGGTGCACCAGCAATGATGGTTATTGAGGTGGCTGGTTGCAACTGCCATTGACAGATTGTGAATGACTGGAGACAATGGAAGTGACAGCTGTATAGTGGCTATCATGGATGCCATTGTTGGAGATGCCATCAACACTGCAGGACTGAGTGCTGGTGGAGAGTGAAGTCTTGGTGGAGTAATAGCAATGGTGGAGCTGGACTGGCTGTAAAGCAGAGGAGCGAGGTGATCATTGTCCTCAGGTGCCAGTGGCTGGACACCAATGGCAGTGGTGATAGAAAATGGCAGCTGTTACGGCGGTGACGATAGAGAGAAGTGGAGTTGGGCCTGCAGTCTGTAAGGTTGGACTTTGTATGGCTTAGAGATCATCTGGACAGGACAAGCTACAGGGTCTTGAGATGGATGGCAGAAACACAACCATAATGTGTCTAGATTATATGTCTAGATTATATGTCGAGATTATTGCAAAACATTTGTAACAATGAAAATATATTTTCTTCTGAAAATGTAAATGACGTAGTGAAGAAAGTGCACACCAAGGCATTGAGGGGTATTAAGATGAACTGAAGTGTGTAGAGACTTTGAGATAAGAGAGGAGCATTTTAGTTAGTGGTGGGGAATATTAATAATATTAAGTAGAACTCCTTAATTGTAGTGGCAGTAATGCTTCAACACAGTGGTATTTCTTTAAAAATTAGTCCACTCTGCATTTAACATTTCTTGATTCTTTAATGTCCTCCATTTGGAGTTGGACCAACAAATCTATATGTTTTAGGCTTTTTTTTTAAAAAAAGATTTAGTCTGTTGTATGAAGCCCAGGCTTGGAGGCATTGCTTCTCAGTAGATGTGCTTGTCATTTGGAATGGCTTAGAAATCAAGCTGACTTTCCCTTTAATTGCTTTCTGGAAGTGCTTTAACACAGAGCTTTTTTAAAGAGAACATTTGGGTTGTGATTCATCTTGGCTGAGGTTCATAGATTGGTTCTTAGTGAGGTTGCATGTGTTTACATGTTTATATAGCTTGTTTCTTTGTTAATTTCACTGCAATTGCATTGCATAACTTTGTGAATTGCTGGTGGACCCTTCAAAGTATAAAAGTGATAAATGAATTAATATTGATTTCTTCACAACATTCAAATGAATATTGAAATCTTCCTTCCTCATCTGCCGGGGGGGGGGGGGTTCTGAATGCTGAAGAAAATCTGGCCCACAAAATGGGGATTAAAATGGATCAGCCTGGATTACTTGACAAATCCATGATTGGTTCTGCTTAATTTTTTTAAGTGAGAAAAGCTTAACAATTCTAAAATAGGGCAAGATGCTTGGCAGTAAATGATCAATGTAAAAAGAAAAACAGGGAGTACTTAACAGATAAATATTTTAGCTCATTCTGAAGGTGAACTGAGCTTACCAACTTGTTAATAACTTTTATAAAGAAATGTGGAAGATTCTATACAGAAACAATAGCCTCTGAGAAATCTGGCCTACTAAAATTTTGAACGCATTTAATCCCTTTTATTTATTTATTACACATATTTCTATGTCATTGCAATCAAAATGATTCTCGGCAGCTGAGGAAATTTGCCATGGCCATCTGTATTCCTGACAAGCAGTGCAATTGCTAAACATTGGCCTACCATCTCATGCTCTTGCTGTGCTTCAAAACATCCTTTTAAGTGGACTTCCAGTGAGGGCTCATGACAGAGTAGTCATTTGCAAGGGAACAGAGATTCCACTGTGGCAAGATCAGTGACCAGATGGCCTTTTTGTGGCCAGCCAAAACTTTCTTGATAAAGGAAAGATTGTGAGATCACCTAATTGCACTCCAAACAGCTGGTCCTCATAAGTAGACTACAGGAACTGAGTTTCTTGTAGTCAGCTAGTGAGTTGAGTGGCTGAGAATTGGGGGAGCTCACAAAGACAAAATAGCTTTACAGACACAAAGTTTTGCTGAGCCTAATTTCTTACCCACATTTGAAAATTGCTTATTAATTTTTAAAAAAACCTGTTAAGAACCTTCCCATCAACATGTTTGGTAACATTGGGTAAATTTGCTTTAATCCTTGATGAAAGAAGTTTTAAAGATAAATTTAAGAACATTTTAAAAACTTATTTTTTTGAAATATGCAGCAAAAGCGTGATTAGAGCACACTGATTCTGGACAGTTATAAATTGATTAGGGTGCAGATGGATTTGGAATGGATTTTGTGGGAATCCTTCTCATGGGAAAATGATGTTGCTTTGAAATCTTCAACATGATGGAATTGGAAACATGGTAAGAGGGGAATTTGAATACTGGACATCTGAGGAAGCCAGAGGGAATTAAAGATTACAAGGAAAGGAGAAGAACATTTAAATTTGACTTATTAATGGAGCAAAATACTTTAACATTGGATGTATTCAAGGATATTTGTGAGCAGTGAATCCACTGTCTGCCATTATAATGCCATTTGTTTGGACAATACATCTGAAGCTTCTAATGACCAGATCAAGAACATTCTAACATTAATTAAAAATAAACATAACATATTAAGGTCCAATCGAAATTAAAGGGAAGAAAAATTAAACTGACCACACAAAGGCTAGGAATGTAGGAATAGGTATCTCCAACCATTAGGTGCACCTTCAAATACATTTTCTGAAGCTCCTTTGCTTCTAACCTTTCTGTCCCATTTTCTTTCATTTTTATTAAAGTTGTTCCCTGCAAAAAAAAAAAAGGAAAAATCCATAGAAGCATCTTTTTTTATCTCTTACAATTTATCATCTCAGGGAATTACTCAATGACTTCAATAACTCTTGGACTATTGCTGATAAGAGCATGAGCTCCTGGTAGAATTAACCTTCCTCATAAGGTCAGGAGGGGAGAAATGAAGTTAGGAGAAATCCACAATGTAAAGAGAATGTGGCTTTGTACATCTGAGAAAAGCCAATTCACCTAGGAGAAAAAAATCCAAAATCCAAAACCAAACCGGGAAGAATGTAGTAGCAAAATATTTCTCTGTTGTTGTCAAGGAAACTATATGGACATGGCGATAACATTTAGATGAGTGGGGGTGCCATATGATAAGGCTCCCTAGTCAGCAAGTACTCTGGTTACTTGTGAAGAACGTTGAACTTTAATGAGTCACTCTGGAGGAGATGATGTGGCCAGACCAACACCATAACGAAGTCTGAAAGAGGAGCCCCTCGTTTTACAAGGGATACATTCAAATGCAACATGGAACATTCAAATGGTGCAAATCAAGGAAAACATGAAATTGACAACATTACATTAAGCTTTACTAAGCTGAATATTTTAGAACTATGTTGTTGTGGCCAAAACCTAGTTCACCTAAAGCAACCAAACCACTCTGAAGATATACAACATATATTTATTTAGCATGCAAGCAACTTACACTGAGCTCCCATCAAAGGACTGATAGTTTGCAGAGCTGTCCTGAGCAAAAACAAAACCACAACCTATATATTTCTAGCTGACTCTTCTTCTTCTTCTTCTTCTTCTTCTTCTTCTTCTTCTTCTTCTTCTTCTTCTTCTTCTTCTTCTTCTTCTTCTTCTTCTTCTTCTTCTTCTTCTTCTTCTTCTTCTTCTTCTTCTTCTTCTTCTTCTTCTTCTTCTTCTTCTTCTTCTTCTTCTTCTTCTTCTTCTTCTTCTATTATTATTATTATTATTATTATTATTATTATTATTATTATTATTATTATTATCGGATCATCGCACAGTTAGCCAGATATTCAGACTGGATTTGGCATTTTGTCTACCTATCGAGTCCTTACCCAGGACCTGGGATAGGCAGATGTGGATGTTTGATGGTACTACAGATATTGTTGCAGGATGGAAGCAGTTCATAGTAAAGCTGCCTTTTGCAATTGACTAATAGCGAATTTGTCAATGCCAATGGTGTTCAAGTGGTGCTCCAGTTGTTTTGGGATTGCACCCAAGGAGCCTATTACTATTGGTACTACCCTTACTTGCTTTTGCCACAGTCTTTCTATTTTTATTTGTAGGTCTTTGTATTTTGTTATCTTCTCCAGTTCTTTCTCGTCTATTCTGCTGTCTCCAGGCACTGCCACGTCCACTATCCAGACTTTTTTGTCTTTCTTATCGACAATTGTTAAGTCTGGAGTGTTATGTTGCAGGTGTTTGTCTGTTGGAATTCTGAAGTCCCAGAGCAGTTTAATTTTATCATTTTCTATGATTTTCTCTATTTTATGATCCCACCAGTTTTTGCTTACAAGCAAATGATATTTCTTGCAGATCTTCCAATGCACCATTGTTGCTACTTTGTCATGCCGCTGCTTGTAGTCAGTCTGTGCGATCTTCTTGCAGCAGCTTACCAGGTAGTCCACTGTTTCTTCAACTTCTTTGCATAGGCGGCACTTACTTTCTGTTGCTGTCTTCTCAATTTTGACTTTATATGCATTTGTCCTTAAGGCTTGGTCTTGTGCAGCCAGAATTAGTTCCTCAGTCTCTTTCTTCAATTTTCCTGCTCTTAGCCATTGCCAGGTCTTCTTATTATCTGCTTTCCCAGCTATTTTTTTTTTTATTGAAAATTTTTAAAATTTTACAAAAAAATTTCCCTTCCCCAGACCCTCCCAACCCACCCCAGCCCTCCCCCAACCTTCCCAGAGCTGAATACAGGTTTAATTAAAATTTAAAAGAAAAAGTTTTAAACACAAATAAATCATATACAAATTTGATTACAATAATTAAACAAATTATAAAATACTTTAACACCCATATTTAGAAAACAAAAAGAGAAAAAGAAAAGAAACAAGAAAAAGGAGAAAAAAAAGAAAAAAAAATCTTAAACTTTAAATATAAATTATTCAAAAACTAAATAATATTTTTAATATCATATTTATATTGTATAAAATTTATCCATCTTTTCCATATCAAGAGGTACTTCTCTTGCGATTGATCTTTCAAGAAAGCTGAAATCTTTGCCATTTCCGCTAAGTAGGAAACTTTAAGAAACCATTCTTGCAAAGTAGGCAAAGATTCCTTCTTCCAACATTGCCCTACTAACAACCTAGCCGCTGTAATTAAATTTAACATTAATATAGTTTCTCTACTGTCACAATCAGAAACAATACCCAGCAAAAACAATTGTGGAGTAAATTTTATCCTTCTTTTAAAAATTCTTTGAATATTCCACCATATCTTAATCCAAAAAGCTTTTATATTTTTACATGACCATCAAATATGATAATAAGTAGCATCCAAGCAACCACATCTCCAACATTTAGGCTGCAAGTTTGGATACATACAAGACATTTTTTGTGGATCAAGGTGCCATCTATAAATCCCAGCTATTTTTTTAATGTACTGGCCATGTAGTGCTTTGTCTTCCCATGCCTCTATTCTGTTCTTCATTTGATCTTTCTTGTAGGCCAGATTGGTCTCTCTAGTAGTCAGTAAGCTTTCATGATATACTAATTTCAGTTCATCACTGTCCTTCAGATATTCTTCCAAAGCCATTTTTTCTTCTTCAACCATCTGATGTACTTGCATTATTATTATTACTACTACTACTACTACTACTACTAATACTACTACTTCTACTACTATTCCCCTCCTAAGAGGTCACCATATCAGATATACTATCTCAGAGCGATGATCAGTGAATATAAACAATTTGGTTTGGGACTGATTCTTGCCCTTGTTGCCACTCAGAGTCAATTCAACTTGTTGTGAATGTTGACTTACAAAGTTCACATGTATGGTGAGGTTGGGTGGGAGGATCTTTTAGATTTGCTCATCTGTGTGTGTGTATCTTTTACAACCACATCCCCCCCTCCATTTCTTTTCTTCCCCTTCAGATGTGCAAAACTGTGGAGGAGTTAAAGAGATCAAAAGGGATAATGTGATCTGTGATAGAAATGTCTACATTCCATAGGACAGAAACAACAACACAATTTTATGCTCTAAACCAGCTTCTATACTTCCTACATACTGTGCTTATATACTATAGCAATGTCAATTTGGATCATTCGAGGTCCATACTTTAATTAGGTGTTTTTCTTGCTTTCAATTAGTGTCAGTGAGATCATGAAAAGCAGTTCTATGTATAGACACTTATAAATTCTTTCTGTAATTTATATAGCAATAGTATTCTCAGAACAATGCATTCCTTTGCTGTAATTCAAGCAAGGGCTTTCTAAGAAATCAAAGATAAGGAGGCACTCCAAAGTATAGTTAAGCACACAAACCAATCCTGGCTGTGACCCAGAAGCCTATCTGGGATCTTCAACATGCATATATATACTGTACAAGCATATAACTGGAAGTAAGGTGAAGCAACTTCTAGATCACCTATTTCCTTAGAGACACACACATAAAAATATAGATAGAAAAATACAAATAGAAAAGATTCTGATTACATATACTCACAAAGACTTGTAAGCTGCTTGGGTTTGTGCCCTTCATGGGGTCAATCAGCAGAAAACACATGTGTTGTATATTGGATGCATGTGTACCTTTTGCCACCACAAAGTGAACTTATGGACCATTTTAAATTGCAATATTTACATGACAGTCTATTCAGAGAATGAGGCCATACAAAGATATGAAGGATCTCAATCAAGATCAACAAATAGAGGAAATTAACAAGAAATAGAAAATGAGAAATAAGGTTTTGAATGTTATAAAGGGACTAAAGATCTGGATAAGATTTGAAGATTTAAAGTTTTACAATAAAAGGAATTGGCTTGTGCCCGAGCTTGGTGGTCTGAGACAGAGTGACTGGCCCAAGTCACCCAGCTAGTTTTCATGCTAAAGGTAGGATTAGAACTCACAGTCTCCTGGTTTCTAGTCTGGTGTTTTAGCCATTGGATCAACTGTGTCTGAAACTAAATATTAAGAAAGTTAGAAGTAAAAGGAGGGAATATAAAATTGATTTATTTGATCAAAATTAAGTAACAAGCTATGTTGTTACTTCTGGAAACCTTTTATGGACTTTCTGTTAACACCAGGACTGAAGAGACGATGTTTCATGGATTTGTTTATAGGTAAGAGATGAGGTATTGAATGTAGAGAAGTTTATAATCTTAGAGAGAGGGAAAAGGCTATTTGGGAACCATTTACTCAGAAGTTACAAGATTATGTGATACTACAGCAAAGGATATAAAAGAACAATAGAATTTATTGGATAAAACAGGGACTGCGACTGACTTGAATGTAAACTTGGAATTTTAAAAAGTGCTGAATTATACAAGTGATATGGAAAAAGATATTAAAACTGGATTGATCAATTAAACCAATTGATGTCTTAATAATCTAAGGGGACATACAAATGGAAAGCCTTCTTATTTTGTCTTTACAAAAGAAATGTGTGAAATCAAGGAAACATTTTTGGGAAGGAGACCAAGAGGAAATTATTCAAGCTGTTCCTGAAAGGAGACAAAGAGAAAATAATAAGAAATCAACTTGTGGGACATTATTTGATGGGACTAAAGACCAAACTTTGAAAAAAAAAGTTTTATAATATGAAATGTGTTTGATCTGGGCTAAATATATGTTTTGTCACTCCTGGTAACTGTTAGTAGGATTTCTTTTTGACCAAGACTGAATACGGAAGTTTTAAAGATCTCCTTATACTAGTGGGGAGAGATTTATTTTGCTTTATTTTTTTTAGAGAAAATGATAACCTCCTAGTTTTTTAAAATCATTTTAACTTGATTTTTTCCTTGTAAGTTTTAACTTGTTTTTAACTCTGTTTTTAGTCTACAGTTTTATTCATTTATTTATATTTATTCTTATGGTTTTATTATGATAGAATAGAATAGAATAGAATAGAATAGAGTAGAATAGAATAACAGAGTTGAAAGGGACCTTGGTGGTCTTCTAGTCCAATCCCCTGCTCAGGCAGGAAACCCTATATACTATTTCTTTTTATATATATAAATATTTTATTGATTTTTAACTATAACAATCTCTAGTGCCTGGAAAAAAGGGAAAAAATAACAATAATAATTAATTAACAATCAATCATAATTACATTTGATAATTCCATAAATAATGTATTAATTAATGATATATCTCTTTGATCTTCCCTACTCCCATTTGTATTCTCCTTCTAAAACCTTAGCCAAAATATAATTCTTAATATTTTCAATATATACATGATTAGATATAGGCATTTTTTATATTTATACAAATAATAATAATCTCTCTGTATAACATTTTTCAGCTTATATTATTCTCATAACCATCATCTCATTAGTTCAGCATGCATCCTATTTTTATAATTTTTGTTCACTTAAATTCCCTTATATTCAATCCAATTCTTATCAGTCATATTTTCCCATTTTGGTACATCATTCCAATATTTATGTCATGCATTATAAAAATACTATACTTTTTATCTGTCTTATAATATCTCTATATAATATCCTTTTTAATCAGTATATTGTATATTAATAAAAGTTACATCAACCTACTATTTTAACATTTAATATATTATAAAACATGTTATATTATTTAAATCTCATTATCCTTCTTGTTATAAGGCCCCTTTATGTTCAAAATTCTCTGTTCTTTTAGCCATATTCAAACAAATGTTTATTCATGTAATAGTCCATTTAGTAGGGCGAGTCAAATTTCTTGTATCTTTCTCTGGTCTTCTTTTGCTGAGTAATTTTCCAAGTTGATGTAATCCACTTACTCAGCAGTTCCTATATTTTTACAAATGTTGTTAGGAATGCAAAAGATGAAGTAAGTAAGATAAATACTTTCTGTCTCCCAAACTGTGATGGTTCTCCTGATAATTCTATAGTCCATTCCATTTTCCTTGTTATATCAGAACCTTGTAGATTTTTTCTTATTTGTGTCAAATTGTAATTCTTGTCCTTTGTTATTTCATCAATTTGATCATACTCTTCTAATTTGTAGTTTTTTGTCTGATTTATTTGTTCATTTGTTATTATTTCCTGGGTGTTTTTAATTGTACATTTAGATTGGAAATATGCTTATTTAAATCATCAAAGTTGTTTCAAATTTCCTTGTGGTTTGAGTCTATTGTCATTTGCATTTTGCTAACATTACATATATTTCCTCCTGGAAAATATTTATCTTGCCTTGAAGTATTGTTTCTGGTGGCTCTTGATTTTCCAGGCTAAATATTTAATGTGGCATCCTGTCATTTTTGATACATATGTGATATCCATGTTGTCTCCCCCCTTCAAATAATCTTTCATCAATGTTTTAATTCAAAAGTCAATTTATCAGTCAGTCAAAATTACAGTTCAGTGTGTTAAGCCACTTTAAATCCTTCCTGTAGATTATCCTCTAAAAGATTAGCCAAAAAGCCAAGGTTTTTCTTTTCCATAAACAGTTCTTAGATTTAAGCAGTCCAGGTGTTTTTTTTTCTTTCAAACACTTTTTAATCTTATAGCTGGTTCTTCTTTTGTTCCCAGCTGTCTTCAAGGCATTTGCAATTCAAGGGAACAATTTTTTTCTTTGTTTCTAGGCATTCTGCCAATTTCTGAGTCCTTATTGTTAGTGTTCTATTCTCTGATTCTCCACTAGAAGAAGTTATTTCTTTTTTCAGTTTTTTTCCAATCAAAAAGTTATTTTTGTTATATATTTTTATAATTCCATCAAAAATACTTTAGGGTATAATCTTGACAGCTTTTTAGTTCTTAAATTTATCCAGACTGTAGTATTTAAATCAAACTTTAGTATATCTCTTTCCTCCTTTAATATTAATTCGCCGCTTCCATCTGTAAGGGAATGGGGATATAGTCCCCTCCCTTCACTTCTGGAGGTTTTCTTGCTTTGGGGATCTTTTCAAGTATTTAGTTAGTAGATAGAAGAAAGAAGATCAGTACTCTCAATTCCAAGCACGCTGTTCACCGATGTTCAGGTTTGTGCTCTGGGACTTCGGCTGCAAGTAGCTTGGGCTAGATGCTGATCTTATGCTAGCCTTTCTCCTGTTAGGTTCAAAGGAGTTTCCCTGACTCAAACAAAGTGATTGCAGTCACTTCGTGATCAACAGGGCGCCCCTCCTTCATGATCACCTCTTCGGGGACGACGTCAGACCCATTTAGGGTCCCCCTGGCAGGACAAAACTAGCCGTGGAGAGCGGAGGTCTGCTCTTGCGCAGCCATGTGCTACAAGCACAAAACCAGAAGTCTCAAAACCCTATACCATTTCTAACTAAAGTCATGTAAATGAAATTCAATAGATAAATAAGTGTGGATTATAAAATTGAATTTTTTGATTAAGATTAAAATATATATGTTAATATTTCTAGTAACTCTTAATACCAATAGCAATAGCACTTAGACTTACATACTGCTTCATAGTCCTTTACAGCCCTCTCTAAGTGGTTTACAGTCAGCCTTTTGCCCCAACAATTTGGATCCTTATTTTACGACCTCAGAAGGATGGCAGGCTGAGTCAACCTTGAGCCGGTGAGGATCAAACTGCTGGCAGTCAGCTATCAGCAGAATTAGCCTGCATTACTTCATTCTAACCACTGTGCCACCACGGCTCTTAATAGACATTTGCTGATTAGGACTGAATGATGTGGTTTTGCAATTTAATAATTGATAAGGGATGAGATATGGGAAAAAAGATTTTTTTTTAAAAAAAAAAATGAAAGGACTAGAAAAAGTATTAAATTATCCAAATTGTTTATACTTGTCGGGGAGGGGAGGGGAAAAGGTATCTTTTATATATCTTCTTTTTTCTTTTTTTCTACTTCTTTTCACTTTCTTTTTTTTAATTTTTTAAGAATATTTTTTAGTTTAAGTTTTTTTTAAATCTTTGTATTTATAAACTTTAATAAAATTATTGAAAAAAAACCAATGGACATTACTGTGTCTATCTAAAGGGTATCACAGAAGTTCATGGTTGCTGTTTTCACAAATCCTGGTGTGGATCAGTCCCAGATAAGCAACCCCTATCTCCAAAGCTTTCCTTTGCTCTTATCAGAAACATAGTTTCTGATAAACATATCCCCCCGGCATTCTTTCATAGCTTTCAATTTAGCTTCTAAAAAGCTACATCATTGGAACACAGCAAGTGTCACAGTCATACAAGGCTTCCAACAGCTGTATTCTCTCTAATAGCATTCTTTACCTTGGGACAACATGCTTCTGGATTACAGATTGCAGCCTCCCCCCACTTCTTCTTCCAGTTTGAAAAACCAACAGATTACATTGCAAGCAAGAGCTACTCGCTCACATATTTGTATAAGTTATTCCACTTAAGATCACCCATAGCAATTCAGTTTTCTCGTCTTGAAGCTGCTATAACAGTACTTGAAAAGATTGCCTTCTTATCTTTGTGCATGTGTGAGTGGAGATTTAACTAAAGTAGCTGATCTGACATCATATCAGATGAATAGTCTGTAAAATTAAATTGGTCTGCATTACATTAAAATCAAATGCTGTTTGCAAACCCTTGGAATGCAGAGTTCTGTCAAAAGCGGCTACGTGGCCCCCATCATGCATTCTTTATATTTATAGATCCTGATAAGCAAGATGTTTTATTTCAGTCTTTTATACTGCCCCGCAGAATGCTTCACACACAGGAGAGGATCCAGCGTAGGTCTCTCTGAATCGTTCAAAGGGGGCTTAATTTTAGCAGCCTGACATTTACCAGCAGCACGGCTGAGACAAAGAAAGTAAGAGAGGTTGAGCCTACATCATTCAATTGGAAATAAGACTCAAAACCCACCCTGATCCTTTATTGTATCGTCCACCATTTCTGTCTCTCTCCTTTATCACTTACATGGGAACTTCACATGCATCTTCCCTGATGTTATAACAACTTAGGAAAAAAAAAATATTTTCTGTCTTCTGTGCCATCTTAAAGACTGCAGAGGTATGACCACAACCTATCACACAATCTCATTTTGAAGGATTATAGGCTACCTTCTGGCATGATGGAAGAACCTTAACGTTCACCTTTTCTATGCTATTTATTTATTTGTTTGTTTTTTTGTTAGATTTTTAATCCCACCTTTATTAATGTATAATTCAAGGCAATGAACATACCTAATATTCCTTTCTCCTCTTATTTTCCCCTACAACAACACTATGAGATGAGTTGGGCTGAGAGAGAGTATAAGGTCACCCAGCTGGTTTTCATACCTAAAGTGGGACTAGAACATACAATTTCTAGTCTGGTGCCTTAATTCCTAGACCAAACTTTCACATTTCTGTTTTTTATAGTGGATAAGGAATTTTCAAGGAAGTCAATAATCCATTATTTTGGGGGGAAAGATTATTCTAAGTTGTATATTGAGGTTTTGGGTTTTTTTGCCTGAATAGTATAGTGTAGACTTCTTCAACTTAGTGCTCACCAGAAATCCCCCCTTCAAATATTTTGACATATTTTTGACTCTGCACAATGTAATGTAGCCATGGATTTCTCAATGGTCTTTGGAAACAGATAATGAAAGGGCTACAGTTGGTAGACAAGGACCAGTTTGAAAACTGTATCTGAAGACTCAGGGGTAAGTGAATGAACCAGAAATGAGCCAATGAGAATGAAGAAGAAAAGTCTTACAGTTTTTGACAAAATAAAAAAATGGCCAAATGAGCTTTGTACTGTAGTTGAAAGTTTCTTCAGGACATGAAAGCTAAAACTAAGAAAATTGCTGTATTATTCAGAGATGGAGGATTGAATAGACTTGCACCTATAAAGCCTTTTTTGCTGGTCAGCAAACCTCCTTGCTGTCACAAAAATTAAGAATATATAAATCCCAGATGCCTCCTCTCTGACAATCTTGCATGAAAATGATATTGAGTGAAATTAGAAGGTAATGACAGCTGATTAGTTAGCAATTATTTTTGACTGGACAGATAATCATTTACAGTGGCACTAATCTGCTGTCACATTACACTTTTGGTCTAGGGGATGGCTATCTCTTCAGAGGGGCTATATAGTTTTCATTTTCACATTAATTGCCAATGCCTGGGGACGGAAGTATTACTATATTATGCACACATTACAAAGATAACATTTCCAATCAAGTGGCATCCTTTCTTATTATGTCATTACCTTAAATAAACTGGATGAGTTCACAACTTTTACCAGTACACCTATGAGGTTTTTTTAAAAAAAAAATAAAACAAAACTAAGTTTTATTAATTTTCTAATTTTACAAAACTCCAGGTGTTAAGAAAGCAACATGGTAATCGAATAACAAGCTCTTTCATATATATGTCAGGTTAGATCACCAAAAATTTCCTCTCTATTTCCCTTAGTTATTGATATCACATTCAGATTAATACATTGCTAGTTATAACTCAATTGGTTAAGACATTAATCAATATATTTTAACTTACACGTCTTCATGTCCTGTTTTTAAGTTTTACCTAATTTCAGTTGCAGTATTCCAGTTAGCTTAATATCTATAGTTTTTAGATTCTGGGTAACCCAAAGTTCCCTTAGTTCATTACAAAATAATTATCATATCTAAAATACATTTATTATTTACTCAAATAAATTCTTACTTTATTTCACAAATATTTTCTATTTCTCATCCTAATCCCACATCACTTACTAATAAAATAACCTTTATTGTCTCAATCCAACTTCCATATTATAATCCAAGACTATTATTCTAGTGACTATTTTTTTATTTCCCTTATAGATCTAAATCCTAAATGTTAGATCAATTAGTCTCTTTTAAAATCTCCTTAGGCCATTAAATGAGATTTTAAGCTCTTCCACTATAGGTCACATAAAAAAACCCATTTTTTAAAGTCTAACTCTAGCTTTCTTTTTGTTCGAAACAGGCTTCCATAGCAGTGCCTTTAACTCCTCAGGTGGATCTCCCTTCATTCCTACACATGTGACTTGAATCAAGGGAGACCATCCAATTATCATTTTTTCAAGGGAACTGGCCCCTTCATAATCATTAGGTTGTTGGGCTAATAATTCAAGTCTCCATGTTTGGCTTAGTATATTTATCGTCAGTTTAGTCTGATCTTCTTCTTCTTCCGGTGTCAGCTGGTTTAAGTAAAAAGTCATGTTCAGTGTTGTAGTTGTTATTTGGTTGTCTGGTTTATCTAGGTTCTTGATATGCTGTACATTTAGGTCTTCAGCACCTTCCATCTTAGTGTTGCTTTCTTCAGTTTCTGATGCTGTTAAAATTGCAGATTTTTTGGTTGAGATCAAGATTTGGTTATCAGGGATCTCAGTAGGTTGTAGCTGGGATTTTTTAAATTCCACTTTAATGTTAACTCTTTTGTTGCCTTTTGAGTTGTAAGTTCATCAGTTGGGATCTGGGCTGCATTTTGTAGCTTTGAGGTGGCATCTTTATTTTTCAGTCTGGAATTCATTAGCTCAGTAGCCTGAAGGATTTTTTCAATGTAGTTAAGTTGTGGATAGTATCCCTCCATTTTTATGGTGTTTACAGATAGTCCTTTAGTGGAGGCTATTTTTGATAAAAGTCAATAAGTGTCCACCTCCACTATAGAGAATTGTTTTCACCACCCAGCTGTTTCAAGTTCTTATCTTTTTTGATAGTGCCAAGGACAAATCTTAGTCTCATAGATCTCCCAATCAAAAAGAAATTCACTTGCTGTACCAAATTTTGCCACAAGATGCCCCTGGTGACATGTAAAGTCTTTCCCAAACTCAAGTTAGGCTTTTGTCCGGTTTAAAAAAATATTCTTTTTTTCCCAGCTTAACAGATAGGTAAGGTAATAGGTCCCTGTAGGAATGGGAATCTTTTGGGACCCAAAATATCCAAAAACTACAAGTCCAATTATTTAGTCGTTTAGTTGTTCTCCCCCCCCCATAGCTTTATATTTCCAGAGTAGTCAGAAGCCGCCAAATTAAGAAGGGGGAAAAGTTTCCAAAGGCATTTACAGGAAAGTAGTTGGGATGCAAGAAAGGTAAAATAAGGTCTCACCCAATTCCTCCAGGTTGCTTTCGTCGTGCTTGGTAGTGCTTTTGGCTTTTGGCTGGCACGGCTTAATGATCGGCCATCTTTTCTTCATCGGTCCAGAGGAGCTGCCTCAGATCAAATGAAAGGGCTGCTGCCCTTCCACGATCTGATGAGGGTCCTCCTCAGCGATGGTCACCCCTCCAAGGCAACTTTCGATCCTTTTCAGGGTCTTCCAATAAAGGAAAACTGGACGGTGGAGAGAGTACTCTTTCCACCATCCACTGGTGCCACGATCACAAACTGGAAGCCACCTATGAGGTTTTACTGAAAACCTGTAGTTCTTTCAGTGCTGCTTCAAATAAACATTTAATTAAGATTTTAAAATAGTCAGGTGTGAATCAGATAGGCAGACTCTCAGGATAAACATAATAAAATGATAATGAGCTAAGAGGGAATTTTAGTAATTTAAATAATATGTTCTAAATATGCCTCTCTGGGTCTGTGAATATAACAGATGCAATTATATTAACAACTCCATAATAAGATATTAATAAATAAAATCAATAGATGTGAAGCGGTTATGAGTAGTTCATATAGTCAAATGCACATTATTGAGTTTAAGGAAAGAATTCAAGAAAGGAAACAAAGAAAGTGGTTAGCATCCATCCATTACATAATTGAAATGTTTCCTTTGCTCAAATCTCAAAACCTTTCAATCAACAATAAATAATTTTAACATCAAAAGGTTCACGTCTTTTCACATTATATTTGTATCACAACATTAACCCATTCAGCTTGCTGTGAAAACTTCACAAAAAAGATTGTGATTTTTTCTTGGTTTAGGTCATCTTTCTATGAAAATTCTTTTGTCATTTTACAACTTAAGGACCTAAGACTGCAAGATCCCCTAAAAGCCTTGAGAATGTCTCCAACTCCTTCCATTTTTTTTTTAATCTGGATTATTTTCTTCTTTTGGATTTACAAAAGAAACTTGTTAAAGCCTTGAAGAACCCTAGGCAATGGGACAGAAAAGAAATGAAATCAAATCCTATGACAACATTTGAATGAACTAAAAATTAAGACTCCCCACTTCCTAGTGTGCAGAGTCTGCTATTATCAGATTAGCTGAATGTTGAGCCATTGGTTGCGACAAGGATTGACGAACTGACTTGTAGCCTCAGCTTGGCATTGTGATGGGAGACAGAATGACTGTCTCAAAGTCACCCAGCCAGCTTTCATGCCTAAGACAGGACTTGAACCGATAATCTTCTGGAATAGAATAGAATAGAATAGAATAGAATACAATACAATACAATATAATAGAATAGAACAGGAGTTAGAAGGGACCTTGGAGGTCTTCTAGTCCAGCCCCCTGCTTGAGAAGGAGAACCTATACCATCTCAGACTAGCCTCTTCTTAAAAATCTCCAGTGATGGAGTGCCCACAATTTCTGGAGACAAGCTGTTCCACTGGTTAATTTTCCGCACTGTTAGAAAGTTTCTCCTTAATTCCAGATTGTTTCTCTCTTTGGTCAGTTTCCAACCATCGTTTCTTGTCCTTCCCTCTGGTGCTTTGGAGAATAGTTTGATGCCCTCTTCTTTGTGGCAGCCCTTCAAATACTGGAATACTGCTATCATGTCACCCCTGTTTTTTTCTTTTCTTTAGACTAGCCAAACCCAAGTCCTGCAGCCATTCTTCATACGTTTTAGTCTCCAGGCCTTGGATCATCTTAGTTGCTCTTCTCTGAACTTTTCCCAAGATCTCAACATCTTTTTTATAGTATGATGACCCAAATTGGATGCAGTATTCCAGGTGTGGTCTCACTGGGGTTTTATAAAGCCGTACTAATACTAATACGCGTGATCTTGATTTATGCCTCTGTTTATACATCCCAGGATTGTATTAGCTTTTTTGGCTGCTGCTGCACACTACTCACTCATAGTCAAGTGATCATCGATTAGGACTCCAAGGTCTCCAAGTTTCTAGTCTGGTGTTTGCTTTTTTTTTTTTTTTTTTACCAATTTGGAATTGTTAACATGGCAGAATGAAAAAAAGTACTAAGTATAACTCTATTAGTATGATAAATATAAATAAGTCAAGCTTATTTTTTTTTTCCTCTCCTTCATCACCTAATAGCCCAAACTGGGCCTTGACTTACCTACCCCAAACTTTGCACATCCCTGCCTTATGAATATGCCCAATGAAGGCTATGAAATGAAACACCAAATCTGTGTCGGTAAAGTTTTCAGAGCTCATGGTTGGCTGAGAGCCGGGTCTATTGGCATCCTTTCTCTTTTGTTTGCTGCTTTCCCACAGCTGTATGGCCCAGAAATGCATAGCTGAGTAAGATTCCCCCTTGATTCCTTGCCAGGACAATGGCAAAAAGAGTTTCAAGCACTGCTTAGTACAGCTGAAGATGATTCCAGCCAGCATCTCTGTGAAACTAAATGAAAGCCCTGGAAATCCATTGTCAGGGCAATAGAGTTAGGTCATCCAGAACATGAGACTGTGATGCTTCTGAGCTCCCTGGGATCTGTGGCTGGAAATAATGCTGCCTGACATCCACTTCCTTGCTTTCCTTTCAGTCAACGCTCACCACTAATCCAACTCTTGCAGGAATTCAAGCACCAATTAAGAGAGTAAGGCGGTAGACACCAGAGCAGCCCTGCATGCACAAATAAGAGCTAAAACGTAATGGAGTTGATAAAACTAATCAGTGCATTTCTGCTCAAATAGCTCAGTAAATCAGGTGACAATAGGTAATTTGGTTGACTATTATCAGGAGGAAAAGAGATGCCAAGCCAATCTGCTTGTGTATTTAAATATGCCCTCTTTCAAGAATCGTGAAGGCAGCTCACTCCCCTCTCCCAAAGAGAGATATAAAACCCTCAAGCAAGCACTACAGCAAAACTAAAACATTCAGACACACAGGCAGAGTCAGTAGAAATCAAATCTAACAAGCTACTTCTTTCTTCAAAAGTTGTATGCCCCCTCTTCAATACCCCACAAAACAAGCCACAGATCCTTCTCGGACCTTGTCTACTGAAAATCTCATTGAGTTTGTATATTATTATTTTTTTTTGGCAGACAATGGCTTAGAACAGTGTTTCTCAACCTTGATAATTTTAAGGCATGTGGACTTCAACTCCCAGAATTCCACAGCCACCAATGCTGGCTGTGGAATTCTGGGAGTTGAAGTCCACATGCCTTAAAATTGTCAAGGTTGAGAAACACTGGCTTAGAACCTGACTGAGACCATAATCTGAAGGTCACCTGCTAGCAGACAAATCCCATCTTCTCAGCAGTGAATGGCTTCTAAACTGAAATGTATAGGTTGTGTAGCAAGGAGGTTGCACCTGGGTCCTTTTGAAATCCCTGTAACCAATTCTGGGCCTAACCGCACACCTTTCCGGTGGCTCAAAATAGGCCTCACATTCCAGCTGATTCATGCTATAAAATGTGTGTCAAAAATTCCACTGCAGAAAAATGTTCAGTGGGGGAATCTATTTAAAGCCTTTTCACCACCTATCTAAAGCAGGCAGTGACCTAACCATATGTTCTTTAATCTCCATTGGAACCGATGCTACAATCTAAGTGATGCAAATCAAAAGCTGTTATCCTCATGCACATCTACTATGTATCTATAGGAGAAGGAACAAAAGGATCAACATTTTTAAGCAGGTGTGTTTTCCCAATGTATCCTCGAGATACCAAGACTATTTAGATAGTTAACGATCTGATCCTTTACATGTACAACATGCTAATATGCTGCCATTTTTTCTTTTTAATACCACAGTTTCCAGATCCAAATAAATACCATGAACTGAATGCAGAAAGAAATTGGTAAACAGTGAAGTTAATACACAGTCGTGCTACTACAAGTAAAGTTAATATATAGCCATGCTACTATAAGACTCACCATTTTAGTTATTCCCTTGGAGAAAATCTATGGAGTTGCTGGGAGTTGAAAATGAGTTGATGGCATGTAATCATGATCAGGTCTACAGATTTAAGACTTCTCAACTAATATGGATAAAGAAGCAATGACTGGGAATTTGGGGAACTGTATTTTCAACCCATTGGGGAACCATAGGGGGAATAGAGGTAGAGAAAGGATAATACAAGAAAAAAAGCCTGGCATTCATGTCAAAGGCAGGACTAGAACTCACTGTCTCCCAGTTTCTACCCTGGTGCCTTAACTAGTAGACCAAGTGCTCTCTTAATGTTAATTAACATAGCATTACATTACTGCCCACTGCCAGGAATTCGATCCTCACTAGCTCAAAGTTGACTCAGCCTTCCATCCTTCCAAGGTCAGTAAAATGAGGAACCAGATTATTGGGGGCAATAGGCTGACTCTGTAAATCATTTAGAGAAGGGGTGTCAAACTGCTGGTTCGCTGGCCAGACAAATCACAAGGAAACCGTGCCCACCCCCATTGCCGGCAGTGGGGGAAAAGTTCCGATATGACATCACGTGACATCACGAGTTTGACATGTCTGATTTAGAGACTGCTATAAAGCACTATGAAGCGGTATATAAGTCTAAGTCCTATTGCTATTTAAAACCCAGGTCTTTCAAATATCTCATGGGGCCCTGGGGTTGATGAGCTCTGACATACGCAGTTTATTTCCATCAGTTCTCTCACATCATTTCATTTTCAAGTAGAAAAGACCGAAATACAAATATTGTGCAGCAATGAATTGATTTCATCAGACTAAAATGAAAGAGCTCAGTCTGGCCTGCCCCACTGACTTTAAAGCAGCAGTTCAAGGCTTTATACCAGTGGGATGAATAATATAATTTGCCAGGATCATATCAATTTGCTGTTGAAGCCACAGCGACATACTGGCAACTACAATTAGCAAGAATGGTGATGGGCTGGTGTATTCTCAGATTAATTAATCTGCATACTAATAAAGGTGCTTGCTTTCAATCCTGCTCTGAGCTCACCCAGAGGTCTATAGATGAATTATGACTGAGCGAAAAGTGCTCTGTACGTGTTAGAAATTAGAGAAAGAAAAGAAAAGAAAAAAAAAGAAATAAAGAGGATTGAGGTACAAAAAGAGAAAGAAAAGAAAATAGAAAAGAATAACTTCTGGCTTTCTTTGGTACTAATACAAAATGTCAAACTCTTACTATAAGCTTAATGTTAGTCTGCATTATTTTTAATTATTTGTTTTTTTTTGAAAATCAATAAAGTTAAATAAAATAGAGACAACAGAGTTGAGGCTAAATACAAGATTCACAATGCGTCAATGAAAGAACAGAAGCAACATATGCAAATCTATTTGTTAATGCTGTTGACAAAAACTTTGGCTAACAGCTCTAAGCAGCAATAGGCCAAAAGTTATTATCCCTAAAATATACAATGGATAATTTTTAGAATGTTATGGATAGCTTTTGAGAAATATAGAACAGAATAATTGTAAAAAGAGACACAACCCAATTATTATGTAAAGACAGTAGATGTAAAAACCATCAGCCCCAAAGAAAAGCTGTTAATGGGACAGAGCAAGAATGGAGAACAGGAATTTGTCATCAGGGTCCCAAGGAAAATTTTTCTGCAAGTACATGAGAGCCAACAGGTGTGTTGGTGTGTGTGTGTGTAAGACATCAAGATGGAAACTATGTCTACTGAGTTGAAGCCCGTTTCCTTTCATCACACAATTGCAATCGCCATCTTGACTTTTTTGACCCACAGATGTCCCTGGAAATGTTCTTTCTCCAGCATGATTGGATGGAGAACCCACGGATGGGTTGTCTTAATCTATCTGCTCCAATTGGACTAAGTCTGAAATTGGTAACGCCCCCTCTGTGCCAAGTGCACCCCAGTTTTAGACTTAGTCCTATTTGCTCTAAGACGCGTTTTGTCTTCGCTCCTGGAGCAGAAGACTGTTAGATTCCATTTAATTGCTTAGCTCAGGCTATTAGTATTAATTGTTTTTTATTGTTGAATTGAATCGATTATTAGCTAGGAAAAAGGATCAATTAGACCAGTCTGAAGCCTATTTAGGCTGACAGAGCCACACCCCCTCCCCCTGGGGGGGGAAGTTTCCCCTTGTTCATTTCCCTCAGTTAGGGACAGCAGTTCGAACCTTCAAAATCACTCGCTTTCATCCGGAGCTGCTTTGCGATCCTCCGACTGCCAGCTGATCATCGGAGGCATTGCCGGTCCCACTGAGGGCTCCGCAACGATCATCGAGCCTCGTCAGGCCGGCAGGGAACCTTCCCAGGTCCCTCGATCCCAGCCGACAGCAACAGGTGAGAAATTGGGCGCGGCCCAATTTTCGGAGCTCAGCCGCCTAATCGCATGCCACCAGCTGCTTAGGAGCCCAGGCGATTCATCCGAACGAGGGCTCGTCGCAGCTTACACCCCGGGCCTCAAGGCCTCGTTCCAACGGCCGTTTGTTTTCTGGGCCTTTTTAAGGCGCCAAATTGGCGGCCGCCATTTTGAATTACCTCCGGCGGCCATTTTGGGTGTGGCTCAGTCCGACGGCCATTTTGTATGTGGTTGAGGCCAGTGACGGCCATTTTGGGAGTGGCGAAAGTCACTGGTGGCCATTTTGAGTGGGGCTGAAGCCTCGGTGGCCATTTTGTTTGTGGCTGAAGCCCTCGGCGGCCATTTTGAGTGGGGCTGAATCCTCGGCGGCCATTTTGTTTGTGGCTGAAGCCCTCGGCGGCCATTTTGTTTATGGCTGAAGCCCTCGGCGGCCATTTTGAGTGGGGCTGAAGCCTCGGCGGCCATTTTAATTGTTACTAAATTCATCGTCGGCCATTTTGTGCGTGGCTAAAGCCACTGGAGGCCTTTTTGGCTGTGGCCGGAGTCCAGGCTGCCTGGAACCTTCTTCTGAAGGCAGCATTCGATCATCGGTGGCCAACGCTTCAGAGAGCAGCTCCGACCGGGGAGGGCCTGATTGATCCTAAGTGATCGGGGTGCCCACATCAGTTCCCCGCCCTTCCCCTCTAGGGATGAATTATCTCTGTAGACTCCCTTGGTGAACTACAGCGCTGAGGGGGCGTTCTACCAAGGTTGAGACCAGAGCAACCGTCATGGCAGAGAGAGGCAGCGAGCCGGTCAAGAGAAGTCGTCAATCAGAGGCAAGTGGAAAGAGCACCACCAAGCGAGCCTGACTAAGCAGGGAGCCACAGAGAGAGGAAGGGGGCCAAGGACCGAGAACGGTATCCCCAGATTTGGCAGGCACAAGGGGGAGGTCTATATTTGAGCCCCTTTCTTCACATAGTGCCTCGGCCCCAGGGGCTTGGTCTCCCCCCAGAGGAATTACCGAGTCAGATTCAAGCATAGCTGTGACCTCAGGGAGGGATATGACTGGTCAGGACACCTCAGGGCCCCAGGCCACATTTACACCCACTGCAGCAGGGCTTCGCCTCCCTGAGAACCAGGCCCTGAACCCAAACTTGCTCCAGTCCATGATAGCCCAGGCTGTGGCTCAATTTATGGCCTCCAACACTCCACAGCCACCCCCCCAGACCACACATCACTCACAATCTCCGGACTGGATGGATGACCCCACATCGGACCTGGAATCTATGGGAGCTGAACAACCTGACCTGATCTTGTCTGAGGACGAGGGCATCACCCCATCCGAGCCCACCCCTCCTGTTGGTCTCTTTGACCATTCCTTCTTTAATACCCTCTTACTCAAAGCCTGTACTACTGCTAACCTCACTCAACAACAGGAGACCCCACCAACATCCCAAGGTCCCCATGCCATTTACACTGAACCCTCTGTCTCACAGAATCATATTCCCTGCCCTCCCCTTTTTCTAAAGATGGTCCAGAAACAATGGGAGAACCTAGGATCCCCCTTGAGCCCTGGGGCAGTAGAAAGACAATTGTTCAATGTCGCTCCTTCCCTGGCCTCCCTTTTGGAGATACCCGAAATTGATGAACCCTTGAACTCATTGTTTCCCAAGTCCAATATTCCTGGGGACATAAATGAGGCACTAAGAGCAGAGGACAAGAAGATCGAGTCTGCCCTACGCAGAGCCCACCAAGCGTCAGCCTGGGCAACGAGGGCGGCAACCTCCATGGCCTTCTTTGCCAGGGCTTCGGTCCTGTGGTTACGGGAGCTCCAGGACATGATCCCTCCAGACCAGCTCAGAGTCCACCAGAATCTGGGTAAGTTGGTGGCCACGTCCCAGTATCTGGCCGATGCCTCCTTACACACGGCCAGATACACTGCCCGGACCATCGTGGCAGACATTTCAGCACGAAGACTCCTCTGGCTCAGAAACTGGCGAGCAGACACCAAGGCCAAGTGGCGTCTGGCCTCCAAGCCTTACACAGGTGGACAACTCTTTGGTAAGGCGCTAGAGCCATACCTAACCGAAGGTAAGGATAAACGCAAGATCTTGGTCAATACATCAAGGAGGGGAGATAGGCGCTGGGGGAACTTGTCGCAGAGTAACTACAGAAGGCAGCCCTTTCGGCCAGCGCCATCCTGGGATTGGGCCCAGGCTTCTCGCCCCTCCTTTCAGAGGCAGGAACGACAACAAGATCGTTCAGCATACAGAGGCAGACCACAGTTCCAGACTAAACGGTCCTTTCGGGGCACAGGGAGCCGCTCCTTCAAGTGAGGCAAGTGACTCTGCAGCCTCACCTCCCATAGGAGGTCAGCTGGCCCTCTATTCCAACATTTGGGCGGCCACTACTACGGATGCATGGGTGTTAGACACCGTCTCCCAAGGCCTACGATTAGAGTTTTATTCCCATCCACCCGACAGGTTCCGCTCTTCTCCTATTTCAACGACCAGGGCCAGAGCGGAACTTAGGTCAGAAGCAATAGCTCATTTATTGCAAATACAAGCAATTGAACCAGTTCCAAAGGAACAAGAAGGGCTTGTTACTCAGACCTCTTTGTCATTTCCAAAGCTTCAGGGGGCTGGAGGGCGATCTTGAACTTAAAAGGTCTAAACCTCTACCTGAGGTATAAGAAATTTAAGATGCAATCACTTCAATCAATCCTGGCTAGCGTCAGGCAAGGTGACTTTCTTACCTCCATAGACCTGACTGAGGCATATTTGCACATTCCCATTTTTCCTGGACACCGCAAATTCCTCAGATTTAGTTATGCCCGACGCCATTACCAGTACAGAGCCCTTCCATTTGGCCTCTCATCTGCACCGAGAGTATTTACAAAGGTACTGGCAGTGATCGCAGCCCACCTTAGACTAATTCCCATCAGGATTCAATGTTATTTAGATGACATTCTAATTCAGTCATCATCATGGCAGAGGGCCCGAGCAGATCTCGCCCTAGCCATCAATGTTCTGCAGAAGCACGGGTTTTCCGTTAATTTCCAGAAAAGTCAGACTGTACCATCAACTCGGCTCCTCCATTTGGGGGCAGTTATAGACACAGACAACTGCACGGTATACCTATCTCAGGACCGACGGAACTCTATTCAGACTCTTGTACGTCGGATCCGAAGGGACAGAGTAGTCACATTGGCATCCCTTTCACAGCTACTAGGGAAGATGGTGTCCTGCGTGCAAATTGTGCCATGGGCACGTCTCCATGCCAGGGAATTACAGTGGCTTCTCCTTCCATTTCAGAGACTTCATACCAGCACATCCCACCAGAAGGTCCGAGTTCCACAGGCGGTGTTGAACTCCCTTCGTTGGTGGGACTCTCCAGCACTGTCACGGGGAGCAGAATTCAAAGAACCAGACAGGATCACCATCACCACAGACGCAAGCCTATTTGGGTGGGGGGCACACCTCCACACACACTGGGCCCAGGGTCAGTGGTCCAGGCAGGATCTAAAGAACAATATAAACTGGCTGGAACTAAGAGCCATACACATGGCCCTAAAGAGATTCAGCAGCTTAGTACAGGGCCAGCACGTCCTGGTCTTAACCGACAACATCACAGCCAAGGCCCATATCAACAGACAGGGGGGAACAAGGTCCAAGCCTCTCATGCAGGAGGCCAGATTGCTGGGGTCTTGGGCGGAACTGAATCTTGCCTCCATCAGGGCGGAGCACATATCAGGAGTGGCCAACCAGCAGGCGGACTCACTGAGCAGAGCCACCGTGGACCATTCCGAATGGCAGCTGAATTCGGAGATCTTCAGAGAGATCATGGACAGGTTTGGTTCCCCAATCCTAGATCTGTTTGTCTCCCCAGCCAACTCACAGCTTCCCAGATTCCTTTCCAGGTTCCCGTCCCCATCAGCGGAAGGACAGATGCACTCCGCAGTCCCTGGCCCAGGGAACTGCTCTATGCCTTTCCTCCACTACCTCTCCTACCGGCCACGATCAGGAAGATCCTTCGCGAACAAGCAGAGGTTCTCCTGGTCGCCCCACATTGGCCGAGACGACCTTGGTTCGCCGACCTGATGGAGCTCTCCGCATCGGCTCCATGGAGGATTCCAGCCAATCGGATCTCCCTCATTCAGGGGGAGTTACATCATCCAGACCCTCAATGGCTCCAGTTAACCGTCTGGCACTTGAGAGGCAGGCCTTAGGCCTAGACTCATATTCGTCAAGGGTCATAGCCATGATCCAGCAATCCAGGCGACCCTCGACGAATAGAATATACGATGCCACGTGGAAGAGCTTCTGTAATTGGTGTTTAGCGCACAATATTGAACCCTTACAGGCTGCAGTGCCAGTTATCCTGGAGTTCCTGATGGATGGTCTGGACAAAGGTCTTTCCACAAGTACCATCCGTAGGCAGGTAGCAGCACTTGCCACGGTTATTTCCTATGGCAAGGAGCCCTTAACACAACACCCTATGATACGCTCCTTCCTAAAGGGAGCTAACAATGCCAGACCACCAACGGTACATAGATATCCCTCCTGGGACCTTCATCAGGTTCTACAGGCTCTCGTCTCACCACCCTTTGAGCCTATTGACAATTGTTTGCTCAAACATTTATCAATGAAGGTGGCATTTCTGGTTGCTATAACTTCAGCCAGAAGGATCTCTGAGCTGGCTGCCCTGTCAGTAAGAAAGGACCTGTGTATTTTCCATAAGGACAGGGTTACTCTCAGGTTAGATCCCTCCTTTGTGCCCAAGGTTAACTCCTTATATCATAGGTCCCAGGACATAGTTTTGCCGGACTTCTGTCCGAACCCATCTAATAACACAGAGGCTCAGTGGAACAGATTGGATGTTCGCAGGGCCTTATATTGTTATATACAGAGAACCTCATCTTTCCGCAAGACTGAGGCTCTGTTTGTGTCATTTCACCCATCGTCGTTAGGACAAAAGGTTTCCTCGCCCACTATAGGCAGGTGGATTAGAGCTTGTATTTCTCTGGCATACCAGACTCAGTCACTTCAAGCTCCCAGCCATATCACGGCCCATTCCACCAGGGGCGCAGCCACTACAGCAGCCTGGTCTACCCAGGCATCCATAGAGGAAGTTTGTAGGGCAGCAACATGGGCATCGCCCTCCTCCTTTGTCCGTCACTACAAGATGGATGTATACGCATCCTCTACGGCTTCATTCGGCCGCAAGGTACTAGAACACGCATTAACATTGGATGGGACCCAGGCCCAATCTAATTTCCCACCCTAGGGACACAGGGCTTTGGTATGTCCCATCCGTGGGTTCTCCATCCAATCATGCTGGAGAAAGGGGCGTTGTCTTACCTGAACGCCTTTTCTCAGCATGATGATGGAGAATCCACTCCCTCCCATTAGGTCAGTTGGCCTGGCTCCCATTTGTTCAGACGCGTCGGACTAAAGTCTGGGTATCGCCTTAGTCTAAAACTGGGGTGCACTTGGCACAGAGGGGGCGTTACCAATTTCAGACTTAGTCCAATTGGAGCAGATAGATTAAGACAACCCATCCGTGGATTCTCCATCATCATGCTGAGAAAAGGCGTTCAGGTAAGACAACGCCCCTTTCTCTAACCAAGTAGATACCAGTGTCAGAGAATGTATGTAGTTCATGTGCAAAGGAAGCACTGATTGCTACAGATCAACTTTTATTAAAGGTAAAAGCAATGATAGTTAATCATTACAGAAAAAAAAATCAATACAACCATGTCTGTATATTTCTATCAATCCTAACCCAGTTAGGTCTTAATAGAATAAGAGAAGGTGACAAATATGCTTGTATGAGGCTGGTCAAGCTATTTAGTCTTTCTTTCTTTTACATGAACATTTGAATTACAGTGAATTCAAATTTTTAAGCATGATGCCATTCAAAATAAAAAAAAATGCTTTTAAGGAATCTTCATAGGAACTAAAATGGAGTGGGTTGTTATTGCCCTTTGGAGCAACTTGTTTACTTTGGAAATGAATTAGTATTAAGTGAATATAAACTTCAGGATGTCCTAAATAGGTAATTTCAACAGAACCTGTTAAAATGCATTGGTTTGGCATAGTACAAAATATTTTAAAATGGCAACTGATTAAATACAGATAGTGATTGCATTTTATTTCTCCATATAAAGGTCTACATAAACAATAAATTGGTAAATAGAATTGGAAAACTGAATTGAATTAGCACATGGTAGATGCCACACAACCTTTTGCTTGGTTTTGGTTTTCCTCAATGTATTTTTCTGAGTCACATTTTTCTACCTCCCTCTGGAGCTGACACAAAAGCAATAAGTTAGGTATTTCCATCATTGCTTTTCTTTAAAAGTAGGGATAGGATTGTTAAATTTCTCTTTTCCCTTCCCCAACAGAAAACCACAATATCAACTGTTGCTTGCATCACATACTGTATTAAATTTAAAATAAAATAAAATTAAGCTAGTTGAATTTCTGGATGATCAGTAGATGGCAGCAAAAAGAGCCAATTGTGGTGGTTGTCTGGGTTTTTTTTTTTTTTTTGTAGCCAAGAAACAGGCCTATCTAGTGTGTTGTGTGAACCCAACCTTGGAAAACACTTAATTGGCTTCCTATATATGCTTCCCTGATTTACTCTGCCCTAAGACAAATGTCTAATTCTGGTATAATTGCCTTCTGTTAGCACTTCTTCTTCCATGAGCTACAGGCTTTTGTTTTTTTTGTTTTTTAGAAATAAAGAACAGGTTCCTAATTATGTTAAGTAAAGAATTCACCTTTATGGATAGCTATACTTCTCAAAACTGTCGAGCTGCAGTTCAGAGGCAATCCATCAACTTTGTGCCGTTCTAGTTTCACAGGAAGCCATTAATAAGTAATCTGTGCTTTTGAACTATGAGACCAAAATTTGGATTCTGGGCAATAGAGTTACACAGAATTTTTGAAAGATACTTCACTTCATCTTTCAGACTGCTGGTGACAGTTCCAACAGCTGGCAGAAGCAGATGTGCAAAAGTCTCAATCACCTGTTGAAACTACTGGTTGGGTCTGTCCTAACCACCACATTACATGCCCCAGCAATTCTTTTCCTACCGTGTCCCCATGATTCCCAGCGTTGAGGGTTAAATATAGTTTTGCAGTGTAAACAGGGAAAATGTCCAAGAAAAGGAAAAAAAATGTGCAGGGCTGAAAGTGTAAAACTCAAAAACCTGAAGAAAAAAGGAACAAGAGGGTGCCTTTTTGAAATTCCTGACAAAATCAGAAGATGAACCACACAATAGGGGGTGTCAGAATATGACTTTGCCTAAGGCACTGAAATGTCTAGAGCTGGCCCTGAACAGGAGGAAACACAGAGAAAGGATGCCAGAGATGATAGATAATCAGGCCCACCCCATTCTGGCTACAGGGCTCTGACTGGCAGATGGTTTTACTGCCAACTGATTATGCTCTCATAAGACAGAACAACAAAACCTGAGGATTTGCCTACCAACCCCCTAATCTACTTAATCAGAACAGCAATATTTGAGGGGGGGGTGACTTGCCACAGATGTCCTGGCAAAGGAAGCAAGTATGCAGATATCACTTGTTGCTGAATGAAGGGAAAATGGTTAGCATTTGAATTTAACAGTGGGAAAGGGCTCAGGAGACATCATGAAGCATTTTGTCAAGATAAATCACATCACCTCAGTAAGGAGAATTGAGTTGGTCCTGACGTGCAAAGCGCTGTGTGCCTTACAGAAGTCTACTGGGCATTAGTATTCTCAAGACAGTAACATGGCATTCATTTATACTCCATTCCTATAGATAAATATACCCAGGACTGTGTGGATTTTATAGAAGTAAACAGAACAAAATATGGTTATTGTTACAAAATAATTTTTCCCTGCCTCATATAGAAAGAATCCCTGAAGGACAGAGGGAGGCAAGTCCAGAGTTGTCAGAGATGCACAATTGGTCACTATTCTCGCTTCACTGGTCATTGCTGCCAGTTGTTCTATGGCAGGATTGTAAAACTTGGAATGTCCCGTGACATGTTGCAACATACTGTGACTTTTTTTGCCATTGCTGGCAATGGGGTGGACGCGGTTTCGCTTTGATGCAATCCACCTCTGTTCTATGGGAAGGGTCAGTAACCTAACAGTTACTGTACCTTTATTTGCAAATGTTTACATCACCTGTAAACAGCTTGAGGAGGATTGTTCTCCTGAAAGGTAGATTAGAAATAATGGTTATAAATGAATACAATGAACAAGGGCAGGATAGCGATGATACATGTAGAATTTCAGGTTGCCTCTCTGTCTGTAAAAGTAAGGATTTGAGAAGAGAGAGAGGGGGGGAAAGGGAGAATCTAAGACATAGATTTTGTTATAATTATCAAGGTGATAAAGTATCAATAACTGGTTGCATCATGTCCTATCAAAACTTAATGTGGAAATCTTTGGAACAACATGTTCTATACTCCTACCATAGGGCAAAAATGGCTACTTATATGTGCTCTGCTGCAGCTTCTTGCAATTTTATGTTATTTTTATATTCTTATGAAGAAAAGTAGAGATAACCTTGATGGAGATGTACAGGAATTGATAAAAGAGGAAAGGGCAACTCAGCCATGAGAAAGGGAACAGTGTGAGAAAGAAATACAAAATAACCTCACTTTAATAGTGTTTGGTAGATGTGGTCAGAGAGAAACTGGACTACCTTTCAAAATTCTGTTATTGCATCCTACAAAAAAAAAATCAAAATAATTCTCACTTCCTTTCGTTTAATGTAAGAAAGGACAGAGAGAAACTTTGAGGCTCTTTCAAGATTCTGTTATTCTATCCTACAATAAAGTACAGTAGCATTACTGAAGCCCTTGTGAATCTGTTTCCTGATTTGGCTTTCTCAAAGTTCTGACAGCTTTGAGCAAGCTAACTTCCTGTTATCATTTACTCAGAAGAATATAAAGATATAAAGCAATAAAATCAGATGAGGCATGGATGTTAGTTTATAGCAAATAATAGAAAGACTGAGAAAATGTTCCTTTGGTAAGCTTTGTCTGTCAGCCAATTGCTCTGAAAGCAGCTTCCCAAAATGGATAATTTGTAGAGGAGGAAGTTTGGAATTTGGAGGACTAACTGGATCGATAATTTATAAACCTGACTTGGGGTAAGAATGATAACTGATATTTCTACTTTTTTTAAAAAAAAAATAATGTTTTATGAATGCACACAAGCCAAAAAGCTAAATGATTACCAAACATATTGGTCCAAATTTAGATAGATGAACCTAAAAGAGAATTATAATGTTCACATGAAAGCTTACCGCCACTGGATACTTCTTGTCTTGGATTAAATTTCATTACGCATTAAGTAGAAAGGAGAAGAAGTTTCTCTTCTTTCTTCTGTGTAACCTGCTATGATAAGAATATTTAAAAAAGAAGCTGACATAAAATTACAGTAGCAGATGCAGGAGGCATAGGAATCTGTGCCAGAAATGAAGATCGCCCCCCCCCCCCTTTGAAGAGGCATCAACTCTTCCAAAGCTTCATGAAACAACTTTGACTTCTTCTCAGCAACAAGAAGAGTGATATATTGAGGGCCTTTAAATTATGTAAATTGCCATCTGTGGGTCAGAAAATTGCCAGCTTTTAGTGAAATTGACCCCAAACATTCTGTCTGGTCAAATGTGCATCAGAAACAATGGCTTTAATATCAGGAAAGTCCATTCTAAACCACTGAAAAGTATTAAAAGTAAGTGATAGCACTATGAACAGTTTCTGGATAGTTGCTCCCAAGGCTGAAATTGTATAGCTATTTTTTTTTTAAAAAAATGATTGCTTTTAACTATGACAAATACTAACAGACGGGCAGAAATATGTCTCATTGTGGCAGAAAGAAATCACTGTTTTGGAACATCATTAATGCTAATAAAACCAGATGAATGTAAAAATAGCCTTTTAAAGTAAGGAAAACAAAAAGAGAGAAAAAAAATCCTTGGCAATTAGCTCGACTTTTAACTCCAGTGTTGTAGTGTAGATTGTTAGCTAATCAACTTGGAAAATTAAAAAAAAAGGTGTACAAAAATGGTTGATTATTAATATTGCAAGACATGATTGTGAACTGTACCTGCTTTAGTGCTGTAATAATATAAACAGTGAAATCAGCAATACATTTATTGAGGTGTAATTGTACAAATTGCTTGCTAATCAGATGGAGAAAATTGAACCAGATCTTAGCAGAACAATGTTATATGTGCTATTAACTTTATGCATTTAGCTAAGTATTTAATGAATTTTTGAGATAACACCGCAAAATGGTGTTTATGCACTTTAAAAAAGATGGATCCCTGCCTCAGATTAAAAGCAAGGATTCAATATTGTTTTCAGTTAAGCAATGTAAACCAAGAATAATGCAATCAAGCTCTGTGGAATTACAAGCCATGTAAAAATTGGCTTAAGCCAAGGATGAATCAAAGCCCATAGCTTTTACAGCTGAGCCATAGGCACTTCATTAAAAATGTAAAACTGGACAAATACATAAAATCCACTGAAATAAATAGCTCAGTTTATCAAGCCAGCTGTCCTTAACAGTTTAATGTATTTTGACATCCTCAACACAGCAGGGACTTAATGAGAATGGTGGAAACTGGGCTCAAGGCTTGTGAACTTTTCAAGAAGTTCAGAACGAAATAGCTGGATAATTCATAAGACTGAGAAGGTTTGGTTTCCTGTTTCACTCCAGCAAATTTCATTTTATTAAAAGTTTACATGCTATGGTACAGTGTAATCAGGTGTGAACTATCTAACCCCAAGGACTGATGGACTTGGAAGTTTTTAAGAGGAAAAAAAAAAGGTTTTCACCTAAAAGGCACGTTGAATTGCTGGATTCACAAAACAACAAGAATTTAGAATTTGCAGTAGCTGTAGCCAAGAAGGAATTTTGAACTTGATCTTTCCTAGCATTCAGAGTGCAGCATCAGAAGTGGTGTGTTTCACTTTGCAATAATGCTTTCACAGCATTAAGATTCTGCATCAGCTGGCTGTTTCCTGTCAAGGCAAGTGGCATCTAAAAGACCAGTGAAAATCAAACTGAAGAAAGCCTAAATGAAATTGCCATTTTAAAGATTTATTATTCTATATTGAACAGATTGATATAGCCGTCCAACTCACACACAGTGACTCTGGGTGTTGTACAGTCTTAAAAACTCACAGTTGAAAATCCACAATTTTAAAACACCCACCCACAAAAACAGAATCAGACAAGCTATTTCATTGGCTCTGAATGGGGGTCCCAGGCCTGCTGATAAAATCATGGCTTCAAAGCCTTGCGGAAAAGCAACAAGGTGTGGGCCAGATGTATCTCAGGGGATATGATATTCCAAAGGGAGGGAGCTACCACACAGAAGGCCCTTTTGCCAAGTCCCACCAGATGTTCTCCCTTGATAATTGGGACACACAACATGCCCTCCTGTTCAGCTCTGGTGGGCCAGGTGGATGCAATTGGGGAGAGGTGTGCCATCAAAATCTGCATATTTCAAGTGAACATAAGGAGATGTGTTTCACAGCAGAAGCAAACATGGTTTCCAAAATGAATACAAGCATCATTGTCAGTTGCATTGAGCATTATGTTTGGTAGAAAGGTGGAATAGTCATTCTCCCAATAGCTCTGTCATAAATTTGTTAATATGAATTATGTCTTCTGTGAGATTATGATATTTAATTCATATTTCTTCTTCTATATTTCTCTATACAAGGTAGTAGATAGCAATCTACGCATCTGTGCCCAAGTCACCTTTCATTTTATTTTTAATCTTATTTTTGTATGGTGCATAAGCAATAATTCTACCTCAAATATAAGATTTATATGCTTTTTATTCAAACATTCAGGCAGTTGATGTTTCTGAATTTAAATCAAAGTATTGCAAAGTCTTTACCTGCATTTGTTGTACATTTTTTTTGTCGTTCAATAAAGAGACATTGAAATACCAATTTCTCAATACCTTGATTGGTTTTTCAAACACACAATTCAAAATAATTGTATTACAGTCTGATAGATCAATATTACATTCTTGAATTTAATGATATAGAGTCAATAATATTAAAAAATATCAAGCCTAAAAAAATTCTGATGCTTGTTTGAATATACTGAATATTGCCTTTTAGTTGGATACCTCAAACAGCAAGAGTCTATCAATTTCAATTCTTCCATAAATAACTGAATTGCTTCCTTCAGTAATGTTTTTTTGGTTTTTGTACCAGTATATTTCTGTCCAGTTTATAATCCAATATTTCATTAAAATCTCCTCCTATTACTACTTTATCATAAATTCACTCATTCAAGTGTTGAAAAACATGAACAGAAAATATGGATTAACAAATGAGATTTTGGTGGGAAAGGATTCATTAGAAAGGAGAATTAATCTGCACAATCAAATTTGCATAGGACAACTTGGGTTTAATGGAGATTGAATCCAGGTTGAATAACTAGGACAATAACAGGCTGGGAAAAAAAAAAAGAGGCAGGCATTAAGTAAAGCAAGGGATGGCATAGTGCTGAAGCTGAGTACAGGAAAATGAATCAAATTCTCATTTGTACTGCCCGTTTTTAACTTTGAGAAAAAATAAGATGAAAAAATATTATTTTCCTTTGGTGCTAAGTCTAAAAATATGTCAGCAGAAACATTCATAATATCATAGATGTTATCTTAGATCTAATCCAGCCTCTGTTTGAAGGTCAGCAGAAAACAAGTCACCATTTTACAGCTGTTCTGTTGGCTGACAGTTCATGAGGTCAGGAAGTTTCTGAAGTCTAGCATGAATCTCCTTTGTAATTTTAATTCATTGATTCTGGTGATGCATTTTGAAGGAAATGAGTCCAATCCCTCTTTTAAGTGACAATCTTTCAGATATTTGAAAACTGCTATCATGATTCCACTTAGTTACCATTTCTATAAGCTAAACATCTTTTAACTGTTCCTTGTAGCGCATGGTATCCTGACCCTTCACGTCTTGGTAGCTCTCCTCTCAAATTGCTCTTGGTCACTATCCTTTTTGAACAGTTGTGCCAAGAACTGGACAAAGAATTCCAAGTGAGGTTTAACCAGAGCAGAATAGAGTGGAACAATTATTTCAGACACTCTGGACTCTATATTCCTATCAATGCAGATTTGTGCATTGCGGAATTAACATACCAAGATCCTTTAACCATCCCTCTTTGTTATTATCTATATCACACTACTGATTCATGTTTAACTTTTAAGGGGACATCCAAATCTCCTTAACATGTACTACTGCCAAGCCTTATCTGCCCATTCTACACTTGGCCTTTCATTTTTCCTATTCAGATGAAGTACATTATATTGATCCCCTAAAAATTCATCCTGTTAATTTCAATCTACTTTTGATTAACCTGGCTCTTTTTCTAATTTTAGCCATTTTTCCCAGCTTTTTTGTTCCATGACAAAAATTAAGAACTATATATGACAATACTTCATTTATCCCTTCAGTCATGTTTTCTGTGGAATTAACATACCCAGATCCTTTAACCATACCTCTTAAGGTTTAGATACCAGAACACTTTGTATCTTGATTACCACCCTCTGAACTTCCTCCAAATTACAGTACAAGACTTAGCTCACTGGTTCCCTTCTTTCTCTTTGTTAGAGTGATGGACTATCCAGCCACAGTTAAGCCTGTTCAAAATCTATTGATTTCAGGGAGAGTGTTAAACAGGCACTGATGGGTAAGCTTAGCAGTTGTAATGTCTTTGCAAGCAGAAAATTAGAAAGTGTCTGCTTGTTCATCATTTTCTTCTTGCCGTGTGTGAACTATTAAGTAGGGTTCATGTCAATATTGTATTTGTGTGTGTGCATGTGTGTATCTCTCTGTCTATATTATCTATCTATCTATCTATCTATCTATCTATCTATCTATCTATCTATCCATCTCTATCTATCCATCTTCTATCTCTGTCTAGCTATCTGTCTGTCTGTCTGTCTGTCTATCGGTCTATTGATCTATTGGTCTATCTGTCTATATCTGTCATCATTGCACATTTTAAAAAGTAGGGCTTTTTGTTTAGTATTAGATGACATCTTGATATTTTTGAACCCTGCCCCCAGTGGACACTTTTGTCTTTCTCTCCCTCCCTCCCTCTCTTTCCTTCTCCACCCATAGCTTTAAATCAAAATGTTTATGTATTTAAATATAAGTAAATATAAATATATTATATTACCTTTTAAAAAATCTGAACCTTGAAGGTGTTGACCCTGGATTTTCTGACAATGACCAAGTGTGGTCCTTTTTTTCTTAAAGACCTGGAGATCCAAGAATGTCACCTTCTCATTCCATGCTCATTATCATTTGGTTGTGCCCCATTTATTGTGCAAGGTAATTAAATTGTTTAATCCACAAGCTAGGTTGTTTTAGCCATTGTTTCCATCTATCAATATTGAATGATACCTAACTCCCATGAGAGTAATTGAAAGTGAAAGTTTATCTTTCCTTTGCATGAAGCATGAGTTCAGCTGCATTCTAATGAGTAAATAAACCATTCAACACTTTAATCATTGTTGTTGTACACCTTGAAACTGCTATGTAAACTCTATAAACACCTCTATGCTCTGCTACATATGTCACTTTCATTTTCTAGTAGCTACTTAGATTGGCAGCTGAGAAACAAAACTTTTTTTTTAAAAAAAAGGAAAAAAAATCACATTTTCTTTCAGGTGACAGAAACATGCTGTTAATATTCTCCATTAGTACTAAAAAGCTTGCATGGTTAAGCTAGGTCCTATAAAAGCAATGGGAGGGCAGGATTCCAACATCAACTTGATTATTATGGGGAACACTGGGAGTTGCTGGTGAAGTACTGTGACTTTACAACATTGTCAGTTGGACTAATACATCTATACAGCTCCAGCTCTATCTCTATAAAATCCAGGGCATTTTATTACATCCGTTTAGTGGCCATATGTGATTTTATTTCTGCATCCTCAAGCCAAAGTAAATTAATGGCTTTCTAAAGGTGTGTTATTAACTGAAGAGTAGAGATAAAACACACAGTAAAATACCACTAATTACTGTTCATTAGGAAGCTAGAATGATGGACTGAACACATAATAGCTAAAGTAAAAAAATACATATACAAGGTGTCACTCCTTGATTAACAGTGACAATGCCAAAGGTTAAGCAATCACATGTTTATTTGATAGTTGTCTTTATTTTTACCCAGATAGTATTACCTGGAAAACAAAAGTGAAATCTTGCAAATTAAGTAGCTACATTCATTCTGCACCTCTGAAATACAATTTGCTGTATTTTAACTATCCCAGCCTGTCAGGCTCCACACTTGCTGCTGAAGAACCGTCGAAACGATAATAACACTTCCGTGGCTTAGTTAAATGAAGCACAGAATAAAGTGACAGATAGAAAGATCACATCCCTCATTTGGAATACTGTATTTTTTAAAAATAAAAAAGCTGATGTTTCTTAAAGAAGGATGTCCTTGCCCAAGGATTTTAGATACAGGTAGACCTCTATTTATAACCATAACTTTGTTGGTCAGAAGGTTGAACAAGGTGATCACGTGACTTTGGGACACAGCAAAGGTCATAAATATGAACCAGTTGCCAAGCATCTGAATTTTGATCACACAATCATGGGGATGCTGTTAAAGTAACTATGAAAAATGATCATGTCACATTTTTCAGTGCCATTATAACTTTGAACAGTTACTAAGTGAATTGTTATAAGTCAAGGATTACTTGTACTTATGCGATGAACAGCTAATTTCCTTTCCACTGCAGGCTTATAGTACATATCTATGGAGGTTATCAATCATCTATGTCATGATTGTCCCAAAGGTGCTTTTTCAAGTGGGACTAACTTTCTTGTTTTTCTTTGAAAACGTTTGGCATCTCATCCAAGAAGCTTCCTCAGTTCTGACTGGATGGTGGGGAATAGAAGAATTTATACTCCTTCCAGATAGCTGGTCATTTGCATTCTTTTATAGAGTTGTTGAGGTTGCCTGGAGGTTTATCTGTATCGTTAGGGTCACTTGAGTAATGCAAATGGGTGTGGAGCCTTCTTGAAAGGATTCTGTTGTAGACTGGAGATAGATGATGTCATATCCCTCCCCCTCTATTGAGAGAGGGCTGTTCAGTTTTGACATAGATGGCCTTATTGATCCCTCTTTCAAACCAGCAGTCCTCTCTGTCTAAAATGTAGACTTTGCTGCCTTCCATAGAGTGGCCTTTGTCTTTTAAATGCAGTTGGACTGCTGAATCTGTCTTGATGGGTTTGTTCTCTTTATAAATGCATGGTACAACATAGGAGAACAAACCCAACAGGACAAGTTTCAGCAGTCCAACTGCTTTTAAAAGACAAAGGTCACTCTTTTGAAAATGTCTACAGTATATCAAAAATTGAACAGCCCTCTCTCAGTAGAGGGGAAGGGATATGACATAATCTACCTCCAGTCTACAACACAGTCCTTTCAGCATTTCCAAGAAGGCTCCACACCCATTTTCACTACTCAGGTGACCCTGAAGATACAGATAAGCCTCCAGGTAGCCTCAACAACTCTCTAAAAGAATGCAAATGACCAGCTATCTGCAAGGAGTATAAATCCTTCCATTCCCCACCACCCAGTTGAAGAAGCTCCTTGAATGTCTTCAAAGAAAAACAGGAAAGAGTCCAATTGCCACTTGAAAAAGCACTTTTTGGACTTATAAGTACCAACAGAACCAGTATTATAAGTACCAACAGAACTTGGTCACACTTCAAGCCCCGCTGAATTTGGTGGCGTTTACTTCTGCACAGAACTGCAAAGCAATTCACAGATAGTGCAGTCCTAGTAAATGAGGCCCATTTACAACAATGCTTTTGATGTGGGACATAATAATCTGTTTATCTGCTTCTTCCATTAAAATCACAGGAGCTGTTGTTTTCATTTTTCAAATTGCACAAGCTGAGTATTTAAAAAAATGATTCCACAAATTTCCCTCTGATCTTTCCCACTAGCATTTAATAGTAAGTTGGAGTTGGCCTTAGAGCCATATCCTTTCCATAAAGGGGGTTTTCATATAGGAAGTTGGGATATGACTTGGCATAGTCCTTTCAATCCAATTGATATGAGGATCACATAATTGTTGTGGGTTTTCTTCTGAAATGGGATACACTCAAAATGACCAAACCATCGAACAGGCAATTTTTCAAGCAAGTCCATTGCACTCCCAATTTTCACTGTGTTATAACCAATAACAATTATTTTTATACCTCATGCGTTTACATTAGCATATGCTTCTATTCATTTATTAGTACTTGATGCTTGCATCTTCTAAGAAGCATCACCAAGTGATATATTCATAGCATATCATAAACATGAGAGAAAAGTTACAAAATATAGTAGAGGAAAGCTATAAATCTGTAAATACAGATAAAATTCTGTATTTTTTCTCCACTCTGGAAATCCTGATTTGGGTTAGTTCACACAACTCACAGGCTAAAATATGATTGGCTAATTTAGTTTCCATGTGTTGAGCCACCCTACCAGCATGCTTCCTTCATGACTCCATCTGTTGTGAAAACACACAAGCAAGTGGATGAATGAAATTGACCCAGATTAGTGTGCTGTGCTAACATAGGGATAAAATTACTAGGACTGTGTGAAGTGAAGAGGAGATGCAGTTACCTTGGCAAGATGCTTCACATCACTTCTTAGTGTCTGCCAGGCACTTGAAGAAGTTGGAAGAGCTGTACATTGCTCTACTTCAGCAGAAGCTTCTTCCAGCAACTGAAGAGGTTTCCTGTATGAAAGTCTCTTCTGGCTGTAACAAATGCTGCCCAGCAAAATAGCTGAAGCAAAAATCACAGCTGCACTGTTGCTATTAGCAGGAAGGGAGCCATGTTGCTTTACAAGCAGCTGTGAAAAGGATCTTTGGTGTAACCTTTGTCAAAATTCTAAAGATTTGCACAGCCCTAAGCATTATACTATCAGAAAATGCATTCTAATTCTCTTGCCATTCTAGACAGATTTTATGTTTATAATATGTTCTTCCTTATCTGGAGATTAATTTCAGTTCCACAGAAATAATAAAAAATGTTCTTCATCAAAGTGGGCAAGCCCAACTTTCCATTTTTGTAACAACAAAAGCTGTATCAGTTACACTTCCATTAAAAAAAAAAGAAAGAACAGGCCTTCTACATAAAATTGACATGCATATTACCATAAAGTTTCAAGATTCCGCTGGTGATGTTTATGGGGAAAGGCAAAATGGTAAACGGCTTCAGCATTTTATGGCCAGGTACCTAGAATCTAAGTGTGTTATAATTTTGCAAGCTAATTGTATGCAAGTAGCAGGCAAGCAGAAGAGAAGACAGTGATACTTAGAATTTTATTCCATTACTATTGCCAGCCACAGGCTTCACTGTTTGCCACCATATATTGTTAATACCAGTATCTGCAATATGAAAAAAGAGACAGGGTTAGGTAACTTGTAGAGAAATATAGCAGTTTTGACAATGTCATCTCTAATTATAAAATCAACATTTCATGGCAAGGAAACTTCCTGGGAAAAATCTCATCAGCATTCTCAGTGTGACCCAGATAAATGTTGGCTCACTGAATGGGTCTCAAGCACATTCTTCAGTTTTGCCTATAATTCAGAATTTGTTAGTACAAATGTAGGAAATTCATGTATCTGTGGAACTCTATTTCCCAGGATCCCAGTTGTAAGAATTGTCCTGCACAGATATTCAAGCCTTAATTAGAATATCTTTGCTCCTCATGGTATCTAAGCTATTACCTCTTCTATAAGAATCAATCTAGAACAGGGGTGTCAAATTGTCAGCCCATGGGCTGGACATATCATCGGGAAACCACACCCACCCCATTGCTGGCAATGCCAAAAAAGCTCAGCTACGTTGCACGATGTCACGTGATGTCACGAGTTTGACATGTCTGATCTAAAAGACTTGCAAAGGGAAAGCTCAAGTAACCAAGTAAATAATAAGTTGCTAAAACTACCTTTCACCTAAAAAAGCTACCTCACTTCTCTGTGCCAGCTTTCATATGGCCAAAATGGCTCTACTTTCATCCAAGAGATAACATCTGTCTGCTTAGGAGAATCCAAAATTTATGCACATTATTAGAAAAATAAAAGTCAGAAGACTTTTCCAAGCGAGGACTGAACATGCTTAAATAGAGGGAGGAGGGTCACTAAGCAGCAGGGAAGATGTTATAGAATGAAAATGTGAAATAAAAAGCTGACTTCCAACTAAACACTGGTGAACAAAAACACTATCCACTGAAACATTTTGGTTTTCTTTTTTGCTTTGTTTTGCAGATATCAGTGTATAGCAGTATTAATTTATAAATCACATAAATTGGATAGAATGACAACGTTTGTTTCAGGTATTTGATTTGACAGATTTCTACCTCTTAGAATGTGGTACCAAGTAGTACAGAACCATAAACAATCCGATCAACGTCTGCCTCAGTCACTTTGCTGGGTGATATGAAACAGCCAGCCTCACCTTTAAGTCAAAGTGCACTTTACCCAAGACCCAGTGAGTTTTATGGTGCCTGAGAGGCAGGCCGTCTTGATGCCTGGACTGTAAAAATAAATCCAAAACAAATAACTGACAAATTGCTGCCATTACATAATACAAAAATTTCCTCTGATTCTACCTAGCAGTAAAGTCAGGAGTACTGATCCCAAAGATAAATATTGACAGATCTTGATAGATTTTCAAAGGGCTTTGTGAATATATTAGGGGGAAATAATAAATAATATAATAATAAAATTGAAACTGGACATTAAATGAAAACATCCTCCTCCTCTTCCTCCTCCTCATCATTCATCACCAATTGTACTTGTGTATATGCTACCTTGAAGATGGGATGTAGAATAAATCAATTGACTTCTTATTAAAGAAGCAACTTCTGTGTCCTGTATATAGTAGCAATTGGGACTTAGTGTAAGCAAGGACTTTTCCTTAGAAAATAAAATCAGTGCACCAAGAAAATTGCATACCAAGGAAGACTCTAGGCTAGCTCTTTTTCAATTGTAATTTCCTATCGTTTAACCAATGCTATATTGCTGCCTGGGCTACAGATATATTCAAGATTCAAGATTCTTCCAAACACTTTTTTGTATTTGCAATGTCCTTCCTTCCTTCCTTCCTTCCTTCCTTCCTTCCTTCCTTCCTTCCTTCCTTCCTTCCTTCCTTCCTTCCTTCCTTCCTTTCTTCTTCTTCTTCTTCTTCTTCTTCTTCTTCTTCTTCTTCTTCTTCTTCTTCTTCTTCTTCTTCTTCTTCTTCTTCTTCTTCTTCTTCTTCTTCTTCTTCTTCTTCTTCTTCTTCTTCTTCTGCTTATTGTATTATATTATATTATATTTATCATATATAAATATAAATTATATATGGAGTATTTGCATTGTGACAAGCAGAAGACAACATTAGAAATCCCCCCTCTACAAATGGGTTGTGATGCAAGGTGATTGCTTATTAAAAACTAAAACTCTGATAGGATCATCCAAAGTCTTTAAAATGGGCATCCTAAATTTATTTATTATGACTGAATTCTAAGCAAGGTAACAAGTGAGACATTTGAATTCCACTAAGGTTGGTAAACTGTTCAGGTATTCTTATCCATTATCCATGGTTAAAATGTTAACTAAAAACATACTGATACACATTGATGATTGACAAAAGTGATTTATGACTGATAGCAGGATTTTAAATGTATAGTGTGAAACTATTGGATTTCACACATTAAGCAAGATCTTCCCAGGTGGACAGGCTGCCTATTCAAATCACAAAATGGCTGCAGGCTGTGATGATAACCTTTGAGATATATTCAGTCTCAAACCTTTTCTTTCCTTTCCAAATAAAATTTGCAAGTGGTAAGTTATTGCAGATTTTCCAAAAGACTTTGCAATTGGATTTTGGCATCTTATCACAAAAGCACTAAATGTTCTGCAACTCCCATTTTGACTTCTCCAAGAAGAATTGCACATCAAATCAATGCTCTGTGCACAATATGGGTTGAGCCTTTTGATCATGAAGACCTCTGAACCCAATTTTAACACTCACCTAAGATACCATTAGGCTGTAGAACAGCAAAAAATAACTTGGAGCAGATTGAAATACAGATTTCCCTTAAGCTACTAGTTATATTTCAACTGTAACTTGTGACCTGCAAAGTCAAGTTGTTCTTCCAAATATCTCATATACAGTAAGTAAAAAAAGATTCAGGATTGTTGTTTCTGACATGGTACAGCCTTCCTAACTTAGGGTGGCCAGATATTCTATGTTTGTCGAGACAATCCCCGTTTTGGGCAAGACCTTATCACCCTTTTGATGGCTGTCTGAACTGAAAGCAATTATTTTTCCAAGCAGGAATCTTAAAAGAGTTTTGATGAGCAAACTTCATTAAGGTGAAAGCATTAGAATTCCAGCATATTTATCTTCTCTGAAAATTTAAATCTTCTTTTCTCTGTATTTCATTCAAAATAGCATGTGTTTTCTCTTGACTCTTCTTTTTAAATTCATTATTTTTTTGTATAGAATCAGTTGGGTGTAGTGATTAAGGCATCAGACTAGAAACTGGGAGAGTGCGAGTTCTAGTCCTGCTTTAATCATGAAGCTTAGGCCACTTACATTTTCTCACCTCTATGAAGGAGTCAATGACAAACCACTTCTGAAAAAAATTGTCAAGAAAATTGCAGGGAATTTCTCCACCCAATCTCTGAGAATGGAACATAATTGGACAGAAGAAAAAAAAAAGCAAAGATAGCATCAGTAGTTATAAGTGCCTTGAATGCAATCCCAAAACATCTGAAGCACCACAGCATTGACAAAATCACCATCAGTCAATTGCAAAAGGCAGCTTTATTTGGAATAGCTTACATCCAACAACAATACTTTTGATACCATGAAACAACACCCGCCTATCCCAGGTCCTTGAGAAGGACTCAATAGATGGACAAAAATGCCAAATCTAGTCTAAATATCTGGCTGATTGTGTAATGGACCATAATAATAATTGTGGTCTTGATCTCTCAGTGGTTTTTGGCATGATGACTGTAAATTCCTTCTGGTTAGGACTCAGGGCTTGGGAATGCATGGCATTGGATTACAGTGTTTCTCCTATTTTCTACTTGGTGAGTTCTAGGGGATAGAGGTCATGTCTCCAGCTCCTCACTTTTGGGATGTCTCAGGGCTCAATACTCTTATTCCTCCTGTTTAACATCTACACGAAAAAAATGGATGAGATGATTGGTTTGGGATCTAGGGTCCTCAATATGCAGATGATAGCCAGTTGTACATCTCAACCCTGGGCCATTCAATGACCTCACAAATGTTTGAAGGCTGTTTGAATCTGGATGGGAAAGAACAGATTCAGGATCAATCCTGATAAGACTGAGTGGCTGTGGGTTTTTTTTTTTCTTACGTGCCCTCTGGATCTAGGGATTTGAAACTTTGGTCTTGGATAGGTCTCTCTTCCCATTCAAGAGTAGGGTACAATCTGGGAATTACCTCAGATTCACAACTCTTGTTTGAGAAGCAGGTGACAGCTGTGGCCAGGTTGCACAGATCCATCTGGTGCCCTCATTCCTAAAGTGGGAGGCCCTTCAGACAATTATGCACACCTTAATTACCTTACAGGTGGACTATTACAAACAACTATGCATTCTGGACCACCTGTAACTTTTAAATGGTCCAGAATGCAGTGTACCATATTTTGCCCATATGTCACAGCTGCTTTGTAAGCTAAGTGGTTGCCAGTTTGCTTTCGATGTAATTCAAGCTGCTCTTTATCATTTATAAAGCCTTTCATGGCATTGAATTATTTGAAGGTTTCAGCCTGTCCAGCAAAATTGAGCAGAGTAGGCACACTTCTGATTCCTTTAATTAAAGAAATGTCATCTGTCAGGACCTAGGAACTATGTCTTATCTGTCATGGCACTTGCCCTCTGGACTAGTCTGTCTCTGGAGATCAGTAGAGCTTCCACCTACAGCCAATTCTCAAGTCACTGAGAATCTGGCTCTGTTCCCAGGCTTAGGGTTGCGATGCTTGTTGCACCTCTGTTAGTATTCTTTTGATGTATTAGGTTATTTGTTCTGGATATGTCCTTTTTCATTTTATTGTTTTTGTAAACCATCCCAAGTTCTATCAGGCAGCCTCTAAATCCACAAAACTTCCAGTGAAGAGGCTTTTCTACTGCAGTGGATTGGTTTGGACTGATGAATAACAACAACATATTTGTGCATATGTGTCTGTGTATTTGGATCAGGGAACAATTTGCCAATCTGTGATTTGGACCAAGAATTCAGTGTAATATAGCACACATATATACAAATCTGTTATAACACTATAGTGAGGAACATATAACAGTTCAAACTGTCTACCTGCAATATAGTTTTTTTTTTCACTCATTAAACACAAAGTATGCATCAAAATTAGAATAGAATAGAAGAGAAGAGAAGAGAAGAGAAGAGAAGAGAAGAGAAGAGAAGAGAAGAGAAGAGAAGAGTTGGAAGGGATCTTGGAAGTCTTGTAGTCCAGCTCCCTGCTCATTCAGGAGACTTTATAACATTTCAGACAAATTCCTGTCCAGTCTTTTCTTAAAAGCCTCCAGTGTTGGAGCACCCACAACTTCTGAAGGCAAGATGCTCCACTGATTGTTTGTTCTCACGGTCAGAAAATTTCTCCTTAGTTCTAATTCTCCAGTTAGCCATGGCTATAAAAACTTCATTTTTGGGAAGCCAAAATCACTGGAAATGCACAAAGCCTCCAAAACTGAGGTGGAAGCCACCTACTCTTTACACAATGTTTAGGACAGGGATGTCCTTGGCAAGACCTCAAAAAAGACATCAATATCATGCCTTTCCAATTACTCATATATAGTCATATGAGAGGCTAAACAAACAATGAGAGACATTTTCGGTTCTCCTCATTTGCATTTTTTTTTCTTTGCTTGCGCTTGCAAATTTATTTACAGAGCAACTTGAAACTTACTGTGGCTTTCTTCCAAGTAAACTCAGATATGACTGGTTTATAAGTAAAGGAAAGTACAGGGCTGAATTACCTAAATCCAGGCAGGAACTGAAAATCGGGAGTCTACTGGAGCTTTAGAAAGGCAAATCAGATCAAATTGACAAGCCTGATGTTTTCCCCTTTTCTCTGAGTCAATTTGTGAATCCTAGCAACAGGCAGTCTTAAATGAAAGAGGGAAATATACATAAAAATCCCATGATAGGCCCTATCAACTTTTTAGTATTTATAATGTCTGGATCAGTAGTACATTTTAATGCAATATCTGATCATGTGAGTTGCCAAAATAAATTTTATTTTAGTAAATTTTTAATAAATTTTAGATTCTAACTTTTCTCTTTTTTTTAATCCAGTAAAAGAATAGGACATCGATCAATGAAAGCAATAATGTTTTCATGGACAGGAAAGAACATTAAATAAATGCCTGCTGTTTTAGCTTTGGTTGAAAAACCCAATTTGTGGTGAGTCAGTAGCACGATTCTCCTGTTCTTTTGAAATCCTATTGAGTCCTAAGCGGCTTTGTTTCATTTAAGAATTGTGATTTCAGATTGGGGTTCTGTGTTTCCTCTGGATACCCATGTTTCCTCTAAAGAAGTTTTTAAAATTTCATAACAGCAAACTATATGAGTTCTACAGCAAATTAGGTGGCTATCTGATCTCAATGCTCAATAGCTAGCCTTTGTTCAGGAGTTCTGCCAAATTCTGTCTAACTTCTCCCACATCTAAGTCAGCTTTGCTAACCATTCCTGAAGATTTTTCCTTATCTGCAGCTACTCATAACACACATTACTCTGGCAATATCTTTTTTCCCCCTGCTGTATTCTCTCTCTCTCTCTCTCTCTCTCTCTCTTTCTCTCTCTCTCTCTTTTAAATATCAAGGGTGTCCAATCTTGGCAACTTTAAGACCTGTGGACTTCAACTCCCAAAATTCCTCAGTCAGCATGGTTGACTGGCAAATTCTGGGATTTGAAGTCCACAGGTCTTAAAGTTGCCAAGGCTAGACACTCTTGCTTTATGTCATCACCATTCTGTCCACCATACCACCAGGTTTAGAAAGTATCAGCTGCTCTTAAGGCTTGCTAACAAGCATTGTTGGATAAGGATTCAGTTGCTTTACCTATCAATGAATCAGTTTCATGAGATTGTAGATTAATGAGTAGAATTAACACTCCCTTTCCCTTGTCAACACTCCCCCTCATCTTCTAAGAGTCTAAGCAACCTGTCAAAACCATCTGCCAAGCACAGTAATGTTGTGCTTTGTGGATTCCTGCCATACAAGGCAGTAATGTTGAGAAAAATTGAAGGCAGCAAATCTAGAAATTAAATCAACAACTTTGATTCAAATATCCTACATACCTTAAATCAGGATAGATTTCTCTGTCTTAACAAAATTGAGTTGAGTCAGAACAGAGGCCTTAGAAGCAAGATAGTGGTTAGGAATGGTAATAGCTAGTATTATGTTGTGACTGAGTTGAGGATGGATAATTACAACTTAACTTTGACAACCATGGATAATTACAACACGACATTGAGAACCAACCCTCCATAAGTTATCTCTGAATCACTCATTCAGTTATAACATCTCTGATTTCTTTGGGAACTATAGTACAGGTGTTGTAATGAATACAGGAGGAAGGAAAATCTTAATGGCAGTTAAAAATCCATGCACACCAATCAAACCCTCAGTCTGGACAGTATGAGATCACAGAGAAAAGTAGAAAGCTTCACAGTGGCTATATCCCCTCTTGACCTGTGAAAAGTTCCTTGATAATTTCTTTCAGTATTCAAGCATACAAATCATCCGCAATGCTGCAGGAAAAGTCATTCATCCAGCATATGTGCTTTTCAAGATGAAGTGAATATTTCTAAATGCCGCGTGTGTATTTACCCATGCACGCATATATATAAGCTTGAATGCATGACTTCACTGAAAGAGCAAGTCAAAGAGGATGATTTGGGGGAGATAGGCAAGCTGGAAAGAGAAAAGTTGCATAACCTTCCTTATACTTCTTAATTAACTGTTCAGCTATTTTTTTTCCCCTTCAAACTATTTTACTCCAAGAAGTTCCAAGAGGTTTCAGATGTGTGATTATGATGTATGCATGAGTGTAGTCCTATAAGGAAAAAAATACTTGTAGGGACAGATGGGTGTAATAGAATTGATGGCAGGAAAGAGTTGAGTGTGGAGGTACACACACACACACACACATACACACTCCCACAAAAACACACGCACAACACATTTTTTCCCTAAAAATCAGTGAGGCTCTAACATCACATTTTCCAGCAAACTATCCCTGTACAAAAGGATGTGTGTGCCTGGCATTATATTTATGTTTGGATTATGTGTTTGGAGAGAAAATAGAGACACTATTGAGTGTATGAATAGAAAAATGAGGATTAATATACAGAATATATACTCAAGTCTTACGAAACAAATATCTACACAGTCTCTAGATATAAGGATTTTAAAGACAAGAGTACTATATATGTGACATGACCTGACTTACTGCCAGCCATTGGATTTATTTTTATCTTCCTTAATTGTCAGGTTGTAACTATCACCAAATTTCATCTCAATTTTGTTAAAACAGAGAACTCTTTTCCTTAAAATATATGTCAACTTAAAAAGCTGTCAGATGTGCCAAATCATTTTGCATGTTTTAGATCCCTCTCAGTTGATTAAAAGCCTCCCAGGATAGGGGCATAGAAGGAGATCCAAGTGGAGGAAAATATTTCTTGGAGACACAGGCTGAGCAAGTGAAGCTGTCAAGATCCTATCCCAATGCCTGAAGGCTGTGGTGGTCTGGATGGCCAACAATATGGTTTGGCTCAATCCTACTGTTGTGTACTCCTTTCGCGTGCGGATGATGAAGACACATGGAGATGCTGAACAAACATTTTATTCACCTTCTACAACAACCAAGCAAAAGCAAAAGGCACACAGGCCTTTTTATATGGCCAGAAACCCGGACAATGTCAACCAATAGGAACAGAGCGTTTTCACACCTTGCACATGCGCACAAGGCTGGTGCTGCTCTGTCTGGTCCCCGGGCAGCTTTTGGAATGCCTGGGACCAATGCAATGTCCCAAGCCTGCTTTTGCAGGCTAAGGACACAACGCCTACCAACTCTGAGCAATTATGGGTTCTCCCCCCCCCACAATCCCTCCACAAATCTCAGAACTGGGGATTTTGCATCTTTGGTTCTGGATGTTGTTCATCTTTTCTTCCTAGACCCTGTGCTAAATTTGAGAGTCTTTCTGGACTTACAGGTGACAACTGTGTCCAGGAGGGCATTTGTACAACTCTATCTTGTGCATCCTGCTAAGTTTGTTCCTGGATCAGAAGACCCTACTTGCTCTTAATTTCATTGTGAATTTCATTCATTCTGGGAGTTGAAGTCCACAAGTCTTAAAGTTGCCAAGTTTGCAGAGCCCTGACTTATAAGATTGCAAACTGGTAAAGTTGCCTCCCATCAATAAAACTAGTCCTCCCACCATCCTACTTGCACTGGATGAATCACAACTTCACTGAAGGCCTGAATAAATTCAATGAAACCAGGTCCTAAGTGGGATTATGGGTGATGACAGCCACCATTTTGCCTTTGTAAGATTCACCGGTTTGTACAGCCTTGAGCTATTCTTTCTGTCTGTCAGTATATCCTTGTTGAATGTATGTTTATTACACTGCTATCTGGGAAAATGAGAGATATTACAAATCAAGGTTGCATTTGAGATATTATTCCTTTTAATACATTATTTCTGCTACTTTTCCAGCAAGCATTTGACAGCTCCCAGAACAAAGAGTGCAGCATAAATCTGGTTGTAAAAAGCATGGATGTTAAGTAGGTAAGTTTTTTTCCCTCTGAAAAAAGAAATAAAGTACAAAATGTTTTTTTATGTTTCCTCCTGCTCACCCTCCACATCACCCCCACATTTAGTACTTTATTTTAAAATATCTCTTCCAGGAAAGCCAGTTAAAATGAGCTTCCCACATCAGCTTTAGTGTGTCGTTGTGGTGACCACATCTGGTTCTGATATAAGGAATAAATATTTTCAGATCTACCTTTGTGTAATATCTTATTCTTTATTCCTATCTCTTCTCTCACTCATCAAATCAATTATCCACATCGAGAATGAAAATAAATATAAAGACAAGTTGTGACATTAGTTGCTAATTTAATTCTCTTTCCCTGTGTCCTTGAAACTTCTAACCAAAACCTGTAATTGTTCAGAATGACTTAATGCACAAAGTATCAAAGCACAAAGAGATTCCAATAGTTTCTCAAAATTAAATAGGCATTGATTTTAATGTATTCTTCTGTGTCTTTTGTTAACATTTTCCTCTGTATACAAATGGAATTTTGATGGAAGACAGATGTCTGACTGGGATGCTTGTGGTTAAATAGTTGTTGTTTTTGTACATTTGAAGAAGACAGAACTCTGTTGTAGTACACTACATTTACACAGAAGATTAAGAACATATTAGGCTAATATACTCTCCTTTAGGATAGGAAAAAATAATTTAACTTTCTGAGCATGTTGAAATATGTAGCTCAGCCCCCTCAGTAAATGAAGCACTTAATATTTCTCAGCAAAAGTTACATTCTTGACTTTTTTCCGTCCAATGTGGATGATATCTGCCCTTGCTTTGTGCATAGGAAGCGTTAATTGGTTTACTTAAGCAATGTGAGTCACAGACTTGGTTCAAAATAGGTATGTTGCTTCTTTTCTTTCCTTCTCATTGCCTAATTTGAGAAAGGGGGCCCAGGTTGAGGTGCATAAGGGTATACAACCCATTTTCCTGCTGCTCTCTTCTTCTTCTTTTTTTGTCCGTCCTTTTCTTTAGTGGAGATGGAATAAAATTATGACCCACTTTGACAGATTACCTGGTATTAATTGTACCAGTTTCAAAGGGTGGCTAGCCCAACACACTTATGTCTATTTGCAATACACAATATTAGTTTCATTTAGTTCTTCCATTTGATGTTTGTTGAATTGTTAATTTAATTAATTAATGAATTATGCTATTTGTTTAATTAATTAATTTATATCCCACTTTTATTATTTTTATAAATAGCTCAAGAGAATGAACACATACAATACTCCTCCCTCCTCCTCTTTTTCCCATAACAACAACCCTGTGAGGTGAGTTAGGCTGAGAGTGATTAAGTGACCCAAGGTCACTCAGCTTAGCCACTGGCTTTCATGGCTAAGGCGGGATTAGAACACATGGTTTCCCGGTTTCTAGCATGATGCCTGATTATGATAGAAAAAAGATATAGATAAACTCTCCCTCTTTTGCTTTCTTAACTCACTTTATCTATATCATAGCTCGCTCTTCATATGTTCAGACTATAGAGACATGTTTTATCTTGACTGCCCTGTAAGCCAGATCAGCAGAATATAAATTAAAATAATAAATGAATTACCTCTTTTTACTTCCCAATATAGGGGATGGCTTCTAACTGATTGAGACAACATAGGTGGCTTATATTGTACTGGAATTTAGTTTACTTTTTATGATGTTAAAACATCTTCTCTCTTACAAACACTCACACACCCACACATCCACACACACCCTTTAGGAAATTAAACTCTAAGCAATATCATATCTTCCAAGAGTATAGTGGCTTCTGGGAGGGCAACTCAAAGTTAATTGAGAAACACCTACAAAGAAGCAACTATATGGTCGATTTTGGAAGTTTCTCTCATCCTAGGAGCAGGAGTAGCTAACATATAATCCTGAATTGAAGAGCTATGAAAGAGGTGGTCTACACAAACAGGAAGGTCTACACAAACAGCTGTAGGCCAGACTTTAAGAAGTGTGGACGTCAACTTCCAGAATTTTCCAGTCAACATTCTGACTGGGGAATTCTGGGAATTGAAATCCACATATGTTAGAATTGCTGAGATTAAGAAAGACTGGGCTGTGAACCGAGGTACATTTAAAATGCTTACTGTGAGCAGTTATGAATTCTGAAATGGCTTGTTATTGGGGCTTGATACTTCAGGTTTAGCTTTGCTTTAGTTTGTAATCAAACATGGAGGGGGAGAGATAATATTTTTCCTGTTTTCCTCCTTAGCAACATTCATCTTCAGGAATATAAAAGCTAGAGTGGCCCTAGTTTTCCTCAGGTGAAAGGTTGGCTGAAGTGTGAATGAAAAGCAGACGTCTGATATTAGTCAGAAGAACATTGCTTCCCACGTGTGGCTATAAATGTTAATCTCAAATAAGAAAGAAACTAAGAAAAAGGTTTATTGGCAAGCATTTATTTCAAGTAGCACACAGATCTGCTCTGAAGACTGCAAATGAATGGAGGCAGCAGAGATCCTTTTTATGGGGGGGCAAAGAGGCTTTACATTGTGACATCTTGCATCATTACTGATTGTTTTTTCTATCTCATTGCCATCACAACAGACCATCAAGAATGGAGGAAGTATCACTCTCTTGCTTTTATAGAACATATTCCAAGGAAAACAAAGATCAGCATAGTTTAAATGTGTCGCTATTGTATTTAACATGAGGACTTTTATGCATAGATATTCAGTTATGTACAGACATGATTTACAATGTCGTTCATATTGAGTGATCTCTCATTTTCTCATCTGCTACCAGTTGTAGATTATGACCATAATCCAGCAGAAATATTTTGACATGCTTACCTTTTCATTACGGTATTTTCAATCGGCTAAAAGACCCTGTTTGGTTTGGCAGATTATAGAGAGCTATACGTACAGTAGCTGTGTTTCTTCTTACCTCTGAATCTTTTTTGAAGAAAATGTAAGGATTTCCCAGGGAACTTTGATTAATCTTGTTAAATCAAAATGTTACATATGTTTTACTTGAGCATGAGATACTGACTTCTCAGCATCCCTTCTGTACTGCATAAATTCCAGACGCAGCCCTCAGAGATTGCCAAATGCTACCAAATTGTGACAAACAGGCAGGAGTTCTTAAAAATAGAACTAGTGGCAATTAATTAGTTATAACAAATCAAATTTAGCTTTTCTCCTAGCACTATCTGCTGCTTTCCAGAGTACGGTCCCTGGCAATGTAAATGGAGTCATAATCAGCACAGCATTTCTGCTTTGGGGGAGCTTCTGCCTTCAGAAATCTGCTGAATTTCCTTGAGAAATGCTTCTAATCATATTACTGCTCTCTATCTGTGTGCGTATTTGAGTCTTCCATTAAATATTCTCAGTCTTATCAGGACAAGGATTTTAATAATTGCTATGAAATTTGCCATAGAGGCCACTGAAAACTCTATGTGCCAATGTGAATAAAGATCAAACTAACCCTGACATCCTCTAACCTCCTCTAATTATGGCTGATGATGATTTAAGGTGAATTCCTGAGCAACTTACTAAGTGCCGTCAATATCAATAGCATTATAAAAGAACAGGATTGCTCATATTTAAGATGAGGGATTCCCCCCCTAACATTTCATAATTACAGTGTGCCAGCGTTCAATCACTTTTAATAATCTTGTCCACTCTCCTGGAATATTGTACATTTCAATAAGGATATATGTTTTTGCCTCACATTTATTGTTTTGATGGAATTTGAGGAAATGCTTTATGGAAAATCATTGAAGAAAATTCATCAGGGCTTCAAAGTACTTAGAAAAGTTCCTTATGTTTAATATCTGTTTGATTGCATTCCTCTCCTGCTCATTGTGCATCTATAGAGACAAATGTAAAAAAAAACCCCATCAATATATATATAAATCAACAAATCTTTACACATTAAATGGCTCAGGGTTTAAAGGCATCTTAAATTATGTTTCGTTGCTGAGTTTACCTTTGAATCAATATGTTTACATCGTACTTATTGTTTTGATTACATATGACTGGATAATAATAATCTGATTCTATAAAAGTTTACCAAGCAAGGAGATGTCTAATGCTGGTACAGACTCAAATCTAATGGCCTTACTAAAAGACTTAAATTATTGGTTGAGAGTAGGGACTAACATTTTGATCAGACTCTGGAGGGCTCGCCTCTATAAAATGTTTTCCTAAGCTAAGCATATATTTTAATGCACAACTAATTCAAGTAGTCCTTGTTTAATGACCACTCATTTGTCAACAGTTACAATGGTGCTGAACAAGGAGACTCAGGATTGGTCCTCAAAGTTGCAGCATTTCCACAGTCATGAGATCACAAATGGGACATTGGGCAACTGGCTTGCAATTATGAGAGTCACAGAATCCAGTGGTCAGCTGGCTTTCAACAAACAAAATCAGTAAGGAAACCAGCATAAAGTTGCAAATGGTAATCACATAATGCCATGTCTAACAGCTCTGCAGGGTTCACTTAACAACTTTAACTGGAATTGCGGGAACTGCTGATCTAAGTTGGCACTGTCACATAACATCATGCTTTACAGTACATCACTTAATGATTGAATTTGCAGTCCCACTGAATAGAATAGAATAGAAACTTTATTGTCACTTTAAATGTACACTAATCAGCATCCAGAAGATGGTAGAGGACAGGAAGACCTGGAGGAACGTTGTCCATGGGGTCACTATGGGTCGGACACGACTTCGCAATTAACAACAACCAGCATATATTAAAATGAAATTGCAGAAAAAACATTTTGCATATACCCACATACATACACATATATGACACATAGAAACATCACAGCCTAGTTCAAATGTGTACATATACATGGCAAAAAAAATAAAAGAATCCTGCAAATTTACAGGACAAATGGCATAAGGAACAAAGCTGTTACAGAATCTAGTAGTCCTGCTATAAATACTTTGAAACCTCCTTCCAGAGGGGAGCAACAGAAACAGACTGTGAAGTGAGTGTATGGGGTCTCTAGCAATGCTTTGAGCTCTAAGCACATAGTGCTTATAAGCAGTATCCTGAATAAAGGGAATTACTTATTTACTGACTTTAACTTTAACTGCAATTTCTTTTATGACTAAGTGCCTACCCATTACAAGCAATTGATGAAAGTGAAGCTGAATTCAAATATGATTAGAGAATATTCAGACTAACATAGTATCAGAAAGTCTTGAACCAAACGATGGTACAGAATATATGGTAAGAAATGTAAAATTAGATGTATAGAGTGTATATGGGTAGTCCTTGAGTTATGATTGGTTCAAAGTTACAGTGGACCCCCAACAGGTACTTAAGGCCTGCTTCCAAAGTTCCAATAACCCTCCTCCTTCCTCCTGTGTTCACATGACTACATTTCAGGCACTTGGCAACCAACTCACAAATATGGTGATTTGCAGTATCCTGTAGACATGTGACCACAATTTATAACATTTTTGCCAAAATCCAGTGTTTACTTTCAGTTTTTAGCAAAATGGCCCACACTGAATAATGAATTTACTTAACAATCTTGTTTAATGTATTTGTTTAATGATCACTACCAAAAAGATCATAAAATGGGCTTGCTCATGTGGATGACCTATTTTATGATCATTATGACATACCGCTGTAATAGTCAGATTCTATTACCATCATAAGCTGAAGTTTACCTGTACAGATTTTAGCTATTTTATTTGCTTTTTTTAAAAAAAAATGGTGGCTTTCTTTCAAGGTTTTGTTCTTAAACTCACTGCTTCAGCTGTTTCCTTATTGATATATTTATATTTATGTATGTATGTAATTTATATCCATTCATTATGTTCAGGACTTTTCCTCCTTGCCAAAGTTGTCATAGTTACCTCTTTTCTTTTTAAAAAAGTTTTATACCTGTTTTATCATTAACAGTATACATCATGCTTAAATACTTAGAGTTCATGTAGTAAATATTACACATATAGATAAGAGAAGAAGTAACAGGATTAACCTAGCAGCAGACTCCAGGAAACAAGTTACAACTGTATGTGTTTATTTAACCTAATCAAAGAGAAACATATACTCAACGAGTTTGGAGCCATCAAACACAGCAGGCAGAATCAAAATTAGAGTTGGTTGAACCATGGTGGTAGATTGAAGTATCAATCAAAGGGAAGAATCAGGATTCGAGGCATAAACCAAGACTGCAGACCTTTCCAGATGAGGGCTCAGATTTGCCTGAGAACACCTAACAAGACCCCTCCACCACATAGACATTCACTCTGCTGTTACTAATCACATCTGATTGGGCAAGTCATGACCTCTTTCTTGTTCCAGGATCAGTTTGTTTGTTTGTTTTGCAAACAAGGACATGTCCATTTAGAAGTAGGGACAGCAGAAGAGGTTCTATTTTGCTTTGATCTCAGGTGTTGAACAATAGCTAAGGAAGGATTGGTTGAGATACCTCAAGGAAAGACATCGGCTGTTGGTTCCCTATAATTACTGCACTTTCACAGTATAGAAAATTACCCATAGAATCTTGGTCACTTGAACAGTTAAACAGCGTCCTCAAAGTCTTGCTCTATTTCAAGTGTGAAATTAGGAAATATGGGTGATGGAAAGTCTTGTCACTTCAACAGTTCTACAGTCTGGAACAATTACCCATCTGGAACACCAGAGACTGAAGGTGACTTTGTTTCAGTTGGTTATTTAGGGAATGAATTAGTAGCCTCCCCAGCCTACACATTCCCACTAGCCCAATTTGTGCAACTATGCTTCTAGAGGATCATATTTCCATTATAGTAACAACACAGATGGTCATGTAAGAGATCAAAGGCTTCTGGTATGCACCATTCTCAATGTGGAGGTATTGTGTAATACATATAGATGTTAATAATAATAATAATTTGAAGGCCCCCAGTGAGACACTACCTTGATGTGGTTAACAAGGTCCGCGCTAGATATTGGAGTTCCTGGATATCTGGTGAAAAATGGGTTACAGGACTCAGGACTGTTGGCTGAGCAACCAGGGCCAGCAGCTGCAGAACTACTGGAAGAAAAGGTGTTTACCCGTCACAGATACACAGTGATGGAAAACAAAGATAACTCAGGACATGGCTATCAAACATCAAAAACATCTGCCAGACTATCCCACCTCCTTTATATGGATGATCTGAAGCTGTATGGAAAAACATCATCTGAAATAGAATCGCTGCTCAACACTGTCTGTATATATAGCCAAGATATTGTAATGGAGTTTGGCTTGGACAAATGTGCCACACTTACTATCAAACAAGGAAAAATAGTGAAAACTGAAGGAATCAAGATGCCCCACGAAAATAACATTAAGAGTCTGGATGAGGAAGAGTACTACAAATACTTGGGTATCCTTCAAGCTGACAACATCAAGCACACTGAAGTCAAGAAAAAAATTAGAGGTGAATACATCAAGAGAGTGAAGAAGATCTTAAAATCCAAACTCAATGGAGGAAATACCATAAAGGCAATCAACACCTGGGCAATCCCAGTTATTAGGTACACAGCTGGAATAGTGGACTGGACTCAAGCAGAACTAAAAGCAATGGATAGGGAGACCAGAAAAATAATGACAATGAATCATGCCCTTCATCCACACGGTGACATTGATAGACTTTATCTACCAAGGCAAATAGGTGGGCGTGGAATGCTACAAGTACATCAGATGGTTGAAGAAGAAAAAATGGCTTTGGAAGAATATCTAAAGAACAATGATGAAGATGCACTGAAATTAGTATATCAGGAAGGCTTACTAACTACTGGAGAGACCAAACTGGCCTACAAGAAAGACCAAATGAAGAACAGAATAGAGGCATGGGAAGACAAAGCACTACATGGCCAATACATGAAAAAAATAGCTGGGAAAGCAGATAATAACAAGACCTGGCAATGGCTAAGAGCAGGAAAATTGAAGAAAGAGACCGAGGGACTAATTCTGGCTGCACAAGACCAAGCCTTAAGGACAAATGCATACAAAGTCAAAATTGAGAAGACAGCAAAAGACAGTAAGTGCCGCCTATGCAAAGAAGCTGAAGAAACAGTGGACCACCTGGTAAGCTGTGCAAGAAGATTGCACAGACTGACTAAAAGCAGCGGCATGACAAAGTAGCAACAATGGTGCATTGGAAGATCTGCAAAAAATATCATTTGCCTGTAAGCAAAAACTGGTGGGATCATAAAATAGAGAAAGTCATAGAAAATGATAAAATTAAACTGCTCTGGGACTTCAGAATTCAAACAGACAAGCACCTGCAACATAACACCCCAGACTTAACAATTGTCGATAAGAAAGACAAAAAAGTCTGGATAGTGGACGTGGCAGTGCCTGGAGACAGCAGAATAGAAGAGAAAGAACTGGAGAAGATAACAAAATACAAAGACCTACAAATAGAAATAGAAAGACTGTGGCAAAAGCAAGCAAGGGTAGTACCAATAGTAATAGGCTCCTTGGTGCAATCCCAAAACAACTGGAGCACCACTTGAACACCATTGGCATTGACAAATTCGCTATTAGTCAATTGCAAAAGGAGGCCTTATTAGGAACTGCTTCCATCCTGCGACGATATCTGTAATACCATCAAACATCCACATCTGCCTATCCCAGGTCCTGGGTAAGGACTCGATAGGTAGACAAAATGCCAAATCCAGTCTGAACATCTGGCTGACTGTGCGATGATCGATAATTTGAAGGGACCTTGGAGGTCATCTAGTAGACTCCTCTGCTCAGGCAGGAAACTCTATACCATTTCAGACAAATGTCCAGTCTCTTCTTAAAAATTTCCAGTGTTGGAGCATTCACCGCTTCTGGAAGCAGGTTGTTCCACTGATTAATTGTTCTAACTGTCAGGAAGTTTCTCCTTAGTTCTAGGTTGCTTCTCTCCTTGATTAGTTTCCATCCGTTGTTCCTTGTCCTGCCTTCAGGTGCTTTGGATAATAGCTTGACTCCCTCTTCCTTGTGGCAGCCCCTGAAATATTGGAACACTGTTATCATGTTCCCCCTTCATCCTTCTCTTCGTTAAACTAAACATACCCAATTCCATCAACTGTTCCTTATATGTTTTAGCCTCCCTTGATCATCTTTGTTGCTCTCCTCTTGCTCTAAAAATGAAATTATTCCAATTATAATAATTGAGTCCCTTTTATTCGAATACTTCAGTAAATACACTACTTGCTCTGTATGATGTTGTGTCATAGCTTGTGAAGCAAGGGACTAAAACTACAAGGGAGAAAACTAGGGCCCCATTTCCTGCTCATTAAGAAACTTTCGAGTCTTCAGATCCTGGTTTTGCCTTGAGATAGCAATTTTTTAGGGGGGCTCCTCACTTGGAAATATCCCAGTGTTTGTGAGACCTAGAACTCTCATACATGATGCTGCCTTTCTGGTGATTAAATAATAAAAATACAAGAATTTCTCTAGCGACATTTTCTGTCTACACTAAGTGAAAGAATATTCAACCCTTCTTTCCCCAGTTCAGATGGGAAACCAATCTCAGACAATAGTATCCATCCATCCATCCATCCATCCATCCATCCATCCATCCATCCATCCATAAATATTTTTTTAAAAAATAAGACGAAAACATAAAATGTGAAAATCCCTTTTAGCTTTGTATACAGTATTCCTCTTTAAACAGTCATCTAATTTGTAGAAGTCAGCTGGTGCTTGGATCTGTCTAGACCTGCCTCAGATGATGGAAATAAAGCAAGAAAAATATTCTTAATAAAAAAAAAAACCCAGACACAATACACTGGATAAACATGAGTTTTGATTTGTTACAAACAGAACAATCTCAGTCAGAATCTTCAGAAATTTATTGGAAAAGTTTCAAATTATGACAGATCTCAAGAAGAAGCATTGTAACTTTCTGGCTATAACCTGAATAATGAATAAAGTCAAAAACTGCACCAACTTCCTCAAAATATTACTGAGAAATAACATGGAGTACAGAATTTGAGTGAGTTTTAGGAAATAGTAGGAATGGAGAGGTTTATTGGGGGTATGGTTGGTATTTGTTTTGTTGCTGCTTTGTTTTGTTTTGTGATGGAGTACAAAGGATCTCTGAAGCAGTGAGGCCTGCTACATCGCTGTTGGTGGCTGTTTGATGCAAGGATGACCCTGAGTCCAGCACACAAGATGACAACTCACTGTGCCCCTTTGGATCAGCTTGAGTTACCTGGGCTTAGACCAGTGTTTCTCAACCTTGACAATTTTAAGGCATGTGGACTTCAACTCCCAGAATTCCACAGCCAGCATTGCTGGCTGTGGAATTCTGGGAGTTGAAGTCCACATGCCTTAAAATTGTCAAGGTTGAGAAACACTGGCTTAGACAGTCCCCTCTGTGAGAGACAGAGAGGTAAGTCCTTGATGCATTGAGTCACATCTTCATCACCATTTCCTTAGGCTACGGCCACACATTTTCCATGAGTCTGCCTTTAGAAACCAGCCAAAAGCTTCAACTGCTGCCAAATGCAGTAGCCCAAGCGCTTGCCAGCATTAATCAATGATTATCAATGATAAACCAGAAATATTAAATATTTAGGAGCTGTGGTGGCGCAGTGGTTGGAATGCAGTACTGCAGACTAATTCTGCTGACTGGCGGCTGCCAGCAGCTTGGCAGTTCGAATCTCACCGACTCAAGGTTGACTCAGCCTTCCATCCTTTCGAGGTTTGTAAAATGACGACCCAGATTGTTGGGGGCAAAATGCTGACTCTGTAAACTGGTTAGAGGGAGCTGTGAAGCACTATGAAGTTTTATATAATTCTAAGTGCTATTGCTATTGCCGTATTGTACCTATATTGTAGACCCTGTTTTGTTTCCCTATTAAATTTTGAGTGCAATTTTACAGGCTGGATTCAACCTTTGATGACACAGTACCAAGTTATTTTCAGGACAACATCTCTCCGTAGGAATCAAACTGATCAATTTGATTGTGCAGGGGGAATAGATTATTTCCCCCATTTTCAGAAGCTCAGACATATTGTTTTCCATTGAGGGTTGGCATTCTGGAATGGCTTTCTGTTGGCGGTTTGTTTAGTTCTGACCTTTTTTTCCTTCTAGAAGCTGAAGATGGATTTTTCCCCAGAGGGTGTTTAAGATGTGATAGTGCTTAGGTGTTTTAGGTAGTTAGCTTTTTATATGCTTTTTTGTTGTTGTTCTAAGCTGCTGAAGTCTGCTTAGATTGCCGTAGGATAGAAATTTGACAGATAAATAAACAAACAAATAAATTGCATGAGATTTAACCTGAAACAGAAAAGAAAAATAGAAAGCCCAGAGCAAAGTCCTGGGTATATGTTTCAACTATTTCTACATAAATAGAAGCTTCTTAAAGTGATGTTCCTCTGTTTTAATTACTTAGATGTCTCCAGCTTTTTGGAAATTCCTAATTATTAATCAGGGGCTGCCTGGGAGGTAGAAAATCATGATCTTTATCAGCGTCTCTCTCTCTCTCTCTCTCTCTCTCTCTCTCTCTCTCTCTCTCTCTCTCTCTCTCTCTCTCCCTCCCTCCCTCCCTCCCTCCCTCTCAAGTGTTCTATCCTTTATTTGAAAAGCCTACATCCTTTCTCTTTCCAGCATTTCAAAGGGCTGGAGTAACTGACTGTGTACACAACCAGGAGCCATCACTCATTCATGGGGATGAGGCAGTGTATATGAACTGACATGCAGACCTCATTCACAACAGCTTATGATGGAGCCATATGACCCTAGCAAAGGTAGTTTTCTTGAATAACAAGGTCAATTAATAATTGATTTTTTATTGTAGCTTTTCTGTTCAGTTTGTCTGTATAATTTGAAATTTTAATCCATTATTTACTTTTAGTAGCTGATGATAGGTATGAAATATGCAACTGAAATATATAAATTGCCAAATTATTTTATTTACTCTTTTCAGTTGTTAAAGCAAATCAGCTGTGCTGTTTCACTGACTTGGAGTAAACAAAACTGATTTATGTCATCTGACTGTAATATGATATCCTCTCATTCCTCCTGCTTTTTTTCTCTCTCATTTATATAATCTCATTTATATAATAAGGCAAATGTATTGATTTAATAAAAGAAGTAGCTTTAATCTGCAGATTAAAAAAAAACATCAGGAGAAACTGAAGTAAAATGACTTTTCCTGAACCTATCTGTGTTTTTCATTCAGCTAATAATTATATTTTTAAAAATCAAAATAACAATGCAGCCCAGATTCTGTCAGTTGGGTGTAAGAAACAAATAAACCAAAAAACTCACTGGCCATATACCTCCTTGTGGATGATGGCCAGTGACATTTTCAAGTGCTACACAGGTATATGTATATAACCCCATCAAAGTCCTCATTGGCTCAAATCCCAGCATTATGCATTGCTACATAAATCATCAAAACTTTCAGAAATGTAGGACAATAAGTAGGTTCTCCTTGCAAATTCTAATAGATTGGGCTGATGCTGGTTGGAATATGAATGTCAACCCCCAATTTGCAAATTCTACCACTGAACCACCAATGCAGCCCTGTGACAATGAAGTAGGTATCCATGTGTTACACCATAAAGGGCTTTATGGGTAAAAACAGCACCTTAAATTGTTCTCAGAAACCAATCAGCAACTCACATGCTCTGCAAACAACTGTTTTATGTGCTCTAAGAGTCAAGGGCTGGTAAGAGCATGAACCACTGTATTCTAGACCAGATGCCATTTCCCAGTAGCCATTCAAACAATCCCATGCAATACTCACTTGTTTGTTTGAGTCATAGAGACTGGCTGGCTAAGTCCCTGGAATTTTTTTGACAAAGGGTTTTTTTTTGGGGGGGTGGTGGTTTGCCTTTGTCTCCTTCCTAGGGCTGAGAGAAAGTGACTCATTCAAGGTCACCCAGCTGGTTTTGTGCCCAAGGCAGGACTGGACAATGGGACTCCTGATGCCTTAACCACTATACCAAATGGCTCTCCAGTAACCTAACTGGGTGATAACAAAGGCATGAGTAGACAGATTAGCATGCCACTCAGGGCTGGACATGATCAGTGAGTCCAAAGAACCTCCCCAGGGCTGAATCTTCTCCTTCACAGGAAGCGGCTGCCCATTAAGAGCCAACATGGTGGCAACAGGGAATTCTCTCTTAGTTGGGTTAAATTTCAGTCTAATAAAGAAGAATATTTGTGGCTCAGGATTGATATGAGTTCTTGGTGTCCTCTGTGCTTGCTTGTTTTCTTGCAAGATGTTTCATTACACAAACTAGCACTGATGATGTTACTTAGTTTTGATAATGAAATGTCTGCAAGAAAACAAGCAAGCTCAGAGACTACCAAGAACTCCTCAAATTTCGGCCTGTCATCTTCCTCTAAGCCAGGGGTATCAAACTGCCGGCCCATGGACCGGATGCATCATACCTAAACCACACCCACCCCATTGCCAGCAATGGAAAAAAAGTCATGATACATTGCGACTTCATGTGATGTTGCGAGTTTGATAGCCCTGCTCTAAGCAATGGAAAAAGCGCTCAGTGGTATTTACCTCATACCTCAAGATAGCAATATGCAATTATGGACATCTAGACCCTGATGGTTCTGTACCCCAAGTTTTGGATTTCCTCATCCTGAGATTTTGTATAGATGTCAAATAGCTGGGAGAGAGGATGGACCCCCTGTGGCACCTCACAACTCAGAGGCCACCAGGTTGAATTTTCTTCCTCCATTTGAACTTCCCTCAGAGGAAAGAGAAGCAGAACCAATTCTATTTGTCAGCATCTCACACAGTGAGATCATTCACACATGGTTTGAGAAATACAGCTCAGTGGCTAAGTTAAGTCATATATTAGTGTTAAGGAACCAAAATGGCTCATATGAAGTAAAATCCAAACAGACAACATTATGGCTCAGCTTGATGTAAATGCATTCAATTAATCTTTTGACTTCTTCCAAAAACCTCTTACCATACATCACATAATTTCTCTTTAGTTTATATTTTAAGCTCCAACATGGTCAACTGTTTATATAAGATCAATTTCTGTCATGTTGCCAAAGGTAAATCATTTTTACTTGTGTGAAATTTTGCTGTCCCTACCCCTGATTTTCCATGAGATTATTAGTGCAGTGATTGCCCTTTTGAGTATTAGTAAAACACCTAGCATTCGACAATGAAATACTACCATTATCCTACTGATAGTAAGCAACAATTAATGGACTTGGAATGAAATCTAAGAATGGTCATTATCCTCATTGTCATCAGTTGTTATAGCAAGATGGAAAAGCAATTCCTTGTACCCCACAGTTTAAAAGAGCACAAGAAAGTAAATTTCTGCAAAGCCACAGAAGGACAGGAAAGGATGCATTAATAATAATTACATCATTCCCTGATTTTTCAAATGCACTTGAAAATGTAAATTTGTGTAAAAGGTGAGGTCTTAAACCAGAAGTGAGCAATCTGTGGCTTTTAGGCCAATGAGTTGTCTGCCTAATTTCATGAAGTCCTCTGACTAATTTCAGATATACTTTGCAAGCAATACATTAAGTCCTGTGGTAAAAGTGACCTGCCCTTTTCCTGGCTACTTGTTGTATATGAAAAAAGAGAGGGAGAGGGCAAGAGAGCAAGAGAGAGGAAGAGCAAGAGGGATATATATATATATTGTTCAATAGCACAATCTTCGATCTCCAGGAGAGGTATAAACCAGTTGTTTATTGCTAAAAAGATATTTAAAAACAATAAAAACAACTATTTACAATGTTAAAAGAAACAACTTAGCTTTTGCTGGTCCCCTGCCAGCATCCTCAGAGTGGGGCTCAGGGGGTGGGGAGATTCTTTTTATACACCTTGCTGGTCTAACTGCTTACTCATTGCCCATGTGAAAGGGCCATCCTTCCTGGTTAACTGTAATTGCCTTGGTTGTCCCGCCTTCTCTTTTTTGAACTCCAATTCCACACTTTTCACCTCTCTCATCCTTGTCAATCTCCTCCCTCCAAGCACCATTGCAGCCGGTGTGCTCTCTAACCGCTCCCTCCTACTCATTCCAGGCTGCGCATTCAGACCCAGTGTTCCAAAAGGCTTGCCATCAGGGCTCCCTTCCTTTCTAGCCCATTGGTCTGCATGCTGTTCCTGCCTGCCATCATCCATTCCTGTCAGTCTTCTTTTCTCTGATTTCCCTCCACCCCTGGGTGTGCGCATGCTCCATCGTGACTCATCCTTCTGGTCTGTCTGCCCACAACCGTGGGGATGCCTATCGGCTTGCCTTTAGGCTCAGCCCCTCTCGTCCTCGTTAGCCTTATCTCCCCCAATTTCCTTTCACACCTGGCTGTGCGTGCGCACAATCGTGTCCCATCTCTCTGCCCCGTCTGCCTGCGGTCAGTTGGACTATCTGCTGGCTCCTCTTTAAGTCCACCGTCCCCCCCTTTTTATCCCTTTCCCCCTCCTTCCCCCTCTTGGCTAACCCTGTCTTGTTTGGTATCCCTGTCCTATGTGTTTTGGGTCATATGGTCAGGTCCGGCATTCCCAATGCCCCCTCATTGCAACCTCCCCCCCTGCGACCCTTCACCATGCTCACATGCTCCCTCCTTTTCACCCCATCCATCCATCCATCCATCCATCCATCCATCCGTGATTCCAATATTTCACCATGCATTCCTATCATCCCTATTCCCTCCAAATCCTTTCTTTGCCTAGCCATGAGATGACTGCCTTCCCCAGTTCTGGTTCTGCCTCTGGTAAGTGCCATCTGCATCCTGACTTTCTCCTCATGTATTTTTAATGTCTGGTATGCCAGAGGCAATTCTATGCATCGATTGATTGAATCCATGTTGGAGAGCCAAGCCTCCTTGGCTCTGTATAAAACCAGAATACATGAACACAGATTGGCCATCAGAAGGCAGGAGCAGTATTCCCAAATATGGATGCATATGGTTAACAATGGACACTCATTCGATTTCAAGGGAGCAGAAGCCATCGCCCAGGATGCCTCCAAAGGAGGACGTCTGCTGAAGGAGGCTTGGCTCTCCAACATGGATTCAATCAATCGATGCATAGAGAGCACACCGGCAACAATGGTGCTGGGAGGGAGAAGATTGACAAGGATTAGAGAAAGGGGAAAAGTGTGGAATTGGAGTGCAAGAAAGAGAAGGTGGGGCAACAAAGGCAATTACAGTTAACCAGGAAGGATGGCCCTATCACACAGGCAATCAGTAAGCAGTTAGACCAGCAAGGTATATAAAAAGAATCTCCCCACCCCCTGAGCCCCACTCTGAGGACGCTGGCAGGGGACCAGCGAAAGCTAAGTTGTTTCTTTTAACATTGTAAATAGTTGTTTCTATTGTTTTTAAATATCTTTTTAGCAATAAACAACTGGTTTATATCTCTCCTGGATATCGAAGATTGTGTTATTGAACAAATATGCCAGAGAGAGAGAGAGAGAGAGAGAGAGAGAGAGAGAGAGGGAGAGAGGGAGGGAGGGAGAGAGAGAGAGAGAGAGAGAGAACAGGAGGCATTGAGAACAGGAAGCATTGAGAACAGGAAGCATTGGGCGTCAGACAGGAAGAGAATAGGAGGTCTCCCTTTGTTGAGTTCTTGTTCTACCCACAACTCATTTCAGTTCCATCTGGCAATTGACTGATGGCCTCATTTTTATGACACCTGAATAGTGAGATATTTTATAGAAAGAAAAGGCTACAGAATGAAAAGTAATTATATTTTTCCCTAAAAGTCCACAAAAACATTTCTAGTTCAATCTCTGATTCAAGATAGCATCTTTTGTGTGGCACACAAATGTAGCATCTCTGACAGATGGTCTTTATTTATGGACCTCCAGCAAAGGGCAGCCCTCAACTCCAGAGAGCAGTCTGTTGCTGCCTTGAACAACTTTTTTCGGTTCAGAATCAGTTTTCTCAAAATGTTTGCATCTATTGATTGTAGATGCAAAGATTTGTTTTTGGGGGAAAAAAGATCTATCCTGGAAAAAAAGAGAGACTAATCCTGACCCAAATAGGAGACATGTATACAAGGTATTAGTGTCTCCCCTTACTCTTTTTCTTATCCAGCTTACAAATATTCAGCGGATTACATATTGTAACTAAAGTGAATGAATGGTAAGTAAACAACATAATATGAAAAAATGAAAGAAAGAAAGAAAAAAGAAAGAGAGAGAGAGAGAGAGAAAGAAAGAAAGAAAGAAAGAAAGAAAGAAAGAAAGAAAGAAAGAAAGAAAGAAAGAAAGAAAAGTGGGGTCTAGTGATTAAGGTAATGGCCTAGAAACCAGGAGATTGGAATTCTGCTGCTGCTGTAAAAACCACCTGGGTAACTTTGGGCCAGTCAGTTTCTCTTAGTCCAACTCACCTCATAGGATGTTGTAGGGGAAAGAAGGAGGAGGAAGGAATATTTGATATGTTTGCTGCCTTGAGTTAACTTATAAAGTAATAAAGGTGGGATAAAAATCTGACCAATAAATAAATAAGTAGAACCATACATGGTTAGTATGTTTATTAACTTGTCTATTACTAACATCATACTCCCTAGTTGCATCCTGCAAGTAAGATATCTTAATCTTTTTTATAAGCATAGCTGCCAAGCCAAGAATACCCCCTTCTCCCATTCTTAACCTTATGCCTATACCTTTGATTTTCTCTACCTAAATGCAGAACCTACACTACCTGCTACATCTTTTTTCAGGATGCAATTTATCATCATTGTCAGAATAATGATTTAAACCAGCTGATGTAATGTAAGGTGGATGATGCAATGATAGGAATGACTCAGCAGATATCTGTATCCCTTTAAGAGCCTGAGTATAAAAGGGAAGGCTTTTTACTGCTGTGTTCTCTCTTGTCTGTTTCCTGCTGTGATTGCTGTGTATTGGAGTTTGCTGAATTATCACCATGCGTATGTATTTTGTTTCTAGTATATTTGTTGATAATGTAATATAAACCACCATTTAATATAGACCACTGTTTACTGTATTTACTCCTGGGTTATCTCAGCACAATAAGACTGTGCATGCTCTGATGATCATTCATGACCGTGCCTTTCCTGACTTGCACTTCAGAGTGAAGGGTTCATAAGTTCCCCCCAGGTTGTGTTTATCTTTTCCCCAGTTCATCATCTTTTCCTCAGCCAGTGATGGTGAACCTTTTAGAGACCGAGTGCCCAAACTGCAACCCAAAACCCATTGGGTGGGCATGGCTGTGGTGGTCATGGCAGACTGGGTGGGTGTGGCCAAGGTGGGCATGGTCACCTTGATGTTGCTCATGGGGAGGGACGCCTGTGGGGGCCAGGCAGGATTGGGGGAGATCCAGGGGGTCTCTGGCAGGTGGAGTGGTGGGTAGGAGCCTCGTCCTGTGGGGTGAGGGGAGGCAGGATGGGGGTTCCATTATCTCAGGGCAAGGCAAGGCAGGGGCTGGGGCAGCTGCTGCGTGACACCATCGGCCCCCGCACACAGAGGCCAGCAAGCGCATGGGGGCCGACAGTGTCCATCAGCAGTCACAGCCTATCGGCCCCTCAACCAACGCACTATGGGGCTCCGCAGCCTGCCACCAGCAGTTCAGAGAAGTGCCCACAGAGAAGGCTCTGAGTTCCACCTCTGGCACGCCACCACTGTCCTAAGCCAAAAGTGAGGCATCTTTAATTGTACACTTTTAAAGAAACATTACCTCTTATTTCAGTATCATGCAAGGGGAGCCTCAAGGTGAGTATAAAATTCATTTGGGTTTGCTCCTTTTAGGTAGGAAATCTACCTGATTTGGGGATGAACACAGAAGTGCTTACTGGACGTATTAGGCTGACGTGAATATGCCCTTTCCATTCTGGTACTCTGTTAGCTTTCCCTGTTGCCATTGTGTTGTGTCCTGAAGAAGCTAGACAAATGCATATGGATGCACATACAGACAGGCACATACACACAATTTTAAATGGAAGACAAAGCCACAGAGCAGCTTATTAGAGCAGCTGGTGGTTGTTTTTTTTTCACCTTTTCATCTTTATGCCAAGAAAATTTATTTTATGCATTTAAGACTATGGGGAGAAGCTTCTTATTTTTCCTTCCAAGATTACCTAAGTTGAACGTACTGCAGTAAGGAACCAGGAAAAGCAAATTTCCTCTTATTATCAAGGAACCTATTAAGGGCCTTATTTTTCAAGACTATTCATTGTTGGTTTATATTTCTTTCCTTTCCTTTCTCCTCCTCCTCCTTTTTCTTCCAAACCTGGATAGCCTAATTTTGTCAATTTTACTCTGGTTAATAATATTAACTTCACCTTTTTCATTTTCAAGAAAAGTCTGAGGAAGCAGCATATAGAATGAAATGGATCTCTTTTGACTGATATCAAAGGAAAAAGGCAGTTCAATAGAAAAGCAGGTTTTTAATCCTTTTCTTTGCTACCTCTTCTTTTTCTGTTATATTTGGGGGGAAACCGGTAAAAGAGCCTCAGTTGCAAAAGGTTTTACTAAGGTCCTTATATCTTTGACTTACTGTACTTTCTGGTGTATAAGATGACTTTCTAAAGTGTTGAAATTGGCACCGAAGCCGGGGGTCATCTTATACGCCGAGTCATCTTATACACCGGAAATTATGGTAGTTTCTGGCATATAAGACGACTTTCTAGGCATGCAACTCGGCACCAAAGTCGGGGGTTGTCTTATACGCTGGAAAATATGGTAACTGAAAGCTGAGACATTAATGTCATCTGTCTGTCTGCCTGTCTGCCTGTCTATCTATCTATCTATCTATCTATCTATCTATCTATCTATCTATCTATCCATCCATCCATCCATCCATCCATCCATCCATCCATCCATCCATCCATCCATCCATCCATCCATCTATCTATCTATCTATCTATCTATCTATCTATCTATCTATCTTATTAAGGAATTATTTGAAGAAACACTTTGGCCTCATACTTCCCTGCTATTCAACTTTTTCTTTCATTTCTTTCCACCTCTTATGGAAACCATACTATATAACAATTTGAATACTTTCCCCATGATCTGGAACTATCACATTTCTAACAACCTCCCCCCCCCCATCTTTCCCACCTATATTACCAACTTTGCTTTCATGGTGTATTTCTCTCTTGTACTCTCTGTCTTGGGTTAGAAGCTCTACATGGATTCTGATAACTGTTTAGCATCACATATCTTGTGACATGTCTTAAAACACCCCTGCTTGGAATTACCTTCTTTACTAATACGCAACAATAACATAATTCAGGTCCCATCCACCCAGCCTCCATTCAGTTCAGCCAATCAGAAATGTGCTAGATTGTTTTAGCCAGCTAAGTTGACTGGTGGATATTTTCTGTACTAGTAATATCATTTTGTCTGCAGTGTAGCGTTCATGCGTTCCCCCAAAACAGTTTAGCACTGAGCCATAATGGACCTCAGGATAATGGGCATAACAATTTTCATCCTGCAAACTCAAGGATGGGTGAATAGCACTGCAGCTCAGTCCTGGGGAAAAGCCCTTAGCAAAGGGTCTGGTGGTCTGAGTTTATGATTTATTGGTTCATTATTCAGCAGTAATGACACGTGTAATATATAATCCTAATATTTTTAAATACAAGAATCAGATCAATAAAATGAATGCTGCCAAAAGTCTAATCTTAACAAAACAATCAACACAAAAGCCCTTTTGGAGGCATCTATACTATTACTTTAATGTGTTAAAATAATTATTTCTTATTAGTTCATTTTATTGACCCCAAAGCCATGAAATGTTCTGTGCTATTCATATAATTCACTGTGCTTTATAGTACCATTTTCATTTTCAAGTTTGCTTTTTTTGAAAGGATACAATTCAACATCCTGCAATGTTACATGAGAAAGTTGCATTCATGCAAGTTAGTTCTACATAATACATAATAGCAATGTTGTAACTGGCACCAATGATTTATACTGTTGGGCAATAATTCACAAGTTCCATAGGAGTACTGTAAGTGCCAAAAAAGCAGACTGGAGAAGAAGCTCTTGTAATGGTGTACTACCACAAGTGCTGGGTAGATCATTTTAGAAGCCTTGGCTGACACATGACTCTGGACTGGGAATCAAAAGTCTGAGACTTTCACATTGGGAAAAGCTTTGAAGCTATGTGAAGTTTTCCTGTTTGTAAGGGTGACAAAGCATGTTAGGGGAGCAACCTTGGAAGCTATGGATGCATTGACAAGCACGGGCCCTTTAAGAACAGCATGGCCAGTACTAATGAGTGCACCAATGACCTGTTCAAGGGTCAGAGCACAGAGATGGCCAGTTATGTAAACTAACTCCCGGATCTGGTGTTTTTACACTCTGACGATGTCGGTAGTTTGGCTGACGAAAGTTGAATAGCAGGGAAGGAACCAAACTAATCTCCAAAACTGAACACCACAACAAGAAAATAATTATGGAAGCCATCGAAATAGAAAAACACCCCCACAACATGAATAAACATGACGATACCTCCCGCTTACCAGACATCTGGAAACTAGCCCTAATCAACAAATGAGTCCTAGCCACGAAAACTGACACCGGACCCAGAACAACACAGCATGCCACTACCATTCACCCTCACCAGACCCAAACCCAAGCCCAAACCCATCCCTCAGATGAAATGCAACCACCATCCAGAAGCCAAACCACGATGACATCACCAGCTGCTGCATCTCCTTCCAACCCCCACACAAAGCAAAGAGACACACGCCATGAACACAGAACTAGACCGCAAACTCAGAGCCAAACCAAAGCCCGGTATGTTACTTCACAGCCTTCAGCCCTAGACATCACATCACAGAACTCAGGAGGCTACAACGCTAAAGCTCAGGATGTTACAACACAGCCTACCACCCAGGATGGTGCTACACAGAACTCAGGATATCACTACACTAGATCTCAGGATGTCATCACACAACCCATTACCCAGGTCGTCACAACACAAAAGACTAATGGGCACACAGCCAGCACCTCAGCTACTCAGGATGTTACGAAACAGCTGAACAATCCACAAACAATAACTCCAACACAGCCAACCAACCCTCCTACAGCAACTAAACCAGCACTCTACACACCCCCATCAATATTTATAGAGAGACGGCAGCTCCAATCACACTTTGCTCGCACAAGCATGAAGCTGAAGACCCCAGCCTGAAGATGACGAGTGGGACCTCGTCAAAATGTCACCAAGATACTCTTAATCTTACACGGGAAAAGACCCAAATACACCAAGACTGGCTGAGTCCTTGGTTGCTGCTTGGAATAAGGCGGCATCAGGGGCCTTAGACCAGATCGCGCCTTTGTGACCTCTCCGTGATTGTGGATCCCGGAGGGCACCTTGGTTTACCGAGGAGCTATGGGAGATGAAGCGTCAGAAGAGATGTCTAGAGTGATGCTGGAGGGCTAGTAACTCTGAACCCGACTGGACACTTTTAAGAGCCTATATTAGGACTTACTTAGTGGCGATACGAGTGGCAAAATGTTTGCATTTTTCTGCACTTATTGCGTCTACAGAATCTCGCCCCACTGCCCTGTTTAGGGTGACCCATTCCCTACTTAACGTTCGGGGAGCCGGGGAGCCCTTGCAGGGTAGGGCGGAAGAATTTGTGCAGTTTCTATCAGACAAAATTGCTCAGATTCGGACAGACCTAGACTCCGATTGGGCAGGGCCTTCTGAGATGACCAGGGCAGGTCTTAGCCCAGTTTTATGGGATGAATTTGAGTCCGTAACCGCTGAGGATGTTGACAGAGCAGTGGGAGAGATGAGCGCCTCCACTTGTTTATTGGACCCGTGTCCTTCCTGGTTGGTCTCGGCCGCCAAGGAGGTGACACGAGGCTGGCTCCAGGTGTTGATCAACACTTCGTTGAGGGAGGGGTCCTTCCCACAACCCTTGAAGGAAGCAGTTGTGAGGCCCCTTCTCAAGAAGCCTACCCTGGACCTGGCTGATTTAAATAACTTCCGTCCAGTCTCCAATCTCCCCTTTTTGGGTAAGGTTGTAGAGAGAGTGGTGGCGCTCCAGCTCCAACAGTCTCTGGATGAAGCGGATTACCTAGACCCTTTTCAATCTGGCTTCAGGCCCAGCTTCAGCACAGAAACTGCTTTGGTCGCACTGATGGATGATCTCTGGTGGGCCCGAGACAGGGGTTATTCCTCTGTCTTGGTGCTACTTGACCTCTCAGCAGCTTTTGATACCATCAATCATGGTATCCTTTTGCGACGACTTGGAGGGGTGGGAGTGGGAGGCACCGTTTTATGGTGGTTCTCCTCCTACCTCTCTGGCTGGTCGCAATCAGTATTGGTGGGGGGGCAGAGGTCAACCCCGAGGCCCCTTGAATGTGGGGTGCTGCAGGGGTCGGTCCTCTCCCCCCTCCTATTTACCATTTACATGAAGCGGCTGGGTGAGATCATCAGACAGCACGGGTGAGGTTTCATCAGTATGCTGATGATACCCAGCTATATATCTCTTCCCCGAGCTCTCTCAGTGAAGCGGTTGATGTGATGGGCCGTTGCCTTGAAGCCGTGAAGGTCTGGATGAGGGTTAACAGACTCAGGCTCAATCCTGACAAGACCGAGTGGCTTTGGATGTTGCCTCCCAAGGATCATGTTAACTGTTCAGTGTTGACTCTAGCAGGGGAAAATATACCCACTTCGGAGCGGGTTTGCAACTTGGGTGTCCTCCTTGATCCACAGCTGAAATTGGAACATAATTTGACGGCTGTGGCTGGGAGGACCTTTGCACAAGTTCGTCTGTTGCACCAGCTGCGACCCTACCTGGACCGGGAGGCTCTCCTTATAGTCACTCATGCCCTCATCACCTCACGCCTGGACTACTGCAACGTGCTCTACATGGGGCTACCCTTGAAAAGTATTCGGAGACTACAGTTGGTCCAGAATGCAGCCGTGCGAGTGATTGTGGGTGTTCCTCAGTACACCCACGTTACACCTATCCTCCGCGAGCTGCACTGGTTGCCTATTGGTCTCTGGGTCCAATTCAAGGTGTTGGTTATTACCTTTAAAGCTCTATATGGCTCAGGGCCAGGCTATTTGCGAGACTGCCTTCTACCTCATAGTTCCCTTTGTCCGGTTAGATCCCACAGGCTAGGCGTCCTTCAGTTCCCGTCAGCCAAGCCATGCCATTTGGTGGGGCCACGGGGGAGCGCTTTCTCTGTGATGGCGCCCACGTCTTGGAACCAGCTTCCCCCGGAGATTAGGACCGCTCCCACCCTGTTGGTTTTCTGTAAGCTGCTTAAGACCTGGCTTTTACGGCAGGCCTGGGGTTTATAAAATCTGACCCCTGGATGAATGTTACTGTAATGTTTGTCTTGTTAAGTTATATTGTATTTTTATTGTTATCCGCCCAGAGTCCTGCAGGAGTGGGGCGGTCTATAAATTTTAATAAATAAATAAATAAATAAGTATACCTTCGGTCTAGATCCAATATTACACCATCTAATATTTCCTCTCTTCTTCTGGTGATATCTGTTTTCCCATATTAGGCAAATACAATTCTTATTATTAATAAATAGACTTCTAGACCTTTCTTAATATGAAGAATATTAATATGTCACTAAACTCAAAATAACAATGATTTTCTGCATTGCTACTAGACAATCCTGTGTCTGAATCATTTTTCTTTTTCTTTTCTTTTCTTTGTTATTATCTTTTTTAACTCTGGCAGGGCGGAAAGATAAACAAGCAATTTCTTCCTGTGCTGCTTTTTTCCCCACATCATAGGACATTCTTAAAAAGTGTTAACTGCAAGTTAATAAGCTCAACTCTGTGACCTTAATTAATGGATTAGACCCCTCCTGCCAGTTCACACTGCTGCCTGAAAATGATCAGATCTTAATTAGTTTCATACTGAAGGTATTGTTGAAATTTGGTCATAAATGTACTCATTGGTCCAAAACTGAATTTTTAATTACCATTTATTACCAGTATATTTTTGAAAGGTCTCCAACCAAGGTAATCACTATATGAAGAGTGGCTGTACTTTAGAAGTCAGCATGGTAAAACAAGCTATAACATCAAGAATGAATGGATGCTGAATAAATGTAGGTTGCATATAAAAACAAGTGACCAGTACAAAAGTAATAGATTGAGATGTTTGGCCATATAGAGAAAATGAATAAGAAGTGAATCACCAGAAAACTACATGAAGGAACAGTGAATAAGTTGCGATGAAGGGGGAAGACTATAGAAATCATAGTTACTTGGAGTTGATGAGAACCTCAAAACAGATGTGAGAAATATAAAAACAAAAACAAAAGGCAATGAAATCAAGCATAGTTTGGGTAACAAGGTATGAAGAGGTAGGTTGAATGGTGTATGTATGTGTTTGTTTGTACAGGTATATGTTCATGCATACAGTATATTTTTTTTTTCTATTTCGCAGCTCATCTCAATTAGACTGGCTGATTACAAGGGTTCTTCTGATTTGAGAGTTGTGTAGCACATAGAATCCAAGAGTAGTCTTCCTCCTGTTCTTTCTCCTCATTAACAAACATTGTCCTTATTCAGGACAATGAGATGCACAATAAATAAATAAATAAATAAATAAATAAATAAATAAATAAATAAATAAATAAATAAATAAATAAATAAATTTTTCCTGACCAAGAGCCATTTTTTAAAACTCTTTTTTTCCTACTTCCACCTCATGAAGCTACCTGGGGCACTGAGTTTCCAAGACATCTTAGAAACCCATCCAAACCACCTTGAGTTTCCATGATGTAAAAAGTATAGAACTATTAGTCGGTAAATGCACCCTTTAATTTTTGTAGAGTGCTTGGATGAAATCACAGCCATAATCATGCTCTGGAAAGTGTTAGATTAGGTTAGGAAATTTAACCCCCGTAGCATGGAAGTAATTCTGCCGAAATAAAGGAAAGAATGAACAGCCTATCCAATTCCAGCTGCTACATTTTATACCTTTTCTGGGTTTCATTTTGGCTGTGTTCTTTCCACCCTTGGTTCTTAGAAATGTGCATCACCCATCCTTGTATACTCTCTTTTAATGACAATTGAGACACAAGCGAGGGCATGCCGTCACAAATATAACATGGTAATTATGGAGTGAACCCTTGAATTATTTATTTTGAAAGCAAGCAGTATGTGGTTAGTTTTGCTATGAAAACCAAAAAGTAAATAGTGTTTATAATGAATAGCTAGCACTCATTAGTTATGGTACATGAACAGTAATTATATCTTTAGTAGAGCTTTCTCTGCAGGCTTTGGAAATCAGACAGATTCCTTGGGTGAAGTTTTCACCCACACTGTCCATTTTACGTATTCTTCAATGTTACAAACTCATTTTACTTAAACAGTTCTACTGATCTGGAGAAAACTGCAGTATCACTTATGGAGTGTAGTAATATGAAACTTTGTGATCTTTCATAGTAAATTTCCTAAGCATACTTTCCCCCCTAACTATACCTATAGATCAATTGTTGATTTATTTTGGTTGGGTGCATCCTCCTTCCCATTGTGTTCATGCGAGTCACTGTCCAGATCTGTGTTTTTCTTCTTATATTCAACCCAGGAATTCAGTTTCCTTTTTAGGTCAGACAATGGAGTGATTTTCTGCCAACTTTCTTACCAATCTCAGGATAACTAATAAAATTGTCTTGTCTATTATGAACTCCACATTTTTTTTTCGAAAGAAGCCCACCCATTATGAGAAGAAAAACTCAATAAACCAAAGAAATCAAAGAGCAATGAACTAAAAGCTGAAAATCTGCTATGGCAACCTCCAGAGTTTGGGATTAAAATTCCCCATATTCCTACAAATCTTGTTGGCTATGTATTGAAACACTTATACTTCTGGGAGAAGCTAGTGTAAGTTTTCATTTCAATACAATCATGATAGTATGACATTATCTGAGTATATGTTCATAGCCGCATTCTAGTACACTTTCCAACATAGAGCAACTATTTGTCCTCCATATGTATCAAGGTGATCTTTAAGTTCTCTCTTTGGTTGTGCAAATCGTGTGTATTTATTTATTTATTTATTTATTTATTTATTTATTTATGAGACTTATATACCGCTTTAAGTGCAAGCACTCTCTAAGCGGTGTACACCAGTAAGCAATGTATATGTATATTTACATTGCCCCCACCAATCTGGGTCCTCATTTTACCTACCCCGGAAGGATGGAAGGCTGAGTCAACCTTGAGCCGGTGAGATTTGAACTGCTGACCTGCTGAACACAGTCAGCTAAAGTGGCCTGCAGTACTGCACTCTAACTGTTGCGCCACCTCGGCTCCTGTATGATCTTTTCCTTTTCAGGGGAATCAATGTAGGAATCAGGGATCAGTTGGGAATTAAGGAAAAGGAAACTAGGAACTAACTAAGCAACTGCAACTATTGATTAATGCAGGAAGCCTAATTCATGGTGTAGGCCAGGGGTATCCAACCCCCAATTTCTGGACTGGCACCAGGCCACGGCATACCAACAACCGAGCTGCGTAAGCAAGTGAAGCTGGATGCAGGCAGCACTTGAAACCACACCCCTGCTGGTCCATGGAAAAATCTTTCTCCACAGAACCGGTCCCTGGTGCCCAAAAGGTTTGGGGCCTCTGGTGTAGGCCATCAGTGTAATGCAAGAGACTCCAAACTTGGCAACGTTAAGACATGCAGATTTCAACTCCCATGCTGGCTGAGGAACTCTGGGAGTTGAAGTCCGCATGTCTTAATGTTGCCAAGTTTGGAGACCCCTGGTGTTATAGGATCAGTGGCTTGCAAAGTGTTTCAACCATCGCTTGAAAAGACAGGACTTCAATCTGATTGTACTGTAAATACTATATATGCCATTTTTTCTTCCCTATAGATATCAAACGATAGATAAAGGAGTGGTCCGAAGTCTTGCTTCTTTTAGGCAGGAGCTTGTCATGTTTTGTGTGTGATGATTCACCAAAATCAAAGGGCAGAATATAAATGAAATAAATAAACAGCTGAGTGAGTTGGAAATCTAGTGTATTATTCCCCTCTTTTCCTAGTTTGCCCTATTTCTGTCACCAAATCTAATAATTAAGAGGCCTTTTTATTTTATTTAGTTTTATACTCTTATCTTTTTCACACGGGCTCATGGAAGTATACATATATCTGCTCCTACATTTAGGTGGGATTAAGAGACTGTGATTGGCCCAAAGTCATCCAGTGAGTTTCTGTGACTGAAGAGGATTTCAATCTAGAATGCCCATAATAGCATGGTGGATACTATATATGAAGCATATTTGGAATTGTATACTTAGAAGAGAATATGGAACCTCTTGCATTATCTAGTTTTGTTTAAAAGTTACTTGCTGGAAGAGAGTTTGATTTATTTCAGTGTATTTATAAGATCATCTTGTGTGTTATATGTCCAATACCCCAGAATGTCTTCAAGCAGATTGCTGGCTTTATTTCTAGTTAATAATCTTTCAGGGTTTGTTTGTTTTTGCAATAAATAGCAAATGCTTTTTTATGAGAATGGTATTTTTAACCTAAATGTTTGTCTTATTATCTATAGCTCCCATGACTCCTTGAGTTGTTGCAGTACAATTGGACAATAAATAGCTTTCTTTGGTGATAATGAAATACACACTTAATTTTTTATTACATCCCAAGAGTCAATTATTTATATACAGAAATCAGCACATGTAAATGAAAAGTGAGCAAACAGTAAACCCACAGAGACTAGTCTAACATTCCTATAATCTGGTTTGAGAGAATTTGATCCCCTTTAAAGGAAACGGCAAGGTTTTAGTTTCAAATAAAGAAGAATATATTTTCAACCTGCTGGTCTTTGGGTATATCTCTTTTTCCCATAATTCATTGGTTATTAATAAATATTTGTACCTAAGGATTGACATGAGGGATCTTTGGTGCTCTTTTGGAGATTGCTTGTTTTCTTGCAGTCATTTCATTACCCAAACTAGGTAGTGTTAAATACTCCGTTCGGTTGCGAATGATGACTCAACATGGCGAATTCAATAACTCTTTATTCTCTTCCAATGCAAACACAAAAGTGAGACAACAGGCTCGCAGGCCTCTCTTAAAGTGACCAGAGATCCGGACTGCAACATAACAAAGTATCAGGCATTTTCGCACCTTGCGCATGTGCGCAAGGCCGGCGCCACTCAGTCTGGTCCTGGGCAGCTTTTGGAATGCCCAGGACCATTGCAACGTCCCGAGCCTGCTTGTCAGGCTCAGGACACAACACACCTCCCCCCCTAGATGGAACATGTCTGTACACCCACATGCGTTATCCCTTGGGGAGAGTGTTATAAGGTTCCAAAAATCAATTGCACTGCATGTGCAATACCCAAGATTGCCTTCAAGCACAACCCCTTCAACCTGTCCTGGAATAAATGTATCCAAAATTAAATTAAAAAAAAATAAAACAAAATAATCTCTTAACCATGGTCCTTGTGATCAGAGCCCTTGGAACTTGACAGCAACTTCACAAATTCCCTAAGATATTTGGGTGGGCACTTGGTCTGCTGTGACCTCCTAGGGCCAGGAGAAATTTCTTGGCCCCCTTGTTCACCTACCCAGCAAGGCAGGCCAATTTGTGGCTGCCTTAAATTTTCTGGGGACCCCAGTGAGATTGCTTGGCCCCCCTGCTCGCCTACCAGGCTAGGTAGGCCAGGGCTTTGCTGCCCCAAATACCCGGTTGACCTGCCCATCTGCTGGCTGGCTGGACCGTCTAAGCCCAAGCCAGCATACCTTGGAGGGGTGGTAGTCCCCGGTTCCACAATGGACCCTTCTGGGAGCACTGTCCCTCGAACCCAAGGCCTGCAGATGGATAGTGTTGAGTATTGGGAGTGCCCCAGTATTCTGTGGCCCCCAAGCATGTGCCCAAGGTGCCGGAATCAGGAGTCGCCTTCCTGGCTATCCCCTTCCCTGTTGACCTCCTTCTGGGAGCAATTGCGGAATTGTGCCATCGTCCCTGCTGGAGTTCTTGTTCTCTTGTAGTTTGTGAATTGTGTGGATACCCCCAGTCAGTCTGCTTGTCTGGAGCACTGTCTGTCATGTGTGAATAATGTGAATACCCCCAGTGTGACTTCCTGTCTGGAGTATTTATGAATGTGTGGGATGACCCCTTATCCTGTGACATCCTGTTAGGAGCACTTCTGGAACCTTGGAATGAATCCCGACTAGCCTCAGCATGGGCTAAAGATGGCCTGTCAGGCCTCTGAAACTGACCCTCAGAATGCACATTATAGTCCTCCTCCTCCCCCAGAGCAGAGCCAGGAGCAGAAGGTTGAAAGTCCAGTCTCCAACGCAGTTGGTCTATATGTCTGCGCTGAATACGGCCATCTCCCAAAGTGACTTCATAGGAAAGCTGTCTCGAGACCTTGCAGACCACAGCTGTGACCCAGAGATGACCAGGCCCATAGTTCCGTGCCCAGACCAGGTCACCCACTTGCAGTCTCCTCGGGGCCTGTGGTTGTGACATCTGTGAAGCCACCCAGTCAGGGTGCAGCCTGTCCAACTTAGTGATGAGGCGGCAACCCCAGCAGAGTTCCGCAGAACTCTTCCCTGTGGCAGTGCAAAGTGTGGTGCAGTGTGCAAGAAGGATATCTGCTAACCTGTGATGCCAGTTACCATAAGTCAGTTTCCTGAGGGCATCCTTGGTGGTTCGCACCATTCGTTCTGCCAGTCTGTTGGATGATGGGTAGAAAGGAGCCGATGTTGCGTGCTGGATCAGATTGGCCTGAAGAAAAGCCTGGAACTCAGATGAGGTAAATTGAGGGCCATTATCTGAAACCAGAGCATCTGGAAGACCGTGTGATGCAAAAATTCCTCTCAACACTTGGATGGTCTTGGCAGTAGTAGTGGAGGGAACAGGAACAATCTCTAGCCACTTGGAATGGCTATCAACAACAACCAGGAAGAATTGCCCCTGAAAGGGCCCAGCATAATCTATATGCACCCTAGACCATGGGAATTGAGTTTCCTCCCACCTATGTACTGGTGCCTGAGTCATTTCAGGCCGAGACTGTTGCCACACTTGGCACCCGTGCACCTGGGTCTCGATGGCTTTATCAAGTCCAGGCCACCAAAGATGGCGGCACGCAAGCGCTTTCATCCTGACTATACCAGGATGTCCCTCATGCAGAGAGATCAAGATTCTAGACCTCAATGAGGCAGGGATCACTATCCTGCTACCTCATAACAGGCAACCTTTGAAAGTGGAAAACTCATGTTTCTTGTGCCAGAAACTTTGGAACTCAGTATCAGGGCACTTGTCAGGCCAACCTGATGACACCCATGTCAGCACGCGTGTAACCGTGTGATCAGTGGCAGTTTCAGCAGCCACATCCCTAGCATTGAGGGGAGACTCAGGTAACTCCTGCATAGACAGGATATTAATGCTGGATCTGGATCTGGCTCTACTTGATTCAGGGGTAATCTGCTCAGGCCATCTGCATGACCTATTTTTTTCCTGGTTTGTGGACTAATGTGAAGTCATATGCTGACAGGAAAATGGACCATCTCAGCATAGGAGGAGAAATGATATGAGGAGTCTGTTTGTTAGTGGTAAACAAACCCAGCAGAGGCTTATGGTCAGTGAAGACTGTGAATTGGCAGCCATATAAGAAATCATGAAATTTCTTAATGCCAGCCACTATGGCCAATGCTTCTCTGTCAATTTGAGCATAATTTCGCTCAGCAGAAGACAAGGTCCTCGAATAATAGGCCACAGGGACCTGTGTTCCATTAGCCTTCAGATGGCTAAGTACGGCTCCCACCCCATAAGGAGATACATCGCAGGCAATGCAAACAGACAGTTGCTCATTGAAATATGCTAACACAGCATTAGACGTGAGCAAGGCCTTAACCTCATTGAAACTTTTCATGGACTTTAGTCCACTGCCACAGAGCCTGCTTGTCTAAAAGCCTTGTAATGGCTCTGCCACAGCAGCCTTAGGTGGGAGAAAAGTATGGTAGAAATTTAATAGCCCCAAGAAAACTTGCAGCACACTCTTAGATTTAGGGCTTAGGGCCTGCTGGATGGCTTGCAATTTAGTTTCACACCTTGAAGTGCGCTATCCATGACACTTTGGAATATGCCAGGAGCTACATTTACCCCAAATTGCAGTCTTTTGACCTTGAAGGCCCCTCTGTGAGTTACAATAGTTTGGGCCTCTGCAGATGCCCAATGAACAGGTAGCTGTTGATAGGCCTGTACCAGGTCAAGCTTCGCAAAAATGCGCCCCCCCCTTGAGGGATGCCAGAATGTGACTTACCACAGGTACTGGATAAGCATGCTGTTGCAGCGCCTTATTCAGTGTGCATTTATAGTCTGCACATATACGTATGTCCCCATTAGCCTTTAGAGGCGTTACTATGGGGGTTTCCCATGGACTTGAATCTACAGGTTCTAGAATGCCCTGCTGAAGCAATTTGTCCAGCTCAGCATCAATCTTGCCTTTGAGGGCGAAAGGCACCCTCCTCGGCTTAACCCTGATGGGCATGATATTTGGGTCTACCTAAGTGAGATTGGGGGTCCCTTGTAGGATCCTAATTCTGAACTAAACACATCTGCAAATTCCTTGCAGACTTCTGCAAGGCCGAATGTTTGCAAATTGTGCAGCCCAGTGACCTGGATTCCCAGGGGCTCAAATCAATCGAGTCAAATTAGACTCATGAATTCACCCCCAACAACCACATCTAAGGGACCTTCAAAATCCTTATGTTGTACTCTAAGGGTGGCCTCCACCTTAACGCACACCATAGAATTTTGAAAGTCTGTGAGTATTATGTTGGATGGCCTGAGTTTAATTCGAAGGCCACCTCTATTGCATATCTTTTTGAATGTATTAATAGAAATGATGGAGAGAGCGGACCCAGTGTCCAACTCCATTGATAAGGGAACCCCTTGCAGCCTTACATTAAGAGATAGCTTTTTTTAACGGGCTTGTGTGTCCCTGTCCTTAGAATACTCCTGTGCGAAGCACAGAAGCCCACCCTATGTTGGCTGGGGACCCTGGTACCTTTCAGATGCAATTCTTCATACGGTTGTACATTCTGATGACCCAAACAGACAGATGCCTTGCCTGCCACACGCTCTGCAGATGGCGGAGCAGAATCTGCACTCAGTTCTCTTGTGATGTCCTCTGAACACGAGGCATTGAAGAGATGCTGGGGCCTTGTCTGGATGTTCCTTCACTCTCCTTCCAGCTGGCTGGTGAAGTCTATCCACCTTTTCTTCAGGATCCATTTCCAATTCTTCTCTAGCATCCTCGTGGTGGACAGTGGCTGACTCTGGAGGGCTTTTGGTGGGCTGAATGATCTTTACAGCCCCGCCTGCTGCTTCCTCGGCTGTAACCTCTCGTAGACCATCTTGGAAAGAGACATCTTCTTTGGCAAACATTTTCTGCTATAAGTCTCTGTTCCTTAAACCGCATACAAAGTGATCTCGCAGCCTTTCTTCCAAATCTTTAAACTCACATGGCCTGGCTGCTTTCCTTAAGGCTGCAATGAAATCCGTAGCAGATTCACCCAGCCTCTGGTCTCTCTGCTCATATGCATGTCTCCAAGCAATAACAGATAACTTTGGCTGGAAATGTTCCTTTAGCAGTTTCTTCAAATCAGTATACTTTATTGACTCTAGAGGTGCAGGGGCCACCAGATTCTCTGCAATTTTGAAGGCTTCCTGCCCACAAACACACAAGAATGTTGCAGCTTTCAAGCCATCCTCTCTAATTTGATTTACTCTAAAGTAATTCTCCACCCTTGCAATGTAGGAGTTCCATCTCTCTGGGTGTGAGACATCAAAATCGGACAAACGACCAATCTTCGCCATCATACCTTTGCTCTTTCACCACTCGCTCCTCTGCAAAATTTGGTTGAGGAAGGGGTCTTCTAGCTGAGCTCACCCTCCAGCGACGCTGTACTGGCAGGCTGGGACACTGATTCAGATGCCATCTTCCTTCTTCATGACTTCCTTGTTGAGTGTTTAAATTCTTCTAGTTAGTTTGCAAAGTATCCCACCTTCGTCACCAGTGTTAAATACTCCGCCTCTCTTAAAGTAACCAGAGACCCGGACTGCAACATAAGAAATTATCAGGCATTTTCACGCCTTGCGCATGCACACAAGGCCGGTGCCACTCAGTCTGATCCTGGGCAGCTTTTGGAATGCCCGGGACCATTGCAACATCCCGAACCTGCTTTTGCAGGCTCAGGACACAACAGGTAGCATCATCAGTGCTAGTCCTGATGATGTTACCTAGTTTGGGTAATGAAACATCTGCAAGAAAACAAGCAAGCTCAGAGAGTATCCAGGACCCTCCACTGGTCATTGCTCAGTTGTAACACACTGGCTACACACCACTGCTGGAGTTTGATGTTAGCATGTTTCTTGTTGCAAAGTCAGTTTTATTTCTCTGAATTCCTGGAAAATACTGAACAAGGTAGACAATGATCTAGTTCATTGTAAGATTTCTTCTTATCAGTGGGCTTCAGATTAGAAGAAACTGGGAGAAAGCATAATTTAGACGCTATGTATTTATCAACTCTGCTCATATTTACTTATTTATTTATAGTACTTTTTGGCTCATCTTATTACCATAGCCTAAAGTGGCTTTTTGAAACAACTTTATAAGTTGTAAAATGAAAAATTCACAGTGCAATCTTTAACTAAGAACTAAGTTGCATTGTGTTCAATAGTGCTTATCCCATATGGATTGCAGTTTTTGTTGGTGTTCAGTCATTCAGTTGTTCCTGACTTGACTAACATCACTTGATCAGGATTGCCTATCAGCACTTTGTAGAATTCTTTTTAAACTCCTGTTTGTATCAGCTAGGAGGGTATCTAGCCATCTTATTTTCTGTCTCTTTTTCAAAGCATCCAGGGTCTTTCCCAACTATGATTTGCCTTATATTACATGGTCAAAATACTTTTCTTGCAGCTTCATTGTTAGTGCTACTAATGAGTAGTATGGTTTTACATCATCTAGTGTTGAACAATTTGTTCTTCTTGAGAGCTAATGTATTCTCTGCCATTTTCTCCAGCATGACAATTCAAAAGCATCAATTTTTCTTTCTTAAGTCTTCCTGGTGGCCCAGCTTTCAGGCCCATTTGCATTTCACCAGGGAATGAAGGATAGCCTATGAATATTCATTTCTCTTTTCTGATGAAAAGACAATCTTAAAAATAATGACTTGCCCAAGGTTGTCCAATGAACTACTAGCTTGAGGATGGATTTGAACTAAGTTGTTTCATTCTGTAATAGATGATGTAGTAGATGTGGATGATGAAATGCAATAGTAGCACTGAGGATGTTAATCAGCTGAATGATGAAACTTCTGCAAGCAAACAACCAAACTCAGAGACCACTAAGGAATCTATCACTTCTTCCTATCCTAGAGCCAGTGACCTGTTGAATCAAAGGTTGCATTTGTGTGAAATACAACAATAAAAGAGGGCTGCATGGCTTTTCTCTCCCTATTTCTGAGCTTTCTCATGCATCTTCATTGGGCACTATGAACATAAAGTACTTGAGTTGGTGGGGTATTGGCCTGATCCTAAAAGTAGTGTACTTATCTACAGTACTAAACAGGTTGATGCACCTGGGTCCTACATTACAAATTAATTGTAATTAGAGCTAAATATAAACCAATATGTTGAAAACTATATGTTAAATGTACACCATGTTTAACATCCCTTTTTAACTAATCATGGATACTTTCATTTCAGCAGAAGTCCAGAATTGCTTCTCATATGCCTTTTGTCTAATTCTGAGAGCCAAATTCTAGCCCATTCATGCACTAGCTCTTAGTCTAACTTACTGTCATACCTGATATGATATGATTGGCTATCTGTCTCATGATTGGCTATCTATCTGGTGCAAAAGATCAGATCCATATGTAATGGTCCAATTAAACTGATTTATTGCTGATTTATTTATTCCAAGCCTATGCTCAAGAATCTTCTCAATTGATGGTTAACATCGGCTTGGAATTCAAGGGGATGGGACTTAGATCTCTTGTGACTACATAGGGATTCTAGGTTGATCCTTCTTTTATTCCCATCTCCAGGTTCTGCCAGTCCTCTTCCTACACAGCCAAATGGAGAAAGGAATCAATGAACAAATTATGTTTTCCAATATTTCCTATAGCAGGATTGAAGACTGTGATATCACTGGAGTAAAAAACAAACAAACCCAAATCCTACCATTTTATTTTTATTAACTGGATGGGAACTGGAGACTAATTGTCTAATAAATTATTGTTTTTTTTATTAGGATGATTGTTTTTAGTGTGGGCCGCCTTGACTTGTTTCATGTTTTTTTAATTCTTTTTAATTGCATGTTTGGATATTGTAAGCTGCCAGCAACTTCTGGAGTGGGTGACCATAATAAATTTAATAAAACAGCAACAATTATTTATTTATTAAAATCTTGCATTTTTCTCTTTTCGATATAATTTTTTTCTTATGCTGAGTTTAATTAATATAAAGCAAACTATATCTGAAATGCCCCAGGTCCAAGGTGGGTGTGAATGTATGGAAGAAAAATTACAGGAAATATGTACTACGTTATACAGGATTGGTGGACTAAGTATTTATAAAGAGCAGAGAACATTGCAAATTTAAGTAAATTGTATTGAACATTTATTTATTGAAGTTATATAGCTGCCCATCTCATTCCCATGACTCTGCCCTGATACTTGGCTTTCTTAATTTCCCCTGTATGGGGGCTCTAGGCTTCTCCATTTGAAATAGTGTAATTTCCAGTGATATTTTAAATAATGTTTAAGTCTAAACACTAGTAACTTTCAGCCTAGATCTGTCAAACATATTAAAGAAGATATCAATCCTTTCTTTTTGCTTGTCTTGATATCTCTTTCACCACTGAGCATAGCTGATTGAAACATGTTTGCCTGAAGCATATGACTTTATTTTTAGTATTGCTCTTCTTGGAAAGTGTAAATGGGTTGTACTGATGCATTGGTGCAATTGCCTTTTCCAATTTGAGGAAAGTTAAGTTCTGTTCTATAGAAAGAAACTCTTTAGATTGTGGAATACTTTGTTATCACCTTGAGAAATATTTGTAGAGAAATTCAAATCTAACCACTTTGGGGAGTGCAGAGAATGATCTGAGGACACACAACATTATTGCTAATATATATATAGTCAACCTGAACAAGTCAAGATCAATCACACAATCTTCAAGCAAGACAAGTCACAAGGAAGAGATAAAGAAATAAAAAAGAAATGGCTTAGATTGTTGTGTGAATGCCTAGGTTTTTGAATCACAGTTTATAGTTTAGTATTATATGAAGCCACTCAGTAATGTTTATACACACACACACACACACACACACACACACACACACATCTTTGGTTGTTCATAGCATTCCAGCAACTTATGACTTACTCAATAAACCATGTTAAGAAAATCATAGCCTTGGGTGTTATCTAATAAACCCTCTGAGTACAAACCAAATCTAACTCATGGGAGCTTCTACTAGAGATTGTTGAAAAAGTCACATCATAGAGTATTTGTAGCAACCATGTTTTTTAAGGGTGTGGCAACAGTAATCAGGATTGTCGGATATTTCCAATGGGCTATTTTTTAGATGGGACAGGTTTTTTTTTTTTAAAAAATTGCCTAATTGGCTTTAGTCTTGTCATCTGTCTAAATCGAGTGGCAATTTTGGTAAGGAATGAAGCTATGAGAAACTGTAGAGCAGGCTGGGAAAGGAACGGAAGAGAACACAGATACACACAATTAAGAGAGAACATTGGGAGAGTCAATGGACAATTTACTTTGTAAACAGCAAATTAGCCCAGCCATAGATAAATCTGGGAAGGACTGTTTCAAATCATTCAAAGAGACTGTGCCTCAAGCAACTTAGGCTGGTTATAAACTAGTTTCTGCAGTTTCCAGGATTCTCCCTTTGCAAACTACTACAATTAAAAAGACTTTACTGAAAATTGTTTTATTCTTGTTTCATTGATCTTTATTTATTTAACTTTAGGTATTATCCAGTTTCAGAATGGCTCAGGCCAGCCCACAATATCAAGCAAACAAAATAAAAAAAAACCACAATACATGTAAACAAGACAAAAAAAGTCTGGACAGCAAACATTGCAATACTTGGAGACAGTTGCAGGGACAAAAACTGGGGAAAATTTCAAAATACAAAGAGCTGCAAACAGAAGTGGAATAACTATTGCAAAAGAAATCAAAGATAGTATTAATAGTAATAGGTGCTTTGGGTACAATCCCAAAACATCTGGAGCACCAATTGAACATCATCGGCATTGACAAAATCACTGTCAGTCACTTGCAAAAGGCAGCCTTACTTGGAATGGCTTACATCCTTTACTATTATTAAAAGCAACATCTGCTTACATAGGATCTTGGGGAGGACTTGATAGGTGGACAATAATGCCAAATTCAGTCTAAACATCTGGCTGACTGCGTGAGACCAACCGTAATAATCATATTTCTCCCTTTTTGTAATATTATTTGGGCTACAATAAGACAAAATTTAAAAGAACATATAGAGCCTGACCACACATCTTTGAGTGCTAATAACTTTAAAATATGTTCACAATGATTGTGATTACATGACAAATGATCAACTTAATAAAAACTAACACTACACTGATCTGTTTGCAAACAGGAATAATGTAAGAAGGGATACCATAATGAATAGAAAGACTTTCTGTCACAGACCAACCAGCATGATGGCATGACAGATGGGTACTAAATAGCAGGGAAGATACGAAAAATGTGTGACCTAGTAATCAGTAGCCAATTTTTGTGCAATCTGATGCATTCAAGATGGAAATATGTTCTCTGATGACATTGGGGAAAGCAATCCTGTATTTGCCTTAAAATTAGCCAGTGCATTAGTATTGAGGATAAGCCATACAGCCCATTTACTTTTATGCTAAGAGAACACCGGTTACTCATTGAAAAATATCTTGTTTAAACCACTTGTCCACTTAGTGAAATCAACACATTTGTGTTTTTATTTGCTAAAAGTTGTATTTAAATGACATTCGAATTATTATGCAAGAGGTGGAATCCATAGCTACCTTCTTGTAATTTGGCTTCTGTGTTAGTTAATCTCTAAATTGTCTAAATTTGATGGCATTAGGGTAGCAAAAACAATAATACTTAGACTTATATACCACTTCACAGTGCTTTACAGACCTCTCTAAGAGGTTTATAGAGTCAGCCTATTGTCCCCAACAATCTGGGTCCTCATTTTACCAACCTTGGAAGGATAGAAGGCTGAGTCAATGTTGAGCTGGTCAGGATCAAACTCCTGGCTGTGGGTAGAGTTTCCCTGCAATATTGCATTCTAACCACTTTGCTACCACTATGTGCAACACGTAGTAAACATGTAAAGAAACAAATAGTAAATGTGTTAACAAACAAAATTATTGATAGTATGGATTTACAGTTCTACTATTAGTTGCAGTACTATTTAATACTTCAGTTTTTAAGACATTGATGGCAAGTTACATATTGTAGGCAACATCTATTTTTTTTTTGAGTAAAAATTACTTCATGTCGCCTCAAGAGAGAAGAGTTAATAACCCAAAGCTTAGTTACATAATTTCAACCATGGAATCATTTCGGTGTAGTAAATTTAACAGAGAAGAACTACTTGTTCATTATCATTATGCCTGCATTTATATAAAATGTACAGTTCCTCTCAGTGTCACATATATAGGAAAGAAAGTGCAGTCATATTAAGTGGTGTATAAATCCTTCAGGAGGAATAGTGAAATTCATCTTTTTGATAATGAGATGTGAAATCATCAGCCATGCCTCTGAATTCTGTTAATTGCATTGGAACTGCCATCACGAAGTCTTCAAGTGCTTTCTCACGTGTATGGTTCATTTGCATCCACATATCAATGAAAGAGAGAGGGAGAGAGAAAATGAGAATTCCACGTATAGGATATATCACTGGAGGCAGTGAGCATTGGATAGAAGGAGATCTGATAGGAATTAAAATGCAAGCAGAATCTTTGAACAGTTCTAAGTGCAGAAAATTGGCATAAAATTGTACTGGTGCAGAGATTGGCCACTTTTTGAACTGGTGGGCTGTGTGTGGGCAGAATTCTCCACCTGACACATGTGTTTTGGTTCAAATGTATTGCCTGCTTCTGTTTTGATTTTGGAAGAGCCTAGATAATGGAGCTTCAGATGAGTAGTAATGTGCAAAACACCACTTATTGTGATATCTCCACATCGTCTAATCCACTAGGTACTTGGTGCAATAGATAAATCCAAACTAATGGTCAGCAGTGGAAGTATTTGATTAATCAATAGGCCATAGAGAGCTCTGCTAATGCAAATAGTCCTTGATGTACAACTGTTTGTTTAGTAACTGTACAACTGTACACTGAAAAAATGACTTATGACCATTTTTCACACTTAAGACCGTTGCAGTATCATGATTTGTATCATCCCCTTGATGATACAAATCAGATTCAGACATTTGGCAGCTGTCATGCATTTATGACAGTTGTAGAGTCCCAGGATCAGTGATCACCTTTTGCAACCTTCTGACAAAGTCAAAGGACAAACCAGATTCGCTTTACAACTGTGTTACTAACTTTAAAATTTCAGTGATTTACTTAAGAACTGTGGCAAGAAAGGTTGCAAAATGGAGCAAAACTCCATAACTGTCTTGCTTATCCATGGAAATTTTGAACTCAATTGTGATGGTAAGTCGAGAACTGTCTATAAAGTAATCCTGTAAAGGTCACCTATTTCCAAAGTGCTATGTTGTTGTTGTTGTTTTTCTTTTAGCTTCTTCCTTTCACTTTTCTTCCCTCCTTCCTACCTCCCCATCCTTACAAACAAGAGAGAGTCCCTTATTTTCTTTTACAGAATTGAGTCAGATTAAACTTTAATCCACTGATCTTTATGTAGAGAGTTTTTCTCACAGATGCACAAAACTTTATTCTTTAGCTTTGTGCATCTCTGGGAGATTTTTTTTTTTTAAGCACTTCCCCCTCTTTTGTTTTCTTCAGTTTCTCTCCTATGGGCAGTTAGCTTAATGGCTGATTTCATCTACTTTCTTTTTATTGATTGCAAAGTATGCCTTGCACATGTGCTGGGTTTTCTATTAATACTCTTCTTCATTATAAGTTATATAAATGACCATACTGGGATAATCTATAGCTATTCTTTATCTTCTGTAATACTACAGCCTCTGAAATTGGACAGTAAACAGCATGATTTCTTTATCTGAGTTTTAACTGTTATTCAATATATGAATGCCATTTTCTTATTGGCATTTACCTATGGAAAGAAAAGGCCTATTCCATTCCTTGTTTTTCCAGACAGATGGGGTGATCAGCCAAAGCAGTCTATCTCAAGGCATGGATAGGCATATAATTGAAGTGATTTATGGACTTCAGCCTCAAAATGTTGTTTAGGCAACAATAACTGTGTGCAAAGATGCATAGGAAAACAACATATATTAAATAGGTAGGAAATTATACCTTGAGGGATACGTATATAAAACCAGGATAACAATAATATTACCCTAAAGGAGGTGGCATGGAAAAGAAGTATGTTTAGCTTTTTTAGTAAAGTCCCCACTTGCTCAACATTTAGAAAATGTTTAAAGTTTGTACTTCAGTGTCCAGGTTTTTAACTTTTACATTATTTTCTTTCTTTTTTTCACAAAATTTTATTTATAATACAATTAAAAAACATTGGATGTAACGTAACATTCCAGTATATACATTCTTATCAAGTTGTTCCACATTTTACAATCGATTCTTCATCTATAATTATACATGTAAGTTTTTTATATAGTACTTATTCTAAAATAACATATATTTCTATTTTAACGCTAACCTTTAATCCCAACCATCCTCCTCGAATCCCTCCAGCAGTAAAATTTATCCCAGGTTTCAAAATAAATTGATCCACATTTATCTTTCAATACCATTGTGAGCCTGTCCATTTCCACACATGCTAATATTATATATAGTAACTCTTCCTCTGTGGGGATTTCTTTTAAGGTGACCAACCGTCCTCCTTTAGGGAGGATAGTCCTCCTTTTGTGAGTTCTGTCCTCCCTTAAAAAGTGTCCTCCTACATGTCCTCCTTTTTGATATTTGAAGACTAATCTGCAGGGCTTTTTTTTCCATCATAGAACGCTCAGAACGGCATTCTGGCACCTTTTTTTGATGGGTTTTTTTTTCAACTTTTGCATGAGCTATGCTACTCCCCCTATTGGCTTTTGAAAGCCAATAGGAATTGCTGCTGACTGCGCCAAAACACCCAGCCAGCAAACTTTGCACATGTAAGTTGTCTGCAGCAAAGGCAAATTGGCAGGAACTTTGCACCCCTCCCTGCTACCCAACTACACCATCTCCTAGTTAGTCCTGAAGATACCTGGAGGAGACTGGAGCGGTGACGCCACAGTAACTTTCTCTTGATCTTCTGCCCTGCTAGGGCAATAATGGGTGCGGGCAGGGGCAGGGGCGGCGGGGCTGCTGTGGGCAGGGGTATGAGGGGCGGCAGTGGCCGGCTACCCTCTGTGCTGTGGGAGCTGCGGGGCCTGCTCTACATGGAGCTGTGCAGGGTGGGCGGTGGTGCTGGCGGGGAGGCTGCAGGCAGGGTGTATCGATGGTGGGCTGCCCCCCGAGACTGAAGCCAGCACAGCTGGTGCTTTGGGAGCTGCGGGGCCCACTGTACATGGCGGGGCAGCAGTGTTGGCGGGGCAGCTGGGGCGGGGGCGCGCCATGTAAGCATAATTACAATATCAAATGTTATTGTTACAAATGTTTTTATTATGCATTTATCATATTATAGTGTATTCTGTATTATTGTTGCAATGAATAAAATGTTTCTTTTATTTACGATATTTTTTTCTTCAATTTATTTGTGTCCTCTTTTTCATTGTAAAAAAGTTGGTCACCTTATTTCTTTGCTCTTCCATTTTTGCACAAACGCAAGCCTAGCTGCAGTCAAGATGTGTAACAGCAAATAGATTGTTCCCTTATTGTATTTCTCTGTAGTTATTCCCAACAAGAAGAGTTCAGGTTTTAACTCTAAGTCCAATATTAATATATCTTTCAGCCAACTTCGTATCCTATTCCAATACTCACGGGCCTTTGAGCATTCCCACCACATATGGTAATATGATCCAATTGCTATTTTACATTTCCAGCATAAAGGTGAGATATTTGAACCCATTTTAGCTAGCCCTGCGGGTGGGAAGTGCCATCTATAGAACATCTTGCAAAGAGTTTCCTTGTATGAGGTGGCTAGAGTGAGTTTCCTATTTCTTTCTCACAGTTCTTGCCAAATCTGCAGGTCAATACTGAAACCAAATCTCTACTCCAAATTAGCATAGTCTCCTTGACCTGTTCTTCGTACATTGCCTGCTCTAAGAGAAAGTGATATATTTTTTTAATCATTTTATCCTCGGGACCTAATAATATTTTATCTAGTTCCGTCGGTTCTATTTTTATACCCCACTCTTTTTTGTCTTTCCTATATCTTGCTTGTAGTTGGAGATATGCCCACCATTTTAATTCTATCCCTGCATCTTGAAGATTTTTCCTTGATTTTAATTCTCTTCTCTCATCTAATATGTTTTTATAGGTTATTACTTTCCCCAACTGAATTAACATTGGGTGTATATACATTTCTAGTGTCGAGATCCAATTGGGAACTTGCCTATAATTCTATTAACGCCTGTCTGATGTAATGCCTCCAGAAATACTGGTGAACTTTATGTTTCTCGTCCCATAACATGGCATGCTATCCAGTCTGCATGTCATGACCTTCCAATTTTAATAATCCCCGATTTTCCAATCGCATCCAGTCCCGCACCCATAGTAGAATTGTAGATTGATAGTAATTTTCCAGATCAGGGAGGCCAAGACCTCCACTTTCCTTAGCATCCTGTAATAATTTTAATTTAATCCTTGCTTTTTTTCCTTGCTAAATGAATTTAAATATGGATTGATTGAACTTTCAAAAGAATTCCTTTTCTAGTCTAATTGATATGCATTGAAATAGAAATAATATTTTAGGTAGTAATTATGGCAATTCTACCCATGAAAGAGAGCTGGAGATTTGTCCAGGTATCCAAGTCGATTTTAATCTGTTCCATTAATTTATCATAATTGTCTCTTTTAATTGTTACACACCTAGCTGTTAAGTGTATCCCTAAGTATCTTATTTTCTTTGTGATCTGAATACCTAATCTATCAGCTAATTCGTTTTTCTGTGTTCTAATCATATTCTTCATAAGCATTTTGGTTTTTGCCTTATTTATCTTTAGGCCTGCCATTTCACCATATTCACTCAGTACTTCCATTAGCCTTGTCCCTGATTGTAAAGGCTCTTCAATTATAAAAACAAGATCATCAGCAAAGGCTTGCAATTTGAAGATTTCTCCCTTGATCTCTAATCCTTTAATCTGCTCATCTTTCTGAATCATTCTATTTAGTACCTCCAGGCATAATATAAACAATAGTGGGGATAACGGGCAACCTTGCCTTGTACCTTTTTGGATTTGGAAGCTTTTAGTAGTTTCTCCGTTGATTATCACTTTAGCTACCTGTTTGGAATAAATTGCTTTGAACATATTTAAGAAATTCTCCCCAAAATCCATGTATTCCAATTAAACATAAAATCCCATTTCACATTATCGAATGCCTTTTGTGCATCAGGAAAGATTAGTCTGATTTGTTTTTCATTGTGAATTTCATAATACTCCAATACATCCAATATGATCCTAACATTGTTTCTTATATATCTTTTGGGTAGAAAACCATTTTGATCCGAATGTATGAATTTTACTAAGAATCTTTCAAGACGTTTAACCATTATGGCCATTAAAATTTTGTAGTCCGAATTTAATAATGAAATGGGTCTATAGTTTTTGATGTACGCCAAATCTGAATTGGGGGATCAAAGTAATAATTGCTTCTTCCCATGAGGTCGGAATTTTCACATTCTTCAGAACCTCGTTGAATAGATCTATTAATATTGGACTTAGAGATTCTTGTATAATTTTGTATATTTCTATTGGTAAACCATCTGGACCTGGGGCTTTTTTGTTTTTTTTGTTTCTTAATTGCCTCTGATAGTTCCAAAGGTGTTATCTCTTTGTTTAACATATTTTTAATCTCTTCTGGGACTTTCGGTAGGTCAGCTAATTGCAAGAATTTTAGTGTATCATCCTTGTTCTTCCATTTTACATCTTTGTATAATTTCTTGTAAAACTCATAGGCCCCCATTTTCTTCCTTTCATTCTGATATACCATCTCTCCTTTTTCATTGTATAGTTTGCTAATCCTCTTTTTATCGTTGTGTTTCTTTATTCTGTAAGCCAACCATCTACCTGATTTATTGGCATTTTCAAAAAAAATTTGTTTGGTACATTTTATTTGTTGCCCCAGTTCTTCCTTTTCAATGATATTTATCTTATGTTTGATTAAATCTATTTGCTGTTTCAGATCACCCCTTTGTGGTTTGTTTTGTAGATTTTCCTCAACCCTATTAAGTTGTTCTTTGAGATTGCTTTGATGCTGTATTTTAATTTTATTTTCCCTAGCCATATAAGCAATTGCGACACCTCTCATGTAGGCTTTGGCTGTATCCCATAAGTTTTGGGCATTTGTATCTTCCTTTTTATTCATCTGAAAGAATAAGCCATTTGGTCTTCCAATTTCATTTTAAATTTTTTGTGATTTAAAATTGCTCTTTTCAGAGTCCACCTCCTTATTTTCTTTTGCCCTCTCCATTTAATTCTAATTGGATTGTGGCCAGCCCACAAATCTGTATCGATTGTGACATCTTCCACTTCCAAATTTAAGCTTGTTGACAACCACGCCATATCAATCCTGGATCAATAGAGATGTCGCCCCAAAAAATACGTATACTGCTTTTTCCCTGTATTTCTCTCCCTCCAAATATCCTGAATGTTGAGTTCCTCTGCCATTTCTGAGAAGGTACTAGGTAATGTTGGTCTAATTCTTTTTCTAGTCTTATCACTTTTGTAATCCAATTGGCTATCCTTGATCTCATTGAAATCTCCCATTATACAAATATTATCATAATCAAACCTGCTAATAATGCTATGTAATTTTTTATAGAATTGTTTCTGACCTTCATTGGGAGCATAGATTCTCACAAGAGCTATTTTTATTTTATTCAAAATTACTTCTATTATTAAGATTCTACCATCTTCATCATTATAAATATGTTTTGTTGGAATTTCCTCATTGATATATGCTACTACTCCTGCTTTCTTTTGTTGTGAGAGCACAGCAAACATTTTTCCCAGCTTAGGGCAATTTAATAAATATTGATGCCGTTTTTTTAATATGCACTTCTTGTAAAATTATTATATCCAAATTCATCTTGCCCAGTTTATTTAAGAATTTTTTCCTCTTTAATGGGGAGTTAAAGCCATTGACGTTTAGGGATATAATCTCAATTCCTTCTTTTGCCTCTTTATCTATATTTGGATCTTGTTACTATTGTCAGTCTAGACTCTTTAGCTTGTACTTCTTTTTCCACTGGCATCCTTGTCGATCTAACCTCTTTAATTGCTTTAGGTCTGTCCTTATCATATTTCCCATTGTCCTTTTCAGTCTCTATGTCATCACCTCTCTCAGTTCCCTTCTCCTTAATTTGTAATTCCTTTCCTTCTGTGCCCTGTGTCAGGATCTCACCTTCTTCTCTTACCTATCTTACAACTAATTCCTCCTCACTTCCAAAATTTTGTCTATAGAATTCCTCTGCTTTGTTTATTGTATCCAGCTGAAGCCTCTTTTCCTGCCACACAACCATAATTCCTTCCAGTACCAACCATATAAAATTAATATTTTTTCTTATCAATTTAGAGGTTATTTGTTGGTAAGGTCTTCTCATATCTCTCACTCTTCTTGGTACTTGCTTAAGCACAATTAGCTGTCTGCCTTGATATTCCAGTGGATAATCTCTAATCCTAAATATATTTCAACTCGGACAGATTTCTTAATGAATCTGATACGGACCTCTCTGGGGAGGTTGTGCCGTCTCGTGTAGTTTGTGTGGATTCTATAAATCTCATCAATCTCATTGGCCATTTCCTCTTTACTGGTCCCTAGGGCCCTCGCCAAAATATCTGTCACCATTACTGGTAAATCTTCACCTTTCATCTCTCTAATATTTTGGATCCATAGATAGTAGGCAGCCTTCTCTATTTCCAGGGAAATAACTGTCAATTCTAATTCCCTGTTTGCCTGAACTAATCTCTCATTCATTACATCTACTCTCAGTTCTTCTTTTTCCATTCTTTCTTCCATTTCCTTTAATTTTTGTTCGTTTTTCATGATCCATTGCTGAAAGCACTCAAATTTCCCATCCATAGACCTCATCTTTTCCTTAAGTTTCCCTGAATCATTTTAACACTATTTTCATGTCCATTTTCATGTTACTTTTAATTTATGTTTTTATTTTTTTAAATATATATTCGGCTTTGGGGGGCAGGGTGCTCCCTGAGACTGGTTGTTTTCCTGCAGATGTTTCATTACCAACTAGATAACATCATCAGTGTAAATAAGTGTGAGGTTTGTCTACTATTTATATAAAGTAGCTTGCCCTGCCAGTTTGGGTGTGGATGTGGTTTTCTTCTTGGTAGTTTCTTGATTAGGGTATTATTTTGCCGGATGTTAACTCTGCTTACAGTATGTTGGTGTTGGCTGTTGGAGAAGATGTGTTCTAGTTGTTTTGTTTCTTTCATAGCTTTTTTATTGTCTCTTTTAAATGGTGTGCAAGTAGGTTTTATTTTTGTGTATCTATTGATGGCTGAAGCTTCCAGGAATTTCCTAGAATTTTTGATTTAGCTTGGTTTAAGAGGCTAACAGTTACCCAGTTGAAGCTATGCTTAACTCTGTCTCTGTGTTATGAGATTAAGGAGTGTTCACTGTGATTTCTGACTGCTAGCTGGTGATCATGGATATGCTTTGCTAGTCTTTTGCTTGTCTGTCCCACAAAGTGGCTGTGTCCCCAACCTTTTTGGTTCTGTGGGTCGACACCAGCAGTTTTGGCAGCGGGGGCAGGAAATGGTTTCACACATGCAACCTAAATCCCATGCATGTATTAATGAAGCTTTGTGAGCATGCCCGCTGCTTCCATGACCTGGTACCCAAAAGGCTATGATAGGGGGTTGGGGACCCCTGTGGGGGATGACTCCTATTTTTTCTTCTGGGCCTTTTGCTTTACTTAAGATGTTTTGAAGGGCTTTAGTTGGTTTGGTTTGTACAGTGGTGTCCTTGTGTTTGTAATGGTCTGTTGGTTGTTTCTGAGATGCTTTAGATACATGATAGTGTTATCCTTTCCATAGCTTGTGTGAATTGTGCTGTAATGGATTGAGTAGTCAAGCACTTTTTGACAAAGTTATATGGGTATCCATTTTGCTGAAAAATATTTCCTGTTTCCTTCTTATGGTGCTCTTGATTGCTGCATTGCATTTGTACCTGTCTCTCCTTTTTGTTCTCTGTTTTCTTTTCTGCTATTTAACAACAACAGCAGCAGCAGCAACAACAACAACAACAACAATAATAATAATAGTAAAGTTGGAAGGGACCTTGGAGGTCATCTAGTCCAACCCCCTGCTCAGGCAGGAAACTCTATACCATTTCGGACAAATGGCTGTCCAGTTTCTTCTTAAAAACTTCCAGTGTTGGAGCATTCACCACTTCTGGAGGCAGGTTGTTCCACTGGTTAATTGTTTTAACTGTCAGGAAGTTTCTCCTTAGTTCTAGGTTGCTTCTCTCCTTGCTTATTTTCCATCCGTTGCTTCTTGTCCTGCCTTCAGGCGCTTGGAAAATAGCTTGACACACTCTTTTTTTTTGGCAGCCCCTGAGATATTGGAACACTGCTATCATGTCCCCCCTTGTCCTTCTCTTCATTAAACTAGACATACCCAATTCCAGCAGCCTTTCCTTATATGCTTTAGCCTCCAGTTCCCTAATCAACTTTGTTGCTCTTCTCTGTACTCTTTCTAGAATTTCAACATCTTTTTTTACATTGCGGTGACCAAAACTGGATGCAGTATTCCAAGTGTGGCCTTACCAAGGCATTGTAAAGTGGTATTAACACTTCACGTGATCTTGATTCTATCCCTCTGTTAATGCAGCCTAACACTGTGTTGGTCTTTTTGGCAGCTGCAGCACACTGCTGGTTCATATTTAGGTGATTGTCCACTAGGACTCCGAGGTCCCTCTCACAGTTACTACTATTGAGCAAGGTACCCCCTATACTATATCTGTGCATTTGGTTTTTCTTGCCTAAATGTAGAACCTTGTTTTTTTTATCATTGAATTTCATTTTGTTAGATAGTGCCCAGTGTTCAAGTCTGTCCAGATCCTTCTGTGTCTTAAGCTTGTCTTCTGGAGTGTTGGCTATTCCTGCCACCTTGGTGTTGTCTGCAAATTTGATGAGTTCCCCATCTATCCCCTCATCCAAATCGTTGATAAAGATGTTGAAGAGCACTGGGCTCAGAACAGAGCCCTGGGGCACCCCACTACACACTTCCGTCCATGTAGATGCGGTTCCATTGAGGACCACACACTGAGTATGGCCGGTCAGCCAGCTATGGATCCATCTGGTGGTGATGCTGTCTAACCCACTTTTTTCTATCTTATTGAGTAGTAGGTTGTGATCTACTTTATCAAATGCCTTACTGAAGTCCAAGTAAATTATATCCACAACATTCCTCTGGTCCACTAATTTTGTCACTTGGTCAAAGAATGCAATAAGATTTGTTTGGCATGATCCATTTTTGACAAACCCATGTTGGCTTTTAGTAATGACTTTGTTTGCCTCTAGGTGTTCGCTGATTCATTGTTTGATTATCTTTTCAGGGATCTTCCCAGGTATTGAGGTCAGGCTGATAGATCTGTAATTTCCTGGGTCCATTTTTTCCCCTTTTTTGTAGATGTGAACTACATCAGCTCTTTTCCAGTCCTCTGGTAGTTCCCCTGTGCTCCAGGATCTTTGCAAAATATAGTTCAGTGGTTCTGAGATCACATCTGCCAGTTCCTTGAGAACCTTGGGGTGTAATCCATCTGATCCTGGCAATTTGAACTCATCTAGGCTGGACAGGTGCTCATTTATCATTTTCTTGCCTATCTTAACTTGTGTTTCTATTCTGTTTTTTATGGCACTATTTTTGATAGGTTGGTCTGTTTTTTCCCTTTGTGTAAAGACAGATGCAAAAAAAACAAGTTAAATAGTTCTGCTTTCTCCCTGATGCTTGTCACCTTCTTGCCACTTTCACCCATTAATGGACCAATCATTTCCTTCACTTTTTTCTTGTTTTTTACATGTTGAAAGAAGCTTTTTTTGTTATTTTTGACTTTGGTTGCAAGCCTTAGTTCATTTTGAGCCTTGGCCTTCCTCACTTCATCTTTGGAGGCTCGGGCTATTTGCTGATATTCTGACTTAGTTAGAATATCCCTCTTTCTACTTTCTATACTTGTCCTTTTTATCTTTCAATTTGTCAGAGAGTTCTTTATTCAGCCATGCTGGTTTCTTTTGAGAGCTGTTATTTTTCCTCTTTGTTGGCATTGTGCTAGACAGGGCTTTTATTATCTCATTTTTCAAAATTTCCCAAGCTTCTTGAGTTGTTTTCCCCTTCCCAAGCCCTCTCTAAGTTTATTGAAATTAGCTCTCTTGAAGTCCAAGACTCTAGTTTGACTGTGTTCTATTGATTGTGCTTCCATAATATTGAATTCCAATATTGCATGATCACTTCCTCCCAGGGTTTCTATGGCTTCAACACCTTCTATAATTTCATCTCTGTTAGTGAGAATTAGATCCAAAATGGCTAATCCCCTAGATCCCTTCTCTACTTTTTGGGAGACAAAGTTGTCTACTAGGTTTGCCAGGAACCTGTTTGATCTTCCACTTGGTGCAGAGTTTGTCTCCCAATTGATGTCAGGGTTGTTAAAGTCCCCCATTACTATTGTGATGTGCTTCCTACATACCTTAGTTAGCTGACTAGCAAAAAGTTCATCTGTTTCCTCTGTTTGGTTGGGTGGCCTGTAGTATACACCTATGGCAATGTCATTTCTCCCCTTTTATATTGACCCAAATTCATTCAAGACAGTTTTTATCATTGTTATGCTCTATTTCTGTAGAGATGTAGTTATTTCTTATATAGAGAGCAACTCCACCTCCTCTTTTATTTGGTCTGTTCCTTTTAAATAATTTAAATCCCTCTAGCTGTGTGTTCCATGTGTGGGTTTCATCCCACTATATTTCCAACTCTTTTTGAGAACTCTACCAAAGTAGAAAGGATGGATACAAATTAACTGGATAACAAATCTGGACAGACAGCATTTCAGTACTTCTCAATAACTTTAACAGGAAAGCCAATACACGTCTATATGAAGAAATCCAAAATTAACATCAGTGGGATCATTTCTCAGATGCACATAGAATTATGCACTCTTTCTAATTTTTTTGAAAAATGTCAGCAGAGACAAATAGCTTTCCAGAAGAGACCAAGTACTAAACTAAATATGTTAAGTATCTCTGAGAAAGTAGCAAAAGAAGAAAATAGAGTTGGCATATTAACAGTCCACATATAAGTGTATGCATGCATGTGTGTAGAGGTAATTTGCTTGACAAACTTGTCTCAGCATGGGCATAGAGCTGTGGTGGCAGAGTGGTTAGAATGCAGTGTTGCAGGCAAACTCTGCTGACTGTCAACAGTTTGATCCTTATTGGCTCATGGTTGACTCTGCCTTCCATTCTTCCGAAGTTGGTAAAATAAGGACCCAGATTGTTGAGGGAAATATGCTGACTCTGTAAACCGCTTAGAGAGGGCTGTAAAGCACTATGAAATGGTATATAAGTTTAAATGCTATTGCTACAGACTATTGGCCATTTTCAATCCAAATGAAACATACATACTTTATCTGCAACCAGCCCACTATAATGTCTTTTGACATTTAAGTAGCACACTCTGATTCATAATGTTTCCTTGTAATAAATACTTATACTCCAATTGGCTACTGGGAGCTGTGGTAGAAATACTATTTTTTTCTCTGGTCAGCATCCTCAATGGCCAAAATTAGTCTTGGCCAATAGATCTTCTTCCAGGTGGAAGTGATCAGAGTCATAATACTTGCCCTTCCTAGATCAAGTGACACAAAAACTGGTAAAACCGTTCTTTTATTTCTTTGTTTAATGATCCAAGATAGGTAAAGAAGCAGGGAATCATTGGTCCCCATAAATATGATCCAGACAGAAGATCTTCACCAAACCCATTGCAGAAGAATGGGTTGAAATCCAAAAAGGAATTAAAACAAAACAAACCAACAATAACTAAAAACTTCACAGACCTCAGTATGATCTTATTAAATTTTGCTTTGGTGGGCATTTCTGTGGGTCTTTGTTTCATTCAGCCTAGAGAACTTTTTTCCATTTTGATTACTGAGTCAGCATCTCAGAAAGAAGATACAATTGGAATTTCATTGTACTGTATTTTTTTTTACTTAAAATGTGTTGTACATGCTGTTTTGTCAAAGATGACAGTATGTTCTAAAAAAATATCACAAAATATGAATGACGTTTAACTTCCTCTGTTTCTCCTTAAGCCCTTTTAAAGTAATGACATTGTGCTGGCTACCCACCCATTTGGACAGATTTCTCTTCCAGTGTACATCTATGTTTGCCAAAGGATCTTCAGTTTCTGTTTTTACTTACTTAATCTTTTTGGATGGAGTTTGGTTTGGTCACAGTCTTCTCTACAATAAAAAACCTTTAAAAAACCATGTAAAGCACCAGCTTTTCATAGCATTTCCTCACCATCCATCTCCATAAATTTGATTTTGGATGCAGTGAAATATCTACTCTAATCTTTTAAAAGGACATGGCAAATGATTATTCAGCCTGCCTGTATTGTCTTATTCCTTTATATGGCTTCGAAAGTGACATTAATAAATGCACCAGTAGTCTGCCCTGGAACAGGAATTCACTTTCAGCATCACAGTCATGATCCAAGTGACAGTTCAGCTAAACGGAAAGCAGGAAATGTTTTCCCCCTAAGGTTTCAGAGGCAAGCATTTCCATTTTTTCCAACCCACTAAAGCACGTTCTTATTGAATACTTTTTCAAATTGAAATTCTTCTGGCAGATTTCAGTACTGGTGATTTGAGAGACAAAAAGAACTTTGATCTTTATGTTGTGTTAGAAAGATTAAAGATAATTCTTCAAAAATATTAATGTCAGTAGTATATCCATAAGCTTTCAACCCCAACTGATTCTTCCTTTCTTGGGCCAGCAAAGTAAAAAAAAAAAAAAAATCTCACAGATCCATCAAATTAAAATCCTTTAAACTTCTTGTGGTTATCTGGTCTCTTAACAAAATTTGTTGTTAGTTAATTTATAAATAAACCCTTCTTCACACTGAGTAGTAAGGGCAGTTCTAAGATACCAATGCTATTCAGCTTCACATATTTTGGGCAAATAAACAGCAAAAGCAGCTGTCTTGTTTATGGCAGAAAAAAAAATCTAGATTTTATATCAAGCCAAATTGTTATTAGGCCATCTGAAATTTCCAGAATCATTATGAACTTTAGAATTTTTGAGCAAAATTAAATATAAAAGATGGTTAAAAATTGAGTGGAAAAGAAGCAGAGAAAAGTAAGAGAAGCACAACTGATGTTCAGCCATAACTGTACTAAGATGCATTATTGGGTAGATATTGTTTGAAACTTCAGTTGTGTGAATTAAGGCTGATTGGAAGTGGAAAAATATGATGGTTAGGGGAAACAAAACTCAATTAATTATTTCTTATTATTAGATAATTAAGACCATAAAGAAACATAAATAATATAATATTTTTTAGTATAAAGAAATCCATTTCTTTAACATAAAATATTTCTTTAACACAAAGCATTTCTTTATATATGAAGCATTTCTTCATATATCTCTATTAAGGAATTTATACCTGTTCAGAGAACATAATTACAGGGGAGATGGCTTCAAATGCTCTGTGTCCTGCATACGGACTCATTGTTAAACTGCCAAATTGCAATCTATGACCAATTTTCCAACTATAGTACACTTCACTTTGTTTCTTGCTCTCTGTGCCCCTCTCCATTTCTCCTTTGGCATCTTTTAAAACTACCTTGCCTAACGAAATGTTCTTGGAAATGTGATTTTTTAAAAATCTTTCAATTTCATTCATATATAAATACATGTGTATGTGTGTGTGTGTGTATAAACATATGAAGAATATTTGCAGGAATTGGGTATATATACATGTATATGTATATGTATACTGTATGTATAGGTATATATAAAAACTTATGAAGAACAGTTGCAGGAACTGGGCATGTCTAGTCCAGTGAAAAGAAGGATTAGGGGAGACATGATACCAGTGTCCCAATATCTGAGAGACTTCTATAAAGATGAAGGGATCAACTTATTTTCCGAAGCACCTGATGGTAAGACAAAGAACTAGGAAAAATTTCCTAAAAGCGAGAACAATCAACCAGAGGAATAGCTTGCCTTCAGAAGTTGTAGATATCCCTTCACTGGAGGCTTTCCACTGGACAGCCATTTGTCTGAAATGGTATGGTCTCCTGCTCCAACAGGGGCTTTGGACTAGATGACCTCCAAGGTGCCTTCCAACTTTGTTATTCTCTGTTCATATATCTCTATTAACCTAATGAAGTTATTTCCTCAGTGACAAACAAATCTCCCCCTCTCTCTCCCTCTCTCTTCAAAATGGTGATTCAATGTTCATAGTTTTCAAAGAATTCTGCAATTTTTACTAGCAGAAGAAATAAATGTAATAAATTTTGCCTCATATAAAATTATGGGAATTGTAAAAGCTTAATTAGGAATCCTCCAATCTTCAAATAACAGCAGAAGATGTTAACAATAGGGTATTTATTTATGTATTTATTATACTTATATGTCACCCACATATTGCAGTATATCAGCTTTAAAAATTATATTTGTACATGTTTTCTTTTTTGTGATTATTTTTCTGACTCCAACAGGTCAGTTTTAATAAGAGTTAGATATGCAACTCTGAAATGTATTGCTAATGTACAAAATTACTAATTGTTAGAAAATGTCCATATGCTCATTATTTCCAAGTGCTGTCAAATATATTGTAACTTCAGAATTTACTCTTTTCACTGAAATCACAAAGTAATAGCAACCAGCTATATTTTAGAGTATAAAAACAGTGATTTCATTTTTCAATAAATGTTAAGATGCGCTAAATTGCCCTTCATTAGTCAGAATACAGCATTAAAATAACCTACTCTGAGAAGGAAAAAATGGAGAGGAAGGAAAGGACAGACCAAAAAGTTGTTAACTATATTTGAACAATGCTCTGCATCTCATTGCTAAGACAATGAGCGTACCATAGAACATAGATAAAACATATTTTTAAGAAACCCTTAACTCTTAATTGAAGTCATATTATCTTGACCCTTTCTTTGCCATAGTAATGTATTTGAATTTGTCACTGTACAACAAATATAAAGTGCTAACATAAGGATACTGTGTGCGATTAATTTTTAATAATGGAGGAAGTTTAGTTGGGGTGGAAAAAAAGAATATGAAGGTTAGGAAAATACATAAAGTAATGGGGGAGGGGAGAGGTAAAATTAGATGCTTACAGTATAATTAACTTCTAGAATTCCTGTTATTCTTTCTCCTTCTTTTAAATGAGGCTTCCTCTGTCTGGACATCCTCCAGATGTATGGTCTTCAACTCTCAGAATTCCTAGCAATAGCTTCCTTTTTATGACTCTGTAGTCCCTATTCAGGTTAAAGTTGGGGTAACTGGGTGGAACTGAGCATTTACTGGCCAGATGCCCTTCCTGGCAGCAGCAGATATTTTTTCTTTGGGCCCTAGGAGAGAGAAACATCTGCCACTACCTAGGATTGAACTCTCAACCTTCCGAGTGGAAGGCGAGTGTCTTCTCCACTAGGCCACCACACCACTCTAGAATTCATACCAGTGGCTAAATGTGGAGTTTTAGGAATTAAATCTAAAGTAGGGGAGAGTGGTAAAGCCTCTTCTAACTTATCTGTCCTTTTCCTTAAAATGTCTAATAGTGGAAATCTCACTATCCAATGCTGTGATTATTAGAACAATATTTTTCTGATTAATAATTGAGCAGAGGCAATGTTTAGCAATTACAGAAAAGAGGTTCCTGTGTGTATACACCATGTGTCTTCAAACCTGGCCCTTTTATGACTTGTGGACTTCAACTCGCAGAATCCACAAGTCACAAAAGAGCCAGGTTTGAAGACACCTGATATACAGTGTTTATACAATTGCTGCATTGATATGTATAGACTTATTTAATATCACATCCAAGATCAAACAAATATGAATGCAGAAACAAGATTATTGCCATTTATATTCTAATTGTCCAGATTTTTGCAACTCAGATATGGTACCTTTAATTTTGCCAGTTGGTGAAAGAAACTCGCTTTACAAAGTGCTAATTGGTATATTTGTGCACATTCACAATTAGCTCCTAGGATATATCTGAAATTTATGAATTTTGTCATTATCCATAAATGAGTGTTTGCCTTTGGAAGTCACAAATAACTATTTAGATTAATAAATGTCAATGTTTATGCTGCATCTAATAAAGCAGACCGATTCTAGGAAGGAATAACACTGAGAACTGATATTTGCATCTCATTATTTTGTTAGTAAAATGCAATCTGAGGGAGGAGGATGCTAGACTTACCATGGGAGAAAGAGAAGCAGCATAAATCAATATGTTTATAACAATCTCAGTTAACCAAAGAAAAACAACACATAGTATATGTATAATTTAATCAACTGCGTGAGTTTGTACGCACCTTGAACAGCTTTCTGGATGTATTTTTCATTCTATCAAGCTTCTTAATCCATAGAAATAACGCAAGTCTTTGAAAATTGGAAAAAATGTCCTTGCTTTCCCAAGAGCCATAAATTTTAGGATATGATGACCATTATATTGCTTTAATCACCAAATTAATGGGATTTTGTTGAATGATATTTGATTTAATTCTATTGATTTTAGCTATTCTACTCAGAATTGCAGTTCTATGGTCTCTAAGAGGTCACCCCAGTGACCATATTAGTGTTTAGATTGCTCCCACAAAATTTGAAAGCAACAACAACATCAAGGTAGAGAGAGATACCTGAAATATTCCTCTGATCTCCTACCACTCAGAGAAACCAGATTGTTATAATCTCAAAAAGTTCAAAACCAGAAATGGGCAAAGAAATTTTGGTTAAGCTTGTGCTTTGTACATTGTGAAATCAATGATTCACTTGTGCTATGAATCAAGGCTTCACTTCTTCTCCCAGATTGGTGAAGATGGAATAAAGTTATTGCCTCCAATTGGTTTCGGTGGGAAGCTGTTCCTTGAAACATGACTAAAGGAAGACATATAGATATCTGCAGTTTAGAAGCTCCAGCACCAGAGTTATCTAACAAAGCTGATTAAATAGACCTATTCATGTGGATCTAATGCTTATATCAATGATTCATTGATTTGGCCTCTAGCTATAAATGAATATCAAGATTACATTCATCTATATCACTCTACTAAAACAAAAATAAAAATAAAAATCATGAAAATAAGCCACAATTAATTATTTCTACTTTTGATGTATTACCTTTTAAAAATATGATCATATTGGCTCAGATAATTCATAGCACTTGTTAAAAATTCACAACTTTCCATATCTTGGATCATATATTACAAATCATTATTATTAGTGAGCCAAAGCTATAATAGGAACAAATATTTAACCAGGCAAATGATCTAGGAACTGTAGTCTGATGTGATTGTACAATCTGAGATGACAGGGTTTTAGCCTCCATTTCTATTAAATTGTAATTTGTGCTCTGATGCTCTGGGGGGATTAATAGATTGTGAAGGTACAGTAAACTTTCAGTAAAGATATCATACTTATTTAATGAAATTATTATGGCTGGTCACATAGTCAACCAGATAGTTAGACTGGATTTGGCATTTTTATCCCTTAGCCAGTCCTTCCCAATGAACTGGGATAAGCAGGTGTTGTTTGATGGTATTAAAGATATGTTGCAAGATGTAAGCAGTTCCAAGTAAATCTACCTTTTGCAATTGATTGATGGTGATTTTGTCAATGCCGATGATGTTCATTTGATCCTGGACATTTTGGGATTATACCCAAGATACTATTGATACTATCTTTGCATTCTTTTGCCATAGTCATTCCACTTCTATTTTTTATTTGTCTTCATATTTTCTGATTTTCTCCAGTTCTTTCTTTTCTATTTTGTTGTTTCCAGGTAGTCCACTATCCTCTACCCCAGGAGTGTCAAACTGCTGTCCCGTGGGCTGGACATGTCATCTGGAAGCTGCACCCACCCCATTGCCAGCAATGGCAAAACCATCCCGATACGTTGCACGACATCACGTGACATCGCGAGTTTGACATGTCTGCTCTACCCAGACTCTTTTGTCTTTCTTATCAACAGTTGTTAAGTCTGGAGTGTTATGTGGCAGGTGCTTGCCTATTTGAATTCTAAACTCCTAGAGCACTATTATTTGTTTGTTTGCTTGCTTTTTTTAAATCTATTTCTTTGTCTTCATCGCATTATCTTTTAGGATTGAGGCTCCTCAAGCCAAAACCATTGATACATTTTGAACATCAGCATTTTAAATGGCCAAAGTATTCCATATTGGTTTCTACTTACCATTCTGTGGACAATCTTGCAATTTGTTCTTCTATTTAAACCCAGCTATATCAATAATTTATTTTACGTCTCACATTATTTATAAATGTTCTTCTTTAAAAAATGAACAATATCATAAACAATAAATACAGAGTAAACTCTCAGTGTCATGAATAAATGTTGAATTATATATTAAAAAATGTGTTGGTTACTAAAGCATGAATAACATTGGATTCATTGTGTTTTGGCAGAAGCTAAAAAGATTGTTTTACTCTAGTGGACAAATTCTACTGTAGCCCATAAGATCCTGGATGGAAAACATGTTTATACTGTCTGCATGTGAAATGACTTTTTCCCAAAGTCACCAGAAATCTGATCAATCCTATTATTTAGCTGACTCTCTTGGCCAAGAGGCAGGCACTACTAGATAGGAAAAACTTTTACTTTTACCTTTAAAAATATTTACATCTACTTAGACACATGAAGCATCACCTATTTATTCTTGTATTAATGATAAACTGTGAAGGGTTTGTTGACTTCATTCCAAAGTAAAATAAAAATTACTTATCTGCTATTTCTAGAAAATGTTGAGGAGAATAAATATAACAATATTTGCAATATCTTTTGGAAAAAATAATTAATAGAAGAACACCTGAGTGATAGATATATACAACTGAATAAATTACCTACAAAACAAAGGATGTGAATTGTGTTTCATGTGTAATTTAAAAGCTAAAATGGGAAAAGCAGAAATGAAATTGTTCCAGGCTGTCAAGGAACAATTAAGAAAAATATTGGTTGTCAGTATAAGCTATATCCTCTCTTTCCCTTTCCTTCCTTCCTTTCTTCCTTCCTTCCTCCCTCCCTCCCTCCCTCTTTTTTAAAAGACAGATCCAAGAAAAAGTATAGCATGGCTCTTAGGAATGTTTTTTTTTTAAGTTAGTACAAATCAAGAGAAGATTAAATTGTAGAGAATTCAATAATATATGCTACTGGGATGACCTTTCAAAGTCATGCATGTAAAGTCATGTAAAAGATTTCATTTAGCCACCATTTAGTCATTTAAAAATTCAAAACAGGCAAAGTCAATCCAATTGGTCTTTTCCTTGCTATTGGAAGATAATTAAATTTCTAAAAAATATTCCAGAGAGAAGAGAAATCAAATAAAATGTCTAGTCACTTCATCATTCCCCCCCCCCCCGGTAAATCTGTGAAAAACAATAAAGAAAGAAAGCTCTGAAGAAAGAAGTGTTTAATTTTACAATATATACATATGAACATACATATACCACTACATCTTGATTTGTTTGCCCCTTTGCTCAATAATAACAAAAATGCTCTAGGATTTTCGACTGACTGAAAAACAAATATTGCTGTGAAAAGAATCATTGCTGCATATGCATATATATGTATATGCATATGCAGGTCTTGGCCAACCTCCACACAAAGCAAACGGACACACACCATGAACACAGAGCTAGACTGCAAACTCAGAGCCAAACCAAAGCCTGGTATGTTACATTACAGCCTTCTGCTCCAGATATCACATCACAGAACTCAGGAGGTTACAACGCTAAAGCTCAGGATGTTACAACACAGCTTACCACCCAGGAGGTTGCAACACAGAATTCAGGATATCACTACACTAGATCTCAGGATGTCACCACACAGCCCATTACCCAGGTTGTTACAACACAAAAGACTAATGGGCACACAGCCAGCACCTCAGCTACTCAGGATGTTACGAAACAGCCGAACAATCTGCAAACAAGAACTCCAACACAGCCAACCAACCCACCTACAGCAACTAAGCCAGCACTCCACACATCCCCACCAATATTTATAGAGAGACGGCAGCTCCGATCACACTTTGCTCGCACAAGAACGAAGCTGAAGTATCCTCTTTTGCATAACTAATAGTGAAACATAATTTGGAGGAAGAGTAAACTGTCATTTATAATACTGGATATAAGAAATGTTGTGACATTATTGAAATCAGTCCTATTTATTCAACCGTGCTTTTGAATCTGGGCAAGGAGGAAACCAAGTGTGTAGTGATTTGAGTAATTCAGGAGGGTGAAAAACCAAGCAGAAGGTTTGTACTAATTGGAACCTAATGAGTCTGCCAACTTAATATATGAATTCAGAGAAAGGGACAAATTCATGCAAAGGTTTAATAGGAGTGGAATTTAATAAAGTTCTGATACAGATGCATAGTATATATCCATGACTGAAACTCTGGGCATAGTCAAGAGTTGTTCTATCTGTAAATCAATATTGTAATGCCAAAAAAATTGTAGAACATAACAATCAAATTAATAAATGGAAACAAATTCTAGCAAATAGAAAAACTATGAATGATCAGCACCCAAAGGGGATACTTTAATGGTTTATATAATTCTAACAAATAGAAAGACTATGAATGATCAGGACCCACAGAAGATACTTTAAGAATTCATACCATTATTCATTACAATTATACGTTACAATTACAATTAATGGTTTATACAGTTTTTGCAAAGCATGCAGCAGTTAGATTTGAAAAAGTTGTTTCTTTTCTTCTTATTGCAAAAGAAGGGAGTACATTATATTATGTATTCATGTAAAACTGTGGAACAACATATATATGACAGTATCATCTGGTTCAAAGTAAAACATTGTATGTTGCTAGAAATGTTGAACAACCAATATGAATCAACTTCGATAAGCAATGTTCTTTATTAGTAACTTTGATTTACAGATTTTATGAACAAGTTTTGAAACAATAGGAAAAAAAAACCTAGACAGCAACCTTTATAGCAAACAGCTCCATAAATATTGACTTTATACTGTACACGGGGCTAAATGAAGCTGCTCTGGTAGGACAAAACACAGGATTGAGTTATACCTATAATAATATCTGTCTATTTATTCAGAATTTATGACTGCAGTGCTTTTGTTTTGCAGATCTCAGCTTTTTGTATGTTATCTTTTGTGCATTGCAAATCTTTTGTGATCGAGCAAAACATCATATTGAGAGTTATTTGAGAGAAGTTTCATTAAATAGTCTTGTACATTTTGTACATTTAAGAATCATTTGCGTTTCACCAACTGCCACTACTAATTTTCATTAAGGACTATCTAGTTAGTTGTAATAAAAAGAAATAAAAGCAAATCATTTTAATGGAGCTGTAATAAAATAATAGTAAACTCCAATATGTCAAGGGAAGTTGCTTAAAGTCTGATTAGTGCAGATAGGATGATTTTAAGGAGCTATTATGACTGCCATATACGTGTACGTATATGCATGTTTGTGTCTGTGCATCTAGTCATGTATTTGGATCTCTTTATTTACAGAAGTGGGATTTCACCTACATTATTCCATACATGCTTACAGTTTACAGCCTTTTACAAGTAACCAGAGGTGCAATTATGTTAAAATTTGGGTTTGCTATATAATTACACCTTCCATTATAAGTTTAGTGTATGTTTGTACAGGGAAGTACCCTATAGAACTTTTGTGTGTACCAATAAGGACCAAATATTTGTATACAATTATGCAGATTTTGAATGTTATATATGTCTCTACTGAAGAGAATTTTCAATATGCAGTATTGTTACTTTATTTAAACATGATGTTTTTATCCATTTTAATATAGCTTCTCATACTGAGAAACATGTATTGGGGGGAAGAAGAAGGAGAAGGAGTAAGAGGAGAAGAAGAAGGAGAAGGAGAAGGAGGAGGAGGAGGAGGAGAAGAAGAAGAAGAAGAAAAAGAAGAAGAAGAAGGAGAAGGAGAAGAAGAAGAAGGAGAAGGAGAAGGAGAAGGAGAAGGAGAAGGAGAAGGAGAAGGAGAAGGAGAAGGAGAAGGAGAAGGAGAAGGAGAAGGAGAAGAAGAAGAAGAAAGAAAGAGAAGAGAAGAGAAGAAGAAGAAGAAGAAGAAGAAGAAGAAGAAGAAGAAGAAGAAGAAGAAGAAGAAGAAGAAGAAGAAGAAGAAGAAGAAGAAGAAGAAGAAGAAGAAGAAGAAGAAGAAGAAAACAAGTTGATCTATTTTAATTTGCTTAGCAACAGTGTTGTGACTCCAGCATCTGAGGGCTTTCAACAGCTTACAGTAAAATATGTAAAGTCCCAATAATATTTCTTTGAAGATATATAGATTAGGTGCTGACCCTGCTAGTGATGGCATGGGTGAATCAATGGAAGTCATTTTAGCATTCATTTATCCAGAACATTCTAGAGAAGGTCAGAAAAAGAAGAAATTATATTGCATTTTTTTCAGCGATATCACCCAAATGGCCCCACAAGCCAAACTCCAAGACAATTTTTGTGAGATGTTCTCCAGATAAACAGAAGAAATTAACAGGTTTTTGGAGTTTGTTTTAAAAGATATGTCTATTCCAACTACAATATGTCAAACCACATAAGCACAAGCAAACAGTAGCTTTATGCTTATAACATAGTAAGATTCCTACCCCAAATTATAAAGGAAAACTAGAACCGTTATTAGGAAAGAAAGAATGTTAGTGTAATAAATACTCACATGACATATAATTAAGACAGACTTCAAATAATTTTTCTAGTTTTCTAATTTTGTAATAACTGATTCTACAGTTTCCAGGGTGAATGGTCCAAAGCATTCATCTCTTTAAACTTGACAAGAAAGCTAGAAAACATCTTTACTGCATATTTCTTTATTAGCCATTTCACTTAAATTTGACACTGCAAAATTTGGAGAAAAGCAGCAACCCATAATCAATTGTATTCTGCTGTTCAGAGGTGTAAAACATTTATACTAACATTCTACTGCTAAAATGCAAATCTATGAAACTTCATCATCTCTACACAAAGTTTTTAAATGAAGAGAATTCAAGCTTGCTACCCTGCATTGACATATTGGATGAAATTCCAGAAAAAGTAAGTAAGATTTACTTTTGCATTTCTGTGCTCACAAAAAAAAATTCCCCCTACTGCAGAAAACATTGTTCATTATTTATAAGGTAAATAAATGTTCCTTTGCAACCATTTTATTTTTATTAATAGACACAAGCCAAATTTAACACTCTGATGATTTATGGTGACTTAAGAATATAAACTAATTTTCTCTGGAATGAAATCACCAAATTTGTATTTTTGTCCAGATTCGTAAAATGATTCAGTGATAATAGTTATATTTTCCTGTTATTTTCTATTTTTCTTTTTTTCTTTTATTATTAACAGCAGAAGGAAATTATTTCTTCAAAGCCATTGTCTCTTACTGTTGAATTACTGCCTTCCACCTAAAAACTAAATCATTTGTTTTTTATTTTGGGTCACTTATCATAGATTTGGACCATTTTAAGTAGTTACAATATAAGCTAATGCAGGTAGGAGTCATGTAGCTTATGTCCCTAAGTAGTTGACTGAGTGAGTAAAAGACAAATAAAAGACAGAAATTCTAAGATATGTTGAAAAGAAACCTCAGGAAGTTCTGGGGCTGTTTGGTTGATTTAAATTTGATTACCTTTTTTTAAAAAGTCATGATACAGAGGAGAGAATACAAAATTTGACCTATCATGAGAGCTGACTATCTATTCTAAACTGCTTTTCCACCAAAGATTCTGGATTGGTCAATTCATATCCATTATAATGGATGGGTTTGGCACATCAGATAATGGCTTGGCTATATGTTTCGGCTAGGAGTTTGTAAATCCAGTGAGATCTGGTTTGAATTTGAGTTTTAGGATTCAAAGCTGAAAACACCCTGAACTGACCCAAGAGCAAATAAAAATTTGCGTTAAAAAAACCCTATGGAATTCATTACCACGAGACATTTCAATATCCATTAACTTGGTGTTAAAAGAGGACTGGAGAAATTCATGGAAGAAAGATCTATCAATAGCTATTAGTCCTAAAGATTTAATGTTTTATTTGGGGTGGGGGCAACATGCCTCTAAATACCAGTTATAAGTAAATCAATACAAGCAACCCCCCCCCCCAAGATATTTAGTTGGCCACTGTAAGAAACAAAAATGCTGGACTCAGATGAAATTTATGTTCTTCAAATGGAAATCTTGTTGGAAATGTGAGGTTTCCATATGGTAATATAACAGTAACAGCAACTGAGGAAGAATGTAGAAAATAGGTGTTTTTTCTAGCAGCTAATGATGGACAGCGGATGGTCAGAAACCCACCAAAAGAATAAGCAAGGACATAAAAGATCTTGTCAGGCAGCACAAAAATAAATCAAGGATAAGTTGCAAGACATCGAGGAAAAACAAAGAGAGGTGAGTTAATACTGCACAAAACATAATTACTTCAATTCCCTTTGTACTATGTTCATTTATATACTTGTGTTAAGTCTTTCAGTGCAATACTTTTAGATGTAATGGTCCACATAATGTCATGATTTACATTCCAAAAGCATTACTAGTAGTTTAAAATATTGGGAACAAAAAGATCAAAATTTACATCCCTGATCTTTTTTCCAAAGCTTCTTCTGGTAAACTATAAAGTGTGATGGAAACTTGAGACCCTTTAGATATTTCTCAATGCATTTTTCCAACAGCCTTATTTAAAATGCTAAGAGAGTGAGTTGGTCCATCATATTTGGAAGACCATAGATTCTCTATCTGAATTGAAAAGTCAACAAGGCATGGGATAATATCTATCTTGCTTTAAAAAAAAAAAACATGCTCCAGCATTATCACAACCTTTTCCCTTTGGGCTACAACCCTGAATTATTGTTCCCAATTAAACAGGAACAATTACTTAAATATTTAAAACACCCACCCAGGAGTCCAGAAAAGTAGCTAGGACAGTGTTTATACTTATGGTCAGCTGGATTTCTGAATTAATTTGTAATCTGGACAAACACTACTTTTTCAGAGACTAAACTCACAAGCAGAAAGTGCTAGTGGTCAATAAGTACCCTAAGCAGATTTGAGTTAATCAAAAACAATTGATGCCAGGGCTGATTTTGAAATATGTCTTTCAAACCCTCTAGGCTTGACACAACTTCTCCCTGAAAAACCAGAAACAAGAAAGAGAGGTGTGGGAATAGCTGATTGCTTTCAAAACATGAAGTTTAATTGATTGTGCACCAGATACCAACTATAACATATGTTTCTATGGTATGTTCAAGCCAGTAAATTCATGACAAAATGACATTACTGGCCTATAATGGACTCTGGAGGTATTCTTCATTGTTCAGCTCTTTGGGGGCTTTGATTTAATGAGATTCTGGAAACAATGTTGTCAACAGTGCTTACCGGGAACTCTAACTGAGCCAGTAAATATTGCTTGCTGCTATTTGGCCAAAGTGATGATTGCATCACCCAGCCCTCCAGCCAAGCTCTTGATCTGCCTGAAACTCAGACTGGAAGATGACAGGGAAGAGAGTTAATGGGCTACATGTTGATTAAATTGCAGGTGGCAGTTGAACAAAGTGAGCAAGTCATGGTACATGTCAAAGGTCTATTAAAAAGAAGATAGAGAAAACCCCAGCCAGTGAAACTGTTTTATTTATATATTCAACAAAGGGGGGGGAGTGAAAGTGTTGCTCTTTCAAGTAACAAAAGTGTATTGTTGGGTAGTTCTGTTGATAATGCACCCAGGGGTGCAGCTCAATGCAACTGTCCCTATGGCCTTTCTACCACCAAGTAATTGGTTATTTTTTTCCTTCCATTCAATCGTATCTAATTATTAGACAGTGCCTGGACAAGTCCCTGCAGATTTCTTAGCAAGATTTTTCAGAAATGTTTCACCATTTCCTTCTTCTTAGGACTAAGGGAGAGTGAGTAGCCCAAGGAATTGCCATCTCTCCGTTTAATTGTCTGTGATAGTTTAGAAATAATGTTTGTTATTTTTAGCATTTGTCCATTTTAGTTGCAGATTCTGTTTGGTTTCAAGCTGTGTTTATTTACTTCTTACAAAAAAGCTATCAATGCACAATGGAACAAGGATTTGTTGTTGGTCTTCAACCCACTGGTCACTTACCCAGATGCTGAGTAGAACTGAGAGGGAGTGACTTGTCCAAGGTCAACCAGCCAATTTTCATATCTAAGATCAGACTAGGCTTGGGTTTCCCCATTCCTAGCTCAGTATCTTAACTGACCATGCTGCTTCTCTGATAATTCAGAAATATCTCCTTGATTATGCAAAACTATAGTATATGTGCCAACAATTCTTTCAGAAAACTCATCCTGGATGTCTTATATCTTTTATATTTATGATTTCTTTATTTACATACCTACTTACTTACTTACTTATTTGTCACCAAGCTCACTGTGGGTTGTTTGTGCTATGGATTATTGAAATGCTCTTCTTTATGGATTTACATTTTTTTTTTAGGGCAGGCACCTAACTACAAGGTTTATATTTGTGTTCAGGGGTTGACAGCCTACAAGATAAATTGATTTCAGACAGCCTACAAGATAAATTGATTTCATATTTCAGACCACAGAAAAAGTAGAACTATACTTTATTGAGATTGGCTATAAAGCAGAACCTTGTAAATCTTATTGGGCTGTGGGTCTTCCAGTTTTTATCTGGTTTCTCAGGACTTAAAGAATGTATCAATGTCCTTTTGCCTATTTCATCATATTTTCAATGTGTCATCTTTCACATTAACTGACAAGCTCATTTGCTCATCATATCTCAGTTTCTTGGGAAGGTATCAAAGGCAAACAGATGCTGAGCCTGAATATTTTGCCCATGAACACTGTATTGAAGACTATTGTTACTGGAGAAGAGTAAATATCCAGGTAGTATTTTCTTTAGAATCTGTTTTCCTCTTTACACTTATTTTTTTTCTTTGTGGCACTAATATAGAGTTGGGGGACAAGGATAGTCAGAACCAATAACCATAATCATATCTATTTACTGGCTAGTTTGTACAGAATATAATTATTTGTATATTTTTTCAAAACTACCGAAGGAGAGGAATCAGATTATTGTGTTGTGCTTTAGAATTTTACCATTTAAAAGCAAACTTTCATAACCAATTAAAATGACTAAATTAAAACATTTGTCTTGCTACAAGAAAGGCAGGCAAAAAAATCTGCTGAAACTAATTACAAATATATGTAAAGTTTGTTCCCAGACCCATTAACCAACAGCTGATCAGTCAATAGCAAGATAACAAGTGACAACATTTATAATAGGCACAGCAAGACAGCCGAATTAAAAGACTTTCCTCCAGTGCTGATTTGGCAGAAAAATATGCCAGCATAATTTGTGTGGCTCTGACAGTCAAGATCTAATCTACCTCAAACAGAGGTTGCAAGGAATCTGGTCCTTACTGCTTTAATGTGGAACTAGTTAAGGACAGATCTTAGTAGATTCCCACCAGTTATGCTTTCTTTCTCACCCACCAACTGCTCTCTTAATTGTAGTGGGGCAGGTTGGGCAAATGGGCTCCCTGTAATGAGAATTAAGCCAGCTTTCAAACTGCTGCAAGTGATTTCTTAGTACAAAGGCTGATTTGACATTTGAGCTATTTCTCAACTTATTTAATTATGCATTTATTATTATTTTAGAAGATTGATTTGGTCAACAATTTCACATTTAAATTTTAAGAACTCTCAGCTGGATGTAGTAAAGTCTATGTGATTGATTACTGTGTAGTGTCAGATATTCTAGAGCAGTGTTTCTCAGCCTTGGCTGCATAAAGATGCTCAAGAAAGACAGCATGTACCACTCTTGTACATTCTGTAGTCAAGACATGTAAATGTCTCTGTCAAGCTACGAAGATTGCTTGCGCTCGGACAGCCATGCTGCTTCTAGCTTGCCAACAGTTCTAAGGAGGGAGGGAAATGTATGGAATGCACAGGTGATTTCTATCCATATGGGAAGCAAGATCGGAGGAGATATGGCGAGCAGAGGCTTTTTTCTCATAACAACAGCCTGAAGATTAATTCTGAAGTGTCAGAGAAGAGAAGGATTTACTCTTTTAACTATCTTTATGGCGCCTTATTGCCAGAGCTGGTTTTCCATTCATTATTGCCATTATGCTGTGCTCAATAAAGTTTTGAATTAGAGATCATAATGTCTCAGGTGTGCTTACTTCATTGGGATCATCAGCCGGACCTTTCACAGTCTCACTTGACTTCTCTGCAATGGCAATATCCTTCTTGAGCATCTCTTTAAGTTCCACATCATTTAAACCATTTCCATGCTTTTCTGGTATATGCATACCATGCATACGTATATGCATATGCACAGCCGGCACCTCAGCCACTCAGGATGTTACGAAACAGCCAAACAATCCACAAACAATAACTCCAACACAGCCAACCAACCCACCTACAGCAACTAAGCTAGCACTCCACCCCCCCCACCAGTATTTATAGAGAGACGGCAACTCCGATCACACTTTGCTTGCACAGGCACGAAGCCGAAGACCCCAGCCTGAAGATGACGAGTGGGACCTCATCGAAACATCGCCAACATACTCTCAATCTTACACGGGGAAAAGACCCAAATATATCTGAAATGGTGTAGGGTTTCCTGCCTGAGCAGGGGGTTGGACTAGATGACCTCCGAGGTCCCTTCCAACTTTATTATTATTATTATTATTATTGTTGTTGTTGTTGTTGTTGCTGTTGCTGCTGTTGTTGTTGTTGCTGTTATTGTTATTGTTGTTATTATTATATACAGTGCATTCAGAAAGTATTCAGACTCCCTTCACTTTTGTCAGTTTTGTTATGCTGAAGCCTGATTCTACAGTTGATGAAATTCATTTTTTTCTGGTCAATTTACACTCAGTACCCCACATAATGACAAAATGAAAACAGAACTTTAGAAATGTCTGTCAATTTATTAGAAGAAAAAAATATTGTATACATGTGTGTACATGTACATGTATTGTTTGTGTTGTTATCATTTTCATTTTCTACCACATCTTGTGTCCTTTCTGATCTCTGGCTGTTTTCTAGACTTTAATCCCTTCTTGTGCTATAGAATATATTGTGTTAATTATTATGATTGTAAATAATTGTCACTTGTTATGAAGACTTTTGCTCCCTTGATTTTTTGTTTGTTTATATTGTTTTCATCATCCCCTTTTTGAAAAATTGTTCTTTTTTTCTGAGATTTTGTGAGAAATTGCCCTTCTTATAATTCAATGTGATTGTGTTGACCCTGCTGTCAGTTCCCAATTTACATGTATGTTCTTGCTTCTTATCAGTTTCAAACACTTACAATGCACATGAGATCATAGTCATTTAAAATTAATCCAAGAATACCTTCATTCTAGGCAGTTCTAAGATGAACTCTCAGTTATGTGCTTTAGTTTGTTTTCCTTTTCTTGTGTTAAGAATGAAGGTACTCAGTGGGTGATAGCATGCAGCCTAGGGCTAGGCCCTAGATATAGCTATAGTTACTCTGTGGAAGAACTTAGTCTTCCAATCTTTTCTAACTGATTGGATTTTATAACATCTTTAATATAAACAGCAATTTCTGTCCCTGTGCATCTTTCCCTATTCCAGTGGTTCTCAACCTGTGGGTCGGGACCCCATTTGGGGTCGAATGACCATTTCACAGGGGTTGCCAAACCACGCTGTCCGCCATTTTTTTCCCTTTTCCCTAGCTATGCTACTCCCTCTTATTGATGGCCACACCCACTTGGGGGTCACCACAACATGGGGAACTGTATTATGGGGTCACGGTATTAGAAAGGTTGAGAACCACTGCCCTATTCTTTCTATACTGGTAGTCCTCAAGTTACAACAATTCATTTAGTGACCATCCAAAGTTACGATGGCACTGGAAAAAGTGACTTATGACTGTTTTTCATACTTATGACCTTTGTAGCATCCCCATAATCATGTGATCAAAATTCAGATGCTTGACGCTTATGACCATTGCTGTTCTTTTCAAGGTCATGTGATCACTGTTTGCAAACTTTTGACAAGCAAAATCAATGGGAAAGCCAGATTCACTTAACAATTGTATTACTAATTTATCAACTGTGGTGATTCACTTAACAACTGTGTCAAGAAAGGTTGTAAAATGGGGCAAAACTCACTTAATAAATGTTTTGCTTAACAATAAAAATGTTGGACTCAGTTGTGGCTGTAAGTCAAGGATTACCTGTAAAGTTTTTCATTTGGAAATGACTATGTTGCAACTAAGCACTCCTTCCAACTTGGCTCTGTGATTTACAATATTGGCATAGAAAAAATATATTCACTGTGTACTTTTGCAAATATTGCTATTGTGTGTTCCTTTTTCCTTGACTTTTGCCTCCCTTCCATTTTCTGTTCGTCATGACCAACCATTAACCTGTTTCAATATTGGCTGTATCCTGTATATTATTTTCTGAACCACCCATTCTTTTCTTAACTGAATGTGCCCAGAACCTGTCAACTTTTTCCTAGATATTATTTTAAAAGTTGTTTTGGGCCAGCTTTTTGATGTTTTTTTTCCCTAGTAACCTGGATCCATTTCTGATGTACACATTTGTCTGGTCTCAAAAAAAATTCCCCAGTAAATGTAGCTCTTATGCCAGGCTTAACCATCTCATCATACAATAGACACTGATTTTGGCTTCGGGAACTGGTCAATGATATTTTACAAAGGATATTTTTAATGTCTGGTAAAAGTATATTTATTTTACAACTTTAATATACAAAGGGATATTAAAGAATATTTGAAAATTGTGAAGGAAAAGGAAACTAAAAAAAATGCAAGGGATACAAAAAGAAGCAGAAATAAGGGGAAAAAAACCCAAACACATTATACATATATACAGACACATTTATTCTTTTCCTCCCCAAAACTATATTTTAAAAAAATAGTTCAATTTTTAAACACACCATTAAATTTGCTCATTCTATTGCATGGATATACAGCTACATGCATGGACATATTGGTGATCCAAGATTATAAAGCAGGAGTCACAATCTTTCCAATGTTGAAGAATAATAATATTTTTGCTGAGACCCCTGTATAGAAAGCAGTTCGTCATAACGAAATAAATTCCAAATTTTTGATATAAAACTCAAAATCACATTCACATTGCAAAGAGTAAAGGAAGATGACCTTGTGTTGAGGTCGGTCAGCTGCCAGCAGAACTAGCAGCAGAGTCAGACGAGGAAGAGGAGGAGGGGGCCTGGTTCAACTTCGGAGCCTTTGGAAGGCTTTGAGGAGAAGCAGAATCAGAACCCAGACTGTTGGCCTGCATCCAGGCAGAAAGGCAGCTGTCTTTGCGGCCTGAGGGGAGGAACAGATGGGGCCTGTCCCAAATGCGCATATGCATAGAGAAGTAAGGAGAGCAACGGAAAACAATAAGCCGGCTCTCAGGGAAAAGAAGAAGTGGATGCTAGCCAGCCCCTCCTTGTCTGGGAAAGAAATAGTAGGAGTTTGGGAGTGGCCTGTTGTCACAGACAGCTGTTCATTTTCCAGGATACATCAATCAAGCCGGATTCCTTTGCCAAGACCCAGGTTTGCCGGGACTACTTGCCCTGTATTTGAGGTGCAGACTGACTCTCCCTGCTGGGAACTAATAGTGAATTTGCCTCAGCCGGTGTGAACAGGGACTGTTTCTGCTTGGTTAATCCTTGAAAGACTAATTATCTGGAGTTCTCAAGTGAACAGAGATTCTTCTTGCCCTGTTTCAGAAGGGGAAAAGAGGTTCCTTTGGGACTGCTTGTTTAGGTTTTGTCTCCCCAACATGAACAAAGATTTTTCCTGCCCGGTTTAATAAAAGAGTTTGTTTACTTGCAAGTAAATGGTTTCTCATTACTTGCAAAGGCTGGGTCAGAAGACCTTGATGGAAATGTCTAAGAATTGTCTCTTTGGTAAAAGGTGCAGAAACCTTTTTTAAAAAAATCGACAATGATAAAATAGCATTTGGAAGTAGTGGTCATAGTTCAGGGCAATGTGTGCCTGATTTACTGGAGTAGGAGAAGGGGGTAAAGAAGTAAAAGAAGCAGACTTGCGAGGCTCTCTTATTATAGCCGTTCTCAATAGAAGTACTGTTAAGCCTTCCTGTTGTGTTGATTTCCTGACCAGTTTAATTTGTGGGGCTGATACATATATTTTATCTATATTGAACTGTAGAGTACCATATTAACAATCTGACATATATTTTATCTATATTGAACTGTAGAGCACCATATTAACAATCAATATTAAACCAAAACCAAGAGGATAGTAGGCAACCCTCATGTCATATGAGCAAGTTTCTCTTCTTTTATTCTTACAACAGAATGATGTTGGCAGTCATCCCTTTCAAAACATTATCTGTGTCCAATAAATTTGAAACATTTTATTGTTGAATTAGGCTGAATTATCATCAGTATGCTGAGGATGCCCAGCTGTGCATCTCTGCCTCTGATGAGCTACGTAATGCTGTTGATGTCCTCTCTCAGTATTTGAAGATGGATGTGGTCTGAATCTATGGGGCTCTGCAGTCTTACTTAGCTATCTGCTATAACATCTTTCCAATTCAACAAATGGAGATACAGGTTATCAGTGACAAACTTTTCTTATTTTTTAACTGTTCTTTTCTTAGCCTTTCTCTATCTATCTGTCTGTCTGTCTGTCTGTCTGTCTGTCTGTCTGTCTATCTATCTATCTATCTATCTATCTATCATGGCTCTCCTTCATATCTTGGATGAATTTGTGAATTTGAAAAACATAGAAGTAACAATTTATGCGTGAAAAGCGGAGAGGTATATTAATCATAGACATTTTTTACAAAGCAGCAGAAAAGGCCCACTTCAGGAAGACAAGCAGCTTGTTAGACTATATGCATGAGTGGCAGAATTAGATGGGCTAGAAAATGCTGTCTTATATGCCATATAATGGAAGGCGAGACAATTGGGAAGAGATTTGTAGTTTGCCATAACGCTCACTGTTTATAATAATCATCTTTCAGACTAATTTACCTTGCTTTGTTGTAAGATAAAATTACAACAGGGAGTGGGAAACATGGATGTCATCTAGAGTTTCTAAAAGAGAGGCAGAATTCAGACATATTAAAATTAAAAAAAACACCATAATATATATTTCAATCTTGGTTTTATCTGGGAATAATTCATAATTTTGTAATGTACTTTCTGAAATAGCTCCCTCAGAAGAAAGCATGAAAGAAGATTAAAAGGTCCCTCTGGTACTATGATTCTAGAGGACACTTATTAACTTTGCCCAAAGCAGATAACTTGTTAAATAACCTTATCCCTTCCACATCAACAGTTTTTAAGTGTCACTGACAATAGAACTAGTGGGCTGTGTGCTGCAGATAAATGATGACTGCCAATGGACACAATCTTTGCCTCAGATGCTGATGAAGATGAATTCCTCTGAGGAGGCTTTTAACAAAAATGGGAGAAGGAATGGAGGGAAAAAATCAGAATATATCCCATTTTAAAGTCTCTTTTGTTCAATTCAATTAATTCTATATTTGCCATCTTTTCAGGAAATATATTTTCAGGTCTAAATTTCTTCTTCCTTCCCCAATTAACTACAGCTGTTGAGAGGAACCCTGGATAATTATGAGGAGGCAGAGTCCGAATCATATAGCCTTGCAGCACATCAGTGAAACTAATCTAGAGAATAAGCGTTTTGAAGATTGTGGCTGGAAGATTACACTTTAACCTTGAAATCTTCTAAATTGGTACTTAAAGAATGATACGTATATTCCACACTTTTTAAAAAAAGTATTAAGCAAAGTGATTTCCTCGGCACTCAGTGGATGTAAATTTTAATTTTCAACTACTTATTCTTTCCTTCTATGTTGCTTTTAAATTTCTGAAATATAAGCTTTGAGTGTGATCTGAGGATATGACTCATTTACTTTCAAATGTACTCCCCCTTCCACCTTTTTGGTCTTTTATGGTATTCTGCAGCCAAATCCCAGCTATAAATACATTTATAGTTTCCCTTTCTTTTCATCCTGGAACTTGTGAATAACAGAGCAAGACAGAATCTTTGAGGTCAACAGGACAGCTGTTGTTGTAAACTTCCTGTTTCACAATGTGAAACATTCAAGCAAAAGGGCATGTAGTAAATTTGGTTTACCTCAACTTAAATTATATTGCAGAGAATGAGATGGCTGGATGGAGTCACTGAAGCATTGGTGTGAACTTAAATGGACTCCAGAAGATGGTAGAGGACAGGAAGACCTGGAGGAACATTGTCCATGGGGTTGCGATGGGTCAGACATGACTTCGCAATTAACAACAACAACAACAACAAAATTATATTGAAACGTTGGCTCTCTATGTTGGCTCTCTAACTACTGACTTTGGATCTGCCATGGGCTATTTAGCACTGATATGTGAACAGATTCTTGATGTGTGCATGTACTTTAAGTCGGTGTTGAATCCTGGCTATTGCCTGGACAAGTCCTTGCAGGTTTTTTTGCCAAAATTTCAGATGTAGTTTGGTCTTGCCTGCTTGTTGGTGAATGGCCCAAGTCACCTAGCTGACTTTGTGTTTCAGGTATAGAATGGGACTATTTGCCATGGCAAAGTCACCATGGCCAACTCGGTATGGACAACTTGCCAAAGGACAATTCACCCTGAGACAGTTTAACAATGTTATTTAATTATTTAAAATAATTAAAAATTTTGTCATTTGCATGCCATTTTGTCCCTCCTTTGACATCTTTTCTTTAATGATTCTATTCCACTATTTCTTGATATTTGTGTAACTCTTGTCCCACAATGAGTTGGCTGTGGTGAGCTGACCATGGTGAGTTGTCCTAGACCCTTCATGTAGGATTAGAACTCATAGTCTCCTAGTTTCTACTGCAGTACCTTTAACCACTGCACCAGACTGGATCTCATGTACTGCTATCATATCTGAAAAAGACCTGTGTTTGAGCTATATTCAGTAGATTTTATACATTCAGATCTAATACATAGAGATATATCATGTCCTATATAGAAAAATGGCTATCAGGTTTATTAGACAGGAAGAAAGTATGCATGAACTTCTACTGCAGAGATATTCTAAATGCATAGCTTTCTCTCATCCAATTTGTTGAAAACATAGGTATGATATATTCATTAAACATTTTAAAAATAATGATAAATAAGGTATTAATTGCCTGAAACTGTAAGAATTTGTACACATCAAGACTCCATTTATACAACAAATCTAGATTTCTTAATACTACCACCTTAGTAAAAGATATTTAACTACAGAAACAATCAGTGGGAAAATATTCCTTAAACCTCACATTGACCTCATATGAACATGGTTTAGTTGCTACTCAAAACGGGGAAAAAAGTTTTTTCTAATTTTATCCTATGATGACTGTTAATGCACAGACAATTGTTTCAATTGGATTCTGAGGCTCTTCTGTTGTTTTTACCACTTTCTCATTTTTTCTGAATTCCATTTTTCCTACTTTGGCTCTCTCTTGAACTTCATCTTGTTTATACTGTTTGTTACATCTAAATTTTGAGTTGGCAAGCAAAATTCCACTTGCATTTTGCAGTTCAGCCCATTAACCATCTGTATATATTCTGTTTAAAGAGGGAATTGTGGCTGGTTTACATATCACATTAAGCCATAATGGCGGATTTGGGTGTAACATGTTGTGTTATTCCAAATCATTCCAGTTTGAAAGCCATGGTAATAGCATAGTGCTTTCTGGAACCAGCCACTTATGAGATCCTCAATTAATCATGGCAAAACCAATGTGGGATTGACCAATTTTTGGTGCCAAAGAACAACTCTAATCATTTGGGAGAGACTAAGAGTTGTAAAATGGGTGGGGGTGCAGCAGATATCACACCAGATAGATTTGTGGGGGAATTTTGGAGTTTTGGAGAAATGGTTAATTTAAGTTTACATTACAGCTTCCATCCATTCCCGCCCCCCCCAAAAAAAAACTACAGTGGGAAGCTATGGGATTGGTTTTCAAGAATCATTGTTTGAAGTGATTCAAAGACTCAGAAAGGGGATATGGGTGGGGCTAACCTTATCATGAAAGCAAACTGTATTGGCATTGTGTTCCAATATATGAGGGGCAGCCACAGAGAGGAGGGGGTTCATTTACAGTGCATTCAGAAAGTATTCAGACCCCCTTCACTTTTGCCCATTTTGTTATGCTGCTGCCTGATTCTACAGTTGTTGAAATTCATTTTTTCTCTGTCATTAATCTACAGTCAGTACCCCATAACGACCAAGTGAAAACAGAATTTTAGAAATGTCTGTAAATTTATGGAAAAGAAAAAAACTGAACTATCACATTGGCCTAAGTATTCAGACCTTTCACTCGGTACTTTATTGAAGCACCTTTGGCAGCAATTACAGTCTTGAGTCTATTTGGGTATGATGCGACAAGCTTTGCACACTTGCACTGAAGGATTTTCTGTTATTTATCCTTGCATATCCTCTCTAGCTCAGTCAGGTTGGATGGCGACTGTCAGTGGACAGCCATTTTCAGGTCCCTCCAGAGATGTTCAATAGGGTTCAAGTCAGGTCTCTGGTAGAGCCACTCTAGGACATTCACAGAGTTGTCCCTAAGCCACTTGTGTGTTGTCTTGGCTGTGTGCTTAGGATCATTGTCATGTTGGAAAGTGAATCTTCAGCCCAGTCTGAGGTCTTGAGTGCTGTGGAACAGGTTTTCATTGAGATATCCCTGTATTTTGCTCCATTCAGTTTCTCCTCAACCCTGATGGGTCCCCCAGTCCCTGCTGCTTGAAAACACTCCCACAGCATGATGCTGCCACCACCCTGCTTCACTGTTGGGATGGTATTGGGTAGGTGATGAGTGGTGCCTGGTTTCCTTCAGATATAATGTTTAGAATTGAGGCCAAACAGTTTCATCAGACCAGAGAATCTTATTCCTTACAGTCTGAGAATCCTTCCCAGGTGCTTTTTTGAAAACTCCAAGCAGGCTTTCATGTGTTTTACACTGAGGAGAGGCTTCTGTCTAGCCCAGGGGTGTCAAATTGCCAGCCTATGGCCCGGTTGCATAATATGGAGGTCACGCCCACCCCAGCTCCAGCAATGCAAAAAAGTAATGATACGTCACGACACGTCACGTGATGCAGCGAGTTTGACACCCGACATCTAGCCATTCTGCTGTAAAGCCCAGATTGGTGGAGGATTGCATTGATAGTTGACCTCCTGGACTTTGTCCCACACAGGATCCTTGGAGCTCAGTCAGAGTGACCATTAAGTTCTTGATCACCTTTAAGGCCCTTATCCCCTGATTGCTCAGTTTGACTGGGCAACCAGCTCTTAGAAGAATCCTGATTGTGCCAAACTTCATCCATTTGAAAATTATGGGGGCCACGTGCTCTTAGGAACCTTCAGTGCAGCAGAAATGTTATTGTAGCCTTTCCCAGATCTGTACCTTGCAATAATCCTATCTCTGAAAGCAATTCTTTTGACTTCACGGCTTTTGCTTTGCTACAGTATAGTATGCATTGTCAGCTGTGACGTCTTCCATGAAGAGGTGTGTGCTTTTCCAAATCATGTCCAATCAATTTAATTTACCAGAGGTGGCCTCCAATCAAGGTGTAGAAACATGTCAAGAGAAATGGGAGGCACCTGAATGAAATTTCAAGTGTTGTTACAAAGGGTCTGAATACTTATGCCAAAGTGATATTTCAGTTCTTTTTCTTTTTAATAAATTTAAATTTAATAAGTTTACATTTCTAAACTTCTGTTTTTACTTTGTCATTATGGCATATTGAGTGTAGATTAATGAGAAAAAAAATGTAGAATCAGTCTGTAGAATAACAAAATTAATAAAAGTAAAGAGGGTCTGAATACTTTCTGAATGTATTCTCCTGAAGGCAGGACAAGAAACAATGGATGGAAACTAATCAAGGAGAGAAGCAACCTAGAACTAATGAGAAATTTCCTGACATTTAGTACAATCAATCAGTAGAATGACTTGCCTACAGAAGTTGTGAATGCTTCAACACTGGAAGTGTTTAAGAAGATATTGGACAACCATTTATCTGAAATGATATGGGGATCTCCTACTTGAACAGTGGGTTGGACTAGATGACCTCCAAGGTCCCTTCAAACTCTGTTATTCTGATATTCTGCCATGAGATGCCTTTCCAATTAAGGGATTTCATAATAGTCACCAAACATAATCAGTCACAATGATCCCAAAGGACATAATTTCTAATCTAGGGGGCACTGAGCCATCATTGAATAAGGATGTGCAGAGTTAAAAAGAGGTGCATTGTTTGAATGATATTTCAAACCAAAGAAACCCTTGAAAGGGCTTTGTGAGCCAATACACCTCCCTCCATTAGAAAAGAGAAGCAAAATGCTCAGGGAAGGAAATTGTGTTCTCTTTGCACCCTAACAAAATCCAAAGTGGCTCATGGAGGGGAAAAGAGTTGTCGTTATAACCAGACAAGGTGTGTGAAGCACTGCTTGAGATTTTGCTGCCAACTCACGTAGGCTGATAATTCAACTGGAAACCCAAAAGGAACTTAAGCAAAATCCACTTAGGAGATATGGTGCCATAAAATCTTGCAAAAACCAACAAGCAAGTGCTATTCAGTCCTTGCTTTTTTTCAGTCTGAGCACTGGGTGATTGTTCTCACAGAGTAACCTATGAAAATGGGGAACCATTATCAATGTCATCTCCTGGCTAAGAAAATGTGTTTTCAGGGTGAATAGATGGGAGTGTAAAAAAAAAAATACAACACAGAGAAGCGCATTTCTCTGATCAGTCTGATGCTTGGTTAAAAATAAATAATCTTGAGGCAGGGGAATTTTCCCAATGGATTATTTGTTTCAAGAAAGCCCTACATCTGAGAGCAGTCAGTTATAATGATGACCTTTTCTACTTTCAATATATATATTTCTAAGTAAACAGGTAATCACACACAAAAAAGCTGCTCATTGTTTGTAGAGGTACAATTAAATGCAGAAACAAATTATATCAATCCAGATGTTTAATTATGGAACAAAGGAGGGGGAACTAAAGCAAAAACAAATCACCATTGTGATTCTCTAATGCAGCCATACATGCAAAACTGAAAACTAAACAACATGAATCTGTTATTTTGCTAAATTTGCCCCAATGCAATGAAGATATGCTGTTAGAAAAGCAACATTAGAGTATTCAATTGAATAACACTTTCTAAAACTATTATTTTGTCTCTGAGATAATAGCTGGCAAACAGCTGCATTAGTTTTCATAAATAACTACTGTAATAATACTTTCCATTTCTGGTGAATGTATCCAAATTTTGTCAGCTGACATACTGAAAATGGTAGAGGGACAAACAGGACTTTTTATATAATAAAAAGGAGAACATTCTAGTCTTAGGGAAAAAAGGCAATTATTATCTAATAAAGCAAAACTTTTCTAATTGTCACAACATTGGATTATTTCTGTTAAAGCATCATGATACAAATGTCATGACTGTGATTTTTCAAGGATGTCCCTCACTGTCTTCTGATTGTTAACATGCTGGCATTGATAGATCATCAGCTCATTGGCAATCCAGAAACAATAAATAGTGTCATAGTGATAATGTTCAATGCAGAGTTAGGTAAGGTTAGATCTCAAAAGTTCTTTTTTTAAGCTTTTGAAAAAGCTTCTTGGATGAGAAGCAAAACATCTTCAAGGAAAAACAAAGTCCAATTGCCTTTTTAAAAAAAGCACCTTTGGGATAACCATGACCTGGATGATGGAGAATCTCCATAGATAGTAAGGTTAAAATCACTGTCATTTGATCTTCTATGTATTAATTAAGTGGATGGAGTCACAAGTGATCTACTTGCTTTTTTTAAATAATATTTTATTAATTTTCTAATTTTACATTTAGGTATTTAAAAAGCAATGTGGTGGCTGGGTTAATCAATAGTTCAATAACATATAAAAATCTTTAGTACAAATCACAAGTTACAACATCAAATATTTCCTTTCTTTTCCCCTTAATATCTAGTATCTCGTATTTAAGCTAGTACAGTTCTTATTATACCAACTAAGTAAAAACATCATTATTACATTTATCAATAAATTTTTAGCTTATACATATCTTAATTACTTTTACATTCAATTTTTATAGACAATCAATGTCCTGTTATTGGTTTTTCCCCAATTTTTAGTTTTCCATCAATATTCAAATTTAACATTTGATATTTATAATTTCCAGGCTTTAGGTAACCAAAGTTTTCCTTATCTCAATTCATAACAGAATCTAATATTCAAAATACACATCTATTTGAGTATAGTCTTGTTCTATTTTCTAAAAGTCAACTATTTCTCACCATATTAAATCATCTAATTAATAATACAGTATTCCCTTTAATAAATCAAAACCATTATATATATTGTCTGGGTTAATCAATAAATCAAACATTCATATTTTTTTTCTTTTGGTCTAATTTTTAAATATTAAACAATAGAATCCTTATTTTCAACTAATTTCTGAATATTTTAAATTTAATGACCAAAGTTCCCCTTATCTCAACTTCTCCCTGTAACCCTCTAATTGGTAATATGAAATACCTTCTAATAAATCAAAACCCCAATTTTCTTCTGTCTTCTGGCTTTCTTCCTTTGCCAACTAGCCTTCCATGTCATTGCTTTTATTATATTATTTGAAATAAGAGAGACCATTTAGTTGCCATTTTTTTGGAAGGGCTAGCCCATTTGTGTTCATTAGATTGTTTCCCAATTCCCCATGATTATCCTGATATGTTTATCTTCCATTCAATCTGTTCTTCTTCTTTCTCCTCAAATTTCTTCTGATTTATATAGAAAGTCTTTTCCATTTTATTGTTGTCACTCCCTTTTCTGGATTTTCCATTAACTGTATTAGTTGGTCAATTGAGTCTTCTGTCTTAGTATTTGATTGTTCCACTTCTGTTATCTTCTGCGTTGTTAGTTCTTTGATTGTAGTCAAAATTTGGGTTTGTATATCTAAGCTGGCATCTTATTCTTTTATGCTGCATCTTATTTTGTCACAAGCTGAAAAAATGGTTTCATGTATTGCTTTCAACATGGAAAGGATCCTTTCCTGGTCTTCATCCATATTCTCTTAATAATGTGTTAAGTTAAGGACTTTAAAATCAGTCGTTAAAAATAATTTTGTAATTAGATATGGGACCTCTATTTCATGTGTTTATAGGTATTCTTTATAGTAGAAGTTGTTTATCAAGTAAGATTTTATAGTTCCTCAGATAAAGAAATAGGAAAGCAATTCCCCACATATAGCTCTGAAAGTCAGTAAAGGTTTACATTCATAGTTCAAGCAGGCCAGTTATGCTGTCCAGAAGTTCTATTTACAGCTGAGTTTCTCACAGGTGGTATCTATCAAGGTCAAAAGAGTTTTATCTGAAGTTTGGGCTTCAAGCCAAGTTTCTTTTAGGCAATAACAAGTTGTAATACCAAACCTTGCCACAAGATGTCATCAATGTCATTTAAAGTTTTTTAAGTCCAAAATTTTTATAATCTTTTTTTCAGTTTTATTTCTTTTTTGTAGATAAAAACAAAAGTCTCCAGTAAAAATAAGAAAACTTTTGGTCCCCAAGTTTCACAAACATATAAATCTAATTAGATTAATATTGTTTTTTTTTAGTGCTTTAACTCCCCTGGGTAGTCAGTTGCTGCTATTCTTAGAGGGTGGAGTAGAAATTCCCTTCCCTCTCTCCTCAAAGGGGGAAAAGATACTTTGGACAGCTTTTACAGGAAAAGAAAATACTTAGGATCTTAACGAGAAGATCAGATCTCACCCATTTCATCCACATTGCTTTAGAAATGCTTGATGGTAAGTTTGACTTTGGCTGTCTGCAGCTTAGTGACAAGCCATATTGCTATGGCCAGTCTTTCCTCCGCCAGTTTGGAAGGCTGCCCTCCCCCTCCTTTCTCATCGCTCCTACAGGGCAACTTTCAACCCTTTCCAGGGTCCTCCAGCAGAATGAAATCGAACAAAGAAGATGGAGCTCACCTTCCAGCGGCCATGGCGGCCGCAATGGCAAACCGGAAGTCTGTGGTCTAGTTGCTTTTTATGTTGCTGGCTGACTTTGGGCCAGATACTCTCTCTCAACTCAATTCACATCACAGGGTTGTTGTTGTTGGGAAAATAGAAGGAGAAGATGAGATTGTGGCATGGCTTTGACTTACTTGTAAAAATAATAAAGATGGGAATAGATGAAGAGAGAGAGAGAGAGGGAGGGAGAGAGAGAGAGAGAGAGAGAGAGAGAGAGAGAGAGGAGAGAGGGAGGGAGGGAGAGAGGAGAGAGAGAGAGAGAGAGAGAGAGAGAGAGAGAGAGAGAGAGAGAGGGAGCGAGAGAGGGAGAGAGAGAGAGAGAGCGCACTAACACTTTAGCAAGTTGCTCAGTGGTCTGTAGAATGCCTCAAGGACAGAATGCCATTCATGTGGTGAAAGGCAAGGTTCTCTGCCTCTCCAAACAGAGAATAGAAGACTTTTAAAGATTGACATCAGCCTTCAAAATAAGGCCAGGTCACAAAATTACTTCACCAGAAATACTGGGACTTTATTGATTCAGGCTACTCTAACATCATATTGAAAGGCTTCCTTTCATACTATAAAGCTAGGGTCCCCAACCCCTGGTCCGTGGACCAGTACTGAGCTGCAGCATGCCAGCAACTGGCCCACATAAACAAGGAAACCCCCTTCTACAGGATGCAGGCAGCACACAAAACCACGCACTCTCCAGTCCATGGAAAAACCTTTCTCCATGGAACTGGTCCCTGATGCCCTGGGGACCTCTGCCATAGAGAGTACAAGCAGGGAAATCTTTTCCTAACTAGTTCTCTGAACTAAATTCATGTTTTCCCTTTCCCTATATTCTTTCTTTAAGGCCACATACCTCACTCCAAGATGATTATGACTTCTACCTACAGTTTCACTTTGAAAAAAGAGGAGGGAGAGAGTGATCCCTGTGCAACTCCATATATGAGTAGCCACTGAACCCACTTCTATCTACAACTGCCCTTTGAGGTTAAACCATGTCTTCAATATCTAGTCCCTACTTTTCCTCAATGCCATCTCCACATAGCACAGGGCATCTGAAAAGGTTTATCTCTATACACAATGGAACTGTGATGCTGCACACACTTGCTCTCTGTGTTAAGTTAGGGAGGCCAGTAACTACACTTGCTCTACTAACTCACTTATATTTTCCTCATTCCTCAATTATTATTAAAATAATCTGCAGGGATCAAGGCTAGCCTGCAGGTCTGGTTTCAGCAGTGGCAAAACACAAGCTTATGAGACAGAGATTATTATTCTGAGTTGACATGGTTTCATATCATGGTTTGTTTGGAAGGGTGTTCACAGGGCATTAAAAAAATGTCAACATGGCAGCAGTGACTGTGTGACTGAAGATATCTTTTTTGATCCCACTATAAAAGTCTCTGTTTATTTTACCATGTTCTATGAATTAACTCACATTGGATGAATGTCTGTAATATCCTAAGCTGAAACCAACTAAAAGACTTTGTGGTTATAGCTATTGTATATAAAAATATAGGAAAACAGTTATAGTTATAGTAGTTGCAATAGCAACATCAGTGGTAATATGCCAAGCATGAACAACCAGATCTATATGTGAAGAATTCAGTTAGCTACTTTATTGTGTATGCCTATTTCACAGGAATCCTCCCAGACTGGCAGTTTGTACTTGGGACAGATTAGATAAGGATCAATTTATTCAAGACCTTGGCCTTTTGTGCCTATGCAATTATTCCAGACTAATTCCCTGCTTGACTCCTCCTCCTGACTTGGCCAGTCTCTCTCTAACATAATGTGTGTTCTATAATAGTATGGAAATTGATATTTAAGGCAAGTCAAAATAGCATGAATATATCTGAAATTTATCTTTGAAACCTTTGCGAATTGCATTTTTTAAAAAATCTGAAAGGAGCTCAAATACCATTTTGTTGGGTCTTCTTCCTGATCAAATTCCATGCACATTTCTTGCATAGCAATCCAATGCAGCTGAATCTTTCAATAGAGGAAGCTGGCAGAATCTCAGAAAACAGCTGTTGTATTCTGATGCTGCTGCGGGAAGCTGTCTAACAATTCTAACAAGGCCTACAATAAATAACTTGGGATAGGTTCAAATTATATAGGTTCTGAGCAATAGTTAAAATGCAGTATTGCAGGCAAATTCTATCCATAGCCTAGAGTTTAATCCTGATGGGGCTCAAGTCTGACTCAGCCTTCCACACTGCTGTGGGACCCAGATTGTTGCGAGCAATGTGCAAATAATACTTACAGTATATTGTAAACTGCTCAGAGAATGCTATAAAGCAGGGATCCCCAACTTGTGGACCATGGCCACTACTGAGCCTTGGCCTATTTGCAACTGGGCTACATGAGTGGTGGACCAGTATGCATACATGCAGCTCCACTCATACATGTGGTGGGTGGGTGCTGGTGCTCACAGCCCCACTCATGCTGGCCATGGGCACATGTACCCACTGCCCCCACAAATGAAGCTGCATATACACGCTCACATGCCTGCCGCTCACACCAAATCATCTCTTCTCCCCCCCCCCCTCCTGGAGTAGACTGCCTACTCGGAAAGGTTGGGGAATGCTGCAATAAAATAGAATGGGGCTATATATAAGCTGCAATAAAATATCACTGTCCTAGGAAGTAGAGAGGATATATGGGTCAAATATTCATTCCATTGAAACGTATATTTATACTTATCTTTAGCTGGAAAACCAAGTAGATCATATTGTTATCATAGTACTGCTTTATGTTTCAGAAACCATCAATGAAGAATAAAATGTAGTGTAATAAAAAGGTTGTATGCCATCCAGAGTAACTGTAAATGAGCTGGGTGGCTGTATAAATTTGTTTCATAAATAAATTTAATAAATAAGTAAAAACATATATTCTTATAAACATTTTATAGCACTAGTTTGATATGTTGTTGAAAGTAACCTATGAGTTTATTGCTGTACTGTAATACAATTCTAGCTACTCACTAGCTATTCCCATATTATATCTGTAGTTACTGAAATAGTTGTGTTAGTCTGGCAAGATCCTATCTATAGCTGGAGAACAATAAAGGAAAAACACAGATACACAGACACGCATATACATAGTCTAGCCAATTGTTTCACTCTGTCTCTGCTCTCTAAAGCTTGGACTATTCTTAGCTTCAGTCCCAGGATCAGAGTTCAGGTTTCAATATGATGCTGGTGCTGTCAAACTCTCTATCTTTATGTACAGTAGGTGGTGAAAATGTCATTGTCCCCTACCCACTTTCATCACTGCGGTCCTGCTTCCTGACCTGCCAACTACTAGTGTTGACACTAAGGCCATCAAAGTCTTTAAAGTTCTCACATCTGCAAAGCCCAGAGCAAAATATGCCCTCAAAATGGCTTCATGAAGCAGGGTAGCCCTCTCATTTCTAAAAGCAGAATGAGAAGAAAAAAGGACCTGCTTTATTTTACTTCATGTTGCTGTGAAGTATACATTGGTCATTGCTAGAAGATGCTTTAAAGGGATAAACAGTGCCTTTTGAAGACAAATCACACCACCTCTTTTTCTGATCATGAGCTGCATCATTTAGCCTTTCTGGTGGGAAATGCTTTGTTTATGAAAGCCAAAGCTGCTTCACACAGTTCGAGCCATTCCTGATTCATCTCATCCCATGAACTGAACTGAACTGAACAGAGTCCCCAGTAAATGACACCCACATTTTTATAAACCTCTGGTCTTTCTGGATTATGTTAAATGATCACCAGTGCTTAACCTTCTTCTATAATGGGAATCAGGAAACTTCGCCTTTATATTTTTCCTGCTTTTCAACTTGTGAGCAGCCCAGAATCCCTGGGAATTGGGTGGCCTCCAAAGTGTACAAATAAATATATAAACAAACAAACAAACAAACAAACAAATAAACCAGTTCAGAATCGAGTGCCAAGTTGGCCTCCACTCAGAAACTCTGCCCTCCCTGAGAAAACATCTGATTAGGATCTGAGTCTATATTTGGCGCTAGTCCAAGCTGGCTGGCTGCCATTTTAGTTATCTCAAATGTCATTCGGAATATTGATGGCGAATTGAACATTGCATGGAGGGTAATCAGAGATGAAAAGGATCTAGTACAAACCAAGCAGCTACTTGGCTGTTATTCAGAAGTGTCACCATATGCATGATTAGAATAGTTTATTTTTAATTTGATAGTTGTTATAATGTCACAGAGTGATAGAAGTGGAAAGGCTCTAAGAGGTCATCTTGTCCGATACTAAGTGTAGGATTTATATTATGATTTTAATCCAGAATCTTGAAACTGCTTTGTGGGACTCTCCCTTCATTTTATATCTACAAGAAAAATTCCATGAAATAGTTTGTGCTGACAGAGAATAATTGGTCCCAATCGCTGAGTAACTAAAGGTAGATTTGAATTTGGGTTCTCCTGCTCTAGTTGGCCCACCTTAACCACTGTATCATACACTGTTTGGAGATAGGCCTTTCTGAATCCATGGACCGCGGCATGCCATCAATTGTCTGCACAAACAAGCAAAGCCCCACCTGTGGGATGCAGACAGCACACAAAAACACGCAGTCTCTGATCCGCAGAAAAACCTTTCTCCATGGAACCTGTCCTTGGTGCCCAAATGGTTGGGGACCTCTGCATTAGTGTTTGAGAGCTGCTAACTAAAACTAGGCCTCTACAGGCCATCAGCATCATTTTTACCTTTAGTGGAATCAATTTATAGGCCATCAGCATCATTTTTATCTTTAGTGGAATCTCTTGACTGGTGACAGAAAAAAAAGTTGTAAAATTGGAAGGAAATGGACACCCAGGCCTACTTAATCTAGTCTTCTCAAGTATAACAATTGATAACCTATGCTAAAGACAGCATTTCAGCTTATATTCAGACAACAAGGTTTTAAAAAATATTTTTCATCTGGTCTTTAGCGAGATGTTCTTTAACTACCTACAGCAAATAAAAAATGTTGGGCCTTCTACTTGCAAAAATGATACAGTCTGGAAATAAACTGATTCAGCTGCCTATCATTGGTCTAATCCAGCAAAGTACTTGTGGTTATTTTTTTTTTCTGATAGGATGGATTTCATTGAATATTTTGCAAGCAACTACTAACTTGTTTACTACTCAAATATCAAATCTCTGCTTTCTCTCTCCCTTTCCTTTCCTTTCCTTTCCTTTCCTTTCCAATAAAAAAAAACAGAGTAAATGTTTATAGGCACAGTTATGTCACATATAATTATGTACACCACATTTCTTAACTTATAAAAAACAAAATGTTACATCGATTCTTGCCATGTCAAGAATGAATATGCAATTGCCAGATTTACTTAAATGCCAGGGACCAGACTTATTGTAACTCAGAGTCTTAATGATTGTTCCCTGAGACAAGTTTTTTTTTTTTAAAAAAAAAAAATCACATTTGTTGCTGTGACTAGAATAAATATGGTTATTTGTTTAGTAAGGCAGTTGAAAATCATAGGAAAAGACAAATATAAACCTGTCCAGGCCAACTTTTTTCCTTGAAGAATTTGCCAAGAAATTTATTCAGACCTAATGTACAGCACTCTCTATAGTTCTATAAATTAAATTGCCCTTATAATGGAAAAATTGCTCTAAATTTCCCCACACAGGTTAAAAACAAAAGCTGCCAAGGATCCCAATGGGACTGATTTTCTGTATTTCATTCCACAAGGATTCCTGGCTAGCTGGACATTAATCAAAATGAATTTTAGATAGCATCCATCTTTCCTTAGGGAAAAAAATCCACCATGGATAGATATTGACCTTATGTTAGAAGTGTTAAGAAATAATATATAGGCTCTAAGGTATTATTGGCATTATCACCCCCTTCCCCCCCCAAAAAAAAGAAAAACCCAAACAAAAACCCTATCTACAAGGTTAGCTTAAGGTGTTCTATAATAACCTGTCCTATTTTTAATGAAAAATTTCATCAAAAATAATCGAACAACTTTAAAGCCATGTATGGTATCCAATTCTTTACATTTTCTGCTGCACATGGGACTTATCCTAGAACTTCTAATGGTAAGTTTTCTTGGTTTAAGTGCCATCTATAAAATATTAGTTTTTCCCTAATTTGGCTGAAAATGATTCCAGTAATTTCTCTTCCAAGTGGATTAATATAAAGTCATAGGTGAAGAAGCTTTTATACTGATTCCCGTATTGCTTTCAACCGACTCAAAAAGCTTGTCTTATCTTTTAATAGAACCTTACATGTTTTTGAGATTCTTCTTTTCTCTGCATCAGGTGACAAATTTAATCCAATTTCAAATTTAATCCAATTTCATATTTGGATGTATCTGTAGTGTCTTGCATTCTAACCGCTGAGACTACAGTGACTTGTGAATTTGAATCTGAAACTGTGAATAAACTAAATTTCCTAAAAATATCTGTAATTACCTGTTAGGGATATTCCTATTATTTTGGTTTAAAAAAAATCTGATCCATTAAAAGGAGTCTTGGGCTTTTCAAGAAGACTGATACTGGCTACTTTTTTAGCACTTCTGAGAATGGTCACATGACCCCCAATACAATTTCAGGCTGGAAACTGACTAGGTTGTAGCTCTGTCCTAAAAGCAGATGACAAAAAAAAAAAAATGAATTTATCGTGATGAAGGCATATTCGCCAACCTCTGTGACTGAATTCATATTAATGTTTCTTTTTGGACTAAATGGTACACTTGTATATTTCATAAGTGATATAAATGCTGGATTATGTCCCTTGATTATCCAACTTCTTTGTTCCACTACTAACTACAAAAAGTGGTCTTTTCATTTGAGATGTTTTTAAAATGAATCCTTCCTTCCTCTGTTGTTGCTTCCAGTCAGCATTCTGTCATCTTTTCAAGAACTTATTTGTAACAAGGAGGTCAGGATTTGTCAAGCATATTCCATCATGTGCCAAGTTGTTGGCAGCTCAGACTTTCAATAATATTTTCTACATAGTTTGAGATCCTGTGCATCATTTTGCAAATTGCCTATAAGTCATTACTAATTTGTGGACAAGAGACTAAATTGAAGACAATTTGCAGTGGGTGTGTTCATAAGGATTATGCTAAATGAAAGAAAACTCAGGTTGCCCAGGTCCAGCAACCAGGCCGAGGCAATGTGAGTGTGACACAAGCACATTCTGATAACTCAGTAATCTGTTTTTTATTGAAAAAAAAACCTTTTCCAAGATTTCAGTGGCAAATGTATGCAGAACATCCAGACATGGACAGACTTTTAATACCTGATTTTGACTGTTGCTTTTAACATTTTCCTTTAATTGATACTGACTTCTGGTTTAAATTCGGTTCAGTGCTTTATTTTAAATGTTGCTAAGAATATTTGTTTATTAGATTTATATCTTTATTCTTGTTCAGGAGTCCAAGGTGGCCTATCAGGCACTCACTGCCCTATTTTTTTCTATAGCAAACCCCCCCCCCCATAAGGTAGTTTGGACTATGAGAGAGCAACTATCTACAAACCATGAGCTGGGCATAGGACTAGAACTTACGGTAGGTGTCCTTATTCCTTAAGCAATTTATATATTTATGTATTCATTCATTCATTCATTCATTCATTGTTAATAAATAAACCAGTCAGACAGATCAGCTGTGGCAGCCTCTTTATTGCACTGTGGGAACCTAACACTCATGGTTTGTATATCACAGTTTGTGGCTTAGTATGTTGTTTAGTGTAGCTGTTAAGTCGCTGGACTAGAAACCGGATGTACTGTAGCAAGTAAGGAAGATGACTTTGACAAAAATATGCAGGAACTGATGTCTAAGCAAAAAGAGCAGAGACATTCTTCAAATTCAGAGCTAATATTCAGAAGCTGTTCAGGTAAATGCCTCTTCAATTCACAGGCATATAGAAAGTGGGAGGAAGTACAGCATAAACAGACTTGCAAGATTCATATTTATATAATTATTAGTTTTTGTGTGATATGGGTGGCTATACGAGAGAGAGAGAGGGAGGGAGAGAGGGAGAGCAATTTCAATACAGCCTTCCTGTGCAGTTGGTCTCCTGATCTAATCTATCAAGTGGGCTGACACTGGAAGACACTGGGAGATTGTGAATTCTAGTCCTTCCGTAGGCATGGAAACCAGGTAGATGGCTAAGTTGCAAGAAATAAAAGGAGAAACTAGTAAATGAACCAAATGTGCCTGTGCTTACCATATTCACTTAGCATCTCTCTCTCTCTCTCTCTCTCTCTCTCTCTCTCTCTCTGTTCTTTGGAAGGCACATTTTCCAAGAGGGACAAAAAAATCTTCTCTAAACAAAAACTGCAAAAGGAATCTGCCTTATCAAACAAGTGTTGCCAAGATCAATCCTGTTTATGGTATGTTATGGCATCTAAATTACACTTGGGATTCCTAGCCCAACAAATACTTCTCATTTTAGTTTGGACCAGGAGATGCATTTGAACCTAACTCAAGGGCATCCATAGGGTTGGCGAAGATGCCCCAGCATACTTATAAGATCTCAGTTTGAGGGAGACTGACATTGCCCATCTGAATTGTTTAAGACATGGAAGCATCAGTTACCTCATTAACTACAAGAGCTATTAAGCTTACCTATAATTCTAGTGATTGGCAAGGTAAATGTCATCTACTTTAAACAAGAATTACTTCCACAGGGGAAGCTAGAACATTCTCTGAGGCCATTAAAAGCAAAATTGTTGAAAGGTTCCTGCGAATTCAAAGCAACCCATTAAGGCGCAAGCTTTAAGAAACTGGTGAAAAGAAATGGATTCCTTGTAATGAGCGAAGGTTTAGGTGATTAAAAAAAAAAAGACTGAAGTGTTAACATTTTGGTGCAGAAGTAGAAAAAAAGTGTTTAAGGTGATAGAGATCTTTTTCTTCAAACAAAGTCATGCTTGAATAAAGAAATGCATGTCACCATTTTTAGATAATTAAAAAAAATAAAGCACAGATGAACTAAGAAGCAAAATATTGATAAAAAGAATCAAAGTATGATTAAGAATGGGGATGTGAGTAATTACTATCTTCAAAAAAAGAAAGATATAAGAGATAGTGTAATGCATATTAGGGTTCATAATCCACTAATGAAGTGCAATTATTTTTCTATTCAAAATACCTGCATTCAAATGTATGACAATTTTTCCCTTCTTCACTGCTGTGACTCAGGAACTGAACATACTTTTTATTACAAAGAAACAGAAGATGTTTTGTTCATACCCAAAATAAGGGTGAAACTTTTTCACCCCTGTCCTAGTGACCTTGCTCAAACCAGAATCTATTCACAAGTGTTTATGCATGCATAAAATATGTGATAAGTAAAATATTTATTATTATTATTATTATGGATCATTGCACAGTCAGCCAGATGTTCAGACTGGATTTAGCATTTTGTCTACCTATCGAGTCCTTACCCAGGACCTGGGATAGGCAGATGTGGATGTTTGATGGTATTACAGATATCGTCGCAGGATGGAAGCAGTTCCTAGTAAGGCCGCTTTTTGCAATTGACTAATAGCGAATTTGTCAATGCCAATGGTGTTCAAGTGGTGCTCCAGTTGTTTTGGGATTGCACCCAAGGAGCCTATGACTATTGGTACTACCCTTGCTTGCTTTTGCCACAGTCTTTCTATTTCTATTTGTAGGTCTTTGTATTTTGTTATCTTCTCCAGTTCTTTCTCTTCTATTCTGCTATCTCCAGGCACTGCCACGTCCACTATCCAGACTTTTTTGTCTTTCTTATCGACAATTGTTAAGTCTGGGGTGTTATGTTGCAGGTGCTTGTCTGTTTGAATTCTGAAGTCCCAGAGCAGTTTAATTTTATCATTTTCTATGACTTTCTCTATTTTATGATCCCACCAGTTTTTGCTTACAGGCAAATGATATTTTTTGCAGATCTTCCAATGCACATTGTTGCTACTTTGTCATGCCGCTGCTTGTAGTCAGTCTGTGCAATCTTCTTGCAACAGCTTACCAGGTGGTCCACTGTTTCTTCAGCTTCTTTGCATAGGCGGCACTTACTGTCTGTTGCTGTCTTCTCAATTTTGACTTTGTATGCATTTGTCCTTAAGGCTTGGTCTTTTGCAGCCAGAATTAGTCCCTCGGTCTCTTTCTTCAATTTTCCTGCTCTTAGCCATTGCCAGGTTTTATTATTATCTGCTTTCCCAGCTATTTTTTTCATGTATTGGCCATGTAGTGCTTTGTCTTCCCATGCCTCTATTCTGTTCTTCATTTGGTCTTTCTTGTAGGCCAGTTTGGTCTCTCCAGTAGTTAGTAAGCCTTCCTGATATACTAATTTCAGTGCATCTTCATCATTGTTCTTCAGATATTCTTCCAAAGCCATTTCTTCTTCTTCTTCTTCTTCTTCTTCTTCTTCTTCTTCTTCTTCTTCTTCTTCTTCTTCTTCTTCTTCTTCTTCTTCTTCTTCTTCTTCTTCTTCTTCTTCTTCTTCTTCTTCTTCTTCTTCTTCTTCTTATTCTTATTATTATTATTATTATTATTATTATTATTATTATTATTATTATTATTATTATTATTATTATTATTAATCATCGGACAGTCAGCCAGATGTCAAACTGGGTTTGGCATTTTTGCCTATCTATCAAGTCCTTACCAAGGACCTGGGATAGGCAGATGTGGATGTTTGATGGTGTTATAGATATCATCCCAGAATGAAAGCTGTTCCTAGTAAGGCTGACTTTTGCAATTGACTGATGGTGAATTTGTCAATGCCCATGATGTACAAGTGGTGCTCCAGTTGTTTTGGGATTGCCTATTACTATTAGTAATACCCTTGCTTGCCTTTGCCACAGTCTTTCTATTTCTATTTGTAGGTCTTCGTATTTTGTTATTTTCTCCAGTTCTTTCTCTTTTATTCTGCTGTCTCCAGACACTGCCACTTCCATTATCCAAACTTTTTTGTCTTTCTTATTGACAATATATTATTATTATTATTATTATTATTATTATTATTATTATTATTATTATTATTATTATTATTATTATTATTATTATTAATCATCGCACAGTCAGCCAGATGATCAGACTGGATTTGGCATTTTGTCTACCTATCGAGTCCTTACCCAGGACCTGGGATAGGCAGATGTGGATGTTTGATGGTATTATAGATATCGTCGCAGGATGGAAGCAGTTCCTAGTAAAGCCGCCTTTTGCAATTGACTAATAGCGAATTTGTCAATGCCAATGGTGTTCAAGTGGTGCTCCAGTTGTTTTGGGATTGCACCCAAGGAGCCTATTACTATTGGTTCTACCCTTGCTTGATTTTGCCACAGTCTTTCTATTTCTATTTGTAGGTTTTTGTATTTTGTTATCTTCTCCAGTTCTTTCTCGTCTATTCTGCTGTCTCCAGGCACTGCCACGTCCAGTATCCAGACTTTTTTGTCTTTCTTATCGACACTTGTTAAGTCTGGGGTGTTATGTTGCAGGTGCTTGTCTGTTTGAATTCTGAAGTCCCAGAGCAGTTTAATTTTATCCTTTTCTATGACTTTCTCTATTTTATGATCCCACCAGTTTTTGCTTACAGGCAAATGATATTTTTTGCAGATCTTCCAATGCACCATTGTTGCTACTTTGTCATGCCGCTGCTTGTAGTCAGTCTGTGCAATCTTCTTGCAACAGCTTACCAGGTGGTCCACTGTTTCTTCAGCTTCTTTGCATAGGCGGCACTTACTGTCTGTTGCTGTCTTCTCAATTTTGACTTTATATGCATTTATCCTTAAGGCTTGGTCTTGTGCAGCCAGAATTAGTCCCTCGGTCTCTTTCTTCAATTTTCCTGCTCTTAGCCATTGCCAGGTTTTATTATTATCTGCTTTCCCAGCTATTTTTGTCATGTATTGGCCATGTAGTGCTTTGTCTTCCCATGCCTCTATTCTGTTCTTCATTTGGTCTTTCTTGTAGGCCAGTTTGGTCTCTCCAGTAGTTAGTAAGCCTTCCTGATATACTAATTTCAGTGCATCTTCATCATTGTTCTTCAGATATTCTTCCAAAGCCATTTTTTCTTCTTCAACCATCTGATGTACTTGTAGCATTCCACGCCCACCTATTTGCCTTGGTAGATAAAGTCTGTCAATGTCACTGCGTGGATGAAGGGCATGATTCATTGTCATTATTTTTCTGGTCTGCCTATCCATTGCTTTTAGTTCTGCTTGAGTCCAGTCCACTATTCCAGCTGTGTACCTAATGAATGACCTTAATTTCCTCCATTGAGTTTGGACTTTAAGATCTTCTTCACTCTCTTGATGTATTCACCTCTAATCTTTTTCTTGACTTCAGTGTGCTTGATGTTGTCAGCTTGAAGGATACCCAAGTATTTGTAGTATTCTTCCTCATCCAGACTCTTAATGTTATTTTCGTGGGGCATCTTGATTCCTTCAGTTTTCACTATTTTTCCTTGTTTGATAGTAAGTGTGGCACATTTGTCCAAGCCAAACTCCATTACAATATCTTGGCTATATATACGGACAGTGTTGAGCAGCGATTCTATTTCAGATGATGTTTTTCCATACAGCTTCAGATCATCCATGTAAAGGAGATGGGATAGTCTGGTAGATGTTTTTGATGTTTGATAGCCATGTCCTGAGTTATTCAGTATTGTTGACAGAGGAAACAGTGCAATTACAAATAGTAATGAATCTCCTTGAAATATTCCTCTCTTGATATTAACCTCTCCCAGTCTCTCACCATTGATCTGCAACTGTGTCCTCCATTGTGCCATCGATCTTTGCACAAATTTTCTGATGTTTCTACTGACTCCTGTTATTTCTAGGCACTTGATTATCCAATCATGTGGCAGAGAGTCAAATGCCTTTTTGTAGTCAATCCATCCCACATTCAGGTTGGTCTTCCTTCTCTTGCAGTTTTCCAAGATCATTTTGTCTATTAGGAGTTGATCTTTTGTTCCTCTGCTATTGGGGTGGTTTCCTTTTTGCTCAGATGGAAAGAGATTGTTTTCAACTAGATGCTGTTGTACTGCATCAGCTATCACACCAGTTAGTAATTTGAAAGTTGTTGGTAAGCAGGTAATTGGCCTGTAGTTGCCTGGTGTTGCCCCTTTTGCTGGATTTTTCATTATTAGGTAGTTTTCCCAGTTGTTAGCCACTTTTCAATTTCTCCTCCTTGTAGTATATTGTTGAACTGCTTGGCAATGAGTGGGTGTATAACAGTTAGATGTTTCAACCAAAACCCATGCAGTTCATCTTCACCTGGTGCTGACCAATTTTTGATTTTCTTTGCTCTTTTTTCTACCATTTTTGTTGTTATTACTAGTTCTTTCATTTCAACTTCTGTTTTATTTGCATCCACCTCTTTTAACCAAGCCGCATCCTTGTTGTATTTCTTTGGGTTATCCCATATCTGCTTCCAGAACTGCACTGTTTCTTCCTTGTCAGGTACTGATTGATTCATTGCAGTTTCTCCATTGATGGATTGGTAGGAAACGTTTCTGATTGGATTGAAATTGGAGGTTCTGCCTATAGTTTGCAATTCGAGCTTCATATCTACTGATTTTCCTAGCTATAGCTGTTATTTGTTGCTTTATTATTTCCAGTGCTTCCTTGATCTTCCTTGTTTCTAAGTGGTATTTCTTGATTAGGTATTCTTTGGTCTTCTTGTTCTTCAGCTTCTTTTCTTTCATCTGTTCTAGCTTGCTTGCATGTGATCTTAACTTGCTGATCTTATTTTCTAGTCTAACCTTCCATTTTTGTGGTGCACTGTTTGTTTGTTTTTCTTCTTTGTTGATTTTGCATCCCAGGTATTCAGTTATAACTGCAGCTGTGCTATACATTAGTTGGTTTGTTTCTTGCAATGAATTGGTGCTTATACTTGATATTGCAGTATTTGCATCTTTTGATGCTTGTGCTAGCTGTTTCTTTGGAACAAGCTTCAATGCAGGCTGCCTTATTCTGTTGTTTTTGTGCTGTTCTAGATGCTCAGTTATTCTTTGTTTCAATTCTTTTATTTCTTTAGTTAGAGGGTTTTGTTCTTACTGAGGAAGAGGTGCCTGGTTTCCAAATGAGGACAATTGTATATCTGTGCTGGATTCCTTCACTGCCAATTCCCCCTGGTTTGCCTCTACATTCTGAATTACTTCTTGTAAGGCTTTGATTTCTTTGCCCTGGGTAAACCTTTGCAGTTCGTCCAATTCTGTTTCTATGAATACTTTATTTCGTATTATAAATCGGTGTTGATCTGCTAGTCTCTGTTCTGTTATTTCTGATTCTGGATGATTCTGAACTGGTGCATTCATTTTAGATATCCTCTTCTTGTTGGACTTGATTTGTAGTAACAGATCATTATTTCTTTGTTTTCAATCACTGTGTATCTGCGACGGGTAAACACCTTTTCTTCCAGTAGTTCTGCAGCTGCTGGCCCTGGTTGCTCAGCCAACAGTCCTGAGTCCTATAACCAATTTTTCACCAGATATCCAGGAACTCCAATATCTAGCGCGGACCTTGTTAACCTGGGCGACATCCGAGCCAGTATGGCATTCTGAAATTTACGTCTCACCATATTTTTTATGGGAGAGACACTCTTTGTCTGACTCCTCTGATGAGACCTATCCAGTATGGTTGAACCTCTGGCATAGCTCTCATCTTCCTCAGAGTACACAAGCCCCACAACCATGTCAAGGTAGTGCCTCACTGGGGGTTGTTGTTGTTGTTGTTGTTATTATTATTATTATTATTATTATTATTATTATTATTCTTACTGTTGTTTGGTGGGCTTTCTATAGCTTTCTTTATGAGACTCAGCATTGATAGCTAAATGATTTTACACACACATTCACACACACACAGAGAGAGACAAAAAAGAAGTAGAGGAAAGATACAAATAGAATCCAATTATAGAACCCACTTTAGAATAAGCGCCAGCTGGAACACGACAGGTGGGGAGGGACAAAGGTTATTCAGACATCTATAGCACAAGATGCCCAGTTCTTTGGAGGGAAACAAGGTATGAGCAAGTCATTTTTTTCTTTTCCCCAAATATGACTCTATCTCAAGGATGCCAACTGATCTGTACACGATAATTATGTCACTATGCTTTTTTTTAATTAAGAAAAAATACTGCTGAATTTACAGTGTAAAAAAATTTACACTGCTGATCATGTATTTTTTTCTCTGTTTGGTGCTGAAGAAATAAAATAAATTTTCCAAACACTTTGAAAAGGCTTTTCCCCCCTTCTTTCCCCTTTCTGCAGAATGTTTCAGAGAAAGACCTCATTAAGAAAGACCTTTAGCTTATTCATAGTGGCTCCATTTTCTGAAGCGGAAAGGAAGAATGTAGTCTCTATTGACTCAGCAATTTCAAATAATACAGTTTATGAGGGTTTGTTTTTTTTTAAAAAAAAAGTTTAGAACATTTAGTATATATTGTACTTGTGTTTTATTCTTTAGTCATTTCTTTGATACTGCATTGAGAATGGAGCCTGATAAGAGTCTTGCCTGAGTTATCCTAATATAAAGGTTTGGCCAGCTGACTGTTGCCTCAGTGTGTATCAAAGGTACTTCATTCGGCTGGGTTGCAGCTCCTTTTGTGTGTATGTGTCTCTGTGTGAGGTGATGGTAGGAACATCGTATGCAGATATACCCAGAGAAACAAATTACTGTATCCTTGCTGCTGTCAAAAGGAGGATATCAACAGCATGGCTGCCCTCTCAGCCCTTTCCAAAAAGAAGGAAGAAAGGGCAGACAGTACACTTTCTCTGTGTGTAATCTAATCAAACAGTTATTAGTTTCCTGACCTCCCAGTCCTTCTACTTCCCAGAGAAAATAATTAGAGAATGCTATGATTCGACAAAGCCTACATGCCTTTCCATAAGACATTTTTGGTAAAGCAACAGGGCAAGGGATGCTGGTGAGTGAATACATATAAACTAGATAGCTCAAGGAGCAGCAGAAAAAGCTCAAGTGAAGTTCAGGTGTCAAATCCAAGTCTGGCATTCCTGTTCCTCTTTGAGATCAAAGGTGTAGAGGCCGCTTTCAGCTTCAAACTTCCTTTATTTTCTCTTCACCACAGCCCCAAGCTGAGAGAGAGAGGGAGAGAGGGAGAGAGAGAGAGAGAGAGAGAGAGAGAGAGAGAGAGAGAGAGAGAGGGAGGGACTGGCTCAAAGTCACTCAGCCAGCTTTCATGCCCAAAGTGAGACTAGAACTCAGTCTCCTGGTTTCTAGGCCAGCACCTTAACCACTACACCAAACTGGCTCTGTTTTTCCCTGCTAGCAGTACAACAATGGGATCCAATGTTAATCATATTTAGTACAGAATATCCATTACATAGTTCCAGATTTTCCATGATAAATATGAAGTTGGACAGTTTTTGTGAAACATTTTTTTAAAGAGAAAATCTGACATAAAGGAAAATATCAGGACCCACTTCAACTAATCCTCCAAGAAAACAGAACTCTTGAAACAATCATTGTCTCAAAAGGAAACCTTTGTTAGGGACTAGTGACAGCAGGGAAGGTAACGTGAGATCTGAAGAAAAATCCGTGTGAACAATATAATTAAAGCAAGCAATATGCCCCCTCCCACCAAAGTCATAATGTCCGTTTGAAATTCAGCCAATCCACAGGCGGCTTGGTGGGCGGCTGGCTGGTACAATAGGCGCGCATCTCATGGTCTTCACCAGCTTTCATTTCCTTGTAACTGTCTCCTAGATAAGGAGACACATTCAAAAGGAGGAGGCCAGACAAAGAAAAGAGAAAGTGAAAGTTAGCACTATGATTCCCCCATGCACCCCTGCCCCAATAAGAATGGCAGGCCCCAAAGGAATAGAAGAAAGGAGAGAGCAGATGAGGAGTTTTGGGGTCTGACAGAAAACATCCCGCTTAATGATTTGGCTATTTTCTGTGAGCTAATATGATAACTATATTTACCTTAAGGAAAGACTAGATCTGCTTCCCCCTCAAATAATTTATCTTTAAAATGGAAGTATCCTCTTAGATACATTAAAATTCACTAAGAATCTAAAAATATGCTAATGGCAGCAGCTGAGCCTCCCCCCTTCCCCATCTCATCATCCTATTTGGGGGGAAGCCATTCAAGTTCAATTTGCATAAATATGTATGTTAATGCTTATGGTACCTAGGGCTATTATTCCAATTCTATATCAAGGTCAACTAATAGTTCACTTTTGGGTAAATTTCAAAGTTCTACCCATCATCTCTAAAATGTTCAATTACAAATGCACAACGTGAAGTTCCAGAAATTGTCGTTTTCACTGTGACAGAAAGGGAAGTTGGTATGTTCATGATTGAAGAGTAATCAGATTAACCATTTTTTAATTTTAATTATATATAAATATAAGGTAAAGTACATTCAAATTTTGATTTTATTCTGCCCTTTAGCTATCCAAAGACCAAATGTGAAACAACTTCCAAAAGGTTCTATAGCCTACCTTATAGCACTAGTAATAACACTTAGATTTATACACCACTTCGTAAGGTTTTTCAGGACTCTCTGAGCAGTTTACAGAATCAGCATATTGTCCCCCCAACAATCTGAGTCCTCATTTTACTGAACCTCAGAAGGATGGAAGGCTGAGTCAATCTTGAGCTGGTGAGGATAAAATTGCCAAATCCAGGCTGAATATCTGTCTGACTGTGTGACCAACCATAATTGGAAATATCACATACTTGTGAATTTGGATTCTGTTTCACTTGGAGAGAATTTTCATTGGTTGAACACATTGACATTTGATCAAGTATTTAGAAACACAGCAGAACCCTTCAGTGAAGATGTTGCTCACAGCTCCAGACTGAAGTAGTGATGTTGATGTCAGTCTTCGTATCAGACACAACAGTAAATCTCCATTCTCCAGGAATTTAAGCTGGCATTTGGGAGAAACTGACAGAAGAGACTTTGTCTCTGACATGGCTTAGAAAAGCTGCTCTTTCTGTTCCTGAACACAAAAATCAAGTCATTCCAAAGGGCAGCTGGATTTTCTTGGTTTTTTTTTTTTTCTTTTAAAATGTTTTGCTTGTCATCCAAGACGTTTCTTCAGAACTGAAGGAGCTTCTTGGATGAGAAGCAAAATGTTTTCAAATAAAAGACCAAGAAAATCCAGTTGCCTTTTGGAAAAAAGCATGACCTGGATGATTGAGAATCTCCATAGACACAAAAATCAAATGCTCTCCCTCTCTCTCCCTCCCTCTCCCTCTCCCTCTCCCTCTCCCTCTCCCTCTCCCTCTCTCTCTCTCTCTCTCACACACACACACACACACTCACACACACACACAAAGAGTCCATGGTTTAGATCTTATCTTTCCTCCTGCCTTTTCATGAGAGTGAATGACTGAGAATTTTTCCCCATCCTTAAGATTGTCCAATGTTTAAAAAATGGCCTACCAAGCATATCTGACTCCTTTTTATCCGTGTCAGCATGATAGGTGAGGTTTTTCTTTCCAAGGTAAAATTAGATATGTAGAGGTGAGGAAAAACCACAGCAATGAATACCTACTGTATACTTTCCCAAGCATACTTATATAATTGTGATTGTACAGAGAGAGAGAGAGAGAGAGAGAGGGAGGGAGGGAGGGAGGGAGGGAGGGAGGGAGAGCACACTGTGGCTTATCCCATTTGCTTACAGGCTACTTATTTCACTAGTCCAGATGATTAAAATACCTTGTTTGAACACGTTGTTTGTAAACTGCCAAGAATCCCTTAGGTGAGATGGGTGGTGTAGAAATTTAATAAACAAATCAATATAAATTAATAAATAAAACCAAAGTGCAACATTTGAAGATTTTATAATCCTCTTTGCACTTGCTAAGATCTTCCCTCACTGATAGATTTTCTTCTCCCTCCCCCCTTTTTTTTATGCTTAAGAGACAATGGATATTTTTGTTTCATGGGAGAAGGCCAGAGGAAAAGAATTTCTAGTACACATTTCACATATTTAATGTTACATTCCTTGGCTTCCAATACATGTGAGATCTCTCTCTCTCTCTCTCTCTCTCTCTCTCTCTCTCTCTCTCTCTCTCTCTCTCTCTCTCTCTCCCTCCCTCCCTCCCTCCCTCTCTCTCTCTCTCTCTCTGAATTTCTAGTACATGTTTTACATATTTTATGTTACATCCTTTGGTTGCCAATAAATGTGTGGCATCTCTCTCCTTTTTTCTGTCTCTCAGTCATCAAGCCTAAGTACTGCTACTTAGTTACTTCTCAATACTCTGTGATTTTGAAACTTTCTGTCTCTTTTTGGATGGCACTTTGCTGTTTCACCCACCACTCAATTTCATCTGTTCATAAAGCAATTCTCATTTGTGCCTCCCACAATCCTTTCCCTGTTTCTGAAATTTTTGCCCTTTCCTCCTTTCATACATTATAATGTCTCAGGATGATCACTATTATCCTTAATTAGGGTCCTTAATTAGGATTGCTCTTTTTCATGCATCCCCATCCTCTCCTCCCCCCACCTAAAAACTGAACCCTAATAGCCTCTTTGTCCTTTCCTCATTCCCCTCTGCCCACTGAAAAATATCAGCCACTTTTCAGTGAGTATCTGAACACAAATGTAGTATTTTTGATGATGGAATATGATTGTATTATAATTATAAGATGCTGTCTTGGGGAGAGAAAAAGAGATCAGAAGAACATAGAAATGAACATGGTTAGTGTTCAAGGACATATAACTGAAGTAGCACATATCTAATTTTGATCTTAGTTTTCAATTCTCCATATGTTGAAAGTTACAGTTAGTATAAGAAGCCGATTGGTAGCCCATGGGCACAGTTACAGAAATTAGTCCATGGCCTAATTTCTGCTGTTTCAAGCACTGGTAAATTTATTTTTAGGTCATACTAAATAGGTGGCCAAATCATTAGACTGTGTCTTTAGTGAACAAGAAGGAGAAGGAGAAGGAGAAGGAGAAGGAGTAGTTATTCATTCAATTAAGTCTGGCTCTTAGCGATTCCATGGGACAGATCTCTCCACATCTTCCAATCTTGCACTACTTCTTTAAGTATTTCTGGGCTCCGGCTGGTGTCAGCTTCAATGGTGTCCAGCCATCATGTTCCTGGTTTCCTTTTACTTCTAACCAGGACTTTTTTTCTCATAGAATGCCCAGAACGGAGTTCCGGCACCTTTTTTGGATGGAACCTTGTAGGGTAGGCAAGGCGGGTTGTATGAAGTGTGTGAGTTCCGGCACCTTTATTTATTTATTTATTTATTACAAAAAAAGCACTGCTTCTAACTCTTCCCAACATAATTGTTTTCTCTAGTGAATTCCCCCACATGACATGGCCAAAGTAAGTGAGACAATACAGAAGAGAACTACAGTAAATGTGTATGATTTTCCTTCACTAAAAGTGATCATCTGACAAAGTGGCATGTACTATACACTAATCATACATCTGAGTCATGTTAAAATTGGAAACTTGACCTTGCTGACATCTAATTCTATATTAACATTGCACATTAACTCATCCATTTTCTACCTTTTTGGTAAAGGAGGAAGAGGGCAGTACTGATAAAAATCTGGAATGCTTCGTTTGTGCAGCTTATGATTTATAATACATTTTCCCAGCTAACAAAATATTGCACATTCTGCCCCCTTTCCATTGCTTATGTGGCCTTGAGAGTTAGTGAAAAATTAAGGTCAGAATAGAATGCCCCAAGAAGGACTATATTTTCACAAGTTATTAGGACCATCTCTGTTTCTGAAAAAAGGGAAACAGAGTTAGTTCACAATTTGGAAAGGCAAAGAGAATTTGTACAACATGAAGGATTATAGAAAGTTAGACCCCCCAAAGACAAATGTGGTAGATTTGTATTGTAAAGACTAGACTAGAGAATGTAGAAGAATCTTTACCAGTTTGTATTCTGATCATTAGTTGTTCTGGGCCTTGTGCATATCTCTCAGAATCATTGTTGAGAATAGAGTAGAGTAGAGTAGAGTAGAGTAGAGTAGAGTAGAGTAGAGTAGAGTAGAATAGAATAGAATAGAATAGAATAGAATAGAATAGAATAGACTTTGGAGGTCTTCTAGTCTAGGCCCCTGCTCAAGCAGGAGAACCTATACCATTCCAGGTAAGTGACTGTCCAGTCTCTTCTTAAAAACCTCCATGATTTCTGAAGACAATCTGTTCCACTGGTTAATTGTCCTCACTGTTAGGAAGTTTCTCCTTAATTCCAGGTTGCTTCTCTATTTGATAAGTTTCCAACCATTGTTTCTTGTCCTGCCCTCTGGTGCCTTGGAGAATAATTTGACCTCCTCTTCTTTGTGGCAGCCCCTCAAATACTGCAATACTGCTATCATGTCTTGCCTATTTCTTCTTTTTTTTTAGACTAACTAAACCCAAATCCTGCAGCCATTCTTCATATGTTTTAGTTTCCAGAACTTTGATCATTTTAGTTGCTCTTATCTAAACTTTTTCCAAGCTCTCAACATGTTTTTTATAGTATAGTGACTATACATTAGCTTTTTTGGCTGCTGGTGCACACTGCTGGCTTATATTCAAGTAATCATCCACTAGGACTCCAAGGTCCCTCTCATAGTTACTGTTTTTGAGCCAGGCCTCATCTAATCTGTACTTATACCTTTGATTTTTCCTGCCTAAATTAATGTGATATTAATTAATTTATGTTTATTTATAAATAAATAAAATGATATATGAAAAATTGTATCCTAAACATGTTTTATTGTTGAATCCAAACTTTCTTGGGAAACTAATTTTTGTCTATAATTACATGTTCTCAAAAGAATATCTAATATATCTGTCTGTCTGTCTGTCTCTGTCTATCTATCTATCTATCTATCTATCTATCTATCATGTATCTATACATCTATCTATCTATCATCTGTCTAGCTATCATCTCTATCTATCATCTATTTCATCCATCCATCCCATGGTGGCACAGTGGTTAGAATGCAGTGGCTCAAGGTTGACTAAGCCTTCCATCCTTTGAGGTTGGTAAAATGAGGACCCAGATTGTTGGGGGCAATATGCTAACATTGTAAACCATTTAGAGATGGATGTACAGCACTATGAAGTGGTACATAAGTCTAAGTGCTATTGCTATTTTACTGGGCTTACAAGTTACTCCAGTTGTGATCCTGTCTAAACAAGATAGAGGTCAGCCTCTGTAAGCTGTGTTTAAAATGATATAATAAAAGAGAAACAATAAATAATATTGCTTAACTTCTATATGACATAGGCAACAATAATCATTATAACCAAGACACTAAGATGAGAAATAAAGATGAAACATGATCCAAATTAATTAGTGTAGTACATAAATAGAAAAAAGATATAGTAGGAGGCCATGGGCTTTAAAATGGCCTTATTTGGGCTAATGGCTTGTGACAACTTGAAGAACCCAAAGTATTCCTTCCCTCTTTTACCTTAAAGAAAGATTTTCTGCAATGATTTATCAAATGTTTACTCTAGCCCTAAAAAAACTTGAGACAATCCTTGAATGTGGCCATGTAAAAGCTGTTTTAGCTGGGGAATAAATTCAGATTATATCTTGAAGAAATCAGCACTATCAGTAGAGCAATCCTAGGAGATTAAAACAAGTCTTATATCTGGCAATCTTTTTAAGGGAAGAAAATAATAAATTCAACCTTTTTCCCTATAAAAAGTTAAAGGCACTTGAAGTAAATCTCTTTAATTCAAATGTGGTTGGCGATGACATTTACTGAACACGTTGGGAGTTTCCAGCAGGTCAGTCTTATGATTTCAAAGGAAAGTCTCAGTGCTGAAAGATTGCATTTGGGATGTGGGGTCATTTGGATGTGAATATCATTTTTGCTCCTGAAAAAGCAATTGGAGCTGAAAGAGTTGTTTGCTAAAAATATAAACAGGCACAGAAAAGAATAGATATAGACATATTTCCAGATATGTTTTTGTCTCCTTTAATAAAAGGGACAGTATCAACCAAGGCAAACCAGTTCAGTTTAAGTATATATGTGAGAGAAGGGACTTACAAAGGACCCAGATAAAAAAGCCTCTGCACAACTGTACAAACTAGACAGAACTCTACTTTGACTATGTTTAGCTCTTACTCTAGTGTAACCCTTACCCTTTAAATGATTCCATTGGGTTTTAAAAAAGGACAGATTGGAAAGATAAGTGATGTATTTTAGAATAAGAAAAATATTGCTTTTACCTTTTTTAAAAAAGTATTGAATGTGAAGGATTACTATTCAGAGTTTTTAAATCAGGAGGTCCTTTTTAAGCTTGGTTAAACAAGAAAATACATCCTTAATACCTACTGGCTCATTTTTCCTTGTTCAAAGAGTTATGGTGACATTTCTAAATGCTTCACAAAACACCCAGAGGTCAAACTGGCACACAACTGCCACCGCAATGTTGGCTTTAGAAGATAGATATTCTACTCCCCAGATCCTTGTTAAGTTTATATTGGGCAAAATGCTTTGCTGGTGTAAATCCATTTACTTTGGTAAAGTTATATCCTTAGGGAATTTTTCCCATTTTTAACAGCATTTATATATGTGTGTTTAGAGCCAGTATATTCTGGATGGCTGCAGGCCATTTTGAAAATGATGAGAAATAACTAATTACTTTCCAAGGCTGCCTTGCTTGATGGTATAAATACTATTCCACTAGGCTTAGTTCTAATTTGCAGTGGGTGCTACTGCAGATGATTATTACACTTTTTCAGAATTGCCTATGTGATTTTATAAAAAGTCTAGGCACAATGTATTGTTCCCACACTCATCTATTTCAATTCATTTCAATTTATTTATATATGTTTGACTTTTATCCCCTCCTTATTACTTTATAAATAACTCAAGGTGATAAGCATACATAATGATAGATAAGATAAGATAAGATAAGATAAGATAAGATAAGATAAGATAAGGTAAGGTAAGGTAAGGTAAGGTAAGGCAAGGCAAGGCAAGACAAGACAAGACAAGACAAGACAAGATTTATTGTCATTTTTTAATGGCACACATTAAAAATGAAATTCCGTTGCCTACTCTCAAAAGTGTAGACATACATAACATACATATAAACATGCTATATACATACATACATATATACCTACACCCTTACATATAATACTCCTTCCTCTTCCCCATACAAACCTGTGTGGGGAACTGAGACAGCGTGATTAGCCCAAGGTCACCCAGCCAGCTTTCATGGCTAAGGCAGGACTAGAACTCACAGTTTCCTGATTTCTAGGCCAGTACCTTAACCACTAACTTACTAACTGCCTTTTGAAGTTTGATCTCCATATTACTTAAAACTGCCATCAAAATTGTCACCTTGTATGTTATTTCTACTATCACTCTAATCCCAGTCAGGCATTCATTTTTTGGGAACACTTTGCTCAAAAGAAATTCCAATCAGTTGCTCATTAGTTTGGTCACCATGATATAGAAAAGATGTTGCAACTGTAAAAGAGCACAGAGAAGAGCAACAAAGATGATTAGGGAACTGGAGGCTAAAACCTATGAAGAACAGTTGCAAGAACTGGGCATGGCTAGTCTAGTGAAGAGAAGGACAAGGGGGGACATGATAGGAGTATTCCAATATCTCAGGGGCTGCCATAAAGAAGAGGGAATCAATCTATTCTCCAAAGCACCTGAAGGCAGGACAAGAAGAAACTAATCAAGGAGAGATCCAACCTAGAAATAAGGAGAAATTTCCTAACATTTAGAACAATTTATCAGGGGACTGGCCTGCCTTCAGAAGCCGTGGCTGCTCTATCATTGGAGGTTTTTAAGAAGAGACTGGACAGCCACTTGTCTGAAATGATATAGGGTCTTCTGCTCAAGCAGGGGGTTGAACTAGATAACCTCCAAGGGCACTTACAACCCTGTTATTCTGTTCGGTTCTGTTCTGCTGTGCCCATTGCTGATGCCTCTCAAATAATGTTGGTTGCTGCATTTACTTGGGTGTTCAGAAAGAGAAGCCAACATGCCTACAGCTATACATTACTGAAATATTCACACCCAGTGAACCAACAGTTTGGGTTTTTGTTCTGTTTTAAGAAAAATAATTGCCAAACACTTTCCATGCCTTTTGTATGGGTTTGTATGCATTTCCTTAAGATACATATTTTGTGTACTGTTTTCCTATTATATGTATTTGTTGCTAGACATTCCCTCTCCCTTCCATTTTCTCCTCTTTTAGACCACCAGAACTGGAGAAAGTGCAACTATCAGTAGTCACCTTTGCATGTAGGCTTGGGAAATGTAAATGAAATGCAAACAATTAAAATGCAAATTAAATGAATCCCCCTCCCCATTATTCCCATCCTAGTAGCCTTTGGGAAAGATGCTGAATTTACATACTGAGTAGAACTTACCAGCCTAAAAATTTGATTGCTAGGCCCTAGCACCAATGTATATAATGTATATAATGTGTGTGTGTGTGTGTGTGTGTATATATACACACACACACACACACACACACACATACATGTATATGTATATGTACATGTATATATAATATATACATTGGTGCTAGGCCCTAGCACCAATGTATATAAATGTTAAAAGGAAAAAGCGAGTGGGGGAATCCATTTTAAAGTAAAACCTAGATAATGTTCAATGAAATGAACCTTCAAAAAAAAAATTAGGATTAGTCTATGATGATAATGGGTGAAACATAGAGAGCTGTTCAACTTGCCTATAAAGTCAATGGCTGCATTTCAATAGCAAATATCTGCAAGTCTTTCTTTACCGAAACCGATCAAGGAGCAAAGAAAGAAATCCAAAGCACTTTCTAGTAAGCAAAATGAAAGCTCGTGCAAGCTTATTCTGCCTTTTTTTTTTTTTTTTGAAAGGGGACATTCTTTTCAAATTATGTCACGTGGAAGCCTCAGGTACATTAATAAGAATCGTGAAGGAAACTTCAAAGAGGGGAATGAGATGTTCAGGGAGTCAAAAGTGAGCCTGTTCAGAGCGTTTGCTCCTCGACACATCATGCTATGCCAATTATCAAAGGAAGGTCTGGATCAAAAATAAGATAAGCAATTTATACTGTCAAACTGTGTCTAAGCCTATTGCCCTCCATGCAAGGGCCATGTCTTCTGAAGCCATGAAACCAGTGTCTGTGTTGTAAATGTTTAGATAAATCTATTGGTACTGGTGTGTTAATTCATGCTGTTAAAATTGCTTTTTATTTTATTGGGGCAATCAATGTGTTGCTTCTTCCTTTTGCAAAAGCGGATCTCTCTTTCTCTCTCTCTCTCCTTCTGGATCTTACAACTTCATTACACATACTGCAGAATTACACATCTCAGAGGATATAAGCCTGGCCAGAATGTTTCTATATAGGCAGTCCTTGACTTACGACCACAGTTGAGCCCGACATTTCCATTGCCAAGCCAGACAGTTGTTAAGTGAGTTTTATGACCATTCTTACCTCAGTTCTTAAGTGAATCACTGCAGTTGTTAATTAGTAACACGGATGACCTATTGAAGTTCACTTTTAGTTGGCAAGGTGGGGATATCATCAGAAAGCTGTTTTCGGTCCTTGGATACGGGAATTAAATATGTTTAACTACAAATAAGGAAGAAGATACTTTGTTCCTGCCATATGGACGTAGTATACTTAGACTTCAGTAAAGCATTTGTTAAAGTAGACCAAAACCTTTCATTTGGTAAGCTAGAAAAAGGTGGAATAGACAACCTCACCACTAGATGGATCTGTAGCTGCCTGACAAACTGTACTCAATGAGTAGTCCTCAATGGCACTACATCCACATGGAGAGAATTAAGCAGTGGGGTACCACAAGGTTCCGTCTTAGCCCAGTACTCTTCAACATCTTCATAAATGACTTAGATGAGGAAATTGAAGGGGAACTCATCATATTTGAGCAACTAAGATGATCAAAGGCCTGGAAGCTAAAACATATGAAGAACGCTGCAGGACTTGGGTTTGGCTAGTCCAGGGGTTGGCAAGCTGAAACACTGAAAGAGCCACTTGGACCTGTTTTCCTCACAAAATAAAAAACTGGGAACCACATAATGTGCGCGCGCATGCGCACAAAACAGGAGGCTTGATTTAAAGAGTGGAGCCTAAGACGAGACTTGCACCAGCTCTGCCCCCCCCCCCTGTCCAGCTCCGTCCTGGCTTCTCCTCCTCTTGGAAAAGACTTCTCTCCCCCCACCCCATGCTCTCCCTCTCTGGGACTTTCTTTCCGCCTTTTGGTGCGAAGGTTCCCAGGGAGTGGAGGAGGAGGCCGACGGGGAGAAGGAGCTGTGGGCTCGCCTATCTCAGCCTGCTGCGGGAGGCTGGAGTTGAGGCTTCTGGCTCGCTTTGGGAGGGGTGCTTGGAAAAGAGAGGATGAGAAGCGGAAAGTGGAAGAAAAGACGTCTTTCACCTCTCTGGGGTTCTTTCGCTGGGAGGATGAGGAAGCAGCAGTTCTGCTCCACAGGAGGTGGGACCAGGCGGCCTCTCCTTCAAGCTCATCTCCAGTGGCGGTGGCGGAGCCAGCTGGTGCTGTTTACATGGCCATTCGTCCACGTGACTGAGATAGGCAGTGGCCCCAACTCTGGTCTGGGAAAACAAGAGGGGAGCAGGGCGGCGCTGCCTATCTCAGTCACATGGACGAACGGCTTGTAAACAGCACACCAGATGGCGGCGGTGCCGGCGGAGATGAGCAGGCTCAGGGAGACGCGTGGCCAGCTTGGCTGCCCAGGAATGGCCAAGGGAGTGATGGCCCCGCTGGCCGCCACCCCCGCCGGACTGACTCAGAGAGACGCGTGGCTGGCTCGGCTGCACAGGGAGTGATGCTGGTGCCGGCCACCGCTCCAGATGGGATTGCTGCCTGGGGGGAAGCAGGAGGAAGAAGGGGAGGAGGAGGGCAAGGAAGCCACCGCCGCCCCAGCTGGGACTCCGCACTACCTGAGCTCACCCTCCGCCCATCCAATGTAGCTGCTGCCAGCCCCTCTGCTGGCCCAGGTACCCCTCTTGCCCCAGCACCCACCCGAGCTGCCCATTGGCAGCAGGAGGAAGAAGGGGAGGAGGAGGGTGAGGAAACCGCCACCATCACCCCAGCTGGGACTCCGCGCTGCCTGCCCTTGCCCTCCACCCCTCTGATGTAACTGTGGCAGGGACTGGTGTCATGCAGGCCACTGGCCCTGGCTGCAATGCTGCAGCTTCTCTGCTTGACCAGCCCCTGCCAGCCCCTCCGCCAGCCCAGCTGGCCCCCCGGTGCCCCTCTTACCCCGGCGCCTGCCTGAGCCACCTGGGGGGTAGTAGAAGGAAGAAGGGGAGGAGAAGGGTGAGGAAGCTGCCCCAGCCAGGGCTCCGTGCTGCCTGGCCTCACCCTCTGCCCATCCGATGTAGCCGCAGCGGGCTGCGGTGGAGGCTGGTGCCATGCGGGCCACTGGCTCTGGCCACAGTTTTGTGGCTGCTCTGCCTGATTGGCCCCTGCCAGCCCCTCCATCGGCCTGGCTGCTCCCCCCAGGCACCCCTCCTGTCCCGGCCCCTGCTCAAGCTGCCCGTTGGCAGCAGAAGGGGAGGAGGAGGGTGAGGAAGCTACCCCAGCCGGGACTCCGTGCTACCGGGTTCACCCTCCGCCATCCAATGTAGCCACTGCCAGCCCCTCCGCCAGTCCAGCTGCTCCCCCTGGCACCCCTCTTGCCCTGGCACCCACCTGAGCCATCTGTTGGCACCAGGAGGAAGAAGGGGAGGAGGAGGGTGAAGAAGCTGCCGCTGCTGCCCCAGCTGGGACTCCACGCTGCCTGGTCTCACCCTCTGCCCATCTGATGTAGCCACGGTGGGGGCTGGTGCCGTGTGGGCCACTGGCCCTGGCTGCAATGCTGCAGCTGTTCTGTTTGACCGCCCCCTGCCAGCCCCACTGCTGCCCTGCCTGCTCCCCCCCAGGCATTCCTCTTTCCCCAGCACTTGCCCGAGCCGCCCATTGGCAGCAGGAGGAAGAAGGGGAGGAGGAGGGTGAGGAAGCCACCGCATCCTCAGCCGAACGGGTGGGGAGGGGGAGCCGGATGGGAGGTGGCAGGTCCAGTGGCAGCAGCGGCATTGGCCACTGCAGCATCGTCACCCAGCCGCCACCCCCGCCACGTCCTCAGCCACTTCACTGTCGCAAGAGGAGGGTGCCAAAGCTTGGTGTACCATGGGTGGCCACGCCAGCAATGGGGAATGCCACCATGGGGACAAGAAAGGAGTCCCGTCCTGCTGCCAGCCCCGCCGCCCTCGCAGCCCAAGGTCTCCTTCTCCTATAGTACTGAGGGTGGCAGCAGCGGCAGGATGGCGAAGGGGTGCTGCTGCCCGCTTGTTGCTTCTTTGGCCTCACTAAGCGTGATCGGCAGCAGTGGCAGTGGGAGGACAGCCAAGAGGACTGCGCAGCATGTGGGAAAAGGGCTGGGCAGGTACCAGAGGGGAATCCGCTGTCCGTGAGATGGCCGAAAGGTGCAGGCGGAGAGGGAAAGCTCTGGAAGACTCCCGGTGACCCCCCCCCAACTAACAGAGGTGGTGGCAGAGCAGGGTAAGGGGAGACCCACTGGGCAGGGAAGAGGCACCCTGAGACTGGCCACCCATGGCTCCTTACCAGGGACCCCTTTCCAGCAATCCTCCCGGCCACCATGTGCAGTACAAAGAAGGAAAGAGGTTTGTGGGCAGTCCCACAAACCAAAGAAGTTCAACCAATCAATTCAAACTTCATGAGAAATTTGAATCGATTGGTTGAACTTTTTTAGTTCCACTTTTTTTTTTCAGACTGCACATGGTGGCTGAGGACAGGGAGTTGCAGGACACGGCTGAAAAAGCTGCATGCGGCCCCAGAGCCACAGGTTGCCAACCCGTGGGCTAGTCTAAAGAAAAGAACAGGAGAGACAGTAATAGCAGTATTCCAGTATTTGAGGGGCTGCCACAAAGAAGAGGGTGTCACATTATTCACCAAAGCACTAGAGGTCAGGACAAGAAACAGTGATTGGAAACTGACCAAAGAGAGAAGCAACCTGGAATTAAGGAGAAACTTACTGACAGTGAGGACAATCAACCAGTGGAACAGCTTGACTCCAGAAATTGTGGGTGCTCATCACTGGATGTTTTTAAGAAGAGACTAGACAATCACCTATCTGAGATGGTATAGGTTCTCCTGCTTGAGTAGAGGGCTGGACTAGAAGACTTCCAAGGTCCCTTCCATTCTATTCTATTCTATTCTATTCTATTCTATTCTATTCTATTCTATTCTATTCTATTCTAACATATAAGAGTGTGAAAAATAGACTTATTGTCAGGCATGAAAGACCAGGACCATATGTAAAGTTCCAATTAAACTAATTTATTATTGCTCATGCCTATGCACAGGAATCTATCCAACTAATGATTAGTGCTATTTTGGCAATGAAATTCAAGAGGACTTAGTTTGTTTGTAGCTACATAGAGATTCTAGGCTGATTCCTTTTTGACTCCATCTCCAGGCTCTGCCATTCCTTCTCCTATACTTTTGAGATGAGCTCAAGACAAACATTCTATAAGATTCTTAGGCTGAGAGATAGCAAGCACGCCAGTGTTTCTCAATCTTGACAAGTTCCAGATGTGTGAACTTCAATTCCTGGAATTCCACAGCCAGCAAGTTTCAGTCTATTCATCTGAAATTTGCCTAGGTTGAGAAGCACTGCTTTAACCACAGAAAGGGCATTTCTCCCATATGCCATTTCTTACTAAATCATGTCAGACTATTTAGGCAATCTATGAAATGTTCTATCAGGGTTGTTTCAGAAACCAGAATAAGACATCAGATAGGACAAAGATCACCCTTGAAGATGTGATTTGACAGCAAGTTCAAAGAACCACCAAATTGTATCATGTTTCTAATCTGAGCTGCTGAATTGATGTGAAATGTTCAATCAGATGAGAGGCATCTGAATTTGAAACAGTTTTAATGAGATAACGGTTTGATGACATTTGGGGGCATGTCAGACACCGACCACATTGTAGCAATTACTCCTTCCAAACCTGGACAGATCTGAAAAGATGGAGTTATGTAGTGTAATGGCATTAGCAGGCAATAGAAGTTATCACCTCAATAAATCCTATACCTTTGCAGGATCAGATGTCCTTTTATTTTATTTCTCTGCATTATTTGCATATATACATGTTTGTGAGTATGTATTTATATGTCTTTCTCCCTGTAATAAGCAGAAAGGTCGTTTGTAGAGAAACTGAAAGACTATTTATTTAGTTGCTCTTTTTGACTTGTTCATTCTTGTGCATGAGCTTCTCTGCCTTTCTATAAATCCATATGTTATTAATCCTTACCTAGTCCCCTGTCTCTCTGATGTCTGGCCTCCACTCCCCATTCATTTCTCTTCATTTCCTTCTACTTTGACCCCACAAGAGACAGGCCCACACTTTCCTGGCCTTCTGGAAAGGAGTCAAAATAGGGCTCTGTGGCTTTGCCTGGGGAGCTCAGAGGAGCACACAGCCATGGGGCTGGTTAGTGCCCTGAAAACTCTTCCTTCGCCTTTTAATTAATTCTAACAGTTTTAATTAATTCTAACAGTGTTTTATCATACTTGCTTCTATTTTATATATATATATATATATATATATATATATATATATATATATATATATATATATACTGTTTTTGTATTTTGATATTTTGTTTTACATCAGAGCTGAGGGACCATGGCCCTTTATGACATGTGGACTTCAACTCCCAGAATTCCTGAGCCAGCATGGCTGGCTTAGGAATTCTGGAAGTTGAAGTCCACAAGTCATAAAAGAGCCATCGTTCCCCATCCCTGTTCTACACACTCCAGAATCCCTCTCTGAATGAGATAGGCAGTTCAAAACTGTAAGAAATAAATAAATATTCTCAAGGGCAAAGCAAAAGCAATTCCTTTGCTACTTATCTGTCTGACTCAACTGAATAAATACTGTCAAAGTCGCTCTGGGATAGTGTGTCTGATGTTAGACTGCTAGTCATAGAACCCAGCTTCTCTTTATATCACTGGCTGTTTCATATATATACATAATAGTGGTCATACACCACTCAGAGTTATGTTCTTTTAAAGAATGGACTATCCAGTCCAGAATGAAGTTTTGGGTCAAAATGATACACTTAGGGCAAAATTTAATCTCTTCACAATGAACGGGAGAATTAAGATTTTAAGATAATTTCTTAGGTTTTTCATGTTACAAATTAATGTTTTACTTTTTTCTAGGAATAAAGAGGGAAGGCTAATGTTAAATCTAGCTTATTTTTACTGCTTAAGCTTCTCTTGAATCAAATATTATATTTGATTTGTGTATGAAAGAGAATGGCACTCTTAATACATTAAGTGAATGGGACAAAAGGATAACACAATGGAATTCTTCACATTTTTTAAATTTATTATTATTTTGTTTATGTAGCTGTTATCTTTGCCTAGTTTTCCCAAGGTTACCTCTGTGGCTATATACACTTATCATCACCTACCCAACCAAAAAAAAAAAGTTGTTTCCAATGGCAATTTATAAATCTTCCAAACAGGCATTTAATAGTGATTGGAGACCTTTCATAATACCAAGGTTGTCGTAAGGTGAACTCTTTCAATATGGTCCTTCCAGGAAGTTCCATACTTGTGTTGCTGACAATATTCTTTTTCAGACGGTGGAAGACGTTTCAAGAGGATTAACTATATTTGATTTAATACCCATCAAGATATAAGGCATAACTGAGAAAATTAAACAGAAATGTTGGGAATAGTGGCCATGTTATACTGAATTTGGTCACCTAGTGGTGAGATGGGTAGCAAACAAATTTAGATAATATAGATCAGACATGTCAAACTCGTGACTTCATGTGACTTTGTGCAATTTATCGGAGTTTTTTTGCTATTGCCGATGACGCATCCAGTCCACAGGCCTGCAGTTTGACACTCCTGATATAGATAGATGATAGATGATAGATAGAATAGATAGATAGATAGATAGATAGATAGATAGATAGATAGATAGATAGATAGACAGACAGACAGACAGACAGACAGACAGACAGACAGACAGATTTATTTCCTGGTTCCAAAAGAAGGGAAAACTGGGTGTCATCAAAGCCTGGTCTCTAAAAAATGTCAGGGCAACGTTAAGGAAGTTTCTACTAAGTAAAAATGAATTGGAAAAAGATTTCAAAAGAAGTTGGAATTCCTCAACAAGGTACTAAATGGAAAATGGCAAATATTTTCAGACCTGAAATGGACAAGCAAACATATTGCAAGTAGAAACAGGGACAGTTGAGCAAGGAAGCATTTCTGGCATGCAACAGTAATAGAACTGGCATCAAGTTAATGAACAATGCTAAGAACAGTAACTAGGGTTTCTTGGGGTTTTTTTAAAATAAAGGAACAGGAAAGAAGTATGTCAGGTGGTTAATAAAAATGGGGAAAGGCTGACAGATATCCAGTGTTTATCTGCGGTTCCTCATAAACCCAGAGAGAGATATCAAGCCAAGTGTCCCAAAATACAGTCTTCAGCCCAGTTCTCTTCAGCATTTTTAATTAGTAATTTGATGAAGACGTGGAAGACATTTGAACAAGCCTGGAAGATAAATGTAATGAATGACAGAGCTAATGAGTTTTTTTTTTTCTTTTGGTAAATGCACGATGAATCAGTGACAGGACAAATATAATTAAGTAACATCTCATTGTGGATCTCTTAGTAAGGCATAATCTGTTGCAATTAAACAGAAATAAAATAATGTAGGAAAATATTGTATTATTCTAGTTTAATTTAAAAGTAAACTCTTTTGTTCTATATGTGGATCATGTTTTTTTATTTTGAAAAAAAAAATTCCCAAAGGAATCAACAATGAATACCTAAATCAAATTTTATTATTAATTTGTCTATTTTTTTCACAAAATAGAAACAAACGCAAAAATATCTAAGGTAGTCTAAACTACAACCTTACACATTTTATCTGGAAAAAGCCCCATTTTACATATACATATACATACACATACACATGCACATGCACATACACATACACATACATATACATATACATATACATATATAAAGTGGGGCTTTTTTCCAGCTAAAATGTGTAAGGTTGTAGTTTAGACTATCTTAGATATGCACGTAAATGTACATGTATTTTTGTGTGTGTATATTGGAGGCAGATTGCTGTAATGGTCAAGGGATCAGTCTACAAACCAGGAAACTGTGAGTTGTGGTCCTGCTTCAGGTACAAAGCTAGATGGGTGACCTTGGGCCAGTCACTTTGTCTCAGCCCTAGGAATGAGGCAATGGAAAACCACTTCTTCAAAATCTTGCTTACAAAAATGGCAGTCTATTTGTACATGTTTGAACGGGAGATATACATATACTAATGATGGTAAATTAATATTAAAATCCCCCACTGAGAGATAGCTAGGGAGAAAGTAATTAAATATAACTATGTATACAGATACATACATACACATAGATACACAGAGGAAAAATATAAAGACAACACTGAAAATCTATTACGCAGAGTTGTTTTTCAGATTTTTTACATAAAATGAAAACATACGAAGTGATCACCAGCAACATTCTTTCAATAAGACATTCTGAGGAGATGCTATCCAGAGGAGAGGAGGAACTAGACAGAAACAGACCTGCATGTCGGACTTCAGAACAATGGATTTTGATGAACACGGAGGGAAAGAAGGTTGGATCATATTATTTGAAATCCTGAAAGAGAAAGATAATAATAATAATAATAATAATAATAATAATAATAATAATAATAAGTGCACCACAAAAATGGAAGGTTAGACTAGAAAATAAGATCAGCAAGTTAAGATCACATGCAAGCAAGCTAGAACAGATGAAAGAAAAGAAGCTGAAGAACAAGAAGACCAAAGAATACCTAATCAAGAAATACCACTTAGAAACAAGGAAGATCAAGGAAGCACTGGAAATAATAAAGCAACAAATAACAGCTATAGCCAGGAAAATCAGTAGATATGAAGCTCGAATTGCAAACTATAGGCAGAACCTCCAATTTCAATCCAATCAGAAACGTTTCTACCAATCCATCAATGGAGAAACTGCAAGGAATCAGTCAGTACCTGACAAGGAAGAAACAGTGCAGTTCTGGAAGCAGATATGGGATAACCCAAAGAAATACAACAAGGATGCGGCTTGGTTAAAAGAGGTGGATGCAAATAAAACAGAAGTTGAAATGAAAGAACTAGTAATAACAACAAAAATGGTAGAAAAAAGAGCAAAGAAAATCAAAAATTGGTCAGCACCAGGTGAAGATGAACTGCATGGGTTTTGGTTGAAACATCTAACTGTTATACACCCACTCATTGCCAAGCAATTCAACAATATACTACAAGGAGGAGAAATTGAAAAGTGGCTAACAACTGGGAAAACCTACCTAATAATGAAAAATCCAGCAAAAGGGGCAACACCAGGTAACTACAGGCCAATTACCTGCTTGCCAACAACATTCAAATTACTAACTGGTGTGGTAGCTGATGCAGTACAACAGCATCTAGTTGAAAACAATCTCTTTCCACCTGAGCAGAAAGGAAACCACCCCAATAGCAGAGGAACAAAAGATCAACTCCTAATAGACAAAATGATCTTGGAAAACTGCAAGAGAAGGAAGACCAACCTGAATGTGGCATGGATTGACTACAAAAAGGCATTTGACTCTCTGCCACATGATTGGATAATCAAGTGCCTAGAAATAACAGGAGTAAGTAGAAACATCAGAAAATTTGTGCAAAGATCGATGGCACAATGGAAGACACAGTTGCAGATCAATGGTGAGAAGCTGGGAGAGGTTAATATCAAGAGAGGAATATTTCAAGGAGATTCATTATCACCATTACTATTTGTTATTGCACTGTTTCCTCTGTCAACAATACTGAATAACTCAGGACATGGCTATCAAACATCAAAAACATCTGCCAGACTATCCCACCTCCTTTACATGGATGATCTGAAGCTGTATGGAAAAACATCATCTGAAATAGAATCGCTGCTCAACACTGTCCGTATATATAGCCAAGATATTGTATGGAGTTTGGCTTGGACAAATGTGCCACACTTACTATCAAACAAGGAAAAATAGTGAAAACTGAAGGAATCAAGATGCCCCACGAAAATAACATTAAGAGTCTGGATGAGGAAGAATACTACAAATACTTGGGTATCCTTCAAGCTGACAACATCAAGCACACTGAAGTCAAGAAAAAGATTAGAGGTGAATACATCAAGAGAGTGAAGAAGATCTTAAAATCCAAACTCAATGGAGGAAATACCATAAAGGCAATCAACACCTGGGCAATCCCAGTCATTAGGTACACAGCTGGAATAGTGGACTGGACTCAAGCAGAACTAAAAGCAATGGATAGGCAGACCAGAAAAATAATGACAATGAATCATGCCCTTCATCCACGCAGTGACATTGATAGACTTTATCTACCAAGGCAAATAGGTGGGCGTGGAATGCTACAAGTACATCAGATGGTTGAAGAAGAAAAAATGGCTTTGGAAGAATATCTGAAGAACAATGATGAAGATGCACTGAAATTAGTATATCAGGAAGGCTTACTAACTACTGGAGAGACCAAACTGGCCTACAAGAAAGACCAAATGAAGAACAGAATAGAGGCATGGGAAGACAAAGCACTACATGGCCAATACATGAAAAAAATAGCTGGGAAAGCAGATAATAATAAAACCTGGCAATGGCTAAGAGCAGGAAAATTGAAGAAAGAGACCGAGGGACTAATTCTGGCTGCACAAGACCAAGCCTTAAGGACAAATGCATACAAAGTCAAAATTGAGAAGACAGCAACAGACAGTAAGTGCCGCCTATGCAAAGAAGCTGAAGAAACAGTGGACCACTTGGTAAGCTGTTGCAAGAAGATTGCACAGATTACAAGCAGCGGCATGACAAAGTAGCAACAATGGTGCATTGGAAGATCTGCAAAAAATATCATTTGCCTGTAAGCAAAAACTGGTGGGATCATAAAATAGAGAAAGTCATAGAAAATGATAAAATTAAACTGCTCTGGGACTTCAGAATTCAAACAGACAAGCACCTGCAACATAACACCCCAGACTTAACAATTGTCGATAAGAAAGACAAAAAAGTCTGGATAGTGGACGTGGCAGTGCCTGGAGATAGCAGAATAGAAGAGAAAGAACTGGAGAAGATAACAAAATACAAAGACCTACAAATAGAAATAGAAAGACTGTGGCAAAAGCAAGCAAGGGTAGTACCAATAGTCATAGGCTCCTTGGGTGCAATCCCAAAACAACTGGAGCACCACTTGAACACCATTGGCATTGACAAATTCGCTATTAGTCAATTGCAAAAGGCGGCCTTATTAGGAACTGCTTCCATCCTGCGACGATATCTGTAATACCATCAAACATCCACATCTGCCTATCCCAGGTCCTGGGTAAGGACTCGATAGGTAGACAAAATGCCAAATCCAGTCTGAACATCTGGCTGACTGTGCGATGATCATAATAATAATAATAATAATAATATAATAATAATAATAATACAAAAGAAGAGAAGAAGAATAAGAGAGAAGAAGAGAAGAAAGAAGAAGAAGAAGAAAGAAGAAGAAGGTTAGTACCAATAGTCATAGGCTCCTTGGGTGCAATCCCAAAACAACTGGAGCACCACTTGAACACCATTGGCATTGACAAATTCGTTATTAGTCAATTGCAAAAGGCGGCCTTACTAGGAACTGCTTCCATCCTGCGACGATATCTGTAATACCATCAAACATCCACATCTGCCTATCCCAGGTCCTGGGTAAGGACTCGATAGGTAGACAAAATGCCAAATCCAGTCTGAACATCTGGCTGACTGTGCGATGATCAATAATAATAATAATAATAATAATAATAATAATAATAATAATAGAATAATAGTCTTGCAAAAGGCGGCCTTACTAAGACTGCCTTCCAATACCTGCGATGATACCTGTATACCACAAACATCCACAGCTGCCTATCCCAGGTCCTGGGTAGAACTCAATAGGTAGACAAATGCCAATCCATTCTGAACATAGGGCTGACTGTGCAATGATCCATAATAATAATAATAATAATAATAATAATAATACCCCCAGTGAGGCACTACCTTGACGTGGTTGTGGGGCTTGTGTACTCTGAGGAAGATGAGAGCTATGCCAGAGGTTCAACCATACTGGATAGGTCTCATCAGAGGAGTCAGACAAAGAGTGTCTCTCCCATAAAAAATATTGTGAGACGTAAATTGCAGAATGCCATACCGGCTCGGACGTCGCCCGGGTTAACAAGGTCCGCACTAGATATTGGAGTTCCTGGATATCTGGTGAAAAATGGGTTCCAGGACTCAGGACTGTTGGCTGAGCAACCAGGGCCATCAGCTGCAGAACTACTGGAAGAAAAGGTGTTTACCTGTCGCAGATACACAGTGATGGAAAACAAAGAAATAATGATCTGTTACTACAGATCAAGTCCAACAAGAAGAGGATATCTAAAACGAATGCACCAGTTCTGGAAAGAACAACATCCAGAATCAGAAATAACAGAACAGAGACTAGCAGATCAACGCCGATTTATAACACGAAACAAAATATTCACAGAAACAGAATTGGACGAACTGCAAAGGTTTACCCAGGGCAAAGAAATCAAAGCCTTACCAGAAGTAATTCAGAATGTAGAGGCTAACCAGGGGGAGTTGGCAGTGAAGGAATCTAGCAGAAATATACAACTGTTCTCATTTGGAAACCAGGCACCTCTACCTCAGGAAGAACAAAACCCTCTAACTAAAGAAATAAAAGAATTGAAACAAAGAATAATTGAGCATCTAGAACAGCACAAAAACAACAGAATAAGGCTGCCTGCATTGAAGCTTGTTCCAAAGAAACAGCTAGCACAAGCATTAAAAGATGCAAATACTGCAATATCAAGTATAAGCACCAATTCACTGCAAGAAACAAACCAACTAATGTAAAGCACAGCTGCAGTTATAACAGAATACCTGGGATGCAAAATCAACAAAGAAGAAAAACAAACAAACAGTGCACCAGAAAAATGGAAGGTTAGACTAGAAAATAAGATCAGCAAGTTAAGATCACATGCAAGCAAGCTAGAACAGATGAAAGAAAAGAAGCTGAAGAACAAGAAGACCAAAGAATACCTAATCAAGAAATACCACTTAGAAACAAGGAAGATCAAGGAAGCACTGGAAATAATAAAGCAACAAATAACAGCTATAGCCAGGAAAATCAGTAGATATGAAGCTCGAATTGCAAACTATAGGCAGAACCTCCAATTTCAATCCAATCAGAAACGTTTCTACCAATCCATCAATGGAGAAACTGCAAGGAATCAGTCAGTACCTGACAAGGAAGAAACAGTGCAAGTTCTGGAAGCAGATATGGATAACCCAAAGAAATACAACAAGGATGCGGCTTGGTTAAAAGAGGTGGATGCAAATAAAACAGAAGTTGAAATGAAAGAACTAGTAATAACAACAAAAATGGTAGAAACAAGAGCAAAGAAAATCAAAAATTGGTCAGCACCAGGTGAAGATGAACTGCATGGGTTTTGGTTGAAACATCTAACTGTTATACACCCACTCATTGCCAAACAGTTCAACAATATACTACAAGGTAGGAGAAATTGAAAAGTGGCTAACAACTGGGAAAACCTACCTAATAATGAAAAATCCAGCAAAAGGGGCAACACCAGGCAACTACAGGCCAATTACCTGCTTACCAACAACTTTCAAATTACTAACTGGTGTGGTAGCTGATGCAGTACAACAGCATCTAGTTGAAAACAATCTCTTTCCACCTGAGCAGAAAGGAAACCGCCCCAATAGCAGAGGAACAAAAGATCAACTCCTAATAGACAAAATGATCTTGGAAAACTGCAAGAGAAGGAAGACCAACCTGAATGTGGCATGGATTGACTACAAAAAGGCATTTGACTCTCTGCCACATGATTGGATAATAAGTGCCTAGAAATAACAGGAGTCAGTAGAAACATCAGAAAATTTGTGCAAAGATCGATGGCACAATGGAAGACACAGTTGCAGATCAATGGTGAGAGGCTGGGAGAGGTTAATATCAAGAGAGGAATATTTCAAGGAGATTCATTATCACCATTACTATTTGTTATTGCACTGTTTCCTCTGTCAACAATACTGAATAACTCAGGACATGGCTATCAAACATCAAAAACATCTGCCAGACTATCCCACCTCCTTTATATGGATGATCTGAAGCTGTATGGAAAAACATCATCTGAAATAGAATCGCTGCTCAACACTGTCCGTATATATAGCCAAGATATTGTAATGGAGTTTGGCTTGGACAAATGTGCCACACTTACTATCAAACAAGGAAAAATAGTGAAAACTGAAGGAATCAAGATGCTCCACGAAAATAACATTAAGAGTCTGGATGAGGAAGAGTACTACAAATACTTGGGTATTCTTCAAGCTGACAACATCAAGCACACTGAAGTCAAGAAAAAGATTAGAGGTGAATACATCAAGAGAGTGAAGAAGATCTTAAAGTCCAAACTCAATGGAGGAAATACCATAAAGGCAATCAACACCTGGGCAATCCCAGTCATTAGGTACACAGCTGGAATAGTGGACTGGACTCAAGCAGAACTAAAAGCAATGGATAGGCAGACCAGAAAAATAATGACAATGAATCATGCCCTTCATCCACGCAGTGACATTGATAGACTTTATCTACCAAGGCAAATAGGTGGGCGTGGAATGCTACAAGTACATCAAATGGTTGAAGAAGAAAAAATGGCTTTGGAAGAATATCTGAAGAACAATGATGAAGATGCACTGAAATTAGTATATCAGGAAGGCTTACTAACTACTGGAGAGACCAAACTGGCCTACAGGAAAGACCAAATGAAGAACAGAATAGAGGCATGGGAAGACAAAGCACTACATGGCCAATACATGAAAAAAATAGCTGGGAAAGCAGATAATAACAAGACCTGGCAATTGCTAAGAGCAGGAAAATTGAAGAAAGAAACCAAGGGACTAATTCTGGCTGCACAAGACCAAGCCTTAAGGATAAATGCATATAAAGTCAAAATTGAGAAGACAGCAACATACAGTAAGTACCGCCTATGCAAAGAAGTTGAAGAAACAGTGGACCAACTGGTAAGCTGCTGCAAGAAGATCACCCAGACAGACTACAAGCAGCGGCATGACAAAGTAGCAACAATGGTGCATTGGAAAATCTGCAAAAAATAACATTTGCCTGTAAGAAAAAGCTGGTGGGATCAAAAAATAGAGAAAGTCATAGAAAATGATAAAATTAAACTGCTCTGGGACTTCAGAATTCAAACAGACAAGCACCTGCAACATAACACCCCAGACTTAACAATTGTCGATAAGAAAGACAAAAAAGTCTGGATAGTGGACGTGGCAGTGCCTGGAGATAGCAGAATAGAAGAGAAAGAACTGGAGAAGATAACAAAATACAAAGACCTACAAATAGAAATAGAAAGACTGTGGCAAAAGCAAGCAAGGGTAGTACCAATAGTCATAGGCTCCTTGGGTGCAATCCCAAAACAACTGGAGCACCACTTGAACACCATTGGCATTGACAAATTCGCTATTAGTCAATTGCAAAAGGCAGCCTTATTAGGAACTGCTTCCATCCTGCGACGATACCTGTAATACCATCAAACATCCACATCTGCCTATCCCAGGTCCTGGGTAAGGACTCGATAGGTAGACAAAATGCCAAATCCAGTCTGAACATCTGGCTGACTGTGCGATGATCCATAATAATAATAATAAAGTTGGAAGGGACCTTGGAGGTCATCAAGTCCAACCCCCTGCTCAGGCAGGTAACCCTATACCATTTTGGACAAATGGCTGTCCAGGATGCCCTGGAAAGATAGGAAATTCTGTGAACTAAGATACTGAAGGCACAATCACAAAAAATATCATGTAAAAAATGGGAAAAAATGGGAAAAATTAAAAAAAAAGTCCAACATGGATAGATGCCAATTTCTTTAAAATGCTGATGAGAAAAAGGAGCATCTACAGAAAAAGGAAGAAGAATACAAGCCCGTCTCCAGAAAGGTAGAAAGTAGCACGTCTTTGATTGTGCTGCTGAGCTTTATGTGAGGGGCTCTTTTGAAGTTCTATGTTACCTTAATATATTACCAATTGATTTAACAAAAAGAATGCTGGAAAAACACAGCTTTGTAAAAATGTATATATTAGGCCAAATGCATACATTTCAACTTATACAAGAGAATAGATTTATGGATATTCATATAAAGCTAAAAAAAAAATGATAGACTAAAACTGAGAAGAATAGGAAATAGAAGATCTGCCTCTCTCAACAACTCTAGGTTTCAACCCAGTTAGCTGTCACAAATATCAATTACTTTAGCTCTCATTTGAATCCTTCTTTCCATAATGCCCCTGTAATGATTGTCTAAACCAATTACACTTAATCCTTAAGGGTAGCAGTCTTAAATTCAATAATTTCATACAATAAGGTCTGAAGTAAAACACAGGGAGAATGCAAATGTTGTATTTCAACAGAAAGAGCTGAAGCCTACCTCAGGTCAACTAAGAAGTCAGAAAGAGTTGTCCTAGGAAGACAAAGGCAGGATGATGACTTTTCAAAGTGAGCAAACTCACAAACCAAAAGTAGATAGAGAGATAAAACTGGAATACAGAATAAATTTGCAACTATATACCACACATTTTTAGCAATGAGAATCATAGTAAGATAATTTGATGATAATGAGTCTGAAGGCTGAATCGTAGGATGAACAGGTAAGGAAGCTAGGTATGTTTACAGGGTCCAATCTGGATCAGTCACCAGGATAAAAGGTTTAGTCTTCCAAGTAGAGAGAAGTTTCCTATGGATGGCCTCCTGCACAGGTCCAAAAGCTCAGAAGATTAAATCTTTTGTCTCAGTGACCAACCCAGATTGGATCCTGCAACACCATCCTGGGACACATATAATTGTTTTCATTCATAGGTATGTTTATCCTAAGGAAGAGAAAGCTTAGAGGAGGCATGATAGCCATCTTCCAATACTTGAAGGGCTGTCACAGGGAAGAGAGCATCAATTTATTCTCCAAATCACCTGAGGGCAGGACAAAAAGCAATGGGTAGAAGCTAATCAGATGGATCTCCAACCTGGAACTAAGGAGGAATTTCCTGACAGTGGCAACAATCAATGGAACAGCTTGTATCCTGAAATTGTGGGTGCTGTATCACTGGAATTTTCAAGAAAAAATTAGACAACAATTTGTCTAAGGGGATATAAGGACTCCTGCCTTGGGCAGGAGATTGGACTAGAACACCTCCAAGGTCCCATCTAGTCCTATGAGTTTATAATTTATATTTTATGTTAATTGGTATTGAGATACATGTACCTCCAGTTCTGACCATTTTATACCTGATGCAATGATCAGTATGTATTCATACATGTGTGACTCCCCTGTACTGTTCTGTACATAATGTGCAATAGGGCAATGTCTGAACCTAGTTCTGGAAGGACTAATATGTGATTATTTTGAGACATTATTTTAATTTAGTCTGCATTAATATTTTCTTGGCATTTCTGAGTGCAAGTCTTTTATATATTTTACTTTGACCTTAGGTGAAAAGAATAATCAGCAGATTGAAGGTGGGATAAAGAAGCGCAAGGAATCGTTCATACCTGACAAGGAATAAAACGTGGAATGTTTGGAATCATATATGGTATAACCCATAAGAATACAACAATGGAATGCAAGCTTGGTAAAAGAGCGTGATGCAAAAGCATAATTTGAAATGAAGATGAGTATAACAACAACAATGGTAGAAAAAAAGAGCAAGGAAAATCAAAAATTGGTCAGCTCCAGGTGAAGATGAACTGCATGGGTTTTGGTTGAAACATCTGACTGTTATACACCCACTCATTGCCAAGCAGTTCAACAATATACTACAAGGAGGAGAAATTGAAAAGTGGCTAACAACTGGGAAAACCTACCTAATAATGAAAAATCCAGCAAAAGGGGCAACACCAGGCAACTACAGGCCAATTACCTGCTTACCAACAACTTTCAAATTACTAACTGGTGTGGTAGCTGATGCAGTACAACAGCATCTATTTGAAAACAATCTCTTTCCACCTGAGCAGAAAGGAAACCGCCCCAATAGCAGAGGAACAAAAGATCAACTCCTAATAGACAAAATGATCGTGGAAAACTGCAAGAAAAGGAAGACCAACCTGAATGTGGCATGGATTGACTACAAAAAGGCATTTGACTCTCTGCCACATGACTGGATAATCAATTGCCTAGAAATAACAGGAGTCAGTAGAAACATCAGAAAATTTGTGCAAAGATCGATGGCACAATGGAAGACACAGTTGGAGATCAATGGTGAGAGGCTGGGAGAGGTTAATATCAAGAGAGGAATATTTCAAGGAGATTCATTATCACCATTACTATTTGTAATTGCACTGTTTCCTCTGTCAACAATACTGAATAACTCAGGACATGGCTATCAAACATCAAAAACATCTGCCAGACTATCCCACCTCCTTTACATGGATGATCTGAAGCTGTATGGAAAACATCATCTGAAATAGAATCGCTGCTCAACACTGTCCGTATATATAGCCAAGATATTGTAATGGAGTTTTGCTTGGACAAATGTGCCACACTTACTATCAAACAAGGAAAAATAGTGAAAACTGAAGGAATCAAGATGCCCCACGAAAATAACATTAAGAGTCTGGATGAGGAAGAGTACTACAAATACTTGGGTATCCTTCAGCCTGACAACATCAAGCACGACTGACGTCAAGAAAAAGTTTAGAGTGGATACATCAAAGGTTGAAGAAGATCTTAAAATTCCAACTCAATGGGAGAAATTAAGTCATTAGTACAGAGCTGGATGTGACTGTGACCTCAAGCTAACTAAAAGCAATGTATAAGAGTAACGCAGAAAAATATGACAATGAATTCATTCCCTTCATCCACTGCAGTGACATTGTCAGACTTTTATCTACCAGGCAAATAGGTTGGCATGGAAGCTACACTTACCTCAGATTGTTGAAGAAGAAAAATGGCTTGGAAGAATTCTGAAGAACGAATGATGACGATGCACTGTGAAGATTATGTATATCAGGAAGGCTGACGTGACTACTGGAAGACCAACTGGCCTACAAGAAAGACCAAATGAAGACAGATAGAGGCATGGTGAAGACAAAGCCCTACATGCCAATTACATGAAAAAAATAGCTGGAAAAGCAGATAATACCAAGACCTGGCAATGGCTAAGAGCAGGAAAATTGAAGAAAGAGACCGAGGGACTAATTCTGGCTGCACAAGACCAAGCCTTAAGGATAAATGCATATAAAGTCAAAATTGAGAAGACAGCAACAGACAGTAAGTGCCACCTATGCAAAGAAGCTGAAGAAACAGTGGACCACTTGGTAAGCTGTTGCAAGAAGATTGCACAAACTGATTACAAGCAGCGGCATGACAAAGTAGCAACAATGGTGCATTGGAAGATCTGCAAAAAATATCATTTGCCTGTAAGCAAAAACTGGTGGGATCATAAAATAGAGAAAGTCCTAGAAAATGATAAAATTAAACTGCTCTGGGACTTCAGAATTCAAACAGACAAGCACCTGCAACATAACACCCCAGACTTAACAATTGTCGATAAGAAAGACAAAAAAGTCTGGATAGTGGACGTGGCAGTGCCTGGAGATAGCAGAATAGAAGAAAAAGAACTGGAGAAGATAGCAAAATACAAAGACCTACAAATAGAAATAGAAAGACTGTGGCAAAAGCAAGCAAGGGTAGGACCAATAGTCATAGGCTCCTTGGGTGCTATCCCAAAACAACTGGAGCACCACTTGAACACCATTGGCATTGACAAATTTGCTATTAGTCAATTGCAAAAGGCGGCCTTACTAGGAACTGCTTCCATCCTGCGACGATATCTGTAATACCATCAAACATCCACATCTGCCTATCCCAGGTCCTGGGTAAGGACTCGATAGGTAGACAAAATGCCAAATCCAGTCTGATCATCTGGCTGACTGTGCGATGATTAATAATAATAATAATAATAATAATAATAAAAATAATAATAATAATAATATATTGTCAATAAGAAAGACAAAAAAGTTTGGATAATGGAAGTGGCAGTGTCTGGAGACAGCAGAATAAAAGAGAAAGAACTGGAGAAAATAACAAAATACGAAGACCTACAAATAGAAATAGAAAGACTGTGGCAAAGGCAAGCAAGGGTATTACTAATAGTAATAGGCAATCCCAAAACAACTGGAGCACCACTTGTACATCATGGGCATTGACAAATTCACCATCAGTCAATTGCAAAAGTCAGCCTTACTAGGAACAGCTTTCATTCTGGGATGATATCTATAACACCATCAAACATCCACATCTGCCTATCCCAGGTCCTTGGTAAGGACTTGATAGATAGGCAAAAATGCCAAACCCAGTTTGACATCTGGCTGACTGTCCGATGATTAATAATAATAATAATAATAATAATAATAATAATAATAATAATAATAATAATAATAATAATAATAATAAGAATAAGAAGAAGAAGAAGAAGAAGAAGAAGAAGAAGAAGAAGAAGAAGAAGAAGAAGAAGAAGAAGAAGAAGAAGAAGAAGAAGAAGAAGAAGAAGAAGAATAATAAGAAGAAGAAGAAGAAAAAATGGCTTTGGAAGAATATCTGAAGAACAATGATGAAGATGCACTGAAATTAGTATATCAGGAATGCTTACTAACTACTGGAGAGACCAAACTGGCCTACAAGAAAGACCAAATGAAGAACAGAATAGAGGCATGGAAGACAAAGCACTACATCGCCAATACATGAAAAAAAATAGCTGGGAAAGCAGATAATAACAAAACCTGGCAATGGCTAAGAGCAGGAAAATTGAAGAAAGAGACCGAGGGACTAATTCTGGCTGCACAAGACCAAGCCTTAAGGACAAATGCATACAAAGTCAAAATTGAGAAGACAGCAACAGACAGTAAGTGCCGCCTATGCGAAGAAGCTGAAGAAACAGTGGACCACTTGGTAAGCTGTTGCAAGAAGATTGCACAAACTGATTACAAGCAGCGGCATGACAAAGTAGCAACAATGGTGCATTGGAAGATCTGCAAAAAATATCATTTGCCTGTAAGCAAAAACTGGTGGGATCATAAAATAGAGAAAGTCATAGAAAATGATAAAATTAAACTGCTCTGGGACTTCAGAATTCAAACAGACAAGCACCTGCAACATAACACCCCAGACTTAACAATTGTCGATAAGAAAGACAAAAAAGTCTGGATAGTGGACGTGGCAGTGCCTGGAGACAGCAGAATAGAAGAGAAAGAACTGGAGAAGATAACAAAATACAAAGACCTACAAATAGAAATAGAAAGACTGTGGCAAAAGCAAGCAAGGGTAGTACCAATAGTAATAGGCTCTTTGGGTGCAATCCCAAAACAACTGGAGCACCACTTGAACACCATTGGCATTGACAAATTCGCTATTAGTCAATTGCAAAAGGCGGCCTTATTAGGAACTGCTTCCATCCTGCGACGATATCTGTAATACCATCAAACATCCACATCTGCCTATCCCAGGTCCTGGGTAAGGACTCGATAGGTAGACAAAATGCCAAATCCAGTCTGAACATCTGGCTGACTGTGCGATGATCGATAATAATAATAATAAAGTTGGAAGGGACCTTGGAGGTCATCTAGTCCAACCCCCTGCTCAGGCAGGAAACCCTATACCATTTCAGACAAATGGCTGTCCAGTCTCTTCTTAAAAACTTCCAGTGTTGGAGCATTCACCACTTCTGGAGGCAGGTTGTTCCACTGGTTAATTGTTCTAACTGTCAGGAAGTTTCTCCTTAGTTCCAGGTTGCTTCTCTCCTTGATTAGTTTCCACCCATTGCTTCCTGTCCTGACTTCAGCCGCTTTGGAGAATAGCTTGACTCCCTCTTCTTTGTGGCAGCCCCTGAGATATTGGAACAGCCCCTGATCTTTGTCAGCTCTGCATTGTAACATTGATTTCTTGAATCCTGCATCTTTTTGAATAAGAGAAGAGCAGTTTTTCTCACAAGAGATTCAGATGGGTTTTCACCCTTATACTTCTCCAACCCCCCCCCCCAAAAAAAAAAACCAAGAAAAGAAAACAAACAACCCTGGCTTTTAAAAGAATGTCTGAATGTCTCTTAAGTGTTTCTTCTGTTCAGGAATGTGTCTGAATATGGGATGGGTCCAGAGTGAGAAATCTAGAATCTGAATCAAACAAATTCTTGAACCACACTGATACTTGTTCTTGTGTTCAAGACACAGGTCCATAGTTTCCAGATATTTTTGCTAAAGCCCCAGAAGTTGGAAAAAGGTGATACTGGGTTGTTATTCTTATTCTTTTTTATTTAAGCTCCTACATAATCAGAACATTTCAGCTTTGAAGATTGCTTTTGAAGTCCATGGCACCTTCTTGATCTCATGATAACTGTCGTACAGGGTCCACCTTTAAACCCAGAACTTATTTTTTGTTTATGTGGGGAAAAGATCAGCAACTTCAAGTTCTCCAGCACTTGTGGTTATAATTTTTCTCTAACCTCAAGTTACTAGACACCTGAAAGTAGGAGAACATGTCCTACTTTTCTCCTCACTTCCTCCATCTGGTGGGTATAGCCTTAAAGATTTTTGGCCTTTGGAGTAGTTTATTAAACACCTTTTCTTTGGTGTGTAGCCTGTCTGTAACAAATGCAATTAGCATGGTTTAGAATTAGAAAACTCTGTTTGATATTGACAAGACCTTTATCAATTACACATTGAAGACTAACTGCTTGTACTAGCACAATTCCTCTCAAAGTACATTTGCTGCTGTGTGCCTGTATTCATACTTGCAATCCCTTCCTCTCCAAAGAATGTAAGTATGTTAAATAGGGTGTCCTTCTCCCAGATTTGTCCTCTTTTCCAATTCTTTGTGTTATTTATTTATTTATTTATTTATTTATTTATTTATTTGTAAAATTTATATGCCGTCCAATCCCTAGGGACTCAGGGTGGCGTACAAAATTAAAACAACAAGTATAACAATTAAAAATGAATACATTCACACAGCATCTCCCAATCGAATCCCGCCCCCCTGGGGACATCAACCCCAGGCCTGCCGGAACAGGAGAGTTTTAATAGCTTTCTTGAAGGCCGGAAAGGTGGGAGTAGTTCGAATCTCGGGGGGAAGTGGATTCCACCACATCGGAGCCACCACAGAAAAAGCCCTTCCCCGAGGGCCCGCCAGCCGACATTGTCTGGCCGACGGGACCTGAAGGAGGCCCAATCTGTGGGACCTCACCGGTCTCTGGGAACTATGCGGCAGTATGCGGTCCTGTGAGTAACTTGGTCCTAAGCCATAAAGGGCTTTAAAGGTGACAACCAACACCTTGAGTTGCGTCTGGAGACTCACAGGAAGCCAGTGCAGTTTGCGGAGGATAGGTGACACGTGGGTGTACCTTGGTGCACCCACAATCGCTCTCGCGGCTGCATTCTGAACCAACTGCAGCCTCCTTAGCCTGGTCAGGTATTAATAACTATATTCTGCCATTAGCCAGAATGGCTAATAATGGGGAACAGTGGGAGTTCTACTGAAATTCATCTTGAGGACTTTTGGGTGAAAAGAACAGACCAGTGTTGAGTGTAGCAATTGACCAAACTCTTGAGAAACAATGATTATAGGACTGTGGTTATCATCAGCTAGTAAACAAGCAGACATGTGTTGATATGTAGGGAAAAAGTGTGGGTATTTACATGTGTGTGTTTCTGTCTGCATATTAAAACAGAAATACATGAACACACAGACAGAACAAAAAACAGATGTACACACAGACCAAACAAGAAACAATGGATGGAACCTAATCAAGGAGAGAAGCAACCTGGAGAAATTTCCTGACAGTGGGAACAATTAACCAATAGAACAGCTTCCCTCCAGAAGTTGTAGGTGCTCCAACACTGGAAGTTTTTAAGAAGAGAGTGGACAGCCACTTGTTTCAAATGGTATTGGGTCTCTTGCTTGAGCAAGGGGTTGGATTAGAAGACCTCCAAGGTCTCCTTCAGCTCTATTCTGATTGATTGATTGATTGATTGATCTCTTTTTGTTATCAGGATATATAAGGAGGATGAACTTACGTGAAATATTGTTAAAACTTCTACGAATGATCCTGAAATGGTCAACATTCCTTCCAATTCTACTAAAATTGTGGAAACTGCTTCAAATATTTCTAAAATATCAAAAAGTTCCTCTTCTCCATATGAGTAATTGTTCGATAATTTAACACAAAACCTATTCAATGATTTGAATATTTGGACAGTTCATGGATTCTTGAGACAAGGGCTGACTCTCTTTTTGTCGCTTTCTGTTAACAGGTGTGATAGCTGGACAGAATCTTTTAGAACTACTTCTACTCTTGGTGATTTAACACGATTTATCAATGGCTTCATTCTCATTATCTGTATTTTGGGACTGATGGGAAATGGAAGGACAATTTATCTCCTGGCCTATTCTATTAGGAGGAATTCTTTCACTACTTTCATCCTGAATCTATCCATTGCTGATTTTGGGGTCCTCACATCTCTTCTTGTTGTAGCTATATTTGTGGCTGTTTTAATTCTGCATGAAAAAACTAACTTCCTAACTTTCTTCTTATTTCTTGAGCTCTTTTTCTTCACCTATTCTGCCAGCCAGTTTCTGCTGATGGCCATCAGCCTGGAGAGGTGTGTGGCTGTCCTCTTCCCTCTCTGGCATCGCCGCCATCATTATCCATATCTGCCCAGCCTTGTTTGTGGCCTCATCTGGATCCTCTCCTTTCTGCTTTCTGGAGTGCACTTCATTCTCCATCTGACTAGAAGCTCTGGAAGTTCACCTTTGTTGTACCAGCTTATTGTGAATGGTTTACTTTGTACGCCTATCATGGTTGTGTCCACTGTGACTCTCTGGATTCTTATGAGGTCTAAATCACAACGCAATCAAAGGAAGTTGCTCACTGCCTTATTGCTGGCTCTCCTTTGCTTCCTCCTTTTTTCTCTCCCAATGAATGTCTTTTATGTCACCGAATATTTTGGTTCCTGTCATCCCATCCTCCTGACCATTGGGATGGGATGTGCCTCTCTCAACAGCAGCATCAACCCACTCCTTTATTTCCTAGTCGGGAAGAGGAATAAGGGAAAGGATCAGCCCAGAACATCCTTCAAGATTGCTCTGCAAAGAGTTTTCCAGGATGAACAGGGCAGCCCAGCAAAGCAGCAAACCATGAAGGAAGACCAGTTGTGAAGAATCACTATCACTGTTGATTCATTTTAAAAGTCATATCATTTCAACAACAACAGACGAAGTTAATGTAACTTGTGAAAGAAAATAGCAAAATTTGGAATCATTGCTGTATATGTAGCTTCTAGATGTGAAGAAGAGTCAACTGTATCAAATATTCTTAAATTAGATATGTCCACTATATTTCTTAGTAATAGTAATGATTACTACTGTATTGGGTTGGAATCACTGGCAAGAGTAGAGGGAGGAATAAAGAGGGGTTCTAGTTTGGAGTCTTTCCACTGGAGGAAGTGAGAGAAACCAGACCCTTGAAGCCTTTATGTTCCTGTTCCCCAGAGAATGCAGATAAACTAGCAAGGTTCTTAATCTACAAAAAAGAAACTACTTTGGCCTACTTATGTAGTTGTTCTTGTTCCTTATGCCAGACATGTGTGAAACTTTAAATACATCTAATATTTATGGTGAGAAATATTTGTCTTTATTACATTTTTCAACCCAATGTTCCCAAATTTCATACTTTAAAAGATGTGCTCAGTATAATCAAAACTTGGATTTTTTGAAAATGGATCTAAAATTTAAACCTGAAGCTTTTCTTTTAGAGGTGGCAATAAAGAGTTGGAAAGACAACATGGCTCTTTGTTTTTATATATGGTCTCAGTAGCAAGGTTGTTATCAGTGGTGGGATTCAGCCAGTTCACACCAGTTCAGCAGAACCAGTAGCTAATTTTTGTTGCCCAGGCCTAGAATGGACTTCTGGAAGTGGCATCCACACAGAGAACCAGTTGTTCACATATTTGAATACCACCACTCTTTCCTTCCTTCCTTCCTTCCTTCCTTCCTTCCTTCCTTCCTTCCTTCCTTCCTTCCTTCCTTCCTTCCTTCCTTCCTTCCTTCCTTCCTTCCTTCCTTCCTTCCTTCCTGTGGTTGGATTCACCTGGTTCTCACCACTTTGGCAGAACCGGTAGCTAATTTTTTGTTGCCCAGGCCCAGAACAGACTTCCGGAACCAGCATCCATACAGAGAACCGGTTGTTCACATATTTGAATCCCACCACTGGTTGGGATGGAAAGAAGAATATATACCCATAAAGCAAGAATGGCATTTGAATGTAATGGAGCTAGCTGAGATGGAAAAAAAATGACTGTTTGGATGACCTTGTGTGCAGAATTCTGTGCTGATACTGTGCAGAATGGGTCACCTGGGGATCATATCATTCTCAAATCAAGCCATCAGGGAAGAAACTTTTCAGCATATAGCACTACTCGCAAAAAGAAGTATCATGTGATTTTTAAAGATGATCAAAACTAGCAGAGATCTCATTACAGGCATTTCTTATCAGTAAAACAAGCATTTCTTAGATCTGGTATATCTCATGTAGGCAGGAAAAACACCCAGATTAATCAGATCTGATTCAAATTCCCATGTTTCTTATAGCACACACAACTGGTCTAATCACATCAGAGCAACATGATAGCTTTATGAGTCTAACTTCTCACTTTAGCTTTGTATGTGAACATTTTTCTCAACAGTGGGGAAGGCCATTTAAGATATTAAAATGGCTAAAAATGGCTACAAAAGTACAACATGGCTACATTATGATTCATCAATATCATGGCCCAATTGGAAGTTCCAAGTACGCTTTAAGGGCAGCCCCATGTAAAGTGCACTGTAGTAGTAGCCCAGTCTGGAAGTCATGTGGGCATGGTGACCCTGAGTAAGGCCCCTTGGTCCAAGATTACATGTAATGGATACACAGCCTTAAGCTGTGCAAAAACTCTCCTAGCTTACAGTAGGTAGGTTTATAGATGTAGGTCCTCCCAGCTGGCCAGTTGGAGAGACCAGTTAGGGCAGGGGTCTTCAAACTTGGCCCTTTTATGACTTGTGGACTTCAACTCCCAGAATTCCTCAGCCAGCATGCCTGACTGAGGAATTCTGGGAGTTGAAGTCCACCAGTCATAAAAGGGCCAAGTTTGAAGAGCCTGATATAGACTTTAAGAAGAGTGGACTTCAACTCCCAGCATTCCTCAGCCAGCGTGCCTGACTGAGGAATTCTGGGAGTTGAAGTCCACAAGTCATAAAAGGGCCAAGTTTGAAGACCCCTGAGATAGGGTATAGGGCTAAGTTGGGTGCAGCTGGGACTGATATTGAATGAAGGCTCCAATCAGTGGTGAGAGTATCCTTCTTCCACTCCCCACCCAGGTTTCTTGGATGAATGTGGATGGCTGGGGGAAGAGAAGGCCCTCTGACCCAGATGAGAGATATGACAGGGTTGGGGGAGGAGCAACATATTCAGGTGGTGACAGGCATGATTGGATTGATTGGAATCAAAGGGCAGGCAATTGCAAGGGAGGACACCCCTGAAGTTTAAGACCAGTGGTATATTCCATTCCCTTTTGCTTCTGCCTAAACCCTGGACAATCCCTTAAATAGGAGACAGCAGAGTGCTGCAGCTGCCAAAAAGACCAACACAGTGCTAGGCTGCGTTAACAGAGGGATAGAATCAAGATCACGTGGAGTATTAATACCACTTTACAAGGCCTTGGTAAGGCCACACTTGGAATACTGCATCCAGTTTTGGTCACCACGATGTAAAAAAGATATTGAGACTCTAGAAAGAGTACAGAGAAGAGCAACAAAGATGATTAGGGGACTGGAGCCTAAAGCATACAAGGAACGGCTGCTGGAATTGGGAATGTCTAGTTTAATGAAGAGAAGGATGAGGGGGGACATGATAGCAATGTTCTGGTATCTCAGGGGCTGCCACAAAGAAGACGGAGTCAAGCTATTCTCCAAAGCACCTGAAGGCAGGACAAGAAGCAACGGGTGGAAACTAATTAAGGAGAGAAGCAACCTAGAACTAAGGAGAAACTTCCTGACAGTTAGAACAATGAACCAGTGGAACAACCTGATTCCAGAAGCTGTGAATGCTCCAACACTGGAAGTTTTTAAGAAGAGACTGGACAGCCATTTGTCTGAAATGGTATAGGGTTTCCTGCCTGAGCATGGGGTTGGAACTAGATGACCTCCACGGTCCCTTCCAACATCATCATCATCATCATCATCATCATCATCATTATTATATGTCATCCATGGTTGTTTCATTATCTCAGTGGTGGGATTCAAATATGTGAACAACCGGTTCTCTGTGTGGATGCCTCTTCTGGAAGTCCATTCTGGGCCTGAGCAACAAAAAATTAGCTACCGGTTCTGCCGCACTGGTGCAAATTGGTTGAATCCCACCACTGCATTATCCTCTCTTTTCTAAAATAGGCTTCTTGTGGTGACATTCCTTGGGCAATTTAGGAAACAATCTTGTTTTTTAAACTCTATGTATATAGAATAGAAGAAGAGGACGACAGAGAATGAGGTGGCCGGATGGAGTCACTGAAGCAGTAGGCGTGAGCTTAAATGGACTCCAGAAGATGGTAGAGGACATGGGGTCGCAATGGGTCGGACACGATTTTGCAACAACAACAACAACAACGTATGTCAGGTCTAACAAGAGGATTCTTAAACACCACATTCACTTCTCATTTCTCATACAATACGTCACCGTGGAAACCAAATGTTTTGATATGATGGTATCTTTAAGTCTTCCTTTGCATCTTGTGTGCAGTAACACTTTCAACTGCAAAAGTCAGAGACATATTTTATATAAGATCTTTTTTTTTCCGAGAAAGTTTGCAGATTGGTTCTGCTCAATTCCTCTTTCTCACTATAAATGTATCCAGTGCAGGCCAACAGGATTCATTGAGAAACATGTCATCCTTTGACTCGGTATGTCTAGGTATGTCAGTAGTAAAGATAGAGTTTCTGTTGTGATAGTTATTATTTGCCAAGTATTCTTTTTTGTCAAACTCAATTTAACAACATTTTTTCCCCTCAGGATGGTGTGACACCATCTCTCATCTCCAATACATTTATATATATATATATATATATATATATATGTTTTTATTCATAATGCAATTAAAACAACAATGGACAAACATGACATTCCAGAATGAATTTTCCTATCAGTTCCTATCATGGTACAAAAGTTTAATACATCGTTCTTAACCTCTATATAAGCCTCATCTTCTATACAATACAATTATATATACAATTATATGTACAGTTATATATATCTTTTAATTCTACCATTAATTTGAAGTCCGAGCAGTTCTCTTTAATTCATACCAACGGTAAAATTTGCCGTAGATTTCGAACTATTCGTGTTCTGTCTTAATCATTGTAAGCCTGTCCATCTCAGCACATGATAAAATTTTATGCAGGATCTCTTCTTCCGTTGGAGTTCCCCTATTCCTCCAATTTTGAGCAAAAACCAGTCTGGAAGCCGTTAAAATGTGTAGCATTAAATAAAGTACGCCTTTGTCATGCTTTTGCGTAGTTAAACCTATTAGAAAGAGTTCTAGTTTTGGTTCTACCACTTGCTCTAATATTTCTTCCAACCATACTTTAATCCTGTTCCAAAAATCACAAGCTCGCGTGCATTTCCACCACATATGATAGTAAGTTCCACTTGTCAAATTACATTTCCAACATTTAGGGGAAACATTGGTACACATTTTAGCCAATCTTTTGGGTGGGAGATGCCATCTATAAAACATTTTGTAAAGGTTCTCTTTGTAAGAGGTGGCCAAAGTAAGCTTCTTGTTTCTTGCCCATAGTTCTTGCCAGGTGTGCAGATCAAAATTAAGACCAAAGTCCTTGCTCCAATTCAACATAGTCACTTTTACTTGTTCCTCGTACATTGCCTGATCTAACAAATAGTAGTATAATTTTTTAATCATTTTATCCTCCGACCCCAATATTATTTTTTAAAGATTTTATCTCAATTTTTGGATTCCTTGTTTTATGGTTACTGTATCGTATTGCTGGTCTTTTGATTGGAAAAGGGGGTGGGAAGAATCTCAGAAGGGACCCACGTTAGTTTTCTGGAAAATTAAAATAAGCAAGAGTGAAGGGCTTTCATACTTGCCAGATTCTATTCTTGCAACTCCACAATAAAGGTAGCATGTGGGACTACTTCACTAATATTAATCTCGCCGATCAATGACAAGAAATCAATATTTGCAGAACAATAGAAAATTAGCAAAAATAGGTCAAACCCCTTAAATATAAAGAGCTAAAGCTTCCAGAAGCCCCCAGATTCTATTCTCCTCCTATTGTTTCTAATATTTTCCCTTAATTTTTAAAATTCCTTTTTAATAGTTATTGTATTTGATATTTAGTCTTTTGATTGTGTTTGGGCTTGGACTTTAAACATATTTCGTTATCCTGATGGACTGGTTTCAGTCTGTTATTACTTGTCACTTCTTTCAAGTTATGATTAAGTTCCTAAATATTTGCTTCAAACAAAATTTGTAGAAATGTTTTCTCGTTTTTGGTTTATAGCAAGTTCCTCTTTTCTTTAAGATGGAAATCTGTTCCTTTGGTTGGACAAATTCTCCTTTTCTCTACAGTTAAATCTCTATGAACCGAACTGAATTCGTCAAAAAAATCTATCTTTATGAATTTCTTTGGATTCTCAAGGAGACCTCTTGACTGTAACTCTTGCCCATCCATATAACTGTTATATGAAAATAACTCTTTCCAAGTTCAGGATGAGCCTCAGAAACTTCTAGGGTGAAATAATTTGACTATATGATCAAACCCTCACAGATGACCACAGATAAAAAATGTTAAATATTTAGGTGGTGGAGATATATTATTTCTGGAAATACTTCTTCAAAACTGTAAGTCCTAACCAATGTAACCACCTATATCTTTATGCCAACCTACTTACCTTAAAAGTATTAATGGACCCAACTGCTCTTTTCACATCTCTCTGGAGACGGTGTGGAGGTTTCTGATGCATCCACTATTGTGTGACTTAGAGCATTCCCATTGTGTAACACTATGAATTATAAGCACCGAATCATCCTTCAGTGAGGGCTCAGCCTAGTTAACCATGTGGTCCTACGACTCTTATGAAGTCCTAATCTGCAGTGGGTCACAAATCTTGCTCTTCTCGATACATGTGGCTATTTGTCCTCCGTTTCTTTCCAATGTTTGTCAGAAAGTGTGTAAAGATGTCCTTTTCTGATCCTCTTCTCCTGCTGACTTTTCCAACACCCTTGACCCAACTCTTAAGCTTCTTGCTTTCATTCTGGAGAATCTCCTTTGCATATAAATTGTCTTGTGCAATTGCGCTCCCTCATTATGTTCCCGGCAGGAGTTGGAGTGAAGAACAAGAACTCAACCCTGCCTCATGGCAGCTTTGGGGACTCAAACACACGTGAGCGAACCTTCTGCCCAGTGTTGCAAGCATTCGAGCCACCATGCTCTTGGCATAAGAGGAAAGTGAGGGGAAATGCTCTCCAGTTTTTAGGGGCTCCTTCCCCCCCTGATATAAATAATAGATATACATGGAAGCAAGTGGAAGACTCTACTAAAACCAGCAGTTTTGTTCCATAAAAGTGAGCCACCTGAAAGAAGGTGGCAGCAGTATTTACTAGAAAGAAAGAAAAAAACCAAGCCAAACATTATAACTGATTACTTTGTCAGACTTTCAAGATTTTCATATCATAACTGATAGCTATTACATTTCCATTGTTTGTTTCTTTTTTTGTGGTGTCTGTTCCTGACCTGTTATATCTCAAATGACTGTCACCTACTTATGCATCTATCAATAAAAAAGCATAAATAAACTAAAATAAAAGTCCCAAAACATCAAGGATGGAAGAATATACTAAATGTTATTCCTAAGAACATTCTGCTTAGAATTCAAGATCAAAGGTCTTTTCAATGCTAGAAAGAGTACAGAGAAGAGCAACAAAGATTACTAGGAGACTGGAGGCTAAAACATATAAGGAACGGTTGCTGGAAATGGGTATGTCTAGTTTAACAAAGAGAAGGATGAGGGGGGATATGATAGCAGTGTTCCAGTATCTCAGCGGCTGCCTCAAAGAAGAGGGAGTCAAGCTATTCTCCAAAGCGCCTGAAGGCAGGACAAGAAGCAATGGATGGAAACTAATCAAGGAGAGAAGCAACCTAGAACTAAGGAGAAACTTCCTGACAGTTAGAACAATTAACCAGTAGAACAACCTGCCTCCAGAAGCGGTGAATGCTCTGAAATGGTGTAGGGTTTCCTGCCTGAGCAGGGGGTTGGATTTAATGACCTCCAAGGTCCCATCCAACTTTATTATTATTATTATTATTACTATTATTATTATTATTAAGTTTCCCAGCTTTACATTTGAATGCTTGGAAAGCAGCATGGTGACTGGGCAGTCAATAGTTCAATAACAAAGTCTCTAGTACATATCTCAGGTTGCATTATCAAAAATTCCTTCTCTATTTCCCTTAACATTCAATGTATCATATTTAAATTAGTAAATTTCTAACCATGGCAAACTCAATTAACACATTTATCAATATATTTTTTGCTTGTACATATCCATATCCTGTTTTAAGTTTTAGCTAATTTTGTCATTTTTAATTTCAGTATTCCAATGTACCTTTAACATCCATTGTTTTTAAAGTCCTGGTAACCCAAATTTCCTTTATTTCACTACGCAAAAATTATAATATCTAAAATATACATATTACTTACCTAAATATATTCACATTCTATTTGATATAGATTTTCTATTCCTTGTCCTAGCACATCACTACTTACAAATAGAGTAACCTTTATTGTCCCAAATCCATCATCTATATTTTCTGTGCTAAAGAATAATTCAAGGCTGACTCCTAATAGCTGTTTTCAATTTCCCTTATAAATCTAAGTCCTAAATATTAAGCCAATCAGTCCCTTATTTTTTTAAAATCATTTTCCAGAATATTTAAATCTAATAATCATATTACCCTTCATCTCAAAATCTCCCTTTAGCCTATTAAGACTGTAAAATCCTCTCTAATCAATCAGAAGGCCCCATTTTTTAAACCTAACTTTGCTTTCTTTTTATGCCAACCAGGCTTCCATGCCAATGCCTTTAAATCATCAGATATATCTCTCTTCATTCTTGCATATGTTGCTTGAATCAAAGGAGACCATCTAGTCATCAATTTTCCAGAGGAGCTGGCCCATTTATAATCATTAAATTGTCCTGGTGGAAACCCCCAAATTTTTAAAGCCTCTCAAAACAGCTACCCCAGGCCTGTTTTTTAGACTTCTTTCATTCCACAGCAGTGAGCAGAAGTTGCTGGTAAAGAATAGAATAAATTCCAAATAAGGAGCACCAACTCTTCAATCCTTACCCCATCCCAGGAAAATAAAATCCTCTCCCCATTCAGAAGATTTTTTTTCCCTTTTTGGTGTGAACATTTGTTCTAACCCCCATGTAGATTCCCTCTAGAGGTAATGTTTAGATAGAGTTAAAAGATACAGACATTTCTAAAATGCAAATTCTTGTTAAAATTCTTGTTCACTTGTCGCCATATTAGTAGAAATATTTAGCAGAGCAGATATTAATCAGATTCCAAAGAACAGTATTTTCTTCTCCTGTGTGACGTTTGTCTGTGGCTAAATACAAACCAGAATATGATTTAATGTTCTGCTAATTACAGGTGGTGTCAAAGAAAGCTTTTTAGAAGGACAAGGATTATAATCAATAACTTTGTGCAGCAGTTTGAAATATGCTTTAAAATAAAGACAGAAAGAACCCTACTGTATTGTATGAGTGATCCTATGAACAATGTATTCTTTTCGTTTTTGATATTACACAGTTCTTGTGCAGAACCAGAGGAAACAAACTCCCACAGAACTGAAAAAGGATCTCCTCTTTTATCTGATCGAGTAATCAATCAACCTGTCCCTCAGGAGTCATTTCTGCTTTGCTCCTATGGAAAGGCATTGAAGTGAAACAAGTCCTTTGTGGGAATCAAGTTCGTCATTAGTTCTCAAAAACTTATACATGTCAGATAACGGACTGCCCCATAAAGCTGAAAACTGATGGAAGGGAATAATAATCTACTGTAACCACTGTTGCATTCAGGGTCAAGAAGCAAGGCGGAAGTATGCAAAAGCATAACCCAATTGACTTCTGCTGACTTTCCCACAACCTTCACTGTGATTCTTGGAAAAATCAAAATAGAAGCAAATGACACTTGATCTCTGTGGACTAAAGTAAGGGTGACTAATTCATTTGTTAGCTTTCTGGATCCTTCATTATCCCTCAGCAAGAAGCAGAAACAACAACAACAACAAATATTAAAATAAGAAACATTTCCACAGAAGAAGAACAACCGACATGAGAACCATCTTTTCTGGAATAATGGATGCTAAAATAGGAAACTGGATATTCAATTCTACTAAACCCAATGACATTGATACCGTACCCCCAAAGGGCAAAATGTATCAGCCTGGAGTTTGGGGAGTAATCATCTATTCTGTAATCATTTTACTCTGTATTCCAGGGATTATTGGAAATGGAATTGTCATCCGAGTTTTGCATTGCCAGATTAAGAGGAATATCCTCAATTTGGCTGTGGCTGACAGTGGGACTCTGATATTCCTATTTATCTGCACAATTCTGCACTTAACTATTAAAGATTCCTGCATAGAAATCTTAGAATGTTTAGTATGCACTTACTGCACTGGTCAATTTCTTCTGACAATCATCAGCATTGACCGGTGTTTGGCTGTCTTCTTCCCAATTTGGCATCGATGCCATCAGCCAGCATACTTGTCCACCATACTCTGTGCCATTACATAGATAGTCTCCATCCTCTTCTGCACAATCCATTACACTTTGATTTTGGTTGAAGGCCGTGAAAACATCAGCCAATTCTACCACATTTTCATATATACCACAGTTTGGGTCCCCCTCATAGTGGTCTCCAGCCTGGCCCTCTTTATCAAAGGCTTCCTTAAATCACAACTGAAGAGGCGAGGAAAGCTTCTCAGAGCCATCTTGCTGGCCCTGTTCTTCTTCCTCATCTTTTCTTTCCCGCTAATCATCATTTACCTCATCAACCTTATATCCAAGGAAAAGTATTTCAATTTCTTTACATATGGCTACTTGTGTGTCTGCCTAAACAGCAGTGTTAACCCACTGATCTATTTTCTACTGAGGAGAAAGAAGGAACATCATTTTACATACAACCTAAAAATTAGCCTCCAGAGAGTTTTCAAAGAGGAAGAAGAGAGTGAAGAGCAAACAGAGGTCCAGGTTGATGTCCAGTTATGATGTCTATCGTGAGAGTGAAAAATGTCCATTTTCTGTCCATTCTGGACATTAGTGTTTCTGGAACACTAATTAATTAACCGGCCGGGACCGGTGACGCAGTCCATGAGCCGGGTGCAGATGCCGGCAAAACCCATTTAAGTCATCATTGTTTACTGGCTCCTTAGCCCTGATGATGTTTGGAGTTTCCAAACGAAAGCTTGGCAGCTTTTAGTAAAGTATATTTTTATATTTATACTCTCCTGGTGTTCGTATTTTATTTGTACCATAGACATGCCCAGGAGTCGTATTTTTATGCAAATTTTCCAGCATATATATATATATATATATATATATATATATATTATATAATATTATATATATATATATACATACACATAAAGGTTTCCTGTCTAGTCATGTCCCGCGAAAACCTCAGAATATATATATATATATATATATATATATAGATATATATATATATATATATATGTCTTTGGTTTTGTTCGGGTTTTTCTCCCCCGCGTAAATTGGAAGTGTCTTGGCAACGTTTCGACGAAGTCCATTCGTCCATCTTCAGGCTGGTGTTTTAGCTTTCTTGCTTTGAGCAGCAATGTGTGGTTTTAGCTGTTTCTTCCTCTTTTAACTGCCAGTGAGGGTATGAACTGATTGGATGGGAGCTTGGCTGTGTTCTGATTGGGTGGAGGTGTGTTCTGAATGGTTAGGGGCTTGGCTGTGACTCTGATTGGCTGGGGGAGTGTTCTGTTTGGTTGTGCTCAGGTTAGTCTGAGTTGCAGAGGGGTTTAAGATTTTGGGGTTAGGGAGTCGTTTGTCAATAAGGGCAGGTTTCCAAATGGCTGGTAGGCGGGAGGTATCATCTCGCTTGTTCATGCTGTGTGGGCGTTTTTCTATCTCGATGGCTTCTCTGATTATTCTGTTATTAAAATGTTCACTTTTGGCAATGGTTCTGGTATTTTTAAAGTCAATTTCATGTCCTGTGGCTTTAAGGTGTTGGACCAGGGAAGATGTTGGTTCCTCTTTTTTGACTGAGTTCTTATGTTCTTCAATGCGTGCACTTATTCTTCTGTTGGTTTGTCCGATGTATGTGGTGGGACAAGTGGTGCATGGGATTTCGTATACTCCTTGATTTTCTAATTCAATTTTATCTTTGGGGTTTCTAAGGATGGTGGATATTTTTCTGTTTGTGCAGAATGCTGTTTTGATGTTGTGTTTATGGAGGATCTTACTGATTCTGTCTGTGGTGCCTTTTATGTATGGGAGGAGGGCTTTGCCGTTTTCTTGTTCTTTGTCTTGGATTTTAGTGGGGGTTTCTTTTTGGATTAGGTTTGTAATCTTATTTCTATGGAATCCATTGGATGTTAGTACATTGGTGAGAGTGTGTAGTTCGGGTTTTTAGGTGTTGTTCGTCAGCTAAGCGTTTTGTTCTGGAGATGAAAAAATAAGGAAGAAAACAGCTAAAACCACACTTGCTGCTCAAAGCAGAAGCTAAAAACACCAGCCTGTAAGATGACGAATGTGGGCTATCCGTCGAAACGTTGCCGCCAAAAGACCACTTCTCCCAATTTTTAAACGCGCGGGAGAAAACCCGAACAACCAAAGACCTACATACAAAATACCCGCGAAAACCTCAGAAAATAAATATATATATATATATATATATATATATATATATATATATATATATATATACACACACACACACACACACATAAAGGTTTCCTGTCTAGTCATGTCCAGTCATTGTCCAAAGATATTTTCATGGCATGACAATATGCCAAAGGAGCACAGAATGCTGCTACCTTCCCACCCAAGTGGTACCTATTAATCTACTCACATTTGCATGCTTTTGAATTGCTAAATGAGCAGGAGGTGGACAAGTGACGGGAGCTTATTCTGTTACAAAGTGCTCAGGTCTTGAACCTGGGCTGTCAGCTTTCCAGCCGACAAGCTCAGCATCTTTAACTGCTGAGTGCCTGTACCTTCTAATGACATATACCAGTGATGGAAAACCTTTTAGACACTGAGTGCCCCAAAACTGCCCTGCCCACTGCCCCGCCTGCCCCCAGGGTCACCTACTGCATCCATGGCCCACCGCAGCAGTTTGCCCAGGTGGCCCTGCAGCAACATGGCAGCCACACCCTCTGCCCATGCCCTGCAGCATCATCTGTGCATGATGGGGCATGAGGGCGGAATCTTGTCCCTGCTGCACAGCTGCCACGTCCTTCGCTGTGCTGCTCTGTGGGCACAGGCACCATCACCTCAGCCCCACCTCCCCCTGCAGCCTCCTCCAGAGGGGCAGCTGGTGAGGAGGCTGCAGGGGGAGGTGGGGCTGAGGTGATGGTGCCTGTGCCCACAAAGAAGACTCTGACTGCCATCTCTGGAATGCGTGCCATAGGTTCACCACTACTGACATATGCACTTCATTATTTTCCCATGCACTTTTTAATATATTGCACAATGGATTTCAATTTTAATGATACGGAATTTAACTTCGCTTTAAATTGTAATGATCTGTTCTTGTGGTTTATGGTTGCCTTGTTGCAAAGGGGTGAGATTTGGGGTTTATTACAATTGGATGCTTCACACGGTTTTGCCTCAGATTTTGCCCGAATTAACTGCATCAATTCTTTCGTAGTAAAAGTATTTTTTTCTCTAAAGTTATGGAGTGAAGGATTTTTCTTTCCTAATATTTGAGTACAGGCACGATAACCTTCCCTTCTTCCATTAACCACAATGGAATGGTTATTCCATTAACCATGTTCAGCGACTTAGCATATTCTGTGAATCCAGATAACTGAGATTTTTGCTATCAACTCTAGTCTAGCATGCTCCCTCATTGATTTAGATGGAGCAAGATTGGTGGTTAGTGTTGTTCCAAAACATCATGTTTATTGCCTCTTGTGCTGCAGCTCAAGAAATCATGCCAAGAGTGGAGATAAATCTGTCTTTTTGTGCGGAATGGGTCCCTTGGAGATTATATCATTCCCACATCAAACAACCATGAAAAAACATTCCAGAATTCTTATAGCGCTCTTCACAAAAAAAGCATCATATGATTTTTAAGATTATTAAAACCAGCAGAAATGTTCTTAAGAAGAATTTTTTTTATCAGTAAATCAAGAATTTCTCAGATTCGGTATATCTCACATAGGAAGGAAGAAACAAACTCAGACAAATCAGGTCTGTTATATTTCAAGCTTCTGTGTTTCCTGCAGCATCCACAGCCAGTACCTTAAACATCAGAGCAACATAATCACTGTCAACATCCAGCTCAAGAATCCAAATAAAACTCCAGTTCATTCCGTCTCCGAAAATCTTATTATTTATTGAATACAATGTGTGGTTATGTTGAAGCAAAATTAACTCTGAGGTTCCATCACCAAATCATAGATTTAAACAATAATTTCCCCAGCCAAACCCCCAATGTCTTACATAGTCGATATAAACAAGTTCACTTTATTATGGGAACCATCTGCTTCAAATCCACACCTGTTCTGTTGTCTTTGAAAAGGCTTCAGGCTCTCATGGTCTTCAGCAGAATTGTAGAAATTTTGTTTCTCCATCTAACCCATTCGAAAGTAACAACTCCCCCACTTACTCTAAAGACAAGTTGAAACACTGAGGCACATAGTTGTCAAAGTTTCATCCTTGACAATTGCCTTATTCTGTCTATTCTGTCACTTTAGCTTTGCATGTGAATGTTTATTTTTCCAAAAAGACTGGAAAGGTTATTCAAAATATTAGAATGAATGAAAATATAACAGAAGAGCAGGTATAGTTGAGGATGAGTGTTAAGCACTTCATGGTCCCACATGGTCCAACTTAGACTTATATATCACTTTATAGTGCTTTACAGACCTTTCTAAACAGTTTACAGAGTTAGCATATTGCCTGGGTCCTTATTTTATCCACCTGAGATGGATGAAAGACTGAACCAACTTCAAGCCGGTGAGAATCAAACCATGTGACTCCCTGTTCAATAACAAGAATCCCAGGATTTCCAGTTGCAGTTGTTAAATGATCGTTCAAGTCATTAAATGGAGGGAGTCCCTGGTAAGAGTCCTTCACCCACCCATCTCACTTCCATCCAGGGCTTTTTTTGTCATAGAACACCCAGAACGGAGTTCCGGCACCTTTTTTGGATGGAACCTTGTAGGGTAGGCAAGGTGGGTTGTATGATGTATGTGATTTCCGGTACCTTTTTTTTTTTTTTACAGAAAAAGCACTGCTTCCATTTATGTTCTTTTGGACACATTGCACAATGACAATAGCGGGGACAGCCCCAGGTTCCACTACCACACAGGTGCCCTTCAGCACCAAGAGATGTTATCAAGATAGCAGTCCTTTCCTTCTGTATGTGGACTTCATAAAAGAAAATAATTCCTGATGCAGCTTCTGGGCATAACTATCAAATGGTCAAGTGCAGGAAATCAAGAAAAATACAAGTTTCTAAGAATAGTTTCTTTATTGCTGTTTACCAATAGACAGGAATCTTGCCAGAGTAAAGCACACTCAGCATATCTGTCAGATAAATCCTAAGAAGGATTTAGAGAGGATCCCTTCTGAGCCTCTTTCTGCATACCAATGACTTAAGGACTGCTTTGCCTGATAGCTCCTTGAGAAAGAGGCCTTCCCTCCTGCAAACATTCCTCCAAATCAAATGAAATATTTATTTTGATCATAGACCAGCATAAAAAGGGTAGAATGCAAACAAAAGCTAAAAAAAAATAAAATACATAAAGTGGAAAAATATTTTGAAAAAAGCTACTATCTATTTCTATCTATCTATAGTATATCTATATCTATATCTATCTACATCTATCTTGACTCTGCTATCAATTCCCCCCTCGTCCTTCTCTTCATTAAACTAGACATACCCAATTCCAGTTCCTTATATGGTTTACCCTCCAGTCCCCTAATCATCTTTGTTGCTCTTCTCTGTACTTTTTCTAGGGTCTCAACATCTTTTTTACATCGTGGTGACCAAAACTGGATGCAGTATTCCAAGTGTGGCCTTACCAGGCATTGTAAAGTGGTATTAACACTTCACATGATCTTGATTCTATATTAATTAAGATTGACTGAAATCAGATATGAGAAGATTGTTATCATACCTTACTGAAAAAAAATGCTGCTCAATTGAGTTCCATCACAGGGCAGAAGACTCTACTGGATTAGCTGAGCCCATACTAATGGGCTCCTAGTCCTACTCTGGTCTCAAAAAGGAACATTTTGCAGATAATAAATGACCCCAACACAAACTCTGCCTTTACCAGAGACATACCTAGTGATGATGGGAAGAATCTCAGATGGAACCAGTTGGTCTCTTTGGGAATCTAAGGATGAGATCTTTTTCCAGTGAATCCCGTTAGTTGGCACTTGATGCAGTTACAGTCAGAAAGAGGAACTGAGCTGGACCCAGCTGCAAACTTTCTGAGAGAAATAACTTGTCTGATGTTCTTCTCTGAATTTCGCAACTTTGCAGAAAGGATGCCAAAGAAGCAGTTAATGATATAATCATATCTTAAAGAAGAATCAACCAAAATGTACCAGCTTCAGATGCAGATTACCATGGATTTCAAATTCCTGGAAACCAGCCACTTAAAGGAAGAACATCTTATGGCAGCCTTTGTTAATTGTGACAACAATTTATATTTATTATTTGTTAAGTTTGTATGCTGCCTATATCTCCATTGAGTGGCTTGTTAAGCTAATGTACCAAGAAACAATGCAAGCTTCCACCATTTTGACCATTTAGTCCTATGTGCCAATCTTACTGGTGAGGATATACATGTAACCAAATGCAGTCTTTCTTCTGGTTGGTTCAACCAAACAGACAAAACCTGGAATGACTTTTTGGTGTGTGTGTCTGGAAGGAGAAGATTCCTGAAGGGAGCAGTAGGTCCCCATGGCCTATAGGGAAGATACTGGTGGGTCTCTTTCTTTCTACTTTCCTTTGACATTCTCTTAAAAACAAAATGGTGTCAGGAGCAAGGAACCAAGAAAGACACAGAGGTTTACTCAGATTAGTTTCTTTATTGTTGCTCACCCATTGACAGAAATCTTGCCAGACTAGAGCACAATATGCATATCTATTTTATATACTCTGTGAAAGGCTGCAGGAGGGTCCACCCTGTGCCTCTTTCTTCATTCCAAGGATTCTTGGTCGATGTGCCTATTACTCCTTGGCAAAGACCTCCTCCCTCCTGCGATAATGTACATCCGACCCCATATGGTAAATCCGTAATAACTTCCCCTTATCCCATTAACCACAATGGATGAATATTAAAATGCATGAAACTGTAGGAGAAGTATAGGCAAAACTGGTGGAGTGGGAGAGTTAAGTAAATAATCAGCCTACAGTTGTTATGTCCCCCCAAATGATCCATAAAAAGAGCCGAGGTGGCGCAGCAGTTAGAGTGCAGTACTGCAGGCCACTTTAGCTGACTGTGTTCAGCAGGTCAGCGGTTCAAATCTCACCGGCTCAAGGTTGACTCAGCCTTCCATCCTTCCGGGGTAGGTAAAATGAGGACCCAGATTGTTGGGGGCAATGTAAATATATATATATATATACATTGCTTACTGGTGTACACCGCTTAGAGAGTGCTTGCACTTAAAGCGGTATATAAATAAATAAATAAATAAATAAATAAATAAATAAATATTCAGCCCACCTTGAATTCCATTGATGTTTATCTGGCTCTGATTTGGATTGGAACTTTAGGTGACAAGATTCTTGTTTATAAGCTTGAGCAATCACTGCCTTACACCAGGGGTTGACTGTGAAGAAACTGCAACAGATGAACCCCAGGAGGCACCAAGCCAGGAAGAACCAGAAGCTTATTAGAAATAGGCACTATCAGAACCGCTTTGAAATCAGATAGTGAAATAGGGCCTCCAAACCCTGGGCCTCCGGGATTAGAGCAGAGAGCAAAGCCAAGAAGCTCAGTGAGGCTCCTTGCCAAGCAGAGATCAACTTAATAGAAAGAAGTGGCTGCAATCTGATTTAAGCGAGAGTACTGACCAGTCGAGTTTTTTGTGTTGGAAACAACTATTCCATGTCCTGCCCTGCTGCGTTGCTCTAGTGTTCTAGAATTGCAGTAGCAAGTCACAGTTATAATTAAATGAGGCACCAAGTGACTCCTTGTTCAACAACAAGAATCCCAGCACTTTGAGTTGCAATTGTTAAATGATTGCTCAAGTCATTAAATTGAGGGAGTCCCAGGTAAGAATCATTCACCCCACCTATCTCACTTCCATCTATGTCAGTGGTTCTCAACCTGTGGGCCACGACCCCATTTGGGGTCGAACAACCATTTCACGGGGGTCGCCAAACAATACCGTCTGCCATTTTCCCCCCTTTTCCTTACCTGTCCTACTCCCTTTTATTCTATTGGCTTTTGAAAGCCAATAGAAGAGACTCTCTTGAATAGAGTCTAATTCTATTGGCTTTCAAAAGCCAATAGGAATTGTCCAGGCTGTCTCTGCCTTGCTGAGCCCACCAAAAGTCCCATTCTGCAAACGGTGCTGCAAGTTGTCTGCAGTGAAGGCGATCTGTGTGGAAGTTTCCACCCCTGCCTGCTGAGCAACTACTAAAAATGTAAGTAAAAGAGGGCCAGGAGTGGGAGGTTGGAGGCCGGCGGGTGCAGCGAGAGTTGCTGGCATGCATGGGGCCTGGCGGGTGCCTTATCTCCCTTGGGCTGGGCCAGCTGGTGGCCCAGCCGGTGGTTGACCTGTGCCGTTTCTGCCACTTGCCAGCTACGCCTCAGCCGGCGCAGGGGGCAGCACCACGCATGCACGGTGCTCCTGGGTAGGGAAAGTCCTTGACTTACGACCAGTTGGGTAGTCCTCGACTTAAGACTGGTTGGGGGTCGTGGCATTAAAAAGGTTGAAAACCACTGATCTATGTTGTTTTGGACACATTGCACAATGACAGTAGCAGGGGCAGCTCCAGGTTCCATTACCACACAGGTGACCTTCAGCACCAAGAGATGTTTTCAAGATGGCAATCCTTTCCTTCTGCATGTAGACTTCAGAAAAGAAAATAATTCTTGAAGAACACAACAAGTTTCTAAGAATAGTTTCTTTATTGCTATTTACCAATAGACAGGAATCTTGCCAGAGTAAAGCACACTCAGCATATCTGTCAGATAAATCCTAAAAAGGATTTAGAGAGGATCGCTTCTGAGGCTCTTTCTGCATATCAATGACTCAAAACTGATTTGCCTTTAGGCATATATTAGAGAAGATAAAAAGTAGAGGGAGGGTCCTTCTGAAATTGAGCAAATAATCAAAAGAGACAAAACTCCTGAATCTGTCATAACTCTATGGATTAAATTTCAGTTCTTTGATGGACGTGGCTAAGTGGGATTATAGGACATGAAATTTCACTTTAAATTGAATTTCAGATAATTTCAGAAGCAGAAACAAACAAACAAAAACATATAGATATAAAGAGAGACTTTATGTGTGACTGCCATTTAAGCTTGATTCCTGAAAATATTTGGGCAATTGCACTAATTGGTCCTGCACATATGCATGAATTATTTCATTTTTTATAATTGCAAAAACAGATGAGGAAACAGATAAGCAATAAGCATAAAAACCATGCATGTAAAGGGGACTATGAAAATGGCTCAATTCTTAATCAACCTCAAATTAAGTTTGCTGTCATTAGTCTTTCTGACTTCAAATGGTTCTCACCTAGACATGATAGAACTGGATTTGCTGTTATGACAAGCCTCGGTAGGCTTAAATAGTTTCAGCAAACTATTTAAAACAAAACATGGGTTATTTGAATCCAATCTAAAATTGAATCTGACCCATAGGCTTTATGTGATTGGCTTCTGGCTTCAAGTACAAAGTTATTGTTAAATGCAGAACATTTTATACATTTAAGATTTATAGTTTCTTATTTGGCGGAAATGGCAAAGATTTCAGCTTTCTTGAAAGATCAATCGCAAGAGAAGTACCTTCTGGTATGGAAAAGATGGATAGATTTCATACAATATAAGTTGGATATAAAAAAAATATCATTTAGTTTTTGAATAATTTATATTTAAAGTTTAAGATATTTTATAGATATTCTTTTTTAATTTTTTATTTTCTTTTTTATTTTATCTTTTCTTTTTCTGTTTCTTTTCTTTCTTTCTTCTTGTTTTCTTTATATATTGTTGTTAATTATTTTATAATTTCTTTAATCAATGTATTTAGATTTGCTTATGGTTTATACGTGTTTTAAGATTTTTTTTTTAATTTTAATTAAGCCTGTATTCAGCTCTGGGAAGGTCCGGGGAGGGTAGGGGAGGGTTGGGAGGGTTTGGGGAAGGGAATTTCTTTTTTGTAAAATTTAAAAAAATTTCAATAAAAAAAAAAAACTGATTTGCCTTTTAGCTCCTTGAGAAAGAGGCCTTCCCTCCTGCAAACATGTCTCCAAATCAAATGAAATATTTATTTTGGTCATAGACTAGGATAAAAAGGGTAGAATGCAAACAAAAGCTAAAAAAAAAACTAAAATACATAAAGTGGAAAAATATTTTGAAAAAAGCTACTATCTATTTCTATATATCTATAGTATATCTCTATCTATCTATCTATCTATCTATCTATCTATCTATCTATCTATCTATCTATCTATCTATATCTATCTATATATCTATCTTTCCCTTTTTCTATATCTACATATATATCTGTATCAGCTATACCTATCTCTACCAATCTTCTTCTTCTTCTTCTTCTTCTTCTTCTTCTTCTTCTTCTTCTTCTTCTTCTTCTTCTTCTTCTTCTTCTTCTTCTTCTTCTTCTTCTTCTTCTTCTTCTTCTTCTTCTTCTTCTTCTTCTTCTTCTTCTTCTCCTTCTCCTCCTCCTCCTCCTCCTCCTCCTCCTCCTCCTCCTCCTCCTCCTTCTCCTTCTCCTTCTTCATCAACTGTATCATCTATATAGTGGTACCATGGTAGCATCATAATAACATGTAACATATAAAAATACATATAATCAGTTACACGTTTAAACTTTCATTCAGTAAGACTTAGTCCTGATAGTAGTTTTATGAAATAAAAAGGAACTATATCAACTAAAACATTTCCGGTAAACAAGTGCTACAGATTGTAAAATACAGACACAGCAATACTTCCTGCTTCCATATCTTTGTTTTTAAGCATTTTGCTCAATAAATTGTATCCATTCTGTATATTCTTAAGGAAATCATATTTTATGTCCCAAATAATCCTGTATCTTCAAATATTTTATATGCAATATTTATGACCCTTCACAACTGGTCTTCCTTCATGGTTTGCTGCTCTTCTGGGCTGCCCTTCTCATCCTTGAAGACTCTTTGCAGAGCAACCTTGTATGATGCTCTGGGCTGGTCCTTTCCTCTCTGCTTCCTCCCAATGAAAAAATAAAGGAGAGGGTTGATGCTGCTGTTGAGAGAGGCGCATCCTATCCCCATGGTCATGAGGAGGAGATTATAGGTATCAAAATAATGAATGACATAAAAGACATTCATTGGGAGAGAAAAGAGGAGGAAGAAAAGAAGAGCTAGAAAAATGGTGGTGAGCAACTTTCTTTGACTGCGTTGCGATTTAGACCTCATGTGAATCCAGAGAGTCACAGTGGACACAACCATGAGAGGTGTACAAAGTAAACCATTCACAATCAACTGGTATAACAAAGGTGAACTTCCAAAAGTCTTGGTCTGGTGGAGAAGGAAGTGCACTGCAGAGAGCAGGAAGGAGAGGATCCAGATGAGGCCACAAACCAGGGTGGACAGATATGGAGGACGATGGCAGCGATGCCAGAGTGGGAAGAGGACAGCCACACACCTGTCCAGGCTGATGGCCGTCAGCAGAAACTGGCTAGCAGAATAGGTGAAGAAAAAGAGCTCAAAAAATAACAAGAAAAAGGTATCAACCACATATGTCCTTTGATTCAGAGTTAAGACGGTGACAAATATTTCTGTCATAATGAGGGATGCGAGGACCCCAAAATCAGCCATGGAGAGATTCAGAATGAAAGTGGTGAAAGAATTCCTCTTAATGGAAAAGGCCAGGAGGTAAATGGTCCTTCCATTTCCCACCAGGCCTAAAATGCAAATAAGGACAATGAACCCATCGATAAGATTTCGTGTTAAATTATCGAACAGTTGATCATAAGGAAAAGGAAGGAATTCTTGTATTGCAGAAATATTAGGAGCAATTAAGGTCTCCTGATCTATCCTAATAACAGAAAGAGAGAGAAAGAGAATCAGTCCTTCTTAGAGAAATAAATACATATATATATAGTACATACATACACCCATACAAAGACACATATATACACACAGACACACAAACACATGCACACAAACATTTTCTTAACTTACACATATCAAGAGATATCTGCTTTTGGACCGCGTGATGGCAATTACATCCCTAAAATTAAAGTTTCTTGCAAGGTGGAGAATTGCTACAATCGATTGGGACCCAAGTTTCTACGCAAAATCCTTCAAAGTCTATTTCAGGACAATTGACATCAATTCCCTTTATTAGCCATTGTGGCTGAGCGCAGAGTAGGGTTACCTGGTATTTGAACAGGCAGAAGAGCAACACAAACAATCGGAAAGGAGAAGAAATGTAGGGGGAAGATGCAGCAATCATTTAATATTTACGTTCTTTAGAATAACGGCCCCAACCCTCTGGGCACCAGGGGTTTTTCTGTGGACTGGGGGGGGGAGTGGTTTTGCGTGTTGCCTGCATCTCGCAGATGGGTCTTCGCTTGTTTGCGTGGCCCAGTTTCTGGCAAGCTGTGGCCACGGACCAGGCATTGGGGACCCCTGCTTTAGAGAGTAAGGGATGACAAGTGTGCAAACAGGCACACAATGTGACATGCACTTTGAGAGGAACATGCTAGTACTAGCAGTTAGCTTTCAGTATGTAATTGATTAAGATCTTGTCAATTTCAGGTCAGAGTTTGTTAACTTTAATAACTATACTTAGCATTTATTAGACAAAAGGTGTTTACTTTGGTACTCAAAAACTCAAGACAATTTTAAACTCCATCTGTCGGTTGGAGGAAAGGAGGGCAACAAGTAGCACATGTCCTCCTTATGACAGATGTCTACTGACTGTAGGTTAGAGAAAGTTATGATCAAAGGTTCTGGAGATCGTGAGTTGATGGCCTTTTTCCCAAGTAAAGGAAAAAGGATGTGGGCGTATAGGTGAGATTTGTCATATGATCAAGAAAGTCCCATGGATTTCAACAAAGACCAACGAAGCGGAAATGTTCTCCTGATTATGTGAAGAGATTATATGGAGAGTTGAGCAACCTCCACCATAGAAGAGTCCCTTCAAAAGAAAGGGATCCTGTTCCAGCAGGCACAAATGGGCTGAGCAACAAAGCAATTCTCCTTTCGGAATATCATGAAATTACTGGATGGCTAACTCCATTCCTGCAAAGAAAATGTTTTGTATCATAATACACTTACGAGTGGTATGTCTCCCAAATAAGATGGATTGATGCATTACCTAAGGAAGCAATAATAGTCAGTCATTGATTTGATCAATAACAGCAGGCAGAAAAATGCTAATGTGCTTTATAATCTTCATTCACATTGATTTCTTTCTTTCTGAATGGGAATCTCTGAATGTATAAATAAAAAAAATCCCCAATAGATGTCCCCCCCATCGTTGCCCAGACAGCTATTAGCCAATAATCAGTCTTTATGATCCTCTAATTACTTAACCTGATAATTAATTCAAAATAATTTTAAAAGTGCTCATTTAAAAAGTAAAGTATTTTCTCCACTCTTGTTTTTCCATCATTTTTAGAAATGCTTCTGTGCATCTAATCTTTCCCCCCTAATTAAAGAAGAATAAAGAGGTTGATTTTATCCCTTGTGTCCTTCCAAAGGACAATTCCAGGTTGACGTTGCCTGTAGGAAGTGACAGGTATCAGTGTGCTGATATTCTTAAATTCTCCGTAAGACTTACTACTTTATATGAATAAATCCATCAGAAGCCATTTTGTGAATGCACCCACTGAATGTTTTGAAAATGCCAATGCAATCCCCAACTCATGATTTGCTCCTAGAGTTTCAATTCTGGAATAAACTCACGAATCACTATGAACCCTTGAGGTTTTCTTTGTCAATAGTACCCACAAAGGAAAGGAAATGTGTTATGGAATATAGTTTTCATGCTTTTCATACCTCCTGAGTAATCAAATTGCTGCTCCATTGTGCAAAAAGTGTTTGCTTGCTTAGAAAAGTTCAAATTCGCGGATAAGGTGGACAACCTGGGGAAATACAATTATTAAAGGAAAACAAACTTCTGACCGTCAAAATGGCTGAAAGGAATTGTGTTGTTGGGGAATTCAAAGCCATTGTCGGTTTGCCATTCGTCCAAACAAGGGTAGCCCTTCCTACCTTTCAATCAAGCAATACAATTTATTTACAGTTCAAAACCAAAGGAATCAAAAGACCAGAAGACCAACAACCATTAAAAGGGAATTTTAAAAAATAAGATTTATTTTTTGGAAAGATGGCAGTTAACAATTAATAGCATGAGATTAGAAAAAAATTAACAATAGCATTAGCACTCTGTAGAGATGACCTGATGAAATAACTCATGGATTAAAAGAGTTAAACCTTTTTTTATGGATCTTAGTTATTAGCTGGGAGCAGCTGAATGAATAGATTTCCTTATCTTCAAATTTTGCTCTAAAACAAAATGCTCCAAACACTGTTTAAAATGCTTCCATGTTCCTAGCTGTTTCCTAGCAATTAGCACTTAGACGTGTATATCACTTCAAAGCACATTACAGCCGTCTCTAAGTGGTGTACAGAATCAGCCTATTGCCCCCAACAAATGAGGTCTTCATTTTACTGACCTTGGAAGGGTAGAAAGCTGAGTCAACCTTGGGTCGGTGAGAATCGAACTGCTGGCAGTTGGCAGAAATTAACCTATACTACTGCATTCTAACCACTGCTCAACCACGGCTCTTCAATAACAACAACAATAACAACAACAAATATAATAATAGTTGGAAGGCACCTTGGAGGTCATCTAATCCAACTATTGTTCAGGCAGGAAACCCTATATCGTTTTAGACAAACGGCTGTCCAGTCTCTCCTTAAAAGCCTCCAGTGTTGGAGTATTCACAGCTTCTAGAGGCAGGTTGTTCCATTGATTTATTGTTCTAACTGTCCGGAGGTTTCTCCTTAGTTCTAGGTTGCTTTTCTCCTTGATTGGTTTCCATCATTGCTTCTTGTCCTGCCTTCAGGCGCTTTGGAGAATGGCTTGACTCCCTCCTCTTTGGGGCAACCCCTGAGATATTGCAACTCTGCTATCAATTCCCCCCTCATCCTTCTCTTCATTAAACTAGACATACCCAATTCCAGCAACCGTTCCTTATATGTTTTAGCCTTCAGTCCCTAACCATCTTTGTTGCTCTTCTCTGTACTCTTTCTAGAGTCTCAACATCTTTTTTACATCGTGGTGACCAAAACTGGATGCAGTATTCCAAGCATGGCCTTACCAGGCATTTTAAAGTGGTATTAACACTTCACATGATCTTGATTCTATACTTATTAAGATTGACTGAAGTCAGATATGAGAAGATTGTTATCATACCGTACTGGAAAAAAATGCTGCTCAATTGAGTTCCATCACAGGGCAGACGACACTACTGGATTAGGTGTTCCCATACTAATGGGGTCCTAGTCCTACTCTGGTCTCAAAAAGGAACATTTTGCAGATAATAAATGACCCCAACACAAACTCTGCCTTTACCGCAGACGTACCTGGTGATAATGGGAAGAATCTCAAATGGAAGCAGTTGGTCTCTTTGGGAATCTAAGGATGAGATCTTTTTCCAGTGAATCCCGTTACTTGGCACTTGATGCAGTTACAGTCAGAAAGAGGAACTGAGCTGGACCCAGCTGCAAACTTTCTGAGAGAAATAAGAATAACTTGTCTGATGTTCTTCTCTGAATTTTGCAACTTTGCAGAAAGCATGGAAAAGAAGCAGTTAGTGATATAGTCATATCTTAAAGAAGAATCAACCAAAATCTACCAGCCTGAGATGCAGATTAACATGGATTTCAAATTCCTGGAAACCAACCATTTAAACATCTTATGGCAGCCATTGTTAATTGTGACAAAAATTTATATTTATTATTTGTTAAGTTTGTATGCTGCCTTTATCTCTATTAAGGTGACTCTGAGTGGCTTGTTAAGCTAATGTACAAGAAACAATGCAGGCTTCCACCATTTTGACCGTTTAGTCCTGTGTGCCAATCTTACTGGTGAGGATATATATGTAACCAAATGCAGTCTTTCTTCTGGTTGGTTCAACCAAACAGACAAAATCTGGAAGGACTTTTTTGTGTGTGTGTCTCGAAAGAGAAGATTCCTGAAGGGAGCAGTAGGTCCCCATGGCCTATGGGGAAGTTACTGGTGGGTCTCCTTCTTTCTACTTTCCTTTGACATTCTCGTAAAAAAATGTGGTGTCAGGAGCAAGGAACCAAGAAAAACACAGAGGTTTACTCTGATCAGTTTCTTTATTGTTGCTCATCCTTTGACAGAAATCTTGCCAGACTAGAGCACAATATGCATATCTATTTTACATACTCTGTTGAAGGCTGCAGGAGGGTCCACCCTGTGCCTCTTCCTTCATTCCAAGGATTCTTCGTCGATGTGCCTATTACTCCTTGGTAAAGACCTCCTCCCTCCTGCAATAATGTACATCTCACCCCATATGATAAATCCGTAATAACTTCCCCTTATCCCATTAACCATAATGGATGAATATTAAAATGCATGAAAATGTAGGAGAAGTATCAGTAAAGCTGGTGGAGAGTGAGAGTTAAGTAAATAATCAGCCTACAGTTGTTATGTCCCCCAAATGAGCCATATTCAGCCCACCTTGAATTCCATTGATGCTTATCTGGCTCTGATTTGGATTGGAACTTTAGGTGAGAAGATTCTTGTTTATAAGCTTGTGCAATCACTGCCTTACACCAGGGCTTGGACTCTGACTCTGAAGAAACTGCAACAGATGAACCCCAGGAGGCACCAAGCCAGGAAGAACCAGAAGCTTATTAGAAATAGGCACTATCAGAACCGCTTTGAGATCAGATAGTGAAATAGGGCCTCCAAACCCTGGGCCTCCGGGATTAGAGCAGAGAGCAAAGCCAAGAAGCTCAGTGAGGCTCCTTGCCAAGCAGAGATCAACTTAATAGAAAGAAGTGGCTGCAATCTGATTTAAGCGAGAGTACTGACCAGTCGAGTTTTTTGTGTTGGAAACAACTATTCCATGTCCTGCCCTGCTGCGTTGCTCTAGTGTTCTAGAATTGCAGTAGCAAGTCACAGTTATAATTAAATGAGGCACCATGTGACTCCTTGTTCAACAACAAGAATCCCAGCACTTCGAGTTGCAATTGTTAAATGATCGCTCAAGTCATTAAATTGAGAGAGTCCCAGGTAAGAATCATTCACCCCACCTATCTCACTTCCATCTATGTCAGTGGTTCTCAACCTGTGGGTTGGGACCCCATTTGAGTTTGAACAGCCATTTCACGGGGATCACCAAACAACACCGTCTGCCATTTTTCCCCCTTTTCCTTAGCTGTGCTTCCTTAGCTGTGCTTCCTTAGTTGTGCTTCCTTAGCTTTTGAAAGCCAATAGAATAGACTCTCTTGAATAGAGTCTAATTCTATTGGCTTTCAAAAGGCAATAGGAATTGTCGAGGCTGTCTCTGTCCTGCTGAACCCGCCAAAAGTCCCATTCTGCAAATGGTGCTGCAAGTTGTCTGAGTGAAGGCGAGCTGACTGGAAATTTCCACCCCTCCCTGCTGAGCAACTACTAAAAATGTAAGTAAAAGAGGGCCGGGGTGGGAGGTGGGTGCAGGGAGGGTTGCTGGCACGCATGGGGCCCGGTGGATGCCTTACCTCCCTTGGGCTGGGCCAGCTGGTGGCCCACCCGGTGGTCAGCTTGCGCCATCTCTGCCGCTTGCCAGCTACGCCTCTGCCGCTTGCCAGCTACACCCTACGCATGGGGCAGCACCACGCATGCGCGGTGCTCCTGGGCAGGGAAAGTCCTTGACTTACAATCAGTTGGGTAGTCCTCGATTTACGATCGGTTGGGGATCGCAGCATTAAAAAGGTTGAGAACCACTGATCTATGTTCTTTTGGACACATTGCACAATGACAGTAGCAGGGGCAGCTCCAGGTTTCACTACCACACAGGTGACCTTCAGCACCAAGAGCTGTTTTCAAGATGGCAATCCTTTCCTTCTGCATGTAGACTTCAGAAAAGAAAATAATTCTTGAAGAAAACAACAAGCTTCTAAGAATAGTTTCTTTATTGCTGTTTGTCAATAGACAGGAATCTTGCCAGAGTAAAGCATACTCAGCATATCTATCAGATAAATCCTAAGAAGGTTTTAGAGAGGATCCCTTCTGAGCCTATTTCTGCATATCAATGACTCAAAACTGATTTGCCTGTTAGCTCCTTGAGAAAGAGGCCTTCCCTCCTGCGAACATGTCTCCAATTCTGTAACACAAATCAAATGAAATATTTATTTTGGTCATAGACCAGCATAAAAAGGGTAGAATGCAAACAAAAGCTGAAAAATTATTTCTATTATTTCTATTTCTAGTTCTGCCTAGCTACCTACATCTCTATCTCTCCCTCATCTATCATCATTATATCATCACCTCTATCTATCTATCTATCTATCTATCTATCTATCTATCTATCTATCTATCTATCTATCTATCTATCTATCTAATATCTATCATCTATACAAATACAAATACGCAAACACCCATACTCAAACCTTTATAAAACCCTCTGTTCCAAAAGTTGCCATAAATACAGAATTACAGAATACAAACCCAGATGAGGTTTGGGAATGAGAAGGAAGGTCTACTAAGGTCCTTCTATTCTAGAACTTTGCCAGGTGAGGTTGTTGCCCCCAAAAATAAGGACTTGAAATGGCTATAAAAGATTGGCAGGAAGGGAGTCTTACAATGAAAGAAGTGATATATCTTTAGTCAAGAAAGAAAGCCACTAAGTAATGATTATTCATAATGAAATCATATTTTAAAATATAATTGAATTATATTATGTCTGAAATTTTTAAGGATCAAAAATGACGCATTTCATTTCAAGAAACCGTAACCTCTCTGGCAGATTTTTCCCTTATCTTTCATCTCCATCATATTTATATAAATGTGCATGTCACAAAGAAAGATGCGTAAGATAAATTACACATTTTTAAAAATTCCTTCAGTAAGACTTATTCCCAACAGTAATAATAAGAAATAAAAAGGAACTATATCAACTAAAACATTTCCGGTAAACAAGTGCTACAGATTGTAAAATACAGACACAGCAATACTTCCTGCTTCCATATCTTTGTTTTTAAGCACTTTGCTCAATAAATTGTATCCATTCTGTATATTCTTAAGGAAATCATATTTTATGTCCCAAATAATCCTGTATCTTCAAATATTTTATATGCAGTATTTATGACCCTTCACAACTGGTCTTCCTTCATGGTTTGCTGCTCTTCTGGGCTGCCCTTCTCATCCTTGAAGACTCTTTGCAGAGCAACCTTGTATGATGCTCTGGGCTGGTCCTTTCCTCTCTGCTTCCTCCCAATGAAAAAATAAAGGAGAGGGTTGATGCTGCTGTTGAGAGAGGCGCATCCTATCCCCATGGTCATGAGGAGGAGATTATAGGTATCAAAATATTCAATGACATAAAAGACATTCATTGGGAGAGAAAAGAGGAGGAAGAAAAGAAGAGCTAGAAAAATGGTGGTGAGCAACTTTCTTTGACTGCGTTGCGATTTAGACCTCATGTGAATCCAGAGAGTCACAGTGGACACAACCATGAGAGGTGTACAAAGTAAACCATTCACAATCAACTGGTATAACAAAGGTGAACTTCCAAAAGCCTTGGTCTGGTGGAGAAGGAAGTGCACTGCAGAGAGCAGGAAGGAGAGGATCCATATGAGGCCACAAACCAGGGTGGACAGATATGGGGGACGATGGCAGCGATGCCAGAGTGGGAAGAGGACAGCCACACACCTGTCCAGGCTGATGGCCGTCAGCAGAAACTGGCTAGCAGAATAGGTGAAGAAAAAGAGCTCAAAAAATAACAAGAAAAAGGTATCAACCACATATGTCCTTTGATTCAGAGTTAAGACGGTGACAAATATTTCTGTCATAATGAGGGATTATCGAACAGTTGATCATAAGGAAAAGGAAGGAATTCTTGTATTGCAGAAATATTAGGAGCAATTAAGGTCTCCTGATCTATCCTAATAACAAAAAGAGACAGAAATAGAATCAGTCCTTCTTAGAGAAATAAATACATATATATATAGTACATACATACACCCATACAAAGACACATATATACACACAGACACACAAACACACACACAGAAACATTTTCTTAACTTACACATATCAAGAGATATCTGCTTTTGGACCGCCTGATGGCAATTACATCCCTAAAATTAAAGTTTCTTGCAAGGCTAGCAGAATAGGTGAAGAAAAACAACTCAAAAAGTAGGAAGAAAATGGTATCAACGTGTGTTCTTTGACTCAGAATTAAGGCTGTCGAAAATATAGCTGCCATAATGAGGGATGCGAGGACCCCAAAATCAGCAATGGAGAGATTCAGGATATAAGTGGTGAAAGAATTCCTCTTAATGGAAAAGGCCAGGAGATAAATGGTCTTTCCATTTCCCACCAGGCCTAAAATGCAAATAAGGGCAATGAACCCACTGATAAGATTTCGTGTTAAATTATCAAAGATCTGAGCATTAGGTGAAGAAAAAGTTTCTGGCATTTCAGAAATATTTAGAGCAATTTTAGTAGTATTGGAAGGAATGTTGGTCAATTCAGAACCACTCCCAGAAATTTCAGCAATATTAATCATCCTAATAACAAAAAGAGACAGAAAGAGAATCAGTCCTTGTTAGAGAAATACATACTTATATACTGTACATACATACATACACACACAAACGCACATACACACACAAATGCACATACACACACATGTACATTTTCACACACACAAACACACAGGCAGACACACAAACACATGCACAGACACACATTTTCTTACTTACACATATCAAGACATATCTCCTTTTCGGCCGCCTGATGGCAATTACATCCCTAAAATTAAAGTTTCTTGCAAGGTTGGAGAATTGCTACACTCAATCGTGACCCAAGCTTCTATGCAAAATCCTTCAAAGTCCATTTCAGGACAACTGGAGCCAATTTCCTTTATTAGCCATTGTGGCTGAGGGCAGAGTAGGGTTACCTGATATTTGAACAGGCTTGTTTGCGTGACCCCGTTTCTGGCAAACTGTGACCACGGACCAGGCATTGGGGACCCTTGCTTTAGAGAGTAAGGGATGACAAGTGTGCAAACAGGCACACAATGTGAAATGCCCTTTGAGAGGAACATGCTAGTACTAGCAGTTAGCTTTCAGTGTGTAATTGATTAAGATCTTGTCAATTTCAGGTCAGAGTTTGTTAACTTTAATAACTATACTTAGCATTTATTAGACAAAAGGTGTTTACTTTGGTACTCAAAACTCAAGACAATTTTAAACTCCATCTGTCGGTTGGAGGAAAGGAGGGCAACAAGTAGCACATGTCCTCCTTACGACAGATGTCTACTGACTGTAGGTTAGAGAAAGTTATGATCAAAGGTTCTGGAGATCGTGAGTTGATGGCCTTTTTCCCAAGCAAAGGAAAAAGGATGTGGGCGTATAGGTGAGATTTGTCATATGATCAAGAAAGTCCCATGGATTTCAACACAGACCAACAAAGCGGAAATGTTCTCCTGATTATGTGAAGAGATTATATGGAGAGTTGAGCAACCTCCACCATAGAAGATTCCCTTCAAAAGAAAGGGATCCTGTTCCAGCAGGCACAAATGGGCTGAGCAACAAAGCAATTCTCCTTTCGGAATATCATGAAATTACTGGATGGCTAACTCCATTCCTGCAAAGAAAATGTTTTGTATCATAATACACTTACGAGTGGTATGTCTCCCAAATAAGATGGATTGATGCATTACCTAAGGAAGCAATAATAGTCAGTCATTGATTTGATCAATAACAGCAGGCAGAAAAATGCTAATGTGCTTTATAATCTTCATTCACATTGATTTCTTTCTTTCTGAATGGGAATCTCTGAATGTATAAATAAAAAAAATCCCCAATAGATGTCCCCCCCATCGTTGCCCAGACAGCTATTAGCCAATAATCAGTCTTTATGATCCTCTAATTACTTAACCTGATAATTAATTCAAAATAATTTTAAAAGTGCTCATTTAAAAAGTAAAGTATTTTCTCCACTCTTGTTTTTCCATCATTTTTAGAAATGCTTCTGTGCATCTAATCTTTCCCCCCTAATTAAAGAAGAACAAAGAGGTTGATTTTATCCCTTGTGTCCTTCCAAAGGACAATTCCAGGTTGACGTTGCCTGTAGGAAGTGACAGGTATCAGTGTGCTGATATTCTTAAATTCTCCGTAAGACTTACTACTTTATATGAATAAATCCATCAGAAGCCATTTTGTGAATGCACCCACTGAATGTTTTCAAAATGCCAATGCAATCCCCAACTCATGATTTGCTCCTAGAGTTTCAATTCTGGAATAAACTCACGAATCACTATGAACCCTTGAGGTTTTCTTTGTCAATAGTACCCACAAAGGAAAGGAAATGTGTTATGGAATATAGTTTTCATGCTTTTCATACCTCCTGAGTAATCAAATTGCTGCTCCATTGTGCAAAAAGTGTTTGCTTGCTTAGAAAAGTTCAAATTCGCGGATAAGGTGGACAACCTGGGGAAATACAATTATTAAAGGAAAACAAACTTCTGACCGTCAAAATGGCTGAAAGGAATTGTGTTGTTGGGGAATTCAAAGCCATTGTCGGTTTGCCATTCGTCCAAACAAGGGTAGCCCTTCCTATCTTTCAATCAAGCAATACAATTTATTTACAGTTCAAAACCAAAGGAATCAAAAGACCAGAAGACCAACAACCATTAAAAGGGAATTTTAAAAAATAAGATTTATTTTTTGGAAAGATGGCAGTTAACAATTAATAGCATGAGATTAGAAAAAAATTAACAATAGCAATAGCACTCTGTAGAGATGACCTGATGAAATAACTCATGGATTAAAAGAGTTAAACCTTTTTTTATGGATCTTAGTTATTAGCTGGGAGCAGCTGAATGAATAGATTTCCTTATCTTCAAATTTTGCTCTAAAACAAAATGCTCCAAACACTGTTTAAAATGCTTCCATGTTCCTAGCTGTTTCCTAGCAATTAGCACTTAGACGTGTATATCACTTCAAAGCACATTACAGCCGTCTCTAAGTGGTGTACAGAATCAGCCTATTGCCCCCAACAAATGAGGTCTTCATTTTACTGACCTTGGAAGGGTAGAAAGCTGAGTCAACCTTGGGTCGGTGAGAATCGAACTGCTGGCAGTCGGCAGAAATTAACCTATACTACTGCATTCTAACCACTGCTCCACCACGGCTCTTCAATAACAACAACAATAACAACAACAAATATAATAATAGTTGGAAGGCACCTTGGAGGTCATCTAATCCAACTATTGTTCAGGCAGGAAACCCTATATCGTTTTAGACAAATGGCTGTCCAGTCTCTCCTTAAAAGCCTCCAATGTTGGAGTATTCACAGCTTCTAGAGGCAGGTTGTTCCATTGATTTATTGTTCTAACTGTCCGGAGGTTTCTCCTTAGTTCTAGGTTGCTTTTCTCCTTGATTGGTTTCCATCATTGCTTCTTGTCCTGCCTTCAGGCGCTTTGGAGAATGGCTTGACTCCCTCCTCTTTGGGGCAGCCCCTGAGATATTGCAACTCTGCTATCAATTCCCCCCTCATCCTTCTCTTCATTAAACTAGACATACCCAATTCCAGCAACCGTTCCTTATATGTTTTAGCCTTCAGTCCCTAACCATCTTTGTTGCTCTTCTCTGTACTCTTTCTAGAGTCTCAACATCTTTTTTACATCGTGGTGACCAAAACTGGATGCAGTATTCCAAGCATGGCCTTACCAGGCATTTTAAAGTGGTATTAACACTTCACATGATCTTGATTCTATACTTATTAAGATTGACTGAAGTCAGATATGAGAAGATTGTTATCATACCGTACTGGAAAAAAATGCTGCTCAATTGAGTTCCATCACAGGGCAGACGACACTACTGGATTAGGTGTTCCCATACTAATGGGGTCCTAGTCCTACTCTGGTCTCAAAAAGGAACATTTTGCAGATAATAAATGACCCCAACACAAACTCTGCCTTTACCGCAGACGTACCTGGTGATACTGGGAAGAATCTCAAATGGAAGCAGTTGGTCTCTTTGGGAATCTAAGGATGAGATCTTTTTCCAGTGAATCCCGTTACTTGGCACTTGATGCAGTTACAGTCAGAAAGAGGAACTGAGCTGGACCCAGCTGCAAACTTTCTGAGAGAAATAAGAATAACTTGTCTGATGTTCTTCTCTGAATTTTGCAACTTTGCAGAAAGCATGGAAAAGAAGCAGTTAGTGATATAGTCATATCTTAAAGAAGAATCAACCAAAATCTACCAGCCTGAGATGCAGATTAACATGGATTTCAAATTCCTGGAAACCAGACATTTAAAGGAAGAACATCTTATGGCAGCCATTGTTAATTGTGACAAAAAATTATATTTATTATTTGTTAAGTTTGTATGCTGCCTTTATCTCTATTAAGGTGACTCTGAGTGGCTTGTTAAGCTAATGTACAAGAAACAATGCAGGCTTCCACCATTTTGACCGTTTAGTCCTGTGTGCCAATCTTACTGGTGAGGATATATATGTAACCAAATGCAGTCTTTCTTCTGGTTGGTTCAACCAAACAGACAAAATCTGGAAGGACTTTTTTGTGTGTGTGTCTCGAAAGAGAAGATTCCTGAAGGGAGCAGTAGGTCCCCATGGCCTATGGGGAAGTTACTGGTGGGTCTCCTTCTTTCTACTTTCCTTTGACATTCTCGTAAAAAAATGTGGTGTCAGGAGCAAGGAACCAAGAAAGACACAGAGGTTTACTCAGATTAGTTTCTTTATTGTTGCTCATCCTTTGACAGAAATCTTGCCAGACTAGAGCACAATATGCATATCTATTTTACATACTCTGTTGAAGGCTGCAGGAGGGTCCACCCTGTGCCTCTTCCTTCATTCCAAGGATTCTTCGTCGATGTGCCTATTACTCCTTGGTAAAGACCTCCTCCCTCCTGCAATAATGTACATCTCACCCCATATGATAAATCCGTAATAACTTTCCCTTATCCCATTAACTATAATGGATGAATATTAAAATGCATGAAAATGTAGGAGAAGTATCAGTAAAGCTGGTGGAGAGGGAGAGTTAAGTAAATAATCAGCCTACAGTTGTTATGTCCCCAAAATGATCCATATTCAGCCCACCTTGAATTCCATTGATGCTTATCTGGCTCTGATTTGGATTGGAACTTTAGGTGACAAGATTCTTGTTTATAAGCTTGAGCAATCACTGCCTTACACCAGGGGTTGGACTCTGACTCTGAAGAAACTGCAACAGATGAACCCCAGGAGGCACCAAGCCAGGAAGAACCAGAAGCTTATTAGAAATAGGCACTATCAGAACCGCTTTGAGATCAGATAGTGAAATAGGGCCTCCAAACCCTGGGCCTCCGGGATTAGAGCAGAGAGCAAAGCAAAGAAGCTCAGTGAGGCTCCTTGCCAAGCAGAGATCAACTTAATAGAAAGAAGTGGCTGCAATCTGATTTAAGCGAGAGTGCTGACCAGTTGAGTTTTTTGTGTTGGAAACAACTATTCCATGTCCTGCCCTGCTGCGTTGCTCTAGTGTTCTAGAATTGCAGTAGCAAGTCACAGTTATAATTAAATGAGGCACCAAGTGACTCCTTGTTCAACAACAAGAATCCCAGCACTTCGAGTTGCAATTGTTAAATGATCACTCAAGTCATTGAATTGAGGGAGTCCCAGGTAAGAATCATTCACCCCACCCATCTCACTTCCATCTATGTTCTTTTGGACACATTGCACAATGACAGTAGCAGGGGCAGCTCCAGGTTCCACTACCACACAGGTGACCTTCAGCACCAAGGGCTGTTTTCAAGATGGCAATCCTTTCCTTCTGCATGTAGACTTCAGAAAAGAAAACAATTCTTGAAGAACACAACAAGCTTCTAAGAATAGTTTCTTTATTGCTGTTTGTCAATAGACAGGAATCTTGCCAGAGTAAAGCACACTCAGCATATCTATCAGATAAATCCTAAGAAGGTTTTAGAGAGGATCCCTTCTCAATCACTTTATGCATATCAATGACTCAAAACTGATTTGCCTGTTAGCTCCTTGAGAAAGAGGCCTTCCCTCCTGCAAACATGTCTCCAATTCTATAACACAAATCAAATGAAATCTTTATTTTGGTCATAGACCAGCATAAAAAGAGTAGAATGCAAACAAAAGCTGAAAAAATATTTTTATTATTTCTATTTCTAGTTCATCCATGCTACCTACATCTCTATCTCTCCCTCATCTATCATCATTATATCATGACCTCTATCTATCTGTCTGTCTTTCTGTCTGTCTATCTATCTATCTATCTATGTATCTATCTATCTATCTATCTATCTATCTATCTATCTATCTATCTATCTATCTATCTATCTATCTATCTAATATCTATCATCTATACAAATACACAAACACCCATACTCAAACCTTTATAAAATCCTGTGTTCCAAAAGTAGCCTTATATACAGAATTACAGAATACAAACCCAGATGAGGTTTGGGAATGAGAAGGAAGGTCTACTAAGGTCCTTCTATTCTAGAACTTTGCCAGGTGAGGTTGTTGCCACCTACAAATAAGGACTTGAAATTGCTATAAAAGATTGGCAGGAAGGGAGTCTTACAATGAAAGAAGCAATATATCTTTAGTCAAGAAAGAAAGCCACTAAGTAATGATTATTCATAATGAAATCTTATTTTAAAATATAATTGAATTATATTATGTCTGAAATTTTTCAGGATCAAAAATGACACATTTCATTTCAAGAAACCGTAACCTCTCTGGCAGATTTTTCCCTTATCTTTCATCTCCATTATATTTATGTAAATGTGCATGTCACAAAGAAAGATGCGTAAGATAAATTACACATTTTAAAAAATTCCTTCAGTAAGACTTATTCCCAACAGTAATTATAATGAAATAAAAAGGAACTTTATCAACTAAAACTTTTCCGGTAACCAAATGCTTCAATTGAAAAATACAGACACAGCAATACTTCCTGCTTCCATATCTTTCTTTTTAAGCACTTTGCTCAGTAAATTGTATCCATTCTGTATATTCTTAAGGAAAGCATGTTTTATGTCCCAAATAATCCTGTATCTTCAAATATTTTATATGCAATATTTATGACCCTTCACAACTGGTCTTCCTTCATGGTTTGCTGCTCTTCTGGGCTGCCCTTCTCATCCTTGAAGACTCTTTGCAGAGCAACCTTGTATGATGCTCTGGGCTGGTCCTTTCCTCTCTGCTTCCTCCCAATGAAAAAATAAAGGAGAGGGTTGATGCTGCTGTTGAGAGAGGCGCATCCTATCCCAATGGTCATGAGGAGGAGATTATAGGTATCAAAATAATGAATGACATAAAAGACATTCATTGGGAGAGAAAAGAGGAGGAAGAAAAGAAGAGCTAGAAAAATGGTGGTGAGCAACTTTCTTTGACTGCGTTGCGATTTAGACCTCATGTGAATCCAGAGAGTCACAGTGGAGACAACCATGAGAGGTGTACAAAGTAAACCATTCACAATCAACTGGTATAACAAAGGTGAACTTCCAAAAGTCTTGGTCTGGTGGAGAAGGAAGTGCACCACAGAGATTAGGAAGGAGAGGATCCAGATGAGGCCACAAACCAGGGTGGACAGATATGGAGGACGATGGCAGCGATGCCAGAGTGGGAAGAGGACCGCCACACACCTGTCCAGGCTGATGGCCGTCAGCAGAAACTGGCTAGCAGAATAGGTGAAGAAAAAGAGCTCAAAAAATAACAAGAAAAAGGTATCAACCACATATGTTCTTTGATTCAGAGTTAAGACGATCACAAATATTTCTGTCATAATGAGGGATGCGAGGACCCCAAAATCAGCCATGGAGAGATTCAGAATGAAAGTGGTGAAAGAATTCCTCTTAATGGAAAAGGCCAGGAGGTAAATGGTCCTTCCATTTCCCACCAGGCCTAAAATGCAAATAAGGACAATGAACCCATCGATAAGATTTCGTGTTAAATTATCGAACAGTTGATCATTAGGAAAAGGAAGGAATTCTTGTACTGTAGAAATATTTGGAGCAATTAAGGTCTCCTGACCTATCCTAATAACAAAAAGAGACAGAAAGAGAATCAGTCCTTGTTAGAGAAATAAATACACATATATAGTACATACATACACCCATACAAACACACATATATACACACAGATACACAAACACACACACACACAAACACACGCACACAAACATTTTCTTAACTTACACATATCAAGAGATATCTGCTTTTGGACCGCCTGATGGTAATTACTTCCCTAAAATTAAAGTTTCTTGCAAGGTGGAGAATTGCTACAATCAATTGTGATCCAAGTTTCTATGCAAAATCCCTCAAAGTCTATTTCAGGACAACTGACATCAATTCGCTTTATTAGCCATTGTGGCTGAGCGCAGAGTAGGGTTACCTGGTATTTGAACAGGTAGAAGGGCAACACAAACAATTGGAAAGGAGAAGAAATGTAGGGGGAAGATGCACCAATCATTTAATATTTACATTCTTTAGAATAACGGCCCCAACCTTCTGGGCACCAGGGGTTTTTCTGTGGACTGGGGGGGGGGGAGTGGTTTTGTGCGTTGCCTGCATCCTGCAGATGGGTCTTCGCTTGTTTGCGCAGCCCAGTTTCTGGCAAGCTGTGGCTACGGACCAGACGTTGGGGACCCCTGCTTTACAGAGTAATGGATGACAAGTGTGTAAACAGGCACACAATGTGAAATGCACTTTGAGAGGAACATGCTAGTACTAGCAGTTAGCTGTCAGTGTGTAATTGATTAAGATCTTGTCAGTTTCAGTCAAAGTTTGTTAACTCCAATAACTATAGTTAGCATTTATTAGAGAAAAGCTGTTTACTTCGGTACTCAAAAAGTCAGACAATTTTAAACTCCATCTGTCGGTTGGAGGAAACGAGGGCAACAAGTAGCACATGTCCTCCTTATGACAGATGTCTACTGACTGTAGGTTAGAGAAAGTTATGATCGTGAGTTGATGGCCTTTTTCCCAAGCAAAGGAAAAAGGATGTGGGCCCATAGGTGAGATTTGTCATATGATCAAGAAAGTCCCATGGATTTCAACAAAGACCAACGAAGCGGAAATGTTCTCCTGATTACGTGAAGAGATTATATGGAGAGTTGAGCAACCTCCACCATAGAAGATTCCCTTCAAAAGAAAGGGATCCTTTCCCAGCAGGCACAAATGGACTGAGCAACAAAGCAATTCTCCTTTTGGAATATCATGAAACAACTGGATGGCTAACTCCATTCCTGCAAAGAAAATGTTTTGTATCATAATACCCTTACCAGTGGTATGTTTCCCAAATATCAGAGTAGTCATATATATCTTGGATTGATGCATTACCTATATCATATTCATATATATCTTGGATTGACACATTACCTAAGGAAGCAATAATAGTCAGTCATTAATTTGATCAATAACAGCAGGCAGAAAAATGCTAATGTGCTTTACAAACTTCATCCACATTGATTTCTTTCTTTCTGAATGGGAATCTCCGAATGTATAAATAAAATCATCCCCAATAGATGCCCCCCCATCGTTGCCCAGATAGCTATTAGCCAATAACCAGTCTTTGTGATCCTCTAATTACTTAACCTGATAATTAATTCAAAATAATTTTAAAAGTGCTCATTTTAAAAAGAAAAGTATTTTCCCCACTCTTGTTTTTCCATCATTTTTAGAAATGCTTCTGTGCGTCTAATCCCCGCCCCCCAATTAAACACGAAAAAAGAGGTTCATTTCGTCCCTTGTGTCATTCCAAAGGACAATTCCAGGTTGACGTTGCCTGTAGGAAGTGACAGGTATCAGTGTGTTGATATTCTTAAATTCTCCGTAAGGCTTACTACTGTATAGGAATAATTCCATCAGAAGCCATTTTGTGAATGCACCCACTGAACGTTTTCAAAATGCCAATGCAATCCCCAACTCATGATTTGCTCCTAGAGTTTCAATTCTGGAATAAACTGACGAATCAATATGAACCCTTGAGGTTCTCGTTATCAATAGTACCCACAAAGGAAAGTAAATGTGTTATGGAATATAGTTTTCATGCTGTTCATACCTCCTGAGTAATCAAATTGCTGCTCCATTGTGCAAAAAGTGTTTGCTTGCTTAGAAAAGTTCAACTTCGTGGATAAGGTGGACAACCTGGGGAAATACAATTATTAAAAGAAAAGAAACGTCTGACCCTCAAAATGGCTTAAAGGAATTGTGTTCTTGGGGACTTCAAAGCCATTGTCGGTTTGCCATTCGCCCAAAACAAGGATAGCCCTTCCTACCTTTCAATCAAGCAATACAATTTATTTACAGTTCAAAACCAAAGGAATCAAAAGACCAGAAGACCAACAACCATTAAAAGGGAATTTTAAAAAATAAGATTTTTTTTCCGGAAAGATAGCAGTTAACAATTAATAGCATGATTTTAGAAAAAAAATTAACAATAGCAATAGCACTCTGTAGAGATGACCTGATGAAATAACTCATGGATTAAAAGAGTTAAACCTTTTTTTATGGATCTTGCTTATTAGCTGGGAGCAGCTGAATAAACAGATTTCCTTATCTTCAAATTTTGCTCTAAAACAAAATGCTCCAAACATTGTTTAAAATCCTTCGATGTTCCTAGCTGTTTTATAGCAATTAACACTTAGACGTGTACACTACTTCATAGCACTTTACAGCCGTCTCTAAGTGGTGTACAGAATCAGCCTATTGCCCCCAACACATGAGGTCTTCATTTTACTGACCTTGGAAGGATAGAAAGCTGAGTCAACCTTGGGTCGGTGAGAATCGAACTGCTGGCAGTTGGCAGAATTAATCTATACTACTGCATTCTAACCACTGCTCCACCACGGCTCTTCAATAACAACCACAACAACAATAATAATACTTGGAAGGCACCTTGGAGGTCATCTAATCCAACCATTGTTCAGGCAGGAAACCCTATTTCATTTTAGACAAATGGCTGTCCAGTCTCTCCTTAAAAGCCTCCAGTATTGGAGCATTCACAGCTTCTAGAGGCAGGTTGTTCCATTGATTTATTGTTCTAACTGTCCGGAGGTTTCTCCTTAGTTCTAGGTTGCTACTCTCATTGATTGGTTTCCATCCTTGCTTCTTGTCCTGCCTTCAGGCGCTTTGGAGAATGGCTTGACTCCCTCTTCTTTGGGGCAGCCCCTGAGATATTGGAACTCTACTATCAATTCCCCCCTCATGCTTCTCTTCATTAAACTAGACATACCCAATTCCAGCAACCGTTCCTTATATGTTTTAGCCTTCAGTCCCCTAATCATCTTTGTTGCTCTTCTCTGTACTCTTTCTAGAGTCTCAACATCTTTTTTTACATCGTGGTGACCAAAACTGGATGCCGTATTCCAAGTGTGGCCTTACCAAGGCATTGTAAAGTGGTATTAACACTTCAAATGATCTTGATTCTATACTAATTAAGATTAACTGAAGTCATATATGAGAAGATTGTTATCATACCTTACTGAAAAAAAATGCTGCTCAATTGAGTTCCATTATGGGGCAGAAGACACTACTGGATTAGCTGATCCCATACTAATGGGCTCCTAGTCCTACTCTGGTCTCAAAAAGGAACATTTTGCAGATAATAAATGACCCCAACACAAACTCTGCCTTTACTGCAGACGTACCTGGTGATAATGGTCTGGATGGTCTCTTTGGGGATCTAAGGATGAGATCTTTTTCCAGTGAATCCTGTTAGTTGGCAATTGATGCAGTTACAGTCAGAAAGAGGAACTGAGCTGGACCCAGCTGCAAACTTTCTGAGAGAAATAAGAATAAGTTGTCTGATGTTCTTCTCTGAATATCGCAACTTTGCAGAAAGGATGGCAAAGAAGCAGTTAGTGATATAGTCATATCTTAAAGAAGAATCAACCAAAATGTACCAGCCTGAGATGCAGATTAACATGGATTTCAAATTCCTGGAAACCAACCACTTAAAGGAAGAACATCTTATGGCAGCCTTTGTTAATTGTGACAACAATTTATATTTATTATTTGTTAAGTTTGTATGCTGCCTATATCTCCATTAAGGTGACTCTGAGTGGCTTGTTAAGCTAATGTACCAAGAAACAATGTAGGCTTCCACCATTTTGACCATTTAGTCCTGTCTGCCAATCTTACTGGTGAGGATATATATGTAACCAAATGCAGTCTTTATTCTGGTTGGTTCAACCAAACAGACAAAACTTGGAAGGACTTTTTTGTGTGTGTGTCTGGAAGGAGAAGATTCCTGAAGGGAGCAGTAGGTTCTCATGGCCTATGGAGAAGATACTGGTGGGTCTCCTTCTTTCTACTTTCCTTTGAAATTCTCTTAAAAACATGGTGGTGTCAGGAACAAGGAACCAAGAAAGACACAGAGGTTTACTCTGATCAGTTTCTTTATTGTTGCTCACCCATTGACAGGAATCTTGCCAGACTAGAGCACAATATGCATATCTATTTTATATACTCTGTGAAAGGCTGCAGGAGGGTCCACCCTGTGCCTCTTCCTTCATTCCAAGGATTCTTGGTCAATGTGCCTTTTACTCCTTGGCAAAAAACCCTTCCCTCCTGCGATAATGTACATCCCACCCCATATGGTAAATCTGTAATAACTTTCCCTTATCCCATTAACCATAATGGATGAATATTAAAATGCATGAAAATGTAGGAGAAGTATCAGTAAAGCTGGTGGAGAGTGAGAGTTAAGTAAATAATCAGCCTAGAGTTGTTATGTCCCCAAAATGATCCATATTCAGCCCACCTTGAATTCCATTGATGCTTATCTGGCTCTGATTTGGATTGGAACTTTAGGTGAGAAGATTCTTGTTTATAAGCTTGTGCAATCACTGCCTTACACCAGGGGTTTGACTCTGACTCTGAAGAAACTGCAACAGATGAACCCCAGGAGGCACCAAGCCAGGAAGAACCAGAAGCTTATTAGAAATAGGCACTATCAGAACAGCTTTGAGTTCAGATAGTGAAATAGGGCCTCCAAACCCTGGGCCTCCGGGATTAGAGCAGAGAGCAAAGCAAAGAAGCTCAGTGAGGCTCCTTGCCAAGCAGAGATCAACTTAATTGAAACAAGTTGCTGCAATCTAATTTAAGCGAGAGTGCTGACCAGTTGAGTTTTTGTGTTGGAAACAACTATTTCATGTCCTGCCCTGGTGCGTTGCTCTAGTGTTCTAGAATTGCAGTAGCAAGTCACAGTTATAATTAAATGACGCACCAAGTGACTCCTTGTTCAACAACAAGAATCCCAGCACTTCGAGTTGCAATTGTTAAATGATCGCTCAAGTCATTAAATTGAGGGAGTCCCAGGTAAGAATCATTCACCCCACCCATCTCACTTCCATCTATGTTCTTTTGGACACATTGCACAATGACAGTAGCAGGGGCAGCTCCAGGTTCCACTACCACACAGGTGACCTTCAGCACCAAGGGCTGTTTTCAAGATGGCAATCCTTTCCTTCTGCATGTAGACTTCAGAAAAGAAAACAATTCTTGAAGAACACAACAAGCTTCTAAGAATAGTTTCTTTATTGCTGTTTGTCAATAGACAGGAATCTTGCCAGAGTAAAGCACACTCAGCATATCTATCAGATAAATCCTAAGAAGGTTTTAGAGAGGATCCCTTCTGAGCCTCTTTCTGCATATCAATGACTCAAAACTGGTTTGCCTGTTAGCTCCTTGAGAAAGAGGCCTTCCCTCCTGTCAACATGTCTCCAATTCCATAACACAAATCAAATGAAATCTTTATTTTGGTCATAGACCAGCATAAAAAGAGTAGAATGCAAACAAAAGCTGAAAAAAATATTTCTATTATTTCTATTCCTAGTTCATCCAAGCTACCTACATCTCTCCCTCATCTATCATCATTATATCATGACCTCTATCTATCTATCTATCTATCTATCTATCTGTCTGTCTGTCTGTCTGTCTGTCTGTCTGTCTGTCTGTCTGTCTGTCTGTCTGTCTGTCTGTCTATCTATCTATCATATATCTATCATCTATACAAAAACACAAACACCCATACTCAAACCTTTATAAAACCCTCTATTCCAAAAGTAGCTATATATACAGAATTACAGAATACAAACCCAGATGAGTTTTGCGAATGAGAAGGAAGGTCTACTAAGGTCCTTCTATTCTAGAACTTTGCCAGGTGAGGTTGTTGCCACCTACAAATAAGGACTTGAAATGCCTATAAAAGATTGGCAGGAAGGGAGTCTTACAATGAAAGAAGCGATATATCTTTAGTCAAGAAAGAAAGCCACTAAATAATGATTATTCATAATGAAATCTTATTTTAAAATATAATTGAATTATATTGTGTCTGAAATTTTTCAGGATCAAAAATGACACATTTCATTTTAAGAAACCGTAACCTCTCTGGCAGATTTTTTCCTTATCTTTCATCTCCATTATATTTATATAAATGTGCATGTCACAAAGAAAGATGCGTAAGCTAAATTACACATTTTTAAAAATTCCTTCAGTAAGACTTATTCCCAACAGTAATTATAATGAAATAAAAAGGAGCTATATCAATTAAAACATTTCCGGTAACCAAATGCTTCAATTGAAAAATACAGACATAGCAATACTTCCTGCTTCCATATCTTTTTTTTTAAGCACTTTGCTCAGTAAATTGTATCCATTCTGTATATTCTTAAGGAAATCATATTTTATGTTCCTAATAATCCTGTAGCATCAAATATTTTATATGCAGTATTTATGACCCTTCACAACTGGTCTTCCTTCATGGTTTTCTGCTTTTCTGGGCTGCCCTTCTCATCCTTGAAGACTCTTTGCAGAGCAACCTTGTATGATGCTCTGGGCTGATCCTTTCCTCTCTGCTTCCTCCCAATGAAAAAATAAAGGAGGGGGTTGATGCTGCTGTTGAGAGAGGCGCATCCTATCCCAATGGTCATGAGGAGGACATTATAGGTATCAAAATATTCAATGACATAAAAGACATTCATTGGGAGAGAAAAGAGGAGGAAGAAAAGAAGAGCTAGAAAAATGGTGGTGAGCAACTTTCTTTGACTGCGTTGCGATTTAGACCTCATGTGAATCCAGAGAGTCACAGTTGACACAACCATGAGAGGTGTACAAAGTAAACCATTCACAATCAACTGGTATAACAAAGGTGAACTTCCAAAAGCCTTGGTCTGGTGGAGAAGGAAGTGCACTGCAGAGAGCAGGAAGGAGAGGATCCAGATGAGGCCACAAACCAGGGTGGACAGATATGGAGGACGATGGCAGCGATGCCAGAGAGGGAAGAGGACAGCCACACACCTGTCCAGGCTGATGGCCGTCAGCAGAAACTGGCTAGCAGAATAGGTGAAGAAAAACAACTCAAAAAGTAGGAAGAAAATGGTATCAACGTGTGTTCTTTGACTCAGAATTAAGGCTGTCGAAAATATAGCTGCCATAATGAGGGATGCGAGGACCCCAAAGTCAGCAATGGAGAGATTCAGGATATAAGTGGTGAAAGAATTCCTCTTAATGGGAAAGGCCAGGAGATAAATGGTCTTTCCATTTCCCACCAGGCCTAAAATGCAAATAAGGGCAATGAACCCACTGATAAGATTTCGTGTTAAATTATCAAAGATCTGAGCATTAGGTGAAGAAAAAGTTTCTGGCATTTCAGAAATATTTAGAGCAATTTTAGTAGTATTGGAAGGAATGTTGGTCACTTCAGAACCACTCCCAGAAATTTCAGCAATATTAATCATCCTAATAACAAAAAGAGACAGAAAGAGAATCAGTCCTTGTTAGAGAAATACTACTTATATACTGTACATACATACATACACACACAAACGCACATACACACACAAATGCACATACACACACATGTACACTTTCACACACACAAACACACAGGCAGACACACAAACACATGCACAGACACACATTTTCTTACTTACACATATCAAGACATATCTCCTTTTTGGCCACCTGATGGCAATTACATCCCTAAAATTAAAGTTTCTTGCAAGGTTGGAGAATTGCTACACTCAATCGTGACCCAAGCTTCTATGCAAAATCCTTCAAAGTCCATTTCAGGACAACTGGAGCCAATTTCCTTTATTAGCCATTGTGGCTGAGGGCAGAGTAGGGTTACCTACTGGCAAACTGTGACCACGGACCAGGCATTGGGGACCCTTGCTTTAGAGAGTAAGGGATGACAAGTGTGCAAACAGGCACACAATGTGAAATGCCCTTTGAGAGGAACATGCTAGTACTAGCAGTTAGCTTTCAGTGTGTAATTGATTAAGATCTTGTCAATTTCAGGTCAGAGTTTGTTAACTTTAATAACTATACTTAGCATTTATTAGACAAAAGGTGTTTACTTTGGTACTCAAAACTCAAGACAATTTTAAACTCCATCTGTCGGTTGGAGGAAAGGAGGGCAACAAGTAGCACATGTCCTCCTTACGACAGATGTCTACTGACTGTAGGTTAGAGAAAGTTATGATCAAAGGTTCTGGAGATCGTGAGTTGATGGCCTTTTTCCCAAGCAAAGGAAAAAGGATGTGGGTGTATAGGTGAGATTTGTCATATGATCAAGAAAGTCCCATGGATTTCAACAAAGACCAACGAAGCGGAAATGTTCTCCTGATTATGTGAAGAGATTATATGTAGAGTTGAGCAACCTCCACCATAGAAGATTCCCTTCAAAAGAAAGGGATCCTGTTCCAGCAGGCACAAATGGGCTGAGCAACAAAGCAATTCTCCTTTCGGAATATCATGAAATTACTGGATGGCTAACTCCATTCCTGCAAAGAAAATGTTTTGTATCATAATACACTTACGAGTGGTATGTCTCCCAAATAAGATGGATTGATGCATTACCTAAGGAAGCAATAATAGTCAGTCATTGATTTGATCAATAACAGCAGGCAGAAAAATGCTAATGTGCTTTATAATCTTCATTCACATTGATTTCTTTCTTTCTGAATGGGAATCTCTGAATGTATAAATAAAAAAAATCCCCAATAGATGTCCCCCCCATCGTTGCCCAGACAGCTATTAGCCAATAATCAGTTTTTATGATCCTCTAATTACTTAACCTGATAATTAATTCAAAATAATTTTAAAAGTGCTCATTTAAAAAGTAAAGTATTTTCTCCACTCTTGTTTTTCCATCATTTTTAGAAATGCTTCTGTGCATCTAATCTTTCCCCCCTAATTAAAGAAGAACAAAGAGGTTGATTTTATCCCTTGTGTCCTTCCAAAGGACAATTCCAGGTTGACGTTGCCTGTAGGAAGTGACAGGTATCAGTGTGCTGATATTCTTAAATTCTCCGTAAGACTTACTACTTTATATGAATAAATCCATCAGAAGCCATTTTGTGAATGCACCCACTGAATGTTTTCAAAATGCCAATGCAATCCCCAACTCATGATTTGCTCCTAGAGTTTCAATTCTGGAATAAACTCACGAATCACTATGAACCCTTGAGGTTTTCTTTGTCAATAGTACCCACAAAGGAAAGGAAATGTGTTATGGAATATAGTTTTCATGCTTTTCATACCTCCTGAGTAATCAAATTGCTGCTCCATTGTGCAAAAAGTGTTTGCTTGCTTAGAAAAGTTCAAATTCGCGGATAAGGTGGACAACCTGGGGAAATACAATTATTAAAGGAAAACAAACTTCTGACCGTCAAAATGGCTGAAAGGAATTGTGTTGTTGGGGAATTCAAAGCCATTGTCGGTTTGCCATTCGTCCAAACAAGGGTAGTCCTTCCTACCTTTCAATCAAGCAATACAATTTATTTACAGTTCAAAACCAAAGGAATCAAAAGACCAGAAGACCAACAACCATTAAAAGGGAATTTTAAAAAATAAGATTTATTTTTTGGAAAGATGGCAGTTAACAATTAATAGCATGAGATTAGAAAAAAATTAACAATAGCAATAGCACTCTGTAGAGATGACCTGATGAAATAACTCATGGATTAAAAGAGTTAAACCTTTTTTTATGGATCTTAGTTATTAGCTGGGAGCAGCTGAATGAATAGATTTCCTTATCTTCAAATTTTGCTCTAAAACAAAATGCTCCAAACACTGTTTAAAATGCTTCCATGTTCCTAGCTGTTTCCTAGCAATTAGCACTTAGACGTGTATATCACTTCAAAGCACATTACAGCCGTCTCTAAGTGGTGTACAGAATCAGCCTATTGCCCCCAACAAATGAGGTCTTCATTTTACTGACCTTGGAAGGGTAGAAAGCTGAGTCAACCTTGGGTCGGTGAGAATCGAACTGCTGGCAGTCGGCAGAAATTAACCTATACTACTGCATTCTAACCACTGCTCCACACGGCTCTTCAATAACAACAACAATAACAACAACAAATATAATAATAGTTGGAAGGCACCTTGGAGGTCATCTAATCCAACTATTGTTCAGGCAGGAAACCCTATATCGTTTTAGACAAACGGCTGTCCAGTCTCTCCTTAAAAGCCTCCAGTGTTGGAGTATTCACAGCTTCTAGAGGCAGGTTGTTCCATTGATTTATTGTTCTAACTGTCCGGAGGTTTCTCCTTAGTTCTAGGTTGCTTTTCTCCTTGATTGGTTTCCATCATTGCTTCTTGTCCTGCCTTCAGGCGCTTTGGAGAATGGCTTGACTCCCTCCTCTTTGGGGCAGCCCCTGAGATATTGCAACTCTGCTATCAATTCCCCCCTCATCCTTCTCTTCATTAAACTAGACATACCCAATTCCAGCAACCGTTCCTTATATGTTTTAGCCTTCAGTCCCTAACCATCTTTGTTGCTCTTCTCTGTACTCTTTCTAGAGTCTCAACATCTTTTTTACATCGTGGTGACAAAAACTGGATGCAGTATTCCAAGCGTGGCCTTACCAGGCATTTTAAAGTGGTATTAACACTTCACATGATCTTGATTCTATACTTATTAAGATTGACTGAAGTCAGATATGAGAAGATTGTTATCATACCGTACTGGAAAAAAATGCTGCTCAATTGAGTTCCATCACAGGGCAGACGACACTACTGGATTAGGTGTTCCCATACTAATGGGGTCCTAGTCCTACTCTGGTCTCAAAAAGGAACATTTTGCAGATAATAAATGACCCCAACACAAACTCTGCCTTTACCGCAGACGTACCTGGTGATAATGGGAAGAATCTCAAATGGAAGCAGTTGGTCTCTTTGGGAATCTAAGGATGAGATCTTTTTCCAGTGAATCCCGTTACTTGGCACTTGATGCAGTTACAGTCAGAAAGAGGAACTGAGCTGGACCCAGCTGCAAACTTTCTGAGAGAAATAAGAATAACTTGTCTGATGTTCTTCTCTGAATTTTGCAACTTTGCAGAAAGCATGGAAAAGAAGCAGTTAGTGATATAGTCATATCTTAAAGAAGAATCAACCAAAATCTACCAGCCTGAGATGCAGATTAACATGGATTTCAAATTCCCGGAAACCAACCACTTAAAGGGAGAACATCTTATGGCAGCCTTTGTTAATTGTGACAACAATTTATATTTATTATTTGTTAAGTTTGTATGCTGCCTTTATCTCTATTAAGGTGACTCTGAGTGGCTTGTTAAGCTAATGTACAAGAAACAATGCAGGCTTCCACCATTTTGACCGTTTAGTCCTGTGTGCCAATCTTACTGGTGAGGATATATATGTAACCAAATGCAGTCTTTCTTCTGGTTGGTTCAACCAAACAGACAAAATCTGGAAGGACTTTTTTGTGTGTGTGTCTCGAAAGAGAAGATTCCTGAAGGGAGCAGTAGGTCCCCATGGCCTATGGGGAAGTTACTGGTGGGTCTCCTTCTTTCTACTTTCCTTTGACATTCTCGTAAAAAAATGTGGTGTCAGGAGCAAGGAACCAAGAAAGACACAGAGGTTTACTCAGATTAGTTTCTTTATTGTTGCTCATCCTTTGACAGAAATCTTGCCAGACTAGAGCACAGTATGCATATTTATTTTATATACTCTGTTGAAAGCTGCAGGAGGGTCCACCCTGTGCCTCTTCCTTCATTCCAAGGATTCTTCGTCGATGTGCCTATTACTCCTTGGTAAAGACCTCCTCCCTCCTGCAATAATGTACATCTCACCCCATATGATAAATCCGTAATAACTTCCCCTTATCCCATTAACCATAATGGATGAATATTAAAATGCATGAAAATGTAGGAGAAGTATAGGCAAAACTGGTGGAGAGGGAGAGTTAAGTAAATAATCAGCCTACAGTTGTTATGTCCCCCCAAATGAGCCATATTCAGCCCACCTTGAATTCCATTGATGTTTATCTGGCTCTGATTTGGATTGGAACTTTAGGTGACAAGATTCTTGTTTATAAGCTTGAGCAATCACTGCCTTACACCAGGGGTTGACTGTGAAGAAACTGCAACAGATGAACCCCAGGAGGCACCAAGCCAGGAAGAACCAGAAGCTTATTAGAAATAGGCACTATCAGAACAGCTTTGAGTTCAGATAGTGAAATAGGGCATCCAAACCCTGGGCCTCCGGGATTAGAGCAGAGAGCAAAGCCAAGAAGCTCAGTGAGGCTCCTTGCCAAGCAGAGATCAACTTAATAGAAAGAAGTGGCTGCAATCTGATTTAAGAGAGAATACTGACCAGTCCAGTTTTTGTGTTGGAAACAACTATTCCATGTCCTGCCCTGCTGCGTTGCTCTAGTGTTCTAGAATTGCAGTAGTAAGTCACAGTTATAATTAAATGAGGCACCATGTGACTCCTTGTTCAACAACAAGAATCCCAGCACTTCGAGTTGCAATTGTTAAATGATCGCTCAAGTCATTAAATTGAGAGAGTCCCAGGTAAGAATCATTCACCCCACCCATCTCACTTCCATCTATGTCAGTGGTTCTCAACCTGTGGGTTGGGACCCCATTTGAGTTCGAACAGCCATTTCACGGGGGTCACCAAACAACACAGTCTGCCATTTTTCCCCCTTTTCCTTAGCTGTGCTTCCTTAGCTGTGCTTCCTTAGTTGTGCTTCCTTAGCTTTTGAAAGCCAATAGAATAGACTCTCTTGAATAGAGTCTAATTCTATTGGCTTTCAAAAGGCAATAGGAATTGTCGAGGCTGTCTCTGTCCTGCTGAACCCGCCAAAAGTCCCATTCTGCAAATGGTGCTGCAAGTTGTCTGAGTGAAGGCGAGCTGACTGGAAGTTTCCACCCCTCCCTGCTGAGCAACTACTAAAAATGTAAGTAAAAAAGGGCCGGGGTGGGAGGTGGGTGCAGGGAGGGTTGCTGGCACGCATGGGGCCCGGTGGATGCCTTACCTCCCTTGGGCTGGGCCAGCTGGTGGCCCACCCGGTGGTCAGCTTGCGCCATCTCTGCCGCTTGCCAGCTACGCCTCTGCCGCTTGCCAGCTACACCCTACGCATGGGGCAGCACCACGCATGCGCGGTGCTCCTGGGCAGGGAAAGTCCTTGACTTACAATCAGTTGGGTAGTCCTCGATTTACGATCGGTTGGGGATCGCAGCATTAAAAAGGTTGAGAACCACTGATCTATGTTCTTTTGGACACATTGCACAATGACAGTAGCAGGGGCAGCTCCAGGTTTCACTACCACACAGGTGACCTTCAGCACCAAGAGCTGTTTTCAAGATGGCAATCCTTTCCTTCTGCATGTAGACTTCAGAAAAGAAAATAATTCTTGAAGAAAACAACAAGCTTCTAAGAATAGTTTCTTTATTGCTGTTTGTCAATAGACAGGAATCTTGCCAGAGTAAAGCATACTCAGCATATCTATCAGATAAATCCTAAGAAGGTTTTAGAGAGGATCCCTTCTGAGCCTATTTCTGCATATCAATGACTCAAAACTGATTTGCCTGTTAGCTCCTTGAGAAAGAGGCCTTCCCTCCTGCGAACATGTCTCCAATTCTGTAACACAAATCAAATGAAATATTTATTTTGGTCATAGACCAGCATAAAAAGGGTAGAATGCAAACAAAAGCTGAAAAATTATTTCTATTATTTCTATTTCTAGTTCTGCCTAGCTACCTACATCTCTATCTCTCCCTCATCTATCATCATTATATCATCACCTCTATCTATCTATCTATCTATCTATCTATCTATCTATCTATCTATCTATCTATCTAATATCTATCATCTATACAAATACAAATACGCAAACACCCATACTCAAACCTTTATAAAACCCTCTGTTCCAAAAGTTGCCATAAATACAGAATTACAGAATACAAACCCAGATGAGGTTTGGGAATGAGAAGGAAGGTCTACTAAGGTCCTTCTATTCTAGAACTTTGCCAGGTGAGGTTGTTGCCCCCAAAAATAAGGACTTGAAATGGCTATAAAAGATTGGCAGGAAGGGAGTCTTACAATGAAAGAAGTGATATATCTTTAGTCAAGATAGAAAGCCACTAAGTAATGATTATTCATAATGAAATCATATTTTAAAATATAATTGAATTATATTATGTCTGAAATTTTTCAGGATCAAAAATGACGCATTTCATTTCAAGAAACCGTAACCTCTCTGGCAGATTTTTCCCTTATCTTTCATCTCCATCATATTTATATAAATGTGCATGTCACAAAGAAAGATGCGTAAGATAAATTACACATTTTTAAAAATTCCTTCAGTAAGACTTATTCCCAACAGTAATAATAAGAAATAAAAAGGAACTATATCAACTAAAACATTTCCGGTAAACAAGTGCTACAGATTGTAAAATACAGACACAGCAATACTTCCTGCTTCCATATCTTTGTTTTTAAGCATTTTGCTCAATAAATTGTATCCATTCTGTATATTCTTAAGGAAATCATATTTTATGTCCCAAATAATCCTGTATCTTCAAATATTTTATATGCAGTATTTATGACCCTTCACAACTGGTCTTCCTTCATGGTTTGCTGCTCTTCTGGGCTGCCCTTCTCATCCTTGAAGACTCTTTGCAGAGCAACCTTGTATGATGCTCTGGGCTGGTCCTTTCCTCTCTGCTTCCTCCCAATGAAAAAATAAAGGAGAGGGTTGATGCTGCTGTTGAGAGAGGCGCATCCTATCCCCATGGTCATGAGGAGGAGATTATAGGTATCAAAATAATGAATGACATAAAAGACATTCATTGGGAGAGAAAAGAGGAGGAAGAAAAGAAGAGCTAGAAAAATGGTGGTGAGCAACTTTCTTTGACTGCGTTGCGATTTAGACCTCATGTGAATCCAGAGAGTCACAGTGGACACAACCATGAGAGGTGTACAAAGTAAACCATTCACAATCAACTGGTATAAGAAAGGTGAACTTCCAAAGGTCTTGGTCTGGTGGAGAATGAAGTGCACTGCAGAGAGCAGGAAGGAGAGGATCCAGATGAGGCCACAAACCAGGATGGACAGATATGGAGGACGATGGCAGCGATGCCAGAGTGGGAAGAGGACCGCCACACACCTGTCCAGGCTGATGGCCGTCAGCAGAAACTGGCTAGCAGAATAGGTGAAGAAAAAGAGCTCAAAAAATAACAAGAAAAAGGTATCAACCACATATGTTCTTTGATTCAGAGTTAAGACGATCACAAATATTTCTGTCATAATGAGGGATGCGAGGACCCCAAAATCAGCCATGGAGAGATTCAGAATGAAAGTGGTGAAAGAATTCCTCTTAATGGAAAAGGCCAGGAGGTAAATGGTCCTTCCATTTCCCACCAGGCCTAAAATGCAAATAAGGACAATGAACCCATCGATAAGATTTCGTGTTAAATTATCGAACAGTTGATCATTAGGAAAAGGAAGGAATTCTTGTACTGTAGAAATATTTGGAGCAATTAAGGTCTCCTGACCTATCCTAATAACAAAAAGAGACAGAAAGAGAATCAGTCCTTGTTAGAGAAATAAATACACATATATAGTACATACATACACCCATACAAACACACATATATACACACAGATACACAAACACACACACACACAAACACACGCACACAAACATTTTCTTAACTTACACATATCAAGAGATATCTGCTTTTGGACCGCCTGATGGTAATTACTTCCCTAAAATTAAAGTTTCTTGCAAGGTGGAGAATTGCTACAATCAATTGTGATCCAAGTTTCTATGCAAAATCCCTCAAAGTCTATTTCAGGACAACTGACATCAATTCGCTTTATTAGCCATTGTGGCTGAGCGCAGAGTAGGGTTACCTGGTATTTGAACAGGTAGAAGGGCAACACAAACAATTGGAAAGGAGAAGAAATGTAGGGGGAAGATGCACCAATCATTTAATATTTACATTCTTTAGAATAACGGCCCCAACCTTCTGGGCACCAGGGGTTTTTCTGTGGACTGGGGGGGGGGAGTGGTTTTGTGCGTTGCCTGCATCCTGCAGATGGGTCTTCGCTTGTTTGTGCAGCCCAGTTTCTGGCAAGCTGTGGCTACGGACCAGACGTTGGGGACCCCTGCTTTACAGAGTAATGGATGACAAGTGTGTAAACAGGCACACAATGTGAAATGCACTTTGAGAGGAACATGCTAGTACTAGCAGTTAGCTGTCAGTGTGTAATTGATTAAGATCTTGTCAGTTTCAGTCAAAGTTTGTTAACTCCAATAACTATAGTTAGCATTTATTAGAGAAAAGCTGTTTACTTCGGTACTCAAAAAGTCAGACAATTTTAAACTCCATCTGTCGGTTGGAGGAAACGAGGGCAACAAGTAGCACATGTCCTCCTTATGACAGATGTCTACTGACTGTAGGTTAGAGAAAGTTATGATCGTGAGTTGATGGCCTTTTTCCCAAGCAAAGGAAAAAGGATGTGGGCCCATAGGTGAGATTTGTCATATGATCAAGAAAGTCCCATGGATTTCAACAAAGACCAACGAAGCGGAAATGTTCTCCTGATTACGTGAAGAGATTATATGGAGAGTTGAGCAACCTCCACCATAGAAGATTCCCTTCAAAAGAAAGGGATCCTTTCCCAGCAGGCACAAATGGACTGAGCAACAAAGCAATTCTCCTTTTGGAATATCATGAAACAACTGGATGGCTAACTCCATTCCTGCAAAGAAAATGTTTTGTATCATAATACCCTTACCAGTGGTATGTTTCCCAAATATCAGAGTAGTCATATATATCTTGGATTGATGCATTACCTATATCATATTCATATATATCTTGGATTGACACATTACCTAAGGAAGCAATAATAGTCAGTCATTAATTTGATCAATAACAGCAGGCAGAAAAATGCTAATGTGCTTTACAAACTTCATCCACATTGATTTCTTTCTTTCTGAATGGGAATCTCCGAATGTATAAATAAAATCATCCCCAATAGATGCCCCCCCATCGTTGCCCAGATAGCTATTAGCCAATAACCAGTCTTTGTGATCCTCTAATTACTTAACCTGATAATTAATTCAAAATAATTTTAAAAGTGCTCATTTTAAAAAGAAAAGTATTTTCCCCACTCTTGTTTTTCCATCATTTTTAGAAATGCTTCTGTGCGTCTAATCCCCGCCCCCCAATTAAACAAGAAAAAAGAGGTTCATTTCGTCCCTTGTGTCATTCCAAAGGACAATTCCAGGTTGACGTTGCCTGTAGGAAGTGACAGGTATCAGTGTGTTGATATTCTTAAATTCTCCGTAAGGCTTACTACTGTATAGGAATAATTCCATCAGAAGCCATTTTGTGAATGCACCCACTGAACGTTTTCAAAATGCCAATGCAATCCCCAACTCATGATTTGCTCCTAGAGTTTCAATTCTGGAATAAACTGACGAATCAATATGAACCCTTGAGGTTCTCGTTATCAATAGTACCCACAAAGGAAAGTAAATGTGTTATGGAATATAGTTTTCATGCTGTTCATACCTCCTGAGTAATCAAATTGCTGCTCCATTGTGCAAAAAGTGTTTGCTTGCTTAGAAAAGTTCAACTTCGTGGATAAGGTGGACAACCTGGGGAAATACAATTATTAAAAGAAAAGAAACGTCTGACCCTCAAAATGGCTTAAAGGAATTGTGTTCTTGGGGAATTCAAAGCCATTGTCGGTTTGCCATTCGCCCAAAACAAGGATAGCCCTTCCTACCTTTCAATCAAGCAATACAATTTATTTACAATTCAAAACCAAAGGAATCAAAAGACCAGAAGACCAACAACCATTAAAAGGGAATTTTAAAAAATAAGATTTTTTTTCCGGAAAGATAGCAGTTAACAATTAATAGCATGATTTTAGAAAAAAAATTAACAATAGCAATAGCACTCTGTAGAGATGACCTGATGAAATAACTCATGGATTAAAAGAGTTAAACCTTTTTTTATGGATCTTGCTTATTAGCTGGGAGCAGCTGAATAAACAGATTTCCTTATCTTCAAATTTTGCTCTAAAACAAAATGCTCCAAACATTGTTTAAAATCCTTCGATGTTCCTAGCTGTTTTATAGCAATTAACACTTAGACGTGTACACTACTTCATAGCACTTTACAGCCGTCTCTAAGTGGTGTACAGAATCAGCCTATTGCCCCCAACAAATGAGGTCTTCATTTTACTGACCTTGGAAGGATAGAAAGCTGAGTCAACCTTGGGTCGGTGAGAATCGAACTGCTGGCAGTTGGCAGAATTAATCTATACTACTGCATTCTAACCACTGCTCCACCACGGCTCTTCAATAACAACAACAACAACAATAATAATACTTGGAAGGCACCTTGGAGGTCATCTAATCCAACCATTGTTCAGGCAGGAAACCCTATTTCATTTTAGACAAATGGCTGTCCAGTCTCTCCTTAAAAGCCTCCAGTATTGGAGCATTCACAGCTTCTAGAGGCAGGTTGTTCCATTGATTTATTGTTCTAACTGTCCGGAGGTTTCTCCTTAGTTCTAGGTTGCTACTCTCATTGATTGGTTTCCATCCTTGCTTCTTGTCCTGCCTTCAGGCGCTTTGGAGAATGGCTTGACTCCCTCTTCTTTGGGGCAGCCCCTGAGATATTGGAACTCTACTATCAATTCCCCCCTCATGCTTCTCTTCATTAAACTAGACATACCCAATTCCAGCAACCGTTCCTTATATGTTTTAGCCTTCAGTCCCCTAATCATCTTTGTTGCTCTTCTCTGTACTCTTTCTAGAGTCTCAACATCTTTTTTTACATCGTGGTGACCAAAACTGGATGCCGTATTCCAAGTGTGGCCTTACCAAGGCATTGTAAAGTGGTATTAACACTTCAAATGATCTTGATTCTATACTAATTAAGATTAACTGAAGTCATATATGAGAAGATTGTTATCATACCTTACTGAAAAAAAATGCTGCTCAATTGAGTTCCATTATGGGGCAGAAGACACTACTGGATTAGCTGATCCCATACTAATGGGCTCCTAGTCCTACTCTGGTCTCAAAAAGGAACATTTTGCAGATAATAAATGACCCCAACACAAACTCTGCCTTTACTGCAGACGTACCTGGTGATAATGGTCTGGATGGTCTCTTTGGGGATCTAAGGATGAGATCTTTTTCCAGTGAATCCTGTTAGTTGGCAATTGATGCAGTTACAGTCAGAAAGAGGAACTGAGCTGGACCCAGCTGCAAACTTTCTGAGAGAAATAAGAATAAGTTGTCTGATGTTCTTCTCTGAATATCGCAACTTTGCAGAAAGGATGGCAAAGAAGCAGTTAGTGATATAGTCATATCTTAAAGAAGAATCAACCAAAATGTACCAGCCTGAGATGCAGATTAACATGGATTTCAAATTCCTGGAAACCAACCACTTAAAGGAAGAACATCTTATGGCAGCCTTTGTTAATTGTGACAACAATTTATATTTATTATTTGTTAAGTTTGTATGCTGCCTATATCTCCATTAAGGTGACTCTGAGTGGCTTGTTAAGCTAATGTACCAAGAAACAATGTAGGCTTCCACCATTTTGACCATTTAGTCCTGTCTGCCAATCTTACTGGTGAGGATATATATGTAACCAAATGCAGTCTTTATTCTGGTTGGTTCAACCAAACAGACAAAACTTGGAAGGACTTTTTTGTGTGTGTGTCTGGAAGGAGAAGATTCCTGAAGGGAGCAGTAGGTTCTCATGGCCTATGGAGAAGATACTGGTGGGTCTCCTTCTTTCTACTTTCCTTTGAAATTCTCTTAAAAACATGGTGGTGTCAGGAACAAGGAACCAAGAAAGACACAGAGGTTTACTCTGATCAGTTTCTTTATTGTTGCTCACCCATTGACAGGAATCTTGCCAGACTAGAGCACAATATGCATATCTATTTTATATACTCTGTGAAAGGCTGCAGGAGGGTCCACCCTGTGCCTCTTCCTTCATTCCAAGGATTCTTGGTCAATGTGCCTTTTACTCCTTGGCAAAAAACCCTTCCCTCCTGCGATAATGTACATCCCACCCCATATGGTAAATCTGTAATAACTTTCCCTTATCCCATTAACCATAATGGATGAATATTAAAATGCATGAAAATGTAGGAGAAGTATCAGTAAAGCTGGTGGAGAGTGAGAGTTAAGTAAATAATCAGCCTAGAGTTGTTATGTCCCCAAAATGATCCATATTCAGCCCACCTTGAATTCCATTGATGCTTATCTGGCTCTGATTTGGATTGGAACTTTAGGTGAGAAGATTCTTGTTTATAAGCTTGTGCAATCACTGCCTTACACCAGGGGTTGGACTCTGACTCTGAAGAAACTGCAACAGATGAACCCCAGGAGGCACCAAGCCAGGAAGAACCAGAAGCTTATTAGAAATAGGCACTATCAGAACAGCTTTGAGTTCAGATAGTGAAATAGGGCCTCCAAACCCTGGGCCTCCGGGATTAGAGCAGAGAGCAAAGCAAAGAAGCTCAGTGAGGCTCCTTGCCAAGCAGAGATCAACTTAATTGAAACAAGTTGCTGCAATCTAATTTAAGCGAGAGTGCTGACCAGTTGAGTTTTTGTGTTGGAAACAACTATTCCATGTCCTGCCCTGCTGCGTTGCTCTAGTGTTCTAGAATTGCAGTAGCAAGTCACAGTTATAATTAAATGACGCACCAAGTGACTCCTTGTTCAACAACAAGAATCCCAGCACTTCGAGTTGCAATTGTTAAATGATCGCTCAAGTCATTAAATTGAGGGAGTCCCAGGTAAGAATCATTCACCCCACCCATCTCACTTCCATCTATGTTCTTTTGGACACATTGCACAATGACAGTAGCAGGGGCAGCTCCAGGTTCCACTACCACACAGGTGACCTTCAGCACCACGGGCTGTTTTCAAGATGGCAATCCTTTCCTTCTGCATGTAGACTTCAGAAAAGAAAACAATTCTTGAAGAACACAACAAGCTTCTAAGAATAGTTTCTTTATTGCTGTTTGTCAATAGACAGGAATCTTGCCAGAGTAAAGCACACTCAGCATATCTATCAGATAAATCCTAAGAAGGTTTTAGAGAGGATCCCTTCTGAGCCTCTTTCTGCATATCAATGACTCAAAACTGGTTTGCCTGTTAGCTCCTTGAGAAAGAGGCCTTCCCTCCTGTCAACATGTCTCCAATTCCATAACACAAATCAAATGAAATCTTTATTTTGGTCATAGACCAGCATAAAAAGAGTAGAATGCAAACAAAAGCTGAAAAAAATATTTCTATTATTTCTATTCCTAGTTCATCCAAGCTACCTACATCTCTCCCTCATCTATCATCATTATATCATGACCTCTATCTATCTATCTATCTATCTATCTATCTGTCTGTCTGTCTGTCTGTCTGTCTGTCTGTCTGTCTGTCTGTCTGTCTGTCTGTCTGTCTGTCTATCTATCTATCATATATCTATCATCTATACAAAAACACAAACACCCATACTCAAACCTTTATAAAACCCTCTATTCCAAAAGTAGCTATATATACAGAATTACAGAATACAAACCCAGATGAGTTTTGCGAATGAGAAGGAAGGTCTACTAAGGTCCTTCTATTCTAGAACTTTGCCAGGTGAGGTTGTTGCCACCTACAAATAAGGACTTGAAATGCCTATAAAAGATTGGCAGGAAGGGAGTCTTACAATGAAAGAAGCGATATATCTTTAGTCAAGAAAGAAAGCCACTAAATAATGATTATTCATAATGAAATCTTATTTTAAAATATAATTGAATTATATTGTGTCTGAAATTTTTCAGGATCAAAAATGACACATTTCATTTTAAGAAACCGTAACCTCTCTGGCAGATTTTTTCCTTATCTTTCATCTCCATTATATTTATATAAATGTGCATGTCACAAAGAAAGATGCGTAAGCTAAATTACACATTTTTAAAAATTCCTTCAGTAAGACTTATTCCCAACAGTAATTATAATGAAATAAAAAGGAGCTATATCAATTAAAACATTTCCGGTAACCAAATGCTTCAATTGAAAAATACAGACATAGCAATACTTCCTGCTTCCATATCTTTTTTTTTAAGCACTTTGCTCAGTAAATTGTATCCATTCTGTATATTCTTAAGGAAATCATATTTTATGTTCCTAATAATCCTGTAGCATCAAATATTTTATATGCAGTATTTATGACCCTTCACAACTGGTCTTCCTTCATGGTTTTCTGCTTTTCTGGGCTGCCCTTCTCATCCTTGAAGACTCTTTGCAGAGCAACCTTGTATGATGCTCTGGGCTGATCCTTTCCTCTCTGCTTCCTCCCAATGAAAAAATAAAGGAGGGGGTTGATGCTGCTGTTGAGAGAGGCGCATCCTATCCCAATGGTCATGAGGAGGACATTATAGGTATCAAAATATTCAATGACATAAAAGACATTCATTGGGAGAGAAAAGAGGAGGAAGAAAAGAAGAGCTAGAAAAATGGTGGTGAGCAACTTTCTTTGACTGCGTTGCGATTTAGACCTCATGTGAATCCAGAGAGTCACAGTGGACACAACCATGAGAGGTGTACAAAGTAAACCATTCACAATCAACTGGTATAACAAAGGTGAACTTCCAAAAGCCTTGGTCTGGTGGAGAAGGAAGTGCACTGCAGAGAGCAGGAAGGAGAGGATCCATATGAGGCCACAAACCAGGGTGGACAGATATGGGGGACGATGGCAGCGATGCCAGAGTGGGAAGAGGACAGCCACACACCTGTCCAGGCTGATGGCCGTCAGCAGAAACTGGCTAGCAGAATAGGTGAAGAAAAAGAGCTCAAAAAATAACAAGAAAAAGGTATCAACCACATATGTCCTTTGATTCAGAGTTAAGACGGTGACAAATATTTCTGTCATAATGAGGGATTATCGAACAGTTGATCATAAGGAAAAGGAAGGAATTCTTGTATTGCAGAAATATTAGGAGCAATTAAGGTCTCCTGATCTATCCTAATAACAAAAAGAGACAGAAATAGAATCAGTCCTTCTTAGAGAAATAAATACATATATATATAGTACATACATACACCCATACAAAGACACATATATACACACAGACACACAAACACACACACAGAAACATTTTCTTAACTTACACATATCAAGAGATATCTGCTTTTGGACCGCCTGATGGCAATTACATCCCTAAAATTAAAGTTTCTTGCAAGGCTAGCAGAATAGGTGAAGAAAAACAACTCAAAAAGTAGGAAGAAAATGGTATCAACGTGTGTTCTTTGACTCAGAATTAAGGCTGTCGAAAATATAGCTGCCATAATGAGGGATGCGAGGACCCCAAAATCAGCAATGGAGAGATTCAGGATATAAGTGGTGAAAGAATTCCTCTTAATGGAAAAGGCCAGGAGATAAATGGTCTTTCCATTTCCCACCAGGCCTAAAATGCAAATAAGGGCAATGAACCCACTGATAAGATTTCGTGTTAAATTATCAAAGATCTGAGCATTAGGTGAAGAAAAAGTTTCTGGCATTTCAGAAATATTTAGAGCAATTTTAGTAGTATTGGAAGGAATGTTGGTCACTTCAGAACCACTCCCAGAAATTTCAGCAATATTAATCATCCTAATAACAAAAAGAGACAGAAAGAGAATCAGTCCTTGTTAGAGAAATACATACTTATATACTGTACATACATACATACACACACAAACGCACATACACACACAAATGCACATACACACACATGTACATTTTCACACACACAAACACACAGGCAGACACACAAACACATGCACAGACACACATTTTCTTACTTACACATATCAAGACATATCTCCTTTTCGGCCGCCTGATGGCAATTACATCCCTAAAATTAAAGTTTCTTGCAAGGTTGGAGAATTGCTACACTCAATCGTGACCCAAGCTTCTATGCAAAATCCTTCAAAGTCCATTTCAGGACAACTGGAGCCAATTTCCTTTATTAGCCATTGTGGCTGAGGGCAGAGTAGGGTTACCTGATATTTGAACAGGCTTGTTTGCGTGACCCCGTTTCTGGCAAACTGTGACCACGGACCAGGCATTGGGGACCCTTGCTTTAGAGAGTAAGGGATGACAAGTGTGCAAACAGGCACACAATGTGAAATGCCCTTTGAGAGGAACATGCTAGTACTAGCAGTTAGCTTTCAGTGTGTAATTGATTAAGATCTTGTCAATTTCAGGTCAGAGTTTGTTAACTTTAATAACTATACTTAGCATTTATTAGACAAAAGGTGTTTACTTTGGTACTCAAAAACTCAAGACAATTTTAAACTCCATCTGTCGGTTGGAGGAAAGGAGGGCAACAAGTAGCACATGTCCTCCTTACGACAGATGTCTACTGACTGTAGGTTAGAGAAAGTTATGATCAAAGGTTCTGGAGATCGTGAGTTGATGGCCTTTTTCCCAAGCAAAGGAAAAAGGATGTGGGCGTATAGGTGAGATTTGTCATATGATCAAGAAAGTCCCATGGATTTCAACAAAGACCAACAAAGCGGAAATGTTCTCCTGATTATGTGAAGAGATTATATGGAGAGTTGAGCAACCTCCACCATAGAAGATTCCCTTCAAAAGAAAGGGATCCTGTTCCAGCAGGCACAAATGGGCTGAGCAACAAAGCAATTCTCCTTTCGGAATATCATGAAATTACTGGATGGCTAACTCCATTCCTGCAAAGAAAATGTTTTGTATCATAATACACTTACGAGTGGTATGTCTCCCAAATAAGATGGATTGATGCATTACCTAAGGAAGCAATAATAGTCAGTCATTGATTTGATCAATAACAGCAGGCAGAAAAATGCTAATGTGCTTTATAATCTTCATTCACATTGATTTCTTTCTTTCTGAATGGGAATCTCTGAATGTATAAATAAAAAAAATCCCCAATAGATGTCCCCCCCATCGTTGCCCAGACAGCTAGTAGCCAATAATCAGTCTTTATGATCCTCTAATTACTTAACCTGATAATTAATTCAAAATAATTTTAAAAGTGCTCATTTAAAAAGTAAAGTATTTTCTCCACTCTTGTTTTTCCATCATTTTTAGAAATGCTTCTGTGCATCTAATCTTTCCCCCCTAATTAAAGAAGAACAAAGAGGTTGATTTTATCCCTTGTGTCCTTCCAAAGGACAATTCCAGGTTGACGTTGCCTGTAGGAAGTGACAGGTATCAGTGTGCTGATATTCTTAAATTCTCCGTAAGACTTACTACTTTATATGAATAAATCCATCAGAAGCCATTTTGTGAATGCACCCACTGAATGTTTTCAAAATGCCAATGCAATCCCCAACTCATGATTTGCTCCTAGAGTTTCAATTCTGGAATAAACTCACGAATCACTATGAACCCTTGAGGTTTTCTTTGTCAATAGTACCCACAAAGGAAAGGAAATGTGTTATGGAATATAGTTTTCATGCTTTTCATACCTCCTGAGTAATCAAATTGCTGCTCCATTGTGCAAAAAGTGTTTGCTTGCTTAGAAAAGTTCAAATTCGCGGATAAGGTGGACAACCTGGGGAAATACAATTATTAAAGGAAAACAAACTTCTGACCGTCAAAATGGCTGAAAGGAATTGTGTTGTTGGGGAATTCAAAGCCATTGTCGGTTTGCCATTCGTCCAAACAAGGGTAGCCCTTCCTACCTTTCAATCAAGCAATACAATTTATTTACAGTTCAAAACCAAAGGAATCAAAAGACCAGAAGACCAACAACCATTAAAAGGGAATTTTAAAAAATAAGATTTATTTTTTGGAAAGATGGCAGTTAACAATTAATAGCATGAGATTAGAAAAAAATTAACAATAGCAATAGCACTCTGTAGAGATGACCTGATGAAATAACTCATGGATTAAAAGAGTTAAACCTTTTTTTATGGATCTTAGTTATTAGCTGGGAGCAGCTGAATGAATAGATTTCCTTATCTTCAAATTTTGCTCTAAAACAAAATGCTCCAAACACTGTTTAAAATGCTTCCATGTTCCTAGCTGTTTCCTAGCAATTAGCACTTAGACGTGTATATCACTTCAAAGCACATTACAGCCGTCTCTAAGTGGTGTACAGAATCAGCCTATTGCCCCCAACAAATGAGGTCTTCATTTTACTGACCTTGGAAGGGTAGAAAGCTGAGTCAACCTTGGGTCGGTGAGAATCGAACTGCTGGCAGTTGGCAGAAATTAACCTATACTACTGCATTCTAACCACTGCTCAACCACGGCTCTTCAATAACAACAACAATAACAACAACAAATATAATAATAGTTGGAAGGCACCTTGGAGGTCATCTAATCCAACTATTGTTCAGGCAGGAAACCCTATATCGTTTTAGACAAATGGCTGTCCAGTCTCTCCTTAAAAGCCTCCAATGTTGGAGTATTCACAGCTTCTAGAGGCAGGTTGTTCCATTGATTTATTGTTCTAACTGTCCGGAGGTTTCTCCTTAGTTCTAGGTTGCTTTTCTCCTTGATTGGTTTCCATCATTGCTTCTTGTCCTGCCTTCAGGCGCTTTGGAGAATGGCTTGACTCCCTCCTCTTTGGGGCAACCCCTGAGATATTGCAACTCTGCTATCAATTCCCCCCTCATCCTTCTCTTCATTAAACTAGACATACCCAATTCCAGCAACCGTTCCTTATATGTTTTAGCCTTCAGTCCCTAACCATCTTTGTTGCTCTTCTCTGTACTCTTTCTAGAGTCTCAACATCTTTTTTACATCGTGGTGACCAAAACTGGATGCAGTATTCCAAGCATGGCCTTACCAGGCATTTTAAAGTGGTATTAACACTTCACATGATCTTGATTCTATACTTATTAAGATTGACTGAAGTCAGATATGAGAAGATTGTTATCATACCGTACTGGAAAAAAATGCTGCTCAATTGAGTTCCATCACAGGGCAGACGACACTACTGGATTAGGTGTTCCCATACTAATGGGGTCCTAGTCCTACTCTGGTCTCAAAAAGGAACATTTTGCAGATAATAAATGACCCCAACACAAACTCTGCCTTTACCGCAGACGTACCTGGTGATAATGGGAAGAATCTCAAATGGAAGCAGTTGGTCTCTTTGGGAATCTAAGGATGAGATCTTTTTCCAGTGAATCCCGTTACTTGGCACTTGATGCAGTTACAGTCAGAAAGAGGAACTGAGCTGGACCCAGCTGCAAACTTTCTGAGAGAAATAAGAATAACTTGTCTGATGTTCTTCTCTGAATTTTGCAACTTTGCAGAAAGCATGGAAAAGAAGCAGTTAGTGATATAGTCATATCTTAAAGAAGAATCAACCAAAATCTACCAGCCTGAGATGCAGATTAACATGGATTTCAAATTCCTGGAAACCAGACATTTAAAGGAAGAACATCTTATGGCAGCCATTGTTAATTGTGACAAAAAATTATATTTATTATTTGTTAAGTTTGTATGCTGCCTTTATCTCTATTAAGGTGACTCTGAGTGGCTTGTTAAGCTAATGTACAAGAAACAATGCAGGCTTCCACCATTTTGACCGTTTAGTCCTGTGTGCCAATCTTACTGGTGAGGATATATATGTAACCAAATGCAGTCTTTCTTCTGGTTGGTTCAACCAAACAGACAAAATCTGGAAGGACTTTTTGGTGTGTGTGTCTCGAAAGAGAAGATTCCTGAAGGGAGCAGTAGGTCCCCATGGCCTATGGGGAAGTTACTGGTGGGTCTCCTTCTTTCTACTTTCCTTTGACATTCTCGTAAAAAAATGTTGTGTCAGGAGCAAGGAACCAAGAAAGACACAGAGGTTTACTCAGATTAGTTTCTTTATTGTTGCTCATCCTTTGACAGAAATCTTGCCAGACTAGAGCACAATATGCATATCTATTTTACATACTCTGTTGAAGGCTGCAGGAGGGTCCACCCTGTGCCTCTTCCTTCATTCCAAGGATTCTTCGTCGATGTGCCTATTACTCCTTGGTAAAGACCTCCTCCCTCCTGCAATAATGTACATCTCACCCCATATGATAAATCCGTAATAACTTTCCCTTATCCCATTAACTATAATGGATGAATATTAAAATGCATGAAAATGTAGGAGAAGTATCAGTAAAGCTGGTGGAGAGGGAGAGTTAAGTAAATAATCAGCCTACAGTTGTTATGTCCCCAAAATGATCCATATTCAGCCCACCTTGAATTCCATTGATGCTTATCTGGCTCTGATTTGGATTGGAACTTTAGGTGACAAGATTCTTGTTTATAAGCTTGAGCAATCACTGCCTTACACCAGGGGTTGGACTCTGACTCTGAAGAAACTGCAACAGATGAACCCCAGGAGGCACCAAGCCAGGAAGAACCAGAAGCTTATTAGAAATAGGCACTATCAGAACCGCTTTGAGATCAGATAGTGAAATAGGGCCTCCAAACCCTGGGCCTCCGGGATTAGAGCAGAGAGCAAAGCAAAGAAGCTCAGTGAGGCTCCTTGCCAAGCAGAGATCAACTTAATAGAAAGAAGTGGCTGCAATCTGATTTAAGCGAGAGTGCTGACCAGTTGAGTTTTTTGTGTTGGAAACAACTATTCCATGTCCTGCCCTGCTGCGTTGCTCTAGTGTTCTAGAATTGCAGTAGCAAGTCACAGTTATAATTAAATGAGGCACCAAGTGACTCCTTGTTCAACAACAAGAATCCCAGCACTTCGAGTTGCAATTGTTAAATGATCGCTCAAATCATTAAATTGAGGGAGTCCCAGGTAAGAATCATTCACCCCACCCATCTCACTTCCATCTATGTTCTTTTGGACACATTGCACAATGAGAGTAGCAGGGGCAGCTCCAGGTTCCACTACCACACAGGTGACCTTCAGCACCAAGGGCTGTTTTCAAGATGGCAATCCTTTCCTTCTGCATGTAGACTTCAGAAAAGAAAACAATTCTTGAAGAACACAACAAGCTTCTAAGAATAGTTTCTTTATTGCTGTTTGTCAATAGACAGGAATCTTGCCAGAGTAAAGCACACTCAGCATATCTATCAGATAAATCCTAAGAAGGTTTTAGAGAGGATCCCTTCTCAATCACTTTATGCATATCAATGACTCAAAACTGATTTGCCTGTTAGCTCCTTGAGAAAGAGGCCTTCCCTCCTGCAAACATGTCTCCAATTCTATAACACAAATCAAATGAAATCTTTATTTTGGTCATAGACCAGCATAAAAAGAGTAGAATGCAAACAAAAGCTGAAAAAATATTTTTATTATTTCTATTTCTAGTTCATCCATGCTACCTACATCTCTATCTCTCCCTCATCTATCATCATTATATCATGACCTCTATCTATCTGTCTGTCTTTCTGTCTGTCTATCTATCTATCTATCTATGTATCTATCTATCTATCTATCTATCTATCTATCTATCTATCTATCTATCTATCTATCTATCTATCTATCTATCTATCTAATATCTATCATCTATACAAATACACAAACACCCATACTCAAACCTTTATAAAATCCTGTGTTCCAAAAGTAGCCTTATATACAGAATTACAGAATACAAACCCAGATGAGGTTTGGGAATGAGAAGGAAGGTCTACTAAGGTCCTTCTATTCTAGAACTTTGCCAGGTGAGGTTGTTGCCACCTACAAATAAGGACTTGAAATTGCTATAAAAGATTGGCAGGAAGGGAGTCTTACAATGAAAGAAGCAATATATCTTTAGTCAAGAAAGAAAGCCACTAAGTAATGATTATTCATAATGAAATCTTATTTTAAAATATAATTGAATTATATTATGTCTGAAATTTTTCAGGATCAAAAATGACACATTTCATTTCAAGAAACCGTAACCTCTCTGGCAGATTTTTCCCTTATCTTTCATCTCCATTATATTTATGTAAATGTGCATGTCACAAAGAAAGATGCGTAAGATAAATTACACATTTTAAAAAATTCCTTCAGTAAGACTTATTCCCAACAGTAATTATAATGAAATAAAAAGGAACTTTATCAACTAAAACTTTTCCGGTAACCAAATGCTTCAATTGAAAAATACAGACACAGCAATACTTCCTGCTTCCATATCTTTCTTTTTAAGCACTTTGCTCAGTAAATTGTATCCATTCTGTATATTCTTAAGGAAAGCATGTTTTATGTCCCAAATAATCCTGTATCTTCAAATATTTTATATGCAGTATTTATGACCCTTCACAACTGGTCTTCCTTCATGGTTTGCTGCTCTTCTGGGCTGCCCTTCTCATCCTTGAAGACTCTTTGCAGAGCAACCTTGTATGATGCTCTGGGCTGGTCCTTTCCTCTCTGCTTCCTCCCAATGAAAAAATAAAGGAGAGGGTTGATGCTGCTGTTGAGAGAGGCGCATCCTAGCCCAATGGTCATGAGGAGGACATTATAGGTATCAAAATAATGAATGACATAAAAGACATTCATTGGGAGAGAAAAGAGGAGGAAGAAAAGAAGAGCTAGAAAAATGGTGGTGAGCAACTTTCTTTGACTGCGTTGCGATTTAGACCTCATGTGAATCCAGAGAGTCACAGTGGAGACAACCATGAGAGGTGTACAAAGTAAACCATTCACAATCAACTGGTATAACAAAGGTGAACTTCCAAAAGTCTTGGTCTGGTGGAGAAGGAAGTGCACTGCAGAGAGCAGGAAGGAGAGGATCCAGATGAGGCCACAAACCAGGGTGGACAGATATGGAGGACGATGGGAGCGATGCCAGAGAGGGAAGAGGACAGCCACACACCTGTCCAGGCTGATGGCCGTCAGCAGAAACTGGCTAGCAGAATAGGTGAAGAAAAAGAGCTCAAAAAATAACAAGAAAAAGGTATCAACCACATATGTTCTTTGATTCAGAGTTAAGACGGTCACAAATATTTCTGTCATAATGAGGGATGCGAGGACCCCAAAATCAGCCATGGAGAGATTCAGAATGAAAGTGGTGAAAGAATTCCTCTTAATGGAAAAGGCCAGGAGGTAAATGGTCCTTCCATTTCCCACCAGGCCTAAAATGCAAATAAGGACAATGAACCCATCGATAAGATTTTGTGTTAAATTATCGAACAGTTGATCATTAGGAAAAGGAAGGAATTCTTGTACTGTAGAAATATTTGTAGAAATATTTGGAGCAATTAAGGTCTCCTGACCTATCCTAATAACAAAAAGAGACAGAAAGAGAATCAGTCCTTGTTAGAGAAATAAATACACATATATAGTACATACATACACCCATACAAACACACATATATACACACAGATACACAAACACACACACACACAAACACACGCACACAAACATGTTCTTAACTTACACATATCAAGAGATATCTGCTTTTGGACCGCCTGATGGTAATTACTTCCCTAAAATTAAAGTTTCTTGCAAGGTGGAGAATTGCTACAATCAATTGTGATCCAAGTTTCTATGCAAAATCCCTCAAAGTCTATTTCAGGACAACTGACATCAATTCGCTTTATTAGCCATTGTGGCTGAGCGCAGAGTAGGGTTACCTGGTATTTGAACAGGTAGAAGGGCAACACAAACAATTGGAAAGGAGAAGAAATGTAGGGGGAAGATGCACCAATCATTTAATATTTACATTCTTTAGAATAACGGCCCCAACCTTCTGGGCACCAGGGGTTTTTCTGTGGACTGGGGGGGGGGAGTGGTTTTGTGCGTTGCCTGCATCCTGCAGATGGGTCTTCGCTTGTTTGCGCAGCCCAGTTTCTGGCAAGCTGTGGCTACGGACCAGACGGTGGGGACCCCTGCTTTACAGAGTAATGGATGACAAGTGTGTAAACAGGCACACAATGTGAAATGCACTTTGAGAGGAACATGCTAGTACTAGCAGTTAGCTGTCAGTGTGTAATTGATTAAGATCTTGTCAGTTTCAGTCAAAGTTTGTTAACTCCAATAACTATAGTTAGCATTTATTAGAGAAAAGCTGTTTACTTCGGTACTCAAAAAGTCAGACAATTTTAAACTCCATCTGTCGGTTGGAGGAAACGAGGGCAACAAGTAGCACATGTCCTCCTTATGACAGATGTCTACTGACTGTAGGTTAGAGAAAGTTATGATCGTGAGTTGATGGCCTTTTTCCCAAGCAAAGGAAAAAGGATGTGGGCCCATAGGTGAGATTTGTCATATGATCAAGAAAGTCCCATGGATTTCAACAAAGACCAACGAAGCGGAAATGTTCTCCTGATTACGTGAAGAGATTATATGGAGAGTTGAGCAACCTCCACCATAGAAGATTCCCTTCAAAAGAAAGGGATCCTTTCCCAGCAGGCACAAATGGACTGAGCAACAAAGCAATTCTCCTTTTGGAATATCATGAAACAACTGGATGGCTAACTCCATTCCTGCAAAGAAAATGTTTTGTATCATAATACCCTTACCAGTGGTATGTTTCCCAAATATCAGAGTAGTCATATATATCTTGGATTGATGCATTACCTATATCATATTCATATATATCTTGGATTGACACATTACCTAAGGAAGCAATAATAGTCAGTCATTAATTTGATCAATAACAGCAGGCAGAAAAATGCTAATGTGCTTTACAAACTTCATCCACATTGATTTCTTTCTTTCTGAATGGGAATCTCCGAATGTATAAATAAAATCATCCCCAATAGATGCCCCCCCATCGTTGCCCAGATAGCTATTAGCCAATAACCAGTCTTTGTGATCCTCTAATTACTTAACCTGATAATTAATTCAAAATAATTTTAAAAGTGCTCATTTTAAAAAGAAAAGTATTTTCCCCACTCTTGTTTTTCCATCATTTTTAGAAATGCTTCTGTGCGTCTAATCCCCGCCCCCCAATTAAACAAGAAAAAAGAGGTTCATTTCGTCCCTTGTGTCATTCCAAAGGACAATTCCAGGTTGACGTTGCCTGTAGGAAGTGACAGGTATCAGTGTGTTGATATTCTTAAATTCTCCGTAAGGCTTACTACTGTATAGGAATAATTCCATCAGAAGCCATTTTGTGAATGCACCCACTGAACGTTTTCAAAATGCCAATGCAATCCCCAACTCATGATTTGCTCCTAGAGTTTCAATTCTGGAATAAACTGACGAATCAATATGAACCCTTGAGGTTCTCGTTATCAATAGTACCCACAAAGGAAAGTAAATGTGTTATGGAATATAGTTTTCATGCTGTTCATACCTCCTGAGTAATCAAATTGCTGCTCCATTGTGCAAAAAATGTTTGCTTGCTTAGAAAAGTTCAACTTCGTGGATAAGGTGGACAACCTGGGGAAATACAATTATTAAAAGAAAAGAAACGTCTGACCCTCAAAATGGCTTAAAGGAATTGTGTTCTTGGGGAATTCAAAGCCATTGTCGGTTTGCCATTCGCCCAAAACAAGGATAGCCCTTCCTACCTTTCAATCAAGCAATACAATTTATTTACAATTCAAAACCAAAGGAATCAAAAGACCAGAAGACCAACAACCATTAAAAGGGAATTTTAAAAAATAAGATTTTTTTTCCGGAAAGATAGCAGTTAACAATTAATAGCATGATTTTAGAAAAAAAATTAACAAGAGCAATAGCACTCTGTAGAGATGACCTGATGAAATAACTCATGGATTAAAAGAGTTAAACCTTTTTTTATGGATCTTGCTTATTAGCTGGGAGCAGCTGAATAAACAGATTTCCTTATCTTCAAATTTTGCTCTAAAACAAAATGCTCCAAACATTGTTTAAAATCCTTCGATGTTCCTAGCTGTTTTATAGCAATTAACACTTAGACGTGTACACTACTTCATAGCACTTTACAGCCGTCTCTAAGTGGTGTACAGAATCAGCCTATTGCCCCCAACAAATGAGGTCTTCATTTTACTGACCTTGGAAGGATAGAAAGCTGAGTCAACCTTGGGTCGGTGAGAATCGAACTGCTGGCAGTTGGCAGAATTAATCTATACTACTGCATTCTAACCACTGCTCCACCACGGCTCTTCAATAACAACAACAACAACAATAATAATACTTGGAAGGCACCTTGGAGGTCATCTAATCCAACCATTGTTCAGGCAGGAAACCCTATTTCATTTTAGACAAATGGCTGTCCAGTCTCTCCTTAAAAGCCTCCAGTATTGGAGCATTCACAGCTTCTAGAGGCAGGTTGTTCCATTGATTTATTGTTCTAACTGTCCGGAGGTTTCTCCTTAGTTCTAGGTTGCTACTCTCATTGATTGGTTTCCATCCTTGCTTCTTGTCCTGCCTTCAGGCGCTTTGGAGAATGGCTTGACTCCCTCTTCTTTGGGGCAGCCCCTGAGATATTGGAACTCTACTATCAATTCCCCCCTCATGCTTCTCTTCATTAAACTAGACATACCCAATTCCAGCAACCATTCCTTATATGTTTTAGCCTTCAGTCCCCTAATCATCTTTGTTGCTCTTCTCTGTACTCTTTCTAGAGTCTCAACATCTTTTTTTACATCGTGGTGACCAAAACTGGATGCCGTATTCCAAGTGTGGCCTTACCAAGGCATTGTAAAGTGGTATTAACACTTCAAATGATCTTGATTCTATATTAATTAAGATTAACTGAAGTCATATATGAGAAGATTGTTATCATACCTTACTGAAAAAAAATGCTGCTCAATTGAGTTCCATTATGGGGCAGAAGACACTACTGGATTAGCTGATCCCATACTAATGGGCTCCTAGTCCTACTCTGGTCTCAAAAAGGAACATTTTGCAGATAATAAATGACCCCAACACAAACTCTGCCTTTACTGCAGACGTACCTGGTGATAATGGTCTGGATGGTCTCTTTGGGGATCTAAGGATGAGATCTTTTTCCAGTGAATCCTGTTAGTTGGCAATTGATGCAGTTACAGTCAGAAAGAGGAACTGAGCTGGACCCAGCTGCAAACTTTCTGAGAGAAATAAGAATAAGTTGTCTGATGTTCTTCTCTGAATATCGCAACTTTGCAGAAAGGATGGCAAAGAAGCAATTAGTGATATAGTCATATCTTAAAGAAGAATCAACCAAAATGTACCAGCCTGAGATGCAGATTAACATGGATTTCAAATTCCTGGAAACCAACCACTTAAAGGAAGAACATCTTATGGCAGCCTTTGTTAATTGTGACAACAATTTATATTTATTATTTGTTAAGTTTGTATGCTGCCTATATCTCCATTAAGGTGACTCTGAGTGGCTTGTTAAGCTAATGTACCAAGAAACAATGTAGGCTTCCACCATTTTGACCATTTAGTCCTGTCTGCCAATCTTACTGGTGAGGATATATATGTAACCAAATGCAGTCTTTATTCTGGTTGGTTCAACCAAACAGACAAAACTTGGAAGGACTTTTTTGTGTGTGTGTCTGGAAGGAGAAGATTCCTGAAGGGAGCAGTAGGTTCTCATGGCCTATGGAGAAGATACTGGTGGGTCTCCTTCTTTCTACTTTCCTTTGAAATTCTCTTAAAAACATGGTGGTGTCAGGAACAAGGAACCAAGAAAGACACAGAGGTTTACTCTGATCAGTTTCTTTATTGTTGCTCACCCATTGACAGGAATCTTGCCAGACTAGAGCACAATATGCATATCTATTTTATATACTCTGTGAAAGGCTGCAGGAGGGTCCACCCTGTGCCTCTTCCTTCATTCCAAGGATTCTTGGTAGATGTGCCTTTTACTCCTTGGCAAAAAACCCTTCCCTCCTGCGATAATGTACATCCCACCCCATATGGTAAATCTGTAATAACTTTCCCTTATCCCATTAACCATAATGGATGACTATTAAAATGCATGAAAATGTAGGAGAAGTATCAGTAAAGCTGGTGGAGAGTGAGAGTTAAGTAAATAATCAGCCTACAGTTGTTATGTCCCCAAAATGATCCATATTCAGCCCACCTTGAATTCCATTGATGCTTATCTGGCTCTGATTTGGATTGGAACTTTAGGTGAGAAGATTCTTGTTTATAAGCTTGTGCAATCACTGCCTTACACCAGGGGTTGGACTCTGACTCTGAAGAAACTGCAACAGATGAACCCCAGGAGGCACCAAGCCAGGAAGAACCAGAAGCTTATTAGAAATAGGCACTATCAGAACAGCTTTGAGTTCAGATAGTGAAATAGGGCCTCCAAACCCTGGGCCTCCGGGATTAGAGCAGAGAGCAAAGCAAAGAAGCTCAGTGAGGCTCCTTGCCAAGCAGAGATCAACTTAATTGAAACAAGTTGCTGCAATCTAATTTAAGCGAGAGTGCTGACCAGTTGAGTTTTTGTGTTGGAAACAACTATTTCATGTCCTGCCCTGCTGCGTTGCTCTAGTGTTCTAGAATTACAGTAGTAAGTCACAGTTATAATTAAATGAGGCACCAAGTGACTCCTTGTTCAACAACAAGAATCCCAGCACTTCGAGTTGCAATTGTTAAATGATCGCTCAAATCATTAAATTGAGGGAGTCCCAGGTAAGAATCATTCACCCCACCCATCTCACTTCCATCTATGTTCTTTTGGACACATTGCACAATGAGAGTAGCAGGGGCAGCTCCAGGTTCCACTACCACACAGGTGACCTTCAGCACCAAGGGCTGTTTTCAAGATGGCAATCCTTTCCTTCTGCATGTAGACTTCAGAAAAGAAAATAATTCTTGAAGAACACAACAAGCTTCTAAGAATAGTTTCTTTATTGCTGTTTGTCAATAGACAGGAATCTTGCCAGAGTAAAGCACACTCAGCATATCTATCAGATAAATCCTAAGAAGGTTTTAGAGAGGATCCCTTCTGAGCCTCTTTCTGCATATCAATGACTCAAAACTGATTTGCCTGTTAGCTCCTTGAGAAAGAGGCCTTCCCTCCTGCAAACATGTCTCCAATTCTATAACACAAATCAAATGAAATCTTTACTTTGGTCATAGACCAGCATAAAAAGAGTAGAATGCAAACAAAAGCTGAAAAAAAATATTTCTATTATTTCTATTTCTAGTTCATCCAAGCTACCTACATCTCTCCCTCATCTATCATCATTATATCATGACCTCTATCTATCTATCTATCTATCTATCTATCTATCTATCTATCTATCTATCTATCTATCTATCTATCTATCTATCTGTCTGTCTGTCTGTCTATCTATCTATCATATATCTATCATCTATACAAAAACACAAACACCCATACTCAAACCTTTATAAAACCCTCTATTCCAAAAGTAGCTATATATACAGAATTACAGAATACAAACCCAGATGAGTTTTGCGAATGAGAAGGAAGGTCTACTAAGGTCCTTCTATTCTAGAACTTTGCCAGGTGAGGTTGTTGCCACCTACAAATAAGGACTTGAAATGCCTATAAAAGATTGGCAGGAAGGGAGTCTTACAATGAAAGAAGCGATATATCTTTAGTCAAGAAAGAAAGCCACTAAATAATGATTATTCATAATGAAATCTTATTTTAAAATATAATTGAATTATATTGTGTCTGAAATTTTTCAGGATCAAAAATGACACATTTCATTTTAAGAAACCGTAACCTCTCTGGCAGATTTTTTCCTTATCTTTCATCTCCATTATATTTATATAAATGTGCATGTCACAAAGAAAGATGCGTAAGCTAAATTACACATTTTTAAAAATTCCTTCAGTAAGACTTATTCCCAACAGTAATTATAATGAAATAAAAAGGAGCTATATCAATTAAAACATTTCCGGTAACCAAATGCTTCAATTGAAAAATACAGACATAGCAATACTTCCTGCTTCCATATCTTTTTTTTTAAGCACTTTGCTCAGTAAATTGTATCCATTCTGTATATTCTTAAGGAAATCATATTTTATGTCCCAAATAATCCTGTATCTTCAAATATTTTATATGCAATATTTATGACCTTTCACAACTGGTCTTCCTTCATGGTTTGCTGCTCTTCTGGGCTGCCCTTCTCATCCTTGAAGACTCTTTGCAGAGCAACCTTGTATGATGCTCTGGGCTGGTCCTTTCCTCTCTGCTTCCTCCCAATGAAAAAATAAAGGAGAGGGTTGATGCTGCTGTTGAGAGAGGCGCATCCTATCCCCATGGTCATGAGGAGGAGATTATAGGTATCAAAATATTCAATGACATAAAAGACATTCATTGGGAGAGAAAAGAGGAGGAAGAAAAGAAGAGCTAGAAAAATGGTGGTGAGCAACTTTCTTTGACTGCGTTGCGATTTAGACCTCATGTGAATCCAGAGAGTCACAGTGGACACAACCATGAGAGGTGTACAAAGTAAACCATTCACAATCAACTGGTATAACAAAGGTGAACTTCCAAAAGCCTTGGTCTGGTGGAGAAGGAAGTGCACTGCAGAGAGCAGGAAGGAGAGGATCCAGATGAGGCCACAAACCAGGGTGGACAGATATGGAGGACGATGGCATCGATGCCAGAGAGGGAAGAGGACAGCCACACACCTGTCCAGGCTGATGGCTGTCAGCAGAAACTGGCTAGCAGAATAGGTGAAGAAAAAGAGCTCAAAAAGTAGGAAGAAAATGGTATCAACGTGTGTTCTTTGACTCAGAATTAAGGCTGTCGAAAATATAGCTGCCATAATGAGGGATGCGAGGACCCCAAAGTCAGCAATGGAGAGATTCAGGATATAAGTGGTGAAAGAATTCCTCTTAATGGAAAAGGCCAGGAGATAAATGGTCTTTCCATTTCCCACCAGGCCTAAAATGCAAATAAGGGCAATGAACCCACTGATAAGATTTCGTGTTAAATTATCAAAGATCTGAGCATTAGGTGAAGAAAAAGTTTCTGGCATTTCAGAAATATTTAGAGCAATTTTAGTAGTATTGGAAGGAATGTTGGTCACTTCAGAACCACTCCCAGAAATTTCAGCAATATTAATCATCCTAATAACAAAAAGAGACAGAAAGAGAATCAGTCCTTGTTAGAGAAATACATACTTATATACTGTACATACATACATACACACACAAATGCACATACACACACAAATGCACATACACACACATGTACAATTTCACACACACAAACACACAGGCAGACACACAAACACATGCACAGACACACATTTTCTTATTTACACATATCAAGACATATCTCCTTTTTGGCCGCCTGATGGCAATTACATCCCTAAAATTAAAGTTTCTTGCAAGGTTGGAGAATTGCTACACTCAATCGTGACCCAAGCTTCTATGCAAAATCCTTCAAAGTCCATTTCAGGACAACTGGAGCCAATTTCCTTTATTAGCCATTGTGGCTGAGGGCAGAGTAGGGTTACCTACTGGCAAACTGTGACCACGGACCAGGCATTGGGGACCCTTGCTTTAGAGAGTAAGGGATGACAAGTGTGCAAACAGGCACACAATGTGAAATGCCCTTTGAGAGGAACATGCTAGTACTAGCAGTTAGCTTTCAGTGTGTAATTGATTAAGATCTTGTCAATTTCAGGTCAGAGTTTGTTAACTTTAATAACTATACTTAGCATTTATTAGACAAAAGGTGTTTACTTTGGTACTCAAAAACTCAAGACAATTTTAAACTCCATCTGTCGGTTGGAGGAAAGGAGGGCAACAAGTAGCACATGTCCTCCTTACGACAGATGTCTACTGACTGTAGGTTAGAGAAAGTTATGATCAAAGGTTCTGGAGATCGTGAGTTGATGGCCTTTTTCCCAAGTAAAGGAAAAAGGATGTGGGCGTATAGGTGAGATTTGTCATATGATCAAGAAAGTCCCATGGATTTCAACAAAGACCAACGAAGCGGAAATGTTCTCCTGATTATGTGAAGAGATTATATGGAGAGTTGAGCAACCTCCACCATAGAAGATTCCCTTCAAAAGAAAGGGATCCTGTTCCAGCAGGCACAAATGGGCTGAGCAAGAAAGCAATTCTCCTTTAGGAATATCATGAAATTACTGGATGGCTAACTCCATTCCTGCAAAGAAAATATTTTGTATCATAAGACACTTACAACTGGTATCTCTCCCAAATCTCATAGAACTCACTCTTCTCTAGGACTGATGCATTATCTAAGGAAGCAATAATAGTCAGTCATTAATTTGATCAATAACAGCTGGCAGAAAAATGCTAATGTACTTTATAATCTTCATTCACATTGATTTCTTTCTTTCTGAATGGGAGTCTCTGAATGTATAAATAAAATAATCCCCAATGGATGTCCCCCTCCCATCATTGCCCAGATAGCTATTAGCCAATAATCAGTCTTTGTGATCCTCTAATTACTTAACCTGATAATTCAAAATAATTTTAAAAGTGCTCATTTAAAAAGTAAAGTATTTTCTCCACTCTAGTTTTTCCATCATTTTTAGAAATGCTTCTGTGCATCTAATCTCCCCCTTCCCAATTAAAGAAGAAAAAAGAGGTTCATTTCGTCCCTTGTGTCCTTCCAAAGGACAATTCCAGGTTGACGTTGCCTGTAAGAAGTGACAGGTATCAGTGTGTTGATATTCTTAATTCTCCATAAGGCTTACTACTTTATATGAATAATTCCGTCAGAAGCTATTTTGTGAATGCACCCACTAAATGTTTTCAAAATGCCAATGCAATCCCCAACTCATGATGTGCTCCTAGAGTCTCAATTCTGGAATAAACTCACGAATCACTATGAACCCTTGAGGTTTTTGTTATCAATAGTACCCACAAAGAAAAGGAAATGTGTTATGGAATATAGTTTTCATGCTGTTCATACCTCCTGAGTAATCAAATTGCTGCTCCATTATGCAAAAAGTGTTTGCTTGCTTAGAAAAGTTCAAATTCGTGGATAAGGTGGACAACCTGGGGAAATACAATTATTAAAAGAAAAGAAACTTCTGACCCTCAAAATGGCTGAAAGGAATTGTGTTCTTGGGGAATTCAAAGCCAATGTCAGTTTGCCATTCGCCCAAAACAAGGGTAGCCCTTCCTACCTTTCAATCAAGCAATACAATTTATTTACAGTTCGAAAGCAAAGGAATCAAAAGACCAGAAGACCAACAACCATTAAAAGGGAATTTGAAAAAAATAAGATTTTTTTCCCAGAAAGATAGCAGCTAACAATTAATAGCATGAGATTAGAAAAAAAAAAAATTAACAATAGCAATAGCACTCTGTAGAGATGACCTGATGAAATAACTCATGGATTAAAAGAGTTAAACCTTTTTTTATGGATCTTACTTATTAGCTGAGAGCAGCTGAATGAATAGATTTCCTTATCTTCAAATTTTGCTCTAAAACAAAATGCTCCAAACACTGTTTAAAATGCTTCGATGTTCCTAGCTGTTTTATAGCAATTAGCACTTAGACGTGTATATCACTTCATAGCACTTTACAGCCCTCTCTAAGTGGTGTACAGAATCAGCCTATTGCCCCCAACAAACTAGGTCCTCATTTTACCTACCTTGGAAAGATAGAAAGCTGAGTCAACCTAGGGTCGGTGAGAATCGAACTGCTGGCAGTCGGCAGAATTAACCTGTACTACTGCATTCTAACCGCTGCTCCACACGGCTCTTCAATAACAACAACAACAACAACACCAACAATAATAATAGTTGGAAGGCACCTTGGAGGTCATCTAGTCCAACCACTGTTCAAGCAAGAAACCCTATACCGTTCCAGACAAAAGGCTGTCCAGTCTCTTCTTAAAAGGCTCCAGTGTTGCATTCACAGATTCTGGAGGCAGGTTGTTCCATTGATTAATTTTTCTAACTGTCAGGAAGTTTCTCCTTAGTTCTAGGTTGCTTCTCTCCTTGATTAGTTTCCATCCATTGCTTCTTGTCCTGCCTTCGGGTGCTTTGGAGAATAGCTGAATAGCTTGACTCCCTCTTCTTTGTGGCAGCCTCTGAGATATTGGAACTCTGCTATCATGTCCCCCATCATCCTTCTCTCCATTAAACTAGACATACCCAATTCCAGCAATCGTTCCTTATATCTTTTAGCCTCCAGTCCCCTAATCATTTTCGTTGCTCTTCTCTGTACTCTTTCTAGAGTCTTAGCATCTTTTTTACACCGTGGTGACCAAAACTGGATGCAGTATTCCAAGTGTGGCCTTACCAAGTGTGGCCTTATCAAGGCATTGTAAAGTGGTATTAACACTTCACATGATCTTGATTCTATACTTATTAAGATTGACTGAAGTCATATATGAGAAGATTGTTGTCATACCTTACTGGAAAAAAATGCTGCTAAATTGAGTTCCATCACAAGGCAGAAGACCCTGCTGTATTAGCTGATCCCATACTAATGGGCTCCTAATCCTACTCTGGTCTCAAAAAGGAACATTTTGCAGATAATAAATGACCCCAACACAAACTCTGCTTTTACCGCAGACATACCTGGTGATGATGGAAAGAATCTCAGATGGAACCACCTGGTCTCTTTGGGAATCTAAGGATGAGATCTTTTTCCAGTGAATCCCATTAGTTGGCACTTGATGCAGTTACAGTCAGAAAGAGGAACTGAGCTGGACTCAGTTGCAAACTTTCTGAGAGAAATAAGAATAAGTTGTTTGATGTTCTTCTCTGAATTTCGCAACTTTGCAGAAAGGATGCAAAACAAGCAGTTAGTGATATAGTCATATCTTAAAGAAAAATCAACCAAAATGTAGTCATATCTTAAAGAAGAATCAACCAAAATGTCAATCAGATTAACATGGATTTCAAATTCTTGGAAACCAGCCACTTAAAGGAAGAACATTTTGTGGCAGCCATTGTTAATTTTGACAACAATTTACATTTATTATTTATTAGGTTTGTATGCTGCCTATATCTGCATTAAAGTGACTCTGAATGGCTTGTTAAGTTAATGTACCAAGAAACAATGTAGGCTTCCACCATTTTGACCGTTTCGTCCTGTGTGCCAATCTTGCTGGTGAGGATATATATGTAACCAAATGCAGTCTTTCTTCTGGTTGGTTCAACCAAACAGACAAAACCTGGAAGGACTTTTTTGTATGTGTGTCTGGAAGGAGAAGATTCCTGAAGGGAGCAGTAGGTCCCCATGGCCTATGGGGAAGATACTGGTCGGTCTCCTTCTTTCTACTTTCCTTTGACATTCTCTTAAAAACAAGGTAGTGTCAGGAGCAAGGAACCAAGAAAAACACAGAGGTTTACTCTGATCAGTTTCTTTATTGTTGCTCACCCATTGACAGGAATCTTGCCAGACTAGAGCACAATATGCATAACTATTATAGAACCAGTAGCTATTTTTTTGTTGCCCAGACCCAGAATGGACTTCCGGAAGTGGCATCCAAACAGAGAACCAGTTGTTCACATATTTGAATACACCACTCCTTCCTTCCTTCCTTCCTTCCTTCCTTCCTTCCTTCCTTCCTTCCTTCCTTCCTTCCTTCCTTCCTTCCTTCCTTCCTTCCTTCCTGTGGTGGGATTCACCTGGTTTGCACCACTTTGGCAGAACCGGTAGCTAATTTTTTGTTGCCCAGGCCCAGAACGGACTTCCAGAACCAGCATCCATACAGAGAACCGGTTGTTCACATATTTGAATCCCACCACTACTCTGAACCCTGAAGAAGCAGAGCAGAGAGCAGAGCAAAGAAACTCAATAAGGCTCATTGCCAAACAAGGTTGAAAAGAATTCAATTAACAAGGTTAATTGAAAAGAGTTGCTGCAGTCTGATTTAAGTGAGAGCACTGACCAATCCAGTTTCTGTGTTGGAAACAACTATCTCATCTCCTGCCTGTTGTTCTAGTGTATTTTGCTTGTGTAAAAAAAAAAAAAAGTACTCTCTCAGCATGGTCATTAGCTTGCAGAAATTTTTCCCTGTAACATATCAAGAAAAACAAAATGTTTGCAAACCAGACAGTGTCAGGGAGGGATTCCATAGTGTAAAGATCAATGTGTGTTTGAGCTGGAGTGTAATAATTGAATCGTTGCCTCACTGTGCAAAAAGTGTTGTTTGCTTGCTTAGAAAAGTTCAAAGCTGTGGATAAGGTGGACCATCTGGGACACTCTAATTTAAAGGGAAATGCAATTATTAAAAGAAAGCGAACATGGCTGTTCTTCTGATTGTCAAAATCGCTGGAAGGAATTGTATTCTTGGGGAATTCAAAGTCATTATTGGTTTGCCATCCACATAAAATGGGGGTAGGCCTTCCTAGTGTCAGAAGTAAGTCTTCATCCTGGTTCATCCAAGCCAGGGATAAATAAACAACATGGCAACTGTTTTGGGAAGAAGGTTACAGTTTATTGAAGAAGCAGAAAGATGGTCCTTGCAAGAAAGAGCAGAGGAGAGGAAAGACCAGTTGAGCACATGGGCAGTAGGTTTTTATACCCCCTCTAGCCTTGCTTGGAATAGTTTCCTGTTCTTGTGGCATGAACCTTGAGGCTATTTCTGAGTGTTTTTTCTAGGCCTTGATATCTGTGGTTTAATCCTATTATCATATCCTGCTTCCCAGGTGATGGGGCTAATGACTCCTAGAGTTTGGGTGAGGCATGCAGATTTTCTCTTTGTCTTCTTGAGTGCTCTGGCTCCAACTTTCTGATGGTTTTGCATCTGCACTTGTATGGGGCTAGCTCTTGCTTGGGGCAGAGAGATAGATTTGGGGCCAGATTTGGTTTTAAAAAAATCCTTTTGAGGAAAAATATATTTTTCTGTCCTTTTAATATGTCCTTCTCTGGGCTAACTTCCCTCACTAGTTTTCAATCAAGCAATAAAATGTATTTACAGTCCAAGACCAAATGCAATGAAAAGATCAGGAATACAATACAATAACCCTAAGAAAGAAATTTTAAAAAATGAGATTTTTTTTCAAAACCATGGCAGCTAACAGTTAAGAACTTACAAAAAAAACATATTAAGATTTACTGCAGTCGGAGACCATCTTGGGAAAAACATTGCTATGAAATTGAGTTTCAGGTCTATTGAGATTCTCAACCATCCCAAGTCCCATGGTTTTTCAAAAAGGCAACTGGACTTGTTTTTTTTTTCTTTGACAATTTTTTGCTTCTCATCCAAGAAGCTTCTTCAGTTCTCAGTTAAATTGAGTACCATTGGAAGATCCCATGGAACTAGCTGATAACATCCCAAGGTTCCCTAAAATTCATTTTATTTATTTGTTTTTTAATTTTATTTGCAGAATATGTCACTTGGGGATTTATGTCATTCCCAAATGATCATGGACAAAACTTCACAGCATTTTTACACTCATGGCTGCAAAAAAACATAATGTGATTTTAGAGGTTATCAGAAGCATCAGATATCTCCCCAAGAGGCATTTTTTATCAGTAAAATAATCATTTCTCAGATCTGGTATATCTCAGGCAGCAAAAATAAAATTAGATAGTCATGTTATCTTTCAACCTCCTGTGTTTCCTGTAGTAGCCACGGCTGGCCTCTTAAATGGCAGAGCAACATGATAGCTTTATGAACCTTAACTATCATTTTAGCTTTGTATGTGAAAGTTTTTTTCTCTAAAGGAGTGGGGCAGATCATTCAGAATATTAAACTGGCTGAAAAGTACAAATATAGCTGCATTATGGGTCAGCCCAGGATTCAAACTCTGAAGAAGCCATTAGAAGCTGACCCAGTATAATTTCAACCTCAGGAGTTACCAAGCCAGTGTGCGAAGAATCCAGAGAAAAAAATATTGGGAAATATTAAAAAGACAGAATTTGTTGTTGTTGTTGTTAATTGCGAAGTCGTGTCCGACTCATCACGACCCCATGGACAACGTTCCTCCAGATCGTCCTGTCCTCTACCATCTTCTGGAGTCCATTTAAGTTCACACCTACTGCTTCAGTGACTCCATCCAGCCATCTCATTCTCTGTCGTCCCCTTCTTCTATTGCCCTCCATCTTTCCCAGCATTAGGCCCTTCTCCAGTGAGTCCTTCCTTCTCATTAAGTGGCCAAAGTATTTGAATTTCAACTTCAGGAAAAAAGGCAGAATATATTTCCCCAAAGGCAGAATATATTTTAAAGGCAGAAACCAACTCCCTCCCCAAAGTCTCTCTGCCCCAAACAGAAACCAGGTCTGCAGAAATGCAGATGTGATAATCTTGTCAGAAAGATTGGAGTCAGGAAGCTTGGATTAGAAAGACAAAGATCTCTAGAATCAACAATCCCTCACACCAAAAAAATCCAACAGTCATCAGCCACAGCCCCAGGGAAGCAGGACATGACCTTTGGGACATAATAGGATTAACCCACCACCATCAGAATACCAGAAAGACACACTCAGACTCAATCTTTATGCCTAAGATTTTCTATTAAAGTTCAAAGTTCATGCCACAGGAACAACTCCAAACAAAAGCCCAAGAAGGTATAAAAACCCACTCCCTGCTACATGTGGTCAGTTTTTTTCTCCAGCGCCATCTTTCTGACTGGCTTTCCTCTTCAATAAACTACAACCTTCTTTCTAAAGCAGTCACCATGTTGTTTATTCCCAGCTTGGACTGGACCCTGATGAAGATTTTTCCTTCAACACCTGGAATTGCCAGAAGTTGATCAAACACAGAAATCATCAGAATATCTGGAATAATCAATGGGTGAGGTATGGATTCCAAGGCCTGGGACTCAGGAAAAGGGGAGCAGAGCAAAGATGCTCCATGAGGTTCCTTGCCAAACAATTGACTAACCGGTGCATGTATTACACACAAACACACACACACACACACACACATACGTGCACATACACACATTCAAAATAGTGAGAAATAGAAAGGAACAATAGTTAGAAGATGGTCTGGGAGCCAAAAGAAAAATCTTAGGAGATTCTGTGTTCTTTGGAGATACAGTTTCCTTACCTCTAATCTATAATATTTGTGCATGTGTGTTGTATGGAACGGAAGGGAGACTGTTGGAAGAAAAAGCCAGGGGTTGCTTTCCAGCAGGGAGGCTATATCTTTAAGAGAGGGGAAAAAAACCCAAAGCGCCACCGTTTGAAATAGACGAGAGGAAGCCAGTTGCTTGAGAGAAGATGTTTATTGGCAGAACAGAACTAATTGTTGAAAGAAAAATCTTCATCAGAATCCAGTCCAAGCTGGGAATATACAAAGTGGAGACTGTTTTAGAAAGAAGGTTCTGGTTTATTTGGTTGCAGAACTGGACAGAAAATGGTTCTGGGGCAGCTGACCACATGGAGCTGGGAGTGGTGGGTTAATCCTATTATGTCCTAAAGGTCATGTCTTTAGATTTTGGATGGGGGGGAAGTATATTATTAGGGGTCTTTGTCTTTTTAATTCCATCAGCTCCAAGCTTCTTGGCTCCAGTCTTTCTGAAAGGATGATCAAATCTGTATTTCTGCAAAGCTGGTTTCTGCTTGGGGGTGGTTTCTGCCTAAGATTTTCTATTATTCCTTTCAATAATAGAATAATATATTATGCTTTTTTAAAAATATCCCCCAAACTATTTACACTCTCTCTGTGTGTAAATATATTCTGCTTTTTTAAATATCCCCCAAACTATTTACACTGTTTGTGTGTGTAAATATATTCTGCTTTTTTAAATATTCCCCAAACTATTTACATTGTGTGTGTAAATATATTCTGTTTTTTTTAATATCTCCCAATTTACACTCTCTCTCTGGTGTATATTCTGCTTTTTTAATATCCCCCAAACTATTTACACTCTGTGTAAGTGTGTGTAAATATATTCTGCTTTTTTAAACATTCCCCAAACTATTTACATTGTGTGTGTAAATATATTCTGCTTATTTTAATATCCCCCAAACTATTTACACTGTGTGTGTGTGTGTGTGTGTGTGTGTAAATACATTCTGCTTTTTTAAAAATATCTCCCAAACTATTTTTTGTGTGTGTTGTCTTCCCACAAGACCAGACTTTTTTACTGAATGGCAGAATAAGCCTTGCGATCCGTATCCTCAGCTTTATTTTATCTTATTATTTTATTTTCCTGCAGGGGGCATTGCAACGTTGTTTTCCTTTTTTAAAAAAAAAAAAAAAAAAAAGCCTAATAACCACAACATGCCTGGGGGGTCAAACCCTCCCCTCCCCTTGGCTGACTGAGGAGCTGAAGCCTCGCGGGCAGGAGAAAGGGTGGGTCTCATCGGGCGTGCAAATGACGTAGCCGTGCAAGCTCACTCCTGCTGGGTGGGAGAAAAAAGGAGGCTGGCTTATTGCGCTGCCCTTATAAACCGGCTCCGGTTCCTCCTTCGCCACTTCGGAAAGGCGCTTTTTCTCGGCTGCAGCTGGAGCGACCGTCGCGGGAAGGAGATGAACCGTGCTGGAAATTTGCTTTGCAAGCGACGCTTTCGGGCTGAGAAAACAGACAACCCTTCTTTGGGGGGTGGGGGTGGAAGACCCCCCCCCTCCTCCCCCTGTCTGGCCAAAGGACCCACGGCCGATCTCCCTCCGGATCGCACCAGCTTCCAGATCGCCGGCGTGCAAGAGTGGGGAGAATCTGGATTATGAACAGCAACAGCCGTCAATAATCAACAGCCCTCGTATTTGGGCCGCTCTCGTGGGGAGGAAAGGAATATAATTACATGCATCAAAGCCTGGATGAGTTTTTTTTTTTGCATCGCAGAGGATGGATATCGATAGCCGAAATGGATGTTTTTTTTTTTTTAAAAAAAAAGGGAATTTGCGCTTCCGTTCTCCTTTCTTTTGTCCTTGGGCCGTCTTTCTTTCTTTCTTTCTTTCTTTCTTTCTTTCTTTCTTTCTTTCTTTCTTTCTTTCTTTCTTTCTTTCTTCCTTCCTTCCTTCCTTTCTGCCTTTCTGCCTTTCTGCCTTTCTTTTCCTTCCTTCCTTTCTGCCTTTCTTTCTTTCTTTTCCTTCCTTCCTGCCTGCCTCTTCCTTCCTTCCTTCCTTCCTTCCTTCCTTCCTTCCTTCCTGCTTGCCTGCCTTTCTTTCTGTCTTTCTTTCTTTCTTTTCCTTCCTTCCTTCCTTCCTTCCTTCCTTCCTTCCATCTTCCTTCTTTCCTTTCTTCCTGCCTGCCTCTTTCTTTCTTTCTTTCTTTCTTTCTTTCTTTCTTTCTTTCTTTCTTTCTTTCTTTCTTTCTTTCTTTCTTTCTTTCTTTTCCTTCTTTCTTTCTTTTTCTTTTTCTCTCTCTCTTTTTCTTTCTCTTGTTCTTTGTCTTTCTTTCTTTTTCTTTCTTTCTCCCTTTTTCTTTTTTCTTTTTTTCTCTCTTTTTCTTTCTCTTTTCTTTTTCTTTCTCTCTCTTTCTCTCCTTTCTTTCTCTTTCTCTATTTCTTTCTCTTTCTCTCCCTATCCCTCTTTCTCTCTCTCTCTCTCTGTCTCTCTTTTTTCTTTTTCTGTCTTTTTCTTTCTCTCTTTTTTCTTTTTCTTTCTTTCTCTCCCTTTCTCTTTTTTCTTTTTCTTTTTCTCTCTTTTTCTCTTTTCTTTTCTTTTTTCTTCTTTCTCTTTCTCTCTTCTTTCTTTCTCTTTCTCTCCATTCCCTCTTCTTTCTTTCTTTCTTTCTTTCTTTCTTTCTTTCTTTCTTTCTTTCTTTCTTTCTTTCTTTCTTTCTTTCTTTCTTTCTTTCTTTAACTTTTCCCCCTGGTTAATGGAGTTTGCACCCCCCCCCCCCCCAGAATGTCTCACCTTTGTATCTTTTCAGCCTCAGCTGAAGATTTTTTTTTCCATTTTAAAACCGAGGCTTTTTGAATGGGTTTGGACTTTTGATTTGATTTTGAATGCCTGCCATGCAAGCTTGCCTAGTTCGTGTGATGGTTTTACTTCGCATTTTATTGCTTTTATCCTACACGTTTGTTGTTGCTTTTTAAAGTCTAAATAATAAACATTTTATGACATGGGCTTTTTTTAATTCCCTCCTTTAATGTTAAGCTATTTGGAAGGTCTTTTTTGGGGGGGGGGGTAACTTTGAGACCTAATCTGGGTCTATAAAACAGATTTATATGTTAAATCCAGAGAATCATCAATGAGTGGTTAAACTCCAATATCTTTTTGTGGAGTTATTTTCAGCTAGGACAGGATAGAAAATAACTAAGAAAATCTAGGGAATGGAAAATCACTGAAAGGGGATTATTATGAGATTGGACAACCATTTGTTTGAGATATTATAAGATCCTCTTGGATCTGGGTTGGACCAGTAAACTTCCAAGATCCCTTGGAAAGAAAGAAAGATTTTAATTAGAAGGATTTCAATTAGTCAAATCCATGTCTCTCTTTCTCTGTCTCTCATTTTTATTGAAGCTTTTTTTTAAAAAAAATGTTAAAATAATCCAAATTAATATAAAATAAGAAAAAAAAAAGAAAAATCAGAATTATTCAGATAATGTGAGATCTAGTGTGAGATCACTATTTTCTCAACCATTTAACCCTGGAGTGGAAGATTAGAGACTGGTTTAGACCCAAAAATATGATGACAATTCCATTTCCAATAATCCCTACAATATAGATTAAACTGAGTAAATAAGACCACTGGAAAAATATGAAAGTGCTGCCATCAGTGTCATGTTCAGTAAAATTGCCTGATAACGTTCTCATTTTAATATCTGTTATTCTGGACAATATGGTTATTATCTTCGGTGGAGATTAATCTTGACTCCCACAAAGTAAAGGACTTGTTTCACCTCATTTTGCCAACTGACACACAATGTGACAGTTGCACATGGATTCTATTCTATTCTGTTCTGTTCTTGTTCCTGTTCCGTTCCGTTCTTGTTCTATTCCACTCCACTCCACTCCACCCCACCCCATCCCATCCCATCCCATCCCATCCTATTCTATTCTATTCTATTCTATTCTATTCTATACAGAGAGTGGTAAGGACAGCCGAGAAAATCATAGGAAGCTCGTTCCTTGGTATTCAGGATGCTGCTTTTAAGTGCTTATATGTGCTTAGAGCTCAAAGCATCGCTAGAGACTCCACAGACCCACTTTATGGTCTGTTTCTGTTCCTCCCCTCTGGGAGGAGGTTTTGAAGTATTTCTAGCAGGACTACCTGATTCTGTAATAGCTTTGTTCCCTCTGCCATCCGTCTGGTAAACTCACAAGAATCGTTTTTTCTCACCATGCACATGTAAACATAACTTGAACTAGACTGTTGTTTCTCTGTGTCATATAATATATGTGGGTATATGCATAATTCTATAGTTATTTATTTATATTTGTCACATTTATGTAGTGTAGATCGGAGGTGGTGACCCTTTGAGAGCTGAATGCAATGAAATTTCATTTTAATGTATGCCGATTAGTGTACATTCAAAGTGACAATAAAGTTATTATTCTACTCTACTCTACTCTACTCTACTCTACTCTACTCTATAGAATCTAAAAGGAGGAGTCAAAGTATTAATTAATATAATCTGACTCATGTTGCAAATATCTTCTCTGACTTCTTTTGAGATTATTGTTCTGGAGTCTAAAACAACCAAAGATTCTGCCTTCTATTCCAGATTATCTTTTTTTCTTTTTTACTTATCTCTATGCCTTTGAGACCCCTGGAATTCTTAGGAGTTTAACCTCTTTTCCAAGGTAAACTTGAACTTTGGGGCAGCCCTTGTTGGCTATGACTTTATCTTAACTAAAAGTAAGTTTTCAGAAGTCAAGGAACAAGGAGCAAAGCTGAAAAATGCCCTTAATTTGGTTCCAGGTGTATTCATGGGGTGGGATGGGGGAACCCACAAAATCCATATATACACACACCTAGGTTTTTGACATTGGTTATTCACCAAGGAGTAACAGTAACAAGCTGTATGAGTGAGTGATGAGTGTACATGTGTGTGTACAAGCACAGTTCCATTCACACGAGTGTCGCCATGAGCATCATGGGCATTTGTGGCCCCACTCGCTCAAGCAATGGGCATTTATGTGCGCACACGTTCGTGCACATGCATTTACTCCTCCCACCAAACCATCCCTTCTTTCCTCCCCCTGTTCCAGGTTGCCAATGCCAAAAGTTTGGGGAACTCTGTTCTACACAACAAGGTGAATTATTATTAATTTATTTGCTAAATTTATACTCTTCCTTCCAGATTATTTACCATTCAATGTGGCTAACAGCAGATAAAAATAGAAAGAAAAAACCACAAGGATTGATTATTATGACTTTAATGAAACCAAAATTAAAATAAGTATTCTTATATTTGAAATCCATATATGTAAAGATGCGTGGGATATTAACGAAGCGTGCATATTGAACGGAGACCATGTTTGCATGGATCACAGAACGAGGTTTCCAGAGTCACAGATCAATTCTCATTGCTAAAACATCTTTGCTGAGTAACTGCCCCTCAGGATAAAAGATCTAGGAACATTAAAAAAGTACTTGGAACCCCATTACATTTCTGGCAGTCCTGGATTTGCTAGAGCAAGTTTGCCTGAATTAACAGTCACATCCTGGATGGAGGTTATAGAAATATGGATATTTCTTTTTTACTCTCACGAGCATATTGTAACTGGCTAACAACCTGGACCTCTGGATGCTTTTCATTCTTTTCTTCCTCCTCCTCCTCAAAAAGTCTCTGAAGGCTAATTTGTAGGTTGCACGTGTTTTCATGTTCCTTCTTTCTCCCCAGTAGAAAATAGATTGGTGGTTTAATACTGCTGTTCAGACAGGCATATAAGTAGCCATATGGAATGAATCTCAAACATTTCCTATTGGAAATAACATTGATGTTAGAAATGGCAATTAGTGGAAAAGAAGAGGAAGAAAAACAGAGCAAGCAATATGGCTGTGAGAAGCTTTCCTTGCCTTTTCATGTGTGATTTAAGGTAGCCTTTGATGAAGAGGGCCAGGCTGGATACCATCATGAGCGGGACACAAACTGAGGTGCATATGAGAATGTGATAAAGTGGGGGGAACCAAGCAAACCCAAACAGAGCATAATTAAATGTATAGATAAAGAAAGAGCTTATCCAGATAATGACACAGACTGTGGTGGACAGGTATGTGGACTGATGGTACTCATACCAAATTGGGAAGAAGAGAGACAAACATCAGTCAAAGCTGATGACAGTCAGAAGAAGTTGACCAATGCAATAAGTCCAAATGAAACCTTCTGTTAATTCTATGAGAAATTCCTTACTAATTAGGTACTGAATTCCAGCCAGAAAAAGGAATACGAGAGTCCCACTATCAGCCAAGGCCAAATTGAGGATATAGACAGTGACAGAATTCCTCTTCGTCTTGAAAGCCAAATGTCAGATGACAATTCCATTTCCAATAATCCCCGGAAAACCAAGGAGAATGAGTACCGTATATACCGGCATATTAGGCGACCCGGCGTATAAGACGACCCCCGTCTTTATAGCCGGGCCGCATTCCTAGAACGTCATCTTATACACCGGAAACTAACAGTATTTCCAGTGTATAAGACGACTCGGCATATAAGACGACCCCCGTCTTTGGCACCGATTTCAGCGCTCGCGGAAGTCGTCTTATACGCCGGCATTTACGGTAAATAAGACAAGATTTCTTCTAGATGTGCAGATGCAGGAATGTTGGGGTGTCTGCCCTCAGTGCCATTGTAAAATTCAGCACAACTGTTTGATGATTTTTCCATTTTAATATTCATTCGTCTGGACAATGTGGTTATTATCTTCTGTGGAAATGAATCTTGACTCCTACAGTGTAAAGGACTTGTTTCGTCTTAGTGCCTCTCTGTACAAGCAAAGCAAAAAGGACTCATGGAGGACAGCTGGTTCGATCACTTTGCCAGATTTTTAAGTTTTGAGTGAAGTTTGGCTTCCCGTGGTTTTTTTTCCTGAGAACTGCGTGAGAAGTGGGAAGGAAACAAATAATGGTCATGTGATCATTCTGATGCCCTATGATACAGTATCTATTTTCCCATCTTCATTCTAAAGAGCTGTGAAAAGTTATTATTCATAATTTTTATTCTTCTAAAAGGTTCTCTTTGAGGCCCCCTATAAATAACAAAATATTTAATCATGTTCTGGTTGATTTATATTAATTCACAGATGAATGAATGAACCTTTATTATCGAAGTATAACATGTATACAGTGAAATTGGCTGGGCCTCTCTCCGTGCCCACACCACCACAACTCACAGTGACTTTGAAATCACTAGCTGATTGTTTTTATCCTACTAAATATTTCTACTAATATAGAATTTCACTGTCAAGGTTCCAACAGATGAAACTCTTCAAAGAACTTTGAAGCATTGTTTACCTTAAAGAATCTTTATTAGAGAAGCATAGCATCGGCACTAACATAATCAAACCCCAAAACTAGATTCCCCTCCCCTGAACACATAGTATCAAAGCACAATTCCCTCCTCCAATTAACTGTCATAAATCATATTCTCCTATTAGTTTGAAATGCAGGCTTTCCCTCCAGTTCTTCAGCCTGCCAATTCTTATCATTTCTTATTTCAATAACCTTGGTTCACACACTAGGTCCAGTATTTTTATGTCTAGCTAAACTCTCATGCACATTCCTCCCCCCCCCCCAGCATCATCTAGCTCTAACTCTAAGAGTAAACCAGAAGAAGAAAATGGTTGCATCTCCAACTGTTGTCAAAGCAAAAACACCCGATTTTAGCAGCGTTGACACTCACATTGTGACTGACAAGATAAGAAGGCACTTAACTGGCTATTGAATTTGAGTTTTAGAAATTTCTCTGCTTTTGATTAATCAAAGTAAATATTAACTAGAATCCACCTGAAGATTAGAGTAACAAAAGGGAATACAGATTAAAATTGGAGGAGGCAGGACAAGAAGCAACAGGTGGAAACTAAGCAAGGAGAGAAGCAACCTAGAACTAAGGAGAAACTTCCTGACAGTTAGAACAATTAACCAGTGGAACAACCTATCTCCAGAAGCGGTGAATGCTCCAACACTGGAGGTTTTTAAGAAGAGACTGGACAGCTATTTGTCTGAAATGGTATAGGGTTTCCTGCCTGAGCAGGGGGTTGGGCTAGAAGACCTCCAAGGTCCCTTCCAACTTTATTATTATTATTATTATTATTATTATTATTATTATTATTATTATTATTGTTGTTGTTGTTGTTGTTGTTGTTGTTGTTGTTGTTATTGAACAGATTACATTTTTCAGGTAATCAGGCTCATAAAAGTTGCCCTTTGAGTAGGTGGCATTAGGTTCACTGGGTTCATTATAACTGAATGTCAAATCTCCCATTTCAGCATCCATTAATCCAAAACTGATGGTTGTTGTATTCTGTAGAAATGAACATTATTTTGATTTTTTTATTATTATTTCTGCTTCTTTTGAGAGTTAATTATGGATCCCGACAACTAAGGGACAAACTCTTCAGCTTATGTTAGTCAACAGAGATTCAAATGTCATTTGGATCTGTTTTGATTTTTCCAAGATGGAGGATGTGTTTCACTGAACACTTTCAATAAAAGTCATGTAGGTTATCCTTTTATGTATTCCTGCACTGGTTCTTGCTCAAGAAGGCAAAAGTGGTGATATTGGTGATATTATTATTCTCTCCTGTCCAGTGCTTGTTTTGTAAAAAAAAAAAAAAAAAGGTGCCAGAACTCACACACGTCATACAACCTGCCTTTGCCTACCCTACAAGGTTCCATCCAAAAAAGGTGCTGGAACTCTGTTCTGGGTATTCTATGATTAAAAAAAAGCCCTGCTCCCATCAGTTTTCAACCATATAGATTGATTTATCATCTGATATGTATAACTTTTCAGAACTAATGAAGAACTTGAATATCACTAAGTAAAGGACTTGGCTCGCCTCGCCTCAATGCTTCTTATGGAAGGCAGTTTATCTGATCACTTTGCCAGATAAAAGAAGGGATCCAATTTGGTTTACGGGAGAGTTTGTTTCTTCTAGTTGTTCACAAGAACTATATAATATCAAAAAGGGAAAGAACACAATGTTCATATGATCACTCTGGTGGCATACAAAACAGTATGGATTGTTCCATCTTTACGTTAAAGGGCAATTAAAACTGCTCTAGTTAACAACTCAGTAAAGTCAAGTCAAGTCAAGTCAACTCAACACAACTAAAAACTAAACTATAAAACAAAATAATAGAATAAAATAAAATATACAATGAAACAATACCCTCATGCAATACCTGATACAACACCGGACAACCTAAAATCCCCTCCTGCCCCAGGCTAATCAGTTTCATGGGAGGGCTGAAAGTAAGACTATATTTTTGCAGTGATATAAACTGAGGAATTACTTGATTTTTTTTTTTGAAAGGAACGAATGTAGGAAAGAAAGACTAGAAAAAAGACAAACAAGAACACTTGCTAGAATAAGAGACAATTATTCAAAAACCTCTGCTCTGTGTGATCTGAAAAATATAGACAAGGAGTGCAGTTGCATAACGTAAATACATGCAGAGAAGATTTTCCAGAACAAAAATGAACTGGGTCACAGGTGAGAAAAAGTCAGTAGGAAAAGAGGATCGGGAAAGGAAATCTTCATAAACTTCCTGACACACATTTGAACAAGCCTGGGCTCCCAGTAAAAGAATATTGGCCATTTGCTTATAATTGACAGTGATACAGGATGAAAATGCTTTAAAGCAGGAGTCCCCAATGCCTGGCCTGTGGAACCGCAGTGGTCCACAACATGCCAACAACTGGGCTGCACAAACAACTGAAGCCCCATCTGTGGGATGTAGGCAGCATGCAAAACCATGCCCCCTCCAGTCCTCGGAAAAACCTTTCTCCGTGGAACTAGTCCCTGGCATCCAAATGTTGGGGGCCACTGCTTTAAAGCACTGCATAGTGCAGGGGTAGGCAACTTTGGCTCTTTTATGACTCATGGACTTCAACTCCCAGAATTCCTGAGCCAGCCATGCTGAGGGGAAAGGGAGCGTTTCCAAGCTGAGCCATGCTGGCTCAGGAATTCTGGGAGTTGAAGTCCACGAGTCATAAAAGAGTCAAGGTTGCCTACTCCTGGTATAGTGGATGCATCAGAAAATTCAACACAGATGACACAACCCAGTTGGGGCCATTAGTATTTTTATGGCAAGCAGGTTGGTATGAAAATACAAATAGATATGTTGGCTAGGACTTATAGTGCTGAGGAAGTACATGTAGAAATGGTACATCTCTTCCATCCAGCTATTTAACTGATTTTGTTTTCTGGGTTGTCATCTGAATGGATGCCTCTTGTAAGAGATGCAAGTTCAAATAATCTCATCCTAGCAGTTTCTGAGGGTTTTTCCCCCCTTCATATTATAGCTACCATGATAAAAATTCAACCTTTGCTTTGGACATACCTGGTGATGATTTGCAGTAATACCTGGTGAGAAGTAACAGGTCTTTTGGAGAATCCAAAGAAGTCCAGAAAGGAAGATTTTGATGAACCCAGTTTGGTCTGTCTTTAACGTGGTTGTGATGAAAAAGCAGAATTTATTCAGCATCAGGAACACTATTCCAGGTACAGAAAAGAGGAACTTGCTTAACATTTTGCTACGTACATTTTCTACAGATTTAACACTTTATGTGAAGACTTAAAAAAAAAAACAATAAACCAGAAACTTCACAGTGAAATTCTGTCTAATCTCATCTGGGTTTATAGCTTATGTAACTGGAAGTTTTTAAGAAGAGACTGGACAGCCATCTATCTGAAATGATGTAGGGTTTCCTGCCTGAACAGGAGGTTGGACTTGATGACCTCCAAGGTCCCTTCCAACTTTATTATTATTATTATTACTGGTACTGAAACACTTGAAAGTGAATCTAAACGTCTGTTTCATCCTTTGCCTTTGAACGTAAATGATTTCTCAGTTTGTTTGCCTGAAATTTTACATGAATGGATGGATAGATAAATAAATAAACAAACAAAGGAACAATTTTGTATCTTTTTATTAGTTGTGAGGTTCAGTGGAAAACTGAACAGATTTTATATATCAGGATATGTTCTTGGGAATGTATATGGGTTGAAAAGCATTATTTGGAGCAACGAAAGTAAAAAAGAAGCTTTAACCTTATGGTGCTTTTGAACATTCAGAAAGCATCACCCATGGGGCTTCCCTTGAACAATATTCAGAACTACTATGGTCCAGAATGCAGCAGCCTAAGGAATCATGAGCATTTTTCATTTTGCCCATGGGACTCTCCAGACATGTCAAACACAAGGCCCGGGGGCCGGATGCGGCCCACAAAGTGGTTTCATGTGGCCTGCGAAGCCACCCTGGAAACAATGAGGGAGTGGCCCCTGCTGCCTTGGCCCTCACCCAGGCTGGCCAGGAGCCAATGCACAATTTTGTGATGGCCATCTATGCTGAAACGCATTCAGTCTTAGCTCCACAAGGCCATCTGGAAACAGCGAGGAACCAGCTCCTACCGTGTCGGCCCCGCCCCCTGGGTGCATACTGGGGAGGTGTCACCCTTTGGAGTAATGAAGAAATGCACCATCGCCTTGGTGCTTGCCCCGGTCCCACCTCCTTCTGCCAGAGACCCTCAGATGTGTCCCACTCCTGCCCAGGCCCCCACAGGTACCCTTGACACAAACGATGTATAGCTGGCCATGCCCACCCAGTAGACCACACCCACTTCATCCACGTCCACCAGTAGGCTGCACCCACCTTGGCCATACCCCCGCCCCCCCGAGGGCAACCGCAATGCTGATGCAGCCCTTAATGAAATTGAGTTTGACACCCATGCTCTACTTTGTGAGTTGCACTGGTTAGCAGCATGCTTGCAGGTATAATTTAACTTAAAAAGAAGTCAGCAGGAGAAAATGACCAGGAAAGCATATTTTCACAAACTTTCTGATAAACTTTTGATAGGAAAGGATGTTCTTGATAAATAATCAAATCTGTCCAGAAAAGGAAGAGCAGATTTGTGAGTCACTCAGGATTAGAATTTGATAAGTGTTGTGGGACCACAGGGTCAAAACTCAACACTCACTAAAGGATTGTGCTTATAATTCACAGCTGCACAAGATGGAAACATTCTAAGGAATACTATAGTGGATGCATCATAAACCTCCATACAGTCTCCAAACAGATGTGAAAACTCAGTTAGAGCCCTTAATGCTTTTATAAGCAAACATGTTGGCATGAAGATATAGGTGATCATGTTGACTAGGAAGTATATGGCTGAGAAAGTACTTCTAGATGTGGTATTTCTAGATGTGGTACATCTCCTCCACCCAACATTCTTTGAGAATCCAACAAAGTCTAAATTGTAAAGAGGTATTAACACTTCATGATCACGTGAAATGTTAATACCACTTTACAATGTCTTGGTAAGGCCACACTTAGAATACTGCATCCAGTTTTGGTCACCATGCTGTAAAAAAGATGTTGCGACTCTAGAAAGAGTACAGAGAAGAACAACAAAGATGATTAGAGGACTGGAGGCTAAAACATATAAGGAACGGTTGATGGAATTGGGTATGTCTAGTTTAATGAAGAGAAGGATGAAGGGGGACATGATAGCCACATTCCAGTATCTCAGGCCACAAAGAAGAGTTATTCTCCAAATCGCCTGAGGGCAGGTCAAGAAGCAATGAATGGAAACTAATCAAGGAGAGAAGCAACCTAGAACTAAGGAGAAACTTCCTGACAGAACAATTAACCAGTGGAACAACCTGCCTCCAGAAGCGGTGAATGCTCCAACGCTGGAAGTTTTCAAGAAGAGACTGGACAGCCATTTGTCTGAAATGGTGTATAATTATAATTATTATTATTGATGATCATCGCACAGTCAGCCAGATGTTCAGACTGGATTTGGCATTTTGTCTACCTATCAAGTCTTTACCCAGGACCTGGGATAGGCAGATGTGGATGTTTGATGGTATTACAGATATCGTCGCAAGATGGAAGCAGTTCCTAATAAGGCCGCCTTTTGCAATTGACTAATAGCGAATTTGTCAATGCCAATGGTGTTCAAGTGGTGCTCCAGTTGTTTTGGGATTGCACCCAAGGAGCCTGTGACTATTGGTACTACCCTTGCTTGCTTTTGCCACAGTCTTTCTATTTCTATTTGTAGGTCTTTGTATTTTGTTATCTTCTCCAGTTCTTTCTCTTCTATTCTGCTATCTCCAGGCACTGCCACATCCACTATCCAGACTTTTTTGTCTTTCTTATCGACAATTGTTAAGTCTGGGGTGTTATATTGCAGGTGTTGTTGTTGTTGTTGTTGTTGTTATTATTATTATTATTGTTGTTGTCATCTCCCTGAAATTAGATTACATTTTTGTCTGACCCGTGTTACCGAATTCTAGATGCTTATAGAAGCTGCCCATTATTACTCTATTAGGAAATGAATGTCTTTCTCTTAATGTTATTATTGGATAGATTCAGGGACAAATGCCATCCTCTTTGATGCTAAGTGAGCTTTGGTACTGGATAAATTAATGATCGTGGAATTCCTGGACATCACTGGACTTTGTTGTTTACTTACAGATGTTCTTTATATGTATGTTGCATGTTACACAATAACAATTGCCACAGAGAAAAACCACTTCCCAGCAAAATTGTCCAGGCAGCTTCTGTGTGTAAACAGGCAACCCCCCCCCCACTCACTTATACTGATGATGTAACTTAGTTGGGTAATGAAATATCTGCAAGGAAACAAACAAGTTTCTAGAACACCAAGGACTCTACAATTAAACCCCAGTTACATATGTTCTTTTCTATTGAAATTAGTCATTTCCTATTGCCACTTTTTAAGGTTTTCACACTCTTTCACTTTAATTATCAAAAAATCAAGATCAAAAGCAAACTCATTCAACCCTTCTGCTTCCTATTTCCATTGCCTGGCCTGTTTTCTACTTATTCCTGAGATCGCAAGGACGATCTTCCTTTTTCCTGGTGTATAACATTAATTATTATATTGTTGGTTCTTTACTGATAGACTGCTATGACCATGATTCATCATCATCATCATCATCATCATCATCATCATCATTACTTTATTACTTTACTTGGCCAAATGTGATTAGACACACAAGGAATTTGTCTCCCATGTAGAAGTTCTCAGTGTAAATGCTAAGCAACAGAATGATAGTTATAATAACAATAATAATATCCATAAGAGGGGGGAGTAAAGAAGATAATAAGGATAAATAAAAAATATTATAGCCATACTACAAGGGTAAATACACATAAACATTAGACAGCACTGTGAAAATTAGGGGTGCATTAGAGTGATGGCATTGTTATTTTGAGAAAATGACTATTTTCTAGCTTCCATTAAATTTCTCATCATCCTAGATTTGCCGCAGCAGATTTGACTGAGTTAACTATTATATCCTGGAAGGGAACTTTAGAAAGATGGAAGGTTTTCACTTTTGTGAGAACATCATAACTATATATCAACCTGAAACTCTGGTTGTTTGTCATTTTCTTCTTGAAAACTCTCTGGAGAATAATTTTTAGGTCACATTGCACTCCTGTCGGAACCATGGAGGTATTTCTGGTTTTAAAGGATTAGCCAGTGACATCACCGTTGCCTAGGGGATGCCAAGATAAGATAAGATAAGATAAGATAAGATAAGATAAGATAAGATAAGATAAGATGAGGTGAGGTGAGGTGAGGCAAGGTGAGACGAGATAAGATAATGTGATGAGATGAGGCGAGGCAAGATGAGATGAGAAGATAATGAGGTAAGGTGAGGTGAAGTGAGGTGAGGTGAGATGAGATGAGATGAGATGAGATAAGATAAGATAAGATAAAATAAGATAAGATAAGATAAGATAAGATGAGGCAAGGCAAGGCAAGGCAAGATTTATTGTCATTTTTTACTGTGGGCACAACGTCACACATCAAAAAATGAAATTTAGTTGTCCGCTCTCAAAGTGAAACACACACCTAAAACATACTATATACAACATATGTACACACCCACCCCCCTACATATACATAGCAAATAAATATTAAATACTGTCCATTCAAGATGGACAGTATTTAATATTTATGTTAGGGGCTCCTTTCATATCCTCAGTGTTTAGGTTACACACAGGTTTACATTCTTTCTTTCTCCCCAGGAGAAAATACATCAGTGGGTTTAAACAAACACATAAGTAGCCATATGTAATTAAATTTAAATAATTCCTTTTGAAAAGACTATCAAGGAGATAAATGGCACTTAGTGGAAAAGAAAAGATGAGGGATCCCAAAGGTGCTTTTTTCAGGAGGCAACTGGACTTTCTGGTTCTTCTTTGAAGACATTTCGCTTCTCATCCAGGAAGCTTCTTCAGCTTTGACTGGATGGTGGGTAATGGAAGGATTTATACTCCTGGCAGACAGCTGATCATTTGCATCCTTTTAGAGAGACGTTAAAGCTACCTGGAGGCTTATCTGTGTCCTCAGGGTCACCTGAGTGATGCAAATGGGTATGGAGTCTTCTTGGAACTGTTGAAAGGACTGTGTTGTAGACTGGAGATAGATGATATCATATCCCTCCCCTTTTGTTGAAGGAGGGCTGTTCAATTTGGACACAGATGGCCTATTTGACCCCTCTTTCAAACCAACGGTCCTCTCTAGAGTTCCAAGAAGGCTCCACACCAATTTGCACTACCAGTGGTGAGATTCAGCCAGTTCACACTACTTCAGCAGAACTGGTAGCTAATTTTTTGTTGCCCAGGCCCAGAACGGACTTCCGGAAGCAGCATCCATGCAGGGAGCCAGTTGTTCAGATATTTGAATCCCAGCACTTTGCACTACTCAGTTGACCTGAAGACACAGATAAGCCTCCAAGTAGCTTTAATGACTTAGCTAAGCTAAGCTAAAGTAAGCTAAGCTAAGCAAAACTAAACTAAGCTAAACTAAGCTAAGTTGAACTAAACTAAGCTAAGCTAAGTTAAGCTAAACTAAGCTAAGATAAAATAAGCTAAACTAAGATCAGCTAAACTAAGGTAAACTAAGCTAAGCTAAGCAAAGCTAAGCTAAATGATAAAATAAACATACAATGAAAGAATAGCCCTACATAACACGCTAGAAGCCCTCTTAAACCACCTCCTGCCCCAGGCCTATCTCTTTCATAGAAGGGCTCAAAAGTAAGGGAATATTTTTGCAGTCATAATTACTTGACTTGAGAAATGAATGAATGTGGGAAGAAAGATCAGGGAAAAGGTAAACCAAAGAAACCAATCAACAAGCCAAAAAGACAAGAACATTTGGTAGGATAGGAGAAAACTATTGAAATCTCTTCGCTCTCTGTGACCTGAAACAATAACCAGGGAATGCAGTTGCACAATACAAGATATATCCAGAAAGATATTCTCCAGAATGAAAATGAGGAGCATAAAGTTGGGACATGGGTGGGAAAAATGTCAGTAGGAGAAGATGCCCAGAAAAGGACGTCTTCATAAACTTTCTGATAAACATTTTAAAAGAAAAGGATGTTCTTGAAAAATAACCAAATCTATGATGACCCAGGTCCTCGAACGGAGGCAAAGCAGTCGGCTGGCAAGAGAAACAGTCCTTTAATCACTGCCAATGTTCCCCCAAAGCTCCCACATATGCTGGCAAAAGTTCAACCAATACAGCCAGGGAAGTTTACAATGTTCTCAAGGCAAGGCAGATAAGAAGAAAACGTAAAGAGTCCTTTTAACTCTCAGCTTGCCTGCAGACTGCAAGGACAGACTCGGGAATGCAGTCTGTGGTCGTGAAGCAGGAAACCAACCGGTCCGGAATTCAAAGTGTCCAGGTTAAACAAAGAGAAGAGCACAATTCACAACTATCTCAAGATACCATAATTGTTCCTCGCAAATGCTCCACCCCACAGCGTCTCCTTAAATCTTAATCCCCAGGTGTGCCTTGTGGAGTGGGGCGGGCACTCTCCTCCAGAGCAATTGAGCCTGCTTCTGTTGTTCTCTCCTCCTCTCTGCTCTCCTTGCTCTAGGATCAGTTGGGGGGAGCCTTGTTCCTCCCCTGAACTCTCCCTTCCCTGTTCCAAACCTGAAGGGCCCTGGCCTGCCTCAGCCTGCTCCTCCCTACAGTCCTTCGAAGCCACAAACACACCCTCCTGGGCCTCAACAGAGAACTCCATGTCTTCCTCAGATTCAGGCTCCAGCGGGAGGCATGACACAAATCTGCCCAGGACAGCAAGAGCAGAATTGTCGGTCAATGCAGATTAGGATTTCATAAGGGCTGTTGGACTACATCGTCAAGCCTGAGCCCTCACTAAAGGTGGATTGGCACTGTGGTTATAATTTATTGGTGCAAGATGGAAATGAAGTATCAGTACTCACTTTAGTAAGACCACACTTAGAATACTGTATCCAGTTTTGGCCATCACAATATAAAAAGATGTTGAGATTCTGGAAAGAGTGCAGAGAAGAGCAACAAAGATGATCAGGAGCCTGGATGCTAACACATATGAAGAACAGTTGCAGGAATTGGGTTTGTCTAGTTTAATGAAAAGGAGGATTAGGGGTGACATGATAGCAGTGTTCCAATATTTGAAGGGTTGCCACAAAGATGAGGGGGGGGTCAACCTATTTGCCAAAGCACCAGAAGGCAAGACAAGAAACAATGGATGGTAACTAATAAGGAGAGAAGCAACCTAGAACTAAAGAGAAACTTCTTAACAGTGAGGACAATTAACCAGTGGAATGGCTTGCCTCAGAAGTTGTGTGTGCACCATCACTGAAGGCTTTTAAGAAGAAACTGGAAAGCCATTTGTCTGAAATGGTATAGGGCCTCTTGCTCAAGCAGGGGCCTGGATTAGAAGATCTTCAAGATCCCTTCCCACTATGTTATTCTATGTCAGTGGTTCTCAACCTGTGGGTCGGGACCCCATTTGGGGTCGAATGACCATTTCACGGGGGTCGCTAAACAACGCAGTCCGCCATTTTTCCCCCTTTTCCTTAGCTGTGCTACTCCCTTTTATTCTATTGGCTTTTGAAAGCCAATAGAATAGACTCTCTTGAATAGAGTCTAATTCTATTGGCTTTCAAAAGCCAATAGGAATTGTCCAGGCTGTCTCTGCCCTGCTGAGCCCGCCAAAAGTCCCATTCTGCAAATGGTGCTGCACCAGTTGAGTAGTCCTCTACTTACAACCAGTTGGGGGTCGCGGCATTAAAAAGGTTGAGAACCATTGCTCTATGTGCTATGTTCTATCAGTCTTGGGACCTGGAGTGAAGGTGTTCTGCCAGATTTTACAGGTCATGCAGAAACAAAAACATAAGCGTGGTCCCCTAGGCGCCTAAATCTTAAGCCATTGTAGGAAGTCAGCACCATCCCCATCCCCCAGAGAAGGAAAGATTTGGGGGGATATTAAAAAAGACAGAATATTATATTTCCCCAAAACTATAATGGAGAAAAATCTTAGGCAGAAAAGCCCCAGTCTCCTTTTCCTCCAAGCAGAAATTGAGCAGGCTAGTTTTGCAGATTTGGCAATCCTCTTCAGAAAGACTGGGTCATCTATTCAAAGTGCCTTCATCCACAGCTCTAGAGAAGGTCTGAGCTGATGGGATTAGAAAAACAACTCCAAGGACAGGAAGATGACCTTTATGACATAATAAGATTAACCCACCACCATTAGAATACCAAAAGGGCACACTCAAGCTCAGCTCAAAGTACATGGCACAGGAACAGGAACAACCTCAAGTACAAAGCCCAAGAAGGTATAAAAACCCACCCACTCCCAGCTCCATTTTGTCAGCTGTCCCAGAACTGCATGCTGTTCTGCTCTTCAATAAACAAGAGCCTTCTTTCTAAGCAGCCTCCATTTTTATTTCTAGTGTCTTAGCCTCCATTTTTATTTACTCTCAGTTTGGAACTGGACCTGATGATGTTTTTTCTTTCAACTTCATGAAGGCCTTTATGGGTGAAAATGAACATTGTATCTGGAGGCCTGCTGGTAACCAGTGCAATTCACAAAGTAGAGTGATAAAATCATCTGTAATTCTGAGTACTCTTCACAAGTAGCCCTATGTGTGGTGCTTTCTGTATCTTGAAAAGCACCACAACATTAAAGGTTCTATTTACTTCAATTGTTCCAAATAATCCTTTTCAATCCAATTTATGCCCTCAAGAATATAGGGTGAGAGAGAGAGAGAGAGAGAGAGAGAGAGAGAGAGAGAGAGAGAGAGAGAGAGAGAGAGAGAGAGAGAGAGAGAGAGATTTTGTTGTTGTTAATTGCGAAGTCGTGTCCGACCCATCGCAACCCTATGGACAGCGTTCCTCCAGGTCTTCCTGTCCTCTACCATCTTCTGGAGTCCATTTAAGTTCACACCTACTGCTTCAGTGACTCCATCCAGCCATCTCATTCTCTGTTGTCCCCTTCTTCTATTGCCCTCAATCTTTCCCAGCATTAGGCCCTTCTCCAGTGAGTCCTTCCTTCTCATTAGGTGGCCAAAGTATTTGAGTTTCAACTTCAGGATCTGGCCTTCTAAAGAGCAGTCGGGGTTGATCTCTTCTAGGACTGACCGTTTGAACGCCTTGCAGTCCAAGGGACTCGCAGGAGTCTTCTCCAGCACCACAGTTCAAAGGCCTCAATTCTTTTGCGCTCAGCCTTTCTTATGGTCCAACTTTCACAGCCATACATTGCAACTGGGAAAACCATGGCCTGGACTATACGCACTTTTGTTGGCAGGATGATGTCTCTGCTTTAGAGAGATTTTAGCCATTGTCTATCCACTGCAAGATGAAGATCTGTTCTGCATGTTTCCAACCAATATGGTCCTGAGCTTTCTTTTGCCAGTTGGACCCTCAATACTTGCAGATCTCGTTGCTCCATCTTATGTTAGACCTTTTTTGTGGATGCTTATTATCAAGTGGGATCCATTCTATGATTTCCTTGGTCCACCTACCCTCAGTTCTGTTCAGTCTTATAATGAATCTTACAACTACTAGAAAGCTGCAAAATATTTCTTTCTTTCTCCATTCAATTGACTTCCAATTTTATTTGAAACATTTCAATGAAATTTTTGCAGGCATGGGATGAAACAGACTTTGGATTCAGTTTCATATGTTTTCTCATTCTTGTAGAAGTAAGAACAGATGAGATTAGACTGGTTTTCAGTCTGATGTTTCTTGTTTTTACTTCAAAGTTATGATTATGTATTTAAACATTTCCTTTACAAACACATGTGTGGAAACGCTTTCTCTTTCCAAGTACATAGCAAAATGTTAAGCAAGTTCCTCTTTTCTGTACCTGGAAAGATGTTCTTGGTGCTGAATATATTCTGCTTTCTCATCACAGCTAAATCAAACACAGACCAAACTGGATTCAATCTATCTTTCTGGACTTCTTTGGATTCTTAAAGGTACCTGTTAGTTCTCACCAAGGATGATGATGATGATGATGATAATAATAATAATAATAATAATAAAAAGTTGGAAGTTCTAGGTTGCTTCTTTCCTTGATTACTTTGCATCTGTTGCTTCTTGTCCTGCCTTCAGGTGCTTTGGAGACTAGCTTGACTCCCTCTTCTTTGTGGCAGCCCCTGAGATACTGGAACACTGCTATCATGTCCCCCCTTGTCCTTCTCTTCGTTAAACTAGACATACCCAATTCTAGCAACCATTCCTTATATGTTTTAGCCTCCAGTCCCCTAATCATCTTTGTTGCTCTTCTCTGTACACTTTCTAGAGTCTCAACATCTTTTTTACATCGTGGTGACCAAAACTGGATACAGGATTCCAAGTGTGGCCTTACCAAGGCATTGTAAAGTGGGATTAATACTTCACGTGATCTTGATTCTTGCACATCATCACCAGGTATGTCCACAGCAAAGTTAGAACTTTCATCATGGCAATTGTTATTTGAAAATATCTATGCAGATTCTCAGTAATCCAGGTCATGGTTGTCCCAAAGGTTTTTCAAAAGGCAACTTGCCTTTCTTTGTTTTTCATTGAAGACGTTTTGTTTCTCATCCAAGAAGGTTCTTCAAGTCTGATTGGAATTTAAAGGTTTATATGTGCCCTCTGGGTCCCCTGAATAGTGAAAATAGACTTGGAATTTTCTTGGAACTGCTGAACAGACTGTGTTGTAGACTGGATATAGGTGGCTGTCCAGTTTCTTCTTAAAAAACACAATGTCTGAAGGTAACTTCTGTTCCACTGGTTATTTGTCCTCATGGTTAGGAATTTTCTCCTTAATTCCAGATTGCTTCTCTCCTTGATTAGTTTACATCCATTGTTTCTTGTCTTGCCTTCTGCTGCTTTGGAAAATAAATTGCCCCCCCCCCTCCTTGTGGCAGCCTCTCAAATACTGGAATACTGCTGTCATGTCACCCTAGTTTTTTCTTTTCTCTAGACTGGCCAGACCCAAATCCTGTCTGTCACCAACAATATGAAATTCTACATTAGTGGAAATATGCAGGAGGACAAGAACTTGATTAGTGATTCCAAACAATATCATTTTCTTCATAAGTGACCAATATAAACCAACCAGAATATTACCAAATGTTGTATTATTTATACTTGTTCCCAAAAAGAACAATTTAGAAGGATAAGAATTGTGCTTAATAAGATAAGATAAGATATAAGATAAGATAATAAGATGAGATGAGATGAGATAAGGCAAGGCAAGGCAAGATAAGATAAGATAAGATAAGGTAAGGTAAGATAAGATAAGATAAGATAACCTTTGTTGTCATTTTTTTTTACTTTTTTTACTTTTTTTTTTTACTTTGTAGAGCAGTTTTGATTACACTTTAAAGTAAATATGGAAAAATCCAACAACTAGTGGAAACAAACTCCCCACAAAAACAAATAGGATCCCTTCTTTTATCTGCTAAAATGGAAAGCTCAACATTCAGTTACAATTAATACACTTACACCAATGCATTCAAAGGCCAGTGTTTATCAACCTGGATATTAGGAAAAAAAAAGTCATCTATTCCTTAATCATTTTAATCTGTATTCGAGTGATTATTTGTCAGAACTGCCATCTCTTTGTTTTGCATTCACTTGATGCCTGCGTGCCATGAACTCTGGGGGAGGGGGGGAAGGTGTTTGATGGGAAGGGGAAAAGCTCACTACACACCATACCTTCTGGAGATACAGCTTCAAGGTCAGACAGCTGAGAATGGCATGCAGCTGGATACCTCCCAGCCAGTGGTGGGATTCAGCCAGTTTGCACCACTTCTGCAGAACCGGTAGCTAATTTTTTGTTGCCCAGGCCCAGAATGGACTTCTGGAAGTGGCATCCACATAGAGAACGGGTTGTTCACATATTTGAATCCCACCACTGCTCCCAGCCCACAGCTGAAGAGAAACAATTCATTTGAATATGATAGGATACTCATGAGGGTCTCCAGCCTGGCCCTCTTCATCAAAGGCTACCTTAAATCATGGATGCAGAGGCAAGGAAAGGTTCTCGTAGCTATCTTGCTTGCCCTGTCTTTCTTCCTCATCTTTTCTATTCCATTAAGCCAGGGGTTCTCAACCTTGCAACTTTAAGACTTGTGGACTTCAACTCCCAGAATTCCTCAGCCAGCAAAGCTGGCTGAGGAATTCTGGGAGTTGAAGTCCACAAGTCTTAAAGTTGCGAAGGTTGAGAACTCCTGCACTAAGCATTATTTATCTCAGCATTATTCTCAATAATATATATTTCAATTTCATTACATATGACTACTAATGGTCCCTGTATAAACCACAGTGTGAACTCACTGATCTATTTTCTCCTGGGGAGAAAGAAGGAACATTATTCTATGTTCAACTAAAAAAATATCCTCCAGAGAGTTTTCAAGGAGGAAGAAGAGAATGTAGAGCAATCAGGTTGATATCCAGATATGATATCCTCACAAGAATGAAAAAAAATTCATATTTCTATACTACCCTGCCAGGATCTCAGAGTTAATTCAGAGAAACTTCTTCAAGCAAATATATAATTGCCAGGAATTGTATGCCGAGGAAGTTAGAAAATCAGGCTTTCAGTTTCTCAACTAAAATAATGGTTCCATAACATTTCAAACAGATCCTCTTGAGATGACTTGATGAAATAACACATGGGTTAAAGAGTCAAACGTTTCTTGGATCTTAGTTCTGGAATGACTTTTGTTAACTTCAAATTTCTGCCCTTGCTCTTGGTTTATTTGCAAGCACAAATCAAAATGCTTTGATATTTTTTAAAATGCTGTGATATTCCTAGCTACTTTACTTGTCGCTCAACAGTGAGACCCTGGTGAAGCGGGCACAGCAGCGCCTGCATTTTCTCTGCCACACAAGAAAAGTACATCTTTCTTCCCCTATCCTTACCACTTTCTATAGAGGGATGATTGAGAGCATCTTGTCATGTTGCATTACAGTCTGGTTTGGAAGCATCACTGCTTCGGACAGGAAGGTGATGCAGAGAGTGGTGAGGACAGTAAGAATAGATTATTGGCAGTTCACTCCCTTCTATCTAGGACATGGCACATAAGCAATGCTTGAGCAGGGTCCACAGGATTGTCTAGGATGCTACACATCCTCTGTTTTCCTTGTAAATGTCTGGGACAGGGCTTCGTGGAAGCCAGATTATATCATAGTTTCATTCCATACAGTACCAACCTTGTGAATTCTCAAGTTTTCTCTTTCCTCTATGTATTCAAGATAGACAGTGATTAATATTTATATGAATTTATATGTAAGGTGTAGGTATATATATATAGCTGGTCCAATGAAAAAAATGTACAAAAGAGATGGTTTGCATCCATCAAAGAAAGGGACTGAGTTACTCAGCTATAAATTCACAGATTTTCTGGAGGAATATTTAAACTAAACAGTGGGGACAGTGAATTAATTGATACAGAACATCCTTGTCCCCGGCAATCTAAAAACTATAGAGCTATCAGTGCATGTAACATAGATGTGTGTGTGGACAAGAATACCAACCTTGCTGTCAAGCAAAATCAAGCTTTCAATAATGAGTGCCACATAAAGTGCACTAACCAAATAGGTGATAGGACAATAGGGGAACTCAGGCACCACATAGGTTATGTAGAAAGTAAACACAGGGTCGGTAATACAGGACTCAAATGTCTATACAAAAATGCACAGAGTATGAACAGCAAACAGGGTGAAGTAGAAATTCAGGTTAATGAGGGCAGATATGATATTGTTGCCATCACGGAAACATGGTGGGATGAAACACACAAATGGAACACACAGCTAGAGAGATTTAAATTATTTAAAAGAACTTATCCAAATAAAAGAGGAGGTGCAGTTGCTCTCTACATAAGAAATAACTACATCTCTACAGAAATAGAGCACAATAATGATGAAAACTGTCTTGAATGCATTTGGGTCAATATAAAAGGGAGAAAAAATGACATTGCCATAGGTGTATACTATAGGCCACCTAACCAAACAGAGGAAATAGATGAACTTTTTGCTAGTCAGCTAACTAAGGTATGTAGGAAGCAAATCACAATAATAATGGGGGACTTTAACTACCCTGACATCAACTGGGAGACAAACTCTGCACCAAGTGGAAGATCAAACAGATTCCTGACAAACCTAGCAGACAACTTTGTCTCCCCAAAAGTAGAGAAGGGAACTAGGGGATTAGCCATTTTGGATCTAATTCTCACTGATAGAAGGTGTTGAAGCCACAGGAACCTTGGGAGGTAGTGATCATGCAATATTGGAATTCAATATTATGGAAGCACAAGCAATAGAACATAGTCAAACTACAGTCTTGGACTTCAAGAGAGCTAATTTCAATAAACTTAGAAAGGGTTTGGGAAGGATTCCATGGATGAGAATCCTCAAGGGGAAAACAACTCAAGAAGCTTGGGAAATTCTGAAAAGTGAGATAATAGAAGCCCAGTCTAGCACAATACCAAAAAAGAGGAAAAATAAAAGCTCTCAAAAGAAACCAGCATGGCTGCATAAAGAACTCTCTGATAAATTGAAAGATAAAAAGGACAAGTATAGAAAGTAGAAAGAGGGGCACATAACTAAATCAGAATATCAACAAATAGCCCGAGCCTGCAAAGATGAAGTGAGGAAAGCTAAGGCTCATAATGAACTAAGGCTTGTGACCAAAGTCAAAAACAGCAAAAAAAGCTTCTTTCAACATGTAAAAAACAAGAAAAAAGTGAAGGATATGATTGGTTCATTAGTGGGTGAAGTGGCAAGAAGGTGACAAGCAATAGGGAGAAAACAGAACTAACTCATTTTTTGCATTTGTCTTTACACAAAGGGAAAAAACAGACCAACCTATCAAAAATAGTGCCATAAAAAACAGTATAGAAATACAAGTTAAGATAGGCAAGAAAATGATAAGTGAGTACCTGTCCAGTCTAGATGAGTTCAAATCACCAGGACCAGATGGATTACACCCCAACTGGCAGATGTGATCTCAGAACCACTGAACTATATTTTTCAAAGCTCTTGGAGCACTGGGGAACTACCAGAGGACTGGAAAAAAGCTGATGTAGTTCCCATTTTCAAAAAAGGAAAAAAAAATGGACCCAGGAAATTACAGACCTATCAGCCTGACCTCAATACCTGGGAAGATTCTGGAAAAGATAATCAAACAATGAAAGCGAACACCTATAGGCAAACGAAGTCATTACTAAAAGCCAACATGGGTTTGTCAAAAATAGATCATGCCAGACAAATCTTATTGCATTCTTTGACCAAGTGACAAAATTAGTGGATCAGAGGAATGCTGTGGATGTAATTTACTTGGACTTCAGTAAGACATTTGATAAAGTAGATCACAACCTACTACTTGACAAGATAGAAAAATGTGGGGTAGACAGCATCACCACCAGATGGATCCGTAGCTGGCTGACCGGCTGCACTCAGCATGTGGTCCTCAATGGAACTGCATCTACATGGAGGGAAGTGTGTAGTGGGGTGCCCCAGGGCTCTGTTTTAGATCTAGTGCTCTTCAACATCTTCATCAATGATTTGGATGAGGGGATAGATGGGGAACTCATCAAATTTGCGGATGGCACCAAGCTGGCAGGAATAGCCAACACTCCAGAAAAAAGGCTTAGGATACAGGAGGATCTGGACAGACTTGAACACTGGGCGCTATCTAACAAAATGAAATTCAAGGGTGAAAAAAGCAAGGTTCTACATTTAGGCAAGAAAAACCAAATGCACAGGTACAGTATAGGGGGTACCTTGCTCAATAGTAGTAACTGTGAGATGGATCTCGGAGTCCTAGTAGACAATCACTTAAATATGAGCCAGCAGTGTGCTGCAGCTGCCAAAAAAGCCAACTCAGTGCTAGGCTGCATTAACAGAGGGATAGAATCAAGATCACATGAAATGTTAATACCACTTTACAATGCCTTGGTAAGGCCACACTTGGAATACTGTATCCAGTTTTGGTCACCATGATGTAAAAAGATGCTGAGACTCTAGAAAGAGTACAGAGAAGAGCAACAAAGATGATTAGGGGACTGGAGGCTAAAACATATGAGGAACGGTTGCTAGAATTGAGTATGTCTAGTTTAACGAAGAGAAGGACGAGGGGGGACATGATAGCAGTGTTCCAATATCTCAGGGGCTGCCCCAAAGAAGAGGGAGTCAAGCTAGTCTCCAAAGTGCCTGAAGACAGGACAAGAAGCAATGGATGGAAACTAATCAAGGAGAGAAGCAACCTAGAACTAAGGAGAAACTTCCTGACAGTTAGAAGAATTAACCAGTGGAACAACCTGCCTCCAGAAGCGGTGAATGCTCCAACACTGGAAGTTTTTAAGAAGAGACTGGACAGCCATCTGTCCGAAATGGTGTAGGGTTTCCTGCCTGAGCAGAGGGTTGGACTCTTCCAACTTTATTATCTCTCTCTCTCTCTCTCTCTCTCTCTCTCTCTCTCTCTCTCTCTCTCTCTCTCTCTCTCTCTCTCTCTCTCTCTCTCTGTTGTATATAGTGTGTTTATATCTAAGTTATGTATGTGTACACTTTTGAGAGTGGGCAACAGAATTTCATTTTTAATGTGTGCCAATATGCCCACAATAGAAAATAACAATAAAGCTTATCTCTTCTCTTACTCTCACAGTTACCCAATAAAGTTTATTTACAAGTGATAATTGATCTGAGACTCTGGAACCTTCGTGGTTTGATGAATCAAGGCTTTCTCATAACCCCTTTTTATTCAGAGAAACAAGGCCAGATCATCACCCACATCTCATCTTATACAAACTGCATCCTTCCATGCTAATTGTGAGGATGTGGCTACTAATCTGGAGAAAATCTTGCAATATGCATTTTTAAGAACTGTGACAAAACCTAATGCCATCTGCTTCTGTTCCAGCAGAAATATCTGAAGCCACAGAAGGTAGAGAAAAGACTGAAGCATAATGGATATGGCATCCCCCTCTCCATCCAGTATCTTAGCACAAACCAATGAAACATCCAGTGGCATAAATAGAACCTGTTATGATTCCAGCATAAATGAAGTACTTACTTTTGCAATCTTGAGTATGCTTGTTTGTGTGTTGGGAATGTTGGGCAACGGCCTTGTGATCTGGCTGCTGGGCTGCTCCATTAAGAGGAACACTTTTGCCATTTATATTCTCAACCTCTCTGTTGCGGACTTTGGTTTCCTCACCACTGAGCTGATTATCGAAATCCACTGGTTTTTTACACACTTGTATTGTGACTTTCCCTATGAACTCTTCCAAACGGTCCTGCTGTTAATGTACAATTTCTCCTGATGGTCATCAGCATCGACAGGTGTATTTCGGTCCTTTTCCCAATTTGGTACCGATGCCACCGGCCGGTGCATCTGTTCACTGCTGTGTGTGCTGTCATCTGGGCCACTTCCTTCATCCTCTCTTCCATTCACTTCACAATTATAGCTGTTGATGGATTTGGAAAGAGTTATACTTTGATGTATCAGTTCATTGTTAATGCTGTGCTTTGTCTCCCACTGATGACAATCTCCAGTGTTACCTTGTTTATCAAAGTCTGCTTCATATCCAAAAGCCAGAGGCGGAGAAAGCTTTTGACAGCTATTTTGCTCACACTTTTCTTATTTTTAGTCTTGGCTTTTCCACTAAATGCCTTTTATGTCATCCTGTACTTTTTCGAAGATATAGATCCCAACTTTGTACATTTTGGCTACTTGTGTACCTGCATCAACAGCAGCATTAACCCCCTGATCTATTACCTGGTGGGGAGACAGAAGGGAAAAACCCAGAAAGGCATCAAAGAGTTGTTTCAGAAGGTTTTCAAGGAGGAGGAACTCTCTACTGATAAACTGGAGACTTCGGAAGGTTCCAAGATCTGAACGTTTTACTTTCACTATTGTCATTCAAAAGATGCATTCGTTTCTTTCTCACCGAGCACATTTTTTTTGAATTTAAAAGAAACTGGTCTTTATGCTGATTTATTTCTGCATTTATCCAGAATTCATGCAGTACAATTATCTTTGTGGAAAACAAAACATTTCTCAAGTTGGACTCACCTATGTAATCAAGTATTACTTGAAGACTAATTAGCTTGGTCTCGTTCAGTCTTCCCCAGTTGGAGTGGCCTTCAATTTTGTGTATTTGAACTTTAATCTCAATCCAGTAGGATCATCGCTAAATTTTCAAAGCTGACATTCACACTTTTGGAAGGTGTCCATCATAGATGCCCACATGTGACTTTCAAAGTATCCCAGGTTCTGTCAGCTACATGACCAAAATGACATGACATGATAATGGAACTCTAGTTCAAGACTATCTGGAGAATTCTCTATCTGTATCTCCATGAGACCAGGGTTCATCAACTCAGTTGAATCAAAAGATGGACAGCTGTTACAACAAGAAATGTTTTCACATTTAAATGAAAACATTTTGGGCTGATTCCAGAAGAAAAGAGAAAAGACTGAAACAATTTAAAGTGGTAATATCTCCAAACTGATCTCTCTTTCTACACACGTATATATATATATATATATATATATATATATATATATATATATATATATATATATATATATATATTGTACTTAGAACAAATGGTTGAAATGTAATTGCTCTAACTTTATTGTCTGCGCATACACATATGAGATTTAAAGCTTTCATATCATTAGGACAGATACAGAAGCAACTGCAACTATAACAGTGCTGTATATCTTTTACAGAAGGAAAAAAAATAACATTATTTACTCAGTGTATTCCCCCTAAAAAGCTAGCAACAAAACATGAAGGAGCTCTGGACTTTTTTAGCTTTCTTGTGAATGTGCAAGTGACTATTTTAGACAAAACAATTTCCTTATGTTTCACGTGCTATGGCTCAATGCAGAGAAAATGAATCTTGCTATGTTATAATCACGTGGGGCTACCCATAAAGACAATTTTAGAAATTTCAAAGGTTGTAGGAAGGGTAGTGATAGCTACTTGGCACTCTGATTTTATTATATTTAATGTCAATGTCAATGGCTGCCTATTCAACTTAAGAGAGAAGCTGTAGGTATCAAATTCCTAAATGGTTCTGGGTTAGCATCTATAACAGTGATGGCGAACCTTTTAGAGACCGAGTGCCAAAACTGCAACCCAAAACCCACTTATGTATTGTCGGGTGCCAGTGGGCATGGCTCATTGGGTGGGCATGGCCCATTGGGTGGGTGTGGCCCATTGGGTGGGCGTGGCCCATTAAGTGGGCATGACTGTGGTGGTAATGGCAGACTAGGTGGGACTAAAAGATTCAATCAATTCCAACTTTGCAAGATCTTTTTTTTCCCACGAGAAGTTGAAATTGATTGATTGATTGAACCTTTTTGTTTTTTGCACACAGCAGCGGAGGTCTAAAGCGAAAAGGTTTTATAAAACCTAGCTGAAGGCCTAGGACTGGGGCAATGGTGCATGTGCCCACAGAGAGGGCTCTGCGTGCCACCTGTGGCACGCGTGCCATAGGTTTGTCACTATGCAAATGCCTCTGCTCTCCTATCAACAAAAGGCAGTTTGCCTCCCTTGGGAAAGAAAGTAAACATTCTAAGTTTTTTGGTTTCATTTTTTAAACTCATTTAAATTACACAGGCATCACAATTTTAGAAATTCATAGATGCTTGAGCCTGCACTTAGCAAGGTTGTTTTAGCCTCAAGCAACTTCAGTTGCACGGAGGGACATTTTTTTTCTTCCAGTAAAAGCTGATGATAGTTTATCTTTTTTTTGGTATAAATTTTATTAGTTTTTATAGGGTTAGGAATAAGGTGGGGTTGGGGTTGGGGTTGGGATTTGGGTTAGGGTTAGGATCAGGGTTGGGGTTTGGATTTTTCCAAATAACATTCTCAATATTTAGCAAGCAGCATAATGCCTGGGTTCATGTGTTTAACAAACAGTAATAGATAATAGTTAATTATCATAAACGATATGTTAATTAATTGCTTGATAGTCTTCTTCTTGCTAATATATATTCAAGGTTTCATATCACATTCCTTTCTCTCTAACTTGTTTTTCTAGCCATTGATAGAAATTTTATATGGTTAAATAAAAGTTTATATCTTCAGATTTGGAAGTTTCTGTTAATGCAGCTCTGCAATAAAGTAGATTTTTGCTCATCTAGCCACGTTTCCTGCCTGGTTTATCCAGGACAGATGACACAGGAGAGGGGACAGATAGTTAAGCACACAGCAACTAAATGCTAGATGAATTGAAGACAAGCCATGCCCAAACAGAATGATGAAACTTCTCCTTTTGCTGTGGATGTCCCTGGTGATGATTTTCAGTAATCCCTGGTGAGAACCAACAACAGACCTCTTTAAGAATCCAGAAAGCTAGATTTCATTGATGAATCCAGTTTGGTTTGTATTAGACATTGCTGTTCTGAGAAAGCAGAATTTATTCAGGATCAAGAACAAAGGTCTAGGTTAAAGAGGAACTTGATTTACATTTTGCTATAAAATTGAAAAGTGAAAGTGTTTCTACAAATGGATGGAAGGATCATTTTTAAAGACTTAATAAATAACTTTTGAAGGAAAAACACACAGCAGACTGAAAGTCTGTCTAATCTCATCCCTGTTTATAACATCTGAGAAAACACTTGAAATGCGTCAAATTCAGATCCACTCAGTTGCAATAATTTCTCCTTTTTCCAAGTCTCATCCTATTCTGTCCTATTTTTTTTTCAACAGAATATGTATCCTAACAGCAATAATAATTAATCAGTGGAATAATTTGCCTTCAGAAGTTGTTGGTGCTCCGGCACTGGAGATTTTTAAGAAGAGATTGGACAGCCATTTGTCCTAAATGATATAGACACTCCTGCCTGAGCAGGGGTTGGACTGGAAGTTCTCCAAGGTTCTGTTATTCTGTATTCTGTGTTTTATAAATGTATAGAGGACAGGCCAACTATGTCAAACTATTTGAGAATAAATTATCTGAAACAGTATCTTTCCCAAATTTCCATGGGTTTAAAATAGGATTTAGGATGTCTGTGGTGTTCGGAAAAATATGAGAAATTGCAAATGTGCATCTATTTTCCTAAAACTCCACCTCTCCTTCCAGATCCCTTGTGGATCTCTTGCAAGTATCTTGCTGGCGAGTGGTAGATATGGGATGTTTATTTATTCTGTCTGTATATGTAATGCATCAGACATTTATTTATTGGCTGCTTCTTGGCTTGCTTTCACGAGTTCTTTATTGTCATCAAGAAAATTGGAATAGCTTTGTCTTAAGAAAAAAAATCCCTTTTAATCACTTAGTTTTCTTTTAGCTGTAAAAAAATTCTGAAAATAATTTAGCATAATTTAGGACTTATTTTATACCTGTTTTGCCTCTCTCTGCAGGTGTTTATGTACAAAAGGAGAACAAGGAAATTGACCTGAGCAAAATGGCAGAGTTTGGCCCTACCTCTTTAGCCGCTTCAGAGATAAAATATAATATGTACAACCATTCAAATTCCTCATTATTTGCTTCAGAGATGAAATATAATACTCACGACAATCCAAATTGGACTGACTTTGAAACTTTCCAATTTTCAAATATTCCAAGTTTTATTAATATTATCGTCTTTAGAGTGATTCTTTTTACTCTCTGCTTTTTGGGACTTGTAGGGAATGGAAAAGTCATCTGGATCCTTGGTTTCCATATGAAAATGAATTATTTCTCCATCTATGTCTTGAATTTGGCTGTGGCTGATTCTGGAGTACTCATAATGGAGGCTTTGATGCAAATATCCCAGATCCATTATCGATATAATTTTAGAATAGATTTTATTTTCTTCCTCCTTTATTTTGTGTTATACAATACTAGTCAACTTTTACTAATAAGCATCAGTGTGGACCGTTGTGTATCTGTGCTTTTTCCAATTTGGCATCGATGCCATCGGCCACCAAAATTGTCCCTCACTGTGTGTGTTATCACCTGGGTTCTGCCCATTGTGTACTTTGCCTTGGAAATTATATTTTCAGAGAGTTTTCTATTGTTTCAACTGATTTTTAATGGTCTCATTTCTTACCCACTGGTGGTCATTTCCTCTCTGATCCTGCTTGTTAAAATTTTCCTTATTCAACCCCAGCTAAAGCGTAAAAAAGTGTTGACGGTAACCTTGCTTTGTCTCATATGCTTTATTGTATTTAGTTTGCCTCTGAGTATACTTTCCATTATTACTTACAGTATACTAAGAAACAATGATTTACATTCGCTAGTCAATGCCCTGTTTGTGAATTCACGAAGAGAAATTAAAGTGAAGTTTGACTTTATTTTAACTAATGCACATAATGTTCTTCCCTGGATTCAACATATAATTATTCTTGTATTACTATCTAACATCTGTATTGCAGTTAATAGCAGCATCAATCCAATTCTTTATTTCCTGGCTGGGAGAAATAAAGAGGATCGATCCAGAGTATCCATGAAACGTGTGCTTCAAAGGGTTTTCAAAAACGAGGAAGACACCAAAGAAGATGGAACACAGCCTAATGAAAGCCAGTTATGAATATCTGTGAAAATACTGATGTTTCATGCTTTGTTGGTTGGGCAATGAGAATGGGTTTTTATTTTTGTTTTTGTATGTTGCAATTTGTTAAATGCAAGCATGTACAACCAGTTGCCACTAAATTTCCCTCACATTTTATATCACGGAGACAACAATAATGTTCCAAAGCAGAAGTTGAGAGAAGCTAACAATTAAGAACCTCTCTCCATCTAAAAACTGAAAAAAGTCCTTGGGACAAAGCTAATGATATGTTTGAATTTGTTATATTTTAATGCAACTTCATTTGTACCATAGAGATTTTCATGTCAAGATGTACTTTTCTGTTTACATGTTTAAGGAGAATTATTGTAAGGATTTGAAACGTCAACAAAGGTTATTCTTAACCAAAGATTGGAAGCCACGTAGCAAGAAAAAAAAAAGATTTAAAATGATAAAAACCATATATTTTTGAAATACATTGAAAAGAAGAAAATCTAGAAGCAAACTTTATTGTGAATTTAAATATAAATATATTATAAAGATGTTAGCGTAATATATAGAATAATACGAAGTCTGATATTTTCTGGATGATCAATGTTATATTTCATTTCTTGGATTATTTACACAGCAAGGTTTCCCTTTTTTTCTATTTCCTGTAATTACTTAAATCAATTTGACATGTTTTATTCCATATATATTTAATTAAATATAATTATAAGTAAAAACAAAACTGATCATCTTTCATGGATTTCTGTTTTTCCCAACTGCCTTCTAAACTTTAAATACCCTCTATGATAGACGTGTCAAACACAAGGCCTGGGGGCCAGATGTGGCCCACAAAGTGGTTTTATGTGGCCTGCAAAGCCATCCTGGAAACAGTGAGGGAACGACTCCTGCTGCCTTGGCCCTGGCCCAGGCCAGCCGGGAGCCAATGTACAATTTTGTGGTGGCCATCTATCTGAAACGCATTCAGTCTTAGCTCCACAAGGCCATCTGGAAACAGCGAGGAACCAGCCTCTGATGCATTGGCCCCACCCCCTGGGTGCTTGCTGGGGAGGTGTCACCCTTTGTAAGGAATGAAGAAATGGACCATGCCTTGGCGCTTGCCGCGGTCCCACCCCCTTCTGCCAGAGACCCTCAGATCTGTCCCACTCCTGCCCAGGCCCCCACAGGCACCCTTAACGTGAACGATGTAGAGCTGGCCATGCCCACCCAGTAGCCACACCCACTCTATCCACGCCCACCCAGTAGGCTGCACCACCCTGGCCACACCCACCCAGCCCCCAAAGGGCAACCACAATGCTGATGTGGCCCTCAATGAAATTGAGTTTGACACCCCTGCTCTATGAGGTTGCTTTAGTTCTTTTTTTTTTTCCATCTTTGGCTAAAAAAAAATAAGTCATTTGATTGATACTTCTCTTAAAAGGGTACATCTATACAGTACTGAGGAATAAAAGACTGACTTGAAGGAGAATTTACTTGTGTTGCTGGTATAACTGATATAAAATCACCTATGCATAATTTAAAATATAAACAGACATTAATGCACCTCAACATTTAAAACTCTTCAAGCTTTCAATTAACTGTCAATTCAAGCTACAACTTAATTTCAAAAGCAGAAGTTCCTAAGCTACTAATGGAAGTTACTAAGTTGATTATAGCGGCTAATTGAATCTCAGACTCTATAATTTGGTGATAATGCTTGGAAAATAGACAACAAAGCATAATATTTAAAATGATAAAGGCTATGGGTTTTTTTTAAAAAAAGTCATCCGGTATAAACTAATATTGCTGCAAAACTATTATTATGAGATAAAAAAAACAAATCGAATAATATAAAGACATTTTCTGTATGCACATTTTATTAACTTTAAAAACCACGAATACAGCATTGTTTATTCTTTTTGTGGTTTTGAGTTTTATAGTTTTGCCTTGTAGATCACATCAATTTTATACATTCTTGCTGAAAGCACATGTTATATATTACATTAAACAACAGCATAAAATATTGGATGCACGGTGTCAGTGACTCTTCACAACTTGTCTTCCTTCGGGATTCCCGGGTCTTCTGGATTTGCCTGCTCATCCTTGAAGACTCTTTGTAGAGCAACCTTGTATGATGCTCTGGGCTGCTTCTTTCCCTTCTTTTTCCTCCCAACTAAGTAATAAAGAAGAGGGTTGATACTGCTGTTGAGAGATGCACATCCTATCCCAATGGTCATCAGGATGAGACAATGAGGACAAAAATATTCAATGACATAAAAGACATTCATTGGGAGAGAAAAAAGGAGGAAGCAAAGGAGAGCCAGCAAGATGGTGGTGGTGAGCAGCTTCCTTTGATTGCACTGTGATTTAGACTTCATATGAATCAAGAGGGTCACAGTGGACACAATCATAATAGGTGTACAAAGCAAACCATTCACAATAAGCTGGAAAAGCAAAGGTGAACTTTCAGAGCTGCTGGTCTGATGGAGAATGAAGTGCACTGCAGAGAGCAGGAAGGAGAGGATCCAGATGAGGCCACAAACCAGGGTGGACAAATATGGAGGACGATGGCAGCGATGCCAGAGTGGAAAGAGGACAGCCACACACCTGTCCAGGCTGATGGCCGTCAGCAGAAACTGGCTAGCAGAATAGGTGAAGAAAAAGAGCTCAAAAATCAAGAAGGAAATGGTATTGACAATGTCAGTTTTTTTACCCAGAAATGACACCACTACAAATACAGTTGCCATAATGAGGGATGTGAGGACCCCAAAATCAGCGATGGAGAGATTCAGGATGAAAGTGATAAAAGAATTCCTCTTAATGGAATTCACCAAAATATAAGTTGTCATTCCATTTCCAACCAGGCCCAAAACACAAATAACAGCAATGAATCCACTGATAACATTTCGTGTCGTATTATCAAATGGTGTATCATATGGAACAGAAATATTCTTAAAGGCTTCATGTAATGAATTCATAACATCTTCAGTTCCAGAATTCTCAAAATCTAGTCCAGGATCCGATCTGTTAACAGAAAGAGAACAAGAGAACAAGAAAGAAACCGATGACCTCTGGCGAGCCCAGGATAGGGGTCATTCCTCTATCCTGGTGCTTCTTGACCTCTCAGTGGCTTTCGATACCATTGACCATGGTATCCTTCTGCGTCGTCTCGGAGAGGTGGGGGTGGGCAGCACCGTATTACGTTGGTTCTCCTCCTACCTCTCTGACAGGTCGCAGTCGGTGTTGGCGGGCGGACAGGGATTGACCCCTAGGCGCCTCGATCACGGGGTGCCTCAGGGCTCAGTCCTGTCCCCCCTCCTTTTTAACATCTACATGAAACCGCTGGGTGAGATCATTTGGCGACACGGGGTGAGGTATCATCAGTACGTGGATGATACCCAATTATATATCTCCACCCGTGTCCTTTCAGTGAAGCAGTCGACTTGATGTGCCGGTGCCTGGAAGATGTGAGGGTCTGGATGGGGGTGAACAGGCTTAGACTCAACCCTGACAAGACCGAGTGGCTCTGGGTCTTGCCTCCCAAAGGCCAACTGGATGGTCCATCTTTAGTCCTGGGTGGGGGCAAATTTACTTCCCACAGTGCAGGCACGCAACTTGGGTGTCCTCCTGGACTCACAGCTAAATCTGGAACAACATCTATCGGCTGTGGCCAGGGGGACCTTTGCACAGGTTCGCCTAGTGCACCAGTTGCGGCCTTATTTGGACCGGGAGGCTTTACTCACAGTCACTCATGCCCTTGTCACCTCAAGACTGGATTACTGTAACGCGCTCTACATGGGGCTACCCTTGAAGAGCGTTCGGAGGCTGCAGTTGGTTCAGAACACAGCCGTGAGAGTGATTGTGGGCGCGCCAAGGTACGCCCACATGTCACCTATCCTCCGCGAGCTGCACTGGCTTCCTGTGGGTCTCCAGACGCAATTCAAGGTGTTGGTTATCACCTTTAAAGCCCTTCATGGCATAGGGCCAGGTTACTTACAGGACCGCATTCTGCCGCACAGCTCCCAGAGACCGGTGAGGTCCCATAGATTGGGCCTCCTTCAGGTCCCGTCGGCCAGACAATGTCGGCTGGCGGGCCCTCGGGGAAGGGCCTTTTCTGTGGTGGCTCCGACCTGGTGGAATCAACTTCCCCCCGAGGTTCGAACTACTCCCACCCTGCCGGCCTTTAAGAAGGCCGTTAAAACCCTCCTGTTCCGGCAGGCCTGGGGCTGATGTCCCGGGGGGCCGGGATATGATCGGACTCGCGGTATGACTGCTTTATTTTATTGTTTTATCATTGTTTTAACTTTGTACGCCGCCCTGAGTCCTTTGGGATTGGGCGGCATATAAACACTGAAAATAAATAAATAAATACATAAACAAAATGAAACCAATCCTTATTATAGAAATAGACAGGTTTTTTTAAAAAAGAAAAATGCGAAGACTGGGGGACAAATTTCTTTTTCGATAATTAAAAGGCAACTTCTGCAATTCCGATTCTCTGTTCTTATATGGTGGGAGAATAACTGCCGTCAATATAAATCCAAGCTTTTTATCCATAAGTCTTCTAGATGCTTTTCATTATTACTTCCAACAATCGTCATTATTGACTATTCTGACTGATGCCAATGGAAGGTAGGATTCCATGTTTTTGAGAACATCAGATCCCTGATGCGGTGGTTTTGTACCCAAAGTCATCAAAATCAAACACACTTGGAAACCAATGTAGCCCCTCTCTGCCAGTTTGAATGCCATGTTGCTTTCAAGTAGCAATGAGGGGCACCAGAAGAGATAGCAATTCCATCTGACATTCCCGCCAACTGTGTTGATAGATTCATGGTTCTTAACACAGTGGTTCTTAACCTGGGCAATATTGCCCCCCAGGGGGCAATTTCATTTTTCAGGGGGGCGATGGGACAAAAAGGGGCGACGCGGGGGCAAAGGAACGAAAAGGGGGTGATATGGGGGCGATGGTGCGAGACTTTTGGGGACACTTTTGAGAATTGCTGTATATCTATCATACAAAAACATCAGATTGCTCGTTATTAGTGGATTGAATTGTGTTTTCAAATGTTCCTCCAGCTAGCTTCAGTACAGAATGCCGTACATATGTGAAGACGCATCGCTTATCTTGTTGCGCATTGCTCAGCAGCCTCTACCCATACAGTGGCACGCCATTGGCCAGAATATGGGAGATATGGGGAAAAGACTGGAAATAAATTATTTGCATCGATATGTCCTGACGACAATTTTAAAGAAAACAAAACAAGGGTTTGCATAAATTGAAGAATTATTTCCTACGTTGTGATTGAGAGGTTATGTTGGGGGAGGGGGGGTGATGACAACTTCCTCATTGGCTCAAGGGGGCGATTCGTTCAAAAAGGTTAAGAACCACTGGCTTAGTATACTAACCGTACAGTTTCGTTATCTTGAGGACTGTCATCAAACCTTATTGATGGAATGGAGGTGATCCTGCCCATCCTCAGAAGATCTAAAGAAAGTAGGGATGGGAAGGAAATTATTGCAGCAAGTGTCATTTCAGCAGTTAAAGACCCCATTTTCTAACACCATGTTAAACTTCATTAAAGTTAAGTGAAAAGCATAGTCAACAAGTTAATAAGCCCAAATAAGATATTACTTTTTTGACTTGCACAGGAGAGATAGACTGCAGAATCCTGCCCTGATGATTTTGTTCTCCTGTGTTGTGCCATGCATTTGTGAAGTGGTTGTTTTGTTTCCCCAGTGTACTGGTCTACACATGTCTTGCTGCATTCCTTCCATTTCCCACCAGTCAATTAGAATGAAAGAAGCTTCTTGGATGAGAAGCAAAATATTTTTTAAAAAAAAAAAATCAAGAAAGAACCCAAGACAATCCAATTGCCTTTTGAAAAAAAAAAATCACCTTTGGGACAACTATAACCTGGATGATTGAGAATTTCCATAGACACTTAGAAGATATTCCTTACCTGTGAGAATCTCTAGTGCTAAAAGGAATTGATGGAATACCAACTGAAAAAATAGCAAGCAATTGAGGAAGAATCAGTGATGCCAACAAAGCTATGCCAACAAATCTGCATAACATCATAGTGGTCATAGAGGAGTGGAGGGGAGGGGAGGGGACGGGACGGGACGGGAGAGGAGAGGAGAGGAGAGGGGAGAGGAGGGGATGGGAGGGGATGGGATGGGATGGGATGGGAGGGGTGGAGAGGGGAGAGGAGGGGAGAGGGGAAAGGAGAGAAGGGAGAGGGGGAGAGGTGGTAGGGTAGGGTAGAGTAGAGTAGAGTAGAGGAGTAGAGGAGAGTAGAGTAGAGGAGAGGAGAGAAAACAATTTCTATTGATAATGTCATTAAACACTACATAAACACTTGAGAATTTCATTATAAGAAATAACCCAAAAGAAGACAAAGAAAAAAGCACATCATTCCGTTTATATCTTGTATATACCTTTTAAAGAAGTACTTATCCAGTTCCGTCTAAATTTAGAAGAAGCCATTGTTTAAAATGTCTGTTCAAGATACTGAAATTTTAAAAAGAAACATAATGGTTAGAATGAAAATGAACAAAACAGCTAATCAATAAAGCATATTTGCTTTCACAAGAGCACTGATCAAACAGAGCTCCAATTAGCTTTTCCATGATTCTGTTTTGTTGTTGTTGTTGTTGTTGTTGTGCTTTCAAGTGAGCCTTGACTTTTGGTGACTGTCTGCAATTTTCTTCACAAGTTTTTTTTGGGAGTAGCTTGTGACGGTCCTCTTTCTAGGCGTGAAAGAGAGAAACTGAGCTAAGATCACCCAACAAAATAACCACAAAGAGAGGAATAACTCAGTCTCCAGGCTTCTGGCCTGGTTCCTTAACCACTGCAACAGACTGGCTGTCTTTCAAGATTGTAATATATGTAAAAGTTTTCTTTACCAAACAAAGGTGATTTCCCAAGAGGCAACTGGACTTTTCTTTCTCTTTGAAGACAGTTTGCTTCTAATCCAAGAAGCGGAAGAAGTTTCTTGGATGAGAAGCAAAACGTCTTCAAAGAGAAAAAAGAAAATCTAATTGCTTTTTTTAAAAACACCTTTGGGCACTTGAATGAACCTTTATTATCAAACATGTGTACAATAAGATTGGCTGAGCCTCCGTCCGTGCCGCCCCATAACTCACAGTGACTACAAACCCACCAAAATATTACACCCTGTGAGCTACTTGCACAGCGCGCCGGCCTCACGAGTCTATCATGCATAAAGTTATGTCCCATTCAAAAGCCTGACAGCCCATGGATAGAAGCTGTTCTTCAGCCTGTTGGTACGGCTGGCTATGTTTCTATATCTCCTACCCAACGGTAGGTGAGTAAAGAGGTACCGACCAGGGTGTGAGTTGTCCCTGAGAATTTTCCTCACTCTTCCAAGGCAATGGGCCCTGGCGATGTCATCCAGTGGTGTCAGGGAACAGCCCACAATGTCTTGTGCCATGCTCACCGCCCTCTGTAATACCTTCCTGTCCGCGGCTGTCAAGCCAGCATACCAAACTACGATACAGTGTGTGAGGACACTTTCAATAGTAGATCAGTAGAAGAAGGTCATGAGTCGTTGCTCTACCCTGTTCTCCCACAAGACCCTGAGGAAGTGGAGTCTCTGTTGGGCCTTTCTGGCCACCTGGGCTGCATTAATATTCCAGGTAAGATCTTCACAGAGGTAGACTCCCAGGAATTTGAAAGAGAAAACTCTCTCCACACAGCCCCCATAGACATTTGCCTTAAACACAGTTTCTCAATTTTTTTGAAAACTATGCCTTACCTAGTGCTTCACTTTGGCTGGTTGCTCAATAAGACGATCAATCTGTATCAAGAACATAAATTATACTGCTCAAGGCTATTCTTGACATTTACTTCCTCTTCTTTCTATGGGTTCGGAGGATATTATAAAATGAGGACTAATCTCACTTGCCTTTTCTCTCCAAATCTGGAAAGAATGGCTGGCTTGGAGCCCCCATCCTGGCCCAGCTCTCAGCTGAAATCCCATCTGCCTTTGCTGCCCGTCTCTGATCCTAGTCAATCTATTTTGATTGGTTTTCTTTTTCAGGAAGAGCTTGGGAAATTATTATTTTTTTCCCAGCTCTTCTTTCAATTTCCAAAAAAGCACAGGATTTCTTCAAGTCAACACATTGGAGAAAATCACTACACACTCATCCCAACGTTTCTTTCAACCTATCCAGAACAGGAGAAGGCTTCCGTTTTGCTTTTCTTGACATGTAACAATTTCCAAGAGCTACACTCTTGGTTTACAACAGGTTTACCTGGTGATGATAGCCAGTCGGTCCAAGGAGGATCAGCTGATCTCTTTGAAAACCAAAAGATGCCCAGAAAATGCAATTTCTTCGATGAATCCGGATTCACACTTTGATGGCCTGTGGCAGAGATGTTTTGAGAAAACAGAATATATGCAGCCAAGGTGGGGAGCAAAAGAGGAACTTCTTTAACCTCTTCAAACTCAGCAAGATAAAGTTTTTTTCGTAATATGCAAAGGAAATGATTAAATATGTGATGATATCTTGGCAGGAGAAGCAATCTAAAAATCTGAGTGAAAACATCCTGTATCCCTGTGGTCACTTAATCAAAATTCAGATGCTGGGCAACTGACTCATATTTATGAGTTGCATTGTCCCCGGGGGTCTTGTGATTCCCTCTTGCGACCTTATGATATTTGTTTTGCGACCTGAAGACTGGCATTTCAAGACAGCCACCTATCTGAAGTAGTATAGGCTCTCCTGCTTGAGCAGGGGGTTGGATAGAGGACCTCCAGGGTCCCTTCCAGCTCTATTCTGATTGAAATTGACAAGCAAAACCAGGTTCATTTAATAACGGTTTTACTAACATAACCATCGCAGCGATTCACTTAACAACGGTGGCAAGACAGGTTGAAGTTTTCAAACTCTCTGTATGGGCAGCCCCACATGGTTATAGTATAGTTGCAGAAGAAAGCTGCAGTCAATCCATGAGAGCTAAACACGGAGAATTTTTGTCTAAAATAGTCACTTGCACTTTCATAAGGAAGCAAAAAAAAAAGAAGTCCAGAGCTCCTCCATGCTTTATGATTAGCTTTTTAAGGAGGAATACACTGAATAATGTTATTTTTTTCCCCTTCCATAAAAGTCATACAGCATGGTTTCTGTTTCAGTTGTTTCTGTATCTGTCCTCAGTAATAGGAAACACTTTAAATATCATTTGTGTATGTGCAGTCAATAAAGTTATCACAAATTGCTGGAATGCAATTGTTCCAAGCACAATATATACTGCTTAAAAAAAAAAAAAGGGAACACAAATGTATAGGATCCTATATGTTTGTGTTCCCTTTATTTTTTTGAGCAGTATATTTACATGTGTAGGAAGAGAGATCAGTTTATATGTAGATATTGCCATTTGAGATATTTTCAGTCTTTCTCTGATTCTTTTCTTTGGGAATGTTTACAGGTATGTAGATTCTCAATCGTTCTGGAACCATTCAAAAATATTGACATTTAAATGTGATTTCATAAGGCCTTGTTGTAATAAATGTCCTCCTTTTGATTTAGCTGATACGGTGAATCCTCGTCTAGTGGAGCTAAGAGACATATCATACTCTGGATAGTGTTGAGCTAGAGTCCCATTATCCTTCTCCATTCGCCATGTAGTTGATAAAACCCGGGACATTTTGGCTTGGCCTTCCTGTGATGAAACCTTTCCAACTTTGAAAATTCTCAACAATAGTCCCATTGTCTAGACTAGACAGGTCAAACTTGCGATGTCATGCGACATTGCGCAATGTATTGGGACGGTTTTGCCATTGCTGGCAATGGGATGGGCGCAGCTTCCGGTTGACGTGTCTGGCCTGTGGGCTGGCAGTTTGACACCCCTGACCTAGACACTGAAGTTCAAACACGCAGAATTGGAGGCCACAGAAGTTGAGGAAGGCAGAACTAGAGCAAGTTGATTCATCTTCAGGTAGGAGATACTTGGTAAAATAGGTTAGTCCAACTTCACAAATGTTTTGATATTCCACAAAGATAATTATCTGCCTAAATTCTGGTTTCATGTCCAAATTAATCAATACAGAAATCAATTGTTTAAAAAATATGGTCATGCTTGGAAAGAAATGAATATATCTTTTGAATGACAATGGTGAAATTAAAGAGTTCAGATTTTGGAACCTTCTGAAATTTCCGTTTGATCGGTAGAGTTTTCTTCCTCCTTAAAAATTCTCTGAAGCAAGTCTTTGATGCTCCTCTGAGTTTTACCCTTCTGTCTCCCCACCAGATAATAGATCAGGGGGTTAATGCTGCTGTTGATGCTGATACATAAGTAGCTACAATGTACAATATTTTTATTTACAAACTTGTGCCTGATTAAATAAAAGGCATTTAGTGGAAAAGCCAAGACTAAGAAGAAGAAAAGAGTGAGCAAGACAACTGTCAAAAGCTTCCTCCTCCTTTGGCTTTTGGATATGAAGCAGATTTTGATAAACAAGATGACACTGGAGATTGTCATCAGTGGGAGACAAAGCACAGCATTAACGATGAAGTGATGCTTCACGGTATACTTTCGTTTATATCTATGAATAGCTGCAATTGTGAAGTAAATTGAAGAGAGGATGAAGGAAGTGGTCCAGATGACAGCACACACAGCAGTGAACAGATACACCGGCCGGTGGCATCGATACCAAATTGGGAAAAGGACCGAAATACACCTGTCGATGCTGATGACCGTCAGGAGAAATTGCCCAGCACTGTACATTAACAGCAGGACCGTTTGGAAGAGTTCATAGGGAAAGCCATAGTAGCAATGTGTAGAAAGCCCATGGATTTCAATAATCAGTTCAGCGGTGAGGAAACCAAAGTCCGCAACAGAGAGGTTGATAATATAAAGGGCAAAAGTGTTCCTCTTAATGGAACAGCCCAGCAGCCAGATCACAAGGCCGTTGCCCAACATTCCCAACACACAAAAAAGCATAGTGAAGGATGCCAAAGTAAGCATCACTTCATTTACGCTGGATTCATTGCCGGTTTTGCTTTTGCCACAGTGTGTTGCATTGATTAGTGCTAAGGCACTGAATCGAGAGGGGGACGTCATATTCATGATGCTCCAGTCTTTTGTCTTGCTTCTGTGGTTTCAGATACTCCTGCTGGAACAAAAGAGAAACAGATGACATTAGCCTGGTCACAGCTCCTGAATGCATATTGCGAGGCAGTCTCTAGATTAGCACTAGGAACCCTGGTGGTGCAGTGGTTAGAATGCCATATTGCAGGCAAACTCTGCCTACAACCTGGAGTTCAATCTGACCGGCTCAAGGTTGACTCAGCTTTCCATCCTTCCAAGGCCGGTAAAATGGGGACCCAGATTATTGGGGGCAATAATGCAAATAACGCTTTGCATTATAAATTATCCAAAGAGTGCTATAAAGCACCATGGGATGGTATATAAGCCCAAATCTATTGCTATTGCTATTAGCAATCCTATCTTCACAATTTGCATGGAATGATGCAATTTGTATGGTTAACTGAGGATAATAATCTGGCCTGGTTGATCTGAATAAAAAGTATAATATGGAAGCCTTGGTCCATCAAAGCAATGATGGGCCATGGAGGTCACCTTCCATTTATGGTTCCATCTGATGTTCTCATGCAGCATGAAAGATTTTTACTTCAAATCTAAGAGAGTGAATATTAAGCAACATGGATTAATGAATGGGAAGGAAGGAAGGAAGGAAGGAAGGAAGGAAGGAAGGAAGGAAGGAAGGAAGGAAGGAAGGAGAAAGGGAGGGAATTTGGTTTTGTTAAATTAAAAGAAAGGGAAAGAATATACAAGATAAAATGAAGATCCTCTAATCTTCTGGAGTTGATGTCTGCACACAGGGAATAGGAGCAAAGAAAAGTTTAATTCCTTTTTATTAATCAAAATGGATCATGGCTTCTGACCATGAATTATGGATCTGTTGCTCCATATTAACATTTTTTTCACAATATATTTTAGTCTTTCTGACTTTTCAGTCCTCTCATTAGGATTTAAGGACATTTTCACGGTCAGTTCAAAATCTAGATTTTTTTGTTTTCAAAAGCATAAGTAGTAGACTCAATCTCCCTTGTCCTTAAATTCTCTACATGCTTCCTTTTTTCAAATCTTATCTATTGTGACAGTACCTTACATATGCTGAGAAGGCAAGTATTAACAGAATAACAAAATAAGCAGGTTGAAAGGGACCTTGGCGGTCTTCTAGTCTAACCCCCTGTTTAGCAGGAGACCCTATATCATTTCAGACAAATGGTTGTCCAATCACTTCTTAAAAACCTCCTGTGTTGGAGCACCCACAACATCTGGAGGCTAGACTGATTAATGTTCATTTTATGCAGAGGAGAGAGAAGATTTTTCAGCCTTTTTTTTTTTTAAAAAAAAGTACAGGAGCCACTATTGGGTTTAGATATCCTGAAATCAACAAACAGTGGAGAACACTTTATCTTGGCAATGGGGAAATACCCTAAGACAGGGGTCTCCAGAATTGGCCCTTTTATGACTTGTGGACTTCAATTCCCAGAATTCCTCAGCCAGGCATGCCGGCTGAAGAATTCTAGGAGTTGAAATCCACAAGTTATAAAAGGGGCAAGTTTGAAGACCCCTGCCCTAAGTCCTTGGCTTAATCAACATTCATTTCATCTTTGCACAAAAAGCAGTGGCAATGGCATTTATTGATCTAGTGTTTAAAAACCAGGATGCTAAAAAAAGAAGTGTCTGCCTTGGAACTGCAAGAATATCTGCAAAATAAAAGGCTTTCTGGAACTGCAGCTTCTAGTTTTGGATCGTGTGGCTCTCACTATCACAGCCAATTTAATTAATGTAATCTCAGGACTGGACCCTCCATTTTGCCCTTGTTCTTGCTGCCCAATCTTACAATTGTCACAATATTACATTACTTCAAAATGAGATTTTCAAACTATCCATTCAAATGGAATAGACACAGAAAGACATCTACTTTGGCCACATTCATAACAAGCTCCATGTATTTTCTCCTTTGCTTGCCTGTACACATTTTGGAGGACATTTTGGTCACCCCATCATAAAATAGATGTTGAGACTCTATAAAGAATGCAGAGAAGAGCAACAAAGATAATTAGGGGACTAGAGGATGAAAAATATAAAGAATAGTTGCAGTAATTAGATATGTCTAGTTAATGATAAGAAGGACTAGGAGTGACATGATGGCAGTGTTCCAATATTTGAGGGGCTACCACGAAGAAGAAGAGGTCAATCTATTCTCCAAAGGACCTGAAGGCAAGACAAAAAGCAATGGATGGAAACTCATCAAGGAGAGAAGCAACCTAGAACTAAGGAGAAATTTCTTAACAGTGAGAACAATTAATCAGTGGAATGGCTTGCCTTCAGAATTTGTTGGTACTTCAACACTGGAGGCTTTTAAGAAGAAACTGGGCAGCCACTTGTCTGAAACGGTGTAGAGTCTCCTGCTTGACCAGGGGGTTAGACTAGAAGACCTCCATGATCCTTCCAACTATATTATTCTGTATTCTGTAAAGAGCTTTCACAGATGCTGGTTCAGCAAGTGATGGGGGAAATTGGGCACAAGAGATAGGGATGGCAGTAGACAGGTGAGAGGATAGTCATTTACATGCCATATGAAGGAGAGTTGTGAAGGAGTGTAATAATGCTGAGTAACTTTTACACTTAGTTTATGATGAAATACACCATCACTACCACTACTGCAAATAATAACAAAGCTAGAACATTAAAGAGGAAAGTTAGATATTTTTTTACACCCAACGTGCAGACATAACTTGATATTTCTTGAGCTTTTCCTAATACTGTGCAGTAGGACTGAAAATTACAAAATCACCATGATGTCTCCTAACTTGGTGAACCCATTAAATCAGGAGTGTCAAATCACCAGCCCATGGGCCGGATGGATCAAACTGAAACTGCGCCCACCCCATTGCCGGCAATGGGGGAAAAGTTGCGATACATCACGACACGTTACGTGCTGTTGCAAGTTTGACACCCCTGCATTAAATGAATCCCAACTCTTCTTTCAAGTTTTCTATAGATATGAGTTCCATACTGAGGGATGACTTGGCTTCCATGCTTTAGAATGTAATTAATTTCACAGCAAGAAAAAAGCATTAAAAATATAATATTCTGACAAATTATTTCCATTTCTCTCATTACAGAAATGTTTTGGTACTATTCTGGAGCATTTACCTTTCCTCTACATAGGTTTTTTTTGCATATTTATTTATATATCAAATTTCTTAACCGACCATCTCCCTCAGAGAGGGGGTCTAAGCAATTACATATACGTAACATGTATAATTATATACATGGTGTGAAATAATAACAATAGTAATATAATTAACAATTGTCAATAAGAAAGACAAAAAAGTCTGGATAGTGGACATGGCAGTGCCTGGAGACAGCAGAATAGACGAGAAAGAACTGGAGAAGATAACAAAATACAAAGACCTACAAATAGAAATAGAAAGACTGTGGCAAAAACAAACAAGGATAGTACCAATAGTCATAGGCTCCTTGGGTGCAATCCCAAAACAACTGGAGCACCACTTGAACACCATTGGCATTGACAAATTCGCCATTAGTCAATTGCAAAAGGTGGCCTTACTAGGAACTGCTTCCATCCTGCGACGATATCTGTATTACCATCAAACATCCACATCTGCCTATTAGGTCCTTGATAAGGACTTGATAGGTAGAACAAAAATGCCAAATCCAGTCTGAATATCTGGCTGATTGTGTGATGATCAACAACAACAATAACAATAATAATAATAATCTCTGCATATTAGGAAACAAGGAAGCAGTCTTATCAATCAAAAATTTTGGAGACAAGGCTGTATTTGATGAAGAATGATAGAGAGAAGAGGAAAAGCTAGTAATAAGCTAGTAACAAGAAAAGTTTCTATGAATGTCTTACCTATTTTTTTTGGAGAAGACCACTGAAAAAAGGTCTCCTTCTAGATCTCCATAAGGTCTTCTTCCAGATGTCAAGATTTTTCTTCCTAATCTCAACTCTGACTTTTGAAGAGCTGTGGCCACTCACTCATTCCTCAGCAGAATCTATTACAGAATTGCTTTATGTATGTTTGAACACATACAGATAGGGGTGGAGACACAATTACTAGGAAATAAGTCTATCTTTTTTTTAAATTGCACTTGCCACAGAATGAGGAACTTCTTTCTTTCTAGAGAACTCTGAAACCATCCTTAAGAGGATGAATGTGCTAATATAGCATTGAAAGAAAAAAATTTCATCAGGGTCCAGTCCAAGCTGGGAATAATCAAAATGGAGACTGCTTTTGAAAGAAGGTTGTAGTTTATTGAAGAGGAGAGCCAGACAGAAAGATGGCTCTGGAAAAAACTTGACTCCATGGAGCAGAGTGGTGGGCTTTTATACCTTCTGGGGCTCTTGAGGCTGTTTCCTGTTTATGTTTGAGGCTTCGTATTTCCAGTGTCATGTACTTTAGCCTGAATCTGAGTGTGCTCCTTTGGCATTGATGAATTAATCCTATTATTTCCTGTCTTAGAGTTTGGGTGTGGCATGTAGATTTTAAGGGTCTTTGTTTTCCTAATCTCTTCATCTTCCTGACTCCAACCTTTCTGAATGGATTATTGAATTTGCATTTCTAAAAGCTGGTCTCTGCCTGGGGGCTGGGGCTGGTTTCTGTCCTTTTTAAAGATCTTCTCCCTTATTCCTTTGGAGAAAATATATTCTGCCTTTTTAATATTACCCAAAATATTTCTTTCTCTGGATTCTTCCCACAAGCTATTTTTCAACAACTCTCAGTGATATGAATTCTACGATAAATGATTCTTTGCAGGCAGAGGGCCACAATTATTTCCTATGTACATCAGGAGTATATTTATATTTGATTTATATTCCATTATTTATTTTGTATAGTTCAGGCTCCCACCATCTATTTTCCATACAAGAATGTCAGGTTTGTGAACTGGATTGAGTTGAATCAGAGACTGATGCCAAATCAACTGTTTTTGAAGAAAAAAACTAGAGTTCACGGTTGTCTAAGGTGCTTTTTTTTTCTTTTGCTTCTCATCCAAGAAGCTTCTTCAGTTCATAGACATAGAACTCATGGTCTCCTGGTTTCTAGCATAGCACTTTGGAAACTACACTAAACTGATTCTCTTCCCACAATGTTATAATATCCTATATAATATTTTACTTTATTTCCTATTGGGAAGATGCTAGGTTGGGGTCTATGTGATTTTTTTTTAGTTCATTTTTTTAAAAATTAACTTCCCAAAACTTCCTTTTCACTCTGTGTAGGAATAATGTTCTTCTGCTTGTGTGAAAATCCTTTGAAATTCTAATGTATTTGGGACACTTAACATGACTGATCAATTTACTGATTTTCATTTTAACTTTAGCCTTAAAGTTTTTGTTGTTGTTAATTGCGAAGTCATGTCTGACCCATCGCGACGCCATGGACAACGTTTCTTCCTGTCCTCTACCATCTTCTGGAGTCCATTTAAGTTCACGCCTACTGCTTCAGTGACTCCATCCAGCCATCTCATTCTTTGTCATCCCCTTCTTCTATTGCTCTCCATCTTTCCCAGCATTAGGCCCTTCTCCATATTATAAAGTTGGCTAATAGGGTAACATATACGTTACAACCAGTGATGGGATTCAGCTGATTCGCACCAGTTTGGCAGAACCGGTAGCTAATTTTTGTTGCCCAGGCCCAGAATGGACTTCTGGAAGTGGCATCCACACAGAGAACCAGTTGTTCACCTATTTGAATCCCACCATTGGTTATAAGTCACTTTATATGTTACACCTAATAACTTTACAAGTCCTCCATTTATATGGAAAAGTGCCACATCATCACCCTGAATTACTTTGTTTTTTCTTTGAAATTCTCCTGTCACTCTTTTACTCTACTTCATAAATTGCCACTTCCATACAGTAAGCCAATAAAAAAAGAAACTTAGTAAGAACTTTTGCTTGGATGTAGTAACACTTCATGTCTGTCCTCTTTAACAAATAAATAACAATAGCACTTAGATTTATATACTGCTCCATAGGGCTTTACAGCACTGCCTGGGCATATTGACCCCCAACAAACTGGATCCTCATTTGACTGACCTCGACCTCCAATGGATGGAAGGCTGAGTCAATCTTGAGCCCTGTCAAGATCTAACTCCAACAACAATCAGCAAGGTTGGACTTTCCTGGGCACATCACACCTGTTCAAAGATGCCATACAAAACCAGGAACTGAGAGCCTGAGATTCTACACCTAGTTTGGTGTAGTGATTAAAGGCATAAGACTGTGAGTTCTAGTCCTACCTTTGTCATGAGCCCAGCTGGATGACCTTGGATCAGTCACTTTCTTTCAGGTACATGAAGAACGGATGTGCAAACCACTTCTGAAATCTGTGCTAAGAAAATTACACAAACCTGTCCAGCTGCCGGAAGGCAAGATTGTTTTGAAGTCACCGAGAGGAAGAAGGAGACATGAAATCTTATGACTAATAAGACAGTTCCGTGGAAATCTTTATCTGGCTGTTTTGTTTCAGAACTGAAGAAGCTTCTTGGATGAGAAATGAAATGTCTTCAAGGAAAAAAAAAAAAAAACACCAAGCAAGTCCAGTTGCCTTTTGGAAAGGACAGCCATGACTTGGATGATTGAGAATCTCCTGTGGGAAGTCAGCCCACCCCGCAAGAAAGAAATATTTTTGGAAATATTTAAAAGGCAGAATATATTTCCGTAAGGCAGGGGTGTCAAACTCAATTTCATTGAGGGCCACATCAGCATTGCGGTTGCCCTCTGGGGGCTAGATGGGTGTGGCCAGAGTGGGTGCAGCCTACTGAGTGGACATGGATGGAGTGGGTGTGGCCTACTGAGTGGGCATGGCCAACTCTACATCATTCGCATCAAGGATGCCTGTGGGGCTCTGGGCAGGAATGGGACAGATCTGAGGGTCTCTGGCAGAAGGGGGTGGGACCAGAATAATGTACAGCTATTGTGAAAAGTCAGTAGCAAGTTCTGAGTTCCAAAGCTGATTTCCCCAGGAGACACCTCAGCTGGAATCTCTTTTAGCACCTATTGTAGTTATTCTTATTTCATCTCCTACTAAGGTTTCCACCAGCAGATGGAGCATTAAGGACTATGCAAGTTCCTATTTGAATTAAAAATAGGGTTTGGTTGTGCATATTTGGTGAGCGTCCTTTAGTAAGTAAATATGAATAGATGTAAAATGTGTAATATCAGTGTGATTGCTTAGTTGATTGGGAAGCTTATTTTTGCATATGTCTCAACCATCATATTTTGAAGATGGTGGGTAACCTTGCTATCTAAATTCACAATAGGTATGGCATCAGAATTCATGTGTCAATCTACCAGCATATTCTCTTCTTATTTAACTTTATTTTACAAGTTTATATAGCAACCATCTTTTGGATCTTGGAATCTTAGTGGACAATCAATTAAATATGTGCGGTGGCAGCCAAAAAAGCCAATGCAATCCTAAATTGCATTAACAGAGGGCTTCAATCAAGATTATGGGAGGTACTAATACCACTCTACAAAGCCTTAGTAAGACCACACCTAGAATAGTGCCTCCAGTTTTAGTCTCAACCCTATAGAAAAGATGTTGACACTCTAGAACAGTGGTTCTCAACCTGGGGGTTGGGACCCCATTTGGGGTCGAACGACCATTTCACGGGGGTCGCCAAACAATGCAGTCTGCCATTTTTTTCCCCTTTTCCTTAGCTGTGCTACTCCCTTTTATTCTATTGGCTCTGGAAATCCAATAGAATAGACTCTCTTGAATAGAGAGAGTCTATTTCAAAAGCCAATAGGAATTGTCCAGGCTGCCTCTGCCCTGCTGAACCCGCCAAAAGTCCCATTCTGCAAACGGTGCTGCACCAGTTGAGTAGTCCTCGACTTACGAGCGGTTGAGTAGTCCTCGACTTACGACCGGTTGGGGGTCGCGGCATTAAAAAGGTTGAGAACCACTGCTCTAGAAAAAGTGCAGAGATGAGCAACAAAATGATTAGGGGACTGGAGGCTGAAACATAAGAATAATGGTTACAGAAACTGGACATGGCTAGTATAGTGAAGAGAAGGACCAGGGAAGACATGATAGTAGTGTTGTGATATTTGAGGAGCTGTCACAGAGAGGAGGGGATCAACCTATTTTCCAAAACATCTGAAAGCCAGACAAGGAATAATGGATGGAAACTGATCAAGGAGAGATTCAACCTAGAAATAAGGACAAACTTTCTGATAGTGAAAACAATCCACCTGTGGAACAGCTTGCCTTCCAAAGTTGTGGGAGCTTCATCCCTGGAAGTTTTCAAGAAGAGACTGGACAGCCATCTGTCAGAAATGGTATAGGGTCTCCTGCTTGGGCAGGAGATTGGACTAGATGACCTATAAGGTCCCTTCCAAATGTGTTATCTATTCTATTCTTCCCTTTGTTTTGGGACTTGTGCTAGTTGCCAGTTAGGGGGTAATTCAAGGTGCTGGCATGATCCATAAACCCTTCACCACTGTCAGGCCCAAGAAGCCAAGAAAAATATGAGGAGTTACTTCAGAGTAGTTTCTTTATTATTGTTCACCTATAGACAAAACTTTTGCCAGACTAAGGCAACAAACTGCATGATTATTCTGTCTCTTAAATAGAAATGAGCAACGTTGGGATTCTCCGTATCCCATCTATGAAACAAAAACAGCATCCTGTCCTCTTCTTCAGCTCTGTGATTAGCTCAAGAAGACGATAGATCTGCATCTGTGGTCTACAGTCACTGCTCTACACTGGGTCTCATCTGAAACTCCAACTAACTTTGCCACAGTTTTAAACTTAGCCAATCTAAGAAGCAACGGGTAGAAACTAATCAAGCAGAGAAGCAACCTAGAACTAAGGAGAAACTTCCTGACAGTGAGAACAATTAATCAGTGGAATAGCTTGCCTCCAGAAGCAGTAAATGCTCCAACACTGGAAGTTTTTAAGAAGAGACTGGACAGCCATTTGTCCGAAATGGTGTAGGGTTTCCTGCCCGAGCAGGGGGTTGGACTAGATGACCTCCAAGGTCCCTTCCAACTTTACTACTATTATTATTTTTACTATAATTTGACTGAGTTTTCAGAAAGAGTTTGGAGAAAATAGTTTCACAGAATTGCTGAATTGCTTCTGATTTGTAGGAAATCATCAGATCTTATGACCTCATCCTGAGACTCATATAGAAGCAAAAAGGAATTATTTGCAGATAACAATAGCTCTTTAGAGGGAATAGAAAAAAGATCTACTTTCTCTGGATTGAGTCACAGCCAGTGAACCACATAGAGAATTTTTTTTAAAGATTTTATTGAGTTTTATAGAGTTGGGGATAAAATAGGATCGGGATAGGGATTAAGATTTAGGGTGGGGTTAGGATCAGGATTGGGATAGGGACAAGGTTGGGATCAACATTAGGGTTATCCCCCAGTAACATTTTCAATCTTTAGCAAACAGACTATTGTCCGGGTACATACAGTATGTTCAATTAACAATAGTTGATATAGTAATAAATAATTGTAGTAAATGTAATAAACAATAATCACAAACAATATCAGTTAGTCAAGGCACATCATTCTTCTTACTAATATATATTCAAAATAACATATCACATTCATTTCTCACTAGTTCGTTTTCCTAACCATTGGTAAAAATGATCCCATGTTCTAAAATAAACTGAATCTTCTTTTTCTTTAATCTCTACAGTCAATCTATCCATTTTTGCACATTCTAAGATTTTCTTAATTAAAACCTCTTCAGCTGGTAAGTTTTCATTTTTCCAGTATTGGGCAAATGCTGTTCTCGCTGCTGTCAGTACATGCAATATTAAATATTCATTCTCCTTCTCCTAAATAGGTCCTAATATTCCTAACAAAACCAGTTCTGGTTTAAATTCTATCTGTCTTTTAATCATCTTTTCCAACCATGTATGTATCTTAACCCAAAACTTTTTTGCTTTAGGGCATGTCCACCAGTTATGATAGTAAGTACCTGGCCAACCACATAGAGAATTTTTGTCTAAAACAGTCACTTGCACTTTCATAAGCAAGCAAAAAAAAGTCCAGAGTTCCTGCATGATTTGTCATTAGCTCTTTAGGGGGGAGTATACTGAATACATAAGGTTATTATAATGATTTGCCCCAGCTGGTCCTTTCAGGAAAGCACAGCTCTTGACTTCATTAAGGTTAATCACAAGAACTTTTCCTGAAAGTGGGTGCAATAAAGTCAGGGGGAATCTAATGGTCCCACACAAAGCACAAGGCAATTCTTCCCATTCCAAAACCCAATCCCTGGACCAGTTCACCAGCTGCCAATACGATGCTGCAAGGTTGCTTTGAGAATGCTGAGGTGTAAGGCAGATAACAAAACATCCTCAGGGCACAGTGGCCTTGGAAACAGGTTGGAACTGGCTGAGAAGAAGTCTGCTTCATCTCCAAAGATAATCCCCTTCCCTAATTCCCAAGCAATTACAGCAAAAGTGAAAGCATGTGAAGAATGCCGCCCAGAGCCTCCCCCTCCAACAGAATGGCAGGACACCAGCATAGTGACAGTTATTTTTTTTCCTTCCATAAAAATTATAAATTGCAGTGTTGTTTTAGTTTCATTTGCTTCTGTATGTTCCTCAGTAATATGGAACTCATAGACAGGCAATAAATCTATTACAAATAGTTGGAATATAGTGGTTTTAAGTAATATATATATGTGTGTGTGTGTGTGTGTGTGTGTGTGTGTGTTTTCTGAGGTTTTTGTGGGTGTTTGTATGTAGGTCTTTAGTTATTGGGGTTTTCTCCTGCGTCAAATTGGAAGTGTCTTGGTGACGTTTCAGTGAAGTCCCATTCGTCATCTTCAGGCTGGTGCTTTCGGCTTCGTGCTTCTAGGAGCAATGTGTGATCATAGTGACAATTGGACATTGGAGAAAACCCAAATAACCAAAGACCTACATCATACAAACACCCGCGAAAACCTCAGAAAACATATATATAGCAAAAGAAAAAGAAAAAGAAAGAAGATTTCTTTCTCCCATATTTGGGCTGACAGGGTGTACATTCAAGGTAAAAATCTCCTCCCCCTGTCTCTCTCCTGACAGCTAATAGAGTGGGAGAGAGCCTGCGGTTTAGAGGTTATAACAACTGCCTAACATGCAGATAAGCCCAGGTTCGAATCCCAGAAAGAGTAAGTCTGGCTGAAGAGAGTTAATGGAACTCGAAATAGCTATACCAGTTCTCTCTTTATTCTTTGTTAGCAACCTACACACACAGACACACACACACACACACACACATACATATGTAGGAAGATAAATTGGTTTATATATATAACCACTTGAAATCTTTTCAGTCTTTCTCTGATTCTTTTCTTCTGGAATTGTACTTTTTTCATTTAAATGTGATTTCATAAGATCTTTTCTTGTTGTATTAGTTGTCCTCCTTTTCATCCAGTTGATTTGATGCATCCTGGTCTCACGAAGATACAGATATATCCAGATAATGTTGAGTTACAGTTCCATTGTCCTTCACCACTGGTTATGTACCTGTTAGAACCTGGGACATTTTGAAGGTTACATGTGTCAATCCATGGCTTAGTCATTCAATGATGAATGACTTCCAAAGATGTGAATGTCAGCTTTGAAAATTCTCAACAATGGTTCTATTGGCTAGACACTGAAGTTCAAACACACAGAATTGGAGGCCACTCCGGTCAGGGAAAGATGAACTAAAGCAAGCTAATTAATCTTCAAGTGGGAGATACTAGGTAAATAGGTTATTTGAAAAATGTTTTGATATTCCACAAAGGTTATTGTCTGCACAAATTATGGATTCAAGCACAAGTTAATCAGTGTAGAGATCAGTTTCTTTTAAATAATAAAAAAGGGAAATTATGGTCATGCTTGAAAAGAAATGAATGTATCTTTTGCATGACAATGGTGAAATTAAAGAGTTCAGATTTTGGAACCTTCTGAAGTTTCCATTTGATCAGAACAATTTTCTTCCTCCTTGAAAACTTTCTGAAGCAAGTCTTTGATGCTTCTCTGAGTTTTACCCTTCTGTCTCCCCACCAGGTAATAGATCAGAGGATTAATGCTGCTGTTGATGCAGGTACACAAGTAGCCATAATGTACAAGGTTGGGATTTATATAATTTGAAAAATACAGGATAAAATAAAAGGCATTTAGCGGAAAAGCCAAGACTAAGAAGAAGAAAAGAGTGAGCAAGACAACTGTCAAAAGCTTCCTCCTCTTTTGGCTTTTGGATATGAAGCAGATTTTGATAAACAAGATGACACTGGAGATTGTCATCAGTGGGAGACAAAGCACAGCATTAACAATGAAGTGATACTTCACGGTATACTTTGGTTCATATCTATGAATAGCTGCAATTGTGAAGTAAATTGAAGAGAGGATGAAGGAAGTGGCCCAGATAACAGCACACACAGTAGTGAACAGATACACCGGCCGGTGGCATCGGTACCAAATTGGGAAAAGGACCGAAATACACCTGTCGATGCTGATGACCGTCAGGAGAAATTGCCCAGCACTGTACATTAACAGCAGGACTGTTTGGAAGAGTTCATAGGGAAAGTCACAATACAAGTGTGTAAAAAACCAGTGGATTTCGATAATCAGCTCAGTGGTGAGCAAGCCAAAGTCTGCAACCGAGAGGTTGAGAAAATAAATGGCAAAAGTATTCCTCTTAACGGAGAAGCCCAGCAGCCAGATCACAAGGCCGTTCCCCAACATTCCCAACAGACAAAAAAGCACAGTGAATATTGCAAAAATAAGCACTTCTTCCATTTTTTCAGGAGAACTGGTTTTGTTTTCACAGCTGGAAAAGTTGATTTGGGCTGGAGAGAGGGACATCATGTTCATTGTGCTTCGGTCTTTTTTTCTTCCTTCTTCCTTCTATGGCTTCAGATACTCCTGCTGGAACAAAAGAGAAACAGCTGGCATTAGTCTTAGTGTCTAAAACTGCATATTGCAAGGTAGTCTCTAGATTAGCAGTCCTGTGCTGACAATTAGCCTGCAAGGATCAAGTTTTATATGGTTGAGATAAGGGTGATGATCTGGCCTTGTTTATCTGACTAAAAATTGTTATGTGAAAGCCTTGATTCATCAAAGCAATAATGGGTAGTGGAGGTCACCTTCCATCTATGGACCATCTATGGCAGTGGTTCTCAACCTGTGGGTCAGGACCCCATTTGGGGTCGAACGACCATTTCACAGGGGTCGCCAAACAACGCAGTCTGCCATTTTTTCCCCTTTTTCTTACCTGTGCTACTCCCTTTTATTTTATTGGCTTTTGAAAGCCAATAGAATAGACTCTCTTGAATAGAGTCTAATTCTATTGGCTTTCAAAAGCCAATAGGAATTGTCCAGGCTGTCTCTGCCCTGCTAAGCCCGCCAAAAGTCCCATTCTGCAAACGGTGCTGCACTAGTTGAGTAGTCCTCGACTTACGACTGGTTGAGTAGTCCTCGACTTACGACCGGTTGGGGGTTGCGGCATTAAAAAGGTTGAGAACCACTGATCTATGGTCTATCTGGTGTTCTCATGAAACGTGGAAGATTGTGACTTCAAATAGTAAGTAAAATGATCCATTAATGCAATGGATGGATAGATGGATGGATGGATGGATGGATGGAAGGAAGGAAGGAAGGAAGGAAGGAAGGAAGGAAGGAAGGAAGGAAGGAAGGAAGGAAGGAAGGAAGGAGAGAGGAAGGGAGGGACGGAAGGAGAGAGGGAGAGACGGCAAGAAGGTGAGAAGGAGGAAGGGAGAAGAGGAAATTTGGTTATGTTAAACTAAAAGAAAGTCACCTTGATGTCTCTTGACTTGGCTAACCCTTTAAATGAGCCCCAAATCTCCTTTCAAGTTTCCTATAGATATGAATTCCTATAGATAGGAGAACTGTACTGAGAGATTCCTTGGCTTCCAGTGCTTTAGAATGTAGTCAATTACACAGCAAGAAAAATATTAAAAGTGGAGAATAGTCTGACAAATTATTTGCATTACTCTCATTGCAGAAATGTTTTGGTATTATTCTGGGGCATTTGTTTTTCTTCTATACACATTTTTTTTTTGCATTCCACTTTAAAAGGTATCTCTTTTGAGTACTGTGGCACAATTTGCAGAAATATGTACAGCAGGCAGAAATTAGAAAAATATGAAAGTATTATGAAATAATACATGCAGAATACCTATATTGTGAAAAAGCGTACCTGAACATATTTAGAAAGAGAAAGCATATACAGAATGTGCACATTAGCGGAAGCTCACTCAAAACATGTAAAATTCATTCAACATGGATGACAATGATGATGATAATCATCATGGATTGCATGGGTTAAAAAGCAATCTCAGCCTGAATATAAAATGGGGTTGATAGAATCTGAGGTGGGGAAGAAAAAAAAGAAACGTCATGTAATAATAATAAAAAACTACTTTCTCTGCATATTAATAAACAAGGAAGCAATTTTGTAAAGAGTTTATCTGATCAGGCTAATTATTTCATAAACCATCTGTATTCAATGGAAGTATAACAATATTACCAGGACAAACAGGTAATATTCAGATTTCAATAATCGGCATCACTACAGAATTAATACAAAGGGGAGATGACAGATCAATACAAACAAAAGCATTTAGGGTTATTTTGACACATTTTAGCCAGAAGGTATTCAAAGTAACTCCATCAAATTCTTTGGAGACAAAACTGCATATTAACAAGGTTGATAGGTAGACGAGGAGAAGCTAACAACAGAAAAAAATCTATGAATGTCTTACCTTCTTTGAAGATTAATAGAAAGTCTCTTCTGGATAAAAGCAAGGTCTTATTCTAGATGTCAAGGTTTTTCTTCTAATCTCTATTATGATTTCAGAGGAACTGTGACCACTCACTCAATAATAATATTAAAGTTGGAAGGGACCTTGGAGGTCATCTAGTCCAACCCCCTACTCAGGCAGGAGACCCTATACCATTTCAGACAAATGGCTGTCCAGTCTCTTCTTAAAAACTTCCAGTGTTGGAGCATTCACCGCTTCTGGAGGCAGGTTGTTCCACTGGTTAATTGTTCTAACGGTCAGGAAGTTTCTCCTTAGTTCTAGGTTGCTTCTCTCTTTGGTTAGTTTCCATCCATTCCGTCTTGATCAGGAAATGCTATAAAATTGCTTTATATATGTTCAGGAGAGGTGATGCACAAGTGTGACACACCCACAGCTGGAGATGAGTACACAAGTGCTAGGAAATAAGTATGTCTTTTTATAGAAATCAGCCTTGCCCAGAAATGAGGAACTTGGTTTTGTTTTTTTTTTGATAGCAAATTCTGAAAGCGTCATCATGTGTATGATTGTACTAATACAGGAAAGAGTAGATATGTTGTCTTTTTTTTTTACTAGAGTGCCAAACACCTCCAAAATCACTCAAAATAATAATAAGAAAAAAACCAGTACTAACAACAAAATAGTAATAATGTGAAAGGTAGAGATAGCTAGAACATTCTATAACTCAAATGTGGGATGAGCTTCGTGTGTTCTTAAAGCTCTAGAAGCAATAATCTGAAATTATTCTGGGATGCACGTAGTCTTGAAAGAGATTTTTGAAGCTCTGATTAAAAGCACAGAGTTCAGAGATCCCAACAACAATATTTGGGAATGTCTTTGACAAAAAGAAGCCAATGAAATTAGAAGGATTTTGGCTTCCAATGAAGATGGCTGACTGAATACATGCTCACAGAGGGAACCCTGAAGGGTTTTTCCTTGGACTGTAGCTCTTCAAGTACTAATTGAAGGGACTGGCATTCCTTCAGTTTTATGACCCACCCAGATCACAGGGAGTTTAAGAATTAACTTTCAAAAGCCTCCAATACAACTGAGCTTTGCAAGCAATCTCAGGAGCTGTGCTTCAAAGTTGCTGTGTGACAAATGCTGGGGGGGGGAAGGGCTGCAATCTGTTCATTGTTTTGAAAGTTATCTTTCAAGCGGACAGTAAGTTATACCTTCCATTTTTTAAAATCACCTTTAAGGACTACTAATCTTTATTATGTTAAGTTAAAGGAGGCTCTCTTTAATCACAGTCTGCTATGCCTTCTTGGATTTCTTTAACAAGAAATATTTAACAAGAAGGCAAGGCTAAGAAAAGCCAAAATAAAAACGTGTGGAGCAAAAACAAACAAACAAACAAACAAAAAGCTGATGGAGAAACATAAAGACTGAAATGTTTTTGTATTATTGTAGTAACCTGTAGCTTGGTCTACTTTGCTGTGGGTTCAACTATGTAGTGCTGATAATTTGTTTCCCGAATAAAAATTTCTTTAAGGTAAACAATGTTCTTTTGAAGGGTTTCATCTGATGGAACCATGATAGCAACTTTACAAGTGGTTGAAAATGCAGAGGAGTTAACTGCAATCTTGGAATATAAACCTGACACCAACTTTTATTACAATGCTTTAAACATAAATCTCTCAACACAACTGAAAGAAGAGCTTTCAGAAAATATGCATCTCTGAAAAAGACAAATTTGGGACTTTTTCTTTAAGCACATTAACAAGGTTGAGAAATCCTTGATAAAAAGAGAGGCTTATAACAATTTGATAAACTTTCCAGAAAAGAAAAAGATTTTACTCCCTGAAGACAAGCTGGAAGGAGTGACTTAAATTTAATGAGTTAACTAGATCTAGGATGGGTTTTTATTTGTTTGATATTTGTAATTGAAAAAAAAGTTTTAATCCAAAACTCGGAACATGTATTATATGTGTGTGTGTGTGTGTGTGTGTGTGTGTTAAGAGAAAGTTAAAGAAAATGTAATAGTTTAAAGAAATTTTTTGAATTTTAAAAAGGATGTTTGTAAAAGAAAATATTATTAATAGTATTAATAAGGGTAGTTTTGAGGGAGGGAACTAAATTTAATATTGAACTTCCACAAGGGCTTTATCTCTTTTTGTAAACATTGTAAATATCTACATATCTGTCTACATATGTCAGTGTGAGAAGAAAAATAGTCTGCCACTCAGCACGCTATCTTCGAGAAGCCCCAACTTACTTTATTTTTGATTGGCGATATACAGGGTTGGGATCTATGAGTTTTTCCCCCCATTTTTTTTTTTTAAAAAAATAACTACTACAATCCTTGCTTTTCACACTCTGTAGGAATAATGACTTTCTATTTGCAAAAGAGTTCTTGAAACTCTATTGTATTTGGGACATTTCACATGACTGATTGGTTTTCCAAATTACATTTTAACTGGAATGTTTTTTTCTTAAGTTATTGGTTCATTTTAATTGATGTGGGGCTATGTTATTAATCACTTTATATATATATCCCTGTTAGCCAACTTTATAGCTCCAACATCTATGATGGAAAAGTGTCATATATGCTTAATGAATGTGTGAATGCGTAAATGCATTTTCCATCAATTATTTTTTCTCTTTGAATTTCTTTGCTTTTTCTTTGAAATTCTCCTGTCACTCAAAAATTTTAATCAACTTCAAAAACAGGATGTAAGTAAGAATTTTCCCCCAGATGTTGTAACACTTTATCTCAGGGCTCTTTAACAAATAAAAAACAATGATCAGCAAGCTAGCATTTTCTTGGGCTTTATCCCATCACACCCATTCAAAGATGCCTTAAAAAAAACCTATTGTAGAACTGAATGTGTGAAATAGCCTGTTTGATATAGTGGTTAAAGGCACTGAGCTGGAACCCAGGAGACTATGAGTTTTAGTTCTGCCTTTGTCATGAATCTACTTGGATGACCTTGGCCAGTCGCTTCTTCTCAATCCCATGAAGAAAGTATGAGTAAACAACTTCCAAAAATCTTGCCAAGAAAATTACATAGATTATCCAGGCAGTTTCTAGGAACCAAGATTGATTTTAAGTCACTAAGAGGAAGAAGAATGAGATATGAAATCTGATAACTAATAAGACAGTTCTGTGGAAATCTTTATCTGGCTTGTTTTGCTTCAGCAAAGGTTGCCTTTGGAAATTGTGGGTGCTCCATCACTGGACTGGATAGCCACTCGTCTGGAATGGTGTAAGCTAAGATCAATATTCTGGAGCTACGCTCTAGGAGAGAGTAATGTTGTCAGAACAGGCTAATCATAAATTGAATGTTGTAGAGCCGAGGTCCCCAACCTTTTGGGCATCAGGGACCAGTTACATGGAGAGAGCTTTTTCTGCGGACTGGAGGGGGTGTGATTTTGTGTGCTGCCTGCATCCCATGGATGGGGCTTTGCTTGTTTGTGCAGACTGGTTGCTGATATACCACAGCCCATGGACCGGGGGTTCGGGAGCCCTGTTGTAGAGAACTAGATACAGATTGTTGGATAATTTAATTTAGGTACAGATGGTAAATTAACTCCATGTGATATATTTTCCAATGCATTTCATAAATCTATTTTTCAGATAATCAAGGGAGCTTATCAAACTACTCAAATAATGACTTCATTTGATGAGAAAGCACTAAAAATATCTTTCTTCCTTTAAACTTCATGTCCCTGAATCAGCTGGAACAGGTCACACAGAAAAGACCAAACTATATAAAGTCATCACAGTATTCAATATGGCAGTACAGGCAGAAACAGATAAAAATGGAGAAGTTGCAGTACTAGTAATCTACCATATAAGGTTTTAAAGGTGATAACCAGCACCCTGAATTGCATCCAGAAGCCTATTGGGAGCCAATGCAGCTCATAACAGAATAATAAAGTTGGAAGGGACCTTGGAGGTCATCTAGTCCAACCCGCTGCTCAGGCAGGAAACCCTACACAATTTTAGACAAATGGTTGTCCAATCTCTTCTTAAAAACTAAAACTAAAAATTTAAAAACTAAAAATTATGGGTGTTGGAGCACCCATAATTTCTAGAAGCAAGTCATTCCACTGATTAATTGTTCATGTAGGATTGATGTCACATAGGTGTTACTATAATTTGCTATAATTTGCTCAATAATGGTAGGGTCAAGTTACGACCCTAATATGGTTGTAATGTTAATTGAATCACTTCAAACGAATGAACCCCATCCCTTCTTTGCCCAATGAATTTGTTAATTGAATGTTAATTGAACGCACGGGTCATTAAGTATGCATGAGGTACCTCAGGGTGGGGAAGACCATGCGGGGGAGGGCTAGTGCCGGAAAAGACTACTTACCTCTGGCATCCAAGGCCTCCCCACACCCACTGAGTTACCTCATGCTCCCCTTACCATTCCTTAAGTTCCCCATAGCTGCTTTAGCTTTCTCAGCACTTCTAAAATCAGCAGTGCTCAGAGGTACATAGCCAAAAAGTGACTGTCTTCTCAGATGCAGGTGAAGCTGTTTTCTTTAGATATTGTTTTCTTCCATCCCCCTTGTAAAAGCTTTTGGCGTAGAGAACAGAAGCTTGCAGGGGTGTAAGATCTCTGAAAAAGCTTTTGGTTCAGAGAACAGAGTCCTACAGGGGTCACCCGTGCAGATATTGAAGTGTAAAATACACAACATATTTGTGAACAGGTAATAATAATAACAAATAATAATAATGATAATAATGATAATAATAATAATAATAATAATAATAATAATAATAATAATAATAATAATAATAGTATGAAAACTGAAGGAATCAAGATGCCCCACGAAAATAGCATTAAGAGTCTGGATGAGGAAGAGTACTACAAATACTTGGGTATCCTTCAAGCTGACAACATCAAGCACACTGAAGTCAAGAAAAAGATTAGAGGTGAATACATCAAGAGAGTGAAGAAGATCTTCAAGTCCAAACTCAATGGAGGAAATACCATAAAGGCAATCAACACCTGGGCAATCCCAGTCATTAGGTACACAGCTGGAATAGTGGACTGGACTCAAGCAGAACTAAAGCAATGGATAGGCAGACCAGAAAAATAATGACAATGAATCATGCCCTTCATCCACGCAGTGACATTGATAGACTTTATCTACCAAGGCAAATAGGTGGGCGTGGAATGCTACAATTACATCAGATGGTTGAAGAAGAAAAAATGGCTTTGGAAGAATATCTGAAGAACAATGATGAAGATGCACTGAAATTAGTATATCAGGAAGGCTTACTGACTACTGAGAGACCAAACTGGCCTACAAGGAAGACCAAATGAAGAACAGAATAGAGGCATGGGAAGACAAAGCACTACATGGCCAATACATTAAAAAAATAGCTGGGAAAGCAGATAACAATAAAACCTGGCAATGGCTAAGAGCAGGAAAATTGAAGAAGGAGACCGAGGGACTAATTCTGGCTGCACAAGACCAAGCCTTAAGGACAAATGCATACAAAGTCAAAATTGAGAAGACAGCAAAAGACAGTAAGTGCCGCCTATGCAAAGAAGCTGAAGAAACAGTGGACCACTTGGTAAGCTGTTGCAAGAAGATTGCACAGACTGATTACAAGCAGCTGCATGACAAAGTAGCAACAATGGTGCATTGGAAGATCTGCAAAAAATATCATTTGCCTGTAAGCAAAAACTGGTGGGATCATAAAATCGAGAAAGTCATAGAAAATGATAAAATTAAACTGCTCTGGGACTTCAGAATTCAAACAGACAAGCACCTGCAACATAACACCCCAGACTAAACAATTGTCGATAAGAAAGACAAAAAAGTCTGGATAGTGGACGTGGCAGTGCCTGGAGACAGCAGAATAGACGAGAAAGAACTGGAGAAGATAACAAAATACAAAGACCTACAAATAGAAATAGAAAGACTGTGGCAAAAGCAAGCAAGGGTAGTACCAATAGTGATAGGCTCCTTGGGTGCAATCCCAAAACAAGTGGAGCACCACTTGAACATCATTGGCATTGACAAATTCGCTATTAGTCAATTGCAAAAGGCGGCCTTTATTAGGAACTGCTTCCATCCTGCGACGATATCTGTAATACCATCAAACATCCACATCTGCCTATCCCAGGTCCTGGGTAAGGACTCGATAGGTAGACAAAATGCCAAATCCAGTCTGAACATCTGGCTGACTGTGCGATGATCCATAATAATAATAATAATAATAGTAACAACAACAACGAATTTGTCAATGCCAATGGTGTTCAAGTGGTGCTCCAATTGTTTTGGGATTGCATCCATAATAGGCTCCTTGGGTGCAATCCCAAAACAATTGGAGCACCACTTGAACACCACTGGCATTGACAAATTCGCTATTAGTCAATTGCAAAAGGCAGCCTTACTAGGAACTGCTTCCATCCTGCAACAATATCTGTAATACCATCAAACATCCACATCTGACTATGCCAGGTCCTGGGTAAAGACTCGATAGGTAGACAAAATGCCAAATCCAGTCTGAACATCTGGCTGACTGTGCGATGATCCATAATCGTAGTAGTAGTAGTAGTAATAGTAGTAGTAGTAGTAGTAGTAGTAGTAGTAGTAGTAGTAGTAGCAGCAGCAGCAGCAGTAGTAAAGTTGGAAGGGACCTTGGAAGTCATCTAGTCTAATCCCCTGCTCAGGCAAATGGCTGTCCAGTCTCTTCTTAAAAACTTCCAGTGTTGGAGCAATCACTGCTTCTGGAGGCAGGTTGTTCCACTGGTTAATTGTTCTAACTGTCAGGAAGTTTCTCCTTAGTTGTAGGTTGCTTCTCTCCTTGATTAGTTTCCATCCATTGCTTCTTGTCCTGCCTTCAGGAGCTTTTGGAATAGCCTGACTCCCTTTTCTTTGGGGCAGCCCCTGAAATACTGGAGCACTGCTATCATGTCCCCCCTCATCCTTCTCTTCGTTAAACTAGACATACCCAATTCCAGCAACTGTTCCTTATATGTTTTAGCCTCCAATCCCCTGATCATCTTTGTTGCTCTTCTCTGTACTCTTTCTAGAGTCTCAGCATCTTTTTTACATCTTGGTGACCAAAACTGGATGCCGTATTCCAGGTGTGGCCTTACCAAGGCATTGTAAAGTGGTATTAACACTTCATGTGATCTTGATTCTATCCTCTGTTAATGCAGCCTAGCACTGTGTTGGCCTTTTTGGCAGCTGCAGCACACGGCTAGCTCCTATTTAGGTGATTGTCCACTAGGACTCTGAGATAGTCCTCGATTTACAACAGTTCATTTAGTGGCCATTCAAAGTTACAACGACACCGAAAAAAAGTGATTTATGATGATTTTTTACACTTATGACCGTTGCAGCATCTTCATGGTCACGTGATTTACATCTGGATGCTGGACAATTGGTTCCTATTTATGACCAGTGTCCTGGGGTCATGTAATCCTCCTTTGAGACCTTTTGACAAGCAAAGTCAATGAGGAAGTCAGATTCACTTAATAACTGTGTTACTAATTTAACAGCTGCAGTGATTCACTTAACAAATGTGGCGAGAAAAGTCATAATATGGGGAAAAACTCACTTAACAAATTTCTCATTTGGTAACATAAATTCTGGGCTCAATTGTGTTTGTAAGTTGAGGACTACCTGTAATAATACACAGTAGTAATAATACACAATGTAGCTATTAGCACCTTTGTTACTACATCCAAGCTTCAAACTCTTACATTTCCATGTAACCCCAGATAAATATGTACATACAGTTTCATTCAAAATTGACCATCAGTCATGGAGAAATATGAGTTTTCTCATCTGTCTTGATACTGTATCTGTCAATTTGCTTCCCCCTGTATCATATTCTTGTGGTATAGATGATTACTACAGAGATGACACAGAGAGATACCACAGATAACACCGAGGAAACCACAGAGATTGCAGTCTCTGCCTGTAGTCAGAGATAACAATGAAAAACATCTACTTTCATGATGTCTGCCAAAAGTAGTTTCAGAGACGGAGCAGGCCACACTTCTGGTAAGCTTCAGACTATCAGAAAGAAAATTTTCACCAGGCTTCATATTGAAATTTGAGATGTGCTCTTATTAGAGAATTCTGCAAGAGTGATTCAATATATGCACGTACTTGTGTGTGTGTGTGTGTGTGTGTGTGTGTGTGTGTATGCGCATGCGTGCACACACACACAACTCTTTCTAGCATTCTTTAGGACCAGCTGATGAAATTTTAGAAGTGGGGTGGAATGTAGTCTGGATTCCCAGGAAGAAGGGGGTGCATTCCAGAAGAGAAAAGACAGTTACATTTAGATAATTCTTTGTCAGGCACAAAGAATCAGGACCATACATTAAGTTGCAGCTCAGAAGATTTATTGCTCAAGCTTATACACAAGAATTTAAATTGGCATCAGATAAGGGTTAACAGAATTTAAGAAGGGTTGGACTTTGATCAAAATAAATTGAAACTGTAGGAAAAGAGCAGGCAGAGCTGGGGGGCAGAGTTAAATGAGTCATCAGCCTAGAGTCATTACATTCTCACAAATGGTCTAAGTCTAATCCCTCTTAAAGCCAAAACTGTGAAAGGAATTCATTCCTCTTTCATTCCGTGGACATTTTTTGATATATGATTCTAAGACAACAATCCAAAGATCAAGGTCATCAAGAGGAACAAGAGTGGATAGCAGATATGAAACATAAAAGTATCCATATCTGATTTTGGATACTGTAGGAGTGGGATGATTTTTAAAGAATGGGATAATTTGTACTTGTTGTTTGATACTTAAGTTCATGGTGTTATTTCTGCACAAATTGTGATATTTTTGTAATAAAAAAACTGATGATAATTAGCATAAAAATCATTGTGGATCTCACTTTTTTTTTTCATCCATGATTCTGGTAATACACACATTTTCAAAGTACATTTCATTTTAGTGAAGGTTTATACCACTTTGAAGCTGGTTTGCAAAAGTGAGGGAAGAGGCTGGGTTATTTTACTTGCTTTCTATAATAATAATAATAGTAGTAAAGTTGGAAGGGACCTTGGAGGTCATCTAGTCCAACCCCCTGCTCGGGCAGGAAACCCTACACCATTTCGGACAAATGGCTGTCCAGTCTATTCTTAAAAACTTCCAGTGTTGGAGCATTTACTGCTTCTGGAGGCAGGCTGTTCCACTGGTTCATTGTTCTAACTGTCAGGAAGTTTCTCCTTAGTTCTAGGTTGCTTCTCTCCTTGATTAGTTTCCACCCATTGCTTCTTGTCCTGCCTTCAGGTGCTTTGGAAAATAGCTTAATTCCCTCTTCTGATTTCTTTGCTTTTGCATTTGCTATGACTGATAAGGGAGCATTTAAGTACCGTATTTTCCGGTGTATAAGACGACTCGGCGTATAAGACGACCCCCGACTTTGGAGAAGATTTGCATGGTTAGAAAGTTGTCTTATACACCAGAAAATATGGTAGTCAAATTGATCGATCAATCAATCTTATTATCTTTCTTTCTTTCTTTCATCCAATGCAAGTTTAGTTTTGAGTCAGCACAAATAGTCAAAGCTGTTCTTTTCTTAGCCTTTATTCCATATAAATTGTATGCTATTGTCATGTAATGTCATGCTACTGCCATGTCAATTTGTCATGTAATTCAGGATCAAAAAGTAACTACTTAGCTATTAATAATGAAATAGGCCTAGTGGCTTTCAAAGCAGGAAGCAACAATCTAAGTTTAATATATCTGGACCCTCAAACTTGCTAAAGCTGCAGGAGTGTTATACATTTGCTGTTCAAATAGGACTAAGGACCAGATTGAGTATAACAAGTTTTGATCCAAATGTATAGCATTTGAACTAAGATGGACCTTTCCCACTGCTTTACACTATGCTAGTGAAGAAACTCCAACCATAAACATCTCTTCCTATCATGATGAACACAGTGATGAGACATGCATTGCAATGTCATGATGCCAGCTCTGTCCTTTTGTACTTCTGGCACAAAAAGCAGTTATGCAAGAAGTGGCATTTGCAATATCCTGATAATGTCTCCTCACTCACCTCCCTTTGAAGGAACTCATGGAAAACAGGGTGCAATATACAAAGTGGTGTCTTCTCCTTGAAAGAAGGAGTGAATTGTTTGTACAAAGAAACTATTTTGAATTAATTGATGGTAGCAAGAATTGAGTGAAAAGAAAATGGAAGAGTAAATGTCTTTTTTTCTCCTTAGAAAGAACCTTGTGTATAAATCTTGGTAATAGGGGAAAAAAGTATTGCTTTCTAATACCTGGGAAGTTGTTATTAATATCATGAGGGCGAGACAGAATTTAATGTGGAAGCTATCCAGATCATGTAATCATGCTCATCACATGAAGTGTTAATACCACTCTATAATGCCTTGGTAAGGCCACACTTGGAATCCTGCATCCAGTTTTGGTCGCCACGATGTAAAAAAGATGTTGAGACTCTAGAAAGAGTGCAGAGAAGTGCAACAAAGATGATTAGGGGACTGGAGGCTAAAGCATATAAGGAAAGGCTGCTGGAATTGGGTATGTCTAGTTTAATGAAGAGAAGGACGATGGGGGACATGATAGCAGTGTTCCAGTATCTCAGAGGCTGCCACAAAGAAGAGGGAGTCAAGCTATTCTACAAAGCACCTGAAAGCAGGACAAGTAGCAACGGATGGAAACAAATTAAGGAGAGGAGCAACCTGGAACTAAGGAGAAACTTCCTGACAGTGAGAACAATTAACTAGTGGAATGACTTGCCTCTAGAAGTTGTGGATGCTCCAACACTGGAGGTTTTTAAGAAGAGATTGGACAACCATTTGTCTGAAACGGTATAGGGTTTCTTACCTGAGCAGGGGGTTGGACTAGAAGACCTCCAAGATCCCTTCCAATTTTGTTATTCTGTTATTCATGTAAACTGAAAAATGAAGTGAGAAATGTGATTTGGCTTTAGGGGGAAAGAGAAATACAAGAACATTTGGCAGGCAGGGTCCATATGTGTAAATGTGCAAGCTAAAGAGCAAGAGCAAAGTCATGTGCATGCTGGGAGTGCACTCAGGTCTGAGATTATAGAAAGGAGATTCAGAGCACAGCAAGAAAAGCATCCATAAATAGGCAGACCCCAGAATATGAGTTAAGGAAGCAGCATTGGAATTACCATGAAGGAGAGTGTTCAATATGCATTTGTCTATCGATGTCAGAAGAATTCTTGTCCATTCCTGGGATCATGTAAGAATAATACTGGATACGCTGCTTGAAAAGGATGAATATTTACTCAAGAGCATGAAGGGAGTACTCAAAAGTAGAACATAGAATAGTAGAGTTGGAAGGGACCTTGGAGGTCTTCTGATTCAATCCCCCTATATCATTTCAGACAAATGGTTGTCCAGTCTTTGTTCTGAAAGCCTTTAGTGATGGAGCACCCAAAACTTCTGCAGGCAAACTATTCCATTGGTTAATTATTCCCACAGTTAGGAAATTTCTCCTAAGTTTTAGGTTGTTTCTCTCCTTGGTTAGTTTCCAACCATTGTTTCTCATCTTGCCTTTCAGTGCTCTGGAAAATAATTTGACCCTTTCATCTTTGTAGGAGCCCCTCAAATATTGGAACACTGCTATGATGTTCCCCACCTCCACTCCTTCTTTTCATTAGACTAGACCAGGGGTGGGCAACCTTGGCTCTTTTATGACTCATGGACTTCAACTCCCAGAATTCCTGAGCCAGCCATGCTGAGGGGAAAGGGAGAGGTTTCCCAGCTGAGCCATGCTGGCTCAGGAATTCTGGGAGTTGAAGTCCACGAGTCATAAAAGAGTCAAGGTTGCCTACCCCTGGACTAGACATACCCAATTCCTCTTACCATTCTTTGTATGTTTTAGCCTCAAGTTCCCTAATCATTTTTGCTATTCTTTTCTGCACTCTTTTCAGAGTCTCAACATTTTTTTTTTTGTATCTTGGTGACCAAAACAGGATGCACTATTCCAATAATGTGGAATAACGAGCAATCACTAGAATAATGATGTGTCTGCATAATTACTGGAATAGTGCTGTGTTAGTAGTATGTGACTAACCTAATGCGCATTGCACTTGGATACAATGTATTTAGCAAATTCTCCATTGTATACCCGTGAGAAACGAACCTAATTTATTACAATGTGTATTTCAATGTGTATTCCTTCGTTCCTGAGAAAAAAGGAAAGTATAAAACTGAAGTCTGAACCAGCCCTCGGGGTTCAGAATTACTTGCTGCTATTGCTTCTGAACCTGCACAATAAATCTCTCTGCTAAAACCCTCTGGAATTCATAAGAGTCCTTTCGTTTTCCACAAGACTAAGAGTGGCCTTATTAGGGCTTCGTAAAGTGATACTAGAACTTTACATAATCTTGATTCTCTATTAATGCAGCCTCGGATTGCATTGGCTTTTTTGGCTGCTGCCGCACATAATTAGGTCATATTTAAATGATTTTCTAATAGGACTCTAAGATTCTTCTCGCTATTCCTGGTATTAAACCAAGTTTCACCTAGTCTATACCTATACAATTGGGGTTTTCCTACCTAAGTGTAGAACCTTACTTTTCTATACATTGAATTTCATTCTGTTAGATAGGGCCTAGGGCCCAGGGTTCAAGTGTCAAGGTATTTTTGGATCTTGAGGTAGATTACAGTTTGAAGTTTCCAGATAGGGGATATTTATAAGTAAAAAGTGTCTTGGTGTAAATGTGTTTTGAAGTGTTTATCTCTTCATAAATGTACAGCTTTAGCAGGAAGATAATCTTATCTAAAACTGATAGATTAACTTTCCGTATGTGTGTACCAACAGACTTTGGGGTGTCATGTGTTCTTAAAGGATTTGTTTGGTTTACTATTCTCTAAGACAGTGGTTCTCAACCTTTTTAATGCCGCGACCCCCAACCGGTCGTAAGTCAAGGACTACTCAACCGGTCGTAAGTCGAGGACTACTCAACTGGTGCAGCACCGTTTGGAGAATGGAACTTTTGGTGGCCTCAGCAGGGCAGAGACAGCCTGGACCATTCCTATTGGCTTTTGAAAGCCAATAGAATTAGACTCTATTCAAGAGAGTCTATTCTATTGGCTTTCAAAAGCCAATAGAATCAAAGGGAGTAGCACAGCTAAGGAAAAAGGGAAAAAAATGGTGGACTGCGTTGTTTGGCGACCCCCGTGAAATGGTCGTTCGACCCCAAATGGGGTCCTGACCCACAGGTTGAGAACCACTGCTCTAAGAGCAATAGGTCTATTATTTTCAGCCTGCTGTTAATTATTTACAGTATCTGGCAGGCTTATGTGCTGTTTGTTGCACTGTTTCCTTTTCTTAGATGCATGATTCATGTCAGCTATTGACAAATTTCATTTTGTTGATTCTGGAAGTTCACAGGGAGTGCGTGAATAAAATAATTGCTTAAATTGATTTCCTTCTTGTACCAAGTGTACTAAGAGCCAAGGAAGAGGCCAAAAGCAAGGTCAGAAGGTCAGAGAGTGTACTAGAGCAGGGGTGTCAAACTCAATTTCATTGAGGGCCACATCAGTATTGTGGTTGCCCTCGGGGGCCGGGTGGGTGTGGCCTACTGGGTGGGCGTGGATGGAATGGGTGTGGCCTACTGGGTGGGCATGGCCAGCTCTACATCATTCGTGTCAAGGGTGCCTGTGGGGGCCTGGGCAGGAGTGGGACAGATCTGAGGGTCTGTGGCAGAAAGGGGTGGGACCAGGGCAGAGCCCATCAAGCCGGATATGTGAAGTAGGCGAGGGCCATTTGCTGGCCATTTTCAGGCAATGGTGCATTTCTTCATTCCTCATAAAGGGTGACACCTCCCCCGCATGCACCCAGGGGCTGGGGCCGACATGGCAGGGGCTGGTTCCTTGCTGTTTCCAGACGGCCTTGTTGAGCTAAGACTCAATGCATTTCCACCACAAAATTGTACATTAGCTCCCAGCCGGCCTGGGCCAAAGCCAAGGCAGCGGGGGCCATTCCCTCACTGTTTCCAGGATGGCTTCTCGGGCCACATGAAACCACTTCGCGGTTTGCATCCGGCCCCCGGGCCTTGTGTTTGACATGTCTGTACTAGAGCTTTCAAAGTTTGAGTGGTCAGAAGCAAGTTGAGGACAGGAACAAGACAGAATCAGAGATAAAGGGCAGAAGACAGGATGCATCTAGCAATTGAGAAACATATTTGGCATTGCATAAATCCCCTTCTACAGGAACGTGCTCAGCTGCAGCTCTTTTCCTGAAGGTGATGGTGATGAGAAGGCAGCCAGCCTACTGTTATTTAATTACAATTGGCTTGCTCTTACAAAAGCACAGTGATATAACATTGTGGTCCTGGTAGTCCACCCCACTGCCTGACACCTGCATTGCTTGAGTTGGGCATTCTGTGTGAGGAGAAGAGGGGCCTGGCAGCGCCAAGTGTGGGGAAGTTGAGGTCTCCAGTGTACCCCAATTCTCCAGCAATTTTCCTTGGACTGCAACATAAGGAAAGATGGAAAGTATAATATTATGTGGGAAAGTCCTTGGGGGAACAAGCCGAAGAGATGCCATCTAGGAGAATAAGAGATAGCAGAGCTCACAGCTAGGCAGTGAACAAAGCAAGAGGCTCAGAAAAGGAGTCTTAACTAGTTTCTCAGGTTGTCAAGGAGATGAGAGGAGAATTGTACTACCAGTGTCAACGGTGCAAATATTGTATATTCTTGCTTTTGACAATATGCAGAATTGTCTGGTAATTATGGGGTTAATACTAGAGCACAAGGGGGGTTGGGGGTAAAGACCGGGAAAGAAAGAGGAAGAAAACATTTGACCTTCACACTAATTGGGTAATGTGAGATATGACGGCTAATTTAGGGAGGGAACATGCTGATAATTTAGTTGCTCAGAGGAAGAGAACTTAGATCCTAGCATCCCTCCATTATGCCTGTGCCGACATTTTGAAACAATAAATGACTTTTAGGAAAACAAATGCCTGGAAGTTCTTTCAAGTGTTTCAGTAGCCAGAACCATAACAATCAGATTTGCAATATTCTGTTAATGTAATTTTACAATAAAGCTTTAGAATAAAGTAGAATTAGGTATCTGGTCCTGTCTGATATATAATAATAGTAATAATAATAATAATAATAATAATAATAATAATAATAATAATAATAACAACAACAACAATATAGTAATAGGCTCCTTGGGTGCAATCCCAAAACAACTGGAGCACCACTTGAACACCATTGGCATTGACAAATTCGCTATTAGTCAATTGCAAAAAGCGGCCTTATTAGGAACTGCTTCCATCCTGCGACGATATCTGTAATACCATCAAACATCCACATCTGCCTATCCCAGGTCCTGGATAAGGACTCGATAGGTAGACAAAATGCCAAATCCAGTCTGAACATCTGGCTGACTGTGCGATGATCCATAATAATAATAATAATGAAGTTGGAAGGGACCTTGGAGGTCATCGAGTCCAACCCCTTGCTCAAGCAGGAAACCCTACACCATTTCAGACAAATGGCTGTCCAATCTATTCTTAAAAACCTCCAGTGTTGGAGCATTCACAACTTCTGGAGGCAGGTTGTTCCCCTGATTGATTGTTCTCACTGTCAGGAAGTTTCTCGGTAGTTCTAGGTTGCTTCTCTTCTTGATTAGTTTCCATCCATTGCTTCTTGTCCTGCCTTCAGGCGCTTTGGAGAATAGCTTGACTCCTTCTTCTCCCTCCCTCTGATATGCCTAGTAAGATTGGCATCAATATTGGGGAAGGAATGTCTCTTCTGAGCCTCTTGCTCTGCCCACTATGCCTCTGTCAGCTATGCTATCTGTTATCTGATTTTTCCCTGGCAGCATCTCTTTGCCCTGTCTCCAAGGTCTTTCCCACAAACCTTACAGATAGGCTTGTTTTCATTTTGTCTACACACAATAAAGTGGCTCATAATAGTACTAAGCCCCCAGATGGTATGTGGATTGGAACCACAATAAACTGGACTGACACACCACTCTTACCCAACATAGAACACTGTACATGATTTAGCATTAAGTAACTGTTCTTGAAAAAGGTTAAGCAGGATCAGATCTGGTCAGTATTTGGATGGGAAGCCCTTAGGTGTAAGCAAGTAAAGGACTGAACTTGATTACATTTCACTGTGTTATCTCTGGGCTTCACTCTGACAGGGAGCAATGCATTGGAACCGATTAATATTTATGTATTTTTTATTTGACTGCTATCATGTCACTATTAATCCTTCTTTTCATTAGACTAGGCCAGGGGTAGGCAACCTTGGCTCTTTTATGATTCGTGGACTTCAACTCCCAGAATTCCTGAGCCAGCATGTCTCAGCTTGGAAACCTCTCCCTTTCCCCTCAGCATGGCTGGCTCAGGAATTCTGGGAGTTGAAGTCCACAAGTCATAAAAGAGACGAGGTTGCCTACCTCTGAACTAGACATACTCAATTCCCACAACCATAGTTCTTCTCTGATTCTTTCTTCACAGGGTTCATCTATGAAGATGCTAAGGCTGTTTTTTCTTATATGTCACTCTAAGAATGAAATCTCCATAAATTGGGCTAGATTGAGTTTATGTGATTCAGATTGTTGTAAGTCCAATCTCTTTGCAAGGCCCTCCAAATTCTCCATTTTTGGTTTTTCCTTAACCAAGGTTCCTTTAGTTTCATAAAGCTTTCTTAACACAGTCCAGAGCTTGTATCATTGCCCAATTGCTGCAGCATGCAATTAGAGGTGGGTCTGGGTGAGGCAAGACGTTATATTTCTGAAACCATGCACACATTCATCCATATAAGGGAACACAACCACTTCTCTTGCCCAAGGCCCGGTTCCCATTTTTCCACAGATCACATGGAACAAGATTATAGGAATGAGTTTTAAGCTGGAATCATGAGAGGTATCCTTCCTCTGGTTGCTTAGCACACCAACCAGCTTGTGATGCTTAAACAACCTTGCAGTGCTAGGTAGGTGTGCATATTTTTCCACATCATTAAACAACTATAGAAATTGAATAGAGCCAAAAATGCAAAAGCTCAACTTATCTCCTTTGAAGAATTCTCAACGTTCTCTCACTTAATATCAACAATTCACTAAATAAATATCAATCTCAAAAGGAAAGTCCACCCCTAAAGCAAAAATGCAGTTCCCAATTCATGTAGTGTTCCTTTCTTCAGTGCACCCCCTGTTGGTGACTACTTGCATCTCTTACTGTTCTTGGGAGCCACCTACTGGGAAGAGAGTGAAGTTCCATGTTGGAAGAAATCAACTGAATTTTCATGTTGGAATCGGCACTGTGCCTCCCCCAGATATTTGAAGTATTTTGGAACAATTCCCTGGCCCTCTGCAGCTCTTATAACTGCTCCCAGTGCAATGTCACCATTGTACACCAGCCATGGTGACACTCATTTTGCAGAAGGTGGGAAGCCAAAAGCCTCTCTTGGTTCCCCTTCTGCTTTCCTTCGGGGTGCAGTGAGAGAAGAAGCCACTTGCTAGCATTGTGGTCTGCAGAAGCTTTGTCCTGACAGGACAAAGAAGCAAAGAAATCACATTCTGTCCAGGCATGGCTTGTCTTCAATTCATCTAGCATTTAGTTGCTGTGTGCTTAACTATCTGTCCCCTCTCTTGTGTCATCTGTCCTGGGTAAAACAGACAGGAAATGTCGCTAGGTGAGCAAAAATCTACTTTATTGCAGAGGTGCATTAACAGAAACTTCCAAATCTGAAGATATAAACTTTTATTTAACCACTAGCTGTACCCAGCCACGTGTTGCTGTGGCTCAGTGTGGTTAAATGGAAAAGAAAGAAAAGAGAAACCGCACGTTTGTAATATGTTTAATTTCACAATGCTTGTGGGTATACTGTACAATATTTTTTGTTGTTCCATTGTGTGTGCAGATATGGAGATTAAGTCCAACAGATGGCGCTGTTTTTCAAAAAATGCATGTTTTTACCTGTCACAGGTGTGACATCTATATAATATAGGTATATAAAAACATGTGTGTATTTGAATGCAACATTTTGTCAAAATGTCAAAGCAATCAGTGAAGAACTTTCGGAGATTTAAGATTTTGAACAAACGAACATTTACATTTTTATTTATATAGATATAAAAGATAAAATATCATCAGCTTTTACTGGAAGAAAAAAAATGTCCGTTGGGTGCAATTGAAGTTGCTTGAGACTAAAATAACCTTGCTAAGCACAGGCTCAAGCATCTATGAATTTCTAAAATTGTGATGCCTGTGTAATTTAAATGAGTTTAAAATATGAAACCACAAAGCTTAGAATGTTTACTTTATTTCCAAAGGCAGGCAAGCTGCCTTCTGTTGATAGGCGAGAAGAGGCATTCTTATAGATGTTAACCCAGAACCATTTAGGAATTTGATACCTACAACTTCTCTCTTAAGTTGAATAGGCAGCCATTGATATTGACATTAAATGGGCCACGCCCATCTGGCACCTGACAATACATAAGTGGGTTTTGGGTTGCAGTTTGGGCATTTGGTCTCTAAAACAGTGGTTCTCAACCTGTGGGTCGGGACCCCATTTGGGGTCGAATGACCATTTCACGGAGGTCGCCAAACAACGCAGTCCGCCATTTTTTCCCCCTTTTCCTTAGCTGTGCTACTCCCTTTTATTCTACTGGCTTTTGAAAGCCAATAGAATAGACTCTCTTGAATAGAGTCTAATTCTATTGGCTTTCAAAAGCCAATAGGAATTGTCCAGGCTGTCTCTGCCCTGCTGAGCCCGCCAAAAGTCCCATTCTGCAAATGGTGCTGCACTAGTTGAGTAGTCCTCGACTTATGATCGGTTGAGTAGTCGTCGACTTACATCCGGTTGGGGGTCACAGCATTAAAAAGGTTGAGAACCACTGCTCTAAAAGGTTCACCACCACTGTTATAGATGCTAACCAAGAACCGTTTAGGAATTTGATACCTACAGCTTCTCTCTTAAGTTGAGTAGGCAGCTATTGACATTGACATTTAAATATAATAAAATCAGGGTGCCAAGTAGCTATCACTACCCTTCCTACAACCTTTGAAATTTTTAAAATTGTCTTTATGGGTAGCCCCACGTGGTTATAACATAGCAAGATTCATTTTCTCTGCATTGAGCCATAACACGTGAAACATAAGGAAATTGTTTTGTCTAAAATAGTCACTTGCACATTCACAAGAAAGCAAAAAAAGTCCAGAGCTCCTCCATGTTTTGTTGCAAGCTTTTTAGGGGGAATACACTGAGTAAATAATGTTATTTTTTTTCCTTCTGTAAAAGATATACAGCACTATTATAGTTGCAGTTGCTTCTATATCTGTCCTAATGATATGAAAGCTTTAAATCTCATCTGTGTATGCACAGACAATAAAGTTAGAGCAATTACATTTCAACCATTTGTTCTAAGTACAATATATATACATGTGTAGAAAGAGAGATCAATCTGTAGATATTACCACTTGAAATTGTTTCAGTCTTTTCTCTTTTCATATGGAATCAGCACAAAATGTTTTCATTTAAATGTGAGTTTATAAGGTCTTTTCTTGTTGTAACAGATGTCCACCTTTTCATTCAACTGAGCTGATGAATCCTGGTCTCATGGAGATACAGATATAGGATTCTCCAGGTAGTCTTGAACTAGAGTTCCATTATCATGTCATGTCATTTTGGGCATGTAGTTGATAGAACCTGGGATACTTTGAAAGTCACATGTGGGCATCTATGATGGACACCTTCCAAAAGTGTGAATGTCAGCTTTGAAAATTCTCAACGATGATCCTACTGGATCGAGATTAAAGTTCAAATACACAAAATTGAAGGCCACTCCAACTGGGGAAGACAGAACGAGACCAAGCTAATTAGTCTTCAAGTAATACTTGATACATAGGTGAGTCCAACTTGAGAAATGTTTTGTTTTCCATGCAGAAATTAATCAGCATAAAGACCAGTTTCTTTTAAATTCAAAAAAAAAAGAGCTGGGTTGGAAAGAAACGAATGTATCTTTTGAACGACAATAGTGAAAGTAAAACATTCAGATCTTGGAACCTTCCGAAGTTTCCAGTTCATCAGTAGAGAGTTCCTCCTCCTTGAAAACCTTCTGAAACAACTCTTTGATGCCTTTCCGCGTTTTACCCTTCTGTCTTCCCACCAGGTAATAGATCAGGGGGTTAATGCCGCTGTTGATGCAGGTACACAAGTAGCCATAATGTACAAGGTTGGGATGTATATATTTGAAAACGTACAGGATAAAATAAAAGGCATTTAGTGGAAAAGCCAAGACTAAAAAGAAGAAAAGTGTGAGCAAAATAGCTGTCAAAAGCTTTCTCCGCCTCTGGCTTTTGGATATGAAGCAGACTTTGATAAACAAGGTAACACTGGAGATTGTCATCAGTGGGAGACAAAGCACAGCATTAACAATGAACTGATACATCAAAGTATAACTCTTTCCAAATCCATCAACAGCTATAATTGTGAAGTGAATTGAAGAGAGGATGAAGGAAGTGGCCCAGATGACAGCACACACAATAGTGAACAGATGCACCGGCCGGTGGCATCGGTACCAAATTGGGAAAAGGACCGAAATACACCTGTCGATGCTGATGACTGTCAGGAGAAATTGCCCCGTACTGTACATTAACAGCAGGACCGTTTGGAAGAGTTCATAGGGAAAGTCACAATACAAGTGTGTAAAAAACCAGTGGATTTCGATAATCAGCTCAGTGGTGAGGAAACCAAAGTCGGCAACAGAGAGGTTGAGAATATAAATGGCAAAAGTGTTCCTCTTGATGGAGCAGCCCAGCAGCCAGATCACAAGGCCGTTGCCCAACATTCCCAACAGACAAAAAAGCACAGTGAATATTGCAAAAATAAGCACTTCTTCATTTATGCCAGAATCATAACAGGTTCTATTTATGACACTGGATGTTTCATTGATTTGTGCTAAGATCCTGGATGGAGAGGGGGATGCCATATCCATTATGCTTCAGTCTTTTGTCTACCTTCTGTGGCTTCAGATACTCCTGCTGGAACAGAAGAGAAACATTAGCATTAGGCTTTATCATAATTCCTAAAAATGCATATTGATTGCATGTCAGAATATGTGAGAATATTGCATATAAGTCTAAGTGGTGGAATGTTAGCAATGGCATGTTGGCTTGCAAGATTGTCTCTGAATTAACAATCGGATAGACTAGATCCATGGTGGCGAACCTATGGCATGCGTGCCACAGGTGGCACACGGAGCCGTCTCTGGTGGCACACAAGCCATTGCTGGGCTGAGCTGCTCCCTCTTCCTCTCCACACATGCGCAATCTGGGAATAGGTGAGAAGCTATAAAACAGTGGTTCTCAACCTTTCTAATGCTGCGACCCCATAATACAGTTCCCCATGTTGTGGTGACCCCCAACCACTTATATATCACCGGGTGTCAGGGGCGTGGGCAAAGAAAAAGGGGAAAAAATGGGGGACAGCCTCATTTGGCAACCCCCGTGAAATGGTCATTCGACCCCAAATGGGGTCCCGACCCACAGGTTGAGAACCACTGCTATAAAAGGATCAACTTTCTGCAGAAGCAGCATTTGCTGCAGACAGCTTGAGAGAGAGCAAGAGTTGGAACGGACAGTGAATGAGCCGAGAGCTTGGTGGCCATGCCCACTCAGTGGCCATGCCCACCCGGCACCCGGCAATGCATAAGTGGGTTTTGGGTTGCAGTTTGGGCACTCGGTCTCTAAAAGGTTCACCATCACTGGACTAGACTGAGCATATTTGAAGTAAAATTGGGTTTTGATTATACTTGTGGTAAACCGGCCCAAACTACCAAAACTGATCAGTCCTGTCCTCACCATTAGATTTTATGGTTTGAATTAAGGGTGGTAATTTTGCCTGAATAAAATGTGTTATGTGAAAGCTTTGATTCATCAAAACAATGTTGGGTTGTGGTGATTAGTATCTATGATCCCATCTGGTGTATTCATGGAACATGGAAGATTGTGACTTCAAATCTAAAAGTGGTAAATAGTAAGGAGCATGGATTAATGAATGGAAGGGAGGGAAGATGGAGGGAGGGAAGGAAAGAAGAAGAAGGAAGGGAAGGAGGAGGCTTGGCTAGTCTAAAGAAAAGAAGAAATAGGGGAGACATGATAGCAGTGTTCCAGTATCTGTGGGGCTGCCACAAAGATGAGGGGGTTATGTTATTCACCAAAGGACCAAAGGGAAGGACGAGAAACAATAGTTGGAAACTGGTCAAGGAGAGAAGCAACCTGGAACTAAGGAGAAACTTCCTGACAGTGAGGACAATCAACTAGTGGAACAGTTTGCCTCCAGAAATCATGGGCGCTCCATCATTGGAGATTTTTAAGAAGAGACTAGACAGTCGCTTGTCTGAAATGGTATAGGTTATCCTGCTTGAGCAGGGCGCTGGACTAGAAGACCTCCAAGGTCCCTTCCAGCTCTATTCTATTCTAAACAGGAATAAAAGAAAGGGAAAAATGTACAAGATAAAAATGGTCTGATGGGTTAAAAACAGAGAGCCAGCCTACTTTCACTTGTATTAGATTTTCTTTCCAGATGTTACATCTCCTACAATGAACTAATCACACTTTTAAAAATAAACAACAAAAAAGAAATGGTGTTTTCTCAAACAATGAGCAAAGATTCAATTGCTTATTTTGCTTTCACCTTTCTCTTGAAGCTTTCGTTAGTGCTTTTTGGTGAAACTTGTTTTGCCTTGTTAGATGAATTTTTTTTTTTACAGAGGCACTTAACAAAAAGACAGGCAAACAGCAGTACACAAATACCGGTAGGATATGTATAAACAGTGCTTTCAGTGAAATGTCTTTCGGATTGAGGAATTAAGAGGAAGAATAAGAGAGGAAGAAGTAAGCCAGTTTGCTGACCATCTTCTTTCTCTCATGGTGCAGTTAAATCATGTATTATAAATGTGCCCTTATTTGCATTTTTCTGTTGCTTTCTCATTTTGGATTTTGATTATAACAACTTTGACCAGGCTATGTGTCTTGTGTCCTTTAAAAAGTCCTTTTGCAAACTGTCCCAGTACATGGTGGGTGGACCCAACTACAAGCCTTCTTGGTGGTGGAAAACTCTCCTTCCAGAAGTGAGAATGATGGTATTTTACAAATTAGCCAACATTTTTTTAAATATCCATTTGGTCCTTAAATTAATTTACTGGTTGTGCCTATACAAGTGTTTATTGACAATTTTAATGAACTCTGTTTTGTTCTTAGGGTTTATAATCTCATAACCCACTCAGACTTTCCTAGGACTAGGGTGGAATATAAATATAAATAAGTAGACATATGTGTATAATGTACACTGATGGCAATGAGGTGGTTTCTATATTTTCAGAGATTCTTCAGTAACATTCTGGGCAGAGAAAATAGATGCATTATTTCCCTTAGTTAAGTTCCAGAATATCACACTCCCATTCAGGAGAACTTCTCCAAAATTCTATTTTCCTTTGAATTTTTTTTTTTTTTTTTTGCCAAAACAGAGTCTTGATTATCAGATTAAAAAAAAAAAAAAGAATAAAAGTGAGAAAAATGCAATAATGGGAATAATACAAAAAATGCCTAACACTAAGGTCAAATCAACTTAATCAATAATTAAAAATGAGTTTGCTATTTACTAATATTGTTTAATTTACAAGATACTGTTCTACAAGTGGTTACTTCTACTGTTTTTGTGCATGGATATCAATGAGCAACAAGCTGTGCTTGGATGAATATTTTCACTGCATAAAATTTGTACTTTCTCACAGATCCTTAGATTAAGGTTAAATGCAAGCCTGAAGGTTTTGCAAAATAAGCAATGGACACGCAGGTAAGCAAGAGGCATAATATTATATATATATGATATTCATACAAACACCGATGCACATATACATGCACAAACAAATGCACACATACAGAAACACCATTTCCAAAAGTGCTGGCAAGAAAACTGCAGGGACTTTCCCAATACAAATTTAACGACTTCAAAAAAGAAAAGAGAAAAAGAAAAAAAAATGTAAGAAAAAAAACTGTTCAAAGAAAAAGATGAGGAGAAAGATAGAAAAGAAAGAAGAACAATATCAAAAAGTGGCTTCTAATCTTCTTTTCTGCAGTTATAAATACAATTATAAATTGACCTTTATGTCTAAAATTATACCACAGCTTTCTTCTTTCTATAATTTATTCTATCTAATCAACAAAACTATAAACTATAAGTTATTTTTAAACTTTTTACAGAAAAAAAATCCATAAGTGTTTTCACTCACCAATAAATGAAGTTATTGTCTTTTCAGTTAAAAATATGTTCTTGTAGCCTGTGATTAGTATTATTGTTGACAGCCATATTTTGTATATTTGTATGGGGACTGAGCCATCAAAGAAATATGAACACATTTCTGTAATACATTACAGAAACTCAGATCCCAAAGATTAAAAAAAAAAAACCTAAATATACTAAGACAAAGCAAGCATATAAACAAAAGTGCATGTGCACACACACAGAAACAGTTACGTGTGTGCTTTGTCTCTGAGGAACCAAATGTGTGCTGCCATTTAAATAAATGCAAATGATGGGGAAAAGAATGCAAACTAAATAAACAAATGAATCTTTAAAGGTAAATAAACCTTGAGCTAAATGAATCCTGAGCAAGAAGCTGTGGGAGATTTGCATGAGTTTCATCACTATTCAGGCATAAATCTATTCAGTTTGCTTCACAAACCATCTCTGTGTTTCTGTGGCTTAAACATCTACGGCTAATTAAGCATATACATATTCATATTTATTTTTATACGCAATCTTCCTGAACAATCATTAGTTGCCCTCTATTTCCCATCAAATAAACCATTTTATGTGCAACTTCCCCTAAATTAAGCTTTGCTGGATGCAATCTTTGAAATGATCAACATTTGGAGAATTACACAATAGGAAGAACAATGTTATCATCTCCAGATTAATTAAGAATGGGGAAATTTAACTGATTTACTTAGCAACTAGAAACTAACCAAATATGTTCTTAAGTCCTCTTTAGGTAAAAATTAATGGTGTGATAATTTCATGGGCACGTTGATTGTTTTCTTAGCAGCAGCTTAACCACTGTCTTTCTTTCTTTTGTCTTTAATTTTCCTGTAATCTCCTTCGACTTTTGATGTTGCATAGCTTTCCAAAAGGATCCAATGCTAGTCGGGCTTCTTAAATAAGAATGGTTTACTAATCAACTTAAGTGATTCAAGTTTTATGTAATAAGTAAAGATGGTGAAACAATATAAACACTGGGCACTTTATAGAGGTTGCATCCATATAGTGAAGATGACAATAGTAAATGAGACTCTGAATTTAGTGCTGGTTGTAACGGTATGATGGACATTTCTTGTTGCAATTGTGTCACAATAGCAAAAACTAAGCAAGATTGCTAGTAAATGAGTTTGACTTCTAAAAGTTGCTTGATTGGGAATGTAGCGTAAATTTAATGGTAAGAATTTTCCATTCTCCAATTCTACTCAGGTTCACTCAGAAGTAAACAACGCTGCATATAATGGGACAGATCTGCACATATATGTGCTTCTGATGTGTACTTTCTTTTTTAGAATAATGCAATAAACTGTAAATATTGCAAGGTTACTGGTAAATAAGCTGGAGGTTTTTTGAAACTCTCCTCTTAATTTCTGAACAGATCATTTGAATATATGCTTCCTGTGCATTTTCTGCAAGGGAGAGAGAAGATTTCCAGTATTTTTCAAGGAGACAAGACTCACTGTTGCTGATAGATTTCTTTTATTTTTATAACATTTTATTAGATTATGTTGTCAATAGATTTCTGTAGCATAGCAAAAAGTGGAAAAAACTTCATCTTGACAATGGGGTACTTCATCTGCCCTAAGATCTTGGCTTAGTCAACACTTATTTCATCTAAACACAAAAAGCAGTTGCAATGGCATTCATTGATCTGTCGTCTAATTAGGATGCTAAAAAGAAGAAGTGAACTGCCTTAGAACTGCAAGAAAATCTACAAAAATAAAAGGATGTCTGGGGTTGCAGTTTCTATGTATTGGACCATTTATAGGGAGTTCACTATCAGGGCCAATGTAAGAAATGTCATCTCAGGATTGGACCCTTCATTTTCTCTGTGTACTTGCTGTCCATCATTAACACTGCAAAATGAAAATTTCAAACTATCTGTTCGAATGGGATAGACACTGATAGGTTTTTCTCTTCAGCAGCCCTAATTCATAGCATCTTCATTGTTCTTTGTGCTTTGCTTGTCTGATTTTTATGTGCAGGAAGCAAAGAAAGAGCTTTCACAGATGTTGGTTGAGCAAGAAAAGGATGCAACTGGGCACAAGAAATAGGCATGGCAGCAGGCAAGTGATAGGAGGGTCATTAATATGCTCTGTGGAAATGAGTTATGATGAAAGAAAGAAAGTAACAATGCTTGGTATTTTTTATGCTTCTTTTTACAATGAAATGCACTATTGCAAACAAAAACAACAAAGTGAGAACATTAAAGATAAAAGTTTGATATTTTTGCACCAAACCTGCCAGATCCAAGTTGATATTTCTGGCCTTTCCTAATACTCTGTAGAAGCTTTCTATGGCCCAGGATATTTTTTTCACATGTCTTTGCACTCTTCCAAAAAGTCAGTGCCCATTTGGGATAGGTGTAAAAGCTGGTGGATCTTAAAGTCAGAATAATAGAATAACAGAGTTGGAAGGGACCTTGGAGGTCTTCTAGTCCAGCCCTCTGCTCAAGCAGGAGAGCCTAGGCCGTTTCAGACAAGTGACTGTCCAGTCTCTTCTTAAAAGACTCCTATGATGGAGCACCCACAACTTCTGGAGCCAAGAAGTTCCACTGGTTAATTGTTCTCACTGTCGGGAAATTTCTCCTTAATTCTAGTCTAATGGATCCTGAACCATTTAGGAAAAAATGTATATGATATCACTTCTGGTTTGTCTAGCAACTGAGCAGAACTAACAACCTCTCCACAATGCCACATTCCTCATTGAAATCTGTCTGTCTTATATTGCAAGTTTGTATTACATTACAAAATTCTCCTAAAGGCTCAGTAATTGCAAGGTACCAATTTGAACATCTTGTTGTCAAAAATCTTACCCGTCACTTATTCATTTCTTGGCAGTTTAACATAAAGTTATGAAGTCACTTCACATCTCTACATCTGATGCTAGTTGTTTCACTAGGCTAACCCTTTAAAGTACTCCCAATTCTCTTTTCAAGTTTTGTAGATCAATGCTTTAGAATATAGGCAGTTGCACAGTAAGAAAAAACAACAACAACAACAAAAAAAACCAAAAAACCCCCCCAAAAATAAGAATAACAAACTATTTGCATTTCCCTCTGCAAAAATACTGACATGGGTGGTTCATCTTGAAAATGATAACATTTGCATCCAAATTAGGTTTTGCAATAGTGGTGAATATCTGTAGCTTGGGTATAGGATGAGGGTGAAGGTTTGTTCTCTGAGTTTGTGGGTTGGTTTAATAATAATAATAATAATAATAATAATAATAATAATAATAATAATAATGTTGGAACGGACCTCGGAGGTCACCCAGTCCAACTCCCTGCTCAGGCAAATGGCTGTCCAGTCTGTTCTTAAAAACTTCCAGTGTTGGAGCATCCACCGCTTCTGGAGGCAGGTTGTTCCACTGGTTAATTGTTCTAACTGTCAGGAAGTTTCTCCTTAGTTCTAGGTTGCTTCTCTCCTGGATTAGTTTCCACCCGTTGCTTCTTGTCCTGCCTTCAGGTGCTTTGGAGAATAGCTTGACTCCCTCTTCTTTTTGGGACCCCCTGAGATATTGGGGGCTGTCATAAAGAAGAGGGAATCAAACTATTCTCCAAAGCATTTCCGAACATTTCATTAATAGGCTAGGTAACATATTCAGTAGAGTTTAGGGGATGTCAGGATCAATGTTCTGTTTATAAAGGCTTCAACCTTCACTTGACACACCCAAGCCTGAAGCCCTTATAAGCAGAACAATGACATTGACTTCCCCTAAACTCTGCTGAATATATTACTTAGCCTGGTAATGAAATGTTCAGAAACCAACTCACAAGCTCAGGGAAAGAACCTTCACCCTCAAATTAGGTTCTCCGGCAGTGTACCCTTGCAACAACTAAATTCTGTGGAAATATTTTGTTTCTTTTCAGTGTCTTTTTGATAAACACTGAAGTAGTTTCCATAATTAACTCTAGCATCGTCAGCAGTGCATATGCTGAAAGTTCTGGAAATGTTAAGCTTGCATAATACCTGCTTTGCAGCATCAAAACTCCTGGTTCTTACATTTCATAAATCAGAATACAGAATGTAAATAGAACTTTTGCTGCTTAAAACATTTCCAGTTTTTAGCAATATCAAATCACTGAACATTTCTCAATCAACTGTTACACTTCCACCCACAAGATTGGCATTATTTCACAACTGTGTTATAGAAGATTGGCCTTCCCCTTGTTGCAAATATCCATTTCACACAATACAGAATTCATGCTGGTCATATTTTTTGCTCATTTTATAAGTATGAGTTACTGTGCTCATTCTGGATTAAATGAATTCATTTTCACCTGAGTATTTTGGATCGCCTAACTAAGCAATCCCATTCCATCACCATCATTCAGCTCTCTAGGCAAAATACTGTAACATTTCTCTTCCACTGTCATTTAGTCAGAGCTTACATTTTGGTTTATAATTTAATTTGATTTATATCTGTGCCCCAAAGGTATGATGTGGAACATTGGTTTATGGTTTGGCACAATATTTACATTGAGAACCTGCTTGTTAGAGTAATTAAGGCATCAGATTAGAAGCCAGAGGCTCAGGAGTTCATTCTTAGGCTCAAAGCATTGCTTGATTTTGGGCCACTCATTGTCTCTCAGCCCTTGGAAGGCTGGCAAATCAGAGAATGATGCCAAGGAAACTTCATGGACTTGTCCATGTGATTGTTAGGAATAGAATAGAATAGAGCTGGAAGGGACCTTGGAGGTCTTTTAGTCCAGCCCCCTGTTCGAGCAGAAGAACCTATACCATCTCAGACAAGTGACTGTCTAGACTCTTAAAAATCTCCAGTGATGCAGCACCCACAATTTCTGAAGATAAGCCTTTCCACTGGTTAATTGTCCCACTGTTAAGAATTTTCTCCTTAATTCCACGTTGCTTCTCTCTTTGGTCAGTTGTTTCTTGTCTTGCCCTCTGGTGCTATGGAGAATAATTTGACCCCATCTTCTTTGTGGCAGCCCTTCAAATTCTGGAATACTGCTATCATGTCTCTCCTATTTCTTCTTTTCTTTAGACTAGGAGTTGAGATTGAGTAGAAGGCATGCACCCACCCACCCACAAATGTTTTAAATAATTGAATGTAGCCTTGAAATGCTTTCTCCTTCCCAGTTTGGACTGAAACCCCTTGCTCTTTGGCTCGTAACACTTACTAGAACCTTGCTATTGGGATTTCTCTTCTAGTGAGATAGCCAAGTATCTTGGCAGTAGAAGAGCATGAAAAAAGTTTCAGAAGTTAGGAATTAGGAAAAGCTTCTTAGTTGGCATTTGGGTAAATTCCCATTAAAATGCCAACTCAACAAATGTCTATTTTAAATTTCTGAACCCAGATTTATTTTTATTCCCCATTTCCCAATATCCTAAATTGGATATTTGCATTGTCTGAAATGTATAAATATGTATAGCAGAAAAAAGCTTTAAAAATATATTAAGGAATAGTGTTGGCAGAATACCTATATTAGGAAAAAGTATGCATGAACATGTTTATAATGAGAAATATACAGCATGTCTACATTAGCTGAAACTCATTCAAAGCATGTAAAATTCTTTATGTGGATGAGGAGGATGCATGGATTGCATAGTTAAAAAGCAGTCACAGTCTGAATATGAAATGGGTCAGATGGACTCTGAGGTAGAAGAAATCACATGAAATAAAAAAAAACAAATTTCTCTTAGGTATATTGGGAAACATGAAAGCAATCTTATAAAGTGATTATCTAACAAACCTAATTATTCCATTAACACTTCTATTCAATGGAAATATTACCATGACGAATGGTTACTATTTAAATTTCGCTAGTTGGGGTAATAGAAAGGGGTGATGACAGATCAGTACAAACAAAAACATTTAAGGTTATGTTGAGACATTTTGGTTAGAAGGAATTCAAGAAGATTCCATCAAACTGTTTGGAGGAAAAGTATATGATGAAGGATTACAGGTAGAAAATGTAAAGTTTCTATGAAAGTCTTACCTTCTCTTTGAAGAAGTCTACTAAAAGGTCTCCTTCTAGATTACTGCAAGGTCTTCTAGATGTCAAGGCTTTTCTTCTTAAACTCAACTCTGACTTCAGAAGATCAATGGCCACTCACTCATCCCCGAGGAGAAAATGTTACAGAATTGCTTTATGTACGTTCAGGAGAGGTGGAGCACGAGCGACCCACCCACAATAGTAAAGCCTGGGTGACCAACTGTTAGGAAATAAGTCCATCCTTTTTTGAAATCATTTCTGCCAGGAAATGCAGACCTTCTTTTTTTCAGCGAGCTCTGAACGCAATGAATATTACGAGGTTAAGTATGCTAATAGAGGAAAGCTTGCCAATTCACTTTCTTTATCAGAATGCTAGTTGCCACCAATACCATAATAATAAGAAAAAACAATAATAACTTCAAAGCAACAATAATAATGTGAAAGATAGAGCCATATCGAACATGCTAGATTGAGGAGGATTCCAGTCATATGCTCAAGTATGGGATTAGCTGCTTATGAAAGTCAAATAACTGAGTGCCTAAAGCTCCAAAAGATATGCAGGCATCAATAATCTGAAATTGTTCTGGGCAGCACAGGCTCTTGGAGCAAATTTCTGAAACTCTGATTAAAAGCACAGAGTTCAACTTAAATTTGGGTGCCACTGAGGGAAGATAGTGGACTGTAAAGGACTGATGGAAAATTTTGGAAAGTCCTCGAAAGAAAGATGCCAATGAAATTAAGCGTCTATGGAGATTCTCGGTCACCCAGGCCATGATTGTCCCAAAAGTGCTTTTCCAATGGCAACTGGACTTTCTTTGTTTTTTCTTGAAAACGTTTCACTTCTTATCCAAGAAGCTTCTTCAGTTCTTCATCCTTCTTCAGGATTTTGGATGAATACCGATTTCTTATGTACATTGTAATTGTGCTTTGGGGGAGAGGGAAAAATTGCACTTGGTAGTCTGGCTTACTTCTCCCTTATCTTTTTTTTTTTTTTTCCAGAAACAGGATTTTTAAATCTGGCAGGGATAGTAAAACAACAATACCAGTAGGGAAACTATAGCACTTCTGAGCAAATACAAAACAGAATTGCTCTTTAATATGATAAAATCATAGAATGGAGATGTTGTTGGGATGGAATTGAAAAAGATTTGCAAAGTGCATTGTAGAATTGCTTTTAAAAATGTTCTGCTGTCCATCCCTGGAGAGTAGTCAAATTAATGCTTGAAAAAGCTCAGATCTTCATTGAAGATAATGAGCAAAACGGGCTCATTTACAAAACAGGTTGTCATCTTGAATAGGGATGAAAGATGCTTAATGTTTATAGGTTTGGGAGTCAGTTGGCATTATCTATCCCTCCAGAAACCTCTCTGGAATTACTATGTAATTTGATATGCATACAAATTGATACACTATTCCTTAAATTGAGCTAATGTACATTTTCCCAAATTCATGCAACCTTTTTCAGTAAAAGAAGAAGCATGTCAAAATTTTGCGTACAAATGCAGATTCAGTTCCTTTATTGGAAATTTGCTCAAGATAGAAATCCATTTTTGCTTATTACCAATGTGACCTCAAATTTCTTGAGGCCCCCAGAGGCGTCTCCAACCGCAGGGCCCCCAGAACTAGAACTGCTATTTCTTTTCATTATTACAATAGGAATATAATCCTTAAAATAGGTTTGATGGGGTTTAATGAACAATGGAAAAGAATCCCACTTAACCCAGATAAGAAACTCAGAAAAAGATAGCTATTTTCATGGATAAAACATGACTCCTTGCATCCTGCATCATCACCCAACTTTATGTGGCTCTTCTCCTCCCTGAAATATAGAGAGGGTTCCCTTGTTGTCCAGTTTTCTTACCCTTTGTTCATAAGATAAGGTAAGATAAGATAAACTTTATTGTCATTTTTATACTGTGGGCACAATGGCACACATCAAAAATGAAACTTAGTTGCCCATTCTCAAGTGAAACACATACATGACACACACCTAAACATACTATGAACAACATATGTATAGACCAGTGGTTCTCAACCTTTTTAGTGCCACGACCCCCAACCGATCGTAAGTCGAGGACTACTCAACCGGTCATAAGTCGAGGGCTACTCAACTGGTGCAGCACCGTTTGCAGAATGGGACTTTTGGCGGGCTCAGCAGGGCAGAGACAGCCTGGACAATTCCTATTGGCTTTTGAAAGCCAATAGAATTAGACTCTATTCCAGAGAGTCTATTCTATTGGCTTTCAAAAGCCAATAGAATAAAAGGGAGTAGCACAGCTAAGGAAAAGGGGGAAAAATGGCGGACTGCGTTGTTTGGCGACCCCCGTGAAATGGTCGTTCGACCCCAAATGGGGTCCCGACCCACAGGTTGAGAACCACTGGTATAGACCCACATCCCTCCATATATGTAGCAAACAAATATTAAATATTGTCCATCTTGCATATATAAAGGAAGGAAGAAGCTTAAGAGTTTGCAAGGTTAATGCTGTATGGAATAAAACTCTGGCTGAATCTGGATCGTTATTTTGAGATGTTGGCCAACATGCGCCCAGTGCTTTGCTCACAATTTAGTCCTAACCATCTTGCGTTCAGCATAAATATCTTGATTTCAGCAATATGACTTTAGCTGTTTTTTTGGGGGGAGGGGGGATGGTGAGCATAGGAAATAGAGATGGTGGAATTTTTAAGATCAAGAATAGGAGCAGTGTCTAGGAAACATTGCAGCAGTTTCTGTGACCAATTGAAACTTTTAATGGTATCCTCTTGTCCATAATTTGAAAACCCACCTGTGAATACCCTCTTCATTAAATAGCCTCCCAATTTCCTTAAGAGAATGTACACAATAGCTTTTGGGACATCATCCTATTCTTAGAGGAAAACTACTACTTTTTTTGGAGGGGGGGGGGAAGAAACAGATTTAGAATGAAGATGTTTGACATCTGAACCAGGTTGAGAAATGAGAATGCAGTGAGCTTGGTTTGATGAGTATCTTTTTTCCAGTTTTATTTGGCAGGCAGGAATATTTTATAAAATAAAATATAGATCAGATGCTACCAACTAGTGAGATCATCTATTATAATTAGCCAATATTCTTTACCCTTTAAACTAACCATGCACTGGTTACCAGATTAAATATATTTTAAAGAACATACTGATTATTGCAAGTAGTAGTTTGAACCTGTAATAACCGAAAATCTAATACAAAAACTGCTATTCAATGCATCTTATCTTTGTCTTTTTTTCTCCCTGTTCCTGTCTTCCTGTCTCTGTCTGTCTCCATCTTTCTGTCTCTCTCTCTTTCACTTCTCCAAATGCAATCAATTCCACTTATTATTCTTTCTAGCTTCTGCTATCAGTAGTTATATAAAAATATACTCATATAATATATTGTTGATGATAAATTAACCATGAAAACAATTTTAAACAATTTTAACAGTGTCAGAAAGGATTTGAATCTCTGAGTGTAGTGTCAAAATCTTTTGTTAAGAATATGAGACAGGCAGGCAGGTAGGCAGGCAGTCAGTCAGACAGACAGTCAGACAGACAGACAGACAGACAGACAGACAGATAGATAGATAGATAGATAGATAGTGATCTTCTAGTCCAAATCCCCCCCCCTGCTCAAGGGGTTGTGCAAGTCCAACCCCCCCTCTCAAGGGGGTTGGACCTTTTAACTGGAAGGAAATCTTTATTTCTTAAATCATAAATTTAAGAAATCCCACATCAATTAAAACGATGTGGAAGGTATGTTTTAAATCACTTTATATGTTACCCCTTTAGCCAACTTTACAACTCCAATATTTTTATGGAAGAGTGTCATATACGTTTAATGAATGAGTGAATAAATTTATTCTCCACCAATCATCTTTTCATTTTGAATAGCTTTTTTTTTTCAATTCTCCTCTCTCTCTTTTACTCAACCTCATAAAATCTGACTTGCATACAGTAAATCAGCAAAACAGGAACTAAGTAAGAACTTTCCCCATATGTGGTAACACTTTATCTTGGTGCTCGTTTAATAAATAAAATAACAGCAATCAGTAAGGCGGGAATTTCTTGGGCTTTATCACATCACATCCATTTAAAAATGTCCCCCCAAAACACCTAGAACTGAGAGAGTGAGACACCAGTTTGGTGCAGTGGTCTAGAACTCAGAATGCTAGTTGGGAATTCTGGGATTCAAAGTCCACACATCTTAAATCTGCTGAAGTTGAAAACCCCTGTTTTAAAAAGTTATTTAGATGAAAGAACACTTAAAGGTCCACCCAAATATAGTGAAAAATCCAATGAAAACATTAACCTTTAAACCTAAAATAAATAGAAGACACCCAGCAAAGTATTTATTTATTATATTTTTATCCTGCTTTTATTTCTTTATGAGTAACTCAAGGCATCAAACATATCTAACACTCCTTCCTCCTCCTATTTTCCCCACAACAACAACCTTGTGAGGTAAGTTGGGCTGAGAGGGAGCGATTGGTCCAAAGTCAACAGCTGGCTTTCATGTCTAAGGCAGGACTAGAACACATCATCTCCTGGTGATTGGCTAAAGTCACATAGCCAGCTTTCATGCCTAAACCAGGATTACAACCCGTAATCTCCTGATTTCTAGGTCAGCACTTTAACCACTGGTTCTCAGATATATTTCAGATAAAGATATAAATTTTGATCTCTGATGGTGGAAAGAAAATGGAGAGTGAGCAATTTCCAGACTAGAATATTTCAGCTTTTAAGATGTGTGGACTTCAACTCCCAGAATTGTCATTGTGGGGATGAATTGAGAATCCAGCATTCTCAAAATGCTGGCTAGAGAATTCTGGGAGTTGAAGTCCACACATCCTAAACTTGCTGTAGTTGAGAAACTCTGCTCTGCAAAGTTATTGTTGGCATTCCCAACAAACTTGCTGTCAGAATCCAATTATATTTCATCTTTAATTATCAAATATAGAAACTCCCAATTCTGCCTTCTCTGGATTCTGCCATCAGAGAGAGAGAAGGGGGAGAACAAAGGGGCTTTATGGCCCTCACTTCCTTCAGTACACTTCAAAGAGCTGAATGCTGAATGTGTGTTTATTGTAACATCAAAGCGTTAGCACTAGAGGACCTTATCATAACAAAGCAGGGTATTTGCCTTTCATGTAGTTACCTGAAGTCTCCATCCAGACGGAAGAAAGAAGAAGGGGGGTTGATTGGGTGGGACTACTGGGGAACCCCTTAAAACCTTGAATGGGAGAGCTTGAACCCCAAGTCCTGTCTAGCATGCCTGCAACCATTTTCTCTTAATAAAGGATTCCTGTTGGAAGAATTATTCCAAGAGTTCTGTCTTCTTAAGATGCAAAGTGGGGTGGGTCCTTACATTAGACAGGACTTGCAAAATTAATCCACCTGGAAGGGAGACCCTTGCCGGGGGATTTTGCAAAAAATTTACCATGTCAGACAATGGAGAAAGAGAGGGGGAAAACTCCCTGGAAAGAGAGCCGCTGACCCAGTTGGAACCTTGCCAGATGTTGGGATCTGAGAGGTCAGATTCCTCGGGAGAAGAAGTGGTGGAGACACAGGACCACAAGCCTCGCTGGTCGATGAACGTTGGAAAGAAAAGTGAGTGGAGAAAGGAATCAAGAAAGGTGACCCTGAGACGGGGGACCAAACAACCAGAATGGAAGCAGGAGATGGAGAAATCCCTGCACGCAAGTGAAGAGGGAGGAAGCTGGGTACCGTACTCAGACTGGATCCTAGAGAAAGCTATTGACCTGATGAAGAGAACTCTCAGCTCCCTAGGAGAGGAGAATACTGAGCCCTACGGCCGCCCCAGTTCCTGGAGCCACAAAGGGAGAGACACCGAGGGGGACGTGGAACCTGCAACCCCAGGGACATCTACTGATCCAGGAGCCCCCACCCCCTACCGGACCACAGATGGCAATCTGGACGGAAGACACTACCACCCACAACGGAGGCACCGATCCATTCCAAGACGTCCACCGTTGGAGGTGAAATTCAAAGGGGAGCCAACACGCTTGGGGTTTTTCCTAACCCAAGTCCTCAGCTACATGGAGGAATATGGGCAGGACATTCCCAGCGACAAAGCCCGCATCCGGATCGTGCAATCTGCCCTGGATGGACCAGCTGCGGATTGGGTAGTGAACTTGCATGACTCCAATGCCCCAGAACTCAGTAACTTCAACCGTTTCATGTCCTCTTTGAGAAGACGATTTGAAGACCCCCTGGCTGATCGCAAAGCCCGTGAAAGAATAACAACGATGAGGCAAGGCAAACGCCCAGTGGCCGAGTATACACAAGAATTCCGGGCCATTGCCAGCAAACTGAATTGGCCAGAAGACATCCTCCTTGGCCATTTCAAAGACAGACTAAACTATGATCTATATGATGCTTGCCTGCCCCGAGGGGACCCACATCGACTTGAGGAATGGTACGTCTTGGCAGAGGAAGCAGAGATCGACATATTGAAGAGGCACCACCGAAGAAAACAATGGAGCCGCCCCCCGCCTGAGCTGACACACCAACCGGTGAAATCATCGGATACAGCCAAGAAGCAAATGGGGTGTTTCAAGTGCGGAAGAGAAGGGCATCGAGCTGTAGAATGCCGCTCAAAGGCCCCCCAGCACAACCCAGACAGATCCCCAATCAACAAACCCAGAGAGTATTCAGCTAAGCCAAAAGAAACAGCCATGAGAATGATGGAAATTGCAGAAACCCCCACCTCTGCTCACCAAGGGGAAAGAACTCCAGCCTACACCACAGGGACGGTGGATGCCTCAGATGACAGCTCGGAGGGCGAACCCCTGGTAAGTGGATGCATCACACCCATCTTCAAAACAGTGACTATATTAATCCCCCCCATGCCCGAAGCTGTGAAGGTGAAAGCCTTAATAGACTCTGGCTGCACCCGCTGCCTCATTAGCCCAACACTAGTGGGGAATCTGGGCATCCCATCCAGGAGACTGGAACAACCAATCTCATTTGGCCAGCTAGATGGATCCATAGCAGGGGGGGTGCCAGCTACCCTAGCCACTCTGCCAATACACCTCTCCCTGGGCAACCATGAAGAGGACTTAACGTTTGTGGTGACCCCAGGTATGGAATGCCCAATGATTCTAGGGATGGAATGGTTGAAAAAATGGAACCCCTGGGTAAATTGGAGGACGACAGAAATCAAATTCCCGAAGGGGGACCCTATGGACTTAAAACCCCAAGGGAGGCTACCAGAATCAAGAATAGAAAAAGCATCCATAGGAGAGGAAAAAAGATTAACAGAAATACCAGAGGAATATAGGGACCTTGCTGAAGTCTTCAGTGAGGAGAGGGCGAATGAGCTTCCCCCCCACCGACCCACAGACTGTACCATTGAATTCAAGCCTGGGGCAAAACTCCCGAAGCCCAGATTATACTCCATGAGCCCAAAGGAGAAGGAGGAAATGGAAAGATTTATAAAAAAAAACCTGGAGAGAGGTTTCATTGAGCCAGCCAAGCCTAAAGTGGCTGCCCCGGTCCTTTTTAGAGAGAAGAAGGATGGCTCTTTACGTTTATGCGTGGATTATAGGGCCCTGAATACAATCAGTGAAAGCAACCTATACCCGCTGCCCCTCATGAAAGACATGCTGTCACACCTATCGAAAGGGAAAATTTTTTCTAAACTAGACCTAAGGGAAGCTTACTATCACGTGAGAATCAAGGAAGGGGACGAATGGAAGACTGCATTTAACTGCCCCATGGGGTGCTATCAATTCAAAGTCTTGCCATTTGGATTACAAGGGGCCCTGCAGTCTTTATGCAATTAATCAATGACATTCTAAGGGAGCACCTATTTAAGGGGGTCCTTGTTTACTTGGACGACATTCTTATCTTTACTGAAACAAAAGAAGAACACGTCAAACTTGTCAGAGCGGTTTTAAAGAAGCTGCGAGCCGCTCACCTATATGCCAAACTCTCAAAATGCGAATTCCACCAGGAAAGGATAGACTACCTAGGCTATCGCATATCCCCACAGGGCATTGAAATGGACCCGGAGAAGGTCAAAGCAGTACTAAATTGGGCACCACCCCGCACAAGAAAGCAACTACAAAGTTTCCTGGGCTTTGCAAATTTTTACCGCCAATTCATCCCCTCATTTGCACAGATAGCCTTGCCCCTCACTAACTTACTAAAAACGAAGGGAACATCCTCAGTAAAACCTAGCCAGCCACTAACATGGACAATGGAGTGCCAAGCAGCGTTTGAGAGACTAAAGAGACTTTTTTCTGCCGAACCAGTACTAAGGCACCCAGACATGGACAAGCCCTTCATAATACAGGCAGATGCAAGTGATGTGGCAGTGGGGGCTGTGCTATTACAAGAGAATGATGATGCAGTATTGCAACCCTGTGCATATACATCCAAGAAACTCACGGAAACAGAACAGCGCTGGCCCGTATGGGAGAAGGAGGCTTATGGGATACGTTGGGCATTACTCACGTGGCGACAGTTCCTGGAAGGCAACAAAATCCCCTTCCAGGTGTGGACTGATCACAAAAATTTAGAAGCCCTGAAAACTTCCAGGAAACTCAATCCCAAACAAGCCCGCTGGTCCCAGCATTTTCACCAATTCCAATTTAAGCTCAAACATTTACCAGGAAGAAAGAACTTCCTGGCAGATGCACTATCTCGCATGCCCCAATATAACAGCGCACGAACCACAGACTCTAGACCAATAATGGCAGAGTCACAACTGGCAGCGCCAGTAACCACAAGAACCCAAGCCAAAATAAAACCACAACTGGACAGCCAAACTGGGATTGAATTCAGAAAAAGTTTGGAAACAGATGATTGGTTCCAGAAAAACAAACATGTGTGCACAATGAGAGACGGATTGCCTTGGGTAGGGGAAAAGTTATATATACCAACAACTCAAAGACTAACTTTCATGCACCTTTGCCATGACACAAAATCAGCAGGGCATTTTGGATTTGTAAAAACTTTACACTTAATTAAACGGCAATTTTGGTGGCCATCAATAAAAAAGGACATAGAAAGTTATGTTGCCAGCTGCCCAACCTGTGCATCAGCAAAGAGGTTGCAAGGGAAATCGCCAGGGCTATTACAACCAGTGGCAAGTCCCTCAGCCCCCTGGAGGGAAATAGCCATGGATTTTATAGTGGAATTGCCAGAAAGCAATGGGAATACTGTTATCTGGACAGTCACGGACCTATTTTCCAAACAGGTGCACTTTATCCCTTGCCAAAAAATTCCCACTGCAAAGGCCTTAGCAAAACTTTTCATCCAGCACATTTACAGATTGCACGGGGCACCCCAACGCATCATCTCTGATAGGGGAGTGCAATTTACGTCTGCATTTTGGAAGGAATTTTTATCCCTCTTAGGGACCACTCAGGGATTGACATCTAGCCACCACCCTCAAGGAGATGGACAAGCGGAACGCTGCCAGTCGGTACTTGAGCAATATTTGAGATGTTTTTTAAATTTCCAACAGAGTGATTGGACGGACTTACTTCCTTTTGCAGAAGTTGCCTACAATAATGCAGTCCACTCCAGCACAGGCTACACTCCTTTTCAAATAGCCAACGGTCAAAGTTTCAACCCTATGCCAGAGTTAACCCCAAAAGAACCAACGATCCCTTCACTGAAAGAATGGATGGAAAACCTACAAAACACCTGGCCAATAGTCAGAAAATCACTAGATGAAGCTAGGCGGGCATACAAAGCACAAGCCGATAAAAAAAGGGTTGAGCCTACACCATTCATTATAGGAGAAATGGTGTACTTATCTACAAAATACCTAAAGTCCCTACAGCCCTGTAAAAAACTTGGACCAAAATATATAGGACCTTTTCCAATTAAAAGGATCATAAATCCAGTAACAGTAGAATTAGAATTACCCAAAAATCCTCAGGCAAATACACCCAATTTTTCATTGCAGCTTGCTGAAAAGAGAGCATCAGTCACCTCTACGGCCAAAAATCCCCCCCCCACCACCTCCAATCATGGTGGAGGGTGAACAACACTTCGAAATAAAGGAAGTCCTTGACTCTAGGAGATATCATGGAGCAACTCAGTACCTAGTTGCCTGGAAACACCTCCCTCCCTCACAAAACGAGTGGGTCCATAAACGTCATGTCAGAGCCCCGAAACTATTGAAGAAGTTTCACACAGAGTATCCCAACAAGCCTAACTAACTTTTATACCTGTTTTGTTTTCTTGCAGGTGGATCTCTCTTATTGTTAAGAGGGGCCGGATGTCAGAATCCAATTATATTTCATCTTTAATTATCAAATATAGAAACTCCCAATTCTGCCTTCTCTGGATTCTGCCATCAGAGGGAGAGAAGGGGGAGAACAAAGGGGCTTTATGGCCCTCACTTCCTTCAGTACACTTCAAAGAGCTGAATGCTGAATGTGTGTTTATTGTAACATCAAAGCGTTAGCACTAGAGGACCTTATCATAACAAAGCAGGGTATTTGCCTTTCATGTAGTTACCTGAAGTCTCCATCCAGACGGAAGAAAGAAGAAGGGGGGTTGATTGGGTGGGACTACTGGGGAACCCCTTAAAACCTTGAATGGGAGAGCTTGAACCCCAAGTCCTGTCTAGCATGCCTGCAACCATTTTCTCTTAATAAAGGATTCCTGTTGGAAGAATTATTCCAAGCGTCTGATTATAACTGGAACAAAGAAGATCTTAGCACTCAGGACAGGATCATACAACTTTTTCCTCCTTTCCCAAGTAAACCTCCAAAGTTTCAGCAATCTCTTTGTTGAATTCAATTCTTTGCACACTGGACTACCCCCTTGTAGCAAGGAGCAGCTGGCCCTTTAAATCATCAGGATGCCTGATATGCTCAGGGGGAGTCCCCTGACCGTTGGGAGCCAATAAGGGGATTCTGTCAGATTTTTGGCGGGAAACCTTGGAACATCTTTGATGAGAGAGTGAGGGGGCATCATGGATGAGAGTTACCTCAGACACCGTAGCAAATTTTGTTGATGCTTTACCTGTTTAAACTGTGTGTGGAAACTTCCTTTTTTTGGTCACCTTTAGTAAAGTGAGTTTTTGTTCCAAGTCTGGACTTCTGGCACCCACAGAGGTCTTGGATCCCCACAGTTTTTGTTGGGTTCCCTTCTGGATTTAGCCAGACCTTGGTGGGGTGTGGGTGACTCTTTCCATCCTCCCCTCCATTTCCTCAGAGGGCTGATGTGGAGGGAGAAACCAGTTTCTAGTGAAAGGGATGGCAGCAGCCATTGGACTGAGTTTTCCAGTCAATGGGTCACCCCAGACAGAGGTTACCTCAGAACTGAAGGACCTCAGAAGAAGGGCTGGTTCAACCTTGAAGGGCCCCTTTCCCTTTTTACTAGCATGACTCTATTTTCTTGGGGCAAAAAAAAAGACATCCGAAAAAGGGATACATCTGAAAGTGGTTCATAAGGACTACACATTTTAATTGTTGATTAATTTGTTTTACAAAACAAAATTCAAGAGCAAAACCAAGGCAGTCTTCACCAGAATGCATATTCTAATAAAGGGTAGCTTTCTGAAAAAAAGGGACTCTTTTTTATAATTAGGGACATAGGGTCACCACACTTAACATTATTTCCTCTCAGTATTGGCCTCCTCTCCTCCTTGCTTGGTATTGTGATGTCATGCGAGAGTCCATGAATGTGGTTGATGGGCGTTCACTCTAGGAGCATTTCTGCAAGGTCTGAATGCAGAAACAACAGGGGAAAACAGTGTCAGAGTATTTCCCAATATTAACTATAAGAGATCTGTCTCATGTGTCTTCCAGAGTTTGACCCTTGGAAATTCTGGTTTGAGCAGGGCTAATATTGCTAAAGATTCTACTTGGGCTGACCTCAAAGGAAGATTCCTTGCATATAATTAGGCTTTTGCTATTAAGGGTTGCTATCAGCAAGCTATATAGAACATGTATCTTCAGAAGCAGAATCTTGCCTTGTAAAGCTTTGAATAGATTATTTTGAAAAGAGGCGCTTTGTAAGAAGTGAAGTAAAGAAACTGAATGTTAGGAGGAGATGGAGCAGAAGTTCACGCAGTACACAGTCTATACAAAGTCACTTAACTTGCACTTTCTCGAGTCAATCTGCAAAGGAAAGTGCAGCTGAATTTTCATATCCCTTTTCTTCAATATTGTTGGCTTTTATCCAAACTAGAGGTTAAGAAGTGCCATGAAAGTCAAAGAGCCTCCTCCCAGAAGGTAACAAGGAAAACAGGTTGTGAAGAGGATGTGTAGTGTTCCAGACAATCTTGCGGACTCTGCTCAAGCAACTTTTATATGCCATATCCTGGATGGAAGGGAGCGAACTGCCAATGATCTTTTCTGCCATCCTCACCACCCTCTGCACCCCCTTCCTGTCTGAAGCAGTGATGCTTCCAAACCAGATTTTGATGCTGTACGACAGGATGCTCTCAATCATCCCTCTGTAGAAAGTGGTCAGAACAGGGGAAGGAAGATGTGCTTTTCTCAGGCGACGCAGAAAATGCAAGTGCTGTTGTGCCCATTTCACCACTGTCTCACTGTTGAGCAACCAAGCCAGCCTACTTGTTAACTGCACACCCAGGAATGTGATGCTGATAATCATCTCCACAGGTGAATCATTAATGCGCAGAGACGTGTGGCTGTGCCTGCCTTAGAGGTATTCCCCACTGAGATTTGTTAATGAATGAATGAATGAATGAATTTTATTTTTCCCCACCTTTATTACTTTTTATAAATAATTCAAGGCAGCAAACATACATAATACTCTTTCTTCCTCCTATTTCCACCCATAACAAAAATCTTGTGAGGTCAGTTGGGCTGAATGAGACAGAGTGACTGGCCCAAAGTCATTCAACCAGCTTTCATTCTTAGGCAAGAGTAGAAGTCAGAGTCTCCTGTTTTCTGGCCTGGTGCCTTAACCACTAGACCAGACTGGCCTAGTCAATCAAACCTCCTCCTCCTCCTCCTCCTCCTCCTCCTCCTCCTCCTCCTCCTCCTCTGTTGAGTCCGTGGCGGGAAGCAGACACGAGAAGCAGTTGAAGTTCTCAGTTTTCTTTATTCTGCGTTCAGCTTACAAGTAGATGGCTTCTGCAGCTCCCAAAACCTCCCAACTTCTTATATAGACATTTCCCGGGTAAATGTGATACTTTTCCCGCGCCAGCACCCGCGCATGCGCACGGCGCTGGCGACAGCCTGTCTGGTCCCGGGCAGCTTTGCACCTGCCCGGGACTGCCTGCAAACGCCCGAGCCGTTTGCAAGGCTCGGGACATAACACCCCTTTCCCCCGGGCTAAAACTACTACCAACATATAATCATTTATTTTATGCAGTGTTCTGCTTCTCAGTGCTCCTATCGTTACCTGGCTTTTGTTTAGCCAGCAATGTTATGTAATCCTCTAAGTATTTAGGAGACTTCTTTGCTCTCTGTGACCTTCTCAGCTCTGGGTTACTAGCATGAGTTCCCTGACTGGAGGGAGATGTGAGCCTGTTCTCCTTATTTTGCCTTGGTGCCTTCCAAGGACTGTGCCCCGCTGCCTGGCCTGCTTGCTCGCCCACCGGGCTCGTCAGGCCAGGGCTTCTGTCACTTTGTGACCTGGTTGACCTGCCTAGCTGTAGACCCTCGGGCCCCTTGAAGTGATAGCCACTGCTGGGCGTCTCTGTTGAACCTCCTAGGTCCGTCCAAGACCTGTCAGGAGGCTGTCCATTCCCTGAACCCCGTTCTGTGTCCGGGCTTGTGTGGGTTTCTGTACTTTCCCAAAACTCAGTTACTCCCTGATTTGGGCTAGAGGTGTTGTAGTCGGGACTTGGTTCGTCGACAACCTCCCTGTATGTTTGACCCCCTGTAGGATTTGAGGTAAGGTCAGGCCAACCTTGGGAATTGTGTGCCAGCTCTCTTGCGGGGAATGATTTGTTGGGATGCCCCCAGGTATCCTCCGTGACTGGAGTGCTGTGTGATGTGTGTGGAAAGTGAGTATGCCCCCGGGGTGACTCCCTGGCTGGAGTAGGCGTGGATGCCTGGTAATTAGGTAGGCTCATAGAATTCTTGTTCGGAGCTCTCGCGGAACCCTGGGATGGGCCGTTTGTAGCTCCATCAGTGGAGATGGGCAGCAGCTCGTGCCCTTCCCTTTGCTCCAAAGGGTCCCCCTCCCCCCCGGAAAAGACCCAGGAGTCTCATCTGAAAAGTCCCGCCGAGGGCAGAGTTGGTCGATGTGCCGACGCAGGACACGACCGTTGTCCAGGGCTACCTCGTAGGAGAGAGGACCTGTGACCCTGGAAATAGAAGTGGGGACCCATGTATGACCAGGCCCGTAATTGCGAGCCCAAACCGGGGCACCCACAAGTAGTTGTCTAGGTGCCCTAGGATGTGAGGTAGATGAAGGCAGTCTGTGCGGATGCAACCGGTCAAGTTTAGTAGTAAGTTGACGCCCCCAACGAAGTTCAGCTGGGCTTCTCCCTGTAGAAGTGGACGGTGTGGTGCGATAAGAAAGGAGAAAGTCAACCAACCTGTGATGCCAGTCCCTGTAGGTGAGTCTTTTCAATGCGTCCTTTGTGATGCGCACCATATGTTCAGCCATACCGTTGGTGGACGGGTGGAAGGGTGCAGACGTGGCATGATGAATCATGTTTGCCTGTAAGAAAGCTTGGAATTCGGAGGAAGTGAATTGAGGGCCGTTGTCGGACACAATGACATCTGGCAGCCCGTGTGCAGCAAAAATCCCCCTCAGTACCTGAATAGTCTTTGCAGTGGTGGTGGATGAGACAGGTACAACCTCAAGCCATTTCGAATGGCTGTCAACAAGGACCAAGAAGAACTGGCCCTGAAAGGGCCCAGCGTAGTCAATGTGCACCCTAGACCATGGGGACTGTGTTTCCTCCCATCTATGCACGGGAGCTTGGGGCATCTCTGGGCGAGATCGTTGGCACAGGTGGCATGCATGCACCTTAGCCTCAATATCTTTATCTAAACCAGGCCACCACAAGTGGCTGCGCGCAAGAGCCTTCATACGAACAATGCCAGGATGACCCTCGTGGAGGGATTCTAAGACCCTAGTCCTCATTGAGGTGGGAATGACAACTCTGTTTCCCCAAAGCAGACAACCCTGAGAAAGGGACAGCTCGTTCCTTTTGGACCAGAAACTCTGAAACTCAGGACTAGGGCAGTGCTCAGGCCAACCGGACAAAACCCAGGAACGGACACGTGAAAGTGTGTGATCTGTACCTGATTCAGTGGCAACATCCCTGGCACTAAGAGGGAGCTCGGGCAAGGCTTGGATTGATAGAATGTTGACAGCTGGCGCAGGGTCAGCTTCTACTACTGGCAGAGGCAATCTACTGAGGCCATCAGCATGGCCCATTTCTTTTCCAGGCTTGTGGAGTAAGGAAAAATCATATGCAGACAAAAAGATAGACCACCTAAGCATTCTAGGGGAAATGATTTGGGGAGTCTGCTTACGTGTGGTAAACAGTCCCAGCAGAGGCTTATGGTCAGTGAAGACCGTGAAGTGCCTGCCATATAGAAAGTCATGGAATTTTTTAATTCCAGCAACAACAGCCAGAGCCTCCCTGTCTATCTGAGCGTAGTTGCGCTCAGCAGAAGACAATGTTCTGGAGTAATATGCAACAGGAACCTGAGTTCCATCAGACCTGAGGTGGCTCAGGACAGCTCCAACCCCGTAAGGGGACGCATCACAAGCGATGCACACAGGAAGAGACTCGTTGAAATGTGCAAGTACACTGTTAGAAGTGAGCAAAGCCTTGACTTTGTTAAAACAACCCTCATGCGTTTGTGACCACTGCCACACTGCTTGCTTGTCTAGTAGCCTGTGAAGAGGTTCAGCTACACTAGCTTTTTGTGGAAGAAAAGAATTGTAGAAATTCAGGAGGCCCAGGAAGGCCTGAAGTTCAGCCTTGGACTTTGGCCTAGGTGCTTCTAAAATAGCAGTCAGTTTGGATTCAGCAGGGTGAATCCCAGCAGCATCAATTTTGAACCCCAGAAATTCAGTAGAAGGCACCCCAATCTTGCATTTGTCTTTTTTGAGCTTGAGGCCTGATTTCCTGAATCTTAACAGAACAGCTCTTAGCCTTTCAGCTAGAATGTGTGTGGAGTCTCCTGCAATTAAGACATCATCAAAGTAGGGGCAAACCCCCGGTATGCCCCGCAGTGTGTTTTCCATTACGCTTTGGAAAATCCCAGGAGCGACATTCACTCCAAACTGCAGCCTTTTTACCTTAAAGGCTCCCCTGTGGGTCACAATAGTCTGAGCTATAGCAGCATCATCATCAACAGGCAGCTGTTGATACGCTTGAGCTAGGTCAAGCTTTGCAAAAACGCGCCCCCCCTTGAGGGAGGCCAGAATATGACTGACCACAGGAACAGGATAGGCATGTTGCTGCAATGCCTTATTCAGAGTGCATTTGTAGTTAGCACAAATGCGAATGTCCCCATTTGCCTTTAGATGGGGGTCTCCCAAGGACTGGAATCAACAGGTTCTAGGATTCCCTGTTGGATCAGTTTGTCTAACTCAGTGTCAATTTTACTCTTTAAAGCAAAAGGGACCCTTCTTGCTTTAATTCTAATGGGAGTGACAGTGGGGTCTAGCTTTAAGGACACAGGGGGTCCTTTGAATGTGCCCAGCTGGGGGCTGAAAACATCTGCAAATTCTTTGCAGACTTCCTGTAGGTCGAGTGTTTGTAAACTGTTGAGTCCTGTGACGTGTATCCCCAGGGCCTCAAACCAATCGAGTCCTATGAGACTCATTCGTTCACCCCCTACTACTAATAAGTCTAGTGGACCTTCAAAACTCTTGTATTGCACGTTAAGGTGGCCTCCCCCTTAACACACACTCTTGAATTTTGAAAATCTGTTAACACAATGTCAGAAGGCCTTAACTTGGCCTGAGTTCCACTACCGGAACAAATCTTCCTAAATGTATGCAAGGAGATAATTGAAAAGGCAGACCCTGTGTCTAGTTCCATAGATAATGGAACCCCTTTTAGCTTCACCTTGAGTGACAGCTTTTTCTTAATGGGCTTTTGTGTGCCTGTCCTAAGGATGCTTCTTCGCGAAGTGCAAAACCCTACCCTATTCTGGCTGGGGAATCTGGTACCTTTCAGGCGCAGTTCTTCCTGAGGTTGTACCTTTCGTCGGCCCAGACACACAGCTGCAATGTGTCCTTGTTTTCCGCATGCCCGGCAGGTAGCGGAGCGGAACTTGCAGTCGGTTCTCCTGTGGCGACCTCCACAGCCGATGCACTTGAGCGGAGCTGAAGAGCTTCCCTTCTGTTTTTCTTCCTTCGTGGGTTGGAGACGGTCGACTTCCTCGTCCGGATCCTCCTCGGAGTTTCTTTGGACGTCTTCCTGGTGCACGGATGCAACCTCTGGACTGTTTCTGATCGGCCGCATGTTCTTGACAGCGCCGCCTGCTGCTTCTTCTGCGTTGACTTCCCTTAAGGCATCTTGGTAGGACAATTCTTCTTTAGCGAAAAGTCTCTGTTGTAGATCTCGATGCCTTAACCCGCACACGAATCGGTCCCTCAGTCGTTCTTCGAGGTCTTTGAACTCGCAGTGCTTGGCGGCCTTCCGTAATGCGGCGATGAATTCTTTGGCCGACTCACCGGGCTGTTGATCCCTCTGCTCGAAGGTGTGGCGCCATGCGATGACGGACATCTTGGGGTGGAAGTGCTCCTTCAGTAGCTTCTTCAGATCTGCGTAGCTTACAGACTCTACTGGAACAGGTGCTGCAAGGTTTTCTGCGATGTCGAAGGCGGCTTGGCCGCAAACACAAAGCAGGGTGGCAGCCTTCAAGCTCTCTTCCCTCACTTGGTTTGCCTTGAAGTAGTTCTCCACCCTGGCTACGTAGGACTCCCACCGCTCTGGATGTGAGACGTCGAACTCCGAAAGCCTTCCAACCTTTGCCATCTTCAGGAGATGGGTCTATCAGCCAGCCTACCCCCGAATGAGCACTGGATTGGCGAGTAGCTGCCGAGTCAACGCCGTTCCGCCGCTCAGGACTCACTTGGGTAAGCTTACACTTCTTCCTTTCCAGGCGGTGTAAGGCGATCCCATCCTCGTCGCCAGTATTGAGTCCGTGGTGGGAAGCAGACACGAGAAGCAGTTGAAGTTCTCAGTTTTCTTTATTCTGCGTTCAGCTTACAAGTAGATGGCTTCTGCAGCTCCCAAAACCTCCCAACTTCTTATATAGACATTTCCTGGGTAAATGTGATACTTTTCCCGCGCCAGCACCCGCGCATGCGCATGGCGCTGGCGACAGCCTGTCTGGTCCCGGGCAGCTTTGCACCTGCCCGGGACTGCCTGCAAACGCCCGAGCCATTTGCAAGGCTCGGGACATAACATCCTCCTCCTCCTCCTCCTCCTCCTCCTCCTTCTACTTCTACTTCTACTTCTGCCATATCTGTTATCGGACATTGACGATCATGTTGGCAATCCTGGTTTTATCAGCAGCCACACGAAAAAGTGCTGCTGAGTTTTGTTCAAACATTGCTATGATCAAAAATGTATGTGTGTGGCAATACTATTGCTTCCAGATGTTGCATCATTGTCACTGCTATAAATCCTGAAATCCAGAATGATTATTCCAGAATCATTTCGTTCTGGAATAATCTGATGGGAAAAGATACATAAATTGGTCTCAATACGTATGTTTGCTGCTACATCTGATATCCTCTGTAGGAGTAGTGCTGTTGAACTTTTTGCCAGATTCAGTTGATGGATATGAAGAGGGTAGTGACAGAATCCATGAGATCATCTTTTACAGCTGTTAGATAACTGATATCTCAAGATACTGTAGTAGTGAATGGATAGAAAATATCTTTCCACTATTAAATTTTCCTTTTAGGTGAACTTAGGAAAAAGATAGTATCAGTTTGGTGGTTTTGGTCATCAAAGGAAAGTTTAGGTTGACCCTACTGGTCAACAGATAAGTCACCCTCAGGGGCTGCCCCAAAGAAGAGGGAATCAAGCTATTCTCCAAGGCACTTGAAGGCAGGACAAGAAGCAACGGGTGGAAACTAACCAAAGAGAGAAGCAACCTAGAACTAAGGAGAAACTTCCTGACAGTGAGAACAATTAATCAGTGGAACAACCTGCCTCCAGAAGCAGTAAATGCTCCAATACTGGAAGTTTTTAAGAAGAGACTGGACAGCCATTTGTCTGAAATGGTGTAGGGTTTCCTGCCTGAGCAGGGGGTTGGACTAGATAACCTCCAAGGTCCCTTCCAACTTTACTACTATTACTATTTTGTAACGAGCATCAGAAAGTGTCCTGGAAATGCCTTTCCTCATTCATGAACAATTAATATTACAAAACTGGGGAAAGTATGTGTTGATGCAATTATTTCGCCTAATTCAGCTTGTCCTTTTAGCCTTGCTCATTCCAGCACCCTCAAAAGGATGATGCAACAATAAAATACTGTTTGAAAGCAGAGGGAATGAATCCAATTACTACCTAATATTTAATTGTACTGGCAAGCCATAAGCTTTTATTAATTAAAGAAGAAGAAAAAAGCAGAAGCAGATAAACGGAAGAATCAGTCACTCAATATATGCAGGTGATGTCCCTTGGTTATCTAATAAAAGCACTCATTATGAAAACAAAAAGTTAAAGGGAAACATGACATTAATGCGAAATATTAAAAAAACAAAGGGAAAGATAACCTGCATTCTGAATGAACTTTGATAATGAAGAGATGAAGATGATGAATTTCTTTTTCTTGACCTCAAGGAATTGATGAAAAGTGGGCTGAAAAAACAAATAGAAATTAATTCGAGGGAAGAAGGCAATGAGCTTATCCTTATGGAGAATAAGGATATTTCTATTACAGTAATGGCCAGAATAGTTAAAGCACAATGGTCTTTCTAATGATTATGTATAGTTGTGAATATCAGGCACTGAGAAGGCTTGACTGAAAAAAGATGCCTTTGAATGATGAATCTGGAGATGGTCTCTAAGAATAATGATCCGCAAGAATCAATCAATATTGGACTAGTATGACATATTGTTCTCCTAAGGTGATGGTAGCAAGAGAAACTCACATACTTTTAATATGTGATGCAAGCAGTTGATAGTCAAGAAAAAAAATCACTATATCTGGCAAAGCTGAGAGAAATAGGACAACTGATTAAAAAATGTTATTAATTTATTTCCGTCTGCCCAACTATAGCAGAAATTGTCAACATAGGTAAAAAAAAATTTCTTTCAAGTTTCTTCCATTAAATAGATTTAAAAAGAATAGTAGCAAGTAAGAACATTAACTGCTAGCATGATATCTATTGTTAGAATAGAACAGAACACAATAATAACTTTATTGTCACTTTGAATGTACACTAATCGGCATACATTAAAATGTTTTTAAGGGAGAGTTTCTACCCAGAATAACATGGACCAGCTTGCATACTTACCAAACTACAACTATGGCAAGATAAATGGCAGCTTTATCTTGGTCTCACAGAAAGCTGAAAAGACCGAGAAATAATTTGCCAAACCAGTTGATGGTGGCTGATCAAAGAGATGCAGACCCAAAACAGAAGTAGTGCAAATACTGTATGCTTAAATTTAATCTTTCAAATGATTTTGCCTGTTACTCTCTTTTCTGTCTTCTGGAGGGAGAGAGATATATGCAGGAACAGGGAAATATAAACTTTTGAAATTCCCATACCAGACTCTGCAATCCTGATGTAAGGAGTATGTGCAAAATTCTTGGGACTGAATGAATCCCTACCTGCTTCATAAACAAAGGGAGAGCTTCATGGGGAAAATAAAGTGTCAAAGTAGTTGTAAAATAATGTTGGGTGAGTTAAAGTGAGAAATGTTGGAGCATCTCTCATATTTGGACTGTTAAAATTGTGGGTTTTATGTTGGAAGAAGGAATCTTTGCCTACCTTGCAAGAGTGGTTTCTTAAAGTTTCTTATTTGGCGGAAATGGCAAAGATTTCGGCTTTTTTGAAGGATCAATCGCAAGAGAAGTATGTTGCGGTATGGAAAAAATGGATAGATTTTATACAACATAAGTTAGATATAAAAAAATATTTAGTTTTTTAACAATTTATATTTAAAATGGAATATTTTCTTTTTTTTCTTTTTTTTTGTTCTTCTTTTTTCCCTTTTTTCATTCTTTTCTTTTCTAAACATTTATTTTTTGTATTCATGTTTTCTTTATATATATACTATTGTTAATTATTTTATAATTTTTCTAATTAATGTATTTAGATTTTTAACTAATGTTAGATTTATTTATGGTTTATATCTTTTTTTAAGATTTTTTGATGAAATTTTAATTAAGCCTATATCCAGCTCTGGGAAGGTCGGGGGGGGGGGGGGAATGGGAGGGTTGGGGGGGTTGGTGGGAAGACTGTTTTGTCTTTGTAAAATGTCAAAATTTAATAAAAATTATCTATAAAAAAATTGTGGGTTTTAGATATTTTAACTTTAATTAATAACATGTACTACTTTAATTAAAAAAGTAGTCCAGAAAAAGTCAGTCAAGGTGACTATCTATAGTACGTACAAATATCACAAGATTTTTATATGGATTACTAATTAAATGGATGGACATGATTGCATTTGCACATGCCTAAATTAGATTAGATCTTTAAAATTTCTTACCTATCTGAATCTATTAGTCCAAGGTCTTCAAAGTTGGCGAGAAGAAATTAACATGTTATTGACTTCTGGAGGGTCTTTCTTGGTTCTTTGTTCCTAAGAGCTGATCTTTGACCATAAATAATAAAAGGGAAAAGACAAAGAAAAGATAAGAGAGATCTGTAAGATAACTGTTATAAGCTTCTCTTTCTGAATTTTTGTTGATATTAAGCAGATTTTAATTATCAGAGTTATTGTGGACACAGGCATCAGTGGATAAGAATGAGGCCATTCATAAAACAATGATAAAACCACTGCATATAACCATCGTATCTAACATGTGGAGCAAGAATGATACCAATAGTAAAATTAGGAAGGTGAGGATCCATGCAATATAAGACCGGTATGTTGAATGATGATATTAATATTAAAAAGGGAAGAGGAGTGATATAAACCTGTCAGTATTATAGTTGCCAGAAGTCTTAAGCTAGCAGTGTTACAAACACACGAACAAACTTTCTACTAAAATCCTGAGAAAATGAACATTATTGAAACAATTTCATTTACGTAGAAAGTAGTAAGAATAGCACTTTTTTTCATCATAGAGTTTTCCTGCAAGAGCAGGGACCACTTTTTCCCAATAAACCAAGAACTGATCTATTGGTTATGACAGGAACTGACCAACCAGCTTCTCACCATGGCCTGACATTATGGGCTGAGACAGAGTGACTGGCCCAAAGTCAGCCTTTCATGCCTCGGGTGGGACAAGAATTCACAGTGTCCTGGTTTCTAACCTGGTGCCTTAACCGTTAAACCAAAATGGCTCTCAAGAAGCTAGTAGACATTAATAGCACCAAGTTTCTCAATGTTTGCCTAGTTATGGTTTTCTGGATATGGAGAGATTATTCCAATGGGAATTTACAAGTAGGAAGTTAGGAAAAAGATATACAATGGAAAAACCTTTGATTGATTATACATGCCATCAAGTCATTATTGATTCTTAGTAACCAAATAGATCAATATTCTAATCTAATAGCTCAAACTATGGAGTCTTTGGTGCTCTCTGAGCTTGTTTTTTTATTTTTCCAGTATTTTCATTACTCACAGAGATACCATCATCAATGCTAAAAGATAGTGGGGTTTGGTCTTTGTCTTCTATCTAGTGACTTTCCCTGTCACTATTGGTAGGAATGTTTTGATGGTTCTTTGATTAGGCTGTTCAAAATTAGCTTGTTTGTCAGTATTAGTATTTCCTCTTTTGGGGTATTATTTACTTCTTTGCTGTTCGTCCAGCATTAATATTGGTGTAAATCTCTGCTTATCTGGGTGTTGATTGCTGTGAGGATGTGTTTTCATCTTTCTGTTTCCTTTCTGGCCTTTTGATTGCCTCTTTTGAATGGTATGTGCGTGTTTATCTCTGTGTGCCTGTTGATGGCTGGTTTGTCAGAGTGCCAAGCTTCCAGAAATTTTCTTGTGTTTTTGGACATGATTTGGTCTGGGGTGCTAACAGTTTTCCAGTTGAAACTATGATTAAGTCTGAACATGTGTTGTGAAATTAAGAAATTTTCATTATGCATGATCCAATCCAATTTTCATCATGTCTTCTGACTACTAGTTGCTATTCATGGATGTGCTCTGCTAATCTTTGTCTGCTTGTTCAATATAGTTGTTGTTACAATCCTGTTGAAAGAAAAATCTTTATCAGGGTCCAGTCCAAGCCAGGAATAAACAAAATGGAGACTGCTTTAGGAAAGAAGTTTGTAGTTTATTGAATGGCAGAACCACAAGACATGTGGCTCTGGAACAACTGACCACCTGTTGCTGGGAGTGGTGGGTTTTCATTGGGCTTTTATATTTAAAGTTGTTCTTGTGGCATGAACTTTGACCTGAGGTTCAGTGTGCCTTTTTAGTATTCTGATGGTGGTGGATTAATCCTATTATGTCCTGAAGATCATATCCTACTTCCCTGGGGCTGTGGCTGATGACTATGTTCTCTGTTGGATTTTATGGGTGAGAGGTTGTTGGTTCTAGGGATCTTTGTCTTTTTAATCACATCATCTCCAAATTTCCTAGCTACAGTCTTTCTGAAAGGATTATCAAATCTGCATTTCTAAAAGCTGGCCTGCTTGGTTTCTGCTTGGGGGAGGGAGACTTGAAGCTGTCTTTGTGTAAGATTTTTTATTATTCCTTTGGGGAAATATAGTATTCTGTCCTTTTTAATATCCCCCCAAAATATTTCCTTCTTTAGGAGAGTGGGTGGGTGCTGACTTCCAACAGTCCTTTCACTTTATGTTGTAGATGACTCTTGTTGTTTTCTTCTGAGGCTGCTGGGTCTTTTGATTTACTTAGGATGTTTTGGGGGGCTTTAGTTGGCTTGTGTGTTACAAACTTAACTGCAGCACATGGGGGGTATTGTGAAAGCTGGTTCTAGTGGTGGCAAGTTCTTTGAATGAGAGGGTTCTTCCACTGTCTTTTAAAGAGATTTTTTTTCCACAGATCCTCAAGAAGCTATTGCTGTACCCCACTATACTGGACAACATTTATCCCATAGGAAACCTTCCCTTTTTTATTGAAGTTGATTGAGAAGGAGATTGCGCAACAATATCAGAAGGCCCTAGAACAGCGTTTCTCAACCTTGACACTTTTAAGGCACGTGGACTTCAACTCCCAGAATTCCACAGCCAGCATTGCTGGCTGTGGAATTCTTGGAGTTGAAGTCCACATGCCTTAAAATTGTCAAGGTTGAGAAACATTGCCCGAGATAAAGCAGATTATCTAGATCCATTTCTATCAGGATTCAGTCCTGGATATGGGGTGGAAACGGTATTGGTCCCACTTTGGAATGATCTTTGCCATGAGTGGGATGGTGGTTGTGCATCCATCCTTGTCCTACCTGGTCTCTTGGCAACTTCAGTACCATCAACCCTGATATCCTTCTGGATCGAGTCAGAGGACTGTGTTATGTTAGTTTGCCTCCCTTCCTAGGAATCAATTCCAGTTAATGGTGATTTGAGGGGAAGAGATCTTGCCCTCATCCCCTGCTATGTGGGATGCTGTAGGGGTCAGTCTCTGTTAGCTGCTATTTAACATCTACATAAGGCTACTGGGTGAGCTCATCCATTGCCATGAATTGAGATATCATGAGTATGCTGATTATACCCAATTATACATCTCTGCTTCTGGCAAAGTAAGTAGTGGTGTGTATGTCGAAACTCGGTGCTTTAGAGATTGTGAAAATGTGGATGAAGCCCTACATGGCATGGGGCCAGGTTATTTGAGGGACTACCTCTTCCCAATTACTTCTGCCCATCCTATCAGAGAGGGTATGTTGCTGGTCCTGTCAATTAGGGAGTTTCAGTTGGTTGATCCTAAGTGGCAGACAAATTCACTGTGCCTTCTGCTTTATGGAGCATCCTTATCCCTAAAATGAGGCTGGCCTTTTTTTGCTTTCCAGAGGGCCCTCAAGACCTGCTTGTATCTGCAAGCTTGAGAACTTCAGGGGACTGGTGAAAGAGATAGTTCCTGGGTTATTAACACCTCCTCTTTGCCTAATCTCTGTTTTATTCTGTGCTTTCTGGTGTGGCTTTAATAATTTTAAAGTTCAACTGTATTAAAATCGATTTATATATTTTATTTTAACTTTGTTGTATGCCACCCAGAGTCACTTGATGGTGAGATGAACAGCAATATAGATACGATGAATAAATACATAAATAATAGAAAAAACAAATGATTTCTTTATTAAGGTAAGCCATTTATTGAAATGCATTGCTAGTTAGTATGTTTATGCTTGCAATGTTATTTCTAATGTGCAGAAGGAAACATTTCACTGCCAGTAAAACAGTGGTTCTCAACCTTTTTAATGCCGCGACCCCCAACCGGTCGTAAGTCGAGGACTACTCAACCGATCGTAAGTCGAGGACTACTCAACTGGTGCAGCACCGTTTGCAGAATGGGACTTTTGGCGGGCTCAGCAGGGCAGAGACAGCCTGGACCATTCCTATTGGCTTTTGAAAGCCAATAGAATGAGACTCTATTCAAGAGAGTCTCTTCTATTGGCTTTCAAAAGCCAATAGAATAAAAGGGAGTAGCACAGCTAAGGAAAAGGGGAAAAAATGGCAGACTGCGTTGTTTGGCGACCCCCGTGAAATGGTCATTCAATCCCAAATGGGGTCCCGACCCACAGATTGAGAACCACTGCACTAAAAGATCCTATACAGAATATTGAAGCTGTTTTTCTCTTCGGCAATTTCTTCATGGCGCAAATGCTCAACAAAGAAGATTCATCAAATGCCCATGGTCCTTCAGTTCTTGACTTCCATCTATGAGTGTCTAAAAGGACCATCAATGAAAGATGGGGGAAAACCAGGAAAATTGAGTCCCCCCCACACACATATCTTTTTATTATGTATCAGAAGCATCCATGCATGCAAAAATGATAGGCTTTAATCATCTAGCCCAACCCACTGTTTGAACACCCTCCAGTATATCTATCTATAGTATATCAATTTCAGTATAGTCACAATGGAGCTCATCATTTCCAAATGAAAGCTTATTTGAGAAGACAGAATAAAACATAATCATTTGTTCCCCCCCCCTATATATCCTATTCTAAGAATCTTGTCTTAAAACGTTAATGCCACCGAGCAGCTAAATTTACCATTCCACAGACATTTTATGTGTTATGCTTATTTTCTGGAATACATCAGAACTTGTCCATTAATTCTTCTTTTATCATGCTTTAGAGAAAATAATTTTTGGCATAAGCAAACTTTTAAAAATTGTCTTTGAGTAATGAAGTATTCTAACAGTAGAGATCCCTCCAACTATACCCTATGAGACCTAAACTTCTCCAGATTTTGGATTTCATTTTCCACTTTTCATTGATTTGAAGGCTGGAATTAAGGATCCTCTCAGGTCTGAGAGATTAGACGTTCTGTAGATATACTGGATTTACTACTTCTAAAGTGTTGAATCTCGCTTATCCATCTAATTTGGCTGTGACTGAGGTTTCACGTTCCTCTCCATGGCTTTCCTCTTCCTTAAAAACTTTCTCAAATATCACTCTGATTATCATTCTAGATGGTCTTTGTTTGTCTCTTCCTACCAGAAAATAGATGAGTGGGTTAATGGTGCTATTTAAGGAAGAACAAATATAGGCATATTCATAGACATAAGGATTATCAAACTGGGGATAATAGAGTGAGAGATACTGAATAGCATTCATTGGAAAAGCAAAAAAGAGAAAAAAGAGAAGAGTGAGCAAGATGGTGATCCAAAGTTTTCCTTGCTTATGATGAGAAGGTAGTGAATAGGTTTTCAGTGAAAGGGCTATTGTGGAGAGAGTCATTAAAGGAGTGAGAAGTAGGGCATTCAGGAGAAATTGGTAGAACCTTAACATATAAAATCCAGTTGTTAACAAGAGAATGACATGTAGAGAAGAAAACAGGAAGTTGAACACCCATATTATGTTACATATAATGGTGGACATTTTTCGAGAACGGTGCATTTGATACCAAAATGGGAAAAATACTGCGGTGCACCTGTCAATGCTCATAGCCGTCAAGATGCATAAACCAGCACTGTACATGAACAAGAAAAGACCCCGAAATAAGGTCTTTAGTGGATCATCATATTCTATATGATTAGCTTTGGCTATAAGCCAATATACATCAATGGCACCAAGACCGATGAGCACACCAAAGTCAGCGATGGAGAGATTCAAGAAGTAAACTGAGAAATTATTCCTCTTAATGCGGAACCCAAGAAGCCATATGGTGCCTCCGTTTCCCACAAGTCCCCAGAGGCAGATAACTAGAGTTATGGTGATCATCAAAAACACTCCTAGAGGAATGGTGCCTTGATCTTCTGGAAGACTGGTCTTGTTGTGGAAGCTCTCCGTTGCATTGTGTGATATGTTATATTCCATTCTAGCATTCGGCAAGGACAGCACTAAAATTCAGCACGATGGACAGTTATTAATTTGGTGTTCTGATGTATAGAGACTCCTGGTGGGAGAAAAGACATAGGATATCATTTATATTTTTTTTTCAGATATGGAGCTAAAGAATTATTTCAGCCTGACTTCACATGGATTAATGAAAACAAATTAAATTAGAAACGGGAAAAAAATAATCAATGCATTTATGCTTGATGCCATTTTAATATGCATTATCCACAAGTCTTGTTTCTACAGGAGTCCTTTTTGTAATGTTACAAAAGGCAGATTGAGTGGAAGAGTTGAAATAAAGCCTGAACTGAATTCATCTGAACCTGAAAATGAAGATGAGAAACAGCCATCGGCTTCAATCGCTATATTAGGTATCAGTGAAATACTTGTACTTCTCAAATCTCCAAACTTTCCTTCTACCATAAAAGCTCAGACAGCAGTATCATGCAACGATTAGGCATAGATTTATTCTAAACATTGCTTTATTATTTTAATTCAATTTTGCACATTGTACAAAATTAATCTGCAGCTTTACTAATATAAAATTAGCATTTCACTTGTATTTGTTGCATTTGCTCTTAACACATCAAGAAATGTTTCTCCTTCAGCTAAGCTATCTATCTAGACCAGTGGTTCTCAACCTGTGGGTCGGGACCCCACTTGGGGTCGAATGACCATTTCAAGGGGTCGCCAAACAACGCAGTCCGCCATTTTTTCCCCCTTTTCCTTAGCTGTGCTACTCCCTTTTATTCTATTGGCTTTTGAAAGCCAAGAGAATAGGCTCTCTTGAACAGAGTCTAATTCCATTGGCTTTCAAAAGCCAATAGGAATTGTCCAGGCTGTCTCTCCCCTGCTGAGCCCACCAAAAGTCCCATTCTGCAAACGGTGCTGCACCAGTCGAGTAGTCCTCGACTTACGACCGGTTGGGGGTCGCGGTATTAAAAAGGTTGAGAACCACTGATCTAGACTATTTTTAAATCACCATCGTGTGTATGTGTTTCCTAACAATTGAATGCTGTAATCTGGATGAGGATTGTAAGTGAAAGTCTCTATGCTTCATACCCAAACTTTCCTTTCCTCTTCAAACAAGGAAAATATTGTACTACATATTTTATGTCATATCAAGCAGAGATCTCCCATTAAACCACCTGCATTGGAGCCTAAACTGAAGCACAGAAATATTCATTTCCCTCAGCTAAGTGGAATCTTACTTCAGACCTCAGTGTGAGAAGATAATCAAAGCAGGCACGTCTTTCTCTTATTAGAAATGACAAGGTTGTGCAACTTAATATTCTCTTTTCACAATCTAGGCCACCCCTGAATTATTGGAGCTTTATAGGGTCAACAAAGATGCTGATGGGATAACAGGATAAATTTCTGGAGACAGAGGAAGTCACAGTAGGGAAGAAGAGATTGGTTTAAGAATGGCCAGTATATGTTTTTCTATAGGCTAACAGGATTAGAACTCTTCAAATATCATTACATATTTTAACAATTGTTCTTGTGGATCAGAACAATATTGTGGTATTATTTTGCAGTAAGAAATACAAGAAGAATATCATATTTATTTAAGAATCAAATGTATAAATTAGAAGGAATCTGACTTATTATAGATTATGTGAAGGTAGAATCTAATGGATCAAATTCTCCAGGTCATTACTGGGCTAGTTTATTCACCGTTTCATTTATTTATAAGCTACATTTTACAATCATGTTCTTCCCCAAGTTTGCAAGAAAACAGTTGTAAGATATTTAAAAAAAAGATCCTGGACATAGTAGATTTGTACAGATAGTCCTCAACTTACAACAGTTCATTTAGTGACTGTTTGAAGGTACAACAGCATTGAAAAAAGTGACTTATGACCATTTTTCACACTTACAAGCATTGCGGCATCCCTGTGGTCATGTGATCAAAATTGAGATGCTTGGCAATGGGCTCATATTTATGACAGTTGCAATGTCTGTGTTACTAACTTAACAACTGCAGTGATTCACTTAACAACTGTGGCAAGAAAGGTCATAAAACAGGGCAAAACTAACTTAAAAAATATTTCACTTAGCAACAAAAATGTTTGGCTCAATTTTAGCTGTAAGTCGAAGAATATCTGTATTTATAATCAAATAATCTATCCTTAGTGACCAGCCAGTTGTAAAATAGAAATGGAAACATAATTCACATCAGAAAGGACAAATCAGTCAAACCGGAATAAACAGTAAATTATGAAACACTTAAAATCCAAGCAGAACAAAATAAATATTCAATTATTGCCAATAGTAGATGTACTGCAAATTCTAATGTAATGACTGAGAACTCTTTCTAAAAACAATTATACCAAAGGGGGGGGGGGAATAAGAAAGTCTTGAACGTACCAGAATTATTGCCAAATCCACCAGTAGCAGGAGTGAATCAGGAGATTATATATACCTGCAGATAAGATGAGAATTTCAGTTGCAAAAAATATATCCCAAAAGTCAGCTTAACCATGAATAGGTTTGTGCACCAATATATACAATAATACCTTTTAAAAGTACTCATATAACCCATATATACTCATGGATAAGACCATCGGTAAATAAACATACCCTCAAATGTATAACCCGAACGCCATAAAAATTCAGATCAGCTTATCCACGGGGGACTTGTTTTTCATGTTTTTTTTTAGTTGAAAATTGGAGGGTCATCAGATGGGCTTATCCTGGAAAATATACAGTAAGCAATACAGATTCCAAACTCTGATATTAAAGAATAAATAAGATTCATGACAGCTATAATGATTCCACCCAGTTTTTCTGATCCTGGCTTAACCTACCTGATCATACAAACATTAGTATACTTACTGTAGTCATCAGATTCTCTTGGCAGCTGTTTAGTGTGTGAACTCTGCAATCCTACTCCAAAGTTGTCCTTTCTTGCACTGATAAATAAATAAGTAAATAAGTAAACAAACAAACAAACATGGAGGGCAACAGAGCTGAATTAGTATGTTCCAAAGGAATATGCTTGTGGCTGCATAGAATACTCTCAGAATATTGTTTTCCTAGAAAAATCAAGGAATTATTTTTTTAAAAAATAGTCCCTTTCTTTCTTCATTTTGTTTCAATCACTCCTTTCCCATGTTAAAGTGTGATCCATCTCTGTCAGAAGCCACAAGAGAAAGTAAAGCTATTTTGGTCACCACGATGTAAAAAAGATGTTGAGACTCTAGAAAGAGTAAAGAGAAGAGCAACAAAGATGATTAGGGGACTGGAGGCTAAAATATACAAGGAACGGCTGCTGGAATTGGGGATGTCTGGTTTAACGAAGAGAAGGATGAGGGGGGACAGGATAGCAGTCTTCCAATATCTCAGGGGTTGCCACAAAGAAGAGGGAATCAGGCTATTCTCCAAAGCACCTGAGGGCAGGACAAGAAGCAATGGATGGAAACTAAAGGAGAGAAGCAACCTAGAACTAAGGAGGAACTTCCTGACAGTTAGAACAATTAACCAGTGGAACAACCTGCCTCCAGAAGTGGTGAATGCTCCAACACTGGAAGTTTTTAAGAAGAGACTGGACAGCCATTTGTCTGAAATGGTGTAGGGTTTCCTGCCTGAGCAGGGGGTTGGACTCAATGACCTCCAAGGTCCCTTCCAACTTATTATTATTATCATCATCATCATCATCATCATCATCATCATCATCATCATCGTCAAGCAAAGACAAGCGTATCCTAAAACAACTCCAAGAACATTTTACAGAAAGAAAATGATATTAAATGTTCTAGCTGATCCCTGTTTGGAAATGAATATTTGCTTCTTACCTTGATTCTAGCAACCAATAATTATTGAATGTCCTATCTTCTTCCAGCTGTATTTGTTGGTTTGCCAGTGGATATTGGAGCTTAATGCCTTCTTTCTATGGAATGATTATAAACTAATGTCCCCCTAGTATACAGCCCACATGCTTTCGCAGAAAGTACAAAAGAGATGCTTTTATACATTTTCAGAAAGGGTGGGGTATCTTAATGGAATAAAGAAATCCATTATTTCTTGCTGAGAATTAAGACCAGACTGCTGATTATTATTTTTATGGATGTTTCACAAATCTCAAATTATGATAAAACGGTTTCCCGTAACTTTGAAAGAGAAGTGCTTTAGACAGATCTTTCTAAAGTAAGTTCAATGTCATTTGTACTTTGAAAACTGAATCAATCTACAGTATCTAAAGATAACGGTTTCTCTTCTCCAGTCATGTCTGACTTTAGAGGGTGGTGCTCATCTCCGTTTCTTAACAAGGAAGGCAGCATTGTCCAAAAGCATTTCTGTGGTCATGTGGCCAGCACAACTTAATGCCAAGCGCATGGAACCTTCCACCAAAGTGGTACTCATTTATCTACGCGCAAGCTTTCAAACTACTAAGTGGGCAGGAGCTGAAACAAGTAATGGGAGCTCACCCCATCACACAGTGCTCAGGTCTCACTCTTGGCCTGTCTGCTTTCCAGCTCACAGGTTATGAATCTGTAACCACTGGGCCATTGCACACTCTTCATTATATCTATATAGCAATAGCAATAGCACTTAGACTTATATATAGCTTCATAGTGCTTTACACCCCTCTCTAAGCAGTTTACAGAGTTAGCACATTGACCCCAATAATCTGGGTCCTCATTTTACTGACCTCGGAAGGATGGAAGACTGAGTCAGCCTTGAGCTGATCAGGATTGAATTGCTGGCAGTCAGCAGAATTACCATGCAATTCTGCATTCTACTGCATCACCATGGCTCTTATATACTTGGAATACTGCATCCAGTGTTGGTCACCATGATGTAAAAAAGATGTTGAGACTCTAGAAAGAGTGCAGAGAAGAGCCACAAAGATGATTAGGGGACTGGAGACTAAAACATATAAGGAACGGTTGCTGGAATTGGGTATGTCTAGTTTAATGAAAAGGACTAGAGATGATATGATAGCTAACTTCCAATATCTCCGGTTGCCCCAAAGAAGAGGGAGTCAAGCTATTCTCCAAAATACCTGAAGGCAGGACAAGAAGCAATGGATGAAAACTAATCAAGGAGAGAAGCAACCTAGAACTAAGGAGAACTTTTCTGACAGTTAGAACAATTAACCAATAGAACAACTTGCCTCCAGAAGTTGTGAATGCTCCAACACTGGAAGTTTTTAACAAGAGATTGGACAACCATTTGACTGAAATGGTATAGGGTTTCCTGCCTGAGCAGGGTCATTGGACTAGAAGACCTTCAAAGTCCCTTCCAACTCCTATCCTATCCTATTGTCATGTGTCTGACTAATGAAACACTTCAAAGAACTTTCAGGCATTTTTTAACCTAAAAAGCCTTTATTAGTGTAAAGGAGTGTCAGCATGGCATGGAGAATACCAAGATCTGAATTTCCCTTCCTTTGCACATACATTCCAGGCATTTCCCCTCCCCTATTTTGGGGTCATGATTCACATCTTCCAATTAACCTGGAGGGCAAAGATTCACTTCCGTTCCCTTCCACGCGCTTTTCTCTCCTCTCTCATTCTCATCTGAATTAACTCTAAAAGTACCAGACAGTTCTGCATATTTTGTCAAAGCAAGAATATTCAATATTAGCAGTGTTGATACCTATCCTATCCTATCCTATCCTATCCTATCCTATCCTATCCTATCCTATCCTATCCTATCCTATCCTATCTTATTAACTCTCATTCCCATAACCTTTAACTAGGTGAAATGGTGCATTGTAGGCCAACAATTTTTGAACCTAGGTATTTCAAATGGGCTAATTTACAGAACATTCCAAAATCTGGATATATAACTTCCATGGAATTGAAATTTGACAATTTTTGTAAACATTTTATAACAACAAAAGTATCATAAAATAGTTCATAATACAAAATGTCAGTAACATTTTCATGCGCTAATATTTGACTGTGCTACTATAGAGTCCACTATAGGCTATTGTCAAGGTAGATACATCTATGAATATATCCCCAACATTTCCCTGGAAGGCAGGACTTTATTTAAAATTAAATATTTTTTTCTTGTATACTAATCTTTGTATAATGGGAAACTTTAATGCAATAGCAGATGCGACTTTGGATTATAAAATTATCAAAATCTTAAATCAACATCTTTTTCACTGAATATGGATAATATGCTTTTTCCATTAAAGAATCAAAACAAAACAAAACAAAACAAAAAAACCAACAACACCCTAATGATTTTAAATATTTTAGCACCCATTATGGTCATCAGAGTAACCTCAGGCTTAGCAGGAAATAACATTTTCAAGGATATTTCTATGTATTTGCTCCAAAGAATGCCTCACAAGCATTAGTTTATCCTTTTATTACTCTGAGACTTAAGATGGATGGAAGCAGCAGGGGACAGATCAAAGATGCCAAGAACAGAATCTTAGATGCACTCCATAAAGGATATTGGTAATACTGAAAGCTCTTAGTAGATGACAATACAATGATTTACCAAGAAATATAGATATTCTGAACAGCTATAGCATTTTATCAAAAGTGTTTTATTGTACTGTATTAGTGCATTAACAGTTTTCAGCATACATTTCTGGAGCTGATGACACATAAGTTTTAGACAATGAAATCTAAGAAAATGCAGCTACAGTCCAAAACATAAGCACAATAATATTAAATATGTTTTCATGCAACACTCTGAAGTGCAAAGGGTTGCTTATATAGCCCTTTTTGGCTACTCCATAAAGCAGCAGTATCTTTTCTCAAAACAGCGAGCTCAGAAAAGGAAATCTTCACTTTAAAGGGTTGCCGAAGGACTTTTGTGCAAGCCACTGTGTTCTGAAATTTCTTATCCCCTTTGAATTTGTCATGGTGCAAACAAAAGAATAAAAGAAAAGAAAACAATCAAAATTCCTTTCCAAGTATACAATTAAGACACCAAGGAAAAAGCTTTTCCTTCAGGTTACTGACATATCTTTTGTTGAAACAGATAAGAATAGTTGATAGTTTCATACCTTATGTTGAAATTTCTTCTTTTGCTTTTCTGTGGAAGAAGTAGGAGAAAGAAGCAGAGGGAGAAACAAAACTGAGATGTGATACGGCAACCTTCTTTTTCCAGGTGTTACTCTTGCGCTATCCCAGGGTCAGCTTGTTGGCAAAGCCATCTCCATTTGGCTTGACCCAGGGTATCTTCAGGAGTGATTCCCACACATTTCATGTCCTTCTTGATGCCATCTTCCACCGTTTCCTGCACTCCAATCCATAGAGGACAACTGGGTGCACTGTCATTCTGTAAATGTTTTACTTGAGGCATAGAAGCATCTGATGACCACACAGGATTCCAGTCACCTGGCACCAATTCATCGAGGCAGCATTGACCGGGGCACAGGCTTCTGGAAAGCTACCACCATGGCTGCATATGAGGGACCTGAGGTACTTGAATTACTCTACCTTCCTCAGGTCTTCTCCATTAATGCTGATGGTTCCATTGGTTTGGGGGCCATATTCCATATATTCTGTCTTCTTGACATTCAATCAAAGGGCAAATTTGCCAGTCTGTCCATCCCATTGCCATGTTTGCTCTTTGAGGTCTTCATGTTGCTCATTCACCAAGAAGACATCACCATAGAGGTGTGATCATGGATGGGGCAAATGGAGGTCAAGTATCACAGTGTCCATATAAAGGACAAATAGTAGGATTGAAAGCACTGATCCTTGATGTACTCCAGTGTTGATGGTGAAGGGAGGCGATGTTTCCATTGTGCATCAGACCAGGCTAGTGACACTATGGTATAATAATTGAATTTACCAAATATAGGCTTGGGGATATTGTGAGATCATAAGGCATGCCAAATGTGTTTGTGTGGGATGCAATTGAAGGCCTTTTCCAAATGCAATGTGGATGACTTGGTCTTCTCACAGTGCTTCTCCAATAGCATCTGAGCAGCATGAATGGTATCCATCCTTCTACTCCCGTTCACAGAGCCACATTGGTTCAGAGTGATGGAGACCATCCTGAAGAGCCTGGCATTGATAATCCATTCAAATATTTTCATGGTATCATATAGGAGCTGGATTGACTGATAATTTGAGCAATCGGTCATCTCACCCTTGGCTTTCCAAATTGGCATCCTGGTACTGGTTGCCCAAGCTGCTGAGACTGCACCCTTCTCAATGATTTTTGTTAAAGAGGATAGCAAGAATCATGGTATCTCAGTGGCCAAGGATCTTTCACACTTCAGCTGGGATATTGTCAGAACGGGTTGCCTTCCCATTCTTCATCTTCTCCATTGCTTCTTCAACCTCCTTAGTAATTGGTGGCACAGATCCAGAGATCAGATTGGCATTTTGAATTGAAAGGTAGTCAAATTCCTCATCGCTAATTTTGGAGAAGTAATCGCTCCATTGGCAGAAGTGTAGAAGGAGTCAATAGTCTTTGTCCTTTATGTGCTTGACTTGGCTGATACCCTGAATGGCTTAATGACATGCCTTGGGCAGGTGGTAGGTTTTATTTTCTCCAGTATGTTGAATATGTGGTTGTAGCCTTGGCTGTCACTACTGCTCTCTTGGCAGTCAATCTTTACAAAATTGTAATTCCGGAGATTTTCATCAGTGAGGGACTGGAACCGTGCTTCTAACTCCTTCTTCCTCACAGCTATTTGCACTTATTCATTCCACCACCAAACTTGCTTTTTCATGGCCTATTTCTCTGGCTTCATCTTCCCAAGGACAGCAGTCATTGCAGCGTGGACTGACTATATGCCAGTGGTTCTCAACCTGTGGGTTGGGACCCCATTTGGGGTCGAACGACCATTTCACGGGGGTCGCCAAACAACGCATTCCGCCATTTTTTCCCCTTTTCCTTAGCTGTGCTACTCCCTTTTATTCTATTGGCTTTTGAAAGCCAATAGAATAGACTGTCTTGAATAGAGTCTAATTCTATTGGCTTTCAAAAGCCAATAGGAATTGTCCAGGCTGTCTCTGCCCTGCTGAGCCCGCCAAAAGTCCCATTCTGCAAACGGTGCTGCAAGTTGTCTGCAGCGAAGGCGAGCTGTCTGGAAGTTTCCACCCCTCCCTGCTGAGCAACTACTAAAAATGTAAGTAAAAGAGGACCAGGGGTGGGAGGTGGGAGGCCGGCGGGTGCAGGGAGGGTTGCTGGTGCACATGGGGCCCAGCAGGTGCCTTACCTCCCTTGGGCTGGGCCAGCTGGTGGCCCAACCGGTGGTCAGCCTGCGCCATCTCTGCTGCTTGCCAGCTACGCCTCGGCCAGCGCAGGGGGCAGCACCACGCATGCACGATGCTCCCAGGCAGGGAAAGTCCTTGACTTATGACCGGTTGGGTAGTCCTCGACTTACAACTGGTTGGGGGTCACGACATTAAAAAGGAACCACTGCTATATGTGATGATGGATGCGATGATGGATGCGATACTGCAACCATCCCAAGGAAAAATACATACCAATACAAACTTAGGGCATAGTTAAAAGAAAGAAATAGAAAAAAATATTAGGGGACAATAAACATATTTGGTCACCATGATGTAAAAAAGATGTTGAGACTCTGAGTCTAGAAAGAATACAGAGAAGAGCAACAAAGATGATTAGGGGACTGGAGGCTAAAACATATAAGGAACGGTTGCTAGAATTGGGAATGCCTAGTTTAATGAAGAGAAGGACGAGGGGGGACATGATAGCAGTGCTCCAATATCTCAGGGGCTGCCCCAAAAAAGAGGGAGTCATGCCATTTTTCAAAGCATCTGAAGGCAGGACAAGAAGCAACGGATGGACACTAATCAAAGATAGAAGCAACCTGGAACTAAGGAGAAACTTCCTGACAGTGAGAACAATCAACCAGTGGAACAACCAGCCTCCAGAAGTGATGAATGCTCCAACATTGGAAGTTTTTAAGAAGAGACTGGACAGCCATTTGTCCGAAATAGTGTAGGGTTTCCTGCCTGAGCAGGGGGTTGGACTAGATGACCTCCAAGGTCCCTTCCATAATCATCATCATCATCATCATCATCATCATCACTATTATTATTATTATTATTATTATTATTATTATTACTATTATTATTACTAATAATATTTACCATATGACCGGGTATGACTGCTTTGGTGGAACAAAAAAATAAAAACTGGGGAAAGTGGACCAATCAGACAGCACCTGTGCAAGATTCCTGAGTAGATTAAAAGATGTATTAAAGAACAAACTAGAAAAGATCCATCTGAACCTAAGAGAACCAACTCTAAGCAACTGGTGTTCTCCGATTGTATTAGTGCCACCTATGGACACATCATTGATGGCCCATAACCCACAAGATGTCAAGGTCTTCATCAAAATCAATGGACGAACAACAATAGTGCCAATGCCAAGTGGTGATGTATAATTTTTTTTTGTAGATTTCAGGCTAATAAGCAGAGTGGCCAATTTTGATGGATATCCAATGCCCAGAGCGGAAGAGCTCTTGGATAGCCTAGGTGGAGTCAAGTACCTTTCTTTGTTGTATTTAACCAAAGGATGCAGTCCTAAGCTGCATCAAGCGATAGCATCAAGAACATGAGAAATAGTATTACTGCTTTGTACCACAATAGTGGGACACACTTGGAATAGTGTATCCTATTCTGTCTGCCACGATAAGAAATGTTGAGACTCTGGAAAGTGTGCAGAGAAGAAAACAAAGATGAAAGGAGTGTGGAATCTAAATCGTATAATGAACTGTTGTGGGAGCTGGGTATGCATATCAAAAAGAAGGATTTGGGGGGGGGGCACAACTTTATTCTCAATCTCTATTACCTGGGATATGATCTCTCTTATACCCAAATAAACCATGTCAAATGATTTGTAGATGATCTCTTTTTATAATCTACAAAGAAAGGGATGGATGGGTAGGAACAGTCTCATTGAGAAGCAAATGTCCATCAATCCATGTGGATGCATTTGCATTCCTCTTTAGTTGGATTAAAGTGACTGGAATAATGGCAAGGGGTACTTTAATATCCTCTGAGGATGTGTGGATTGCTAAGTTAGTTTGAACAAAGCATGTCCTGAAAAATGAACAGTGAAATTAGGCATAAAAATGGGATAATGAAAGCAAATATCTCCCTAGTGGGAATTATTTTTAATGTTGTTGTAATCTGAAAAAACATACAGGTTTGATTTATTATCATTATGAGTTGCAAGAGTCATAGAGAGTCACAAGGCATACAAGTTTAATAAATTATAGTTCATTGCACAGCCAGTCAGATGTTTAAACTGGATTTGGTATTTTTATCTACGTATCCAATCCTTGCCAAGAATTTGGGATAGACAAATATTGTTGTTTGATAGTGACTCTCTCAACCATCTGCTCTTAGAGTAGGAGTTGTGAGTCTAGGTCCACAGGCATAGGCAACCTTGGCTCTTTTATGACTTGTGGACGTCAACTCCCAGAATTCATTGTTGTTCGCTTTTATAATATGACTATACCCAGGATTTGTATTTTTAACGTAATTTGTAATATATATATGTATATATGTACTCATGTGTGGGTGTATGTGTGGTGTGTGTGTGTGTGTGTGTGTTACAACCAGCCAAAACACAAAGTAGCTGATAAGGACACTATACACTAGTTTCATTTTTCTCTGGGAATTTTTTTTAAATCCCTGGGCTTTCGTTGTCCTTTATTCCTCTGTCACGGTCCATGATAGCCTTTCCTTACAACTACATTGCTTAAGAGCTCTTTCTTTCTTCATTTATTTACTCCATCTATTGTTGCCCAGTTCCAAACAATTCTGTTATGCTTTTCAATTTTCTTTTTTGTTTTTCCACCTTTTCTTTGGTTTCCTTTGAAGTCTAAACGTAGGGAATGTTGCACTGTTTCTTTTATTCTCAATCTTCCCTAATCTTAACTCATCAAGTTCTGCCCAAATCTCTTCCATCTGTGAAAAGTGTAAAAGTTCTTTACAATAGCACTCATTTCTCAGAACTCCAGCCCTAAATCTATAGATTAAAATCTATGTCACAGCATGCAGTAGCCCAAGGCCATCTCCCATCTTGTCTTATCAGCTTGCAGACATGTGAATCATTTTTACAGATGATAACAAAAGGAGAGATATAAACAATAATTATAGGGAAAAAAGACAAATAGAGGCAGCTGCTGTGCTAGCACATGGAGGAGAGAATTGGATAGAGTAGTAACTAGAGAGTTTAATGGGAAGAAGAGAATAAACGGAAAAATAAAACAAATTCTAAACAGTGTGGGTTGTTGGGGCTTGTTGATTCCAAGAGAGCCTGGAACAAGATTCTTGAACTAGAGCTAGGATGATTTAATACTGGAATTCATTGTTTTGTAGCCTGCCTATAACCTATTTTTATTTGAGTTTTCTTGCCAATTCCAACTCTCTCCAATCAGTTTGATTTCTGTATCACTTAGAAGTCTCAAAAAGTGGAGTTTCATCTATATACTGACTGACGTAACTGAAGAAGGTAGATGAATTCATGGATTAAATGACTTTATTTAAGTGCAAGCTGATTTGTACAATCTCTGAGGAAATAAAATTGACATGCAAAACTGTAGGAGAATGTACAAGGAAGCACACAAGTGCAAGCAAGGCTACCATCAACATTTTTCCCCGCTTTTGCTGGTTTAAGGAAAACTTTAACAAGCAGGATCAAAGTGAAAATGACCACCACTGGGTAAGAAATCAATGAACTGAAAATAATCTGAAACGTTAGAAAAGTATTTGAAAATGTAAGTACCATTTGCAAGGCAAAGTACACAAAGGGAAGTATCCAAGTGATAGCACACACAATGAGGGACAATTTGGATGGCCAACGGCATTGATGCCAAATTGGAAAAAGCACTGATACACAACGGTCCATGCGGATGCTTATTAGTAAAAGTTGACTAGTATTGTGCATCATAAAATAAAGACCTAAAAAAATTAAATATATTCTAAAATGATATCCATTAGGAAACTCAAATATTTTAATCAAAACCTTCAATATAAGTACTGTAGAATCAGCCACGGCCAAATTCAAGACATAGATGGAGAAAGAATTTGTTTTCATATGGAAACCAAGAATCCAGATGACTTTTCCATTCCCTACAAGTCCCCAAAAGCAGACTGTACAAAGAATGACATGAAAGATGAGAAACTCTACAATTTGGAACATTTTGAATTAACAAATTTTCAATTTCAGTCCAACTGACTGTTGTAGGTATTATATTCCACATCTGAAGCAAATAACGAGGAATTGAGATTGTCATAGGTATTATATTTTGTCTCTGAAGGAAATAATGAATTGGGGCCAAACTCTGCCATTCTGCTCAGCTCAATTTTCTTTTCTTCTGTATTTTTATTTTTCTCCTTTTGTACATAAACACCCGCAGAGAGAGGCAAAACAGGCATACAATAAGTCCTAAATTATGCTAAACTATTTTCAGAAAATTTTTACAGCCAAAAGAAAACTAAGCGATTAAAAGGGATTTTCTCTTAAGACAAAGCTGTTCCAATTTTCTTGATGACAATACAGAACTCGTGAAAGCAAGCCAAGAGGCAGCCAATAAATAAACGTTTAATGCATTAAATATATAGACAGAATAAATAAACATCCCATATCTACCACTGGCCAGCAAGATACTTGCAAGAGATCCACAAGAGATCTGGAAGAGAGGTGGAGTTTTAGGAAAATAGATGCACATTTGCAATTCATAGATTCTTGTACAATATTTATAAAGATTAAAATAAGTTAATCTTTGGGTGAAAAAAAAATATTGCTTCTGTTATTATTGTTGATGCTGGGAAAAAACAAATTAAATGAAGGAGGTTTTAAAAAATAGTCTCTTCATTGTGTTTCTACTGCTCCTTTGCCATGCTAGTTATGATCTATTTCTTTCAGGAGCCATCTTACCTCACAAGAGAAAGTAAAGCTATCACTTAGATGCAGTATAAAGTAAGTCAAACAAGCAGAGGCAATGCTATCATATAAAGCAACTGCAAGATCATTTTACAGAAAGAAAATGATATTGATGCTCTAGCTGATGTTATTATCCCTGATTTGGAAATGAATTCACTTCCGTTCCCTTCTGCACACTTTTCTCTCCTCTCCCCTTCTCCTCTGAATTAACTCTAAAAGTACCAGACAGTTCTGCATATTTTGTCAAAGCCAGAATATTCAATATTAGCAGCATTAACATCTTGCTTCTGATTTTCCCTGAGAAAGTCTTTTGGGTTCTACCAGCTCACACTTGAAAATCCTACCTTTTTCCAGCTGTACTTGTAGGTTTGCTAGTGGATGTTGGAGCTTAATACCTTCTTCTGGAAAGATTATATAAACCGTTGTTCTCCTAGCATGCAACCCATGTGCTTTGGCATAAAATACAAAAGAGATGCTTTTATACCTTTTGAGAAAGGGTGGGGAATCTTAATGGATTAAAGACATCTTTCCTTTCTTGCCAAGATTTAAATCAGGGTGTTGATTTTTTCCATAGATGTTTCAGAAATTATGGTTTCCCATAAATGATAAACACATTAGGCAGATGTTTCTAAGGAAAGTTCAATGCCATGTGTCCTTTGAAAACTGAATTGATCCACAATATCTATGTACTAATGAAATTCTCATTCCTGTAACCTTTATTGGGGTGAAATGGTGCACCCCAATAATGGTTCAACAATTTTTGAACCATGGTACCTCAAATGGGTTAACTTTGCAGAATGAGTCCAAAATTCAGGATACATGATTCCCTTGAAATGGAAATTTTGACATTTTTTTTTTGCAAAATCTTTATGACAATAAAATTATATATATAAAAAAGTATACAAAATAAAACTTTCCACATGCGAATGTTTGACTGTGCTACTACAGAATCCACTGTAGGAAATTTTCAAGGTAGATACATCTACGAATGTATCTCCAACTTTTCCATGGAAAACAGGACTTTAGAAGCTTCATCATTGTTTATGGCATAGAAGATTTTGCTAAGGTGTCACTTCTGCCAAATAAATTTTCTTTAATACAGATCTTTATTTAATAGTTATATAATTTTTCTTGTATAATAAAACCTCTAATAGAAAATTATTGAAGAAGGAATCTAGTAAGGATATATCTCTGAAACAATGGTCTATACAGTATAGAATAACAGAGTTGGAAGGGATCTTGGAGGTCTTCTAATCCAACCCTGCTCAAGCAGGAGACTCTATAGCATTTCAGACAAGTGGCTGGATAATCTCTTCTTTAAAGTCTTTAGTGATGGAGCAGCCACAACTTCTGAAGCTTTTTCACTGGTTAATTGTCCTCACTGTTAGGAAATTTCTCCTTAGTTCTAGGTTGCTTCTCTCCTTGATTAATTTCCATGCACTGTTTTTTTTTTTTTTTATCTTGCCTTCTGGTACTTTGGAAACCAAATTGATCCCCTCTTCTTTGTGGTAGTCCCTCAAATACTGAAACACTTAGTCCTTCTTTTCTTTAGACTAGCCATACCCAATTCCTGCAACCATTCTTCATATGTTTTAGTCTCCAGGCTTTTAATTATTTTTGTTGCTAGTCTCTACACTCTTTCCAAAGTCTTAACATCTTTTTTGTAATGTGCTGACCAAAAGGGGATGCAGTATTCCAGGTGTGGCCTTATTAAGGTTTTATAAAACAGTACTAATACTTCATCTGATCTTGACTTTATCCCTCTGTTTATGCAACTAAGGATTGCATTAGCTTTCTTGGCTGTTGCCACACACTGTCCCTCTAACAGTTAGGTTTCACCTAATCTATACTTGTACCTTTAGTTTTTCCTGTTTAAGTGTAAAACCTTGCTTTTCTCCACGTTAAATTTCATTTTGTTGGATAGGTCCCAGTGTTTGTCTGTCAAGATCTATTTGGATCCTGAGCCTATCTTCTGTGATTACTGCCAACTTAATATCATCTGCAGATTTGATGAGTTCCCTCATCTAAGTCGTTTATGAAGATATGGAAGAATATTGGGCCTAAGATGGAGCCTTGTGGTACTCCAGTGCTTACTTCCCTCCATGTATATGTAGTACCATTAAGGACTACCTGCTGAGTGTGATTTATCAGCCAGTTACAAATCCATCTGGTGGCGATGCTTCTATCCCACATTTTTCTAGCTTACCAAGAAGTAGGCTGTGATCTACTTTGTCAAATGAATTACTGAAATCCGAATATACTATGTCTACACATTTCACTGATCCACCAATTTAGTCACTTTGTCAAAGAATGCAATAAGATTTGTTTGCAATGATCAATTTTTGACAAACCCCTGTTGGCTACTAATTATAACTTTACTTTAGAACTTTAAAGAACCCCCCCCTCCCCAAAAAAAGATCCAACTCCCCAATTATTTTAAATGTTTTAGTACCCATTATGGCCATCAGGGCAACTTCAAGCTTAGCAGGAAATAACATTTTCAAGGATATTTCCATATATTTGCTCCCAAGCATCCCTCCCAAGCATTAGTTTATGCTTTTATCATTCTGAGAATTAGGATGGATGGAGGCAGCAGGAGACAGATCCAAGATGCAAAATAAGTAGCAAAATAAAATAGACTGGTTGTTGAGTTTGTTGGTCCCAAGAGAATCTGAAACAAGATTTTTGACATAGAGCTGGGAGAAAATCCGAAACCTGTGAAGGAATAAGGGAATCATGAGACAAATTTATCCTATACAGATGGCTTTCACAGGAAGTAAGAGACGATGTAGCCTTCTGGTTTGAGAGAGAATGCCAGCCAGAATAACTGGTCATTACTTAATTCTAAGTATTTCTAAGTAGAAATTACAATGCACACCTTTTAGGCTGTAGGCTGCAACAGATCAGTAGAGCTAGAGTTAACTTTGTTAGTTTGTTTTACTATGCTTATCAAAAACTGGGGGGGAGGAGTGTGAGAAATGAATCTGTGCTAATTAGCTGCTGTGTAGATGCTACAATTAAAGACTGCCTGAAATGCTTTGTCTATGTGAAAATTGAACTAGCAAAACATACATTATTTTGCTAATAAAGAGAGAGAGAGAGAGAGAATCACAAAAAAGGTGTTTTGTACACCATGAGTTAGATCAAGGTTCATGAAGCCATGCAGCTCCCGTGACAATCAATCTTTAAACTATGCAGTTTCTTTTGTCCTGACGAAACCCTTAATATGCAAATTTGAATTCTTTCATCACTTCGTTCTTATATAGCACAAGTTTTAATGTATGGACTGGTTAAACAGTGATTTAATAGTGCAATTCATTGTTCCTTAACCCATTTCTCCTTGAGTTTTCTTGCCAACCCCAAGTCCCTCCAATCTGTTTGATATCTCTATCTCTGGAGGATTCAGAAAACAGTGTTCTATCTATATAATGACTGACTAGAGCAGGTAAACTGACAAACTATTACTCAGCGTTAGCCCTGTACTCTACTGGCTAATGTAACCATGTCATACACTAAGTAAATAACCAACTGATTTAACCAACAGAACATAGATGAATGCATGGATCAGATGACTTTATTTGATTTATAAACTGATTTGTACAACCTTTCACAGGAAATGAAAATGGCATACCCACTTGTGGAGAAGCATACATTTCCAAAGCATTTTACTTAAAACAGGAAAGAGAATGGATTAATAATAATAATAATAATAATAATAATAATAATAATAGAAAATTGAAGAAAGAGACCGAGGGACTAATTCTGGCTGCACAAGACCAAGCCTTAAGGACAAATGCATATAAAGTCAAACTTAAGAAGACAGCAACAGACAGTAAGTGCTGCCTGTGCAAAAGAAGCTGCAGAAACAGTGGACCACCTGGTAAGCTGCTGCAAGAAGATCACACAGACTGACTACAAGCAACTGCATGACAAAGTAGCAACAATGGTGCATTGGAAGATCTGCAAGAAATATCATTTGCCTGTAAGCAAGAACTGGTGGGAACATAAAATAAAGTCATAGAAAATGATAAAATTAAACTGCTCTGGGACTTCAGAATTCAAACAGACAAGCACCTGCAACATAACACGCCAGACTTAACAATTGTCGATAAGAAAGACAAAAAAGTCTGGATAGTGGACGTGGCAGTGCCTGGAGACAGCAGAATAGAAGAGAAAGAACTGGAGAAGATAACAAAATACAAAGACCTACAAATAGAAATAGAAAGACTGTGGCAAAAGCAAGCAAGGGTAGTACCAATAGTCATAGGCTCCTTGGGTGCAATCCCAAAACAACTGGAGCACCACTTGAACGCCATTGGCATTGACAAATTCGCTATTAGTCAATTGCAAAAGGCGGCCTTACTAGGAACTGCTTCCATCCTGTGAAGATATCTGTAATAATATCAAACATCCACATCTGCCTATCCCAGGTCCTTGGTAAGTACTCGATAGGTAGACAAAATGCCAAATCCAGTCTGAACATCTGGCTGACTGTGCAATGATCCATCATCCTTATCATCATCATCATCATCAACAACAACAACAACAACAACAAGAACAACATCTAACAAATCCAGACATACAGCTAGCATTGTCCCAAGAATTTTTTCCAGTTTTCAGATAGATAGAGCTTCTTGATAGTTAGTTTCTCTGGACTTCTTTTTCAGAATATTATTTCTGTCTCCATAATGTAACATTTAGAGAAAATTTTGGTGGGAACTGGTTGGGTTTGCTTGTACTTAATAAACCACAACATATAAACAATCAAAAATCCATCTTCGTAGCCCAACCAGCAAAGCATGAAAAATCAATATTTTCACAAATGTTCATAACTGGGTTTCATCAGGCTCATTCTCTTCTTTCTTGATATCTTCCTCATTTCTGAAAACCCTGCGGAGTGCAAGGTTCATGGATACTCTGGATCGGTCCTCTTTATTCCTCCCAGCCAGGAAATAAAGGATTGGGTTGATACTGCTATTTACTACAATACAGATGTCAGAAAGCATTGCAAGAATAATCATATGTTCAAACCAGGGGTGAAAATCCTGTACCATAGTTAAAAAAAAGTCAACCATCATTTTATTTTCTATTAACGAGTTCTTAAACAGTTCACCAAGTAGTGATGTTAAATCATTGTTTTTTAGTACACTGTAATTAATAATAGAATATATGCTCAGAGGCAAACGAAATACAATAAAGCACATGAGCGAAAGTAAGATTACCGTCAGCACTCTTTTCCGCTTTTGCTGGCGACGTTTAAAGAAAATTTTAACAAGCAGGATCAGAGAGGAAATGACCACCACTGCGTAAGAAATCAGACCATTGAAAATCAGTTGAAACAATAGAAAAGACTCTGAAAATGTAATCAGCATTTCCAAGGCAAAGTACACAAAGGGCAGAACCCAAGTGATAACACACACAATGAGGGACAATTTGGGTGGCCGATGGCATCGATGCCAAATTGGAAAAAGCACAGATACACAACGGTCCACACTGATGCTTATCAGTAAAAGTTGACTAGTATTGTATAACACAAAATAAAGGAGGAAGAAAATAAAATCTATTCTAAAATTATTTGGACTAAGAATCTAGGATATTTGCATCAAAGCCTGCATTATGAGTACTCCAGAATCAGCCACAGCCAAATTCAAGACATAGATGGACAAAGTATTCATTTTCATATGGAAACCAAAGATCCAGATTACTTTTCCATTCCCTACAAGTCCCAAAAAGCAGATAGTAAAAAGAATGACACTAAAGATGATAATCTCAGTAAAATTTGGAATATTTGGAAATTGGAAAGTTTCAAAGTCAGTCCAATTTGGATTGTCGTGAGTATTATATTTCATCTCTGAAGCAAATAATGAGGAATTTGAATGGTTGTACATATTATATGTTATATCTGAAGCGGCTAAAGAGGTAGGGCCAAACTCTGCCATTCTGCTCAGCTCAGTTTTCTTGTTCTCCTTTTGTACATAAACACCTGCAGAGAGAGGCAAAACAGGTATAAAATAAGTCCTAAATTATGCTAAATTATTTTCAGTTTTTTTAAAAGCCAAAAGAAAACTAGGTGATTAAAAGGGATTTTTTTCTTAAGACAAAGCTATTCCAATTTTCTTGATGACAAAACAGAGCTCGTGAAAGCAAGCCAAGAAGCAGCCAATAAATAAATGTCTGATGCATTACATATACAGACAGAATAAATAAACATCCCATATCTACCACTGGCCAGCAAGATACTTGCAAGAGATCCGCAAGGGATCTGGAAGGAGAGGTGGAATTTTAGGAAAATAGAAGCACATTTCCAATTTCTCATATTTTTCTGAACACCACAGACATCCTAAATTCTATTTTAAATCCATGGAAATTTGGGAAAGATACAGTTTCAGATAATTTGTTCCCAAAATGTAGCAAAAAACAATATTACTGAATTTTGATGGAAAATGAGGTGTGGTTGACATAATATTTTTGAAATTCTCTTCCCATCAAAAACAAGCTATAGATACCTCTGCCTGAATCCACTTGAATCATTAAAACAACTTTGCATTTTTTATTTTATTAATATTCAAATAAAGAGTTGGTTTCCTTGCACAAGACTAATACAGCAAACTTTAAAAATATTACAGTAGAATCTGCAATTTCAAGAGACATAATCACAAATCCCTCCCATGTATGTAGGGTTGCCCTTTCATTTCAAGTGATCTACTCTAAGATTTAACTCTTAGTTCAGTTTTAGATAAAAAAAGGAGTACTTTTAGTCCGTTAACAGCATTCTTCTTTAAAAAGCTTTTAAAGACCCAATCTTTAGAAGAGAGAGTCTAGGCCATAGAGGAATAGAACATTTTGGTACCCAGTCTATTATAATATTTTTTTAAAACTTCAGATGATGTCAAGAAAGAATTATAGTAGAATATTTTCCCATTTTCCCATAATAAATTATCTGCATACAGCCATAGAGCAATGGCTTTGAATAATATTCTTAGAAACAATGATAAATTAAAGAAAGGAATTGGCAATTCATTTTTCCAAGGCAATAGGCTGCCCCTAAATTTGTTGTCCCTCTCAGAGCTACCTTTGACTGAGCAACAGTTTGACTTTTGCAAATTCAAGGTTCGATTTGAAGTTATTTTGAGGCAGGCAACACACAAAGCCACAACATGAGCTCTACAAAAGCTCTGCATAAACATCCATATAGTGTGACTCCATCACAAGGCACTAATATTCTGCCTCTATAAAATAGCCTGTTCTTCAAATACTGTAGTAGACACAAAGATTCATATGTACCTGGAAATAAGGACTGGTGGGTAATCTTCACCTTTCTCAAACACAAAACATATATTTCACTACATCAGGCTCCTGAATAGCTCCCTGGCAGAGAAAGAGTTTAAGAAAAGCATTCCAAAAGAAATAGATGTATTACGCTGTTATAGTAAAATGAACATCTTCCACTGATTCTTTGTTAAGCAATGAAAACTTCCCCTGCCTTATTTGATAAAGTGATTGCATTGTTTATCAGATTAGAAAGGCTAATTTTATTTTTTGTCTGTTAAGATAACTGTTAGGAGGAAATGCAGAAGGGGACAATTATTCATCATTAAATGCATTTGGAGTAACCTTACCAAAGACGACTGTTTGGATAGCCAAATGCAGTAATTTTATTTATTTCTTGAAATAATTTATATATCTTAAAACAATTCTGGGTGGCAGTTTGGTTGCCATCATTCTGGGCAAGTTGTTGTCATCAAGGATGGATTAACATCGTCCTGGGCAAGTTGTTGCCACCAGAGACTGGCTGCCATTGCATTAGGCAAGTTGCTGTCACCAGAGACTGACCACCATCATTCTAGGCAAGTCGCTGTCACCAGAGGCTGACCACCATCATTCTAGGCAAGTTGTTGTCATTAGAGATTGACTACCATCTTCCCTGTAAGTTCTTATTACCTGAGATCAACCACCATCATCCCAAGCGAGTCACTGCAGACAGAGAACAACCATCACTGCCCCTTGTGCGTGGCTGCTGATCATGACTGAATGCCACCATGTTACGTGCCCTGTTAGGCTAAGGCGCCAACATGAGAGACCTCTTTGGAGGGGAGGTCAGGAGGGCCCAGATTTAAGTGGTCCCTACAGGGGTGGCACTACAAATATATTCAAATTAGTTTATGTATATTCTGATTTCTGTGTCACTCTTCTATCCTAAACAAACAAACAAACAAACAAATAAATAAATAAATAAATAAATAAATAAATGCACAGAAATGCCTGAAGTGTTTTAATTGAGATGGAACTTCTAAATAGTCCTGAAAGTTAATTTCTGCTGGGTATGAACCGCAGTTCACCTCTGTTCCAACTGGTGACCTCACTCCATAATCTACTGAAAAATATACCTTAACTTAACGGTAAGAAACAAAACAGTCATAGTCAAATGTGCTGTTCTCTTGATAAGTACTTGCGTTTTACCACTTAAGTAGTCAGTAACAGAGGAAGCTGCCTAAATCCATTTTCAATTTCACAAGAATTGCTATTTTTTGAAAGAATTTGCCTTGCTATGTCTGTGTTTATTTATAATGCTGTTGGATCTTATATTGTTTCATGTACTGTTTTATTGGTGGAAGGCCACCCAAAAGAGTTTTAAGATACAGAAATAGATAAAATCACCACAACTGTCTGCCAAAACTATCCTCTTTAGTAAGATTATTCCCCTTCTGCATTTCCTTTTGATAGTTATCTTAACTGTCAAAAAGAAACATCACTTTCTAATCTAATAACGGCTAAACCATGAAACCATTTTACCAAATAGGTCTGGGGAGATTCATTGCTTAGCAAAGAATCCACAGAAGACATACATTTTACAAAGACATCTATTCCTTTTGGAATACTTTTCTTAAAGTCTTTCTATGCCAGAAATACATTCCAGGATTTGATGTAGAGGAATACATGTTTTGTATTCAAGAAAGGTGAAGATTACTCACCAGTCCTTATTTCCAGGTATATATGAATCTCTGTGTCTACTACTTGAAGGATTGGCTATGTTATAGGAGCAGAATGCTAGTGCCTTGCGGTGAAACCACACTTTGGGGATGGCTTAGTTTAATCAGAGGTTTTGTAGAGCTCCTATTATGGCTTCGTGTGTTTCTTGCCTTAAAATAACTTCAAATCAAACCATGAATTTGGACCAAATTGTTGCTCTATCAAAGGTAGCCCTGAGAGGGAGAATGCATTCATGGGCAGCCTAGTTCCTTGGAAAAATGAATTGCCAAATCTTTTCTTTAATTTATCATTTGTTTCTAGGAATAACATTCAAAACCATTCCTCTATGGGTGCGTGCAGATAATTTATTTTGGTAAAATGGGAAAATAGTCTACTGTAACTCTCTCTTGAGGTCATTTGAAGTTTAAAAAATTGTTATAATAGGCTGAGTTCCAAACTGTTCTATTCTTTCTTCTTCTGTGGTCTAGACTCTCTCTTCTAAAGATTAGACCTTAAAAGGTCTTTTAAAAGAAGAAACCTGTCAATAGACTAAATATAGAACTGAACCAAGACTTAAATCTTAGAGTATATTACATGAAATCAGTGGGGAACCCTTTATACATGAGAGGGATTTGTGATTATGTTCCCTATTTGAATATTAGCAAATACATTAATTAATGTCTCTTTTTTTCATGAGCTTCTTTTGATCCAAATGGATTCAGGCACAGATATTTTTACTGCTTTTTTGTGAATGGATGAGAATTTCAAAGTATGTCAATCATGCCTCATCTTCCATCAAAATTCAATAATATTGGTTTTTATTAAATTTTGGGAATCAACTTGATTTGAGGCAGTATCTCTCCCAAATTATCAGAGACATTGAAATAGAATTTAGGATCTCTCTGATGTTCAGAAAAATATGAGTAATGGAACTCATCCACTTTCACATATTGTAAACTTCATTAATATTGTACAAGAGTCTATGGATTACAAGTAAAGATGACAAATATGCATTTATTTCCAGAACAATGTTTGTCTTCTTCCAAATCTTTTTCAGATCTCTAGCTGGCCAGTGCTAGACATGAAATCTTTATTTATTAAGGCTATATATTTAATTTAGTAGACATTACTTGCTTGTTGGCTTACTTTTATGAATTCTGTATTGTCACCAGGAAAACTGCAGAGCTTTGTCTTAAGAAAAAAAAAATAACTCCTATTTTTTTTCCGCTGGAAAAAAATTTGACCATAATTTAGCATAATGTAGGATTTACAGTTTGCCTGCTTTTCCTCCCTCTGCAGGTGTTTATGTACAAAAGGAGAAAAAGTCAAATAGAGAAGAAAAGAAAACTGAGCTGAGCAGAATGGAAGAGTTTGGCCTTACCTCCTTATTTGCTTCAGAATATAAAAATGAAAGCTATGACTATTCAAACGAGACTGACTCTAATGATTCCCAAATTCCGCCTATTACAGATTTTGCTATCATCTTTATGGTTGTCCTTTTAACTCTCTGCTTTTTGGGACTTTTAGGGAATGGAAAAGTCATCTGGATCCTTGGTTTCCATATGAAAATGAATTCTTTCTCCATCTATGTCTTGAATTTGGCGGTGGCTGATTCTGGAGTACTCATAATGGAGGTTTTGGTTCAAATAATTCAGATTCACGATCTAAATGATTTTACAGCATACTATATTTTCAGTCTTCTTTATTTTGTGTTCTATAATGCTAGTCAACTTTTACTATTAAGCATCAGTGTGGACCGTTGTGTATCTGTGCTTTTTCCAATTTGGCATCAATGCCATCGGCCACCCAAATTGTCCCTCATTGTGTGTGTTATCACTTGGGTTCTGTCCTTTGTGTACTTTGCCTTGGAAATGGTAATTATATTTTCAGAGCCTTTTCTGTTGTTTCAACTGATTTTCAATGGTCTGATTTCTTACGCAGTGGTGGTCATTTCCTCTCTGATCCTGCTTGTTAAAATTTTCTTTAAACGTCGCCAGCAAAAGCGGAAAAGAGTGCTGACGGTAATCTTACTTTCGCTCATGTGCTTTATTGTATTTCGTTTGCCTCTGAGCATATATTCTATTATTAATTACAGTGTACTAAAAAACAATGATTTAACATCACTACTTGGTGAACTGTTTAAGAACTCGTTAATAGAAAATAAAATGATGGTTGACTTTTTTTTAACTATGGTACAGGATTTTCACCCCTGGTTTGAACATATGATTATTCTTGCAATGCTTTCTGACATCTGTATTGTAGTAAATAGCAGTATCAACCCAATCCTTTATTTCCTGGCTGGGAGGAATAAAGAGGACCGATCCAGAGTATCCATGAACCTTGCACTCCGCAGGGTTTTCAGAAATGAGGAAGATATCAAGAAAGAAGAGAATGAGCCTGATGAAACCCAGTTATGAACATTTGTGAAAATATTGATTTTTCATGCTTTGCTGGTTGGGCTACGAAGATGGATTTTTGATTGTTTATATGTTGTGGTTTATTAAGTACAAGCAAACCCAACCAGTTCCCACCAAAATTTTCTCTAAATGTTACATTATGGAGACAGAAATAATATTCTGAAAAAGAAGTCCAGAGAAACTAACTATCAAGAAGCTCTATCTATCTGAAAACTGGAAAAAATTCTTGGGACAATGCTAGCTGTATGTCTGGATTTGTTAGATGTTGTTCTTGTTGTTGTTGTTGTTGTTGTTGATGATGATGATGATAAGGATGATGGATCATTGCACAGTCAGCCAGATGTTCAGACTGGATTTGGCATTTTGTCTACCTATCGAGTACTTACCAAGGACCTGGGATAGGCAGATGTGGATGTTTGATATTATTACAGATATCTTCACAGGATGGAAGCAGTTCCTAGTAAGGCCACCTTTTGTAATTGACTAATGGCGAATTTGTCAATGCCAATGGTGTTCAAGTGGTGCGCCAGTTGTTTTGGGATTGCACCCAAGGCACCTATTACTATTAGTACTATCCTTGCTTGCTTTTGCCATAGTCTTTCTATTTCTATTTGTAGGTCTTTGTAGTTTGTTATCTTCTCCAGTTCTTTCTCATCTATTCTGCTGTCTCCAGACACTGCCACATCCACTATCCAGACTTTTTTGTCTTTCTTATTGACAATTGTTAATTCCGGGGTGTTATATTGCAGATGCTTGTCTAAATTCTGAAGTCCCAGAGCAATTTAATTTTATCATTTTCTATGACTTTATTTTATGTTCCCACCAGTTCTTGCTTACAGGCAAATGATATTTCTTGCAGATCTTCCAATGCACCATTGTTGCTACTTTGTCATGCAGTTGCTTGTAGTCAGTCTGTGTGATCTTCTTGCAGCAGCTTACCAGGTGGTCCACTGTTTCTGCAGCTTCTTTTGCACAGGCAGCACTTACTGTCTGTTGCTGTCTTCTTAAGTTTGACTTTATATGCATTTGTCCTTAAGGCTTGGTCTTGTGCAGCCAGAATTAGTCCCTCGGTCTCTTTCTTCAATTTTCTATTATTATTATTATTATTATTATTATTATTATTATTAATCCATTCTCTTTCCTGTTTTAAGTAAAATGCTTTGGAAATGTATGCTTCTCCACAAGTGGGTATGCCATTTTCATTTCCTGTGAAAGGTTGTACAAATCAGTTTATAAATCAAATAAAGTCATCTGATCCATGCATTCATCTATGTTCTGTTGGTTAAATCAGTTGGTTATTTACTTAGTGTATGACATGGTTACATTAGCCAGTAGAGTACAGGGCTAACGCTGAGTAATAGTTTGTCAGTTTACCTGCTCTAGTCAGTCATTATATAGATAGAACACTGTTTTCTGAATCCTCCAGAGATAGAGATATCAAACAGATTGGAGGGACTTGGGGTTGGCAAGAAAACTCAAGGAGAAATGGGTTAAGGAACAATGAATTGCACTATTAAATCACAGTTTAACCAGTCCATACATTAAAACTTGTGCTATATAAGAACGAAGTGATGAAAGAATTCAAATTTGCATATTAAGGGTTTCGTCAGGACAAAAGAAACTGCATAGTTTAAAGATTGATTGTCACGGGAGCTGCATGGCTTCATGAACCTTGATCTAACTCATGGTGTACAAAACACCTTTTTTGTGATTCTCTCTCTCTCTCTCTCTTTATTAGCAAAATAATGTATGTTTTGCTAGTTCAATTTTCACATAGACAAAGCATTTCAGGCAGTCTTTAATTGTAGCATCTACACAGCAGCTAATTAGCACAGATTCATTTCTCACACTCCTCCCCCCCAGTTTTTGATAAGCATAGTAAAACAAACTAACAAAGTTAACTCTAGCTCTGCTGATCTGTTGCAGCCTACAGCCTAAAAGGTGTGCATTGTAATTTCTACTTAGAAATACTTAGAATTAAGTAATGACCAGTTATTCTGGCTGGCATTCTCTCTCAAACCAGAAGGCTACATCGTCTCTTACTTCCTGTGAAAGCCATCTGTATAGGATAAATTTGTCTCATGATTCCCTTATTCCTTCACAGGTTTCGGATTTTCTCCCAGCTCTATGTCAAAAATCTTGTTTCAGATTCTCTTGGGACCAACAAACTCAACAACCAGTCTATTTTATTTTGCTACTTATTTTCTTATCCCCACTTCTGTCTCCTTAGCACTCTTCTTTAGTTCTCTCTTTCTCTTTAGCACAGCAACCGCCTTTATTTCTCCCCCCCCCATGAGATAATTATTGCTTAGATCTCTCTTTCTGCTATCATCTGTAAAACAACGGTTCACATGTCTGCAAGCTGATATGACAAGATGGCAGATAGCCCTGGGCAACTGCGTGCTGTGACATAGATTTTCATCTATAAATTTTGAGGTGGAATCTTGGCTGCTGAGAAATGAGTGCTGCTGTTGGGAACTTTTACATTTCTCACAGTTGGAAGAGATTTGGGCAGAACTTGAGGGAACATTGAATATAAAAGAAAGGATGCAGCATACTCAGCATTTAGGCCTCAAAGGAAATCAAAGCAAGGGAGGAAGAAAGAGAGAACTCCAAATCACAACAGAATTATTTGGAATTTGGCAACAATCGATGGAATGCATAAATGGAATAAAGAAAGAGCTCAAAAGCAGTGTAGTTGTAAAGAAAGGGTATCAAGAACTGTAACGGAGGAGTAAAGAACAAAGAAAAGCCCAGGGATTTTAAAACTTTTTCAGAGAAAAATACAACCACAGATAGTCCTTGAGGTATTCCATTTAATGAGTGTTCCCCCCATATGTAGCTCTCCAAAAGCTACATATGAACCTGTTTCAAAATTATGACCTCTGCAGAACCCCTGCAGTCATTCGCCCTTAAAACTCACCACAGAGATGATGGTACAACACACCCATCCACCTCTTTTGTACCCTTCCTGCCCTGCCAGATCCCCGAGGCACTGGACCTGCTTTGCACCTCACTGGGTTCCACCTACCTCTCTCCACCACGGCCACCATTCTCTCACTCTACCTTTCAAAGATGTCCAGAGGAAGTCAGAGTGGTGAAGGCATCTTCCCTTACTGGGCCATGTGACACAATCAAGGAGAAGAAATATTGCTGCTTTTAATCCCCTCCCAATCTGTATCTCCCCAGCTGATGCCTGTGCCTGCATTAGGCCTCCCGTGGTCTTGCCCACCCTACATCATGCCCCTTGAGGTGATGTTCACCCTCACCCTCTTGGTCTTCCATAAAGCCTGAAGACCTGGCTCTGCCAACTGGTTTGGGGTCGCATTGGGGGCATCTGATTTTGGAGGTGGCCGGTAGACGAGTAGATGATGTACACACTGGTTCTTTTGTTCACTTTGCTGTTAAGGTTTTGATTTAGATGGCCAATGTTTCAATCTCTTGATGTTTGAATTTCTTGCCACAATTGTTAAGGGAATCACTGCAGCCATTAAGTCAGTTACATGACTGCTAAGTTAATTTGGCTTCTCTGTTAACTTTGCTCATCAGAAGTTTACAAAAGTTGATCACATGACCCTGGGACGTTGCAACCATCATAAATATGAACCTTTTGCCAAACAACTGAATTTTGATCAAGTGATCATGGGCATGCAGCAACTGTTGTGAGTGTGAAAAATGGTCATAAATCCCTTTTTTTCAGTGTTGTTGTAAGTTTGAATGGTCACAAACTGTTGTAAGTCAAGAGCTACCTATAGCATTTTTTTTAAAAAAAGTATTTTACTGTATTGCACAAGTGAAGTGATAGCAAACCTTTTGGCCTTGGCATGTCAACAATTCAGAACATGCCTAACACGCCTTGCCTTCCAGGTGGAGCCCTGGTAGAGGGGGCCACCTGTCAAGCCCCATGGGCTCAACATTGACAGGGGGGAGGGAGATGACGATACCAGGGAGGAGGCCAGCAATGCCACTGAATGGCTGAGAGGTTCCACAGCTCAGCCACCAGACAACTGTTTGGTGCAGAAAGGCCCCAGGGAGGAGAACAGGGGCAAAGACGTCCGCCGAGAGGACGCTAGCAGAGAGGCATTAGGGAAGAGGCCAGTGGAGGCTAGCAGCAAGGACAACACCTGGGGATAAGCCAGGGGCAGTTCTACCTGCACTGTGGCCAAAGGCGGAGCCTCTGAACAGCTGAGTGGCTGTGCGTCCGACAAGCAACTGATTGGCGCAGGAGCGTCACCTGGTAATGAGAACTGAATGGTCAAACAGAGAAGAGAGCCAGAGGCCTGGATCACTGTTCTTAACATTAGCCACCGAATGCTGGCTAGGTGGATGGTGGGTGGAGTTAGTGGAGAGGACTGTATGTAAGGCACTGGGAGGAAATCACTCCCAGCGCTAACTTTGTTTGCTGTGATTAAACATTGGTCAGACCATTCCGATTTTTGACGTCTACCACTTGTTTTCTGTGGGAACCAGGGATTGATGAGGACATTGACACTGGCAAGTCATCCCACCTCACCCCTGAAAAAAGACAAAGGGTTTTTTTAATCTCCCACTTTAAAAAAGAAAGAAAGAAAGAAAGAAAGAAAGAAAGAAAGGAAGGAAGGAAGGAAGGAAGGAAGGAAGGAAGGAAGGAAGGGAGGAAGGAAGGAAGGTAGGAAGGAAGAAAGCTGCTCTTTATCAGAATATGCGTTCTGGTGAAGCTGATCTTGGTTTTGCTCTTGAAAGCAAAGTGAAGCAAACTTATCAACAATTAAAATGTGTTGTCCTTATGAACTGCTTTCAGATTTGTCCCTTTTTCAGGTTTGTCCTTTTTTCCAGAAAACATAGTCACTATAATAATAGGGGAAAGGCATCCTCAGGGTCGAACCAGCCCCTCCTCTGAAGTCCTTCAGTTCTGAGGTAACCTTCACCTGGGATGACCATCAACTGAAAAATTCGGTCCAATAGCTGCTGCCATCCCCTTCACTGGAAACCGGTTTCTCCCTCCACACCAGCCCTGTGGGGAACTGAGGAAGATGAACACCCACGGCCCACCCAGGTCTGGCTAAATCCAGAAGGGAACCCAAGAAAAAACTGTGGAGAACCAAGAGCTCAGCCAAGCTGAGGTGGGTGCCAAAAGGCCAGGATTGGAACAAAAAGCCACTTTAGCAAACACGACAAAATAAATTAACAGATAAAACACAGAGTTTAAACGCACAAAAAGCCAACACAATTATGACTATTTTCCAGCATGCCTGAAGTAACTCCTCACTCAGGAAGCCATCAATTCTCTTACCAAAGATGCTCCAAGGTTTTCCCGCCAAAAACTTGACAGCATCCCCTTCTTTTCCCTTATTGGCTCCCAGGGAGTCAGGTGTCAGTTTTGTGTTACTTTTCTTAAAAGGAGCTAATTGCCACTAAGGGAACGGAATCTGCATTTCTTCTTTTTCCCAAAGGAGTTGCATGGATTTGAGAAAATGTTCATATGCATACCAAATTATATAGCAATTCCAGAGAGATTTCTTGGGGGAACCCATAAGATTGCTCATGCCAGTTGACTCCGAACCCTATAACCATTAAGCAGCTTTCATCCTTGTTCAACATTAGATCCTATTCTTCAAAATAAGTTAGCCTTTTTCTCTTTGTCCTAAGTGAAGATCTAAGCTTTTTCTCTGTTAATTGGACTCCCCTCCAGGGGATGGTCAGCAGAACGTTCTTTAAAAGCAATTCTACAGTTCACTTTGCAAATCTTTTTCAAACCCAACCCAACCTTCTCTCCATCTTTTGGCTTTATCATGTTAAACAAAAAAACTCTGTTTTCTATATATTCAGATGTTTCTGTTAGTTCCCTTGCTACTAGCTGACCATTAGAAAGAAAAAAAGCTTGACTTACAGAAGACCTTGCAATGAGCTAGAAGAAGATATTCTTCTAGTAGTCTTCTTTAAAGAAAAGATAAGACATTCGTAGAAAGTTTTCTTGTTACTAGTTTCTTTATCATCTTTCATCATATACAGCCTTTCTTGGAACCACCTTCAATTCCTTCTAACAAAATGTGTCAACCCCCTCCCCCTAAATTTGTCATCTCCTCTTTTGTTATCGCTGTAGGGATGTCCATTATTGAAATCTGAATATTACCTGTTTATCCTAGTAATATTTGCATATCTTCCTTGAATAAAGACACTTAATGCAAGATCTTCAAGATTCATTTGTTTATTTTGTTTTTTATATTTTTCTTTTTTTTTGATTTCTTTTTTATCTTTCTGTTATTCTTTTATCTTTTAACACTTTTAGTTCTTCTTTTTTTCTTGCTCTCTGTTTGAGAACACACCACTTAATATTTGTTGAAGTTTTATTTATTTTTTTGTGAAGTGTAGCTAATGCATAATAGGAGATGAAACATCATGACAAGTTCAATGCTTAGTTCAATTAATAGTTAATTAATAGTTCAATTCTGACTAATCTATCTGAGAACTAGAAGATTTGGGATCTCACAGAATCCTCCCCTTTTCCCCAGTCAGCTTCCATTGTTCAGGATGGAATAGAACCTGGTCTGATTCCTGATTCTCATCAGCCCCTCTCATTGTGGCCAAGGACCCCAAAGTTTTGGCTTCAATGTGGAGAGCAGAGTACCTACTTCTAATCTCCAGGATTTGAGGCAGAAGCCCTGTTGGCTAGTATTGGTCAAGCTTGCCCATCTTGGTTGTGTTTGGCAGTCTGAGAAGCTTAAGTAGCAGAGATGGTGGAATGCTGAATTCACCTTCCTCTTCTTTTCCAAACATATTTCAGGCCAAGCGGGAATGGCTGGGCAGCTGAATGAAGAACTGTGAGTTCTGCAGCCCTTCCATCATGGATGACAACAGCAGCATGATTATCTGATGGATGATGTCACCAAGGATCAGGATAACATGAATTATGCCTAGATTGTCTAGGGGTGAGGAGGTATTTAATTTCTGAATACTGAATCCAAGCCAGTTCTCCAAGAGGAGTGGACCCAAACTCACAAAATCTTCAGAAGCAACCAGGCCTGGATCAAAACAAAGATGTCATGATTCCGACAGATGAAACTCTTCAAAAGAACTTTGAGGCATTGTTTACCTTAAAGAATCTTTTATTCAAGTAGCATAATATTGGCACTACATAATCCAAGCCAAAAACTAAATTCCTCTCCCCTGGGCACATAGTATCAAAGCACAATTCCCTCCTCCAATTAACAGTCATAAATCACATTCTCCAATTAGTTTGAAGCCTGGCTTCCTCTCCAGTTCCCCAGCCTGCCAATTCTTTATCAGCTCTGGGCTCAATAACCTTGATTCTCACACCAGGTTTAGTGTTGTTATGTCTAGCTAGACTCTCATTCATATCCCCTCCCAGCATCTCCTAACTCTAAAAGCGAAAGGGAAAAAGATGGCTACATTTCCATCTGTTGTCAATGCAGAACATCTGATGTTAGCAGCATTGACAAAAGACACGATAGAATATTTCATTGTGAACTATTCCAGAAACCCACAAAGTAAAGGGATCATGGAACTGAAGTCCCCTTGTCCTTTCACAATTACATTTATCAAGCTCATGAACCATCTGCTGGCCAACTGATGCTATAGTTTTTAAATTGTATTTATTATTGTGAAGAACATAGGAACCAGTGTTGCCCAAACTGTTACATTATCTACCCAACCTTTACAATGTGGCTATACAGTAGTGGCCAAAATTGTGGAAACCTTTTGGGAAAAGTGTATTTTTTAGAATTGATGGCTAATAACACCACTTTTTTTGTAGTACCATAAAATTATATATCAATGGAAAGATAATTTAATCAAGAATGTAATGCAACAAAGTTTATTCAATTATCTGTACTGAACTCTATGAAAAGTTATAGTCAAATAACCAGAAAAAGGAAGCTCAACTTGCTTAGGTTGATATCACGTAGCTTTCCTTCATCTTTTTTTTTAATTAATTTTTATTCATAATACAATTAAAACAACAATGGACAAACATGACATTCCAGAGTGAATTTTCCTATCAGTTCCTATCATAGTACAAATGTTTAATACATTGTTCTTAACCTCTATATAAGCCTCATCTTCTATACAATACAATTATATATACAATTATATGTACAGTTATGTATATCTTTTAATTCTACCATTAGCTTGAAGTCCGAGCAGTTCTTAATTCATACCAGTGGTAAAATTTGCCCGAGATTTCGAAGTATTCATGTTCCGTTTTGTCTTTCATAATCATTGTAAGCCTGTCCATCTCAGCACATGTTAGAATTTTATGCAGGATCTCTTCTTCTGTTGGGATTCCTTTGTTCCTCCAATTTTGAGCAAAGATGAAGCTTTCTTTCATCTTATTGTAGCCAATTAGTATGAGTATTTAGAGAGCCAATTAGGTGTCATCTTGTTTTGGCAATGAGCCAATCAGGTCACAGTAGGATTCAGTTATCGATGTCATGTATTGAAGCTGAGAGGAGGATATTTGTCAGTGTAGCTATGTGATCGCTAACAAGTTGGTTGGGTTTTTTGTGTTCTTTCATTTAGTGAGCTTGTAAAATGTAATAAAATTAAAGTCATGGTGCAAAGAGTTGACTGGTTGCCCAGAAAACGATGTAAAATAGAATTATTAAGTGAACAAGGCTACAGTTATAAAGAAATTAGAAGAAAAATTGGCGGAAACTTAACCAAAGGTGGCATTTATACTGTATACATTTCCCAAAAGGTTTCCACAATTTTGGCCACTAATGTAAATCTATATGGCAAAGTAAAAGCTTGGAGGATCAAAAGCTCTTTACTCCCATCTATCCCTCTATACCTGATAACATTCCTGTCACAATGAGATACTGAGCAGTATTCCATCCAGATATATGTGCTAGTTTTCCATTGCCTGTAATTATTGCTTTCATGTGATCTGTGAGTTTGACTTGAAGACAAGCTGAAAGCATCACCTAGAAATCTTTTCTCTAACTATGTTTGAAGCATGTATGTCTATTCTTGTTTATTCTTCCTTCTTTGCCACCACTCTGTATATAGGACATCACTATAGGGCATTTCATACCAAAACAACTAGACACAGAGGCAGTTTTTCCCCTGTGCCATCACTCTGCTAAACACATGATTCCCACAACACTGTCTTATGCCTAAGTATATCTAATCAGGTAGTAGCGCTGTATTACTATTATCCTTCTCATCTTTCCTATTAAATACTCAGTTTGTTGCTTTTATGTATACCAACAGTTTATGAACTGGAGTCAAATTCCTTGTGCACATTTGTCCAATAAAGATCTATTCTATTCTATTCTATTCTATTCTATTCTATTCTATTCTATTCTATTCTATTCTATTCTATTCTATTCTACTCTACTCTACTCTACTCTACTCTACTCTACTCTACTCTACCCTACCCTACCCTACCCTACCCTACCCTACCCTACCCTACCCTACCCTACCCTACTACTCTACTCTATTCTATTCTATTCTATTCTATTCTATTCTATTCTATTCTATTCTATTCTATTCTATTCTATTCTTAATGCCAATTCTGGGAAATACTGGATAGAAACAGTAAAAGAACATCTATGTCCTTTGCTGTCTTCAAGAGTGGAATTTGTCTTTTTAATGCAGATGAATTGCTGACTCTTGTCCTGATGGGTTTATTCCCCTATATCCTCTATCTTCAGTCTACAACACAGTCTTTCCATTTTTTTTGTACTTTTTTTTTTTCTTTCAGTTGGTCAGAGAGTTCTTTGGGCAACCGAGCTGATTTTTTTCTTGGTTTTCTTGTTTTTTCTTTTTAGTGGTATTGATAATTTTTGTTGATTTATCGCCATCCTTGATGTGCTTTATTGATGCCAGGCAACAAGTCCCATATTTTGGACCAACATTAACCACAGATTTTGCTGTATCTACAACAATCTCAAAAACGTATACATCCACTGCTAAAGCAGAGTTGATGGCATTAATCCCAGTTGTCTTGGTTCCTCAAATATGCTCATTAAACATGTGGGCCCCAGATGGTCTCTGTGAACCCTCCTCTCCTTTCTATTCTCTGCAGTGCACTTAATTCTCCAGCAGACCAGGACCTTTGGAAGTTCATCTTTGGTTTACCAGCTTATTGTGAATGGCTTATTTTGTACACCTCTCATGATGAATGCTCCAACACTAGAAGTTTTTAAGAAGATACTGGACAGCCATCTGTCCGAAATGGTGTAGGGTTTCCTTCCTGAGCAGTGGGTTTGACTCAATGACCTCCAAGGTCCCTTCCAACTTTATTATTATTATTATTTACTATTACTATTGATTGATAACAGAATAAGCAGGAGCCTTGGAGGTCTTCTAGTCCCATCTGCTGCTCAGGCAGGAAACCCTACACTCTTTCAGACAAATGGTTGTCCAATCTCTTCGTCAAAAGTTCCACTGTTGGAGCATTCATAACTTCTGGAGGCAGCTTGTTCCACTGGTTAATTGTTCTGTCAGGAAATTTCTCCTTAGTTCTAGTTGGTTCTCCCCTTGATTAGTTTCCATCCATTGTCCTGCCTTCAGGTGCTTAGGTTGACTCCCTCTTCTTTGTGGCAGCTCCTTAGATATTGGCACTCTGCTATCATGTCACCCCAGTCATTCTTTTCATTAAACAAGACCTACCCAACTGCAGCAACCATTGTTCATATGATTTAGCCCCACATCATCTTTGTTGCTCTTCTCTGCAGTTTTTCCAGACTCTCAACATTTTTTTTATATCATGGCGACCAAAACTGGATGCAATATTCCAAGTATGGTCTTATCAAGGTATTATAAATTGATATCATTATATCAATATAAATTTATATATCAATAGAGAGAGAGAAATCTTCTATATTTAACTAATCAAGGAGAGATCAGAATCAGAATTAATCAGTGAAAAAGCTTGCCTTCAGAAGCTTGGGTGTTCCATCACTGGAGCTTTTTAAGAAGAGACACCATTTCAGACAAACAGTTGTCCAATCTCTTCTCAAAAACCTCCATTGTTGAAGCATCCACAGCTTCTGAAGTCAAGCTGCTCCACTGATTAATTGCACTAACTGTCAGGGAATTTCTCCTTAGTTCCAAGTTGGATCATTCCTTAATAAGTTTCCATCCATTACTTCTTGTTCTACCATAAGGTGTTTTGGAGAATAGGTGGACCCCTTCTTCTAGAATAGTGATTCTCAACCTGTGGGTCGGGACCCCATTTGGGGTCCAAGGACCATTTCACGGGGGTCGCCAAACAACACAGTCCGGTATTTTTTCCCCCTTTTCCTTAGCTATGCTACTCCCTTTTATTCTACTGACTTTTGAAAGCCAATAGAATAGACTCTCTTGAATAGACTCTAATTCTATTGGCTTTCCAAAGCCAACAGGAATTGTCCAGGCTGTCTCTGCCCTGCTGAGCCCGCCAAAAGTCCCATTCTGCAAACGGTGCTGCACCAGTTGAGTAGTCCTCAACTTACGACCGGTTGAGTAGTCCTCGACTTACAACTGGTTGGGGGTCGCGGCATTAAAAAGGTTGAGAAACACTGTTCTAGAAGCTATGGCAATATTGGTACCAATAAAGGAGAATATTTGTAGCTTAGGGTTGAAATGAGGGGTCCTTGGTACTCTCTGAGCTTGCTTTTTAAGCCTTCTCTTCACCAAATTAGGTAACATCCTCAGGGCTAGCACTGTGCTGGGACTAGCACTGAGGATGCAACCTAGTTTGAATAATGAAAAATCTGCAAGAAAAAAAGTAAGCTGAGAGAGCACCAAGTGATCCCAATATTGATGTTCTTTAGGAAACAGGAATGACCGAATAAACTCTTCTTTCTTTTCTTCTTACAGCAGCTTCCACTCAAAAGATAACCAGAGGATTACAAAAGCTTAACGATGAATTCCAGCCTGGGAGATCTGCACGCTACAGAGAATTATTATGGATATAATGATTCCAGTCAGTTCACAGAACAGCTCACCCTTTCTGATATAGAAGTGATTCTTTGGAGAGGCATTGTTTTAATGGTCTGCTGTATTGGATTTGTGGGCAATGGCTGCATCATCTGGCTACTTGGCTTCCAAATGAAGAGAAACTGTTTCATCACTTTGCTCCTTAACTTGGCCATTGCAGACTTTTGGTTCCTCACATTTATAGTTATATATTTCATCTTGCAATTTACCGACTTGCTAGGAAGCATTCTCGGCCTCATCTGTTCTTCTTTGTCCCACATGATGTATGTCAATACTCACTTTCTTATGACGGCCATCAGCATTGACCGGTGTGTGGCTGTCCTCTTCCCAATCTGGCATCGCTGTTCCCGGCCAAAACATTTGTCCCCTGCTGTCTGTGTCTTTCTCTGGATCGCCTCTTTCCTCCTTGTTGGAACTGTGGACATTATGATATTCACAAAAGTCATTGTAAATGACAGCCTCTCCAGTCTTCATTTCCTTGTGACTGCTATAGTTTGCCTTCCATTGATCACTCTGTCTATTGTGGTCCTTTTCATCAAAGTGTGTCTTAAATCGAATCAGAAGAATCAGGGTCGGCTTTTATGGATGATTTTAATCACTCTCCTCGGTTTCCTCATCCTTGCTTTCCATTATCAGTCTTTGCAGTGATTCTTAGTTTTTTAGATTTGAAGCTGAGAATAAAGTGGAATATTTGGCATTATGGAGTCTACTGCTTTCTTGTCTAAATAGCAGCATTAATCCAGTGATCTATTTTCTAGTTGGGAGGAAAAAAAGAGCTCGGTGCAAGGAGAGCATGAAGGTCATTTTACAAAAAATCTTCAAAGAAGGTGAAGTTGCCAGAGGGAGATAGAAGAGGTCAAATCCTCTCACAAGGCCTTTGTACTACTTTCTCTGTAGTATCTGAAAGGTGTGTTTCCTGGTCTAGAGAAACTTCAAGGACTAATAGTGGCAGCTCCCTCAATGCCTTCTGATTTTGTTTCATCAAAATAGAAAATCAAAAGATTTTAATAGAACTTTTAGAGTGTTTTTGTTTCCTGAGCTATATAGAAAACGCTGGCTTCTTTTATGAACTCTTGGTCTCTAGTGTCTGCCATCCCCAGGGAAGAAATGAAAAAGAGAGATCCAATTTTTCCCTTTCTTGCTTCTCTTCCTTCTGCAATTTAATTGCCCATTAATGGTAATTTAAACATTTGAAAGGTATAACTTTTTCATACTAGGAAGAATTGGTCCTATAATAGTTTTGGAGACGTAGGTTAAAGGAAGAAGAGTGTCAGGAGTATACTAGCGGGCTCATGACCAGTTGGATCATCATTTCAGAGGTATTTATCATATCTCCCTTTTTTTCCCCACCCCAATAATTTTCTATCGAGGATTATATTTATTTATTTATTTATTTATTTATTTGTTTATTAAATTTGTCTGCTGCCCATCTTGCCAGGAGATACAAGTGAAACATATACAACTATAACATGAAAAGATAAGTAAATTTTTTTTGAAAAAAAATATATAAAACATGCAGAAAAAGCCACTCCTCACCAGGAATCCCTACCAGATCCCTCAATGCCTTCCACAGGGAGAGGTCTTCCAATATTTTGCATTCCCTGGAAACACTGAATGTACATTTTTAGACGTGTCTACCTTGAAAATGGACCAGGTTGGACTCTACAGTCGTGCAGTCAAATAGCAGCAAAAGAATGTTTTCTGATAATTTTGATGCCATGAACAATTTTATATAATTTTCCAAATTTCAGTTCCCTGAAATTATGGGTCCCAGATTTGGACTCATTCTATAAGATAGCCCATTTGAAGTACTTTAGTGCAAAAAAATATTGGCCTACCATAGACCATTTCATCAAGTTAAAGGTTACGGTAATGAGAGTTTTAGTCTTGTGTAGATACTGTAGAACGATTTGATTTACAAAGTAAACATGATCTAGAACTTCCCTTAGAGACATCTGCCTAATGCATTTCTCTTTCAGGGTTATGGAAACCATTTTATCCCACATTTAATAGTTCTGAAACACCCATGGGAAAAAAATCAGCACTGTGTTCTTAATTCTCAGCAAGGAATAATGGATTTCTTTAATCCATTAAGATACCCCACACATTATCAAAATGTATATAAAGGCATCTCATTCGAACTTTCTGGCAAAGCACTCAGGCTTCATGATAACGGAAGAAGAATTTATAACCATTCCAGAAGAAGACGTTATTGAGGTCCAACAGGCATTGGTGGAGCATAAGTGAGACTGGAAGAAGGTAAGACATTCTGTGTCTGAACTTTGAGGTATGGGCTGGTAGAACCCCCAAGACTTTCTCAGGGAAGATCAGAAGGAAATATTCATTTCCAGTCAGGGATAATAACATCAAGTGCAGCATCTTCTTATTCAACATTATTTTATTCCTGTAAAGTGTTCTTGGAATTACTGTATTTGATAGCACTTGCTTTCTTGTTTTTTATGTACCCTATATTTAAACCAAAGCTTTCCTTTCTGTTGTAGAGCTGGATAACTCCTGGAAGAGATGGGTCACAATTAGCATGAGAAAGGAATGGTAGACACTCAATGAATAAAGGAAGAAACTATTTTTATGATGTTTCTTGCATTTATCGGGTTTCTCCCATCATCGACAACAGTAATAACAATAACAATATTTTTCCCACAAAGAAAGATTCCCTCCAGCCACTAAAAGTTTCCAGCTTCTTTTTTTCTGAAGAGTGAAATTAGTCATCTATGGAGATTTTCAGCCATCCAGGTCATCGTTGTCCCAAAGGTGGTTTTTCAAGAGGCAACTGGACTGTCTTTTTTTTCTTCAAAGATGTTCCGCTTCTCCTCCAAGAAGCTTCTTCAGCTCTCAGAGAAGCTTCTAGGTCGGATGAGAAGCAGAACGTCTTGAAAGAAAAACAAGAAAGTCCAGTTGCCTCGTGAAAAAGCATCTTTGGGACAGTGAAATTAGTCATTAAAAAAAAAACCCTTTTGTGGATAGTGGGAGCAATTATCTCCCTTGTGATATTTATTCTTCATTGTTGTGAGTTATCTATTTTCGTAGTCATCAATATCATTGGTAGTTTTATATTCAGAATACTCTGCTGAATCGTTGATGTTTTCCAAACTGAAATCCATCAAGAGACCTTTGAAATGCTCCAAAAATCTCTTCTTTGAGAGTGGAAGTTTCTATTGGAAGGAAAGAAAGAAGAGTGGATTCAGTAATTGCTCAAAAATCATCAAGTCTTCATTTCTGTCTTTTCTCTGGAAAGATTGTGAACTGTTGCCAAACAGTTTTATCTATAGTACCATCATTTTGAAAATTTTCTAGTATGGTTCTTGGTATATAACTTACAGCAATAATATGCTAATATTGCTAATATTATGAAAAACCCAGTCAAAACAGCCTGCTGGTTGTGCAACTCACCATCGTGATAACAATAAGAGATGAAGATTGCCTCTCATATAAATGATAAAGTAAGACTCGTCCTGGATCAGTTTTTATCCGAGTAAGTGCTACAGATTCTGGCTTCTGGTGCCAAGTGGACTAGAGAATTTAGAACTGTCAGCTAACCAACTAAAAACCAGCAGTTGCAGGACTACTGAAAGAATAGTTATTTTATTGTTCGCCAATATACAAAGATTGGATATAAGCAGAAAATATACCTATTACTATCAGTAGTAACAATAACTTGGGAGCCCTCTCATTACATCTCGAGCTCTACCTGAACACCATGGCATTGACAAAACCACCAGCAGTTAATTGCAAAAGGCAGCTTTACTTGGAAATTCCTAGATCCTGTGATCGCTCTCAGATAGCCATGGCTATCCCAGGAAAAGAGTGGCAAAACCAGAACATCTGGCTGACTGTGTGACTATCTATAATTTCTTGAAATGGCTACATTATCCAACGCTCAAAGACTCTGGGCAGCACCCAATGATAAAACCTCAAAGAAACTATTATATGTTCAATTAAAAAAGTATCTCCCATTAGACAGGTAATTGCACCCAGAGAATTTCTATGAAAAAAGACAACTCTACGGGAAGATGAGAGAGTAATTCCAGACTGGAGGCCGAGAATTAGGAGAGAAAAATTCCCGCCCACATGAAAATGCACAGCTGGCATACTTATCAAGCTACAGATATTCCAAGGAAAAATGTTGGTTTTATTGTGGTCTCACAGAAACCTGAAATGAAGGAGAAATAAGTTTTGTTGATCAGAGAGATCCAGTCCCAAACCAGAAATAGGACAAAATATACTTAACTGCTTAAATTTAATCTTAAAAAAATTCTTGCCTGTATTCTTCTTCTCTCTCTTATGCAGGGAGAGGGAGATGAAGGGACAGAAAAAGGCAGTTTTGAGATTCCCGTGCAGTCCAGGATGTAAGGAGTGGATGCAAAATTCCTGAAACATGAGTGCAAATCTTCATACACGAGCACAAAGGGAGAACTTTATCATGGAAATCAAGTAGTAAAATAGTTGAAAAATAATGTTGGGTCATCAAAGAGAGAATTCTTGAAACAGGTCTCATCTTTGCACCTTAAACTCATTAGTGTCAGATATTTCAATTTCTTAGCAGATATTTTCACTGTTCTGTTTGGATGGCTACCATTACATTTGAAAAGCAGTCCAGAAAAAAGTCAATGGTGATTTAGGTGACTATCCACATATTAGTATTAAAAGTACATTATTGATATGAAAAATCAGGGGCAGAAACTAGTAGCCAAGTGGATGGATATTACTGCATTTACTTATGTCTAAGATCTTCCAAATGTGTTATTTGAAAATATTGGTCCAAAATCTTCAAAGTTGGGAGAAGATTACTATGTGATGTTATTGATGGCTAGAGTAACCGACGATGGCCAAAGCAGAACAAGTTCCAGAGGAAAAATAATGGGTTTTAAGTCCCGTTCAGGTTAATTGTAGTTCCACTGAAGAAAAATAGTAGGTTCTATCCATACTAGGCTTTGCTTACAATGTCCAAAATATGTCATTGTAAGGTGATGGTAAGCAGATCTTCTGAAGAAAAGAAGTATTTCTGTTCTGGGATGGGTAAGCAGATCTTGTTAAAAGCCTCAGACGCCGAGATATATTTTTTGTCTTGCACAATCAAATGTGAGCATCAAGTGATAAGACAGTCTGGTTCCTGTTATTTGCAAGATAATCACCAACTGTACAATGAGGAGGTTGCCATGAGCCTTGGCAACTGTCAAGGAGAGAGATATTCTTCTTTTATTTCAGTTGAATTGGACCTCTCATCTGAGAAGTTTTATGGTGAACTTCTGATTGTAGATTTCTCGCCTTCATGCAAAACACGACAGAAATTGCCTCTTGTTTATAGCCTTCCTATACTTTGTCTCATGTAGACTAAGAGTTAAATCAAGGGCCTGGGTGTATTGGAGCAGAAGGTGGTGGGGGGTCTTCTAAAAGAAGCTTAATGCTGTCATGACACTGCCATGGAGTGATGCTATCAAATGCCGGCCTATTTGGTATGCATTTTTTTTGCATAGCTGAGGATCCTATGAACCCTTACCTGGCCAGGTCAGCCTCTTTTTAACACTTTCCTGTTTTACTCCAAGGAACCCTGTGATGCCCCTCAACACTGCTAGACTCAAGAGATACTATTCCTTTCTAGAGGGGAATAGAAAAGGACCTAAAATCATATAGGTAAGTAGATAGATAGCTACTTAGCTAGTTAGCTAGTTACCTCCTTAGATAGATAGATAGATAGATAGATAGATAGATAGATAGATAGATAGATAGATAGATAGATAGATAGATAGATACTGTACATAGATAGATAGATAGATGATAGTTAGATACCTAGGTAGCTAGATAGCTAGATGGCTAGATAGATAGATAGATAGATAGATAGATAGATGTTTGTATACTTGATATTTATATGTCGACTGTTAATGTTTCCTGGTTTTTTACTCATTTTCCAACCAATTTTTAGCCAATATGATAATACAAGTATGTCAGAAGCAAATAAACTGTCTGAAACCCAAGTGTCAATGCTGCAAATACTGTATATTCTTGCTTTGACAATATGCAGAACTGTCTGGTATTTTTGGGGTTAATACAGAGCAGAAGGGGGGGGGTAAAGCCCAGGAAAGAAAGAGGAAGGAAACCTTTGACCTTCACACTAATTGGATAATGTGATATATGACAACTAATTTAGGGAGGGAACATGCTGATAATTTAACTGCTCAGAGGAAGAGAACTTAGATCTTAGCATAAACCTTCCATTATCCCTGTGCCGACATTTTGAAGCAATAAAAGTCTTTTAGGGAAATCAAAGCCTGGAAGTTCTTTGAAGTGTTTCGTTAGCCGGAACCATAACACCAAGATCAAGGAAATAAAATGTTTCTTTAGCTTATCCTTAATTCTTTATCATCAGTTTTGGCTTTTCAGTTCTGTATGAAAACCCATCTCATTTTTGTGCCTCAACTTGGAAAGTTCCAGTTAATCACAGACAATTTACACACACACACACACTGCAAATGTTCTATATTTAACTAATCAAGGAGAGATCAGAATCAGAATTAATTAATGGAACAGCTTGCCTTCAGAAGCTGGGGGTGCTCCATCACTGGAGCTTTTTAAGAAGAGACACCATTTCAGACAAATGGTGGTCCAATCTCTTCTTAAAAACCTCCACTGTTGAAGCATCCCCAGCTTCTGAAGGCAAGTTGTTCCACTGATTAATTGCACTAACTGTCAGGGAATTTCTCCTTAGTTCCAAGTTGGATTACTCCTTAATATGTTTCCATCCATTACATCTTTTTCTGCCCTAAGGTGCTTTGGAGAATAGGTGGACCCCTAGAAGCTATGGCAATATTGGTACCAATAAAGGAGAATATTTGTAGCTTAGAGTTGAAATGAGGGGTCCTTGGTACTCTTTGAGTTTGCTTTTTAAGCCATCACTTTACCAAACTAGGTAACATCATCAAGGCTAGCACTGTGCTGGGACTAGCACTGATGATGTTACCTAGTTTGAGTAATGAAAAGTCTGCAAGAAAACAAGTAAGCTCAGAGAGCACCAAGTGGCCCCAATATTGATGGAGACAGGAATGACTGAATCCATTCTTCTTTCTTTTCTTCTAATAGGAGCTTCCACTCCAAAAGATAATCAGAGGATTACAAAAGCTTAATGATGAATTCCAGCCTGGGAGATCTGGATGCTACAGAGAATTATTATGGATATAATGATTCCAGTGAGATCACAGAACAGCTCACCCTTTCTGTAGAAGAGATTGTTTGGACAGGAATTACTTTAACAGTCTGCTGTGTTGGATTTGTGGGCAATGGCTACATCATCTGGCTACTTGGCTTCCAGATGAAGAGAAACTGTTTCACTACATTCATCCTTAACTTGGCCATTGCAGACTTTGGGTTCCTCACATCTATAGTTATATTTTTTATCTATGTATTTACCAACATTCTAGAAGGCATTCTCGGCTTCATCTGTTCTTCTTTGTCCCACATGACGTACATCAATACTCACTTTCTTATGACGGCCATCAGCATTGACCGGTGTGTGGCTGTCCTCTTCCCAATCTGGCATCGCTGTTCCCGGCCAAAACATTTGTCCCCTGCTGGGTGTGTCTTTTTCTGGATCGCCTCTTTCCTCCTTGTTGGAACTGTGAACATTATGATGGTCACAAAAGTCATTGTAAATGACAAACTCTCCAGTCTTTATTTCCTTGTGACTGCTATGGTTTGCCTTCCACTGATCACTCTCTCTACTGTGGTCCTTTTCATCAAAGTGTGTCTTAAATTGAATCAGAAGAATCAGGGTCGGCTTTTACTGATGATTTTAATCACTCTTCTCTTGTTTCCTCATCCTTTCTTTTCCATTATCTGTCTTTGCAGTGATTCATAGTTTTTTTAGTATTGAAGCTGAAACTAAACTGGTACATTTGATTTTATTGTTTTCCTGCCTAAATAGCAGCATTAATCCAGTGATCTATTTTCTAGTTGGGAGGAAAAAAGGAGCTCAGTCCAAGGAGAGCATGAAGGTCCGTTTGCAAAATGTCTTCAAAGAAGGTGAAGCTACCGGAGGGAGATAGAAGAGATCAAATCCTCTCACAAGGCCTTTGTGCTTCCTTCTGAGTAGCAATGAATAAGTTGCACTTGAGGCTGGAATCTTATAGGTGTCACTTAAAGGCAACGAATTTGTGAAATGAAGCAACAGTGAGGAAAATTAAATTAAATTAGAAACCAGTTGGAATTCAGTAATTAATGGCAAGGCTTAAGCCTCTTACTTAAAAGAGAAAGAGCAAGAGAGAGAGTTTTCAAGTATATCCCATTTCTTGGGAGCAACAGAATACAAATGGGGGCCACAGGCAAAATCACAAATCCCCAGGCTATAATATAATATAATATAATATATATATATATATATATATATATATATATATATATATATATATATATAATAATATACATTTTTAAAAAAACATTCAGTAATAGGAGTTGTTATGATATAAAGAAGAATTGTATGACGTCAGACATATCATTTGATGTTATGAAATAAAGAATTACATGAAGTGAGATGTAATTTCATGTGATGAAATAAAAAAGATATATGAAATCAGACACTTTCTGTACAAACATTTCACTTTGAAAATTACAAATACGGCAATATTTCCTTTTTATATTGTTTGGTGTTAGCTACTTTGTTTGATAAATTTGTTTTTTATTGAATGCACATATTATTTATGGCTAATAAACATGAATTACAGTGATAGCAAGACTTCACAAAAGTTCTTCCTTTCCATCTTGCTGTTCCTCCAGGCTGCCCTTCTGCTCAACCTTGAAGAAACTTTGAAGAGCCATCTTCAAGGATGTTCTGAGATGACTCTTTCCCCTCTGATGCTGCTCTTGAGAGTAGAACTTCCTATTCCAATTGTCAAGAGGATGGGATGAGGGAAACTGAAATAATAAATGACATATGAGGCATAATTTGGGAGAGAAAAAAGGAGGAAGAAGAGGAGAGCCAGCAAGATGGTGGTGAGGAGCTTCCTTTGATTGTGTTGCAGTTTAGACCTCATGTGAATCCAGAGGGTCACAGTAGACAAAACCATGAGAGACATACAAAATAAGCCATTCACAATAAGCTAGTAAAGCAAAAGTGAACTTCTTTTGTTTCTGGTCTGCTGGAGAATGAAGTGCACTGCAGACAGCAAGAAGGAGAGGATCCAGATGAGGCCACAAACAAGAGTGGAGAGATATGGCGGACAATGGCAGTAATGCCAGAGTGGGAAGAGGACAGCCACAAATCTGTCCAGACTGACGGCCGTCATCAGAAACTGGCTAGCAGAATAGGTGAAGAAAAAGAGCTCAAAAAACAAGAAGCAAAAGGTTTGGACTATGTAAGTTCCTTTATAAACAGTTGACACCCCCACAAATATAGCTGTCATAATGAGGGATGCGAGGACCCCAAAATCAGCAATGGAGAGATTCAGGATTTAAATGGGGAAAGAATTCCTCTTAATGGAAAAGGCCAGGAGATAAATGGTCTTTCCATATTCTACCAGGCCCAAAATGCAGATAAGGGCAATAAAGCCATTTCGTGTTAAATTATCAACCAACTGATTATCTAGAGAAGACGTTTCTGGTATTTCAGAAGTATTCAGAGCAGTTTCCATATTTTCGATAATACGGAAAGAAATGTTGACCTTTTCTGGATCATTCCTTGAAAGTTCAGGCGTATCCAAAATAGTTTGGGGATGCACCCTGCTTAAAAAAAGGAGAGAATCAGTTCTCTTACACACATAGTCTTTCTCTCTCTCTCTCTCTCTCTCTCTCTCTCTCTCTCTCTCACACACACACACACACACACACACACACACATTATTAGACGTTCTGGCTGAGGGCACACTACAGTTATCAGGTATCAGGCATTTGTTTAACAACCATCACAAAACAGGTAGTAAAATTGGGCCACTTCATGTTATGACCTATCCCAAAGATCCTTTTTCATGAGGCAACTGGACTTTCCTGTTTTTTTTCTTTGAAGATGTTTTGCTTCTCATTCAAGAAGCTTCTTCAGCTCTGACCTGTTATGTTATGACCTACTTAAGGAAATATTGCACTGTTATTGTTATGTCCCGAGCCTTGCAAACGGCTCGGGGTGTTTGCAGGCAGTCCCGGGCAGGTGCAAAGCTGCCCGGGACCAGACAGGCTGTCGCCAGCGCCGTGCGCATGCGCGGGTGCTGGCGCGGGAAAAGTATCGCATTGACCCGGGAAATGCCTATATAAGAAGCTGGGAGGTTTTGGGAGCTGCAGAAGCCATCTATTTGTGAGCTGAACACAGAATAAAGAAAACTGAGAACTACAACTGCTTCTCGTGTCTGCTTCCCACCAAGGACTCAACACTGGCGACGAAGGTGGGATGCCTTACATCACCTGGAAAGGAAGAGGTGTAAGCTTACCCAAGTGAGTCCTGAGCGGCGGAACGGCGTTGACTCGGCAGCTACTCGCCAATCCAGTGCGCATTCGGGGGTAGGCTGGCTGATAGACCCGTCTCCTGAAGATGGCAAAGGTTGGAAGGCTTTCGGAGTTCGACGTCTCAAATCCAGAGCGGTGGGAGTCCTACGTAGCCAGGGTGGAGAACTACTTCAAGGCAAACCAAGTGAGGGAAGAGAGCTTGAAGGCTGCCACCCTGCTTTGTGTTTGCGGTCAAGACGCTTTCAAAATTGCAGAAAACCTTGCAGCACCTGTTCCAGTAGAGTCTGTTAGCTACGCAGAGCTAAAGAAGCTACTGAAGGAGCACTTCCAGCCTAAGATGTCCGTCATCGCATGGCGCCACACCTTCGAGCAGAGGGATCAACGATCCGGAGAGTCGGCCAAAGAATACATCGCCGCATTGAGGAAGGCCGCCAAGCGCTGCGAGTTCAAGGACCTCGAAGAACGACTGAGGGACCGATTCGTGTGTGGCTTAAGGCATCGAGATCTACAACAGAGACTTTTCGCCAAAGAAGAACTGTCCTTCCAAGATGCCTTAAGAGAAGTCACCGCAGAAGAAGCAGCAGGCGGCTCCGTCAAGAACATGCGGCCGATCAGAAACAGTCCAGAGGTTGCATCCGTGCACCAGGAAGACGTCCAAGGAAACTCCGAGGAGGATCCGGATGAGGAAGTCGACCGTCTCCACCCCACGAAGGAAGGAAATCAGAAGGGAAGCTCTTCAGCTCCACTCAAGTGCATCGGCTGTGGAGGTCGCCACAGGAGAACCGACTGCAAGTTCCGCTCCGCTACCTGCCGGGCATGCGGCAAACAAGGACACATTGCAGCTGTGTGTCTGGGCCGACGAAAGGTACAACCTCAGGAAGAACTGCGCCTGAAAGGTACCAGGGTCCCCAGCCAGAATAGGGTAGGGTTTTGCGCTTCGCGAAGAAGCATCCTTAGGTCAGGCACACACAAGCCCATTAAGAAAAAGCTGTCACTCAAGTGAAGCTACAAGGGGTTCCATTAACTATGGAACTAGACACAGGGTCTGCCCTTTCAATCATCTCCTTGCATACATTTAGGAAGATTTGTTCCGGTAGTAGAACTCAGGCCAAGTTAAGGCCTTCTGACATTGTGTTAACAGATTTTCAAAATTCACGAGTGTGTGTTAAGGGGGAGGCCACCCTTAACGTACAATACAAGAGTTTTGAAGGTCCACTAGACTTATTAGTAGTAGGGGGTGAACGAATGAGTCTCATAGGACTCGATTGGTTTGAGGCCCTGGGGATACACGTCACAGGACTCAACAGCTTACAGACACTCAACCTACAGGAAGTCTGCAAAGAATTTGCAGATGTTTTCAGCCCCCAGCTGGGCACATTCAAAGGACCCCCTGTGTCCTTAAAGCTAGACCCCACTGTCACTCCCATTAGAATTAAAGCAAGAAGGGCCCCTTTTGCTTTAAAGAGTAAAATTGACACTGAGTTAGACAAACTGATCCAACAGGGAATCCTAGAACCTGTTGATTCCAGTCCTTGGGAGACCCCCATTGTCACGCCTCTAAAGGCAAATGGGGACATTCGCATTTGTGCTGACTACAAATGCACTCTGAATAAGGCATTGCAGCAACATGCCTATCCTGTTCCTGTGGTCAGTCATATTCTGGCCTCCCTCAAGGGGGGGCGCATTTTTGCAAAGCTTGACCTAGCTCAAGCGTATCAACAGCTGCCTGTTGATGATGCTGCTGCTATAGCTCAGACTATTGTGACCCACAGGGGAGCCTTTAAGGTAAAAAGGCTACAGTTTGGAGTGAATGTCGCTCCTGGGATTTTCCAAAGCGTAATGGAAAACACACTACGGGGTATACCGGGGGTTTGCCCCTACTTTGATGATGTCTTAATTGCAGGAGACTCCACACACATTCTAGCTGAAAGGCTAAGGGCTGTTCTGTTAAGATTCAGGAAAACAGGCCTCAAGCTCAAAAAAGACAAATGCAAGATTGGGGTGCCTTCTACTGAATTTCTGGGGTTCAAAATTGACGCTGCTGGGATTCACCCTGCTGAATCCAAACTAACTGCTATTTTAGAAGCACCTAGGCCAAAGTCTAAGGTCGAACTCCAGGCCTTCCTGGGCCTCCTGAATTTCTACAATTCCTTCCTTCCACATAAAGCCAGTGTGGCTGAGCCTCTTCACAGGCTACTAGACAAGCAAGCAGTGTGGCACTGGTCACAAACACATGAGGCTTGTTTTAACAAAGTCAAGGCCTTGCTCACTTCTAAAGTGTACTTGCACATTTCAACGAGTCCCTTCCTATGTGCATCGCTTGTGATGCGTCCCCTTACGGGGTAGGAGCTGTCCTGAGCCACCTCAGGTCTGATGGAACTCAGGTTCCTGTTGCATATTACTCCAGAACATTGTCTTCTGCTGAGCGCAACTACGCTCAGATAGACCGGGAGGCTCTGGCTGTTGTTGCTGGAATTAAAAAATTCCATGATTTTCTATATGGCAGGCATTTCACGGTCTTCACTGACCATAAGCCTCTGCTGGGACTGTTTACCACACGTAAGCAGACTCCCCAGATCATTTCCCCCAGAATGCTTCGGTGGTCTATTTTTTTGTCTGCATATGATTTTTCTTTACTCCACAAGCCTGGGAAAGAAATGGGCCATGCTGATGGCCTCAGTAGATTGCCTCTGCCAGTAGTAGAAGCTGACCCTGCGCCAGCTGTCAACATTATATCAATCCAAGCCTTGCCCGAGCTCCCTCTTTGTGCCAGGGATGTTGCCGCTGAAACAGGTACAGATCACACACTTTCACGTGTCCGTTCCTGGGTTTTGTCTGGTTGGCCTGAGCACTGCCCTAGTCCTGAGTTTCAGAGTTTCTGGTCCAAAAGGAACGAGCTGTCCCTTTCTCAGGGTTGTCTGCTTTGGGGAAACAGAGTTGTCATTCCCACCTCAATGAGGACTAGGGTCTTAGAATCCCTCCACGAGGGTCATCCTGGCATTGTTCGTATGAAGGCTCTTGCGCGCAGCCACTTGTGGTGGCCTGGTTTAGATAAAGATATTGAGGCTAAGGTGCATGCATGCCACCTGTGCCAACGATCTCGCCCAGAGATGCCCCAAGCTCCTGTGCATAGATGGGAGGAAACACAGTCCCCATGGTCTAGGGTGCACATTGACTACGCTGGGCCCTTTCAGGGCCAGTTCTTCTTGGTCCTTGTTGACAGCCATTCCAAATGGCTTGAGGTTGTACCTGTCTCATCCACCACCACTGCAAAGACTATTCAGGTACTGAGGGGGATTTTTGCTGCACACGGGCTTCCAGATGTCATTGTGTCTGACAACGGCCCTCAATTCACTTCCTCCGAATTCCAAGCTTTCTTACAGGCTAACATGATTCGTCATGCCACGTCTGCACCCTTCCACCCGTCCACCAACGGTATGGCTGAACATATGGTGCGCATCACGAAGGACGCCTTGAAAAGACTCACCTACGGGGACTGGCATCACAGGTTGGTTGACTTTCTCCTTTCTTATCACACCACACCGTCCACTTCTACAGGGAGAAGCCCAGCTGAACTTCGTTGGGGGCGTCAACTTACTACTAAACTTGACCGGTTGCATCCGCACAGACTGCCTTCATCTACCTCACATCCTAGGGCACCTAGACAACTACTTGTGGGTGCCCCGGTTTGGGCTCGCAATTACGGGCCTGGTCATACATGGGTCCCCGCTTCTATTTCCAAGGTCACAGGTCCTCTCTCCTACGAGGTAGCCCTAGACAACGGTCGTGTCCTGCGTTGGCACATCGACCAACTTCGCCCTAGGCGGGACCTTTCAGATGAGACTCCTGGGTCTTTTCCAGGGGGGGAGGGGGACCCTTTGGAGCAAAGGGAAGGGCACGAGTTGCTGCCCATCTCCACTGATGGAGCCACTGACGGCCCATTTCAAGCTTCTGCAAGTGCTCCGAAAAGGAATTCATGGAGCTTACCCACACAACAGGCACTTACGCCTACTCCAGCCAGGGAGCCACCCCGGGGGCATACTCACTTTCCACACACATCACACAGCACTCCAGTCACGGAGGATACCCGGGAGCATCCCAACAAATCATTCCCCGCAAAAGAGCTGGCACACAATCCCCAGAGTTGGCCTGACCTTACCCCTAATCCTACAGGGGGTCAAACTTACAGGGAGGTGGTCGAGGAACCAAGTCCCGAGCATAACACCTCTAGCCCAAATCAAGGAGTAACTGAGTTTTGGGAAGGTACAGAGACCCACACGAGCCCGGACACAGAACGGGGCTTAGGGATTGGACAGCCTCCTGACAGGTCTTGGACGGACCTAGGAGGTTCTATAGAGACGCCCAGCAGTGGCTATCACTTCAAGGGGCCCGAGGGCCTACAGCTAGGCAGGTCAACCAGGTCACAAAGTGACAGAAGCCCTGGCCTGACGAGCCCGGTGGGCGAGCAAGCAGGCCAGGCATTGGGGCAAAGTCCTTGGAAGGCGCCAAGGCATGATAAGGGGAACAGGCTCTTGTCACCCCTCAGTCAGGGAACACCTGTCAGAAACCCAGAACTGAGAAGGTCACAGAGAGCAAGGAAATCTCCTAAATACTTAGAAGATTACATAACATTGCTGGCTAAACAAAAGCCAGGTAACGGCAGGAGCACTGAGAAGCAGAACACTGCATAAAATAATGATTATATGTTGGTAGTAGTTTTAGCCCGGGGGAAAGGGGTGTTATGTCCCGAACCTTGCAAACGGCTCGGGGCGTTTGCAGGCAGTCCCGGGCAGGTGCAAAGCTGGCCGGGACCAGACAGGCTGTCGCCAGCGCCGTGCGCATGCGCGGGTGCTGGCGCGGGAAAAGTATCGCATTGACCCGGGAAATGCCTATATAAGAAGCTGGGAGGTTTTGGGAGCTGCAGAAGCCATCTATTTGTGAGCTGAACACAGAATAAAGAAAACTGAGAACTACAACTGCTTCTCGTGTCTGCTTCCCGCCAAGGACTCAACAGTTATTTTTTGCTCTTTCTGTTAGCTGTTCTAGCAAGGGTGATCCCTGTAGTAGACAGGACATTCCTTAATCGCTCACAACTTCTGCCTCTAGAATTGTTCATGAGTCTGACAAGGGGTTGAACTAATTATTTGTAATAAATAAACAGGTTGCCCCTACTGACTTGTAGTCAGGGACCAGATCATATAGACTGGAAGCTAAAACATATAAAGAGTGGTTGCTGGAATTGGGTTTATCTCTTTTAATGAAAAGAGGGACTAGGGGTGACATGATAGCAGTCTTCCAATATCTAACTAACCAAGGAGAGAAGCAACCTAGAACTAACAAGAAATTTCCTGATAGTCAGAACAAATAAGTGGTGGAACAACTTATCTCCATAATTTGTGAATGCTCCAACACTGGAAGTTTTTAAGAAGAGATTGGACAACCATTTGTCTGAAGTCATATAGGGTTTCCTGCCTGAGCAGGGGCTTCGGTTAGAAAACCTCCAAGGTCCCTTAAACTCTATTCTGTTCTGCTCTACTCTGTTCTATTCTACTCTACTCTACTCTACTCTACTCTACTCTACTCTACTCTACTCTACTCTACTCTACTCTACTCTACTCTATTCTATTCTATTCTATTCTATTCTATTCTATTCTATTCTATTCTATTCTATCCATTCTTAGATGCTTCAACGATTTTCTTGGGTTTTTGTGCCCAGATTATGAGCAATTCCTCTTTATCTTCCTCCCATGAAGAAAAAGTACTCAGATAAAAGACATTCAATCAAAGTCAGACACACGAGTCAACAGTTCAGAGATGGGAAGATTGCTGTCACACTATCCAGAGGAAAAACTTGGCTGTTAAAACAAGTTCTAATATTGGCTAGAGGATCCTGAGAGATTAGCTGATCTCATACTAATGGTCTCTAAGTCTTATCTTAAACTCAAAAAGTAGTATTTTGTAAATAACAATTATCACAACAAAAATTCTGCCTTTGCTGTAGACCAGGAGTAGGCAACCTTGGCTCTTTTAGGACTCGTGGACTTCAACTCCAAGAATTCCTGAGCCAGCAGGCTGGCTCAGGAATTCTTGGAGTTGAAGTCCATGACTCATGAAAGAGCCAAGGTTGCCTATCCCTGTTGCAGATATACCTGGTGATGAATCTCCAATGGGAATAATTGGTCTCTTTCAGGATCTAAGTATGAGTGTTTTTTTTCAGTGAATCCCCTTAGCCTGCACTTGATGTAAGTGCAGTTGAGAAAGAGAATGGAACTTCACCAAGCTTTCTCAGAAAAAAATAAAAAGAACTTGCACAATATTCTTCTGAATTTGGCGACTTTAAGTGTTATCGCACACAAGGAAGTTCTTGAAAACATGATCGTATCTTGAAACCTGTAACAACCTAAAGATATTTGATAGAGAAGCAATCTAATCTGGGTGTCAAATTCCTTGAATCAAGGCCCATTAAAGGAGTAATGTCTTATGGCAGCAATGATTAAATGTGACAGCAACTTCCTTGTTTTCCCAATGAATCCAAGAATATGTGCAAGTGTCCACCATCTTGCCCATTTTGTCCTGTTTGCAAACATTGCGGTTAGTGTACACTTTTTAAGCAAATGCAGTTTTTGTTCCGAATTGGTTCAAGCAAAGTCAAAAAATTCTGTACTTCCTTCCAAATAAATTTCTCATTTATTCTGAAGAAGAAGAAAAATAGTCCAAAGGGAAGAGAATTTTGGTGAACTTGTCATGAGTAGAACTTGGAGATCTTCCAATTTCTTGATTAGTGGGAGAAAAGGCCTGAATAGGAATGTCCAGACTCTCCCTGTAGAATCTCTTTCAAGGAGTCTTCTCACAGTCCAATTCAATCCCAAAGCAAGCCAGGAGAAGAAACTCTTCTAATGAAGCTTTCTCAGCCTAAGAAGAATGGATAGCTCAGGATAATGCCCTGTGACCAAAAGAAACATAATGGAAAAGAATCTTTCCATCATCGCCAACATTAGCTGAGGCTGAAAAGCACCACCATGAGAAGGTGTGAAATGAGTGAGTGAGTGAGTGAGTGAATGAGTGCGTGAATGAATGAATGAATGAATGAATGAATGAATGAATGAATGACAGAGTTGGAAGGAATCTTTTAGGTCCCCCTGATCACGTAGGATGTCCTTTACCATTACAGACAAATGGTTGTCCAATCTCTTTTAAAAACCTCCAGTGATGAAGCCATTCCACTGATTCATTGTTCTAACAGTCAGGAAGTTTCACCTTAATTCTAGTTTGGCTCTCTCCTTAATTAGTTTCCATCCATTGCTTCTTGTTCTGCCTTCAGATGACTGTCTGTCTGACTGACTGACTGACTGACTGACTGACTGACTGACTGAATGAATGAATGAATGAACAAATACATAAATAAATATTCTTAGCGTGAGGCAGAAAAGCAAAAAAAAAAAAAAAGGCAAATTTCAAAGACTTTCTTTATTTTTAGAAATAAGAGACTCGAAAGCTATTCGGGTGTTTGATTCCAGAGTGAAATCCAAAACTCAGAATCTCTTTGAATATAAGGGAATTGGCTAGTCAAGCTCTGTAACATGGTTGAACATTTTGAAACATATTTCAAGGGTTCACAGAGACCATCTGGGGGCCACCTGACACTTCCTTCCCAAACAAAGAAACTTTACTTTCAGCACTACACATGATTCATTCTCTGCCTTTTCTGCAGCTGAGTTATGTTGTAGTTGTTGTTGTTAATTGCGAAGTCGTGTCCGACCCATCGCGACCCCATGGACAATGTTCCTCCAGGTCTTCCTGTCCTGAGTTATACATTACACTAAACCAGAATGTACCTATGTTTTCTATACAAACCATGTTTAATGACTTAGCATATTCGATGAACCAAGACTTCTTGGATTAATGCCATCAACTCTGCTTTAGCAGTGGATGTAAACTTTTTTGAGATTGTTTTAGATACAGCAAAATCTGTGGTTAATGATGTTCCAAACTATGGGGATTGTTGCCTGGCATCAATAAAGCACATATAGGATGGCAATAAATCAGAATTTTTTTATCAATACCACTAAAAAGGAAAAACAACAAAACCAAGAAAAAAAATCAGCTTGGTTGCACAAAGAACTCTCTGACCAACTGAAAGAAAAAAAATAAGTACAAACAATGGAAAGACTGTGTTGCAGACTGAAGATGGAGGATATAGGGGAATAAACCCATCTGGATTCAGCAGTTCATCTGCATTAAAAAGAGAAAGGCCACTCTTGAAGACAGCAAAGTCCACATTTTGGAGAAAGAGGACCATTGGTTTGAAAGAGGGGTCAAAGAGGTCATCTGTGTCAAAACTGAACATCTCTCTCTCAAGAAAAAAAAATCAATCATCTTAATAAATTTCAGTTTCGTTATCTCACTTTGCTAGCCATTGATAAAAATTTTCCCATGTTTTATAACAGACCGAGTCTTCTTTCTCTTGAATCTTTAAGGTTAATCTATCCATTTCTGCAGATTCTAAGATTTTCCTAATTATAACCTCGTCAGATGGTATATCTTCATTTTTCCAGTATTGGGCAAATACTATTCTCGCAGCTATCAATATATGTAATATTAAATACTCATTCTCTTTCCCATAATTAGATCCTAATATTCCTAGCAGAAACAATTCTGGCTTAAATTCTATATGTATTTTAGTCATCTTTTCCAGCCATATATGAATCTTAACTTGTTAATTATGGTTTAAAGCTGGAACAGAGGCCACCTCCCCTGGAGACGAAAGAATCCTTTATTATACTTCATTTCTATAACAAGAAATACAGCTATGCACTCATAAGAGATAACAAGCATTAAAGAACAGCAGAAGTTTTACATTTACAGAGGGTTTGAAATTGTATTTATAAACCTTTATCAGATTTCAGGAGCTTCGTCTTCCCTGAAAACTCTTTGAAAAATGACCTTGATGCTCTCCTTAGAGCGAGCTTTTTTCTTTCTCCCAACCAGAAAATAGATCACTGGGTTAATACTGCAGTTTAGAGGAGCACACAGATTGGAGTAGAACTCGAATGAAATATTATCAATCAAATACCACTTCTGAATAAAATGAATAACGAACACGTAGATATATAATGGGAGTGTAAGAATAAGAAAACAGAGAAGACTAATTAAGATCATCACTAAGATTCTTCGACAGTTTGAGCTGTTTTGATTTAAGATACATTTTGATGAACAGGATCACAGTAGAGGTTGTGATCAACGGAAGGCAAAGCACAGCAGTCACAATCAAGTGGAGATCATTGGTGCTATAAGAAAGAATTAAAATATTCAGATTGCTGCTAATTCCATTCAGGAGGAAAGAGAAGATCCAGAGGATGGCACAGACAGCAGGGGACAAATATTTTGGCCGGGAACAGCGATGCCAGATTGGGAAAAAGACAGACACGCATCGGTCAATACTGATGGCTGTCAGAAGAAACAGACCGTTGATATATATTACACTGAAGAGATAATAGAAGATTTGCTGGGGAATTCCTGGCTGTATAAAACCTATAAAAATGTCAATACAAGATATAGTCATAAAGATGAGATGTCCAAAGTCGGCAATAGCTAAATTAAGAATCAATACTGTGAAAGGGTTTCTCTTAATTTGGAAGCCAAGTAGCCAGATAACAATTCCATTTAATGGGGCTCCAATACGCAGATGATCAATGCGATAAACAACATGATGTTTTCAAAATAGATGGATATAGTATTATTGTCCAAATAATCTGCTGTAGCATTCATGTTTGCCAGGCTGAAATTCATCAAGAGATGCTTTTGTAATGCTTCAATAATCTCTTCCTTTAGAGTGGAAATTTCTGTTTGGAAAAAAAGAAGAAGATTGGATTAAATAATTCATCAATCATTGTCATTCTTCATATCTAAACACGTTTGTATATAGGCTGGGCCAAGCTTTTGACTTCTGCTAATGATAATAGCAATAGGTGCCTTAGTGCAATTCCAAAATAACTGAAACACCACTTCAATGACATTGGCACTGACAAATTTGCAATCTCTCAATTGCAAAAAGCAGCTTGACTAAGAACAAGTTTTTCTTACAATGTCTAAAATTTGACATACCCCGGGAGAACCTGCAAATGTGTTGTTGGACAATTCACAGGATTAAATATCTGAGTAGCAGGTGATCATAAGCAGACAAATATTATTGCATTGGTCTAAGATCTACTAAATGTCTTACCTTTCTGAAACAATTGGTCCAAGTTCTTCAGATCTGAAGAGAAGAAGATTACTATATCATGTAATTGACTGCTACAGGGACTGACAACGCCAAAGCAGAATAAGAGGTAGAGAAAATATGACAAGTTTTAAGTCTTGTTTGACATACGTCAAGGAGAACCTGTAAAATGTGTTGTTGAACAATTTACAGGATTAAATGTTGGACTATCAGACAGTTGTAAGCAGAAAATATACTTTCTGTTCTGGAACGATGAAGCAGATCTTGCTAAAAGTCTCACACAACTAGATATATTCTGTGTCTTGTCTAATCAGTGTGAACATCTAGTGATAAGAAGATTTGGTTCCTGTTTTTGCAGGATATTCACCAGCCATAGAAGGAGGGGACCGCTCAAAATGTAGGCAGCTCTTACAAAAAGGAAAAATCTTGTTTATTTCAATTGGATTGGTCTTCTCATCTGAGAAGATTTATCAGGGACCTCTGCTCCTAAATCTCTGATCTTCCTCCTAAAGGTTGAAAAAAGGTCTAAAACCAGAAAAAAAATCAATTGAGACTTATGGCATTATCAGGATATAAATATGGAATATTTTCATATGAAATATCAAATAGAGAAATATATAGCTACTAAAAAAAATGTTATTTATTATATTTGCATGAAGTGTTCAAAATTGTGACACATTGGAAAGTAATGGAACAAGCTCTTCAAAGTTGGAGAGGGGAAGATTATTGTCCTGATAATGAAGGTTGAATTGATTGGCAATGGCAGACCTGTAGAAAAAATGTAATATAGTTTTATTTAGATGAAGTTCAGACAGTTCATTGACCAGAAGGAAAGTCCACTCCCAGTCCACCAGAAGTGGCATGGATGCACTTCCAGAGGGCCATTCTGGTGGGTTGTTCTGGGCCTGGGAGACCTCCCCAGCTCAGAACGGATTTCCGGAAGTGGCATCCATGCACTTCCGGCAGTCCATCTGAGCCTTGTGAAAAGGGGGTAAGACATCAGCCAGTGCGCCAAAGTCAACAAAAAATTAGCTACCGGTTCTAGTGAACCGGTGCGAACCGGCTGAATCCCACCACTGGCTGAAGTGATTGGCTATACCAAATCTGCCGAGAAAATATGATACTTATTTAGATGAAGTTCAAACTGTTCACTGTCAAGAAGGACGCTCACCCATCACGAGTGACAATGTTCAAAGAATTGCCTGTAGAATTTGATACATGTGGAAGGAGAGACCGAACAGAAAACTTCAGAGGTGTTTTTATAAAAGAAACAGGGTTCAGTGCTAGCATAGCAGGTGAGAATCAATCAAAATGTGGCACATTTTCTCTTCTGGCATGGAAAAGAAAGTCTAAAAACACACAGAGTTGTGCTTTGCCTAATCAGGATGTAGCACTACGTGACACCAAGGTGTGGTTATTGACTTCTTAAGAAAATCATGATTAATCAGATAATCAAGATAAATCCCATCCATGTAACAGGTCCAATTATCTACAAAGCCTGATAATATAACCTCTGCAATGTCTGTTTTTTAATTGTTCAACAGTTCTTAAATTCCTGCAGAATAACATTTTGAGTGATGAATATAGTTTCTCTCGGGCACAACAAGCTAAAAATTCTTCCTGATATTCTGTGCAATGATGCTTTAAACCAGTGGTTCTCAACCTTTTTAATGCCGTGACCCCCAACCGTTCATAAGTTGAGGACTACTAAACCGGTTGTAAGTCGAGGACTACTCAACTGGTGCAGCACCATTTGCAGAATGGGACTTTTGGCGGGCTCAGCAGTGCAGAGACAGCCTGGACAATTCCTATTGGCTTTTGAAAGCCAGTAGAATTAGACTCTATTCAAGAGGGCTTTCAAAAGCCAATAGAATAAAAGGGAGTAGCACAGCTAAGGAAAAGGGGAAAAAATGGCTGACTGCGTTATTTGGCGACCCCTGTGAAATGGTCGTTCGACCCCAAATGGGGTCCCGACACACAGGTTGAGAACCACTGCTTTAAACTGTTGGATGATGATGATGATGATGATGATGATAATAATGATGATGATGATACTACTACTACTACTACTACTACTACTACTACTACTACTAATAATAATAATAATAATAATAATAATAATAATAATAACAACAACAACAACAACAACAACATCCCGGACTTAACAATTGTCAATAAGAAAGACAAAAATGTCTGGATAGTGGATGTGGCAGTGCCTGGAGACAGCAGAATAGAAGAGAAAGAACTGGAAAAGATAACAAAATACAAAGACCTACAAACAGAAATAGAAAGAGTTTGGCAAAGGCAAGCAAGGGTAGTACCAATAGTAATAGGCGCCTTGGGTGCAATCCCAAACCAACTGGAGCACCACTTGAACACCATTGGCTTTGACAAATTGCCATTAGTCAATTGCAAAAGGCAGCCTTGGAACTAGGAACTGCTTCCATCTTGCGACGATATATATAATACCATCAGACATCCACATCTGCCTATCCCATGTCCTTGGGAAGGATTAGATAGGTAGACAAAAATGCCAAATCCAATCTGAACATCTGGCTGACTGTGCAGTGATCAATAATGATAATGATAATGATAGAGTTGGAAGGGACCTTGGAGGTCATCTAGTTCAACCTCTTGCTCAGGCAGGAAACCCTATACCATTTCAGACAAATGACCATCCAGTTTCTTCTTAAAAACTTCTAGTGTTGGAGCATTCACAACTTCTGGAAGCAGGGTGTTCCACTGATTAATTGATCTAACTGTCAGGAAAATTCTCCTTAGTTCTAGGTTGCTTCTCTTGTAGGTTTATATTTTTTCTCTCCCACATATTACTATCTGATTGGATTATATGGATTTCTTCCAATCTATCAAAAGAAAAAATTCCAATACATTGAATCTCTTCCTGCAACGGCTCAACTAACAGGAAACCAAACACTGTTACCAAATGGCTGCAGCATCGTCTACCAACAGCACCCATGAATCTGAATGAAACACTGTTGAATCAAGGTTGAATCAGAACATGCTTTGCACAAATGTATAGATAAAGATTAGCCACTTAATACAGTATATATGGAGTCACTTAATGCTAGGACAAGAAAATGGAAGGTCAAATCGGGAATAGTTCATTTTGAAGGCGTGCTCTGGGAATGCCATGTCTTCTTATAAAGAAATTAGAATAGAATAGAACAGAACAGAACAGAACAGAACAGAACAGAATAGAATAGAATAGAATAGAATAGAATAGAACTTTGAATGATTGCTAAACAAATGGTTATAAGTCAAGGACTAACTGTATATACACACAGCCAGGGAAAAATTTTATTATCAAATAGATTTCTCATTCAGCCCATTTGACTGAGCCCGAATAAGTAATAAAAAAATTTCCTTGACAGCTCAAGGACTACAAAAACATTTTAAGAATAGAATAAAATAGAGGTGGAAGTGACCTTGGAGATCTTCTAGTCCAGCCCCCTACTTGAGCGGGAGATCCTATGCCATCTCAGACAAGTGACTGGCCAGTCTCTTAAAAATCTCGAGTGATGCAGTGCCCATGGTTTCTGAAGACAACTTCTGTTCCACTGGGTGATTGTCCTCACTGTCAGGAAGTTTCTCCTTAATTCCAGGTTGCTTCTCTCTTTGATCAGTTTCCAACCATTGTTTCTCATCCTTCCCTCTGCTGCTCTGGTGAACAACCTGACCCCCTCTGTCTTGGGCAGCCCCTTAGATACTGGAACTATGCTATCCTGTCTCCCCTATTTCTTTTTTTCTTTAGACCAGCCAAAACCAAGTCCCGTAGTCGTTCTTCTTGACCATCTTAGTTGCTCTTCTCTGATTTTTTTTCCAAACTCTCAACATCTTGTTTGTGATATGGTGACCAAAATTGGCTACAATATTCCAGGTGTGGTCTTACTAAGGCTTTGTAAAGCGGTAATAATACTTCACGTGATCTTGATTCTATGCCTTTGTTTATATAACAGAGGAATGGGGAAAATTGTTCTCCAGACCATATTTCTTTTCAGAAGCTATAATTAAATAGACCATTAGCCAACGGATGGAGGAGACCCAAGAGGAAAACTTCAATGACAGTTGGATTTCTCAGCTGATAAATGGGACTTTGACCACTGAGGAAGGGATCCAGCTGATCATAATTATTCAACTGTGCAGTCTGTTCTTTTATTTTGATACTATTTTCCCTTTAAGGTTTATTTCCCCTCTTTGGTCATTAGAAATATAAGGATGGGGATGGTGAATTAACCTCTCTCCCTGGAGATACCTTTCTGGCCATGCTCCTTCAGAACACGTAGCAAAGGGCTTGAGTTCAAATCCTGTTGTAAGAATCTTTCCACTGCCTTCCCATGGTCTGGTATATCAACACTGATGGAATCATCAGAAGGTGCAAAGCCTCTGGAGCAATCAAGGTTTAGCAATTCCTAAGCTGTGTGGTGTTAGGTCACTTATCCCCTTCTTCCGAATTGTTTCTGACATAGAAGTTGGTGCAGAGGAAAGATCACCTGGTGTCATTTGTTCTTTCTCCATTCTGTGACTATTATGTACAACTTCATACTAGTTTTCTTTATAATATTTTATTAAGTTTTTTCAGGGTAGGGAAAGACAAGGATCATTATGGGTGGTGGGAATCGGGATAGGGTTCAGGGAAGAGTTTGGGGTAGGGATGGATACAACAATGGGGTTACCCCCAATAACATTTCACGCTTTAGCAAGCAAACTATCTTCCGGATATAGGTATTCAAGCAGGCTAATAGAATAATCAGTAACTGTAGTCAACAAGAATAACAGAAATTATAAAAAATATCAATTCGTCAAAAGAAAAAAAAATCAATCATCTTAATAAATTTCAGTTTTGTTATCTCACTTTGCTAGCCATTGATAAAAATTTTCCCATGTTTTATAATAGACCGAGTCTTCTTTCTCTTGAATCTTTAAGGTTAATCTATTCATTTCTGCAGATTCTAAGATTTTCCTAATTATAATCTCATCGGGTGGTATATCTTCATTTTTCCAGTATTGGGCAAATACTATTCTCGCAGTTCTCAATATATGTAATATTAAATACTCTTTCTCTTTTCCATAACTAGATCCTAATATTCATAGCAGAAACAATTTTGTCTTAAATTCTATATGTATTTTAGTCATCTTTTCCAGCCATATATGAATCTTAACTTGTTAATTATGGTTTAAAGCTGGAACAGAGGCCACTTCCCCTGGAGAGGAAAGTTTTACTTTTACAGAGGGTTTGAAATTGTGCTTATAAACTTTTATCAGATTTCAGGAGCTTCGTCTTCCCTGAAAACTCTTTGAAAAATGACCTTGATGCTCTCCCTCGAGCGAGCTTTTTTCTTTCTCCCAACCAGAAAATAGATCACTGGGTTAATGCTGCAATTTAGAGAAGCACACAGACGGTAGTAGAACTTTAATTCATTACTATCAATCAAATCCCACTTCTGAATAAAATGAGTAATGAACACATAGATATATAATGGGAGTGTAAAAATAAGAAAACAGAGAAGATTAATTAAGACCATCACTAGGATTCTTCCACGTTTGAGCTGTTTTGATTTAAGACATATTTTGATGAACAGGATCACAATAGAGGTTATGATCAACGGAAGGCAAAGCACAGCAGTCACAATCAAGTGGAGATCATGGAGGGTATAAGAAAAACGTAAACTATCAAGATTGAGGCTAATTCCATTCAGGAATAAAGAGAAGCTCCAGAGGATGGCACAGACAGCAGGGGACAAATATTTTGGCCGGGAACAGCGATGCCAGATTGGGAAAAGGACAGACACGCATCGGTCTATACTGATGGCTGTCAGAAGAAACAGACCGTTGATATATGTAACATTGAAGAGAGACGTGAAGATTTGCTGGAGAATTTCTGACTGTATAAAACCTATAAAGATGTTAATACAAGATATAGTCATAAAGATGAGAGACCCAAAGTCGGCAATAGCTAAATTAAGAATCAATACTGTGAAAGGGTTTCTCTTAATTTGGAAGCCAAGCAGCCAGATAACAATTCCATTTAATGGGGCTCCAATACAGCAGATGATCAATACAACAGAGAAAATGATAGTTTCGTCTTCATGGGAAATTCTGCTATAATTATAGTCCAAATAATCTGCTGTAGCATTCATGTTTGCCAGGCTGAAATTCATCAAGAGATGCTTTTGTATAAAATGTATTAAAATAATGGGGCTCCAATACAGCAGATGATTAATGCGATAAACACCATGATGTTTTCAAAATAGATGGATATAGTTTGGTCTTCATAGAAAATTCCGATAGTATTATTGTCCAAATAATCTGCTGTAGCATTCAGGTTTGCCAGGCTGAAATTCATCAAGAGATGCTTTTTTAATGCTTCAGTAATCTCTTTCTTTAGAGTGGAAATTTCTGTTTGGAAAAAAAAGAAGATTGGATTAAATAATTCATCAATAATTGTCATATCTTCATATCTAAACAGTTTTGTGTACAGGCTTGGCCAGCCTTTTGACTTCTGCTAATGATAATAGTATAGGTGCTATAGTGCAATTCCAAAATAACTGGAACACCACTTCAATGACATTGGCACTGACAAATTTGCAATCTCTCAATTGCAAAAGGCAGCTTGACTCAGAACAGCTTATATCCTACAATAATATTTTTAGCACCATCAAACATCAACGTCTGCTATCCCAGGTCGTTGGAAAGGACTCGATTAATGGATTTTGGCTCTCTGTGACAAAACGTAGTAATAACATACCAGGAAGACTTACTGAGTAGTGGAGAGACCAAACTGGCCCACAATAATAAATGAAGAACAGAAAAGAGGCAGGGCAATAAAAGCACTAAATGGTCAGTACATTTAAAAATAAAATAGTAGGCAAAGCAGATAATAACAAGGCCAGGCAATGGCTAAGAGCAGGAAATTTGAGGAAAGTGATAGAAGGACTAATTCTGGCTGCATGAAATCAAGCCTTAGGAACAAATGCTCGCAAAGCCAGAATTGAGAAGACAACGACAGACAGCAAGTGCTATCTTTGCCATGGAAGCTGAAGGAACAGTGGTTCAATGTTTGAAGACAGCACAGACCCGTTGCAATGGACACCATCAAAGCTGACACCAGCCAGAGCATAGAAAAACCCAAAGAAGATGTGGAGAGACCCAGTCCATCGAATCGCCAAGACTCGGACACAAGTGAAGGGATAACATCATCCTCAATATTAGCCAGAGGCACCAATTCTGGCTGCACAAGATCAAGCCATAAAAAGAAATGTCTGCAAATCCAGAATTGAGAAGTCAGCAACAGAGAGCAAGTGCCGCCTCTGCAAAGAAGCTGAAGGAACCATGGGTCACCAGGTTAGCTGCTCCAAAAATGCTAATAAACCTGGTAGATGGCTTGCATACAGACCAAAATGGCTTTCTTCCTAAAAGACAGATAAAGAACAAGTTAAGTATTATTTTAAATATTTTGGAATATTATGAAAATCATCCAGGGAACCAGATGGCGCTCATATTTCTTGACGCACAAAAAGCATTTGATAATTTAAATTGGCAATTTATGTCTCAACAACTACAGGAAATGGACTTTGGCGAAAACTTTATTAAAGCAATTCAAGTGATCTACAAGAAACAATCAGCAAGGATACTTATAAATGGAGATTATACAGAGAGCTTTGATATTAAAAAGGGTACAAGACAGGGATGTCCACTCTCACCCCTGTTATTTATTTTTACTCTGGAGGTATTGACTAGAAACATCAGGCAAGACATAGAAATTAAAGGTCTTGAGATTAAAGACCAGAAATATAAATTACAAGCTTTTGTGGACGATGTGGTCTTTATCTTAGAGGAGCCTTTGGAAACAGCCCCTAAATTTTTGCAGAAAATTGAGAAATTTGGAGATTTGGCTGGATTGAAAATAAATAGGGAAAAAAAAACTAAAGTGTTAACAAAAAATTTAACTGATAAACAGAAAACTCAACTCACCAAAAAGACAAGTCTTAACTAAATAGTTAAAAAAGTTAAATATTTAGGAATCTATCTTACGGCGAAATATTCATTACTAAAAGAAGATAACTGTGAGAGACTATTAAAACAAATAAAATCGACCTGGAAAAATAGGAAAATCTCCAACTATCTTTGTTAGGAAGAATAGCGACTGTTAAAATGAACATTTTGCCAAAGCTATTTTTTTTTTATTTCAAACAGTTCCTGTAAAACTGGGTAAGAATTTTTTTGATGATTTAAACGCAATAATATTAAGATTTATATGGCAAAAAAAGAAAGAAAGAATTAAATGTAAACTTCTACAAGACTCGAAAGATAGAGGGGGTTTTGGACTTCCGGATTGGAGACTTTATTATCAAGCAGCTATTTTGCTTTGGCTTAAAGAATGGATTACTTTGAGAAATAAGTGAATTCTCTATTTAGAGGGATATGACCTTCAAATAGGTTGGCATGCCTATGGTATGAGAAAGCTAAAATACATAAGTACTTTCAAAACCATGCTATAAGAAATGTTTTACTCTCTGAATGGGAGAAAGTTAGACACAAAATGTATATGAAAGGTCCTGAGTGGCTTTCAACAATGGAAGCATTTGCTTATTCAAATTTGATTAATTATGATAAACTTGTTAGTTATAAAGACATTTTGGACAAGGACGGAACACTCAAAGACAGGCAAGCCCTTCAACAACAAGGTATTTACTTACCATGGTGGTCCTATTTGCAAATTCAAACAAGATATGAAAAAGACATAAAAATAATGGGATTTTACAAAAGCTGACTCCACTTGATAAAATACTTTTAAAAACAGATGAACATTGGATTAAGAAGCTTTATAAATACTTATTAAATTGGAAGATGGAAGAAGAACAAGTAAAAGAGGCAATGGTAGTATGGGGGAAGAATTTTGGATATTCTATAGAATTAGAAGACTGGCAAAAACTGTGGAATAAAAATATCAAACTTACTAAAACAGTAACATACAAAGAAAACTTATATAAAATGTTTTATAGATGGCATATGACACCAGTTCACTTAGCGAAAATGTTTAAAAATTTATCGGATACATGTTGGAAATGTAAACAAAAACCAGGTACTTATTATCATGCCTGGTGGACATGTTCTATTGCAAAAAAATATTGGTCTAAGATTCATAGATGGTTAGAAAAGATGATGAAAATACAGATAGAATTCAAACTGGAACTGTTCCTGTTAGGTAGATTAAGACCTAACTATGGCAAAGCAAATGATTATTTAAAATTACATGTATTAAGAGCTGCAAGAATAGCATTTGCCCAATTTTGGAAAAATGAAAACCTACCATCACACCAGATTATAATTTTGAAAATCCTGCAGAAATGGACAGATTAACGTTAGAGATGAAGGAGAAAGAAGATTCAATCTTTTATAAAACCTGGGGAAAATTTTATCAGTGGGTTGAAACATGTTAGAATAAGAAGAGGTTTTAGAGCTTTATTATATTAAGTATTAAGGTTGATGATTGGAAATAGTTGTTATGCTATCAGCTATGTGAATTATTTAAAGCAATATTAGTAAGGTGACCAACCGACCTCCTTTTGGGAGGACAGTCCTCCTTTTTTGAGTTCTGTCCTCGCTCAAAAAGTGTCCTCCTAAATGTCCTCCTTTTCCATATACCGTCCTCCTTTTGGGAGGACAGTCCTCCTTTTGTGAGTTCTGTCCTCCCTCGAAAATGTCCTCCTAAATGTCCTCTTTTTCTATATTTGAAGACTTCTCTGCAGGGCTTTTTTTCCCTCATAGAGTGCTCAGAAGGCATTCCGAGCCCTTTTTTTGATGGTTTTTTCAAACTTTTGCCTGAGCTGTGCTACTTCCCCTATTGGCTTTTGAAAGCCAATAGGAATTGCTGCTGAGCGTGCCAAAACACCCAGGTGGCAAATTTTGCACATGCAAGTTGCAGGAACTTTGCACCCCTCACTGCTACCCAACTACACCATCTCTTACTTAGTTCCGCAGGTAGCTGGAGGAGACTGGAGCAGTAAGTTTCTCTTGATCTTCCCTGTTTGGTTCTACACAGGGATGCACAGGGTAGGTGGTGGTGCTGAGGGGGCAGCGGGGGGGGCGGCTGCAGGGCTGGAGCTGGCACAGCTGGTGCTTTGCGAGCCACGGGGCTGGCTCTATGGGGATGCGCAGGGTGGGCAGTGGTGCTGGGGGGACAGCTGCAGGGCCGGAGACAGTGCGGCTGGTGCTTTGCCTTTGAGAGCCATGGGGCCAGCTCTATGGGGATGCACAGGGTGGGCGGTGGTGCTGGGGGACGGCTGCAGGGCTGGAGCTGGCTCGGCTGGTGCTTTGCAAGTTGCGGGGTCGGCTCTCCACAGCAGGGCAGTGGTGCTGGCGGGGTAGCTGTGGGTGGGGGCAAGCCGGGCAGTTGACCTTCCATGGGCCACGCCAGCTGGTGGTCTATGCAGTGCTGACCTGTGCTGCCACCACCTCACCCTGTGCACCTACGTGGCCATCCTGGAGCACCTGGCTCACAACACCTGCCTCCGCCGCCCACCCCCACGCAGTCCAGCCGTGTAGATTTTTGGACAAGTGAGAAATCGAGATTGAATGTTGATACTCTAGCTGCAGCATTTGCCGTAAAATTCAATATGAAGGATATTTCTTGTTCAGATATTTCCAATATATTCTTAGTTGATGATACATTGACAAAAAATATTCATTCAATGGAAAAGTACTCATTTAAATAATTAATAGGCATGTAAGCATAATTACAATATAAAATGTTATTGTTATAAATGTTTTTTATTATGCATTTATCATATTATAGTGCATTCTGTATTATTGTTGCAATAAATACAATTTTTCTTTTATTTACGATATTTTTTTCTTCAATTTATTCATGTCCTCCTTTTTGTTGTAAAAAAGTTGGTCACCTTAATATTAGTGTTTTACTAAATGTCAGTTGTAATTATACCAATTTCTTCTTATAAATGTCTAGTATTATATAAACAGTACTCAATATGAAGACCCGGATGACAGCTTGTTCGCTGAATTATACATTTACTGTAGTTATCCACACCCTGTTCCCTTTATCCCGATTTTCCTGTACCCGCACCGACTCCATCTTTTCCCTACCCATATAAAATCTAATAAAATATATATTTTTTTAAAAAAGGGACAGCAAGTGCCACCTTTGCCAAGGAGGCGGAAGGAACATTGGATCAATGTTAGAAGATAGCACAGACTGGTTGCAATGGATGGACGCCATCAAAGCTGACACCAGCCAGAGCATAGAAAAACCGAAAGACGTAGTGGAGAGACCCGGCCCATCGAATCGCCAAGACTCGTACACAAGTGAAGGGATAACATCATCCTCAAACTTTGGCTAAAATATAGGAAAACTTTGGCTTAAATAGAGGGTACATAAAAAATCCAGAAAGCAAGTGCTATCAAATACAGTAACTCCAAGAACACTTTACAGGAATAAAATAATTTTGAATAAGAAGATGCTGCACTTGATGTTATTATCCCTGATGGAAATTAATATTTCCTTCTGATCTTCCCTGAGAAAGTCTTTGGGGTTCTACCATCCCATACCTCAAAGTTTAGACACAGAATGTCTTACCTTCTTCCAGTCTCACTTATGCTCCACCAATGCCTGTTGGACCTTAATACCGTCTTCTTCTGGAATGGTTATATATTCGCCTTTTGCTATCATGAAGCCAAGTGCTTTGCCAGAAAGTTCGAATGAGATGCCTTTATATACATTTTGAGAACGGGTGGGGTACCTTAATGGATTAAAGAAATCCATTATTCTTTGCCGAGAATTAAGAACACAGTGCTGATTTTTTCCCATGGGTGTTTCAGAACTCTTAAATGTGGGATAAAATGGTTTCCATAACCCTGAAAGAGAAATGCATTAGGCAGATGTCTCTAAGGGAAGTTCTAGATCATGTGTACTTTGTAAATCAAATCGTTCTACAGCAGTGATTCTCAACCTTTCTAATGCCGTGACCCCATAATACAGTTCCCCATGTTGTGGTGACCCCCAAGTGGGCGTGGCCATCAATAAGAGGGAGTAGGACAGGTAGGGAAAAGGGAAAAAAATGGCGGACAGCATAGTTTGGCGACCCCCGTGAAATGGTCATTCGACCCCAAATGGGGTCCCGACCCACAGGTTAAGAACCACTCTTCTACAGTATCTACATACGACTAAAATTCTCATTCCCGTAACCTTTAACTGGGTGAAATGGTGTCTGCTAGGCCAATATTTTTTGCACTAAAGTACCTCAAATGGGCGATCTTACGGAATGAGTCCAAATCTGGGACCCATAATTTCAGGGAACTGAAATTTGGAAAATTATATAAATAAATCTTTTGCTGCTGTTTGACTGCACGACTGTAGAGTCCAACCTGGTCCATTTTCAAGGTAGACACGTCTAAAAATGTACATTCAGTGTTTCCAGGGACTGCAAGATGTTGGAAGACCTCTCCCTGTGGAAGACATTGAAGGATCTGGTAGGGATTCCTGGTGAGGAGTGGCTTTTTCTGCACCTTTTATACATACATACATACATACATACATACATACATACATACATACATATGAATGTTACTTATCTTTTCATGTTGTAGTTGTATAAGTTTCATTTGTATCTCCTGGCAAGATGGGCAGCAGACAAATTTGATAAACAAACAAACAAACAAACAAACAAATAAATAGAATCCTCGATAGAAAATTATTGGGGTGGGGGGAAAAGCGGAAATCTGATAAATACCTCTGAAATGATGATCCAACCGGTCATGAGCTCTCTAGTATATTCCTGGAACTCTTCATCCTGTAACCCACATCTCCAAAATTATGTATACTATAGGACCAATTCTTCCTAGTATGAAAAAGTTATACTTTTCAAATGTTTAAATTACCATTAATGGGCAATTAAATTGCAGAAGGAAGAGAAGCGAGAAAGGGAAAAATTGGATCTCTCTTTTTCATTTCTTCTCTGGGGATGGCAGACACTAGAGACCAAGAGTTCATAAAAGAACCCATCTTTTTCTATATAGCTCAGGAAACAAAAACCCTCTAAAAGTTCTATTAAAATGTTTTGATTAAGTTCTCTTCTGATGAAACAAAATCAGAAGGCATTGAGGGAGCTTCCACTATTAGTCCTTGAAGTTTCTCTAGACCAGGAAACACACCTTTCAGATACTGGTCATAAAACCAGTCTCAATAAAGTTTCAGTCTTCTTTTTCATCCCCCTCTTCTCGTATCCCCTGAGACTTTTTCTATTTCCTTTCCCAGGGCTCAGGGAAGGCGACTGTCCTTTTTGTTTTTGTAACAGATTCTGAATGTGTCCCTCAAGGCCATATGAAACCCTACAAAGAAGCTTCTTGCTCCTGGGAGCACAAAAGATGGGCTAAGTATAGTGGGATGCTAATAGTCCACACTGAAGAACATTCTGAGATCAGAGCACTGAGCACGTCCATTCCAGCTTCAGAATTGTTTTAGCTTTAGGTAAAGATAAAGGTTTCCCCTGATCTGTCATGCTCAACTCTAGGGAGACGTTCAATGTCCAAAGGTGCTTTTTCAGGAAGCAACTGGAGTTCCTTATTCTTCTTTGAAGACATTTCACTTCTCATCCAAGAAGCTTTCTCAGCTCTGACTGGATGGCGGGGAATGGAAGAACTTATACTCCTTGCAGACAGTTGGTCATTTGTATTATTTTAGAGAGTCATTGAGGCCACCTGGAGGTTAGTCTGTGTCCTCAGGGTTACCTGAGCAATGCAAATGGGTGCGGAGCCTTCTTGGAACTGCTGAAAGGACTGTGTTGTAGACTGGAAATAGAGGATGCCATATCCCTCCCCCTCTGTTCAGAGAGGGATGTTCAGTTTTGACACAGATGACCTCTTTGACCCCTCTTTCAAACCAATGGTCCTCTTTCTCCAAAATGTGGACTTTGCTGTCTTCAAGAGTGGCCTTTCTCTTTTTAATGCAGATGAACTGCTGAATCCAGATGGGTTTATTCCCCTATATCCTCCATCTTCAGTCTGCAACACAGTCTTTCCATTGTTTGTACTTATTTTTTTTTCTTTCAGTTGGTCAAAGAGTTCTTTGTGCAACCAAGCAGATTTTTTTCTTGGTTTTCTTGTTTTTCCCTTTTAGTGGTGTTGATAAAAAATTCTGATTTATCGCCACCCTTGATGTCCTTTATTGATGCCAGGCAACAATCCCCATAGTTTGAAACAACATTAACCACAGATTTTGCTGTATCTAAAACAATCTCAAAACAGTTTACATCCACTGCTAAAGCAGAGTTGATGGCATTAATCCCAGTTGTCTTGGTTCATTGAATATGCTGTCATTAAACATGGTTTGTATACAAAACATAGAGACATTCTGGTTTAGTGTAATGTATGAACTCAGGGGCAGAAAAGGAGGAGAATGAATCATGTATAGTGCAGAAAGTAAAGTTTCTTTGTTTGGGAAGGAAGTGTCTGGTGGCCTCTAGATGGTCTCTGTGAACCCTTGAAATATGTTTCAAAATGTTCAATCATGTTACAGAGCTTGACTAGCCAATTCCCTTATATTCAAAGAGCTTCTGAGTTTTGGATTTCACTCTGGAATCAAACATCCGAATAGCTTTCGAGTCTCTTATTTCTAAAAATAAAGAAAGTCTTTGAAATTTGCCTTTTTTTTGCTTTTCTGCCACATGCTAAGAATATCTATTTATGTATTTGTTCATTCATTCATTCATTCATTCATTCATTCATTCATTCATTCAGTCAGTCAGTCAGTCAGTCAGTCAGTCAGTCACTCAATCAGTCAGTCAGTTAGTCATCTGAAGGCAGAACAAGAAGCAATGGATGTAAACTAATTAAGGAGAGAGCCAAACTAGAATTAAGGAGAAACTTCCTGACAGTTAGAACAATGAATCAGTGGAATGGCTTCATCACTGGAGGTTTTTAAGAGAGATTGGACAACCATTTGTCTGTAATGGTAAAGGAAATCCTACCTGATCAGGGGGACCTAAAAGATTCATTCCAACTCTGTTATTCTGTCATTCATTCATTCATTCATTCATCACTCATTCATTCACTCACTCACTCACTCACTCACTCACTCACTCACTCACTCCACACCTTCTCATGGTGGTGCTTTTCAGCCTCAGCTAATGTGGTGATGATGGAAGGATTCTTTTCCATTATGTTTCTTTTGGTCACAGGGCAGTATCCTGAGCTGTCCATTCTTCTTAGGCTGAGAAAACTTCATTAGAAGAGTTTCTTCTCCTGGCTTGCTTTGGGATTGAATTGGACTGTGAGAAGACTCCTTGAAAGTGATTCTACAGGGAGAGTCTGGACATTCCTATTCAGGCCTTTTCTCCCACTAATAAAGAAATTGGAAAACCTCCAGGTTCTACTCAATACAAGTTCACCAAAATTCTCTTCCCTTTAGACAAAAATGGACAAAAATAGTAACAGTAATAGTAGTAAAGTTGGAAGGGACCTTGGAGGTCATCTAGTCCAACCCCCTGCTCAGGCAGGAAACCTTATACCATTTCGGACAAATTGCTGTCCAATTTCTGTCCAGTGTTGGAAGCATTTACTGCTTCTGGAGACAGGCTGTTCCACTAATTAATTGTTCTCACTTTCAGGAAGTTTCTCCTTAGTTCTAGGTTGCTTCTCTCCTTGAATAGTTTCCACCCGTTGCTTCTTGTCCTGCCTTCAGGTGCTTTGGAAAATAGCTTAATTCCCTCTTCTTTATGGCAGCCCCTGAGATATTGGAATACTGCTATCATGTCCCCTCTTGTCCTTCTCTTCGTTAAACTAGACATACCCAATTCTAGCAACCGTTCCTTATATTTTTCTTCTTCTTCAGATTAAATGAGAAATGTGTTTGTCTTTGCTTGAATCAATTCAGAACAAAAACTATATTTACTTCTACAAATGTGCACTAACTGCAACACTTGCAAATAGGACAAGATGGGCAAGGTGGTGGACACTTGCACGTATTCTTAGATTCACTGAGAAAACAAGGAAGTTGCTGTCACACTTAATAACTGCTACCAGAAGACATTACTCCTTTAATGGGCCTTGATTCCAGATTTTTGACATCTAGATTGGATTGCTTCTCTATCAGAAATCTTTTGGTTGTTACAGGTTTCAAGATACGATCATGTTTTCAAGAACTTCCTTGTGTGCATAACACTTAAAGTTGCCAAATTCAGAAGAATATTGTGCAAGTTCTTTTTATTTTTTCTGAGAAAGCTTGGTGAAGCTCCATTTTCTTTCTCAACTGCACTTACATCAAGTGCAGGCTAAGGGGATTCATTTTAAAAAAATAACCTTCATGCTTAGATCCTGAAAGAGACCAGGTATTCCCTTTGGAGATTCATCACCAGGTATGTCTACAGCATACTGCTATAGACCAGGGGTAGGCAACCTTGGCTCTTTTATGACTCGTGGACTTCAACTCCAAGAATTCCTGAGCCAGCCTGCTTGCTCAGGAATTCTTGGAGTTGAAGTCCACGAGTCATAAAAGAGCCAAGGTTGCCTACCCCTGGTCTACAGCAAAGGCAGAATTTTTGTTGTGGTAATTGTTATTTACAAAATACTCCTTTTTGAGTTTAAGATAAGACTTAGAGACCATTAGTATGAGATCAGCTAATCCCTCAGAATTCTCTAGCCAATATTAGAACTCGTTTTAACAGCAGATTTTTCCTCTGGATAGTGTGACAGCAATCTTCCCATCTCTGACTTGTTGACTGGTGTGTCTGACTTTGGTTGAATGTCTTTTATCTGAGTACTTTTTCTTCATGGGAGGAAGACAAAGAAGAATTGCTCAACATCTGGGCATAAAAACCCAAGAAAATCGTAGAAGCATCTAAGAATGGATAGAATAGAATAGAATAGAATAGAATAGAGTAGAGTAGAGTAGAGTAGAGTAGAGTAGAGTAGAGTAGAGTAGAGTAGAGTAGAGTAGAGTAGAGTAGAGTAGAGCAGAACAGAATAAGAGAGTTTAAGGGACCTTGGAGGTTTTCTAACCGAAGCCCCTGCTCAGGCAGGAAACCCTATATGATTTCATAGAAATAGTTGTCCAATCTCTTCTTAAAAACTTACACTGTTGGAGCATTCACAAATTGTGGAGATAAGTTGTTCCACTGGTTATTTTTTCTCACTGTCAGGAAATTTCTTCTTAGTTCTAGATTGCTTCTCTCCTTGGTTACTTTCCATCTGTTGCTTCTTGTCCTGCCTTCAGGTGCTTTGGAGAATAGCTTGACTCCCTCTTCTTTGTGACAGCTGCTGAGATATTGGAAGTCTGCTATCATGTCACCCCTAGTCCTTCTTTTCATTAAACTAGAGAAACCTAATTCCAGCAACTGCTCTTTATATGTTTTAGCTTCCAGTCTATATGATCTGATCCCTGACTACAACCCAGTAGGGGCAACCTGTTTATTTATTACAAATAATTTAGTTCAACCCCTTCTCAGACTCATGAACAGTTCTAGAGGCACAAGTTGTGAGCGATTAAGGAATGTCCTGTCTACTACAGGGATCACCCTTGCTAGAACAGCTAACAGAAAGAGCAAAAAATAACACTGCAATCTTTCCTTTTCCAGTTGACTCTTTTCAAAGTACTTTTACATCAAATCTATGCTGAATTGTTGCAGGTACTATTCATTTGAGCGTCACACTGCTCATTAAATAGGTCATAACATAACAGGTCAGAGCTGAAGAAGCTTCTTGAATGAGAAGCGAAACATCTTCAAAGAAAAAAAAACCAAGAAAGTCCAGTTGCCTCATGAAAAAGCATCTTTGGGATAGGTCATAACATGAAGTGGCCTAATTTTACTATCTGCTTTGTGACGGTTGTTAAACAAATGCCTGATACCTGATAATTCTAATAATAGGAATTGCTGGCAATTTTACTGAAATGCATCTTGAAGATTTTGGGTCTCTACTAAGTACAGCAATTCTCCAGCCTCTTAAGTAGCATTGATTTTAGGGATTTAATTTCCATCAGATGATGAAAAAAATACATATGTGTTCATATGATATGTGGTAGTGAAAAATAAGTTTGTGTGTGTGTCTGTGTGTGTGTGTGTGTGAGACTATGTGTGTAAGAGAGCTGATTCTCTTTTCTTTTTTTTTTTTAAGCAGGGTGCATCCCCAAACTATTTTGGATACTCCTGAACTTTCAAGGAGTGTTCCAGAAAAGGTCAACATTATTTTCCGTATGATCGAAAATGTGGAAACTGCTCTGAATACTTCTAAAATACCAGAAACGTCTTCTCTAGATAATCAGCTGGTTGATAATTTAACACGAAATCTTATCTATGGCTTCATTGCTCTTATTTGCATTTTGGGCCTGGTAGTATATGGAAAGACCATTTATCTCCTGGCCTTTTCCATTAAGAGGAATTCTTTCCCCATTTAAATCCTGAATCTCTCCATGGCTGATTTTGGGTTCCTCACATCCCTCATTATGGCAGCTATATTTGTGGGGGTGTCAACTTTTTATAAAGGAACTTACATAGTCCAAACCTTTTTCTTCTTGTTTTTTTGAGCTCTTTTCCTTCACCTATTCTGCTAGCCAGTTTCTGCTGATGGCCATCAGCCTGGACAGGTGTGTGTCTGTCCTCTTCCCACTCTGGCATCACTGCTATCATCCTCCATATCTCTCCACTCTTGTTTGTGGCCCCATCTGGATCCTCTCCTTCTTACCTTCTGCAGTGAACTTCATTCTCCACCAGACCAGAAGCTCTGGAAGATCACCTTTCCTTTATCAGCTGATTGTGAATGGTTTATTTTGTACACTTCTCATGGTTTTGTCTACTGTGACCCTCTGGATTCACATGAGGTCTAAATCGCAACGCAATCAAAGGAAGCTCTTCACCACCATCTTGCTGGCTCTCCTCTTCTTCCTCCTTTTTTCTCTCCCAAGGTATGCCTCATATGTCATTTATTATTTCAGTTTCCCTCATCCTGTCCTCTTGACAATTGGAATAGGAAGTGCTACTCTCAAGAGCAGCATCAACCCACTCCTTTATTTCTTAGTGGGGAGGAAGCAGAGGGGAAAGAGTCAGCCCAGAACACCCTTGAAGGTGGCTCTTCAAAGAGTCTTCAACAATGAGCAGCAGGGCAGCCTGGAAGAACAGCAAGCTGCAAAGGGAGAACTTTTGTGAAATCTTACTATCACTGTAATTCACGTTTGATAGCCATAAATAATATGTGCGTTCGATAAAAAATAAATTTATCAAACAAAGTAGCTAACGCCAAACAATATAAAAAGGAAATATTGCCATATTCATAATTTTCAAAGTGAAATGTTTGTACAGAAAGAGTCTGACTTCATAAATCTTTTTATTTCATCACATGAGATTACATCTCACTTCATGTAATTCGTTATTTCATAACATCAAATGATATGTCTGACGTCATACAATTCTTCTTTATATCATAACATTAATGCATGTTTTTTTTTAAATTTAAATTTTCTCATTTTATGTATGTTTATTTCCTATATAATTGCAAAGATTTTGTCCCTAAAGCACTTGATAGAAGAATATACAGCTTCGCTAAAAAAATGCAAATTTGTATACATAATAAAAGGAAAGAGCAGAAAAATAAATATGTACAGGATACATTTTCTAAAATAAAATATGACAGTTTTGATCCTCACACATTTCAGACATAGAATTCACTGATATTATAGCCTGGGGATTTGTCTCTGATCGTTGTCCTAAAGGTTGAAAAAAGGACTAAAACAGAAAAAAAATCAATTGAGACTTATGGGATTATCAGGATATAAATATGGAATATTTTAATATGAAATATCAAATACAGAAATACATAGCTACTAAAATAACATTTGTTATTATACTTGCATTTCCCTGGGACAGATTAATTCTTCCAAAATTATGACACATTGGAAAGTAATCAACCAAGCTCTTCAAAGTTGGAGAGTGGAAGATTATTATCCTGATATTGAAGGTTGAATTGATTGGCAATGGCAGACCTGTAGAAAAAATACGATAAAGTTTTATTTAGATGAAGTTCAGACAGTTCATTGACAAGAAAGAAAGACCACTTCCGGTCCACCAGAAATGGCATGGATGCACCTCCAGAGGGCCATTCTGGACCTTGGAGGCCTCCCTGGCTCAGAAAGGACTTCCAAAAATGACATCCATGCACTTCTGGTGGGCAATTCTGAATTTTTCTGTTCGGTCTATAACTTCCATGTCTATCAAATTCTACAGGCAACTCTTTGAACATTGTCACTCGTGATGGGTGAGTGGGCTTTCCTTCTTGTCAATGAACAGTCTGAAGTTCATCTAAATAAGTATCACATTTTTTCGGCAGATTTGGTAGGTGGGATTCAGCCAGTTCGCACTGATTCAGTAGAACCGGTAGCTAATTTTTTGTTGACTTTGGCGAACTGGCTGATGCCTTATCCCCTTTTCACAAGGCTCAGACGGACTGCTGAAAGTGCATGGGTGACCCTTCCAGAAGTCCATTCTGAGGTGGGCAGGTCTCCCAGGCCCAGAACAGCCCACCGGAAATGCATGGATGCCACTGTTGGAAGTCCATTCTGAGCCAGGGATGGATTTCTTCCAATCTATCAAAAGGAAAAATTCCAATACATTGAATCTCTTCATGCAAAGGCTCAACTAACAGGAAACCAAACAACTGTTACTAAACAACTGCAGCACCATCTACCAACAGCACCCATGAATCTGAATGAAATACTGTTGAATCAAGGTTGACTCAGAAAAGGTTTTGCACAAATCTATAGATGAAAATTAGCCACTTAATACAGTATATATGGAGTCACTTAATGCTATGGCAAGAAAAGTCAAATAGAATAGAACTTTGAATGGTCACTAAATGAATGCTTATACGTCAAGGACTAGCTGTGTTTACAAACATACAGGCAAATATTTTATTATCAAATAGATTTCTCATTCAGCCCATTTGAATGAGCCCAAACAAGTAAATTAAAAAGTTTCCTTGACAGCTCAAGGACTACAAAAAGATTTTAAGAATAGAATAAAATAGAGCTGGAAGGGATCTTGGAGGTCTTCTAGTCCAGCACCTGCTCGAGCAGGAGATCCTATATAATCTAAGACAGATGATTGTCTAGTCTCTCCTTAAAAATCTCCAGTGATGGAGCGCCCACGGTTTCTGAAGAGAACTTCTGTTCCACCAGTTGATTGTCCTCACTGTCAGGAAGTTTCTCCTTAATTCCAGGTTGCTTCTCTCCTTGATCAGTTTCCAACCATTGTTTCTCATCCTTCCCTCTGCTGCTCTGGTGAACAACCTGACCCCCTCTGTCTTGTGGCAGCCCCTCAGATACTGGAACACTGCTATCCTGTCTCCCCTATTTCTTTGTTTCTTTAGACTAGCCAAACCCAAGTCCCGTAGCCATTCTTTTTGACCATCTTAGTTGCTCCTCTCTGATTTTTTTCCAAACTCTCAAGATCTTGTTTGTGATATGGTGACCAAAATTGGCTGCAGTATTCCAGGTGTGGTCTTACTCTGTTTCTATAACAGAGGAACGGGGAAAATTGTTCTCCAGACCATATTTCTTTTCAGAAGCTATAATTAGGTAGACCATTAGCCAATTGATGGAGGAGACCCAAGAGGAAAACTTCAATGACAGTTGGATTTCTCAGCTGATAAATGGGACTTTGACCACTGAGGAAGGGATCCAGCTGATCACAGTCATTCATGTGTGCAGTCTGTTCTTTTATTTTGATACTATTTTCTCTTAAAGATTTATTTCCCCTATTTGGTCATTAGAAATATAAGGATGGGGATGGTGAAGCTTAACCTCTCTCCCTGGGAATGCCTTTCTGGCCATGCTCCTTCAGAGCACGTAGCAAAGGGCTTGAGTTCAAATCCTGTTGTAAGAATCTTTCCATTGACTTCCCATGGCCTGGTATATCAATACCTAGGGAATCGTCAGAAGGTGCAAAGCCTCTGGAGCAATTATGGTTTAGCAATTCCTAAGCTGTGTGTTGTTGGGTCGCTTATCCCCTTCTTCTGAATTGTTTCTGACATAGAAGTTGGTGCAGAGGAAAGATCACCTGGTGTCCTCCGTTCTTTTTCAATTCTGTGACTGTTATGTACAACTTCATACTAGTTTTCTTTATAATATTTTATTAAGTTTTTTCAGGGTAGGGAAAGACAAGGATTGTTATGGGTGGTGGGAATCGAGATAGGGTTCAGGGAAGAGTTTGGGGTAGGGATGGATACAACAATGGGGTTACCCCCAATAACATTTCATGCTTTAGCAAGCAAACTATCTTCCGGATATAGGTATTCAAGCGGGCTAATATAATTTTCAGTAACTGTAGTCAACAAGAATAACAGAAATTATAAAACATCTCAATTAATCAAAAGAAAAAAAATCAATCATCTTAATAAATTTAAGTTTCATTATCTCACTTTGCTAGCCATTGATAAAATTTTTCCCATGTTTTATAATAGACTGAGTCTTCTTTCTCTTGAATCTTTAAGGTTAATCTATCCATTTCTGCAGATTCTAAGATTTTCCTAATTATAACCTCGTCGGATGGTATATCTTCCTTTTTCCAGTATTGGGCAAATACTATTCTCGCAGCTCTCAATATATGTAATATTAAATACTCATTCTCTTTCCCATAATTAGATCCTAATATTCCTAGCAGAAACAATTCTGGCTTAAATTCTATATGTATTTTAGTCATCTTTTCCAGCCATATATGAATCTTAACTTGTTAATTATGGTTTAAAGCTGGAACAGAGGCCACTTCCCCTGGAGAGGAAAGAATCCTTTATTATATTTCATTTCTATAACAAGAAATATAGCTATACACTCATAAGCGATAACCAGCATTAAAGTACAGCAGAAGTTTTGCATCTACAGAAGGTCTGAAATTGTGTTCATAAACCTTTATCAGATTTCAGGAGCTTCGTCTTCCCTGAAGATTCTTTGAAAAATGACCTTGATGTTCTCCCTAGAACGAGCTTTTTTCTTTCTCCCAACCAAAAAATAGATCACCGGGTTAACACTGCAATTTAGAGAAGCACACAGACAGTAGTAGAAATATAATTCATTAATATCAATCAAATTCCAATTCTTAATAAAATGAGTAATGAACACATAGATATATAATGGGAATGTAAGAATAAGAAAACAGAGAAGAGTAATTAAGATCATCACTAAGATTCTTCGACGTTTGAGCTGTTTTGATTTAAGACATATTTTGATGAACAGGATCACAGTAGAGGTTGTGATCAACGGAAGGCAAAGCACAACAGTCATGACCAAGGGGAGATCAATGTACATATAAGAAAGACTTAAATGATTAAGATTGAGGCTAATTCCATTCAGGAGGAAAGAGAAGATCCAGAGGATGGCACAGACAGCAGGGGACAAATATTTTGGCCGGGAACATTGATGCCAGATTGGGAAAAGGACAGACACACATCGGTCAATGCTGATGGCTGTCAGAAGAAACAGACCGTTGATATATGTAACATTGAAGAGAAAATAGAAGATTTTCTGGGGAATTCCTGGCTGTATAAAACCTATAAAAATGTTAATACAAGATATAGTCATAAAGATGAGATGTCCAAAGTCGGCAATAGCTAAATTAAGAATCAATACTGTGAAAGGGTTTCTCTTAATTTGGAAGCCAAGTAGCCAGATAACAATTCCATTTAATGGGGCTCCAATACGCAGATGATCAATGCGATAAACAACATGATGTTTTCAAAATAGATGGATATAGTATTATTGTCCAAATAATCTGCTGTAGCATTCAGGTTTGCCAGGCTGAAATTCATCAAGAGATGTTTTTTTAATGCTTCAATAATCTCTTCCTTTAGAGTGGAAATTTCTGTTTGGAAAAAAAAGAAGATTGGATTAAATAATTCATCAATAATTGTCATATCTTAATATCTAAAGATTTTTGTGTACAGGCTGGGCCAACCTTTTGACTTCTGCTAATGATAATAGCAATAGGTGCCTTAGTGCAATTCCAAAATAACTGGAACACCACTTCAATGACATTGGCACAGAAAAATTCGCAGTCTCTTAATTGCAAAACGCAGCTTGACTCACAACAGGTTATATCCTATGACAATATCTTTAGCACCATCAAACATCAACATCTGCTATCCCAGGTCCTTGGAAAGGACTCAATAAATGGATTTTGGCTCTGTGTGACAAAACATAGTAATAACATACCAGGAAGACTTACTGAATAGTGGAGAGACCAAACTGGCCCACAATAAGAAATGAAGAAAAGAAAAGAGGCAGGGCAATAAAAGCACTAAATGGTCAGTACATTTAAAAAAAAAAATAGTAGGCAAAGCAGATAATAACAAAGCCAGGCAATGGCTAAGAGCAGGAAATTTGAGGAAAGTGATAGAAGGACTAATTCTGGCTGCATGAAATCAAGCCTTAGGAATAAATGCTCGCAAAACCAGAATCGAGAAGACAATGACAGACAGCAAATGCTATCTTTGCCATGGAAGCTGAAGGAACAGTGGATCAATGTTTGAAGACACACAGACCGGTTGCAATGGATGGACGCCATCAAAGCTGACACCAGCCAGAGCATAGAAAACCCAAAGACATAGTGGAGAGACCCAGCCCATCGAATCGCCAAGACTCGGACACAAGTGAAGGGATAACATCATCCTCAAACTTTGGCTTAAATATAGGAAAACTTTGTCTTAAATATAAAGTACATAAAAAATCCAGAAAGTAAGTGCTATCAAATACAGTAACTCTAAGAACACTTTATAGGAATAAAATAATTTTGAATAAGGAGCAAAACGGAAAAGGCCAGCGCATAGCACAATTCAATATGTGGCTAAAGGAATGGGAGGCTTTGGATATATTAGTCACGATGTCAGTAGCTGGTCCAATCAAAAGATGTACAAAAGAGATGGTTTGCATCCATCAAAAAAAGGGACTGAGTTACTCGGCTATAAATTCACAGATTTTCTGGAGGGAAATTTAAACTAAACAGCGGGGATAGGGAGTTGCAAAGACAACCGAAACAACTGGAGTTGCCACCCAACCACCCCGAGGTTGAGAGAAATAAGGATGGATGAAGATAGAAATGCAACCAAAAAGAGAAAGGAAAAACAGGTTAACCGTACGCAATTGAATCAATCAGGCCCGATAACAAGGTCAAGGAGCCGGGCGCAAACCTTGACACGCCTATAAAGGACTTCCTCATCCTCTGGCGCGCTAGCCCTGAAGATGCCGGCAGGTGACGGCGAAAGCTTGGCGCTTTTAATTAAACTTTTATAGTTTTAATTAATTAAAAACTTTTATAGTTTTTATTACCCTGGTGTTCATTTTATTTCTTCACCATATGTATATGTGTGTGTGTGTGTGTGTGTGTGTGTGTGTGTGTGTGTGTGTATATATGTATGTATGTATGTATGTATGTATAAATGTTACTTATCTTTTCACATTGTAGTTGTGTACGTTTCACTTGTATCTCCTGGCAAGATGGGCAGCAGACAAATTTGATAAACAAACAAACAAACAAACAAACAAATAGAATCCTCGATAGAAAATTATTGGGGTGGGGGGAAAAGTAGAAATCTGATAAATACCTCTGAAATGATGATCCAACCGGTCATGAGCCCTCTAGAATATTCCTGAAACTCTTCATCCTGTAACCTACATCTCCAAAACTATGTCTACTATAGGACCAATTCTTCCTAGTATGAAAAAGTTATACTTTTCAAATGTTTAAATTACCATTAATGGGCAATTAAATTGCAGAAGGAAGAGAAGCAAGAAAGGGAAAAATTGGATCTCTCTTTTTCATTTCTTCTCTGGGGATGGCAGACACTAGAGACTAAGAGTTCATAAAAGAACCCATCATTTTCTATATAGCTCAGGAAACAAAAACACTCTAAATGTTCCATTAAAATGTTTTGATTAAGTTCTCTTCTGATGAAACAAAATCAGAAGGCATTGAGGAAGCTGCCACTATTAGTCCTTGAAGTTTCTCTAGACCAGGAAACACTCCTTTCAGATACTGGTCATAAAACCAGTCTCAATAAAGTTCCAGTCTTCTTTTTCATCCCCCTCTTCTCGTATCCCCTGAGACTTTTTCTATTTCCTTTCCCAGGGCTCAGGGAAGGCTACTGTCCTTTTTGTTTTTGTAACAGATTCTGAATGTGTCTCTCAAGGCCATATGAAACCCTACAAAGAAGCTTCTTGCTCCTGGGAGCACAAAAGATGGACTAAGTAAAGTGGGATGCTAACAGTCCACACTGAAGAACATTCTGAGATCAGAGCACTGAGCACGTCCATTCCAGCTTCAGAATTGTTTTAGCTTTAGGTAAAGATGAAGGTTTCCCCTGACCTGTCATGCTCAACTCTAGGGAGACGTTCAATGTCCAATGGTGCTTTTTTAGGAGGCAACTGGGCTTTCTTATTCTTCTTTGAAGACATTTCACTTCTCATCCAAGAAGCTTTCTCAGCTCTGACTGGATGGCGGGGAATGGAAGAACTTATACTCCTTGCAGATAGTTGGTCATTTGCATTATTTTAGAGAGTCATTGAGGCCACCTGGAGGTTTGTCTGTGTCCTCAGGGTTACCTGAGCAATGCAAATGGGTGTGGAGCCTTCTTGGAACTGCTGAAAGGACTGTGTTGTAGACTGGAAATAGAGGAAGCCATATCCCTCGCCGTCTGTTGAGAGAGGGATGTTCGGTTTTGACACAGATGGCGTCTTTGACCCCTCTTTCACACCAGTGGTTCTTTCTGTCCAAAATGTGGACTTTGCTGTCTTCAAGAGTGGCCTTTGTCTTTTTAATGCAGATGAACTGCTGAATCCTGATGGGTTTATTCCCCTATATCCTCTATCTTCAGTCTGCAACACAGTCTTTCCATGGTTTGTACTTATTTTTTTTTCTTTCAGTTGGTCAGAGAGTTCTTTGTACAACCAAGCTGATTTTTTTCTTGGTTTTCTTGTTTTTCCCTTTTAGTGGTATTGATAAAAAAATTCTGATTTATCGCCACCCTAGATGTGCTTTATTGATGCCAAGCAACAATCCCCATAGTTTGGAACAACATTAACCACAGATTTTGCTGTATCTAAAACAATCTCAAAAAAGTTTACATCCACTGCTAAAGCACAGTTGATGGCATTAATCCCAGTTGTCTTGGTTTATTAAATATACTAAGTCATTAAACATGGTTTGTATACAAAACATAGAGACATTCTGGTTTAGTGTAATGTATGAACTCAGGTACAGAAAAGGTGGAGAATGAATCATGTATAGTGCTGAAATTAAAGTTTGTTTGTTTGGGAAGAAAGTGTCAGGTGGCCCCCAGATGGTCTCTGTGAACCCTTGAAATATGTTTCAAAATGTTCAATCATGTTACAGAGCTTGACTAGCCAATTCCCTTATGTTCAAAGAGCTTCTGAATTTTGGATTTCACTCTGGAATCAAACACCCGAATAGCTTTCGAGTCTCTTATTTCTGAAAATGAAGACAGTCTTTGAAATTTGCCCTCTTTTTTCTTTTCTTTTTTTTGCTTTTCTGCCTCATGCTAAGAATATTTATTTATATATTTGGCCAGTCAGTCAGTCAGTCAGTCAGTCAGTCAGTCAGTCAGTCAGTTAGTCAGTCAGTCCTCTGAAGGCAGAACAAGAAGCAATGGAGCCAAACTAGAATTAAGGAGAAACTTCCTGATGGTTAGAACAATGAATCAGTGCAATGGCTTCATCACTGGAGGTTTTTAAGAAGAGATTGAACAACCATTTATCTGTAATGGTAAAGGACATCCTACCTGAGCAGGGGGTTGGACTAGACTCTAGAGCAGTGGTTCTCAACCTTTCTAATGCCGTGACCCCATAATACAGTTCCCCATGTTGTGGTGACCCCCAAGTGGGTGTGGCCACCAATAAGAGGGAGTAGGACAGCTAGGGAAAAGGGTAAAAAAATGGCGGACAGCGTGGTTTGGCGACCCCCGTGAAATGGTCATTCGACCCCAAATGGGGTCCCGACCCACAGGTTGAGAACCACTGCTCTAGAGGACCTCCAAGGTTCCTTCCAACTCTGTTATTCTGTCATTCTGTCATTCATTCATTCATTCATTCATTCATTCATTCATTCATTCACTCGCTCACTCACTCACCCATTCCACACCTTCTCATGGTGGTGCTTTTCAGCCTCAGCTAATGTTGGCAATGATGGAATGATTCTTTTCCATTATGTTTCTTTTGGTCACAGGGCAGTATCCTGAGCTGTCCATTCTTCTTAGGCTGAGAAAGCTTCATTAGAAGAGTTTCTTCTCCTGGCTTGCTTTGGGATAGAATTGGACTGTGAGAAGACTCCTTGAAAGTGATTCTACAGGGAGAGTCTTGACATTCCTATTCAAGCCTTTACTCCCACTAATCAAAAAATTGGAAGACTGGCTCAGGAATTCTGGGAGTTGAAGTGCACAAGTCATAAAGGAGCCAAGGTTGCCTACCCCTGGTCTACAGCAAAGGCAGAATTTTTGTTATGGTAATTGTTATTTACAAAATACTCCTTTTTGAGTTTAAGATAAGACTTAGTGACCATAAGTATGAGATCAGCTAATCCCTCAGGATCCTCTAGCCAATATTAGAACTCATTTTAACAGCAAGTTTTTCCTCTGGATAGTGTGACAGCAATCTTCTCATCTCTGACTTGTTGACTGGTGTGTCTGACTTTGGTTGAACGTCTTTTATCTGAATAGTTTTTCTTCATGGGAGGAAGACAAAGAAGAATTGCTCATGATCTGGGCACAAAAACCTAAGAAAATTCTAGAAGCATCTAAGAATGAATAGAATAGAATAGAATAGAATAGAATAGAATAGAATAGAGTAGAGTAGAGTAGAGTAGAGTAGAGTAGAGTAGAGTAGAGTAGAGTAGAGTAGAGTAGAGTAGAGTAGAATAACAGAGTTTAAGGGACCTTGGAGGTTTTCTAACCGAAGCCCCTACTCAGGCAGGAAACCCTATATGATTTCAGACAAATGGTTGTCCAATCTCTTCTTAAAAACTTCCAGTGTTGGAACATTCACAAATTATGGAGATAAGTTGTTCCACTGGTTATTTGTTCTGACTGTCAGGAAATTTCTTCTTAGTTCTAGGTTGCTTCTCTCCTTGGTTAGTTTCCATCTGTTGCTTCTTGTCCTGCCTTCAGGCGCTTTGGGGAATAGCTTGACTCCCTCTTCTTTGTGGCAACCCCTGAGATATTGGAAGACTGCTATCATGTCCCCCCTCATCCTTCTTTTCATTAAACTAGATAAACCCAATTCCAGCAACCTATTTATTTATTACAAATAATTAGTTCAACCCCTTGTCAGACTCGTGAACAGTTCTAGAGGCAGAAGTTGTGAGCGATTAAGGAATGTCCTGTCTACTACAGGGATCACACTTGCTAGAACAGCTAACAGAAAGAGCAAAAAATAACACTGCAATCTTTCCTTTTCCAGTTGACTCTTTTCAAAGTACTTTTATATCAAATCTATGCTGAATTGTGGCAGGTACTATTCATTTGAGTGTCATACTGCTCATTAAGTAGGTCGTAACATAACAGGTCAGAGCTGAAGAAGCTTCTTGAACAAGAAGCGAAACATCTTCAAAGAAAAAAAAATAAGAAAGTCCAATTGCCTCATGAAAAAGCATCTTTGGAATAGGTCATAACATGAAGTGGCCCAATTTTACTACCTGTTTTGTGACAGTTGTTAAACAAATGCTTGATACCTGATAACTCTAATAATAGGAATTGGTGGCAATTTTACTGAAATGCATCTTGAAGATTTTGGGTCTCTACTAAGTACAGCAATTCTCCAGCCTCATAAGTAGCATTGATTTTAGGGATGTAATTTCCATCAGATGATGAAAAAAATACCTATGTGTTGATATGATATCTGTAAGTGAAAAATAAGTTTGTGTGTGTGTGTCTGTGTGTCTGGTGTGTCTGTGTATAAGTGAAGTAATTCTCTTTTCTTTTTTTTTAAGTAGGGTGCATCCCCAAACTATTTTGGATACTCCTGAACTTTCAAGGAGTGATCCAGAAAACGTCAACATTTCTTTCCGTATTATCGAAAATATGGGAACTGCTCTGAATACTTCTAAAATACCAGAAACTTTTTCTCTAGATAATCAGCTGGTTGCTAATTTAACACAAAATCTCATCAATGGCTTCATTGCTCTTATTTACATTTTGGGCCTGGTAGAATATGGAAAGACCATTTATCTCCTGGCCTTTTCCATTAAGAGGAATTCTTTCCCCATTTAAATCCTGAAACTCTCCATTGCTGATTTTGGGGTCCTCGCATCCCTCATTATGGCAGCTATATTTGTGGGGTTGTCAACTTTTTATAAAGGAATTTACATAGTCCAAACCTTTTTCTTCTTGTTTTTTGATCTCTTTTCCTTCACCTATTCTGTTAGCCAGTTTCTGCTGACGGCCATCAGCCTGGACAGGTGTGTGTCTGTCCTCTTCCCACTCTGGCATCACTGCCATCATCCACCATATTTCTCCACTCTTGTTTGTGGCCCATCTGGATCTTCTCCTTCTTGCTCTCTGTAGTGCACTTCATTCTTCACCAGACCAGAAGCTCTGGAAGTTCACCTTTGCTTTACCAGCTTATTGTGAATGGCTTACTTTGTACGCCTCCTACTGGTTTTGTCTACTGTGAGCCTCTGGATTCACATGAGGTCTAAATCGCAATGCAATCAAAGGAAGCTCCTCAGCACCATCTTGCTGGCTCTCCTCTTCTTCCTCCTTTTTTCTCTCCCAACGTATGCCTCATATATCATTTATTATTTCAGTTTCCCTCATCCTGTCCTCTTGACAACTGGAATAGGAAATGCTACTCTCAAGAGCAGCATCAGAGGGGAAAGAGTCAGCCCAGAACATCCTTGAAGGTGGACAACCTAATTTTCAAAGAGAAATGTTTGTATATCTTTTTTATTTCATCACATAGAATTACGCCTCACTTCATGTAATTCTTTATTTCATAAAATGAAATGATATGTCTGACGTCATACAATTCTTCTTTATACAATTCTTCTTTATATCATAACAACTCCTATTAATGCATGTTTTTTTTTAAAAAAATTAACTTTTCTCATTTTATGTATGTTTATTTCCTATATAATTGCAAAGGTTTTCTCCCTAAAGCACTTGATAGAAGAATATACAGCTTCGCTAATTTGTATACATAATAAAAGGAAAGAGCAGAAAAAAATATGTACAGGATACATTTTCTGAAATAAAATATGACAGTTTTGATCCTCACACATTTCAGACATAACATTCACTGATGTAATAGCCTGGGGATTTGTGATTTTTTCCTGTGGCCCCCATTTGTATTCTGTTACTCCCAAGAAATGGAACGGAATATACTTGAAAACTGCCTCTCTTGCTCTTTCCCTTTTTAGTAAGAGACTGAAGCCTCAAAACTAATTATTGAATTTCAATTGGTTTCTAATTGGTTCTAGTTTAATTTTCCTCACTGTTGCTTCATTTCACGAATTAGTTTCTTTTAAGTGACATCTGGAAGCAGCAGGCATGGTTGGTGCTTATCTAGAAATAAAAATCTCATTTCTAGAAAGCAAAGTAAGCTGAGTATTTTATAAATGTCATGCAGTTCATTTCCTGCACAGCATTAGTTGGGGTCTGATGTAGGCATCTCTTGAAATGCAGTTCTCTGTATGTCAGATGAAAGAGTCAATGTGTGGAAAGAGATTTGTCCCCACTTATAAGATTCCATCCTCAAGTGCAACTTATTCATTGCTACAGAGAAAGAAGCACAAAGGCCTTGTGAGAGGATTTGACCTCTTCTATCTACCTCTGGTAACTTCACCTTCTTTGAAGACGTTTTGCAAAAGGACCTTCATGCTCTCCTTGGACCGAGCTCCTTTTTTCCTCCCAACTAGAAAATAGATCACTGGATTAATGCTGCTGTTTAGACAAGAAAGCATTACAGTCGGTATAGTCAAATATCTCAGTTCTTTCTCATCTCCAAATCTAGTAAAACTAAGAATCACTGCAAAGACAAGTAATGGAAAAGCAAGAATGAGGAAACAGAGACGAGTGATTAAAATCATCAGTAAAAGCCGACCCTGATTCTTCTGATTTGATTTAATACACATTTTGATGAAAAGGGCCATAGTAGAGAGAGTGATCAATGGAAGGCAAACTATAGTAGTCACAAGGAGATGAAGAGTGAATAGTCTCTCATTCACAATGACTTCTGTGAACACCATAATATTCACAATTCCAGCAAGGAGGAAAGAGGAGGTCCAGAGGATGACACAGACAGCAGGGGACAAATATTTTGGCCGGGAACAGCGATGCCAGATTGGGAAGAGAACAGCCATACACCGGTCAATGCTGATGGCCGTCATAAGAAAGTGAGCATTGATGTACATTATTTGAGTGAAAGAAGAACAGATGTAGTTGAGAATGTTTCTTACCAAGTTGGTAAATGCACAAATAAAAGTCATAACTACACATGTGAGGAACCCAAAGTCTGCAATGGCCAAGTTAAGGATGAATGTGGTGAAACAGTTTCTCTTCATCTGGAAGCCAAGTAGCCAGATGATGTAGCCATTGCCCACAAATCCAATACAGCAGACTGTTAAACTAATGCCTTTCCAAAGAATACCTCCTAAATCAGAAAGGGTGAGTTGTTCTGTGTGTTCACTGGCATTATTATATCCATAATAATTCTCTGTAGCATCCAGATCTCCCAGGCTGGAATTCATCATTAAGCTTTTGTAATCATCTGATTATCTTTTGGAGTAGAAGCTCCTATTAGAAGAAAAGAAAGAAGAGTGGATTCAGTCATTCCTGTCTCCGAAATAACATCAATATTGGGGCCACTTGGTGCTCTCTGAGCTTACTTGTTTTCTTGCAGACTTTTCATTACTCAAATTAGGTAACATCATCAGTGCTAGTACCAGCACAGTGCTAGCCCTGATGATGTTTTATTGGTACCAATATTGCCATAGCTTCTAGAAGAAGAGGTCCACCTATTGTCCAAGGCACCTTAGGGCAGAACAAGACGTAATGGATGGAAACATATTAAGGAGTGATCCAACTTGGAACTAAGGAGAAATTCCCTGACAGTTAGTGCAATTAATGAGTGGAACAACTTGCCTTCTCTCTCAACAGAGGGGGAGGGATATGGCATCCTCTATTTCCAGTCTACAACACAGTCCTTTCAGCAGTTCCAAGAAGGCTCCACACCCATTTGCATTGCTCAGGTAACCCTGAGGACACAGACAAACCTCCAGGTGGCCTCAACGACTCTCTAAAATAATACAAATGACCAACTGTCTGCAAGGAGTATAAGTCCTTCCATTCCCCACCATCCAGTCAGAGCTGAGAAAGCTTCTTGGATGAGAAGTGAAATGTCTTCAAAGAAGAATAAGAAAGTCCAGTTGCCTCCTGAAAAAGCACCTTTGGACATTGAACGTCTCCCTAGAGTTGAGCATGACAGGTCAGGGAAAACCTTGATCTTTACCTAAAGCTAAAACAATTCTGAAGCTGGAATGGACGTGCTCAGTGCTCTGATCTCAGAATGTTCTTCAGTGTGGACTATTAGCATCCCACTTTACTTAGTCCATCTTTTGTGCTCCCAGGAGTATGAAGCTTCTTTGTAGGGTTTCATATGGCCTTGAGAGACACATTCAGAATCTGTTACAAAAACAAAAAGGACAGTTGCCTTCCCTGAGCCCTGGGAAAGGAAATAGAAAAAGTCTCAGGGGATACGAGAAGAGGGGGATGAAGAAGAAGACTGGAACTTTATTGAGACTGGTTTTATGACCAGTATCTGAAAGGGGTGTTTCCTGGTCTAGAGAAACTTCAAGGACTAATAGTGGCAGCTCCCTCAATGCCTTCTGATTTTGTTTCATCAGAAGAGAACTTAATCAAAACATTTTAATAGAACTTTTAGAGGGTTTTTGTTTCCTGAGCTATATAGAAAATGATGGCTTCTTTTATGAACTCTTGGTCTCTAGTGTCTGCCATCCCCAGAGAAGAAACGAAAAAGAGAGATCCAATTTTTCCCTTTTTTCTTCTCTTCCTTCTGCAATTTAATTGCCCATTAAGGGTAATTTAAACATTTGAAAAGTATAACTTTTTCATACTAGGAAGAATTGGTCCTATAGTATACATAATTTTGGAGATGTGGGTTACAGGATGAAGAGTTTCAGGAATATACTAGAGAGCTCATGACCGGTTGGATCATCATTTCAGAGATATTTATCAGATTTCCGCTTTTCCCCCCACCCCAATAATTTTCTATCGAGGATTCTATTTATTTATTTGTTTGTTTGTTTGTTTGTTTATCAAATTTGTCTGCTGCCCATCTTGCCAGGAGATACAAATGAAACTTATACAACTACAACATGAAAAGATAAGTAACATTCGTATGTATGTATGTATGTATGTATGTATGTATGTATGTATGTATGTATAAAAGGTGCAGAAAAAGCCACTCCTCACCAGGAATCCCTACCAGATCCTTCAATGTCTTCCACAGGGAGAGGTCTTCCAACATCTTGCATTCCCTGGAAACACTGAATGTACATTTTTAGACGTGTCTACCTTGAAAATGGACCAGGTTGGACTCTACAGTCGTGCAGTCAAACAGCAGCAAAAGATTTATTTATATAATTTTCCAAATTTCAGTTCCCTGAAATTATGGGTCCCAGATTTGGACTCATTCCGTAAGATCGCCCATTTGAGGTACTTTAGTGCAAAAAATATTGGCCTAGCAGACACCATTTCAGCCAGTTAAAGGTTACAGGAATGAGAATTTTAGTCGTATGTAGATACTGTAGAACAGTGGTTCTCAACCTGTGGGTCGGGACCCCATTTGGGGTCGAATGACCATTTCACGGGGGTCGCCAAACCATGCTGTCCGCCATTTTTTTCCCTTTTCCCTAGCTGTCCTACTCCCTCTTATTGATGGCCACACCCACTTGGGGGTCACCACAACATGGGGAACTGTATTATGGGGTCACGGCATTAGAAAGGTTGAGAATCACTGCTGTAGAACGATTTGATTTACAAAGTACACATGATCTAGAACTTCCCTTAGAGACATCTGCCTAATGCATTTCTCTTTCAGGGTTATGGAAACCATTTTATCCCACATTTAAGAGTTCTGAAACACCCATGGGAAAAAATCAGCACTGTGTTCTTAATTCTCGGCAAAGAATAATGGATTTCTTTAATCCATTAAGGTACCCCACCCGTTCTCAAAATGTATATAAAGGCATCTCATTCGAACTTTCTGGCAAAGCACTTGGCTTCATGATAGCAAAAGGCGAATATATAACCATTCCAGAATAAGACGTTATTAAGGTCCAACACAAATTGGTGGACCATAAGTGAGAATGGAAGAAGGTAAGACATTCTGTGTCTAAACTTTGAGGTATGGGCTGGTAGAACCCCAAAGACTTTCTCAGGGAAGATCAGAAGGAAATATTCATTTCCATCAGGGATAATAACATCAAGTGTAGCATCTTCTTATTCAAAATTATTTTATTCCTATAAAGTGTTCTTAGAGTTACTGTATTTGATAGCACTTGCTTTCTGTATTTTTTCTGTACTTTATATTTAAGCCAAAGTTTTCCTATATTTTAGCCAAAGTTTGAGGATGATGTTATCCCTTCACTTGTGTCCGAGTCTTGGCGATTCGATGGGCCGGGTCTCTCCACTACGTCTTTGGGTTTTTCTATGCTCTGGCTGGTGTCAGCTTTGATGGCGTCCATCCATTGCAACCAGTCTGTGCTATCTTCAAACATTGATCCACTGTTCCTTCAGCCTCCTTAGCAAAGACGGCACTTGCTGTCTCTTTTTTTAAAATATATATATATATTATTAGATTTTATATGGGTAGGGAAAAGATGGAGTCGGTGCGGGTACAGGAAAATCGGGATAAAGGGGACAGGGTGTGGATAACTACAGTAAATGCATAATTCAGCGAACAAGTTGTCGTCCGGGTTTTCATATTGAGTATTATTGTTTATTTAATACTAGACATTTATAAGAAGAAATTGGTATAATTACAACTGACATTTAGTAAAACACTAATATTCTTTTAAATAATTAACATAGCTTATAGCATAACAACTATTTCCAATCATCAACCTTAATACTTAATATAATAAAGCTCTAAAACCTCTTCTTATTCTAACGAGTTTCAACCCAAAGATAAAATTTTCCCCAGGTTTTATAAAAGATTGAATCTTCTTTCTCCTTCATTTCTAATGTTAATCTGTCAATTTCTGCACAATCTCGGATTTTCAAAATTATAATCAGATCTGATGGTAGGTTTTCATTTTTCCAAAATTTGGCAAATACTATTCTTGCAGCTCTTAATACATGTAATTTTAAATAATCATTTGCTTTGCCATAGTTAGGTCTTAATCTACCTAGCAGGAACAGTTCCAGTTTGAATTCTATCTGTATTTTCATCATCTTTTCTAACCATCTATGAATCTTAGACCAATATTTTTTTGCAATTGAACATGTCCACCAGGCATGATAATAAGTACCTGGTTTTTGTTTACATTTCCAATATGTATCCGATAAATTTTTAAACATTTTCGCTAAGCGAACTGGTGTCATATGCCATCTATAAAACATTTTATATAAGTTTTCTTTGCATGTTACTGCTTTAGTAAGTTTGATATTTTTATCCCACAGTTTTTGCCAGTCTTCTAATTCTATAGAATATCCAAAATTCTTCACCCATACTACCATTGTCTCTTTTACTTGTTCTTCTTCCATCTTCCAATTTAATAAGTATTTATAAAGCTTCTTAATCCAATGTTCATCTCTTTTTAAAAGTATTTTATCAAGTGGAGTCAGCTTTTGTAAAATCCCATTATTTTTATGTCTTTTTCATATCTTGTTTGAATTTGCAAATAGGACCACCATGGTAAGTAAATACCTTGTTGTTGAAGGGCTTGCCTGTCTTTGAGTGTTCCGTCCTTGTCCAAAATGTCTTTATAACTAACAAGTTTATCATAATTAATCAAATTTGAATAAGCAAATGCTTCCATTGTTGAAAGCCACTCAGGACTTTTCATATACATTTTGTGTCTAACTTTCTCCCATTCAGAGAGTAAAACATTTCTTATAGCATGGTTTTGAAAGTACTTATGTATTTTAGCTTTCTCATACCATAGGCATGCCAACCTATTTGAAGGTTATATCCCTCTAAATAGAGAGTTCACTTATTTCTCAAAGTAATCCATTCTTTAAGCCAAAGCAAAATAGCTGCTTGATAATAAAGTCTCCAATCCGGAAGTCCAAAACCCCCTCTATATTTCGAGTCTTGTAGAAGTTTACATTTAATTCTTTCTTTCTTTTTTTGCTATATAAATCTTAATATTATTGCGTTTAAATCATCAAAAAATTTCTTACCCAGTTTTACAGGAACTGTTTGAAATAAAAAAAAAAAAATAGCTTTGGCAAAATGTTCATTTTAACAGTCGCTATTCTTCCTAACAATGATAGTTGGAGATTTTCCTATTTTTCCAGGTCGATTTTATTTGTTTTAATAGTCTCTCACAGTTATCTTCTTTTAGTAATGAATATTTCGCTGTAAGATAGATACCTAAATATTTAACTTTTTTAACTATTTAGTTAAGATTTGTCTTTTTGGCGACTTGAGTTTTCTGTTTATCAGTTAAATTTTTTGTTTACACTTTAATTTTTTTTTTCCCTATTTATTTTCAATCCAGCCAAATCTCCAAATTTCTCAATTTTCTGCAAAAGTTTAGGGGATGTTTCCAAGGGCTCCTCTAAGATAAAGATCAGATCATCCGCGAAAGCTTGTGATTTATATTTCTGGTCTTTAATCTCAAGACCTTTAATTTCTATGTCTTGCCTGATGTTTCTAGTCAATACCTCCAGAGTAAAAATAAATAACAGGAGTGAGAGTGGACATCCCTGTCTTGTACCCTTTTTAATATCAAAGCTCTCTGTATAATCTCCATTTATAAGTATCCTTGCTGATTGTTTCTTGTAGATCACTTGGATTACTTTAATAAAGTTTTCACCAAAGTCCATTTCCTGTAGTTGTTGAAACATAAATTGCCAATTTAAATTATCAAATGCTTTTTGTGTATCAAGAAATATGAGCGCCATCTGGTTCCCTGGATGATTTTCATAATATTCCAAAATATTTAAAATAATACTTAAGTTGTTCTTTATCTGTCTTTTAGGAAGAAAGCCATTTTGGTCTGTATGCAAGCCATCTACCAGGTTTATTAGCATTTTCAAAAAAGTTCTGTTTGGCTTGTTTAATCTGTTGTGCCATAGTCCCAAGTAGATTTAATTTATGTTTTATTAAGTCCATTTGTATCTTCAAATTTTTCTTTTGTGGGTCAGTTTGTAACTCCAGCTCCAATATACCGACCTGTTTTTTTCAATTTGGACTGTGTGATTCTCTTTTCTTTGTTCTTTTTAGCAATATAGGTTATAGCTAAGCCTCTAAAGTATGCTTTTGCCATGTCCCAAACATTTTGAATAGAAGTATCTTCCTTTTTATTAATCTTAAAAAACATTCCATTTCTTTTGTTGCTAATTGTAAAAATTCTTTTTCCTTCAAAATAGATTTATTCAGAGACCATCTCAACCTTTTCTTAGATCCTTTCCATGTCATTTTAATTGAGTTATGGTCTGCCCAAATATTTGGTTCTATTTCAACTTCCTGTATCATAGTCTTCAGGTCATGGGAGATCCATATCATGTCTATTCTTGACCAAGATTTATGCCTGTTGTAGTAAAAGATATATTGTGTCTTTCCTGGATTCATCTCTCGCCATATATCCTGCAAACATAGTTCGTCTTTCATTTTTAAACAAGATTTAGATAAAATATTACTTCCTTTCTTCCCTTGTTTATGGCTTTTGTAGTCTCGAACTACATGCACAATTGCATTAAAGTCTCCCAAAATACAAAGACTATGATAGTTTAAATCCACAAGTTTGTCGTATAGATGTTGAAAAAATTCCTCTTGCTTCTCATTGGGGGCATATATTCCCACCAACAATATTTGTTTTTGATTCCATGAAATCTCTACCATTACTATTCTTCCTTCCTCATCAGAATAAATTTCTTTTGGATTCAACTTTTCTTTTATATACATCACTATCCCTCTTTTCTTTTGTAGCGCCAAGGAGAAATAAAGTTTGCCTAGTTTTGGCTGTTCTAAAATTCTAGAGTGTTGTCTCTTAATATGAGTCTCTTGTAAACAAATACAGTAAGATCTTCTACTTTAATTCCGTTGAAAAAGAGTTCAAACATTTTATAATAAAGCTTAAACCGCCACTTTAGGGAAGGGGGGAATCAATAACCCCTTCTCCCTCCCTTCAGCTTCCAGCTTCAGCTCAAAGGTAGGCAATTAATTTCAAAAGCTCCAGTTTGCCATAAATATTGAGGCTATCTCACCCGGAGCAGTTGCTTGTTCTCAATCCGCTGTCTTCTGACTCCAATGATCAGCTGGTGATGGCGGTGATCGCAGAAGCACTCTGCCCTTCTTTTGCCGGTTCCAGGGGCGGTTTTGAGTTCAGAGAGCTGGCTAACACCGGCTCTCCTTCCTCAAAAGTTCACCCTTCGGTGGTCACCCCTCCAAGGTGGCATTCAGCCCAGATAGGCCCACCAGTGAAAGAATTCCGGACCCTGGGGACGGAGAAACGTCTCCAGGGTCTATAGTCAGCTTGTCACCAGTTTTTGGACTGAACCCAAAGTGTCTATTGCTATTGATGTTACCTTTGCTTTCTTTTGCCACAGTCATTCAATTTTTGTTTGCAGGTCTTTGTGCAACCATTTTGCAGCAGCTAACCTGGTGACCCAAGGTTCCTTCAATTTCTTTGCAGAGGCAGCACTTGCTGTCTGTTGCTGACTTCTCAATTCTGGATATGCAGACATTTCTTTTTATGGCTTGACCTTGTGCAGCCAGAATTAGTGCCTCTGGCTAATATTGAGGATGATGTTATCCCTTCACTTGTGTCCGAGTCTTGGCGATTCGATGGACTGGGTCTCTCCACATCTTCTTTGGGTTTTTCTATGCTCTTGCTGGTGTCACCTCTGATGGTGTCCATCCATTGCAATGGGTCTGTGCTGTCTTCAAACATTGAACCACTGTTCCTTCAGCTTCCATGGCAAAGATAGCACTTGCTGTTTGTCATTGTCTTCTCAATTCTGGCTTTGCAAGCATTTATTCCTAAGGCTTGATTTCATGTAGTCAGCATTAGTCCTTCTATCACTTTCCTCAAATTTCCTGCTCTTAGCCATTGCCTGGTCTTGTTGTTATCTGCTTTGCCTACTATTTTATCTTTAAATGTACTGACCGTTTAGTGCTTTTATTGCCCTGCCTCTTTTCTGTTCTTCATTTGTTATTGTGGGCCAGTTTGGTCTCTCCACTATTCAGTAAGTCTTCCTGGTATGTTATTACTACGTTTTGTCACAGAGAGCCAAAATCCATTAATCGAGTCCTTTCCAACGGCCTGGGATAGCAGACGTTGACGTTTGATGGTGCTAAAGGTATTATTGTAGGATATAAGTTGTTCTGAGTCAAGCTGTCTTTTGCAATTGAGAGATTGCAAATTTGTCAGTGCCAATGTCATTGAAGTGGTGTTTCAGTTATTTTGGAATTGCACTAAGGCACCTATACTATTATCATTAGCAGAAGTCAAAAGGTTGGCTCAGCCTGTACACAAAAGTGTTTAGATATGAAGATATGACAATTATTGATGAATTATTTAATCCAATCTTCTTTTTTTTCCAAACAGAAATTTCCACTCTAAAGGAAGAGATTATTGAAGCATTAAAAAAGCATCTCTTGATGAATTTCAGCCTGGCAAACCTGAATGCTACAGCAGATTATTTGGACAATAATACTATCGGAATTTTCCATGAAGACTATTTTGAGAACATCATGGTGTTTATCATATTGATCATCTGCTGTATTGGAGCCCCATTAAATGGAATTGTTATCTGGCTACTTGGCTTCCAAATTAAGAGAAACCCTTTCACAGTATTGATTCTTAATTTAGCTATTGCCGACTTTGGACATCTCATCTTTATGACTATATTGTGTATTAACTTTTTTATAGGTTTTATACAGCCAGGAATTCTCCAGCAAATCTTCTATTCTCTCTACAATATTACATATATCAACGGTCTGTTTCTTCTGACAGCCATCAGCATGGACCGGCGCGTGGCTGTCCTTTTCCCAATCTGGCATTGCTGTTCCCGGCCAAAATATTTGTCCCCTGCCATCCTCTGGATCTTCTCTTTCTTCCTGGTTGGAATTAGCCTCAATCTTAATCATTTAATTCTTTCTTATATCTACATTGATCTCCACTTGGTCGTGACTGCTGTGCTTTGCCTTCCGTTGATCACAACCTCTGCTGTGATCCTGTTCATCAAAATATGTCTTAAATCAAAACAGCTCAAACAACGAAGAATCTTAGTGATGATCTTAATTACTCTTCTCTGTTTTCTTATTTTTACACTCCCATTATATATCTATGTGTTCATTACTCATTTTATTCAGAACTGGTATTTGATTGATAGTAATGAATTTCCTTTCTACTTCAGTCTGTGTGCTTCTCTAAATTGCAGCGTTAACCCAGTGATCTATTTTCTGGTTGGGAGAAAGAAAAAAGCTTGCTCTAGGGAGAGCGTCAAGGTCATTTTTCAAAGAGTTTTCAGGGAAGACGAGGCTCCTGAAATGTGATAAAAGCTTACAAACACAATTTCAAACCCTCTGTAAATGCAAAACTTCTGCTGTTCTTTAATGCTGGTTATCTCTTATGAGTGCATAGCTGTATTTCTTGTTATAGAAATGAAGTATAATAAAGGATTCTTTCCTCTCCAGAGGAAGTGGCCTCTGTTCCAGCTTTAAACCATAATTAACAAGTTAAGATTCATATATGGCTGGAAAAGATGACTAAAATACATGTAGAATTTAAGCCAGAATTGTTTCTGCTAGGAATATTAGGATCTAATTATGGGAAAGAGAATGAGTATTTAATATTACATATATTGAGAGCTGCGAGAATAGTATTTGCCCAATACTGGAAAAAGGAAGATATACCATCCGACGAGGTTATAATTAGGAAAATCTTAGAATCTGCAGAAATGGATAGATTAACCTTAAAGATTCAAGAGAAAGAAGACTCAGTCTATTATAAACATGGGAAAAATTTTATCAATGGCTAGCAAAGTGAGATAATGAAACTGAAATTTATTAAGATGATTGATTTTTTTCTTTTGATTAATTGATATGTTTTATAATTTCTGTTATTCTTGTTGACTACAGTTACTGAAAATTATTTTAACCCCGCTTGAATACCTATATCCAGAAGATAGTTTGCTTGCTAAAGCATGAAATGTTATTGGGGGTAACCCCATTGTTGTATCCATCCCTACCCCAAACTCTTCCCTGAACCCTATCCCGATTCCCACCACCCATAACAATCCTTGTCTTTCCCTACCCTGAAAAAACTTAATAAAATATTATAAAGAAAACTAGTATGAAGTTGTACATAACAGTCACAGAATTGAAAAAGAACGGAGGACACCAGGTGATCTTTCCTCTGCACCAACTTTTATGTCAGAAACAATTCAGAAGAAGGGGATAAGCGACCCAACACCACACAGCTTAGGAATTGCTAAACCATAATTGCTCCAGAGGCTTTGCACCTTCTGACGATTCCCTGGGTATTGATATACCAGGCCATGGGAAGTCAATGGAAAGATTCTGACAACAGGATTTGAACTCAAACCCTTTGCTGCGTGACCCGAAGGAGCATGGCCAGAAAGGCATCCCCAGGGAGAGAGGTTAAACTTCACCATCCCCATCCTTATATTTCTAATGACCAAAGAGGGGAAATAAACCTTAAAGGGAAAATAGTATCAAAATAAAAGAACAGACTGCACACTTGAATAATTGTGATCAGCTGGATCCCTTCCTCAGTGGTCAAAGTCCCATTTATCAGCTGAGAAATCCAACTGTCATTGAAGTTTTCCTCTTGGGTCTCCTCCATCAGTTGGCTAATGGACTATCTAATTATAGCTTCTGAAAAGAAATATGGTCTTGAGAACAATTTTCCCCGTTCCTCTGTTATATAAACAGAGGCATAGAATCAAGATCACGTGAAGTTTTATTACGGCTTTACAAAGCCCTAGTAAGACCACATCTGGAATACTGCAGCCAATTTTGGGCACCATATCACAAACAAGATCTTGAGAGTTTGGAAAAAAGTCAGAGAAGAGCAACTAAGATGGTCAAGAAGAATGGCTATGGGACTTGGGTTTGGCTGGTTTAAAGAAAAAAAGAATTAGGGGAGACAGGATAGCAGTGTTCCAGTATCTAAGAGGTTTCCACAAGACAGAGGGGGTCAGGTTGTTCACCAGAGCACCAGAGGGAAGGATGAGATACAATGGCTGGAAACTGGTCAAGGAGAGAAGCAACCTGGAATTAAGGAGAAACTTCCTGACAGTGAGGACAATCAACCAGTGGAACAGCTTGTCTTCAGAAACCATGTGCGCTGCATCACTGGAGGTTTTTAAGAGACTGGCCAGTCACTTGTCTGAGATGGCATAGGATCTCCTGCTCAAGTAGGGGGCTGGATTAGAAGATCTCCAAGGTCACTTCCACCTCTATTTTATTCTATTCTTAAAATGTTTTTGTAGTCCTTGAGCTGTCAAGGAATTTTTTTTTTTTTTTACTTATTTGGGCTCAGTCAAATGGGCTGAATGAGAAATCTATTTGATAATAAAATATTTCCCTGGGTGTGTGTGTGTATACAGCTAGTCCTTGACTTATAACATTTGTTTAGTGACCATTCAAAGTTCTATTCTATTCTATTCTATTCTATTCTATTCTATTCTATTCTATTCTATTCTATTCTATTCTATTCTATTCTATTCTATTCTATTCTATTATTTTCTTTTCTATTCTATTCTATTCTAAGTTCTCTATAAGAAGACATGGCATTCCCACAGCACGCCTTCAAAATGAACTATTCCCGATTTGACCTTCCATTTTCTTGTCCTAGCATTAAGTGACTCTATATATACCGTATTAAGTGGCTAATCTTTATCTATACATTTGTGCAAAACATGTTCTGATTCAACCTTGATTCAACAGTGTTTCATTCAGATTCATGGGTGCTGTTGGTAGACGATGCTGCAGCCGTTTGGTAACAGCTGTTTGGTTTCCTGTTAGTTGAGCCGTTGCAGGAAGAGATTCAATGTATTGCAATTTTTCCTTTTGATAAATTGGAAGAAATCCATATAATCCAATCAGATAGTAATATGTGGGAGAAAAAAAATGTAAACCTACAAGAGAAACAACCTAGAACTAAGGAGAAATTTCCTGACAGTTAGAACAATTAATCAGTGGAACAACCTGCTTCCAGAAGTTGTGAATGCTCCAACACTAGAAGTTTTTAAGAAGAAACTGGATGGCCATTTGTCTGAAATGGTATAGGGTTTCCTACCTGAGCAAGAGGTTGGACTAGATGACCTCCAAGGTCCCTTCCAACTCTATCATTATCATTATCATTATTGATCACTGCACAGTCAGACAGATTTTCAGATTGGATTTGGCATTTTTGTCTACCTATCAAATCCTTCCCAAGGACTTGGGATAGGCAGATGTGGATGTCTGATGGTATTATATATATAGTTGCAGGATGGAAGCAGTTCCTAGCAAGGCTGCCTTTTGCAACTGACTAATGGCAATTTGTCAGTGCCAATGGTGTTCAAGTGGTGCTCCAGTTGGTTTGGGATTGCACCCAAGGCGCCTATTACTATTGGTACTACCCTTGCTTGCCTTTGCCAAACTATTTCTGTTTGTAGGTCTTTGTATTTTGTTATCTTTTCCAGTTCTTTCTCTTCTATTCTGCTGTCTCCAGGCACTGCCACATCCACTATCCAGACATTTTTGTCTTTCTTATTGACAATTGTTAAGTTCGGGTTTGTTCTTGTTGTTGTTACTATTATTATTATTATTATTAGTAGTAGTAGTAGTAGTAGTAGTAGTAGTAGTAGTAGTAGTAGTATCATCATCATCATAATCATACAACAAACAGTTTAAAGCATCATTGCACAGAATATCAGGAAGAATTTTTAGCTTCTTGTGCCCCAGAGAAACTATACCCATCACTCAAAATGTTATTCTGCAGGAATTTAAGAACTGTTGAACTATTAAAAAACAGAGATTGCAGAGGTTATATTATCAGGCTTTGTAGATAATTGGACCTGTTACATGGATGGGATTTAACTTGATTATCTGATTAATCATGATTTTCTTAAGAAGTCAATAACCACATCTTGGTGTCACGTAGTGCTACATCCTCATTAGGCAAAGCACAACTCTGCATGTTTTTAGACTTTCTTTTCCATGCCAGAAGAGAAAATGTCCCACATTTTGATTGATTCTCACCTGCTATCCTAGCACTGAACCCTGTTCCTTTTATAAAAATACCTCTGAAGTTTTCTGTTCGGTCTCTCCTTCCACATGTATCAAATTCTACAGGCAATTCTTTGAACATTGTCACTCATGATGAGCGTCCTTCTTGACAAGGAACAGTTTTAACTTCATCTAAATAAGTATCACATTTTCTCGGCAGATTCGGTATAGCCAATCACTTCAGCCAGTGGTGGGATTCATCTGGTTCACACCGGTTCACTAGAACCGGTAGCTAATTTTTTGTTGACTTTGGCGAACTGACTGATGCCTTACCCCTTTTTCACAAGGCTCAGACGGACTGCCGGAAGTGCATCCATGCACTTCTGGTGGACCATTCTGGGTCACAGAGAATTCCCAGGCCCAGAATGGCCCTCTGGAAGCACATCCATGCGACTTCTGGTGGACCGGGAGTGGACTTTCCTTCATGTCAATGAACTGTCTGAACTTCATCTAAATAAAACTATATTACATTTTTTTCTACAGGTCTGCCATTGCCAATCAATTCAACCTTCATTATCAGGACAATAATCTTCCCCTCTCCAACTTTGAAGAGCTTGTTCCATTACTCTCCGATGTGTCATAATTTTGAACACTTAATGCAAATATAACCAACATTTTTAGTAGCTATGTATTTCCCTATTTGATATTTCATATGAAAATATTCCATATTTATATCCTGATAATCCCATAAGTCTCAACTGATTTTTTTTCTGGTTTTAGACCTTTTTTCAACCTTTAGGAGGAAGATCAGAGATTTAGGAGCAGAGGTCCCTGATAAATCTTCTCAGATGAGAAGACCAATCCAATTGAAATAAACTAGATTTTTCCTTTTTGTAAGAGCTGCCTACATTTTGGGCGGTCCCCTCCTTCTATGGCTGGTGAATATCCTGCAAAGGCAGGAACCAAATCTTCTTATCACTAGATGTTCACACTGATTAGACAAGACACAGAATATATCTGGTTGTGTGAGACTTTTAGCAAGATCTGCTTCATCGTTCCAGAACAGAAAGTATATTTTCTTCGAAAGATCTGCTTACAACTGTCTGATAGTCCAACATTTAATCCTGTAAATTGTTCAACAACACATTTTACAGGTTCTCCTTGACGTATGTCAAACAAGACTTAAAACTTGTCATATTTTCTCCACATCTTATTCTGCTTTGGCCATTGTCAGTCCCTGTAGCAGTCAATTACATGATATAGTAATCTTCTTCTCTTCAGATCTGAAGAACTTGGACCAATTGTTTCAGAAAGGTAAGACATTTGGTAGATCTTAGACCAATGCAAGAATATTTGTCTGCTTAACTAGTATTTTCTGCTCTTGATTTTTCACATCAAACTATTTAGAAATTTTGCACAAATTCCATAAATCCAGGACTGCAGAGTCAATCAGAATAGAGCAGGGTGGGATCTTGGAGGTCTTCTAGTCTAACCCCCTGCTCAAGCAGAAGACTCTATACCATTTCAGACAAGTGGCTGTCCCTGTGAAGTGGTTTTAGTGATTGTCTTGTAAGACATTTAGTAGATCTTAGACCAATGCAAGAATATTTGTCTGCTTATGATCACCTGCTACTCAGATATTTAATCCTGTGAATTGTCCAACAACACATTTGCGGGTTCTCCCGGGGGTATGTCAAATTTTAGACATTGTAAGAAAAACTTGTTCTGAGTCAAGCTGCTTTTTGCAATTGAGAGATTGCAAGTTTGTCAGTGCCAATGTCATTGAAGTGGTGTTTCAGTTATTTTGGAATTGCAGTAAGGCACCTATTGCTATTATCATTAGCAGAAGTCAAAAGCTTGGCCCATCCTGTACACAAAAGTGTTTAGATATGAAGATATGACAATTATTGATGAATTATTTAATCCAATCTTCTTTTTTTCAAAACAGAAATTTCCACTCTAAAGGAAGAGATTATTGAAGCATTACAAAAGCATCTCTTGATGAATTTCAGCCTGGCAAACATGAATGCTACAGCAGATTATTTGGACTATAATTATAGCAGAATTTCCCATGAAGAGGTTGTATTGATCATCTGCTGTATTGGAGCCCCATTAAATGGAATTGTTACCTGGCTGCTTGCCTTCCAAATTAAGAGAAACCCTTTCACAGTATTGATTCTTAATTTAGCTATTGCCGACTTTGGACATCTCATCTTTATGACTATATATTTTATTGACATTTTTATAGGTTTTATACAGTCAGGAATTCCCCAGCAAATCTTCTATTATCTCTTCAGTGTAATATATATCAACGGTCTGTTTCTTCTGACAGCCATCAGTATAGACCGATGCGTGTCTGTCCTTTTCCCAATCTGGCATCGCTGTTCCCGGCCAAAATATTTGTCCCCTGCTGTCTGTGCCATCCTCTGGATCCTCTCTTTCCTCCTGTCTGGAATTAGCAGCAATCTGAATATTTTAATTCTTTCTTATACCACCAAGAATCTCCACTTGATTGTGACTGCTGTGCTTTGCCTTCCGTTGATCACAACCTCTACTGTGATCCTGTTCATCAAAATGTATATTAAATCAAAACAGCTCAAACAACGAAGAATCTTAGTGATGATCTTAATTACTCTTCTCTGTTTTCTTATTCTTACATTCCCATTATATATCTATGTGTTCATTATTCATTTTATTCAGAAGTGGTATTTGATTGGTAGTATTCAATTAGAGTTTTACTTCAATCTGTGTGCTTCTGTAAACAGCAGAAGCACACAGGTAAAAGAAGTGATGATAACACTGGCAGGTAAAAGAAGTGATGATAACACTGGCAGGTAAAAGAAGTGATGATAACATAGGCCCAAAATTTCAGAAAAAAATTCGATTTAGACAAATGGCAAATGTTATGGGAAAGAAATAGAAAGTTAACCTTGGCTACCTCATATAAAGAGAATCTGTACAAAATGTTTTACAGGTGGTACTTCTCCCCAACTAGACTGGCAAAGATGAGAAAAATACAATCTCAGAAAATTAGAATATTACATGGCAATCAATAATACAAGGATTGTACATAGAACAATATCGGACATCTGAAAAGTATAAGCATGTAATATGTACTCACTACTTGGTTTGGGCCCTTTTGCAGCAATTACTGCCTCAATGTGGTGTGGCATGGAAGCTATCATCCTGTGTCCCTGCTGAGGTGTTATGGAAGACCTGGATGCTTCAATAGCAGCCTTCAGCTCTTCTGCATTGTTCGGTCTCATCTCTCTTATTTCTCTTGGCAATGCCCATAGATTCTCTATGGGGTTCAGGTCAGGCGAGTTTGCTGGCCAATCAAGCACAGGAACCCTTTGCAGATTTTATGGCTTAATTAGCTTATTAGAGTGGGACACTTTGAATCTAGAATATTGAACCTTTACACAATATTCTAATTTTCTGAGATTGTGGATTTGGGGTTTTCATGAGCTGTAAGCCATAATCATCTCAATGATGACGCATCACGGCTTGAACTATCTTGCTTTGCATGTAGTGAGTCTATCTCATATATTAGTTTCACCTTTTGAGTTGCATTATTGAAATAAATGAACTTTTGCATGATTTTCTAATTTTTCAAGTTTCACCTGTATGTCACCACAGTATTGAAAGTGCAAGAAAGTGTTAGGGACTTATTATCACATGTGGTTGGCTTGTTCCAAAGCCAAAGAATTTTGGCGGCTAATAAAGACTTTGTTGGAGGAAATGTTGGGACTGAAGATAGATCTCAGACCAGAATCATTTTTACTGGGAATGATAGATGGGAAGTTTAACAATGGAGAGACATATCTAGTGTTGCATATCATAATAGCAGCAAAGTTGGTCTATGCCCAGAACTGGAAAAATGGAAATTCCCCGGTGGAGAGTGAACTAATTAATTTTTTTTTTTTTTTGATATGTGCAGAGATGGATAGAGTAACTCTAGAAATTAAAGACAAGGATGAAACAGAGTATTATGAAGTTTGGGATAAGTTGTACTATTGCTTAGACTTGAGGAGAAAAAGTCAGAACAAAGAAAGCTTGTCTAGAAGAGAGAAAGTGTAGATTTCCAGCCTCAAAGTCAGCGTAAGTTAGAGATCAGAAAGAATATGAAATAAGAATGGAAATGGAAGTTATGTTGTAAATAGATGTAAATATGTATGTAAATATATAAATATGTAAATAGTATAAAATGCAATATGTAAATGGTGTAAAAAATCAATGACTAGGGAGATATATGGTATATGGTATAGAATAGTGGTTCTCAACCTTTCTAATGCCGTGACCCCATAATACAGTTCCCCATGTTGTGGTGACCCCCAAGTGGGTGTGGCCACCAATAAGAGGGAGTAGGACAGCTAGGGAAAAGGGAAAAAATGGCGGACAGTGTGGTTTTGCGACCCCGGTGAAATGGTAATTCGACCCCAAATGGGGTCCCGACCCACAGGTTGAGAACCACTGGTATAGAATGTACGGCAAAATAACAGCCAGAAAAGTCACACTGTGTTCAACCTGTTTTTAAATGTTTACTCAATAAAAATTTAATTTAAAAAGTGTTTAGATATGAAGATGTGACAATGAATTATTTAATCTAATCTGCTCTTCTTTTTTTTCAAACAGAGATTTCCACTCTAAAGGAAGAGATTACTGAAGCATTAAAAAAGCATCTCTTGATGAATTTCAGCCTAGCAAACATGAATGCTACAGCAGATTATTTGGACTATGATTATAGCAGAATTTTCCGTAAAGACCAAATAATATCCAACTATTTTAAAAATATCATGGTGTTTATCGCATTGATCATCTGCTGTATTGGAGCCCCTTTAAATGGAATTGTTATCTGGCTGCTTGGCTTCCAAATTAAGAGAAACCCTTTCACAGTATTGATTCTTAATTTAGCTATTGCCGACTTTGGGTGTCTCATCTTTATGACTATATATTTTATTGACATTTTTATAGGTTTTATACAGCCAGGAATTTCCCAGCAAATCTTCATGTCTCTCTACAATGTTACATATATCAATGGTCTGTTTCTTCTGACAGCCATTAGCATTGACTGATGTGTGTCTGTCCTTTTCCCAATCTGGCATCGCTGTTCCCGGCCAAAATATTTGTCCCCTGCTGTCTGCACCTTCCTCTGGATCTTATCTTTCCTCCTGACTGGAATTAGCCTCAATCTTGATAATTTTTTTTTTTTTTTTATATCCCCTATGATCTCCACTTGGACGTGACTGCTGTGCTTTGCCTTCCGTTGATCACAACCTCTACTGTGATCCTATTCATCAAAATATGTCTTAAATCAAAAGAGCTCAAACGTCAAAGAATCTTAGTGATGATCTTAATTACTCTTCTCTGTTTTCTTATTCTTACACTCCCATTATATATCTACGCATTCATTTTTTATTTTATTCAGAAGTGGCATTTGATTAATAGTATTTCATTCTATTTCTACTCCAATTGTGTGCTCCTCTAAACAGCAGCGTTAACCCAGTGATCTATTTTCTGGTTGGGAGAAAGAAAAAAGCTCGCTCTAGGGAGAGCATCAAGGTCATTTTTCAAAGAGTCTTCAGGGAAGACGAAGCTCCTGAAATCTGAAAAAGGTTTATAAACACAATTTCAAACTCTCTGTAAATGTAAAACTTCTGCTGTCTTTAATGCTGGTTATCTCTTATGAGTGCATAGCTATATTTCTTGTTATAGAAATGAAGTACAATAAAGGATTCTTTCTTCTCAAGGGGAAGTGGCCTCTGTTCCAGCATTAAACCATAATTAACAAGTTAAAATTCATATATGGCTGGAAAAGATGACTAAAATACATATAGAATTTAAGCCAGAATTGTTTCTGCTAGGAATATTAGGATCTAATTATGGAAAAGAGAATGAGTATTTAATATTACATATATTGAGAGCTGCGAGAATAGTATTTGCCCAATACTGGAAAAATGAAGATATACCATCCGACGAGGTTATAATTAGGAAAACCTTAGAATCTGCAGAAATGGATAGATTAATCTTAAAGATTCAAGAGAAAGAAGACTCAGTCTATTATAAAACATGGGAAAAAATTTATCAATGGCTAGCAAAGTGAGATAACAAAACTGAAATTTATTAAGATGATTGATTTTTTTTTCTTTTGATGAATTGATATGTTTTATAATTTCTGTTATTCTTGTTGACTACAGTTACTGAAAATTATATTAGCCCGCTTGAATACCTATATCCAGAAGATAGTTTGCTTGCTAAAGCGTGAAATGTTATTGGGGGTAACCCTATTGTTGTATCCATCCCTACCCCAAACTCTTCCCTGAACCCTATCCCGATTCCCACCACCCATAACGATCCTTGTCTTTCCCTATCCTGAAAAAACTTAATAAAATATTATAAAGAAAACTAGTATGAAGTTGTACATAATAGTCACAGAATGGAGAAAGAACAAACGACACCAGGTGATCTTTCCTCTGCACCAACTTCTGTGTCAGAAACAATTCGGAAGAAGGGGATACGGGACCCAACACCACACAGCTTAGGAATTGCTAAACCATGATTGCTCCAGAGGCTTTGCACCTTCTGATGATTCCCTGGGTGTTGTTATACCAGGCCATGGGAAGGCAGTGGAAGGATTCTGACAACAGGATTTGAACTCAAGCCCTTTGCTACATGCTCTGAAGGAGCATGGCCAGAAAGGCATCCCCAGGGAGAGAGGTTAAACTTCACCATCCCCATCCTTATATTTCTAATGACCAAAGAGGGGAAATAAACCTTAAAGGGAAAATAGTATCAAAATAAAAGAACAGACTGCACAGTTGAATGACTGTGATCAGCTGGATCCCTTCCTCAGTGGTCAAAGTCCCATTTATCAGCTGAGAAATCCAACTGTCAGTGAAGTTTTCCTCTTGGGTCTCCTCCATTAATTGGCTAATGGTCTATCTAATTATAGCTTCTGAAAAGAAATATGGTCTGGAGAACAATTTTCCCCATTCCTCTGGTTTATAAACAGAGGCATAGTATCAAGATCACACAAAGTATTATTACCACTTTACAAAGCCCTAGTACAGTGGTGGTGAACCTGTGGCACGGGTGCCAGAGGCGGCACTCAGAGCCTTCTCTGTGGGCACGTGTGCCATTGCCCCAGTCCTAGGCCTTCAGCTGGGTTTTATAAAACCTTTTCACTTTAGGCTGCTGCCGCCATGTGCAAAAAAAAAAAAAAAAAGAAAGAAAAGAAAAGAAAGTTTCAATTGGTCAATTTCAACTTCTTGCGGGAAAAAAAAGTCTTGCAAAGTAGATTGACTGAACTTTTTATTCCCACCCAGTCTACCGTTACCACCGCAGCCATGCCCACTCAATGGGCCACGCCTACTCAATTGGCCACACCCAGCCAATAGGCCATACCCACCCGGCACTCGCAATGCATAAGTGGGTTTGGGGTTGCAGTTTGGGCACTCAGTCTCTAAAAGGTTCGCCATCACTGCCCTAGTAAGACCACATCTAGAATACTGCAGCCAATTTTGGTCACTATATCACAAAAAGATCTTGAGAGTTTGGAAAAAAATTGAGAGAAGAGCAACTAAGATGATCAAGAAGAACAGCTACGGGACTTGGGTTGGCTAGTCTAAAGAGAAAAAGAAATAGGGGAGACAGGATAGCAGTGTTCCAATATCTGAGAGGCTGCCACAAGATAGAGGGGGTCAGGTTTTTCACCAGAGCTCCAGAGGGAAGGACGAGAAATAATGGTTGGAAACTGGTCAAGGAGAGAAGCAACCTGGAATTAAGGAGAAACTTCCTGACAGTGAAGACAATCAACCAAAGGAACAGCTTGCCTTCAGAAATCATGGACGCTCCATCACTGGAGATTTTTAAGAAGAGACTAGACAATCACCTGTCTGAGATGGTATAGGATCTCCTGCTCAAGTAGGGGGCTTGACTAGAAGGCCTCCAAGGTCACTTCCAGCTCTATTTTATTCTATTTTTAAAATGTTTTTGTGGTCCTTGAGCTGTCAAGAAAATTTTTTCATTACTTGTTTGGGCTCAGGCAAATGGGATGAATGAGAAATCTATTTGATAATAAAATATTTGCCTGTGTGTGTATATATACAGCTAGTCCTTGACTTATAACCAGTTGTTTAGTGAACATTCAAAGTTCTATTCTATTTGACTTTTCTTGCCGTAGCATTAAGTGACTCCACATATACTGTATTAAGTGGCTAATCTTCATCTCTAGATTTGTGCAAAACCTTTTCTGATTCAACTTTGATTCAACAGTGTTTCATTCAGATTCATGGGTGCTGCTGGTAGAAGGTGCTGCAGTTGTTTGGTAACAGCTGTTTGTTTTCCTGTTAGTTGAGCAGTTGCATGAAGAGATTCAATGTATTGGAATTTTTCCTTTTGATAGATTGTAAGAAATCCGTCCCCGGCTCAGAACGGACTTTCAAAAGTGGCATCCATGCACTTCCGGTGGGCTGTTCTGGGCCTGGGAGACCTACCCAGCTCAGAACAGACTTCTGGAAGTGTCACCCATGCACTTTCAGCAGTCCGTCTGAGCCTTGTGAAAAGGGGATAAGGCATCAGCCAGTTCACCGAAGTCAACAAAAAATTAGCTACCGGTTCTACTGAATCAGTGCGAACTGGCTGAATCCCACCACTGGTTGAAGTGATTGGCTCTACAAAATCTGCCGAAAAAATGTGATACTTATTTAGATGAACTTCAGACTGTTCATTGACAAGAAGGAAAGCCCACTCACCCATCACGAGTGACAATGTTCAAAGAGTTGCCTGTAGAATTTGATAGACGTGAAAGTTACAGACCAAACAGAAAACTTCAGAAGTGCATGGACCCACCAGAAGTGCATGGACGCCATTTTCAGAAATCCATTTTGAGCCAGGGAGGCCTCCCAGGTCCAGAATGGCCCTCTGGAGGTGCATCCATGCCATTTCTGGTGGACCAGAAGTGGACTTTCTTTCTTGTCAATGAACTGTCTGAACTTCATCTAAATAAAACTTTATCACATTTTTTCTACAGATCTGCCATTGCCAATCATTTCAACCTTCATTATCAGGACAATAATCTTTCCCTCTCCAACTTTGAAGACCTTCATCCTTTACTTTCAGATGTGTCATAATTTTAGAAGACTTAATCTGTCCCAGGGAAATGCAGATATAATAATAAATGTATTTTTAGTAGCTATGTATTTCTGTATTTGATATTTCATATTAAAATATTCCATATTTATATCCTGATAATCCCATAATTCTCAATTGATTTTTTTTCTGGTTTTAGTCCTTTTTTCAATCTTTAGGATGAAGATCAGAGATTTAGGAACAGAGGTTCATGATAAATCTTCTTAGATGAGGAGACCAGTCCAGTTCAAATAAACATTTTTTTTTCCTTTTTGTAAGAGCTGCCCACGTTTATGGGCAATCCCCTCCTTCTATGGCTGGTGATTAGCCTGCAAAAAGAGGAACAAGAGCTTCTTATCATTTGATGTTCACACTGATTAGACAAGACACAAAATATATAGAGAGAAGTTGTATGAGACTTTTAGCAAGATCTGCTTCCTTGTCCAAGAACAGAAAGAATATTTTCTTGAGAAGATCTGCTTACAACTATCTGATAGTCCAACATTTAATCCTGTAAATTGTTCAACAACACATCTGACAGGTTCTCCTTGATGTATATCAAACAAGACTTAAAACTCGTCATATTTTCTCTACATCTTATTCTGCTTTGGCCATTGTCAGTCCCTGTAGCAGTCAATTACATGATATAGTAATCTTCTTCTCTTTAGATCTGAAGAACGTGGACCAATTGTTTCAGAAAGGTAAGAGATTTGGTAGATCTTAGACCAATGCAATAATATTTGTCTGCTTAACTAGTATTTTCTGCTCTTGATTTTTCACATCAAACTACTTATAAATTTTGCACAAACTCCGTAGATCTAGGACTGCAAAGTCAATCAGAATAGAGCAGGGTGGGATCTTGGAGGTCTTCTAGTCTAACCCCCTGCTCAAGCAGAAGACTCTGTATCATTTCAGACAAGTGGCTGTACCATTTAGTGATTGTGTTGTAATTCAGACATTGAACAACTACTTATTTAAATGCTAACCTTTAACCATGATAAGATGTAATTGAAATTGTACAATGATGAACTATTTCCAGAGATCTGAATCCTCCCTGAGTAAATTTTGATAAGTTAATCTGAAGAATTTCTTTTTTATGAATTATAAAGAAGGGAGAGATAGGGACCTCAATAGATTTACACAGCAAGAACTTCAGCTAGAAGCAAATGTCTTTCAATCTAAGTGGATGTGTTTGCTCTGCTACTTTGGTCCTGTTTTATATTCTTAGCAGTCTTCAGCTGGGACAAAATAACTAGAATATCTGCAAGGGGTATATTAATAGCCCTCTGGGGACAGACAGCCTCAGTTAATGCTAAGGACTCAACAGAAAAGAGGTGTGGACCTTCAACGCAATTCCTTATCACAACAAATATTTAATCAAAAAATATCTTGAAAGCATTAAAATTAGGCATAAAACCACTTTTTGTGGATAGTAGAAGCATTTATTTCCCTAGTGGTTAGTAGGATATATTTTTAATTGATTTTATTGTTTTTTTTTTATCTTTGAATGTTGTATGTGCCCAGGGTCATTGAGAGTTGGATAGCAAACCAGTTTAACAAACTTTAGTTGGTTGCATAAACAGTCAGATGTTGTGATTGAATTTGGCATTGATCTGGGATGGGCAAATATTGCTGTTTGATAGTGTTAAATGTATCATCAAAGGATGTAAACTGTTCCAAGTAAAGCAGCCTTTTGCAACTCATTGATAGTGATTTTGTGAATGCCAATGCTATCCCATTGGTGTCCATACATTTTGGGATTAAACTGAACGTTTAATCCCATATCCAATATCTCAGGGGCTACCACAAAGAAGAGGGAGTCAAGCTATTCTCCAAAGCACCTGAGGGTAGGACAAGAGGCAACGGATGGAAATTAATCAAGGAGAGAAGCAACCCAGAACTAAGGAGAAACTTCCTGACATTGAGAACAATTAACCAGTGGAACAACCTGCCTCTAGAAGCGGTGAATGCTCCAACACTATAAGTTTTTAAGAAGATACTGGACAGCCATCTGTCCAAAATGGTGTAGGGTTTCCTGCCTGAGCAGCAGGTTTGACTCGATGACCTCCAAGGTCCCTTCCAACTTTATTATTATTATTATTATTGATCATCGCACAGTCAGCCAGATGTTCAGACTGGATTTGGCATTTTGTCTACCTATCGAGTCCTTACCCAGGACCTGGGATAGGCAGATGTGGATGTTTGATGGTATTACAGATATCGTCGCAGGATGGAAGCAGTTCCTAATAAGGCCGCCTTTTGCAACTGACTAATAGCGAATTTGTCAATGCCAATTGTGTTCAAGTGGTGCTCCAGTTGTTTTGGGATTGCACCCAAGGAGCCTATGACTATTGGTACTACCCTTGCTTGCTTTTGCCACAGTCTTTCTATTTCTATTTGTAGGTCTTTGTATTTTGTTATCTTCTCCAGTTCTTTCTCTTCTATTCTGCTATCTCCAGGCACTGCCACGTCCACTATCCAGACTTTTTTGTCTTTCTTATCGACAATTGTTAAGTCTGGGGTGTTATGTTGCAGGTGCTTGTCTGTTTGAATTCTGAAGTCCCAGAGCAGTTTAATTTTATCATTTTCTATGACTTTCTCTATTTTATGATCCCACCAGTTTTTGCTTACAGGCAAATGATATTTTTTGCAGATCTTCCAATGCACCATTGTTGCTACTTTGTCATGCCGCTGCTTGTAGTCAGTCTGTGCAATCTTCTTGCAACAGCTTACCAGGTGGTCCACTGTTTCTTCAGCTTCTTTGCATAGGCGGCACTTACTGTCTGTTGCTGTCTTCTCAATTTTGACTTTATATGCATTTGTCCTTAAGGCTTGGTCTTGTGCAGCCAGAATTAGTCCCTCGGTTTCTTTCTTCAATTTTCCTGCTCTTAGCCATTGCCAGGTTTTATTATTATCTGCTTTCCCAGCTATTTTTTTCATGTATTGGCCATGTAGTGCTTTGTCTTCCCATGCCTCTATTCTGTTCTTCATTTGGTCTTTCTTGTAGGCCAGTTTGGTCTCTCCAGTAGTTAGTAAACCTTCCTGATATACTAATTTCAGTGCATCTTCATCATTGTTCTTCAGATATTCTTCCAAAGCCATTTTTTCTTCTTCAACCATCTGATGTACTTGTAGCATTCCACGCCCACCTATTTGCCTTGGTAGATAAAGTCTATCAATGTCACTGCGTGGATGAAGGGCACGATTCATTGTCATTATTTTTCTGGTCTGCCTATCCATTGCTTTTAGTTCTGCTTGAGTCCAGTCCACTATTCCAGCTGTGTACCTAATGACTGGGATTGCCCAGGTGTTGATTGCCTTTATGGTATTTCCTCCATTGAGTTTGGACTTTAAGATCTTCTTCACTCTCTTGATGTATTCACCTCTAACCTTTTTCTTGACTTCAGTGTGCTTGATGTTGTCAGCTTGAAGGATACCCAAGTATTTGTAGTAATCTTCCTCATCCAGACTCTTAATGTTATTTTCATGGGGCATCTTGATTCCTTCAGTTTTCACTATTTTTCCTTGTTTGATAGCAAGTGTGGCACATTTGTCCAAGCCAAACTCCATTACAATATCTTGGCTATATATACGGACAGTGTTGAGCAGCGATTCTATTTCAGATGATGTTTTTCCATACAGCTTCAGATCATCCATATAAAGGAGGTGGGATAGTCTGGCAGATGTTTTTGATGTTTGATAGTCATGTCCTGAGTTATTCAGTATTGTTGACAGAGGAAACAGTGCAATAACAAATAGTAATGGTGATAATGAATCTCCTTGAAATATTCCTCTCTTGATATTAACCTCTCCCAGCTTTTCACCATTGATCTGCAACTGTGTCTTCCATTGTGCCATCGATCTTTGCACAAATTTTCTGATGTTTCTACTGAGTCCTGTTATTTCTAGGCACTTTATTATTCAATAATGTGGCAGAGAGTCAAATGCCTTTTTGTAGTCAGGTTGGTCTTCCTTCTCTTGCAGTTTTCCAAGATCATTTTGTCTATTAGGAGTTGATCTTTTGTTCCTCTGCTATTGGGGCGGTTTCCTTTCTGCTCAGGTGGAAAGAGATTGTTTTCAACTAGATGCTGTTGCACTGCATCAGCTACCACACCAGTTAGTAATTTGAATGTTGTTGGTAAACAGGTAATTGGCCTGTAGTTGCCTGGTGTTGCCCCTTTTGCTGGATTTTTCATTATTAGGTAGGTTTTCCCAGTTGTTAGCCACTTTTCAATTTCTCCTCCTTGTAGTATATTGTTGAACTGCTTGGAAATGAGTGGGTGTATAACAGTTAGATGTTTCAACCAAAACCCATGCAGTTCATCTTCACCTGGTGCTGACCAATTTTTGATTTTCCTTGCTCTTTTTTCTACCATTTTTGTTGTTATTACTAGTTCTTTCATTTCAACTTCTGTTTTATTTGCATCCACCTCTTTTAACCAAGCCGCATCCTTGTTGTATTTCTTTGGGTTATCCCATATCTGCTTCCAGAACTGCACTGTTTCTTCCTTGTCAGGTACTGACTGATTCCTTGCAGTTTCTCCATTGATGGATTGGTAGAAACGTTTCTGATTGGATTGAAATTGGAGGTTCTGCCTATAGTTTGCAATTCGAGCTTCATATCTACTGATTTTCCTGGCTATAGCTGTTATTTGTTGCTTTATTATTTCCAGTGCTTCCTTGATCTTCCTTGTTTCTAAGTGGTATTTCTTGATTAGGTATTCTTTGGTCTTCTTGTTCTTCAGCTTCTTTTCTTTCATCTGTTCTAGCTTGCTTGCATGTGATCTTAACTTGCTGATCTTATTTTCTAGTCTAACCTTCCATTTTTCTGGTGCACTGTTTGTTTGTTTTTCTTTTTTTGTTGATTTTGCATCCCAGGTATTCTGTTATAACTGCAGCTGTGCTGTACATTAGTTGGTTTGTTTCTTGCAGTGAATTGGTGCTTATACTTGATATTGCAGTATTTGCATCTTTTAATGCTTGTGCTAGCTGTTTCTTTGGAACAAGCTTCAATGCAGGTAGCCTTATTCTGTTGTTTTTGTGCTGTTCTAGATGCTCAGTTATTCTTTGTTTCAATTCTTTTATTTCTTTAGTTAGAGGGTTTTGTTCTTCCTGAGGAAGAGGTGCCTGGTTTCCAAATGAGAACAGTTGTATATCTCTGCTAGATTCCTTCACTGCCAACTCCCCCTGGTTTGCCTCTACATTCTGAATTACTTCTGGTAAGGCTTTGATTTCTTTGCCCTGGGTAAACCTTTGCAGTTCGCCCAATTCTGTTTCTGTGAATACTTTATTTCGTATTATAAATCGGCGTTGATCTGCTAGTCTCTGTTCTGTTATTTCTGATTCTGGATGTTGTTCTTTCCAGAACAGGTGCATTCGTTTTAGATATCCTCTTCTTGTTGGACTTGATCTGTAGTAACAGATCATTATTTCTTTGTTTTCCATCACTGTGTATTTGGGACGGGTAAACACTTTTTCTTCCAGTAGTTCTGCAGCTGCTGGCCCTGGTTGCTCAGCCAACAGTCCTGAGTCCTGTAACCCATTTTTCACCAGATATCCAGGAACTCCAATATCTAGCGCAGACCTTGTTAACCCGGGAGACGTCCGAGCTGGAATGGCATTCTGCAATTTACGTCTCACCATATTTTTTATGGGAGAGACACTCTTTGTCTGACTGCTCTGATGAGACCTGTCCAGTATGGTTGAACCTCTGGCATAGCTCTCATCTTCCTCAGAGTACACAAGCCCCACAACCACGTCAAGTTATTATTATTATTATTATTATTATTATTATTATTATTATTATTATTATTATTTACTATTGATTGATAACAGAATAAGCAGGAGCCTTGGAGGTCTTCTAGTCCCATCCGCTGCTCAGGCAGGAAACCCTACACTCTTTCAGACAAATGGTTGTCCAATCTCTTCTTCAAAAGTTCCACTGTTGGAGCATTCAGAACTTCTGGAGGCAGCTTGTTCCACTGGCTAATTGTTCTGTCAGGAAATTTCTCCTTAGTTCTAGGCTGGTTCTCCCCTTGATTAGTTTCCATCCATTGTCCTGCATTCAGATGCTTAGGTTGACTCCCTCTTCTTTATGGCAGCTCCTTAGATATTGTAACTCTGCTATCATGTCACCCCTAGTCATTCTTTTCATTAAACAAGACCTACCCAACTGCAGCAACCATTGTTCCTATGATTTAGCCCCTCATCATCTTTGTTGCTCTTCTCTGCAGTTTTTCCAGACTCTTAACATTTTTTTTATATCATGGCAACCAAAACTGGATGCAATATTCCAAGTGTGGTCTTATCAAGGAATTATAAATTGATATCATTATATCAATATACATTTATATATCAATATATAGAGAGAAATCTTCTATATTTAACTAATCAAGCAGAGATCAGAATAAGAATTAATCAGTGGAAAAGCTTGCCTTCAGAAGCTGGGGGTGCTCCATCACTGGAGCTTTTTAAGAAGAGACACCATTTCAGATAAATGGTTGTCCAATCTCTTCTCAAAGACCTCCAGTGTTGAAGCATCCCCAGCTTCTGAAGGCAAGTTGTTCCACTGATTAATTGCACTAATTGTCAGGGAATTTCTCCTTAGTTCCAAGTTGGATCTATCCTTAATAGGTTTCTATCCATTACTTCTTGTTCTGCCATAAGATGCTTTGGAGAATAGGTGGACCCCTTCTTCTAAGAGCTATGGCAATATTGGTACCAATAAAAGAGAATATTTGTAGCTTATGGTTGAATGAGGTGTCCCTGGTACTCTTTGAGTTTGCTTTTTAAGCCATCTCTTTACCAAACTAGGTAACATCATCAGAGCTAGCACTGTGCTGGTACTAGCACTGATGATGTTACCTAGTTTGAGTAATGAAAAGTCTTCAAGAAAACAAGTAAGCTGAGAGAGCACCAAGTGGCCCCAATATTGATGTTATTTAGGAGACAGGAATGACTGAATCCACTCTTCTTTATTTTCTTCCCCTCAGAAAGATAACCAGAGGATTACAAAAGCTTAATGATGAATTCCAGCCTGTGAGATCTGGATGCTACAGAGAATTATTATGGATATAATGATTCCAGTGAGTTCACAGAACAGCTCACCTTTTCTGATGTAGAAGTGATTCTTTGGAGAGGCATTACTTAATGGTCTGTTGTATTGGATTTGTGGGCAATGGCTGCATCATTTTGCTACTTAGCTTCCAGGTGAAGAGAAATTGTTTCATCACATTCATCCTTAACTTGGCCATTGCAGACTTTGGGTTCCTCACATGTGTAGTTATATATTTTATCAATACATTTATAGACTTTCTAGGAAGCATTTTCAGCTTCATCTTTTTTTCTTTCTCCAACATGAAGTACATCAATTTTCACTTTCTTATGACGGCCATCAGCATCGACCAGTGTGTGGCTGTCCTCTTCCCAATCTGGCATTGCTGTTCCTGGCCAAAACATTTGTGCCCTGCTGTGTGTGTCTTTCTCTGGATCGCCTCTTTCCTCCTTGCTGGAACTGTGGACATTATGATGGTCACAAAAGTCATTCTAAATGACAGCCTCTCCAGTCTTCATTTCCTTGTGACTGCTATAGTTTGCCTTCCATTGATCACTCTCTCTACTGTGCTCCTTTTCATCAAAGTATGTCTTAAATCGAATCAGAAGAATCAGGGTCGGCTTTTACGGATGATTTTAATCACTCTTCTCTGTTTCCTCATCCTTGCTTTTCCATTATCTGTTATTGCAGTGATTCTTAGTTTTTCTAGATTTGAAGCTGAGAATAAAGTGGAATATTTGGCATTATGGAGTCTACTGCTTTCTTGTCTAAATAGCAGCATTAATCCAGTGATCTATTTTCTAGTTGGGAGGAAAAAAGGAGCTTGGTCCAAGGAGAGCATGAAGGTCCTTTTGCAAAACGTCTTCAAAGAAGGTGAAGTTGCCAGAGGGAGACAGAAGAGGTGAAATCCTCTCACAAGGCCTTTGTGCTACTTTCTCTGTAGCAATGAATAAGTTGCACTTGAGGCTGGAATCTTATAGGTGGGGACAAATCTCTTTCCACACTTTGACTCTTTCATCTGACATACAGAGAACTGCATTTCAAGAGATGCCTACATCAGACCCCAACTAATGCTGTGCAGGAAATGAACTGCATGACATTTATAAAATACTCAGCTTACTTTGCTTTCTAGAAATGATATTTTTATTTCTAGATAAGCACCAACCATGCCTGCTGCTTCTAGATGTTGCTTAAAGGCAACTAATTCATGAAATGAGGCAACAGTGAGGAAAATTAAATTAAATTAGAAACCAGTTGGAATTCAGTAATTAATGGTGAAGCTTTAGCCTCTTAATAAAAAGGGAAAGAGCAAGAGAGACAGTTTTCACGTAAATTCCGTTCCATGCCTTGGGAGCAACAGAAGAGAAATGGGGGCCATAGGAAAAATTACAAACCCCCAGGCTGTAATATCAGTGAATGTTATCTCTGAAATGTGTGAGGATCAAAACTGTCATATTTTATTTCAGAAAATGTATCCTGTACATATTTTTTTCCTGCTCTTTCCTTTTGTTATGTATACAATTAGCAAAGCTGTATGTTCTTCTGTCAAGTGCTTTAGGGACAAAACCTTTGCAATTATATAGGAAATAAACATACATAAAATGTGAAAAGTTAATTTTTTTAAAAAAAACATGCATTAATAGGAGTTGTTATGCTATAAAGAAGAATTGTATGACGCCAGACATATTTCATTTTATGAAATAAAGAATTACATGAAGTGAGATATAATTTCATGGGATGAAATAAAAAAGATATATGAAGTCAGACACTTTCTGTACAAACATTTCTCTTTGAAAATTACGAATACAGCAGTATTTCCTTTTTTATTGTTTGGCGTTAGCTACTTTGTTTGATAAACTTGCTTTTTATCAAATGCACATATTATTTATGGCTATCAAACGTGAATTACAGTGACAGTAAGACTTCACAAAAGTTCTTCCTTTGCAGCTTGCTGTTCCTCCAGGCTGCCCTTCTGCTCATCCTTGAAGACTCTTTGAAGAGCCACCTTCAAGGATGTTCTGGGCTGATTCTTTCCCCTCTGCTTCCTCCCCACTAAGAAATAAAGGAGGGGGTTGATGCTGCTCTTGAGAGTAGCACTTCCTATTCCAATTGTCAAGAGGACGGGATGAGGGAAACTGAAATAATAAATGACATATGAGGCATACATTGGGAGAGAAAAAAGGAGGAAGAAGAAGAGAGCCAGCAAGATGGTGGTGAGGAACTTCCTTTGATTGCATTGTGATTTAGACCTCATGTGAATCCAGAGGGTCACAGTAGACAAAACCATGAGAGGGGTACAAAATAAGCCATTCAAAAGAAGCTGGTAAAGCAAAGGTGAAATTCTTTTGTTCCTGGTCTGGTGGAGAATAAAGTGCACTACAGAGAGCAAGAAGGAGAGGATCCAGATGGGTCCACAAACAAGAGTGGAGAAATATGGCGGTTGATGGCAGTGATGCCGGGGGGGAAGAGGACAGACACACAGCTGTCCAGGCTGATGGCCATCATCAGAAACTGGCTAGCAGAATAGGTGAAGGAAAAGAACTCAAAAAACAAGAAGAAAAAGGTTTCGACTATGTAAGTTACTTTATAAAAAGTTTACATCCCCACAAATATAGCTGCCATAATGAGGGATGTGAGGACCCCAAAATCAGCAATGGAAGGTTACAGGATTTAAATGGGGAAAGAATTCCTCTTAATGGAAAAGGCCAGGAGATAAATGGTCTTTCCATATTCTACCAGGCCCAAAATGCAAATAAGAGCAATGAAGCCATTGATACGATTTCGTGTTAAATTATCAACCAGCTGATTCTCTAGAGAAGATGTTTCTGGTATTTTAGAAATATTCAGAGCAGTTTCCATATTTTTGCTAATACAGAAAAAAAATGTTGCCTTTTTCTGGATCACTCCTTGAAAGTTCAGGAGTATCCAAAATAGTTTGGGGATGCACCCTGCTTCAAAAAAAAAAAAAAAAAAAAGAAAAAAGAAAGAAAGAAAGAAAGAAAGAAAGAAAAGAGAATCAGTTCTCTTACACACATAGTCTCTCTCTCTCTCTCTCTCTCTCTCTCTCTCTCTCTCTCTCTCTCACACACACACAAACACACACACACACACTTATTTTTCACTTACAGATATTATATCAACACATATGTATTTTTTTCATCATCTGATGAAAATTAAATCCCTAAAATCAATGCTACTTATGAGGCTGGAGAATTGCTGTACTTAGTAGAGACCCAAAATCTTCAAGATGCATTTCAGTAAAATTGCCACCAATTACTATTATTAGAATTATCAGGTATCAGGCATTTGTTTAACAACCGTCTCAAAACAGGTAGTAAAATTGGGCCACTTCTTGTTATGACCTATCCCAAAGATGCTTTTTCATGAGGCAACTGGACTTTCTTGTTTTTTTTTTTTCTTTTAAGATGTTTCGCTTCTCATTCAAGAAGCTTCCTCAGCTCTGACCTGTTATGTTATGGCCTACTTAGTGAGCAATGTGACGCTCAAATGAATAGGAAAGATTGCACTGTTATTTTTTGCTCTTTCTGTTAGCTGTTCTAGCAAGGGTGATCCCTGTAGTAGACAGGACATTCCTTAATCGCTCACAACTTCTGCCTCTAGAACAGTTCATGAGTCTGACAAGGGGTTGAACCCATTTTATTTGTAATAAATAAACAAGTTGCCCCTATTGGCTTGTAGTCAGGGACCAGATCATATAAACTGGAAGCTAAAACATATAAAGAGTGGTTGCTAGAATTGGGTTTGTCTAGTTTAACGAAAAGAAGGATGAGGGTGGACATGATAGCAGCCTTCCAATCTCTCAGAGGCTGCCACAAAGAAGAGGGAGTCAAGCTATTCTCCAAAGCACCTGAAGGCAGGACAAGAAGCAATGGATGGAAACTAACCAAGGAAAGAAGCAACCTAGAACTAAGGAGAAACTTCCTGACAGTTAGAACAAATAACCAGTGGAATAACTTATCTCCATAATTTGTGAATGCTCCAACACTGGAAGTTTTTAAGAAGAGATTGGACAACCATTTGTCTGAAATCATATAAGGTTTCCTGCCTGATCAGGGGTTTTGATTAGAAGACCTCCAGGATCCCTTAAACTCTGTTATTCTGTTCTGTTCTACTCTACTCTACTCTACTCTACTCTACTCTACTGTACTCTACTCTACTCTACTCTACTCTACTCTACTCTACTCCTATTCTATTCTATTCTATTCTATTCTATTCTATTCTATTCTATTCTATTCTATTCTATTCTATTCTATTCATTCTTAGATGTTTCTAGAATTTTCTTGGGTTTTTGTGCCCAGATCATGAACAATTCTTCTTTGTCTTCCTCCCATGAAGAAAAAGTATTCAGATAAAAGACATTGAACCAAAGTCAGACACACCAGTCAACAAGTCAGTGATGGAAAGATTGCTGTCACACTATCCAGAGGAAAAATCTGCTGTTAAAACGAGTTCTAAATTGGCTAGAGAATCCTGAGGCATTAGCTGATCTCATACTAATGGTCTCCAAATATTATCCTAAACTCAAAAAAGAGTATTTTGCAAATAACAATTACCACAACAGAAACTCTGCCTTTGCTGTAGACTTACCTGGTGATGAATCTCCAATAGCAATACCCAGCCTCTTTCAGGATCTAAGCATGAGGGTTTTTTTTTTTTTTCAATGAATCCCCTTAGCCTGCACTTGATATAAGTGCAGTTGAGAAAGAGAATGGAGCTACACCAAGCTTTCTCAGAAAAAAATAAAAAGAACTTGCACAATATTCTTCTGAATTTGGCGACTTTAAGTGTTATCGCACACAAGGAAGTTCTTGAAAACACGATCATATCTTGAAACCTGTAACAACCTAAAGATATCTGATAGAGAAGCAATCTAATCTGGGTGTCAAATTCCTGGAATCAAGGCCCATTAAAGGAGTAATGTCTTATGGCAGCAATTATTAAGTGTGACAGCAACTTCCTTGTTTTTCCAATGAATCCAAGAATACGTGCAAGTGTCCACCATCTTGACCATTTTTTCCTGTTTGCAAACATTGCGGTTAGTGTACACTTTTTAAGCAAATGCCGTTTTTGTTCCGAATTGGTTCAAGCAAAGTCAAAAACTTTCTGTATTTCCTTCCAAATAAATTTCTCATTTATTTTGAAGAAGAAGAAAAATAGTCCAACATTTTTGTCCATTTTTGTCCAAAGGGAAGAGAATTTTGGTGAACTTGTCATGAGTGGAACCTGGAGGTCTTCCAATTTCTTGATTAGTGGAAGAAAAGGCCTAATAGGAATGTCAAGACTCTCCCTGTAGAATCACTTTCAAGGAGTCTTCTCACAGTCCAATTCAATCCTAAAGCAAGCCAGGAGAAAAAGCCCTTTTAAATAAGGTTTCTCAGCCTAAGAAGAATGGACAGCTCAGGATACTGCCCTATTACCAAAAGAAACATAATGGAAAAGAATCCTTCTATCATCACCAACATTAGCTGAGGCTGAAAAGCACCACCATGAGAAGGTGTGGAATGAGTGAGTGAGTGAGTGAGTGAATGAATGAATAAATGACAGAATAAAAGAGTTGGAAGGAATCTTGGAGGTCCCCCTGATCAGGTAGGATGTCCTTTACCATTACAGACAAATCGTTGTCCAATCTCTTCTTAAAAACCTCCAGTGATGAAGCTGTTCCACTGATTCATTGTTCCAACCATCAGGAAGTTTCTCCTTAATTCTAGTTTGGCTCTCTCCTTAATTAGTTTCCATCCATTGCTTCTTGTTCTGCCTTCAGATGACTGACTGACTGACTGACTGAGTGAATGAATGAATGAATGAATGAATGAATGAATGAATGAACAAATAGATAAATAAATATTCTTAGCATGAGGCAGAAAAGCAACAAAAAAAAAAGAGGGAAAATTTCAAAGACTGTTTTCATTTTCAGAAATAAGAGACTTGAAAGCTATTTGGGTGTTTGATTCCAGAGTGAAATTCAAAAAACTGTGAATGGAAGGAAATTGGCTAGGCTAGTCAAGCTCTGTAACATGGTTGAACATTTTGAAACATATTTCAAGGGTTCAAAGAGACCACCTGGGGGCCACCTGCCACTTTCTTCTCAAACAAACAAACTTTACTTTCAGCACTACACATGATTCATTCTCCGCCTTTTCTGCGGCTGAGTTATACATTACACTAAACCAGAATGTCTCTATGTTTTGTATACAGGCCATGTTTAATGACATAGCATATTCGATGAACCAAGACAACAGGGATTAATGCCATCAACTCTGCTTTAGCAGTGGATGTAAACTTTTTTGAGATTGTTTTAGATACAGCAAAATCTGTGGTTAATGTTGTTCCAAACTATGGGGATTGTTACCTTGCATCCATAAAGCACATCAAGGGTGGCAATAAATCAGAATTTTTTTATCAATACCACTAAAAAGGAAAAAGAAGAAAATCAAGTAGCTCCAGGTAGCCTCAACGACTCTCTAAAATAATGCAAATGACCAACTGTCTTCAAGGAGTATAAGTCCTTCCATTCCCCACCATCCAGTCAGAGCTGAGAAAGCTTCTTGGATGAGAAGTGAAATGTCTTCAAAGAAGAATAAGAAAGTCCAGTTGTCTCCTGAAAAAGCACCTTTGGACATTGAACGTCTCCCTAGAGTTGAGCATGACAGGACAGGGGAAACCTTTATCGTTACCTAAAGCTAAAACAATTCTGAAGCTGGAATGGACATGCTCAGTGCTCTGATCTCAGAATGTTCTTCAGTGTGGACTATTAGCATCCCACTTTACCTAGTCCATCTTTTCTGCTCCCAGGAGCAAGAAGCTTCTTTGTAGGGTTTCATATGGCCTTGAGAGACACATTCAGAATCTGTTACAAAAACGAAAAGGACAGTCGCCTTCCCTGAGCCCTGGGAAAGGAAATAGAAAAAGTCTCAGGGGATATGAGAAGAGGGGGATGAAAAAGAAGACTGGAACTTTATTGAGACTGGTTTTATGAATAGTATCTGAAAGGTGTGTTTCCTGATCTAGAGAAACTTGAAGGACTAATAGTGGCAGCTCCCTCAATGCCTTCTGATTTTGTTTCATCAGAAGAGAACTTAATCAAAACATTTTAATGGAACATTTAGAGTGTTTTTGTTTCCTGAGCTATATAGAAAACAATGGCTTCTTTTATGAACTCTTAGTCTCTAGTGTCTGCCATCTCCAGGGAAGAAATGAAAAAGAGAGATCCAATTTTTCCCTTTCTTGCTTCTCTTCCTTCTACAATTTAATTGCCCATTAATGGTAATTTAAACATTTAAAAGGTATAATTTTTTCATACTAAGAAGAATTGGTTCTATAGTAGACATAGTTTTGGAAACATAGGTTACAGGAAGAAGAGTTTCAGGAATATACTAGCGGGCTCATGACCAGTTGGGTCACCATTTTAGAGGTATTTATCATATTTCCCCTTTTTCCCCTACCTCAATAATTTTCTATCGAGGATTCTATTTATTTATTTATTTGTTTGTTTGTTTATTAAATTTGTCTGCTGCCCATCTTGCCAGGAGATACAAGTGAAACGTATACAACTATAACATGAAAAGATAAGTAACATTTTTTTGAAAAAAAAATATAAAAGGTGCAGAAAAAGCCACTCCTCACCCGAAATCCCTACCAGATCCCTCAATGCCTTCCACAGGGAGAGGTCTTCCAATATCCTGCATTCCCTGGAAACACTGAATGTACATTTTTAGACGTGTCTACCTTGAAAATGGACCAAGTTGGACTCTACCGTCGTGCAGTCAAACAGCAGCGAAAGAATGTTTTCTGATAATTTTGATGCCATGAACTATTTTATATAATTTTCCAAATTTCAGTTCCCTGAAATTATGGGTCCCAGATTTGGACTCATTCTATAAGATAGCCCATTTGAGGTACTTTAGTGCAAAAAAATATTGGCCTACCATACACCATTTCACCCAGTTAAAGGTTATGGGAATGAGAGTTTTAGTTGTGTGTAGATACTGTAGAACGATTTGATTTACAAAGTACACATGATCTAGAACTTCCCTTAGAGACATCTGCCTAATGCATTTCTTTTTCAGGGTTATGGAAACCATTTTATCCCACATTTAAGAGTTCTGAAACACCTATGGAAAAAATCAGCACTGTGTTCTTAATTCTCGGCAAGGAATAATGGATTTCTTTAATCCATTAAGGTACCCAACCCGTTCTCAAAATATATATAAAGGCATCTCATTCGAACTTTCTGGCAAAGCACTCAGGCTTCATGATAGCACAAGAAGAATTTATAACCATTCCAGAAGAAGACGTTATTAAGGTCCAACACGAATTGGTGAAGCATAAGTGAGACTGGAAGAAGGTAAGACATTCTCTGTCTAAACTTTGAGGTATGGGCTGGTAGAACCCCAAAATCTTTCTCAGGGAAGATCAGAAGGAAATATTCATTTTCAGTCAGGGATAATAACATCAATAACAAGTGCAGCATCTTCTTATTCAAAATTATTTTATTCCTGTAAAGTGTTCTTGCAATTACTGTATTTGATAGCCCTTGCTTTCTTGTTTTTTATGTACCCCATATTTAAGCCAAAGCTTTCCTTTCTGTTGTAGAACTGGATAACTCCTGGAAAAGATGGGTCACAATTAGCATGAGAAAGGAATGGTAGACACTCAATGAATAAAGGAGGAAACTATTTTTTAGAAGCTTCTTGAATTTAGCTGGTTGCTCCTATCATCAACAACAGTAATAATAATAACAATATTTTTCCCACAAAGAAAGATTCCCTCCAGCCACTAAAAGTTTCCACCTTCTTTTTTTTCTGAAGAGTGAAATTAGTCATCTATGGAGATTCTGAGCCATCCAGGTCATGGTTGTCCCAAAGGTGCTTTTTCAAGAGGCAACTGGACTGTCTTGTTTTTCTTCAAAGATGTTCCGCTTCTCATCCAAAAAGCTTCTTCAGCTCTCAGAGAAGCTTCTAGAATGAGAAGCAGAACGTCTTGAAAGAAAAACAAGAAAGTCCAGTTGCCTCGTGAAAAAGCATCTTTGGGACAGTGAAATTAGTCATTAAAAAAAAAACCTTTTGTGGATAGTAGGAGTAATTATCTCCCTTGTGATATTTATTCTTCATTGTTGTGAGTTGTCCATTTTTGTAGTCATCAATATCATTGGTAGTTTTATATTCAGAATACTCTGCTGAATCGTTGATGTTTTCCAAACTGAAATCCATCAAGAGACCTTTGAAATGCTCCAAAAATCTCTTCTTTGAGAGTGGAAGTTTCTATTGGAAGGAAAGAAAGAAGAGTGGATTCAGTAATTGCTCAAAAATCATCAAGTCTTCATTTCTGTCTTTTCTCTGGAAAGATTGTGAACTGTTGCCAAACAGTTTTATTTATAGTACCATCATTTTGAAAATTTTCTAGTATGGTTCTTGGTATATAACTTACAGCAATAATATGCTAATATTGCTAATATTATGAAAAACCCACTCAAAACAGCCAGCTCTTGTGCAACTCACCATTGTGATAACAATAAGAGATGAAGATTGCCTCTCATATAAATGATAAAGTAAGGCTCGTACTGGATCAGTTTTTATCCGAGTAAGTGCTACAGATTCTGGCTTTTGGTGCCAAGTGGACTAGAGAATTTAGAACTGTCAGCTAACCAACTAAAAACCAGCAGTTGCAGGACTACTGAAAGAATAGGTATTTAATTGTTCACCAATATACAAAGATTGGATATAAGCAGAAAATATACCTATTACTATCAGTAGTAACAATAACTTGGGAGCCCTCTCATTACATCTCGAGCTCTGCTCAAACACCATGGCATTGACAAAACCACCCTCAGTTAATTGCAAAAGGCAGCTTTACTTGGAAATGCCTAGATCCTGTGATCGCTCTCAGATAGCCATGGCTATCCCAGGAAAAGAGTGGCAAAGCAGAACATCTGGCTGACTGTGTGACTAACTATAATTTCTTGAAATGGCTACATTATCCAACTCTCAAAGACTCTGGGCAGCACCCAATGATAAAATCTCAGAGAAACTATTATATGTTCAATTAAAAAAGTATCTCCCATTAGACAGGTAATTGCACCCAGAGAATTTCTATGAAAAAAGACGACTCTACGGGAAGATGAGAGAGTAATTCCAGACTGGAGGCCAAGAATTAGGATAGAAAAATTCCCGCCCACATGAAAATGCACAGCTGGCATACTTATCAAGCTACAGATATTCCAAGGAAAAATGTTTGTTTTATTGTGGTCTCACAGAAAGCTGAAATGAAGGAGAAATAAGTTTGCAAATGGTCTGATGATGGTTGATGAGAGAGATCCAGTCACAAACCAGAAATAGGACAAAATATACTTAACTGCTTAAATTTAATCTTAAAAAAATTCTTGCCTGTATTCTTCTTCTCTCTCTTATGCAGGGAGAGGGAGATGCAGGGACAGAAAAAGGCAGTTTTGAGATTCCCGTGCAGTCCAAGATGTAAGGAATGGATGCAAAATTCCTGAAACTTGAGAATCTTCATACACAAGCACAAAGGGAGAGCTTTATTGTGGAAATCAAGTAGTAGAGTAGTTGAAAAATAATGTTGGGTCATCAAAGAGAGAAATCTTGAAACGGGTCTCATCTCTGCACCAGGACCCTTAAACTCGTCAGTGTCAGATATTTCAATTTCTTAGCAGATATTTTCACTGTTCTGTTTGGATGGCTACCATTACATTTGAAAAGCAGTCCAGAAAAAAGTCAATTGTGATTTAGGTGACTATCCCCATATTAGTATTAAAAGTACATTTTTGATATGAAAAATCAGGGGCAGAAACTAGTAGCCAAGTGGATGGATATTAATGCATTTACTTATGTTTAAGATCTTCCAAATGTGTTATCTATTTGAAAATATTGGTCCAAAGTCTTCAAAGTTGGGAGAAGATTACTATGTGATGTTATTGATGGCTAGAGTAGCCGATGATGGCCAAAGCAGAGCAAGTTCCAGAGGAAAAATAATGGGTTTTAAGTCCTGTTCAGGTTAATTGTAGTTCCACTGAAGAAAAATAGTAGGTTCTATCCATGCTACGCTTTGCTTACAATGTCCAAAATATGTCATTGTAAGGTGATAGTAAGCAGATCTTCTGAAGAAAAGAAATATTTCTGTTCTGGGATGGGTAAGCAGATCTTGTTAAAAGCCTCAGACACTGAGATATATTTTTTGTCTTGCACAATCAAATGTGAGCATCAAGTGATAAGACAGTCTGGTTCCTGTTATTTGCAAGATGATCACCAACTGTACAATGAGGAGGTTGCCCATGAGCCTTGGCAACTGTCAAGGAGAGAGATATTCTTCTTTTATTTCAGTTGAATTGAACCTCTCATCTGAGAAGTTTTATGGTGAACATCTGATTGTAAATTTCTCGCCTTCATGCAAAAGATGACAGAAATTGCCTCTTGTTTATAGCCTTCCTATACTCTGGCTTGGGTTTACTGGAGCAGAAGGTGGGGGGGGGGTCTTCTAAAAGAAGCTTAGTGCTGTCATGACACTGCCATGGAGTGATGCTATCAAATGTCGGCCTATTTGGTATGCAATTTTTTCTGCATAGCTGAGGATCCTATGAACCCTTACCTGGCCAGGTCAGCCTCTTCTTAACACTTTCCTGTTTTACTCCAAGGAACTCTGTGATGCCCCTCAACACTGCTAGACTCAAGAGATACCATTCCTTTTTAGAGGGGAATAGAAAAGGACCTAAAATCATCATATAGGTAAGTAGATAGATAGCTAAATAGCTAGATAGCTAGATAGCTAGACAGCTAGTTAAGTAGATAGATAGATAGATAGATAGATAGATAGATAGATAGATAGATAGATAGATAGATAGGTGGGTGGGTGGATGTTTTGTATACTTGATATTTATATGTCGACTGTCATATCAGTCTCAGTTGAGGTTTCCTGGTTTTTTACTCATTCTCCAACCAATTTTTAGCCAACATGACAATACAAGTATGTCAGAAGCAAATAAACTGTTTGAAACCCAAATGTCAATGCTGCAAATACTGTATTTTCTTGCTTTGACAATATGCAGAAATGTCTGGTATTTTGGGGGTTAATACAGAGCAGAAGGGGGGGGGGGTAAAGCCCGGGAAAGAAAGAGGAAGGAAACCTTTGACCTTCACACTAATTGGATAATGTGATATATGACAGCTAATTTAAAGAGGGAACATGCTGATAATTTAACTGCTCAGAGGAAGAGAACCTAGATCTTAGCATAAACCTTCCGTTATGCCTGTGCCGACATTTTGAAGCAATAAAAGACTTTTAGGGAAATCAAAGCCTGGAAGTTCTTTGAAGTGTTTCGTTAGCCGGAACCATAACACCAAGATCAAGGAAATAAAATGTTTCTTTAGCTTATCCTTAATTCTTTCTCATCAGTTTTGGCTTTTCAGTTCTGTATGAAAACCCATCTCATTTTTGTGCCTCAACTTGGAAGGTTCCAGTTAATCACAGACAATTTGCGCACACACACACACACACACACACACACACACACACACACACACACTGGAAATGTTCTATATTTAACTAATCAAGGAGAGATCAGAATCAGAATTAATTAATGGAACAGCTTGCCTTCAGAAGCTTTAAGAAGAGACACCATTTCAGACACCATTTCAGACCAATGGTTGTCCAATCTCTTCTTAAAAACCTCCATTGTTGAAGCATCCCCAGCTTCTGAAGGCAAGTTGTTCCACTAACTGTCAGGGAATTTCTCCTTAGTTCCAAGTTGGATCACTCCTTAATATGTTTCCATCCATTACGTCTTGTTCTGCCCTAAGGTGCTTTGGAGAATAGGTGGACCCCTAGAAGCTATGGCAATATTGGTACCAATAAAGGAGAATATTTGTAGCTTAGGGTTGAAATGAGGGGTCCTTGATACTCTTTGAGTTTGCTTTTTAAGCCATCTCTTTACCAAGCTAGGTAACATCATCAGTGCTAGCACTGTGCTGGGACTAGCACTGATGATGTTACCTAGTTTGAGTAATGAAAAATCTGCAAGAAAACAAGTAAGCTGAGAGAGCACCAAGTGGCCCCAATATTGATGTTATTTCAGAGACAGGAATGACTGAATCCATTCTTCTTTCTTTTCTTCTAATAGGAGCTTCTACTCCAAAAGATAATCAGAGGATTACAAAAGCTTAATGATGAATTCCAGCCTGGGAGATCTGGATGCTACAGAGAATTATTATCGGTATAATAATACCAGTGAGATCACAGAACAGCTCACCCTTTCTGTAGAAGAGATTGTTTGGACAGGCATCACTTTAACAGTCTGCTGTGTTGGATTTGTGGGCAATGGCTACATCATCTGGCTACTTGGCTTCCAGATGAAGAGAAACTGTTTCACCACATTCCTCCTTAACTTGGCCATCACAGACTTTGGGTTCCTCACATGTGTAGTTATAACTTTAATCTGTAAATTAACCAACTTGCTAGGAAGCATTCTCAACTTGATCTGTATTTCTTTCTCCCAAATATTGTACATCAATGCTCACTTTCTTATGACGGCCATCAGCATTGACCGATGTGTGGCTGTCCTCTTCCCAATCTGGCATCGCTGTTCCCGGCCAAAACATTTGTCCCCTGCTGTCTGTGTCTTTCTCTGGATTGCCTCTTTCCTCCTTGCTGGAATTGTGAATATTATGTTGTTCACAAAAATCATTGTGAATGAGAGATTCTTCAGTCTTCATTTCCTTGTGACTGCTATGGTTTGCCTTCCACTGATCACTCTCTCTACTGTGGTCCTTTTCATTAAAGTATGTCTTAAATCGAATCAGAAGAATCAGGGTCGGCTTTTACTGATGATTTTAATCACTCTTCTCTGTTTCCTCATCCTTGCTTTTCCATTATCAATCATTGTAATGATTTTTTGTTTTTCTAGTTCTGAGCGTTCTGAAGCTCAGAAAGAACTGAGATATTTGATTATGCTGAGTTTAATGCTTTCTTGTCTAAACAGCAGCATTAATCCAGTGATCTATTTTCTAGTTGGGAGGAAAAAAGGAGCTCAGTCCAAGGAGAGCATGAAGGTCCTTTTGCAAAATGCCTTCAAAGAAGGTGAAGTTGGCCAGAGGGAGATAGAAGAGGTCAAATCCTCTCACAAGGCCTTTGTGCTACTTTCTGAGTAGCAATGAATAAGTTGCACTTGAGGCTGGAATCTTATAGGTGGGGACAAATCTCTTTCCACACTTTGACTCTTTCATCTGACATACAGAGAACTGCATTTCAAGAGATGCCCACATCAGTCCCCAACTAATGCTGTGCAGGAAATGAACTGCATGACATTTATAAAATACTCAGCTAACTTTGCTTTCTAAAAATGAGATTTTTATTTCTAGATAAGCACCAACCATGCCTGCTGCTTCCAGATGTCACTTAAAGGAAACTAATTCGTGAAATGAAGCAACAATGAGTAAAATTAAACTAGAACCAATTAGAAACCAATTGAAATTCAGTAATTAGTGTTTAGGCTTCAGTCTCTTACTAAAAAGGGAAAGAGCAAGAGAGGCAGTTTTCACGTATATCCCATTTCTTGGGAGCAACAGAAGAGAAATGGGGGCCACAGGCAAAATCACAAATCCCCAGGCTAAAATATCAGTGAATGTTATGTCTGAAATGTGTGAGGATCATAACTGTCATATTTTATTGCAGGAAATGTATCCTGTACATATTTTTTTCTGCTCTTTCCTTTTATTATGTATACAAATTAGCGAAGCTGTATATTCTTCTATCAAGTGCTTTAGGGACAAAACCTTTGCAATTATATAGGAAATAAACATACATAAAATGAGAAAAGTTAAATTTAAAAAAAAACATGCATTAACAGGAGTTTTTATGATATAAAGAAGAATTGTATGATGTCAGACATATCATTTCATTTTATGAAATAAAGAATTACATGAAGTGAGATGTAATTTCATGTGATGAAATAAAAAATATATATGAAGTCAGACACTTTCTGTACAAACATTTCACTTTGAAAATTAAGAATACAGCAGTATTTCCTTTTTATTGTTTGGCGTTAGCTACTTTGTTCAATAAATTTTCTTTTTATTGAATGCACATATTATTTATGGCTATCAAATGTGAATTACAGTGATAGTAAGATTTCACAAAAGTTCTTCCTTTGCAGCTTGCTGTTCTTCCAGGCTGCCCTGCTGCTCATTGTTGAAGACTCTTTGAAGAGCCACCTTCAAGGGTGTTCTGGGCTGACTCTTTCCCCTTTGCTTCCTCCCCACTAAGAAATAAAGGAGTGGGTTGATGCTGCTCTTGAGAGTAGCACTTCCTATTCCAATTGTCAAGAGGACAGGATGAGGGAAACTGAAATAATAAATGACATATGAGGCATACCTTGGGAGAGAAAAAAGGAGGAAGAAGAGGAGAGCCAGCAAGATGGTGGTAAGGAACTTCCTTTGATTGCATTGCGATTTAGACCTCATGTGAATCCAGAGGGTCACAGTAGACAAAACCATGAGAAGTGTACAAAATAAACCATTCACAATCAGCTGATAAAGGTGAACTTCCAGAGCTTCTGTTCTGGTGGAGAATGAAGTGCACTGAAGAGAGCAAGAAGGAGATGATCCAGATGGGGCCACAAACAAGAGTGGAGAAATATGACAGATGATGGCAGTGATGCCAGAGTGGGAAGAGGACAGCCACACACCTGTCCAGGCTGATGGCCGTCATCAGAAACTGGCTAACAGAATAGGTGAAGGAAAAGAGCTCCAAAAACAAGAAGAAAAAAGTTTGGTCTATGTAAGTTCCTTTATAAAAAGTTGACACCCCCACAAATATAGCTGCCATAATGAGGGATGCGAGGACCCCAAAATCAGCAATGGAGAGTTTCAGGATTTAAATGGTGAAAGAATTCCTCTTAATGGAAAAGGCCAGGAGATAAATGGTCTTTCCATATTCTACCAGGCCCAAAATGCAAATAAGGGCAATGAAGCCATTGATACAATTTCGTGTTAAATTATCAACCAGCTGATTATCTAGAGAAGACGTTTCTGGTATTTTAGAAGTATTCAGAGCAGTTTCCATATTTTCAATAATACGGAAAGAAATGTTGACGTTTTCTGGATCACTCCTTGAAAGTTCAGGAGTATCCAAAATAATTTGGGGATGCACCCTACTTAAAAAAAAAAGAAAAGATAATTACTTCACTTACACACAGACACACCAGACATACAGACACACACACAAACTTATTTTTCATTGACAGATATGATATAAACACATATGTATTTTTTTTTCGTCATCTGATGGAAATTACATCCCTAAAATCGATGCTATTATGAGGCTGGAGAATTGCTGTACTTAGTAGAGACCCAAAATCTTCAAGATGCATTTCAGTAAAATTGCCACCAATTTATCAGGTATCAGGTATTTGTTTAACAACTGTCACAAAACAGGTAGTAAAATTGGGCCACTTCATGTTATGAGCTATCCCAAAGATGCTTTTTCATGAGGCAATTGGACTTTCTTCTTTTTTTTCTTTGAAGATGTTTCGCTTCTCGTTCAAGAAGCTTCTTCAGCTCTGACCTGTTATGTTAAGACCTACTTAATGAGCAGTGTGACACTCAAATGAATAGTACCTGCAACAATTCAGCATAGATTTGATGTAAAAGTACTTTGAAAAGAGTCAACTGAAAAAGGAAAGATTGCAGTGTTATTTTTTGCTCTTTCTGTTAGCTATTCTAGCAAGGGTGATCCCTGTAATAGACAGGACGTTCCTTAATCACTCACATCTTCTGCCTCTAGAACTGTTCACGAGTCTGACAAGGGGTTGAACTAATTATTTGTAATAAATAAACAGGTTGCCCCTACTGGCTTGTAGTATTATAGACTGGAAGCTAAAACATATAAAGAGCGGTTGCTGGAATTGGGTTTATCTAGTTTAATGAAAAGAAGGACTAGGGGTGACATGATAGCAGTCTTCCAATATCTCAGGGGTTGCCACAAAGAAGAGGGAGTCAAGCTATCCCCCAAAGCGCCTGAAGGCAGGACAACAAGCAACAGATGGAAACTAATCAAGGAGAGAAGCAACCTAGAACTAAGAAGAAATTTCCTGACAGTCAGAACAAATAACCAGTGGAACAACTTATCTCCATAATTTGTGTATGTTCCAACTTTGGAAGTTTTTAAGAAGAGATTGGACAACCATTTGTCTGAAATCATATAGGGTTTCCTGCCTGAGCAGGAGCTTCGGTTAGAAAACCTCCAAGGTCCCTTAAACTCTGTTATTCTGTTCTGCTCTACTCTACTCTTCTATTCTATTCTATTCTATTCTATTCTATTCTATTCTATTCTATTCTATTCTATTCTATTCTATTCTATTCTATTCTATCCATTCTTAGATGCTTCTAGAATTTTCTTGGGTTTTTGTGCCCAGATCATGAGCAATTCTTCTTTGTCTTCCTCCCATGAAGAAAAAGTACTCAGATAAAAGACATTCAACCAAAGTCAGACACACCAGTCAACAAGTCAGAGATGGGAAGATTGCTGTCACACTATCCAGAGGAAAAACCTGCTGTTAAAACCAGTTCTAATATTGGCTAGAGGATCCTGTGGGATTAGCTGATCTCATACTAATGGTTGTCTAAGTCTTATCTTAAGCTCAAAAAGGAGTATTTTGTAAATAACAATTACCACAACAAAAATTATCCCTTTGCTGTAGACCAGGGGCAGGCAACCTTGGCTCTTTTAATACTCATGGACTTCAACTCCCAGAATTCCTGAGCCAGTCTTCCAATTTCTTGATTAGGGGGAGTAAAGGCCTGAATAGGAATGTCAAGACTCTCCCTGTAGAATCACTTTCAAGGAGTCTTCTCACAGTCCAATTCAATCCCAAAGCAAACCAGGAGAAGAAATTCTTCTAATTAAGGTTTCTCAGCCTAAGAAGAATGGACAGCTCAGGATACTGCCCTGTGACCAAAAGAAACATAATGGAAAAGAATCCTTCCATCATCGCCAACATTAGCTGAGGCTGAAAAGCGCCACCATGAGAAGGTGTGGAATGGGTGAGTGAGTGAGTGAGTGAGTGAATGAGTGAGTGAGTGAGTGAGTGAGTGAATGAATGAATGACAAAATAACAGAATTGGAAGGAACCTTGGAGGTCCTCTAGAGTCTAGTCCAACCCCCTGCTCAGGTAGGATGTCCTTTACCATTACAGATAAATGGTTGTCCAATCTCTTCTTAAAAACCTCCAGTGATGAAGCTGTTCCACTGATTCATTGTTCTAACAGTCAGGAAGTTTCTCCTTAATTTGGCTCCATTGCTTCTTGTTCTGCCTTCAGACTGACTGACTGACTGTCTGACTGACCAAATACATAAATAAATGTTCTTAGCATGAGGCAGAAAAGCAAAAAAAAAAGAGGGCAAATTTCAAAGACTGTCTTCATTTTCAGAAATAAGAGACTCGAAAGCTATTCGGGTGTTTGATTCCAGAGTGAAATCCAAAACTCAGAAGCTCTTTGGATATAAGGGAATTGGCTAGTCAAGCTCTGTAACATGATTGAACATTTTGAAACATATTTCAAGGGTTCACAGAGACCATCTGGGGGCCACCTGACACTTTCTTCCCAAACAAACAAACTTTAATTTCAGCACTATACATGATTCATTCTCCGCCTTTTCTCCACCTGAGTTCATACATTACACTAAACCAGAATGTCTCTATGTTTTGTGTACAAACCATGTTTAATGACTTAGCATATTTGATGAACTGAGACAACTGGGATTAATGCAATCAATTCTGCTATAGCAGTGGATGTAAACTTTTTTGAGATTGTTTTAGATATAGTAAAATCTGTGGTTAATGTTGTTCAAAACTATGGGGATTGTTGCCTGGCATCAATAAAGCACATCTAGGGTGGCAATAAATCAGAATTTTTTTATCAATACCACTAAAAAGGAAAAACAAGAAAACCAAGAAAAAATCACCTTGGTTGGACTAAGAATTCTCTGACCAACTGAAAGAAAAAAAAAGTAAGTACAAACAATGGAAAGACTGTGTTGCAGACTGAAGATGGAGGATATAGGGGAATAAACCCATCAGGATTCAGCAGTTCATCTGCATTAAAAAGACAAAGGCCACTCTTGAAGACAGCAAAGTCCACATTTTGGACAGAGAGAACCACTGGTTTGAAAGAGGGGTCAAAGAGGTCATCTGTGTCAAAACTGAACATCCCTCTCTGAACAGAGGGGGAGGGATATGGCATCCTCTATTTCCAGTCTACAACACAGTCCATTCAGCAGTTCCATGAAGGCTCCGCACCCATTTGCATTGCTCAGGTAACTCTGAGGACACAGACAAACCTCCAGGTGGCCTCAACGACTCTCTAAAATAATGCAAATGACCAACTGTCTGCAAGGAGTACAAGTCCTTCCATTCCCCACCATACAGTCAGAGCTGAGAAAGCTTCTTGGATGAGAAGTGAAATGTCTTCAAAGAAGAATAAGAAAGTCCAGTTGCCTCCTGAAAAAGCACCTTTGGACATTGAACGTCTCCCTAGAGTTGAGCATGATAGTTCAGGGGAAACCTTCATCTTTACCTAAAGCTAAAACAATTCTGAAGCTGGAATGGACGTGCTCAGTGCTCTGATCTCAGAATGTTCTTCAGTGTGGACTATTAGCATCCCACTTTACTTAGCCCATCTTTTGTGCTCCCAGGAGCAAGAAGCTTCTTTGTAGGGTTTCATATGGCCTTGAGGGACACATTCAGAATCTGTTACAAAAAGATAAAGGACAGTAGCCTTCCCTGAGCCCTGGGAAAGGAAATAGAAAAAGTCTCAGGGGATACGAGAAGAGGGGGATGTAAAAGCAGACTGGAACTTTATTGAGACTGGTTTTATGAACAGTATCTGAAAGGTGTGTTTCCTGGTCTAGAGAAACTTCAAGGACTAATAGTGGCAGCTCCCTCAATGCCTTCTGATTTTGTTTCATCAGAAGAGAACTTAATCAAAACATTTTAATAGAACTTTTAGAGGGTTTTTGTTTCCTGAGCTATATAGAAAATGATGGCTTCTTTTATGATCTCTTAGTCTCTAGTGTCTGCCATCTCCAGGGAAGAAATGAAAAAGAGAGATCCAATTTTTCCCTTTCTTGCTTCTCTTCCTTCTGCAATTTAATTGCCCATTAAGGGTAATTTAAACATTTGAAAAGTATAACTTTTTCATACTAGGAAGAATTTGTCCTATACTAGACATAGTTTTGCAGACGTAGGTTACTGGAAGAAGAGTGTCAGGAGTGTACTAGAGGGCTCATGACCAGTTGGGTCATCATTTCAGAGGTATTTATCAGATCTCCCCTTTTTCCCCCACCCCAATAATTTTCTATCGAGGATTATATTTATTTATTTATTTGTTTATTAAATTTGTCTGTTGCCCATCTTGTCAGGAGATACAAGTGAAAGGTATACAACTACAACATGAAAAGATAAGTAACATTTTAAAAATATATATAAAAGGTGCAGAAAAAGCCACTCCTCACCAGGAATCCCTACCAGATCCCTCAATGCCTTCCACAGGGAGAGGTCTTCCAATATCCTGCATTCCCTGGAAACACTGAATGTAAATTTTTAGACGTGTCTACCTTGAAAATGGACCAAGTTGGACTCTACAGTCGTGCATCAAACAGCAGCAAAAGAATGTTTTCTGATAATTTTGATGCCATGAACTATTTTATATAATTTTCCAAATTTCAGTTCCCTGAAATTATGGGCCCCAGATTTGGACCCATTCTATAAGATAGCCCATTTGAGGTACTTTAGTGCAAAAAATATTGGCCTACTATAGACCATTTCACCCAGTTAAGGGTTACAGGAATGAGAGTTTTAGTTGTGTGTAGATAGTGTAGAACAATTTGATTTACAAAGTACACATGATCTAGAACTTCCCTTAGAGACATCTGCCTAATGCATTTCTCTTTCAGTGTTATAGAAACCATTTTATCCCACATTTAAGAGTTCTGAAACACCCATGGAAAAAATCAGCACTGTGTTCTTAATTCTCGGCAAGGAATAATGGATTTCTTTAATCCATGAAGGTACCCCACCCATTCTCAAAACGTATATAAAGGCATCTCATTCGAACTTTCTGGCAAAGCACTCGGGCTTCATGAGAGCGGAAGAAGAATTTATAACCATTCCAGAAGAAGACGTTATTAAGCTCCAACACGCATTGGTGGAGCATAAGTGAGACTGGAAGAAGGTAAGACATTCTGTATCTAAACTTTGAGGTATGGGCTGGTAGAACCCCAAAGACTTTCTCAGGGAAGATCAGAAGGAAATATTCATTTCCATCAGGGATAATAACATCAAGTGCAACATCTTCTTATTCAAAATTATTTTATTCCTGTAAAGTGTTTTTGGAGTTACTGTATTTGATAGCACTTGCTTTCTGGATTTTTTATGTACTTTATATTTAAGCCAAAGTTTTCCTATATTTAAGCCAAAGTTTGAGGATGATGTTATCCCTTCACTTGTGTCCAAGTCTTGGCGATTCGATCCACTGTTCCTTCAGCCTCCTTGGCAAAGGCGGCACTTGCTGTCTCTTTTTTTAGAAAAATATATTTTATTAGATTTTTATATGGGTAGGGAAAAGGTGGAGTCGGTGCGGGTACAGGAAAATTGGGATAAAGGGGACAGGGTACGGATAACTACAGTAAATGCATAATTCAGCAAATAAGCTGTCGTCCGGGTCTTCATATTGAGTATTATTGTTTATATAATACTAGACATTTATAAGAAGAAGTTGGTATAATTAGAACTGACATTTAGTAAAACACTAATATTCCTTAAATAATTAACATAGCTGATAGCATAACAACTATTTCCAATCATCAACCTTAATACTTAATATAATAAAGCTCTAAAATCTCTTCTTATTCTAACATGTTTCAACCCACTGATAAAATTTTCTCCAGGTTTTATAAAAGACTGAATCTTCTTTCTCCTTCATTTCTAACATTAATCTGTCCATTTCTGCACAATCTAGGATTTTCAAAATTATAATCTGGTCTGATGGTAGGTTTTCCTTTTTCCAAAATTGGGCAAATACTATTCTTGCAGCTGTTAATACATATAATATTAAATAATCATTTGCTTTGCCATAGTTAGGTCTTAATATACCTAACAGGAACAGTTCCAGTTTGAATTCTATATGTATTTTCATCATCTTTTCTAACCATCTATGAATCTTAGACCAATATTTTTTTGCAATAGAACATGTCCACCAGACATGATAATAAGTACCTGGTTTTGTTTACATTTCCAACATGTATCCGATAAATTTTTAAACATTTTCGCTAAGCGAACTGGTGTCATATGCCATCTATAAAACATTTTATATAAGTTTTCTTTGTATGTTACTGCTTTAGTAAGTTTGATATTTTTATCCCACAGTTTTTGCCAGTCTTCTAATTCTATAGAATATCCAAAATTCTTCGCCCATACTATCATTGTCTCTTTTACTTGTTCTTCTTCCATCTTCCAATTTAATAAGTATTTATAAAGCTTCTTAATCCAATGTTCATCTGTTTTTAAAAGTATTTTAGCAAGTGGAGTCAGCTTTTGTAAAATCCCATTATTTTTATGTCTTTTTCATATCTTGTTTGAATTTGCAAATAGGACCACCATGTTAAGTTAATACCTTGTTTTTGAAGGACTTGCCTGTCTTTGAGTGTTCCGTCCTTGTCCAAAATGTCTTTATAATTAACAAGTTCATCATAATTAATCAAATTTGGATAAGCAAATGCTTCCATCGTTGAAAGCCACTCAGGAATTTTCATATACATTTTGTGCTTAACATTCTCCCATTCAGAAAGTAAAACATTTCTTATAGCATGGTTTTGAAAGTACTTATGTATTTTAGCTTTCTCATACCATAAAAAGGCATGCCAGCCTAGTTGAAGGTCATATCCCTCTAAATAGAGAATTCACTTATTTCTCAGAGTAATCCATTCTTTAAGCCAAAGCAAAATAGCTGCTTGATAATAAAGTCTCCAATCCGGAAGTCCAAAACCCCCTCTATCTTTCGAGTCTTGTAGAAGTTTACATTTAATTCTTGCTTTCTTTCTTTGCCATATTAATCTTAATATCATTGCATTTAAATCATCAAAAAATTTCTTACCCAGCTTTACAGGAACTGTTTGAAATAAAAAAAAAATAGCTTTGACAAAAGATTCATTTTGACAGTCGCTATTCTTCCTAACAATGATAGTTGGAGATTTCCCCATTTTTCCAGGTCGATTTGATTTGTTTTAATAGTCTCTCACAGTTATCTTCTTTTAGTAATGAATATTTTGCCATAAGATAGATACCTAAATATTTAACTTTTTTAACTATTTAGTTAAGATTTGTATTTTTGGCGAGTTGAGTTTTCTGTTTATGAGTTAAATTTTTTGTGAACACTTTAGTTTTTTTCCTTATTTATTTTCAATCCAGCCACTTCTCCAAATTTCTCAATTTTCTGCAAAAGTTTAGGGGCTGTTTCCAAAGGCTCCTCTAAGATAAAGACCAGATCGTCCACGAAAGCCTGTAATTTATATTTCTGGTCTTTAATCTCAAGACCTTTAATTTCTATGTCTTTCCTGATGTTTCTAGTCAATACCTCCAGAGTAAAAATAAATAACAGGGGTGAGAGTGGACATCCCTGTCTTGTACCCTTTTTAATATCAAAGCTCTCTGTATAATCTCCATTTATAAGTATCCTTGCTGATTGTTTCTTGTAGATCACTTGGATTGCTTTAATAAAGTTTTCAACAAAGTCCATTTCCTGTAGTTGTTGAAACATAAATTGCCAATTTAAATTGTCAAATGTTTTTTGTGCGTCAAGAAATATGAGTGCCATCTGGTTCCCTGGATGATTTTCATAATATTCCAAAATATTTAAAATAATCCTTAAGTTGTTCTTTATCTGTCTTTTCGGAAGAAAGCCATTTTGGTCTGTGTCATCTACCATCTGCCATCTACCAGGTTTATTAGCATTTTCAAAAAAGTTCTGTTTGGCTTGTTTAATCTGTTGTGCCATAGTCTCAAGTAGATTTAATTTATATTTTATTAAGTCCATTTGAGGTACCTTAGTGCAAAAAAATATTGGCCTACCATACACCATTTCACCCAGTTATATAAAGGCATCTCATTCGAACTTTCTGGCAAAGCACTCAGGCTTCATGATAGCACAAGAAGAATTTATAACCATTCCAGAAGAAGACGTTATTAAGGTCCAACACGCATTGGTGGAGCATAAGTGAGACTGGAAGAAGGTAAGACATTCTGTGTCTAAACTTTGAGGTATGGGCTGGTAGAACCCCAAAGACTTTCTCAGGGAAGATCAGAAGGAAATATTCATTTTCAGTCAGGGATAATAACATCAATAACAAGTGCAGCATCTTCTTATTCAAAATTATTTTATTCCTGTAAAGTGTTCTTGGAATTACTGTATTTGATAGCACTTGCTTTCTTGTTTTTTATGTACCCTATATTTAAGCCAAAGCTTTCTTTTCTGTTGTAGAACTGGATAACTCCTGGAAGAGATGGGTCACGATTAGCATGAAAAAGGAATGGTAGACACTCAATGAATAAAGGAGGAAACTATTTTTTAGAAGCTTCTTGAATTTAGCTTCTTGCTCCTATCATCAACAACAATAATAATAATAATAACAATATTTTTCCCACAAAGAAAGATTCCCTCCAGCCACTAAAAGTTTCCACCTTCTTCTTTTTTTTCTGAAGAGTGAAATTAGTCATCTATGGAGATTCTCAGCCATCCAGGTCATGGTTGTCCCAAAGGTGCTTTTTCAAGAGGCAACTGGACTGTCTTGTTTTTCTTCAAAGATGTTCCGCTTCTCATCCAAGAAGCTTCTTCAGCTCTCAGAGAAGCTTCTAGGTCGGATGAGAAGCAGAACGTCTTCAAAGAAAAACAAGCAAGTCCAGTTGCCTCATGAAAAAGCATCTTTGGGACAGTGACATTAAAAAAAACCTTTTGTGCATAGTGGGAGCAATTATCTCCCTTGTGATATTTATTCTTCATTGTTGTAAGTTGTCTATTTTTGTAGTCATCGATATCATTGGTAGTTTTATATTCAGAATACTCTGCTGAATCGTTGATGTTTTCCAAACTGAAATCCATCAAGAGACCTTTGAAATGCTCCAGAAATCTCTTCTTTGAGAGTGAAAGTTTCTATTGGAAGAAAAGAAAGAAGAGTGGATTCAGTAATTGCTCAAAAATCATCAAGTTTTCATTTCTTTCTTTTCTGTGGAAAGATTGTGATCTGTTGCCAAACAGTTTTATCTATAGTACCATCATTTTGAAAATTTTCTAGTATGGTTCTTGGTATATAACTTACAGCAATAATATGCTAATATTGCTAATATTATGAAAAACCCACTCAAAACAGCCTGCTGGTTGTGCAACTCACCATCGTGATAACAATAAGAGATGAAGATTGCCTCTCATATAAATGATAAAGTAAGACTCGTACTGGATCAGTTTTTATCCGAGTAAGTGCTACATATTCTGGCTTCTGGTGCCAAGTGGACTAGAGAATTTAGAACTGTCAGCTAACCAACTAAAAACCAGCAGTTGCAGGACTACTGAAAGTATAGTTATTTAATTGTTCACCAATATACAAAGATTGGACATAAACAGAAAATATACCTATTACTATCAGTAGTAACAATAACTTGGGAGCCCTCTCATTACATCTCGAGCTCTGCTTGAACACCATGGCATTGACAAAACCACCCTCAGTTAATTGCAAAAGGCAGCTTTACTTGGAAATGCCTAGATCCTGTGATCGCTCTCAGATAGCCATGGCTATCCCAGGAAAAGCGTGGCAAAACCAGAACATCTGGCCGACTGTGTGACTAACTATAATTTCTTGAAATTGCTACATTATCCAACGCTCAAAGACTCTGGGCAGCACCCAATGATAAAACCTCAAAGAAACTATTATATGTTCAATTAAAAAAGTATCTTCCATTAGACAGGTAATTGCACCCAGAGAATTTCTATGAAAAAAGACAACTCTACCGGAAGATGAGAGAGTAATTCCAGACTGGAGGCCGAGAATTAGGAGAGAAAAATTCCCGCCCACATGAAAATGCACAGCTGGCATACTTATCAAGCTACAGATATTCCAAGGAAAAATGTTGGTTTTATTGTGGTCTCACAGAAAGCTGAAATGAAGGAGAAATGAGTTTTGTTGATCAGAGAGATCCAGTCCCAAACCAGAAATAGGACAAAATATACTTAACTGCTTAAATTAAATCTTTGAAAATTTCTTGCCTGTATTCTTCTTCTCTCTCTTATGCAGGGAGAGGGAGATGCAGGGACAGAAAAAGGCAGTTTTGAGATTCCCTTGCAGTCCAGGATGTAAGGAGTGGATGCAAAATTCCTGAAACATGAGTGCAAATCTTCATACACGAGCACAAAGGGAGAACTTTATCATGGAAATCAAGTAGTAGAGAAGTTGAAAAATAATTTTGGGTCATCATAAAGAGAAATGTTGAAACAGGTCTCATCTCTGCACCAGGACCCTTAAACTCGTCAGTGTCAGATATTTCAATTTCTTAGCAGATATTTTCACTGTTCTGTTAGGATGGCTACCATTACATTTGAAAAGCAGTCCAGAAAAAAGTCAATTGTGATTTAGGTGACTATCCCCATATTAGTATTAAAAGTACATTTTTGATATGAAAAATCAGGGGCAGAAACTAGTAGCCAAGTGGATGGATATTAATGCATTTACTTATGTTTAAGATCTTCCAAATGTGTTATCTATTTGAAAATATTGGTCCAAAATCTTCAAAGTTGGGAGAAGATTACTATGTGATGTTATTGATGGCTAGAGTAACCGACGATGGCCAAAGCAGAACAAGTTCCAGAGGAAAAATAATGGTTTTTAAGTCCTGTTCAGGTTAATTGTAGTTCCAATTGTAGTAGGTTCTATCCATACTAGGCTTTGCTTACAATGTCCAAAATATGTCATTGTAAGGTGATAGTAAGCAGATCTTCTGAAGAAAAGAAATATTTCTGTTCTGGGATGGGTAAGCAGATCTTGTTAAAAGCCTCAGACGCTGAGATATATTTTTTGTCTTGCACAATCAGATGTGAGCATCAAGTGATAAGACAGTCTGGTTCCTGTTATTTGCAAGATAATCACCAACTAGTAATAGTAATAGTAGTAAAGTTGGAAGGGACCTTGGAGGTCATCTAGTCCAACCCCCTGCTCGGGCAGGAAACCCTACGCTATTTCGGACAAATGGCTGTCCAGTCTCTTCTTAAAAACTTCCAGTGTTGGAGCATTTACTGCTTCTGGAGGCAAGCTGTTCCACTGATTAATTGTTCTCACTGTCAGGAAGTTTCTCCTTAGTTCTAGGTTGCTTCTGTACAACTGTACAATGGGGAGGCTACTCATGAGCCTTGGCAACTGTCAAGGAGAGAGATATTCTTCTTTTATTTCAGTTGAATTGGACCTCTCATCTGAGAAGTTTTACGGTGAACTTCTGATTGTAAATTTCTCGCCTTCATGCGAAACACGACAGAAATTGCCTCTTGTTTATAGCCTTCCTATACTCTGTCTCATGTAGACTAAGAGTTAAATCAAGGGCTTGGGTTTACTGGAGCAGAAGGTGGGGGGGTCTTCTAAAAGAAGCTTAGTGCTGTCATGACACTGCCATGGAGTGATGCTATTAAATGTCGGCCTATTTGGTATACAATTTTTTCCGCATAGCTGTGGATCCTATGAACCCTTACCTGACCAGATCAGCCTCTTCTTAACACTTTCCTGTTTTACTCCAAGGAACCCTGTGATGCCCCTCAACACTGCTAGACTCAAGAGATACCATTCCTTTTTAGAGGGGAATAGAAAAGGACCTAAAATCATATAGGTAAGTAGATAGATAGCTAGATAGCTAGATAGTGCTCCATCACTGTAGCTTTTTAAGAAGAGACACCATTTCAGACAAATGGTTGTGCAATCTCTTCTTAAAAACCTCCACTGTTGAAGCATCCCCAGCTTCTGAAGGCAAGTTGTTCCACTGGTTAATTCCACTGGTTAATTCCAAGTTGGATCACTCCTTAATATGTTTCCATCCTTTACGTCTTGTTCTGCCCTAAGATACCTTGGACAATAGGTGGAACCCTTCTTCTAGAAGCTATGGCAATATTGGTACCAATAAAGGAGAATATTTGTAGTTTAGGATTGAAATGAGGGTTTCTTGGTACTCTTTGAGTTTTCTTTTTAACCATCTCTTTACCAAACTAGGTAACATCATCAGTGCTAGCACTGTGCTGGTACTAGCACTGATGATGTTAAGTAGTTTGAGTAATGAAAAGTCTACAAGAAAACAAGTAAGCTGAGAGAGCACCAAGTGGCCCCAATATTGATGTTATTTCGGAGACAGGAATGACTGAATCCACTGTTCTTTCTTTTCTTCTAATAGGAGCTTCCACTCCAAAAGATAATGAGAGGATTACAAAAGATTAATGATGAATTCCAGCCTGGGAGATCTGGATGCTGCAGAGAATCATTATGGATATAACGATGCCAATGAACACACAGAACAACTCACCCTTTCTGATGTAGAAGTGATTCTTTGGACAGGCATTGCTTTAATAACCTGCTGTGTTGGATTTGTGGGCAATGGCTATATCATCTGGCTTCTTGGCTTCCAGATGAAGAGAAACTGTTTCACCACATTCATCATTAACTTGGCCGTTGCAGACTTTGGGTTCCTCACATGTGTAGTTATAGCATTTATCTATCTATTTACCAACTTGCTAGGAAGCATTCTCAACTTCATCTGTTTTTCTTTCACCCAAATAATGTACATCGATGCTCACTTTCTTATGACGGCCATCAGCATTGACCAGTGTGTGGCTGTCCTCTTCCCAATCTGGCATCGCTGTTCCCGGCCAAAACATTTGTCCCCTGCTGTATGTGTCATCCTCTGGACCTCCTCTTTCCTCCTTGCTGGAACTGTGAATATTATGAAGTTCACAAAAGTCATTGTGAATGACAGATTATTCACTCTTCATCTCTTTGTGACTGCTATGGTTTGCCTTCTGTTGATCACCCTCTCTACTGTGGTCCTTTTCATCAAAGTGTGTCTTAAATCGAATCAGAAGAATCAGGGTCGGCTTTTGCTGATGATTTTAATCACTCTTCTCTGTTTCCTCATCCTTGCTTTTCCATTATCAATCATTGTAGTGATTTTTAGTTTTTCTAGTACTGAAGCTCAGAAAGAGCTGAGATTTTTGATTTTTCCAAGTGTAATGCTTTCTTGTCTAAATAGCAGCATTAATCCAATGATCTATTTTCTAGTTGGGAGGAAAAAAGGAGCTTGGTCCAAGGAGAGCATGAAGGTCCTTTTGCAAAATGCCTTCAAAGAAGGTGAAGTTGCCAGAGGGAGATAGAAGAGGTCAAATCCTCTCACAAGGCCTTTGTGCTACTTTCTGAGTAGCAATGAATAAGTTGCACTTGATGATGGAATCTTATAGGTGGGGACAAATCTCTTTCCACACATTGACTCTGTCATCTGACATACAGAGAATTGCATTTCAAGAGATTCCTACATCAGTCCCCAACTAATGCTGTGCAGGAAATGAACTGCATGACATTTATAAAATACTCAGCTTACTTTGCTTTCTAGAAATGAGATTTTTATTTCTAGATAAGCACCAACCATGCCTGCTGCTTCCAGAGGTCACTTAAAGGCAACTAATTCATGAAATGAAGCAACTGTGAGGAAAATTAAATTAAATTAGAAACCAGTTGGAATTCAGTAATTAATGGTGAGGCTTTAACCTCTTACTAAAAAGGGAAAGAGCAAGAGAGGCAGTTTTTACGTATATTCCATTCCATGCCTTGGGAGCAACAGAAGAGAAATGGGGGCCACAGGAAAAATCACAAATCCCCAGGCTATTACATCAGTGAATGTTATCTCTGAAATGTGTGAGGATCAAAACTGTCATATTTTATTTCAGAAAATGTATCCTGTACATAATTTTTTTTCCTGCTCTTTCCTTTTATTATGTATACAAATTAGCGAAGCTGCATATTCTTCTATCAAGTGCTTTAGGGACAAATCCTTTGGAATTACATAGGAAATAAACATACATAAAATGAGAAAAGTTAAATTTAAAAAACAACATGCATTAATAGGAGTTGTTATGATATAAAGAAGAATTGTATGACGTCAGACATAATATTTCATTTTAGGAAATAAAGAATTACATGAAGTGAGATGTAATTACTTTTTTTTTTTTATTATTTTTATAAATTTTTATTTTTAACCAACAAGACAAAACAAAACAAAGCAAAACATAACACACATATACACACAATATATACTCCTCCTTTTTTTTACAGCAATTACATAACAGTAATCCAATATTTACATTTTCCCCTTATTCTTCTTTAAATATTTGTCCTTATAGCCCCATTATTTTAAGAAATATGTTTCTTAATTTTACATATAACAACGGTGGCAAGCATAGCATATGCACAGTGCTGGAAAAATGAGAATATACCATCAGAGGAAGAAGTAATAAGAAAAATCCTGAACTGTGTTGAGATGGACAAATTAACAAAAGAGATAAAAGAAAAGGAAGACACAGAATATTATATAGTATGGAACAAGGTGTATGTCTGGTTGGAGACTAGAAATAATAGAGGAGAATAAATATGAAAAGGTCAAAAGTGAAAATATGTGTACAATAATGTATAATAATAATAATATGAATTATTCTTAGTAAGAAATAGAACATGAAGGAAGAAAAATGTAAATAAGAGATATAATTTCATGTGATGAAATAAAAAAGATATATGAAGTCAGACACTTTCTGTACAAACATTTCACTTTGAAAATTACAAATACTGCAATATTTCCTTTTTATATTGTTTGGTGTTAGCTACTTTGTTTGATAAATTTGTTTTTTATTGAATGCACGTATTATTTATGGCTAATAAACGTGAATTACAGTGATAGTAAGATTTCACAAAAGTTCTTCCTTTGCAGCTTGCTGTTCCTCCAGGCTGCCCTTCTGCTCATCCTTGAAGACTCTTTGAAGAGCCACCTTCAAGGATGTTCTGAGCTGACTCTTTCCCCTTTGCTTCCTCACCACTAAGAAATAAAGGAGGGGGTTGATGCTGCTCTTGAGAGTAGCACTTCCTATTCCAATTGTCAAGAGGACAGGATGAGGGAAACTGAAATAATAAATGACATATGAGGCATACTTTGGGAGAGAAAAAAGGAGGAAGAAGAGGAGAGCCAGCAAGATGGTGGTGAGGAACTTCCTTTGATTGCGTTGCGATTTAGACCTCATGTGAATCCAGAGGCTCACAGTAGACAAAACCATGGGAGGCGTACAAAATAAGCCATTCACAATAAGCTGGTCTGGTGGAGAATGAAGTGCACTGCAGAGAGCAGGAAGGAGAGGATCCAGATGGGGCCACAAACAAGAGTGAAGAGATATGGCGGATGGTGGCAGTGATGACACAGTGGGAAGAGGACAGACACACACCTGTCCAGGCTGATGGCCGTCAGCAGAAACTGGCTAGCAGAATAGGTGAAGGAAAGAGCTCAAAAAACAAGAAGAAAAGGGTTTGGACTATGTAAGTTTCTTTATAAAAAGTTGACACCCCACAAATATAGCTGCCATAATGAGGGATGTGAGGACCCCAAAATCAGCCATGGAGAGATTCAGGATGTAAGTGGTGAAAGAATTCCTCTTAATGGAAAAGGCCAGGAGATAAATGGTCTTTCCATTTTCTACCAGGCCCAAAATGCAAATAAGAGCAATGAAGCCATTGATACGATTTCGTGTTAAATTATCAATCAGCTGATTATCTAGAGAAGACGTTTCTGGTATTTTAGAAGTATTCAGAGCAGTTTCCCTATTTTCGATAATACGGAAAAAAAGTTGATGTTTTCTGGATAACTCCTTGAAAGTTCAGGAGTATCCAAAATAGTTTGGGGATGCACCCTGCTTCAAAAAAAAAAAAAAAAAAAAAAGAAAGAAAGAAAGAAAGAAAAGAGAATCAGTTCTCTTACACAAATAGTCTCTCTCTCTCACACACACACATACGCACACACACACACACACACACACTTATTTTTCACTTCCACATATCATATGAACAAATATGTATATTTTTCATCATCTGATCGAAATTACATCCCTAAAATCAATGCTACGTATAAGGCTGGAGAATTGCTGTACTTAGTAGAGACCCAAAATCTTCAGGATTTTGACCTGTTATGTTATGACCTACTTAATGAGCAGTGTGATGCTCAAATGAGTAGTACCTGTAACAATTCAGCATAGATTTGATGTAAAAGTACTTTGAAAAGAGTCAACTGGAAGAGGAAAGATTGCACTATTATTTTTTGCTCTTTCTGTTAGCTGTTCTAGCAAGGGTGATCCCTGTAGTAGACAGGACATTCCTTAATCGCTCACAACTTCTGCCTCTAGAACTGTTCATGAGTCTGAGAAGGGGTTGAACTAATTATTTGTAATAAATAAACAGGTTGCCCCTACTGGCTTGTAGTCAGGGACCAGATTATATAGACTGGAAGCTAAAACATATAAAGAGCGGTTGCTGAAATTGGGTTTATCAACTTTAATGAAAAGAAGGACTAGGGGTGACATGATAGCAGTCTTCCAATCTCTCAGGGGCTGCCCCAAAGAAGAGGGAGTCAAACTATTCTCCAAAGCACCTGAAGGCAGGACAAGAAGCCATGGATGGAAACTAACGAAGGAGAGAAGCAACCTAGAACTAAGATTCCAACTCTGATTGGGTTGCTGGAACGTGCTACATTCCACCAGCTGCTGCTTAAACTGTAAGTTTTGGGAGAATCCACCAGGAAAGTAGCAAGGCCCTGATTGGATCTCCATTATATTTATAGGGTATTATACTCTATTTAAACCCCATTCCAACTCTGATCGGGTTGCTGGAACGTGCTACATTCCACCAGCTGCTGCTTAAACTGTAAGTTTTGGGAGAATCCACCAGGAAAGTAGCAAGGCCCTGATTGGATCTCCATTATATTTATAGGGTATTATACTCTATTTAAACCCCATTCCAACTCTGATCGGGTTGCTGGAACGTGCTACATTCCACCAGCTGCTGCTTAAACTGTAAGTTTTGGGAGAATCCACCAGGAAAGTAGCAAGGCCCTGATTGGATCTCCATTATATTTATAGGGTATTATACTCTATTTAAACCCCATTCCAACTCTGATCGGGTTGCTGGAACGTGCTACATTCCACCAGCTGCTGCTTAAACTGTAAGTTTTGGGAGAATCCACCAGGAAAGTAGCAAGGCCCTGATTGGATCTCCATTATATTTATAGGGTATTATACTCTATTTAAACCCCATTCCAACTCTGATCGGGTTGCTGGAACGTGCTACATTCCACCAGCTGCTGCTTAAACTGTAAGTTTTGGGAGAATCCACCAGGAAAGTAGCAAGGCCCTGATTGGATCTCCATTATATTTATAGGGTATTATACTCTATTTAAACCCCATTCCAACTCTGATCGGGTTGCTGGAACGTGCTACATTCCACCAGCTGCTGCTTAAACTGTAAGTTTTGGGAGAATCCACCAGGAAAGTAGCAAGGCCCTGATTGGATCTCCATTATATTTATAGGGTATTATACTCTATTTAAACCCCATTCCAACTCTGATCGGGTTGCTGGAACGTGCTACATTCCACCAGCTGCTGCTTAAACTGTAAGTTTTGGGAGAATCCACCAGGAAAGTAGCAAGGCCCTGATTGGATCTCCATTATATTTATAGGGTATTATACTCTATTTAAACCCCATTCCAACTCTGATCGGGTTGCTGGAACGTGCTACATTCCACCAGCTGCTGCTTAAACTGTAAGTTTTGGGAGAATCCACCAGGAAAGTAGCAAGGCCCTGATTGGATCTCCATTATATATATAGGGTATTATACTCTATTTAAACCCCATTCCAACTCTGATCGGGTTGCTGGAACGTGCTACATTCCACCAGCTGCTGCTTAAACTGTAAGTTTTGGGAGAATCCACCAGGAAAGTAGCAAGGCCCTGATTGGATCTCCATTATATTTATAGGGTATTATACTCTATTTAAACCCCATTCCAACTCTGATCGGGTTGCTGGAACGTGCTACATTCCACCAGCTGCTGCTTAAACTGTAAGTTTTGGGAGAATCCACCAGGAAAGTAGCAAGGCCCTGATTGGATCTCCATTATATTTATAGGGTATTATACTCTATTTAAACCCCATTCCAACTCTGATCGGGTTGCTGGAACGTGCTACATTCCACCAGCTGCTGCTTAAACTGTAAGTTTTGGGAGAATCCACCAGGAAAGTAGCAAGGCCCTGATTGGATCTCCATTATATTTATAGGGTATTATACTCTATTTAAACCCCATTCCAACTCTGATCGGGTTGCTGGAACGTGCTACATTCCACCAGCTGCTGCTTAAACTGTAAGTTTTGGGAGAATCCACCAGGAAAGTAGCAAGGCCCTGATTGGATCTCCATTATATTTATAGGGTATTATACTCTATTTAAACCCCATTCCAACTCTGATCGGGTTGCTGGAACGTGCTACATTCCACCAGCTGCTGCTTAAACTGTAAGTTTTGGGAGAATCCACCAGGAAAGTAGCAAGGCCCTGATTGGATCTCCATTATATTTATATAGGGTATTATACTCTATTTAAACCCCATTCCAACTCTGATCGGGTTGCTGGAACGTGCTACATTCCACCAGCTGCTGCTTAAACTGTAAGTTTTGGGAGAATCCACCAGGAAAGTAGCAAGGCCCTGATTGGATCTCCATTATATTTATAGGGTATTATACTCTATTTAAACCCCATTCCAACTCTGATCGGGTTGCTGGAACGTGCTACATTCCACCAGCTGCTGCTTAAACTGTAAGTTTTGGGAGAATCCACCAGGACAGTAGCACGCCCCTGATGGATTCAATATATTATAGGGTATTATACTCTTTTAAACCCATCCAACTCTGATCGGGTGCTGGAACGTGCTACATCCCACCAGCTGCTGCTTAAACTGTAAGTTTTGGAGAATCCACCAGGAAAGTAGCAAGATTTACTCTATTTAAACCCCATTCCAACTCGGTCGGGTGCTGGAACGTGCTACATCCCACCAGCTGCGGCTTAAACTGTAAGTTTTGGGAGAATCCACCAGAAAGTAGCAGATATAAGAATTATATAACTATATAACTAAAAATCACAAACAGTAGCAGTACATTCAGGGCAAGTGTGTCTAACATCCCCTGTATCTAAGATGTCCGGCTTAGTTCAGTGCAACACCTGCTTTGCAACAGTCTTTCGCAGTACCCTTTTCAAACTTGGAAGCTGTCCTATCTGTAAACAAATCACTAGCCTACAAGGACAGATCATTTACCTAGGGTCTGTAATCCGTGCTCTTCGGGCAGAAATTAGGTGTCCAGTTCAGCCCCTCTACTCTAGTAAGCCTCCCTGCTATCAGCCCCCTTTACCACAAAGATCCTGCAGGAAAAGGGCAGTGTGGACAACCGTGGGATCTGGCAGGGTGAGAGCTGTGAACCATAAACACAAAGCTTTCGCTGTGTCCCTGCACAACAGCTACAGTGCCCTTGCTGACCTTAATAGGGACATTAAGGAGACTGGTAAAGGTATTTGTGAAGATAACTCAAATAAGCAGGGGATTGTGGTCCGAGATGAAGAACTAGATTTTGACAGGGAGAAGTGTGAATCAGGTATTGCACATCAGTCATGCAAGAATAGAAAGGCTCCCAAAAAGAGAAGCTACCTTCTGGTAGGTGATTCAATTATAAGGGATGTAAATTTAGGAAAGGACACAGAGGCTTTGAAAGAGGTCAGGTGTCTTCCAGGTGCTACTGCCAGTAGGGCCAAGAAGCGTATTTCTAAAATAATCAAGAATGGCAGCAAGGACTGTGATGTGGAGGCTATTGTACATCTTGGCACTAATGATCTGTCCCAAAAAGATGTATTCTCTGTGCAGAATGATTTCCAGAGCTTGGGGAAGGAACTTAGCAGAATAGGCTGTAGGCTTACTTTCTCAGAGGTTTTACCAGTGTATAAGGAGCAAAACGGAAAAGGCCAGCGCATAGCACAATTCAATATGTGGCTAAAGGAGTTGTGTAAAGGGGAAGGCTTCGGATATATTAGTCACGATGTCAGTAGCTGGTCCAATCAAAAGATGTACAAAAGAGATGGTTTGCATCCATCAAAAAAAGGGGCTGAGTTACTCGGCTATAAATTCACAGATTTTCTGGAGGGAAATTTAAACTAAACAGCGGGGACAGGGAGTTAATTGATACGGAACAACCCTGTCCCCGGCAATTTAAAAACTATAGGGCTATCAGTGCATGTAGCATAGATGTGTGTGTGGACAAGAGTACCAACCTTGCTACCAATCAAAATGAAGCCTCTAATAGCGAGTGCCACATAAAGTGCACTAACCAAATAGGTGGTAAGACAATAGGGGAACTCAGGCACCACACAGGTTATGTATAAAGGAAACACAGGGCCACCCACAAAGGACTCAAATGTTTATACACCAATGCACAGAGTATGAACAGCAAACAGGGTGAACTAGAAATTCAGGTTAATGAGGGCAGACACGATATTGTTGCCATTACGGAAACCTGGTGGGATGAAACTCACACATGGAACACACAGCTAGAGGGATTTAAATTATTTAAAAGAAACAGACCAAATAAAAGAGTAGGTGGAGTTGCTCTCTATATAAGAAATAACTACATCTCCACAGAAATAGAGTACAACAATGATAAAAACTGTCTTGAATGCATTTGGGTCAATATAAAAGGGGGGGGAAATGACACTGCCATAGGTGTATACTACAGACCACCCAACCAAACAGAGGAAATAGATGAACTTTTTGCTAGTCAGCTAACTAAGGTATGTAGGAAGCACACCACAATAGTAATGGGGGACTTTAAAAAAAAAAAAAAAAAAAAAAAAAACTACCTCCTGACATCTCACTGGAACAACGTCCGCACCAAGTGGAAGATCAAAACAACCATGTTCCTGGTCTCAAACAGGGTCCTGGCAAACCTTAGCAGACAAACTTTGTTCTCCCAAAAAGTAGAGAAGGGAACTAGGGATTATGCTAAGAGCCATTTTGGATCTATTCTCACTAAACAGAGATGAAATGATAGACGGTGTTGGAGCCATAGGAACCCTGGGAGGAAGTGATCATGCAATATTAGAATTCAACATTATAGAAGCACAACCAATAGAAAACAGTCAAACTAGAGTCTTGGACTTCAAGAGAGCTAATTTCAATAAACTTAGAGAGGGCTTGGGAAGGATTCCATGGATGAGAATCCTCAAGGGGAAAACAACTCAAGAAGCTTGGGAAATTTTGAAAAATGAGATAATAAAAGCAAAGTCTAGCACAATACCAACAAAGAGGAAAAA